>NC_143150.1:19742500-22242500 GCF_059928025.1 Delphinapterus leucas
TGGAGAGTATACTCATTTTCACTATGTTGATTCTTCCAATCCAAGAACATTGTATATATCGCTCCATCTGTTTGTATCATCTTTAATTTCTTTCATTAGTGTCTTTTAGTTTTCTGCATACAGTTCTTATGTCTCCTTAGGTAGGTTTATTCCTAGGTATTTCATTCTTTTATTTACAGTGGTAAATGGGAGTGTTTCCTTAATTTCTCTTTCAGATTTTTCATCATTAGTGTATAGGAACACAAGAGATTTTTGTGCATTAATTTTGTATCCTGCTACTTTACCAAATTCATTGATTAGCTCTAGTAGGTTTATGGTAGCATCTTTAGGATTTTCTATGTATATAGTATCATGTCATCTGCAAAAAGTGACAGGTTTACTTCTTTTCCAATTTGGATTCCTTTTATTTCTTTTTCTTCTCTGATTGCCATGGCAAGGACTTCCAAAACTATGTTGAATAAAAGTGGTGAGAATGGACATCTGTGTCTTGTTCCTGATCTTAGAGGAAATGCTTTCAGTTTTTCACCATTGAGGATGATGTTTGCTGTAGGTTTGTCGTATATGACTTTTATTGTCTTGAGATAGGTTCCCTCTGTGCCCACTTTCTGGAGAATTTTTATCATAAATCAGTGTTGAATTTTGTCAAAAGGTTTTCCTGCATCTATTGAGATGATCATGCTCTTTTGTTCTTGCATTTGTCAATATGGTGTATCACATTGATTTGAGTATATTGAAGAATCCTTGCATCCCTGGGATAAATCCCACTTAATCATGATGTATGATCCTTTTAATGTGTTGTTTGATTCTGTTTGCTAGTATTTTGTTGAGGATTTTTGCATCTATGTTCATGTGATATTGGCCTGTAATTTTCTCTTTTGTTTGTGTGTGTGTGTGTGTGTGTTACGTGGGCCTCTCACTGTTGTGGCCTCTCTTGTTGTGGAGCACAGGCTCCGGACTCACAGGCTCAGCGGCCATGGTTCACGGGCCCAGCTGCTCCGCAGCATGTAGGATCTTTCCAGACTGGGGCACAAACCTGTGTCCCCTGCATCAGCAGGCAGACTGTCAACCACTTTGCCACCAGGGAAGCCCTGTAATTTTCTTTTTTTGTGATTTTTTTCTGTTTTTGGTATCAGGGTGATGGTGGCCTTATGGAATGAGTTTGGGAGTGCTCCACCCTCTGCAATTTTTTCAAGAGTTTGAGAAGGATGGGTGTTAGCTCTTCTCTAAATATTTGATAGAAATAGCCTGTGAAGCCATCTGGTCCTGGACTTTTGTTTGTTGGAAGAGTTTTAATCACGGTTTCAATTTCATTACTTGTGATTTGTCTGTTCATATTTTCTGTTTCTTCCTTGTTCAGTGTTGGAAGGTTTAGGTTTCTAAGAATTTGTCCATTTAGTCTAGGTTGTCCATTTTATTGGCATATAATTGCTTGTAGTATTCTCCTCTGATCCTTTGTATTTCTCTGGTGTCTGTTGTAACTTCTCCTTTTCCATTTCTAATTTTATGGATTTGAGTCTTCTCCCTTTTTTTCTTGATGAGTGTGGCTAAAGTTTTATGTATTTTGTTTATCTTCTCAAAGAACAAGCTTTCAGTTTCATTGGTCTTTGCTATTGTTTTCTTTGTTTCTATTTCTCATCTGATTTTTATGATTTCTTTCCTTCTACTAACTTTGGATTTTGTTTGTTCTTCTTCCTCTAGTTGCTTTAGGTGTAAGGTTAGGTAGTTTGAAATTTTTCATGTTTCATGAGGTAAGATTGTATTGCTCTAAACTTTCCTCTTAGAACTTCTTTTGCTTTGTCCCATGGGCTTTGGATCTTCATGGTTTTGTTGTCATTTGTTTCTAGGTATTTTTTGATTTCCCCTTTGATTTCTTCAGTGATCCATTGGTTATTTAGTAAGATATTGTTTAGCCTCCGTGTGTTTGTGTTTTTTTAGGTTTTTTTCCTGTATTTGATTTCTAATCTCATAGTGTTGTGGTCGGAAAAGATGGTTGATATGATTTCAGTTTTCTTAAATTTTCCAAGGCTTGATTTGTGACCCAAGATGTGATCTATCCTGGAGAATGTTCCATGTTCACTTGAGAAGAAAGTGTATTCTTCTGCTTATGGATGGAATATCCCATAAATATCAATTAAGTCTATCTGGCTAACTTCTTACAGTAAATTATAGATAATTGATTTTATATCTTTCTTCTTTATAATATAAACATTTGAAGTTATAACTGTCCCCCAAAGCACTACTTTTGCACCATCTCATGAATTTTTATGTTCTGTCTTCATGTTCACTTAGTTTGAAGTCTTCTATAATTTTTCTGTGATTTTTCCCTTAATCCATGGGTTACTCAGTCATGTGCTGTTTAAATTCCAAAAATGGGGGAGTTTCTCAGATATTCTATTATTGTTGATTTCGAACTAATTTTCATTATGGCCAAAAAAGAAATCCTGTTAGATTTAAATATGTGAAATTTATTAAGACATTTTATGGTCCAGCACTGATCTATCTTAAAATTCTGTGTATACCTCAAAGTATGTTTTTTCTGAAATTATTGCATGCAGTGTTTTATAAATGTGTTCAGTCAACATGGTTGATAATGTTCTAAAATTTTTCTTTATCTTTACTTTTTTCCCAGATGGGATAATTTGTATCACTCTGTCTCCAACTTTGTTAACCATTTTTTTTTACCATCTCCAAGCCATTGATTTTTCATTTCAAAGAGTATACTTTTCAGTCCTAGAATTTCCATTTGATTCTTTTTCATCGTTTTAGTTTTTGTCTTGGGATGCCAATTTGCCCACTTATCTTGACCACCTTTTCTTTTAAGTCTTTGAACAAATTTTGACAGCTTTTAATAATCCTTCTTTGCTTATTCAACATCTGAGTCATTATGGTATCTATTCCTATTTACTTATTTCTTACAACTTTGTGTTACATTTTTCTCTTTATTCACAAATAAATATTCACAAATATAGTAATATTTGATTGTATAATGGATAACACTGATGATATTTTAAGAGATTTTTAGTTCTCTTATCTTCTTCCTAAAGATATTTTGATTTATTTTCTAGCTGGCAGTTAAATTATAGCCAGATCATCTTGAACTTTTAGAGCCTTCACTTAATACTTTGTTAATGAGTCTGATTCAGTTTTACCCTTAGTCTTAGGTTAAATCCTTGGACATAGTCTTTATTCCTGAGGCATACTCTTTTGGAAGTTTCTATAGAAAGTCTAAGATATTTATGAAGATCCTGTAACTTTATTGAATTCAGCCTCCAAACTCTGTTGCCCTTATGGTGAGCAATGGCTAAAATCTCTGTTCCAATTTTCTGCCGTATTTCTGTTGCTTTTTGTTTTCTTATTGTTTTTTTTTCTGTACATGTGCAATTCAAAGGTCATCTATGTATTTAATGGGAGTTAGTACCTAAAAATTGGGGCTCACCTTTGTGTGATGCTCCTCCTTTTGGGACTTATTCACTCAAATTTTAGCCGCTCTGGAAAGCCCCAAATCCATTCTCTGGTACCCCAAGCCAATATGATTTGAGATTTCTGCTTGTGCTTTAGCTACCTCACACCAAATTTCCTGGGTAATGTCTTCAGAGGAAAAGCCGTATAAATATGGATTGCACCTAGTGTGATTGTGTTCTTTTGACAGTTTGAATACTCTGCAGATTATGCTTCCAAATAGTTCATGTCTAATATTCTCTCCAGATTTTTTTTTAATCTGTGAGACAGTTGGTCCAAAACAAGCCACTCTGCCATTACCAGACTCCAAATTTTTTCTCTTTTAAAAAATGTTCAAAAGAGAAAAAAAAATTTGCATGACATATCACAGGCTGAATTGTGCTGATACATTTACAAATGAAACGGAATATGTCATACAGTTATCTGTTGTTCTTTCTATAATATATATCAATTTCTGGGGAGGGGTTTGTGTAACCATGGGAACAATCACTTCTTCTCTCAGTAACCAGTTTATTAAATGGAAAGTGATATCTATCTTGATTTCACTTCATAGAAAATGCCAGTTTTCTGGTCCATTATCTGTTCTCATCTTGGTCTATCTGCAGCATTTGAAAGAGTTGGTTATTCTCTCCCTCTTGAGAACCTTTGTTTTTTTTGTTTTCTGGGACAATACACCCCTGTAATTTGCTTTACAACTCACTGGCCTCTCTACGTCTATATCTTTTGCAGGTTCTTTTTCTCCATGACCTCTGAATGTTGGAGTTCCTCAGGTCAGAGTTCTTGGATTTTTGTCTTCTCCTGCTACTTTCTCTTGACAATCTCATTCATACCATGGCTCTAAATGTACTCTGTATTTTGAAAATATCCATATTTATATTTCTAGTTTACCTCTCTCCTCTGAACTCCAGATTCATATGTTTAACTGTTCAGTGATATTGTCTCTTTTTTGCTTAATACACGTCTCAAAATTAACATGTGTAAAACTGAAATCTTGCTCTCTCCTTGCACTTTCCATCTCCAAAATATTTCCTGATAACCTCCATCTCTATTATCCCCCATATCTAGTTGTTTAGAGCATAATCATTTGAGTCATCCTTAACTCTTTCCTTCACACCCCTGATCCACCATCTTTGAATTCTGATGACCCTTCCTTCAAATATTTCCAAAATCCTATCACTTCTCACTACTTTGATTACCACCTTGTTCTGAGCCAGCATCATCTTTTACCTGGGTTATTGCAATATCCTTCTACATAGTCTCAAAGCTTCTGTCCTTGCCCCCATTGAAGTTATGTTTTTCATTTAACAGTCAGAGTTACTCTTTAAAAATGTAAGTCAGATCAGGACTCTCCACTACCCAAACTCTTTCAAAGATTTAGGAATAATTATAAAAGTATGTTTGTTGGCTTCTAAGGTATAAAGATATAATTTGTATGACAATATTACAAATAAGGGGGGAAGGAACTGAGTTATATAAGAACAAAGTTTATGTATACTGTTGAAATTCAAGTGTTATTTATCCAAACTAGATTGCTATATATTAAGATGTTAATTATAATTCCAAAAGCAACCATTAAGTACATAACTAAAAATATATATTAAAAGAAACAATTGAATTAAAATGAAATACTAGAAAATGTATATTAACACAAAAGAAAATAATAATGGAGGAATAGAGTAACAAATGAGATATAAGACATACGGAAAAGTAAAAGCAAAATGGCAGGTCTAAATCCTACCATATCAATAATTACATTAAATGTAAATGGACTAAACTCTCCAACCAAAAGATAGAAACTGGCCAATGGGATTTAGAAAATATCAAAACATGATCCAACTGTATACTATCTACAAGAAACTCACTTTAGATTCAAAGACACAAATGTATTGAAAATAAAAGTTTAGAAAACATGCAAGCAGCACCAAAAGTAGAGCTGGTGGAGCTAAACTAATATTAGACATAATAGACCTTAAGACAAACATTGTTACTACAGACAAAGGAGAACATTTTGTAATGATTAAAGTGTCAATCCATCAAGGAGACACAATAGTTATATGCTATATGTATCTAACAACATATGCATCTAACAACTGAGTCACAATGTACATAAAGTAAAATCTGACAGAATTTAAGTGAGAAATAGACAATTCAACAATAATAGTTAGAGACTTCCATACCCCATTTTCAATCATTGATAGAATAACTAAACAGAAGACAAGAAAATAAAAGGCTTTAACAACACTGTAAACCAACTGGATCTATCCAATTCTGTTGACTCCACTTGACATCAACAGAATTAACATTCCTCTCAAGTGCACATAAAACATTTCCAGGATAGATCAAAAACTAAGAAATGCAATAATTCTCAATAAATGGAAAATAATTTAAACCATACAAGTATGTTTATGACCACAATGGAATAAAATTAGAAATTAAAAACAAGAATTAGAGTAATTCCCAAATATATGAAAATTAAACAAATACTCTAAGTAATCAATAGGTCATAAAAGAAATGAAAAGGTAAGTTAGGAAGTTCTTTGAAATGAGTGAAAACACATAAAATACCGAAATTCATGAGGTACAGTTAAATCAGTGCTTAGAAAGTTTTAGCTATAAACGTCTATAGTAAAAAGAAAAATATTTCAATAACCTAAGCTTTTATGTAAAGAAACTAGAAAGTGAAGATAAAACTAAACTCAAAACAAGCATTGAGAAACAAATAATAAAGATTAGAATGGAAATAAATAGAGAAGAGAAAAATCATATAGAAATGCATCAAAACTAAACATTTATTCTTTGGAGAGATTAAAAAAAATGATAAACTTTTAGCTTGATTGACCAAGAAAAAGAGAAAGAAAACTCAAATTTATAAAATCAGAAATGAAATTTGGGACATCACTACCAAACTTAGAGACATGAGAATAATTATAACGGAATACTGTTAATCATTGTATGCCAATAAGTTTGATAAACCAAATTCAATGAACAAATTCCAAAAAATACAAAATGCCTCAAGAAGGAACAGACAATCTAAATAGGCCTATTATAAGTAAAGTGATTGAATTAATAATCAAACATCTTTCCGCAAAGAAAAGTTCTAACCAATATAGATTCACTGGAGAATTCTTCCAAACATTTGAAGAATAATTGACACCAGTCCTTCACAAACTCTTCCAAAAATAGAAGAGAAGGGAAAACTTCCCAAGTTATTCAGTAGGGCTGATATTATCCTTATACCAAAACCAGACACACATCACCAGAAAACTACAAACTAGTATCCCTTTTGAATATAGATCCCAAATCCTTAACTAAACACTAGCAAAGCAAATCCAGCATCATATAAAAAGAATTATTTGCCATAACTAAGTGATATTTATCCCAGAAATGCAAGGTTGACTTAACATATCAATGTAATACACTGTATTAATTCATTAAAGGACAAAAGCCACATCATCATCTAAACAGATACAGTTAAATAATTTTACAAAATCTAATACCTTTTCATAATAAAAAAGCATTGAGGGGACTTCCCTGGTGGCGCAGTGGTTGGGAATATGCCTGCCAATGCAGGTGACACAGGTTCGTGCCCTGGTTCAGAAAGATCCCATATGCCGCAGAGCAGCTAAGCCTGTGTGTCATAACTACTGAGCCTGCGCTCTAGAGCCAATGAGCCACAACTACTGAAGCCTAGAGCCCGTGCTTCACAACAAGAGAGGCCACCACAATGAGAACCCCGTGCACCATAACGAAGAGTAGCCCCCGCTCGTTGCAACTAGAGAAAGCAAGCATGCAGCAATGATGACCCAACTCAGCCAAAAAAATAAAAATTAAATTAAAAGCATTGGGCAACTAGGAACAGAAGGAATGTTACTCAACCTGATAAAGGCCATAGATGAAAACCGCACAACTGACATTGTAATTAATGGTGAAAGACTGCAAGTTTTCCCCCTAAGATCCTGGAAGAAGACCAGGATTTCTACTTTTGCCACTTCTATTCCACATTGTTCTGCATTTTTTGCCAGGACAATTAGGCAAAAATAAATAAATAAATAAAAATAAAAAATCATCCATATTGGAAAAGAAGTACTGTTAGCTCTATTCACAAGTGTCATTATCTTGTATATAGGAAATCCTAAGGAACCCACAGAAAAAATTATTAGAACTAATCTCTTTCAACAAAAATATACTGAATCAATGGTATTTCTATAAACTAGCAATGAATGATCAAAAATGAAATTAAGAAAGTAATTCCAATTACCATAACATAAAAAAGGATGAAATACTTAGGAATAAATTTAACAAAAGAAGTGCAAGACTTGTCCAATGAAAACGACAAAAAACTGTTGAAAGAAAGTAAAGGAGACCTAACTAAATGGGAAAATTTCCTATTTTCATGACTAGGAAGACTTAATATTGGAAAATAGGAAGAGGGCAATACTCCCCCAATTGATCTATAGGTTCAACCCAATCTCTATCTAAATCCCAGCTGGAATTTTGTAGAAATTGGCCCATCAACCCTAAAATTCATATGGAAATGCAAGGGGCCCACAGTAGCAAAATCAATTTTGAAAACTAACAAAGTTGGAAGATTCACAAAACAAGCACATGAAAAGATGCACATCATTAGTTATTAAGAAAATGCAAATAAAAATCACAATGAGATACTAGTTTTAGCCCACTAAGATGGCTATAAAAATCTAATTGTACACTTACAAGACTTAGCTAGCATGTGGAGAAATTGGAAACTATATATTGCTATGGTGTGGATTCCCCTATTTCTCTAGTTTTGCAGACACATGTATTCACATCCTGAAGATTATTATTTCTGAAAACATAGGGACAAGCACCTGATGAATAGATAAACAAAATGTGATATATCCAATACAATGGAATATCATTCAGCCATAAAACGTTACTCAACATAGATGAACCTTGAAAACATTATGCTAAAAAGGTACATATTGTATGCTTTCCTTTATATCATATTATATTATTTACATCATATTCAACAAAACTTCATTTATTGCAGGAATAAATGAACACTTTTCTGTGTGCTCCTTTCCATATGATGAAAATGGTAGACTTCACAGTTCTGCTTTTATGAGTTATAGAAACTCAAGGGTCATTCTGCAGATAATTTTATTTTCTTATTACTTTGTACTGGTGTTGTTGACATACTCAAAAGCCAATGATATATTCTTAGCCTTCTTCAAATTTTAAATTCTTTCTTTTAAACACTTACAGGAAAAGTTGTTACTGTGGCTCTCAAGTGCATTTTCTTCACTTTGCTGCTGCCAGTACACAGCACGAAGCTCTCTTCTCAGTGCTGTTGATTTTTAAGGGGTCAGTTCAACCTTTTAAGATGTCGCCTTGTGATTTTGGCACACCTTATTGAGGAGATGGTGTACAGGGAGGCAGAGTTGCCCATTATCAGCTGCAAGCCAAAAGTGCTGTTTGGCAGAGATAAGAAATTTAAACAAGTTTCCCAAGGCATAGGTAGTTCCAAAGTATTGCCTGTTTATTATAATTCTAACCTGTTTACTTAGTAATACAAGGAAGGTTTTAAGAAAACAGCTCTCACAGTAAACATTTAACATAAAGGCACCGTACACACATATCTCTAACTGATTAATTGTTCTTATAATCTCTTACACTTTCTATTCATCCAAAGTCTTTTTTTTTTCATCCAGAGTCTTGACTTCATGTCAGAAGTCTTCTTGCAGCTTGTTCTCCACTTCTAGATGTAACATATTTCTCTTTAGAGAGAACCCTGTCTAACTTCTTCCTGAGGTAATCAAAAGGGAAGACATTAGTTTACCTGTCTAATTTTCTCTTGTAGCTAAAAAAGTCCCTGCCTCTCCCCAATAAATTTCTTTCTGTCAGCAAAAGGCACATCTCATTGCTTGTTCTATTCTACCTCTTCTTAGTCCCTAATGAAAATGATCAAATTCCAATAAGTATTAGGTTTTCAGTTTTACTCCATTTTTCCTTTCTTTTGAGGAATCACGTTTGTTTCCCGCCTCTAGTGTTTGACTTTATCTGCTTACTGTGTCTTGTTAGTTAGTTATTAGTACCTTCCGTTTAGTTTTAGGGGTGCTTTAGTTTAAGCGAGAAGTTTTAGAAACACCAGGAATAAAACTTACACAAGAATTTGTTCAAGGTTAAAATGGTAATGTTACAACGAAATTTGCATAACACCATAGATTCTCTTTCTAAAGAGTTCTCTATTGGGATTCACACAGTTTTATTATTTTCATTTTCATTTACAACAGCTTCTGTTGTTGACTGATTAGGCATTAATTGCAGGAGTGCTTACCAGAGTGAAATAAAATGGCTCAAACTGGGGATCTGCCTGTCAGGATGTATCTGAAAACTGATGGAGTCAATCAATGTTGAAACAAATTTTGTGGCTTTTTATTAGTCATATGTTACTGAGTGTAGCATTTTGTTTCCAAAATTGGACTGGTTCATTGCCAGTTTGAACCAACAACAAAGACCCTGACTATTGAAACACAAATGACCAATGAACATGAGAAACATATTCAATCTCCTTTCTAATAAGATAAATTCAAATTAAGAACACAGTGGGAACATATTTTTTTAGTCTATCCTATTTGCATGGATTATTTTTAAAATGATGTAGTCATTATTTATATAGACATAAGCAAACACTCAAAAATGGCTTTGTGTTAGAGAGTTATTGACAGTTTTTTTCTTTTTTGACTGATGGGTATTCTGTGTCCACCATGTGCCAGTCATTGTGGTAGAAGCTAACATGTATTATCCTATTTAATTCTTAAAATGAGTTTGTGAGGTAGGCACTCTTATAATCCACATTTTACAGATGAGAAAATTGAAGCTTAAAGATGGAAACTAACTAACTAAACACCACACAACCGTGAGTACCAGACTTAAATACATGTCTTCCAGATTCTAACACCTACGCAAGCCTCATTGAGTGCTGGGATTATAGGTGGTATTTCATTTCTTCTCCCCCAATGTGTTTTTTAAAAAATGAACATTATAATTCTTATGATCGAAAGATACAGTACATGCTTGTTTTCTTTTAAGGAGTTCCTCCTGAGTTAAATTTGCTCTATGTGAGGTCAACAACTTTGGAAGTGGCATGCAATTATCCAGAAGTAGTGTACATTGGCAGAGAAAATGTGGCCCTATCTACTGATCAAGACATGCAATTGTATGTTCCGTAGAGTCATCAGTTCTGGCCCTCAGTATGTACACAGTCTTGAAGGGCTCGTTGCTTCAGCAGAGGACTTTCTATGTGGAAGTCTTATATAGCAGTTGAGTAATTTTTCTCTCTCTACCCACTCACATCTATCATTTCTAAGCCTGGATCATAATATACCTCATACAAAAAGTATTGAGTTAAGAATTGTCCATTTTACAAGTTTGCTCTTTATCACCTATAAAAGAGAATCTAGAATATTGAAATGTTTCTCATTTATTAAAACAAAATCAAGCTACTCAGGATTCAAATGTGCTAATTATTATTTTGTTTTATAAGCTCTCCCACAAGATTGTCCTGTATAATTTATTACCTAAATGGATGACATCGTGAATGTTTAATGTTTTTCTCAGTGAGAGTAAGTTCTTTATCACACACCTGTTGGAAATAGAAAAAAACACATTTGAAAATAATTACGTTACTAAAATATTGCTTAGTATTTGGACCTTGTTATTTTTACAAGTCAGTGTCAAGCTGTTGGTTTGGATGAGCCTCTGTGGGCTATTCATGCCCTTTTTAGGACTATTTCTTCTTAATTATTTTTCTTAGGGCATCTTTCACATCCTTGTTCCTCAAGGTATAAATGAGAGGGTTCAACACAGGGCTTAGAGCACTGTAAAATGTAGAGGTGACTTTGCCCTGGTCCCGGTACTCCCTTGACTGAGGTTTCAGGTACATGCAGGTGGCTGTCCCATAAAATATGGTGACCACAGTCAGATGGGATCCACAGGTGGAGAAAGTTTTGAGCCTGGCCTCTGCAGAGCGGATCCTCAGCACAACAACCACAATGCGAGTATAGGAGATGAGGATGAAGGTGAAGTGCAGCGGCAGTGTCAATATACCGATGACCAGACCCAGAATAAGTCTGACTAGGGTGTCTGACCAGATGAGCTTCAACAGGGCCTGTGCCTCACAGGTAAAATGGTTGATGATATTGTGTCCACAAAAACTGGCAAGAATTGCAGTGATTGGTATTACTGCTAAAAGGAAGGCACTAGCCCAGGTCACCACAGCCAACTGTATGCAGACCTGGTCATTCATAATGATGGTGTGACACAGGGGATTGGATATTGCAATAAATCTATCATAAGCCATGACATCAAGGATGAGGCACTCTGTCATCCCCAGAAAAAGAGCAATGGTCATCTGAGCATAACAGCTAGTATAGGAAATGGTGGGGTAGTCTCTTAAACCACTGAACAATAAAAAAGGCACTGAATTGCTAGAGTAGCAGATATCAAGGAAGGGCAAGTTGCTTAAGAAAAAATACATAGGGGTGTGAAGCTGCTTATCTACTCTAACCACAACAATGATGAGACTGTTACCCACCAATGTAATCAGGTAGACTGCTACCCTGGACTTTTGGATGATTGGACAAACCCACCAGGATGAACTCTGTCACTTCGCTGGCATTATCTGTAATCAGAATATCTGTTGTGTTCTATCTGCTGAGGAAGAAGAAATTGAAATCATTTTAATTTGGGAAACATTTATTGAGTGTTTGCTGTATCCTCAGTAGTATATCAGGTGCTATCAGGAGGAGATGTCTATGAAACAAGTGATGCTGTTTGTAAGTTTATGTTCTATTTTGGAAGATGAAGCATTCATACACAGCACAAGATTAATTTGCAAAGTGGCACAATCCATTGTGAGTCTTAATCCCTTCATCTATAAAATGAGGGAGGTTGGACTCCACCTGAAGCATGCTTTGAACACTCCCCCTAAAAGAAAATGTGCTAATTTACTGCTTAAATGTAATCAGATCCCTGAATCACAGAATTACTAATTGTTCTTTCCTGCTATGGATATTAGCCAGAGGTTTATCTTTAGCTTGTTTGTATCCTTGGCATAAAATGTGTGCCCAGTTCACTCTCATTTCTTCCTTAACCTGCACATCCAATCAATCACTAAGTACTATTGGCTTGTCCTCCTAAATATATTTCAAATCTACCTAGAAATCTCCATATCCACAGCCAACACTTATCTAGTAAGAGCCACCATTGTCTCACATCTGGACTAACACAAGAGCTACTTAATAGGTCTCCCTACTTCCATTCTTGCCTCTCTATAGTCTATTCTACACATAGCAGCCTTTTACAAACATTCCCATGCTTAAAACCATTCTAGGGCTTCTAATTACAATTGGAATGCAATCTAACCTGTTTACCATGACCCACAAGAGTCTAAATGACCTGACCCTAACCTTATCTTGCATAGTCTCTTCTCATGCTGACCTTGTTTCAGCAATATTATCTTTATGAAGCACTCTAAGATTGTTCCTACCTCAGGATTTTGCACATTGTGTTCTTGCTGGGGGAAATGTTCTTCCTACCGTTTTTGCTTGGTGAACTCCTAGTCATTCTTAATACCTCAGCCTAAAAGGAACTTCATTACAAAAGCCTTCCCTAACCCCACTAATTTAAATCAGATCTCTTTGTTAAAATTGTTCATAGTACTCAGAACTTTTCTTGTATGGCTCTTATCACAGTTTGTATTTATATATTTGTGTGATTATTTAATTTCTGCTCTCTTACTATAGCCCTAGGAGGAACGAGGCCCTGACTGTTCTATGTACTACCTTATTTTCACTACCTCACACAGTACCTGGTGTGAACCCACAAAATGTGGGTTCAGTATATGTTTGTTGAATGAATAAAGGCCAGTTATTTGGTTCTTCTCTCTTACCCAATGTCATGAAATTGATTTGACTGAAACTACTTTGAACTGGCTGAAGAAAGTAAATGTTTGATGGTAAAAAGCCTATGATGAGAAACAGTTAGTATCTCATAGTATTCAGTCTTCTTTTTTTTTACTTTTTGGCCGCGCCACATAGCATGTGCGATCTTAGTTCCCCAACCAGGGATCGAAATGCTGTCCCCTGCATTCGAAGCACAAAGTCTTAACCATTGGACTGCCAAGGAAGTTCCTCATAGTAGTCAGTCTTATTAATGCCCTGTAGCTCAGAAATACTTTTTTAGCCTTACAATTTGCCCTTTGCATGGAAGGAAGGTGTGATAGTGAAGAGAGAAAATGGGTTTATTCTAGAATCTGAAAGAAAAGTGTTTTCACCCTTTTTCATCCATTAAAAATTTTATTTTCTTTGTTCTGGTTCTATCAGATATGCATACTATCACAGACCAGCTCATTATTAAGGTCAAGATCTTTTCCTGGATTGTCTGTAAAATTTCCAGGAAGTTGTAATCACAAATCAGGATTTGGGGCATCTACAGTGTATAGTTTCAGACTCATGAGGCAGTTGTCAGGCCTTGGTGAGAACAGGCTGTGGATGGGAAGGTTTGTCTTAGGAGCTAGGCAGCAGAGAGAACTATCCAGGCTAATGATGTAGGTGATCTCTTTGGATTCTCTACTCAGGACAAACTCCAAATCTCAGAAGGCTGAAGACCTTTATGGACAAGTAATTCAGGAAGTAGAGTAAGAATTTATAACAAGATCCTCATTAAAACCTAATACAGGATAAGGGGGTTCTGAAAAGAAATCAGAACCAAGGGCCAAAAAACTGAAAAAATACTTAGGTGCTGCTAAACTTCTAATTACAGTTGTTTTTTTACTTATTAAAGAGAGTGATCTTACAAGGAGGCCCTTGACTACCTGTAATGAGAATTTAAAGGCTCCTTTTTGTTCTGTATACTCCCAGAATTGGAATCAGAAAACAGAATCAATCTGAAGTGAAAAAGTCTTCTTGGAGTAGAGTTATAGGATTGAGACTGAAGCAGAAGTCAGGTAATCTAGTCTTTATTCAATGGTGACACCACAAGCATAGTTTCTTAACAGCATTACAAAAATGGGATTTTCGGGGCACAAACTTTTTCAAGGGGTACTAAAGTTTCACACTAGAATGGCAACATTTAAAATCATAAAGCTTTATTTTGACTTACAATATTCACCATGTTATAGTCCTAAAAATCTCAAAACAAATGCCAGTATAGATAGCTGAAAAACAAAGAACACATTTATGTGTTTACATGATTTTAGAGAATTTCACTAGACTAACCATATATATTTTTTATTGAATAATTCAATGTTTTAGCGCTGTGTAGGCCAGAATCCTCCTAAATTAACTAGACATATGTGGAGATTCTCACATATAGTCACAGGCTTTTGATCTTTTGGAAACATGTTGGGTGTACTTTTCTTCACACAGATTTCCCAAAGAGGGCTTTCCTGTTCCCACTTACCATGTAGGAGCATGCTTCCCAGGAGGACTCATTTCATTTTTAATACTTAAGTTAAGGGATGCTTGGAGTATCTTCCCTGTTCTCTGAGCTCTTTAGAAAGCTCCCAGGAGTTCAACATATACTAGAATAGATAGTGCGCACAGACAGGAATTTCTATTATTCATATCAGGCAGTGTAGACTGTTGGTTAAGAGCATGGATCCTGGATCAAAGTTTGAATCCTGGATCCATTACTGATTCACAGTGCGGCATTGGTAATTTGCTTAGCTTGTTTACACCTTAGTTTCCTCAATTATAAAATTGGGAAAATTATAGTAACTATCTCATAGGGCTTTTGTGCCATATATATAAGCTATTATTATTTTAAATAATATTTTTAAATGAATCCTCATTTGGGAAGTAGCACCCATGACAATATGGCCACATTTGTTATCTTTCTTTTCTGGAAGGGGGAAAATAAATAAATGAGGACAAAAATAAGTCAATATGGTCAGATTATACTGTGAGCCTTCTGAAAGAAGAATTTGCATTTCATTTCCATAACTTCAGTACTTGTCTCGATTCCTGACACATGGCAGGAACTTAATGAATAAATGATTATTTGGGGAATCAAATTGATTTTTCTCACCTGAATAGCATAAAAGCCCCCCAAACAAAAATGGCAAGGTCTCTAAGAGTTGTGCGGGATCATTAGCTCACTGAAGTGTTGGAGTCTTTCAAGGGAAGTGAGTTACAGATGCATCCTGGGAGATCCATGTCAAGACTGACCATTCCACACATATATGTTGATTTGTTCCAACAAACAACTATGGCTTCTTTCCTCCTTGCCAGGGTGTATGTTCTTCACTTGCTCTTACAATGGGTTTTGTTTTGATTCTGTTCAGCATTTTAGAAACCGGGACTCCAAATGGTCCAAAACATGAACAAGAGAAGAAGGAGAGAAGAATCTTAAACATTCTCTGCTGTTACCTTCTGAGTTTATTCATTCTGGTTCCAAAGAAGTGATTTCACTGAAGAGACTTCAGGGATCAGGTCCCTAAAAGGCAACTAAATCCTACTACTAAACTAAAGCTGTACATTCTTCTGGGAGTGTTATTTCTAAGTCATTAAAATACAAGTAGATTTTGTCTACTAATGCCAATACTTCATTAGTGACAATATGATAAAACTTTTGACTAACACCCTCAACTCTACTTTTGCTCTTAAGTTACCAGGGAGCAGAACCAACTCTAGGGTGATTACTCAGAGTCCTGTGTTTCTTGGGAGGGTTTCCAATACAGTGACTCAGAAGGTAATGAATGAATAGGAAAGGGGGAATGGCCACAATTTATTGGGATGCTATGAAAGCTTCAATTAAGCATTCAGGTAAATAATGTTAACAGTGTTTACTGGAGGTTTCCTCTTCCTCTTCACTTTATCCTAACTTCCCCCAGCCTATCCCAGCCATCTTTGACTTGAATAGTTTCTGGAAATCCCACTTTTTCCTAAAAGTTTGCTGGATTAAATTTGAGGTGCCATACAAACTGTCACTGTCTAAATTTAATCATCTTCTCATTCACTGTCCCATTGATTTACTTCATCTGTGCATGTACCTAATTATAATAGTATTATTTTACTGATTTCTTGCCGAGTTGTGGCCTGAATATATGATGTAATTGTTTATTATTTTTACTTGTATCCTTCTTAAAATTTCCAACTTAGAGTTCAAGATATTGGGGCTAGGAATGAGGCATCTCAGCAAATGGTCTAGCTGAGTGCTACTCAAAATGTTTGCAATGACATAAGAACAGAATTGAGAGTAAATAGTAACTTTTAAAGTGATTTGACATTGCCATAATATTTTCATTGTATTTTATAGAATATCAGGCTGTGACAGCTTGGAACTTTAAAAAAACAGCTGTGTTTTACCACAGATAGTTTGAGAAGTATTGGTTTAACACCTATTCATTTAAGCAGTTCTTATTGTGCATGTACTCTGTGCCAGGAATTATGCTAGGGAGACAGAGATGAATGAAACAAACTTCTTGTTCTCAATAAACTTATGATCTAATTGGGGATAAATACTCCAAAACAACTGATTATAAAATAATATGGAAGAGGCTAAATTTAGGGTTGAACAAAATGTTATTAAGCAAAAGAAAATGGAATTAAGTCACCTATCCAGGGTTAAACAGAATGCAGTGAGCTCTGGGGAAGGCTTCATTGAAGACATGACATTAGATCTGACCTTGAAGGATGACTGAGGTTTTGCCAGGCATGGAAGACAAGAAGGGCACTGCAGGCAGAGAGAACAGTGTATACAGTGGCATATACACATAAAAGGTAGAGAAAAAAGTATTGATTTCCTGGAGCATGGGGTCTGTGGAGATGAGGTAGAGAAGGAGGATAAAGAGGTTAGCAGGGTCCTCAATTAATGTTGGCATATCCTATAGGCAATAGGGAGCCACTGCAAGTTTCTAATCTTGGAGGGGAATTGTAGAAATGATGAGATTTTCGCTTTAGAAAATCATTCTGGAGAAGTTTCTAGAGTTTTTGATGATGGCCATTCTGACTGGGGTGAGATGATATCTCATTGTAGTTTTGATTTGCACTTCTCTAATGATTAATGATGTTGAGCATTCTTTCATGTGTTTGTTGGCAGTCTGTATATCTTCTCTGGAGAGATGTCTATTTAGGTCTTCTGCCCATTTTTGGATTGGGTTGTTTGTTTTTTTGTTATTGAGCTGCATGAGCTGCTTGTAAATTTTGGAGATTAATCCTTTGTCAGTTGCTTCATTTGCAAATATTTTCTCCCATTCTGAGGGTTGTCTTTTGGTCTTGTTTATGGTTTCCTTTGCTGTGCAAAAGCTTTGAAGTTTCATTAGGTCCCATTTATTTATTTTTGTTTTTATTTCCATTTCTCTAGGAGGTGGGTCAAAAAGTTGATTGGATGGCTAGTTTAGAGAGAGACTGGACTAGGGAAAAATAGGAGCTTATTACAGTCATCCTGGTATGGGTTGAGTAAGCTGTGGACTAGGACAGATGCATTGAGGACAGAGAAGGGATGGATTTCGAAGACATTTCAGAGCAAGAAACAATAAGATTCAGAGAATGAGTGGTCATTAAGGGTAAGTGAGGAGAAGATGTAGAGGCTAATTCTGAGGCTAATGAAAATACCATCATGTAGCATTTGTAACGTGCTTTTAACTTTTTAACGTCTAACATCTATGATCTCATTTGATCTTCCAACCCTTCTGAGGTAGGTTAAAGAATATATTTTTCCCTGTTTGACAGATCCAGTCCAGAGAATTAAGTGATTCGCCTAGAGTTTCATAGCTCATTAATGGCAGAACCCAGACTAGAATCCAGACATCCTGACGCCTAATCATGTGCTTTTCTCACTCCATCGCGATGTTGTACTGAAGAAGTGTTTGACCTGCTGCTCACAGTTAATCGGAAACATTTGCTCTGCATATTACTAGCAGGGGGAGAAAAGAGGAGAGAAGGCACCCAGTGAGATGAGCACCAACTACTTTTGAGTCAATTGAAACTTCAGTATTAGTAATAATAACTGTATAATAACAGTAATAAAATAAATTAATGCTTATTGAGGGCTTACTATGTCCCAGCCATAGTTCTCATCATTTTATATAAAATCAACTGATTTAATCCTCTTAACAACCTTATGAGGTCAGTCCTATGATTGTCTTCCTGTTATAGATGAGGAAACTGAGGCAGGAAGTTGCCCAAGGTCATATAGCCAATAAGTGTCAAGGTCAGATGTTTTAGCTAGACAATCTGAAAACATAGCATTTTTTCCTTTCTCTGTTCAGCAACAATCTTACCATCTTCCTACTTTTCTTTTTCAAAGACTCCCTGAACCCATCAGGCTCCCATCAGAAAGAGCATCTAGGCATCAGGAGAATTGTATTTTTTAAATTAAATTAAATTAAATTAATTTTTTATTGAGGTATAATTGACACATAACATTATATTAGTTTCAGATGTACACCATAATGATTTTATTTGTGTATACAATGAGAAATTACCACCACCATAATTCTAGGAGAACTGTATTCTCTTCCCAGTCATATCGCTAACTGTTGACCTTGATATCACAGCCTCTCTACATCTTTTTATCACCTCTTAATGTCAGTTTCATAATATTAATAACAATATCTGTTTGTTAATCTCATTAAATTATTTAGAAGATGATATGAGGTAATATATGTTCAAGAATAAGATAAACTGTAAAGTGTATAAAGTGCTTTATAATTTTAAGAACTAGGAAGATATAAATTCACATAGTAATGTTGCTTGCGTACACGTCTTTCTTCCCGCCTAGACAGTGAATTCTTTGAGGGGAAGGATCAAATATGCTTTTATTTGACCACCGCATCTCTGGCAATACCACAGTACCGGCTGTATAGTAGGTAGTTAATAAATGCATATTAATTGAATGATATATGTACAGATGCTTGAATGCATGGGTGAGAGAGCAACCTTGGAAGGCACTATTTAAGAAGCAAGTAGGCATTTCAATTCGTGGCGTCTTAGGCTCACGTGATCCAGACTTCACAATGACAGCTAACGTTTATTGTTCTCTAACTATAGGCCAGGGACTTTTCTAAATGCTTTACATGAATTGAGTCACACAGTTCTTATAACCAAGCTATGAAGTCACATTCAACACATTCTTATTAGCTCTCACCTGTATTGTAAAAGTGTGTAGACTTTGTAAACAGATTTAAATGGCTTCTGAGCATTCTTCTCTGAAACATCTACTTCAGTAACATCATTGGTAACAGTTTCCTACATAATATCCCTAAAACTTCCCAAGATTCCTGCGATTCCTGCAACTGTCTGAGGTTGTTGGCAATATTCCTTTACCTTCTCTCTCACAGCCCTTCCAAAGGCTTCATAGGCCTCTAATTCTGTTTATTAAATCCCTTCCTGCCTGATATAACTAGAGTGGTTGTGTCTACATGATCAAACTCTGAACACTACAGTTAGTGTTACAAGTACTATTAGCTCACTTAGGTGAAGAGATCAAAGCAGAGAGAGTAGCTTGAAATAAAAGTGGTAGAATGAAAGTTTGAATCCAAAAAGTTTGGCTCCAGGGCCTGTGCTCTAAATAGTTATACTTCACTGCCTTTCCTCAAGTGAAATCCCAAATCCTGTGAATGGGATGTGGCGTCTTTTTCTTAAATCCCTATTGGAAAATATCACTTGGAAACTATTTTTCAGTTTGCAAACTTTCTCCTCAATTTCTAACAGAGCTATCTTAGTTTCAAACCAGTCTTTATTTGCTTTCCAGGGTGAAGCAAAGTAAGCTTCACTACCCAGCTGCCTAGGATGAGGTGCACAGTGGAATGCTTCTCACAATGCCTGTGAGTGATCAGGTGGAGAAGCGATAGTCAACCTTAGGAGTTTTCAACAATCAAGAATTGATTTCATTCCACAGCACCCTCATAGAGTTCATTTTTATATTTAAAATGAATTAATATCAATGTTGAATTAGATTGTCTTTGGGGTTTAGATGCCTAGAAACAGAATGTTAGTGCTGGAAGGGCCATAGCTATGTTAACTAGCTGCTATGTGTGTCTGCTTTTCCAGTCAAAGCTAACATTTAAAGTCAGGCAGATAGATCTATATATATTGATCTTGAGGAATGTCCATGATATATTGTCAAGTGGAAAAAGCAAGTTGCAGAGTAAATTGATGATATTATTCTATTTTTTTAAGAAAATATATATAACACCTAGATGCAGAATGTTAAGACTAGAGAGATCCTTGGGTAACAAAACACAACCTTCCTATTATATTGATGAGCAAATCTGAGGGCCAAAGAGTGCTATAACTAAGGTCACACAACTAGTTAGTAGCAGAATCAATTCTGCATCCCTATCTCCAAACTCCACTATGTCACTCTGTCTATAGGCTGTGCCTGTACCAACAAGTCAATAAAGAGACAAAGCATATAGTGACAGAGCTACCATTTTGTAGTAGAGGCACCATTAACAAAAATATGATTCTCATTTTACGCTGCAAATAGAGAGCTGTAATAAAGAGTAGAATATTTCTCCCCCCAAAAGCAGGGTCATTAAAATGAGTACTCTGAATGTTTCTCCTAATTTCTGAATTTCTCTCTACTTGAAGGCTCTATTGTTTTCTCCTGTAAAATTTTATTGATTTCACCAATTTAACTTTATTTCACAATGTTAATTTGAAATGTTTTGCATAATGTATGAAACTTGCCCTGGCACCTAGTACCTAGTTCCTGGTTGAAAGTAGTAAGTTAATATTTGTTGAATGAATAAATCAAAGATTTAAATCACTTGAATTTTTTTTCTAAATATTTTTTTATTTCTTGATATTAAAACATGGTTTCAGTGGCTGAGAATACCATAATTTAAAAAAATGTATAATAGATGGAATTTGAATGAATGTTGCATTTACTTGAAAATTATGCTATTTTGATAAGTGATTTACTCATTCTATTTTTTTTCTCATTGTTAACATGAGGGGTGGATTATGGTGACTTTTCTTACCAATTTTACAGAGATATTAGGAATACAGAATGAAATAATATATTTGAAAGAAGTTTAGAAAAAAAAAGAAAAAAATGAAACACTCTACACTAATGTAGGAAATGTCTATGATAAAATTTTCTCACGGTTCTGAGATTAAGTAGAGTAAGGGATTATGCTTTTACAACATGGTTTGCCTTCAGTAAAGTTGTAAAATTTCTGACATTTGTCTTCTGACCTCTTATTACACCATTCTTTGTCCTATTTTCCAATTTCAGTTATGCCTCGCCTCCTGCTAACAGTCATAGGAGATTCTCTTGCTGCTTAGGTCTCTTCTGTCAGTGAGGAAATGATTCTGATAAATTTATTTACCTGAAGTTGAGTAACTTAATGGGTGGCCGACCACTAATGTGTTATATGTAAAGAAAGAGTAAAAATAATGCCTGTAATGGAAATTCAAGTCTCAGTAAGAATAATACTTTGGGGTGGGAGCACTTCCTGAAGCTTCTCATATAATGATCACCTACTCTACCAAGGGTAAAGTCAGACATTTTAAACAGTTTTTTTCTGTCAGTGAAGATGTAGCTGAATGTTATTTTAGAAGTTTAGAAGCAAAGAAGGCTTATGCCCTTTTTGCCATAACTTTCCTCATTGCCCCTTTAACATCCTTATTCCTCAGGCTATATATTAGGGGTTTCAGCATGGGTGTCAAAGCCCCATAAAACACTGAGATAAACTTGTCCTTGTCAGGGGATGACTTGGACTGTGGTTTCATATACATGGAAATGGCTGCCCCATAGAAGATTGCCACCACAGTCAAATGAGAACCACAGGTAGAAAAGGCCTTGAGCCTACCCTGGGCTGAGCGAATCCTTAGAACAGCAGTGGCAATTCGGACATAGGAGAGGAGAAAAAGCCCAAAGGGTAGGAGCAGGGAAAATACTTGTGATGAAGATCATAAGCTCATTGAGGCTGGTATCAGAACAAGCCAGCTTAAGAAGGGAGAGAATTTCACAGACAAAATGGTTGATGACATTAGCCCCACAGAAATGAAGTTGCAGGGATAAGATGAGCATGGCAGTGAGCACAAGTGATGCCCCCCATGAGGTAGCAGCCAGCCAAACACACACTGAGCCATTCATGACCACAGAATAGTGCAGGGGATTGCTGATAGCAACCACACAATCATAGGCCATGACAGCCAACAGGAGGCACTCTGCTGTGGCCAAGACCAAGGAGACACTTATTTGGGTCAAACAATCGTGGGTAAGAGAGGTAGGGATGGGTAGAGAAACAATGCACCAAGGCCTGGGGCATGGAGACCGTTCCATAGCAAAGGTCTAAGAAAGACAGATTACTAAGGAAGAAGTACATTGGAGTGTGGAGGTGGGGGTCAATGTGGATAAGAAAGATGATAAGTCCATTCCCCAATAATGTTCTGAGGTAAGTTATCAGTACCAATGTGAAAAATGTGACTCTCCATTCAGGATAGTTAGAGATTCCAATAAGAAGAAACTCAAATACTGCTGTAGTGTTGTCCATGGCCATTCTTCCCACTTGCCACTATTCATTGGATGGGTGCCAATGTAGTTGCCTAATTTTACCTGAAAGAATGAGAATAAAGATGGAGGGATGGTATGAGAAAGTTGGAAATAACTAGGGTGTACAGGATCATTCTCGTTGTCCTCTTCAAAAGATATAAGAATACAAATGAGATATCTATGATGGATACAGAGGCAAAGCTAAAAATCTACTCCCTCCTGTGGAAAACAGCAAATTCCCCATTCTTTTAAAATGGTTATATGAAAAGTTCTGCAACCCACTTTTGCCAGATACTTTTTAGTATCATTTTTTTTCCAAGTAGGAAGAGAGGAAAAGGAGGGCATCTTCCTGCTTCTCTCACTCGTTCTCCATTTTCAAAGACAAATTTGATTCATAGAGATGGTTGAACCTCTGTCAGCTTGAGTTACTAATCTCCACCAAGAGGGTACCTTCTGATAGTCTTAGCTAAAATATTGCCTATTCTTGTGTCTGTCTGTCACTCCTAGATTGTTCATACCTCCATTTTCCCATTGTGCTAGTATCTACCACGGTGCTTGTCCTAGAGTCCTGCCAAGTATTTCTTTTTTTTAAATAAATTTATTTATTTATTTTTGGCTGCGTTGGGTCTTCGTTGCTGCACGCGGGCTTTCTCTAGTTGCGGCGAGCAGGGGCTACTCCTCATTGTGGTGTGCGAGCTTCTCATTGCAGTGGCTTCTCTTGTTGCGGAGCACAGGCTCTCGGCACGTGGGCTTCAGTAGTTGTGGCACGCGGGCTCTAGAGTGCAGGCTCAGTAGTTGTGGTGCACAGGCTTAGTTGCTCTGCGGCATGTAGGATCTTCCTGGAGCAGGGATCGAACCCATGTCACCTGCATTGGCAGGCAGATTCTTAACTACTGCACCACCAGGGAAGTCCCCAAATACTTCTTTGATCTAAACTGATATTATGTAAATACAGTATGTCATGGAACCCTTGAGGTCTATGAAAACCCTCTGCTAATGTCTGTGGTTGGAGTTACATTTCCAGGTCCTCTGGTGTTTTCCGTGTTGTGATTGCTGAGCCCCAGTTAGCAATGTGAAAATCTAATGTGATGTTTCTAAAAGTATGAGTGGTAAGGAGTGACCAGCCTACCTGAAAAGTCACTCTCTTCTCACCCTCATCACTCTCTTTTCCCTCACGCTGCTTAATTTTCCTTACAGCACATTCCAATATTTGAAACTACATTAATGATTTGATTGTTTATTACTTCAGCGGTCCCCAACCTTTTTGGCACCAGGGACCGGTTTCCTGGAAGACAGTTTTTCCTCGGATGGGGCGGGGTGTGCGGGGGGACGGTTCAGGCAGTAATGCGAGCGAAGGTTCAGGGGGTAATGCGAGCGATGGGGAGCGATGGGGAGCAACAGATGAAGCTTCACTTGCTCGCCCGCCGCTCACCTCCTGCTGTGTGGCCTGGTTCCTAGCAGGCCAGCAGACCGGTACCGGTCTGCAGCCCAGGGGTTGGGGACTCCTGTATTACTCGATTACTTGTCTCCCACTCGAATGTAAATTTATTGAGAACAGAACCTTGTCTGCTTTGTTTACTGGCTTATCCCTAGTATTTAGAACAGTGCCTGGGGCATCATAAGGAACTGATATCGAATGAATAAATGAACGTATAAAGTCCTGGGCTGTTACAGATATTATTCAGAATTTAACTACTCCTCTTGCCACCTGCACTGCCATCCCTTATTCCAAGTCATTGTCATTATTCACCTGGATTTTGTCAATAACTTCCTTATTGGTTCCCCTGTTTCTGGCTTTGCCTCCATTCAGTTCAAATGATTCAGTTATATTGTAAGTCAGATCAGGTTACTCTTACATTAAAAAATTTCAGTAGCTTCTCATTTCAACCTAATTAAACACCAACCTCCTTACTATGACCTATCAGGCACTACATGGTTTGCCTCCTCTTTACCTCTCTGACCTCTGTTCCTACTACTCTTTTCCTTGCTCACTTTGTTCTAGTTACACTGGCCTCTTCAGTGTTCCTTAAACACTCATGGCACATCCCTTTCTCAGAGCCTTTGATCTCTTTGCTCCATATTTCTGAAACCAAGATCCTTGTATGGCTTACCTTCTCACTTCTCTCAGGTCTTTACTCACAATGCATCTTTTTAGTCAGTTCTTCTTTGGCCACCCTGTCTAAAAGCTCATCTCTAGCCCTTGGCATTTTATGTTCCCCTTTCCAATTCTCTTTAGAATTATTATTTCTAGCATCTTGTATATTTTATCTATTAATTATGTTTATTGATTGTTTCTCTCAACTAGAATGCATACTCAGTGAAGTCACTGCTGTATGCCCAAAACCTAGAATGGTGCCTGGTGCATGGAAGGTGCTTAAGAATTATTTGCTGAATGAATGTGTGAATGGAACTCTTTAGCTTTTCCACATTGAAAGACAGCCTCTCTTTTTCCATCTGCCTCTTCCCTAGATATTGCTGTTTATATGGCAAGCACCCCTTAATGTGTATGTGCTCCTTCATGAGATTAACTCTCCCTTTTCTTCTAATCCCTTCCTTGAAGCTTCTGCTACTCACTGGCTATTTCTCTGGATAAGTTTCTTCCCCTCATTGGCTTAGATTTTTATTTGCAATCTAGTTAAACTAAGTGATCTCTAAGAGCCCTTCTAGCTCTAACATGCTAGGATTCTCTGATTTCCCTCAATTAAAAGGAAGACAAAACAAAACTTAACACTCCTCAGAATATGAGGAATCTACTACATTTTCCTCCATTGTTGGAAATTCATGTGGGCTACAGAAGGGGTTTACTAAGGGATGAAGTTTCTCTAACCATCTTTGAAATGGGAGACTCGCTTGTCCTTAAAAGTCTTTAGCAAAGAAGATTCTACAATTCCCCCACTTCCCTGTCCTGAAGTCCAAGTAACCTGTCCCTGTGTCTAGTTCTCTACTTTGTTCAGCCTCTCAGACAGGCTAAGTACATGAGAATGGTAAATTTATGGAAGTGAAAGTGTATGCCACTTGTGAAGTGTCAAACATATGTAAGGGAGGGAGAAGATAGTAACCTGCCTTCACAGGAGTGTCCTCAGATCTTGAGAGACCTAGTGAGATAATCATTTCCACAGAGGGAAAATGCAGAAAGATGAGAGTCACATGGCTATATGAAACAATGCACTGAAGCCTGTTATATTTTAAGTTAGTACAGTCATACCTTAAATTTCTTTGTGGTCTGTGTTTAACTCCCGATTACCTATATATGGGCCATTCACAGTAGAATATCTAAAAAGATGATGGACAAGCTGCAGATGGGAGGATGAACTGGTTTTGCATAGAAGTAGATGGCTGATTATTATGCCATTTAAAAGTCTCTGTTGCTCCTAGAACTCTATAAAGCACACTGATTTTGCTGTTAAATATCGATAAATAAATGTTTTCCCTCCTTATATGAACCTATAATTCTTAATGACCAGCAGGATGTATTTTATTTCTCTGGTATTGAGGTATTATTTATAGAGTCTATCCCTCAGTCTTTCATGAGCCTAGTTGAATAAATTGATGAGCGATTTGATTAAAAATTGGTGATCTGTCTATGGTTGTGGGAAGACTTGTTTTTAATGGTGTTAAGCTTACTGATAGAGATTGGGATCGAACCCATGACCTTGCCTCCATTAGTACTGTGTCTGAACCTATGAAATTAAAATTGATGACAACTTCCGTTTCACACTTAAAGGCTATGCAGCATCTAAACTGAGGGACCTATTTATCATTTAGTCTGGGCCCTGCTCTCCAAGGCAGTGCTGATTGTCTCATCCTAAAATTATCGTTAAAAGATTCCTGGAAAACTGGGCTTAGAATGTTTCCCATCTTAGTCTTGTTGCCTGCAATTATTTATATAGCCTAACTTTTCTTTCAACTAACAGCTGCCCTCTTGCCTTCCTGGAGGTTGCCCATGTCTGATAAATGGTTAGAGGTTAAAAAAAAAGTGGGAGGGGGAATGAAAGAAACTGGAGCATTTTCCTGTTACTGACTTACCATTGGAGGTTCCTCTCAAGTACCAGTAGGTGGAGCAGAATGAGACTGCTGAAAATACCAAGTTTCCAACAGTTGTCAGGTTTGGAACATGACGATCTCCGTGCAAACTCTCCTGGTGAGATTTCAAAAGCCTTCCCAGCTTCTCAAACTCTCAAATGCCTGGAAACCTTTGAAGAAAAAAAATATTTTTTTGGTTAGATCAAATTACAATTGCCAAAAACTTTAATGTGCAGCCCTTGGTGATGGCATCTGATTAAATCATTTAATTTCTTAGGCAAACATTTCTTTCACTGACCTTTGACTCATGTACATCTTTGTTCTATCTTCCCTAGAAAAGTTATAACAGGGACGATTGAGGTCATTTGAATACTTTGCATCAAGACCCTTAGGTTATTTCAATTTTCGACCTGCTAGATTAGACACCTTTTGCCTCTTGGCAATATTTATCTATCTGTTATCTTATCTTGATGAACTGGAACACAATTAAACCAAATTGTCACTTTCTTTAAAAAGAGGGAAATGATAATAAAACATGCTGCATCCAGGGCTTTAAACTAAATTGGATGATTTCAAGGAAGTGTCCTGGGCTCTGTGTATACCCTACCCAGTTTCCTACTCTTTCTCCACTACCTATTTTCAGTGCCAGAGTGTGAAAGTATACAACCTGAAGACTCCAAGGTCCTGAGCATCCCTCGGTCAGCAAAAAGTTCTAATGACAGTTACTCTACCCACTAAGGCTGGACAATAGACTCAGACATTTCAAAAGCATTAAACTGGGGTTGAAGCGCAAAGCTGTTTGGTTACCCCTCACTTGTCCAGAAAATATAACTACCAGAACCTGCCTTTCATTGAGCAGTTTGGTTTTTAGAAATTGTGCCGTTCCTCCCCTTCTCTTGATCTAGGTTAAGAATCTATTGATATATGTTTACCCGGAAGCTGTCACCAGAGCTCTATCTCTGGGAGCATACTTTGCTCTGAACTAAATCTATAAATCCTACATCATCAGCATACTTATGATGTCTGGGGTCTGATTCTCTTCCAGATTCAATTCCAAATGCAGGGAGAAAGTTGATGAGCTGCTCAGTAACTTAAATAACTTGAAGTTCCAAAGTGCTACCAGACCATTTATCTCACGAGTACAGTTCAAAGTTTCTGGTCTTCAACAGAAAGAAATAATTAGCTTGTGAGAGCTTCAGGGACCTCATCCCAAACAGGCAATTAAATTTTGCCAAACCAGAGCTGTTTGAAAAAAAAGTAGTATTTTGTGTAGGGAAAAGAAATAAAGAAAGAGAAAGGAGACTTTTGAGACCATGAGACTTCTGTATACCACTGTTGGGCTTTCCAGAGAACTAAGAAATAATTCTCTTTTATTTTGGTCCATAGTCTCTTCACATTATTTCAGTATTAAATTGGTGTCGTGACAGAGCCTGCAGCTGGTAAAGAAATGTCTATCAGGGGACAGCTGGGATAGAGAGTGCACAAGCGAGTGCATGTGTTATTGATTCCCACGTTGAAATAGCCCTTATGTTTGCCTTTCCATTCCCACTTCCACCACCCCAGCCTGCTCAAAGAGCTTCCATGGGAGCTTTTTTTCAACTGTATCAAGTCTGTATTCCTTCATCTGACATGCGAGGCCAACTGTGGCAGTTCCTCATCTATCATTTAACATTCATTTGTTCGCGCATTTACACATTAATATATTTATTCTACAAATACTTAATGAGTACCCACTGTGTGTTAGGCAATGTGCTTTGCATTGAGGATACAACGGAGCAAAAAAAAATTCTGACACAGTTCCCACTTTCATGGAGCTTACTGTCTGGTAGGGAAAACTGACATTAACCAAACTATCAAGAATATAAATACGCACCTGTGGTAAGTGCTATGCAGAAAAGCTACTTGGTGGTATTTGTTATTGATTCCCACATCCACCTCTGTCTCCGACGACTGCTCAACAAGTTCTCTCCACTTAAATCTGGTTACTTTCTTCATTGCTCCATGAGTGCTCACCCCTACTCCTTCTACACCAATAATCCTGATGTTATACCAACTTGGAAAGCAAAATAGTACCTAATCCATCTTTCAACACTAAACCTAGTTTTTGGCTCTTTTGTTATCTATTTTGTTACATAGTTCGCTATGTTATCGGATTCTTCAGCTATATCATAGGTAACCAGAAGCCAGATACTTGTATTTCTACTTCTTTAGGACTTTTTATGGTAGTGCCAGTAGATAATAGGGTAGTGGGAAGCAGTCTGAGGTAGTCTTTATGGCTGGGTACCCAGGGGCTTGCTAATTATGTGACCTTGTTCAAGTAATCCAAATAATCTAAGCCTAATTTTCCTTTTTATAGGAAATGAGTAAATACATGGATATGCTTTTTTTTGTTCAAATTATTTTATTTAGTTATTTATGTTTTAACATTTTATTGGAGTATAATTGCTTTACAATAGTGTGTTAGTTTCTGCTTTATAACAAAGTGAATCAGTTATACACACATATATGTTCCCATATTTCTTCCCTCTTGCATCTCCCTACCTACCACCCTCCCTATCCCACCCCTCCAGGTGGTCACAAAGCACCGAGCTGATCTCCCTGTGCTATGCGGCTGCTTGCCACTAGCTATCTATTTTACGTTTGGTAGTGTATATATGTCCATGCCACACTCTCACTTTGTCACAGCTTACCCTTCCCCCTCCCCATATCCTCAACTCCATTCTCTAGTAGGTCTGTGTCCTTATTCACGTCTTACATATAGGTTCTTCATGACATTTTTTTTCTTAGATTCCATATATATGTGTTAGCATATGGTATCTGTCTTTCTCTTTCTGACTTACTTCACTCTATTTGATAGACTCTAAGACCATCCACCTCACTACAAATAACTCAATTTCGTTTATTTTTATGGCTGAGTAATATTCTATTGTATATATGTGCCACATCTTCTTTATCCATTCATGCGATGATGAACACTTAGGTTTCTTCCATCTCCTGGCTATTGTAAATAGAGCTGCAATGAACATTTTGGTACATGACTCTTTTTGAATTATGGTTTTCTCAGAGTATATGCCCAGTAGTGCGATTGCTCGGTCATATGGTGTTTCTATTTTTAGTTTTGTAAGGAACCTCCATACTGTTCTCGATAGTGTCTGTATCAATTTACATTCCCACCAGCAGTGCAACAGTGTTCCCTTTTCTCCACACCCTCTCCAGCATTTATTGTTTCTAGATTTTTTGATGATGGCCATTCTGACCGGTGTGAGATGATATCTCATCGAAGTTTCGATTTGCATTTCTCTAATGATTAATGATGTTGAGCATTCTTTCATGTGTTTGTTGGCAATCTGTATATCTTCTTTCGAGGAATGTCTATTTAGGTCTTCTGCCCATTTTTGGATTGGGCTGTTTGTTTTTTTGATACTGAGCTGCATGTGCTGCTTGTAAATTTTGGAGATTAATTCTTTGTCAGTTGCTTCATTTGCAAATATTTTCTCCCATTCTGAGGGTTGTCTTTTGGTCTTGTTTATGGTTTCCTTTGCTGAGCAAAAGCTTTGAAGTTTCATTAGGTCCCATTCGTTTATTTTATTTATTTATTTATTTTTAACATCTTTATGGGGTATAATTGCTTTACAATGGTGTGTTAGTTTCTGCTGTATAACAAAGTGAATCAGTTATACATATACATAGGTTCCCATATGTCTTCCCTCTTGCATCTCCCTCCCTCCCACCCTCCATATCCCACCCCTCCAGGCTGTCACAAAGCACCGAGCCAATATCCCTGTGCCATGCGGCTGCTTCCCACTAGCTATCTACCTTACTACGTTTGTTAGTGTGTATATGTCCATGCCTCTCTCTCGCCCTGTCACAGCTCATCCCTCCCCCTCCCCATATCCTCAAGTCCATTCTCCAGTAGGTCTGTGTCTTTATCCCTGTCTTACCCCTAGGTTCTTCATGACATTTTTTTTTCTTAAATTCCATATATATGTGTTAGCATACGGTATTTGTCTTTTTCTTTCTGACTTACTTCACTCTGTATGACAGACGCTAGGTCTATCCACCTCATTACAAATAGCTCAATTTCGTTTCTTTTTCTGGCTGAGTAATGTTCCATTGTATATATGTGCCACATCTTCTTTATCCATTCATCCGATGATGGACCCTTAGGTTGTTTCCATCCCCGGGCTATTGTAAATAGGGCTGCAATGAACATTTTGGTACATGACTCTTTTGAGTTTTGGTTTTCTCAGGGTATATGCCCAGTAGTGGGATTGCTGGGTCATATGGTAGTTCTATTTGTAGTTTTTTAAGGAACCTCCATAGTAGCTGAACCAATTCACAATCCCACCAGCAATGCAACAGTGTTCCCTTTTCTCCACACCCTCTCCAGCATTTATTGTTTCTAGATTTTTTGATGATGGCCATTCTGACTGGTGTGAGGTGATATCTCATTGTAGTTTTGATTTTCAATTCTCTAATGATTAATGATGTTGAGCATTCTTTCATGTGTTTGTTGGCATTCTGTATATCTTCTTTGGAGAAATGTCTATTTAGGTCTTCTGCCCATTTTTGGATTGGGTTGTTGGTTTTTTTGTTATTGAGCTGCATGTGCTGCTTGTAAATTTTGGAGATGAATCCTTCGTCAGTTGCTTCATTTGCAAATATTTTCTCCCATTCTGAGGGTTGTCTTTTGGTCTTGTTTATGGTTTCCTTTGCTGTGCAAAAGCTTTGAAGTTTCATTAGGTCCCATTTGTTTATTTTTATTTCCATTACTCTAGGAGGTGGGTCAGAAAGGATCTTGCTGTGATTTATGTCATAGAGTGTTCTGCCTATGTTTTCCTTTAAGAGTTCGTTTCTGGCCTTACATTTAGGTCTTTAATCCATTTTGAGCTTATTTTTGTGTATGGTGTTAGGGAGTGTTCTAATCTCATACTTTTAAATGTACCTGTCCAGTTTCCCAGCACCACTTATTGAAGAGGCTGTCCTTTCTCCACTGTACATTCCTGCCTCCTTTATCAAAGATAAGGTGACCATATGTGCGTGGGTTTATCTCTGGGCTTTCTATACTATTCCATTGACCTATATTTCTGTTTTTGTGCTAGTACCATACTGTCTTGATTACTATAGATTTGTGGTATAATCTGAAGTCAGGGAGCCTGATTGCTCCAGCTCCGTTTTTCATTTTCAAGATTGCTTTGGCTATTCGGGGTCTTTTGTGTTTCCATACAAATTGTGAAATTTTTTGTTCTAGTTCTGTGAAAAATGCCAGTGGTAGTTTGATAGGGATTGCATTGAATCTGTAGATTGCTTTGGGTAGTAGAGTCATTTTCACAATGTTGATTCTTCCAATCCAAGAACATGGTATAGCTCTCCATCTATTTGTATCATATTTAATTTTTTCCATCAGTGTCTTATAATTTTATGCATACTGGTCTTTTGTCTCCTTAGGTAGGTTTATTCCTAGGTATTTTATTCTTTTTGTTGCAATGATAAATGGGAGTGTTTTCTTGATTTCACTTTCAGAATTTTCTTCATTAGTGTATAGGAATGCCAGATATTTCTGTGCATTAATTTTGTATCCTGCTACTTTACCAAAATCATTGATTAGCTCTAGTAGTTTTCTGGTAGCATCTTTAGGATTCTCTATGTGTAGTATCATGTCACCTGCAAACAGTGACAGCTTTACTTCTTCTTTTCCGATTTGGATTCCTTTTATTTCCTTTTCTTCTCTGATTGCTGTGGCTAAAACTTCCAAAACTATGTTGAATAAGAGTGGTGAGAGTGGGCAACCTTGTCTTGTTCCTGATCTTAGTGGAAATGCTTTCAGTTTTTCACCACTGAGGATGATGTTGGCTGTGGGTTTGTCATATATGGCCTATATTATGTTGAGGAAAATTTCCTCTATGCCTACTTTCTGTAGGGTTTTTATCATAAATGGGTGTTGAATTTTGTCGAAAGCTTTCTCTGCATCTATTGAAATGATCGTATGGCTTTTCTCCTTCAGTTTGTTAATATGGTGTATCACATTGATTGATTTGCGTATATTGTAGAACCCTTGCATTCCTGGAATAAACCCCACTTGATCATGGTGTATGATCCGTTTAATGTGCTGTTGAATTCTGTTTGCTAGTGTTTTGTTGAGGATTTTTGCATCTATGTTCATCATTGATATTGGCCTGTAGTTTTCTTTCTTTGTTTCATCTTTGTCGGGTTTTCGTATCAAGGTGATGGTGGCCTCATAAATTAGTTTGGGAGTGTGTTTCCCTCTGGTATATTTTGGAAGACTTTGAGAAGGATAGGTGTTAGCTCTTCTCTAATTGTTTGATAGAATTCGCCTGTGAAACCGTCTGGTCCTGGGCTTTTGCTTGTTGGAAGATTTTATATCACAGTTTCAGTTTCAGTGCTTGTTACTGGTCTGTTCATAGTTTCCATTTCTTCCTGAATCAGTCTTGGCCGGTTGTGCATTTCTAAGAAGTTGTCCATTTCTTCCAGGTTGTCCACTTTATTGGCATAGAGTTGCTTGTAGTAATGTCTTATGATCTCTTGTATTTCTGCAGTGTCAGTTGTTACTTCTCCTTTTTCATTTCTCATTCTATTGATTTGAGTCTTCTCCCTTTTTTTCTTGATGAGTCTGGCTAATGGTTTATCACTTTTGTTTATCTTCTCAAAGAACCAGCTTTTATTTTTATTGATCTTTGCTATTGTTTACTTCATTTCTTTTTCATTTATTTCTGATCTGATCTTTATGATTTCTTTCCTTCTGCTAACTTTGGGTTTCTTTTTCTTCTTTGTCTAATTGCTTTAGGTGCAAGGTTAGGTGGTTTATTCAAGATGTTTCATGTTTCTTAAGGTAGGATTGTGTTGCTATAAACTTCCCTCTTAGAACTGCTTTTGCTGCATCCCATAGGTTTTGGGTCGTTGTGTCTCCAGTGTTATTTGTTTCTAGGTACTTTTTGATTTCCTCTTTGTTTTCTTCAGTGATCACTTCATTATTAAGTAGTGTATTGTTTAGCCTCCATGTGTTTGTATTTTTTACAGATCTTTTCCTGTAATTGGTATCTAGTCTCATAGCGTTGTGGTCGGAAAAGATACTTGATACAATTTCAATTTTCTTAAATTTACCAAGGCTTGATTTGTGACGCAAGATATGATCTATCCTGGAGAATGTTCCATGAGCACTTGAGAAAAATGTGTATTCTGCTGTTTTTGGATGGAATGTCCTATAAATATCAATTAAGTCCATCTTGTTTAATGTATCATTTAAAGCTTGTGTTTCCTTATTTATTTTCATTTTGGATGATCTGTCCATTGGTGAAAGTGGGGTGTTAATGTCCCACACTATGAATGTGTTACTGTCTGTTTCTCCTTTTATGGCTGTTAGTATTTGCCGTATGTATTGAGGTGCTCGTATATTGGGTTCATAAATATTTACAATTGTTATATCTTCTTCTTGGGTTGATCCCTTGATCATTATGTAGTGTGCTTCTTTGTCTCTTGTAATAGTCTTTATTTTAAAGTCTATTTTGTCTGATATGAGAATTGCTCCTCCAGCTTCCTTTTGATTTCCATTTGCACAGAATATCTTTTTCCATCCCCTCAGTTTCAGTCTGTATATGTCCCTAGGTCTGAAGTGGGTCTCTTGTAGACAGCATATATATGGGTCTTGTTTTTGTATCCATTCAGCCAGTCTGTGTCTTTTGGTGGGAGCATTTAGTCCATTTACATTTAAGGTAATTATCGATATATATGTTCCTATTCCCATTTTCTTAATTGTTTTGGGTTTGTTATTGTAGGTCTTTTTCTTCTCTTGTGTTTCTTGCCTAGAGAAGTTCCTTTAGCATTTGATGTAAAGCTGGTTTGGTGGTGCTGAACTCTCTTAGCTTTTGCTTGTCTGTAAAGGTTTTAATTTCTCCATAAAATCTGAATGAGATCCTTGCTTTGTAGAGTAATCTTGGTTATAGGTTTTTCTCCTTCATCACTTTAAATATGTCCTGCCACTCTCTCCTGGCTTGCAGAGTTTCTGCTGAAGGATCAGCTGTTAGCCTTATTGCGATTCCCTTGTGTGTTATTTTTTCCTTGCTGCTTTTAATATGTTTTCTTTGTATTTAATTTTTGACAGTTTGATTAATATGTGTCTTGGCATATTTCTCCTTGGATTTATCCTGTATGGGACTCTCTGTGCTTCCTGGACTTCATTAACTATTTCCTTTCCCATATTAGGGAAGTTTTCAACTATAATCTCTTCAAATATTTTCTCAGTCCCTTTCTTTTTCTCTTCTTCTTCTGGGACCCCTATAATTCGAATGTTGGTGCATTTAATGTTGTCCCAGAGGTCTCTGAGACTGTCCCCAGTTCTTTTCATTCTTTTTTCTTTATTCTGCTCTGCAGTAGTTATTTCCACTATTTTATCTTCCAGGTCTCTTATCCGTTCTTCTGCCTCAGTTATTCTGCTATTGATCCCTTCTAGAGTTTTTTTAATTTCATTTATTTTGTTGTTCATCGTTGCTTGTTTCATCTTTAGTTCTTCTAGGTCCTTGTTAAATGTTTCTTGCATTTTCTCTGTTCTATTTCCAAGATTTTGTATCATCTTTACTATCATTATTCTGAATTCTTTTTCAGGTAGACTGCCCATTTCCTCTTCGTTTGTCAGGTCTGGTGGGTTTTTACCTTGCTCCTTCATCTGCTGTGTGTGTCTGTGTCTTCTCATTTTGCTTATCTTACTGTTTTGGGGGTATCCTTTTTGCAGGCTGCAGGTTCATAGTTCCCGTTGTTTTTGGTGTCTGTCCCCAGTGGCTAAATTTGGTTCAGTGGGTTGTGTAGGCTTCCTGGTGGAGGGGACTAGTGCCTGTGTTCTGGTGGATGAGGGTGGATCTTGTCTTTCTGGTGGGCAGGTCCATGTCTGATGGTGTGTTTTGGGGTGTCTGTGGCCTTATTATGATTTTAGGCAGCCTCTCTGGTAATGGCTGGGGTTGTGTTCCTGTCTTGCTAGTTGTTTGGCATAGGGTGTCCAGCACTGCAGCTTGCTTGTCATCGAGTGAAGCCTGGTCTTGGCGTTGAGATGGAGATCTCTGGGAGATTTTCGCCATTTGATGTTACGGGGAGCTTGGAAGTCTCTTGTGGACCAGTGTCCTGACGTTGGCTCTCCCACCTCAGAGGCACAGCACTGACTCCTGGCTGGAGCACCAAGCGCCTTTCATCCACATGGCTCAGAATGAAAGGGAGAAAAAGTAGAAAGAAAGAAAGATATAGGAAAAAATAAAATAAGGTAAGATAAAAAACTTAAGTTATTAAAATAAGAAATAAAAAATAATTATTAAGAAAAAAATTTTTTTAAAGAAAAAAAAAGCGGTCGGACAGAACCCTAGGAGAAATGGAGAAAGCAAAGCTATACAGAGAAAATCTCACACAGAAGCATACACATACACACTCACAAAAAAAGGAAAAGGGGAAAAAATCATAGATCTTGGTCTCAAAGTCCACCTCCTCAATTTGGGATGATTCGTTGTCTATTCATGTATTCCACAGATGCAGGGTACATCAAGTTGATTGTGGATATTTAATCCGCTGCTCCTGAGGCTGCTGGGAGAGATTTCCCTTTCGCTTCTTTGTTCTCACAGCTCCCGGGGTTCAGCTTTGGATTTGGCCCCGTCTCTGCCTGTAGGTCGCTGTAGGGCGTCTGTTCTTCGCTCAGACAGGACGGGGTTAAAGGAGCCGCTGATTCGGGGGCTGTGGCTCACTCAGGCTGGGGGGAGGGAGGGGCACGGATTCGGGACGAGCCTGCGTAGGCAGAAGCCAGCGTGACGTTGTACCAGCCTGAGGCGCGCCGTGCATTCTCTGGGGGAAGTTGTCCCTGGATCACGGGACCCTGCCAGTGGCGGGCTGCACAGGCTCCTGGGAGGGGAGGTGTGGATAGTGACCTCTGCTCACACATAGGCTTCTTGATGGCAGCAGCAGCAGCGTTAGCGTCTCATGCCCATCTCTGGGGTCCGCGCTGTTAGCCATGGCTCGCGCCCGTCTGTGGAGCTCCTTTAAGCAGAGCTTTTAATCCCCTCTCCTTGCGCACCAGGAAACAAAGAGGGAAGAAAAAGTCTCTTGCCTCTTCGGCAGGTCCAGACTTTTCCCCAGACTCCCTCCCGTCTAGCCGTGGTGCACTAACGCCCTGCAGGCAGTGTTCACGCCGCCAACCCCAGTCCTCTCCCTGCGCTCCAATGCAAGCCCAAACCTCAGCTCCCAGCCCCGCCCGCTCCAGCGGGTGAGCAGACAAGCCTCTCAGGCTGGTGAGTGCCGGTTGGCACCGATCCTCTGTGCGGGAATCTCTTTGCTTTGTCCTCCGCATCCCTGTTGCTGCGCTCTCCTCTGCGGCTCTGAAGCTTTCCCCCTCTGCCACCCACAGTCTCTGCCCGAGAAGGGGCTTCCTCGTGTGTGGAAACCTTTCCTCCTTCACAGCTCCCTCCCGCTGGTGCAGGTACCGTCCCTATCCTTTTGCCTCTGTTTATTCTTTTTTCTTTTGCCCTTCCCAGGTACATGGGGAGTTTCTTGCCTTTGGGAGGTCTGAGGTCTTCTGCCAGCGTTCAATGGGTGTTCTGTAGGAGTTGTTCCACGTGTGGATGTATTTCTGGTGTATCTGTGGGGAGGAAGGTGATCTCCGCGTCTTACTCTTCTGCCATCTTCCTCCTCCCCCCTAGGTACGATGATTCTGGCCCGCCGTTCCCACGACTGTCGTGGCTTCGGCCGCTGGGGCCCCTCCAGAGCTGGCAGCCTCAGTGAGGCCGCCCTCTCCTCGGGCTCCGGGGCAGTCCCGTGACGGCGGAGGGAAGAGACCCCGAGCCGGGAGTTCCAGCTCTGCGGAAACGCCCATGGATATGCTTATAATAGTGCCTGGCACATGGTAAGTTTCAATAAATATTATCATTGTTAGCTATTTTTGCTTCTCCAAACACATTCACATAAATTGGTTCCTATATTTTATAAATGAGAAAATTGTAGCCTAAAGCAATGAAGTGAATTGACTAAAGGTCACACAATTAATTAGAGACAGAGATGGATAGGAAACTCAGGGTTTATTGCTTCCAGATCACTGACTTTTAGAAATTATCCATATGGTCTTTGGCTTGATGCTTGCTTTGAGGGCAAATGTATCAAAGCTGGTACTGAGCAGGATTTTGTCCAGGTCTTTGGGTAACTCAGAGTGGCATGATATTGTTACCACTTCATTAAGACATCTATCTTTAGCTGGAGCTTGTTTCCCTGCCAATTAGAAAACAGTAATATTTAGGATAAAGAATGAGTTCTTATGAGCGTACTTAACTTCAGTCAGCCTTATAACCACTGAATGCATCCCTAATGTGTCATTTCTCAAATTGGATAAAAGGGAGGACCTAACGAAAGAGTGGACACCTTACAAGCTGCCTGACTTTGGGCAAGTCACTTCAACTTTCTGGGGCTCAGTTTTTTTTTTACTGTACAGACCATTTCTAAGCCCCATTCCAGTTATGACATCCTTGGTTCTAGAGAAACTGTTCCTATTCAAAGCATTCTTTTTTGATAGTGTGTGATAAATATCTTTCCTGTATATGGAAGACAGCTAAGGAAGTTATGTTAAGTCCTAGTAAAACGGTGTCAGGAAAGACCTGGGTTAAGGTAAAAAAAAGGAAACATTTGTGGATTCTGTAGCTTAGTGTAGGGAGGTATCCTAACAGTTAAATGAAGCCCTTCAAAGACTGAACAGCAGGAGTTACTGTGGGCAAAGGGAAAGAGGCAGGGGTTGCGGACTAAGCTGGTGGGAATACATTTCTCTGTTTCGGAAAGATTGTGACTAGTAGAAGACCTCTTCAGTAACTCTGCTTCTGATGCACTCTTGAAAGATCCTCAATCAGAGGATGAGCAAAAGAAAGAGTGTGTAGTGTTTTCCAAATGGCTGACTGTAGTATAAGCAATTCCTCATCATAGTCTTTGGGTGCCTGTATGAAATTATGCACAAAATTATAATCTTCATTTAGCAAGTAACAATTCTGCCTTCACCTTTTCCTTTATGTTACGAGGTAGACCTGAACCATGTGTTAGCAGAAAAAAAGGGAGATGAGGTTCCAGAGAGGACTGACTAGCCAAACATCTCATAATAGTCTTTAAACAGATTTATAAGGAAATTTGTCTTAACATTGCAATATGATGTGCTCATCTTCAATTGAAAAAATGTTCTTCCCACCTGTGATTCTTTGAGGTTGATCCCAGACAAAAAGAGCACATCTTTTTCTTTTTTAAAAATTCACGCTAAATATTTATTTCTTGTAATTGCACAGTACCCAAGTGCGTCTCTGTATTTGGCCCTTGCTGTCAAATACAAAGGCAAGAATTTGCCTTTGAAAACTAGGGATCAGTAAAAGAAGAAATATAAGAAGAACACCTTAATGAATGATCCCTAAAGGGAACCCACAACACTGCCTTATTAACTTTGAAAATATCTGTGAATACCAGATTGAAAAAACAAATTAAGGTTTGAGACAAATGTCCCATCTTGCCTATGACAATACATTGGTAACAATATAAGCTATAAGTTTAGAATAAAGGAAGGGAACCCTAATTAATGTAACATGCAGTAAGATTATTAAATGCTTTATCCCAGGTCCAGCAGTGCTAGGGTACAGCAGGTACCCCATAAATATTTGTTGAAATAAAGAATGAATCAATGAATGCCTCCTTCTAGAGGTGGTTCAGACTAAATACTGTAAAGTCATTCTTTCCCTCCAAATTCAAATATTTTCCATTTGAAACATATTAAAGAAAAGGGCTATGGTGTGACTACTAAGGGTCTAGGATTTTAACTTTTGAATGGTTTATAAAGGAACTTACAGAACACTTCTAACAGCTTTGTGTCTGGAGGTTTGTCCAGGCTCAGGAGGCATGATTAGCCTCAGTGCATTGTTCAAAGTTGAGCAATTAAAAATTATTTCTTACAAACCCCAAAAGATGCCACACTGGGCATTGTTAAGAAGTTGGCAGACTTGGCAGTTAACGTCACCTGAAACTTCCAGCTGTATGATGACATACTAATTGTAAACAATGGGGAAAATGTAGAACTCTTCCTCAAGATGAGAGTGAAGAAACTTTGAAGGCTTAAAAACAAGAAAAAAATGTTCTGTTTGAACAGAAGCCAAGCAGTGGGATTTAATTTCAAAAACTTTTTATGAGTTTCACACAAGAGAGTTGTACCAAATGTGCTCATTTAAATGACACAAATTTTAGAATATGAGACTTTATCATAAATGGCCCCAATGTAAAAAATGCAAATGCCCTGTGGGGAGATCTGGATTCTAGGCTTGGCTATGTCACAAACTTGCCTTATTATTGTAGTATGTCTATTAACCTCTTCCTGTTTGTGAAATGGTGAACAATAATCCCCACTCTAAGTACTGCATATGGGCATTGTAAGAACCAAATTATGTACTGAGTATGAAAGACACTTGAAGATAAAGAAATATGCAAATTCATGGAATTATTTTAAGGGTTTTAAATAGAATCAGAACAAGCCTATAGATCTCAGGATTAGGTCTAAATTTCAGGTAGAATACACTGTGCCTTATCTGCTTTTTTGGGGGGGAATATATATCCATAGATATATAGATTAGCTCATTTACCTTTATAATAGACCTATGAAACACATAATAATTTTGTAGATTAAGAAATGGGCTTAAGGAGATAAAAAAGTTTATATGGAAAGTGATAAGCAATGTGCCTAGAACGTAAGAAACACTTAACAAAAGGCAATTAGTATTATGGAAATTCTTTTGTTTGTTTGTTTATACTGCAGGTTCTTAATAGTCATCAATTTTATACACATCAGTGTATACACGTCAATCCCAATCACCCAATTCAGCACACCACCATCCCCAGCCCACCGGGGTTTCCCCCTTGGTGTCCATATGTTTGTCCTCTACATCTGTGTCTCAACTTCTGCCCTGCTAACCAGTTCATCTGTACCATTTTTCAAGGTTCCACATACATGCGTTAATATGCGATATTTGTTTTTCTCTTTCTGACTTACTCTGCATGACAGTCTCTAGATCCATCCACGTCTCAACTAATGACTCAATTTCATTCCTTTTTATGGCTGAGTAATATTCCATTGTATATATGTACCACAACTTCTTTATCCATTCGTCTGTCAATGGGCATTTAGGTTGCTTCCATGACCTGGCTATTGTAAATAGTGCTGCAATGAACATTGGGGTACATGTCTCTTTTTGAATTATGGTTTTCTCGGGGTATATGCCCAGTAGTGGTATTGCTGGATCATATGGTAATTCTATTTTTAGTTCTTTAAGGAACCTCCATACTTTTCTCCATAGTAGCTGTATCAATTTACATTCCCACCAACAATGCAAGCGAGTTCCCTTTTCTCTGCACCCTCTCCAGCCTTTGTTGTTTGTAGATTTTCTGATGATGCCCATTCTACCTGGTGTGAGGTAATACCTCATTGTAGTTTTGATTTGCATTTCTCTAATAATTAGTGATGTTGAGCAGCTTTTCATGTGCTTCTTGGCCATCTGTATGTCTTCTTTGGAGAAATGTCTATTTAGGTCTTCTGCACATTTTTGGATTAGGGTGTTTCTTTCCTTAATACTGAGCTGCATGAGCTGTTTATATATTTTGGAGATTAATCCTTTGTCCGTTGATTCATTTGCAAATATTTTCTCCCATTTTGAGGGTTGTCTTTTCATCTTGTTTATGGTTTCCTTTGCTGTGCAAAAGCTTTGAAGTTTCATTAGGTCCCATTTGTTTATTTCTGTTTTTATTTCCATTACTCTAGGAGGGGGATCAAAAAAGATCCTGCTGTGATTTATGTCAAAGAGCTGTTCTTCCTATGTTTTCCACTAAGAGTTTTATAGTGACCCGTCTTACATTTAGGTCTCGAATCCATTTTGAGTTTATTTCTGTGTATGGTGTTAGGGAGTGTTCTAATTTCATTCTTTTACATGTAGCTGTCCAGTTTTCCCAGCACCACTGTTTGAAGAGACTGTCTTTTCTCCATTGTATATCTTTGCCTCCTTTGTCATAGATTATTTGACCATAGGTGCATGGGTTTATCTCGGGGCTTTCTATCTTGTTCCATTAATCTGTTTCTGTTTTTGTGCCAATACCTTATTGTCTTGATTACTGTAGCTTTGTAGTATAGTCTGAAGTCATGGAGTCTGATTCCTCTTGCTCCGTTTTTTTCCCTCAAGACTGCTTTGGCTATTTGGGGTCTTTTGTGTCTCCATACAAATTTTAAGATGATTTGGTCTAGTTCTGTAAAAAATGCCATTGGTAATTTGATAGGGATTGCATTGAATCTATAGATTGCTTTGGGTAGTATAGTCATTTTCATAATATTGATTCTTCCAATCCAAGAAAATGGTATGTCTCTCCATCTGTTGGTATCATCTTTAATTTCTTTCATCAGTGTCTTATAGTTTTCTGCATACAAGTCTTTTGTCTCCCTAGGTAGGTTTATTCCAAGGTATTTTATTCTTTGTGTTGCAGTGGTAAATGGGAGTGTTTTCATAATTTCTCTTTCAGATTTATCATCATTAGTGTATAGCAATGCAAGAGATTTCTGTGCATTAATTTTGTATCCTGCAACTTTACCAAATTCATTGATTAGCTCTAGTATTTTTCTGGTGGCATTTTTAGGATTATCTATGTATAGTATCATGTCATCTGCAAACAGTGACAGTTTTACTTCTTCTGTTCCAATTTGTATTCCTTTTATTTTTCTTCTCTGATTGCCGTGGTTAGGACTCCAAAACTATGTTGAATAATAGTGGTGAGAGTGAACATCCTTGTCTCGTTTCTGATCTTAGAGAAAATGGTTTCAGTTTTTCACCATTGAGAATGAGGTTTGCTGTGGGTTTGTCGTATGTGGCCTTTATTATGTTGAGGTAGGTTCCCTCTATGCCCACTTTCTGGAGAGTTTTTATCATAAATGGGTGTTGAATTTTGTCAAAAGCTTTTTCTGCATCTATTGAGATGATCATATGGTTTTTATTCTTCAATTTGTTAATATGGTGTATCACATTGATTGATTTTCATATATTGAAGAATCCTTTCATCCCTGGGATAAATCCCACTTGATCATTGTGTATGATCCTTTTAATGTGTTGTTGAATTCTGTTTGCTAATATGTTGTTGAGGATTTTTGCATCTATATTCATCAGTGATATTGGTCTGTAATTTTCTTTCTTTATAGTATGTTTGGTTTTGGTATCAGGGTGATGGTGGACTCATAAAATGAGTTTGGGAGTGTTCCTTCTGCAATTTTTTGGAAGAGTTTGAGAAGGATCGGTGTTAGCTCTTCCCTAAATGTTTGACAGAATTCACCTGTGAAGCCATCTGGTCCTGGACTTTTGTTTGTTGGAAGACTTTTAATCACAATTTCAGTTTCATTACTTGTGATTTGCCTGTTCATATTTTCTGTTTCTTCCTGGTTCAATCTTAGAAGGTTATACCTTTCTAAGAATTTGTGCATTTCTTCCAGGTTGTCCATTTTCTTGGCTTAGAGTTGCTTGTAGTACTCTTTTAGGATGCTTTGTATTTCTGCAGTGTCTGTTGTAACTTTTCCTTTTTCATTTCTAATTTTATTTATTTGAGTCCTCTCCCTCTTTTTCTTGATGAGTCTGGCTAATGGTTTATCAATTTTGTTTATCTTCTCAAAGAACCATCTTTTAGTTTTATTGATCTTGGCTATTGTTTTCTTTGTTTCTATTTCATTTATTTCTGCTCTGATCTTTATGATTTCTTTCCTTCTGCTAACTTTGGGTTTTGTTTGTTCTTCTTTCTCTAGTTCCTTTAGGTGTAACGTAGATTGTTTACTTGAGATTTTTCTTGTTTCTTGAAGTAGGTTTGTATAGTTATAAACTTCCCTCGTAGAACTGCTTTTGCTGCATCCCATAGGTTTTTGATCATCGCGTTTTCATTGTCTTTTGTCTAGGTATTTTTTTGATTTCCTCTTTGATTTCTTCAGTGATCTCTTGGTTATTTATTAACGTATTGTTTAGCCTCCATGTGTTTTTGTTTTTTACGTTTTCTTCCCTGTTCTAATCTCATAGTGTTGTGGTCAGAAAAGATGCTTGATATAATTTTAATTTTCTTAAATTTACTGAGGCTTGATTTGTGACCCAAGATGTGATCTATCCTAGAGAATGTTCCATGCGCACTTGAGAAGAAACTCTAATCTGCTGTTTTTGGATGGAATGTCCTATACACATCAATTAAATCTATCTGGTCTATTGTGTCATTTAAAGCTTCTGTTTCCTTATTTATTTTCATTTTGGTTGCTCTGTCCATTGGTTTAAGTGAGGTGTTAAAGTCCCCCACTATTATTGTGTTACTGTCGATTTCCTCTTTTAGAGCTGTTAGCAGTTGCCTTATGTATTGAGATGCTCCTGTGTTGGGTGCATATATAGTTATAATTGTTATATCTTCTTCTTGTATTGATCCCTTGATCATTACACAGTGTCATTCCTTGTCTCTTGTAACATTCTTTAATTTAATGTCTATTTTATCTGATATGAGTATAGCTACTCCAGCTTTCTTTTGATTTCCATTTGCATGGAATATCTTTTTCCATCCCCTCACTTTCAGTCTGTATGTGTCCCTAGGTCTGAAGTGGGTCTCTTGTAGACAGCATATATATGGGTCTTGTTTTTGTATCCATTCTGCAGCCTGTGTGTTTTGGTTGGAGCATTTAATCTATTCACGTTTAAGGTAATTATCAATATGTGTGTCCCTATTACCCTTTTTTAAATTGTTTTAATTTATTTTTGTAAGTTCTTTTCTTCTCTTGTGTTTCCCACTTAGAGAAGTTCCTTTAGCATTTGTTGTACAGCTGGTTTGGTGATGCTGAATTCTCTTAGCTTTTGCTTGTCTGTAAAGCTTTTGATTTCTCCATCGAATCTGAATGAGATCCTTGCCAGGGAGAGTAATCTTGGTTGTAGGTTCTTCCCTTTCATCACTTTAAGTATATCATGCGCCTCCCTTCTGGCTTGTAGTGTTTCTGCTGCGTAATCAGCTGTTAACCTTATGGGCGTTCCCTTGTATGTTATTTGTCATTTTTCCCTTGTTGCTTTCAATAATTTTTCTTTGTCTTTAATTTTTGCCAATTTGATTAGTATGTGTCTCAGCGTGTTTCTCCTTGGGTTTATCCTGTATGGGACTCACTGCGCTTCCTGGACTTGAGTGGCTATTTCCTTTCCCATGTTAGGGAAGTTTTCGACTATAATCTCTTCAAGTATTTTCTCTGGTCCTTTCTCTCTCTCTTCTCCTTCTGGGACCCCTATAATGCAAATGTTGTTGTGTTTAATGTTGTCTCAGAGGTCTCTTAGGCTGTCTTCATTTCTTTTCATTCTTTTTTCTTTATTCTGTTCCGCAGCAGTGAATTCCACCATTCTGTCTTCCAAGTCACTTATCCGTTCTTCTGCCTCAGTTATTCTGCTATTGATTCCTTCTAGTGTAGTTTTCAGTTCAGTTATTGTATTGTTCATCTCTGTTTGTTTCTTCTTTAATTCTTCTAGGTCTTTGTTAAACATTTCTTGCATCCTCTCAATCTTTGCCTCCATTCTTTTTCCAAGGTCCTGGATCATCTTCACTATCATTATTCTGAATTCTTTTTCTGGAAGTTGCCTATCTCCACTTCATTTAGTTGTTTTTCTGGGGTTTTATCTTGTTCGTTCATCTGGTATATAGCCCTCTGCCTTTTCATCTTGTCTATCTTTCTGTGAATGTGGTTTTTGTTCCACAGGCTGCAGGATTGTAGCTCTTCTTGCTTCTGCTGTCTGCCCTCTGGTGGATGAGGCTATCTAAGAGGCTTGATGGGAGGGACTGGTGGTGGGTAGAGCTGACTGTTGCTCTGGTGGGCAGAGTTCAGTAAAACTTTCATTCACTAGACTGTTGATGGGTGGGGCTGGGTTCCCTCCCTGTTGGTTGTTTGGCCTGAGGCAACCCAACACTGGAGCCTACCTTGGCTTTTTGGTGGGGCTAATGACAGACTCTGGGAGGGCTCATGCCAAGGAGTACTTCCCAGAGCTTCTGCTGCCAGTGTCCTTGTCCCCACGGTGAAACAGAGCCACCCCCCACCTCTGCAGGAGACCCTCCAGCACTAGCATGTACGTCTGTTTCAGTCTCCCCTGGGATCACTGCTCCTTCCCATGGGTCACGATGCACAAACTACTTTGTGTGTGCCCTCCAAGAGTTGAGTCTCTGTTTCCCCCAGTCCTGTGGAAGTCCTGCAGTCAATTCCCACTAGGCTTCAAAGTCTGATTCTCTAGGAATTCCTCCTCCCATTGCCGGACCCCCAGGTTGGGAAGCCCGATGTGGGGCTCAGAACCTTCACTCCAGTGGGTGGACTTCTGTGGTATAATTGTTCGCCAGTCTGTGAGTCACCCACCCACCAGTTATGGGATTTGATTTTACTGTGATTGCACCCCTCCTACCATCTCATTGTGGCTTCTCCTTTGTCTTTGGATGTGGGGTATCTTTTTTGGTGAGTTCCAGTGTCTTCCTGTCGATGATTGTCCAGAAGCTAGTTGTGATTCTGGTGTTCTCGCACGAGGGAGTGAGAGCCCGTCCTTCTACTCCTCCATCTTGGTTCCTCCTCCTCCTGGAAGTTCTTTATCATGTAGTCATTTGATGTATTCAGGTCAGAAGCATTTTAGGCTCCTGAGAACATGATGATGAAAGTCTATTGACTCAGCATAGCTTGTAGAGGGACTATAAACTCCATGCAGAAGTCAAGTTTCCATAAAATTCACATTAATTGATCTATTGATTGATTCACTGTTTGATTCATAGAAATTTAAATTACTTCATCTATTGATTGATTCATTTATTCACATATTCACTTGTTAAATAAATATGTATTGATTATACTATGGTTTCAGACAATATGTCAGAAGCTCAATGAACAGAAGTAAATATGTCTGGTTCCTAACTTCAATAATCTTATCATTTAGTAAGGAGATACAGATATCTAAAAGAGTTCATGCAAAAGAAGTGTTGCAGGTGCTTTGATAGGAATACCCGGTATAATGGGAAAAAAAAGAGAGTCTGGTCAATTCTACTGAGAGATTGTCAGGAAAGGCTAACTGAGAAGGAAAGCTTGAAGTTGAGTCTTTTAATATATGTGCATCCTAGTCAGGAAACCTGTTGGAAGGTAGAAAGGAAAATCAGAGAGAAGTATGTACTAAGGCCTAGAGACATGAAAACTCCTTCCTAGTTTGGGAAACCAAAAGCAGCTCAGCATAGCTAGAGAAGACCATGTAAAGAGAAAGTGAGGCAAACAATAGGTTGCAGAGTTAGGTGGGGGTCATAAATGAAGGGTGTTTTTCACCATGATAAAGACTGGGACTTTGTTCTAAGTGGAAAGTCACTGAAGAGTTTAAAGAGTATATGGTTGGTTTTAGTTTTAGAAAGATCAACTTGGCAGCACTGTGGAAGATGGAATGGATGGGGGCAAGTTTGGAGACAGCAAGACTCATTGGAAAGTTGCTGCAATAGTCCAGATGAGGCTTGAATCAAGGCTTCAGTTGTATCTTCGTATGTAAAATGGGAATAATAATACTTCATAATGTTTTGTGAGGACTAAAGGAGTTAATATTTGTTCTGAGGACAATGCCTGGCACTTAGGGAGCAGTTATATAAGTTCCCACTAAACAACAACAAAATAATGTAAGCTCGTTGAAAGCAGGATATGACTGTCTTGTTTACTAATTTTCTATCTGGTACACATCCCTCTCTATTTTTTGAGGTGAATGAAAAAAATGTTAATTTGTTCCTTCTGGATCTCTCTCTTTTATTATTTTTTAATAGATCTTTATTGGAGTATAATTGCTTCACAATACTACTTTAGTTTCTGTTGTACAACAAAGTGAATCAGCCATATGCATACATATGTCCCCATATACCCATCCTCTTGAGCTTCCCTCCCACCATCCCTATCTCACCCTTCTAGGTCATTGCAAAGCAACCAGCTGATCTCCCTCTGCTATGCTGCTGCTTCCCACTAGATAACTATTTTACATTCAGTAGTGTATATATGTCGATGTTACTCTCACTTCGCTCCAGCTTCCCCCTCCCACCCCATGTCCTCTCTATGTCTACAGGTCTATGTAGACATTTCTAAGTCTATTCCCTATGTCTACATCTTTATTCCTGCCCTGCAACTAGGTTCATCAGTACAATTTTTTTTTTACATTTCATATATACCTGTTAGAATATGGTATTTGTTTTTCTCTTTCTGACTTACTTACTTTACTTCCTTACTTTACTTCCTATGACAGACTCTAGGTCCATCCACCTCACTACAAATAACTCAATTTCGTTTCTTTTTATGGCTGAGTAATATACCATTGTATATATGTGCCACATCTTCTTTATCTATTCTGCTGTCAGATGGACATTTAGGCTGGTTCCATGTCCTGGCTATTGTAAATAGTGCTGCAATGAACATTGTGGTGCATGTGTCTTTTTGAATTATGGTTTTCTCAGGATATATGACCAGTTGTGACATTGCTGGGTTATATGGTAGTTCTATTTGTAGTTTTTTAAGAAACCTCCATACTATTTTCCATAGTGGTTGTATCAATTTACATTCCCACCAACAATGCAGGAGGTTTCCCTTTTCACCGCACCCTTTCCAGCATTTATTGTTTCTAGATTTTTTGATAATAGCCATTCTGACCAGTGTGAGGTGATACCTCATTGTAGTTTTGATTTGCATTTCTCTAACAATTAGTTACGTGGAACACCTTTTCATGTGCCTCTTGGCCATCTGTATGTCTTCCTTGGTGAAATGTCTATTTAAGTCTTCCACCCATTTTTTAATTGGATTGTTTGCTTTTTTGCTATTGAGCTCCATGAGCTGCTTGTATATTTTGGAGATTAATCCATTGTCTGTTGTTTCATTTGCAAATATTTTCTCCCATTCTGAGGGCTGTCATTTTGTCTTGTTTATGGTTTCCTTTGCTGTGCAAAAGCTTTTAAGTTTAACTAAGTCCCATTTGTTTATTTTTGTTTTTATTCCCATTACTCTAGGAGGTGGGTCAAAAAAGATCTTGCTGTGGTTTATGTCAAAGAGTGTTTTTCCTATGTTTTCCTCTAAGAGTTTTATAGTGTCTGGTCTTACATTTAGGTATTTAATCCATTTTGAGTTTATTTTTGTGTATAGTGTTAGGTGGTGTTCTAATTTCATTCTTTTACATGTAGCTGTCCAGTTTTCCCAGCACCACTTATTGAAGAGGCTGTCCTTTCTCCATTGTATGTTCTTGCCTCCCTTGTCGTAAATTAGGTGACCATATGTGCATGGGTTTATCTCTGGGCATTCTATCCTGCACCATTGATCTATATTTCTGTTTTTGTGCCTGTACCATACTGTGTTGATTACTGTAGCTTTGCAGTATAGTTTGAAGTTGGGAGTCTGATTCCTCCAGCTCCGTTTTTCTTTCTCAAGATTGCTTTGGCTATTCAGGGTCTTTTATGTTTCCATACGAATTGTAAAATTTTTTGTTCTAATTCTTTGAAGAATGCCATTGGTAATTTGATAGGGATGGCATTGAATCTGTAGATTGCTTTGGGTAGTATAGTCATTTTCACAATGTTGATTCTTCCAGTCCAAGAACATGGTATATCTCTCCATCTGTTTATGTCACCTTTGATTTCTTTCATCAGTGTTTTATATTTTTCTGAGTACAAGTCTTTTGCCTCCTTACACAGGTTTATTCCTAGGTATTTTATTCTTTTTGTTTCAATGGTAAATGGAATTGTTTCCTTAATTTCTCTTTCTGATTTTTCATTATTGGTTTATAGGAATGCCAGAGATTTCTGTGCATTAACTTTGTATCCTGCAACCTTACGAAATTCATTGGTTAGTTCTAGTAGTTTTCTGGTGGCATATTTAGGATTTTCTATGAATAGTATCATGTCATTTGCAAACAGGGACAGTTTTAGTTTTCCAATTTGTATCCATGTTATTTCTTTTTCTTCTATGATTGCCATGGTTAGGACTTCCAAAACTATGTTGAATAATAGTGGCGAGAGTAGACATCCTTGTGTTTTTCCTGGTCTTAGTGGAAATGCTTTCAGTTTTTCACCATTGAGTATGATGCTTGCTGTGGGTTTGTCATATTTGGCCTTTATTATGTTGAGGTAGGTTCTCTTTTTGCCTATTTTCTGGAGAGTTTTTTTTTTTATCATAAATGGGTGTTGAATTTTGTCAGAAGGTTTTTCTGCATCTATTGAGATGATCATATAATTTTTATTTTTCAGTTTGTTAATATGGTGTATCACACTGTTTGATTTGCGTATACTGAAGAATCCATGCATCCCTGGGATAAATCCCACGTGATCATGGTGTATGATCCTTCTAATGTGTTGTTGGATTCTGTTTTCTAGTATTTTATTAAGGATTTTTACATCTATGTTCATCAGTGATGTTTGCTAGTATTTTGTTAAGGATATTTACATCTATATTCATCAGTTATATTGGTCTATAATTTTCTTTTTTGTGATATCTTTTTCTGGTTTTGGTATCAGGGTAATGGTGATTTTGTAGAGTGAATTAGGGAGTGTTTCTCCCTCTGCAATCTTTTGGAAGTGTTTGAGAAGGATAGCTGTTATCTCTTCTCTAAATGTTTGATTGAATTTGCCTGTGAAGCCATCTGGTCCTGGACTTTTTTTTGTTGGAAGATTTTTAATTACGGTTTCAATTTCATTACTTGTGACAGGTCTGTTTATATTTTATAATTCTACCTGGTTCAGTCCTTTAAAAGGATATATGTTTATGTACAGCTGATTCACTCTGTTATACAGCATAAACTAACACACCATTGTAAAGCAATTATACCCCAATAAAGATGTTAAAAAAGTAATCTGCAAACAATAGGACCTATATGGGAAAAGAATCTAAGAAAGAGTGGATATGTGTGTATGTATAACTGCTTCACTTTTCTGTACAGCAGAAACTAACACAACATTGTAAATCAACGATACTCCAATAAAAATTAATTTAAAAAATAAAAGTACTGTTAGATCCAGTGCAAATTTTAAAAAAATCTACAAACAATAAATGTAGAGGGTGTGGAGAAAAGGGAACCCTCATACACTGTTAGTGGGAATTTAAGTTGGTAATGCCACTCTGGAGAACAGTATGGAGGTTCCTTAAAAATCTAAAAGTAGAGCTACCATATGATCCAGCAGTCCCACTCCTGTGCATATATCCACAGAAAATCATAATTCAAAAGGATAGGTGCACCCCAATATTTATTGCAGTACTACTTACAATAGCCAGGACATGGAAGCAAACTAAGTGTCCATCGACAGAAGAATGGATAAAGAAGATGTGGTACATATATACAATGGAATATTACTGAACCATCGAAAAGACTGATATAATGTCATTTGGAGCAACATGAATGGACCTAGACATTGTCATACTGAGTGAAGTAAATCAGACAGAGGAAGACAACTGTCATATGATATTGCTTATATGTTGAATCTAAAAAAAATGGTACAAATGAACTTATTTACGAAACAGAAATAGAGTCATGCATGTAGAAAACAAACTTATTGCTACCAGGGGGAAAAGGCAGGAGAAGGATAAACTGGGAGATTTGGACTGACAGATACACACTACTATATATAAAATAGATAACTAATATGGACCAACTGTATAGCACAGGGGACTCTACTCAATACTCTGTAATGACCTATATGGGAAAAGAATCTAAAAAACAGTGGATATATGTATATGTACTACTAATTCACTTTGCTGTACACCTGAAACTAACACAACATTGTAAATCAACCATTCTCCAATAAAAATTAAAATAAAGAATACATAGGACTTACAAAACGTCAAATTTTAAAAGATACATTAAAAAATTAAACATTGAATTATATACCTTCTAAACAGAGAATATAAGTTCCTGTCAGTTGGTTAGATAAATTTGCAACAACTGAACTTCAAATAAAAATATAAATTCAAAATAGTAGAAATAATACAGATAATATTCTCTGATCAAAGAATAATAAAACTAAAAATTAACAAAACAGACATGTCTATTTTTCTTTGTCCATTTTCAAATTGGATTATTATTATTTTGCTATTGAGTTGTAGGAGTACCTCATACATTGTAACCCCTTAACAGATACAAGATTTACAAATATTTGCTCCCAGTCTGTTGTTTGCCTTGTCATTTTGTTGATTGTTTCCTTTACTCTACAGAAGTTTTTTAGTTTGATGTGGTCCCATTTGTCCATTTTTGTTTTTGTTGCCTATGCTTTTGATGTCATATCCAAGAAATCATTGCCAAGATCGAAGTCAGGAAGATTTCCCTCTGTGTTTCCTTCTTGGAATTTTAAAGTTACAGGTATTATGCTTAAGTCTTTAATCCCCTTTGAGCTGATTTTTGTGTATGGTATAAGATAAGGGTCCATTTTTATTCTCTGCATGTCGATATCCAGTTTTCCCAACACTAGTTTCTTGAATAGACATGTCTCAAAAGAAGACATACAAATAAGCAAGAGCTATATGAAAAGGTGCTCAACATCACTCATCATTAGGGAAATGCAAAGCAAAACCACAATGAGATATCGCCTCACACTTTTTAGAATGGGTATTATTAAAAAAAAAACCCAACAAGATAACAAGTATCGGCAAGGATATAAAGAAAAGTGAAACCTTACACATTGTTGGTGGGCCTGTAAATTGGTACAGCCATTCTGGAAAACACTATGGAGTTTCCTCAAAATATTAAAATAGAATGACCACACATGAAAAGATGCTCAACACAGTTAATCATCAGAGAAATGGAAATTAAAGCCACAGTGAGATATTACCTGACACTTGTCAGAATGGCTATCATCAAAAAGAACACAAATAACAAATATTGGGGAGATTGTGGAGAAAAGAGAACCCACAGACACTGTTAGTAGAAATGTAAATTGGTGCAGCCACTGTGGAAAACTGTGTGGTGGTTTCTCAAAAAACTAAAAACAGAGCTACCATATGACCCAGGAATTTCATTCCTGGGTATATATCAGAAACCCCCACACACACACGAATTTGAAAAGATACATGCACCTCAATGTTCACAGCAGCATTATTTACAGTTGCAAAGATATGGAAGCAACCGAAGTGCCCATCAGCAGAATAATAGATAAAGAAGATGTGGTATATATATACAATGGAATACTACCCAGCCATAAAAATGAATGAAATGTTGCCATTTGAAGGAACATGGATGGACTTGGAGGGCATTGTGCTAAGTGAAATAAGTCACACAGAGAAAGACAAATACTGTATGGTATATCTTATATATGGAATCTAAAAAATAAAACAAACTAGTGAATGTAACAAAAAAACCCCACAGACACATGGATATAGAGAACAAACTAGGGAAAGGGAAGGGGGGGAAGGGCACGATAGGAGTAGGGGATTAAGAGGCACAAACTATTATGTATAAAATAAATAAGGTACAAGGATGTATTACACAACACAGGAAAAGTAGCCAGTATTTTGTAGTAGCTATAAATGGAATATAACCTTTAAAAATTGTGTATCACAATGTTGTACATCTGTGATTTATGTAATATTATACATCAACTATACTTAAATTAAAAAAATGAAAAAATAGTACTACCATATGATACAGCAGTCTCACTTCTGGGTGTATATATCCAAAAGAATTGAAATCAGGATCTGGAAGAGATATCTGCACTCCCATGTTCTTTGTAACATTATTAATGATAGCCAAGATATGGAAACAATCTAAATGTCCATCGACAGATGAATGAATAAAGAAAACATGGTATAAAAATAGAAAGGATAGCCTTGTGAAAAAGCTCTGTCTTCACTTCAAACCTTGGATGTCTCTGTTTTTGGCTTGCTACGTTTCTGAAAAAGGGAAATTGGCTCAGATAAATCGCCCAGCAAAGAAAAATCCAAGTTACCAGTCAGATTTTTACCACAGTTATCTACGCTGTGGGGCTGACAGGGTCTTGGTGCTCCGGCTGGGTGTCAGGCCTGAGCCTCTGATGTGGGAGAGCCAAGTTCAGGATATTGGACCACTGGAGACCTCCTAGCACCATGTAATATCAATCAGTGAGAGCTGTCCCAGCGATCTCCATCTCAAAGCTGAGATCCAGCTCTACTCAATGACCAGCAAGTTCCAGTGCTAGACAACCCATGCCAAACAACTAGCAAGACAGGAACACAACACCACACATTAGTAGAGAGGCTGCCTAAAATCATACTAAGTTCACAGATACCCCAAAACACACCATCGGACACGGTCCTGCCCACCAGAAAGACAAAATCCAGTCTCATCCAGCAGAACACAGGCACCAGTCCCCTCCACCAGGAAGCCTACACAGGCCACTGAACAAACCTTACCCAATGGGCGCAGACACCAAAAACAACGGGAACTATGAACCTGCAGCCAGCAAAAAGGAGCCCCCCCCCAAATACAGTAAGTTAAGCAAAATGGGAAGACAGAGAAATATGCAGGAGATGAAGGAGCAATGTAAAAACTCACCAGACCAAACAAATGAAGAGGAAACAGGCAGGCTACCTGATAAAGAATTCAGAGTAATGATAGTAAAGATGATCCAAAATCTTTGGAAAGAGAATGGAGAAAATACAAGAAACGTTTAACAAGGACCTAGAACTAAAGAGCAAACAAACACTGATGAACAACACAATAGATGAAATTAAAAATTCTCTAGAATGAATCAATAGCAGAAAAACTGAGGCAGAAGAACGGATAAGTGACCTGGAAGATAATAAAAGAAAAAGAATGAAAAGAATTGAGGACAGTCTCAGAGACTTCTGGGATAGCATTAAACACACCAACATTTGAATTATAGGGGTTGCAAAAGAAGAGAAAAAGAAAGGGACTGAGAAAATATATGAAGAGATTATAGTTGAAAACTTCCTAATATGGGAAAAGAAATAGTTAATCAAGTCCAGGAAGCACAGAGTCCCATACAGGATAAATCCAAGGAAAAATATGCCAAGACACATATTAATCAAGCTATCAAAAATTAAATACAAAGAAAAAATATTAACAGCAGCAAGCAAGGGACTTCTTTGGTGGCACAGTGGTTAAGAATCCACCTGCCAGTGCAGGGGACATGGGTTCGAGCCCTGGTCCGGAAATATTCCACATGATGCGGAGCAACTAAGCCCATGTGCCACAACTACTGAACCTGTGCTCTACAGCTTGTGAGCCACAGCTACTGGAGCCCGTGCTCCACAACATGAGAAGCCACGGCAATGAGAAGCCCGCACACTGCAATGAAGAGGAGCCCCCACTCACCACAAATGGAGAAAGCCTGTGTGCAGCAATGAAGACCCAACGCAGTGAAAAATAATCATTCATTCATTCATTCATTAATGAATACATTAATTAATTTTTAAAAAAGCAAGGGAAAGCAACAAATAACATACAAGGGAACCCCATAAGGTTAACAGTTGATCTTTCAGCAGAAACTCCGCAAGCCACAAGTGAGTGGCAGGACATATTTAAAGTGATGAAAGGGAAAAACCTACAACCAAGACAAACCTTTACAGACAAGCAAAAGCTAAGTGAATTCAGCACCACCAAACCAGCTTTACAACAAATGCTAAAGGAACTTCTCTAGGCACGAAACACAAGAGAAGGAAAAGACCTACAATAACAAACCCAAAACAATTTAAAAAATGGTAATAGGAATATACATATCGATAATTACCTTAAATGTAAATGAATTAAATGCTCCAACCAAAAGACATAGACTAGCTGAATGTATACAAAAAGAAGACCCATATATATATATATGCTGTCGACAAGAGACCCACTTCAGACTTAGGGACACATACAGACTGAAAGTGAGGGGATGGAAAAAGATATTCCATGCAAATGGAATCAAAAGAAAATTGGGAGTAGCAATCCTCATATCAGACAAAAGAGACTTTAAAATAAAGACTTCTATCAAAGATCAGGAAGGACACTATAGAATGATCAAGGGATCAATCCAAGAAAAGGTTATAACAATTGTAAATATTTATGTACCCAACATAGGACCACCTCAATACATAAGGCAGCTGCTAAGAGCTATAAAAGTGGAAATTGACAGTAACACAATAAGAGTGGGGGACTTGAACACCTACCTCAGTTACACAAATGGACAGATCATAAAAACAGAAAATTAATAAGGAAACACAAGCTTTAAATGACAGAATAGACGAGATAGATTTAATTGATATTTATAAGACATTCTATCCAAAGACAGCAGATTACAGTTTCTTCTCAAGTGCACATGGAACATTCTCCAGGATAGATCACATCTTGGGTCACAAATCAAGCCTCAGTAAATTTAAGAAAATTGAAATCATATCAAGCATCTTTTCTGACCACAATGCTATGAGATTAGAAATCAGTTACAGGGGAAAAAAAGTAAAAAACACAAACACATGGAGGCTAAACAATACGTTACTAAATAACCAAGAGATCACTGAAGAAATCAAAGAGGAAATCAAAAAATACACACCAATGACAATGAAAACAAGATGGCCCAACACCTATGGGATGCAGCAAAAGTAGTTCAAAGAGGGAAATTTATCACAATACAAACCTACCTCAAGAAACAAGAAACATCTCAAATAAACAATCTAAACTTACATCTAAAGCAATTAGAGAAAGAAGAAGAAAAAACGCCAAAGTTAGCAGAAGGAAAGAAATGATAAACATCAGATCAGAAATAAATGAAAAAGAAATGAAGGAAATGGTAGCAAAGCTCAATAAAACTAAAAGCTGGTTCTTTGAGAAGATAAGCACAGTTGATAAACCATTAGCCAGACTCATCAAGAAAATACAGGAGAAGACTCAAATCAACAGAATTAGAAATGAAAAAGGAAAAGTAACAACCGACACTGCAGATACACAAAGATTACTAAAAACAACTATATGCCAATAACATGGATCACCTGGAAGAAATGTACAAATTCTTACAAAAGCACAACCTTCTGAGACTGAACCAGGAAGAAATAGAAACAGACAAGTCACAAGCACTGAAATTGAAACTGTGATTAAAAGTCTTCCAACCAACAAAAGCCCAGGACCAGATGGCTTCACAGGCGAAATCTATCAGACATTTAGAGAAGAGCTAACACCTATTCTTCTCAAACTCTTCCAAAATATAGCAGAGGGAGGAACACTCCCAAACTCATTCTATGAGACCACCATCACCCTGATACCAAAACCAGGCAAAGATGTTACAAAAAAAGAAATCTACAGGCCAATATCACTGATGAACATAGATGCAAAACTCCTCAGCAGCATACTAGCAAACACAAACTAGCAGCACTTTAAAGGGATCATACACCATGATCAAGTGGGGTTTATCCCAGGAATGCAAGGATTTTTAAAATACTCAAATCAATACACTCAATCAAATATACTTAAATCAATCAATGTGATACACCATATTAACAAACTGAAGAAGAAAAACCATATGATTATCTCAATAGATACAGGAAAAGCTTTTGACAAAATACAACACCCATTTATGATAAAAACTGTCCAGGTAGGCGTAGAGGGAACTTAGCTCACCATAATAAAGGCCGTATCTGTTAAACCCACAGCCAACATCATTCTCAGTGGTGAAAAACTGAAACCATTTCCAGTAAGATCAGGAACATGACAAATTTGCCCACTCACACCACTATTATTCAACATAGTTTTGGAAGTTTTAGCCTGAGCAATCAGAGATGAAAAAGAAATAAAAGGAATCCAAACCTGAAAAGAAGTAAAACTGTCTCTGTTTGCAGATGAGAGGATACTATACATAGAGAATCCTAAAGATGCTACCAGAAAACTACTAGAGCTAATCAATGAATTTGGTAAAGTAGCAGGATACAAAATTAATGCACAGAACTCTCTGGCATTCCTATACACTAATGATGAAAAATCTGAAAGAGAAATTAAGGAAACACTCCCATTTACCATTGCAACAAGAAGAATAAAATACCTAGGAATAAATCTACCTAAGGAGACAAAAGATCTGTATGCAGAAAACCATAAGACACCGATGAAAGAAATTAAAGATGATACAAACAGATGGAGAGACATATCATGTGCTTGGATTGGAAGAATCAACATTGTGAAAATGACTATACTACCCAAAGCAATCTATAGATTCAATGCAATCCCTATCAAACTACCAATGGCATTTTTCACAGAAGTAGAACAAAAAATTTCACAATTTGTATGGAACACAAAAGACCTCAAATAGCCAAAGGAATCTTGAGAAAGAATAACAGAGCTGGAGGAATCAGGCTTCCTGACTTCAATCTATACTACAAAGCTACAGTAATCAAAAGAGTATGGTACTGACAGAAAAGCAGAAATATAGATCAGTGGAACAGGATAGAAAGCCCAGAGATAAACCCACACACATATGTCACCTTATCTTTGAGAAAGGAGGCAAGAATATGCAATGGAGAAAAGACAGCTTCTTCAATAAGTAGTGCTTTGTAAACTAGACAGCTACATGTAAAAGCATGAAATTAGAACACTCCCTAGCACCATACAAAAAAATAAACTCAAAATGTATTAAGGACCTAAATGTAAGACCAGACACTATCAAACTCTTAGAGGAAAACATAGGCAGAATGTTCTATGACATAAGTCACAGCAAGATCCTTTTTGACCCACCTCCTAGAGAAATGGAAATAAAAACAAAAATAAACGAATGGGACCGAATGAAACTTAAATTCTTTTGCACAGCAAAGGAAACCATAAACAAGACCAAAAGACAACCCTTAGAATGGGAGAAAATATTTGCAAATGAAACAACTGACAAAGGATTAATCTCCAAAATATACAAGCAGCTCATGTAGCTCAATATCAAAGAAACAAACAACCTAATCCAGAAATGGGCAGAAGACCTAAATAGACATTTCTCCAAGAAGATACACCAATTGCCAACAAACACATGAAAGAATGCTCAACATCATTAATCATTAGAGAAATGAAAATCAAAACTACAATGAGTTATCACCTCACAGTGGTCAGAATGGCCATCATCAAAAAATCCAGAAATAATAAATGCTGGAGAGGGTGTGGAGAAAAGGGAACCCTCCTACACTGTTAGTGGGAGTGTAAATCGATACAGCCACTAAGGAGAACAGTATGGAGGTTCCTTACAAAACTAAAAATAGAACTACCATATGACCCAGCAATTCCATACTGGCCATGTACTGCGAGAAACCCATAATTCAAAAAGAGTCATGTACCACAATGTTCATTGCAGCACTGTTTACAATAGCCAGGATATGGAAGCAACCTAAGTGTCCATAGACAGATAAATGGATAAAGAAGATCTGTTACATATATACAATGGAATGTTACTTAGCCATAAAAAGAAACGAAATTGAGTTATTTGTAGCGAGGTGGGTGGACCTAGAGTCTGTCATACAGATTGAAGCAAGTCAGAAAGAGAAAAACAAATACCATATGCTAACACATATATATGGAATCAAAAAAAAAAAGTGAGGGCTTCCCTGGTGGCGCAGTGGTTGAGGATCTGCCTGCTAATGCAGGGGACACGGGTTCGAGCCTTGGTCTGGGAGGATCCCACATGCCGCAGAGCAGCTAGGCTCGTGAGCCACAAATACTGACCCTGCGTGTCTGGAGCCTGTGCTTCGCAACAATAGAGGCCGCGGTAGTGAGAGGCCCATGCACGGCGATGAAGAGTGGCCCCCGCTTGCCACAACTAGAGAAAGCCCTCGCACAGAAACGAAGACCCAACACAGCAAAAATAAATAAAACTCCTACCTCCAACATCTTCTAAAAGAAAAAATATTCTGAAGAACCTAGGGGCAGGACAGTAATAAAGACAGAGACGTAGAAAATGGACTTGAGGACACGGGGAGGGGGAAGGGTAAGCTGGGACGCAGTGAGAGAGTGACATGGACATATATATACTACCAAATGTCAAATAGATAGCTAGTGGGAAGCAGCCGCATGGTACAGGGAGATCAGCTCGGTACTTTGTGACCACCTAGAGGGGTGGGAAAGGGAAGGTGGGAGGGAGACGCAAGAGGGAGGGATTATGGGAATATATGTATACGTATAGCTGATTCACTTTGTTATACAGCAGCAACTAACACAACAATGTAAAGCAATTATACCTCATTAGAGGTGTTTTTAAAAAAATGGAAAGGATATTTACATTGCATGACAGAGTTGTTAGCTAATGCTGGTAGCAGTGGTAATCATAGTGCAATTTATAAATGTTTTAAATGAGCACGTTGTATACCTTAAACTTAAACAATGTTATATACTAATTATATCTCAATAAAATGAAAATATGGCATATACATACAATGGAATATTACTTGTTTTTAAAAGAAAGAAATCATGCCATATACAAGAATGTGGATATTACTGAGGATATTACGCTGAGTGAAATAAGGCAGATACAAGGCAAATACTGCATGTTGCCACTTATATGAGGTATCTAAAACAGTGGAACTTATTTATAGAAGCAGAGAACAGAATGGTGGTTTCAAAGGGTTGTGCCGAGGGGAAATGAGGAATTGTTTAATGGGTATAAAGTTTTCAGTTATGCAAGATGAATTAGTTCTAGAGATTTACTGTACAACATAGTACCTACAGTTAACCATACTATATTGTATACTTAAATTTAAGAGGGTAGATCTCATGGTCTTATGAAATAAAAAACTTAAAATTAATATGACATAATGTAAGAAGTATTCAGTTGGATGTTAGAAATAAAACATATTTCATACAACTTAATATACAGCAGTGGAAATTGAAATACTGCTATATATAAGGATGTGTATGAACTCAAAAGCATAATTTTGAATAAAAGAAACCAGACACAGAAGGGTAGACACATGTATAGTGTTAGAGCTCAGTATAGTAGTTACCTTCGTGGAGGAGATATAGTAATTAGGAATGAACACTTCTAGGAACGTGCAGAATATGGATAATGTTGTATTTCTTGATCTGATATTGGTTAATGAACCAATTTGTAAACATTTAATAAAATGAATATTTATGTCTTTAATTTTTGTAAACATTTATCAAAATGTAAATTTATCAAAATGTATATTTATGAGTCTAATTTTTCTGAATATATGTTACACTTCATTACAAAAGTTTATTGAAATTAAAAACAAAATTTCTTAAACAGCTTGGGTGAAAAAAGAAGAAACCAGCATAACATCTGGAAATTAATAGTAGTAACATCACTCCTAAAATTAGGAACTGAAATGATAAAATAGCCATAGCTATTGATTAAATCAAAAGAATAATAATAATATTTAGACCTAATCTTAGGAAACATTTGAAAACCTGAATGCATTGAGTGGATTTCTTGGAAAATATACATTAATAAAATTAAGTTCAGAAGACATAGCAGCCACATAGCACAGAGAGATCAGCTTGGTGCTTTTTGACCACCTAGACAGGTGGGATAGGGAGGGTGGGAGGGAGATGCAAAAGGGAAGAGATATGGGGATATAAGTATTGTATAGCTGATTCATTTTTTTATAAATCAGAAACTAGCACACCATTGTAAAGCAATTATACTCCAATAAAGATGTTAAAAAAAAAAACCCCAAATCCAAAAACCAAAAAAATCACCACAGAAAAAGTTAAGTTAGAAGTCAGCTAAAAACCCTGTTTTCACATTTCTAATTTTATTGATTGCAGTCTTCTCCCTCTTTATCTTGATGAGTCTGGGTAAAGGTTTATCAGTTTTGTTTATCTTCTCAAAGAATTAGCTTTTAGCTTCATTGATTTTTGCTATTGTTTTCTTAGTCTCTATTTCATTTATTTCTGCTCTGAAATTTATGATTTCTTTCCTTCTACTAACTTTGGGTTTTGTTTATTCTTCTTTCTCTGGTTGCTTCAGGTGTAATGTCAGGTTGGTTATTTGAGATTTTTCTTGTTTCTTTTTAAAATTTTTTTAAACATCTTTATTGGAGTATAATTACTTTACAATGGTGTGTTAGTTTCTGCTTTATAACAAAGTGAATCAGTTATACATATATATATTTTCCCATATCTCTTCCCTCTTGTGTCTCCCTCCCTCCCAGCCTCCCTATCCCACCCCTCTGGGTGGTCACAAATCACCTAGCTGATCTCCCTGTGCTATGCGGCTGCTTCCCGCTAGCTATCTGTTTTACGTTTCGTAGTGTATATATGTCCATGCCACTCTCTCACTTTGTCACAGCTTACCCTTCCCCCTCCCCATATCCTCAAGTCCATGCTCTGGTAAGTCTGTGTCTTTATTCCTGTCTTAGCCCTAGGTTCTTCATGACATTGTTTTTTCTTAGATTCCATATATATGTGTTAGCTTACGGTATTTGTTTTTCTACTTCTGACTTACTTCACTCTGTATGACAGACTCTAGGTCTATCCACCTCACTACAAGTAACTCAATTTCGTTTCTTTTTATGGCTGAGTAATATTCCATTGTATATATGTGCCACATCTTCTTTATCCATTCATCTGTTGATGGACACTTAGGTTGCTTCCATGTCCTGGCTATTGTAAATAGAGCTGCAGTGAACATTTTGGTACATGATTCTTTTTGAATTATGGTTTTCTCAGGGTATATGCCCAGTAGTGGGATTGCTGGGTCGTGTGGTAGTTCTATTTGTAGTTTGTTAAGGAACCTCCATACTGTTCTCCATAGTGGCTGTATAAATTTACATTCCGACCAACAGTGCAAAGCTGTTCCCTTTTCTCCACACCCTCTCCAGCATTTATTGTTTCTAGATTTTTTGATGATGGCCATTCTGACTGGTGTGAGATGATATCTCATTGTATTTTTGATTTGCATTTCTCTAATGATTAATGATGTTGAGCATTCTTTCATGTTTTTGTTGGCAATCTGTATATCTTCTTTGGAGAAATGTCTCTTTAGGTCTTCTGCCCATTTTTGGATTGGGTTGTTTGTTTTCTTGTTATTGAGCTGCAAGAGCTGCTTGTAAATTTTGGAGATTAATCCTTTGTCAGTTGCTTCATTTGCAAATATTTTCTCCCCTTCTGAGGGTTTTCTTTTGGTCCTATTTATGATTTCCCTTGCTGTGCTAAAGCTTTTAAGTTTCATTCGGTCCCATTTGTTTATTTTTGTTTTTATTTCCATTTCTCTAGGAGGGGGGTCAAAAAGGATCTTGCTGTGATTTATGTTACAGAGCATTCTGCCTATGTTTTCCTCTAAGAGTTTGATAATGTCTGGCTTTATGTTTAGGTCTTTAATCCATTTTGAGTTTATTTTTGTGTGGGGTATTAAGGAGTGTTCTAATTTCATTCTTTTACATGTACCTGTCCAGTTTTCCCAGCACCACTTATTGAAGAGGCTGTCTTTTCTCCACTGTATATTCTTATGTCCTTTACCAAAGATAAGTTGAGCATATGTGCGTGGGTTTATCTCTGGGCTTTCTATCCTGTTCCATTGATCTATATTTCTGTTTTTGTGCCAGTACCATACTGTCTTGATTACTGTAGCTTTGTTGTATAATCTGAAGTCAGGGAGCCTGCTTCCTCCAGCTCCGTTTTTCTTTCTGAAGATTGCTTTGGTTATTCGGGGTCTTTTGTATTTCCATACAAATTGTGAAATTTTTTGTTCAAGTTTTGTGAAAAAATGCCAGTGGTAGTTTGATAGGGATTGCATTGAATCTGTAGATTGCTTTGGATAGTATAGTTATTTTCACAATGTTGATTCTTCCAATCCAAGAACATGGTATATCTCTCCATCTATTTGCATCATCTTTAATTTGTTTCATCAGTGTCTTATAATTTTTTGCATACAGGTCTTTTATCTCTTTAGGTAGGCTTATTCCTAGATATTTTATTCTGTTTGTTGCAATGGTAAATGGGAGTGTTTTCTTAATTTCAGTGTCAGGTTTTTCATCATTAGTGTATAAGAATGCCAGAGATTTCTGTGCATTAATTTTTTATCCTCCTACTTTACCAGATTCATTGATTAGCTCTAGTAGTTTTCTGGTAGCATCTTTAGGATTCTCTATGTGTAGGATCATGTCATCTGCAAACAGTGACAGCTTTACTTCTTCTTTTCCGATTTGGATTCCTTTTATTTCTTTTTTTTCTCTTATTGCTGTGTCTAGAACTTCCAAAACTATGTTGAATAAGAGTGGTTTCTTGAGGTAAGGTTGTATTGCTATAAGCTTCCCTCTTAGAACTGCTTTTGCTGAATCCCATAGGTTTTGGGTCGTTGTGTTTTCATTGTTATTGGTTTCTAGGTATTTTTTTATTTCCTCTGGTTTCTTCAGTGATCCATTGGTTGTTTAGTAACATATTGTTTAGCCTCCCTGTGTTTGTTTTTTTTGTTTCCTGTAATTGATATCTAATCTCATAGTGTTGTTGTTTGAAAAGATGCTTGATATGATTTCAATTTTCTTAAGTTTACCGAGGCTTGATTTGTGACCTGAGATGTGCTCTATCCTGGACAACGTTCCATGTGCATTTGAGAAGAAAATGTGTTCTGCTGCTTTTGGATGGAATGTCTTACAAATATCAATTAATTCTCTCTGGTGTAATGTGTATTTGAGGCTTGTGTTCCCTTATTAATTTTCTGTCTGGATGATCTGTCCATTGGTGTCAGTGGGGTGTTAATTTCCCCCACTCTTATTGTGTTACTGTCAATTTCCCCTTTTATGGCTGTTAGCATTTGCCTTATATATTAAGGTACTGCTATGTTGTGTGCATAAATATTTACAATTGGTTTTTCTTGGATTGATTCCTTGGTCATTCTGTAGTGTCCTTCCCTGTTTCTTGTAACAGTCTTTATTTTAAAGTCTATTTTGTCTGATATGAGTATTACTACTCCAAATGAAATTCCGTGAAACCTTTAAGAATGAAGTAACTTCAAAGTTATTTAACCTGGTCCAGAACATACAACATTGTTTCTTAAAATGCTTGACCATTAAAGTATCTGACTCAAGAACACCTGAGAAGTTCAAAATTGCTTTTCTTTTCTTTTCTTTTTTGTAATGTTCATTAATTTTTTTATTTTGGCTCTGCTGGGTCTTAGTTGTGGCATGTGGGATTTTGTTGTGGCATGTGGGATTTTGTTGTGGCATGTTTAGTTGCGGCATGCTGGATCTTTAGTTTCTGTATGTGGGTTTGTTAGCTGTGGCATATGGGCTCCTTAGTTGTGGCATATGGACTCTTAGTTGGAGCATGCAAACTCTTAGTTTCAGCATGCATGTGGGATCTAGTTCCCCTACCAGAGATTGAACCTGGTTCCCCTGCATTGGGAGCACGGAGTCTTACCCACTGGACCACCAGGGAAGTCCCCCAAATTGCTTTTCTAACCCAGACATTTTGAATTATAGACCTGAAAGTGAAGTCTGGGAATCTGCATTCTTATCAAGTTTCTAAAGTGATTCTTATGCACACAAAAGTTTGAGAATCACTGGCAGAGACTGGAGAGGAAAGTTTTCAATGTCTTCCTAAGCTGGAATATCACCAATATCAAAACCTGACAAAAATAGTATATAAAAAAAAGCCCTCATATCAATCTTAATATTGATGCAGATATCCTAAATAAAATTTTAGCAAATAGAATAAAGCAGCACAAGTGGAACTCACATTCCCAGAAAGCAATGATGGCTCAGTATTAGAGAATATGTTCATATGATTAATAATATTAGCATAATGAAGTCCAAATTCTTCAATATTACAAACAAGGCCTTCCATGATATGCTTCTGACTGCTTCTGCAGACACAGCGTTTAACACTCAGTGTGTCACACTTTGAACTCCAACAATAATGAATGGTTTTATCACTCCTCTCTCACACACACCATATGGTTTCTCACTACAATGTATTCTCATCTCCCAAATTTTCCTCTTACTCCAATTATTATTATTGTTATCATTATTATTTGTGTATGTGTTAAAAACATTTAATATAAGACCTACTGGGGCTTCCCTGGTGGCGCAGTGGTTAAGAATCTGCCTGCCAATGCAGGGGACGCGGGTTTGTGCCCCAGTCCGGGAAGATCCCACATGCCGTGGAGCGGCTGGGCCCGTGAGCCATGGCCGCTGGGCCTGCACGTCCGGAGCCTGTGCTTCGCAACAGGAGAGGCCACAACAGTGAGAGGCCTGCGTACCGCAAAAAAAAAAAAAAAAAAAGACCTTCTCTCTTAAATTTTAAGTACACAATACAGCATTGTTATCTATAGGCACTATGTTGTATCGGAGATCGCCAGTACTTGTTTATTTTGCATAACTGAAACTTTCGACCCTTTGATCATTACCTCCTTGTTTCCCCCTCCACTCAGCCCCTGGAAACCACCATTCTACTCTCTGCTTCTATGAATTTGACTATTTTAGACTTCTTATATAAGCGAAATAATACAATATTTGTCTTTCTGTGTCTGGTTTATTTCACTTAGCATAATGTCCTCCAGATCCATCCATGTTGTTACAAATGGCAGGATTTAATTCTTTTTAAAGGCAGAATAACATTTCCCTGAATGGCAATACAACATTTTATTTATCCATTCATCTGTTGATGAATATTTAGGTTGTTTCCATATTTTGACTATTGCTACATGCGTTGTTTAAGGTAAGTTTCAGTTTGGGCACTGCCAAGTCAAACATGGCTTTCCTGACTCTATACGAGGTATCTTTTGCCCTGTTTCTTAGAATATTCCAAGCATATATCACACATATACACACATATGTTATATATACAGACTATTCCAGTGATTGTGCTATAGACACAGTGGTGAATACTGACTGCCTTTAAGGAGCACTCAGTTTCTTTGAAGAAGCCATCGCATAAATATATCATTACAGTGCCATGTGATATACACGTGGAATAGAGTCTGTATTCATTACATATATTTGAATAATAAATGAATGAGTGTCAGTGGGAGGCACATTTGTTCCACATGGGCCCAGATGCATGTTCAGGATGAATTTTTCATTTCTCACCTTGTGGTTAATATGTTAACATAATAACAATTATTGATTTTTTTAGGCCAATCACTCCTGACTGCTTGGGATAAATTCAGCTTGATCATTGTATATTAGTATTTTTACATATTTTTTGACTCAATTAACTCTTTTCAATTTTAAGATTTTCTTTTAATCTAGGTCATGAGAGAGAATGGCCTATGAATTTCCCTTCTCATAGTGTCTTTTTCTGGTTTGGATAGCAAGATTATAATAACTTCACAGAATGAGTTAGAGAGTATTACCTATTTTATTTTTTAGAAAGTATTATTTAAGATGGAAATAATCTGCTCCTTGAAATTTTGGTAGAAAACACCAGCAAGAACATTTGGGTGTGGTGTTTTCTTTGTGGGAAAGTTCTTAATACTGCTTCTATATTTTAAATAGTTATTGGACTATTAAGACTGTGTATTTCTAATAAATTTTGGTAATTTATATGTAACTAGAACTTTGTTTTTTTCACCTTTTGGCATAAAGATTTTAAAAGTATTATCTTATACTTTTAATCTGTGTGGTATCTGTAGTGATGACCCACTTTTCATTTCTAGAATTATAGTTTTTACCTTCTATTTTTGTTAGGATAAATTTTACCAAAGGTTTGCCAATTTTGTTAATCTTTCCAAAGAAGCGATCTTTGGTTTTGTATATTCTTTTTAACCTCCTTGTTTTTTATTTCATTGTCTGTTTTTCTTATCATTGTTGTATCCTTCCTTTTATTACATTTTCTTGTTTTTTATTGAAATTTCTTAAGTTAGATGTATAGCATATTAATTTTGAGATAATTTAAGTAAATTAAATTAATTGATATCACTTTCTAATAAAAACATATAAGAATAACTTTCCTTCTAAGTACCTGCTATTTATATCTAACAGGTTTTATATGAAGCATTTTATTATTGTTGAGTTCTAAGTATTTTAAAACTTCCAGTGTTATTCTTCTTTAATCTGTGACTTAGAAATGTGCTTTTAAATTTCCAAATGTAAGGAATTAAAAAATTTTTTGTTATTGACATCTAGCTTGTGTTTTAGTCAGATACCAATTCTCTGAAACTTGACTTTCTTAAGCCCTTAGTATAATTCATATTTGTAAATGTTCTGTGTATGTATGAGAATAATTGGTATATTCTAATTCTGTACAGAATTCAACCTTTGTCCATTAGATTAAGCTTGTTAATAGTATTTTACAAATCATTAATATTTAATTTTTATCTGAATTACCTGTCCATAATCAAGAGAAGTTATATAGAAATCTCCCCAGTATGATGTCAGGATTGTTCATTTCTCCTGTATATCTATTAATTTTTTTGCTTTATACATTTGAGGTTAATTTATTAGATTTATAAAAGCTCAATATTATTTTTTTAATTAATTATTTTTTGAATTTACAATGTTGTATTACTTTCAAGTGTACAGCAAAGTGATTCAGTTATACAAATTCTTTTCCATTATAGGTTATTCCAAGGTTTTGAGTATAGTTCCTTGTGCTATATAGTAGGTCCTTGTTGTTTACCTATTTTATATGTAGTAGTGTGTATATGTTAATCCCAAACTCCTAATTTATCTCTCCCCCACTATCCCCTTTGGTAACCACAAGTTTGTTTACTATGTCTGTGGGTCTATTTCTGTTTTGTAAACAAGTTCATTTGTATCCATTTTTTAGATTCCACCTATAAATGGTATTGTGATATTTGTCTTTATCTGTGAGACTTACTTCACTAATATGATAATTGCTAAGTCCATCCATGTTGCTGCAAATGGCATTATTTTATTCATTTTAATGGATGAGTAATATTTTATTGTATATATATACCACATCTTCTTTATCCATTCATCTGTCAATGGACATTTAGGTTGCTTCCATGTGTTGGCTATTGTAAATAGTGCTGCTGTTTGGGGTACATGTATCTTTTCAAACTATGGTTTTCTCTGGGTACATGCCCAGAAGTGGTATTACTGTATCACTCCCATGATGGTTGCTCTACTTTTAGTTTTTTAAGGAACCTCCTTACTGTTCTCGATAGTGGCCGCACCAATTTACATTCTCACCAACAGTGTAAGAGGGTTTCTTTTTCTCCACACCCTCTCCAGCATTTATTATTTGTAGACATTTTAATGATGGCCATTCTCCCTGGTGTGAGGTGATACCTCATTGTAGTCTTGATTTGCATTTCTCTAATAATTGAGCATCTTTTCATGTGCCTGTTGTCTATCATTTTGACTTCTTTGGAGAAATGTCTATTTAAGCCTTCTGCCCATTTTTTGATTGGGTTGTTTGGTTTTTTTTGATATTAAGCTGTATGAGCTGTTTGTATATTTTGGAAATTAATCTCTTGTCTGTAGCATCGTTGGCAAATATTTTCTCCCATTTTGTGCGTTGTCTTTTTGTTTTCTTTATGGTTTCCTTTGTTGTGCAAAAGCTTTTAAGTTTAATTAGGTCCCATTTGTTTATTTTTGCTTATTTTTGTTTTTATTTCCATTAATCTAGGAGACGGATACAAAAAATTATTGCTACAATTTACGTCAAAGTGTGTTCTCACTAAACTACGGAAAGCATACTGTAGTAAAAACATGGTAAGAAGGTATGTGTGTAGAGAGAGAAGGACTCGTGATGTATCTATTCTGGATATCTGTCTTGGGTGGTGATACGATTGTTCATGAGGCCAGATGGTGCGAACAAGTCATCTTTAAAATGTTGATCCTGAATTTATGTGGACAAGATTGCACTGAGATAGCCACACTATCTCACTGGGTTCTTCTTTGGAACCAAGAGGAAGAGGGCCTGAAGCAGGGGCTGAGATTATGGCCAGCCCAGTGGCCAGATCAAATCCGAGTGAATCAGTTGCACAGGGAGGCAAATTGCCACCTAGGCCAGTTTCACTCAACAACCAAGCTGGCGGAGAGATGTGACCACCACCAATGAGCTCTGATTCGTGTAGGTGGAGCTACAGGTGTCCCTCTTTCTCTGTGTTGGCTAAGAGGGGAAAGAGCTGTGGCTAAGCAGACCCAAAGTGTAACGTTTCCTAGGGGAGCCCACTGGACTTCTCCAGGAGTAGAGCACTGACACAGCCTGTGGCAGTGTGGCCCGAGTGGGTTCTGGTCATTGGAAAAATAAGTGGATTCTGCCTGAAGAGTTCATTTTCCTCCGTGAAAAGTTTCCTCTTCCTGCAGCTAGGGGATGTGAGTGGCAATGACTCAGTGCTGTCTAATTACTTCTGCCTTTGGTGACCCCACATCCCAAGGGGTGAGGGCTCAGGGACCAGCCCCTCCCCCAGGTCAGGGAAGATCTTTCACTGGCATCATTCAAACGAAGATGAGGCCATTTTAATAGGGTATGCTCATCTCTAGGTGAGTGTGGAGACTCTGACAGGAAGGAAAATAATTGCATTTTCTCCCAAAGCTGCCGGAAATAATTTTTACTTTAATGGTGAAACAGAACTCTTTACATCTCTGGACGTTTTACCTTGTAGGCTGTAATGAGCAAGAAAATGTCTTTCTTTTAATAGCTAATCCTCTGATGCTTCATGCCTGGCAAGGTAAGTTGACGTGGCAGATGATCATTGTCGAAGGGAGATTGAGCCAGGAACAGCATCCTTGCTTTGTCCACTGCGTCACTTAGCTCGTTAGTGTAGCAAGAACACTGGCACTTGTGTGCAACAGGGCATTTTTGAAAGTGTAGCGGTCACCAGCACAGCCCCACACAGATGCGGGAAGAGAGGGAAGACCTCCTGCCCCAACTTTTCCCACTTGCACCAGACTCCTTTAGCCGAATGCACTGGTGTCACCTTTGTTAACAGTTACACCCTTCACTGCCCTCTCTTCCATCTGTCTCTCCACCTCTCTCCTGCTCACCCCCAGCAATTCCCAGGAGTCCCAGGGAGCTTGGATTAGTCTTTCTATTGTAGTGAGCATGATCTAGGGTTTTCTCTCAAGAGCAGGGGTTTCTCTAGAGAGGGACTGAGCATGAGTGGGCAGGGAGAGATGGCAGAGATAAATGGGTACTCACACCACATGCCGAGAGTCATAATGTCCGCTGGGACCAGTACTGAGCACTTTCATTCTCTTACTTTGGTCCCTTCTTCTAACTCCATCTCCCTTAGCATCTTTATTTTCTCTTTGTGGGTATGCCTTGTTTTCCAGCATGTCAGCATAAAGTTGGGGTGCCCTTTAAGCTGAAATGTCTGCCTCATTCTCCTTTCTTTTATGAGTGGAAACTTCCCTTAACCTTCTCTGCACTTCACATTCTATACATGTGAGGAGGCGTCCATGATTATAATGAAATGTCTATGATTTTTTGAATGTCCCTTTACTTGGGAAGTCTTATTCACAGTAAGTGTTTCTGAAAGTCCTGCATTTCAGAGAGTTAACACTTTAATATATTTAGATTTACCTTATGTTCATCAGTTTTTAATAGAATCATTACTTTCCCTCCAATAATGGCTTCTTATCGAGTTAGCTGCAATTCAGTGTCCTCGGTAGTTAACATAACCGTTTTTCAAGAAAGACATATTTGAGCACACAGTTTCAATTTTCTTCCAAAATTAGCAATGAAAATTAATATTAGGTACTATTTTTTTCAATATTAAAATAATCTATCCAAGTCATTTGAAATCATTCTTAGGAAGGACTTCCGTAGTCATCTCATGAACGTTTTATTTAGTCCTGTAGAAATTAAAGCTCATAATTTACTGATTTCTCACCTCATAATAATTTATTGGAGGAGCATGGCCATTGCTCAGTGAAGAAAAGCAGTTGACTTTATATAAAATCATATTGACCATGGGAAATGCGTTTGTATAGCAGCAGAAGAGAACTCATTCTTTTTCCCATTTGGGGTCCCTCTCAAATCTACCTGGGATTTATAACTTTAGATGGGGACAGACCAGCGCAATGCAGTTAAAACTTCATCAAATGGCTGCAACACTGGACAAAAGTCAGTAGGACCAGGTTTCTCATTCGATTCAATCAGATTCAAGGGCTCAGGCAGAGGACATGAATATTTTTTTCTTTTTCCTATAATGAACTTTGTCTGGAAAAGCTAGTTTATAAACATATATCAAACGTATGAGAAAATACATTATATGCACTCTTGAGGTCAGAAATTAGTATTTTCAAATTGAGATGAGCTAGTTTCCTCAGGAAATGTACTTTTCTTATCATTTACAGATTTAGACTCTCTCACACATTCATTCATTTCACTCATTCATAGAAGCATTTATTGAGTGCCTGCTGTTTTTTCAGCTTGCCTCCAATTATTTCCTTTAAAGGTGACCCATTTGGAACACTTCTAAAAACACTGGTGAGTTGATTGATATTTTTAATTGCAGTCTGAATGTATCAAATCTGACGGTTGTTGGAAAGAGCTTTGGAAACAGGCTCATCACTCCTGCCATTTCCTCTGCTGAGAATTTTCAGGGAGCATCCTAAAAATTAAGGGCCAGAGGAAATTCCACCTGTGATGCTCCACATTCCCTCTAACAAATTCACAATATGTGCCTGGGTTGGGGTTCACAGTGCCCATGCTTGTTTATCCACATGGAGCCTCCTCTTGCCCTTTGGTTTCAGCTTTTGTGTCACGCAGGTTGTTGGCAGTTAACATCACAGCTCCCCAGGTGATCGAGTATGGAAGATTTTATACTTATGAAAGTCAGCATAGAATAGAGATTTCAAAGACCAGTGAAGAAACATTTCCACAGCAGGTATTTTGGCTGCTCTGATGCCCTTTCTTTTGGATAGCAGAGAAGCCAAGAGGGAGGGTATATGGGAATATACGTATACATATAGCTGAGTTACTTTGTTATACAGCAGAAGCTAACACAACATTGTAAATCAATTATACTCCAATAAAGATGTTAAAAAAAACCAAACAGCTTCTCAATTAAAAGAGAATCCATGATTTCCTTGAGAAGTTGTGCACAGTCAGGTGTTCATGTTATATCAATGCACCTTCCCTACCCATTAAGTGGAATCATCTGAGTTTCCTCATATAAGTCAGGCTAACCAAATTCTTTAGAGAAGATATAAAGTTAGCAAAATATTTAATTTGTATTACTCATGCTAAATGATGTATCTGACAGAAGTGTTCACTTACTGACTAGTGAAAAGATGGCATGTAGAGATAATTCATATTTACATCTGAGAATTAAAAGGATAAAGTTATCCATATAATCAAAGTTATCATGAAGTAGGGGGTGGGAGTTCAAGGAGAAAGAGCAACTCACAGTTAATTATGTGTGAATATGGTATTTTTGAAGGAGCATTAATTTCTTTTCTCCATCTTAATTTTTTTTTTTTTAGGGAGATTGGGATTGACACATATACACTGTTTTTTTTAAAAAAATATTTATTTAATTTATTTATTTTTGGCTGCATTGGGTCTTTGTTGCTGTGCGCGAGCTTTCTCTAGTTGTGAGTGGGGGCTACTCTTCGTTGCCGTGCGCGGGCTTCTCATTGTGGTGGCTTGTCTAGTTGCGGAGCACGGGTTCTAGGCACGCGGGCTTCAGTAGTTGTGATATGCAGGCTCTAGAGCGCAGGCTTAGTAGTTGTGGCGCATGTGGTCTTCGTTGGCCATGTGGCGCATGGCCTTCGTTGCTACGCGGCATGTGAGATATTCCCGGACCAGGGCTCAAAACCGTGTCCCCTGCACTGGGAGGCGAATTCTTAACCACTGCGCCACCAGGGAACCCCTCCATCTTAATTTTTAATACAGATACTTGTCTATACCAGTACACTTAGGTGTTTATGAGGGATTTCTGTTTGGAAAAAAACCCATGTAATAAATAAAGAAGTTGCATGTGTTTGTGTTTGTATGTGTTTTTGGGTTTGTGAATGTGAGTAGCAAGTATGCTTATGTGTTTATGGGTACTATGAATAAGAAGCAAGAAAAATTGAAAGCACTTTAAAAATAATTGTGCTTAATTTTCCTAAAATATATTTGACCTAAATTATGTTGTTTTTCCTTTTATATGGATTTTTATTAATGCTGTTGTAAAATTGATTTCTTGGCACAGCTCATAGGCAGGCCTGCTTCTACCAAAATTCTCCTTGATGTCTCCGCTTGGCATTCTCTGCAGCCTTGCTGCATTAAACTGTGTTGTAGGGCAGTGACATTAACATTTCTTATGCACTCATTAGAAATGTAGAATATCATGCCCCACTCCTCACCTAATGAATCAGTGTTCACTTTAGCAAAATCCTTGGGTGATTCGAAAGTACCTTAAAGTCTGAGAAGTTCTCCTCTCCAAGGCTGTCTTAAAAAATAAAAAACATCATTACACCTCCCATACCTTTTCTTCTTTTTCTGTTCCTTTCCTATGTTAATTACATTGAATCTTTCCAGTCAGCCAGGCTGAAAGCGTCAGTCATATTTGTTACATCCATCCCTCATGTTCTCACATCTCATCCATTGCCAAAGCCTGGCAATTTTACATCTTCAACATCTCTTGACTTTGTCATCTCCTTTCTCTTCCCCCTTCTAATCTCTTTGTTCACAGTCTAGTAAGCTTTCACCAGGCTATTGAACTAGCCAGGCAGCAGTGTGTGTGTGTGTGTGTGTGTGTGTGTGTGTGTGTGTGTGTGTTTTCTTTGTCTCCAGACTTTCTGGCCATTCTACTTGTTCCTATGTTAGCTTTCCTAAACCATACCTCTGAGTCTGTTATTTTCTGCTTAGAAATCTTCACTGGCTACTTGTTACCTACAAAAACTTGTTTAAACCATTAACTTGGCATTCAATGTTTCTAAATACAACCGCTGGCCTATAGTCAGTCAGAGACTGAGTTTCAGCCTAATCAAATGATTTTCTTTTTTTCCCCAAACATGTCTTATAATTTGCTGCTGCCATGCTTTTGTTTACATTTGAAATGTCCCTCTCAAACAATCACACGTGCAAACATTAACATCCTTCCAGGCCTTCTAAATATATTCTTTGTCCTTTCTCAGTTTACCATGTGCTTCCTTAGGATTATTAGAACATGTCTGTCTCTACTCTGCCCTAGTGAGCTTTGCATTCATGTCTTACCTCCTCTGATGAATTCTCAGCTCCTTGAAGGCGGGAATGGTGTCTTGTTCTTATAACCTGTCACAATGCCTAGCCAAGTGCTTTACAAAAATAGATATTCAATAAATACATTATGAATGAAGATGAATAGAAGCAGAGGAGATGGGAAGCTATACTCCCACAAGGAGACACCCCAGATATCAGCAAATATTTATCAAAGTCTTTTTAAAATCAGCTAGTGATATTAATAGCCAGTGGCATGAGATAAATGCAGAGGAGGAGTTAACTGCTAGGATTAGTCCCATTTCTTATCAATGTCCCCTCATTGTCTCCTAGTTTCTAAATGCATTTATCTAAGTCCTCCATTTGCAGATAGCTATAGTAGCACTTAAAGGTCTAATAACAAAAAGTAGTTAACCCCACGCAGTGGCACAGGACAAAGGCATTGCAGGGGTTACTGTGTTGTATTCTGAATCCTTGGGGAAATTATGCTGGATGGTGATTTCTGATGTCAGCCCTGTACTAGGTTCTGTGCATTATTGTGAGAGTGTCTAAACCTGGAATCTATTTGAAAGCAAGACAGTTTCTTGTACACTTTTTACATGGCCCAGCCTTGCTTAGTGAGTGTGTCTGTGCTTTTTTTTTTAGTTATGTATAATATAATCATATTTTCTGAATCAAAATTGAAGCATACTGGTCAGACACATTGGTCTAGGTGCACATGGTCAAACAAGAACACAGCATAGAGTATTTTTTAATCAATTCTAATATACACATAGTTTTATTATTCTGACATCACTGAAATAAGGATAAGGATGTGTCTTGCAATCAGTAACATGTTGGGTTAACTTTTTTTCCTGATTAGTGGTACAAAAAATACGGTGTGTCTTACAATCAGTAGCATCTTAGATATGATCAAATTGACACCAGGATTATCCCAGAAAATCCAGGAAGAACAGGCTGTTTTTACACATGCTCAAACCTTGCAGTTATTTTTTTTTTAACATCTTTATTGGAGTATAATTGCTTTAAAATGGTGTGTTAGTTTCTGCTCTATAACAAAGTGAATCAATTATACATATACATATATCCTCATATCTCCTCCCTCTTGCATCTCCCTCCCTCACAACCTCCCTATTCCACCCCTCCAGGCGGTCACAAAGCACCGAGCTGATCTCCCTGTGCTATGCGGCTGCTTCCACTAGCTATCTGTTTTACATTTGGTAGTGTATATATGTCCATGCCACTCTCTCACTTTGTCCCAGCTTACCCTTCCCCCACCCCATATCCTAAAGCCCATTCTCTAGTAGGTCTGTGTCTTTATTTCCGTCTTACCCCTAGGTTCTTCATGACATATTTTTATTTTTTTAGATTCCATATATATGTGTTAGCATATGGTATATGTTTTTCTCTTTCTGACTTAACTTCACTCTGTATGACAGACTATAGGTCCATCCACATCATTACAAATAACTCAATTTCATTTCTTTTTATGGCTGAGTAATATTCCATTGTATATATGCGCCACATCTTCTTTATCCATTCATCTGTTGATGGACACTTAGGTTGCTTCTATGTTCTGGCTATTGTAAATAGAGCTGCATTGAACATTTTGGTACATGACTCTTTTTGAATTATGGTTTCCTCAGGGATTATGCCCAGTAGTGGGATTGTTGGGTAGTATGGTAGTTCTATTTTCAGTTTTTTAAGGAACCTCCATAGGGACTGTATCAATTTACATTCCCACCAACAGTGCAAGAGGGTTCCCTTTTCTCCACACCTTCTCCAGCATTTAATGTTTGTAGATTTTTTTCTGATGGCCATTCTGACTGGTGTGAGATGATATCTCATTGTAGTTTTGATTTGCATTTCTCTAATGATTAATAATGTTGAGCGGGCTTCCCTGGTGAGGCAGTGGTTGAGAGTCCGCCTGCTGATGCAGGGGACACGGGTTCGTGCCCCGGTCCGGGAAGATCCCACATGCTGCAGAGCGGCTAGGCCCGTGAGCCATGGCCGCTGAGCCTGCGCGTCTGGAGCTTGTGCTCTGCAACGGGAGAGGCCACAACAGTGAGAGGCCCGCGTACCACAAAAAATAAATAAATAAATAATGTTGAGCATTCTTTCATGTGTCTGTTGGCAATCTGTATATCTTCTTTGGAGAAATGTCTATTTAGGTCTTCTGCCCATTTTCGGATTGGGTTGTTTGTTTTTTTTAATTGAGCTGCATGAGCTGCTTGTAAACTTTGGAGATTAATCCTTTGTTAGTTGCTTCATCTGCAAATATTTTCTCCCATTCTGAGGGTTGTCTTTTGGTCTTATTTATCGTTTCCTTTGCTGTACAAAAGCTTTTAAGTTTCATTAGGTACCGTTTGTTTATTTTTATTTCCATTTCTCTACAAGGTGGGTCAAAAAGGATCTTGCTGTGAGTTATGTCATAGAGTGTTCTGCCTATATTTTCCTCTAAGAGTTTGATGGTGTATGACCTTACATTTAGGTCCTTAATCCATTTTGAGTTTATTTTTGTGCATGGTTTTAGGGAGTGTTCTAATTACATTTGTTTACATGCAGCTGTCCAGTTTTCCCAGCACCACTTATGGAAGAGGTTGTCTTTTCTCCACTGTATATTCTTGCCTCCTTTATGAAAGATAAGGTGACCCTATGTGCGTGGGTTTATCTCTGGGCTTTCTATCCTGTTCCACTGATCTATATTTCTGTTTCTGTGCCAGTACCATACTGTCTTGATTACTGTAGCTTTGTAGTATAGTCTGAAGTCAGGGAGCCTGATTTCTGAAGCTCCATTTTTCTTTCTCAAGATTGTTTTGGCTATTTGGGGTCTTTTGTGTTTCCATACAAATTTTGAAATTTTTTCTTGTAGTCCTGTGAAAGTGTCAGTGATAGTTTGACAGGGATTGCATAAAATCTGTAGATTGCTTTGGGTAGTAGAGTCATTTTCACAATGTTGATTCTTCCAATCCAATAGCATGGTATATCTCTCCATCTATTTGTATCATCTTTAATTTCTTTCATCAGTGTCTTATAATTTTCTGCATAGAGGTCTTTTGTCTCCTTAGGTAGGTTTATTCATAGATATTTTATTCTTTTTGTTGCACTGGTTGATGGGAGCGTTTTCTTAATTTCACTTTCAGATATTCATCATTAGTGTATAGGAATGCAAGAGATTTCTGTGCATTAATTTTGTATCCTGCTACTTTACCAAATCCATTGACTAGCTCTAGTAGTTTTCTGGTAGCATCCTTAGGAATCTCTATGTATAGTATCATGTCATCTGAAAACAGTGACAGCTTTAATTCTTCTTTTCCAATTTGGATTCCTTTTATTTCTTTTTATCTGATTGCTGTGGCTAAAACTTCCAAAACAATGTTGGGTAATAGTGGTGAGAGTGGGCAACCTTGTCTTGTTCCTGATCTTAGTGGAAATGGTTTTTGACCATTGAGGACGATGTTGGCTGTGGGTTTTTCATATATGCCCTTTATTATGTTTAGGAAAGTTCCTTCTATGCCTACTTTCTGTAGGGTTTTTATCATAAATGGGTGTTGAATTTTGTCAAAAGCTTTATCTGCATGTGTTGAGATGATCAAGTGTTTTTCTCCTTCAACTTGTTAATATGGTGTAACATGTTGATTGATTTGTGTATATTGTAGAATCCTTGCATTCCTGGGATAAACCCTGCTTGATCATAGTGTATGAACCTTTTAATGTGCTGTTAGATTCTGTTTGCTAGTATTTGGTTGAGGATTTTTGCATCTGTGTTCATCAGTGATATTGGCCTGTAGTTTTCTTTCTTTTTGACATATTTTTCTGGTTTTGGTATCGGAGTGATGGTGGCCTCATAGAACGAGTTTGGGAGTGTTTTCCCTCTGCTGTATTTTGGAAGAGTTTGAGAAGGACAGGTGTTAGCTCTTCTCTAAATGTTTGATAGAATTCACCTGTGAAGCCATCTGGTCCTGGGCTTTTGTTTGTTGGAAGACTTTTAATCACAGTTTCAATTTCAGTGCTTGTGATTATTCTGTTCATATTTTTTGTTTCTTCCTGGTTCAGTCTCGGAGGGTTGTGCGTTTCTAAGAATTTGTCCATTTCTTCCAGCTTTTCCATTTTATTTGCATACAGTTGCTTGTAGTAATCTCTCATGATCCTTTGTATTTCTACAGTGTCAGTTGTTACTTCTCTTTTATTTCTATTTCTATTGATTTGAGTCTTCTCCCTTTTTTTCTTGATAAGTCTGGCTAATGGTTTATCAATTTTGTTTATCTTCTCAAAGAACCAGCTTTTAGTTTTTTTGATCTTTGTTATTGTTTCCTTCATTTCTTTTTCACTTATTTTTGATCTGATCTTTATGATTTCTTTCCTTCAGCTAAATTTGGGGATTTTTTGTTCTTCTTTCTCTAATTGCTTTAGGTGTAAGTTTAGGTTGTTTATTTGAGATTTTTCTTGTTTCCTGAGGTAGGATTGTATTGCTATAAACTTCCTTGCTAGAACTGCTTTTGCTGCATCCCATAGGTTTTGGGTCATTGTGTTATCCTTGTCATTTGTTTCTAGGTATTTTTTTTTATTTCCTGTTTGATTTCATCAGTGATCTCTTGGTTATTTTGTAGCATATTGTTTAGCCTCCGTGTGTTTGTGTTTTTTACGTTTTCTTCCCTGTAATTGATTTCTAATCTCATAGTGTTGTGGTTGGGAAAGATACTTGATACGATTTCAATTTTCTTTAGTTTACCAAGGCTTGATTTGTGACCCAGGGTATGCTTTATCCTGGAGAATGTTCCATGAGCACTTGAGAAGAGTGTGTATTCTGTTGTTTTTGGATGGAATGTCCTATAAAACACCATTAAGTCCATCTTGTTTAATGTATCATTTAAAAGTTGTGTTTCCTTTTTTATTTTCATTTTGGATGATCTGTCCATTGGTGAAAGTGGGGTGTTAAAGTTTCCTAGTATGATTGTGTTACTGTCAATTTCCCCTTTTATGGCTGTTAGTATTTGCCTTATGTACTGAGGTGCTCTTATGTTGGTTGCATAAATATTTACAATTTTAATATCTTCTTCTTGGAATGATCCCTTGTTCATTATGTAGTGTCCTTCTTTGTCTCTTGTAATAGTCTTTGTTTTAAAGTCTATTTGTCTGATATGTGAATTTCTACTCCAGCTTTCTTTTTTTTTCCATTTACACGGAATATCTTTTTCCATTCCCTCAGTTTCAGTCTGTATGTGTCCCTATGTGTGAAGTGGGTCTTTTGTAGACAGCATACATACAGGTCTTGTTTTTGTATCCATTCAGCCAATCTATTTATTCTGGTTGGAGCATTTACTCCATTTACATTTAAGGTAATTATCAATATGTATGTTTCTATTACCATTTTCTTTACTGTTTTGGGTGTATTATTGTAGGTCTTTTCCTTCTCTTGTGTTTCCTCCCTATAGAAGTTCCTTTAGCATTTGTTTTAAAGCTCATTCGTGGTGCTGAGCTCTCTTAGCTTTTGCTTGTCTGGAAAGATTTTAATTTCTCTGTCAAATCTGAATGAGATTCTTACTGAGTAATCTCGGTTGTAGGTTTTTCTCCTTCATCACTTTAAATATGTCCTGCCACTCCCTTCTGGCTTGCAGAGTTTCTGCTGAAAGATCAACTGTTAACCTTATGGGGATTCCCCTATGTGTTATTTGTTGTTTCTCCCTTGCTGCTTTTAATATTTGTTTTTTGTGTTTAATTTTTGATAGTTTGATTAATATGTGTCTTGGCATATTTCTCCTTGGATTTATCCTGTATGGGACTCTCTGTGCTTCCTGGACTTGATTAACTATTTCCTTTCCCATATGAGGGAAGTTTTCAACTATAATCTGTTCAAATATTTTCTCTGGTTCTTTCTTTATCTCTTCTTCTTCTGGAACCCCTATAATTCGAATGTTGGTGCGTTTAATGTTGTCCCAGAAGTCTCTGAGACTGTCCTCAATTCTTTTCAGTCTTTTTTCTTTATTTTGCTCTGCAGTAGTTATTTTCACTATTTTATCTTCCAGGTCAATTATGCATTCTTCTGCCTCAGTTATTCTGCTATTGATCCCTTCTAGAGAATTTTTAATTTCATTTATTTTGTGTTCATCACTGTTTGTTTGCTCTTTAGTTCTTCTAGGTCCTTGTTAAATGTTTCTTGTATTTTCTCCATTCTATTTCCAAGATTTTGGATCACCTTTACTATCGTTATTCTGAATTCTTTTTCAGGTAGACTGCCTATTTCCTCTTGATTTGTTAGATCTCTTGGGTTTTTGCCTTGCTCCTTCATCTGCTGTGTGTTTTTCTATCTTCTCATTTTGGTTAACTTACTGTGTTTGGGGTCTCCTTTTCGCAGGCTGCAGGTTCGTTGTTCCCATTGTTTTTGGTGTCTGTCCCCAGTGGCTCAGGTTGGTTCAGTGGGTTGTGTATGCTGTCTGGTTGCGGGGACTAGTGCCTGTGTTCTGGTGGATGAGGCTGGATCTTGTCTTTCTGTTGGGGAGGTCCAAGTCTAGTGGTGTGTTTTGGGGTGTCTCTGGCCTTATTATGATTTCAGGCCGCCTCTGTGCTAATGGTTGGGTTTTTGTTCCTGTCTTGATAGTTTGACATAGGGTGTCCTGCACTGTAGCTTGCTGGTCATTTAATGGAGCTGGGGCTTAGTGTTGATATGGAGATCTCTGGGAGATTTTTGCCATTTCATATTATGTGGAGCTGGGAGGTCTCTTGTGGACCAGTGTCCTGAACTTGGCTCTCCCACCTCAGTGGCACAGCCCTGACGCCTGGCTGGAGCACCAAGAGCCTGTCCTCTGCACGGCTCAGAATAAAAGGGAGGAAAAAAAGAAAGAAGAAGAAGAAATAAAATAAAATAAAATAATATATTAAAATAAAAAATTATTAAAAAATTTTAATTAAAAAAAAAACAGACAGACAGAACCCTAGGACAAATGGTAAAAGCAAAGCTATAAAGACAAAATCACACACAGAAGCATACACATACACACTCACAAAAAGTGAAAAAGGTTAATATATATATATATATATCGCTGCTCCCAAAGTTCAGCTCCTCATTTTGGGATGATTCGTTGTCTATTCAGGTATTCCACAGATGCAGGGTACCTCAAGTTGATTATGGAGCTTTAATCCTCTGCTTCTGAGGCTGCTGGGAGAGATTTCCCTTTCTCTTCTTTGTTCTCACAGCTCCCAGGGTCTCAGCTTTGGATTTGGCCCCATCTCTGTGTGTAGGTCACCGGAGGGCGACTGTTCTTCGCTCAGACAGGACGGGGTTAAAGGGGCCGCTGATTCGGGGGCTCTGGCTCACTCAGGCCGGGGGGAGGGAGGGGTACAGAGTGCGGGGCAAGCCTGCGGCGGCAGAGGCCAGCATGATGTTGCACCAGCCTGAGGCGCGCCATGCGTTCTCCCGGGGAAGTTGTCCCTGGATCACTGGACCCTGGCAGTGGTGGGCTGCACAGGCTCCAGGGAGGGGAGGTGTGTATAGTGACCTGTGCTTGTACACAGGCTTCTTGGTGGCTGCAGCAGCATCCTTAGTGTCTCATGCCCGTCTCTGGGGTCCGCACTGATTTCCGGGGCTCGCGGCTGTCTCTGGAGCTCGTTTAGGCGGCGCTCTTAATCCCCTCTCCTCGCGCACCAGGAAACAAAGAGGGAAGAAAGAGTCTCTTGTCTCTTCGGGAGCTCCAGACTTTTTCCTGGACTCCCTCCTGGCTAGCTGTGGCGCTCTAGCCCCTTTCAGGCTGTGATCACGCCGCCAACCCCAGTCCTCTCCCTGGGATCCGACCTCCGAAGCCCGAGCCTCAGCTCCCAGCCCTGCCCGCCCCGGCGTGTGAGCAGACAAGCCTCTGGAGCTGGTGAGTGCTGGTCGGCACCAATCCTCTGTGCGGGAACCTCTCAGCTTTGCCCTCTGCACCCCTGTTGCTGTGCTCTCCTCCGTGGCTCTGGAGCTTCCCCGCTTTGCCCCCCCAGTCTCTGCCCACGAAGGGGCTTCTAGTGTATGGAAACCTTTCCTCCTTCACAGCTCCCTCCCACTGGTGCAGGTCCCGTCCCTATTCTTTTGTCTCTCTTTTTTCTTTTGCCCTACCCGGGTACGTGGGGAGTTTCTTGCCTTTTGGGCGGTCTGAGGTCTTCTACCAGCATTCAGTAGGTGTTCTGTAGGAGTTGTTCCACATGTAGATGTATATCTGATGTATTTGTGGGGAGGAAGGTGATCTCTGGGTCTTACTCTTCTGCCATCTTGAAGCTCTCCCTACTTTTTTTTTATTAAGGAGATTGTGCTAATGAAATGATGCTTATGTAATCTCTTTCTTAACACCATTTATTGGGAACCTACTATGTGCCAGGAAGTATTCAAGGAACCTAACATATATTATTTCATTTAATTTTGGTTACAACCTGCCCACCTCATTCTGTAGACGAGATAGCTATGCCTTAGGGAGATTATTTAACTTAGTTACAGACACACTTCGGAGGTCAAGGAACTAGGAATTAGATCTTCACTTGGTAGACTTAAGTGCCTATATTCTCATTTCATTAATACTGATGATGATGAAAATCAAATTATTTTCTACCTGACAGTGGATCCTAATGTGATAGAAGGGAGTAACAAAAATTTGGTGATTTCATACTTTCAGGAAATTCTGACATTGAGCAGTAGAAACTCCTGTTTGCCCCTTCCCACATTTCTCATCAGTATCAGTCATAAACTCCACACTTCCATATGCTAATTTCTTGCTTACTTGTTCTTGCTATTATTATTATATTACTCATATTATTCCTCACTAATTTTCCTAAGGAAGACAGTAGACTTTTGGTTTCAGCTTAAGGTTACCTCATTGCTTTGATATGTGTCAGAACTCAGTTTGTTCATTGTCTTTATTACTGCAGAATTTTTCCTTTTGGTTTCCAAGTATTAGCATTGGTATGCTGTCATTCATAGCTCATTCTCTACCCTGTATTTACATTAACTAAATAAAAAAACACACTGGTGACTGCATGTTACATTGAAGGAATATTTCAATACCAACATCAAGTACCGTATTTTAGTTCTTATTCTATAGGTGCAATGTAGAACAACAGCACCTTCCGTGATATCCCTCTATTTTTAAATTTATTCTGCACATTTGTGAGTTTCTGATCTCCAACTCAGCTTCTTGATCACAGCCCTGATCTCCATAATTTTCATCATTGTAGTCAACCAAAGGATTTACTCCACTGAGAGAAAATACAAAGTCTCCCTACCTATCCATTATGATTTGCACCTGTCAACTATTTTTAATTGAGCACTTACATATTTAAGATCTAGTTCTTATCATAGATGATCTTGGAATAGGTAGACACTGTCATTTACAGCATAATCACACCTGCAGTGAACTTTTAAATCTATACAGGCATACCTTGTTTATTACACGTTGAATATATTGCATGTTTTTACAAATTGAAGGTTTGTTGCAACCCTGCATTGAGCAAGTCTACTGGCACCATTTTTTGAACATCATTTGCTCACTTCATGTCTCTGTGTCACATTTTGGTAATTCTCCCAATATTTCAAACTTTTCCATTATTTTATTATATTTTTAGGGTGATCTGTGATCTCTGATGTTACTATTATAATTGTTTTGGAGCACCATGAACTGCACCCATATAAGATGGCAAATTTAATAAATGTTCTGTGTTCTGACTGCTCCAACATCTGGTCGTTCCACCCATTTCTCTCCCTGTCCTTGGTCCTCCCTATTCCCTGAGACAGAACAATATTGATATTAGTCCAATTAGTAACCTTACAATGGCCTGTAAGTGTTCAAGTGAAAGGAAGAATCACAAATCTCTCACTATAAATCAAAAGCTAGAAATGATTAAGTGAACGTATGTCAAAGGCCAAGATAAGCTGAAAACTAGGTCTCTTGTCTCTATCAGCGAAGTTGTGAATGCAAAGGAAAAGCTATGAAGGAAAATTAAAATTCTACTCCAGTAAACACAAGGATGATAAGAAAGTGAAACAGCCTTATTGCTGATATGGAGAAAGTTGTAGTCGTCTGGATGGAAGATCAAACCAGCCACAACAGTCCCTTAAGCCAAAGCCTAATCCAGAGCAAGGCCTTAACTCTCTTCAGTTTTATGAAGGCTGAGAGAGGTGAGGAAGCTGCAGAAGAAAAGTTTGAAGCTAGCAGAGGTTGGTTCATGAGGTTTAAGGAAAGAAGATATTTCCATAATGTAAAAGTGCAAGGTGAAGCAACAAGTGCTGATATAGAAGCTGCAGAAAGCTATCCAGAAGAACTAGTTAACATAATTCATAAAGGTGGCTCCACTAAACAACAGATTTTCAATGTAGATGAAAAAAGCCTTTTATTAGAAGAAGATACCATCTAGGATTTTCATAGCTAGAGAGGAGAAGTCAATGCCTGGCTTCAAAGGTTTAAAGGACAGGCTGACTCTCTTGTTAGGGGCTAATGCAGCTGGTGACTTTCAGTTGAAGCGAATGCTCATTTACCATTATGAAAATCCTAGGGCTTTAAGAATTATGCTACATCTGCTCTGCCTGTGCTCTATGAATGGAACAACAAACCTAGATGATAGCACATCTGTTTACAGCACGGTTTGCTGAATATTTTAAGCCCATTGTTAAGACCCATTACTCAGAAAAAAAAGATTCCTTTCAAGATATTACTGTTCATTGACAATACACCTGGTAACCCAAGAGCTCTGATGGAGATGTGCAACGAGATTACTGTTTTCATGCCTGCTAACAAAACATCCATTCTGCAGCCCATGGATCATGGAGTAATTTCAACTTTCAGATTTTATTATTTAAGACATACATTTTGTAAGGCTATAGCGCCATAGATAGTGATTCCTCTGATGGATCTAGGCAAAGAAGGTTGAAAACCTTCTGGGAATGAGTCGCCATTCTAGATGTCACTAGGAACATTCGCTGGGAAGAGGACAAAATATCAACATTAACAGGTGTTTGAAAGAAGTTGATTCCAACCCTCATGGATGACTTTGAGAGGTTCAAGACTTCAGTGGAGGAAGTCACTGCAGGTGTGGTAGAAACAGCAAGAGAACTAGAATTAGAAGTGGGGCCTGAAGATGTGACTGAATTGCTGCAATTTAATGATAAAAAATTAATGGATGAGGAGTGGCTTCTTATGGGGGAGCAAAGAAAGTTTTTTTGAGATGGAATATACCTCTGATGATGAGGCTGTGAAGATTGTTGAAATGACAACAAAGGATATAGAATATTACATAAACTCAGTTGATAAAGCAACAGCAGTGTTTGAGAGGATTGGCTTCAATTTTGAAAGAAGTTCTACTGTGGGTAAAGTGCTATCAAACAGCATTGCATCCTACAGAGAAATAAATCATTCATGAAAGTAAGAGTCAATTGATCTAGCAAACTTAATTGTTGTCTTATTTTAAGAAATTGCCACAACCACCCCAATCATCAGGAACCACCACCCTGATCAGTCAGCAGCCATCAACACTGAGGCAAAATGTTCCACCAGCAAAAAGATTCCGACTCATTGAGGGTCAGACGATGGCTAGCATTTTTTAGCAAAGTATTTTTAAAGTATGTACATTGTTTTTTACATATAATGCTGTTGCACACTTAGTAAACTACAGTTTGGTGTAAAAATAACTTTTATATGCACTGGGAAACCAAATATCCATGTAAATCACTTTATTGCAATATTTGCTTTATTGTGGTGGTCTGGAACCAAACCTTCAATATCTCCAAGGTATACCTGTAGTTGAAGAAACCAGGAGATTCAATGGTCACTGGAAAGGATCCTATGTATGTTCTCATCACCTCAAGAACAATTATAGAAATGTGGTTGTTTGCTCATCTAATTTTAGCTCTGTTTGTTTAAAAATTAAGAACAGACCCTGCACACAGCCCATTTAATTCACTCTGGTCTAAAGCCACAGAAATTCCCTTGATTTTAGATTCTTCAATCATCTTAATTTAAACATCAGTAACACTCTATCATGTTGTACAAATGATTTTATAGCTCCAATTAAAAAAGCATGTATTCTTAACTCCAAAATATTTAAATATTAGCCTGAATAATGGTTTCAATTCGTTGCAAATTGTTTATTCTTAAAAATGTACCTTTAGAGTCTTACTTTTTAACTCAGAATATAGACTAGTACATTATTTTATATTATTATTTTAACATCTTTATTGTAGTATAATGGCTTTCAATGGTGTGTTACTTTCTGCTTTATAACAAAGTGAATCAGCTCTACATACACATATATCCCTATATCTCCTCGCACTTGCGTCTCCCTACCACCTTCCCTATTCCACCCCTCTAGGAGGTCACAAAGCTCAGAGCTGATCTCCCTGTGCTAGGTGGCTGCTTCCCACTAGCTATCTATTTCACATTTGGTAGTGTAGGTATGTCCATACCACTCTCTCACTTCGTCCCAGCTTACCATTCCCCCTCCCCGTGTCCTCAAGTCCATTCTCTATGTCTGCGTCTTTATTCCTGTCCTGACCTTAGAACCATTTTTTTTTAGATTCCATATATATGTGTTAGCATATGGTAGTTGATATTCTCTTTCTGACTTACTTCACTCTGCATGACAGACTCGAGGTCCATCCACCTCACTACAAATAACTCAATTTCGTTTCTTTTTATGGCTGAGTAATAATCCATTGTGTATATGTGCCACATCTTTTTTTTTTAACATCTTTATTGGGGTATAATTGCTTCACAATGGTGTGTTAGTTTCTGCTTTATAACAAAGTGAATCAGTTATACATATACATATGTTCCCATATCTCTTCCCTCTTGCATCTCCCTCCCTCCCACCCTCCCTATCCCACCCCTCCAGGCGGTCACAAAGCACCGAGCCGATATCCCTGTGCCATGCGGCTGCTTCCCACTAGCTATCTACCTTACGTTTGTTAGTGTATATATGTCCATGCCTCTCTCTCACCCTGTCACAGCTCACCCTTCCCCCTCCCCATATCCTCAAGTCCGTTCTCCAGTAGGTCTGTGTCTTTATTCCTGTCTTATCCCTAGGTTCTACATGACATTTTTTTCTTAAATTCCATATATATGTGTTAGCATACGGTATTTTGTCTTTTTCTTTCTGACTTACTTCACTCTGTATGACAGACTCTAGGTCTATCCACCTCATTACAAATAACTCAATTTCATTTCTTTTTATGGCTGAGTAATATTCCATTGTATATATGTGCCACATCTTCTTTATCCATTCATCTGTCAATGGACATTTAGGTTGCTGCCGTGTCCTGGCTATTCTAAATAGAGCTGCAGTGAACATTGGGGTGCATGTGTCTTTTTGAATTATGGTTTTCTCAGGTCATATGCCCCATAGTGGGATTGCTGGATCATAAGGAAGTGCTATTTCTACTTTTTAAAGGAACCTCCGTACTACTTTTTTAAGGAACTTTCCATAGTGGCTGTATCAATTTACATTCCCACCAACAGTGCAATAGGGTTCCCTTTTCTCCACACCCTCTCCAGCATTTATTGTTTGTAGATTTTTTGATGATAGCCATTCTGACTGGTGGGAGGTGATACCTCATTGTAGTTTGATTTGCATTTCTCTAATGATTAGTGATGTTCAGCATCCTTTCATGTATTTGTTGGAAATCTGTATATCTTCTTGGGAGAAATGTGTATTTAGGTCTGCTGCCCATTTTTGGATTGGGTTGTTTGTTTTTTTTTATATTGAGCTGCCTGAGCTGCTTGTAAATTTTGGAGATTAATCCTTTGTCAATTGCTTCATTTGCAAATATTTTCTCCCATACTGAGGGTTGTCTTTTAATCTTATTTATGGTTTCCTTTGCTGTACAAAAGCATTTAAGTTTCATTACGTCCCATTTGTTTATGTTTGTTTTTATTTCCATTTTTCTAGGATGGGGGTCAAAGAGAATCTTGCTGTGACTTCTCTCATAGAGTGTTCTGCCTATGTTTTCCTCTAAGAGTTTTAGGGTGTCTGGTCTTACATTTAGGTCTTTATCCATTTTGAGTTTATTTCTGTGTATGGTGTTAGGGAGTGTTCTAATTTCATTCTTTTACATGTAGCTGTCCAGTTTTCCCAGCGCCACTTATTGCAGAGGCTGTCTTTTCTCCATTGTATATTCTTGCCTCCTTTATCAAAAATAAGGTGACCATAGGCACATGGGTTTATCTCTGGGCTTTCTATCCTGTTCCATTGATCTATATTTCTGTTTTGTGCCAGTACCATACTGTCTTGATTACTGCAGCTTTGTAGTATAGACTGAAGTCTGGGAGCCTGATTCCTCCAGCTCCATATTTCTTTCTTAAGATTGCTTTGGCTATTCTGGGTCTTTTGTATTTCCATACAAATTGTGAAATTTTTTGTCCCAGTTCTGTGAAAAATACCATTGGTAGTTTGATAGGGATTGCATTGAATCTCTAGATGCCTTTGGTTAGTATAGTCATTTTCACAATGTTGATTCTTCCAATCCAAGCATATGGTATATCTCTCCATCTGTTTGTATCACCTTTAATTTCTTTCATCAGTGTCTTATAGTTTTCTGCATCCAGGTCTTTTGTCTCCTCTGTTAGGTTTATTCCTAAGTATTTTATTCTTTTTGTTGCAATGGTAAATGGGACTGTTTCCTTAATTTCTCTTTCAGATTTTTCATCATTAGTGTATAGGAATGCAAGAGGTCTCTGTGCATTAATTTTGTATCCTGCTACTTTACCAAATTCATTGATGAGCTCTAGTAGTTTTCTGGTAGCATTTTTAGGACTCTCTATGGATAGTATCATGTCATCTGCAAACAATGACAACTTTACCTCTTGTTTTCCAATTTGGGTTGCTTTTATTTCTTTTTCTTCTCTGATTGCTGTGGCTAAAACTTCCAGAACTATGTTGAATAATAGTGGTGAGAGTGGACATCCTTATCTTGTTCCAGATCTTAGAGGAAAGGCTTTCAGTTTTTCACCATTGTGAACGATGTTGGCTGTGGGTTTGTCATATATGGCCTTTATTATGTTGAGGTAGGTTCCTTTTATGCCCACTTTCTGGAGAGTTTTTATCATAAATGGGTGTTGAATTTTGTCAAAAGCTTTTTCTACATCTATTGAGATGATCATATGTTTTTATTCTTCAGTTTGTTAATATAGTGTATCACATTGATTGATTTGCATATATTGAAGAATCCTTGCATCCCTGGGAGAAATCCCACTTGATCATGGTGCATGATCCCTTTAATGTGCTGTTGGATTCTGTTTGCTAGTATTTTGTTGAGGATATTTGCATCTATGTTCATCAGTGATATTGGTCTGTAATTTTCTTTCTTTGTAGGATCTTTGCTTTTGGTATCCGGGTGATGGTGGCCTCATAGTATGAGTTTGGGAGTGTTCCTTCCTCTGCAGTTTTATGGAAGAGTTTGAGAAGGATGGGTGTTAGCTGTTCTCTAAATGTTTGATAGAATTCACCTGTGAAGCCATCTGGTCCTGGACTTTTGTTTGTTGGAAGATGTTTAATCACAGTTTCAATTTCATTAATTGTGATTGGTCTGTTCATATTTTCTCTTTCTTCCCAGTTCAGTCTTGGAAGGTTGTACCATTCTAAGATTTTGTCCATTTCTTTCAGGTTGTCCATTTTATTAGTATAGAGTTGCTTGTAGTAATCTCTCATGATCCTTTGTAGTTCTGCAGTCTCAGTTGTTACTTCTCCTTTTTCATTTCTAATTCTATTGACTTGAGTCTTCTCCCTTTTTTTCTTGATGAGTCTGGCTAGTGGTTTATCAATTTTGTTTATCTTCTCAAAGAACCAGCTTGTAGTTTAATTGATCTTTTCTATTGCTTCCTTCTTTTCTTTTTCATTTATTTCTGATCTGATATTTATGATTTCCTTCCTTCTGCTAACTTTGGGGTGTTATTTTTTTGTTCTTCTTTCTCTAATTGCTTTAGGTATAAGGTTAGGTTGCTTATTTGAGATGTTTCTTCTTTCTTGAGGTAGGGCTGTATTGCTATAAACTTCCCTCTTAGAACTGCGTTTGCTGCATCTCATAGGTTTTGGGTCATGGTGTTTTGTCATTTGTTTCTAGGTATTTTTTGATTTCCTCTTTGATTTCTTCAGTGATCTCTTGGTTATTTACTAGTGTATTGTTTAGCCTCCACGTGTTTGTATTTTTTGCAGATTTTTCCCTGTAGCTGATATCTAGTCTCATAGCGTTGTGGTCGGAAAAGATACTTGATACAATTTCAATTTTCTTAAATTTATGATGGCTTGAATTGTGACCCAAGATATGATCTATCCTGGAGAATGTTCCATGAGCACTTGAGAAGAAAGTGAATTCTGTATTTTGGGGGTGGAATGTCCTATAAATATCAATTAAGTCCATCTGTTATAATGTGTCATTTAAAGCTTGTGTTTCCTTATTTATTTTCATTTTGGATGATCTGTCCATTGGTGAAATTGGGTTGTTAAAGTCCCCTACTATGATTGTGTTACTGTCGATTTCCCCTTTTATGGCTGATAGCATTTGCTTTATGTATTGAGTTTGTCCTATGTTGGGTGCATAAATATTTACAATTGTTATGTCTTCTTGGATTGATCTGTTGATCATTATGTAGTGTCCTTCTTTGTCTCTTGTTTTAGTCTTTGTTTTAAAGTCTGTTTTGCCTGATATGAGAATTGCTCCTCCAGCTTTCTTTTGATTTCCATTTGCATGGAATATCTTTTTCCGTCCCCTCATTTTCAGTCTGTATGTGTCCCTAGGTGTGAAGTGGGTATCTTATAGACCGTATATATACAGGTCTTGTTTTTGTATCCATTCAACCAGTTTATGTCTTTTGTTTGGAGCATTTAATCCATTCACATTTATGGCAGTTATCAATATGTATGTTCCTAATACCATTTTCTTAATTGTTTTGGGTTTGTTGTTGTACGTCTTTTCCTTCTCTTGTGTTTTCTGCCTAGAGAAGTTCCTTTAGCATTTGTTGTAAAGCTGGTATGGTGGTGCTGAATTCTGTTAGCTTTTGCTTCTCTGTAAAGATTTTAATTTCTCCATTGAATCTGAATGAGATCCTTGCTGGGTAGAGTAATCTTTGTTGTAGGTTTTTCTGTTTCATCACTTTAAATACATCCTGCCACCCGCTTCTTTCTTGCATAGTTTCTGCTGAAAGATCAGCTGTTAATCTTATGAGGATTCACTTATATGTTATTAGATGTTATTCCCTTGCTGCGTTTAATATTTTTTCTTTGTATATAATTTTTGATAGTTTGATTAATATTTGTCTTGCCGTGTTTCTCCTTGGATTTATGCTGTATATGACTCTCTGTGCTTCCTGGACTTGCCTGACTATTTCCTTTCCCATATTAGGGAAGTTTTCAACTCTAATCTCTTCAAATATGTTCTCAGTCCCTTTGTTTTTCTCTTCTTCTCCTGGGACCCCTATAATTCGAATGTCAGTGTTTTTAATGTTGTCCCAGAACTCTCTGAGACTGTCATTAATTCTTTTCATTCTTTTTTTTTTATTGTGCTCTGCGGCAGTTATTTCCAATATTTTATCTTCCAGGTCAGTTATCCATTCTTCTGCCTCAGTTATTCTGCTACTGATTCCTTCTTGAAAAGTTTTAATTTCATTTATTGTGTTTTTCATTATTGTTTGTTTGCTCTTTAGTTCCTCTAGGTCCTTGTTAAATGTTTCTTCTATTTTCTCCATTCTATTTCCAAGAAATACTCTCATTACTCTCATTACTCTGAATTCTGTTTCAGGTAGACTGCCTATTTCCTCTTCATTTGTTTGGTCTGGTGGCTTTTTACTTTGCTCCTTCATCTGCTGTGTGTTTCTCTGTCTTCTCATTTTGCTTAACTTACTGTTTCGGGGGTCTCCTTTTTCGCAGGCTACAGGTTTGTAGTTCCCATTGTTTTTGGTGTCTGCCCCCAGTGGCTAAGTTTGTTTCAGTGGGTTGTGTATGCTGTCTGGTGGAGGGGACTTGTGCCTGTGTTCTGGTGGATGAGGCTGGATCTTGTCTTTCTGGTGGGCAGGACGATGTATGGTGTTGTGTTTTGTGGTGGCTGTGACCTCATGAAGTTAGGCAGCGTCTCTGCTAAAGGGTGGGTTTGTGTTCCTGTCTTGCTAGTTGTTTCGCATAGGGTGTCCAGCACTGTAGCTTGCTGATTATTGAGTGGAGCTGGGTCTTAGCATTGAGATGCAGATCTTTGGGATAGCTTTCACCATTTTTTACTACGTGTAGCTGGGAGGTTTCTGGTGGATCAATGTCCTGAACTTGGCTCTCCCACTTCAGAGGCACAGTCCTGACACCTGGCCAGAGTACCAAGAGTTTGTCAGCCACAGAGCTCAGAAAAAAAGGAAGAAAAAAGTTATTAGAATAAAAATTAAATAATTATTAAAAATAAAAAGACATTAAAACGTAATAGTAAAAAAAAAAAAACGCACAGACAGAACCCTAGGACAAATGGTAAAAGCAAAGCTATACAGACAAAATCACAGAAAGAAGCATAGAGAAACACACTCACAAAAAGTGAAAAAGGAAAGAAAAATATATATGTCTATATATTAAAAAAAAGAAGAGAGCAACCAAATCAATAAACAAATATACCAAAGATAATAAACTCTAAATACTAATCTAAGATAAGCATAAAAAACAAAAATAAATTAGATGCAGAAAGTAGACTCCAAGTCTACAGTTACTCCCAAAATCCACCACCTCAATTTTGGGATGATTTGTTGTCTATTCAGATATACAAGTGATGCAGGCTACATCAAGTTGACTGTGGAGATTTAATCCGCTGCTCCTGAGGTTGCATGGAGAAATTTCCCTTTCTCTTCTTTGTTTGCCCAGCTCCTGGGGTTCAGCTTTGGATTTGGCCCCACCTCTGCGTATTGGTCACCTGAGGGCATTTGTTCTTCGCTCAGACAGGATGGGGTTAAAGTAGCAGCTGATTAGGGGCTGTGGCTCACTCAGGCCAGGGGGAGGGAGGGGTATGGAATGTTGGGTGAGCCTGCAGCAGCAGAGGCTGGCATGACGTTTCAACAGCCTGAGGCATGCCATGTGTTCTCCCACGGAAGTTGTCCCTGGATCACAGGACCCTGGCAGTGGCGGGCTGCAGAGGCTCCTGGGAGGGGAGGTGTGGATAGTGAACTGTGCTTGCGCACAGGGTTCTTGGTGGCTGCAGCAGCTGCCTTAGCATTTCATGTCCGTCTCTGTTGTCCACGCTGATGGCCACAGCTCATGCCTGTCTCTGGAGCTCGTTTAGGTGGTGCTCTGAATCCTTTCTCCTCGTGCACCTTGAAGCAATGGTCTGTTGCCTCTACATGCAGAGGTGGGGATAAAACCAAACAACTGGGTGACTAAGGAAGAGGATTGAAAATATTTCCATCAACTGTACACGCTGCAGATTAAATCCCTGTGATCAGCTAGGTAGACTTTGCGTCTATGGAATATCTGAGTAGACAATGAGTGTTCCCACAAATGAAAAATGTCTAGCTCTGGCAGTTGCGGACTTTGGATGCAAGCAAACGCAGGAATTGGGCAAGATCAGAGTCTGAATGGTCCCCACAGGGCCCACAGCAGGTCCAGAGACCAGGCCAGAGGCAGAGGAGAGACTCTTGGGGAGGCAGAGGTGGGTTGTGGCTCATGGTGGGTGCAAGGACACTTACAGCAGAGACCTCAGGGAAACATAATTATTACTATTAATTTTTTTATGTTTTGATTCATTCTGTTGTTGGTTCTGGCTTTTTCTTGGTTTCTTTTTCTTTCTTTTTTTTGTTGTCATTTTAGTATTTTTTAAATTTAGTCTTTGGGGATTTTCGTGTTTTATAACATACTTTTTATATATCTATTTTTACTTTTCTGTTATTCTGTGTTGTTTTCCCTTATTTCTTTTCTTCTTTTTCTTTAATATATATTTCTTTTTTATATACATTTCCATTTCTACTTTGCTCTTCTGTTGTCCTGTGTTTTCTCCCTTTTTATTTTATTTTATTATTATTATTTTAAATCATTTTATTGTTTTTTTCTGTTTCCTTGCCTTATTCTTAAGTTGTCACACTGCTTTGGTATTGTTTATAGGTTTTGTGTTTTTGTTAGTTTTGATATTAATTGTTTGACTTAGTTTTTGAATTCTTCTATTTGTCTGGTTCGTCTCTTGCTTTTTGTTTTATTTGGTTATGTTTTTGTTTTTGTGTGTGTGTGCATTACCTCATTTCTGTTTTTGTTTGTTTGATTTTACTTTTTACCATTTGTCTGGGGTTCTGTTAGTCTTTTATTTTAATGCCCTTTATTGCCAGGACAAATGACTTGTGGGGTCTTGGTTCTTCAACTGGATTCGGGCCTGAGGGTCTGGGGTGGGATCACTGAGTCCAGGACCCTGGATCACTAGAGAATTCCTGGCCCCAGGGAAGATTAATCGCCAAGATCTCTCATAGAAGCCTCTATCTGAATCCAAGACCTGGCTCCACCTAACCACCAGCAGCTCACAGCACTGGACGCCTCACACCAAACAACAAACAAGACAGGAACACAAAACCACTGATCAGCACACAGACAACCTAAAATCAAACTAAGCTCCCAGACATCCCAAAACACACCACCTGCCAATGGTCCTGCTCATCACTGGGAAAATACTCAGCTCCATCCACCAGAACACAGGCACCAGTCCCTCCCATCAGGAAGCCTACGCAAGCCACTGGACCTACCTCACCATTGGAGGCAGAGAACATAAGCAAGAGGCATTATGACACTGCAACCTAGGGAAAGGAGACCTCAAATACTGTAAATTAGACAAAATGAGAAGACACAGAAATATCTTGCAAGCAAAGGAGCAAGATAAAAACCCACAAGACCAAAAAATTGAAGAGGAAATAGGAAAACTTCCTGAAAAAGAATTCAGAGTAATGATAGTAAAGATGATCCAAAATCTTGGAAATAGAATAGAGAAAATACAAGAAACGTTTAACAAGGACCTACAAGAACTAAAGAGCAAACAGTGATGAACAACACAATAACTGAAATTTAAAATATTCTAGAAGGAATCAATAACAGAATAACCGAGGCAGAAGGGATAAGTGAGCTGGAAGATAGAATGGTGGAAAAAACTGCTGCAGAGTAGAATAAAGAAAAAAGAATGAAAACAATGGAAGACAGTCTCAGAGACGTCAGAGACAACATTAAGCTCACCAACATTCGAATTATAGGTGCCCCAGAAGAAGAAGAGAAAAAGAAAGGGTCTGAGAAAGTATTTGAAGAGATTATAGTTGAAAACTTCCCTAACATGGGAAAGGAAATAGCCAATCAAGTCGAGGAAGAGCAGAGAGTCCCATACAGGATAAATCCAAGGAGAAACACTCCAAGACACATATTAATCAAACTATCAAAAATTAAATAGAAAGAACAGATATTAAAATCAGCAAGGGAAAAGCAATAAATAACATACAAGGGAATCCCCATAAGGTTAATGGCTAATCTTTCAGCACAAACTCTACAGGCCAGAATGGAGTGGCAAGATATATGTAAAGTGATTAAAGGGGAAAACCTACAACCAAGATTACACTAACAAGCGAGGATCTCATTCAGATTTGATGGAGAAATCAAAAGCTTTACAGACAAGCAAAATTTAAGAGAATTCAACACTACCAAACCAGCTTTATGATAAATGCTAAAGGGACTTTTCTAGGCAGGAAACCCAACAGAAGGAAAAGACCTACAAAAACAAACCCAAAGGGGCTTCCCTGGTGGCGCAGTGGTTGAGAGTCCGCCTGCTGATGCAGGGGATGCGGGTTCGTGCCCCGGTCCGGGAGGATCCCACATGCCATGGAGCGGCTGGGCCCGTGAGCCAAGGCCACTGAGCCTGCACGTCCGGAGCCTGTGCTCCACAATGGGAGAGGCCACAGCAGGGAGAGGCCCGCGTACCGCAAAACAACAACAACAACAAAAAAAACCCAAAACAATTAAGAAAATGGTCATAGGAACATACACATCAATAATTACCTTAAATGTAAATGGATTAAATGCCCCAACCAAAAGACACATACTGGCTCAATGGATGCAACAAACAAGACCCATATATATGCTGTCTATAAGAAAGCCAATTCACATCTAGGGACACATACAGACTGAAAGTGAGGGGATGGAAGAAGATATTCCATTCAAATGGATATCAAAAGAAAGCTGGAGTAGCAAGACTCATATCAGACAAAATAAACTTTAAAATAAAGACTATTACAACACACAAGGAAGGACACGAGATACATAATGATCAAGGCATCAATCCAAGAAGAAGATATAACAATTGTAAATCTCTATGCACCGAACGTAGGAGCACTTCAAAACATAAGGCAAATGCCAACAGCCATAAAAAGGGAAATAGACAGTAACAAAATAATAGTAGGTGACTTTAACACCACACTTACACTGATGGACAGATCATCCAAACAGAAAATAAATAAGAAAACACAAGCTTTAAATGACACATTAGACCAGATGGACTTAATCGATATTTATAGTACATTCCATCCATAAACAACAGAATACACTTTCTTCTCAAGTTCACATGGAACGTTCGCCAGGATAGATCACATCTTGGGTCACAAATCCAGCCTGAGTAAATTTACGAAAATTGAAATCGCATAAAGCATCTTTCCTGATCACAACGCTATGAGACTAGATATGAATTACAGGAAAAAAACTGTGAAAACTACAAACACATGAAGGCTAAACAATATGCTGCTAAACAACAAAGAGATCAATGAAGAAATCAAAGAGGATATAAAAAAATACCTAGAAATCAATGACAATGAAAACACGACTACCCAAAACCTATGGGATACAGCAAAAGCAGTTCTAAGAGGGAAGTTTATAGCAATACAATCATAACTCAAGAAAAAAGAGAAATCTCAAGTATACAACCTAAACCTACAACTAAAGCAATTAGAGAAAGAAGAACAATAAAAACCCAAGATTAGCAGAAGGAAAGAAATCATAAAAATCAGATCAGAAATAAATGAAAAAGAAATGAAGAAAACAGTAGCAAAGATCAATAAAACTAAAAGCTGGTTCTTTGAGAAGATAAACAAAATTGATAAACCAATAGCCAGACTCATCAAGAGAAAAAGGGAGAAGACCCAAATCAACAGAATTAGAAATGAAAAAGGAGAAGTAACAACTTACACTGCAGAAATACAAAACATCATGAGAGAATACTACAAGAAACTATATGCCAATAAAATGGACAAACTCTTAGAAAAGTACAACCTTCCAAGACTGAATCAGGAAAAAAATAGAAAATATGAACAGACCAATCACAAGCACTGAAATTGAAACTGTGATGAAAAATCTTCCAACAAATAAAGCACAGGCCACAAGCAAATTCTACTGAACATTTTGAGAAGAGCTAACACCTATCCTTCTCAAACTCTTCCAAAATATAGCAGAGGGAGGAACACTCTGTAACTCATTCTACGAGGCCAACATCACCCTGATACCAAAACCCGACAAAGATGTCACAAAAAAAGAAAATTACAGGCCAATATCACTGATGAACATAGATGCAGAAACCCTCAACAAAATACTAGCAAACAGAATCCAGCAGCACATTGAAAGGATCATACAACATGATCAAGTGGGGTTTATCCCAGGAATGCAAGAATTATTTAATATACACAAATCGATCAATCTGATACACCATATTAACAAACTGAAGGATAATAAACATATGATCATCTCAACAGATGCAGAAAAAGCTTTCAACAAAATATAACACCCATTTGTGATAAAAAAAAAAAACTCTCCAGAAAGTGGGCATAGAGGGAACCTACCTCAACATAATAAAAGCCATATATGACAAAACCACAGTCAATATCATTCTCAATGGTGAAAAACTGAAAGCATTTCCTATAAGATCAGGAACAATACAAAGCTGCCCACTCTCACCACTATTATTCAAAATAGTTTTAGAAGTTTTAGCCTCAGCAATCAGAGAAGAAATGAAATAAAAGGAATCCAAATTGGAAAAGAAGGAGTAAAACTGCCACTGTTTGCAGATGAAATGATACTATTCATAGAAAATCCTAAAAATGCCACCAGAAACCTACTAGAGCCAATTGATGAATATGGTAAATTAGCAGGATACAAAATTAATGCACAGAAATCTCTTGCATTCTTATACACTAACAATGAAAAATCAGAAATAGAAATTAAGGAAACATTCTCATTTAAAATTGCAACAAAAAGTATAAAATACCTAGGAATAAACCTACCTAAGGAGGCAAATTATCTGTATGCAGAACACTATAAGACACTGATGAAAGAACTTAAAGATGATATAAACAAATGGAGAGATATACCATGTGCTTGGATTGGAAGAATCAACATTGTGAAAAATACTCTACTACCCAAAGCAATCTACAGATTCAATACAATCCCTATCAAACTACCACTGGCATTTTTCACAGAACTAGAACAAAAATTTCACAACTTTTATGGGAACACAAAAGACCCCGAAGAACCAAAGTAATCCTGAGAAAGAAAAACGGAGCTGGAGGAATCAGGCTCCCCAAGTTCAGACTATACTACAAAGCTACAGTAATCAAGACAGTATGGTACTGGCACAAAAACAGAAATATAGATCAATGGAACAGGATAGAAAGCCCAGAGATAAACCCACACACATATGGTCACCTTATTTTTGACAGAGGAGGCAAGAATATACAATGGATAAAAGACAGCATCTTCACTAAGTAGTGCTGGGAAAACTGGCCAGCTACATGTAAAGGAATTAAATTAGAACACTGCCTAACACCATACACAAAAATAAACTCAAAATGGATTAAAAACCTAAATGTAAGGCCAGACACTATAAAACTCTTAGAGGAAAACTTAGGCAGTACACTCTATGACATAAATCACAGCAAGATCCTTTTTGCCCCACCTCCTAGAGAAATGGAAATAATAACAAAAATAAACAAATGGGACCTAATGAAACTTAAAAGCTTTTGTACAGCAAAGGAAACCATAAATGAGACAAAAAGACAACCCTCAGAATGGGAAAATATATCTGCAAATGAAGCAACTGACAAAGCATTAATCTCAAAATATACAAGCAGCCCATGAAACTCAATATAAAAAAAGAACAAACAACACAATCTAATAATGGGCAGAAGACCTAAATAGACATTTCTCCAAAGAATACATACAGATTGCCAACAAACACATGAAAAGATGCTCAACATCACTAATCATTAGAGAAATGCAAATCAAAACTACGAGGTATCACCTCATACTGGTCAGAATGGCCATCAGCAAAAGGTCTACAAACAATCAATGCTGGAGAGGATGTGGAGAAAAGGGAAACCCCCTGCACTGTTGGTGGGAATGTAAATTGATACAGCCATTATGGAGAACAGTATGGAAGTTTCTTAAAAACTAAAATTAGAACTATCATATGACCCAGCAATCCCACTACTGGGCATATACCCTGAGAAAACCATAATTCAAAAAGGGTCATGTACCTCAATGTTTATTGCAGCTCTATTTACAATAGCCATTACATGGAAGCAACCTACATGTCCATCTACAGATGAATCAATAAAGAAGATGTGGCACATATATACAGTGGAATATTACTCAGCCATAAAAAGAAACGAAATTGAGTTATTTGTAGTGAGGTGGATGGACCTAGAGTCTATCCTACAGAGTGAAGTAAGTCAGAAAGAGAAAAACAAGTACCGTATGCTAACACATATATATGGAATATTTAAAAATGGTTATGAAAAACCTAGGGGCAGGACTGGGATAAGGACGCACACCTACTAGAGAGTGGACTTGAGGACACGGGAGTGGATAAGGGTAAGCCTGGACGAAGTGAGAGAGTGGCATGGATATGTGTGCACTACGAAATGTGAAATCGATAGCTAATGGGAAGCAGCTGCATAGCACAGAGAGATCAACTTGGTGCCTTGTGACCACGAAGAGTGGTGGGATAGGGAGTGTGGGAGGGAGGGAGATGAAAGAGGGTAGAGATATAGGGATATATGTATATGTATAGCTGATTCAGTTTGTTATAAAGCAGAAACTAACACACCATTGTAAAGCAATTATACTCCAATAAAGATGTAAAAAATATATATATAAAGTAAAAAACAAAAGTTGAGCAGAAAATACAGTTACCATATACCCCATTACCACCCCCCAATAATTTCCTGTATTATTTAAATATTGCATTAGTATGGTATATTTCCTACAATTGATGAGCCAATATGAATACATTATTATTACCTAAAGTCTATAATTTACATTAGAGTTAACTCTTTGTGTTGTATATTCTCTAGGCTTTGACAAATTTGTACTAATATGTATCCTCAGTAGCAGTGTTCCATTGCACCAAAAATCTTCTGTACTCCATTTATTTATCCCTCCCTTCTTCCCTCACCCCAAATCTTGGTAACCACTGATTCTTTTTACTTTCTCCACCATTTTCTCATTCTCAGAATGTTATATAATTGGAATCATGTAGTGTGTAGCCCTTTCAGACTGACTTTCCTCACTTCGCAATATTCGTTTAAGGTTCTTCCATGTCCTTTAGTGGCTTGATAGCTTATTTCTTTCTGTTGCTGAATAATATTCCATTGTATGTATGTACCACAGTTTTTTTAATCCATTTACAGATTGAACTGCACCTTGGTTGCTTCCAAGTTTTGGAAATTATGAATAAAGATGCGTTGAATATTTTCGTTCAGGCTTTTGTGTGAACATAAGTTTTCATGTTATTTGGATAAATACTAAGGACCACAACTTCTAGATCGTATGGTAAGAGTATGTTTAGGTTTATAAGAAACTGTCAAATTGTCTTCTAAGTGGCTGTACAATTTTGAATTTTCACCAGCAATGAATAAAAGTTCCTGTTTTTCCATAGCCTTGTCAGCATTTGGTGTTGTCAGTGTTTCACATTTTGGCCATTCTAATAGCAGTGTAGTGGTATGTCTTGTTGTTTTAATTTGCATTTCCCTGATGACATATGATGTGAAGCATCTTTTCAAATGCTTATTTGGTGTCTGTATATCCTCTTTGTTGAGGTGTTTGTTAAGGTCTTTGGCCCATATTTTAATTAGGCTGTTTTCTTATTGTTGAGTTTTAAGAGTTCTTTGTATATTTTGGAAAACATTCCTTTATCAGTTGTGTATTTTGCAAATATTTTCTCCCAGTTTGTGGCTGTCCCTTCATTCTCTTGACATTGTCTTTCTCAGAGAAAAAGTTTTTAATTTTAATGAAGTTTAGCTTATCAATTATTTCTTTCATGGACCATGCTTTTTGTGTTGTATCGAAAAACTCATCACTAAACCCAAGGTCACCTAGATTTGTTCCTATGTTATTTTTAGGAGTTTTATACTTCTGTGTTTTACATTTAGGTCAATTTTTATTTTATTTAAGTTTGGTGAAAGGTTTAACATCTGAATCTAGATTCAATTTTATTTTTTTGCATGTTTATGCCCAATTTTTCCAGCACCATTTGTTGAAAAGACTATCTTTGCTCCTTTATCAAAGATCAGTTGACTATACTTATGTGGGTCTATTTCTGGGCTCTCTACTCTGTTCCATGATCTATTTGTCTATTCTTTCACCAATATCACACTGTTTTGGTTACTGTAGCTTGTAGTAAGTCTTGAGCTTGGGGAGTATCATCCCCCAACTATGTTCTTCTCTTTCAATATTGTTTTGGCTATTCTGGTTTTTTTTTTTTTTGCTTCTCCATATAAACTTTAGAATCAGTATGTCAATCAATATCCACAGAATAATTTTCCAGAATTTTGATTGGTGTTGCATTGAATCTATAGATCAAGTTAGGAATAACTGACATTTTGACAATATTGAGTCTTCCTATGTTTGAGAATAGAATATCTCTCCATTTATTTAATTCTTTGATTTATTTATGAGAATAGAATATCTCTCCATTTACTTAATTCTTTGATTTATTTCATCAGAGTTTTGTGGGTTTCCTCACATAGATCTTACACATTATGTTAGATTTATACCTATTTTAGTATTTAATTTGGGGGTACTAATGTAGATGGTATTAGGTTTTAATTTCAAATTCCACTTGTTCATTGCTGATATAGGAAATCAATTGATTTTTATATAGTAACTTTGTCTCCTGAAACTTTGCTATAATTACTTATTAGTTCCAGGAGTTTTTTGTCAATTATTTTGGATTTTCTACATAGATGATCATGTCATCTGCAAATAAAGAGAATTTTATTTCTTCCTTCCTAATCTATATGCCTTGTATTTCCTTTTCTTGTTTTAGTACATTAGCTAGAACTTCCAGTATAATGTTGAATAGGAATGGTGAGAGGGAACATCCTTGACTTGTTCCTCATATTAGTGGCAAAGCACCTAGTTATTCACCATTAATTCTGACTTTAGCTGTAGTTTTTTTCATGTTGAAGAAATTCACCTATATTTGTATTTTTCTCAGAGTTATTTTAAATCATGAATTGGTATTAGATTTTATCAAATGCTTTTTCTGCATCGACTGGTATGAGTTTTCTGTTGTTGTGGTGAATTACATTAGTTGGTTTTTGAATGTTGAACCAGCCTTGTATACATGGAAGACAACTCACTTGGTCATGTTGCATAATAGATTTTATACATTGTTGTTTTCAATTTGCTAAAATTTTGTTGAGGATTTTTGCATCTATGTTCATAAGAGATGTTGGTCTGTAGTTTTCATTTCTTGTAATATCTTTGTCTATCATAGGTACTAGGACAATGGTGTCCTAGCAGAATGAGTTAGGAAGTATTTCCTCTGCTTCTATTTTCTGGACTAGACTGTAGAGGATTAGTATAATTTCTTCCTTAAATGTTTGCTAGAACTCACCAGTGAACCCGTCTGTGCCTGGTGTTTTCTGTTTGAGAAGGTTATTAATTATTGGCTCAGTTTCTTTAATGGATATATATTTCTTTTTCTGTGTTTTGATAGATTGTGTCTTTCAAGAAACTTCCAGTTTATCTAGGTTATCAACTTTATAGGCACACACTTGTTTATAATATCCATTTATTATTCTTTTAATGTCCATAAAATTAGTAGTAATGGCCCCTATTTCATTTCTGATATTAGTAATTTGTGTCTTTTTTCTTAGTAAAACTAGATAGAAATTTATCAATTTTTTTTTTTTTTTTTTTTTTTTTGCGGTACGTGGGCCTCTCACTGTTGTGGCCTCTCTCATTGCGGAGCACAGGCTCCGGACGCGCAGGCTCAGCAACCATGGCTCACAGGCCTAGCCGTTCCGTGGCATGTGGGATCTTCCCGGACTGGGGCATGAACCCATGTCCCCTGCATCAGCAGGTGGACTCTCAACCACTGCACCACCAGGGAAGTCCAAAATTTATCAATATTTTATCAATATTATTAATCTTATCAAATAATCTGCTTTTGATTACATTGATTTTCTCTGTTGATTTGTTTTCAATTTCACTGATTTCTGCTCTAATTTTTATTATTTCTTTTATTCTACTGACTTCGGGTTTAATTTCCTCTTCTTTTTCTAATTTCCATAGGTGGAAGCTCAGATTATTGACTTTAAATCTTACTTCTTTTCTAACATACACATTCATTTCCATTTAAACACTGCTTTTGCTGCATACCACAAAACTTGATGTTATACTATTATTTTCATCTAGTTTTAAATATTTTAAAGTATCTCCTGTGATTTCTTCTTTGACCCTTGTGTTATTTAGAACTATGTTTTTTAATCTTCATGTATTTGGGAGTTTCCCAGCTATCTCTCTGTTATTGATTTCTATTTTAATTCCAGTGTGGTCTGAGCATACAGTGCAATATTTCTACACTTTTAAAGTTGTTGAGATGTGTTTTATGTCCCATAATATGTTCTATCTTGGGTAATGTTCCCTGTGAGCATGACAAGAATGTACATTTTATTATTGCTGGGTGAAATATTCTATAGGTGTCAATTACATCCAGTTGATTGATGGTGTTGTTGAGTTCAAATATGTCCTCATTGACTTTCTGTCTGTTGGAACTGTCAATTACTGAACAGAGGTCTCCAAATATAATAGTGGATTAAACTATTTTTCCTTGCAGCAAAAAAAGTAGTTGCCTAACATATTTTGATACACTGTTGCTAGGCACATACACATTAAAGATTGTTATGTCTTCTTGGGGAATTGACACTTTTATCTTTATGTAATAACCTTATTTTTAAAAATATCTTTATTGGAGTATAATTGCTTTACAATGGTGTGTTAGTTTCTGCTTTATAACAAAGTGAATCAGCTATACATATACATATATCCCTACATCTCTACCCTCTTGCATTTCCCTCCCTCGCACCCTCCCTAATCCCACCCCTCTTGTGGTCACAAGGCACCAAGCTGATCTCCCTGTGCTATGTGGCTGCTTCCAACTAGCTTTTGATTTCACATTTCATAGTGCACACATATCCATGCCACTCTCTCACTTCGTCCCAGCTTATCCTTCCCCTCCCCTTGTCCTCAAGTCCATTCTCTAGTAGGTGTGCATCTTTATTCCTGTCCTGCCCCTGGTTTTTCATAACCAATTTTTTTTATATTCCATATATATGTGTTAGCATACGGTACATGTTTTTCTCTTTCTGACTTACTTCACTCTGTAGGACAAACTCTACATCGATCCACCTCACTACCAATAACTCAATTTCGTTTCTTTTTATGGCTGAGTAATACTCCATTGTATATATTTGCCACATCTTCTTTATCCGTTCATCTGTCAATGGACATGTAGGTTGCTTCCATGTAATATTGTAAATAGAGCTGCAATGAACATTTTGGTGTATGACTTTTTGAATTATGGTTTTCTCACAATATATGCCCAGTAGTGGGATGGCTGGGTTATATGGTAGTTCTATTTTTAGTTTTTAAAGGAAACTCCATGCTGTTCTCCATAATGGCTGTATCAATTTACATTCCCACCAACAGAGCGGGAGGGTTCCCTTTTCTCCACACCCTCTCCAGCATTTCTTGTTTGTACATGTTTTAATGATGGCCATTCTACTGGGGTCAGGTGATACCTGATTGTAATTTTGATTTGAATTTCTCTAATGATTAGTGGTGCTGAGCATTCTTTCATGTGTTTGTTGGCAATCTGTATATCATCTTTGGAGAAATGTCTATTTAGGTCTTCTGCCCATTTTTGGATTGGTATGTTTGTTTTTTTGATATTGAGCTGCATGTGGTGCTTGTAAATTTTCGAGATTAATCCTTTGTCAATTGCTTCATTTGCAACCATTTTCTCCCATTCTGCGGGTTGTGTTTTCGTTGTTTATGGTTTCCTTTGCTGTGCAAGAGCTTTTAAGTTTCATTCGGTCCTATTTGTTTATTTTTGTTATTATTTCCATTTCTCTAGGAGGGGGATCAAAAAGGATGTTGCTGTGATTTATGTCATTGAGTGTTCTGCCTATTTTTTTGTCTAAGAGTTTGATAGTGTCTGGCCTTACAGTTAGGTCTTTAATCCATTTTGAGTTTATTTCTGTATATGGTGTTAGGGAGTGTTCTAATTTCATTATTTTACATGTAGCTGTCCAGTTGTCCCAGCACCACTTACTGAAGAGGCTGTCTTTTCTCTGCTGTGTATTCTTGCCTCCTTTATCAAAGATAAGGTGACCATATATGTGCGTGGGTTTATGTCTGGGCTTTCTATCCTGTTCCATTGATCTATATTTCTGTTTTTGTGCCAGTACCATACTGTCTTGATTACTGTAACTCTGCAGTATATTCTGAAGTCAGGCAGCCTGATTCCTCCAGCTCCATTTTTCATTCTCAAGATTGCTTTGGCTATTTGGGGTCTTCTGTGTTTCCATATAAATTGTGAAAATTTTTGTTCTAGTTCTGTGAAAAATGCCAGTGGTAGTTTGATAGGGATTGCATTGAATCTGTAGATTGCTTTGGGTAGTAGAGTCATTTTCACAATGTTGATCCTTCCAATCCAAGTACATGGTATGTCTCTCCATTTGTTTGTATCAACTTTAATTTCTTTCATTAGTGTGTTATAATTTTCTGCATACAGGTCTTTTGTCTCCTTAGGTAGGTTTATTCCTAGATATTTTATTCTTTTTGTTGAAATGGTAAATGGGAGTGTTTTCTTAATTTCACCTTCAGATTTTTCACCATTTGTGGATAGGAATACAAGAGATTTCTGTGCATTAATTTTGTACCCTGCGACTTTAGCAAATTCATTTATTAACTCTATTAGTTTTCTGGTATAGCATCTTTAGGATTCTCTATGTATAGTATTATGTCATCTGCAAACAGTGACACCTTTACTTCTTCTTTTCCAATTTGGATTCTGTTTATTTATTTGTTTTCTCTGATTGCTGGGGCTAAAACTTCGAAAAATATGTTGAATAATAGTGGTGACACTGGGCAACCTTGTCTTGTTCCTGATCTTAGTGGAAATGGTTTCAGTTTTTCCCCATTGAGGATGATGTTGGCTGTGGGTTTGTCATATATGGCCTTTATTATGTTGAGGAAAGTTCCCTCTGTGCCTACTTTCCGGAGAGTTTTTTTTAATCATAGATGAGTGTTGAATTTTGTCAAAAGCTTTCTCTGCATCTAATGAGATGATCATATGGTTTTTCTTCTTCAATTTGTTAATATGTTGTATCACATTGATTGATTTACGTACATTGAAGAATCCTTGCATTCCTGGGATAAACCCCACTTGATCATGGTGTATGATCCTTTTAATGTGCTGTTGAATTCCGTTTGCTAGTATTTTGTTGAGGATTTTTGCATCTATGTTCATCAGTGATATTGGCGTGTAGTTTTCTTTGTGACATGGTTGTCTGGTTTTGGTATCAGATTGATGGTGGCCTCATAGAATGAGTTTCAGAGTGTTCCTCCCTCTGCTATATTTTGGAAGAGTATGAGAAAGATAGGTGTTAGCTCTTCTCTAAATGTTTGATAGAATTAGCCTGTGAAGCCATCTGGTCCTGAGCTTTTGTCTGTTTGAAGATTTCTTTTTTTTTGCCATTTTTATTTTTATTTCTATTTTTTAACATCTTTTTTTTAAACATCTTTATTGGGGCATAATTGCTTTACAATGGTGTGTTAGTTTCCACTTTATAACAAAGTGAATCAGTTATACATATACATATGTTCCCATATCTCTTCCCTCTTGCGTCTCCCTCCCTCCCACCCACCCTATCCCACCCCTCCAGGTGGTCACAAAGCACTGAGCTGATCTCCCTGTTCTACGCGGCTGCTTCCCACTAGCTATCTACCTTACGTTTGGTAGTGTATATATGTCCATGCATCTCTCTTGCTTTGTCACAGCTCACCCTTCCCCCTCCCCATATCCTCAAGTCCGTTCTCTAGTAGGTCTGTGTCTTTATTCCTGTCTTACCCCTAGGTTCTTCATGACATTTTTTTTTCTTAAATTCCATATATATGTGTTAGCATACGGTATTTGTCTTTCTCTTTCGGACTTACTTCACTCTGTATGACAGACGCTAGGTCTATCCACCTCATTACAAATAGCTCAATTTCGTTTCTTTTTATGGCTGAGTAATATTCCATTGTATATATGTGCCACATCTTCTTTATCCATTCATCCGATGATGCACACTTAGGTTGTTTCCATTTCCGGGCTATTGTAAACAGAGCTGCAATGAACATTTTGGTACATGACTCTTTTTGAATTATGGTCTTCTCAGGGTATATCCCCAGTAGTGGGTTTGCTGGGTCATATGGTAGTTCTATTTGTAGTTTTTTAAGGAACCTCCATACTGTTCTCCATAGTGGCTGTACCAATTCACATTCCCACCAACAGTGCAAGAGTGTTCCCTTTTCTCCACACCCTCTCCAGCATTTATTGTTTCTAGATTTTTTGATGATGGCCATTCTGACTGGTGTGAGATGATATCTCATTGTAGTTTTGATTTGCATTTATCTAATGATTAATGATGAGCATTCTTTCATGTGTTTGTTGGCAGTCTGTATATCTTCTTTGGAGAAATGTCTATTTAGGTCTTCTGCCCGTTTTTGGATTGGGTTGTTTGTTTTTTTGTTATTGAGCTGCATGAGCTGCTTGTAAATTCTGGAAATTAATCCTTTGTCAGTTGCTTCATTTGAAAATATTTTCTCCCATTGTGAGGGTTGTCTTTTGGTGTTGTTTATGGTTTCCTTTGCTGTGCAAAAGCTTTGAAGTTTCATTAGGTCCCATTTGTTTATTTTTGTTTTTATTTCCATTTTTCTCGGAGGTGGGTCAAAAAGGATCTTGCTGTGATTTATGTCATACATTGTTATTCCTATGTTTTCCTCTAAGAGTTTGATCGTTTCTGGCCTTACATTTAGGTCTTTAATCCATTTTGAGCTTATTTTGTGTATGGCGTTATCGAGTGATCTAATCTCATACTTTTACATGTACCTGTCCAGTTTTCCCAGCACCACTTATTGAAGAGGCTGTCCTTTCTCCACTGTACATTCCTGCCTCCTTTATCAAAGATAAGGTGACTATATGTGCGTGGATTCATCTCTGGTCTTTCTATCCTGTTCTGTTGATCTATCTTTCTGTTTTTGTGCCGGTACCATACTATCTTGATTACTGTAGCTTTGTAGTATAGTGTGAAGTCAGGGAGCCTGATTCCTCCAGCTCCGTTTTTCGTTCTCAAGATTGCTTTGGGTATTAGGGGTCTTTTGTGTTTCCATACAAATTGTGAAATTTTTTGTTCTAGTTCTGTGAAAAATGCCAGTGGTAGTTTGATAGGGATTGCACTGAGTATGTAGATTGCTTTGGGGAGTAGAGTCATTTTCCCAATGTTGATTCTTCCAATCGAAGAACATGGTATAGCTCTCCATGTATTTGTATCATCTTTAATTTCTTTCATCAGTGTCTTATAATTTTATGCATACAGGTCTTTTGTCTCCTTAGGTAGGTTTATTCCTAGATATTTTATTCTTTTTGTTGCAGTGGTAAATGGGGGTGTTTTCTTGATTTCCTTTTCAGATTTTTCATCTTTGGTGTATAGGAATGCCAGAGATTTCTGTGCATTAATTTTGTATCCTGCAACTTTACCAAATTCATTGATTAGCTGTAGTAGTTTTCTGGTAGCATCTTTAGGATTCTCTATGTATAGTATCATGTCATCTGCAAACAGTGACAGCTTTACTTCTTCTTTTCCGATTTGGATTCCTTTTATTTCCTCTTTTTCTCTGATTGCTGTGGCTAAAACTTCCAAAACTATGTTGAATAAGAGTGGTGAGAGTGGGCCACCTTGTCTTGTTCCTGATCTTAGTGAAAATGCTTTCAGTTTTTCACCATTGAGGATGATGTTGGCTGTGGGTTTGTCATATATGGCTTTTATTATGTTGAGGAAAGTTCCCTCTATGCCTACTTTCTGCAAGGTTTTTATCATAAATGGGTGTTGAATTTTGTCAAAAGCTTTCTCTGCATCTATTGAGATGATCATGTGGTTTTTCTCCTTCAATTTGTTAATATGGTTTATCACATTGATTGTTTTGCATATATTGAAGAATCCTTGCATTCCTGGAATAAACCCCACTTGATCATAGTGTATGATCCTTTTAATGTGCTGTTGGATTCTGTTTGGTAGTATTTTGTTGAGGATTTTTGCATCTATGTTCATCAGTGATATTGGCCTGTAATTTTCTTTCTTTGTGACATCCTTGTCTGGTTTTGGTGTCAGGGTGATGTTGGCCTCGTAGAATGAGTTTGGAAGTGTTCCTCCCTCTGCTATATTTTGGAAGAGTTTGAGAAGGATAGGTGTTAGCTCTTCTCTAAATGTGTGATAGAATTCGCCTCTAATGCCATCTGGTCCTGGGCTTTTGTTTGTTGGAAGATTTTTCATCACAGTTTCAATTTCAGTGCTTGTGATTGGTCTGTTCATATTTTCTATTTCTTCCTGATTCAGTCTCAGAAGGTTGTGTATTCCTAAGAATTTTTCCATTTCTTCCAGTTGGTCCGTTTTATTGGCATATGGTTGCTGGTAGTAGTCTCTCATTAACCTCTGTATTTCTTCAGTGTCAGTTGTTATTTCTCCTTTTTCATTTCTAATTCTATTGATTTGATTAATCTCCGTTTTTTTCTTGATGAGTCTGGCTAATGGTTTATTAATTTTGTTTATCTTCTCAGAGAACCGGCTTTCAGTTTTATTGATCTTTGCTATTGTTTTCTTCATTTCTTTTTCATTTATTTATGATCTGATCTTTATGATTTCTTTCCTTCTGCTAACTTTGGGGTTTGTTTGTTCTTCTTTCTCTAATATCTGTATGTGTAAGGTTATGTTGTTTGTTTGAGATATTTCTTGTTTCTTAAGGTAGGATTGTATTGCTATAGACGTCCCTCTTAGAACTGCTTTTGCTGCATCCCATAGCTTTGGGTCGTCCTGTTTTCATTGTCATTTGTTTCTAGGTTTTTTTTGATTTCCTCTTTGATTTCTTCTGTTATCTTTTGTTTATTAAGTAGTGTATTGTTTAGCCTCCATGCGTTTGTATTTTTTACAGTTTTTTTTTCCTGTAATTGATATCTAGTCTCATAGTGTTGTGGTCCAAAAGGATACGTGATATGATTTCCATTTTCTGAAATTTACCAAGGCTTGATTTGTGACCCAAGGTATGATCTATCCTGGAGAATGTTCCATGAGCCCTTGAGAAAGTAGTGAATTCTGTTGTTTTTGGGTGGAAAGTCCTAAAAATATCAATTAAGTCTATCTTGTCTGATGTGTCATTTAAAGCTTGTGTTTCCTTATGTATTTTCATTTGGATGACCTGTCCATTGGTGAAAGTGGGGTGTTAAAATCTCCTACTATGATTGTGTTCCTGTCGATTTCCCCTTTTATGGCTGTTAGTATTTGCCGTATGTATTGTGGTGCTCCTATGTTGGGTGCATAAATATTTAGAATTGTTATATCTTCTTCTTGGATTCATCCGTTGATCATTATGTAGTGTCCTTCTTTTTCGCATGCAATAGTTTTTATTTTAAAGTGTATTTTGTCTGACATGAGAATTGCTACTCCAGCTTTCTTTTGATTTTCATTTTCATGGAATATCTTTTTCCATCCCCTCACTTTCAGTCTGTATTCCATCTCCTCACTTTCAGTCTGTATGTGTCCATACGTCTGAAGTGGGTCTCTTGTAGACAGCATATTTATGAGTCTTGTTTTTGTATCTATTCAGCCAGTCTGTGTCTTTCGGTGGGAGCATTTAATCCATTTACATTTAAGGTACTTACCTATATGTATGTTCCTATTGCCATGTTCTTAATTGTTTAAGGTTTGTTATTGTAGGTCTTTCCTTCTCTTTTGTTTCCTGCCTAGAGAGGTTCCTCTAGCATTTGCTGTAAAGCTGGTTTGGTGGTGCTGAATTCTCTTAGCTTTTGATTGTGTGTAAAGCTTTTAATTTGTCTGTCAAATCTGAATAAGTTCCTTGCTGAGTAATCTTGGTTGTAGGTTTTTCTCTTTCATCACTTTAAATATGTCCTACCACACCCTTCTGGCTTGAAGTGTTTCTGCTGAAAGATCAGCTGTTAACCTTATGGGGATTCCCTTGTGTGTTATTTGTTGTTTTTCCCTTGCTGCTTTTAATATGCTTTCTTTGTATTTAATTTTTGATAGTTTGATTAATATGTGTCTTGGCATGTTTCTCCTTGGATTTATCCTGTATGGGACTGTCTGTGCTTCCTGTGCTTGATTAACTATTTCCTTTCCCATATTAGGGAAGTTTTCAACTATAATCTCTTCAAATATTTTCTCAGTCCCTTTCTTTTTCTCTTCTTCTTCTGCGACCTGTATAATTCAAATGTTGGTGCGTTTAATGTTGTCCCAGAGGTGTCTGAGACTCTCCTGAATTCTTTTCATTCTTTTTTCTTTATTCTGCTCTGCAGTAGTTATTTCCACTATTTTATCTTCCAGGTCACTTATCCGTTCTTCTGCCTCAGTTATTCTGCTATTGATCCCTTCTAGGGAATTTTTAATTTCATGTATTGTGTTGTTCATCACTGTTTTCTCTTTAGTTCTTCTAAGTCCTTGTTAAACGTTTCTTGTATTTTCTCCATTCTGTTTCCAAGAGTTTGGATAATCTTTACTATCATTATTCTGAATTCTTTTTCAGGTAGCCTGCCTATTTCCATATCCTTTTTTAGATCTGGTGGGTTTTTGCCTTGCTCCTTCATCTGCTGTGTGTTTCTCTGTCTTCTCATTTTGCTTAACTTACTGTGTTTGGCCTCTTCTTTTAACAGGCTTCAGGTTCGTAGTTCTCGTTGTTTTTGTTGTCTGTCCCCAGTGGCTAAGGTTGGTTCAGTGGGTTGTGTAGGCCTCCTGGTGGAGGGAACCAGCGCCTGTGTTCTGGTGGATGAGGCTGGATCTTGTCTTTCTGGTGGGCAGGTTCACGTCTGGTGGTGTGTTTCGGGGCTGTCTGTGGCCTTATTATTATTTTAGGACCCTCTCTGCTAATGGTTGTGTTGTGTTCCTGTCTTGCTAGTTGTTTGGCATAGGGTGTGCAGCACTGTAGCTTGCTGGTCATTGAATGGAGCTGGGTCTCGGTATTGAGATGGAGATCTCTGGGAGATTTTTGCCGTTTGATATTTCATGGAGCTGGGAGGATCTTGTGGACCAGTGTCCTGAACTTGGCTCTCCCACCTCAGAGGCACAGCCCTGACGTCTGACTGGAGCACTAAGAGCCTGTCATCCACACAGCTCAGATTAAAAGTGAGAAAAAAGAAAGATATGTAGAAGAATATAAAATAGAATAAAGTAAAATAAAATAAAATAATGTTATTAAAATAAAGTATTAAAAAATTTGTTTTATTATTAAAAAGAAGAAAGAAAGAAAGAAGAGAGCAGCCAAACCAAAAAACATATCCACCAATGATAACAAGTGCTAAAAGCTATACTTAAAAAAAAAAAAAGTACAGACAGAACCATAGGACCAATGGTAAACCAAAGCTATACAGACAAAATCACACACAGAAGCATACACATACACACTCACAAAAAGGGAAAAAGAGGGCTTCCCTGGTGGCGCAGTGGTTGAGAGTCCGCCTGCCGATGCAGGGGACACAGGTTCATAACCCAGCCCAGGAAGATCCCACATGCCGCGGAGCGGCTGGGCCCGTGGGCTGTGGCCACTGAGCCTGGGCGTCCGGAGCCTGTGCTCCGCAATGGGAGAGGCCACAACAGGGAGAGGCCTGCATATTGAAAAAAAAAAAAAAAAAAACAGAGAAAAAGATATAATCATTTTTCCCAAGTCCACCCTCTCAATTTGGGATGATTCGTTGTCTATTCATGTATTCCACAGATGCAGGGTTCATCAAGTTGATTTTGGAGATTTAATCTGCTGCTCCTGAGGCTCCTGGGAGAGATTTCCCTTTCTCTTCTTTGTTCGCACAGCTCCTGTGGTTCAGCTTTGGATTTGGACCCGCCTCTGAGTGTAGGTCACCTGAGGGCGTCTCTTCTTTGCTCAGACAGGGTGGGGTTAAAGGAGCAGCTGCTTCGGGGGCTCTGGCTCACTCAGGCTGGGGGCAGGGAGGGGTACAGAGTGCAGGGCGAGTCTTCGGGGGCAGAGGCTGGCGTGACGTTGCCCCAGCCTGAGGCACGCCCTGTGTTTTCCCAAGGAAGTTGTCCCTAGATCATGGGACCCTGGCACTGGCGGGCTGCACAAGCTCCTGGGAGGGGAGGCGTGGATAGTGACCTGTGCTCGCACACAGGCTTCTCGGTGGCTGCAGCAGCAGCCTTAGTGTCTCATGCCCGTCTCTGTGGTCCTCGCTGGTGGAGCTCCTTTAAGCGGTGCTCTTAATACCCTCTCCTCGTGCGCCATGAAACAAAGAGGCAAGAAAAAGTCTCTTGGCTCTTCGGCAGCTCCAGACTTTTTCCTGGACTCCCTGCCGGCTAGCTGTGGCGCACTAGCCCCCTTCAAGCTGTGTTCATGCAGACAACCCCAGTCCTCTCCTTGCGATCCAACCGAAGCCTGAGCCTCAGCTCCCAGCTCCTGGCCGCCCCGGCGGTTGAGCACACAAGCCTCTCGGGCTAGTGAGTGCTGGTCGGCACCAATCCTCTGTGCGGGAATCTCCTCGCTTTGCCCTCCACACCCATGTGGCTGTGCTCTCCTCCGTGGCTCCGAAGCTTCCCCACTCCGCCACCCATAGTCTCCGCCTGCGAAGGGGCCTCCTAGTGTGTGGAAACCTTTCCTCCTTCATGGCTCCCTCCCACTGGTGCAGGTCCCGTCCCTATTCTGTTGTCTCTGTTTATTCTTTTTTCTTTTGCCCTACCCAGGTACGTGGGGAGTTTCTTGCCTTTTGGGAGGTCTGAGGTCTTCTGCCAGTGTTCAGTAGGTGTTCTGTAGGAGTTGTTCCAGCTGTAGATGTATTTCTGATGTATTTGTGTGGAGGAAGGTGATATCCACATCTTATTCTTCCGCCATCTTGAAGCGCCTCTATAGTATGGTTTTAAATCAACTATACTTCAATTAAAAAAATACCAATAACATTTTTTCAGAAATTGTAAAAATCAATCCTAAAATATGTATGAAACTATAAAAGACCACATGTAGGCAATCTTGAGCAGAACAGAGCTAGCGGTATTATTACACTTCTTGTTTTCAAAATATATATATTACAAAGATATTGTAACCAAAACTGTATGATGCAGGCAGTAAACAGACATATAGACCAATGGAACAGAACAGAGAGCACAGAAATAAATCCTCACATTTGTGGTCAATGGTATTTACCCACGGAAAATGAAAACACAAATTCGAAAAAATGTATGCACCTCCATGATCATTGCAGTACTGTTCACAGTAGCCACAATATGGAAACAACTTGTATCCATTGATGAATAAATGGATAAAGAAAATGTGAGATACACACACACACACACATATACACACACATACATTATTCAGCCATAAAAAGAAAACGATCTTGCATTTTGCAAAACCATGGATGGACTTTGAGGGCATTATGCTGAGTGAAATAGGTCAGAAGAAGAAAGACAAATACTGTATGATCTCACTTGTATATGGAATCTAAAATCATCAGACTTATAGAACCAGAGAGTAGAATGGTGTTTGCTAGGGCCTGAGAGGTGTTAGAAATGGGGATATGTTGGTCAAAGAGTACAAACTTTCAGTTATAAGATGAGCAAGTTCCAGGGTTTTAATGTACAGCATGGTGACTATAGTTAAAGATACTGAGTTTTATACTTGAAAATTGCTATGAGAGTGACTTCAATGTTTCACCATAACAACAACAAAATGGTAATTATGTGAGGTGAAGGATATGTTAACTAACCTTATTGTCATAAACATTTAAAAAATATATTAACATCACGTAATCACATCGTATACCTCGAACTTATACAATTCTGTATATATATACATATATAAATTATATCTAAATAGAGCAATAGAGCTGGGGAAAAAATATCTCGAATCAATAACCTAACTTTCTACCTTAAGAAAGTGGAAAAAGAAGAGCAAAATAAACCCACAACAAGCAGAGGAAAGAAAATAAATATTAGACAGAAATAAATGAAATATAGAATAGAAAAACAGGAGAGAAAAACCAATGAAACCAAAAATTTCAACAATGTTGACAAATCTTTTGTGTACAACCCCTCAAAAAAGAGAGAGAAGTCAAATTTGTAAAATCGTGTATGAAAGGGGTGGTACTACTATAAACCTTACAGAAATGAGAATGATTGTAAGGGAATATTACTAACATTGTATGCCAATAAATTAGGTAACCTAGACAAAATGGTCAAATTCATAGAAGCACAAACTGCTGAAGCTGACTCAAGAAGAAAGAGAAAATCTGATCAGACCTATAACAAGTAAAGAAACTGAATTAGTTATCAATAAACTCCCCAGAAAGAAATCTCAAGATCAAAAGCTTCACAGGTGAATTCTACCAATCATCTAAAGAAGAATTAACATCAAATTTTGACAAATTCTGTAAAATATAGAAGAAGAGCGAACACCACCTAACTCATTCTGAGGCCAGTATTACCCTGGTATCAGTGTAGACAAAGAAAACTACCTACTGATATCCCTTATGAATGTAGATAGAAAAAATTTCAGCATAATGCTAACAAATGAAATTTGGCAATGTATAAAAAGGATTATACAGCATGACTAAATGAAGTTTATCCCGTGAATGGAAGAGTGATTCAACATAGGAAAATAGATCAAAATAGTAAACCACATTAAGAGGAACAGGACAAAACTCATAAGACCATTTGGTAGACACAGAGAATATATTTGACAAAATCCAACACCCTTTTATGATAAAACACTCAACAAAATATTAATAGAAGGGAAATTTCTTAACCCAATAAAGGGCATTATAAAAAGCCCACATATTTCCTCTGTGCTTCTATTCAACACTGTATTGAAGCTTCTAGCCAGGGCATTTATGGAAGAAAGTAAAATAAAATAGAATCCCAGTTGGAAAAGAAGTAAAACTACCTCTATTCACAGATGATATAATTTTCTATATTTCAAATACTAAGGAATGCACACAAAAACTATTAGATCTAGTAAATATGTTTGGCAAGATTACAGGTATCAAGATCGGTGTGCAAAATCAATTGTATTTCTATACACTAGTAATGAAAATCTGAAAACAAAATGAGAAAATAATTCCATTTCCAATAATATAAAAAAAGAATAAAATACTTAGGAAGAACTTTTAAAATATGTGCAAGACTTACTACTGAAAACTGCAAAATATCACTGAAAGTAATTTCTAAAAATCCTAGTAAATGGTTCATGGGTTGGATGGCTAATATTAAGATGACAATACTCCACAAATTGATCTATAGATTCAATGCAATCCTTATCAAAATCACCCCTGCTTTTTTGCAGAAATTGAGAAGCTGATCCTAAAATTCATATGGAAGTACAAGGGACCCATAACAACCAAAGCAATTGAAAAAGAATAATAAAGTTGGAGAGTTCACACTTTTGGATTCCAAAACTTATTGAGTCATGGTAAGACAGTGTAGTACTAGCATAAATACAAACATATAGATCAATGGTATGGAATTGAGAATCCAGAAATAAACCCACACATTTATGGTCAATTTATTTTTTGACAAGTATGCCAAGGGAATTCAATGGGGGAAAGAGTAGTTTTTCAACAAACAGTGCTGGGGAAACTGGATCTCCATATGCAAAAGAATGAAGTTGGACTGTTGTCATCTAAAAAAATTAACTCAAAAGTTACAAATTGATTAAAAGGCCTTACTATAATAGCTAAACTATAAAAAATTTAGATAGAAGCCTAGATGTTGATCTTAATGACCTTGTAATATGCAACGGTTTGTTAGCTATGACACCAAAAGCACAATAACAGCAACAAAAATATGGATAAATTCTACTTTGTCAAAGTTGAAAATATTTGTTCTCAAAGAATGCCATCAATAAAGTGAAAAAGACAATGAACAGAGTTAAAGAAAATACTAGCAAATAACATATCTGATAAGGGACTTGTATCCAGAATACATAAAGAAATTTTACAACTCAATAATAAAAACACAGATAATCCAATTAAAAATAAGCCAAGGGTTGGACTCGTTATTTTCTGAAGAAGATATACAGATGGCTAGTAAGGACATGAAAAGATGCTTAGCATCATTGGTCATTAGGGAGGTGCAAATCTAAATCACGATAAGACTTCACACCGACTATAATGGTTATAACAAAAATATGGACAATACTGTGTTGGCAAGGGTGGAGAAATTGGAATCTTATACATATCTAGTGAGAATGTAAAATGTTGCATTCACTTTTTTTAATTGGAGTATAATTGCTTTACAATGTTGTGTTAGTTTCTGCTGTACAATGAAGTGAATCAGCTATATGTATACATATAGTCCCTCCCCCTTGGACCTCCCTCCCACCAACCCCCTTCCCACACATCTAGGTTATCACAGAGCACCGAGCCGACCTTCCTGTGCTTTATAGCAGGTTCCCACTAGCTATCTGTTTTACACATGGTAGTGTATTTATGTCAATCCTAATCACTTTTGATAACAGTTTTACAGTTGGCCAAAGTTTAACATAGAGTTAACATATGACCCAGCAATTTCACTTCTAGGTATATACTCAAAAACTTGTACATGATTGTTCATAGCCGTATTAATCATAATAGCCCAGAACTGGGAAAATCCAAAGGTTTGTCAACTGATGAATGACTCAACAAAGTTTGGTATATTCATACAATGGAATATTATTCAGCCATTGAAAGTAATAAAGCATTGATATATGCTACAACATGGATAAACCTTGAAAACATTATGAAACGTGAAAGAAGCCAGTCACAAAACTCCACATATACTATGATTCAATTTATATGAAATGGCTAGAATAGTCAAATCTATAGACAGATAATTAGTGGCTGGAGAGGTGGAAAAATGGGGATTGATGGCTTTTTGGGGTAACAAAAATGTTCTAAAATTAGATAGTGGTGATAGTTGCATAACCTTGTGAATATATTTTACATTTAACACCACTGAATTGAAAAGGTTAGAAATTTAAAAAAAGACCTTGCATCATGTCACAGAACTTTGGGACATTTTTAGCTCATTTGCTCATTTTTTGAGAAAATATTCAATATGTGGCCATACATTCAGAAATTAGTATTACACTGTGTAATTTTCATGATGTGATATCTATCTCAAAGCTGTTTAAGCAGCTATTAAAACTTATTAGTCTGTCCTTAATTGGCAAACTGGAAAATCTTTACCCCAATTGGTCTTCAGAAAGTATAGTCTTAATTTTTGTGTCTTATCTAAACCTGAGTTGCGAGGGGGGGAAAAGCATACATATAATAGCTTAAAGGAAATATATTACATTCACTTCTCCAGATTTATACTTTGGAAATCAAGCTATATCATCAGAGAGATGTATATTTAGACCACATTATTTTGTCTTTTTGCAGAATTATTTAATGAAATTGCCCTTTAACTAAATGCTATCAGCCTGCATTGAGGTATATCATCAAGAGTCCTATGAAACTAGCTACTTATTGTATTTTACTGACAGAATGCTTTTGAGGACATTGTTCTCTATATTTTCCAGTTTTATAAAGACCCACGTTATACATTTCTTTCTGGATTTGCTACCCCAAAAAAACTGTCTCTCATGAAAATTTTCTTTCATAATACTCTTGTGAGCACTATGGCTGTTGTCACTGTATTTCCTCCTTTGCTTTTGCTACTGTGTGGGACTGAGGCAAATTTGTGGGTCATTTCTTAGCATAGTACACAGATTGTTACATAAACTTTGCACATTAACTTTACTAATAGTTTTATATGTATCTTGTATTATGTTTAGCTTTATGATCTGCCTCAAATTGTTTTTTTCTAATCATAGAATAATAGCTAACTGGACAGATTTAGATAGAGAAAGATAAATAAACAGATCCTCGTCCTGGCCACAGAAAGATTCATCATGTGAACTACAAACTCACCCTAAATCCTTAAAAATCATTTAACAAATGCATATTGTTGCCAAAAAAAAGTGAGAATAAGGGACTATGACTGGCTCAGTGCAACACAACTACATGATAGGAGTTACAATTCACATATACGTCCTACAGTCATTGTTTGTATGTTATACTTTGTTAATCAGTGATAAGAAACTGGGTTCTCATGTGATGAAAGTTAATCTCTGTTATTGCAGGTCTGATTTCCATTACTATTATGAGCTTGAAATATGAAGGCAACTTAAATTGCCAAAAAGTGTCAAGTGATATGGGGAGTTGAGAACATTTATCAACTCATTTCAGCAACATTAACATTTTTATTTGAAATATCCAGTTAAACAGGAAACTTGAAAGGCAGTATTTTGCTTCAATTATTCGTATACCATACTAAAATTTGCTGTAAAAATTCTGGTTGTCTCTTCAAGACATTAAAAGAATGTCACACTATGCCCAGTAAGTTGTTTGATCCTTCTGGAAATGAAAGGATTGACTGATTTACTGATTAACTGTATTTTTCTATTTTTTATTAAATTGTTTGTTGTCATGGCAACCTAGGCTTTGTCTCTTGCTTAAGAAGGAAGCAGATCATGACATTTTTATTACATGTGTTAAACAATGACAGCCTTGACAAATCGTCCCTTGACATGGAAAAGTGTAACAATATGCCCAGATGCCTGAGGTTGTGGCACTTGCATCTTTGGTGAAGGAGGTGGTCAAATAACTGTGATCCTTTGCTATATGAAAGTTCCAGGAAGAAAACTTTTTACCCTAAGTGGTTTTTAGAATGACCACACAATGCTTAACTTTCCTTGGCATGCTTAAGATATGGTCTATAGCATGAAATATCTGGATCAAAAGAGAAAAATCTCAAACATCTAAAAATATTGCTCAAACATCCATTTTTAAAAGTAAAAATTGTTTATATTTAAGTTGATATTTTGATTTTTACGTAGTGAAATGATTACTACAGTTAAGCTAATTAACATTCCCTTCTCACAGTTACCATTTTTTTGTGTGTATGGTGAGAGCACCCGGAATCTACTCTCTTAGCAAATTTCCAGTACTCACTACAGTATTATTAACTATAGTCATCATACTGTACATTAGATCTCTAGACTTATTCATCCTATATAACTACAACTTTATAACCTTTGACCAACATCTCCACATTTCGCCCACCTCCCTGCCACTGGTAACTACCATTTCTTTCCCTGCTTCTATGTATTTGAGTTTTTTAGGTTCCACATATAAGTAAGGTTATGCAGCATCTTTCTTTCTGTATCTGGCTTATTTCACTTAGCATAACATTCTTCAGGGTCATCCATGTTGTCACAAATGGCAGGATCTCCTTTTTTAAGGCCAAATAATATTCTACTGTTTCATTAATTGGAAGTTTCTGGATGGTGGATTGAATTTTGCGTGAAGATATTTGTCATTGTATAAGAATTACCAGTATGATGACTTATTCCCTTCACAATCTATGCTGGAACCACACAAAAATGAGAACATAGGACTATCCTTTGGGAGCACTGGTCGTGCTTGACTGGCCTTAACAAGATGGAGTTGACTTGTTAGATTTGATTTATGAGTGGAGGAGAATGGTCAGAAAGTTAGCTGTTTGATGGAAATACAAGTTTTTTACCCCAAAACCTGTTCACAAGTGTAATCTTCCCTATCTCCAAAAATGGAATCTTCGTAAAATTGGTTATTCAAGTCAGAAAATTGCGAGTCATCTTTGTATCCTCTTTTCCCTATACCCCTTATTTAAAATTCATTAGCAAATACTGTGTATTCCATCTACAAAATTTGTCTTGTATAGAAACCTGTCTCTCCAGGTACCCTTCTCACACTATCATATATTGCCCAGAACCTCTGTGCAGCTCTAACTTTTCTCTTGCCTTCTCTTTGAATCTATTTTCCACTTTCAACACAGCAATCCTTTTAAAAAAACATAAATCAGAATACTTCACTGCTACGCTTATATCATAACACTGAATTTTCACTGAACTATGGAAAACATACTGAAGTAAAAAGCATGGTAAGGAGGTATGTGTGTAGAGAGAGAAGGACTCTTGACTTATCTATTCTGGATATCTGTCTTGGGTGGTGATACGAATGTTCATGAGGCCAGATGGTGCAAACGTGTCATCTTTAGAATGTTGATTCTGAATTTATGCGGACGAGATTGCACTGAGATAGCCACACTATCTCACTGGGTTCTTCTTTGGAACCAAGAGGAAGAGGGCCTGAAGCAGGGGCTGAGATTATGGCCAGCCCAGTGGCCAGATCAAATCCGAGTGAATCAGTTGCACAGGGAGGCAAATTGCCACCTAGGCCAGTTTCACTCAACAACCAAGCTGGCGGAGAGATGTGACCACCACCAATGAGCTCTGATTCGTGTAGGTGGAGCTACAGGTGTCCCTCTTTCTCTGTGTTGGCTAAGAGGGGAAAGAGCTGTGGCTAAGCAGACCCAAAGTGTAACGTTTCCTAGGGGAGCCCACTGGACTTCTCCAGGAGTAGAGCACTGACACAGCCTGTGGCAGTGTGGCCCGAGTGGGTTCTGGTCATTGGAAAAATAAGTGGATTCTGCCTGAAGAGTTCATTTTCCTCCGTGAAAAGTTTCCTCTTCCTGCGGCTAGGGGATGTGAGTGGCAATGACTCAGTGCTGTCTAATTACTTCTGCCTTTGGTGACCCCACATCCCAAGGGGTGAGGGCTCAGGGACCAGCCCCTCCCCCAGGTCAGGGAAGATCTTTCACTGGCATCATTCAAACGAAGATGAGGCCATTTTAATAGGGTATGCTCATCTCTAGGTGAGTGTGGAGACTCTGACAGGAAGGAAAATAATTGCATTTTCTCCCAAAGCTGCCGGAAATAATTTTTACTTTAATGGTGAAACAGAACTCTTTACATCTCTGGACGTTTTACCTTGTAGGCTGTAATGAGCAAGAAAATGTCTTTCTTTTAATAGCTAATCCTCTGATGCTTCATGCCTGGCAAGGTAAGTTGACGTGGCAGATGATCATTGTCGAAGGGAGATTGAGCCAGGAACAGCATCCTTGCTTTGTCCACTGCGTCACTTAGCTCGTTAGTGTAGCAAGAACACTGGCACTTGTGTGCAACAGGGCATTTTTGAAAGTGTGGCGGTCACCAGCACAGCCCCACACAGATGCAGGAAGAGAGGGAAGACCTCCTGCCCCAACTTCTCCCACTTGCACCAGACTCATTTAGCTGAATGCACTGGTATCACCTTTGTTAAGTTACACCCTTCACCACCTCTCCCCCCCCATCTCTCTCCCCACCTCTCTCCTGCTCACCCCCAGCAATTCCCAGGAGTCCCAGGGAGCTTGGATTAGTCTTTCTATTGTAGTGAGCATGATCTAGGGTTTTCTCTCAAGAGCAGGGGTTTCTCTAGAGAGGGACTGAGCATGAGTGGGCAGGGAGAGATGGCAGAGATAAATGGGTACTCACACCACATGCCGAGAGTCATAATGTCCGCTGGGACCAGTACTGAGCACTTGCATTCTCTTACTTTGGTCTCTTCTTCTAACTCCATCTCCCTTAGCATCTTTATTTTCTCTTTGTGGGTACACATTTTTTTCCAGCGTGTCAGCGTAAAGTTGGGGTGCCCTTTAAGCTGAAATGTCTGCCTCATTCTTCTTTCTTTTATGAGTGGAAACTACCCTTAACCTTCTCTGCACTTCACATTCTTTACCTGTGAGGAGGTGTCCATGTTCATCATGAAATGTCTATGATGTTTTGAATGTCCCTTTACTTGGGAAGTCTTATTCACAGTAGTTTTGAAAGTCCTGCATTTCAGATTTTTAACACTTTAATAAACTTACATTTATGTGTATGCTTCCATATTTCCAGCAGTTTTCAATGGAACCATATTTTCTTGACCTTCCACAAAGCATTATTTTGGAATACATTCCATCAAGCATTCTTTCTGGTTTTTGTGGTTTTTTTTTTTTTTTTTGCGGTACGCGGGCCTCTCACTGCTGTGGCCTCTCCTGTTGCGGAGCACAGGCTCTGGACGTGCAGGCTCAGCGGCCATGGCTCACGGGCCCAGTCGCTCCGCGGCATGTGGGATCTTCCCGGACCGGGGCACGAACCCGCGTCCCCCGCATCGGCAGGCGGACTCTCAACCACTGCGCCACCAGAGAAGCCCTCTTTTTGGTTTTAATAGAGTTGTGAGCGATTCTTACCAGAATGGATATAGGTAATGTTTTAATACCACCATCGTTTATATGTAGTTTTTACATTGTGACTTAAGCATATACAGGGTTTTTTTTTTTCCCTTTACTTAAGCCAGCACATTATCTAGATTGGCTCCTTATTTTGCTCTGAACACACATCTGAGATGGCTATCTAAATAGAAGTACAGTTTTGTGGGTTACATAGACTTTCTCTTGTATGTGAATTTCATGACCTGGTGAGTTTATGGATACTCTAGAAAGATCTGTTAAGTTAACCTGGATTCAGATTTCAAATGCCTATTATGTGAGTGGTTCATAAAGAGGGAAGAGGGAAAAATGCTCTTGCCTATACACATTCAAAACTTTGAACTAATTCATTTCTGTAGATCTTTCTTGTGTGGCAAAAAGGAAAAAGATGTAAATCCAAAGTAATTGCCTGATGATATAATTTCTTCAAATAAAGTTTGGCATCTTCTTAGAATTTCTGCATGGCTCCCAAAGGAATATTAAAAATAATATACAACATAACGTTCAAAGAACACATTTACCTCCAAGAATAGGGAACCCACATGAAGTCTTACTCCTGTCACAGTCAGAGGCGCTATGGTCACTCTAGGAACTGGAATAACCTGACCTCACAAACTCTTCCAGTGAGAGTTTTGTTTAGCTTCTTCTTACTGTACAAACTAACATTGAGCATTTCTGTTAGGCAATATTTCCATCAAGAAATTTACTAAAAGAGATCACAGAATATTGAGCTCAGAAGTAACCTTTGAAAGCATCTCATTTAATCTCATTTGTAAATGGGGAATCTTGAAAGCAAAGATGCAAAGATACCCATGGAGACAGTGGCAGAGTCCAGACCATTGTTCCATGACAACCAGTAACTGGTCTTGTGTACATATTTAGTAACTCAGCTCATGCCAACAACCCGTATTATGGTGCTCATGACTGAGTCTATTAAAATGTATCCTCAACCCCAGACCTCATTCCCCTTCCACACTGTAGTCTTATACTGCTAAATAATGTACTTTGGTACCTAGATGACTTCCTATTGAGGAAGATTTTTTTTTAAGATAGAGGGGGATGTTTGGCATTTGACAACGAATCTCAGAAATAGATATGTCACTTAGCTATATAGTAATTGATATATAATAGGTTTTCATGTAGTTAAATATAAATTTCAATTTTCATCCAATAATTTTTCATGGCCTTTAGTTTTGAACCATAGGAATTTTATAAGGGTGATTTTTGAAGTCATAATTTAAATAAACATATGCTTTTAGAATCTAAACTCTTTGGCTTATGTCCAGCTCATGCTGGTCATCATGACTCCTTCCTTTATGGAAGCCTCTATATCACTGGTTCCCAACATTGACTGTCCATCAAAATCACTTGTGGAGACTTTAAAAAATGATATGTTCTAGTTACTGTATGGATTTGCTTTTGTGAAATTCCAGGACAGACAAACTAATACACAGTGAAAGAAAACAGATCAGTGATTGCCTGGTGCCAACAATGTAATAGATTGACTGGGATGGGGTAGGAGGGAACTTTCTGAAGTGATGTAAATATTTTATATCTTGATTGTGGGGTGATAGTTACACAAGTATATACATTTGTCCCTGCTCACTGAACTGTACACTTACTTTGTATTTATGGATGAAATTACACTTACATTGCATTTATGGATGAAAATTATACCTCAATAAAGTTAATCACCCTCGAGACACAAAAACATGTGATGAGGACCCACATGCAGAAATTCTGATTAAGTAGATCCAGCATGGGTTCCTTCCTGGTATCAGCCCATGGGATTCTGAGGAGCAGCTGTGATTGAGAACTTCTCTTGAGATACTAGAATCTAAGGTGTGCTTTCTTTGATTGGCCTATGAGATTTCGAATCAAGAATTTTTATCTTCTCCATTTAAAATAACAACATAAAACATCATTTTTAGAGGCATGTAATTGACCTCTGTGATAGTGTTAGCAAAGACTCTTTGACCTCTATGAAAAACAAAGTGGATGTATCTTTTTTTTCCCACTTAGCATTGTGCTCCATCCATTCACAAGAATGTAGGTTATTTCCATGCTCTGGACTATTGGTTCATCTCCGTGGTTTTGTGTGTGCACTGTTTCTAGCATTAAAAAAAATGCATTTGTGAATGTCCAGTGCTTGAGGGGCACTTTCTCTGGGGGTGCCAGAACTGCCTAATCTTAAGCAAACACGTACCTTTGGAAAGTGTAACATCTTAGCAGAAGTAAGTAGGGTACTGTGTGTGAAGGCCCTGTGTGACAAGGTCGTAGAGGACATACAGAATTTCAATTCCATGGTCATATTGAATTAGCAGATCTTTTGCCTCAGAATGGTACTGTTCCAAAGCAATCTGAATTCCAGTTTGAGCTTTTGAGGAGTCTTAAGACACTACATCCCAAAGTCCTACACAAAGGTAGCAGATGTAATCACTACATATCTGGACTCAGTGTTTATATGGTTCCCTATATGCACTTCTTACCCTGTGTCATGGCTATCTCCACTTCTAACTTGTGAGCTCCTTCAGGGCAGCAATTGTACAGTTCATGTCTGTGCTACCAGAATTAAGATGTTGTGTGGCCTAGGCAAGGTCCTCAGTAAATGTACATGGAATGAGCTAATGAACTTCAGAAACCAAGCAATCATAACTGCATATTGGAATACAAAAAACACAAGTGAGTTTAAAAATGCAGTGACCTTCAGAATTCATCACTTTGTACTAAACATTGTTTCCCTCTTTTGGATTATTTTTGGGTTACTGTCCCAGAAGTTGGATTACATAGCCAAAGAGTATGAAAATTTCTCAAAGCATCTACTGCATGCAAAGCATTAGGTTGTGCTCTACATAGGAGATGTAAGAGGCTATGCAGCTAACATATTGGGACAATGGATTGATCTGGTTGACATTACATACCAACTTAATAACTGTTTTCCATGTGAGATCTAAAGGAGGGTCTCTGCTTCAGGTTCCCAGAAATAAAGATCTGTGCTATGAACAAGAAACAGGGAACATAGAAAGGATTTGTACCTGGGAGGGCCCCACAGGGCCCTGCTCAGTTTCAGTCTCATGACTATTACTGCAGGTTATGAGGTCTGTTAGATAAGAATTGTGTTTCTTCTTTAAAAGGAATTTTAGAGCAAAAGCTTGTAGAATCATAATATGATTTTACACATTTGAATAAAATCTGCAGATCTATATAGTTGGGCTGAGAATGTCAACCCCCTTGAAGAACAGTGTGACCATTTAGGGAGATTCTTATTATCTATTCTCTCTCTTCTCTCCATCATAGACCTGTCTATTCTCCTCTCTTCTAACCTACTTATTGAATATCTTCTGGATTTATCATAGCAAAACATATGTTCACTTTATAATATTTTGAAAGAAAGAAAAATTAAGATGCAAACACAAAAACAAAACTACAACACTTGCCCCCCAGAAATAACCACTTTTTAAATCTATAAACATACACATTCATAACCCAAAAGCAACCCCTGTAAATATTTTAACTTTTTTTTCCATCCAGGCCTTTTACTTCATCGTCTTAAGGCCATAACCTATATGTAATATTTGGAATTCTTCTTTTCTTTTTTTAAATGACATTCATTCTATTAAGTTTAATGAATACATAAAAGCAAAAACTATTTAGAAATCAACCATAATGTGATATTACACCCCACGTATAGTACTATATAATATTCATGTAAAAATAGGTGTCAGATAATATTGATAGATACTGCTTTGGAACTTGCTCCTTTCACTTAGGTGTGTTGTTCTATGGATGTCTCTGTGCCCCTTGAATTCACTCTTTCTTTCTCTGCTCTGCTGTCTGTCCCAGAGGCTGGGACAGACTGTGGAGTAGCCTTGCCCTCTGGCTTCCAGATAGGTCTGGTGAGAGGAAGCCTTGTTAAAAAAAAAAAAAGATCTGTGCTATGGACTGAATGTTTGTACCCCCAAAATTCATTCATATTTTGAAGCTCTAGTCCCCAATGTGATTGTAACAGGAGGTGAGGAATTTGGGAGGCAATTAGGTTTAGAAACGTCACGAGGGTGGGGCCCTCATGATGAGATTTATACCCTTATAATAAGAGGAAGAGATAGGAGATCTCTATCTCTGTCTGTGTTTCTGTCTATCTGTCTCTCTCTCTCTCTCCACCTCCTTCTCCCTCTCCTCCTTCTCCTTCTCTTTCTCTCATGTGAGGATATTGCAAGAAGGAAGCCATCTGCAAACCAGGAAGAGAGCTCTCACCAGACACTGAATCTGCCATCATCTTGATCATGGACTTCCCAGCATCCAGAACTGTGAGAAATAAATGTTTGTTTTTTAAGCCACCCAGTATATGGTATTTTGTTATATCATCCCAAACTAAGACAACCTGCACTATTCTATTAAGCAGCAGTCTATATTCAGTCTATATTCTACATATCTCCATAGATTGCTGTGTGTGTGTATGTGTATGTGTGTGTGTGTGTACAGAAATTCTAACTATTGATATTCTTACCAATGAAATATTCTGCTGTTGAGCTAATAAGATGTAGCAGTTGTGACGAGGGATGCCCAAAAGAATGACAGCTTGCTGACAAAATTTGTTTTACATCTATGTGATCACATTTCAAGTGTTCCCCTTTGGGGTGCTTGTCTCAGTATATAAGTGCCCTTTGTTGTGAAACCTTGGCTCGCTCATCCTTATCAACATTTGTCCAATTTCCAAATTGCCATGTATTTCTTCCTCTAAAGTTTATCCTTCACAGATTTCTGTTTTTCCCCTGCCACAGTCTCCAAGGTGCTGGTGAAATTTTTGGCAGAAAGAGGACCATTTTCTTCTCCTGCTCTGTGATCCGAATGCTGACATTTTGCTCTTTGTATTAAATGCTATCTTCCATCCTCCCTGGCCTAGGTACTTTACCTCACCATCAGATATTCCCTGCTCTATCCTGTAATCATGTCCCAGGTTTGTTACATCCAACAAGTGATGGAGTTATCAGTACTGTGTTTTTAGGAAGTCCAACCATTTTATTTGACTTTTATGAGTCCAAATCATCAGCAGCTGCTTTTGTGACATTTCTCCACTCTTGATACTCTCATTCTCAAACACCCACATAATGAATTACTTGTTCTTTTTCATTCGGGCTTCATCCAGATGATTCTTGTCTTCTACATGTTGATCGTTGCCACTTTCTTGAGAATCTTCTTAGCTGAAGTCAAATCCAAAGGCTTTTCCGCTTTATCTTCACACTTGACTGATGTCACTCTCTTCTATGGGTCCATTACATTTATATATATGCGACATTCTTCCAACTATTCTCTGGATCAAGACCAGGCCATATCAGTTTTCTACATGGTGATAATTCTTTTGTCAAACTGCATTATCTATTGCCTAAGAAAAATGGAAGTGATAGGTTTCTTGAAAATCTCCTCTATAAGGTTCAAGGCCAGTCTGGGTAAGAACTACACAGAAAATGCTTAAGAAACTTCTTATTTTTCTTCATGTTTGATACAAAATTAAATTACTTTGAGCTAACTCTTTCCTCTGATTCTTCATTACCACTCTTTCTTCTACATCAATTTTTATTTTCAAGTTATCTTCTTTCCTTATTTTAGAATGGACTTGAGGACATGGAGAGGGAGAAGGGGAAGCTGGGATAAAGTGAGAGAGTGGCATGGACATATATACACTACCAAATGTAAAAATAGATAGCTAGTGGGAAGCAGCTGCATAGCACAGGGAGATCAGCTCGGTGCTTTGTGACCACCTAGAGGTGTGGGATAGGGAGTGCGAGAGGGAGGTGCAAGAGGGAGGGGATATGGGGATATATGTATACACATAGCTGATTCACTTTGTTATACAGCAGAAACTAACATCAAATTTCCAGATGACTTGGAACAGAATTAATGTTCTTTTTTGCCCTCAGGGTCTAAAATTGTAAGGAGGAAAGGAAGAGGGGATATTCACATTTTCTAAGCATGTATCATGTGCCAGGTACTTTATATCCAATATTTTATGTAATCCCTGAAACAAATCACTGAGATAGGTATTATTAACCTCATTTTTCACATGAAGAAACTTGAGTACTAAATAAGTGAAGTGAGTAACCCAATATCATACAGTTAAGAATTGGAAGAGCTGAGAGGCAAAGCCAGGTCTGTTTGATACTGTGTCCACTGATATACTCGCAAAATATATATATATATATATATATATATCTCCACCATAACTTCCAGTAGGCATTTCATTCTTTGCTGGCTCAGAGTATAAAAGCATCTTAGGCTAAACATCATTTGTTTTGGTCTCTTCTGGCCTTAAGATATGACTCTCTACCTTAAAGGCACCCTCCTTTCTCTGTGCAAAACATTCTGGCCAATGGCCATGCACTGATAATACTAGTAGCTACTCAGCTACTCTCTGTATGTCCACACAGTTATGGTCGTGTCCCACCAATTCTGTGTTATCTTACTAAGTCAGTTGTATTTTTCCAAAATCTCTTTGTGTTAGTTTCACTTGTTTTTGTAAGTATAATTTGAGTTAAATTTAATACAATTATATTAACCAACACAATATGAAGACAAAAGAAGTTTGTTTCTATGAAAACTAAGTTACATGCATTGAAAAGACTAAATAAAGGCAGGTCAGTAAATATTGTTGTTGAATTAGATGTAAAAGATTGTGGACAAAAATGAAAGCTACCCAAGGAGGATAATGCACTTAGCTTGCTTTCCAAATGTCCTTGAGTTCTGCTTCACTTTAAAGAAACTGAAACTGGAAGTCAAAGATGATGCATGAAGGGTAAGGTTCAAAAAGCAAAAATAAGCAAATGGGGTTACATCAAACTAAAAAACTTCTGTACAGCAAAGGAAACCATCAATAAAGCAAAAAGATAACCTACTGAGTGGGAGAATATATTTTCAAATGATATATCCAATAAGGGATTAATATCCAAAATATATAAAGAACTCATAACACTCAACAACAATAAAAAACAAACAGCCTGGTTAAAAAGTGAGCAGAGGAGCTGAATAGACATTTTCCAAAAGGAGACATACAGATGGCCAACAGCCACATGAAAAGATGTTCAACATTACTAATTATTAGGGAAATGCAAATCAAAACCACAATGAAATATCACCTCACACCTGTCAGAATGACTATTATCAAAAAGGTGGTGAGGGTATAAACTAGATAACTAATAAGAAACTGCTGTATAATAAATAAATAAATAAAATAGAGGCAAAAGAAAGATGGTGAGGATGTGGAGAAAAGGGAACCCTCATACACTGTTGGTGGGAATGTAAATTGGTGCAGCCACTAGGGAAGACAGTATGGAGATTCCTCCAAAAAAATTAAGAATAGAACTACCATTTGACTGAGCTATCCCACTTCTGGGTATTTATCTAAAGAATATGAAAACACGAATCTGAAAAATATATGCATCCTTTTGTTCATGTGGCATTATTTAAAATATCCAAGATAAGGAAACAACCTAAGTGCTCATCAGTGGATGAATGGATAAAGAAGATGTGGTATACATACACAATGGAATATTACTCAACCATACAAAAAGATGAACTCTTGCCATTTACAACAACATGAATGGACCTTGCTGGTATTATACTAAGTGAAATAAGTCAGATTAAGAAAGACAAATACTGTATAATTTCACTCATATGTGGATTATAGAAAACTAATAAATAAACAAATGAACATATCAAACCAAAAAAAACAAACTTGTAGATGCAGAAAACAGAGTAGTAGTTACCAGAGGAGGAGGTGTGGGGAGGGGAAGGAAAAATGGGTAAACGAGATTAGCTGTATGGTTATGGATGAATACTAAATTTTGGTGGTGATGACATTGTAGCATATACAGAAATATGAAATATAATATACACTTGACACTGATATAATGTTATAAATAAATGTTAACTCAAAAAAATAAAATTACATTATTTATTCTGATGGAAAATTATAATCAGCCTAAATGATTTACAATAGGGGAATGGTTAAATAAGTCATGAAATAGCCATAGCATAGAATATTATACATTTTGTTTATTGCATATGTTTATAATCTTTAGTAATGAAAAGTGGAAGACTCATACAATCTTTTTTTAAATTAATTTTTATTGGAGTATAGTTGCTTTAAAATGTGTTAGTTTCTACTGTATAGCAAAGTGAATCAGCTATACGTATACATATATGCCCTCTTTTTTGGTTTTCCTTCACATTTAAGTCACCACAGAGAATTGAGTAGAGTTCCTGTGCTATACAGTAGGCTCTCATTAGTTATCTATTTTATACATAGTATCAATAGTGTATACAAGTCAATCCTGATCTCCCAATTCATCGCACTGCCCCTTTTCCCCGTTGGTATCCATATGTTTGTTCTCTACGTCTGTGTCTCTACTTCTGCTTTGCAAATAAGATCATCTGTACTATATTTCTAGATTCCACATATATGTGTTAACATACAATACTTGCTTTTCTCTTCCTGACTTACTTCACTCTGTATGACAGTCTCTAGGTCCATCTATATATCTACAAATGACGCAATTTCCTTCCTTCTTATGGCCGAGTAATATTCCATTGTGTATATGTACCACATCTTCTTTATCCATTACTCTGTTAATGGACATTTAGGTTGCTTCCATGTCCTGGTTATTGTAAATAGTGCTGCAATGAACATTGGGTGCATGTTTCGTTTTGAATTGTGGTTTTCCCGGATATATGTCCAGGAATCAGATTGCTGGATAATATGGTAGTTCTAATTTTAGTTTTTTAAGGAACCTCCATAGTGTTCTCCATAGTGGCTGTATCAATTTACATTCCCACCAAAAGTGCAAGAGGCTTCCCTTTTCTCCACACCCTCTCCAGCATTTACTGTTTGTAGATTTTTTTGATGATGAGCATTCTGACCAGTGTGAGGTGACACCTCATTGTAGTTTTGATTTGCATTTCTCTAATGATTAGTGATGTTGAGCATCTTTCCATGTGTTAGTTGGCCATCTGTATGTCTTCTTTGGAGAAATGTCTATTTAGGTCTTCCACCCATTTTTGGATTGCGTTGTTTGTTTTTGTGATGTTGAGCTGCATGAGCTGCTGTATAATTTGGCTTTGTAGAATGGGTTTGGGAGTGTTCCTCCCTCTGCTATATTTTGGAAGATTTTGAGAAGGATAGATATTAGCTCTTGTCTAAATATTTGATAGAATTCACCTCTGAAGCCATCTGGTCCTCGGGTTTTGCTTTTTGGAAGATTTTTAATCACAGTTTCAATTTCAGTGCTTGTGATTGGGTTTTTTATATTGTATATTTCTTCCTGGTTCCGTCTCAGAAGGTTGTGCTTTTTTAAGGATTTGTCCATTTCTTCCAGGTTGTCCAATTTATTGGCATATAGTTGATTGTAGTAATCTCTCATGATCCTTTATATTTCTGCAGTGTCAGTTGTTACTTCTCCTTTTACATTTCTAATTCTGTTGATTTGGGTCTTTTCACTTTTTCCTGATCAGTGTGGCTAATGGTTTATCAATTTTGTTTATCCTTTCAAAGAACCAGCTTTTAGTTTATTGATCTTTGCTATTGTTTCCTTCATTTCTTTTTCATTTATTTCCGATCTGATTTTTATGATTATTTTCCTTCTGCTAACTTTGGGGGGGGTGTTCTTCTTTCTCTAATGGCTTTAGGTGTAATGGTAGGTTGTTTATTTGAGATATTTCTTGTTTCTTGAGGTAGGATTGTAGTGTTCTAAACTTCCCTCTTAGAACTGATTTTGCTGCATCTCATACGTTTTGGGTCATCATGTTTTCATTGTCATTTGTTTCTACTTATTTTTTTATTTCCTCTTTGATTTCTTCAGTGGTCTCATGGTTATTTAGTAGTGTATTGTTTAGCCTCCATGTGTTTGTATATTTTACAGTTTTTTCCTGTAATTGATTTCTAGTCTCATAGCGTTGTGTTTGGAAAAGATACTTGATACGATTTCAATTTTCTTAAATTTACCATGGCTTGATTTGTTACCCAGAATATGATCTATCCTGGAGAATGTTCCATGAGCACTTGAAAAGAAAGTGTATCCCATGGTTTTTGGATGGAGTGTCCTATAAATATCAGTTAAGTCCATCTTGTTTAATGTATCATTTAAAGCTTGTGTTTCCTTTTTTATTTTCATCCTGATTGATCTGTCCACCATTGAAAGTGGGATGTTAAAATCCCCTGCTATGATTGTGTTACTGCTGATTTCCCCTTTTATGGCTGTTAGCATTTGCCTTATGTATTGAGGTGCTCCTATGTTGGGTGCATAAATATTTACAATTGTTATATCTTCTTCTTGGATTGATCCCTTGATCATTATGTAGTGCCCTTCTTTGTCTCTTATTATAGTCTTTGTTTTAAAGTCTATTTTGTCTGACATGAGAATTGCTCCTCCAGCTTTCTTTTGATTTCCATTTGCATGGAATATCTTTTTCCGTACCTTCACTTTCAGTCTGTATGTGTCCCTAGGTCTGAAGTGGGTCCCTTGTATACAGCATATATACGGGTCTTGTTTTTGTATCCATTCTGACAGTCTATGTCTTTTGCTGGGAGCATTTAATCCATTTATATTTAAGGTAGTTATCAATATATATGTTCCTGTTATCATTTTCTTAATTGTTTTGGGTTTGTTATTGAAGGTCTTTTCCTTCTCTTGTGTTTCCTGCCTAGAGAAGTTCCTTTAGCATTTGTTGTAAAGCTGGTTTGGTGCTGCTGAATTCTCTTAGCTTTTGCTTGTCTGTAAGGGTTTTAATTTCTCCATCGAATCTGAATGAGATCCTTGCTTCCTTGAGTTATCTTGGTTGTACATTTTTCTGTTTCATCACTTTAAGTATGTCCTGCCACTCCCTTCTGGCTTGCAGAGCTTCTGCTGAAAGATCAGCTGTTAACCTTATGAGGATTCCCTTGTATGTTATTTGTTGTTTTTCCCTGGCTGCTTTTAATATTTTTTATTTGTATTTAATTTCTCTTCGTTTGATTAATATGTGTTGTGGCTTGTTTCTCCTTTGATTTATCCTATATGGGACTCTCTGCGCTTCCTGGATTTGATTGACTGTTTCCTTTCCCATATTAGGGAAGTTTTCAACTATAATCTGTTGAAATATTTCCTAGTCACTTTTTTTTACTCTTCTTCTTCTGGGACCTCTAGAATTTGAATGTTTGTGCGTTTAATGTTGTCCCAGAGGTCTATGAGACTGTCCTCAGTTCTTTTCATTCTTTTTTGTTTTTTCTGCTCTGCAGTAGTTATTTCTACTATTTTATCTTCCAGGTCACTTATCCGTTCTTCTGCCTCAGTTATTCTGCTATTGATCCCTTCTAGAGAATTTTTAATTTCATTTATTGTGTTGTTCATCATTGTTTATTTGCTGTTTAGTTCTTCTAGATCCTTTTTGAATGTTTCTTGTATTTTCTCCATTCTATTTCCAAGATTTTGGATCATCTTTACTATCATTATTCTGAATTCTTTTTCAGGTAGACTGCCTATTTCCTCTTCATTTGTTAGGTCTGGTGGGTTTTTACCTTGCTCCTTCATCTGCTGCATATTTCTGTATCTTTTCATTTCGCTTAACTTACTGTTTTGGGGGTCTCCTTTTCGCAGGCTACAGTTTCGTTGTTCCCATTGTATTTGGTGTCTGCCACCAGTGGGTAAGGTTGGTTCAGTGGGTTGTGTAGGCTTTCTGTTGGAGCAGAGTAGTGCCTGTGTTCTGGAGGATGAGGCTGGATCTTGTCTTTCTCTTGATCTGACCGCATCTGGTGGTGTGTTTTGGGGGTATCTGTGACCTTGTTATGATTTTATGCCGCCTCTCTGCTAATGGGTGTGGTTGTGTCTGTCTCTTGCTAGTTGTTTGGCATAGGGTATCCAGCACTGTATCTTGCTTGTTATTGAGTGGATCTGGGTCTTAGAGTCGAGTTGGAGATCTCTGGGAGAGCTCTCGCCGTTTGATATTATGTGGAGGTGGGACGTCTCTGGTGGACCAATGTCCTGAACTCAGCTCTCCCACCTCAGAGGCACAGGCCTGACACCTGGCCGGAACACCGATACCCTGTCAGCCATATGGCTCAGAAGATGAGGGAGAAAAGAAAGAAAGAAAGAAAGAAAAATGAACTAAAATAAAGTTATTAAAATAAAAAATAATTATTAAGGAAGAAGAGGGCAGCCAAACCAGAAAACAAATCCACCAATGATAACAAGTGCTAAAAACTATACTAAAAAAAAAATGCCAAAACAAACGGACAGACAGAACCCTAGGATAAATGGTAAAAGCAAAGCTGTACTGACAAAATCACACAAAGAAGCATGCACATACACTCTCACAAAACGAGGAAAAGTAATAAAATATATATATCATTGCTTCCAAATTTCACTGCCTTAATTTTGGGGTAATTCATTGTCTATTCAGGTATTCCACAGATGCAGGGTACATCAAGGTGATTGTGGAGATTTAATCACTGCTTCTGAGGCTGCAGGGAGCAACATCCGTTTCTCTTCTTTGTACGCACACCACCTTGTGTTCTGCTTTGGATTTAGCCCCAGCTCTGCATTTGGTTTGTCTGAGGGTGTCTGTTCCCCACCCAGAGAGGACAGGATTAAAGTAGCAGCTGATTAGGGGGCTCTGGCTCACTCAGGCCAGGGGGAGGTAAGGGTACGGAATGCGGGTCAAGCCTGCAGCGGCAGAGGCCAGCGTGATGTTGCAACAGCCTGAGGTGTGCCGAGTGTTCTCCCAGGGAAGTTGTCCCTGGATCACGGGACCCTGGCAGTGTTGAGCTGCACAGGCTCCCAGGTGGGGAGGTGTGGATAGTGACCTCTGTTTCCACACAGGCTTCTTGTTGGCTTCAGCAGCAGCCTTAGTGTTTCATGCCCGTCTCTGGTGTCCATGCTGATAGCAGTGGCTTGTGCCTGTCTCTGGAGCTCATTTAGACGGTGCTCTGTATCCCCTCTCCTCGTGCAACCCAAAACAATTGTCTCTTGTCTCTTAGGCAGGTCCAGAGTTTTTCCTGGACTCCCTCTCGGCTAGCTGTGGCACACTAGCCCCCTTCAGGCTGTGTTCACGCAGCCAACCCCAGTCCTCTCCCTGGGGTCTGATCTCCGAACCCAAGCTTCAGCTCCCAGCCCCCACCCATCCCAGCCAGCAGGTGAGCAGACAAGCCTCTCCAGCTGGTTATGCTGGTCGGCACTGATCCTCTGTGCGAGAATCTCTCCACTTTGCCCTCTGCACCCCTATTGCTGTGCTCCCCACCATGGCTCCAAAGCTTCCCCGCCTCCACCCTGTCTCCACCAGTGAAGGGGCTTCCTAGTGTGTGAAAACTTTTCCTCCTTCACTGCTCCCTCCCAGAAGTGCAGGTTCTGTCTCTATTCTTTTGTCTCTGTTTTTTCTTTTTACTTTTGCCCTACCCAGCTATGTGGGGAGTTTCTTGCCTTTTGGGAAGTCTGAGGTCTCCTGCCATTGTTCAGTAGATGTTCTGTAGGAGTTGTTCCACATGTGGATGTATTTCTGATGTATGTGTGGGGAGGAAGGTGATCTCCACGTCTTACTCCACTTCCATCTTGAAGGTCCTCCCCTCATTTCTTCAGCTTTCATTGAATTTTTTACAATATTGCTTTTGTTTTATGTTTTGTTTTTATGGCCGCAAGGCATGTGAGACCTTAGCTCTCTGACCAGGGATTGAACCCACATCCCCTGCATTGGAAGGTGAAGTGCTAACCACTAGACCACCAGAGAAGTCCCTCATTTCAGTTATTGTGTTGTTCATCACTGTTTGTTTGTTCTGTAGTTCTTTTATGTCCTTGTTAAACATTTCTTGTATCTTCTCAATCTGTGCCTCCCTTCTATTTCTGAGATCTTCATTCACCTTTAATGTCATTACTTTGAATTCTTTTTCAGATAGATTACTGTTTTCCTCTTCATTTATTTGGTCTTGTGAGTTTTTACCTTGCTCCTTTATCTGCAACATATTTCTCTGTCATCTCATTTTGTCTAACTTACTGTGTTTGTGGTCTCCTTTCAGCAGGCTGCAGGGTCTTGCTCTTGCTTCTGGTGCCTGCCCCCTGGTTGTTGAGGTTGGTCCAGAGGCTTGTGTAGGCCTCTTGGTGAGAGGGACTGGTGCCTGCACTGTGGTGGGTGGAGCTGAGTCTTGCCCTTCTGATGGGCAGGCCTTCATCAGGGGTTGTGCTTTGGGGTGTCTGTGAGCTTAGTACAACTTTAGGCAGCCTGTCTTGCTGATGGGTGGGGCTGTGTTCCTGTCTTTCTGGTTGTTTGGCGAGAGGCGTCCAGCATTGGAGCATGCAGGCATTTGGGTGAAAGTGGGTTTTGGTGTCAAGATGTATACCTCTGGGAGCACTCAGGCCTATTAACATTTTCTGGTGCCAGGAATTATCTGGTGTTCCAGCATCCTGGACTCAGCGCTCCCATCCCAGAGGCCCAGTCCCAACCCCTGGCCGGGGAACCAAGACCCCTCAAACCAGGCAGTGCAGCCAAAAAAAAAAAAAAAAAAGAAAAGAAAAGAAGCAGTCAAACAAAACCCAAGACAAATAGCAAAAACAAAGAAACAGCAGCAACAACAGCCAAAAGAAAACAAACAAACAAAACCCAAGACAAGTGATAAAAGCAAAACAAAATAAACAAACTATGAAACAGACCCCAAAACACAAAGAAAACAAAATAAGAGAACAACCAACCAAACAAAAAAACCCCAAAATGAAAACAAACAATAAAAACAAAACACACAAAAAAGAAAAACAGAAAGCAAACTAAAAAAAAAACCAAAACATAAAACAAACAAAAACAATCAAAAAAAGATAAAAATAAAACAAAAACAAGAACAGAAACAATAAAAAAGTAAAGTAAAAATATTAAAAGAAAAAATACTTTAAAAAGTTAAAAAAAGAAAGAAAATAAAAACAACAAAAAAGAACAAAACAAAACAAAAAAATAGTAATAATAATATTTTCCTGGGGCCTCCACTGTCAGTGTCCTTACCCCCACAGTGAGCCACAGCCAAACCCTGCCTCCACAGCAGGCTATCCAATACCTCTAGGTAGGTCTCTGGACCCACTGTGGGCACTGTGGGGTCAGCTCAGACTCTGACCTGGCACAACTCCCATGTGTACTTGCCCCCAAAGTTCACAGCTGCTAAAGCTAGACTGGTCTCAATCGTGGGAACACTTGCCCATTCAGATATTCCACAGATGCAGTGTTTACCATGCTGATTGCAGGGATTTAATCCACAGTTTGTGCAGGTGCAAGGAAGAGATTTCTGTTCCTCTTCCTTAGTCACACAGCCCCTGGAGCTCAGCTTTGCTTTTGGCCCCACCTCTGCATGTGGGCCACCCTCAGGCATCTTTTCCCTGCCCAGGCGAGAGGGGCCAAAAGCGGTAACTGATTGGGGCACACTTACTTGCTCAGGCTGGGGAAGGATAAGGCGGCCACAACTAGGGCATGCGCAAAGTGCCTGTGGTGGCAGAGACTGGAAGGAAGTTGCAACAGCCTACAGTGTGCTTGCTCTGGTGGGAGTACCTCCCAGTGCCCACAGAGGCAGGGGCTGGCATGTGGGGAGAGAGTCTGGGATGTAGGATCCGCCCCTTGCACACCACTCAGCAATGGTGCCTTGTTTCCAAGGCAGACCACACTTCCTCTAGGAGCATTCCTGGCCATGGAGCTCCTCACTCCTGTCCTCGGAGCCCCTCACTCCCATCCCCTCAGGTTTTCTCCAAGCAGCCGATAGCGGTCCTCTCTCTGATCCACTCTCCTAACCCCACACTTTAGCGCTCAGCCCCTGCCAGCATTGGCAGATTCCCATCTCAGGCTGGGGCACCCAGGGCTGATTCCCAAGGAGGCTTTGGCATGAGCGGCATGCGTGGTCCCACCGGGGCCTGTGCAGCCAACAGAGGCTTTGGCAGTGTCAGCACTCAGGACCTTGGAGCCTGCACAGATGGAGGAGGCCTTGGCTTGAGGAGCGGGCGAGCCTGTTCAGATGGGTGCCCCCCCCAGTGCCCACAGAGGCAGGGGCCAATGAGGGGGTAAGGGGTTGCAATGCTGACCCCGCCCCTTGCATGCCACTCAACAGTGGCACCTTGCTTCTATGGTGGCCCAGGCTTCTTCTGCAACATTCCCAGTTGTGGGGCTCCTTACTCCATCCCTTCAGGCTGTCTCTTCACAGCCAACAGCTGTCCCTTCCTTGGGTCCACTCTCCATACCCCACTTTCCAGCTCCCAGGCCCCCACTCTACCAGGGGGCACATGACTCATGCTGGGGTGTGCAGGGCTGTGGCACAGACCATGTGCACAGTTCTTACTTTGTCCTGCCTTCCACAGACTGGTTACTGCATTCCGCTCTGATTCCCCGAAGGTCTCTTTCTGTCCCAGCTGATTTCCCCACCGTGAGCGGGGCTTTTCTGAGTGTGGGAACCTCTCTTCACCTTCAGCTCCCTGCCAGGGGTGCTGGTCCCTTCCTGTTTACTCTTTTCTTTTTTTCTTCCTTTCATCCTATGCAGTTGTGTGGGGATTTTTCTGGTCCTTTTAAGTGTCCAAGGTCTTCCACTAGTGTTCAGCAGGTGTTCTGTGAAAATCATTCCACTTGTAGATGTATTCTTGACATACTTGTGAGGTGAGGTGAATTTCACGTCCTCCTATTCCGCAATCTTGACTACTCCCCCCCAAGACTCATATGATCTTAAGTCATTCTTTCACAATGAGTTATTTAGCACCTACTTTGTGCTTGCCATTGCTTTAGGCATTTGGGATACATCATTGAACAAAACTGACAAGATCCTGCCTTCTTGGAGCTTACATTGAAGGGGTGAGGAAAAGACACACAGAAAACAATAAACATAATAAATAAGAAAAGTTTTTAATAGATTAAAGGTGGCAAGTGTTGAAGAAAACAAAAGTAGAGCGGGATAGGGAAGCTGGAAGTGCTGGGGGTGGGGTGAGGGCATGTTGCAAAGCTAAACAGGGGTGCAAAGACTTGAAGGCATAGGCTTTAGCAACACTGATATCAAAAGGAATACATCTATGCCAAAAGTACATCTAAGACCTCACCTGTTACATTTCTAGTTTAACTTCTATATTACATGTATATCCTTATATATATTCTTTATATATCTTATATATTTTCATAGAAAAAAATACACCAAAATATCACAATGGCTATCTGTAGAAAGTGGGATTGTGGTGATTTTTTAATTTTATCTTTTATATAGTTTACTGTATTTTCTAAATTTTATAACATGAGTAGGCCCAGTTTTATTATCAAGAATAAAACAATATATGATATTTTTAAAAATGTGAGATTCATTCAACAGTGATTATTCAGAACACAATCAGTCAATCCATAATCAAAGAAAGGGTCTTGTCCCCTACATCAAAAGATTAGTTAAGGAATATATCTTTGCATGGAATAAGCCAAAATAGAGTATTCTGAAAAATGAAGTGTTAAGGGGCTGTGTGAGCTTAATGACTCTTTGCTTTAATTGATGTATTTTTAATTTAAAAAATTTCAGTTATTTATTTAATTGAAGTATAGTTGATTTGCAATGTTTCAGGTGTACAGCAAAGTGATTGTTTCACATATATATATTCTTTTTCAGATTCTTTTCCATTATAAGTTATTGCAAGATATTGAATATAGTTCTCTGTGCTATACAGTAGGTTCTTGTTGTTTGTCTGTTTTAAATATAGATGTGTGTTTCTGTTAATCTCATATTCCCAATTGAGTTCCCCCCCTTTCCCCTTTGCTAACCACTAGTCTGTTCTCTACATCTGCGAGTCTGTTTCTGTTTTGTAGATAAGTTCATTTGTGTCATAGTTTAGATTCCACATATAAGTGATATCACATGATATTTGTCTTTCTCTGTCTGACTCACTTCACTTAGTATGATAATCTCTCGGTACATTCATATTGCTGCAAATGGCATTATTTCATCCTTTTTATGGCTGAGTAGTATTCCATTGATATATATATATACCACATCCTCTTTATCCATTCATCTGTTGATGGACATTTAGGTTGCATCCATGTATTAGCTATTGTAAATAGTGCTGTTATGAACATTGGGGTGCATGTATCTTTTCAAATTAGAGTTTTCATTTTTTCCACATATATGCCCAGGAGTAGAATTGTAGGAACATATGGTAGTTCTATTTTTACTTTTTTAAGGAACCTCCATACTGTTCTCCATATTGGCTGCAACAGTTTACATTCCCACAAACAGTGTAGGAGTGTTCCCTTTTCTCCACACCCTCTCCAGCATTTATTATTTGTAGACTTTTTAATGATGGCCATTCTGATTGGTGTGAGATGGTACCTCGTTGTAGGTTTGATTTGCATTTCTCTAATAATTAGTGATGTTGAGCATCTTTTCATGTGCCTGTTGGCCATCTGTATGTCTTCTCTGGAGAAATGTCTATTTAGGTCTTCTTCCCATGTTTTGATTGAGTTGTTTGTTTCTTTTTATATTAAGCTGTTTGAGCTGTTTGTATACTTTAGAAATGCTTTAATTGATGCTTTAAATTAAATATCCAGTATCAGTCCCTGATGGTATTGGTTAAAAAGGTATTCATCATACAGAGTCCTGCTTAAGATTTTATGTTGAACATGATGAAGGAGAAGGAGAAATTGGGGAGGGAAGGGAGGAAGGGGAGTATAAGAAGGAGAAGAAGAAAAAGAAGTAGAAGGAGGAGGAGAAGACAGGGAAGCATCTAGTGCTTCTAGACTTTTTAATTTCCAAATTTTTGTAAACTGATACTTTTGTAAAATAAAACAAAAACTTCATAGCAATGTGAAATTGCTCTATATTTCTAATAGTTTGTCTCAGTTTCTAAACTTATCTCACCTCAATCCCTCTGCTGACCAGTAACAAATAGTTTTGTGATTAGCATAGGTCGGCAAACTACACTCTGAGTGCACTGACTGAACTATTGTGGTGTCACAGCAAAGCCACAAACCCAACCCTGAAGGCGGAACAAAGAGCTAGGTTCATTCAACCAGACAGTATAACTGGAATATGTTTTAGCAGTATGAGATGCATGAAAAGCCTGAAGTTTCCTCCATGATCAAAGGTTAGGATATTACACAGATACAGAATAAAAGAGCCCAGGTATCATGTCTTAAGTTTCATAACCACACCTCAAATCCTCATATTCTTGTGTATGTTGAATACCTGATTTTCTTTATGTTTCTCTTGATTTATTTTGGACTCCTGGCACCTACCCACTGTGGCACTTTAACAGCCTTCTGTCTCAGAAAGTTTTAACCTCTAACATGTTCTATATCATCAATGGGGGTAGCTAGGAGGCAAAAGTTAGTATACTGTTTCATGAATTGTATCAATGGGACACTAAGCTCAGAGAGATTAATTGAGTCATCTAGTATTACTCAACAAGTCAGCAGAAGATAAACTAAAAATAAATTTTCTGTTTTGAGAGATGACAATTGTTTTATTCAATTTGGTTTACTGAATACCTACCCTGTTTCAGGCATTATACTAGGCTAGAGCTACAGAGACTAATAAAACATAGTTCCTGTACACTGTAAAGAGATCAGATCATCTTGGATAACACTGACAAATATAATTATAATTAATTGTGATAAGTGATACAATAGTAAAATAAAGTGCTACAGGATCCTAGAGGAGAGAAGGGAATAATTTTACCTAGAAAGGTGTAAGAATTATGAAATAATTCACAGAGAGTGTAAGACCTGAGATGGAGCCTTAAAAAGTGTCATATGTCTGTAGGAAGAGAGAATGGAACAGATATTCCAAGGAGAGGGTGTAACATGTACAAAGACAAGAGTCATGCAAATCCATACACTGCCCAAAGAATGACAAACTGTCCAGTGTACCTGGGATGTAGGGTGTTCAAGAGATGGTGAGCAGGTAGTGAATGATGATTCTTACTTCTGTAAATGTAGGTGAGTGCAGGTGGTAGAGGATCTTAGATGCTGAAGAACTTAAGCTTTGCTGGGGAGCCTCTGTAGGGCTCAGAGCAGGACAAATGACATGATAGTTTTTGCCTTAGTTTGTTTATCTTCTATGAGTGCATCTTTTTTCTTGCCTAGTACATGAGAATGATACAGTATTCACCCCAAAATATTAGTGTGAATCAAGTCATTGTTTGGAAGTTGTGAATTTCAAAATGGTATTATCTGTAAGATATTTTGAACTATTGTCATCAATGTTTTCTTCCTTCCTTCCTCTTTTCCTCCCTTCCTTCCTATCAATGATCTAGCATGTAGGGTTTGGTAGAGGGGGAAAGGAGGCACCAACCAAAAATTAGAGACCAATTAGTAAGTACTGACTACACAGCCATAAGCTTATTCAGGTAAAACTCTGTTTGTAAATTATGAAGGACTGTGGAGTAAAGGAGCATTTTTGTTTTGTTTTATTTTGGTATTATTTTTATGGAGAGATGAGTCCGATCTAGAGTCTTGGACCTGTATTTGGGGCAGGAAATGGATGGGGAAGAAACTACCATGGTGGCACAGTAGCCTGAGGCTTTGGATCCTCTGTGTGCTCATCTTCGTCTAAGAAGTTGATACAGGTATTTCTTATGGCAGGGATCACCATCTCCAGAAATAGATTTCCCTGATGAGTAGTCTCCTCAGTGCTCCTTTCATGTCCTTGTTCCTTAGACTATAGCGGAAGGGCTTCATCATGGGAGTTACAACCGTATACATGATGGCAGCCACCTTATCCCTTTCTGCTGAGTAGGCAGAAGACGGAGGAAAGTAGACCCCAACAATGGATCCATAGAAGAGGGCCACAGCTAAGAAATGGGAGCCACAAGTGGAGAATGTTTTCCACTTCCCCTTGGCTGAAGGAATCCTAAGTACAGTGCAACCAATAAGGGAATAGGAGACAAAAATGAAGGTGAATGGGATGAAGATAACTGATCCCCCAATGACTAGGATTGTCAAATCATTGATCTGGGTGTCTAAACAAGCAAGCCTTAACATGGTTTCCAGGTCACAGAAGAAGTGTGGGATTTCTCTCTGATCACAGAAATTCAGGAGGCCCAGCAGACTGAGATACAGTACTGAAACAAGATTAGAGACAACCCACGGAGTCACTACCAGCAGGACACAACCCTTGGGACTCAGTAATGCAGCATAGTGTAATGGGTGACAGATGGTAATGTTCAGGTCATATGCCATGGCTGCCAAGAAGAAATTGTCCAGGTCCACCAGCAACATAAAAAAGTACATTTGTGTAAGGCACCCTGCAAAAGAGATGATTAGGCTCTGGCTTTGGATGTCTGCCAACATTTTTGGGATGGTAGTGGTTGTGAAGCAGATGTCAGTGAAGGATAGATTGCCAAGGAAGAAGTACATGGGGCTGTGGAGGTGAGCGTCATTGATAATAGCCAGGATGATAAGTAAGTTTTCCACTATGGTAACCAGATACATGCACAGAAACAGCATAAAGATGTGCTGCTGCTGTTCAGACACCACTGTGAGTCCCAGGAGGAAAAATTCGGAGATAGTTTGGTTTCCTTGGTGCATGATTTTGCTGTGTCTAAAACGGGAAAAATTCGACTTCACCATAAAATGGTAACATGACACAAAATCCAGTCAGAGGACGTTGTACCATATTATAGAAGTGAATCAAGCCTTGGAACCAGATAGTCTTTGTCTTATTTTCTGCTTACCAAAATACAAGCTCCACAAGGGCGTTGATTTTATCTACTATGTTCAGTGCAATACACCAGTGTTAAAGACAGTGCCCAGCACATAGTAGGTGTTCATAAATATTGGTTGTATTTATACAAGAATGAGTGAATAAATTAAAAAAGAAATATTTTGAATTTACCACTCAGTATCTTCATGACTGTTATCTGTGCTTTTCTAAGATTATTTCATCAATTTTAAAATGTGGAGAATACCCACTTTATAGGATTTTTGTGAGGATTGCAAGGACATATGTAAAATGCCCATATCTGTATTTTAGCTATTGCTGCACAAATAGTAGCTGATATCATTCACTAATTTGGAAAAATCACAAACTTTAAAAGCAAAAAGAAACCTTCAGAGAACATCTAGCTGAGCCTCTGTCTTTGGGCAGTTAAATATTCAATATGCATGCGATGGTTTAGCTGATCATGTTTTAGTGTTCCAGGGAGAGAGATGCCACACTCTACTTCCAGCACCTGATCCAAAATTTTATCCTTTAAGTAATTAGCTCTTCCTCAGATCTTTCTGAAAACTTCCCAGTTTTTACTTCTCAACAAGGAAAAATTAGTTATTTGCCATAAATGCTGCTGAAGTCATGCAGGGGTGTCCACTGAATTAAGCAATGCAAAGGTAAGTGTCCTTAACAAGGCTATTTATAGTGGAGCTGATTGGGCATAAGCCACAATGAAGAAAGTTTTGGGATAACACTTTTAACAGCGAGTGTTTATTGAGGGCTTACTATGTTGCAGTTGCATGCAAGTGCTAAGTGCTTTACATTGATTATTTTATTAAATATTCACCACAACTCTGTAAGCTGAGTAGGTCTACTAAGAAAATGTTCCATTTACAGATGAATAAATCAAGAATTAAAGAAGTTAAATAATTTGATAAGAGTGATGCATAGCTAGTGTAGTGGAGTGAGGATTCTGAGCTCGTTAGTCTGACTTCAGAACCTCTTACTTAACAACTATGCTCTATTGCTACTATATTGCTTACAGCTTCGTGTTTGTGAAGAGCATCACCTATGTTCTAGGCACATAAGAGCTTGCTCAGCCAACGTCACAAAGCTAGCAGGTGGTGGAGATTGACTTTGAATCTTGATGCCAAAGCGTTTTTGCCATATGTGTGTAAGTCCAAATGAGAGCAAATGGGCTAACAAATGGGAAGCTTTGTCTTTGCTTATTCCAGCTTGTACCTTATCTATGCTGCTGTGAAATCCATTTTACACACTTGCTACTTACTCAAAAATCTGTATGTCTTGGGCTTCCCTGGTGGCACAGTGGTTAAGAATCCACCTGCCAATGCAGAGGACACGGGTTCGAGCCCTGGTCTGGGAAGATCCCACATGCCAAGGGGCAACTAAGCCCGTGTGCCACAACTACTGAGTCCGCGTGCTACAACTACTGAAGCCCATGCTCCCAGAGCTGGTGCTCCATGGCAGGAGGAGCCATCACAATGAGAAGCCCGCGAACCACAATGAAAAGTAGTCCCCGCTAGCCACAACTAGAGAAAGCCCGCGTGCAGCAACGAAGACCCAACACAGCCATAAATAAATAAATAAATAAAACCTATAAAAATTAATTCTTAAAAAAAAATCTGTATGTCTTCATACAACCTTCCCAGTGTAACACAACTGGATTGCCATTGTATAAATTCACATACTTCTGCTGGTTTGCTGTTTAACTTCATACAATCTGCAAAAAGAGGTTAGCAGAACTAATGAACAGTTGGAGCAAAATCGCAGGAGAAATGTTGCACTTACTTAACAACACAATTTTCCCCAAGTACTATAGCAGTTCTTATTTGCATACTAACAAATGTGCTGATTATAAATCAGGCAGGATCAGTTCTGGTGGGACCTCTGCTAGGCAACATTTAGCCATTTCATATGTACAGAATGTACTGAAAATAATAAAGTGGCATATTATTATGTACATGTAATATAGGCTTTTCACTAATACAGACTGTATTAGCAAAATTTGACAGTCCACGTTTCTGATTCCACCTTCAAACACCATATCAGTCAGTTCCATTTAACTGCATGTTCTCATCTACTATCTCCTAGGTGGCACCATCTTTTACAACCAAACACATAAGTATCTTCAGGTTTTCAACCCTTGTATATTCAGGTCACTAATTTGTGACTTGAATCAAGGCACAATACTCTTGTAGTGGACTTGGGGAACAAACATTTGTGTATTTGGGTTGGGGATCCCCCTCATTTGGAACTTACCTAGATGTTTTGTGGCTATTTCCAAAGCTTTTCCAGAAAAAAAAACAGTTCCACTTCCTCCACTCAAAAAATGGTGATTTTCCCAGCCATAGATGTGAACCTTTTCTCTTTCTAAATACAGAAAAAGACAGAGGAGAGGGATGAAATAAAACTGAAAACCTCAACTGGTGGTGGTGTCCCTGCTGCTGGATTTAGAAAAAGATCACCCTAGGGCTCAGGACACAATTCTCTAGGCTACTCATTAGAAACCACTCTCAATTCCATCCTCTACGGATGAAGTCCTCTCTACTGGGATATATTGATACTCACTGATTTCTTGGGATTTATATATATATATATATATATCTTTTCACAGATGAGAAAACTGAAAATAAAAAAGTTAAATGATTTGCCCAAGGTCATACAACTACTTGATGGTAGAGCCAAGGTTCTTACCAGAAACTCTCACTCTTGATCCCATTTTCTTAATCACTGCACTAAAATATCCCTTATTAATCATGGGGGAGCTCTAGAAATAAAAGCATTCTGAGAACTTGACTAAAAATTATCTTCTGAAACTTCACTCCTATCTTTCTCCCTACCCTGAATCCCAGCAAAGGACCTCACTTCCTGTTCAACTCTACCTCCAAACCGAGAGATTATGGACAATTCACTACCCTCTTCTTTCTTAATGTTACTACGGAAGGTTATCCTTCCTTTTATTAAGGGCCAATCCCTTCACCTATATTCTGGATTCCTTCCCCTTTTGCTTTCCCAGAAGACTTATGCTATCAGTTAACATTTCTTATATCTTCAATCAGCCCTTCTCTACTGGATTTTTCTTTTGGCTTTAAAACATGTTATAGTCTTTCTTATGTTCAAACAAAGAGACAAGCAAGGCCCCCAGGATCCCTTAGCCTCCTCAGTTACTAAACAATCTCACTCATACCATTAAACACAAATTTCTTGAATTGTCTACATTTCTGTCTCCATTTCTTCACCTCAACCCACTCCAATCTGTCTTCTGCCTCACACAACTCTACTGAAATAGCTCTCGATAAGGTCACAATGACACCCATGTTGCTAAATCCACACTTCTTGGCAACTCAACAACACTCACCTCAGATGATGGTCCTCTTTCTTTATATATATATATATTTTTTTTAATTGAAGTATAGTTGATTTACAATGTTGTGTTAGTTTCAGGTGTACAGCACAGTGATTCAGGTATATATATATATATATATATATATATATATATATATATACACACACACACACACATATATATCATTTTTCAGATTCTTTCCCCTTGTAGGTTAGTACAAAATATTGAGTATATTTCCCTGTGCTATACAGTAGGTCCTCTTTCTTGATGTACCCTCTTTTGTTGGATGTTGAGAACCTGCAATCCCCTGGTTTTCCTTCTATCTCTTTGACCACTCTTTCTCCATCTCCTTTCATGGCTCTTCAATATAACCTTTAAATGTTTGTTGTGATATCACGAAGTTTTTATTTGCTCACTCTATTCTATCCCTAGAGTAAAATTATCCACTTTCATGACTTCAGTTACCATCTTTATGCTGATGATTCTGTTTCTTATCTTTAATTAGCTCTCTCTTCTGAGCCCCAGAACCACACACCTGACTGTTTGTTATATACAATTCTATATCTCGTAAGCACCTCAAATTCAGTATTTTCAAAACCATATTCATTGTCTACCCACAACGCTGCTGAAATCAATTTTGGCCCTCCTCTATTATTCCTTACCTCAATAAAATATAGCATTATCAATTTTTGATACCTTCCATCTTTATTTCTTAAGATCCCATTATTTAAGTCCTGTAGATTCCCCATCTTAAATATCTCTCAAATGTATCTGCTTCTCTCCATCACCCTATTCTAAGCCATCACCATGTCTCTGCATCTACTTTTGTTCCCTCCAAACAGTCCCCAGGCTGATAATTTTCAGTGACTTCCTAATCCTCTTAGTTTATGGTCCAGAATTAATAATGTAGCCTACAATGCCTGGCCCTCTTCTGAATTCTCACGTTGTGCCACTTTCCCCTTCTTTCAGTTTCTTGAAAATACCAAATTCCTTCTTGCCTTATTGTTTTTTTCATATGTTTGTATTCTCTTTCTGGAAGGGAACAGCCTTTATATTTGGCTAACTCATGTTTTTATTTCAGTTCTCAATTTAAATGCTCCTTCTGAAGGTATACCTTTTCTGACCTCTCAAGACTATGTCAAATCCTTGCAGTGACATCCCATAGCCATGTATACATCTCCTATGAAAAGTACTGCAAATACTTATTTTTCCTATTATCCTATAAATTCTATAAGGATAGGGAATATGTCTACCTACTGTTATATTCTCAGTGCTTAGCAAAGTGCCTGACAAATTGTTCATACTCAACAATTTGTGAATGATTGAATTAATAGAAGAATAGAAATTATTTATAGAACAATTAATTTGAGGTAGGGGTAGGGATCATGGAAGACTTTAAAGAGAAAATAGCTTAAAAATATGTCTTACGTAATGAAATGGAGGATGGGATGGAGGCATTCTAGCAATTTGAAACACAATTTGTAAAGATATAGAGGGGAAAAAAGTGTGAGTCCTCAAAATACAAGATGCGTGCAGTAACTTAGAGTTGTCCAGTGTGGGCTGTAGCACAGGAGATAGTGGTAGAAAGTGAGACTAGCTATAGCACAGGAGAAAGTGGTAGAAGGTGAGACTAGAAAGTAATAGGTTGGGTATGATTGTGAAGGTTTTTGTGTATACCATATGATTAAGGATGCTTGGCAACATCTAAGAGAAATAGTAAGCATCATTTTCTGTCTTGGGAAATTCAGAGATCAGAGCTGACTGACAGGTACCAGGTAAGAACTAACATCAGAAGTACAAAGCAAAATAGCTATAAATAATTACTTCTTTCCTTTGTGGCTCTACTTCTATGTTTGCAGGCTCCCTAGAAACCCGACCCCCTATTTATAGTGACCAGAGAGCTTGTGTGGGGCTTGACTGACTTTCCAACTCACTAGAGAAATGGCTGAGTATAAAGACAGAGGAATGAGGAATCATGTCACTCTCTTGTGAACCCATCAGCGCAATTCCCCAGGCCAGTAGAAAAATGGTGTCTCTTCATTCCCCTTTTGTGTTCCTTTTTCAATTTGGTAAATCACTTCACAAACTTCACTGGATTTTCCATTTTTTTCAGGAGCCTTGAACTTTCCTAGAGGAGATTTCTAAGTCTTTAGGCAATTGGTATTCAGTATTGTAATGTCTGATTCTTTAAAGGGACATATTTGGAAACAGAACAGTGACACTGACCTTTTCTCTGAGTGGCTGCCTTTGCAAACGTCATAGCAAATGCGTTTAGGAATTGCTCATTCGTGGGGGCTGTTGAGAGGCCAGGGAAGGAAAGAGTCCTGGGAATTGACAATAGCAGCAAAGCAGTACAGGAAAGAGCAGGGATGTTCAGATATGATGAATGGGGTCATTTTTGCTTTGAAAAGATTGATGCTTCCTCATTTGGAGGATGGATCCAAATACCCTTAAATTCTTAGTTGAATATATGTTTGTTTTGACACAGAGTATCATAAACATGGCCATGGTTTTAGTTGAACTTATATTCTCAACTACCTGAGTGACCTTTGGAAAGCCCTTTCTCTGGGTATTAGTTTTATCCTCTGTAAAATGAGAGGGTTAGACTAAATTATCTCTATACCCCCTTCCCACTCTGACACTTGACAATTCTATGATTTCTAATTGGGTACATTTATGAAGGTTGTGGTGGAAATGTGATCATATATGACTAGAAGGTGGGTAGTAGAAATAGTACAGTTTCTTTTCATCTAACAATGTGGGTTTGGTGTATGTGTTTTGATGTATAATTCATGAAGTTTTTCAATTTCTAGCTTAGAAAGAGTTTGTGACAATAAAATTACATTCTGCCTGATGGGTTCACCTATGCTATGTGTGGGGGTAGTGGGCTTATTATAGAAGAGGTGTTAGGGAAGAGGGGTCATCTGGAGGTGGTAGTAAAGGTTAGCAGCAGAAGGGAGAGAAAAAGATTAAACATAGCTTTAAGTAATCTGATTAATAAAAGTTTTTGAAAAACACTAGGAACTGTTATCAGCTTGTCAACTAGATTGGAGCCAATCTCTGTTTCTTCCTTTAATGGCAACCTCTTCAGGGTAGACAAACAGATTATCCATTAATTCATTGTTTCACTAATGGGAGAAAGAGGCATTATTAAAGCTCTTCTTCAGGATTAGAGAAGAGGAAATGAAGTGAGAGAAGCATGCCATAGGTCTCCCCTCTCCTCTCTCATCCAGTTGGGAGAGGGGGCCCAAGGATCTAGGATTGACTCCCCTTCTTACCTGTTTCTTTTTCCCCTCCACAAACATCCTTTACAGCAAAAAAACAAAAATAAAAACAAAAAATACTGAGAGGAGTGAGAAAGCTAAGAGAGCAAGTGTTAGATTACCTACAGTATCCCTGTTCCATCCAGTTATCAATTTATGAAGGTCTTGTTGGCAGCTACATAAGGAGATATTGGGACCTAGTGGGACTATTGAAGGGAGATCAGTAGGGAGATATTTGGGCATCAAAGTTAAACCATTTAGTTCCTATTATCACAGAGAATCATAGCAGATTGTGTCACATTTTGCTATTCAGCTTGCTTTTTTGGTGCATGAGCCATATTTTTCCAACCCTTAGCTTTTATGCTTCCCCATAACATTAGATTATTTTGTCAGTGAAAAGAAATGCAGGAAAGAGAAATTTAGAACAGATAAAGCACAGGTAATGAAGACCATACTCAGAAGCAGCTATACAGAACACACAAGTTGGTTAGGGAGAACACATACTTGTACAATGACAGCTCTGCATCCCAAAGTAGTCTTTTAAAGCAAAAACTGAACAAAGGCAAACAACAGAATGCAAAGTAGAGGAATTGAATAGTCAGAGTTAGGTGGGTTTTATCATAAAAGACGTCCTGGAGAACATAAGTTTAGGGGAGGTGACAGTTCCTATACCCATAATTGCTTCATAATCAGGAGATCATTGGGACTCTTTTCTAGTCAATGCTTCAATCTCAGTAGTAATCTTGATATTTTCAACTGCGGTATGGAATTATTGGTCTGTGTTAAGTAATATTTGTTGTCATGTGGGTCTTAGGGAGCACACTGTCCTTGAAGACAGCTGGCAAGGGAACAAGGTACTTGCAAGCTTCTAATTGGCCTGGGAAAGGATGCAATTTGCCACCTGAAGTGCCAAGGGAACAAGTACACAGTGTACTTCTTCCCTAATGAGATTCAAGGTTGGTAGAGAAGGAGGATCTTCCTGATTTTCAGTTACTTAGATGAAGTGAAAGACAGAATTCAACAACGAAGTACAGAGTAAGGGTCACAGTGACCCAAGGTTTTAGCAGCCCTTAAATCTCTATAGCATTCTTTCAGAACCAACCTGAGGCATGGGTCTCTTGGGACAATAGCCGTGTCTTTAGAGGGAAAAGCCTTTTGCTGGGAGACAAGAGCTCTGGTCCCAAATCCGGCTTGAAATCTTATTTTCAGTGTGACTTTGAACATATTATTTTCCTAATATGCATACTGGATTTATGATCTATTAAACACGAAGGAATTCCTTTCCTGGCTATGTAACTTGATCCCATCAGATAACTTTAGAATATAACAATCTTTGTATTTACCACATGATGGTTTGGAAGGGTAGTAGGATGGAGAGGGGAGTGCTGGGAGTTGGATAATTGGAAATGTAGGAGTGCTTTAGTGAGCTCCACCAATAGATAAATCGTGAGAGGGATGTAATTGTAGACTCCTTCATTCAACTGTATCATCTGGCAGGCCTGCCTTACACTTTGCCTCTTTTCTCTCTATCAGTTTCATTACTGCTATGGACTGAATTGTGTCCCCCCACCCAAATCCATATGTTGAAGCCCTAACCCCCCGTGTGATGGCATTTGGAGATGGGACCTTTTGGAGGTAATTAGGTTTAGATGAGGTTATGAGTGTGGGCACCTCATGATGGGATTAGTATTAGATGTCTGATAAAAAGAGACATCAGAGTGTGCTCGCTCTCTCTCTCTCTCTCTCTCTCTCTCTCTCTCTCTCTTTCTCTCTCTTTCTGCCATGTGAGAACACAGCAAGAAGGTGGTTGTTTGCAAGCTGGGAACAGAGCTCTTACCATTAATTGACCATGCTGGCACCCTGATCTGCAACTTCTAGCCTCCAGAACTGTGAGAAAATAAATTTCTGTTGTTTAAGCCACTCAGTGGTATTTTGTTATGGCAGCCTTAGCAGACTAAGACAAGTACCCTCTCCGAAACTGGGCTTGCCATGTGATCTGTAAAGAAAGGAAATCTAATACCACCAATTTGAGTTTATGTTCTTGAGAATCAGTTAGAGCCTGGCTCTTCAGGGGTCTCTTTTTGAGGGGCAATAAAAATTATTTTTTCTATTGCTATAGTGAGGAACTGGGCTTGATTACCCTCTTTTGTATCAAAATAATCACCCCTACCTTGCACATACATACTCCATTTTACACCATTTGTGTATTTCTTACTAGTGTATCTTTTCTCCATGTTTGCTACTCCTTAGTCATGGGAACAAAGAAGCTAGAGGACATTATAGCAGAGTTCGAAGCTATTGGTTTCTCTTCAGGTGTGACATTGATGAGCCTGTTTATCATTTTTTCCTCAGCCATGGGATACCTTTAGGATTATCTAATATGTGGACACTATGTCACCATGTAAATCTGCAATTCTATTCTGTTGCTGTGTTAAGGTCTGTGAACTCTTGGTGGTTAATCCATTAGAAAGTTAATTCAGGCGATATTTATTGAGCACCTATGAACATGCAAAGTGATAGGCAAATTCACTTTTGCCCATATGGCACTTATATTCTTGTGGGAGAATACAGATAATAAATATATACAGAGAAATGAATTTAAAAACATAATTTTAGCTGATAATAGCTAGAATAAATGCTGGAATAAAATGGTGTAGAGAATTGCTGGGTCAGTGATTGCTTTAGGTAAGTTGATCAGGGAATTTTTCTCTGAGGAAGTGACAAGTGAGCTGAGACCTAAGTAATGAGTGATGAGAAAGAGCTGGAGATTGCAGATAGAGACTAGTGAAAAAGATCTAAGCTGGAAATGTAGTGGGCATGTACTTAGAATGTAAATTAAATCAATGTGTCTGGAAGTAATGAGAGAGACAGATAGATGATGATGTCAAAAGATATTCAAGGGCACCTAATAGCGGAGTCCAGAATGCTATGGTGAAGTGTTTGGACTTAATTCTGAAAGCAGTGTAAAGCCATTGATAGGATTAAGAAAGGAAGAAAAGAGGTCTGATTTACACTTTGCAAAGATGATTCTGGTTGCCATCTGGACGATGGGCTATAGGGGGCCAGAGTAAAGACAGAGAGCCCAGTTATAGGCTACTGTAGTAATCTAAGAGAAAGACAATTGGATTGGGCTAAGAGGGTACAGTGGAGGTAAATAGAAGTCTTTGGCTACTGGATGACCTTTTAGAGTAGAGCAGGCAGAGTATGATGGATTGGATATAGTGGTTATATGCAATGCCATGACTATGGTCATCACTGTGGCCCTTATTCATCTTTGCCTTCCTACTCAACTTCTGCCATTCAAATATAATCTCCTCTTGGTTTCCAGTATTCTTCTTATATTTCAATATGGCATGCCTTAGTGTGAACCTACTTGCATCAGTATTGCTGGGTACTCAATTGGCCCTTTTAATCTGGAAACTATTTCTTGAGTTCTGGGAATTTTACTTAAATGATTTCTTTGGTAATTTCCTCTCCTCCATTTTCACTGCTCTCTTTCAGAAAAACCTTTCATTCCTATCAAACCTATTCCAAACCTCCTGGTTTGATCTTCTAAATAAAAAGATTTTTTTTTCTTACTTTCTGTCTCTGTTTCCTTGGACTAGTTTTTTTTTTTTTTACATCTTTATTGGAGTATAATTGCTTTACAATGGTGTGTTAGTTTCTGCTTTACAACAAAGTGAATCAGCCACAGATAGACACACGTTCCCATATCTCCTCCTTCTTGCGTCTCCCTCACTCCCACCCTCCCCATCCCACCCCTCCAGGTGGTCACAAAGCACCGAGTTGATCTCCCTGTGCTATGCGGCTGCTTCCCACTAGCTATCTATTTTACATTTGGTAGTGTATATATGTCCATGCCACTCTCTCACTTTGTCACAGCTGAACCTTCCCCCTCCCCATATCCTCAAGTCCATTCTCTAGTAGGTCTGTGTCTTTATTCCTGTCTTACCCCTAGGTTCTTCATGACATTTTTTCCCCTTAAATTCCATATATTTGTGTTAGCATACAGTATTTGTCTTCCTCTTTCTGACTTACTTCACTCTGCATGACAGACTCTAGGTCTATCCACCTCATTACAAATAGCTCAATTTCGTTTCTTTTTATGGCTGAGTAATATTCCATAGTATATATGTGCCACATCTTCTTTATCCATTCACCCGATGATGGGCGCTTAGGTTCTTTCCATCTCCGGGCTATTGTAAATAGAGCTGCAATGAATATTTTGGTACATGGCTCTTTTTGAATTATAGTTTTCTCAGGGTATATGCCCAGTAGTGGGATTGCTGGGTCATATGGTGGTTTAAATAGAAATACATATGGTAGTTCTCTTTGTAGTTTTTTAAGGAACCTCCATACTGTTCTCCATAGTGGCTGTACCAATTCACATTCCCACCAGCAGTGCAAGAGTGTTCCCTTTTCTCCACAACCTCTCCAGCATTTACTGTTTCTAGGTTTTTTCATGAAGGCCATTCGGACCGGTGTAAGATGATATCTCATTGTAGTTTTGATTTGCATTTCTCTAATGATTAATGACGTTGAGCATTCTTTCATGTGTTTGTTGGCAATTTGTATATCTTCTTTGGAGAAATGTCTCTTTAGGTCTTCTACCCATTTTTGGATTGGGTTGTTTTTCTGTTATTGAGCTGCATGAGCTGCTTGTAAATCTTGGAGATTAATCCTTTGTCAGTTGTTTCATTTCCAAATATTTTCTCCCATTCTGAGGGTTGCCTTTTGGTCTTGTTTATGGTTTCCTTTGCTGTGCAAAAGCTTTGAAGTTTCATTAGGTCCCATTTGTTTATTTTTGTTTTTATTTCCATTTCTCTAGGAGGTGGGTCAAAAAGGATCTTGCTGTGATTTATGTCATACAGTGTTCTGCCTATGTTTTCCTCTAAGAGTTTGATAGTTTCTGGCCTTACATTTAGGTCTTTAATCCATTTTGAGTTTACTGTTGTGTATGGTGTTATGGAGTGTTCTAATCTCATACTTTTACATGTACCTGTCCAGTTTTCCCAGCCCCACTTATTGAAGAGGCTGTCCCTTCTCCAGTGTACATTCCTGCCTCCTTTATCAAAGATAAGGTGACCATATGTGCGTGGGTTTATCTCTGGGCTTTCTATCCTGTTCCATTGATCTGTGTTTCTGTTTCTGTGCCAGTATCATACTGTCTTGATTACTGTAGCTTTGTAGTATAGTCTGAAGTCAGGGATCCTGATTCCTCCAGCTCCGTTTTTCGTTCTCAAGATTGTTTTGGCTATTCGGGGTCTTTTGTGTTTCCATACAAATTGTGAAACTTTTTGTTCAAGTTCTGTGAAAAATGCCAGTGGTGATTTGATAGGGATTGCATTGAATCTGTAGATTGCTGTGGGTAGTAGAGTCATTTTCACAATGTTGATTCTTCCAATCCAAGAACATGGTATATCTCTCCATGTATTTGTATCATCTTTAATTTCTTTCATCAGTGTCTTATAATTTTATGCATACAGGTCTTTTGTCTCCTTAGGTAGGTTTATTCCTAGATATTTTATTCTTTTTGTTGCAATGGTAAATGGGAGTGTTTTCTTGATTTCACTTTCAGAGTTTTCATCATTAGTGTATAGGAATGCCAGAGATTTCTGTGCATTAATTTTGTGTCCTGCTACTTTACCAAATTCATTGATTAGCTGTAGTAGTTTTCTGGTAGCATCTTTAGGATTCTCTATGTATAGTATCGTGTCATCTGCAAACAGTGACAACTTTACTTGTACTTTTCCAATTTGGATTCCTTTTATTTCCTTTTCTTCTCTGATTGCTGTGGCTAAAACTTCCAAAACTATGTTGAATAAAAGTGGTGAGAGTTGGCAACGTTGTCTTGTTCCTGATCTTAGTGGAAATGCTTTCAGTTTTTCACCATTGAGGACGATGTTGGCTGTGGGTTTGTCATATATGGCCTTTATTATCTTGAGGAAAGTTCCCTCTATGCCTGCTTTCTGTAGGGTTTTTATCATAAATGGGTGTTGAATTTTGTCGATAGCTTTCTCTGCATCTATTGAGATGACCATATGGTTTTTCTCCTTCAATTTGTTAATATGGTGTATCACATTGACTGATTTGCGTATACTGAAGCGTCCTTGCATTCCTTTGATAAACCCAACTTGATCATGGTGTATGATCCTTAAATGTGCTGTTTGATTCTGTTTGCTAGTATTATGTTGAGGATTTTTGCATCTATGTTCATCCGTGATATGGGCCTGTAGTTTTCTTTCCTTGTGATATCCTTGTCTGGTTTTGGTATCAGGGTGATGGTGGCCTTGTACAATGAGTTTGGGAGTGTTCCTCCCTCTGCTATATTTTGGAAGAGTTTGAGAAGGATATGTGTTAGCTCTTCTCTAAAAGTTTGATAGAATTCGTTTGTGAAGCCATCTGGTCCGGAGCTTTTGTTTGTTGGAAGATTTTTAAACACAGTTTCAATTTCACTGCTTGTGAGTGGTCTGTTCATATTTTCTATTTCTTCCTGATTCAGTCTTGGCAGCTTGTGCATTTCTGAGAATTTGTCCATTTCTTCCAGGTTGTCCATTTTTTTGGTATAGAGTTGCTTGTAGTAATTTCTCATGATCTTTTGTATTTCTGCAGTGTCAGTTGTTACTTCTCCTTTTTCATTTCAAATTCTATTGATTTGAGTCTTCTCTCTTTTTTTCTTGATGAGTCTGGCTAATGGTTTATCAATTTTGTTTATCTTCTCAAAGAACCAGCTTTTAGTTTTATTGATCTTTGCTATTGTTTCCTTCATTTCTTTTTCATTTATTTCTGATCTGATCTTTATGATTTGTTTCCTTCTGCTAACTTTGCGTTTTTTTGTTCTTCTTTCTCTAATTGCTTTAGGTGCAAGGTGGTTGTTTATTCGAGATGTTTCCTGTTTCTTAAGGTAGGATTGTATTGCTATAAACTTCCCTCTTAGAACTGCTTTTCCCGCATCCCATAGGATTTGGGTTGTCGTGTCTCCATTGTCATTTGTTTGTAGGTATTTTTTGATTTCCTGTTTGATTTCTTCAGTGATCACTTCGTTATTAAGTAGTGTATTGTTTAGCCTCCATGTGTTTGTACTTTTTATAGATCCTTTCCTGTAATTGCTATCGAGTCTCATAGCGTTGTGGTCGGAAAAAATACTTGATACAATTTCAATTTTCTTATATTTACCAAGGCTTGATTTGTGACCCAATATATGATCTATCCTGGAGAATGTTCCATGAGCACTTGAGAAAAATGTGTATTCTGCTGTTTTTGGACGGAATGTCCTATAAATATCAATTAAGTCCATCTTGTTTAATGTATCATTTAAAGGTTGTGTTTCCTTACTTATTTTCATTTAGGATGATCTGTCCATTGGTGAAAGTGGGGTGTTAAAGTCCCCTACTGTGAATGTGTTACTGTCGATTTCCCCTTTTATGGCTGTTAGTATTTGCTTTATGTATTGAGGTGCTCCTATGTTGGGTGCATAAATATTTACAATTGTTATATCTTTTTCATGGATCAATCTCTTGATCATTATGTAGTGTCCTTCTTTGTCTCTTCCAATATTCTTTATTTTAAAGTCTATTTTGTCTGATATGAGTATTGCCACTCCAGCTTTCTTTTGGTTTCCATTTGCATGGAATATCTTTTTCCATCCCCTTACTTTCAGTCTGTATGTGTCTCTAGGTGTGAAGTGGGTCTCTTGTAGACAGCATATATATGGGTCTTGTTTTTGTATCCATTCAGCCAGTCTGTGTCTTTTGGTGGAAGCATTTAATCCATTTATATTTAAAGTACTTATCTATATGCATGTTCCTATTTCCATTTTATTAATTGTTTTGGGTTTGTTATTGTAGGTCTTTTCCTTCTCTTATGTTTCTTGCTTAGATAAAACCCTTTAGCATTTGTTGTGAAGCTGGTTTGGTGGTGCTGAACTCTCTCAGCTTTTGCTTGTCTGTAAAGTTTTTAATTTCTCCATCAAATCTGAATAAGATCCTTGCTGGGTAGAGTAATCTTAGTTGTCGGTTTTTCTCCTTCATCACTTTAAATCTGTCCTGCCAGTCCCTTCTGCATTGCAGAGTTTCTGCTGAAAGATCAGCTGTTAACCTTATGGGGATTCCCTTGTGTGTTATTTGTTGTTTTTGCCTTGGTGATTTTAATATGTTTTCTTTGTATTTAATTTTTGACAGTTTGATGAATATGTGTCTTGGCGTGTTTCTTCTTGGATTTATCCTGTATGGGACTCTCTGTGCTTCCTGGGCTTGATTAACTATTTCCTTTCCCATATTAGGGAAATTTTCAACTATAATCTCTTCAAATATTTTCTCAGTCCCTTTCTTTTTTCTCTTCTTCTTCTGGGACCCCTATAATTCGAATGTTGGTGCGTTTAATGTTGTCCCAGAGGTCTCTGAGACTGTCTTCCATTGTTTTCATTCTTTTTTCTTTATTCTGCTCTGCAGTAGTTATTTCCACTATTTTATCTTCCAGGTCACTTATCCGTTCTTTTGCCTCAGTTATTCTGCTATTGATCCCTTCTAGAGTTTTTTTAATTTCATTTATTTTGTTGTTCATCATTGCTTGTTTCATCTTTAGTTCTTCTAGGTCCTTGTTAAATGTTTCTTGCATTTTCTCTATTCTATTTCCAAGATTTTGTATCATCTTTACTATCATTATTCTGAACTCTTTTTCAGGTAGACTGCCTATTTCCTCTTCATTTTTTAGGTCTGATGGGTTTTTATCTTGCTCCTTCATCTGCTGTGTGTTTTACTGTCTTTTCATTTTGCTTATCTTACTGTGTTTGGGGTCTCCTTTTTGCAGGCTGCAGGTTCGTAGTTCCTGTTGTTATTGGTGTCTGTCCCCAGTGGCTACAGTTGGTTCAGTGGTTTGTGTAGGCTTCTTGGTGGAGGGGACTAGTCCCTGTGTTCTGGTGGATGAGGCTGGATCTTCTCTTTCTGGTGGGCAGGTCCTCGTCTGGTGGTGTGTTTTGGGGTGTCTGTGGACTTATTATGATTTTAGGCAGCCTCTCTGCTAATGGGTGGGGTTGTGTTCCTGTCTTGCTAGTTGTTTGGCATACTGTGTCCAGCACTGTAGCTTTCTGGTCGTTGAGTGAAGCCTGGTCTTGGCATTGAGATGGAGATCTCTGGGAGATTTTCGCCATTTGATATTATGTGGAGCTGGGAGGTCTCTTGTGGACCAGTGTCCTGAAGTTGGCTCTACCACCTCAGAGGTACAGTACTGACTCCTGCCTGGAGCACCAAGAGCCTTTCATCCACACGGCTCAGAATGAAAGGGAGGAAAAAGTAGGAAGAAAGAAAGAGGATAAAAGAAAATAAAATAACGTAAGATAAAATAAATTAAAGTTATTAAGATAAAAAATAATTATTAAGTAAAAAATTTTTTTCAAAAGTAAAAAAAACGGACGGATAGGACCCTAGGACAAATGGCGAAAGCAAAGCTATACAGACAAAATCTCACACAGAAGCATACACACTCACAAAAAGAGGAAAAGGGGAAAAAATAATAAATCTTGCTCTCAAAATCCACCTCCTCAATTTGGGATGATTCGTTGTCTATTCAGGTATTCCACAGATGCAGGGTACATCAAGTTGATTGTGGAGATTTAATCCGCTGCTCCTGAGGCTGCTGGCAGAGATTTCCCTTTCTCTTCTTTGTTTGCACACCTTCCGGGGCTCAGCTTTGGATTTGGCCCCGCCTCTGCATGTAGGTTGCCGGAGGGTATCTGTTCTTTGCTCAGACAGGACGGGGTTAAAGGAGCTGCTGATTCGGGGGCTCTGGATCACTCAGGGCGGGGGGAGGGAGGGGCACGGCGTGCGGGGCGGGCCTGCAGCGGCAGAGGCCGGCGTGACGTTGCACCAGCCTGAGGCGCGCCGTGCGTTCTCCTGGGGAAGTTGTCCCTGGATCCCGGGACCCTGGCAGTGGCGGGCTGCACACGCTCCCCGGAAGTGGGGTGTGGATAGTGACCTGTGCTCACACACAGGCTTCTTGGTGGCTGCAGCAGCAGCCTTAGTGTCTCATGCCCGTCTCTGGGGTCCGCGCTGTTAGCCGCGGGTCACGACCGTCTCTGGAGCTCCTTTAAGCAGTGCTCTTAATCCCCTCTCCTCACGCACCAGGAAACAAAGAGGGAAGAAGAAGTCTCTTGCCTCTTTGGCAGCTCCATATTTTTCCCACGCCGCCAACACCAGTTCTCTCACTGCGCTCCGACCGAAGCCCAAGCCTCAGCTCCCAGCGCCGCCCGCCCCGGCAGGTGAGCAGACAAGCCTCTCGGGCTGGTGAGTGCCGGTCGCCACTGATCCTCTGTGCGGGAATCTCTCCGCTTTGCCCTCCGCAGCCATGTTGCTGTGCTCTTCTTCGTGGCTCTGAAGCTTTCCCCCTCCGCCAGCCGCAGTCTCCACCCGAGAAGGGGCTTCCTAGTTTGTGGAAACCTTTCTTTCTTCACAGCACCTTCCCAGTGGTGCAGGTCCCGTCCCTATTCTTTTGTCTCTGTTTTTTTTTTTTTTTTTGCCCTACCCAGGTACGTGGGGAGTTTCTTGCCTTTTGGGAGGTCTGAGGTCTTCTGCCAGCATTCAGTAGGTGTTCTGTAGGAGTTGTTCCACGTGTAGATGTATTTCTGATGTATCTGTGGGGAGGAAGGTGATCTCCGCGTCTTACTCTTCCACCATCTTCCCCCTTTGGTCTAGTTTTTGTGAGAATCTTTCAACTTCATTTTCCACTACTTCTACTGAAGCTTTATTTCTGCTGTCATTTAAAATATACAAGAACTCTTTTATTTAATGCACATTTAAAAAATAATATACTATTCTTGTTTAATGACTACAATATCTTCTTTTATATTTCTGATGATTTTTAAGGTTCTCGTCTTCCTGAAATGTTTCCTCTAAGTTGCTTTTTTTCCTCATTTGTTTTGATCTCTTCCTTCCATGAAATAATTAAAAACAAATCATATGTCTTGCGATCCTTGAATGTTTGGTTATATTTGAATGGGGCATGAAAAGCACAATTAAAACTTTTTGTTATGGTGGGCCCTACTGTAGGATGATTTGGCTGGATTCTTTCCTTTGGTGAACCCCTAATTATTTTCAGATAATTTTCTGTAAGTCTGGTCAAATTCTCTCAGAAAATAATCTTCCAGTTGGGGGATACAAGCGTTGGCTGTAGGTTTCTGAGAACCAAGTGGAAGAGGGCTGGTGGTCTCAACATGCAGTATATAGCTAGACTTTCACCTAATCTTACACTCAGTTCTAAGACAGAATTCCTATTTTAATTATCAGAGAATAAGTCTCTAGTCTTTTATGAGAGGGAAGTACGTAGAGGAGTTACCCAGCTGTAAAGAATAAAGGGGATTTGGAGGCCTAATTGCTTCACAAATCACTTATCTACTAATTCCCATGTTTTGGGCTCCACTTTTACCCTCACTTATAGAAGTACCGGATGCTGACTAGATGCTGCTAGTTTCTGAGCCTTTTGGGGGGAGTTTGTTGTTACAAATTGTATTGTTCATTTTCTCACTGCTGGTTTAGGATTCAGGTTCCTTGGGTCTGCTAATCAGTTAATATTTGCTCTTTAGCTTTCCATTTCCTAAAATGCTGCTGTTTTCATACTCTTTCCTGTTTTTTTCTCATGGGTTTACGGCTCTAAAATAGTTCTTTTATGTCATTTATAGATAAATATGAATGTCTAATCCACTGCATTTAACTGGAAACCCTTTTTCATCATGGCATTTAACAAGTTTATTGTAGCACTTTCGTTGTATTATATATTTATATATTTGTTTATTATATGTCTTCATCTACAAGTATGCATGTTTCATAAAAATAGGGATATTGTCTATCTTGTTCACTATGCATTTCTAGTGCCTAGGACATAATAGACCCTCAGTAAATATTTGTTGAATAAATTAATCTGGCATTTTATTATTTGGAAGAAATGATATTTGTAGTCTTAACATCTGATAGTGTTTGTGGGAAAAGTGAAAATAATTATATAGCAAATTAGTCAAGTCAAAATGATAATTAGTGACTCAAGGAAAAGAGGTATACAGGACAAGATACATAATAATAGTACATAAATTTTCACTTTTTCCATACATATTCCAATTTTTGTGTTAAAAGACCAACTGGATGTGCAAAATAAATTTATTTTAGAAGCCTAAGAAAAGCCAAATAGAGATCAATTAGCAGATTTTTGCAGTTTCCAGGTGAGAAAAATTTTTCACCTAGTAGAGGGGTTAGAAAGTATTGAACAGAATTTAGAAGATAGAGTTAGAAGGACTTGGTTACCTTTGGATAAGGGAGGAGTGGAGAAAGGAGGTATTGATATTAAGGTGTTAAGTGTGACTCCTAGGTTTCTGGCTAGATGGAGAGTTGCACCCTTCACTCAGATGGTCAGACTAACTGGAGGAGGACAAGAGTATATATGGGGAAGTAAGCATTGACATTAATTTGCCCTGCTTCTTCTGCAACTGCCCAAGTATTTTTCATTTGGCTCTTTTGCCCCAAACATAGAAAAAAAAGCTTTAATCTGAATTACTCAGATTTCCAGTATTCTATTTTGCTCTTCTTGCATAGACTTAGATAAGCAATAAAGGACATGGGAAGGGGGAAGGGTAAGTGAGAGAGTGGCATGGACATATATACACTACCAAGTGTGAAATAGATAGCTAGTGGGTAGCAGCCGCATAGCACAGGGAAATCAGCTCGGTGCTTTGTGACCACCTAGAGGGATGGGTTAGGGTGGGTGGAAGGGAGACGCAAGAGGGAGGGGATATGGGACTATATGTATACGTATAGCTGATTCATTTTGTTATATAGCAAAAACTAACACACCATTGTAAAGCAATTATACTCCAATAAAGATGTTTAAAAAAGTGAATGAAAATAATTGTTATTATTGCCTGACACCACAAACTGTTAATAGCAGTACAGCCTAAAGTGTATCAGTTGAGTGCATAAAATCTGCTGACCTGGGGATGAGATGACCTGGGTTCTAGATTCAGCTCTGTCACTAACTCATTGTATCATGTTACACTAGTCATATAACTTTGGTTTCCTTATGTGTAAAATCAGGTTGCTAATAAAGTAATTGCACTATTGCCAAGCTATTCCTTGGGAAAGTAGAGAAGATCTATGTTTATTTTGAGAGCTAGAAAGAGAGAGTATTTATAAATAATTAATGTACAAATATGTTCTGAAGAGAAAGCTACAATGTATTAGCCTACATAGCAGCTAATAATGACCACCATTTATTGAGAAGCTGTCATGTGCCATGTGCTTTACCTATGTTTCATATTTAATCATCACGATAGCATATGAGCTTAGTATTACTATCATCTTTTTACAGACAAGAAAGGTGAGGTTCAGAGAGGACAACTTTGCTAAAGTAAAACTGTTACTTCGTAGTAAATACAAGATTCAGACTCAGTTTTGTTGTACTTCAAAGCCAATATATTTTCAACTTTATTATTTATTTATTTATTTAACATCTTTATTGGAGTATAATCGCTTTACAATGGTGTGTTCGTTTCTGCTTTATAACAAAGTGAATCAAAGTGAATACATATACATATATCCCCTCCCTCTTGCGTCTCATCCAATACTATATTTTGGGCATAGTGGACTGCCCAGAAACATGTCTATGAATTTAAACTCATTGAATCTTCTTTTTTTTTTTCCAATAGGTATTTTGTTTCTTTTTCTTTAACATCTTTATTGGAATATAATTGCTTCACAATGGTGTGTTAGTTTTTGCTTTATAACAAAGTGAATAAGCTATACATATACATATATCCCCATATCTCCTCCCCCTTACATCTCCCTCATACCCTCCCTATCCCACCCCTCTAGGTGGTCAGAGAGAACTGAGCTGATCTCCCTGTGCTATGTGGCTGCTTCCCACTAGCTATCTAATTTACATTTGGTAGTATATATAAGTCCATGCCACTCTCTCACTTCATCCCAGCTTACCGTTCCCCATCCCCGGGTCCTAAAGTCCATTCTCGACGTCTGCGTCTTTATTCCTGTCCTGACCCTAGGTTCTTCAGAACCTATTTTTTTTTTTTTTAGATTCCATATATATGTGTTAGCATATCATATTTGTTTTTCTCATTCTGACTTACTTCACTCTGTATGTCAGACTCTAGGTCCATCCACCACACTATAAATAACTCAATTTCGTTTCTTTTTATGGCTGAGTAATATTCCACTGTATATATGTGCCACATCTTCTTTATCCATTCATCTGGCGATGGACACTTAGGTTGCTTCCATGTCCTGGCTCTTGTAAATAGCGCTGCAATGAACATTGTGGTGCATGACTCCTTTTGAATTATGTTTTTCTCAGGGTATATGCCCAGTAGTGGGATTGCTGGGTCATATGGTAGTTCTATTTTTAGTTTCTTTTTTTGTTTGGACGCAGAGGTAGTCTTTTTTTTTCTTTAACATCTTTAATGGAGTATAATTGCTTTAAAATGGTGTGTTAGTTTTTGCTGTATAACAAAGTGAATCAGCTATACATATACATATATCCCCGTATCTCTTCCCTCTTGCATCTCCCTCCCTCCCACCCTCCCTATCCCACCCCTCTAGGTGGTCACAAAACACCAAGCTGATCTTCCTGTGCTATGTGGCTGCTTCCCACTATTTACCTATTTTACATTTGGTAGTATATATAAGTCCGTGCCACTCTTTCACTTCGTCGCAGCTTACCCATCCCCATCCCAGTGTCCTCAAATCCATTCTCTATTTCTCTGCCTTTATTCCTGTCATGCCCCTAGGCTATTCATAACCATTTGTTTCCTTTTTTTCATAGATTCCATATATATGTGTTAGCATACAGTATTTATTTTTCTCTTACTGACCTACTTCATGCAGTATGACAGTCTCTAGGTCCATCTGCCTCACTACAAATAGCTCAATTTCATTTCTTTTTATGGCTGAGTAATATTCCATTGTATATATGTGCCACATCTTCTTTATTGATCATCTGTCAGTGGACACTTAGGCTGCTTCCATGTGCTGGCTCTTGTAAATAGCGCTGAATGAACATTGCGGTACATGACTCTTTTTGCATTATGGTTTTCTCAGGGTATGTGCCCAGTAGTGGGATTGCTGGGTCATATGGTAGTTCTATTTCTACTTTTTTAAGGAACCTCCATACTGTTCTCCATAGTGGCTGTATCAATTTACATTCTCACCAGCAGTGCAAGAGGGTTCCCTCTTCTCCACACCCTCTCCAGCATTTATTGTTTGTAGACTTTTGGATGATGGCCATTCTGACTGGTGTGAGGTGATACCTCATTGTAGTTTTGATTTGCATTTCTCTAATGATTAGTGATGTTGAGCATCCTTTCATGTGTTTGTTGGCAATCTGTATATCTTCTTTGGAGAAATGTCTTTTTAGGTCTTCTGCCCATTTTTGTATTGGATTGTTTGTTTTTTTGATATTGAGCTGCATGAGCTGCTTGTAAATTTGGAGATTAATCCTTTGTCAGTTGCTTCATTTGCAAATATTTTCTCCCATTCTGAGGGTTGTCTTTTGGTGTTGTTTATGGTTTCCTTTGCTGTGCAAAAGGTTTTAAGTTTCATTAGGTCCCATTTGTTTATTTTTTATTTTATTTCCATTTCTCTAGGAGGTGGGTCAGAAAGGATCTTGCTTTGATTTATGTCATAGAGTGTTCTGCCTATGTTTTCCTCTAAGAGTTTGATAGTGTCTGGCCTTACATTTAGGTCTTTAATCAATTTGAGTTTATTTTTGTGTATGGTGTTAGTGAGTATTCTAATTTCATACTTTTACATGTAGCTGTCTAGTTTTCTAAGCACCACTTATTGAAGAAGCTGTATGTTCTCACTTGTATATTCTTGCCTCCTTTATCAAAAATAAGATGACCATATGTGTGTGGGTTTATCTCTGGCTTTGTATCCTGTTCCATTGATCTATATTTCTGCTTCTGTGCCAGTGCCATACTGTCTTAATTACTGTAGCTTTGTAGTATAGACAAAAGTCAGGCTCCCTGATTCCTCCAGCTCCGTTTTTCTTTCTCAGAATTGCTTTGGCTATTCTGGGTCTTTTGTGTTTCCATACAAATTGTGAATTTTTTTGTTCTAGTCCTGTGAAAAATGCCATTGGTAGTTTGATAGGGATTGCATTGGATCTGTAGATTGCTTTGGATAGTAGAGTCATTTTCACAGTGTTGATTCTTCCAATCCAAGAACATGGTATATCTCTCCATCTGTTTGTATCATCTTTAATTTCTTTCATCAGTGTCTTATAGTTTTCAGTATACAGGTCTTATGTCTCCTTTGGTAGGTTTATTCCTAGGTATTTTATTATTTTTAGCCCCTTTAAAGCTGTGTTCCCGCAGCCAACCCCAGTCCTCTCCCTGGGATCTGACCTCCAAAGCTGGAGCCTCATCTCCAAGCCCCTTCCTGCCCCGGCAGGTGAGCAGACAAGCCTCTCACGCTGGTGAGTGCTGGTCGGCACTGATCCTCTGTGTGGAAATCTCTCTGCTTTGCCCTCTGCACCCCTGCTGCTGCGCTCTCCTCCGTGGCTCCGAATCTTCCCCCCTCCGCCACCCGCAGTCTCTGCCCACGAAGGGGCTTCTAGTGTGTGGAAACCTTTCCTCCTTCACAGCTCCCTCCCACTGGTGCAGGTCCCGTTCCTATTCTTTTGTCTCTGTTTTCTCTTTTTTCTTTTGCCCTACCCAGGTACGTGGGGAGTTTCTTGCCTTTTGGGAGGTCTGAGGTCTTCTGCCAGCGTTCAGTAGTTGGTGTTCTGTAGGAGTTGTTCTACATGTAGATGTATTTCTGATGTATTTGTGGGGAGGAAGGTGATCTCCACATCTTACTCCTCCGCCCTCTTGAAGATCTCTCACATTGCTCTTTCTAATTTGAGGCCTGTTGATAGGACCTGATCGTAATCAGCCCAGATGTGAAAGTGTGTACCAACACTGGCCTAGTAATCTCACAGGGGTGTTAGGACAGTGAAAGTGTAGGAATAGATTTGAGTGGGATTTGGATGAAAAAATATTAGTGGCATGAGGGTTTTTTTTAACATTTGTTAAAACATAAGATATAATTAAGGAAAGAGAGTTTTTTTACACAGCAGCCTTTCAGTTAGCCTCAGATTTTCTCAGAGGAGAATGATTCTGTATTATATGATGTATATTGCTTGTTTTGAATACTACACAATTGGATCATAAGTGGCTATTTATATGGATAGAAGTCCAGGAAGCTGAAAGCCTCAGTCCTTCCAGAAGAAAAGTTGAGGGAGATGGGTGAAATGCTGAAGGTGTCCTTGATAAAAATGACAAGACATTGTAGGTGAGTTTAGCGGCATTTTGCATTTTGTTGAAATCCCTACATTTGGAGTGAACAATGGGGTGGGCTTTTTCACCAAGAGCCACTGATTTTGGTCATACAGTAAAAATTGATCTATTTTTATATGTTTGCCTGAGGCATAGAACTTGAAAAACTTCAGACATAGAAACAAGATTGTCTTTGAGTAGCTCCAAATTGCTATTCACATTTCTGTTTTATGTCTGCAAAGGAAACACTCAATAAATTTGGGTAAGAATGTAGTGGGGAGGAATCAGAGCTGATGAATTCCAAGCTTACATAAACTAAGGTTCTCAATCCTGGGTGCTTTTCTTTCTCCCTGTTAGTAGACTTAGTAAAACAAGACAGATGTTTGGAGTCCTCCTAACTCCTATCCCATTACTCATGGATTTTGGAGACAAGGCATTGCAATTGCTTGTTGAAATAGAAGAGGATTTAGTGGGCTAGGATATGAGGGGGCAAGAGGGTGAATAGAGGAGGGAGCAGCACATCAAGCACATGACTCGTGTTCATAGGAAATGTAAAAGTGAAGCACAGAATCCAGCCCCTTGCAGTAACCACAAGCAACTACCACTCTTAATTTCCTGAAGACACTGCAGGAACTCAATGTTCACAGCCTTCCTGACCCTGAGAGTTTAATCTCAGAGAAGGATCAGTTCAAATGCTTGTTGGTTTGTCTTAGCACTCATATGTATCTAGTGGTGTTGACTTTTTAAAATTATGAAACTTGAGCAACTTTACCGAATCAAACATTGTGGATATCCAGCACTCTGAGTGCCTGTCTGACATTTTTCAGCTACAATCATGGTTTTATGTGGCTTGAGGTTATTTCACAAATATATTTCTTTTGGTTGTTTCTAGTGATTACATAGGCATCCAGCCTGTTAATATCCAATGGTGTGTTTAGCCATCCCTCAGCTATTGATCATTTGGAATCTTTCATGAAATGTCTTTTAACCATTCCCATCTTGCACCAAACCCCACTCATATTTCAAGGTCTATGTTTAATATTACCTCCTCCATGATACCTTTTTTCTCCCCAACCTCACCCCACTCCACCCTGATGGAATGAAATTGGTTCTTCTTTGCTGCTGTAGTTCTTTATCTTACATATAGTTGCCTTCCCTGCTACATTATGGGATCCTTGAGGAGAGGGATTGGGTCTTACACGTAGTTGAATCCCCTAAACATATAACATGGTGATTTACAGATATACATATACAGTAGATGAATATTTAAATAGCAATATAATGGACATTTTTGCATAAATTACTTTTATTTATTTTGGATTGTATCCTTGGGGATGTATTCCTGCAAATAAAATTTCTTGGGCAAAGAGCTGTGTTTCATAAATATCACCAGCAATTTACATGGCAAGACAGATAATAAACATTTCCATCAGGAATTTACAGGGTAACCTGTTTCCTGATAGTGCTCTTTATTATATATATATATATATGTATATATATATATATATATATACTTACCAAGGTTTTTGGGAAACTGTGTTTTAATTTGTATTATGCTGAGGTCACATGTTTTGTCATGTGATTACATACTCAGTAAGTTTCCTACTGTGAATGTTGTCCATTTTTGACCATTCATCTGGTGAGCTTCATACATTGATCTCATATGTTTCATTATTTATTTGTATCTTCTGACTGGTGTGTTTTAAAAGTTCTGCTCAATTGCATAATTTTCTCTTTCTGTTGTTTCCTTTTTGATCTTCATTTTGTTATAGTACAGTGTGCACAAGTTTTTTAATCATATTTGAACACATCATCTTGGCTTTGATGTTACCTTCCATTTTTTCAATGGCTACACTAGCTAGATAAACAATGCTATTCATTTTTTTTCTAGTTTCACAGTTTAGATTTTTATGTTTAACTTTTTTTACTTAAATATATGATGTGAGTTACATATCCAAATTTATTTCTCTTTTTATAGATACACACTTTTCCCAATAATATTTATTTGTTAGTGCTTCCTTTACTGTATGTGTATATATATGTATGTGTATGCATGTTCTTTCTAGCCAACTGGAGACGTTTTTATGTATTTGGTTTTCTTTCTCTAAAATATGCTATTTCATTGATCAATCTTTGTTTTTAACCCAATGCCAGATGGTCCTTTTTACATGTATGGATTAGTAATAAAGTTTAAAACTGGAGAAGCTATCTCCATCATTACTAAAAATAATATTTTTGTCATTTTTGTCTTCTTATTCTTCCAGGTGAATTTCACTATAAATTTGTCATAGTCTGTAAAATATCCTGGAGAATTTTGAATTGATATTGCATTAAATCTATACATTAACTTAAAGAGTCTCATCTTTCTTATATTTTAGCCTTGCTGTTTGGGAGCAAGGTGTCTCTTTCCATTTCTTTATTTCTCCAATTATGATTTTATCATTTGTTTTGAATACATTTCTTGTATCATTATTAAATTTTTCAAAGTACTTTTAAATTAATGATCTCATCCAGTGCTTACCAGGGCTCTCTGCTGTAGGTCAGTAGAAGGATTTAGATGCAGCCAAGGATGACCAATCTATAATGGACTTTTTCCCCTAGTATTCATCAGGATTACTGTTTTTGGTAACAGATTTATTGAGATGTAATTCACATACCATAAAATACACACATGTGAATGTGTGTACATTCAAGAGTTTTTAGTATATTCAGAATTGTGCAACCTTCACCATAATTTTAGAACATTTCATCACCAAAAAAAGAGAGAAAGGCTGAGAAACTTGTAAACATATGGGAATATCAAATAATGGTGGACATTGAAATAAAGGAACAATAAGGTCCTTGGCAACATAAGTGTCAAAAGTTTAAGACCTATTAAAAGTATAAGTCCAAAAATTTTTAAGGATCAGATAGCTTTTAATCAAAACAAACAAACAAACAAACAAACCCCCATACCTACCATTCCTGCACCACTCCTCAAGACCTTGCCAACCACTAATCTACTTTCTGCCTGTGTAGATTTGCCTGTTCTGGACCTTTCATATATATGGAATCATAAAACAAAAAATGGACTTTTAATGAGAAGTCAAAGCAACATTTATTAAGCACCTAAATATCTGTTAAGCACTTTGTATATTTTTTCTTATTTAATCTTCAAAACAGTCACTTAATTTAGGTAAAATTATTTCCATTTTAGATAAGGGAATTGATGGCAGAGAGGTTGAAAAAGCTGTCTGAGATTATAGGGTTAGAATGTGACATAACCTGGACACTTTAACCCGATCTTTGTCTGAGCTGTTCTACTTTAAGGTGGCTAGTAAGTTTGGAAACATCCCTCCCATGCTCTTACCTCAGTGCCTCACACTAAGACCAAACACCAATCTGACATTTCTGTCACTGTGAGGGCTGAGAGAGCAGAGTAGGATGGAGTGGTTTGTATAGCCTAGATTCATGGAATTACAGAAATTTTCTTTCAGCATCCCTCAGTCAGATATTGAGAATGACCAATGATGTGTATACAGTTTAACTCACAGAGCCATGGGAAATTAGAGCTTAAAGCTGGAAAGAGCCTCAGAGACCACCTAATCTAGCTGCTTCATTTTACTGATGAAGAAACTAGGACCCAGAAAGAGCAAGATATTTTCTCAAGATCATATAGCTCAAATACAGCAACAGAGGATGACATTGTTATTTCATCTGTTATTGAAAGAATGAATGTACCAAAGGTGAAAGTCCTATCCAGAATAACTTCAGAAAACAAATTAAGGGGAAAGCCAGATAGTGATGTGAAAAGGTCACTGAATTAGGTCAAGGAGATCTGGGTTCCATCACCAGCTCTGCCACTAATTCATTGTGAGACCTTAGACAAGTCTCTTAACCTCTCTGGACTTCTGTTTCTTCATCTGGAAATATGTGGGTTGGAATATATGATCTTTTGGAAGACTGCACTGAGAGAGTGACATGGACATATATACACTACCAAATGTAAAATAGATAGCTATTAGGAAGCAGCCGCATAGCACAGGGAGATCAGCTCAGTGCTTTGTGACCACCTAGAGGGGTGGGATAGGGAGGGTGGGAGGGAGGGAGATGCAAGAGGGAAGAGATATGGGAACATATGTATATGTATAACTGATTCACTTTGTTATAAAGCAGAAACTAACACACCATTGTAAAGCAATTATACTCCAATAAAGATGTTTAAAAAAATTGTATTGAATAAGTAAATAAGTGAACTTTTATTTAAATTCTGAATGTTATGCTATTTTTGGAAGATCCCCACTGAGCTACATAACTGAAGAAAAGACAGGTAACCAAAAAATTTTTCTTAAAGAGCTGGTACTGTAAATTTACATGAATGCATTTTTTAAACATGAAAGGTTACTTCTTCAACAAATAAGAGGAGTGCCTGATTATTTCCTATAAGTACATATCCAAGACACATTAGCCAAGTTAATAACATACCCATTCTGGCTGTTATATTGACACTAGTTAATGCAGTGGCATGTGCAGATGGGGTGTATCAAATCATTTCCTTAATACAGTCTTAATTTTGTATGTTTATTTCTTTGGGGAAGAAAAAGCAATTCAATCTTATTTTAAGGGAAAAAGATTTCACTATGTTCTAAAGACTAATAGAGAGTCATTTATTCATTCAACTAATATTTATTGAATGCCTACAATAGATACAGACATCAAGGAATAGTGTTAGCCTAAAATGGAAAATTTTAAAAATGATACAAGGACGTGAAAGTAACATTGAAAACCTGTCTTTTTTTGTGATTCAAGATACATGAACAACTAAGAGCTATTTGTTTAAGCCTTCACAGGTTGAAACTTTCACAGTGGAGAGGCAGAACAGATGATGTGTGTGTAGAGGGTGAGTGGGAGGGCAAAGAGTACAGCTCTGTAAGCAGGAGCTGAAGCAGGCTGCAGAAAATGATCATATTGACGCATTCCTCCTCCCTCTCCCACCTCCCATGATGGAAGAATAATAGGGATCCGTTCCAGGTGTATTGTATCACACTTCAGAGTTTACGGAGTGTTTTCACATTCATTATCTTATTTGATCCTCATGCCAACCTTAAAAGAGAGCCATGGTGGATATTGCTTTTTCCATTTTCAAGATGAGAAAATATGGGGCTCAAAGGGGGTAAGTGGCTTTTCCACTGAAAGACAGTACAGATTAGTGCCAGGACTAGAACTCATGTCTTTTGTCTCTCAAAACAGTGTTTTATCCATTGTCTCAACTCAGCCCAGGATTTTCTCCTCCAATCATCCCATTTTGGAGGTATAAGTTGAATATTCCCCTGGGCAGGCTGCTGTGCTCAGCAGCAGCAGTAGCAGCAGGAGTTAACTCCAACAGTTTGGGTAGAGCAAAAAGGAGTGAATTACTACCACAAGTAAAAGATGCTTCTTTCATCTGCTCCGGCCAGTGTGTGTGTGTGTGTGTGTGTGCACGCGTGCGTGTGTGCATGTGTCTGAGGGATGGTTAGGGGGTGGAACATGGAGATTATACTTCAGCCAGTCTCTCTAAGGTTCACTGCTGTTGGTCTAAAACGATAATAGTATACAAAAAACAATACCTCTGCTTCCATTTAGTGAAATGGAGAAGAAAAAAAATAGTAAATACATAAGTAGGAGTGGTCATAAAGGAATAAAGAGAGTAGAAGTCAGTGAGCAATTAATATGTACCAAGTGTTTTACTTAAAATATTTAGTTTAACCTTTGCTATTGCCCCATAACATAGGTCTTATTAGTGCCCTTCTTTTACAGATTAATGCACTTAGGTAGGTTAAGTCCTAAGTCACAGAACGAGTGATCTCCAAAACCAGGATTCAAATAGGTCCATATAGCTCCAGAATCAGACACCTTAACTACTACACCAAATAAAGAACCTATGTTTTCTGGTGAATTGAAACAGATAGGCTTTTTTTTTTTTAAATCAAAGTTGGGAGAGCCCTCTGAGGTTTCCTTGTCCACACTCTCACCAAATACAGGAATCCCTTCTAAACACCCCTCGCTGATGGCCATCCAGTGAAACACAAGGGTTCTGATTTAGTTTAAATTGTATAAATGGAGATGGATCTGTATGGATTTATCCCTTCTCTTGTTTGGTGCTTCATCCAGGGTAAGACCCAGGCATTTGTGTGAGGGTGCAAGTCAGCATTAGAAATATCCTGTGACCACAAGAGAGGGGGACAGAGTCCATGCACTTAGCCTCAGTGCCACTTGACTCCAGCTATTTTGTGACCTGGCCCTTTGCTCAGACAGATCTGACCAACAAGTCCTTGTGGAATTTGCAGTTAGTTTTGTGTAGCTGCATAACCTTTGCCCCAAGCATGGTTAAAGGAATCAGTCAGGTGATGATCAGACAACAACTTCATGAATCTTTCGGTTGCTCTTTCACAGGATCCAAATGATACCTGATAACCTTGAGTTCAGTTTCTGATGGCGATTTCGGAGCATTCTGATTCTGCAACAATCTACCAGTGAAGAGGTGATCAAGGTCCTGGAAAACCCTTTACTTACCAAGCAAAATAGTGAGTATTCGTGACTTCTACTTTTTCAGAAACAGTGTCACTAATACTGAAGGGAGAAGGGGGCTGTCTGTCAAGATGAAATCAGTCGACATATTTACTATATTGTTACTTCATCTGCAATAATTCCTTGAGATTGATTTGGAAAAGTGAGGGAGGGTGAGATGGAATTCCATACCCCCAAATTTTCTAAGAGTTTGTAGTCCTGTATCAGTAAAGTACATCTCTCTCTCTCTTTTTTTAATTTAATAGTCTCTTTTATTTTTTAAAACATTTTTATTGGGGTGTAATTGATTTACAATGTTGTGATATATGTATTAGTAAAGAACATCTCTTGATGACATCTGTTTTTCTTTCTACTTCATTTATTCCTTCAACAAATATTAAGTGTCTTTTGCATCCTAGGCCTTTACTTTCTTACTTCTTTGTTCCTTTTGCTTTCTGAATTTTCTTTACCTCGTTTTCCTTCCCCTTTTTTCTCCTATCGTTACTTTCCCAATGTTATGCTTGGGAAATAGTGATACTATTTGGGAAGGTGTTTAAAGTGAGATTGTAGACGCAGGGAAGGGTTGGAGAATGCTGTGGATTCATGTGTTTTGAGTGGGACTGTTTTACCCGTATCATCCAGTTTTCTATTATTTCCTCACTTAAAGCATGTCAGAAGCATTCTTACCTCATCAAGGATAATACCCAGCTTGTGTTGATGGGAGAATTCATCTACAGTGACTGACCTCATCCTTCTGGGCATGACAGATAACCCTCAGCTTGGGGTCCTGCTATTTGGAGTCTTCCTTATTGTTTATATTGTCACTGTGTTGGGGAATCTAGGCCTGGTAGTCCTGATCAGAGTCAGTCCCTGCCTCCACACCCCCAGGTATTTTTTCCTCTCTAATCTGTCCTTTCTTGATGTCTGTTTTTCTTCTGTCACGATCCCAGAGACTTTAGCAAATTTGTTATCTAAGTTGCAGGCTGTTTCTTTCCTTGGATGTGTGACTCAAATGGGCTTGTTCATAATCTTTGCCTCCGCTGAATGCAACATTTTGGCTTCCATGGCCTATGACCTCTATACTGCCATTTGTCACCCACTGCGCTACCACATCACCATGTCTAGAGTCCGTCGTCTCAAATTGGTAGCAGGATGCTACCTTGGTGGATTAGTTAACATGGTTTCTGTGACAACTTCCATCACACAACTATCGTTCTGTCAACCACATGTCCTTCCTCACTTCTGTGACATCCCTCTACTGTCAGCACTGGCTTGCTCAGACCAGTGGGTCACCCAGATCTTGATTGTTGGCTGCGGAGGATTCACCCTGTTCACCTCCATTATGGTAATCCTTGTCTCCTACCTGTCTGTCCTCATGACTATCCTGAGAATTCCCTCAGCTTCTGGCAGGCAAAAACCTTTCTCTACCTGTGCTTCCCACTTGACTGCTGTTGGCCTATACTATGGAACAACTATGTACACCTACTTTCAGCCCTCTCAACATGGATCCCAGGCAGGAAATCAGATGGTCTCAGTGTTTTATGCAATGGTGATCCCAGTGTCAAATCCTCTCAGCTATAGTTTGAGAAACCAGGAAGTGAAAGTTGCTCTACAGAAAATATTGAAGAAAAGTCCCTAATCCCCCATTCTGTGTCTCCAAAATGTAATATATTCTATGAAGACTTGCTCACAGTTCTATTCACAGTGTTTTCCTTACCTGCGAATAAAGCCTTTTAAGAATAATTGAATTGCTCTGGCTAAGTGTTTAGGTGTAGATGCTTAGATAAACAGCAATATAATAGGAAGAAATTATATGGACAAAATGATGTGTATTTTCTGAAACAACTGATAAGAAATACTTTAAGAAGAGGAAATAATGTATGTGGGTATGAATATGTCAGTCTGAGTTGTGAACGAGTATAACACTAGTCATGAGTTAATTCCAAGATAACAAGGTTAGAAAACAATGTAATTTGACTATAAGTTATAGAAGAGAACATTAATTCCTTTGCTTTACCACTCATGTACTTATATAGAGGATTTCCTTGATATCCCTTAGGCTGAATTAAGTTAAATCCATATCTTTCATAAGGACTCAGAATATTCCTAGATGTGTATTTTCCAAATGCTCTACGATATCTGCCACAGTGAAGCTGTAAAATGTAAGTCTATATATGAATTCACATGTGCAATTATTGAGATTTACAGGGATAAATCTTTTTATTTTTTGTGGTACGCGGGCCTCTCACTGTTGTGGCCTCTCCCATTGCGGAGCACAGGCTCCGGACACGCAGGCTCAGCGGCCATGGCTCATGGGCCCAGCCGCTCCGCGGCATGTGGGATCTTCTGGAACCGGGGCACGAACCCGTGCCCCCTGCATCGGCAGGTGGACTCTCAGCCACTGTGCCACCAGGGAAGCCCTACAGGGATAAATCTTAAAGAGAGCAGTACTCAGCCAAACAAGAGATTGGTTTCACTAGCTAGACTAGGATTTGAAGATCCTTTGCAAGGAACAATGGATCATTTATTAATGAAAATTCCAGGCCTGAATTACAGCGATGGGATTTTTTTTAATGCAAAGTTTGAATGGATCTGAGCCAAGTCCATTAGTATTTCTGAATACACTTCCAATAGGAAACACAAGTGTAAGTCGAACCCCAGCTAGTTTATTAGTCCATGGCTAGTCCTCAGAATTTGTAAAGATGCACGAAATGCATGGATATTGCTATGTTATCTAAATATGTTGAACAACAGGCTATCCATAAAAACAATCCTATATCTGAAGAATATAAAACCTTAATATCTTACTTTTATAGATGAGGAAATCAAGGCCAAGAGAAGAGAAAGTGACCAATATCAAACAACTAGTTGGGGAAAAGTAATTGAGTGGCTCAAGCTGCAAGGAAAATAGAAAGTAGTATTTAGCTACATCTAGGCTAGATGCAATTTTGGGGCCTCAAGACTGGTTTTGTCTCTGCCTCTATTCCCAGAAACTGTCTAGCCTTAGTAGCCATCTGCCAAGGACTCCTAAAACCCAGTTGTGAGGGAATGTGGTTTATTTGGTAGCTGTGTGAAAACCAATCCCCTTAGAGCTCCAGATAATTATATCTAGTTACCAAGTAGAACCTCCATTTGAAAGTTCCTTAGGCACTTCAAACTTAACATTCAGATACTGAACTCTTCTAAACCTGCTCTCCTCTTTCCTTGTACCCTGAGTGAATGGCGTCACCCAGTTTCTTAAGCCCAAAACCTGAGTGAGTCCTTGTTACTTCCCTGCCCTTTAGCTCCCTGTATTTAATCAATTACCAAATCCTGTCAATTCTCCCTCCCAAATGCCTCTTGTATTAGTTTCTTTTTCACTGCCACTGGCACTGTGCTGGATCATGGCACACTCCTTTCTTGCCTGGATTAGCAAAATAGTCTTTTAACTCCTCTCTTTGAATCCACCCTGGATCCTATTAAATTTACTTTTCACATAACAAGCCCAGTGGTTTAAATGTAAATCCAACCAGATCAGCCTTCTCCTAACCTCCACACTGCTTACAACTTTTCCATGTTTCTCTTTGCCTATAACACATATTCCAAACTTCTAAATTTGGCATGTGAAGGTCTTCAGGTCCTGCTCGTCCAAGTCCTATTCATGTTTAAAGTCCAAACTTAAATCCAATCTTCATTTCCAGATAACTTTTCTTGACATTTCAGATGGAAGTGAGTATTCATACACTGTTTTCCCATTGTACTTTGCACCTCTATTTTACCATTATGATGCTTGGCCTTATAAAATACTCTGTGCATTTTTCAGAATTTCTGTTTTGCTCACCTATGTTGAAACACTTTTGTAAAGATGGAGCCATATTTGGTTAATTTTTTTATCTTCCACCCGAAGTCTAGCCTAAAGTTTGGTACCCGGTAAAGGCTCAAAAAACATTAGCAGAGTTGAAGTTCATTCCCAACTAACCCTTTTCCTTATTCAGTTCATTTTATCCACAAAACATTGTTACATTCTATCACATAATGGAGGAGAGGTAGAAAATCTTACCTCTTGAGACATGATCATCTAGCTGAATCTCCTGGTTTTACGGATGTTTTCTGTTAACACTCAACCCACAGTAGGGAACCTGAACCTCTTCTTCATTGCCCTTATCTTTTAGTTCTATACCACCCAGGCATTTGCCCTTTAACCCCTTGTCCTCCCTGGATTTCTCTTCTTCTATGGTAACGAGCCCATGCATATCATAGATTTCTTCCTGGAATAAAGACCATCCTTTTTGTAGGATTCAAGGTTAAAGACTCTCACAATCAGAACTCAGAGGTATAAGGGCCCATGGAGATCATTGAGAATTATGGGTTTTAATTTTTTAAGCATTGGAATTATTTCTTTAAGTGAATTCCAATGCAGAACAAAAAATATAAAACAGAAGTGGAACAGATTTGGCTGGAAAAGTGTGGGGTGCCTACAGCCCCATTGCCTAGCACTCACCTCTCCCTCTCTGAGGCACTGCTCTAGAAACTCAATGACCGTCTGAAAACGCTAGGTTAATTGAAACTGCTCTTTTCACATATGAGGACACACAGTGTCCCCAAGGGAGAGCAGCATTCTCAGCTAGTCAGAGGGAGAGGCAGATTTGGAATTCAGGTCTCCTGATTCATACCACAGAATATTGTCTACTACCACATCCTCCTAAGCCCCTCTCATGATGTGAGATACTTAACACAGCTGGGAGTTTGGGACAAAATGGGCTTCTTCCTTGGCAAGTAGAAGTGTCCCCCTATCCTCTAAACAGCCCCAGCAAGACTAGAGACAGTTAAAACCTCATCAGCTTCATCATTTCTACACAGGGAATGGTAGATCTCAGGGAATAACAAAATACTTTAGTAATAGACAGTCCTTACAGTCAGAACTGGCAAAATTACTAAATTACTAAAATTCTTTAGTAATAGACAGTCCTTACAGTCAGAATTTGTAGCCCCAGTGCAAAATGTTAATGTGAAGTCCCTGTTCAAAAAGCAAGAAAAAGTGCTGTTAAAGATATTCAGATAAAAAGTTTTTTCCTTTCTACTGGAGTGTCTCTCTCAACCTCTTATGGTGCTTAAAATTTTCCATTTAATGTCATACCCTCTCAGGCACAGGGATACTTGTGGGGCAAGTGTATAGCCTCACAAGTGCCCTGTGACCCCACCCTGTGATCTGATGCACATGTGCGGGGCCCACTGTCTGCTGGGTCCTCCTCCTACCTGCTGGACAGATGCATTGTACCCTGGTCAGGAGTGAGTAGGTAGAACCAGGCATATCCTCTTCCCATGGGTCAGCTGCCCCAACCCATGGTGGACAAGTGACCCCCAAGGGTATTGCAACCTCTACACCAGGATGCATTAGGTACCTGGATCAGGGTGGGCAATGAGCCCTGCTGGGTGATCTGCCAAATGTGCAATGGCATTACCACCCTGGGGCCAGGATGGCTGGCTGTCATCACGTCTAACCCTGAGATGTTGCAGGGCATGTGTACCTGACCCCAATCCTCCCTGGGCCCATGCCCAGATCCCTGAGAGTGGAGGGTTGCAGCGGTCACTGGGTGAGACAGAGAAGAAGAGGCTGGGTGGGGCCCTGAGTATTAATGGACAGGGAAGTGGGCAGTCAATAATCTGTCCCAGGGAGGTGAAGAAGCAGTGAAAGATGGGACTATGTGCTAGCTGAGACTCCAAGCTTCAAGTGCCTACTCAATTATTCTATCACATTTTGGTTTTCACTTACAAAGCACAGATTCAAATTATTAAAATTAAGACAGTGGCATTAAACCCCAAGTACAAGGCTCTTCTAAGCTCAGGGTGCTGTACCACTGCACTGATCACATGTCCATGAAGCCAGTTGTGCTTAGAGAGAAGGATTTCTTTTATCTTTGTCAGGCAGTATAATGTAGTGGTTAAGAGCACAAGCTCTGATTCAGACTGCCAGACTTTGAGGCCCACCTCCCTCACTTTCTAATTCTTTGACCTTAGACAAGTTACTTAACTTTTCTACCTCAGTTTTCTTATCTGTAAAATAAGGATAATAAGAATATCCTTATCCTTATTGTAGGGTTCTACAATTTTCAGGTATTCAATACAGGCATCAGGTTTTGTTTACTCTGGATCTGCTGTAGGCCTGTGTTCCAAATGGTATTTACCCAGCTTACACAGCATATAACCAGACTTAGTCTCCAGTGACTTCTCAGGCTTAAGGGGAAGTCCACTAGATTTATACAAACTGAGTGAGCCCAGCCAGCTGTCAGTGGTACAGTTTAGAGTTTCTTCTTTTACAGACTCGGGACCCATTTGAGTTAGTGTTAGGCTGTACCATACTGGATCTCAAAACTACCAAACTCAACCTCAGGGACCTCACATCTAGTTCTGCTGCTTCTCCAACAAGCTCTCAAGAAGAGGATATCCTTATTGTCTTATAAATAGTGGTTCTTAATTATAGGGCTAATGGAAAAGACTCTCCAAGGCAATCTCTGGCGTTCCTATCTCAGTCCTGCTGCTGCAGCTCCAGCCCTTAGGGACATGGACAGTCATGGAGTCAGAACGAGGTGTGAAACCAGTGGGGCCTAGGCCAGCCCTTCCAGAGGGAGCAAGGCCCCTCCCAGTGAGGGGATGAGGGATGGTGGGTGGAGGGAGGTCTCCATAAGTTAAGGCAGCAACTCTGTCCCCTCAGATGCTATAACAGAATAATCACTAACCCCTCTCTGCATCTGCCGCTCAAAGTTGCAGGAGAAGCTAAGCCTTGCTTTCCAGGGAGCTCTCAGCACGTCTCCAAGCCCTCCATCCCCGCCCCGCATGCACACAGGGTGGGCTGCAGTCAGCTACACTTGGGGGGTGGGCTTCTCCAGCTATTCCGGGCTGGGCCTCCCTCCCCAGCACCGCTCCAGGTGGCGGTGCTCAGAGAAGCATTTGGTCTTGGTCTCTCTGACTGAAGGACCCTGCTGAGACAGTTCTCAGCCACACTGAACTCAGCCAGAGGCAGTCCTCAGGCTGAATCGGGGGCCTGTGCAGATGCTCCGATATTGGGGGAAGGGTGGTGCTGGGGGTCCCAGTGACAGGATCCTACAGCCCCCAAAGGCTGAGCTGCGGAGTCCGGCCGGCTGTGTGGTTCCTAGCTATTGTCCAAGCCAAGGACATCTCAGGGACTCCTTTGGCCCGGAGCTGACACGTCTTCTGTCAGCCACTTGGGTTTCCTGGAGGATGTGGTCAGGGGTGTCCCATCCAGGGATGAATGTCCACGTCTGGCCTCCTGGATATTGAGTGGCCTCCTGGTCAAGCCTCTGTGGATCAGGGGGACTGGCTGGAGTAAACCCACAATCCCTGCAAGGGGAGAAATCCTGGAGCTTGGAACTAGCTGAGGTCTGTCTCACACTGCACAAGTGGAGTTCTGGGACCCAGAGCACTAAACAGGGGCAGTAGGAACAGATATCAGGCTTCTGAAGAGGCAGAATCCATTTTGTAGAATTCTGAGAACATGGCTCGGCTGGGATTAATGGAAAACAGAAATAAGCAAGTCCATCAACAAATATTTTCTAAGTATTCATGGTGTATACAAACTTATTCTAGGCAGTATGGAAGCATAAATAAGAGAATGGGGAGAGAGGTGAGAGATACTTCAGTATCTTTAAGTACTTAAAGAAAAAGTCAAATATAAGTTGGTTTTACTTTATGTATTTCTTGAAAAGGGATATGTGAAATGACTATTTAGAGCTCAATAAGTTCCCACTAACTTACATTTTAAATTTAGAGATGTGTTCCTACCTTAAAAAATGTAACCTCGATTCAAAACAACAATAAAGGTGTTAATTTCTCTTCAGTAAGAACTGCCACCTTTTCCACACATGCTGATTGACCTTGGTAACTAATTGAATTATCTAAAATTACTTTTTTTCTGATTATAAAAGAGTGGCATGCTCATTATTGAGAAATTGGAAAATATGGAGAAATAAGAGGAATATGAATCAGCACCTGGAGACAACCATCAGTACTTTGTTATATGTCCTTTTAGTGTTATGCTTTTTAATACATGCATACGTGTGTGTGTATGTGTGTGTCTATAAATGTATTTTTAGTGAAATAATAATGTAATGCTATTTTGTGCCATGTCCTTTTCACTTAAAAATATGTTAGATAAATATGCATGTCGATAAGTGTTCTTCCTCTTGAGTTTAATGGCTGCATAATACCCACTGTATGGATGAACTCTCATGATTAATTGTTAACAAAGAACTTTGAAAAGACTGATAAGAAGAACATCTAGCTTCTATCAATGTGCTCAAAGCAAGAGATGAAATACACAATTTGAATGTGACTACATTTTGTTAAATTCATATGAGCCTTGGCTAAATGAAGTTACTAGGAAGAAGAATTATCTTCTATGATAAAACCTCATGTGAACACAAAGGCTTTAAATGATACTTTCATTTGAACAGGTGGAAAAGAGAAAAAGCTGATATTCTAAAAGATTTTACTAGACATTTTCCCTTAGATTATGGAGTTGAACATGCATATTATTTCAGTGTAGAACACTGAAACCAGCCTGTGCCAGCCACTGAGTGTTCATCCCAAGGATGTCAGGGGAAAAGCAGGTGAATGCCCTGGTTCTATAACCTAGGCTGAGAGCAGTCAGATGGGAGACCAGTACAAGAAGGACTTGTACTTTCCCTGGAGCTGAGAGCCTTCTGAGGATGGTAAGGAAGACGGGTGTTTGTGAATGCAGTGCAGAGGAAATTAAAGGCTTCAGAGTCACAGAGGATAAGGAGGAAAGCACAGCAGTTTAATCAAAGGAGGAGTATCACAAAAGAAGTGGTCAGTAGTAGAAGTTGCAGAATAGAGTGTAAAACATAAGAGCTGATAAGGACACTGGAGTTGATGGCCCTTGGTGCTTGGAAAACAAGTTGGACAGGATGCTGGCCATGGGCACAGTGAGTAAAGAAATCTAAGCAGGACAGAGAAATAAAAGGGGACTTACCCCAGTGAAGATGACCAGCCAGTTTTGGTACTATAGTGATAGCATAGAGGAGGATGAGTAGCCCAAGAGAAGAGTTAAAATAAAAGTAAATCTGAGGAGGATCAGTCAGCTCTAGGAGAATGAACTTTGCCATAACACTGAAACTTCCTTGCATAGTTCCCAAAAGGCATCTGAGATAAACCTCCTAAGACACAAATTCAGGGATCTGAGAGATATTCTGGTTTGGTCCTCTAGTTTTGGTTCCTACTCAGAGTTGTCACAAAATCAGTATAGGCAATTTGCAGTTATCCCAAGGAGTAAAACCAATTTACATCATTTAAATTCATTTAAAGGCATGTTTAATTAACATAATATTTAATTCTACTTTAATTACTTTTAAGAACCCACATATTGCTTTGGGGAATTAGTAAAATTAGACAAAATTAGTGTGTCATAACATGGAACATGTTGGGAATCATTAGTCTAAACCATCTGGATAGATGACTGTCTCCCTTTCTACTTGATAATTGCCAGCATTGAAAACCCTCCACCCACCCTCCCCTCCACCCACCTCCAGTAGGCATTTTCTTGAGAGCTAGATCTTGTGTTTATCCAACAATATTCACTCATCTTTAACTTGAACCTCTGATCAAGCCAAAAGCAACATAACCTCAGTTTTCTCATGAAAAACCTAAAGGTAATCACAGTTTCTTCCTGTCTAGATTATTGTGGGAACTCAATAAGATAATGTACATAAAAAGTATTCAAGAAAAATTTGCCATTAGTAGTAAAACTTACACCTAAGGAGAAAGTCAGGCAGTAGATCTTCATTTACACAGTTGAATAAACAAGAAGCAATTTGGGAAGGTTTGCAACTGCATTCCATTAAAAAGATATAGTGGGTAGTGGAATTAAAATTCTTCATATGTGAAGGGTGTAACTTTCATTTCCTTACTCACAAGTCAAAAACACCATTTGTAATATCTAACAACACCCATTAAGCCTGTAATGTTCTGGTCTCAGGCTCCAAGAATACAATTAAGTCATCTTCTAAACCATGGAGCCCAAGTGATGGGGAATCCCAAATATGGAGAAGCAAGACCCTGGATGAGATGTTGCTGCTCCTTTGTATCTGATTAGAGGTGATAGTGGCAAGGTGGTGGCAGATGCAAGAACATAGCTTCAATCCAGGATAAAGAATGAACTATCCTTTCTTCAAGGATCAGATATGACTTTGCATGTCCAGCGCCTAAATTGGGACTTTGTTATTTCTGTCTCCATAGAGAAAGAATGATCTCATTAAGTGTTTTCCTATCTTCTTTCTCTAACCTAACTGTTTTCTCATTTCCACCTTTTGTGTCTCACATAGAAATATAATACAATTGGAAGATCAGGGATTTTAAATCCAGACAAGCTTAATATCTTCCTGAAGTCTTGGATTCTTTGAGTCCACCAGCCTTTCTACCTGCTTTGTCTGTTTCCTTGTCTCTGTCCTGATCCCCTCACCACATCTCTTCCTCATATCTTTCTTCTGTGTCTATGCCCTTGTCACTTCTTCTAAGAATCAGTTTATTGGCAAGGATGTGGAGAAATTGGAAACTTCATAAACTGCTGGCGGGAATGCAAAATGGTGTCACCACTGTTTAGTCAGACAGGTCCTCAAAAAGTTAAACATAGAGTTACCATATGACATAGAATTTTCACTCCTAAGTATATACCCAAGAAAAATGAAAATATATGTTCACACAAAAACTTATACATAAAGTTTCATAGAAACATTATCTACTGTAGCCAAAAAGTTGCAACTATCCAAGTGTCCATCAATGAATGAGTGAACACATGTGGTACATCCAAACAAAGGAATATTATTTAGCTATAAGAAGGATGGAAGTACTGATACATGCTACAACATGAGTGAATCTTGAAATCATTATGCTAAGTGAAAGAAACCAGTCATAAAAGACCATATACTCTATGATTCCATTTATATGCAATGCTCTGAATGGGTAAATCTATGGAGACAAAATATATACTAGTGGTTGCCAGGGGCTGGAGGAGAGGAGAATCAGGAGTAACTGCTAATGGGTACAAGGATTTTGGGGAGGATGATGAAAATATTCTAAAATTGATTGTGATGACAGTTGTACAACTCTGTTAATATAGTAAAAATCATTTAATTGTGCAATTTAAATTGTTATGTTGTATCTAAATATGTGAATTATATCTATATAAGGTGGTTACTTAAGAGAAAGATCAGCCTATCTATTTCTAACTAGGTGTTAGTATAAGTAGTGTCTTTTTAGGAGCCATAGAAAGATTCCCTGTGACTGGCATTACTAACCAGAAGGAAATAATGGAACGTTTGCTTCATAAAAGTGAGTTCTGGGACTTCCATGGTGGTCCAGTAGGAAAGACTCTGTGCTCCCAATGCAGGGGGCCCAGGTTCGATCCCTGGTCTGGGAACTAGATCCCACAAGCATGCCACAACTAAGAAGTCCTCATGCCACAACTAAGACCCAGCACAGCCAAAATAAACAAATAAATATCAATAAATAAATTTTTAAAAAGTGAGTTCTACTCCTAAACAAATCCTATTTCTGCTTCATAAATGATACAAGGTAAAATTTTAAAATATCACATACATATGGTAAAACATTTTTAAATGGTAGTAAGTGGTATACAGTGAAAAGTTTCCCTCTTATCTATTATCTCCAGTCCTCCAGTTTTCCTCTGAAGGAGCAACTATTCTTATCCATCTTTATTCATCCTTCCATGTTATAAACACATTAAAACATGCCTTTGAAAAATGTAAAAATTATTTCACTGTACACACTTCTGCACCTTACTTTTTTCATATAAAATTATATTTTAGAGAATGTTCTATATGAGCTATTCCAGTTATCTATTCGGGCACAAGAAAAAAACCTCAAAAGAGTGACAAAACAGTAAAAATCATTTATTTTGATCATGAATCTGAGGTGGACTGGACTCAGGTAGGAATTCTTACTCAGGATCCCTCATGTGGTTGCAATCAGATGGTAATTTGGGGTGGAATAGTTTTATAGCTACAGGCTTCCATCACTTAATATATCTGGCATCTGGGGACAAGGACCAATTCCTCCTCAGACATATCTCCCTCCATCTTTGTCTATCTGCCTTTCTCTGTTTCTCTCTGTTTTTTTTTTTTCCTCTCTCTTTCTCTCCTATGCTTTTCTTCCGGCTTCTTACCCCCCACCCCCATTATGGTGGCTTCATGATAGCCAGATTACATGCATGGTAACTAAAGGCTCCTAGAGCAATTGTCCTAAGAGAAACTGGTAGATGTTGCATGATCTTTTCTAACCTAGCCTTGGAAGCCATGCACCATCATTTCTGCTCTATTCTATTCAGTTGCAAAGCCCCAACTAAGTTCAAGGGATGGTGGCACAGACTTTGAGCTTTTTGATTGTACTGACAAGAATTTTTGAATATGTTTTCTTTTTTTATTGACGTATAGTTGATTTATAATATCAATATCATGTTAGTTTCAGGTGTACAGCACAGGGATTCAGTTATACATATATATAGATATAGTTATATAAATATATACACATATATATGGCCTTTTTCAGATTCTCTTCCCTTATATGTTATTAGAAAATATTGAGAATAGTTCTCTGTGCTATATAGTAGGTCCCTGCTGATTATCTATTTTATATATATTAGTGTATATATGTTAATCCCAACCGTCTAATTTATCCCTCCCCCCACCCTCCTTTCCCCTTTTGTAACCATAAGTTTGTTTTCAATGTCTGTGAGTTTCAATCCACTGCATCAAACAATGCAGAGGTACTTTATTCTTTGTTTAATGACTGCATGGTATTTCATAGCATGAATGCACAATAATGAATCAGTCCCTATTAATGGACATTAAGATTGCTTTCTGTCTTTTGCTGCTGCAACAAAGTGCAATAAATATATTTGTGCATACATCTTTGAAAACATGTGTAAGTATATCTGAAAGACAAATTAATTAAACTAGATTTGCTGGACCAAATGAAATGAGACTTCAAAGACTACACCACCAACAATAATACATGAGGGTGTTTTTGACACACATTTTTGTCAATGCAATGTATTATTAAACCTATTAATCTTGGCTTTACGTTTGCTGTATTTAAACAGTTTTCTGTGAACTGTTTTTCATTTTTTTGGCCCAATTTTCAATTAAGTTGTGGGTCTTTTTCTCATTGACTGTTAGACACTTTTTTTTCTGGACAGGAGAGAAAACTATAATATACAGTATAGCAAAGAATGACAATAATTATTCAATGTATAGTGGTATTATTTACTATGCTAGAAAAGAGAGTCAAGAGACTAGTACTTAATAACCATCTCACTTTCTTCATTGTTTTTTCTTTACATTGGTTTTAAGACATATACATATGTTCTCTGAATATTGCGTTTCTCCCATTCATTCTATTTTCTGAGAACTCTTACTACACATGATTTAAATATCTTCATTTTATCCTCTATGTCTGAATATTTTCCATTCAGGTATCCATCAGGATTATGTCTTTAGATTTATCTTTCAGTTTTCTAATTCTCTTTTTGATTCTATCAAATCTGTTGTTTAATTTAGTCATAAAACTTTTAATTTCAAAGGATATCTTTTTCAGTTCTATAATTTCCACTTGGTTGTTTATGATACCTGCCTCATCTTTTAAAATAGTGTCTTGGGGGGAGACCTTAAAGATGGCAGAGGAATAAGAAATGGAGATCACCTTCCTCCCCACAAATACATCAAAAATACATCTACATGTGGAACAGCTTCTACAGAACACTTACTGAACACTGGCAGAAGACCTCAGACTTCCCAAAAGATATATATATGTTTTTCCTTTTTCTCTTTTTGTGAGTGTGCATGTGTATGCTTCTTTGTGTGATTTTGTCTGTATAGATTAGGTTTTACCATTTGTCCTAGGGTTCTGTCTGTCCCGTTTTTTATTTTTTTTATAGTACTTAGTGCTTGTTATCATTGGTGGATTTGTTTTTTGGTTGGGTTGTTCTCTTTGTTCTTTCTTTCTTTTCTTTTTTTCTTCTTTTAAGTTACTTTTTAATTTTTTATTTTTAATAATGAAACATTTTAATAACTTTATTTCTTTTATTTTCTTCCTTTCTTTCTTTCTTTCTTTCTTTCTTTCTTTCGTTCTTTCTTTCTTTTCCTTCTTCCTTTTTTGTCCCTTTTCTTCTGAGCTGTGTGGCTAACAGGGACTTGGTTCTCCAGCTGGGTGTCAGCCCTGAGCCTCTGAGGTGGGAGATCCAAGTTCAGGACATTGGTCCACCAGAGACCTCCTGGCTCCACATAGTATCAAATGACAAAAGCTCTCCCAGAGATTTCCATCTCAATGCTAAGACCCAGGTCCACTCAACAACCAGCAAGCTACAGTGCTGGACACCCTATGCCAAACAACAAGCAAGACAGGAACACAACTGCACCCATTAGCAGGGAGGCTGCCTAAAATCATAATAAGGTCACAGACACCCCAAAACACACCACCAGACGTGCTCCTGCCCAACAGAAAGACAAGATCCAGCCTCATCCACCAGAACACAGGCACTAGTCCCCTACACCAGGAAGCCTACACAACCCACTGAACCAACCTTACCCACTGGGAGCAGACACACACACAAAAACGGGAACTACAAACCTGCAGCCTGCAAAAAGCAGACCCCCAACAGTAAGTTAAGCAAAATGAAAAGACACAGAAATATGCAGCAGATAAAGGAGCAAGGCAAAAACCCACCAGACCAAACAAATGAAGAGGAAATAGGCAGTCTACCTGAAGAAGAATTCAGAGTAATGACAGTAAGGATGATCCAAAATCTTGGAAGGAGAATGGAGAAAATACAAGAAATGTTTAACAAGGACCTAGAAGAACGAAAGAGCAAAGAAACAATGATGAACAACACAATAAATGAAATAAAAAGTTCTCTAGAGGGAATCAATAGCAGAAAAACTGAGGTAGAAGAATTGATAAGTGACCTGGAAGATAAAATAGTAGAAATAACTACTGCAGAGCAGAATAAATAAAAAAGAATGAAAAGAATTGAGGACAGTCCCAGAGACCTCTGGACAACATTAAATGCACCAACACTCGAAATATAGGGGTCCAAAAGAAGAAGAGAAAAAGAAAGGGACTGAGAAAATATTTGAAGAGATTATAGTTGAAAACTTCACTAATAGGGGAAAGGAAATAGTCAATCAGGTCGAGGAAGCACAGAAAGTCCAATACAGGCTAAATCCAAGGAGAAACACACCAAGACACATATTAATCGAACTATCAAAAATTAAACACAAAGAAACAATATTAAAAGCAGCAAGGGGAAAACAGCAAATAACATACAAGGGAATCCCCAAAAGGTTAACAGCTGATCTTTCAGCAGAAACTCTGCAAGCCAGAAGGGAGTGGCACGACACATTTAAAGTGATGAAACGGAAAAAACTACAACCAAGATTGCTCTACCCAGCAAGGACCTCATTCAGATTCGATGGAGAAATTAAAACAGTTACAGACAAGGAAAACCTAAGAGAACTCAGCACCACCAAACCAGCAATACAACAAATACTGAAGGAACTTCTCTAGGCAGGAAACACAAGAGAAGGAAAAGACCTACAATAACAACCCAAAACAAGGAAATGGTAATAGGAACATACATATTGATAATTACCTTAAATGTAAATGGATTAAATGCTCCCACCAAAAGACATAGACTGACTGACTGGATACAAAACAAGACCCATATATATGCTGTCTACAAGAGACCTACTTCAGACCTAGGGACACATAGAGACTGAAAATGAGGGGATGGAAAAAGATATTCCATGCAAATGGAAATCAAAACGAAGCTGGAGTAGCAATTCTCATATCAGACAAAATACACTTTAAAATAAAGATTATTACAAGAGACAAAGAAGGGCAGTACATAATGATGAAAGGATCAATCCAAGACGAGATATAACAATTGTAAATATTTATGCACCCAACATAGGAGCACCACAATACATAAGGCAAATACTAACAGCCATAAAAGGAGAAATCGACAGTAACACAATCATAGCAGGGGACTTTAACATCCCACCTTCACCAATGGACAGATCATCCAAAATGAAAATAAATAAGGAAACACAGCTTTAAATGATACATTAAACAATATGCACTTAATTGATATTTGTAGCACATTCCATCCAAAAACAACAGAATACACTTCCATCTCAAGTGCTCATGGAACATTCTCCAGGATACATCATATCTTGGGTCACAAAACAAGCCTCAGTAAATTTAAGAAAATTGGAATCTTATCAAGTATTTTTTCTGGCCACAATGCTAAGAGACTATATATCAGTGACACGAAAAAATCAGTGAAGAATAAAAACACATGGAGCCTAAAAAATACACTACTTAATAACAAGAGATCACTGAGGAAATGAGAGGAAATCAAAAAATACCTAGAAAGAAATGACAATGAAAACATGATGACTCAAAACCTATGGGATGCAGCATAAGCAGTTCTAAGAGGGAAGTTTATAGCAATAGAATCCTACCTCAAGATACAAGAAACATCTCAAATACACAACCTAACATTATACCTAAAGCAATTAGAGAAAGAAGAACAAACCCCAAATTTAGCAGAAGGAAGGAAACCATAAAGATCAGATCAGAAATAAATAAAAAGAAATGAAGGAAACGATAGCAAAGATCAATAAAACTAAAAGCTGGTTCTTTGAGAAGATAAACAAAATTGATAAACCATTAACCAGACTCATCAAGAAAAAAAATAAGACTCAATAGAATTAGAAATGGAGAAGGAACAACTGACACTGCAGAAATACAAAGGATCATGAGAGATTACTACAAGCAACAATATGCCAATAAAATGGACAACCTGGAAGAAATGGACAACTTCTTAGAAAAGCACAACCTTCCAAGACTGAACCAGGAGGAAATAGAAAATATAAATAGAACAATCACAAGCTTGAAATGGAGACTGTCATTAAAAATCTTCCAACAAACAAAAGCCCAGGACAAGATGGCTTCACAGGCAAATTCTATCAAACATTTAGAGAAGAGCTAACACCTATCCTTCTCAAACTCTTCCAAAATATAGCATGGGAGGAACACTCCCAAACTCATTCTATGAGGCCACCATCACCCTGATACCAAAACCAGACAAAGATGACACAAAGAAAGAAAATTACAGGCCAATATCACTGATGAACATAGATGCAAAAATCCTCAACAAAATACTGGCAAACAGAATCCAACAGCACATTAAAAGGATCATACACCATGATCAACAGGGGTTTATCCCAGGAATGCCAGGATTCTTCAGTATATGCAAATCAATCAAGGTGATAAACCATGTTAACAAATTGTAGGAGAAAAACCATATGATAATCTCAATAGATGCAGAAAAAGCTTTTCACAAAATTCAACACCCATTTATGATAAAAACCCTACAGAAAGTAGGCATAGAGGGAATTTACCTCAACGTAATAAAGGCCATGTATGACAAGCCCACAGCCAACATCATTCTCAATGGTGACAAACTGAAACCATTTCCTCTAAGATCAGGAACAAGGCAAGCTTGACCAGTCTCACCACTATTCTTCAACAAGTTTTGGAAGTTTTAGCCACAGCAATCAGAGAAGAAAAAGAAATAAAAGGAATCCAAATTGGAAAAGAAGTAAAGCTGTCTCTGTTTGCAGATGACATGATACTATGCATAGAGTATCCTAAAGATGCTACCAGAAAACTACTAGAGCTAATCAATGAATTTGGTAAAGTAGCTGGATACAAATTTAATGCACTGAAATCTCTCACATTCCTATACAGTAATGATCAGAAATCTGAAAGAGAAATTAGGAAACACTCCCATTTACCACTGCCACAAAAAGAATAAAATACCTAGGAATAAACCTACCGAGGGAGACCAAAGACCTGTATGCTGAAAACTATAAGACACTGATGAAAGGTATTAAAGATGATACAAACAGATGGAGAGATATACCATGTTCTTGGATTGGAAGAATCAACTTGTGAAAAAGACTCTACTACCCAAAGCAATCTACAGAATCAATGCAATCCGTATCAAACTACCAATGGCATTTATCACAGAACTAGAACAAAAAATTTTACAATTTGTACAAAAATACAAAAGACCGTGAATAGCCAAAGCAATCTTGAGAAGAAAAACGAAGTTGGAGGAATCAGTCTCCTGGACATCAGACTATACTACAGAGGTACAGTAATGAAGACAGTATGGCACTGGCACAAAAACAGAAATATAGATCAATGGAACAGGATAGAAAGCCCAGAGATAAACCCACGCACATATGGTCACCTTATTTTTGATAAAGGAGGCAAGAATATACAGTGGAGAAAAGACAGCCTCTTCAATAAGTGGTGCTGAGAACACTGGACAGGTACATGTAAAAGAATGAAATTAGAACCCTCCGTAACACCATACACAAAAATAAACTCAAAATGGATTAAAGACCTAAATGTAAGGCCAGGCACTATAAAACCCTTAGAGGAAAACATTGGCAGAACACTCTATGACATAAATCACAGCAAGATTCTTTTTGACCCACCTCCTAGAGAAATGGAAATAAAAACAAAAATAAACAAATGGGACCTAATGAAACTTAAAAACTTTTGCACAGCAAAGGAAAGCATAAACAAGATGAAAAGACAGCCCTCAGAATGGGAGAAAATATTTGCCAATGAAGCAACTGACAAAGGATTTATCTCCAAAACTTATAAGCAGCTCATACAGCTCAATATCAAAAATCAAACAACCCAATCCAAAATTGGGCAGAAGACCTAAATAGACATTTCTCCAAAGAAGATATACAGATTGCCTACAAACACATGAAAGTATGCTCAACAACACTAATCATTAGAGAAATGCAAATCAAAACTACAATGAGGTATCACCTCACCCCAGTCAGAATGGCCATCATCCAAAAATCTACAAACAATAAATGCTGGAGTGGGTGTGGAGAAAACGGGACCCTCTTGCACTGTTGCTGGGAATGTAAATTGATACAGCCACTATGGAGAACAGTATGGAGGTTCCCTAAAAAACTAAAAATATAACTACCATACGACCCAGCAATCCCACTACTGGGCATATACCCTGAAGAAACCATATTTCAAAAAGAGTCATATACCACAATGTTCATTGCAGCTCTATTTACAATAGCTAGAATATGGAAGCAACTTAAGTGTCCATCGACAGATGAATGGATAAAGAAGATGTGGCACATATATTCAATGGAATATTGCTCAGCCATAAAAAGAAACAAATCTGAGTTATTTGTAGTGAAATGGATGGACCTAGAGTCTGTCATACAGAATGAAGTAAGTCAGAGAGAGAAACAAATACCGTATGCTAACACATATATGGAATCTAAAAACAAACAAACAAAATGGTTCTGAAGAACCCAGGGGTAGGGCAGGAATAAAGACTCGGATGTACAGAATGGACTTGAGGACATGGGGAGGGGGAAGTATAAGATGGGACGAAGTGAGAGAGTGGCATACACTTATATATACTACCAAATGTAAAATAGATAGCTAGCGAGAAGCAGCCACATAGCACAAGGAAATCAGCTGGGTGCTTTGTGGCCACCTAGAGGGGTGGGACATGGAGTGTGGGAAGGAGACGCAAGATGGAGGAGGTTTGGGATATATGTATATGTATAGCTGATTCACTTTGTTATAAAGCAGAAAGTGACACCCGATTTTAAAGCAATTATACTCCAATAAAAAAAGATTAAAAAAATTTAAAAATAAATAAATAAAATAGTGTCTTGTTTTATGATTCAGATTATTTTATATTGTAAATCATTAAAAATATTCAGTTCATTTAAACTAAAAAAAATCAGTTCTCCCGTTTTTCTCACCTCTCACCCCTTATAACTGCAAATCCATTCTCTGTATCTATGAACTTTTTTTTTTTTAATTTTGGATTCCACATATAAGAGACATCGTACAGTATTTGTCTTTCTCTCTCTGGCTTATTTCATTTATCATAATGTCCTTGAGATCCGTGCACGTTGTGGTAAATGGTAGCATATCATTCTTTTCTTTATGGCTGAATAATATTCCATTATATATATATATATATATATATATATATATATATATATATATAATTTCCTTATCCATTCATCCCTCAGTGAACACTTAGTTTGTTGCCATATCTTAGCTATTGTAAACAATGCTGCAATGAACATTGGGTGCATATTTCTTTTAGAATTAGTGTTTTAATTTTCTTTGGATAAATACCCAGAAGTGGAATTGCTAAATTACATGGTAGCTCTATTCTAATTTTTTGAGGACCCTCCATACTGTTTTTCATAGTCGTTGTACCAATTTACATTCCCACCAACAGTATATTAGTGCTCCCTTTTTTCCACATTCTCACCAGCACTTGTTATATATTCTCTTTTTGATAATAGCCGTTCTGAGAGGTGTGAGGTGATATATCATTGCGGTTTTGATTTGCATTTCCCTGGTGATTAGTGATGTTGAGCATCTGGTCATGTTCCTGTTGGCCATCTCTATGTCATCTTTGGAAAAATGTCTATTCAGATCTTCTTCCTATTGTTTTAAATCAGATTTTATTTTGCTATTAAGTTGTATGAGTTCTTTATATATTTGGCGTATTATCCTTTATCAAATATATGTGTTTTAATCCTATTCAGTAGGCTGTCTTTTCATTTTTTTGCTGGTTTCCTTCCTTGTGCAGAAGCTTTTAAAATGATGTAGTCGCACTTGTTATTTTTGCTTTTGTCATTTTTGCTTTTGGTATTAGGTTAAAAAAATCATCACCAAGACCTATGTCAAGAAGCTTACCATCTATGTTTTTTATGTTTTTTTTTTTTTTTTGCGGTACGCGGACCTCTCACTGTTGTGGCCTTTCCCGCTGTGGAGCACAGGCTCCAGATGCGCAGGCTCAGCAGCCATGGCTCATGGGCCCAGCCGCTCCACGGCACGTGGGATCCTCCCGGACCGGGGTACGAACCCACATCCCCTGCATCGGCAGGCGGACTCTCAACCACTGCGCCACCAGGGAAGCCCCACCATCTATGTTTTATTCTTGAAATTTAATGGTTTCAGGTTTTACATTGAAGTATTTCATCCATTTTTAGTTAACTTTTGTTTTTTTGTATGGTGTAAAATAGTGGTCCAGTTTCATTCCTTTGCGTGTGGCTGTCGAATTTTCCAACCCCATTTATTAAAGAGAATGTCCTTTCTCCACTGTATACTCTTGGCTTCTTTGTTGTAAATTAATTGACCATATATGTGTGGGTTTATTTCTGGGCTTTCCATTATATTTCATTGATTTATGTGTCTGCTTTTATGCCAATACCATACTGTTTTAGTTATAATAACTTATGGTTTGAAATCAGGAAGTGTTTTGTTCTTTTACAAGTTTGTTCTTTCTCAAGATTGCCTTGGCTATTCAGGGTAGTTTGTTGTTCCATACAAATTTTAGGATTGTTTGTTCTATTTCTGTGAAAAATACTATTGGAATTTTGATAGAGGGTGCATTGAATCTGTAGATTGCTTTGGATAATATGTCCGTTTTAACAATATTAATTTTTCGGATCCATGAGCACAGTATGTCTTTCCATTTATTTCTGTTCGCTTCAATTTTTTTTTGTTAATATCTTGTAGTTTTCAATATACAGATCTTTTACCTCCTTGGTTAAATTTATTCCTAGGTATTTTATTTGGTGCAATTATAAATGAGATTGTTTTTAAAAATTTCTCTTTCTGATAGTTCATTATTAGTATATAGGAACACAACAGATTTCTGTATATTTATTTTGTACCCTGCAAATTTACTGAATTCATTTAGTAGTTCTAGTAGTTTTTTAGTGGAGTCTTTAGGATTTTCTATACATAGTATGATGTCATCTGCAAATAGTGACAGCTTTAATTCTTCCTTTCCAATATGGATGCCTTTTATCTCTTTTTATTTTCTGATTGCTGTGACTAGGACTTCCAAAACTATGTTGAATAGAAGTAGTGAGAGTGGGAAGTCTTGCCTTGTTCCAGTCTTAGAGGAAAAGCTTTCAGTTTTTCACCATTAAGAATGATGTTAGCTAGGGGCTTTTTATATATGACCTTTATTAAGTCGAGGTAATTTCTTCTATTCCTAGTTTGTTGAGTGTTTTTCTCATGAGTTTTAAATTTTGTCAAATATTTTTCTGCATCTCCTGAGGTGATCGTGTGATTTTTATCTCTTGTTTTGTTGATATGGTGTATGTTGTTGACTGATTTTCATATGTTGAACCATCCTTGCTTCCCAGGGATAAATCCCAGTAGGTCATAGTGTATGATCCTTTTAATGTGCTGTTGAGTTAGATTAGCTAGTATTTTCCTGATATTTGCATCTATATTCATTAGGGTTATTGGCCTGTAATTTTCTTTTCTTCTAGCTTTTTTCCAGGTTTTGGTATAAGTGTATACTTATGATACACTTATAAAATCAGTTTGGAAGTGTTCCCTTCACCTTAATATTTTGGAAGAGTTTGAGAAGGATTGACATTAATCCTTTAAGTATTTGGTAGAATTGACCAATGAAGCTGTTTGTACTTGACTTTTCTTTTTAAGGAAGTTTTTCATTATTGATACAACCTCCTTACTAGTCATAGGTCTCTTCAGATTTCCTGTTTCTTCATGATTTGGTTTTGGTAGGTTGTATGTTTCTCAGAATTTATTCTTCTCTTCTAGATTATCCAGTTGTCACATAATTGTTTGTAATAGTCTCTTATAATATGTTTTATTTCTGTGGCATTAGTTGTAATGGTTCTTTCATTTCTGGTTATTATTTGAGTCATCTCTATTTTTTTTTCTTAGTGTGGCTAACGGTTTGTCAATTTCTTTGAGCTTTTAAAAAATCAATTCTTAATTTTGTTGATTTTTCTATTTTCCTATTCTCTAGTTTGTTTATTTTTGCTCTAATCTTTATTATTTCCTACCTCCTGCTAACTTTGGGCTTAGTTTGTTCTTCTTTTTTCAGTTCCTTGAGCTGTAAAGTTAGGTGGTTTATTTGGGAGCTTTCTTTTTTAATATATACATTTATTGCATTAAACTTCCCTCTTTGTTTTCTTTTTGCTGCATCATATAAATTTTGGTATGCTATCTTGTGTCTTGCTTTTATTTGTCTCAACGTATTTTCTAATTTCCCTTTTGATTTCTTTTATGACCTATTGGTTATTCAAGAATGTGTTGTTTACTTTCCACTTGTTTATAAATTTTCCATTTTTCCTTCTGCTATTGATTTCTAGTTTCATTCCATTATGGTCAGAAAAGATACTTGGTATGATTCCAGTCTTCTTAAATTTGTTAAGGCTTGTTTTGTGTCCTCACATGTGATTTATCCTGGGTAATGCTTCATGGGTGTTTGAGAAGAATGTGTATTGTGTTGCTGTTGGATGGAATGTTCTGCATATGTCTGTTAGGTCCCTATATAGTGTTTTTGAGAGTGTCTCATTGTATAGCTTTTCTTACTATTTGCAGTAAGTATTGCATTATATATATGTATAACTTATGCAAGTCTACTGGTATCAACATTTTACCTATTTAAATGAAGACTAGAAAACTTACTCCCTTTTCCATCTCTTTACCCTCCTCCACTTACTATATAATTGTCTTAAATATTTTCTCTACATACTTTGAGAACCATATCAGGCAGTGTTAAAATTATATTTGCTCATATATTTTCTCTTTCCATTGTTCTTCCTTCTTCCCTAATATTCCAAGATTCCTTCATTTATCATTTCCATTCTGTTCAGAGAACCTCTCTTTAGCCATTCTTAGGGTAGATCTACTAGTGAAAAATTCTTAGTGTTCCTTCATTTGAGAATATCTTGATTTCTCCTTCTTTCCTGAAGGATATTTTCACTGGATGTATGATTCTGAGCTGACAGTTCTTTTCTTTCAGAATTTGAAAAATATTTTGCCATTTTCTTCTGTCCTCCATCAGTTCTGATGAGGAATTCCTTATCATTTTAATAGCCTTATCCCTACTGATAAGGTGTTTTTCTCTGGCAGCTTACACACTTTTTCTTTGTTTTTAATTTTCAGGAATTTAATCATGATGTGTCTTGGCATGAATATTTTTGGTGTTTAGGATTTGCTCAGCTTCATGAATCTGTTGGCCTTCTGCCAAATTTGGGAAATTCTTAGCCATTATACCTTTAAACTTTGTTTTTTACTTTTTACCTTAAGCTTCAAATTTTTTTATTCCCATCATCTTTCTCAATTCTTATGAGACTACAATGACATGAATGATAGTTATTTTATTATAGTTCCACATGTTCCTGAGGGTCTATTCATTTTTTAAAGCTCTATTTTCTCTCTGTTGTTCAAATTGGGTAATTTTAACTTTTCTATCTTCAAGTTCACTGATTATTTCCTGTGTCCTGTTCATTCTTCTGCTGATCTTATCTATTTAGTTTTTTATTTCAGTTATTATATTTTTCAGTTTTAATATTTCCATGTGTTTCTTCTTTATATCTTCAGTTTCTTTGCTGAGACTTTCTATTTTTGGTTGAGACTTCCTAATTTTTTCATTTGTTTCAAGTGTGTTTGTAATTTTCTGTTGAATCATTATTATGATGAGTGCTTTTAATTCTCAAATCTCTGTCATCTTAAGGTTGGTATCTGTTAGTTGTCTTTTTTCATTGAAGTTGAGATTTTTCTGGTTCTTGGTATGATTTTTGGTTAAAACTCAGATATTTTTGTTATGTTATGATACTCTGGAGTTTATTTAAATGTTGGGTTTTAGTAAGTTTCCTCTGATATTGCTCTAGTTTTCTGATATTGCTCATGTTCCCATTTGGTCTCTATTGATACAAGGCAGGGTGCAGATGAGATTTTCATTACTGATGGTCACTGGTCAGGTGTGGGAGTTTGATTTCTCTACTAGGCCTCCAGTGATACCACACTGACTGCAAGAGGGAGGGGCATCTCCTTCCTGCTCCCCTTGTGGTTTCCATGGATATTGTGGATGAGAGGATGTCTCATTACTGCCAAGTGTGGGTGAATGTCCCAAATCCCCACTCTGACACCACCCTGACAAGGGTGTCAAGACACTTTATAGCCTGAGGAAGGTGCAAGTCTACACTCTTCATTAACATTTGCTGGCAAGAGTGTGGGTGGAGCCAAAGACTTTCTGTGGTGTGTAGTCAGAGTAGAACACTTACTGTCTAAAAATTTCTGTTTTGTTAGGTTGCCCCTTTTCTGGCCCTTTAGCTAGAGAGAGCAGGCTTTTCTTATTTCTTTATTTTCTTTTTTTTATCAGTGCCCATTGGTGCTTCCAGATTTCCAGGTTCTCCATTACCTAGTCTGGGAATATGAAGAAAAATGAATACTTAGGGAACTCTCCACCATGCCATTCCTTGGGTCCTGAGGTCCCAGGCCTATCTCTCTTTTCCCCTCCACTTTCAATATTTTAATGGTTGTTTTATACATAATATCCAAGGTTTTTATCTGTACTTAGCTGGGTAAGTTAGAAAAATTGAATAGATTCTATTTTTCCAGAAGCAAAAATTCATAAAGATTTGAATAGTTAATTTACCTGTCTTTTCTTTTATGGCTTCTCGGTTTGTGTCATACTTAGAAAGGTCTTCTCTACTCTGAAATGAAAGACAAGAGCTCCTATATTTTCTTCTAGTACTTTGTCTTAATTTTTTAATTTGCATCTTTGATCCACCTGAAATTTATTTTGGTTTATGGCATGAGATCAGGAGCCAACTCTTTTTTTTTCTAGTGGGAAACACATTTGTCTCAGCACCATTTATTAATTGAATCATCTCTTCTTCCTACTGATTTTAAATGCCGTCTTTTCAATATACCAAATTCCAGTATGATTTGGGTCTCTTTACTTTATAATGCATAAGACATTGTATGCCAGTTCCATTTCATTATTATTCTTTTGCAGAAAGGCCTTGTTTATTCTTCAATGATTTTTTCCCAGAGGAATTTTAAAATAAGCTTGATTAATTAAAAAATGCCTATAGTGATGGATATGTGTCACTATGCATTTGTCCAAACACAGAGAATGTACAACACCAAGAGTGAACCCTAAGGTAAACCGTTAGGGCTTTGGCTGATAATGATGTGTCAATGTGGGTTCATCCTTGGTTTAAGAAAAAATATCATTCTGGTGAGTGATGTTGATAAAGGTGTCAGGTATGCATGTGTGGAGGCAAGGGGTATCTGGGAAATTTCTATAACTACCTCCCAATGTTGTAAATGTCATAAACTTAAAAATGCTCTAAAAAATAAAGTTAAAAAAATTCCTGTTAGCGTTATAATAGGATCATGTTAACATTATAGGTGAATTTAAACAACAAAGTATGTCATCCCATTCATTTAACTTTTATGACCCAATGCAATGTTTTATATTTTCTTTATGTGCTCCCTATACATTTCTAGTTATGTCTATTCTTAGAGTCTACTTCTTTTTTATGAACAAAACACTTTATTAAAGTTTTGTAAAAGATACAAAACTTAGAAAACGTGATCTCTATCCTCACTCACCTGCATACTCATAAAGGGGATAAAGTTTGAAAACAAATAGTTATAGTACAAAGGAGAGAATAGAAAAAACTGTAAGTTAGTGGTTTTAAAAATTTTAACTTGACATCTAAAATTTTTCATTATATGTTTAAATAGCTGCAAAGGATATAATTTTTCAAAATATAGTATATGTTTACATTTTTAAATTGCTATGCTCTATGTATTCAATAGCATTTATTTTCTATTTTTTATTGGATTATAGCTGCTTTACAATATTGTGTTAGTTTATACTGTACAGCAAAGTGAATCGGCTATATGTATACATATATTCCCTCTTTTTTGGATTTCCTTCTCATTTAGGTCACCACAGCATTGAGTTGAGTTCCCTGTGCTCTACAGTACCTTCTCATTAATTACCTATTTTATACATAGTATCAGTAGTGTATATGTCAATCCCAATCTCCCAGTTCATCCCACTCCACCCCTTTCCCCCTTGGTATCCATACGTTTGTTCTCCACGTCTGTGTCTCTATTTTTGTTCTGTAAATAAGATTGTCTCTACCAATTTTTTCAGATTCCACATATATGCATTAATATACGACATTTGTTTTTCTTTTTTTTGTTTGTTTGCTCTTATAGTTGCAATTGTAAACGTTATGTTTTTTTTCATGGCATTTAAAAAATGTGTTTAAAAAAATTTTTAAATTTAAAAATGTGTTTACATATGAACACTTGCATTTTTAATTTTATTTTTGTGTTATTGGTCTTATTGATCTCTCCTATTTTTTAAAGAATAAAATATGTTTATTAATAAGTAAATATAAGTTTGGATTAATTTTGAACGATATAAATCTTAATACAGAATGCTTGATAATACTTTCTCTGCTTTAGAAAAGGTGATTTAGCAATATTTATAGCTCTTATTTTTTTCTATCTTATACAATATTTATTTTAATGACCTTCTCAGGCCTAAATTACAAAGTTGCATGGTGGATTTATTTTTTCATTTCTTTTTTAAAAATTGAAGTATAGTTGATTTATAATATTGTGTTAGTTTCAGGAGTACAGCATGGTGATTCAGTATTTTTGTGAAATATTTCAACCTTACTAGTAAGTTGAAAGGACAAAGAACTCCTGTATCTCCTTCACCCATATTACTCAATGGCTAACATTTTAGCATACTGATTCCATTTCTCCCTTTCTCTGTAGACAAACACACCCACACACATGAACACACACACAATCATTACTCCTTTTTTTTCATTACTCTTTTTTTTTACAACTTTATTGGAGTATAATTGCCTTACAATGGTGTGTTAGTTTCTGCTTTATAACAAAGTGAATCAATTATACATATATATATGTTCCCATATCTCTTCCCTCTTGCGTCTCCCGCCCTCCCACCCTCCCTATCCCACTCTTCTAGGTGGTCACAAAGCACCGAGCTGATCTCCCTGTGCTATGCGGCTGCTTCCCACTAGCTATCTATTTTACATTTGGTAGTGTATATATGTCCATGCCACTCTCTCGCTTTGTCACAGCTTATCCTTCCCCCTCCCCATATCCTCAAGTCCATTCTCTAGTAGGTCTGTGTCTTTATTCCTGTCTTGCCCCTAGGTTCTTCATGACATTTTTTTTTAAATTCCATATATATGTGTTAGCATACGGTATTTGTTTTTCTCTTTCTGACTTACTTCACTCTGTATGACAGACTCTGGTTCCATCCATCTCATTACAGATAGCTCAATTTCGTTTCTTTTTATGGCTGAATAATATTCCATTGTATATATGTGCCAGATCTTTTTATCCATTCATCCGATGATGGACACTTAGGTTGTTTCCATGTCTGGGCTATTGTAAATAGAGCTGCAATGAACATGTTGGTACATGACTCTTTTTGAATTATGGTTTTCTCAGGGTATATGCCCATTAGTGGGATTTCTGGGTCATATGGTACTTCTATTTGTAGTTTTTTAAGGAACCTCCATACTGTTCTCCATAGTGGCTATACCAATTCACATTCCTACCAGCAGTGCAAGAGTGTTCCCTTTTCTCCACACCCTCTCCAGCATTTATTGTTTCTAGATGTTTTGATGATGGCCATTCTGACTGGTGTGAGATGATATCTCATTGTAGTTTTGATTTGCATTTCTCTAATGATTAATTATGTTGAACATTCTTTCATGTGTTTGTTGGCAGTCTGTATATCTTCTTTGGAGAAATGTCTATTTAGGTCTTCTGCCCATTTTTGGATTGGGTTGTTTGTTTTTTGTTATTGAGCTGCTTATAAATTTTGGAGATTAATCCTTTGTCAGTTGCTTCATTTGCAAATATTTTCTCCCATTCTGAGGGTTGTCTTTTGGTCTTGTTTATGGTTTCCTTTGCTGTGCAAAAGCTTCATTAGGTCCCATTTGTTATTTTTGTTTTTATTTCCATTTCTCTAGGAGGTGGGTCAAAAAGGATCTTGCTGTGATTTTCATACAGTGTTCTGCCTATGTTTTCCTCTAAGAGTTTGATAGTTTCTGGCCTTACATTTAGGTCTTTAATCCATTTTGAGCTTATTTTTGTGTATGGTGTTTGGGAGTGACCTAATCTCAAACTTTTACATGTACCTGTCCAGTTTTCCCAGCACCACTTATTGAAGAGGCTGTCCTTTCTCCACTGTACATCCCTGCCTCCTTTATCAAAGATAAGGTGACCATATGTGCGTGGGTTTATCTCTGGGCTTTCTATCCTGTTCCATTGATCTATATTTCTGTTTTTGTGCCAGTACCATACGGTCTTGATTACTGTAGCTTTGTAGTATAGTCTGAAGTCAGGGAGCCTGATTCCTCCGGCTCCATTTTTCATTCTCAAGATTGCTTTGGCTATTCGGGTTCTTTTGTGTTTCCATACAAATTGTGAAAATTTTTTTTCTAGTTCTGTGAAAAATGCCAGTGGTAGTTTGTTAGGGATTGCATTGAATCTGTAGATTGCTCTGGGTAGTAGAGTCATTTTCACAATGTTGATTCTTCCAATCCAAGAACATGGTATATCTCTCCATCTATTTGTGTCATCTTTAATTTCTTTCATCAGTGTCTTATAATTTTCTGCATACAGGTCTTTTGTCTCCTTAGGTAGGTTTATTCTTAGATATTTTATTCTTTTTGTTGCAATAGTAAATGGGAGTGTTTTCTTGATTTCACTTTCAGATTTTCATCATTAGTGTATAGGAATGCAAGAGATTTCTGTGCATTAATTTTGTGTCCTGCTACTTTACCAAATTCGTTGATTAGCTCTAGTAGTTTTCTGGTAGCATCTTTAGGATTCTCTATGTATTGTGTCATGTCATCTGCAAACAGTGACAGCTTTACTTCTTCTTTTCCGATTTGGATTCCTTTTATTTCCATTTCTTCTCTGATTGCTGTGGCTAAAACTTCCAAAACTATGTTGAATAAGAGTGGTGAGAGTTGGCAACCTTGTCTTGTTCCTGATCTTAGTGGAAATGGTTTCAGTTTTTCACCATTGAGGATGATGTTGGCTGTGGGTTTGTCATATACTGCCTTTATTATATTAAGGAAAGTTCCCTCTATGCCTACTTTCTGCAGGGTTTTTATCATAATGGGTGTTGAATTTTGTCAAAAGCTTTCTCTGCATCTATTGAGATGATCATATGGTTTTTCTCCTTCAGTTTTTTAATATGGTGTATCACATTGATTAATGTGCATATATTGAAGAGTCCTTGCATTCCTGGGATAAACCCCACTTGATCATGGTGTATGATCCTTTTAATGTGCTGTTGGATTCTGTTTGCTAGTATTTTGTTGAGGATTTTTACATCTATGTTCATCAGTGATATTGGCCTGTAGTTTTCTCTCTTTGTGACATCCTTGTCTGGTTTTGGTATCAAGGTGATGGTAGCCTCATAGAATGAGTCTGGGTGTGTTCCTCCCTCTACTATATTTTGGAAGAGTTTGAGAAAGATAGGTGTTAGCTCTTCTCTAAATGTTTGATAGGATTCGCCTGTGAAGCCATCTCGTCCTGGGCTTTTGTTTGTTGGAAGATTTTTAATCACAGTTTCAATTTCAGTGCTTGTGATCGGTCTGTTTATATTTTCTATTTCTTCCTGATTCCATCTTCGCAGGTTGTGCATTTCTGAGAATTTGTCCATTTCTTCCAGGTTGTCCATTTTATTGGCATAGAGTTGCTTGTAGTAATCTCTCATGATCTTTTGTGTTTCTGCAGTGTCAGTTGTTACTTCTCCTTTTTCATTTCTAATTCTATTGATTTGAGTCTTCTCCCTTTTTTCCTTGATGAGTCTGGCTAATGGTTTATCAATTTTGTTTATCTTCTCAAAGAACCAGCTTTTAGTTTTATTGATCTTTGCTATCATTTCCTTCATTTCTTATTCATTTATTTCTGATCTGATTTTTATGATTTCTTTCCTTCTGCTAACTTTGGGGTTTTTTTGCTTTTTTTTTCTCTAATTGCTTTAGGTGCAAGGTTAGGTTGTTTATTCGAGATGTTTCCTGTTTCTTAAGGTAGGATTGTATTGCTATAAACTTCCCTCTTAGAACTGCTTTTGCTGCATCCCATAGGTTTTGGGTCGTCGTGTCTACATTGTCATTTTTTTCTAGGTAGTTTTTGATTTCCTCTTTGATTTCTTCAGTGATCACTTCATTATTAAATAGTGTATTGTTTAGTCTCCATGTGTTTGTATTTTTTACAGATCTTTTCCTGTAATTGATATCTAGTCTCATAGCATTGTGGTCCGGAAAGATACTTGATACAATTTCAATTTTCTTAAATTTACCAAGGCTTGATTTGTGACCCAATATATGATCTATCCTGGAGAATGTTCCATGAGCACTTGAGGAAAATGTGTATTCTGTTGTTTTGGGATGGAATGTCCTATAAATATCAATTAAGTCCATCTTGTTTAATGTATCATTTAAAGCTTGTGTTTCCTTATATATTTTCATTTTGGATGATCTGTCCATTGGTGAAAGTGGGGTGTTAAAGTCCCCTACTATGAATGTGTTACTGTCGATTTCCCCTTTTATGGCTGTTAGTATTTGCCTTATGTATTGAGGTGCTCCTATGTTGGGTGCATAAATATTTACAATTGTTATATCTTCTTCTTGGATCGATCCCTTGATCATTATGTAGTGTCCCTCGTTGTCTCTTCTAATATTCTTTATTTTAAAGTCTATTTTGTCTGATACGAGTATTGCTACTCCAGATTTCTTTTGGTTTCCATTTGCATGGAATATCTTTTTCCATCCCCTCACTTTGTGTCTCTAGGTCTGAAGTGGGTCTCTTGTAGACAGCACATATATGGGTCTTGATTTTGTATCCATTCAGCCAATCTGTGTCTTTTGGTGGGAGCATTTAGTCCATTTACATTTAAGGTAATTATTGATATGTATGGCCCTGTTCCCATTTTCTTAATTGTTTTGGGTTTGTTATTGTATGTCTTTTCCTTGTTTTGTGTTTCTTGCCTAGAGAAGTTCCTTTAGCATTTGTTGTTAAGCTGGTTTGGTGGTGCTGAACTCTCTCAGCTTTTGCTTGTCTGTAAAGTTTTTAATTTCTCCATCAAATCTGAATGAGATCCTTGCTGGGTAGAGTAATCTTGGTTGTAGGTTTTTCTCCTTCATCACTTTAAATATGTCCTGTCAGTCCCTTCTGGCTTGCAGAGTTTCTGCTGAAAGTTCAGCTGTTAACCTTATGGGTATTCCCTTGAGTGTTATTTGTTGTTTCTTCCTTGCTGCTTTTAATATGTTTTCTTTGTATTTAATTTTTGACAGTTTGATTAATATGTGTCTTGGCATATTTCTCCTTGGATGTATCCTGTATGGGTCTGTTTTTGCTTCCTGGACTTGATTAACTATTTCCTTTCCCATATTAGGGGAGTTTTCAACTATAATCTCTTCAAATATTTTGTCAGTCCCTTTCTTTTTCTCTTCTTCTTCTGGGACCCCTATAATTCGAATGTTGGTGCATTTAATGTTGTCCCAGAGGTCTCTGAGACTGTCCCCAGTTATTTTCATTCTTTTTTCTTTATTCTTCTCTGCAGTAGTTATTTCCACTATTTTGTCTTCCAGGTCACTTATCCGTTCTTCTGCCTCAGTTATTCTGCTATTGATCCCATGTAGAGTATTGTTAATTTCATCTATTGTGTTGTTCATCGTTGCTTGTTTCATCTTTAGTTCTTCTAGGTCCTTGTTAAATGTTTCTTGCATTTTCTGTATTATATTTCCAAGATTTTGGATCATCTTTACTATCATTATTCTGAATTGTTTTTCAGGTAGACTACCTATTTCCTCTTCATGTGTTAGGTCTGGTGGGTTCTTATCTTGCTCCTTCATCTGCTGTTTTTCTGTCTTCTCATTTTGCTTATCTTACTGTGTTTGGGGGTCTCCTTTTTGCAGGCTGCAGGTTCGTAGTTCCCGTTGTTTTTGGTGTTTGTCCCTAGTGGCTAAAGTTGGTTCAGTGGGTTGTGTAGGCTTCCTGATGGAGGGGACTAGTGCCTGTGTTCTGGTGGATGAGGCTGGATTTTGTCTTTCTGGTGGGCAGGTGCACGTCTGGTGGTGTGTTTGGGGTTTCTGTGGACTTATTATGATTTTAGGCAGCCTCTCTGCTAATGGGTGGGGTTGTGTTCCTGTCTTGCTAGTTGTTTGGCATAGGGTGTCCAGCACTGTAGCTTGTTGGTCGTTGAGTGAAGCTGCGTGCTGGTGTTGAGATGGAGATCTCTGGGAGATTTTCGCCATTTGATATTACGTGGAGCTGGGAGGTCTCTTGTGGACCAGTGTCCTGAAGTTGGCTCTGCCACCTCAGAGGCACAGCCCTGACGCCTGGCTGCAGCACCAAGAGCCTTTCATCCACACGGCTCAGAATGAAAGGGAGTAAAGGAGAAAGAAAGATAGATAGATAGATAGATAGGAAGAAAGAAAGAAAGAAAGGAAGGAAGGAAGGAAGGAAGGAAGGGAGGGAGGGAGGAAGGAAGGGAGAGAGCGAGAGGGCGGGAGGGAGGGAGAGAGGGCGGGAAGGAGGGAGAGAGGGAGGAAGGAAGGAAGGGGATAGAAGAAAATAAAGTAAAGTTATTAAAATAAAAAATAATTATTAAGAAAAAAAGTTTTTGAGTAAAAAAAACAACGGACGGATAGAACCCTAGGACAAATGGTGAAAGCAAAGCTATACAGACAAAACCTCCCACAGAAGCATACACATACACACTCACAAAAAGAGGAAAAGGGGAAAAAGTAATAAATCTTGCTCTCAATGTCCATCTCCTCAATTTGGGATGATTCGTTGTGTATTCAGGTATTCCACAGATGCAGGGTCCATCAAGTTGACTGTGGAGATTTAATCTGCTGCTCCTGAGCCTGCTGGGAGAGATTTCCCTTTCTCTTCTTTGTTCTCACAGCTCCCAGGGGCTCAACTTTGGATTGGGGCCCGCCTCTGCATGTAGGTCACCGGAGGGCGCCTGTTCTTTGCTCAGACAGGACAGGGTTAAAGGAGCAGCTGCTTCGGGGACTTTGTCTCACTCAGGCTGGGGGGAGAGAGGGGCACAGAGTGCGGGGCGAGCCTGCGGCGGCAGAGGCCGGCGTGACATTGCACCAGCCTGAGGCGTGCTGTGTGTTCTCCCGGGGAAGTTGTCCCTGGATCCTGGGACCCTGGCAGTGGCGGGCTGCACAGGCTCCCTTGAAGGGGTGTGTGGATAGTGCCCTGTGCTTGCACAGAGTCTTCTTGGTGGCTGCAGCAGCAGCCTTAGCGTCTCATGCCCGTCTCTGGGGTCCACACTGATATTCGCGGTTCATGCCCATCTCTGGAGCTCCTTTAAGTAGCGCTCTTAATCCCCTCTCCTCGCACACCAGGAAACAAAGAGGGAAGACAAAGTCTCTTGCCTCTTCGGCAGCTCCAGACTCTTGCCCGGACTCCCTCCCGCCTACCCGTGGTGCACCAACCCCTGCAGGCTGTGTTCATGCGCCAAGCCCACTCCTCTCCCTTCGATTTGACCAAAGCCCCGAGCCTCAGCTCCCAGCCCCGCCCGCCCCGGCAGGTGAGCAGACAAGCCTGTCGGGCTGGTGAGTGCCGGTCGGCACCAATCCTCTGTGCAGGAATCTCACCGCTTTGCCCTCCGCACCCCTGTTGCTGTGCTCTCCTCCGCGGCTCCGTAGCTTCCCCCTCCGCCACCCGCAGTCTCCGCCCGCGAAGAGGCTTCCTAGTGTGTGGAAACCTTTCCTCCCTCCCACTGGTGCAGGTCCCATCCCTATTCTTTTGTCTCTGTTTATTCTTTTTTCTTTTGCCCTACCCAGGTACGTGGGGACTCTCTTGTCTTTTGGGAGGTCTGAGGTCCTCTGCCAGCCTTCAGTAGGTGTTCTGTAGGAGTTTTTCCACGTGTAGATGTATTCCTGGTTTATCTATGGGGAGGAAGGTGATCTCCACGTCTTACTCTTCCACCATCTTCCTCTCGCCTCCCATTACTCTTTTTTATAAACCAATTGGTTTGATAACAATGTTCAGATAGATGCCCTATCATCCCCAAATACTCCAGTCTGTACTTCACAAAAGCAAGGATGTTATCTCTCATAGTCGGAAATAAGAGTATCAAAATCAACAAATCAACATTGATACAGCACTACCATCCAAATTACAGATCCTATTCAATTTGCCAAGTGTACAGCTATGCCTTTTTATTTTCTGGTCCAAGATGCAATCCAGGATCACATGTTACTTTTAGTCTTCATTTATTTACATTCTCCGCAGTCTAGAACATTTTCTCAATCTTTTCTTGTTTTCATGACCTTGACAGTTTAGTAAGTACACGTCTTCCATTTTGTATGACGTCCCTCAACCTGGGCCTATTTGGTAATTACTCCTGTCCAAACTCAAGCCATGCAACCCTGGCAGAAAGAACACAGAAATGATAATGTGCTTTAAACAGTGCGTCAAGGGGCAATGATGGCAATTCTGTTCCACCAGTGATGATGGTAGTCTTCTTTATTTGCATAAGATGGTGTCTTCCAGTTTCTGCATTTTAGAGTCATCATTTTTTCCCTTATAATTTTTGCCTTTTTTGAGGAGATACTCTGAGGCTATTCCACTGCCCCATTCTTCAATCAAACACCCACTAACTTGCCTTGATGATTCCTGCCTAACTTACCTGCTACTATGGTAATTCTCAAATGATGATTTTCTCTTTACATTATTCCTTATGCATTCATTAGCTTACATTCTACTCTAATGAAGAACTTTTATTTCTCCTCCTTTTTAAAAACTCATTAATCTTTTGTATTTATATGGACTTATGGATTCCTATATTTATTTGGTTGTAGTCGTTCACTATCATTATTTATTTTGATACTCAAATTATCCTATATTTGGCTAGTGGGAATCCTTTCAGGCTTGATCCAGTGTCCTTTTGACACATCCCCTTAATTCTTTGATTGCCTCCTTATGTGTCAAACACAATAAGATGTTCCAGGATCATCTTGTACTTTTCCTGCTCTGGTCCCATAATCGGTCATTTTCCAAGGAGCCTTGGATCCTTTTAAATAAGGGTGATAATTATAAACCAAGATCTGTGCATTCAGTGCCCTCTAGTATACAGAGCTAGGAAATATTTTTGTACATATGTGTTCGTGTGTGTACACAATACACTCACACCCCACATACATCTATATTTATTTTTCTGTGTATGCCTGTGATTAATACACATCAATATCTCCAATTCAAATCCAACATCCCAGGACTCTTTCTAGCCTTCCCCTTTCCATATTTGTAAATCCCTTCTCCAACAGTGAGATACCTAGCTCTCATTATTCTCTATATGTTTACTGATATGTTCAATATTCTTATATATAATCAATTTCCTGGCTGGTGATTTCCTCAGCCCACTGGCTCCTCAGCCTTGTCACCTTCTAAATCTCAGCCAAACCATCTCCAAGAGAAGGGAAAAGAAAAGGAAGAAGGATGTTCTTACGGTTTTTAATAATTTACATGTATTTGTGTTGTTGATTTAAGGTATACAGTCATATCATCTGTGGAAAATAAAAAAAATTAACTCCTCCTTTTCAAAATTCATGTCTCTTTCTTCTCACTCTTAGCTATTTGCTCTAGAAAGTTCTCAAATAATGTTAAGTAATAGAGATAATAGTGGACGTCTCTGCCTTATTTCTGACAAATAGTAACACTTCTAGTATTACTATACCATTTAGCAATATGCTAGTTATTTTCTCATTCTCACTTTATTTCTTTATTATTACTATTCTGTTCATTTTGTCCTGTTTTATTAATAGTTTGCTTTTATTAATCAGGCATGGCCATTGAATTTTATAAAAAGACATGTTGTATTTGGAAATGATTATAAGATTTTTCTTTGACAAATTTGCATGTTTAACTTTATTAATAGATTTCCTAATATTGAATCTTCCTTGCATTTCTGGTTTAAACTCACTGTTTTGGTGTATTTTTCTTTTAATGGACTGATGGCTTCTAATTGTTGACATTTAATTTGTTTTTTTTTTCCATTGGTGTTAAGAATTGGCAATTGATTATAGTTTTCTTGTATCAGGTTTTTTGTATCTGTTTGGAAACTTTTCTTCTCTCTCTTGCTCTATAGCACGTTAAACAGCATTAACGTACTTTGTTTCTTTAAAATCTGATAGAATTGGAGACTTCCAGTTTTAGCTCCAATATGTAAAGAGCTTGGATGTCATCACTTCTGTCCTAACAACAAGAAATAGCTTAATAAACTGAAAACCACTGACTCTTCTGAGATGCATCAGAAAACTGAGGTTTCAAGGCAAACTGCCACCCCAAAATCTGGAGAAACAGGTGAATTCAGAGTCAAAGTCCAGATCTACTTACCTGGAGTAGAAGCTGCTAGAGCCATACATTGGTAGGAATACTTAAATGGTAATTTTGACAAATTGATTGAGGGTAAGTTTGGACCAGTATGTTCTAGTTCGAAAGTAAGAAACTCCTGGGGGGCCACACTTTTATGGATTTAACTTACAGGAACCCCAATAGATTTTTAAGGTGAAGAACTGAGAAAGATCCCCTTGTGGTTGTGACTGGGGGAGGGGAAAAGTAATCCTTATGAAATATGCTGTGAGCATTCTCCATAACAAATGCCTACTGTACAAGGCATAATACTTTACTGGAGCCTTATACCAGCTGGGAGAATGGCATTTCCATCACTCCAGTCCCTTCTAACTTTCCTGTCTCACCAAACAGAGGGAAGCTATACCACTGAAGAAACACTTGTGAAGGTCACAGCCTAGAGAACAGACCCATTAGGAGACTGAAATTTAATAGTAAGATTATACAACACTATACAACCCCTTTCCCTATACCTTACCACCATACCAAAAAGGTGCCAGTATAATAACAGTAGATTACATCTGAAAGAGCTGCAAATAACAGACTCTCCCTGAGGAAGAGTACTTATGGAAACCTCAAATCAGCAGAGGAGACAAAAACAAGGACACTGGAGGAATGTGAGGCCTCTGGCACCTATACCTACAGCAACCATAAAATTCAGTCCAACTCCTAGGCAGATTAACATAAATAATTTTACTAATATACCTCAGTTCTTATTACCTGCTACAACATGTCTGGCTTTCAACAAAAAATTGCATGACATGCTGAAAGTCAAGGAAATACACAGTCCAAAGAGACAAATCAAGCATCAGAGCCAGACTCAGATACGGTACGAATGTTGGAATTACCAGACAGGGAATTTAAAATAACTATGAATTAATATGCTAAGGACTTAAATGGAAAAAATAGACAACATGCAAAAATAGATAGGTAATATAATCTGAAAGAAATTCTAAAAAAGAATCAAAAGGAAATGCTAGAAATGAAAAAACACTGTAGCAGAGATAAAGAATTACTTTGATAATCTCATTCATAGACTAAAACTGAGGAAAGAATCAGTTAGCTTGAAGACAGGTCAGTAGAAACTTCCTAAACTGAAATGAAAGGAGAGAAAAAAAGATTTAAAAACAGAACAGAGCATACAAGAACTGTGGGACAATTTCAAAGGGTGTAATATAGGCACAATTGGAATACCAGAAGGAGAAAAGAGAATGGAAAAGAAGAAGCAATTTGAAGTGATAGCAGAGACCTTTCCAAAATATGAAAGACACAAAGGACAGATCCAGGAATTCAGAGAATACCAAGCAGAAGAAATGTCAAAACAAACAAATAAACCTACACCTAGACATATCATATTAAAACTTCAGAAAACCAAAGACAAAGAAAACCTTGAAAGAAGTCAGATTATTCACAATTGCTAAAAATTGCAAGATACTTACATATCCTTCAATAAGTGAATGGATAAACAGTGGTACATTCATACAATGGAATATTATTCAGCTATAAAAAGAAATGAGATATCAAGCCACAAAAACACATAGAAGAATCTTAAATGCACATTTTCTAAGTAAAAAAATGCCAATCTGGAAAGTCTACATATTGTGTGATTCCAGCTATATGACATTCTGGAAAAGGCAAAAGTATAAATGTTTAAAAGATCAGTATTTGGCAGGGTTTCTGGGGACATAGGGAAAGACCATGGAGAGTGTTAACAGGTGAAGCACAGGAGATTTATAAAGGTGGTGAAACTGTTTTGTGTGATACTGTAATGGTGGATACATGACACTATGCATTTGTCAAAACCTATAAAACTTTACGACACAGAGTGAATCTCAATGTATGCAAATGAAAAACTCATTTAGGAGGTCAGAGGTTCACAGAAAAGAATGCAGACTATGACAAGAGAATCTAAACCTATTATCAGTATATGAAACAACTTCACTGAAAGGAGTGTGGGAAAAAGAGGCTGACATAAGTAAGTTTGGAAATGAGTGGAATCTGTAAGACTAAAGGCAAAAGGAAATGTACATAAGCCTTGTATTTTATAGTAAAGTTTTGTCTCATGGGAGTACAGGTTATGAATTCTGATCATTGTTATACATGTATGCCAGCATTCAACAATTAATTAAATGGATGGTGGATAGTGCTAAACAGGTTTCTCACCACTGGAGTGGAAATTTACAGAAAAGCAAGTAAAAGAGGCTGGAGTGATCCATGTACTAATGAATTAGAGTTGGAGACATTGATATGCACTCATGTTTTGTTTAGTTACAGATGGTTACATATAGAAATATTTATAGATATGTGTACATACACAGGTCAGTATACATACATATATTTTCTTTCTCTTTCAGGTGAGAGGGCCTAGAAGCAATGACACTCCTGTAGCAACAAGCACACCTACCACCCAGACATTGGTTTTTAATACTGTTCTCCAGTAAAAGGAATCAGGGTTCCTTGGAGAAACTGCAGATTCTAGGACTGGGGCAGGAATTTACAAAATGAACTTAAAGCTTCTAGTGCCAGAAAGTAGGAAAGCATGAAAAAAAAAATCCCTAAAATGATGGAAGTATGTCAAATGGACAAAGAACCTAACTAAAAGAGCTCCCAATGGCCAAAGCTGGAATAATTTAACAGCAAAATAAAATAGTATTGGATTATAACCCAAAATTTGAAGTAGATATCCATGAAATAAATATCATGTAAATAAATGATTGACTAAATCATTGTATGAGGGAGAGATGATAGATCGTCTGTGCAGAAGAATTCCGAATAATTTCAATAGACACTTCACCCTCAGGATATTCCTCACTCCTTAAGCATGGGCTACACATAGTGACTTCCTTCCAAAGAGTATAGTATGAAAAGGTGGGAGTGAGAGGACTAACTTTGCAGTAGAGAAACCAGACAAATACTACCTCGGCCAGGTAATCAAGGTTAACGTCTACAGTGATAAGTCATGATGATAACATGCTCACTTAATATGACATGACTTGAATGGCACTTTACCTCTATGGTCTTCTTCCCCAAAGTCTATAAACCCAGTCTAATCATGAGGAAAACTTCAGAGAAATCCCAATTCAGGGATATTCTACAATATACTTGACATGTACTCCTCCAAACAGCCAAGACCATCAAAAACAAGGAAAGTCTGAGAAACCACCACAGCCAAGAGGAACTTAAGGAGACATGGTGACTATATGTAATGTGGTATCCTGGCTGGGACATCATGGGACAGAAAAAGGACATCAGGTGAAAACTAGTAAATCTGAATAAAATATGGACTTTAATTAGTAATGTATCAATATTGTTTCGTTAACAAGTATACAATACTAATGTAAGATACTAAAAATAAGGGAAGAATGGTATGGGGTATTTTGGAACTCTCTGTCCTATCTCTGCAAATTTTTGGTAAATTTAAGTGTCCTAAAATTTTTTTTAATGTATTTTTTAAAAATCTGGTAGAATTTACCCATGAAATAATTTTGGGCCTGGTGCTTTTGGAGAAGAATTGCTCTTTGACAATTTTCTCAGTTTCTTATATGGTAATTTGTTTGGTTATATTTTCTATCTATGTGCCCTGGGAGTAAGTTTTGGTAATTTTTATTGTTATAGAAAATAAAATTTAAAAGTCCAGGTTTTCAAATTTGTTTGTGTGAAGCAGAACAGGATTTCGAGGAATACATTTAGGATTAGACTAGTAAGCTCCCAACTCCTGGGCCTTTTACAGCTCCTCCAGTGCAGGCAACTAAATTCCCCAACTGCAAACTCTCCTTCACTCTTTTCTGAACTGTTGCTACTTCTAGCAGAAATCCTAGCAGCAATTTCAGTTCTTCCATTCCAGTCTTGCTTTACTCTCCTGTCTCTCCTGTTATAAGTCAGACTTATAGCCTGGTGCCCCAAGTTCCCATGTTGACCCTCTATTAATTAACACCTCTACCTTCCCTAGCAATGTATCAGTACCTGGAATTGGGCTGACTTTTTCTGTCCTCTGCTGGATTCATTTGCCTAGACTCCTGCAGAGCTAGAGCTCCATACAGATACCTACACTGTCAATGATATCTGATTTTATTATCCAGAGCCACTTGCTATCCTACTCTGGTTTCAACCTGTTTCCTAGACCTCCTCTAAGCCACCTGTTTCATTTGCTACCAGGGGACCATTCTTTGGAGCCTTCTCCACATCCTTCCACTTGTTAAGTGGTGCCCCCTGGAGTTATGCAACATGGCAGTCACCATCCCTTTTCTCTCCCCAAGGAATCCCTTCTGGCTGTCAGGAGTTTTCACTTCAATCCTGATAAATGAATCATTATTTTGTTCCAGCTTAAGTCAAGGTCCTACCTGATGACTTTTGCAAGGTAAAAGGGGGAATTCTTTCCATCTACAAATTTTTCTCCTTTCTGTTCCCCCCTTTGATGTGAATTTATGATTCCAGGGATCTGTGTTAGGTGTTTCTTGGGGATTACATGCACAAATTTCCCTTTCAACAGAAGGCGCCTTATAACAACCAGCAACAGGGAAGAGCAATTTAAGAAAATGCTGCTAAAGCACAGAGGCTAAAGCAGATTGACTTCAGTTTCCAAGCTGCCCTCTGCAGCTGACCACCAATATATCTGCCTGTCCAGGGATGTTTGAAGGGATTTAGCATTTTGTTCGGGCTTTTGTAGCAAGGATTCTGAGATCATTGCCTTAATAGAAGACACACACCCAGGGGAACGACTACAAACTGCTTTAGCAAAAGAATTTCTACCAACTGTTTTTTGTAGGAGACAGCATCACTTTCAAAGCAAGATACTTTTTAAACAGAAATCTTTGAAAAAGTTTAAAACAGTTCTTGTTTAAATGTTACCAATTCCCTCCGGTGGGTTCAGGCTATAACAATGGGAAATTTGAGATCAGTGGGATGGAGGAGATCTTTTTGGCTACTAGGGCTATTAATGGAAGTGATGGAGGTTGTAATAACTGCCTGGTAAGATTGTAGATTCTGTGTTTTATGAAAAGTGAGAAGGGGTAGTCAGGCCAATGTCAGATGAAGTGTGTTGGGTCCTATGAAAGGGATTTCTGCTCCAGGTAACCATTTACTGACTGGTTTCTGAAATCTTTTAAAAGCCTACAATCCTTGATTTTATATCACAGGAATTCAAAAGGAGTAGAAGATCAAAGAAAGCTGATAAAACTGGGAAAATTTTTTAGAGGAGGTGGAACTGGAAGTGCTGGGGCAAAATCCTGTCCAGGGTCTTGTCTGTCTGCTAATATGCCGAATCAGAACAAAATGGAGAAATTTTGTTAAGACTCCAGAACCTTACTCCTCCACACTCTACCCTCTGTAACATAGGAGGAACCTGGAAGGCGCACTTTGAAATCAGTGTATTCACTAGAAGCTTGGGTTTTATAGAATGATAAAATACTTGGGACACAGCAGGAGGGCCACAGGTGCGCACTGGCTGTTCCAGAGATGGGTTGGAGGTGGAATCTGAGCATGAGCAGGAAGCTGTAGCCCTAAAGAGAATGATGTGGAGGTGGGGGATACTAGGTGGGTAAACATCTGTGCCTCCGGTGGAGCTATATCTACCCATGGGAGAGGAAAATGTGAAGTCTGGAGAATGTTTTCAGGGTCTAGGTCCCCAGATATGAGTGCAGCAGCCCAAAGCCTACTCTTGCAGACCGGTGAGCTTGGTGAACTCTGCCCACAGGATGAGGTCTGAAACTCACCTTTATTTGAAATACAGAAGGCCTGATCCACCCCGGCTATTTCCACATCTCTGGCATTAAAGGGTGTGGTTGCTCCACTGATTCCTAGTACAGAATAGCCCAGGTTGGGGACTGTCAGACCTGTACCTTCGTCCACCATGCTTTGGATGCTCAGAGTGGAAGGTGTTTAACTCAGCATGCATTTGGCTGTGTGAGTGTGGAGTAAAGAAAAACTCTGTGTCACTCTGGTGAACTTGGACAATTACCTTATCAAATTTACTTCATTAAAAGGAGGGGTACCATGTTGCTGCTGGATTTCATTGTGTTTTCTTGTCCTTCTGGTCAGAATCCGCCCTGGAATTTTTTTTCCTCTCACCTTTTTGTGGCTCTCTCACTTAGCAGAGCTCTTGTACAGATCTTTTAACAGCATGAGTCAGTAGGGAAGGAGTTAATCCCACCTGCTTTGGTCTCTAAATATTATTTTATATGCTCCTTGGAGGCCTGTTGCTCTCACCTCCTGCTGTTAATCCTAAATTTTATTATTGTCTCACTTAGCCAATATGCAAAGCACTCACTTTCCCTTCCCCAGACATGCGTCACCATCCCTAGCCCTGGGCCTCTCCTGAAGCCAGTGCTCAGCTGTTGAATAATTTCATGACTTCAGTGCTGTAGTGGCCGCTTATAAAGGCCACGTTTTCATTTTCTCAGAAAAACAAACTGCAATTTAGGTACACTATCACTAGATGGAACTAGTCTGTTAGAGCAACTTGAGGCCAAGTCCAAAAATTTGAGCTCTGGGTATGTTGTTCAGACGTTTCCTAGAATTATAAATCTCTTTATTAAAACTGTTGAACTCCAATTTAGACATCAGAGTATATAATTCTCTTAAATGCAATAGATGCCCTAGGTAGAGTCTGTTACCTTTTCTTATTGATCTCTTGCTTTCCCTTTATCAGCTCAACTGGTATCATAACTTAAAGTCAAAAGTCTCTTCCAACAGGTACTTTTTATTCAGACTTGGAGTTGCTTTTACATCAAAGCCCCCTGCCTCCAGATGCTTATCCCTCAATGGTTAGCAAAAACCAAACTGTTGATCTCAGCCATAGGCTGTCTATTCACCTTGCCTCCACTGTTTGAGCTAATTATAGGGAACAAACTGCCCACTAAGGAAGAGAAAAGCTTCACAGAGGTGTGATGGTGCTGAAAGTGTACAAGCTACCCCCTCCCTTAGTCTCTTTTCCTGAAATCAGAAAAGATACTTTCTTACTTGACACCTTCTAGCTTCCCTCTTCCCATCAGCTCTCTGAACCCGCTGTGGGCTGCTGGCTTAATTTCCACAATAGCTGCAGTTAATTAGTATCCCAGGGTAACTGACTTCCCTTAGCAACAGAGGTAACAATGGCTTTAGCTCACAAATTACCTTAGCTACAGTTTCCTTTCACTGATAAAAACATACTCAACAATACTTAAACAAGTTTTAAACAGAAAATTACTCTGAGGTCCACTCATCAACAAATATTTATTAAGCTCCTTCTGTGTGCAAATCACAGAACTGGCCACTGGGTATAGAGATCTGAATCAGCTATGGCCCTTTCTCTTGGGGAACTCAAAAAGGAATTGGAAACAGAAGATATGAACTAAAATAAGTCTACTGCAAGATAGTATTAAATGTATGGCTTGATTTGAAGACCTGGAGGGTGTCTGAGGAAGGTGAAGGTCTTTGGGCCTGGGGGAGGTGGGTCTTGAACTTGAAGGGACAACTATGGAGCCTGACAGATTTTAACTCAAACCCTAACCTTGCCACTAGTTATGTGATCTCGAGCAAGTTACTTGAACTTTCTGAGCTTCAGTTTCCTTTCCTGTAAATGGGGAAGACTAAAGTGCACCTCAAAATGTTTATGTAAGGATTAGAAATTACATAGATAAAGCACCTAATACATTGCCAGGTTAATAGTCCCTTTTTTCATCATTGATAACTCAGGCTCGATAGGCTTAGCTAGGTGAAAAGGAAAGGGATGAAAATTACTTTTGGAAGAAAGTGCATCAAAATGCTGAGGGAGGGCACTGGGACAAGGTTGGGAAGGGAAGGCAAAGGAAATTACTTAGCTTACAATGAGAGGCTGGGAGCAGGGGGAGATTAGATTGGAAAGGTAGCTGAGATTTTGTCACAAGGACTCTTAGTTTAAATATCAAAGCTGGAAGAAAACTTTGGAAATATGTTGGTCCAAGCTCTTCATTTGATTGATGACGTGACTTTCCTTTCATTGGTCCTAAGTCAGATGACTCTTCATTTTGAAGTAGAGTTTTATTTTCAAATTAAATTGAAAAGTTAATGGTTTTAAACTTCTATAATGTCCCCTCTCAGTAGAGCTTTAGTATACATCTAGCTATTGATATGAGGATAACTATATCCTTATGAGAGGTACTAAAAAAGAGAGACTCCTTGACCTGGACTGGGCCATGAGCTAGCTGACTGGAGAAAAGGGGTAAAGAAGAGGTGATGAAGGAACAGTTTGCTGCTCCCAAAGTTTCCTAAGAAATCCCAGGTTTTGATGCTACCCAAGGCTATCTTCACACTTTATGTAAATCAAGAAGAATGTCTGGTTGCTTTTGATTATCAAATTATCATTGCTATCACTGTAAATGATTACAAATAATATCTGAAGTTTTATTTACATAACGCTTCTTGCCTTTTCAAAGAACACTCAAATCTGTTCTCTCATTTTCTTCTTACACCAGACCTGGAGATAGTTAAGCTATCCCCACCCACACCCCACACACATATCACCTCAGTTCTACAGATGAAGAATCCAAGGCCCAGAAAGTTGAAATTACTTGCTGCAGAACACATAGAGAATTAATGACTAGAACCCAGGTCTTCTAACTCCTATCCAGGGCTGCTGACTATAGTTGGGAGTACAGCGTATGTTGGAGAAAGTGACAACAGATAGTCTATGGGATTATCATTCAAAATCCTGTCTCTGGGAAGCCTTGTTCTTCATTACCTTTCCCTGGGTGTCTCTTGGATATCACACATTCTCACCAGCAGCCTTCCTACTCCTACATATCATCAACACTCATCCAGAAATCCTGGGGCCAGCCACAGTGCTTGGGCTCTTTTCCCACATCTAACCATTCCACAGCATACAACAAATCCTTGACAAATTCACAATGAGAAAAAAAGTAGCAGAAACCAAATGCCCTACATCTGTGACTTGATGTGGCCAAGCATATTTCAAAGGGTGCACAATAGAAAAGTCACTGGGCTCACTCCACCGCCACCCCAAGTCTTGCTGGTGGTTTTTTCCCCTTAGTTAGGTAAGAGGATCTTATTTTTTATAAAACAAAGGCAAACAATATTATTGCAATTCAGTAAATTTACAGAAGGAACCCCATTGGTACATGTTGTTGTATATGTTGTGGGTTTTGTTTGTTTCATACTGAGCATTCTAAAATTAGATCTTTGTATTTATCTGGTTTTCCCCATATTTGTGAGAATAGAAAACTCATCAGTCTTTAAAGAGAAATCACATGCTAAACAAAATTCCACTTTCTAGAGAAACATCAATGGAAATGATTTTCCAAATATATATAATTTTTAATATCTAGGTATCGACAAATAAATGGACATTTATTGAATACCTATAAAGTGCCATGCCTGTGCACTGTGCACAGTGCACTTTGCCTGTGCATCTCATTTCATTCTTGATTGCTATGCCCACTTTATAGATGAGGAAATTGGTGGATCAAAGATGTTAAGCCATTTAACGTTTACAGCACAGAGATAACAAAATGTAGATCTGGGTCTTTAATCGGTCTTCTAACTCCAGACCCAATGCTTTTCTTAACATGACACAGGAGCAAGTAAAGGAGCTTGTTCTAAAAGTAAAGTTAATTTTTAGTAAAGAACTAGGTAAGCAAATGTTCATGAGTTACAGACATTCCAAATTTCAGATACAATTCACTTGGTCACTTAAAAAATAAGAGACTTAATCAATCACAAAGAATTCCACTTAAACATTATCTAAAGTGATTAAAAGAATGACATTTCCCTACCAACTCCAAATGATAAAATCAATTTGGCAACTTTACCAATAATTTGAACTTGAAACACTAATCTTACGAGAAAGCCTATATATTAAAATTGTCATAGTATGACACAAATATAACAGAATCTTTTCAATTTCTATTAAGCTGATTTTTCTTTTAAAGAAGAGTCGGAAAGCCAAAAAACCCTTTAAATCCATTGAGCCCCTTGCATTTTATTTAAGAGGTTTCATTTTTCAAGCCAAAGCCCAGAAGACAAAACAAGCTCATTTAATTCACACCCCAGAATTGTAATTGCTCTGCTCGAGCCAATGTCTAAGTGCCTGTATTAAGGGCTTCCCACTGACCAGAAAGTGTTAATCATCAATCTACACAACTTTATTTTATACTTTTAAGCTACTCCTTGCTTTCTGCTTGGTTAGGATTGCCTATAAACAGAAGACGCACAGTAATTTTTAATTTCTGATAAACAACAAATAATCAGATAAATATGTCCTGTGCAATAATTAGGATATGATTATACTAAAAAATTCATTGTTCATCTGAAATCAAATTTAACAGGACATCCTGTATTTTTATTTGCTAAATCTGGCAACACTACTCTCGATAAACTAATGCCATAGAATAGAGATTTCTCAACTTCTTACCCAAAAATAAGTTCCAGAAGTATCAAGGAGTCAAATGGAAGGGGCAATTGTGTAAAGGTATCAGGAAAAGACATGGAAAAATTATATGCAATCTTGAAGTGGAAAGGCCTTTCTAAGGAAGATGCGAAACCCAGAAAACAAAAAGTTTGATAAATCTAACTACATACAACATTTTAAATGTATTTTTTGCATGAAAATACAATAAAGTCAAAAAACAATTCTGAAAAAACATCTTCAATACACCTGATCCACAGTAGACTGTTATTTAATATGTAAAGATCTTTTACAAATCAATAGGTAAAAGAGAAAACACATAAATAGAAAAATGAATAAAGGCCATAAATACACAGTTCACTGAAAAACAACTACACATGGCCAATAAGCACAGAAAAATATGTGTAACCTTACTAATAATTAAAGCAACATAAGTTAAAATGATAATGCAACATCATTTCCCTCCATCAGATTGGAAAATATCAAAGGCTAAGTAATGCCTAGTGTTGGTAAGGGTAGAGACATGAGCATTTCATACCTTGTAGGTGAGATTATAAATTGGTGCATCCTCTTGGGTGCGCATAATTTTGCAATATCTATGAATATGAAAAATGCATTTATCCTTGACTCAAAAATTCTCATTTTAGAAGTTTGTTTTATGAAAATACTTGTACAAGCATGAAAAGGTATACATATACAAATTCATTGCAGCATTATTTGTACCAGTGAAAAATTGGGATGAAGCTAAATGTCCGTTATTATAGGATCAGATAGTGTACATTCATATATTGAAACAATATTCATTCAGTTTAAAATATAATGATTTTCAAAGCTTATTGAGATTAAAGAAAAAGTAAGGATCACAATGGAGTATACTGTGTCTTTCCTTTTTTGATTAAAAAACGATATATATACATATGTTTGTATGTGCAGAAGTAGACTGGCTTTCATTGTTATACCCTTTTGTACTCTTTGAAACTTTTTGTATGAAGTGCCTGTATTACTTTTTCAATAAAAAATACCTAATCTATGAAAGATACCTATTTTGTATCTTTTTTAAAAGCCTACTTATCTCATCTCTCATTTCTTCTCTTGTTCTTATCTCAGGGTCTATTTGCCAGTTATCACTGTTGTGCCAGTAGGGCCCTGCAGGGAGCTGATGATAATCAGTGGCTTGCTCCCTTTCATAACACAGTCCAGCAATCAACAATTCAATTTCCTTGTACCAGAAAGGCCCTCAGTTGTTGTTAGTATCCAGGAAAGTAACTTCTCCCAAACCCCAAAATTTCAGGGGGCAGAATGTATTTCTCAAACCATGAAGGTTAGGACATACTGCATTTCTTGGATGGTAGCAAACTATTACACCCAACGCTCTTGGGTTCTTTACTGACTCTCCAGCAGATGCCGCTCTCCTCAGTACCTTCAACCATGTCGTTATCCCTTCCTGGAATGCCCTTCTTGCCTAGCTGTTGCTACAAACTTTACCCATCCCTCAAGATTCAAGTCCCCTTCAATTTGTTAATATGGTTTATCACATTGATTGATTTGCATATATTGAAGAATCCTTGCATTCCTGGGATAAACCCCACTTGATCATGGTGTATGATCCTTTTAATGTGCTGTTCGATTCTGTTTGCTAGTATTTTGTTGAGGATTTTTGCATCTCTGCTCATCAGTGATATTGGCCTGTAGTTTTCTTTCTTTGTGACATCTTTGTCTGGTTTTGGTATCAGGGTGGACATGGGAGCAACCTAAGTGTCCATTGATAGATGAATGAATAAAGAAGATGTGGCACATATATACAATGGAATATTACTCAGCCATAAAAATAAATGAAATTGAGTTATTTGTAGTGAGGTGGGTGGACCTAGAGTCTGTCATATAGAGTGAAGTACGTCAGAAAGAGAAAAACAAATACCGTATTCTAACACATATATATGGAATCTAAAAAAAAAAATAGTTCTGAAGAACCTAGGGACAGGACAGGAATAAAGACGCAGACATAGAGAATGGACTTGCAGACACGGGGAGGGGGAAGGTAAGCTGGGGCGAAGTGAGAGAGTGGCATGGACATATATACACTACCAAGTGTAAAATAGATAGCTAGTGGGAAGCAGCCACATAGCACAGGGAGATCAGCTTTGTGCTTTGTGACCACCTAGAGTGGTGAGATAGGGAGGGTTGAAGAGAGACGCAAGAGGGAGAGGATATGGGGATATATGTATACGTATAGCTGAGTCACTTGTTATACAGCAGAAACTAACACACCAGTGTAAAGAAATTATACTCCAATAAAGAGGTTAAAAAAAAAAAGATTCAAGTCCCACTTTTCCTCCAGGTTGACTTTCATGATTATTTCAACCCTGCTCAGATCACCGTTCTTTTCTTCCTCTGACTTTGTGTCTTACTTTCTTAAAAACATAATAGATATTCCAAGTAGTTCTTTCATAAAACATTTTTCTTAAGTGTAACCAACATATAGGAATTAACTATATAATGTTATTTAAGTTGCACTGGTTTTAGAGTCAATTAGAACAGGGTTCAACATTTTTACAGAACTTCAGGCAAATTAGTTAATTTTTAAACTGTGGCTAATAATATCTACCATATAAGGATATCATTGGTATTAAATGTAAAGTGACTTGCACCATACCTAGTACATCATAGATAGTCAGTTGATCTTAGCCTAGGAGCATCTCTTTCTCTGACCAATTCCTTTACCATCACTGAGAAAAGATTAATAAACTTGAGGTTAATAGACCCCAGAATGAAATTTAAAGTATATATTGTGGATTTCTTTCTTTACTTTCCCTATATATATTTTTGGTTTTCTTATTTTATCTCCCTTTATTATCTCAAGGCCTATTTGTGTTCTGAATCTACTACTCATCATCTGTGTGACCTTGGACTATTTACTGAATTTATTAGAGCCTCAGTTTTTTCCATCCTAAACCAGCGTTGATAATGCTGTCCTTATAGGGTTGTTGGGAAGTTTAAATGAGATTATGTATGTGAATGTGTAAAGTGGTAACATGCTACAACAATCTGAAGTGTTCTTATTAAATGTTCATGGAGGGTGAGATTTTAAAGTGAATAAAAACCTTTGGAGTCAATGATTTATTTTGCAGTTCAGATTGATGTGTCATTTTTAGTTGGTTCACAAGCCATATTTCCAGCTGTCATCCATCAACACTTTGGCCACTGCCTGTTCTTGGCTGCCTGTCTACATGGAATTAGTTATCCTTCCTAGTACAGCCTAGTTTTCTCCAGATAAAATCCCTTTTCCCAAAGACAGAGATCCTCTCACTGAGTGTTTTCAACGGACAAACCCCTTCTTTTGAATCTACGTCATTATTTCTTCTTTATTTTCCGGTCTTGGAGATGTTGAAACATTTTTTAAAATTAATTAATTCATTCATCAACTCAGTCCACAGATATGTATTGGGCACCTACTATGTGCTAGATCTAGTGTCTAAGTTTTGGGGCTACAGAAGTAAATAACGCACATTCCCAGCCCTCAATGACTTTACAGTTGAATAGCGGACACGTGTGTAAACAAATGCTTACAATTCATTTTTTATAATAAGTAACAATAAAAAGTTACCAGCTACAGAGACAGCACGTTCAGGAAAAACTTCCTGGAGGAGGTGTCATTTAAGTTTTGAAGGATGAATTATATTTTGACAGATAAGGAAGGGAAAGATATTTCAAGCAGAGGATACAGTGCATGAAAAGGTATAAAGTTATGAAGCAGCACTGCTAATTTAGAGAATAAATTTCTGAATTATGAAGAGTAACATGAAGAGTGTTAAGAGATGAATCCCAGGCCAGATCATGGAAGTCACTGTAGCCATGCAAAGGAGCTTGAGTAGAGGTGACCACAAGAGGGTAGAGTTTCAAATAGAAGAGCTGCATAATCAGCCTATAGCACTGGTTGTCAACCCTCATTGTGCATCAGAATCATGTGATGATCTTCAAAAATATGGATGTTCAGGCCCTACCCATGAAACTCTTGCTTAACTGATCTATTTTGAAACCCAGATTTTGACATTTTTATTGTCCTTTGGTGTGTTTAAGGTGCATCCGGGTTGAGAAAATGAGCTTAGAGTTCTAAGAGACCATTTTAATGATAATTTGGAGGATGCACTGGGGATCCAGGAAGGCCAAGGCCATAAGTGAGCAGACCATCGAGGAGCAGAGAGCTATTGCTATAGTATGGGTGAAATAAAACCTAGAAATATAGTGATATGTTAAAAAGATAAACTGTCACCTTCTCCAAGGAAATTATTAGCTTCATAAAAACTGGAATCATGTTTCATAATTTTTCAGTATTGGGCATATATAACTATAGTAAGTACTCAATATATATACATACACACAAAGACACACAAACACACACACACACACACACACTGGGTGGCTTAAACAAAAGAAATTTATTACAATTCTGGAGGCTGAGAAGTTTAAAATTAGGGTGCCAGTATGTTCAGGTTCTGGTAAGAGCCCTGTTTCTTGTTTGTAGATGGCCATCTTCCCATTGTGTACTCACATGGTAGAGGGCAGACAGAAAGAGAGCAAGGTTTCCTATCTCTTCTTATAAGGGTACTAATCCCATCCATAACAACTCCACGCTCATGACCTAATTACCTCCCCAAAGCCCCACCTCTTAATACCATCACTTTGGGGGTTAGGAGTTCAACATATGGATTTTGGGGGGGCCACATTCAGTTGATAAGTATATATATGTAATAAATAAATAAATAGTTAATTGAAATGGTTTAACCATTTAAACTTAAAATGGTAAATTTTAAGTTATGTATATTTTCCCACAGTAAAGAATTGGAGAAAAAAATATACAGATTATGTGGATGAGGACACAGACAAATGATCAAACAGGCAGATGACTCAAAGCTGGGTATAAGAAGAGAGGAATACAGGAATGAGAGCTGAATAATAGAATCAAGATAGTAACAATTATCAAGATATTGGAATGGTGAATAGAAATTAATTAAAATTTCCCAGTTCTCCTTAAAGATTCAGAACATCAAGTTCACATATACCGGATGATTTGTCGTGACAGCAATTGGTGTAGAGATGCCCTGGGGTTTTACACTTGCTCCCAGGCTGATGTGAGGCAAGGGTGTGACACAGTTGCTAAATAAAATCATGCAAGTTGACCTATCAATAATACAATATGAATGTCTAAAAGAGCAGAGGTTTGAGTCTAACAGTTCTTTATACAGGTCAAGCCATACCTGGAGCACTGTGTTAACTGAAAAAGGGAAACATGTCTACAGGAGAGCCACCAAGATGGGGAAAGCTTAAGAAGTCATTTCATCTGAGACATTGGTGAGTGTGTTGTATCTATCTAATTATGGTCTGCTTGAGAAGGGTTGCCCAGAAAAGATGAAGCAGATTGGGTAGGTGAATAATCTGTGTTGGTTATCCAGAAACCAAGAAGCAAAATGTTAAAGGTTAAATAATCCATAGGGTTCTCAAGAACTACACCCAAAGGGTTAACAATGCAAAGTTCCCAAGAGCCTAGGCAGCAGCTGTGAGGCAGGCCCACTGCAGCTGCTGCTCAGGGTTTGGCCCCAGAGCACTCCCCTTGTTGCTTCTGCCACTGTCTGCCAAAGCCAGGGTAGCGTTTTGAGAATTTAGAGGTTAAAAGACATAAAAGAGACACATAAAGTAAAACTCCCTTCAAAATCTATAGGGCTGGATGGCAATTATTACTATGCCCAGTTTACAGATGTGGAAATTAAGGCTCTGAAAGCTCAGATAACTGCTCAAAAGTCACAAAAAGTGGCAGGTGGTGGTGGTGTGATGAATTGGGAGATTGGGATTGACATATATACACTAATATGTATAAAATGGATAACTAATAAAGAAATGGAATTCAAATCCAGGTTATCATTCATTCATGAGTTTATGTAATATTTATTGAGATCTACTTATGCCCAATACTGAGACTACAAAGGTGAATAATACATAGTCCTTGCCTTTAGGATACTTATAAATACCTTAAAACAATGTAATCAGGATTAAAATAGAGGATTTTACATTATGTTATATATTCATGTGCTGGAGAACTGTAGCTTAAGTGGAGCTGAAGTGTAGAGCACATGGAGGGAATGATGGGAAGTACATCTGGAAAACTGATTTGGGGCCAGATTGTGTTGGCCTGAAACTGCTATGTCAAATTGGGTGGACTTTCTACTGTATACAGTGGAGAATTATAAACATTTCCAAAGCAGAGGAATTACATGGTCAAATTCATTTAGCAAGATAACTTTAGAAGCAGGTGGAAGATGGACTGGGGGGAGCTAGGAAGAAAGATGACTAAAGTTACTATTACAATAACCCATATAAAAGGGTATGAAGACCAGAACTAAGGCAATAACAGTAGACACATGCAAGGATGGGGATAAACAGATGTGAGAGATTTCTGAGAAGTTGAATTAGTAAGGTTTTGTGACTGATTAGACATAGGAGGTAGTCATAAGAAAGCCAATGATGATGATGAATTGGTAAAACATTAGACAATTAATTAATGGAAATGAGAGATACAAGGAGAAGGCCAAGTTGAAAGAGGTAGAAGATATTCGGTTTGGGATACATTCTCTGATATCTAGGAGAGAACATCCAGTAAGCAGCTAGAAACAGGACTGAAACTGAAGAGAAACATTTGGGTTAAAGTTATGGAATAGGGGTCATCAGCACTTTCAAGTTAGTTGATGTTTTAAGAGGAGAGGAAGGCAAGGAGAAAGAGGAGGAGGGGAGAGGGAAGGGAAAGGAAGGGAAGAGATTCATGAACAATTTGCACAGACTGTCATAGTGTAACTGTAAATCAAATTAAGATACAAATGAGTGAATGAAAGAATCCCAACAATTAAAGTTTGGGTAGAAGAAGAGTATCCAGCAAAAGATTGAAAAAGAATGGTGAGAGAATTAGAACCTCCTAGAGGGAGTGGAGTTATGCATGCCAAGAAAGAATAAAATTTTGGGACTGGAATTGGATGGAGAGAGGACTAAAAAGGCCATGGCAGATTGCCTTGGGGGACTTGGGATCTTGTTGAGGGCCTTAATTCAGTTATTCATAGTAGCAACATATGTGTGATTGTTAAAAGATTCCAGAGAGAGTAAGGAAGGACAATAGGTATACAGAGAAAGAAACAATCAGAGAAGCTTCCTCTGAAAGAGAGCATTCGGAGCTGGAACTTAACAGAGAAGAAGCTTGGACTACTGAGAGGAAGAGAAATGCACATAAGCATATTGGTCAGCATAAGGGCACAGAGGCTGGAATGGACTCAAAGAGAGTGAGAAGTTGGAATATTCCAAATAGTTGGGTTAAGCAAATCCATATATACCCAGGCATACCCATTGTGACATCATTATGGGCCCAGTGTCTCAGTCTGATCACAAAGAGATTGCATTATCAGGCAGCATCCTGGTCTTTTATTTTCCCCTCAGGCTCTGCTCCCCAACACATCCCAGGGACTGCATAACAGTATCAAGATGGTGGTGTCACTATTATTCAACATAGTTTTGGAAGGTTTAGCCACAGCAATTAGAGAAGAAAAAGAAATAAAAGGAATCCAAATCGGAAAAGAAGAAGTAAAGCTGTCACTGTTTGCAGATGACATGCTACTATACATAGAGAATCCTAAAGATGCTACCAGAAAACTATTAGAGCTAATCAATGAATTTGGTAAAGTAGCAGGATACAAAATTAATGCACTGAAATCTCTTGCATTCCTATACACTAATGATGAAAAATCTGAAAGAGGAATTAAGGAAACACTCCCATTTACCACTGCAACGAAAAGAATAAAATACCTAGGAATAAACCTACCTAAGGAGACAAAAGACCTGTATGCAGAAAAGTATAAGAAACTGATGAAAGAAATTAAAGATGATACAAACAGATGGAGAGATATACCATGTTCTTGGATTGGAAGAATCAGCACTGTGAAAATGACTCTACTACCCAAAGCAATCTACAGATTCAATGCAACCCCTATCAAATTACCACTGGCATTTTTCACAGAACTAGAACAAAAAATTTCACAATTTGTATGGAAACACAAAAGACCCAGAATAGCCAAAGCAATCTTGAGAAAGAAAAGCGGAGCTGGAGGAATCAGGCTCCTGGACTTCAGACTATACTACAAGGCTAAAGTTATCAAGACAGTATGGTACTGGCACAAAAACAGAAATATAGATCAATGGAACAGGATAGAAAGCCCAGAGACAAACCTTATTTTTGATAAATGAGGCAAGAATATACAATGGCGAAAAGACAGCCTCTTCAATAAGAGGTGCTGGGAAAACTGGACAGCTACATGTGAAAGAATGAAATTAGAACACTCCCTAACACCATACACAAAAATAAACTCAAAATGAATTAAAGACCTAAGTGTAAGGCCAAACACTATAAAAATCTTAGAGGAAAACATAGAGAACACTGTATGACATAAATCACAGCAAGATCCTTTTTGACCCACCTCCTAGAGAAATGGAAATAAAAACAAAAATAAACAAATGGGACCTAATGAAACTTCAAAGCTTTTGCACAGCAAAAGAAAACATAAACAAGATGAAAAGACAGCCCTCAGAATGGGAGAAAATATTTGCCAATGAAGCAACTGACAATGGATTAATCTCCAACATTTACAAGCAGCTCATGCAGCTCAATATCGAAAAAGCAGGCAACCCAATCCAAGAGTGGGCAGAAGACCTAGGTGGACATTTCTCCAAGGAAGATACACAGATTGCCAACGAACACATGAAAGGACGGTCAACATCACTAATCATTAGAGAAATGCAAATCAAAACTACAATGAGGTATCACCTCACACTTATAAGAATGGCCATCATCAAAAAATCTACAAACACCAAATGCTGGAGAGGGTGTGGGGAAAAGGGAACCCTTTTGCATTGTTCGTGGGAATGTAAATTGGTGCTGCCACTATGGAGAAAAGTATGGAGGTTCCTTAAAAAACTAAAAATAGTACTACCATACGACCCAGCAGTCCCATTACTGGGCAGATACCCTGAGGAAACCATAATTCAAAAATAGTCATGTATCACGATGTTCATTGCAGCTCTATTTACAATAGCCAGGACATGGAAGCAACCTAAGTGTCCATTGACAGATGAATGGATAAAGGTGATGTGGCACATATATACAATGGAATATTACTCAGCCATAATAAGAAACGAAACTGAGTTATTTGTAGTGAGGTGGATGGATCTAGAGACTGTCATACAGTGTGAAATAGGTCAGAAAGAGTAAAATAAATACCGTACACTAACATATACATATGGAATCTAAAAAAAAAGTTGTTCTGAAGAACCTAGGGGCAGGACAGGAATAAAGACACAGATGTAGAGAATGGACTTGAGGACACGGGGAGGGGAAGGGTAAGCTGGGACGAAGTGAGAGAGTGGCATGGACTTATATATACTACCAAATGTAAAATAGATAGCTAGTGGGAAGCAGCCACATAGCACAGGGAGATCAGCTCGGTGCTTTTTGACCACCTAGAGGGGTGGGATAGGGACAGTAAGAGGGAGGGAATATTGGGATATATGTATATGTATAGCTGATTCACTTTGTTATAAAGCAGAAACTAACACACCATTGTAAAGCAATTATCCTCCAATAATGATGTTAAAAAAAAAAAAAGATGGTGCTGTCTCATCCTTCATGACTTAATTTTTACACTTCAGCCAGAGAGGGAATACAATTGTTACTGGTTGAAATTCCCACTGTAAGTTTTGTGAACGTGGACAGTAAAACCAAGGCTGGAAATAATTGGAAACGTGTTGTAGAAAGAGAGCCTTAAATGCCAAACTGTGAAATGGGAAATTAATCCAGTAAGACTGGGAAGACACATGAGTATATTGAGAAGGGAGTGACACAGTGAGAACTTTGCTTCTCGATTGGGAAACAGAAACAAAACTTATTCTCAGGGTCCTTGTCCTTTGGGTTTCAATTATTAAGTGAAAACTACACCAAGATTGGGCCCTAGGTCTGACCCCTTTCTTACTATCTATGCGAAGATGCAAGTTACAGCAAGGAAAAAAGGCAAGAGTGGAAGATGTAGTATACCTGTTCTCTTTACAGCTTTCTGGGTTTTGCAGCCTTCCTTTTCTAGCTTCACTCAATTTCACTGTCCTTTCCCATAATTTGGTAACCAGCCCTTAAGAGAGGGAATTTAAAATCCATAAATGTGGAGCAAAGAGCATTTTTTATGCCATAAAAGATCATTGAGGTTGAACAGAGACATTAGAGTTAACATTGACAATCACAAGTTGAGACCCTCACCAACCTGAAGGCAAGGTACTGCGCCAGAAGATCTCTCAGTGTAAATTCCTGTCCAGATTGCTGAGTCTGTGTCTTGGGAGTTCTGTCCTAGATGCCTTTTGGAAACCATGGGAGAGAAATCCCAGTGTAGTGACAAAATTCCTTCTCCAAGGGATGACTGATCTTCCTCAGCATCATTACCTTTGGTTTAACCCCTCTCTTTGGACTGTTCATCGTCTTGTATACTGTCATCATGATGGGGAACCTGGACATGGTCACTCTCATGGGGGTTAGTCTCAATTTATCTTTCAGTTCTGCCTAGATTTTGGCCATTCAATTTCTCCATTCTCAAATTTCTAGCAAAGGTGTTTTCCAAGCCTGGGCTACCCTTCTCTTTCTGAGGTCCTAAAGCACAATGAGAATCTTAAGCATCTTGTGTATCACAGCGTTCTTTCTCTTAACATGAATGACCTGTGATGACTTTGTCACTATCTGTGGCCCTTTATTCTCCCTTGTCGCTAGTCCAAGAGATTCAACTGACCATCAACTCAGGAGTCCTCCCATCTCTTATATTCCACCCCTCCTTCTTCAGCTCTCACTTCTGCTCACTTCAGTGCCATTCCTCCCAAGTTCAAGCTAATTTCCAAAACATGATTTCCAGCTTTGAACTCCCTGATTTCACTAACTGCAATACAGTTCTTCTCAGCCTGTGCTATGGAATCACCTACCTCCACCCCACGATCCTGACATGGTTACTTCCTGGGAAGAGAGAGGGTGTTTTCTGGTTCTACAGTGAGGTGATCTCCATGCCAAAACAAAAGATCTGTAGAAAAAAGTTTTGATAGAATTTTTTTCAGAATTCCATCCATTATTCTTTTCCACCTGTTCAGATGAAACTTTCATTAAAAGTTTTGAGGTATCACTAGTCTAGTTCATTAAAAGTAAACAACATTTTACAATAGTCCCTTAATGTAGACTATATATTTTATGAAGTCCAATGAAGTAACACATTTCATATCAAAGGCATTGCTTTTAATACACTACCATTAATGAAATATTTGCTTGAAGGTAAGAAGTGTGTTTATATCTTTATGATTAAAGTGTTAATGTGCAAATAAGGGCTTGTTTTCTTGTCTCTGATGAGTCTCAGAAATTTCTACATGACTCATATAGGTACAAACTTGTACTATCTGCTTCAATAGCATAGCTGGTTCCCATATTATGATCCCATGGAAACAAAGTCCCTTATACAGTAAATTGAGGTTCAGATAGGTTATATCCCAAGGTCAACACAGATGGTGTGGTGGTGCTGGGATTGTAACCTTTTCTGTTTGTTTCCCAAGCTTCTGCTCCTTGCACTACTTATTTCTAACCTGATATCAGGGAGTATGTCCATTAAATGGGGATTTGCTTGGTGGTATATCATCCATAGGGTGCTTTAAAATATCTTGAAATTTTAAGTGGCTTGATTGACCATTTGGACTTCAGAGATTGTGAAAGACTTAAACCTCACATATAGCAACAAAGGCAGCATGCTTTTTGAATCAACCATTTGGAACTGAAATGTGATGTTTACTTTAGCTGAAGCAAAATAAAAATATTACATCTCTCCAGTCATAATGGAAGTCAGTGAGAAAATATGATTTTCTATATGGTAGGCTATTCACTTTACATTCAACTTGTTATGAATGCATTTAATCTATAACCCCTGAATGACTGGTACCTAATTTCCTCCTGCAATCACTTACATATTTCCTTGTTGTACAATAAAGTTTAAGCTCACCAGTCCCCATTGCTAGGATAGTGCACTGCATGAGCTCAGAAGGCACTTCATAAGTATCCAATGACTTTATCTCTGGCTCATGTTTCTCTATTTCCCAAGTCCTTTCATTCCACCACTAGCAGGTCTAATCCACAACATGGTAATCATAATCATCTTGACCTCCCTTTAGTTAGTAATGTAGTCAAATGACTTTATTCTGTTGGCTGTAAACCATTTACATCCAAATGCATTTGTCTGAAACTGTAAGAGCTTCCAGGGAGAGCTTCCAGGGCAGAAATGTTTTTTGTTTGTTTTGCTGAGTAGTTAGTATTCCATTGTATGGCTGTACCACAGTTTGTTTTACCACTCATCCATTGAAGGATGTTTAGATTGTTTCCAATTTTTCACTATTATGAACAAAGCTGTTATAAACAATTGTATATAAATTTTTATCTGAGTATAAGTTTTCATTTCTCTAAGAAAAATTACCAAGAGTACAATTGCTTGGTCATATGGCAGGTGCACTTTTAACATGATAAGAAACTTCCAATAAGTTTTCTAGAGTGGCTGTACCATTTTGCATTCCCAAGAACAACATATAAGAATTCCAGTTGCTCCACATTCTCACCAGACTAGTATTCCAAAAGACATTCTAATAGGTGTATAGTGTTATCTTGTTTTTAATTTGCATCTGCCTAATAACAAATGATGTTAAATATCTTCCCCTGTGCTTATTTTATCTGTATATTCTCTTCAGTGAAATGTCTGCTTATGCCCTTTGCCCATTTTTTAATTGGATTGTTTTTTTGTGTTGAGTTTTCAGAGTTATTTATATATCCTGGATACAAGTCCCTTGTCGGATGTATGAATTGCAAATATTTTCTCCCGGTCTTTGTCTTTTCATCTTCATGGCAGCACCTTTGACAGAGAAAAAGTTCTTAATTTTAACAAAGAACTTATTTATTCTTTTCTTTTACATATCATGGTTTTCATTTCCTTTCTAAGAACTTTTGCTTAAACTCAGATTATATAAGTTTTCTCCTATGTTTTCCATAAGCTTTAAAGCTTTACATTTTATATTTATATCTATGCACCATTTGGAATTAATTTTTGTATCAGGTGTGAAGTTGAGGTCAGAGTTCATTTTTATTTTTTCCATATGAATGGCCGTTTGTTCCATTTGATGAAAAGACTACAATTCCTCCAATGAATTGCTTTTATACCTTTGTCAAAGACCAAATGGCCACATTTGCCTGGGTCTATTTCTCAACTATCTATTCTGGTCCATTGATCCAAGGTTCTATTCCTTTGCCAATGCATACTGCATTCATTACTGTAGATTTATTCAAAGTCTTAAAACCTGTTAGTGTGAGTCCTTCAACTTTGTTCTTTTTCTCAAAATTGTTTTAGCTATTTTATTTTCTTTTTCCTTTTATATAAAATTTAGAATATGGAAATTCCTATTGTCTATAGTAACAATAACCACAAAATTCTGCTGGGATTTTCATTGCTATTGCATTAAATTTATAGATTACTTTGGGGAGAACTGGCATCTTTATTACATTGAATCCTCCAATCCATGCTCATGGTATGTCTCATCATTTATATCTTCCTTGAAATCTTTCATCAGAATTTTATAGTTGTCAGCATACAAATCCTATACAAGTTTGTTATATTAATACTTGGCAATTTCTTTTTTGGACCCATTTAAAATGATATACATATATTTTCAAAATTTTTACTTCTAATTGTTCGTTGCTTGAATTTAGAAATACAATTAACTGTTTTCAGATGACATGATACTACACACAGAAAATTCTAAAGGTGCCACCAGAAAACTACTAGAGTGCACCAATGAATTCAGTAAAGTTGCATGATATAAAATTAATATACAGAAATCTGTTACATTTCTATACACTAATAATGATGTATCAGGAAGAGAAATTAAGAAACAATCCCATTTACCATCACATCAAAAAGAATAAAATACCTAGGAATAAACCTACCTAAGGAGGCAAAAGACCTGTACTCCAAAAACTATAAGACACTGATGAAAGAAATTAAGGCAGACACAAATAAGACTTCCCTGGTGGTCCAGTGGTTAAGACTCTGCACTCCCAATGCAGGAGGTATGAGTTGAATCCCTGGTCAGGGAACTAAGATCCTGCATGCCACACTGCATGGCCAAAAACTAGAACAAATAATTTTAAAATTTGTATGGGAACACAAAAGACCCTACATAGCCAAAACAATCTTGAGAAAGAAGAACAGAGCTGGAGGAATCATGCTCCCTAATTTCAGACTATACTACAAAGCTATGATAATCAAAACAGTATGGTACTGGCACAAAAATAGATACATAGATCAATGGAACAGGATAGAGAGCCCATAAATAAACCCACACACTTATGGTCAATTAATCTATGACAAAGGAGGCAAGAATATACAATGGAGGAAAGACAGCCTCTTCAATAAGTGGTGCTGGGAAAACTGGACAGCTACATTTAAAGGAATGAAATTAGAACATTCTCTAACACCATACACAAAAATAAACTCAAAATGGATTAAAGACGTAAATGTAAGCCCAGATACTATAAAACTCCTAGAGGAAAACATAAGCAGAACACTTTTTAACATAAATCACAGCAATATATTTTTTGGATCCGTCTCCTGAAGTAAAGGAAATAAAAGCAAAAATAAACAAATTAAACCTAATTAAACTTAAAAGTTTCTGCACAGCAAAGGAAACCATTGAGAAAGTAAAAAGACAACCTACTGAATGGGATAAAATACTTCCAAATGATAAGGGATTAATATCCAACATATATAAACCACTCATACAACTCAACATCAAAAAAACAAGCAACCCGATTAACAAATGGGCAGAAGAACTGAATAGACAATTTTCCACAGAGGAAATGCAGATGGCCAACAGGAACATGAAAATATACTCAACATCCCTAATCATCAGGGAAATGCAAATCAAGACCACAATGAGATATCACCTCACACCTGTCAGAATGGCTATTTTCAAAAAGACCAAAAATAACAAATGTTGGCAAGGATGTAGAGAAAAGGGAACCTTCATACACTGTTGGTGGGAATGTAAATCGGTTCAGCCACCATGGAAAGCAGCATGGATGTTTCTCAGAAAGCTAAAAATAGAATTACCATATGACCCAGCAATCACTCTCCTGGGTATATATCCGAAAAAACCAAAAACACACACTAATTCAAAAAGGTACATGCACCCCAATGTTCATAGCAGCATTATTTACAATTGCCAAGATATGGAAGAAATCTAGGTGTCCATCAGCAGATGAATGGATAAAGAAAACATGGTATATATATGCAGTGGAATACTACTCAGCCATAAAAAGAATGAAATTTTGCCATTTGCAGCAACATGGATGGAGGTGGAGGGCATTACGCTAAGTGAAATAAGTCAGACAGGGAAAGACAAATACTGTATGATATCATTTATATGTGGAATCTAAAAATTACAACAAGCTAGTGAATATAACAAAAAATCAGACTCACAGATATAGAACAAACTAGGGGTTACCAGTGAGGGGGGGGAGAGGGGCAACATAGGGGTGGGGGAGTGGGAGGCACAAACTGTTGGGTGTAAGACAGGCTCAAGGATGTATTGTACAACACGGGGAATATAGCCAATATTTTGCAATAACTGTAAATGGAAAGTAACATTTAAAAATTGTGTAAAATATTTAAAAAATACAAAGAGGGGAAACACATTTGGGTATCATCAAGACTATTCCTCATGTCCTCCAGAAATGCATGGCACAGATGGAGAAATGTCAGAAAGGTCACTCACTTTGGCATTGCAAGGAAGGAAATGCTTTCAGTGAGGCATAAATCCACAGCCTTCATAATTTGGAGAACTAATTTACTCCATTGCCCCTATCAAATAGTTAGGGATGGTGCAATGCTCACTAATAAACACCTATGAGAAAAAAGCAGGGACTACACTGATGCCATTGTTAGAAATCCTTATAAATTAGGCATTTTATGGCACATCACAATTTTTCTTCTAGCCATTGAGAGATATTTGGAGTTTGAGAAGTAGTTAGTGTGCAAGGCTGAGTGCCCAGAAGGTATTGCATCTACGGTATTCAAATGTCTACAGGCAGTGACAATGGATAAAGACATCCCCATTAATATATCACAACATGGGAAAGAGATACAGGTCTCTACATGAAAATTTGGTCTGCTGGCACATTACTTCATTCGTCCCTGAGCATTAATGAGTTAGCCTTTAAGTTGTTATCCCATAACCTTCATTTCAGCAAAGGCTGCAGTCGTGATGAACAAAATGGCTCATTTTACCCTGTGCGGTGTAATGCCCCAAGATAATTAAATTTGGGGGCAGCGTTCTTCAATACGTGACGTGAGTCAGCCCATCATGCCATAACAGAAGCTCATAAACTGGTTCAAATATTACCTAATGTACCACAATTTAACTTGAAGAAAAAAATAGTTTCTCCTTTAAATGGCTACAAAATCTGCACAGCCAAGCAACAGAATTAAATGAATCTGCCCACAAGAGACATGTCTATAAAGTCTACTTTTTAAACAATTTTCTTGCTTTAAAATCAATAGCTTTAGCCCGTAAAATGCATAACAACTTGGTATTTTCTATAAAAGCTGCTAATGAGCCAGCACCAAAGGAGACTGAAGCTGCTTTTGCCTTCCAAATGAGATACTGTGTGTTCATGTGTGTGAGCACATCCACACGTGTGCATGTATTGGGGAGTGGGAATGGAGTGTATGCAGGGGATATTATTAATTTACTATTGATTTTGTATTCCCAGGTCCTAACACAATGAAAAGCATATGACAGATATTTAATAAACATTTATTGAATAGAAAAAATAAAACAAATGCATAGAACCAAATCCAGTCTGATAAAAAATGAAACAGTATGGTACAAGGCAGCTGGCTGCCACATATATCTCAGGTACAAGTGTATGTTATTAGAACACTGAGTGGCACTTAGAGACTTTACTGACCACATAAAAACTAATTAAATAATTCCTTAATGTTTAAAGTAATTTATAGTTTATAATCAGAGTAAAAGGTTGAGTAAACAAGGTAATATGACAGATCATAAAATGAGAAATATATTCTTACTACCATCTTCTGTATTGGTCATTTATCCTTAATTCCTAGAATTCATATGTTTGGGGAAACAACTGGTATTTTAATTATGGGTAAGACTTTTTAATATGGCTAAGAATGTATTTTAGATAAAAAGTTTATAACATGATATATCTCATAGTCAAGTTGATTCTTCCAATTCTTCCCAAAACATCTCAGTGGTGACTACAGGTCCCCCAACTCTCAGTATGAGTCAGTGAAAACACCCAATTGGAGATGGCTCTGCTTACTGCTTCAGCCATCTTGGACATCACAGCTGCTCAGTCCTTGAGCTTACTTTCCTCAACATCTCAGGAGACCAGTCACAAAGACAGAAACTTTGCTATATTAATGATTCTGCCAATTACACAGAAAAGGCCAAGCCTGGAGGGGGAAGTGGGGAGGGAAGTATAACTTGGAGCTTAGTTCCAGAGGCTTTACTGTTGTGGGCACACAAACTTATCTGCGCTTGCCAAGGGAACATCTGGAGAAAAGCCCAGCCACTGATGCTGAGCTGAAGCATTTTCAATGAGTACAGAAACAGAAAAGTGGCTGGTGGATATTTGTGACTTCTAGAGACATTCAAAGAATAAAGGTGGGTGATAAAGGACAGGGGTGCTTGCAGATTAAACTTTGAATGTCCCACATATTCAGTCATTCCTAGTCAACTTTCTTCCACCTGGAGACGGCAGCTCTGGGTAGAATCTAGGAGACCTCGGTTCTATTCCTGACAATGTCACTAAGCATCTGGGTGTACTCTGGACTCTGTATGGCTAGCTTCTCGCCATTCAGATTCTAGCTCCTAATATCAACTCCTCAGGCAGGTTTTACCTTCCACTCTACCTAATGTTGCCTTTCCAAACTCCGAGTTCTCTCTATTCCGTTAGCTTGTTTGGTTTTCTTTATAATTTTATTATTCAAATATTATTTATGTATTTGGTTGTTTGTTGGTTGGTTGGCCATTTCTTCCTTTAGACTGTAAAGTCCATGAGAATACCCGTCGTGCCTATCACATTGCCTGGAACACACCAAGCATCCAATGAATATTAGTTGAGTGAATGAATGCATGCATGTCCAAGAACAAAGTACATAACTTTTTGTGGCTTCAATTCATCATCTATAAAATTAAGAGAAACCATCTTGATTATTTCCAAGATTAGCATGATAACAGAGAAAGGATAGATTTGTAAATCCCTTAGGAAAAACTAACAACCTCTAATTGTATGACTCTATATTTAGAAAAGACAACATGGATACAACAATAGCATTAGAATATTGCAGAACCATATTTGAATGTAGATTCTGCCACTTAACAGCTATGAGATCTTGAGCAAGGCACTGAAATTCTCCAAGCCTCAGTTGCCTGGTTTGTAAGGCGGAAATGCTAATAATAGTAGTTACTTGCTAAGGTGGTTAAGGAGATTAAGTAAAATGATTTATGTCAATCACCCAGCATAATGTGTGGCACTTACTAGGTACTTTATTAATGGTATTTATTAATATATTCAGGATAATATTTAAAATTTTAACAACCAGTACTATGTACTGTGGAAATTTCAGTTCCCAAAGAAGGCCATAAAGGTGACTTTAACGGAACACCAGCCAAAAGCAGGCAGCCACAACTTCGGAGGGGCAGAAGGGCAACAAGCATTAACTTACAGGTTGCTGGAGGATAGTCTAATTTTCTCTTCCAGGGTCTCCCTTGTAGCCCGCAAGAACAGGGAGGCCAGTGTTGTGAAAGTCAAGGTGTGCTGGCAGGTGTCAGGGAAACACCCAGGGAGGAGGAGGCTCAAAAGCAGCAATTTAGCAATCGTCATAGAACTTTTTAAAACTTGACATGGCTATCCCAGTGCATGCTTTCTGAATATTTGCCCTGACTATATTTATCTTTACAAAGCATTTTCCTGGCGACTCTCCTTGGATCTTTGCAGTAATCTTGTGAGTACAGAAGAGCGAGTGTTATTATGCCCATTTTACAGGTGAAGATACTATGACCCAGAAAGGACTTACCAAATTCTATAGAGCAAAAAATAGTATGGAATCAGAACTCAAACCCAGATATTCTGACTCTAAATCCAATGATATAAATTTTCTGTGCAATGCTATAATTTGTCCTTCACTGTCTCAGCTCTTAACAGGAAAAACAATATTAAAATAAAGTACGGTTAGGCATTGTCAATCTTCCTGACTAAGAGAAAGGATAGAAATGGCCCTAAGCAGAATTCAACATTGTGATTTCTAAGCTGCTCCCTGTGTTCTGATAGGGATATGGATTCCATGTTTCTGAAAGTAGAGAGGTCAGAGGCTGTTACCTACTCCAAGTGGAAGGAATACTGTAGACCGGACACCTGGGTTCGAGTTCTGGCACTTCCATCAAATCCCGGGACAACTTTGGGCAAATTACTCCCTTTTTGATGTCCTGATTTCTGGATTTCTCCCTCTTGAAAACAGTATTAGATCTTGAAAACAGTATTAGATTAGAGTAGTAGTTCTCACCCTTTTTACTGCCTCAGCACACTGGAGAATCACAACACAATGAGTAGTAACAGGAGCTAAGTTAGGGAAGGATTCTTAAGGCGGCAAATGGAAGAATCTAAAAGGGGCCTCTGTGTGGTTTGAACAGACAAACTAGGAGATTCCCAATCATTATAAAAGCTACCACATGCCTAGTGTCCACCAGACACTGTGCTAAGTGCTTTACATGAATTATTTCATCTTCACAGTAAATTAATGAAGTAGGAAAATTTTGGTACTGTCATATTAAAGGTGAGGAAACTGAAGCTCAGATAGGTTAACTAGCTTGTCTAAGGTCACACAGCTAGTAAGCCATAGTATTGGATTCTAACCCCCCTATAATTGATCCTGGAGCTTGCCCTCTTACCTCTGTATTTTATTGTTTTATATTATATTCCCCCTCCACTCATCCCCTGCTGTCCCTCAAACACACAACTGATAATGAAAAAACTAGTAAGTTTGTAGAGTCCCTCCCATGTCTAAGATTTGTGTCCTTGACTTTATATTCAGGTTAAACTTTAGCTGAGGACAGGTTCGGTGCTGGGAAGAAGTATGTAGAAGGAGGAAGAAAATTAGGATTCACTGAGTACCTGCTTTCTTCCCATGCCTTGCTAGATATTTTACATACACCTACCATCATCTTTAGTCCTTACAACCAGTCTTACAAGATTGGTATTTTATCCCTGTTTACAAAGAAGACTCGGAGAGGTTAAGACACTCCCCCAAGGTCACAGAGAAAATAAGTGGCAAAATTTGAGATTAAGAACCATTCTTCTGACTTCAAATTCCATTCTCATACCTTTAAACCTTGTATACAATAGGCTGGAGGGTAGCAAGAAATAAGTGAGCCAGGATCAAGTATTTGTCACAGTTGACACACACAACTGTGTGTGTCATGCGCTAGGTAGCCAGGACCAGATCCTACAGGTCTCTGTTTAAGGACTTGAGCTGTACACGTCTCCCTATTGTCATGCATATCCCTCCCGCAGACCTGCAGTGGCCCAATGGGAGCAGGCGATGCCAGTGAGTTGAGCGAATTCTTCCTTGTGGGCTTCACCAATGAGCTTCAGCTTCAGCCCATCCTCCTTGCCCTCTTCTTCCTCATCTATGCAGTCACAGTAGTTGGAAACCTGGGCCTCCTTGTTCTCATTGTGGTGAGCTCCCGACTCCACACTCCCATGTATTTCTTCTTCAGCAACCTGTCCTTTATTGATTTATGTTATTCTTCTATTACCGTCCCCAAAATGTTGATGGGGTTTTTCTCTGGTTGCCAAACCATCTCCTTCTCTGGTTGTGTGGTCCAGACAAGCTGCTTTGTGATCTTTGCTGTCACTGAGTTCTTCCTCTTGGCCTCCATGGCCTATGACCACTATGTGGCCATCTGCAGCCCTCTGCTCTACCATATCATCATATTTCCAAGGTTCTATTTGCAGCTAGTGGCTGCCAGCTATGCAGTGGGCCTAATGAACACAGTGCTTCTCACTAGCACAACCTTTCATCTGGCCTTCTGTAAGTCCCATGTCATCACTCATTACTTCTGTGATATTCCTCCCCTTTTAAAACTCTCCTGCTCTGGCACACAGGTCCTTCAGCTTCTCCTGTTTGTCTGTGGTGGTTTTAATGTGTCTGTGTCCCTTACAGTAGTCCTGGTCTCCTACACATGGGTCTTCATGGCTATCATCAGAATCCCCTCAGCCCAGGGCAAACACAAGACATTCTCCACTTGTGCATCCCACCTGACTGATGTCAGTTTGTACTATGGAACCACGGTATTCATTTACTTGTGCCCAACCTCTGAGTACTTACTAGGCAGGGAAAGGCTGTTCTCTGTATTTTACACAGTGGTCATCCCCATGCTCAACCCCATGATCTACAGTCTGAGGAACAAAGATGTGAAGGAAACATTTGGGAATGTTCTCAGGAAGACCTCACAATTCTTCCCCCTCCCCATACCCAGATTTCCATGATGTTCAATGCAATAAAGGAAGGACAGAGAAGGGAAGAAGAGGTAGGTGATGTGGTTTTGGCCACCAACCATGTCTCAAGCATTATTCTAGGCATTTAAAATAGGTTAGACCTTGAATCCTCTCCACAACTCTGGAAGTCAAATATTATTATTTTAATTTTACAGATGAAGAAACTGAGGCCCTGAGTGATTTGGAGATTTGTCCAAGGTCATATAGCTTGAATGCAGTGGAAACTAGATTTCAATTCAGGACTGCCTGACTCTGAAACTCCCTTTCTACTACATTACACTGTTTCTGCATAAGGCAAGATGCTGCCCTCTCTATTAACCTTCAGGGCCCAAGGTTTCCGAATTTTTTCACTTTCTGGTAAATCTGATCTCTCAAATTTATATTAGCTTCTGTCCCCTAAGACCCACTCTCTTTCCCATAGCCAATTATTTATCTGTGGCTTTGTATGATGCCTCATCTTGTCATTAAATTAATGAACACGTTGTTTACAGAGCCCTATACCAGATGCAGGGGTGGAGAGGGATGACAAGGAAGAAATCTATGGTCACTAACTTTTGGCATCTTTCAATTAATTTATGGAAGACAGAAGATCCCACCCAAAAGGCAACTGAACTATGACTTTTCATTTAAATTGACATTTATTGAGTCCTTTCTATGTGATAAATGCCAAATCACTTACCTCATAATCCTCCTAAGAACTCTGTGATATAGGTACTATTGTTGCTCCCATTTTACAGATGAGAATACTATAGCTAAAAAGCATTAAGTAACTCACTCAAGGTAACACAGCTAATTAATGGTTAATACAGGAGTTGAATCTGGGTCTCTTTGTCCAAAGAGCTTATTTCCTTTCCATTCTGTTATATCACTTCCTGGATTACTGGGGTGCCTATCAATAAGCACCAAGGGATATAAGCTGTGAGGCTGGGACTCAAGGCAAAGGAAGCAGAATGGATTGGGTTCATAAGAGAGCCTCTAGGAAGAGGTGGGTGGTTTGAATAAAATCTATGAAGAGTGAGGAGTGGTAAGAATGGATGAGTAGTGAAAGGAATGAGGGGATCTTGGAATCAAAGGCTGAGATAATAGGATCTAGATGCATAAAAGGCTGGTTTGGCTGGAACAGGGTAGAAGGCAAATTTAGAAGCAAAGGTTATTGACAAAATGGGGTGATGTTTGGGTAGGGCTGATATACCTTCTTTGTAGGTCTTGCTAACATCTAAACAATTCCTTACTACCATACGTGAGGAAGTTCTAAATAGAGCTCTGATTTCCCTAAATTGACCCAAGATGGCTTTGAGTGGGTGAATACTTACAGTTGTGGTAAGAATCATATTTTATTGAGGCCAAGACCTCCATAAAACTTTACTCTAGCTTTACTCTGTTCTCTGTCTACAGTCCACACTACTCAGATTGGCCAGACAACAAACAAATGTGAGGCCTTGGGCTTCCCTGCTGGCGCAGTGGTTGACAGTCCGCCTGCTGATGCAGGGGACACGGGTTCGTGCCCCGGTCCGGGAAGATCCCACATGCTGCAGAGCGGCTGGGCCCGTGAGCCATGGCTGCTGAGCCTGCGTGTCCGGAGCCTGTGCTCCGCAATGGGAGAGGCCACAACAGTGAGAGGCCCGCGTACCGCAAAAAAAAAAAAAAAAAAAATGTGAGGCCTTGATTGCAAGAAGCTATCAGGGAATTACTTCCTGACTCAAAACTTGTCGTCAAGTTAGGTTTGGGCAAGGTCTAAACAAGTGTGACCTAGTGTAGTCGCTTCAAGTCTAAAGGCAGCCAGACCTAGAGGAGGAACTTGTTTTCTGACACCTTCCTTATTGGGAATTCCTCTGCCCTAGAGCAGACTTTTCTCTATTTTATCATTTGCCTGGACTATTGCAGTAGCCTCCTAACTGGTCTCACTGCCTCCAGGCTTGCCCTGACCAATTTATCCTCCACACTGCTGCCTTATGATTATTCTAAGCAGAAGTCTGACTACATCCACTGTTCTACTTTAAACTCTTCAATGGCTTTTCATTGTCCTCGGAATAAAGTTCAGAATAAAGTCCAAATCCTTTAACTTACAGATCCTCCACAATCAGAATCTTACCTCTCAAACTTTATCTTTCACAACCCCTCTTCCCTTCCCCATACTTCATATCCTCCCCTTTGCACTTACTATTTTCTTCATTCAAAGCACCCTCACTTTTCAGCAAAGATACTCCCCATATTTTTAATCAAGACCTTCCTCCTGAGCTGACCAAAAGTGTTCACCCCTTCCTTGGAACTTTAGAACCAATGATTACAGCATGCAATCATCCTATACTACCTTATTCTATTCCACTTTTCTTATACCCATATCTTGCTTCCTCTATTAGATTGTATGCCTTGTAGGGGAAGACCGAGGTGTCTCATACCTATCTAACCACCTCAGTGCCTGGAGCCAAGTTGGCATTAATGAAATGTTGTTCATGGGAAGAATAAGAACTTTTCACTGGGCTTTGCCATAGGCATTTGTGTCTACTTCTTTTTTTTTTTTTTTCGGTACGCGGGCCTCTCACTGCTGTGGCTTTTCCCGCCACAGACCACAGGCTCCGGACGTGCAGGCCCAGCGGCCATGGCCCACGGGCCCAGCCGCTTCGCAGCATGTGGGACGCTCCCGGACCGGGGCACGAACCCGCGTCCCCTGCATCGGCAGGCGGACTCTCAACCACTGCGCCACCAGGAAAGCCCATTTGTGTCTACTTCTGAACCCTCTGAAAAACTAGAGGGGTATTACTAATTCACCCCCTCCTTTCCTTTTTCAATAGTCTACCTCCCCTCCAGTATTTACTTCCCGTTTGACCTTTTCTTATGCCTCTGCCCGCGCCCCCCACCCCAGCATTATAACTCAGCATTTGCAAATACATTGCTTTCTATTGATTTGATGTGTGTGTGTTGTATTCCATCTAGATTACAGTTCTATGGGAAAATGGATGACATCTGTATTTGACTTTCCCAGTAATAGTGGGCTGTGCAAAGCAAGTGCCCATTGGGTGAACAAATATGTGCCTGTAGCTGAAGAGGGTTTATGTGGAGCTCAAAGCAGGGCAGAGTTAACTAGATATGAGTTTAAGAAGGGAATAGGGAGCTAGCATTTATTGTGAGCCTAGCAAATGCCAGACACTATGATAAATCCACAGATTATCTCATTTAATCCTCACAACAAACTGATTTAAATTTTTTTTAAATTAAGACTTTATTTTTTAGAGAAGTTTTAGGTACACAGAAAAATTCAAAGAAAAGTACAGAAAGTTTTCATATATCCTCTGCCCCTACATATATATAGCCTCCCCCATTATTAACATTCCCCACCAGAGTGGTACATTTGTTTCAACTGAGGAACCTACATTGACACATCATAATCACCCAAAGTTCATAGTTTATATCAGGGTTCATCTTGGTGTTGTATATTCCATGGGTTCAACAACGTGATTTTATCCTGACTTTATTAGGAGTATCAGAGGATTTGTGGCTTGCTCAGTTACACATACACAGACAGCATGGGATAGAGTCAGTATTTTGAACTCAAGTCTGTCTGATTTTTAGAGCCTTCATGTTAAACTACTTTTCCAACCTTTATTAGAGTGATCATTTCACTTTTTAAAAATCCTAGGTTTGTGCTATATACATGTGGCATCAAGGCACTGAGAGATGAACACTGGAGACTGAGTCAGTAACAACACATTTTCTTTAGATTGAGCCCTTGCTTAACACATCTGAGGCACAGAGGGAAGAAAGAAATAAAGATAAGGAAGAACGGGAGGAAAGAAAGAAGGAAGGAAGGGAGGGAGGGAGGGAAGGAAGAAGGGAGTAAAGAAGGAAAGAAAATGTCCTGCCATCTCATTCATTTAGAAAGTGTAAGGGTGGGAGTGGAGGGTCACCACACCCTCTGGTCTGCTCTTAGGGCTTTCTCCTAAAACCAGACCCAGGTAGGAGAAGGAGAGATTTCCCAAAAATCACTTCAGCCTCTTGCTCAGATACCTGAGAAAACACCAATTCTCATAGGAAGACTGCCAAAACTTCTTTAGAAACATATTTTAAGAAAGGGACCCTTGGGAGTGTCTAGAATCTTTAAAGACTTTACCAGTAGCCATGTGTTCCTTCAAGAACTTCATGAGGTTCCAATGCGCAGGAGCCCTGCTTAGCTGAAGGAAGGATACTGAGGTCTGGTCCCTACATTGCTCTATAATTGCTCACTCCACCCTGAGACCATTGTCCCTTTGGTGACTTGAAGAAAGTTCCCAAGAGATGCACATTCTAGAAGCAACTGCTTTTCCTTGTGAATGAGGTGACTCCTAATTGTCACTGGCCTTGCCTAGATAATACGACTTGATCAACATGATTTAGTATTCCTTGTTTGGGCTTCATTCTGAACAGTGTGCCTCACCCTCCAAAACCAAGTCCTCTTGAGAACTTATTGAGAGGGCAGGGCTTGGACTTACTAATATCAGTATTATGTAAAATAGTAATAACAACCAAGCAAGAGCACCTCTGGATGATTGAGTGCCTACAATCCCAGAACTTATTGTTTTACACACAATTTCTCATTGCATTTTACAGACAGAGAAACTGGGGCTCTGAGGGATGAAACAATTGGACAGAACAAGAGAAAAATTGACAGATCCTTATTACTAGAAGGGAAATTTTAACACACCATTCTCAGAAACTGATAAAGCAGATATGGAAGAATATATGATATTAAACAGCACAATTATGAAGTTTGAGTTAATACACAAACACACATACATATCAAGTCCTGGGCCCCCAAAATATAGGATTCACATTATTTTCAGTCACATTTGAAAGATTTACAAAACTGTAACACAAGTCAAGTATCAAAGCAAGTCTCAAATTCTAAATAAGCAATATCATATTAATAACATTCTCATAAAAATGCAATAAAATAGAAGTTAATAAAAAAATACCCCCAAACCCCCATAAATTTAGACAAAAATCCTTCTAAATGGAATAAAGAAAAATTTTAATTAAAATTACACACAAGTATTATTTAATGACATATATCAAATTGTAGAGTGTAACTGATGTGATATAAGAAAATGTGATGTATGCAATATGAAACAAAATAGCTGAATGTTAATATGTTAAGCATTCAACTCAAAAAGTTAGAAAAGAATTGTGAAGTGAACCAGAAGAAAGAAAAAGAAAAGAAATAAATATCAAAACAGAAATTAATGAAATAGGAAACAAAAATAAAAATGCTTAATAAATCCAAAACCTAATTTGTTAAAAGCTTAATAAAATAGACAGTATTCTGATAAGATTGAAAAAGTAAAAAAGAATCAAGACCTGAATAATGAATATGAGCAATGATAATAGGAATATTACTAAACATTTTAGATTTTTAAAGTAATGAGTATGTTATGAAATATTTTATGCCAATAAATATAAAAACGTTGATGAGAAATTCTGTAGAAAAATCCAAATTAACAAAATTTTATTCAAGAATAAGTTGAAAACATGAATAGGCCATTAGACACTGAAGAAGTTCAATCAGTAGCCAACCTCTCTGCCAACAAAGGCACCAATCCCACATTCTTTCACAGGTAAGGTTCATCAAACTATCACAGAACAGGAAATCTCTACATTATATAAAATATTCCAGAGAACAGAAAAAACAGGAAAATCTACCCAATCCATTTTATGAGGTTAGTAAAATCTTGAAACCAAAACCAGACAAGCTTGTTTAAAAGACCAAAAATTATATGCCAATCTCACTTTTGATAAAAATCTCAAAAGTCCTAATTAAAATATTCATTAATTGAACTCAACAAATGTATAAAAATAATACTATACAATCAAATGGGCTTGTTTTCAGGCATTAAGTTATAATCTAACCTTGGAAAATCCATTACTACAAGACATTACTTAAGCTGATTAAAGAGAAAATAATATGTATTCATCTCAATAGATTTAAAAATTTAAATGAAATTCAACCACTCTTCTCTATGGGAAAAAAAAAACCCTTAAAACAAATCAAAATAGAGGGAAAAGTTTAATCTGACAATGATAGCTACCAAAAACCTACAATAAACATTATGATTAATGTAGAAGCTTTAGAAACATTTTCATCAGAGCCATGAACAAGATAAGGATAACTGCATTCCAAATTGCTATTTAACATTGCATTGGAGAGATCACTGTCAATTCAATAAGACAAAGAATAGAAATAGATTAAAGCACTGGAATGGAAGAAAGTATCATTATTCATAGACTACCTGATTGGTTACATAGAAAACCAAAGAGAATTTTCAGACAAATTATTTTAACTATTAAGGGAATTCATAAATATTGTTGCAAAGAAGATATTTTTAGAAACTCAATAATAATCTTATACAGTAGCAAAAACAAGTAGAAAATAGAATTTTTTAATAGTTACCATTCACTGGCTAAAATGAAGAAAACTGATAACATCAAGTGTTGTTAAGGATGTGGGACAATTCTAAGAACTTTGCATATATTGTTGGTGGAAATGCAAAAATGGTATAGCCATTTTATAATGCAGATCGGCAATTTTTATGAAGTTAGACATACACGTATTATATGACCCAGCAACCTCACCCTAGGAATTTATCCAAGAGAAAAGAGAACACGTCCACACAAAGACTTGTCATGTGAATGTTTATAATAGCTTTATTCATTATAGCCAAAAGATGGACACAACCATGAGCTGGTGAATGGATATACTGTGGTACAGCCATACAATACAATACTACTCAGCAATAAAAAGGAAACTACTGATATAAACAAAAACATGGGTGAATCTGAAAAACATTACCCTGGGTAAAAGAATTCAGGCACAAAGGCCTATATACAATTTATAATAATTCCACTTATATAAAATTCTAGAAAAAGACAAACTATTGTGAAAAGAAATATATCCCCAGTAGCCAGGGACCCAGTGTGAGTGGAGGAGATTCATTTCAAGGGGCATGAGGAAACTTTTTTGAGTGAAGGAAATGTTCCACATCTTGATTGTAGTCACCATTGCACAACTGTATACATTTGCCAAAACTCATCACATAATTGGTGAATTTTATTGTTTGTAAATTATACCTCAATAAAACTAGTTAAGTCGTATGGTAATTCTATTTTTAGTATTTTAAGGAACCTCCATACTGTTCTCCATAGTGGCTATATCAATTTACATTCCCACCAACAGTGCAAGAGTGTTCCCTTTTCTCCACACCCTCTCCAGCATTTATTGTTTCTAGATTTTTTGATGATGGCCATTCTGACCGGTGTGAGATGATATCTCATTGTAATTTTGATTTGCATTTCTCTAATGATTAATGATGTTGAGCATTTTTTCATGTGTTTGTTGGCAATCTGTATGTCTTCTTGGAGAAATGTCAAAGTCTTCTGCCCATTTTTGGATTGGGTTGTTTGCTTTTTTCTTATTGAGCTGCATGAGCTGCTTGTAAATTTTGGAGGTTAATCCTTTGTCAGTTGCTTCATTTACAACTATTTTCTCCCACTCTGAGGGTTGTCTTTTGGTCTTGTCTATGGTTTCCTTTGCTGTGCAAAAGCTTTGAAGTTTCATTAGGTCCCATTTGTTTATTTTTGTTTTTATTTCCATTTCTCTAGGAGGTGGGTCAAAAAGGATCTTGCTGTGATTTATGTCATACAGTGTTCTGCCTTTGTTTTTCTCTAAGAGTTTTATAGTGTCTGGTCTTACATTTAGGTCTTTAATCCATTTTGAGTTTATTTTTGTGTATGGTGTTAGGGAGTGTTCTAATTTCATACTATTACATGTACCTGTCCAGTTTTCCCAGCACCACTTATTGAAGAGGCTGTCTTTTCTCTACTGTGTATTCTTGCTGCCTTTATCAAAGATAAGATGACCATATGTGCATGGGTTTATGTCTGGGCTTTCTATCCTGTTCCATTGATCTATATTTCTGTTTTTGTGCCGGTACCATACTGTCTTGATTACTGTAGCTTTGTAGTACAGTCTGAAGTCAGGGAGCCTGATTCCTCCAGCTCTGTTTTTCGTTTTCAAGATTGCTTTGGCTATTCGGGGTCTTTTGTGTTTCCATACAAATTGTGAAATTTTTTGTTCTAGTTCTGTAAAGAATGCCAGTGGTAGTTTGATAGGGATTGCACTGAATATGTAGATTGCTTTGGGTAGTAGAGTCATTTTCATAATGTTGATTCTTCCAATCCAAGAACATGGTATATCTCTCCATCTATTTGTATCATCTTTAATTTCTTTCATCAGTGTCTTATAATTTTGTGCATACAGGTCTTTTGTCTCCTTAGGTAGGTTTATCCCTAGATGTTTTATTCTTTTTGTTGCAGTGGTAAATGGGAATGCTTTCGTAATTTCACTTTCAGATTTTTCATCATTAGTGTATAGGAATGCCAGAGATTTCTGTGCATTAATTTTGTATCCTGCTACTTTACCACATTCATTGATTAGCTCTAGGAGTTTTCTGGTAGCATCTTTAGGATTCTTTATGTATAGTTTCATGTCATCTGCAAACAGTGACATCTTTACTTCTTCTTTTCTGATTTGGATTCCTTTTATTTCTTTTTCTTCTCTGATTGCTGTGGCTAAAACTTCCAAAACTGTGTTGAATAATAGTAGTGAGAGTAGGCCACCTTGTCTTGTTCCTGATCTTAGTGGAAATGGTTTCAGTTTTTCACCATTGAGGATGATGTTGGCTGTGGGTTTGTCATATACAGCCTTTATTATGTTAAGGAAACTTCCCTCTATGCCTACTTTCTGCAGGGTTTTTATCATAAATGGGTGTTGAATTTTTTCAAAAGCTTTCTGTGTCGCCTCCCTGGTGGCGCAGTGGTTGAGAGTCCACCTGCCAATGCGTGGGATGTGGGTTCCTGCCCCGGTCCGGGAGGATCCCACATGCCACAGAGCGGCTGGGCCCGTGGGCCATGGCCGCTGAGCCTGCACGTCTGGAGCCTGTGCTCCGCGGCAGGAGATGCCGCAGCAGTGAGAGGCCCGGGTACCGCAAAAAAAAAAAAAAAAAGGTTTCTGTGCATCGATTGAGATGATCATATGCTTTTTCTCCTTCAATTTGTTAATATAGTGTAGCACATTGATTGATTTGTGTATATTGAAGAATCCTTGCATTCCTGGGATAAACCCCACTTGATCATGGTGTATGATCCTTTTAATGTGCTGTTGGATTCTGTTTGTTAGTAGTTTGTTGAGGATTTTTGCATCTATGTTCATCAGTGATATTGGCCTATAGTTTTCTTTCTTTGTGACATCTTTGTCTGGTTTTGGTATCAGGGTGATGGTGGCCTCGTAGAATGAGTTTGAGAGTGTTCCTCCGTCTGCTATATTTTGGAAGAGTTTGAGAAGGATAGGTGTTAGCTCTTCTCTAAATGTTTGATAGAATTCACCTGTGATGGCATCTGGTCCTGGGCTTTTGTTTGTTGGAAGATTCTTAATCACAGTTTCAATTTCAGTGCTTGTGATTCGTCTGTTCATATTTTCTATTTCTTCCTGATTCAGTCTCGGAAGGTTGTGCATGTCTAAGAATTTGTCCATTTCTTCCAGTTTGTCCATTTTATTGGCATAGAGTTGCTTGTACTAATCTCTCCCACTACTGGGCATATACCCTGAGAAAACCATAATTCAAAAAGATTCATGTACCAAAATGTTCATTGCAGCTCTATTTACAATAGCCAGTACATGGAAGCAACCTAAGGGTCCATCAACAGATGAATGGATAAAGAAGATGTGGCACATATATACAATGGAATATTACTCAGCCATAAAAAGAAACGAAATTGAGTTATTTGTTGTGAGGTGGATGGACCCAGAGTCTGTCATACAGAGTAAGTCAGAAAGAGAAAAACAAATACCATATGCTAACACATATATATGGAATCTAAGAAAAAAAAAAAAAAGGTCATGAGGAACCTAGGGGCAAGATGGGAATAAAGACAGAGACCTACTAGAGAATGGACTTGAGAATATGGGGAGGGGGTAGTGTAAGCTGTGACAAAGTGAGAGAGTGGCATGGACATATGTACACTACCAAACGTAAAATAGATAGCTAGTGGGAAGCAGCCGCATAGCACAGGGAGATCACCTCGGGGCTTTGTGACCACCTAGAGGGGTGGGATAAGGAGGGTGGGAGGGAGGGAGATGCAAGAGGGAAGAGATATGGGAACATAGGTATATGTGTAACTGATTCACTTTGTTATAAGGCAGAAATTAACACACCATTGTAAAGCAATTATACTCCAATAAAGATGTTTAAAAATAAATAAATAAAATTAAAAAAAATAAAAAGATAAAACTAGTTAAAATAAAGCTACCATTCATAATAACAAGCAACACTATTAACCTAAGTAAAACTCTAACAAAAATGCCCATTATGTTTAGGAAAATATTGTAAGCACTACTGAAGGACTTAAAAGAAGACTTTAATGAGAGGAGATATATACCATTTTTCCATATAGAAAAATTCATTAACTTAAAGATGTCCACAATTCCAAAAATTAATCTATCAGTTCAAGGCAATTCCAAACAAAGTTCCAACAGGATTTTTCATGAAACTTAACAAACTGATTCTAAAATTCATATGAAAAATTAAGAAACCAAGAATATCGAAGACAATTATGAAGAAGAATAAATAGGAAGTACTTATCCTACAGATATCAAGACTTAGAAAACTATAGTAATTAAAACAGCATAGTATTTGCATAGAGAGAGGCAAACAGATGAGTTGGAGAAAAGAGAGACCCAGACAGAAAGCTGAGAATACAGTGGACGTTTGAACAATGCATGGGTTAGGGACGTCAACCCTCCTTGCAGTCGAAAATCCATGTATAATTTACAGTCGACCCTTCATATACACACAGTTCCTTTGTATCCCTGGTTCCACGTCTGTGGATTCAACCACGGATAATGTAGTACTGTAGTATTTACTGTTGGAAAAACTCCACGTATAAGTAGACCTGTGCAATTCAAACCCATGTTGTTCAAGGGTCAGCTGTATAAGGGACCTTAGTATGTGACAGAACTGACATTGTAGATCATGAGAGGAAATGAGGGACTATTCAATAAGTGGTGTAGAAACAATTGCTTATTCATATTGGAACAAATAAAATTAATTTCCTATATTTCATCATATATAGAAATAAATTCAAGATGGACTCAATAACAATGTTTTTTAAAAAACTTTTAAAATTTAAAAGAAATTTAGAATAATATATTAATGATATTGGGGTAGGAAAGGATTTTTTGAATAAGGCATGAAAAGTACAAATTGTAAATGACTGATACATTTAACCACATCAAAAAAAATAAAACCTTCCATCTTTCTATGCTATAAGACATTGCAATAAACAAAGTTAATAGGCAAGTGACAGACTTGGAGAAGATATTTGCAACAAATATATAACAGACAGATATGGATTCCATAAAGGACTACATTTATTAAACAACAATCCAAATTAACAATGGACAAAATATTATTGGACAATGCACAAAAGAGAAAACCTGAATGGCCAGTAAAAAGATGAAAACATTCTTTAATCCTCACTAATAATCAGGGAAATGCAAATTAAATTAGCACAGAGATACTATTACATCAGATTACCACAAATAAAAATATCTGCTAATACCAAATGCAGGCAAGAATGTGAGGAAACATACCTGTTTACGCTACTTGTGGGAATAAGTATTTGCACATCCACTTTAGAGAGCAATTTGGTCATACCTAGTAAATATGAAAATATGAATATACTCCGAGCCTGCAATTCAACTCCTAGGTACCTTAAAGAAATACAAAACACATATTCAAGAATATTTATTGCAACATTGTACTGGCTAAAATTTATTAACATAAATGTCCATCCTTTTCTAGACCAAAAAGTTTCCAGGTTTTCAATTTATAAGAATCTTCCATCCTTTTATTAATATATCCAGTGCAAAGTCAAAGCAAGGATTTGAGAAAAATAATTCCAACTGTGGGACTTTTATTTATAGCCTACAAGGAAAAGCCAACAAACCCACAGTATTCAGTATAACTAGGAGCAAGATAAATCAACAATGGGTGAATGAGAACTACAACTATCAGCAAGGATAGGTCTAAAGAAACAAATGTGAAGTGGCGGGGGTTGGGGGGAAGCAAGTTGCAAAATGTTGTGCCATTTGTGTGAAATTTAAAATATACAAAATATTATCATGTATTATTTATAGATACATTCATATATAGTAGGATAAAAACATGAACATGGAGGACACACAGCAACTTTAGCATAGTGGATGCCTCTGGGGCTCACGAGAAATGGGATTGGGGACAAAAAGAGTTTTCATCGTATCTATAATGTTTTTATTTCTTAGAAAACAAGCTCTGTAACAAAAATAAATAAACAATGGCTTATTCATATGCCAAGGCAGAATGTAAATGTTAAAATGAATGAGATTGATCTATGCATGCAGATACAGAAATATCTCCAAAATATATTAAATTAAAAAGCTCTGTGAAATTATTATGGATTGTGCAATCACTTTTGTGTAAATATGAAAAAATGTAAATGTATATAAATGCTGGTATAAGCACATAAAATTTCTTGAAGCACCCACAATTTATAGTAGTTGCCTCTGGAGAGAGGGACTGTTGGTCTGGAATTGGAGGGAGGATTAGTTATACTGTTTTAATTATTCACCATGTGCAAATTATGTATTGTTCATTAAACTTCATTTTTGAAAAATTCATGAGCTTAAAATCAAAGACCCGACACCTTGTGTGATTCTTAGGTTAGTACTCTTTGTGTATTGAAGATTACATAACATTTATTGAATTTTCTTTTAGTGAAACTTCCTGCTGAGCCTTAGTGGCGAGCATGCTGGCCATTAGAGAGGAGGTGTCACTTTGGTGAGCTGTCCAGCTGAAGCATTTTTTTCATTTCCCTCAAGGCCAAGAGCTACATCTGAGACGTCTTTGCATCTCTGATAATACCTAATACAGACTTTTGCCTGTGTTAGTAAATTATATTAATACATTTATTCCTTCATTCTTTCGTTTATTAATGTGACAAATGTTATTAGAGAACAATTATGTTTCACTGCAAACATAAAGCTTTCTAAGTACTTTGTACTTTAAATCGATTTCTCTGGGATGGCCAGAGATTTAGGACTGCTGTTGTTTCTATGGGAAATGTGAGTTGACACCAAATAACTAAGTCACACGTGAACTTCAGGGTTATGATCCATTCATATGTTTGCAAATACTCAGAAAAATTATTTTCTTCCACAAATTACTTTTGATAAAGTTGAATAATGATGAAGGGACAAGATGGTCTTAGTGATAAAAACAGTGATGTTACTATTGCCTGAAGCCATTGCCTCCCCTCCTTTTCCAATAACCATCATTCTTTCCTGAACTGAAGTAACAGCCTCTTCATTGGACTTCCTGTCTGAGTCTCCTTCTTTGCCTCTAGTTTATTTGCATATCCACTCAAAGTATATAGCTTTTCTAAAACACAAACATGAGTACGCCACTTCCCTATTTAAAAACCCTTCTCACTGACCTCAGGATAAAGTCCACACTGTTTAGGATGGTGTACAGGGCCCGCCATCTTCTGTGTCTGCCTCCTTCTCCAGCCTTCTCTACTGTCACTCTTTACTGGCACATGCTATTCCCTTTGACTGAAACTCCACCCACTCATTGGCTCAAAAGACTTCTATTCATCCTTCAAAACCCAATGCATTATAAAGATTAATGAAATGATAGATGAAAAAGTGCTTTGGAAGAAAATAAACCAAAAAATCCCCAAACGGCAGGTCCTTCAATGGACCTTCACTGTTACTATTTCCCCATCCCACAACTCCTTTCTTTGTGCTACATCTACATGTTATACAGAGTCCTTTTGTTGCATTTATCATGTTGCAGTTCCACTGCTTTGTTTACATGTCTGTCATTTCCACTAGTCATTGAGTTCGTAAGTCATGGATTCAGCTTTCCAGCCTTTCTTCACCTTTATATTCCCAGCATTTAGAGTACTGACTGACACAGAGGAGGGGCCAGGCATTGTTTGTGAACTCTGTAACCAGATGGTGACAATGATGATGGCCTGGGATAAGAGAAGAAATTGTTATGTCTCTACAAGTGCTCTGTTTTGTATGATGCTTCACAAAGTCATCAGAGAAATGGGAGAGGCCTCACTAACTGCTATACAAAGAGGTTTTACTACCCCGAACAACTCTTTTCTTTATAGCCTGGAGAGCAGATGAACCTGCATTGACAAAACTTACTCAGGAGGCCAGATGCAATCTGTCTACCAAGGGTGGAAAAATGACAAGGTAACTGGTTTTAAAAACTACCTCTGGCAGCTTGTGTAAGAGGACTTTTAATTCGATTATAAAAACCAAACTCTAACAGTTGTGCTTTTAATTAGAATGTAAAATTCATTTAAAGTTGACTGAAGGCTTTGGGGGAAGGGATTTAGATGTTTTCAGGCGGTATTGAATGATGTAAAAAAAGTAAGAGTTTTACTTCCAGTTTTAGGGGTCCAGATATCTTTGAACTTAAAGACAAAACTATCCTCAACTTCTGTGATCAGCGACATCATTAACACACTCCTCAAATATGATATTACTATGGATCATATAGATTTCTAGTTGATAAAGGGTTTCCCGTACATCATTTGAGTCCCACAGCAACTCTGTGAGGTCAGCAGGGCAGGGATTATCGCTCCCATTCAAAGTAGGAAAACCTGGGATTTAGTAAAGATAAATGACACACCAGATTGCACATGCAGCAGGAGATCCAAGTGTAGAACCTAGATTTTCTGTCACTCGTTTCAGTACTTTTTCACATTGTACCCTCTCCAAGCTATTGCTTGGTGCTTTCAGCAGCCTCTGGTGGCTGGCCTAAATGGATCGTGGCTCTAACCCATGTGACATGTCAGATACTCCAATTTCCAATTTCACACTATTAGTCAGCAGTCACTGAATGGAAGTTCAGGATGTCATGAGAATCCAACGTTGATCTCTCAATTAAAAAGCAAAGCTCCCCTGGGAGCTAAACTTAAAGATAATTGGTTTTCTTATTTGAACTGTATCTACCAATCCCTGCTTGCAGAAGGTTGTAGGAGTGTTTAAAACATGGATACATAGGCCAGTATTGTGCTCTTTCTAAACCCAAAGGAGGTCACTGCAGGAGCTAAAAATGCTTTGGTTACAACTACCTGAAAACCAAAAGAGCCTTTAGGGTGAAGTTCTCTTAGATCTTCTTTTTGGAAGCTTGGTGGGTTCCAGGGAAGTTAGGGAGTAAAGTATAATTGTGCAGATATAAAAGGAAAGGTTGGAAAGCTATGATTCTTAAGGCCCTGTCGGATCTTTTTAAAGGACGTATAATATCGTGTCTGTCATGATGTTGCTGGATCTATTCCTGGTCAAACGACATAGTAGTGGTACAGCAAACCAGCTATATGTCTTAGCAATCCACTTTGGTTTCTGCTAAGAATTTTGGGCTCCACATATGCAGATGGAACAAGAAGACAGGCTCTGAGGAAGCAAAGTGAACATCTCTACCATGGGCTCATCGTAGCCATCTAAGGATGGCTTAAGTTTCCAAACTCAAGTGGAAGGAAAAAGATGAGGTAATTATCTTGATAATCACTATCCACACCCATCTTTACCCCTTTCTCCTCTTCTAAAAGATGATTGTTCTTTCTTGTCTAAAGATAATGTCTCCACTTGTATATTTCCCCATCCTATCCCCTCTAACCCTCCTTGCTCCATCAGTCATCCCTTTGCATGTCTTTCATATTTACTTCTCTCTGGACTTAGACTCTTCACCTAGAATCTTGATCAAGTTTATCCTTTACTAAAAAGCAAAATCAAGAATGAACAAGAATATCTTCTCTCAATCCTCTCTCTCTCTTCTACCTCTACTTTATTTTGGCTCTCTCTCCCTCTCCTTTACTTCACCAACAGTCTTGAAATAATAACCTACATTTCTTGTTGTTACTTTATACATCCCTGTCTCAGTACTGTCAGGATTCTTGTCACAAGCACTCCAATATTCATGGCTCCTTTACTAACAATTCTGATGGCTCCTTTCCTTCCTTGGACTCTGTGATATCACTCTCTTTGTTTCTCCCACTTTAACCCATTAAAAAATTTTTTTGGTATTTCTTTCTCCAAAAATGTATGTGCTCCTCCGCTTTTTTGTCCTCAGCCCCCTACTCATTTTGCTCAAACAATCTTTCTGAAATCAATGGCCAACATGGTCCTCAGGTAACTGGATGTTTTTCCACATTATTCCCTCTGCCTGAAATACCTTCTCTCTCTTCTCCTAAGAAGGTACTACTTTTGCTGGACACCCACGAGAGCTCTGAAATAGTTTACTTCATCCTACCTTCCAAACCCCTTTTTCCTAAAGCAGGTTTTTTGTTACATGTCCATCATGGAAAGCTACCTCAGTTTCTGTTATTTGTTGTTCAGCTCAGGTGATGGCAATCTCCATATGACTCCTATCATCCAGTTACTAAACAAAAACTCTTGGCTCATAATATGATTAGCATCTTGTAAATTCACACTTTATCAACATACATAAGATTAACTTTTTACCTCCAAAAAAATAGCCATAATTGAAATACAAATACAATGTTGTAGTATAGTAATCATCATACTCAGTTTTTGTATCTGAAAAATCAGATGAGACAAATCAAAGACCTACTCCCACTCCCACATACATCACAAGATTTTTGGGAAGATTAAAAATAATGATGGATCTGAAAGTTCTTTGAAAATCATTAAGCTCCCGACACATGTTACTAAACTGAAGGTAAGTCTTTCTTCAGGTACTTACATGTTACACATTAAGGGCTGGACACTGAAGAGAGACAAAAAGAAAGCAAAAAGTATAAGAGCATGCTATAATGGAAGGAGCAAGAACCAGAAAATAAGACCTGGGTGTCATTTCCTGCTCTGTTATTAACTAGATCTAGATCCTAAGAAAGACAATTTACCTGCCTGAATTTTCTTTTTTAGTCAAAAAATTAAAGGGTTGGTCAAATGACAGTTTTAATGTCCTTTCTGTCTTTAATAAACAGCAGAAGGAAATGGGAGAGACTTAACACTTATCTATAGTCCTTCATTACAACTTTTTTTACAAATATTCCCTAACTCTCTTGCCCCTCTTTTCTTCCATTATTTTCATTTGTCAAACTCCAAATCTGATTGAAACCAACTATTTGCCTACCCCACTCTAGCTAAACATTGCTAGTGAAGACCATGCAAGAAAGCCGTGTGAATACACCTTAAACTTATGCTCTCAAAAATCAAATTGCCACTCAATACTGCCTGGAAATTTTAGTGTTTCTTCTAGAAGGATAGCATTCTCATTTACGGATACGACTATTTTATTATATTTCCTCTGCCCTCAAACCTCCCATATGTCTTCCTTTACCCTCACTTTTGCATGATAACATCTCCTACTTCGTTGAGAAAATGGAAACCATTAGAAGCAAACCACCATCTTCCTAAGATTAGATGTATCAACTTACTACAACTGCATCTATTTTCTCTAGCCTTCCTCTTGTTAAAAAGATGAAGTGTCCATGACCTTACCAAAGGTGAACCCCTCCACTTGTGCTCTGTATCCCATCCTTTCTCACTCACTTTATAAAAGATTTCACTCTTAAAATTAGCTCCTCATTTACTAATATATCATCAAAAACCCCTCTATGCTGGATCATTCTGATCAGCATGCAAAAGGGAAAGTCAATGCTCATCTCTCTGTAGTTACCACTCAATTTTTCTGTTCCTCTTCAGTCTCCACTACTTTACTGAATCTATTTTCCATGTAACCAAACATAAGAGACTATTCTGTGTCTTCATCTTAACCTTATACCAGCTTTTAACACAATCAATAACTTTCTTCAAACATGGCTTCTCTTATTGTATTTCCTCCCACTTTACATCCTACCTCACTGACTCCTTTTCAATCTCTTTGTCTTACTTTTCCTTCTGTCAGGCCTAAGAGAAAGAGGGTCTTAAAGCTCAGCGTAGTACATTCTTGTGTATCCATAATCTCTCTGCAGGTCACCTTGTCCATTATTGTGGCTTTGAATATTATCCATATGCTGATGATTCCTAAATTTATATTCTACTCCAGCGTTCTCATGTGGGCTGCATACTCTCAAATCCAGCTGTCCACTTCTCCTCTCCACTCAGAATTCTCATAAACAAACATCTTAAGCTTAACACCTCCAAATTGAACTTTCCCCTAAACTTCCCTCCACATTATCACCATTAAAGTAAACAGAAACAGTTGCTCAAACCAGAAACCCAGGAGTTATCTTTGATAGTTCACTTTTTATCACTCCTCATATCTAATTTATTAGTAAGCCCTGGCATGTCTACCTCCAAAATGTATCTTGACCCTGTCTTCCCTCCAACTTTTTTGCAACCACTTTATTCAGGTTTACTATCATCTCTCACTGGGTCCACTGAGATAACCTCTTAACTGTCTTAATCTACCCATGAAGTTCTTACTCTAATTCATTAATTACACAGTGTAAAAAGTGATTATAAGGTGTAAATTTGATCACAATGCTGCTTAAGCTCCTCCAATGAATTCCTATCATATTTAACGTCTACATGGCATAGCATGGCCTACAAGGACATATATGACGTGGCCCTTTCCTATTTTTCTACTCATCTCTTCTTCATCTCTTTCTCTCTGTCTCTCTGTGTCTCTGTCTCTGTTTCTCTCTCTGTCTCTCTCTCTGTGTCTCTGACTCTGTTTCTCTCTCTCTGTCTCTCTCTCTCTCTCCAACTCCCCCAAACCATATATATGTATTTTCCAATTTCAGTTTTTCTAACACTCTAAATCATTCCTTGCTTAAGGCCTGTTCCCTCTACCTAGAATACTTTCTCCCACCCCTCACTCCCAAATCTTGCATGACTATCTCCTTCCCATTTTTTTAGGTCTCAATGTTTTAGGATTTTCTTGACCACACCAACCAAAGTAGCCCTCTCCTAAACACACATACATACAGCATATTCCTATTTTGGGTCCTTATTTTTTACATTCATAGTGGACAACTCAAAATTATTTTTTGGGTCTCTTTACTTGTGTTTAGTCTTTCTTTCCTACTAAAATGTTAACTCCATGAGATGTAGAGAGTACTCCTGACTTGTTAAAAAATTCTTGACTTTTTTACCATTTTATTCTAAGCACCTTTCAAAGAGTTTGGCACAGAGTAGGCACTCAATAAGTGTTGTCGAATGGATGAATGAATGTATTAAATGACTAATATGGACCAGTGATTGTGCAAGTCGTGTTACATAGAATTAATATGCTGTTCTAAAGATGAGGAAACTGTCAGATAAGTGATGTGACTTACTCAAAGGCACACGTCATTCAGCGGCAGAGCTGGAATTTGAATTCAGGTATGTCTCTATTATACCATACCATATCCCTACCATCACTAGTTCACCCTCATGTCATTATGCCTCCTCCACTAATGTATAGAGAACTTACTATTAAATAAGTTGTAAGAATTAAACATCCTTCAACATTTGAAATTCAATTCATATTATTTAATTGGTATGGAATTTCTAAAACAGGAAACAAATTTGATCATAGACTTTATACAATTTACAGGTAAGTCATTCAGAATATTCATTGCTGATGATGATAACACCTCTAGCAGCAATAGAAACAGCCAGAGTAAGATCTCCAAAGATAGAATATTTTCTCTCTATTTTTTCAAAAATAAATAGCAGGAAAAATGTGCATCTTCATATGTCATAATCATAGTTTCAAGGGCCTATACATTCTATATATGAAGGGATAATTGAAGTCAAAGGTGAACTTTCCAAATGGCCTCTGGGGGACTGTGATCAAATTTATTAATTAAAAATCTTGAACATCCAGAAAGAAGCCAATTATGCTTGATATGTACGATGCCTCTAAGCAGTTTCATTTTTTTCTAAAAATAGAATTTGATCAATGGTCATTCTTTTCTTTTTTTCTTTTTTTCTTTTTTAGATCCAAGTCATGGCTAGCACTGAAGAAAATATGACTCAGATTTCAGAACTTATCCTTTTGGGCTTGGGGGATCTTCACGGCCTTCAGTATCTTCTTTTTGGGGTATTTTTGGTCATCTATGTGGTGAATCTCATGGGCAACATTGTAATCCTAACTGGTTTTGGCTGATTGCTCCCTTCATTCTCCCATGTATTTCTTTCTTGACCACTTTTCCTTCCTAGAGTTTGGCTATACCACTACCATTGAGCCCATGATACTAAGGACATTGCTGTCACCTCATGGGCCTATTTCCTTCTCAGACTGCGCTTGCCAGTTTTATTTATTTATTTATTTATTTATTTATTTATTTATTTATTTATTTATTTTTGCTGCTCTGATAGCTACAGAATGCTTCTTACTGGTTGTAATGTCTTATGATCTTTTCATAGCCATCTGTAACCCCTTGCATTATTCCAGCATCATGGGTTGCTTACAGCTAGCTGGCGCCTCTTGGATAGCTGGATTTCTGGCACCCATCCTTCTCATGGTCCACATTTTTCGGTTAACATTCTGTGCTGCCAGTGAGATTGACCACTTCTTCTGTGATCTGAAGCCCATCATGAAACTGGCCTGCACTGATACTCAAGTAGCTGAGATGACCTCTTTTATATGCACCTCTTTATTTGCACTAGGTCCCTTTCTGCTAACTCTGGCTTCTTATACTGACATCATCTCCACCATTCTGAGGATTCCTTCTGTCACAGGAAAGCAGAGCCTTCTCTACCTGTTCCTCCCATCTTACAGTGGTCAGTCTGTATTATGGGACTCTGGGCATTGTCTATGGCTTCCCATCAGGGCCTCAGAATGAAGACTTATTGAAGTTGCTTTCCCTTCTGTATACAGTACTTACCCCTGCCCTCAACCCTATTATTTACACTCTAAGGAACAGGGATGTAAAAGTAGCCCTGAGAAAATTGGTGTAATGAGGAATGTACACCTTGTGAAAGAAAGTTTGATTTTTCTAGTAGCTCTTGGTATTTTGTGAAAACCCTAGCATAGCAACACAGTAAGGTAGCTACTGTTATTATCCCTACTTTACAGATATCACAACTGAGTCCTAGAGATTAATTCACCTGCTCAAGACTATCCAGCCAGACAGTAATGAAACCAGGATATGAATTTGAGCCAAAGGTTTGCTTAGCACCAAATCCATGATCTTTCCACTAACTGAGGGTAGCCCAGAATCCTGAGGTGTTCAAAACAGTTGTCTTGAAACATGGAAGACATTACTGCAGATGACTTTTCTTGGGAGAGTATGAGTTAGATGTGAGGTGAGAAGCAGCAGAAACGTAATGTAATGCAATCTAAAGCCCAGCCTGTTTCCTTTCTCCACCTGAAGTCTTGATAAAAATGCATGAGATAAAAATGTCATAGGATTGGGCTTCCCTGGTTGCACAGTGGTTGGGAGTCTGCCTGCCGATGCAGGGGACACGGGTTCGTGCCCCGGTCCGGGAGGGTCCCACATGCCGCGGAGCGGCTGGGCCCGTGAGCCGTGGCCGCTGGGCCTGCGCGTCCGGAGCCTGTGCTCCGTGGCGGTAGAGGCCACAGCAGTGAGAGGCCCACGTACTGCAAAACAAAAGGAAAAAAAAATGTCATAGGATTAAAATTGGTTTTAGTTTTCCTTTCAGGATCATTTATTAAAACAAAAGATTAAAATCAACCTTACTGATTCAATAAATTAAACCACATCCAAACAATGGAATACAATACACCCATAAACAAACAAAAACAACATGAAAGAATGGGTCAGCTCTACATGTGCTGTTATGGAAAGAGCTCCGTGATATATTGTAAGGACAAAAAGCAAGGTTCAAAAAACAGTGTCTATAGTATGGCATCATTTGTGTAATAGAAGGTAAAAGAAAGCATATTTATACTTAGTTGTAGATGCATAGACTGTTCTAGAAAGATGCATATGAATTTGGTGATATCAATTGCTTATTAGTAGAAAAACTAAATGCAGGGGAAGTATACCTTTTGAGGTGGGAATCATGTAAATAAATTACCTATTGAAAATTCATCAAACTTAACAAATCATTGTAAATTATACAAAAGATAAAATTGTTAAACAGCCCACTTTCATATGTCAGTATGAAGTACTTCTAGACACTTAGGAGGCTTCTCTTCTCTCACAGGTAAGTTATAATCTCTCTAAGGGCAGGGACCTTGTCATTACTACTTCTGTATCTCCCCCACAGCACCTTAAATACCAAAAAAAATGTGCACAGCATAGATGTTTAATTTAACAATTGTTATTATCATCCAAGATAGGGGAACTCAACATCCAGAGAGCATAACAATTTCTAACAACTTGATGCATTCCCACTTATAGAATGGAAAACCCAAGGGGGAAAAGTACGAGCTGTGTATCTGATGTTCTCCTCAGTACTCCACGGAAGTGCAATCTTAAAGGCTGGCAAGGGGCTGGGCATGAACTGAGAATGGTTTCCTAGGCTCTTCCTTACACTATCACCAGAGTGATCTTCCTTATAATGGAAATTTGTCCCTCCTGTGTTTAATCAACCTCTGACACAAGGATCTCCAGTGAAGATCAGAATAAAGATCTCACACAATTTATGACTCCATGACTTTGCATACACTGTTTCCACTTTAACCTCTGCCTCACCTCTCCTGGGTTAACTTGTTTTCATACTTCAAAGCCCAACTCAAATATCAAATGTCAAGTGTCACAAATTCCATGAAGCATTCCTTGATTTTTCACCACCATCTAAAATTAGGCCTTCTTTCTTCCTATGCTACTAAAGCACTTTGCATATATTTCTATTTTAGCATTGATCAGGTTATACAGCAATTCTTCGCATATATGTCTATCTCGCCACTTAATAATGAATTCCTTAAGACAAAGAATGTGTCTTATTCATTTCTGTCTCTACCACACTTTCACCTCCAGCTCTTCCCGGCACCTAGAATGGGGCCTGACAAAGAATAGGCATTCAAATAAACATTTTGAAATAAATACAATTATTAAATGACTAAAGTCACACAATTAGTTAGGGAATGGGTCAGACCTCTGACATCTAGTCAATTGTTCTTCTATTATATAATGCCACTATTTTTCCAGTTCTAAAAGTCTGAGATTTGCCTTGGCACAAATTTAACAGTAGAATTTGGGGTGAGGACTGGGAAATCTTGAGCATTTCTTCTTAGGGTCAGAGGCAAGCATTACCTTGAGTCCTTGGAAAGGCAGCCTAAATTATTAATTAATTAATATCTTTAACACAATTGTTCAAAAGAAATAATATAAACATCTACTATGCATATAGCACATTTCTGGGCACAAAAAGAGTAAGGTTCATCTGAATTTACCAAGAAAACTCTCTAGTCTAATCAGTAGAATACCTACACAGTCCCAGACATACAGCCCACACCCAGTAAATGTTTGTTCAACTAAACCAAGCCAAGGGAGCACCGAGTGGCCTGAATTTCTGGGAAGGGAATTGTCCTCTGTTGAGAAGATCATCAATTTCTAATACCTGTATTCTTAAACCTGGAGTCACAGGTACCGTAGATATGTGAATTGTGTGATGCATTGGGGGAAAAATAAATATGGTGAGAAGAAGGGGGAGGGATATTTCCACCTAGAAAATTCATCATTGCCTCCTCTATAACACCAGCGACCATCTGCCAATGAGAAGGCAATACATCCATGGAGAGCAGCAATTAGAGCTAATTGGGTTTCTTCTTCTTAATACCTGAGACAGGGCCCTATTGAGATCAGGTAAGGAGATCTATTAAAGGCAAGCTGTTCTCTGCATATCACTTAATTCCAAGTACTTAAGGAGGCTGATTATAAGCCATGCTCTCCAAGGATAACTGAAGCTCAAAATGGTGGTTTGTGTAAGTTTAAGGACTTGATTCTTAAACCAGAATGCAAATAAGAAATCCTTTGAGAAAAACCTGAATTAGAGTGTGAAGGCATTGCCTTAAGAAAGGGTAGATACTTTTTCACAGGCCACAGTTCAATTTAGCCTATAAGAAGCCAAGCGTCTGGATAAAAGTAAAAAATTCAGGTAAATATTCAGCTTTAGGGGCACTACATGTGCAAAATTCCCAGGTGCCTGTTTGTATTTTTCACTCTCTGGAAGAATTACAGTATTCAATCATGCTTAAAAGAATGGGCTCACCACTCAGACAGGCTAGCTTCTGAGTCCTGGTTCTTTGACCTTAGAGTAGTATATTAGACTCCCTGATCTTTAAATCTCTCATGTGTAAAATGAAAATACTAGTATCTAACTTACCTCACTAGACTGTTATGAGGATTAAAAGAGATAAAATATATAAAACCCTTTGCACATAAATATTAAATAGGTGTTAATTATTATTTTAGTAGTTATCATTATGATGATGATCATTATTATTGGATGTCATTGGGACCTTTCCTGCTTTGATATAGTAAAGAAATATTGACCAAGGAGGTATCCAAATAATTATACAGTAGTCTGACAGCTGAAAGCAGAAGCTAGAGACCAAGCTTCTGAGGCTTCTCAGTTTTGCCAGGGCCTCAACTTACCATCATCATTGCAAGCAAAATACAAGCTGGGCATCAACGTATTTCATATATTAGTTGATTAAACAGCTTCTGGAAACTTTGAATCCTGCTGTCCAACATCTGGCTTTTAACGGAAGTCCAAACAATAAGACCAGACTGGATCTACCTTATTATTTTTGCAAGAACCATATTTCCTTTTGTATTACTTAATCGCCATGTTGTCCTTAATTACTTAGTTGCCATGTTGTCCTTCTGACAACACCTAATATGAAGGGACACAAAGCGGGTGCATAATAGGAATAGGCTAATGGAAAATGGACCTATTAAACTGCAAAGAGTTGAATCCCAGCTTAATCACATACCATGATTCTCTCTGTTCTCTGGCCACATATGGGATCCTCTTTCAGTTTCTTGAATCTGTAAAAACTTTTCTGCCTCGGAATGCTTGTGTATGCTATTTCCTTTACTTTGAATGCTCTTCCCCAAAACTTGACTTAGTTGGCTCTTTCTTATCCTCTGTACTCTCCTTAAATTGACATCAGATAGACATTGCCTGGCCACCCCATCTAAATTAACTTCCCTGACAACACCATCACCTCCACCTGGTTAGGCTTCATTTCAATATCTCATCATTCTTAGCACCTAGCAAAGTTGTCATTACGTAATCATTTGTATATTTATGTTTTCCATGCCTGTCTCCCAGAACCTCTGCCTGCCCCATAGTAAGCACTCAATGCATATCTGAGGAATAAATGAACAAATGCTTTTGGAATCCTCATCCCTTGGTTAGTCAATGGGTAGGTATTCAATGGTTGTGGTTTTGATAGATGAGTAGCTAAGGAGGCTTTGAAACATGTCCACAGATTCTTTGATAATCCTTACATCAAAAGATAGGAGTGATGTTCTCTCCCTAATCTCAAAGGGCTTGCTGACAGCTTGGACCAATAGAGTACAACAAAGGCACCTGGGCACAATAGTACCACCCAGAATATAGGGAGTGACTTCCAAGGTAGGTCATAAAATGTGATTCCACTTTTGCCTTGTTCACTGTAAACTGGCTTTTGGCACACTGACATAACATGTAAGAAGTCTGACTATCCTCGGGTCACCATGCTGAGAAGAAGACCAGGTCACATGGAGAGGCCATGGAGAGGTATTCTGGTTGATAGTCCCTGTGGAGACAGAAGTGATAGCTATACAAGGCCTATAGGGTATATTTAATATCTTCAATTCTTTGACATTCCATTGAATATGGAAAAGCCATGACAGCTTTGATCGATAGAGCATGACTGGAGCATTAACAAAGGGTGACAGTGACAACCAACATCAGTTGTCAGATATGTGAGAGAAGATACCTATAGATTATCCCACTTCCTAGCTCTCTGGCCCCCTCCAGTCATAAAGTTTTTCAGGTTGAGGGCCCAGACATTTTGAGGCACAGACAAGCCATCCCTGCTATGACCTGTCCAAATTTCTGACCCATGGAATTCATCAACATAATTCAATTGTTGTTTTATTCCACTAGTTCTTGGCGTAGTTTGTTATGAAGCAATGGTGGCTAGAATAGTGGCTATGGAATCCATGCCACTTTAGGAAGCAAAAAGTAGGTTCAGAAATTTCAACTGTATGGGAAAATGCTTCTTGACCAACAGTGAATTTTTTAAGCATGTATTATACAATTTAGTACATTGTTAAACTCACTTGAAGACCTTTTTCTCTAAAGCTTCCCTGAGCCTCCTAAGCAAAGACGAGTACTTTGTCTATCCTGGGTGCTACCACTGTGTTGAGGATACTTCTCTATTAGTGCCCTTGTTATACTTGTTGCACATGTTCTCTCTCCCCTCCTATATATTACTTTCGTCTCCCCAGTGTCTTGCACTGGGGGTTCAGTTAATACATTTTTGGTGATTAAATGAATGTTTCTAAGGATCATCTTAATCTGGTTTTGCTTTGGTCTCCTCTAAATGCCAGGTTTCACTGTGTACCAGGTCGGCACCAACCTCTCTCTAACAAAATTGGAATATAGATGAGGGTCTGAGCCATCTGTGATGTTCTGTTTGATTTAAGGTCACCTGTGGCTTTAACATCCAGATTTCACCACTAGCATTTCATACATTCATTTCCTGCAGTCCTGCTTCCTACAGAAGTAAACACATGGAGGGGCAGTCACAGTAATGGGGAAAGCAAAAATAACCATTTAATAATAAATGCAACTAGTAGTTAATGAAATTTTACTATGCTCTTGTCAGTGTACTAATATTTTACATACATGATCCCATGAAATCTTCACAACAACCATATGAGATAGATACTATTATGATCATCACTTTACAGATGAGGAATTTGAGGTTAAGAGAGGTTAAATACCAAGATTTCACTGCTAGCAAGTTGTAGCATCCTGGTCTATATGACTCTAAATCTTAGTCTATGGGCAAGTATTCCCATCAATATGCTGGCTTCCTCTGGATTTTTTAAACCATTTCTTTTTAATGGCAAAAGAAAAGCAGCACGTGCCTGGAATTCAAAGGCATTTCAGGCCTTAGCTTCATTGAATGGAAGGAGGGATGTTTCAAGAGTTAGGCTGGAGCAGGGTTTTCTTTTTAGTATGAATCTATCCCCTTAAGGACAGCTGTGAAGATGACCACGTTAGTCATTTCATAGGATCAGGGGCAGAGAGGAGGTTGTGTGTGTGTGTCCTGAATTCAACCATTTTCCCTTTCCTTGTGATCCACTTGCCCCTGGAGTTCCAGATAATGAGATTCAGAATCCATTTCTTCTCCTATGTTGCCATCAGTAGCCAGGGTTTTCTCCTCCCTCCCTACCTGAAATCCCTCGAGAGGGGGCAAAGAATACCTCTGAGATTGACAGAGGACCACGTGAGAGAGGGCTGGCTCTTGCTGGGCACTTCAGATGAAAGAGCCCTACATGTGGCAGTCAAAGATAACTGTTGGACCAGAAGATTCCAGATTTTATCCTCTAACGATAACAAGTGCATGAAGGTGATGATTACTGCCAACTCGGTATCTGCACTGCTGACGTGGATGCAGATGATGGATATATGGGAGCTGACAAACTCAGAGAAGAAACTAAGAATTTGGTTTAACTGCGTGGAAGTAATTCTAATTACAGGCATTTATGTGAACTGTTTACAATTTATGCCTAATTACCACCCAGCACAATAACAATTATGCATATCATTAAATATGTCAGATTAGTTTTGTTGTAAATTTTGATTATAACAGCAAACCCTATATGTGTATGCTCCGTCTTCATAATTTGTCACTCAGATTGCTCACAACTTAGGAAACAAATGAGACAGAACATTGGCTGGGGGGCCAAGAGTGGGGAGGTTGCAGAGGCAGCTGCCTGGGGTTGAATATTTACTATGGGTAGCGCACAAAGTGAGTAATCAACAAATGCATAAATCCCTGCAGCTTAACTTTACCAGAACCTTGCAGGCAGCTCCACAATCTTTTATTCATTTATTGTTGATTCTTCCGGCTTATTCATGCCCACTTCATGTCTCAAACCTTTTCTGGTCTTCTTGGCCTCTCAACTTACCCCCTCCTCTCATTCTTGCTCAGTGGTAAGGATGGCCTCATCCTGGCCTTGCACAGAAAGGCTGGTTGATGCCCCCCTATTCTGCCTCCCAAATTTCTTTCAGGTTGCAATCCCCTTCTCTTGTGGGTGTCTGGCTTCTGTCAAATGGGTGTGTCCTTTTATCTGTGCTCTGACCCCTTCCCCTCCCACCTCCTCAAAGACTGGTTCCTGACCCCAGCATTTCATTATGTCTTAAATCCCTTTCCTTGCTTTTTGCCATGCACATAGTAGGCATTCAGTAAATCTGTGTTGAAATTTCCTTCAGAAGCACATGGAACACAATGGAACACACACACACACACACACACACACACACACACACACACACCAGTCCTTGCTATTCCGCAGCTACCACCATTTTCTCCCCTTCCTCTACTTCAAACTTGTACTTACTGTACATCTTATGTATCCAATTAAGTTAGAAATTCATTGAAAGAAAGGGGTTTCTGTGTTATTTTTCCTAATTCTTAGCACAACTCGAAGCACTCAAAAAATGCTGAAAGATCGTCACTGATGAACCCTCACAGGCTGTTCCTTCTGTAGAGAGATGGGGATGTCTAACACTTTCTTACCCAGCTTGATCTTGAGGAACCTGAATAGGATAATAGAAAGCATGTATCTTTGGTATCAGACAGACTTGAGTTCCACTGTAGGTCCTGCCACTCTGTGACTAAGAAAACGTAGGTAACTTCCTTCATCTTTCTGAGGTACAATTACCTCATCTGAAAAATGGGAATAATAGTAGTACCTATCTTATAGGGTTGTTGTGAGGATAAAATGACAAGCTGATGAAAAAGGCCTGACACACACCAGTAATGATTCTTCTCAAACAGAAACTTTCTGCTCACCGATGATTTGTTCCTCCTACTTTAGTAATAATAAGCCAGGATTTCAAGAACCTCGAGTCTTACTTATTATCCATATTCCTCTTTTATTTTTAGCACTAGATCAGTAGTTCTCATTCCTGTGAGACCTAATACTCCCTTTAATAATAAATATTTTGTGACTCCCCCTTCACTATCATGAAATGAAGTTCATAGGTAATATAACCTACCTATGTACATAATTTTTAAAAAAATCAATATAGTGACCTAACTGAAATATAAATGAGAAATCCACAGAGAGCAATTTACAATAAAAGATATTTATTTCAATATAAAAATGCAAGGGCATGACTATATCAGACAGCATAATGAAATACATGATTGCATCAACTTAAAATGAGTAAGTTTATATTAAAGAAAAGTAAGAGAACTGGTAGTCATTATATATAAGAAAAGAAAACATAAAAAAAGAGATATAGGAAAATAGCAAGATAAAAACTATTGTTGAGATAAGACAAGATTCAGATAATTATAAACAGTTTTTCTCACCTATACTATTTAGGCTCACTGGAATATTTGAAAACTGTGTAGGATACAGGATAACTCTTCATTACATGGGATTATCCCATCCATTTCAGAACAACGAGCATCACTGGCCTCTATCCACTAAATGTCAGACCTCCCAAACATTGTAATAACCAAAATGCCCCTACAATTTCCCAAACATATTCTAACGGACAGAATTCTTTAGTTAAAAACCAGTACTCTAGAGCATGCCCGGTAAGGAAAAGGAAAATTTGGCAAGGGTCATGGAACTTGCTTTCCTAGGATGTGGGAATCTCCATGGGTTGGAGTTCCTTGTCTTTGCAATGTTTCTGGTGACCTTCTTGGGACTCTGAGACACAATGTTGAGAAGCTGATAGTGATATCAACCAACTACAGCCTTTGCTCCCTTATGTGCAACTCTAGTCCTACTTCATCCTCTTGAATATCTGTGATCAATTTAGCACTGTCTCATTGATTCTGCACATATTTTTTGTCCCGTGAAGTAATATTTTTCTTTAGACAGGCCAACTAGCCTACACATAGCAGTAGGTTGCTAACAATTGAACATTATCCAGGGGCCATAATGTCTTCGGCTATCATTTAAGTTTCTGCCACTTTCAAACCCCTTCACCTCCAGTCAGTCTGACACCAAGCCTTTGACATCCAGGTAGTAAACATTTTATGGCTTATGTGTTTTCTTAATTCCATCTTGACCATTTTTAGATGCCAAATTTTAATCTGTTTTAATATGTCTAAAATGTACTCTGTTTTATTAAAGTGGTTGTACTGAGCATTATTTCTTTAATGTTCCATGGATACTGTTCAATTGAAATTGTTAATTTAATAACTATGTTTTTTACCAAAAATTTTATTATAAAAATCTTCATAATTTTCAGAACAAAGTTGAAAATATATTCCCGTCCGAGCATCAGATGCAGGATGCCACACTGTATTTACTTGTCATAGCTCCTTAGTCTCCTCCAATCTGTGACAGTTTCTCATCTTTCCTTGTTTTTCATAACCTTGGCACTTTTAAAGAGTATTGGTCAATTATTTTGTACAATGTCCCTCAATTTGGCTTTGTCTGATGTTTTCTCAAGATTAGACTGGGGTTATATGTTAATGGGAAAAACACCACAGAGGCAAAGTGCCCTTCCCAGCACATCATATCAGAGGGTACATGATATATCCACAAGATTTACCACTGGTGATGTTAACCTTGGCCACTTGGTCAAGGTGGTGTCTTCTAGGTTTTTGACTGTGAAGGTACTCTTCACAGTAACATAAATACTCACTACATACATACATACTCAGTTTCAATTCATAGTATTTCTAACATAAGCAAGTCACTAAGTCTCTCCCATATGTAAGTGGAGGAGAATTAAACTCTATCTCCTAGGAGGAGGAGTACCAAAGAACTTATGAATGTTTCTTAACCACAGGAAGTTATAATATTTGAGGGAGATGTAAATACCCCATTTCTCCTTAAAGTTTTGTTTACTGATTTTGGCACTCATCAGTTCATTTTACCTAGAAGTTATTGTGCTACTCCAAGGTGATTTTCTATTTCCTGCATTCCTTGTAGGTTTATTAATTGGAATTCTTCTGTAAGAAAGAGTTGCCCTTTCTTCCCCATTATTCAATTATATATTTATATCAGTATGGGCTCACTTATTCTCTGAGTTAAAATACAATAATACCATTATTTAGTTTGTTGCTCCAATTTCAGTCATTGAGAACTCTTTCAGGTTGGGCCCTATATCCTTTTGACATGGTTCTATCCTTCTGGGTTTTTTCGCTTCGCAGCATGTGGGATCTTCCTGGACCGGGGCACGAACCCGTGTCCCCTGCCTCGGCAGGCGGACTCTCAACCACTGCGCCACCAGGGAAGCCCATTCTGGGGTTTTTTTAAGTGTTTTTTTAGCACTACAAGATACTCCAGGTTCATCTTGTATTTTCCTTGCTCCAGCCCTAGAATCACTGATTTCTTCAAGGAGCCCTGGTTGCTTTTATTGGAGAATAGTATTTAGAAAAAAAAATCTGTGCCTAAAAGTGCTTGTTGCTACTGGGATATTATTGCTTCTAGTGGACAGAGCTAGGAAATCTGTGCATATACACACATATCTATATTTTATTTTATATCTGTGTATCTATGAAAATAAACATGAATAACATGGATTTACACTGATATCTCTTACTCTAATTCAGCGTTACAGGGTTTATTTTATTATTCCTCCTGTGGTGGGCAGACTAATGCCACTCCCCTCCAAAAATGTCCACATTCTAATCCTGGAAGCCTGTGAATATGTTACCTTACACAGAATTAAGTTTGCACATGGAATAAAGGTTTCTAATCAACTGACCTTAAAATACGGATATTTTTTGGGGTTATCTGGGTGGGCCCAATAGAATTAAGAGTCCTTAAATGTGGAAGAGGGAGGCCAAAGCAGGAGTCAGGTAGATGTGGCTATGCAAGAAAGACACGAGAGATGCAACATTTCTGGGTTTGAAGATTGAGGAAAGGCACCGTGAGCCAAGGAATATGAGTGGCCTCCAGAAGCAGGAAAAGGCTAGGAAATAGACCAAACCCCACAGTCACCAGACTCCTTCATTTTATCCCATTGAGACCCATGTCAGATTTCCAGCTTATGGAAGAGTAATATAAAAAAATTGAATTATTATAAACCACTAAGTTTGTGGTAATTTGTTGTAGCAGTGATAGAAAACTAATACACCCTCAGTGCTTATTTGTAACTTCTTTCTTTGATAGAGAAAGCTGGCTGTCACTATCTATAATCCACTTGCTTATTTTTTTTCTGCCCTTAGTATAGTCGAAATGTAGTTTCAGAATTGCAGAATCATACCCTTGTAAGAAATATATGTACCTACAAGAGTACAGTGTTTATGTACAGGTCCTTTATTCATTATCTTTAAAACAGTATCTAGACAAACCAGTTTTATAAAATAATTAAGTCAGCTCCTTTTCTCTCCTCTTCCTTCAATTAAGTTATACCATACTTGTAATAGCATTAGATTAATTTGCCATAGTCTTCATTCTACCCTGATTTCCCCAGACATCCTGGTTGATTTTTTAAAATCTACATACAATAAGACACTCTCCATGGGGTGCGGTTATATGGGTTTTAACAAATGCATAATCATGCACCCAGAACTATAGTACCACACAGAATATTTCTATCACCCTGAAAATTCCCTTGCGTGGCCTTTTTGTAGTCAACTCTGGACCCTCTCCCAGCTCCTAGAGACCATAGATCTCTTTTCTGTCCCTATAATTTTACCTTTTCCAGAATATCGTATAAATGGATTCACACACTATGTAGCCCTTGTAGTCGTGCTGCTTTCACCTAGCAAAATGCATTTAAGATTCACCTGTGTTGTTCCTTTTGACAGCTGAATGATATTCCATGGTACCCCAGTTTATCCATTCACTTTTTGAAAGACATCTAGGTTGTTTCAAATTTGGGGAAATAATGAATAGGGCACTTTAATACTTTATGTACATGTTTTTGTGTGAATATAAGTTTTCAATTTACTTGGATAAATATTGAAGAGAGGTTATGGGTCATATGGTGACTTTATGTTTAACTTTATAAGAAACTGTAAAACTATTTTCAGATAGAAAGTACAACTTTTGTCCATTTTTTATTGGTTTCTTTTCCTCTCATTATTGAGTTGTAGAATTTTTTATATATCCTGGATAAGTAGTATTTGTTTTATACACGTATAGAACAAATACTATATAAGCACATATATATGCTTATATACAATATATATAATATTTTCTCCCAGTACATGACTTTTCCACTCTTAACAGTTTCTTTTGATGAGCAGCAGTTTAAAATTTTGATAGAATCTATCTTACCACTTTTATATTGTTATTGCTTTCTGCAACCTGTATAAGAAACTCTTGCCTACATACTTTGTAACAAAAATATTTTCCCATATTTTCTTCTAAAACCTTTATGGTTTTACTTTTACAATTCGGCTTATGATCCTTCTAGAATTAACTTTTGTGTATGTTATGACAAAAAGTTTGAGATTCATTGTTTTTACACATGGAATTTTTGTATATGTTGTCACAAAAGGTTTGAGATTAATTTTTCATTTTTTTCCCACATGGATATCTAGTTATTCTAGCACCATTTGTTAAAAGGCAAATCAAAGCAAAACAAAAGTACTCCCTTTCCCCACCGGATTGCTTGGGCACTTTTGTCAAAAATCACATGACCATATAAGTTTGGGTCTGTTTCTAGGTGCTCTGTTCTATTTGAAAGATTTGTCATTCCTAAGATGAGTATCACACTGTCTTGATTACTGTATTTTAATATTGTCCTTAAATCAAGTGATATATGTCTTTCAACTGTGTGCTTTTTCAACATCGCTTTGGTTTTTCTAGGTCTTTTGAATTTTCACATTAACTTTATAATTAGTCAATTTTTATATGAAAATCTGCTGATGCCTTGATTGTGGTTATATTGAACCTGTAGATCAATTTGGAGAGAAACGGCTTCTTAACAAAGTCTCCTAAACCATGAACATTATGTATTTACCCCAGTTACTTAGTATTTCTTCGATTTTTCCTAAGAGCTTTTGTAATTTTTTGGTATTGGTCTTAGTAATTTTTGGGGGGATACGTCTCCTTAGGCAAGGGAAACAAAAGCAGAAATAAACAAATGGGACCACATCACACTAAAAAGCTTTTGCACAACAAAGAAAACTATTCACCCATTGATGAACACTTAGGTCATTTCCATGTCTTGGCTATTGTAAATAGTGCTGCTGTGAACACAGGGGTGCTTATATCTTTTCTAATTAGTGTTTTTGTTTTCTTCAGCTGAATACCCAGAAGTGGAATTGTTGGCTCATATGGTAGTTCTATTTTTATTTTTTTGAGGAGTCTCCATACTGTTTTCCATAGAGGCTGCACCAGTTTACATTCCCACCCACAGTGTACGAGGGTTCCTTTTTCTCCACATCTACACCAACACTTGTTATTTCTTCTTCTTTTGATAATAGCCATTCTGACAGGTGTGAGGTGATATGTCATTGTGGTTTTGATTTACATTTCGCTGATGATTAGTGATATTGAGCACCTTTTAATGTGCTGTTGGCCATCTGTATGTCTTCTTTGGGAAAATGTCTGTTCAGATCCTCTGCCTCTTTTCTAATCAGGTTGTTTGGGTTTGTTTGTTTGTTTTTTGATGTTGAGTTTTGTGGGTTCTTTATATATTTTGGATATTAACCCCTTACTTGTTAAACGATTTGCAAATATCTTCTCCCATTAACTAGGTTGCCTTTTTATTTTGTTGATGTTTTCTTTCACTGTGCAGAAGCTTTGTAGTTTGATATAGTTCCATTTGTATATTTTTCCTTTTGTTTCCATCCATGGATGTGAATATTAAACATAAAACTAAAAAACTTTCAGGAAAAAAACCATAGGAGAAAATCTTCAGGATCTAGGACTAAGCAAATTGTTCTTAGACTTAACACCAAAAACATGATACATAAAAGGAAGAATTAATAAGTTGGACTGTATCAAACCTTTAAAATTTGCTCTGCAAAATTTACCCTTAAGAGGATGAAAAACAAAGCACAGACTGGGAGCAACCATTTGCAAACCACATACTAACGAACTAGTGTCTAGAATTTAAAAAGAACTCCCAAAACACAATGATTAAAAACTCAATCTAGGGACTTCCCTGGTGGTGCAGTGGTTAAGAATCTGTCTGCCAATGCAGGGAACATGGGTTCGAGCCCTGGTCCAGGAAGATCCTACATGCCATGGAGCAGCTAAGCCCATGCACCACAACTACTGAGCCTGCACTCTAGAGTCCACGAGCCACAACTGCTGAGCCCACGTGCCACAACTACTGAAGCCCATGAGCCTAGAGCCTGTGCTCCACAACAAGAGAAGCCACCACAATGAGAAGCCCACGCACTGCAATGAAGAGTAGCCCCGGCTCACCACAACTAGAGAAAGCCCACATGTGGCCACAAAGACCCAACACAGCCAAAAATAAATAAAAATAAATTTTAAAAAACTCAATCTAATTATAACATGTGCAAAAACATGAACAGATATTTCACCAAAGAGGATATAGAGATGGCAAATAAGCATATATAAAGATGTTTAATATCGTTAACCATTAGTGACCAGCAAACCATGAGATACAACAACACACCTATCAGAATGGCCAAAATACAAAATAGTGATAACACCAACTGCTGTTGAGAATGCAGAGAAACTTGATCACTCATTCACTGGCAAAAGTAATGTAAAAGTGCCTAGCAACTCTGGCAAATAAGCAGTTTCTTAGAAAACTAAACGTGCAACTCCCACACAAGCCAGCAATTGCATTTTTGGACATTTATCCCGAAGAAACAAGAAGTTAAGTTCATAGAAAAACATAAACATGAGTATTTATAGTAGCTTTATTTATAATAGCCCAAAATTGGAAGCAATCAAGATGTTCATGGATGAACAGATAAACTGTGGTACCTCCTTACCATGGAATACTACTCACCAATAAAAAGAGAAAATTATAGAAACATGCAACAACTTAGACAAATATCCAGGGAATTATGATGAATGAAATAAGCCAAACACAAAAGGTTGTATACTGTGTAATTCTATTTATATAACATTTTTGAATTGACAGAATTATAGAAATGGAGGGCAGAGCTGTAGTTGCCAGAAGTCAAGGATGGGTAAAGGGATACCGAAGTGAGCATGGCTATAAAAGAGCAACAGGAAGGATCCTTATGGAGATGGAACTGCTTTGTATCAATGTCAATATCCTGGTTTTTATACTGTTCTGTAGTTTTTCAAGATGTTACCATTAGGGAAAGTGGTAAAGGGTAAATTGGATTTTGCTGTATTATTACTTAGACTTATTATTTTAAGATAAAAATTTTAATTTATAAATGCAATTATTTTTGTGTAGTAACCTTGTGTCCTGCGACATTGCTGAATTCACCTGTTCTACTAGATATTGTGTAGATTCCTTAAGATTTTCTGTGTAAGTAATCATGACATCTTCAAATAGAGACAGTTTTGCATCTTCTTTTCCAAACATTATGCCTTTTATTTTACCTTGCCTTATTGCAATGAGTAGGACTTCCAAAACAGTGTTGAATAGTAGTTGTAAAAGTAGGCATCTTTATCTTGTTCCCAATTTAATATCATGGCCAAGCATTCAATACTTTAGCAATGAATAAGACGTTAGCTATAGATTCTTTATAGATACACTTTATCTAATTGAGGAATTCCTTTCTACTCCTATTTATAATAAATTTGTGTTAATTTTGTCAAATGTCTACATCCATTAAAATTATAATTTCTTTTCTCCTTTGTTATCTCAATATACTGAATAAATGATTGATTTTGGAATGTTAAGCGAACCTTGCATTCTTGGGATAAACCGTACTTGTCATGTTATATTGTCCTCTATATATTGCTGGATTTGACTGGTAATATTTTGTTAAAGAGTTTTGTATGTATATTCGTGGGGGATATTTATTTGTACTTCTCATTTATTTATAATGTCTTTGCAGGTTTTGATATTAGAGTTAAAACCACATAAAATGAGTTTGAATGTGTGCCTTCTTCCTCAATTATGTGAAAGTGTTTGTATAAATATCATTCCTTAATGTTTTGATAGGAGTCACAATGAAACCATCTGGCCCTGGAGTTTCTCTGTAGAAAGATTTTTGATATTTCAATTTTAGAAATAGATTTAAGGATATTCAAATTTTCTTCTATCAGTTTAAACTTCAGTCAGTTTTGATAAGTTCTGTCTTGAAGGAATCTGCCAAATTTACTAGCATAAAGTTACTCATAACATCCTCTTGTTATCTTTATTTTCACAGTTTTATTGAGATTTAATTTACACACCATAAAATTCCCCCAGTGTATATGTAACAATTCAATTATTTCATTAGATTTATAGAGCTGTGCTCCCATCATGACAATTCAGTTTTAGAATACTTTCATCCCCTTAAAAAGTTCCCTTGTGTCCACTTACAGTTAATCCTAGCTCTCCTATATAATCCTAGGATAATATTTATTCCTAACCTTAGACAACCACGGATCAGTTTTCTGTCTCTAAATACTTACCTTTCCACTAAGTATTTCACCTGAATGGAATCATACGTATATAGCTTTTGTGTATTGCTTGTTTCATTTAGCATAATGTTGTTGAAGTTCATCCATGTTATAGCACATATCAGTAGTTCATTGTTTAAATTGCCAAAAGGCATTCCACTGTGTGGATAAACTACATTATTTTTACCTATTCACCAGTCAACAGATACTTGTAATATTGTAAGTTTTGAGCTATTATGAACAATGTTGCTATGCTGTATATGTCTTTGAGCATATGTTTTTATTTCCCTTGGGTAGATTTTTATGAGTGGAAATGTTCAATCACACTATAAGTTTAAGCTGAATGTAAAAGAAACTGTTTTCCAAAGTGTGCATGTGCCATTTTGTATTCCCATCAGCAGTGTATAAAGATTCCAATTTATCCATATCCATACCAACACTTGGTGTAGTCTTTCTTCTGCATAGTATACATTCTAGAGGGTGTGTTGGTATTTTACCATGGTTTCATTCTGTATTTCCATAATGACTAATGATATTTACCATCTCATGTGCTTATTAGCCATTTGTTTATTTTCTTTAGGAAAATGTCTATCTAAATCATTATCCATATCTTTAATTGGGTTCTTTATTTTCTTACTATTGAGTTTTAATTTTTCTTCATATATTCTGGATAAAAATGCTATAGTGGATGTATGATTTGCAAATATTTTCCTCCAGTCCAGGCTTGGCTTTTCATTTTCCTAATGTATTTTGAAGCTCAAATGTCAAGTTTCATGAAATCCAATTTATAAATTGTTTTCTCAATTATGGATCATGTCTTTGGTGTTGTATCTAAGAAATCTTGTCCTGACCCAAGACTATAAAGATTTTCTCTTACATTCTTTTCTATAAATGTTGCAGGTTTAGGTTTTAAATTTAGGTCTAGGGTCCCTTTGAGTTAATTTTTGTGTATGATGTGAGGTAAGTCTCTAACCTTTCTATTCCTAGACTGCTGAGTGCTTTTATCATGAAATGTTGATTGATTTTGTCAAATGCTTTTACTGTGTCTGTTGAAATGGTCATGTAGCTTTTGTTCTTTAAGCTATGGTTTATTACATTGATTTTCGCATATTAAACCAACCTTTCATTTCTGTGATAATTTCTCCTTGGTCGTGGTATATAATCCTTTTTATGTGCTGCTGGAATCAGTTTGCTACAATTTTGTTGTGGATTTTTTGCATCTAGATTTATTAGGGATATTCTTCTGAAGTTTTGTTTCTTTATGAACTCTTTGCTTGATTTTAGTATCAGGTTAATATTGGCCTCACAGAATGAGTTGGGAAGCATTTTATTTTTTGGAAGAGTTGTGAAGGATTAATGTTAATGTTTTTTAAGTGTTTGGTAGAATTCACCAGTAAAGCCATCTTTTTCTGGGTTTTACATTCTTTGGAGATTTTCAATACTAATTCAATCTCTTTACTTGTTATATGTCTGCTCAGATTTTTCTATTTCTTTTTAAGTCAGCTTTGGTAATTTGTTTCTAGGAATTTGTCCATTTCATCTCACTTATCTAATTTGTTTGCATACACATTTCATAGTCTTTGTTTATAATCTGTAAGATTTTGTTTTCCCCTTCTGGCTTCATTCAAGATTCCTCTTTGTATTTGGTTTCTGCAGTCTGAATATGATATAACCAGGTGTGTGTGTGTGTGTGTGTGTGTGTGTGTGTGTGTGTGTGTGTTTGGTGTTTATCTTGCTTAGTATTCTCAGAGTTTCCCAGATCTGTGGTTTAGGTAACCGTAAATTTTTTTAAGTTCTTAGCTGTTAATGCTTCCAATATTTCTTCTGTGCTCTTCTCTCTTTCTGGTATTTTAGTTGCATATATATCACTCCTTTTGATATTGTTCCATAATTTTTCCATATTTTTCTCTTATTTCTTCTTCCCCTGTCAGAGCCACTAGAGGTTTTTTCCTCATCCTCACTGTGAGAATATTATGGGATTCCTGGAGGAAAACTCCACAAAAGTGTGGAGAGACCCCTATATTTTGCCCCCAGGAATTTTTCACACCCACAGAAGTCCACACTCAGCCTCCAACGATTTTTCATAATTACTAGTGAATTAGCAGTCCTACTGCTGCTGGCTTTCAGCAGGTCTCCTCAAGGTAAGCAGATCTGATTGACACTTGTTACTCCAGATTTTGAAGTGTTTGGTTATCCTACCACCACAATTCTCTGAGTCTAAGAAAAGTCATTAATATTTTTGTCCAGCATTTTCTTATTGTAAGGATGGGAATGACAACTTCTAAGTTTTTTATATGTTAAGACTGAAACCAGGAGTTCCCTGTATTTTTTTTAATTAAGAGAAAATTTATTTTATATTTACTAAGATCTCAACCCTTTTAATAATCTTTATTTCTTCCAGAGTGTCTTAGTTTCCAACCAGTATTATTTCCATTTCGTCTGTAGAAATTCCTTTAGCAGTTCTTGTAGGGAAGGTCTGCTGACGACTAAATTTGCTTAGTTTCCTTATGTATAGAAACATTTTTATTTTTGCCTTCATTCTTGAGGAATATTTTTACTTGATGTAGGATTCTTGGTTGATTATTTGCTTTTGTACTTTAGTTCTTTAAGATGTCCTTCCACTATCTTCTGGTCTCCATAGCTTTTTTTTTTTTGCGGTATGCAGGCCTCTCACTGCTGTGGCCTCTCCCGTTGCGGAGCACAGGCTCCGGACAAGCAGGCTCAGCGGCCATGGCTCACGGGCCTAGCCGCTCCACGGCATATGGGATCCTCCCAGACCGGGGCACGAACCCGTGTCCCCTGCATCGGCAGGCGGACTCTCAACCACTGCGCCACCAGGGAAGCCCCTCTCCATAGCTTTTGATTAGAAGTCCATGGTCCACTAGTAGTACACTGCCAAATGTAAAACCGATAGCTAGAGGGAAGCAGCTGCGTAGCACAGGGAGATCAGCTTGGTGCTTTTTGACCACCTACAGGGGTGGGATAGGGAGGGTGAGAGGGAGAGAGATGCAAGAAGGAAGAGATATGGGGATATATGTATATGTATAGCTGATTCACTTTGTCATAAAGCAGAAACTAACACACCATTGTAAAGCAATTATACTCCAATAAAGATGTTAAGAAATAAAGGACAACAACAACAAAAAAGAAGTCCATGGTCCTTTGAGTTATTGTTCATCTTTATGTAATGTGTCATTTTTCTCTGGTGTCTTTCTAGATATTTCTCAAAATCTTCGGTTTTCAGCAGTTTAACTGTGATATGCCTAAGAGTGATTTTCTTTGTATTTATTCATCTTTGGATTCATTGAATTTTTTGATATAAATTTATGCCTCTCATCAAACTATGGATATTTGGGGGTATTATTATTTCCTCAAATAAACTTTCTGCACTTTTCCATCTGGTACTCCAGTTAATTAAGACTCTGATCATTTTTCTTGAATTTTTCTCTCTTCTGCAGATTGGATACTGTCTATTGATCTATCAACAAGTTTTATGTCTTTCTATGTTATCATCTTTCAGTGAATTTTTATATTTCAAATATTGTGTTAAGTTCTGGAATTTCCATTTGGTTCTCTTTTATAATTTATATTTCACTGATGTGATATTTTCATTTTTATAAGCATACGTTCCTTTTTGTCATTGAGCACAGATACAGTTGCTTTAAAAAATCCTTTTTTGATAATTCAACATCTGAATCATCTTGGACTTGGTCCCCTTTATTATTATTTCTCTTGTTACTGTGTCACATTTTTCTGGTACTTTGTGTCAAGTAATTTTACATTGTATTCTGGACACATATTATGTTATGGAAATTCTGGATTATTTCATGTTCCTCTAAAGAGGATTGATATTTTGTTTTAGAAGGTATTAACATATTTGGCGGGGGGGTGGTGTGTTGAATTGGGAGATTGGGATTGACATATATACACTAATATGTATAAAATGGATAACTAATAAGAACCTGCTGTATAAAAAAATAAATTAAATAAAATTCAAAAAAACCCATATTTGGATTCAAACTTCAAACTCTGTCTTCTTAATGACAGATCAAATCTCAGTTAAATTATCTTATCCTTAACTGTCCTTCTTGAGGTCTTCTCCACACAGACATAAGGAAGAGTTCAGTCAGAGATTCTAATAGAGATTACATATAGATTTTGAGGCTTATCCTTTGTGGTTTTCTCCTTTATGGAATTTTCCTCTCATTTTGCAGTGCCAGTGTTTGCCTCAAACTTTGTGCTATGATTCTTCAAGCCAGAAGAACTCTTTTGGAATTCTGGTCTTCCCACATGGCACTGACTGCATCTGGCTCTAGGCTAAAAGTCATGAAAATAGGTAACTCATACTATGCTGTCTTCTTTCCCTAAGAATTAACTCCTAGAATCTGCTTGCTTTTGTTCACTCTACAGAAGTTTTAGGTCATTGTTTCTTGTATTTTGTCCAGAGTTTATAGTTGTTATCTATGTGAAGATAAGAACTTTCTAGGTCATATCTGGTTTTCCTTTGGTGTTATAATATTGCATAAAACTCATATGAAACCACTTGCTTTCTATCAATCTGATGATCTCATCCCGCATGGGATTTCTACCTGCCCCTTTAAACTGACAGCCACAATCCTTTACTGTGCTACACTGTGATTTGTCTGTGGGACTTCATCAGTATATCAACCAAATTAATTTATCATTATGTTGTTTTTCTGGTCAGTACTATTGTCTTCCCAATTATAAACCCAAACATTTTCACATTGAGAAACCAGCGTGCGGAAGAGGTTTGTGAGAAAGGTAGTCAGCGAGGTCTTTTGAGTGTGATTTTGGATTGCAACTGGCTTCCAATATTACCAGTAAGAAGCCCCCATATTACTGCAGAATAGTCAAGGTGAAAACTATAAAAATATTTTCAACATTTTTGCCTTTTTTAGAAAATGCCTATCTTTTAGTCGAGTAGCAGACTTCTGCTAAGCTCCAATAATATTCCAAGCACTATGCTAGGCTTGGGTTCTCTATTAGTCTGCTTGGGCTGCCATAACAAATTACCACATACTGGCTGGCTTAAGCAGCAGAAATTTATTTTCTTATAGCTCTGGAGGCTGGAAGTCCAAGATGAAGGTGCCACCATGGTCAGTTTCTGATAAGAGTTCTCTTTCTGCCTTGCAGATGGCTGCCTTCTCTCTGTGTCCTAACATGGGAAAGAGAAAGAGTGTGCCCTCTGAGGTCTCTTCTTATAAAAACAATAATCCTATTGTATCAGGGCCCCACCCTCATGATCTCATTTAACCTTAGTTAACTCCATAAAGGCCTTATCTCCAAACACAGTCACATTGGAAGTTGGGGCATGAATATTTGAATTTTGGTGGGAGGCAAACATTCGGTCCATAACAGGCTTCAAGATGAATATGGCACAAAGAGCTCTGTTATGTATAATTCTCATGTACCCATCAGAAATAGGCAAATGATCTACAGTGATGAGAGATGTAATATACTAATCTTAACTTTAAAATTTGATACAACAAATGGGAATAGAGGGAAGTTGACTTGCACATTGAAGTTTTCACTTGGTTCCCACAGATCATAGCTTAGAAGCAGTGCATGTAAAAAACGTAGAGCTGGAAATCAACCCTCAGTGCATATCCATATTAGCCACAGATTAAAAAGCTGCTGTCAGTTTAGATTATATTTACAGGAGTAGAATTTCCAGAATGAAGGAGATGATAATCTTACTGTTCTCTGTTCTTACAAGATGACACCTGGAATATTTTACTTGGTTCTGGGTGCCAGAATTCATGAAGACATAAATAAAACAGCACACACTCAGATGAGCAAATATGATGGGTGAGGAATGAAAAACTATATCATATAAAGAGTGGTTGATGAAAGTGATCAGAGTGGCCTAGAGAATAGAAAACTAAAAGGGCTATAATCTCCACTTTTTAACATGTAAGTGAACAATACATAAATTAAGCATTGTACTTTTTGGAGACATAATTAGGTTGATTATAAGGAAAAACACTCAAATAGTCACAGCTCTCTGAAGATGGAATAGGTAGAGTTGGGACATAGTGAGCTCCCTGTCATTAATAGTATGTAAGTACCAACTATATGACTATCAGCAGGGATATTGTAGAAGGAATTCTAGAATCAACTGGGGATTGGACCAGAAAACATTTCATGGCCCTTCCAACTTGAAGATTCTTAAAGAGTGTGATACTTTTTTTAAAATTCATTTTTATTGGAGTATAGGTGCTTTACAGTGTTGTATTAGTTTCTACTGTACAGCAAAATGAATCAACTATACATATACCTATATCCCCTATTTTTTGGATTTCCTTCCCATTTAGGTCACCAAAAAGTGTGATTCTTTTTTTTTTAACATCTTTGTTGGAGTATAATTGCTTTACAATGTTGTGTTAGTTTCTGCTTTATAACAAAGTGAATCACCTATACATATACATATATCCCCATATCTCCTCCCTCCTGCGTCTCCCTCCCACCCTCCCTATCCCACCCCTCTAGGTGGTCACAAAGCACCAGGCTGATCTCCATCTGTTATGCGGCTGCTTCCCACTAGCTATTTTATGTTTGGTAGTGTATATATGTCCATGCCACTCTCTCACTTCATCCCAGCTTACCCTTCCCTCTCCCTGTGTCCTCAAGTCCATTCTCTATGTCTGCGTCTTTATTCCTGTCCTGCCCCTAGGTTCTACAGAACCTTTTATATATATATTCTATATATATGTGTTAGCATATGGTATTTGTTTTTCTCTTACTGACTTACTTCACTCTGTTTGACAGTCTCTAGGTCCATCTACCTCACTACAAATAACTCAATTTCATTTCTTTTTATGGCTGAGTAATACTCTATTGTATATGTGCCACATCTTCTTTATCCATTCATCTATCGATGGACATTTAGGTTGCTTCCATGTCCTGGCTGTTGTAAATAGAGCTGTAATGAACATTGTGGTACATGACTCTTTTTGAATTATGGTTTTCTCAGGGTATACGCCCAATAGTGGCATTGCTGGGTTGTATGGTAGTTCTATTTTTAGTTTTTTTTTTTTGAATTTTATTTTTTATACAGCAGGTTCTTATTAGTTATCAATTTTATACATATTAGTGTATATATTTCAATCCTAATCTCCCAATTCATCCCACCACCATCGCCCTGCCACACCCACTTTCCCCCCTTCGTGTCCATATGTTTGTCTTCTACATCTGTGTCTCTATTTCTGCCTTGCAAACCAGTTCACCTGTACCATTTTTCTAGATTCCACATATATGCGTTAACATATGATATTTATTTTTCTTTCTGACTTACTTCACTCTGTATGACAGTCTCTAGGTCCATCCACGTCTCTACAAATGACCCAATTCCGTTCCCTTTTATGGCTGAGTAATATTCCATTGTATATATGTACCACATCTTCTTTATCCATTCGTCTGTTGATGGACAATTAGGTTGCTTCCATGACCTGGCTATTGTAAATAGTGCTTCAATGAACATTGAGTTGCATGTGTCATTTTGAATTATGGTTTTCTCAGGGTACATGTGAGTTCTGGGATTGTGGGGTGATATGGTAATGCTATTTTTAGTTTTTTAAGGAACCTCCATACTGTTTCCATAGTGGCTGTGTCAATTCACATTCCCACCAACAGTGCAAGAGGGGTCCCTTTTCTCCACAACATCTCCAGACTTTATTGTTTGTAGATTTTTTGATGATGGCCATTTTGACTGCTGTGAGGTGATACCTCATTGTAGTTTTGATTTGCATATCTCTAATAATTAGTGATATGGCGCATACTTTCATGTGTTTGTTGGCAATCTATATGTCTTCTTTGGAGAAATATCTATTTAGATCTTCTGCCCATTTTTGGATTGGGCTGTTTCTTATTTTGGTATTGAGCTTCAGGTGCTGCTTGTAAATTTTGGAGGTTAATCCTTTGTCAGTTGCTTCATCTGCAAATATTTTCTCCCATTCTGAGGGTTGTCTTTTCGTCTTGTTTATGGTTTCCTTTGCTGTACAAAAGCTTTGAAGTTTCATTAGGTCCCATTTGTTTATTTTTGTTTTTCTTTCCATTTCTCTAGGAGGTGGGTAAAAAAGGATCTTGCTGCGATTTATGTCATAGAGTGTTCTTCCTATGTTTTCCTCTAAGAGTTTTATAGTGTCTGGCCTTACACTTAGGTCTTTAATCAATTTTGAGTTTATTTTTGTGTGTGGTGTTAGGGAGTGTTATGAATTCATTCTTTTACATGTAGCTGTCCAGTTTTCCCAGAACCACTTATTGAAGGGGCTCTCTATTCTCCATTGTATATTCTTGTCTCCTTTACCAAAGATAAGGTGACCATATGTGTGTGGGTTTATCTCTGGGCTTTCTATCTTGTTCCATTGACCTGTATTTCTGTTTCTGTGCCAGTATCATACTGTCTTGATTACTGTAGCTTTGTACTATAGTCTGAAATAAGGGAGCCTGATTCCTCCATTTTTCTTTCTCAAGATTGCTTTGGCTATTCGGGGTCTTTTGTGTTTCCATACAAATTGTGAAATTTATTGTTCTAGTTCTGTGAAAAATGCTGTTGGTATTTTGATAGGGATTGCATTGAATTTGTAGTTTGCTTTGGGTAGTATAGTCATTTTCACAATGTTGATTCTTCCATTCCAAGAACATGGTATATCTTTCCATCTGTTTCTATCATCTTTAATTTCTTTCATCAGTGTCTTATAGTTTTCTGCATACAGGTATTTTGTCTCCTTTGGTAGGTTTATTCCTAGGTATTTTATTCTTTTTGTTGCAATGGTAAATGGGAGTGTTTCCTTGATTTCTCTTTCAGAGTTTTCATCATTAGTGTATAGGAATGCCAGAGATTTCTGTGCATTAATTTTATATCCTGCTACTTTACCAAATTCATTTATTAGCTCTAGTAGTTTTCTGGTAGCATCTTTGGGATTCTCTACATATAGTGTCATGTCATCTGCAAACAGTGACAGTTTTACTTCTTCTTTTCCAGTTTGTATTCATTTTATTTCTTTTTCTTCTCTGATTGCTGTGGCTAAAACTTCCAAAACTATGTTGAATAATAGTGGTGAGAGTGGGCAATCTCGTCTTCTTCCTGATCTTAGTGGAAATGGTTTCAGTTTTTCACCTTTGTGAACAATGTTGGCTGTGGGTTTGTCATATATGGCCTGCATTATGTTGAGGTAAGTTCCCTCTATGCCTACTTTCTGGAGTGTTTTTAACATAAGTGGCTGTTGAATTTTGTCAAAAGCTTTTTCTGCATCTATTGAGATGATCATATAGTTTTCCTCCTTCAATTTGTTAATATGGTGTATCACATTGATTGATTTGCATATATTGAAGAATCCTTGCATTCCTGGGATAAACCCCACTTGATCATGGTGTATGATCCTTTTAATGTGCTGCTAGATTCTGTTTTCTAGTATTTTGTTGAGGATATTTGCATCTATGTTCGTCAGTGATATTGGCCTGTAGTTTGCTTTTTTGTGTGACATCCTTGTCTGGTTTTGGTGTTAAGGTGATGCTGGCCTCATAGAATGAGTTTGGAAGTGTTCCTCCCTCTGCTATATTTTGGAAGAGTTTGAGAAGGATAGGTGTTAACTCTTCTCTAAATGTTTGGTAGATTTCGCCTGTGAATCCATCTGCTCCTGGGCTTTTGTTTGTTGGAAGAGTTTTAATCTCAGTTTCAATTTCAGTGCTTGTGATTGGTCTGTTTATATTTTCTATTTCTTCCTGGGTCAGTCTCGGGAGGCTGTGCTTTGCTAAGAATTTGTCCATTTTTTCCAGGTTGTCCGTTTTATTGGCATATAGTTGCTTGTAGTAATCTCTCATGATCCTTGGTATTTCTGTAGTGTCTGTTGGTACTTTTCCTTTTTCATTTCTAATTCTGTTCATTTGAGTCTTTCCCTTTTTTTCCTGATGAGTCTGGCTAGTGGTTTATCAATTTTGTTTATCATCTCAAAGAACCAGCTTTTGGTTTTATTGATCTTAGCTATTGTTTCCTTCATTTCTTTTTTTTTTTTTTTTTTTTTTTTTTTGCGGTACACGGGCCTCTCACTTTTGTGGCCTCTCCTGTTGCAGAGCACAGGCTCCGGATGCACAGGCTCAGCAGCCATGGCTCACAGGCCTAGCCGCTCTGCGGCATGTAGGATCTTCCCAGACTGGGGCATGAACCCATGTCCCCTGCATCGGCAGGCAGACTCTCAACCACTGCGCCACCAGGGAAGCCCCTTCATTTCTTTTTTATTCATTTCTGATGTGATCTTTATGATTTCTTTCTTTCTGCCAACTTTGGGGTTCTTGTTCTTCTTTCTCAAATTGGCTTAGGTGTAAGGTTAGGTTGTTTATTTGAGATGTTTCTTGTTTCTTGAGGTAGGATTTTATTTGTATAAACTTCCCTCTTAGAACTGGTTTTGCTGCATCCCATAGGTTTTGGGTCATCGTTTTTAATTGTCATTTGTTTCAAGGTATTTTTTTATTTCCTCTTTGATTTCTTCAGTGATCTCTTGGTTATTAAGTAGTGTATTGTTTAGCCTCCATGTGTTTGTATTTTTTACAGATTTTTTCTGTAATTGATATCTAGTCTCATAGCATGTGGTCAGAAAAGATACTTGATACAATTTCAAGTTTCTTAAATGTACCAAGCCTTGCTTTTTGACACAAGTACTTGAGAAGAAAGTGTATTCTGTCATTTTTGGATGGAATGTCCTATACATATCAATTAAGTCCATCTTGTTTAATGTATCTTTTAAAGCTTGTGTTTCCTTATTTATTTTCATTTTGGATGATCTGTCCATTGGTGAAAATGGGGTTTTAAAGTCCCCTACTATGATTGTGTCACTATTGATTTCCCCTTTTATGGCTGTTAGCATTTGCCTTATGTATTGAGGTGCTCCTATGTTGGGTGCATAAATATTTACAATTGTTATATCTTCTTCTTGGATTGATCCCTTGATCATTATGTAGTGTCCTTCTTTGTCTCTTCTAATAGTCTTTATTTTAAAGTCTATTTTGTCTGATATGAGAATTGCTACTCCAGCTTTCTTTTGATTTCCACTTGCATGGAATATCTTTTTCCATCCCCTCACTTTCAGTCTGTATGTGTCCCTAGGTCTGAAGTGGGTCTCTTGTAGACAGCATATATATGGGTCTTGTTTTTGTATCCATTCAGCCAGTCTGTGTCATTTGGTGGGAGCATTTAATCCATTTACATTTCAGGTAATTATTGATGTGTATGTTCTTATTACCATTTTCTTAATTGTTTTGGGTTTCTTATTGTAGATCTTTTCCTTCTCTTGTGTTTCTTACCTAGAGAAATTCCTTTAGTATTTGTTGTACAGCTGGTTTGGTGGTGCTGAATTCTCTTAGCGTTTGCTTGTCTGTAAAGCTTTAAATTTCTCTGTCGAATCTGAATGAGATCCTTGCTAGTTAGAGTAATCTTGGTTGTAGGTTTTTCCCTTTTATCACTTTATATATGTCCTACCAGTACCTTCTGCCTTGCAGAGTTTCTGCTGAAAGATCAGCTGTTAACCTTTTGGGTATTCCCTTGTATGTTATTCATTGTTTTTCCCTTGCTGCTTTCAATATTTTTTCTTTGTATTTAATTTTTGATAGTTTGATTAATATGTGTCTTGGTGTGTTTCTCCTTGGATTTTTCCTGTATGGGACTCTCTGCACTTCCTGGACTTGATTAAGTATTTCCTTTCCCATATTAGGGAAGTTTTCAACTCTAATCTCTTCAAATATTTTCTCAGTCCCTTTCTTTTTCTCTTTTTCTTCTGGGACCCCTATAATTCGAATGTTGGTATGTTTAATGTTGTCCCAGAGGTCTCTGAGACTGTCCTCAATTCTTTTCATTCGTTTTTCTTTATTCTGCTCTGCAGTAGTTATTTCCACTATTTTATCTTCCAGGTCACTTAGCCGTTCTTCTCCCTCAGTTATTCTGCTGTTGATTCCTTCTAGAGAATTTTTAATTTCATCTATTGTGTTGTTCATCATTGTTTGTTTGCTCTTTCGTTCTTCCAGGTCCTTGTTAAACGTTTCTTTTATTTTCTCCATTCTATTTCCAAGCTTTTGTATCGTTTTTAGTATCATCACTCTGAATTCTTTTTCAGGTAGGCTGCCTATTTCCTCTTCATTTGTTAGGTCTGGTGCATTTTTATCTTGCTCCTTCATCTGCTGTGCGTTTCTCTGTCTTCTCATTTTGCTTAACTTATTGTGTTTGGGGTCTCCTTTCTGCAGGCTGCAGGTTCGTACTTTCCATTCTTTTTGGTGTCTGACCCCAGTGTCTAAGGTTGGTTCAGTGGCTTGTGTAGGCTTTGTGGTGGAGGGGACTAGTGCCTGTGTTCTGGTGGATGAGGTTGGATCTTGTCTTTCTGGTGGGCAGGACAGCGTCCAGTGGTGTGTTTTGGGGTGTCTGTGACCTTATTATTATCTTAGGCAGCCTCTCTGCTAATGGGTGGGGTTGTGTTCCTGTCTTGCTAGTTGTTTTGCCTAGGGTGTCCAGTACTGTACCTTGCTGGTTGTTGAGTGGAGCTGGGTCTTAGCATTGAGATGGAGGTCTCTGGGAGAACTTTCACCGTTTGATATTACGTGGAGCTGTGACGTCTGTGGTGGTCCAATGTCCTGAAGTTGGCTCTCCCACCTCAGAGGGACAGGCCTGACACCCAGCCAGACCACCAAGACCCTGTCAGCCACATGGCTCAGAAGAAAAGGGAGAAAAAAAGAAAGAGAAAAAGAAAAACAAAATAAAGTTTTTAAAAAAATATAATTTTTAAAAATAAAAAATAGTAAAAAGTAATTAGAAAAAGAAAAAAACAACCAAACAAACATAAAAAACAGGCAGACATAACCCTAGAACAAATGGTAAAAGCAAAGCTATACAGAGAAAATGACACAAGGAAACATACTCATAGTCACAGAAAGAGAAAAAGGAAAAAACGTATGTATATATCATTGCTCCCAACGTCCACTGCCTCAAATTTGGGTTGATTCGTTGTCTATTCAGGTATTCCACAGATGCAGGGTCCATCAAGTTGATTGTGGAGATTTAATCTGCTGCTCCTGAGGCTGCTGGGAGAGATTTCCCTTCCTCTTCTTTGTTCGCACAGCTCCTGGGGTTCAGCTTTGATTTGGCCCCGCCTCTGCGTGTAGGTCGCCTGAGGGCATCTGTTCCCCACCCAGACAGGACGGGGTTAAAGCAGCAGCTGATTATGGGGTTCTGGCTCACTCAGGCCAGGGGGAGGGAGGGATACAGAATGCGGGGCGAGTCCGCGGTGGCAGAGGCTGGCGTGATGTTGCAACAGCCTGAGGCATGATGTGTGTTCTCCTGGGGATGTTGTCCCTGCATCACGGGACCCTGGCAGTGGCGGGCTGCACAGGCTCCCGGGAGGGGAGGTGTGGATAGTGACCTGTGCTTGCACACAGGCTTCTTGGTGGCTGCAGCAGCAGCCTTAGCGTCTAATGCCCGTCTCTGGTGTCTGTGCTGTTAGCTGCAGCTTGCGCCTGTCTCTGGAGCTTATTTAGGTGGTGCTCTGTATCCCCTCTCCTCACGCACCCCAAAACAATGGTCTCTTGCCTCTTAGGCAGGTCCAAACTTTTTCCCGGACTACCTTCCAGATAGCTGTGGCGCATTAGTCCCCTTCAGGCTGTGTTCACGCAGCCAACTCCAGTCCTCTCCCTGGGATCCAACCGAAGCCGAATCCTCAGCTCCCAGCCCCACCCGTCCTGCCTGGCGGGTGAGCAAACAAGCCTCTCAGGCTGGTGAGAGCTGGTCGGCACCGATCCTCTGTGCAGAAATCTCTCCGCTTTGCCCTCTGCACCCCTGTTGCTGCATCCTTTTCCGTGGCTCCGAATCTTCCCCCCTGCCCACCCCGTATCACCACCAGTGAAGGGGCTTCCTAGTGTGTGGAAGCTTTTCCTCCTTCACAGCTCCCTCCCAGAGGTGCAGGACCTGTACCTATTTTTTTTTTAACCTCTTTATTGGAGTATAATTGCTTTACAATGGTGTGTTAATTTCTGCTTTATAACAAAGTGAATCAGGTATACATATACTTATATCTCCATATCTCCTCCCTCTTGAGTCTCCCTCCCACCCTCCCTATCCCACCCCTGTAGGTGGTCACAAAGCACCGAGCTGATCTCCCTGTGCTATGCGGCTGCTTCCCACTAGCCATCTATTTTACCTATTATTTTGTCTCTGTTTTTCCTTTTTTCTTTTGCCGTACCCAGGTACGTGGGGAGTTTCTTGCCTTTTGGGAAGTCTGAGGTGGTTGCCCGCATTCAGTAGGTGTTCTGTAAGAGCTGTCCCACATGTAGATGTATTTTTGATGTATTTGTGGGGAGGAAGGTAATCTCCATGTCTTACTCCTCCACCATCTTGAAGCTATCCCCGAAAATCCTGCTGCATCCAAATTGGGAGGAAATCAACTGTGCTTTCACCTATGGCAGCAGCCTGCTCGCCCACAGCTGTACTGTGCATCTGCAGCCAGCCTTACTGTGGAAGGTAGATTGCAGCTCCTCTCATGCTTCTTGGCACCGGGTCTGGAGAACGGCTGCCATTCATTTTGTAAAAAGGCCAGCAGCATGTGATGTTTATCCACAGATCATATCTTAAGTGACATCCGGTTTCTTCAAATACTGCTATTTTCAACAGTGTTTTAAACACTCATGATAGTGCCTGCTAAATGTTCACAGGTGCCGCAAGGACATCTTCATAAAGATGTACACAAACGTTGACCACATAGATTTCTTTGAGGTGCAGCCAGCCCTCCTCCATTCTCCGCTTCTCCAGGAGTGTGATTCTTAAGAGCCCCCCAAAATTTTCTTCTCTATAAAATAATAAAGAGCTCTCATTTAAGTATTAAGCAATTTTGATGGATTTCACATGAAATTGTATTTACTCATTGGGTACACTGAGACAAAATTAAACCATGAATGCAGTCCTTTCCTGCTATATTTGTTATTTGTACTGGAGCTATTCTTTATCACTAACCATCTTCACTAGTGGATGTGATGCAAGTCCACTTATATATCACATTTTATTGCCCCATGAGAGTACTCAGTTGATTAACAAGTATTTTTGAGAATTAATTCTATGCTTAGCACTAGATAGGGTCTGTGAAGTAATAGAAGTTTCAGACAGAGCCCCTGCTCTTAAGGATTTCCATTGTCTTTAGGAAGTCTGTAGGGCACAAAAGCCCAGGTAAATGAACCAGGCTCTAGGATTTCTCAGAGGGGAGGTTGATATAGGTGAGAGTGGTCAAGGGTACAAAACATAAGCTAACATGTCCTAGACTGAACTTGTATCTATCACCCCTTGAATACCTTTCTTATGTCCCTATCTCAGTGAATTGAATCACTTTGCATCAAGTTTTCCAAGCAGAGATTTGATAGTCATCTTTGATGCCACCCTATCCCTCTATCCAAATCATCAAATCTATTGGTAGATAATACCAATTTTACCTTTATCTCTTAAACATTTTTTCTCTGTTATATCTGCCACCACCATAGTCAAGTCTGCTTGGAAAACTGCAACTCTTCTAAGTGATCTCCCTGTCTCTCCTTATCCTATTCATTCTCATTTCATGACCTTTCTCAACTCCAGCATGAGGATGTTACTCTTCTACTCAAACAGTTTCATTGGTACCTTTGTCTCTAAAGGATTTCATACTCCTTGATATGGTGCTAAAAGCCCTTCACAATCTGAACCCAGTCTCTTTCTCCAGCATCATATCTTGCCTCTTTTATCCTCTATGTTCTTGCCGTACTTAAATCATTTAAAATCTTCAGCTTCCTTCCCATGTTCTTGCTTGCCTTCAGGCCTTTTAGCATTCTAGCTCTTTCCACATGGAGCACTCTTTCCCTTGTGCCTGGAGAACACCGAAGTATTTTTCATGTCTCCTCTTAGATGTTATTTCTTTTGAGAAACTGTTCCTGACCACTCCCTTCCTAAATCTGGGTTTTGTTCCTTTCCTCTGTTGTACTAATACCCTGTATTTTCCACTACCATATGACCCTTTCCATACTGCAGTGTAACGGCCAGCTCTGTGAAGACAGAGACTTTAGCAGTCTTATTAATGTGTATCTAATTGACACATAGTAGGCAATCAATAAACAGTTGAACAAATGAGGGTAAGGCATACCAGGTATAGAGGGAGAACATGCAATAGCAAAGGCAAATAGATTGAAATAAGCATGGTACATGTGTGCTAGGAGAGTAAGCAGGGAGGGCATGTTGCATGAAGTGAGAAGAACTGCCTGATAGCAGTCAAGAGGTATGTGTGTGACAAAGCACCGAGTTAGAAGGGTGGGATAGGGAGGGTGGGAGGGAGGCAGACACAAGAGGGAGGAGATATGGGGATATATGTATATGTATAACTGACTCTCTTTGTTATAAAGCAGAAACTAACACACCATTGTAAAGCAATTATACTCCAATAAAAATGTTAATAAAATAGAATAAAATAAAATAAAATGACAGAGATTTAAAAAAAAAAGAGTGTGTGTGTGTGTGTGTGTGTGTGTGTGTGTAATCAAAGTTGGAGAAGCAGAGTAGGAGCAGATTATGAAAGACCTTGAATGCCAGAGTGAAGAATTTCAACTTAATGAACAAGGCACTAAGAAATTCTGTGAACAAACACCTTTAAATCTCTGCTTTAGGCCCCCAAATATCTGCTTTCTACATACTACTCCTCATGAATATTAGGGGGAAAAAGCAAGAGCAACACCATTTAGTAGTAAGTTAATCTTAGATGAATTGTTTGTTTTTATCAGCCATTTCTGAGGTACAATTTAGAATTCACCAATTGTAAGCATACAGTTCTATGAGTTGTGACAAATGCACATAGACATGTAACCACCACTACAGTCAAGATAAATAACATTTCTTTCACCCCCAAAAGTTCCCTCAGTCGCCTTTGAAGACATCCTATACTTCCAACCATGGTCCTGGTAACCACTGATTTGTTCTCCATTACTGTAGTTTGCCTTTTCTAGAATGCCATATAAATGAAGTCATAAAATATACAGGCTTTTAGGTCTGGCTTCTTTCACTTAGCATAATATCTTTAAGATTCATCTGTTTGTTACATCTATCAGTAGTCTGTTCCCCTTTCTTGCTGAGTAGTATTCTGTAGTTCAGGTGTAGCACAATTTATTTATCCATTCACCAGTTGATGTGCATTTGGAATGTTTATAGTTTGGCACTACTATGAATAAAGTTGCTGTGGACATTCAACTAGCAGGGGTGATATGCTTGCTGAGCCCCTCAACTCAGACCAAAGGTTCCTGGCAAGAGATGAATGGGTCCTGGAAGAAACTGTTGGACCAAGAACCCATCAGGGCTTATACTTCTCTCCCCCTCCACCCGGTCTAATTCATCAGTACTATTATAAGGATATTGTTATCGGTGACTACAAGTTGAAAAAAAGCAGTGATTTCTCACTTCTCTTCTGAAGATTTTTGTGCATACAGATATATTGTAGCCACTCAAATATTTGCATCTTCTCTCTCTCCCTTCTGTTTTCTGCATTTTCCTATTTAAATTTATTTTCCCTCTATTTCTCTACCTCTTCTCTCCTTCCTGTTTTCTCCTTTTCCTCCTCTCCTTATCTTTTCCATCTATCGTTCCCTTTCCTTATTATCTTCTTTTTGTTTCCCTTCCATTTCCTCTTTCCTTCCCTGTCATATTCTAGCATAGTAATTTATATTTACAAAATGTTTAAATCAAGGATGTAGCCAATTTACATGAGCTGTTACATACCATAAGCATTTTGTGCACTGCCAACTCATTTTATTTACTTGTTTTAACTGTGAGGATACTAAGCACTCAGTCCAATTCCTATTACATGAGATCACTTCAGTCAATTACACCTAATTTCCTGTAGTGATTCTGAGAATTTCAGCTGGATAGAGCTTTTATGTTTTGCTTTAAAGTACGCAAGTGTTGATTCTTATGCCGCATACCAACGCCAACCCTTCCTGGCCCCCATTAAAACTCCTATGTTTTGACAAATTGGAGTCATTAGTATTTCATCCCTCTGAAATAGGTTTAATCATTTAGGCGGTGATGTTCTATGTTCAAACTTTTGTATTAACAAACTCCCCCTTTTCTTCTTCTTGTTAAATAAGAACCTGATATTTAAGCATCCTAGATTAGTGTTACAGGTGCATTTTCAGCCCACCCATGAGGATCTGTGCTCAGATTCTCATGTCTAATTCCAATGAGCATTAGGGAGAATAAAGAAGTTCATTTTATAGTTTTATTAGAATTGCTCCTTTTGTACCTAGGCCTTTTTTCACAAGACTTTGGCTTAAGAGTCTGTGCTAGTTAACTCATATTCTCTTTCCTTTCCCAGGGTCATGAAGCCCTTTCTAAAAATGAAATGTGGAGTGGGGGTTTACTGTGGTCCAGTCCTGTTAGCTATGAGTGGGGAAGCACGAGAGTAAGGGGGAAGTGAAAAGGGGCTGCAGGGAAGTGTGGTCTCTAGAGTATGCAGGTAAATAATACACGTGTTATTGAACCAAATCAGAACATCACCACCTTGGGAAATAGCTTTAGGGAGGAAGGATAGGTGAAATAAATTGGGAGGAACAGAGAAGGGACAAAAGAGAGGGGAAAGGAGTGGGAGGAGGACACAATGTAGAAGGAAGATTCAAAAGCAGCTTCTACCTTCTGTTCCTCCTCAAGAATTCTCATTTCTAGGCTAAGGTAGCCCAGGCCTCTCAGCAGTCCCTTTCCTGCATGGTTTCCAGACTCTTCAGCATCTTCCTCTCTCCCTTTTAGATGCATTTTAGTCTGTGGCTGCTACCCAAATGTTGCCCCCCATCCTGCTACTTTCATTGAACATTTCAAGTACAGGTCTGCCAAGCACAGAGCTGGGCTATGCTATCACTCCCTTGTTTCTGACTCTATCTTTCTATTAATGCAGATGAAGATGGATTTAGTTTTCGGTGCAGCCACAACACACAACAGAATAATATTGAGCTTACAGTCCCTGAAAACCCCTAAATCTTTTTCATTTGTGTTGCTACTTAGCCACATCTCATCCTTTGCTTGTACATCTCATTGTTTTCGGACGCAAATGCAGGATTTCACATTCATGTTTGTGAACATTTAAAAATTATTTTTGACGCATGTATTATTAAGCTTATTTCAGAGTTATTTTGAAAATAACTATCATCAATTCTGCAGTCAAGTAAATGTCCTATTTTGTTTTGTTTTCATTCTGGAAATTAATTTTCAGAATGAAGGCACAGATAATTAAGCATTCAAGGGCATTGAGTTTTTCAAAATTCATCTTTAAAATGTAAGTGTTCTCAAATTTAACCTGTTGACAAATAACAGATTTAAATTCTTCATTTTGCTGTCTGTTTCAGCTTAAAATGGGAAAAAAGTGGCATATGCCTAGTCTGTTCCCAGCCTCCTAAAATGGTGCAATACTGCAAAAATAACCACAGTCCCTCGTTGCTGGGCAATGGACAGCGTCACAAATCAAACTCCCTTCATTTTTGCATCTACTTATCTAGCTTAATGTTGAGATGGTCACAAACAAGGTACTTGTTATATAAATGAGATTGTTAATGTATTTCAGGAAATTTTTAGATCTTACTTCGTGTTTATGTGTACTTTCTGTGTTTTTAACCTTGGAAGAGATACACATTATTTAGAGCCAAAATTAAAATTACATTAAAAGAACTCAATCTAACCTTATTACCTCGTGATAAACATGAGCCTTAGAAAAGCCTCTCTGTTGATGTTTTCCATTTGAATGATTTTCAGCAGATGACATTAAGTTATAAGGTGATGTATTTATAAAATCACAGAACGGTATTCTCACTTTAAATGAAATTCAGGTTGTTGTTACCTTTTATTTTTCTCCCTAAACTCTGAGGGAACACAAATTCAGAGAAAACTTTCTCAATCTGGGATGCCTAATTTGTACATTTCCAGTTCTGCTCAGTTTATGTCTAGTCCTGTATATCTGCTAACAATACTATTCAAGAACATCTTTCAAAAGTATCATAAGTTATGTCCATTATCAGTTATAATACCTATATTATATATGGCATATCAACATTCAGTCCAAAGACACCATTGCCTCTGAACAGATTGTTTTTTCTGCAATTAGGTGCTGTATACTAAGCTAGCTAAGAAAATAAGACTTGACGCCATATAGCAAGGCTCTATTTAGCAGCACTGTCGTGAAGGTAAATGAACAAAATGGATCTATGAGCACTTTGGAGGAAAGGAACAATAGTGCAATACATAGATAAAGAATTATAATAAAAATAATAACAGTCATCAGATCTGGCCTAAGGGAAATTGGAGAGCAGAAGTAAAAGCAATTTCACAAACCTTATATAACTATCTTCTTCTTTTCGTTTTTGTTGTTTTCTTTGGTTTCCATGGTGAACTGTATTTGCAAAAAAGGCTCACCATTTGGATTAACTGCCCCCCTTAGTCCAACATTTCACTCCACCTCACTATCCAAAAGCTCCCTACCAATTTTCCATTTAACCAAATATCCAAATAAATGCAACTAAACAGCTAATTCGTTCAGAAAAGTGGTCAAAATAAGCATTAAGACTTGACTATCTCAAGATGATTTTGAAGAAGTTGAGCAGAAGATAGCCCTTGAAGTGATACTGTAGGTAACATGGCCAATTGTGCAAACTACGAATGGGTTTCTTCTGGTACAGTTGGCAACTTTTGGAAGAATAGTTTGGCAGTGCCAAAACAAGGAAAATTGACAGAAATAAGTGTTGTAGGAAAAGTGGAAATTTGATGCTTCTGATGATTATTTTTCTTTATCATATTTAAAATTGTAATATTGCATATTTATGAATTGTAAACTATATGAACTATAAATGATGCACACTATATATATCTAATATATAGTAGATGTGCATTGTTATAGTTCATATATACATGTATATATACATATATAAATATATATTTCCTCTGGCTTTTTTGCTTTACCTATTTGAACTAGTGGGTTTTTTTCCTAATTTTAACATAAATTTAGATTTAGAGAAATGTTGCAAGATTAGTATAAAAAATTCCAATTCCGAAGTTTTCTCAGATTCTCTAAATTTTGGCATTTTGGTATATTTGTTTCCTCTCTCTCTCTCTGGCCCCCTCCCTCCTTCCCTCCAATTTTTCCTGAACAATTTAAGAGTAGGTTGAAAATATAATATCCACATCACTCATATATGTATGTGTGTGTTTCTTAACAACAGGGAATTCTGATTATTTTTTAAATCTACCCTAAAATGTTACTCAACTTTTTAAAAGTTCCTGTTGTAATCACAAATTATTTGCTGTCACAGCAGAAAATACAGGGATGAAGGAAAAAGAACATCACCAATAATTCTCCACCACATAAAGAAATGACCAACATGAATATTTTGTCTATTCTTTGAAGTGTAGTCTATGGAACTTTTATGGGCTATCACTCGTACTATATGTAATAAAACATAACATTTCTCAAATGCTTTATAAAAATAATTTTTTCAAATCCAACACACAATAGCTCATCTTTTGCAGGGAAAAAATATTGATATTTCTTAGCTTAAGCCGAAAATTCCAAGGCAATTTTATGTCTCTCACACTTTCTCTACCAGTTTGCAGATTCATTGGTTCTTTTTCTTTTTTTTAACATCTTTATTGGAGTATAATTGCTTTACAATGTCGTGTTAGTTTACACTATATAACAAAGTGAATCAGCTGTATGTATACCTATATCCCCATATCCCCTCCCTCTTGCGTCTCCCTTCCACCTTCCCTATCCCACCCTTCTGGGTGGTCACAAAGCACTGAACTGATCTCCCTGTGCTATGCAGCAGCTTCCCACTAGCCATCCATTTTATATTTGGTAGTGTATATATATCAATGCCACTCTTACACTTCATCCCAGCACACCCTTCATCTCCCCGTGTCCTCAAGTCCATTATCTATGTCTGCGTCTTTATTCCTGTCCTGCCGCTAGGTTCTTCAGAAACATTTTTTCTTTTTTTTTTAGATTCCATATATATGTGATAGCACACAGTATTTGTTTTTCTCTTTCTGACATACTTTACTCTGTATGACAGACACTAGGTCCATCGACCTCCCTACAAATAACTCAATTTCATTTCTTTTTATGGCTGAGTAATACTCCATTCTATATATGTGCCACAACTTCTTTATCCATTCCTCTGTCAATGGACACTTAGGTTGCTTACATGTCCTGGCTATTGTAAATAGTGCTGCAATGAACATTTTGGTACATAGCTCTTTTTGATTTATGATTTTCTCAGGGTATATGCCCAGTACTGAGATTGCTGGTTCATATGGTAGTTCTATTTGTAGTTTTTTAAGGAACCTCCATACTGTTGTCCATAGTAGCTGTGCCAATTGACATTCCCACCAACAGTGCAATCGGGTTTCCTTTTCTCCACACACTCTCCAGTATTTATTGGTTGTAGATTTTTTGATGATGGCCATTCCAACCGCTGTGAGGTGATACCTCATTGTAGTTTTGATTTGCATTTCTCTAGTGATTAGTGATGTTGAGCATCCTGTCATGTGTTTGTTGGCAATGTGCATATATTCTTTGGAGAAATGTCTTTTTAGGTCTTCTGCCCATTTTTGGATTGGGTTGTTCGTTTTTTTGATATTGAGCTGCAGGAGCTGCTTGTAAGTTTTGGAGATTAATCCTTTGTCAGTTGCTTCATTTGCAAATATTTTCTCCCATTCTGAGGGTTATATTTTTGCTTTGCTTATGGTTTCCTTTGCTGTGCAAAAGCTTTTAAGTTTCATTAGGTCCCATTTGTTATTTTTGTTTTTCTTTCCATTTCTCTAGGAGGTGGGTAAAAAAGGATCTTGCTGTAATTTATGTCATAGCGTGTTCTGCCTATGTTTTCCTCTAAGAGTTTTATAGTGTCCGGTCTTACATTTAGTTCTCTACTCCATTTTGAGTTTATTTTTGTGTATGGTGTTAGGGAGGGTTCTAATTTCATTCTTTTATATGTAGCTGGACAGTTTTCCTAGCACCACTTATTGAAGACACTGTCTTTTCTCCATTGTATACTCTTGCCTCTTTTATCAAAGATAAGGTGACCATATGTGCTTGGTTTATCTCTGGGTTTTCTATCCTGTTCCACTGATACATATTTCTGTTTCTGTGCCAGTACCATACTGCCTTGATTACTGTAGCTTTGTAGTATAGTCTGAAGTCAGGAGCCTGATTCCTCTAGCTCCATTTTTCTTTCTCAAGATTGCTTTGGCTATTCGGGATCTTTTGTGTTTCCATACAATTTGTGAAATTTTTTGTTCTAGTTCTGTGAAAAATGCTATTGGTAGTTTGATAGGGATTGCATTGAATCTGTAAAGTGCTTTGGGTAGTATAGCCATTTCCACATTGTTGATTCCTGCAATCAAAGAACATGGTATGTCGCTCCATCTCTTTGTATCATCTTTAATTTCTTCCATCAGTGTCTTATAGTTTTCTGCATACAGGTATTTTGTCTCCTTTGGTAGGTTTATTACTAGGTATTTTATTCTTTTTGTTGCAATGATAAATGGGAAAGTTTCCATAATTTCTCTTTCAGATATTTCATCATTAGTGTATAGGAATGCAAGAGATTTCTGTGCATTAATTTTATATCCTGCTGCTTTACTAACTTCATTGATTACCTCTAGTAGTTTTCTGGTAGCATTTTTAAGATTCTCTATGTATAGTATCATGTCATCTGCAAACAGTGACAGTGTTACTTCTTCTTTTCCTATTTGGATTCCTTTTATTTCTTTTTCTTCTTGATTGCTCTGGCTAAAACTTCCAAAACTATGTTGAATAATAGTGGTGAGAATGAGCAACCCTGTCTTGTTCCTGATCTTAGTGGAAATGCTTTCAGTTTTTCACCATTGAGAACGATGTTGGCTCTGGGTTTGTCATATATGGCCTTTATTATGTAGAGGTAGCTCCCCCTATGTCTATTTTCTGGAGGGTTTTTTATCCTAAATCGGTATTTAATTTTGTCGAAAGATTTTTCTCCATCTATTGAGATGATCATATAGTTTTTCTCCTTCAATTTGTTAATATGGTGTATCACATTGATTAATTTGCATATATTGAAGAATCCTTGCATTCCTGGGATAAACCCCACTTGATCATGGTATATGATCCTTTTAATGTGCTGTTGGATTCTGTTTCCTAGTATTCTGTTGAAGATTTTTGCATCTATGTTCATCAATGATATTGGCCTGTAGTTTTCTTTCTTTGTGACATCTTTGACTGGTTTTGGTATCAGGGTGGTGGTGGCCTTGTAGAATGAGTTTGGGAGTGTTCCTCTCGCTGCTATATTTTGGAAGAGTTTAAGAAGGATAGATGTTAGCTCTTCTCTAAATGTTTGGTAGAATTCGCCTGTGAATCCATCTGCTCCTGGGCTTTTGTTGGTTGAAAGATTTTTAATCACAGTTTCAATTTCAGTGTTTGTGATTGGTCTGTTTATATTTTCTATTTCTTCCTGGGTCAGTCTCATAAGGTTGTGCTTTTCTAAGAAGTTGTCCATTTCTTCCAGGTTTTCCATTTTATTGGCATATAATTGCTTCTAATAATCTCTTACGATCCTTTGTATTTCTGCAATGTCAGTTGTTACTTCTCCTTTTTCATTTCTAATTCTGTTCACTTGAGTCTTCTCCCTTTTTTGTTGCTGAGTCTGGCTAATGGTTTATCAATTTTGTTTATCTTCTCAAAGAACCAGTTTTATTTTTATTGATCTTTGCTATTGCTTCCTTCATTTCTTTTTCATTTATTTCTGATCTGATTTTTATGGTTTCTTTCTTTCTGCCAACTTTGGGTTTTTTTTTCTATTTTCTCTAATTGCTTTAGGTGTAAGTTTAGGTTGTTTATTTGAGATTTTTCTTGTTTCTTGAGGTAAGATTGTATTGCTCTAAACTTCCATCTTAGGACTGCTTTTGCAGCATCCCATAAGTTTTGGGTGATCGTGTTTTTGACATCTTTATTGGAGTATAATTGCTTTGCATTGGTGTGTTAGTTTCTGCGTTTTCATTTTCAGTTGTTTGTAGGTATTTTTTGATTTCCTATTTGATTTCACCAGTGACCTCTTGGTTATTTTGTAGTGTATTGTTTAGCTTCCATGTGTTTGTATTTTCTACAGTTTTGTTCCCTGTAATTGATATCTACTCTCATATTATAGTCGTCAGAAAAGACACTTGATATGATTTCAATTTTCTTAATTTTATCAAGGCTTGATTTGTGACCCAAGATATGATCTATCCTGGAGAATGTTCCATGAGCCCTTGAGAAAGTAGTGAATTCTGTTGTTTTGGGGTGGAAAGTCCTAAAAATATCAATTAAGTCTATCTTGTCTGACGTGTCATTTAAAGCTTGTGTTTCCTTATTTATTTTCATTTTGGATGACCTGTCCATTGGTGAAAGTGGGGTGTTAAAATCTCCTACTATGATTGTGTTCCTGTCGATTTCCCCTTTTATGGCTGTTAGCATTTGCCTTATGTATTGAGGTTCTCCTATGTTGGGTGCATAAATATTTACAATTGTTATATCTTCTTCTTGGATTCATCCCTTGATTATTATGTAGTGTCTTTCTTTGTCTCTTGTAATAGTCTTTATTTTAAAGTCTATTTTGTCTGATATGAGAATTGCTACTCCAGCTTTCTTTTGATTTCCATTTGCATGGAATATCTTTTTCCATCCCCTCACTTTCAGTCTGTATGTGTCCCTCGGTGTGAAGTGGGTGTCTTGTAGACAGCATATATACAGATCTTGTTTTTGTATCCATTCAGCCAATCTATGTCTTCTGGTTGGAGCATTTAGTCCATTTACATTTAAGGTAATTATCTATATGTATTTTCCTATTACCATTTTCTTAATTGTTTTGGGTTTGTTATTGTAGGTCTTTTCCTTCTGTTGTGTTTCTTGGCTAGAGAAGTTCCTTTAGCATTTGCTGTAAAGCTGGTTTGGTGGTGCTGAATTCTCTTAGCTTTTGCTTGTCTGTAAAGGTTTTAATTTCTCCATTGAATCTGAATGAGATCCTTGCTGGGTAGAGTAATCTTGGTTGTAGGTTTTTCCCTTTCGTCACTTTAAATATGTCCTGCCACTCCCTTCTGGCTTGCAGAGTTTCAGGTACAAGAGCATCTGTTATCCTTATAGGGATTCCCTTGTATGTTATTTGTTGCTTTTCCCTTGCTGCTTTTAATATTTTTTCTTTGTATTTAATTTTTGATAGTGTGATTAATATGTGTCTTGGCATGTTTCTCCTTAGATTTATCCTGTATGGGACTCTCTGCACTTCCTGTACTTGATTTAGTATTTCCTTTCCCATATTAGGGAAATTTTCAACTATAGTCTCTTCAAATATTTTCTCAGTCCCTTGCTTTTTCTCTTCTTCTTCTGGGAACCCTATAAGTCAAATGTTGGTGCTTTTAATGTTGTCCCAGAGGTCTCTGAGGCTGTCCTCAATTCTTTTCATTTTATTTCTTTATTCTGCTCTGTGATAGTTATTTCCACTATATTATCTTCCAAGTCACTTATCTGTTTTTCTGCCTCAGTTATTCTGTTATTGTTTCCTTCTACAGAATTTTTAATTTCATTTATTGTGTTGTTCATCATTGTTTGTTTACTCTTTAGTTCTTTTGGTCCTTGTTAATATTTCTTTTATTTTCTCCATTCTATTTCCAAGATTTTGGATCATCTTTACTATCATTGCTCTGAATTCTTTTTCAGGGAGACTGCCTTTTTCCTCTTCATTTGTTTGGTCTGGTGGGTTTTTACCTTGCTCCTTCATCTGCTGCATATTTCTCTGTCTTCTCCTTTTGTTCAATTTACTGTGTTTGTGGTGTCCTTTTTGCAGGATGCAGGTTCGTAGTTCCCATTGTTTTTGGTGTCTGCCCCCAGTGGGTGAGGTTGGTTCAGTGGGTTGTGCAGGCTTCCTGTTGGAGAGGACTGGTGTCTATTTTCATGGTCGGGAATGGAACTTGCCTTTCTTGTGGCCAGGGCCGTGGCCAGTGGTGTGTTTTGTTTTGTTTCGTTTTTCTTTTGCCGTACACGGGCCTCTCACTGTTGTGGTCTCTCCCATTGCGGAGCACAGGCTCCAGATGCGCAGGCTCAGCGGCCATGGCTCACGGGCCCAGCCGCTCTGTGGCATGTGGGATCTTCCCAGACCGGAGCACGAACCCGTGTCCCCTGCATCGGCAGGCGGACTCCCAACCAATGCGCCACCAGGGAAGCCCCCAGTGGTGTGTTTTTGTGTGTCTGTGAACTTAGTATGATTTTAGGCAGCCTCTCTGCTAATGGGTGGGGTCGTGTTCCTGTCTTCCTAGTTGTTTAGCATGGGGCTTCCAGTACTCGAGCTTGCTGGCCATTGGGTGGGGCTGGGCCTTAGCGTTGAGACAGAGATCTCTGGAGAGCTTTTGCCGATTGGTATTACATAGGGCTGGGAGGTCTCTGGTGGTCCAATGTCCTGAACTCTGCCTTCCCACCTCAGAGGCTCAGGTGTGACACAAGGTCAGAGCACCAAGACACTGTCAGCCACATGGTTCAGAATAAAAGGGAGAAAAAAATAAAGAAAAAAAAATTTTAATTAAAAATTTAAAAATAACGTAATTTTTAAAAAAATTATTAAAATAAGAAAATAAAAATAATAAAATAAATTTTAAAAAGAAGATAGCAACCAAACTAATAAACAAATCCACCAGTGATAACAAGCGTTAAAAACTAAACTAAGATAAACATAAAAGTCCGAAACAAATCAGTCATAGACAGCAAACCCCAAGTCTGCAGTTGCTCCCAAAGTCCACCGCCTCAATTTTTGGACAATTCCTTTTCTGTTCATTTATTCCACAGATGCAGGGTACATCAAGTTGATTATGGGGATTTAATCCTCTCCTCCTGAGGCTGCACAGAGAAATTTCCCTTTCTCTTCTTTGTTCGCACACCTCCTGGGGTTCAGCTTTGGTTTTGGCCCCACCTCTGCATGTAGGTCGCCCTCAGGCATCTGTCACCCACCCAGACAGGAGGGGGTTAAAGCATTGGCTGATTAGGGTGCTCTTGCTCACTTAGGCTTGGGGGAGGGAGGGTAGTCATAATTGGAATGCAAGTCGAGTCTGCAGTGGCAGAGGCTGGCATGATGTTACAACAGCCTGAGTTGTGGTGTGTGTTCTCCCGGGGAAGTTGTCCATGGATCATGGGACCCTGGCAGTGGCAGGCTGCACAGGCTCCTGGGTGTGTGTGTGTGTGTGGATAGTTACCTGTGCTTGCACACAGGATTCTTGGTGGCAGCAGCAGCAGCATTAGCGTTTCATGCCCGTCTCTGAGTCTGAGCTGATAGCAGTGGCTCGTGCCCATCTGTGGAGCTCGCTTAGGCAGTGCTCTGCCTTCTGTGGGCACACGGGGAAGGAATCCCCTCTCTTCACGCACCACAAAACAATGGTCTCTTGCCTCTTAGGCAGGTCCAGACTTTTTCCCGGACTCCCTCCCAGCTAGCTGTGGTGCACTAGCCCCTTTCAGGCTGTGTTCACGCAGTCAACCACAGTCCTCTCCCTGGGATCTGACCTCTGAAGCCTGAGCCTCAGCTCCCAGCCCCCACCCGCCCCCGCAGGTGAGCAGAGAAGCATCTCAGGCTGGTGAGTGCTGGTCGGCACTGATCCTCTGAGTGGGAATCTCTCTGCTTTGCCCTCTGCACCCCTGTTGCTGTGCTCTCCTCTGTGGCTCCAAAGCTTCCCCCCCGCCCACCCCCTGTCTCCGCCAGTAAAGGGGCTTCCTAGTTTGGGGGAGCTTTTCCTCCTTCACAGCTCCCTCCCAGAAGTGCAGGTCCTGTCCCTATTCTTTTGTGTTTGTTTTTTCTTTTGCCCTACCTAAGTAAGTGGGGATTTTCTTGCCTTTTGGGAAGTTTGAGGTCTTCTACCAGCGTTCAGTAGGTGTTCTGTAGGAGTTGTTCCACATGTAGATGTATTTTTGATGTATTTGTGGGGAGGAAGGTGATCTCCACGTCTTACTCCTCTGCCATCTTGAAGGTCCTCCCATTGGTTCTTATCTTGACAATATCTCTCTTCTTTCTCTTTCAGTTTTCATTCACTTATTTATTCAAAATTTCTAACTGCTTTCTAGGTAACAGGTGCTGAACTATGATAACATGGGCTTTAGAATCAGATGAACTAGTTTCAAATTGTAACACTGCCTCTGACTAACTTCTGTGATCTTAGGCAAGTTGCTTAACCTCTCTGCACCTCAGTTTTCTCATGTGTTACAAAGGGATACTAATAGTGGTATACGATAGCCCCTCTTGTCCACGGTTTTGCTTTCCCTGGTTTCAGTTACCCAACGTCAACTGTGGTCCGAAAATATTAAATGGATAACTCCAGAAATAAACAATTCTTAAGGTTTAAATTACATACCATTCTGAAGTAGTGTGATGAATCTCATGCTGTCCAGCCCCATCTCGCCTGGGATCACCAACCGTCATCTGCTCCTGACAGCCAATCATTGACATTACCATGGCTAGACGATCCATGATCTCCCGAAGCAGATGATCCTCCTTCTGAGATACCGTCAGAAGGTCAGTAGTAGCCTAAGGCTACAACATAATGCCTCCATCAATCACCTCACTCCATCTCATCACATAGGCATTTTATCATCTCACATTATCACAAGAAGAAGGGCGACTAAAGTACAATAAGATATTTTTGAGAGAGAGAAAGAGCACATTCACACGTTTTATTACAATATACTGTTATAATTATTCTACTTTATTATTAGTTATCATTAATTTCTTACTATGTCTAATTTATAAATTAAATTTTATCGTAGGTATGTATTATAGGAAAAAACACAGTATTGTGTATATATAGGATTTGGTACTCTCCATGGTTTTAGGCATCACTGGGGATCTTGGAAGGTATTCCCCATGGATAAAAGGGGACTACTGTACTGCTTTTAAAACAGTACCTGGCTCACAGTCAGCATTAAACAAATGTTGCTGTTATTGCTGCTACTGTCCCTATTGCTACTACAGGAGTGTTGTCAAGGTAAATGTGACAATGTATAGAAAATGCTTAACATGGTGCCCCACTATAGTAGCACATGATAAACAATAGCTATTATTAGCATTATTTCTGTGTTAGGCACAAGAGGTACACAGATGAATAAGTCATCCTCTCTACTCTTGGAGAACTAACCGCCCAGTATTTACAGCTACCAGATTAATCCAACCGAACTTTAGAGTTCAGTTCAAATGTGACCTTATCCACAAGGCTTTCACTGATCCCCTCAGCTGGGAAGAATATTAAAAATATTGCCTTTTACTAAAATTTCCATGACTGATTTTTTTCCTGCACTTCCCTTATCAAATTTTAGCACATTATACTTTTATTTTTATTTGTTTACACATTTTTCTCTATTTCTAGACTTTTAGTTACTAGAAGGGCAGTGAATGTGTTTTATTAATCTTTTAGCTGCCAGAGTATATGCAAAGGGTTTTGCATTCTTTTGTCCTTCCTTCCATCTTCACTCATCTTATTCCACCAAATATTTGAGTGTTCCTTGTTTATAGTGGGTATTTGAAAAAGGCTGGTTAAATAAATAAGCAATGGGGTTAACCACTTGAAATTCAAGAAGGTGCATGTTATTAGGTCTATCTCATATATTTTCAAAAAGTATAAAATTTAAACTACTTGAGGCCATAAGAACAGATTTCCACTTCATTTTGAGTTTGTGCTAAGTTCCACTTGGTAACTTTTTGGCTCCATCTTACAGCTATTTCAAGTGGGATTCTTTCATGGTGTACATATTTTTAAAATATTGTCATGCTGTGCCCAGGATAGTCACAGAACTTCCACAGCAAGTGCTCCTTGTTGAAGTACAGAGTTATTAATAATGACAAGTCATTTGGATACTTTAATTAGTGTCCAGCACTATTTCCATTAGTTAATACATATTTTTAACATCATAGTGCCCTACAACAATTGTATTGTAGATTTCCCTGGCACTGCAATTTCCCCAATGGATTATGCCATCCTATGTTTCTGGAGATCTTGTTAAAAATACTAAGAAAATGTCTTCTGTAGGTAAAGGTCACATAGTTAATCAAAAATATTTTTAATGCCAACTGGTCAAACCTTTTCCTCTACTCCTTTTTAAACATGTAGAAGACTTTCCATAATCTTTCTCCTACATTCCTACCCTTTCTCTTCCTTTTGTTCACTTGACTCTGAATAAAGGGGTACAGGAAAAGGAGATTAGATAGGGCCATACAAAAATCTCTTCGGAGTTATCCAAACACCAAGCAATCCTAGACACTACTGCCATCCAAAATTCAGTTGCCATAGTTTGTAGCAAAAGTCAGTTCTGTGTCTTTAGTAACTGTAAAGTTATGAAAATAGCTGTTATATTAAAGCCTTAGAAAGTGTATTTACCCAGATACTTAGTAAAATATAGTCATTGATTAATATGTGGAGCTTTTTCTGTTTTGTTCACTCATGTATTCTCAGAACTAGAAAGCAAAGTAGATGTGCAATAAATATTTTTGATTAAATGCACAAAGGAATAGATCTCACAGTACCTAAACACTGTGAGCTCTAAAGACTATTTTTTAAGTTGTTTTGAATGTAGAATTACCAAACAGCTGTTCTGATATTTATTAGGCGAATCCCATCAAGTGTTTTACTAATTTCCTGTAGCAATTTTCATTATTTCTGAGAATGGAGACGAAAGTCAGATGAAATCACCTTTTCATTTGAACTTACTGCACTTAATTTTGATTTTTTTTTTCTCCTACACAAGATATCTCCCTCTAAACTGTCCTCCTCCAAACCCATTCAAAGTTATCTACTTGTACACATTGGAGTCTGAGATAGACACTGATTTTTAAATCACCAGACCTCTGAAAAATGCCAACATTTTCATATATGGGTATTTAATATGCATAACTCTAATTGTAAACTACCCTGTCTCTAGTTTTTGTTTTCTTTTGAAACAGAAACCTGAACTACTAGGAGCCTGAATTAGAGGGACAGGTGGACTGTCATCTCAAAAAGTGTCCTCTGAGCCTTATCCCTGAGGATCTGTGCCCAGGATAGGATAACTAACATCAGGGAGCATTAGGAGTAGAGAAGGTCATTTTCTACTTGGTTAGAAGCTCTCCCCTTGGACCTAGATCATGACCTGGCCTTTCAGTTTGGCATAAGGAAGAAATTTTACTAAAAAGTGATATGAGACACACATGGCCCTTAATGATCTGGCTCCTGTCCATGTCCCTAACCTCACTTCCAGACACACCTCGTGTTGCCATATTTTGCACTTCTTTGCCCTGCATTCCCAAAAAAGTAAATCATATGGTGGAATGTGAGGGACACATCAGGTGTGTGAGGCAGATGTTTTAGAGTAGGAAGCCTCATAGGTGCTCTCACCATACCTAATTATGGGGATGTTTCAGTCTGGAGAACTTGGATTGAGAACTTCCTAAGTGCTGCCAATCAGAATTAACTGTTTTCTCCTCTACACTCCCATAATGTTTTGTTTGATGTTCTGTCTTTCAAAACTTACCATGCTTTGTGTTATATTATTCTTAGCTGTGAATGTGGATATATCTCCCATTAGATCATAATCTTGAAGGCAGAGTTTATCTATTTTCTCATGTCTCTCATCACTTTCTACAATACGTTGGGTATAATCAAGCTGAATACTTATTTTTAATTGTTCAAAAATAAAGATGATGCTATGGGACCTGAGAGGGTATCCATCTGAGTCCTATTCAAGTTTCCCCTTCCCCATCACTGTCCTGTCTCTACCCCAACCATCATCACCAAGCTAAATCCCAGATACCACTGTAAAGAGATATTTTTTTAAAACATGATTAGGCTGAGGATAACAGATTTAACTCACAGTTATTGAATACTCATTTGACTGATGAGGAGATGGAGACCCAAATAACTTTCAGTAGCTTTGCCAAATGTCACACAATTACACAGCTAATAAGTGGCTCTGCCAGGACTGAAATTCAAGCCCCCTGACACGAAGTCAAAATCTCTTTCCACAAACGCTGAAACGTTTAGATGAACTTCTCTCACTCTCTAGTTTATAATTCTAATGCACCTAGTTGTTTAATCAGAAACATATTTTGTGTACCCTCAGCCAGGAAGAAGCTAAATATTCTGAACACATGAAGCTCATTTTAATGACATACTTATTTCTATGTTTATGTATTTGTGCCTTTATTTATATTATATTTTTTGTGTTTGTATGTTTATGTATCCAGGTATTTAGTGTACTTACGTATTTATATGTGTGTGCTTATTTTTTATGTATGCTTTTATGTATTTCTTTATCTTACCTGTAGGGCTATGAAGCTCTTACTCCCAATGCTATTAGAGGAGAGCACATCGGTTAATTGTACCGTAATTTCCTATAGTGTTTCTGAGGATTTCAGCTTAAAATAGGTGTTGAATTTCAATTAAAAGACCCCAGCTCTTGAGCTCCTGGGGGAGAGGACAGAGAGAGCAGCTTTGTGCAGAACCAAATTGCTGAGCTTTGGAAACACCTCGAAGCCAACGGAAACTTCAGCTACAAGAGCAGGAAAAAAAGAGACCAAAAGCTACCCAAGCTTAAAAGAGAACGAGGAAAATGATGAAGAGAAGCTCAGGAGCAAGCAAGAAGTACTGTGATGCTACAGAGGAACCAGGGACCTCAGAGAGTTCAAGAGGTATAGCTGGCCTGGAGAAGCAGCAGGCAGAACCCAGAGAAAGGGCCAACATGAGGGCGCTGATGTGTCCCACCCTGAAGGTGATACAGGACCATGTGGACGTTTTAAAGAGCACACAGGAAAAGCTCATCAAAGACTACGGGACACTGATGAATGAGGTCACAGGACTGAAAGAAACCCTAAGAAAGGAAAATTATCGAATAAATATCATGGAAGAGAGAACAGTACAAATGAGGACCAAATTGAGCTTCAGTCTCAAAAGATAAAAATTTTAAGCAAACAGTTCTTCACAGTACAAGAAGAGGTGATGGATCTTGAAAACACATCAAGGAGGTATAATATTTGTGTATCTGGCATCCCTGAAGGTATAGAAAATGACAGTAACCTTGAAACTATTATTAAGGAAATTATTGAAAAACATTTTCCAGAGCTAAACAAAGATCTCAACTTACAGAGAGAATTTACAGGTCCCCACTTAAATATACCTCTTAAAGTAAAAGTCCAAGGCACATAATTGTACAGTTCCTGAATTTGAAAGAAAAAGAAATAATCTTGCAAGCTGCTCAGAAAAAAAAGGAGGACTGATTTTCAACAAAGTAAAGATAGGGCTGACCCCTGACTATGCCTTACTTACAGTGCAAGAGAGACAAAGTTGGAGCAAGATCTACTACCACCTGAAGTTCCTGGGTCTGAAGCCTCAAGTGAACCATCCTGCCAAGCTATCTTGCCTATTTGAAGATGAGAGAAGAATGTTTGACAATCAAGATGACTTCAAGGGATTTGTCAGCAAAACTCCAAAACTACTGGCTTTTCTGCAAACAGCTGCAGCCCAGGGAGAGTGTGCTCCTTGAGATAAGTGACTAAATTGATTTACAAAACTGTTTCTTAATAGAATGTAGATCTTAGTTTTATGATTAATTTCATTTTTACCAGGGTAATTAGTGAAAATGAAGTACAAATGTAATGTTGACCGATTTGCCCTTAAGTGTGTGTATATCTACATCTATATCCATATCTATACCTATCTATATATCTATCATCTATCTATTCTACATGAGAAGGGGAGAAGAAAAAGTTTTAAAAAATGGGAAGGGATGAGGGAGGGATAAATGGAAAAGAGGATATGAATACAGCAAGATAATACTTAGTAGTGGGTGGGATAGGGAGACATTGGAATATGATAGATAAAATAATAAAAAATAATTTTATTGTGAATGTGAAAGCAATAAACTATAGGAAATTAACAGACTTGTTCAGAGAAAGAAAGTTTTCCCCCACCCTCTGTCAAGGGTACTTGGATCTTTTAGAAAATTTGACCATATCTTAGAGCACAAAACAAGTAGAACTGGAAGAGATGCATGTACATTGAAATGATTGCCTGTAAACTGATATTTTTAGAAACAGATTGTAAACAGTGGGTGATGTTGCAGTGATGTGTTTTTAAATTGCTAATTTGTATTGCTCCTGCAGTTTAGATGTCTCCATTTAACTTTAATTATATAATTTGTTAATCATACAATAAATGGAGCTTAAAGCACCCAATTGTTGACTTCTTTACTTTCCTTTGGACAACTGATTAAAAGCTCCCGAATGACATTACCTCCCTTCTCTTCCTCATATCCCAGCCCCCCGAAAATTTCTACAATTTAGACACACTGGAGGCAAGTCAGACTCTGAAGCAGAAAAAAAAAGCCTTCCTGGCACTGGCACTTTAAAGCATCCTGCCTGTGTCAGACCTAAACTGCTCGTCAAAGCCACTCTGCCTGCCCACCAAAGGCAGTGGGGCTGAGCCCACCTCTTTCCTTCTGGGGCCATCAACTTCATCCAACATAGGAAAAGGGGACAATGAAACACTTTGCAGCCCACCCTCAGAGGCTTCCTTCATTTTATAAGTCTATCCCTGAACTCTTACCCCTATGTACTCAGATGCACACAACATACAAGCACACACATCTTTTCTTCTTGTTGTTTCTTATATAAATAAAAGGCATCTTATGATGCTAGGAGAATTATTATTTGGGGACAGTGGGGCAATAGTTTACCTTCCTGGTAAATGGTATGTAGGCCAAACAGAACCTTGTGGCCCTGCTAGATTGGAACGCCACAAAACATCATTTTCTCTATCCACCCATTAACCTTAAGTTAAATTCACCTAGGCAATCACACTGTTGGTTTGCTTTATGACAGGCATCCAGAAGCCTGATCATGCAGGTCTCCATGGCTTATGGCTCACAATGAATGTTTTGATTAAATAAGTTTCAGTTCTGGTTCATCACTTGCATTTGATTTATTCTTGGAATCTTCCTTCACAGTCCTGAAAATACCCTCAGTTATAGCTTCTGGAAGTGACTTAATGCCCCAATCTGTGCCTTTAATAATTGAAATCCTGGATAAGTTGAAACCCAAACTCTGTGGATGGGCCCCAGCTTCCCTTTCCATCTCTAAAAGAAGGTACTTCCCACCTCGAAACCTCAACACCCCTACCTCAGGTCTTACTGTTAGAACCTAATCTGTCTGGTTAGGCCTCCTCACTGTCCCAGAGCACTACTTGTCTAGTGCGACCTTAGTTCCTTTCTTGTCTACTCCATGGCTGAGACTTAATGGGGAGTTGGGAGGAGTGCTAAAACATATTAGCACCTCTCCTGTGCACCAAATACTCTAGAGATCTAACTCAGCCCTTAGGTGGCTTACCACAGTAGTAAAGTGGGGGGAGGAGGAATGCGCTATAATGCTCATCATTCTCTTGAGATTGTATGAAAATTATCAGGATTCTTGGTAGTTCCTGTTTACCACTGAGAGTCACTGTCCTAAAGCATAAAACTGGAAGAAAGTGGTTTGTGTTAGCATATGGTATTTATTCTTCTTCTTCTGACTTACTTCACTCTGTATGACAGACTCTAGGTCCATCCACCTCACTACAAACAACTCAATTTCATTTCTTTTCATGGTTGAGTAATATTCCATTGTATATATGTGCCACATCTTCTTTATCCATTCATCTGTCAGTGGACACTTAGGTTGCTTCCATGTCCTGGCTATTGTAAATAGAGCTGCAATGAAACTTGTGGTTCATGACTCTTTTTGAATTATGGTTTTCTCAGGGTATATGCCCAGTAGTGGGATTGCTGGGTCATATGGTAGTTCTCTTTTTAGTTTTTTAAGGAACCTCCATACTGTTCTCCATAGTGGCTGTATCAATTTACATTCCCATCAACAGTGCAAGAGGGTTCCCTTTTCTCCACACCCTCTCCAGCATTTATTGTTTGTAGATTTTTTGATGATGGCCATTCTGACTATTGTGAGGTGATACCTCAATGTAGTTTTGATTTGCGTTTCTCTAATGATTAGTGATGTTGAGCATCCATTCATGTCTTTGTTGGCAGTGGGATAGGAGAGGGTGGGAGGGAGACGCAAGAGGGAGGAGATATGGGTATATATGTATATGTATAGCTGATTCACTTTGTTATAAAGCAGAAACTAACACACCATTGTAAAGCAATTATACTCCAATAAAGATGTTTAAAAAAAAAGAAAGAAAGTGGTTTGTTAGTGAATGTTTAACGGCTTTCTGAGGGAAAAAAAACTGATTTGTAGCATTTGCTTGTTCAGTGGTGTAAATTCTATGGCCGTGGGCAATTTTTAGCTACCAACATGATGTTACTAAACGCTGGGTTAAGGCAAGATGCATACATTCAGCTTTCCTGAGCCAGCCATAGCTGCCTCCAGCACATCACTGGGAGGAGACCACCTTTGCCCTGTGCATCTTCTGGTTGGACTACTATAACACAAATTTAGCTTTAAAAAATCTCATCATCCTAGACTGGACTTAATTACAGAGAAAGGCTCCCCAGACAAACCTGTGCATGTACATGGTCCTTGGTGTCTCACTTCCTTTAAGCTCCACCTTCTCGAACCTTTTCTAGCACTGCTCTGGTCCCAAATACAGCTTTTGTAAGACAGTTGCTCTTTTCTTCTGTCTAGGCTGAGAGTCTTTAGACCTTACAAATCACATTAATCCTGCCTCTACACTCAACCACACTCCCTACATCAATGTGCATAGTATGTACTCAATAAAACCTTGTGTTTAACAGTTGTCTCATAATTCGTAACAGGTGATTTTGAAGCTTTTGCAGGAGGATCCCTTTTCCAGTCCCCAGGGCTCAAGGTGTCAAAGTGCAAAGGGGTATGGCTCAGGAATATTTCTGGTATCACCACCTCCCAGGACAGTAACAGTGAGAGCTCCCATACCACCCCACCTCCTGTACATCTCACCAGTTTAAGGGGATGGAGAATCAGAGGAGGGCCAGCCATTAAGAATAAGACTGATCATTCTCAAAACATTCCTGAAAGAGGAGTCGTTTAATATCAGCCAGCTCTAGAGTAATAAACCAGGAGAGAAACCCAGACTTCTTTTTTTCTTAATTTTTATTAAAAAATATTTTTATTGCAGTATAGTTGATTTACAATGTTGTGTTAGTTTCTGGTGTACAGCAAAGTGATTCAGTTTTATATATATATATATATATATATATATATATATATATATATATACATATATATATATTCTTTTTCAGATTCTTTTCCACTATGGTTTATTATAGGATACTGAATATAGTTCCCCGTGCTATACACTAGGGCCTTGTTATTTATCTTATAAACAGTAGTTTGTATCTGCTAATCCCAAACTCCTGATTTACCCCTCCCCATCCCCCCCTTTTCCCCTTTTGTAATCATAGGTTTGTTTTCTACCTATGTGAATCTGTTTCTATTTTGTAAATAAGTTCATTTGTATCACATAACCACACATAAGTGATATCATATGGTATTTGTCTGACTTACTTCACTTAGTATGATAATCTCTAGGTCTATCCATATTGCTGCAAATGACACTATTTCATTCTTTTTTATGGCTGAGTAGTATTCCATTATGTGTGTGTGTATTTATATAAATACACACATACACACCTTCTTTATTCCTCTTTCGATGGACATTTAGGTTGAGGAAGCTCTTTTTGTATTGCCGTCATCTCTATTTTATTTTTTCCTTTGGCAGATCATGAAAACCAGTCTATTCTGATCATGTAAGTATCCAAGGTGGAGTGTGTTTTCATATCTGTGGCCCTTTGTCCCCAATGCAGAAGAGGAAGATGCCACTTGCTCTGTTTTATTAATGAGAAAGTACCGAGAACAAAGTCTGTGATGCAAAGATGTGGGGGTGGGGGGGCTGAGGAGAGATGGGCAGGAAGACCTGTGAGGCCTTAGGAAGCTGGAGCTCCCCATCCAGCCTGCTCAGTGGTGCCAGTCTCCCCTGGGGCCCCTGCCTCTCCAAGTGGTCTCACATTTGTTGGGAGGTGTGTGTCTGCCATGGCTCAGGTGACATCTTAGGGGGCCCGTTTACACTCACGGGGCTTGTTTCTCTTTGTCTCTCTGTTTCGATTGCTCCAAATAGCTGAGAATCCAGGTCAGGAAAGACTGTGGACACCAAAAGGATCACCCAGTACTTTGCAACAATTGCAGCGTCTGGAGACCTCACCATGAAGAAGTACTCCAAAATGAGGTTATGGAGAGGAGAAAGGCTTGCCCTGCTTCCGCTGCCAACCTTTGTCTTGAAGTGTGTGTATGTGGTGGGGGGAAGGCCAGCAGAGCCAATGTCAAGAACTCCACCTCAGCTAAGTCATAGCCCCAGTCTCTCTTGGCCTCTATCACCAGCTTTATAAATATTGGGCTGCAAAATTTCCTCTAGGGAGCTTGGCCAGAGAATATTTCTCCTTCTGCAGGCAGGCTACAAGGTCCAAGACCCACAGAGGTAGCCTAGAGATGGAGCTTCTAATATCTCAATCGCCAGCCATAGTTTGAATGAGGGGCTTCTATGAAGTCTGAATAAGCCCTTTCAAGATTCTACAGTGACCCAGAGCAAAAAAAAGAGTGAGTGGTATTCTCACCCACACAGTCCCAGGACCTTTTTCAGGCTTTCATGGCATTAATGGGAAATCTGGGCTCTAGATTCTGGCTGCTGGTGAGAGCACAAGCTTCGGCCTAAGGACTTCAGAGAGTAGGAGGATGCTATCATTGCCTTCTTTTCTACATTATTAACAATGCATTTGATAGGTGATTCTCTGTTTTACTAAGTACATTCACATCTGTTTTTTAAATTAAAAATTTTTTTATTGAAGTATACTTGATTTACAATGTTGTGTTAGGTTCAGGTATACAGCAGAGCGATTCAGTGTTTTATGTAAATATATATATATATATATAAAATATTCATATATATGTATCAGATTCTTTTCCCTTATAGGTTATTACAAAATACTGAGTAGAGTTCCCTGTGCTATACAGTAGGTCCTTGTTGGTTATCTATTTTATATACACTAGTGTGTAGATGGCAATCCCAAACTCCTAATTTACCCCTGCCCCACCCCTTTCCCCTTTGGTAACCATAAGTTTGTTTTCTACCACTGTGGGTCTATTTCTGTTTTGCAAATAAGTACATTGGTATCTTTTTTTTCGATTCCATATGTAAGTGATATCACATGATATTTCTCTTTCTCTGTCTGACTTATTTCACTTAGTATGATAATCTCTAGGTCCATCCGTGTTGCTGCAAATGGCATAATTTCTTATTTTTTATGGCTGAGTAATGTTCCATTGTCTACATATACCATATCTCATTTATCCATTCATCTGTCGGTGGATGTTTAGGCTGCTTCCATGTCTTGGTTATTGTAAATAGTGCTGCAATGAACACTGGGGTGCACGCATCTTTTCGAATTATAGTTTTCTCCGGATATATGCCCAGGAATGGGATTGGAGGATCATATGGTAACTTTATTTTAAATTAAAAGGTTTTTTTTACTTTTATCATTACAAACTTCCAATGCAGAGGGAGCATTGTAGTGATTAAGAACATGGGACTTCATTTTGCAATATATACAAATATTGAATCATTATGTTGTATACCTGAAACTAATGTTGTGGATCAATTATACCTCAATTAAAAAAAAAAGAAGGAAGGAACTGAGAAGTTTTCAGTTACTTTGCATAAAAAATTTTTGAATTATTTTCTAAATAAGACCCTTTTTTATAGGTATATTATAATCAATAAAGTGGTTTAAGTAATTAAAAAAAAACATGGGACTGTGGAACTGTATATACAGATTGCCTGGATGTGAATCCTAGCTCTTCCACTTGCTGGCTGTGTTGGCCTTAGGCAATTTTTTAATGGCTCTGAGTTTCAGCTTCTTCATCTGTAAAATGGGACTGATACTATCCCCAAGTGTTGTGATTGGGATAAAATGAGTTAATATTTATAAAGCACTTAGTGCCTGATACCATCATAGTGATTTCTATACAAATGTTTTGAAAATAGGCATGGATATTTCCACCCTGACATATAATAATTTTCACTTTAGTGTTCCAAACAACCATTTGTGTTTGGCCAATTTTACCTCTTAAATATTTCGGGAACCCTTGCTCTCTCCTCCTTCTTTACTTCCACTGCCCTGGTTTCGGCACACAGTAACAGTAAACTGCTTACAGTTCTCCACGCCTTACTTGCTGGTCTTTCCTATTGCAATTCTCTGATTCCCATGGCACCCCCTTCTTTGGCTTTCTCCTACTTGTTCGCTATCACTGTTTATCCTCAGACTACAAACTCCTTAAGAGCAGAAACTGCCATTCTCCCTGGATTGTCAGCATCTATAACAATGTCTGGCACAAAGAAAATACTCAACAAACGTGTATTGAATTAGTGAATGGTTGGTTGCTGTGTCCCAGGCACTATGTAGTAGTTTACAGGGGGATTTTCATTCAATCCTACCTAAAACTCTGTGTGATATTAAGTACAATTATTATCCCCAGTTTACAAATAGGAAAACTAAGGCCTGGAGAGGTTAAATAACTTGCCCCTAAAATACCTATTTATATTCATATGGTTATTCTATTCCTATGTGATAATCTGTACTTTATAATGGTGTGTAGGAACAGAAGATGCCAGGAAGCCACAGCTGATATCCCTGATGCATGAAGATATGATATTCAATTTTCCTATTAAAAGCACAGTTACTTTATTTTTATGTAGCTTGTTCTCAAATCACAGTATTTTTTCTTTAGATAATTTTTAATCTTCTATGAATGTAAAAATTGTACATAAAGAAAAATGTGGCTATTTCTTACAACAATCAATTGATCTGGGGGTCCACTGGATGCTATACTTTAATCCCATCGTATAGTATATGTCAGGAGCTTTGGTTAGTATCTTATCCATACATAATCATTTGAAACAGTCATTCATGGTTAACTAAATTTATGAAAGGTTATCTACATCATTGAAATCATGTTTCTCTAGGGCATTTGTGGAAAGCTGTACAGATTAATGATAGTAGTAGTGGTGGTAGTGGTAGCAACAGCAGCAGCTACCATTTACTGAGCACCTACCATGTACCAGGCCTACTATGCTGTAAGTTTTACTTACAGTATCCCATCGAAGGCCTGTGCAATAGCTTCTGTTGTTTTATTTTACAGATGGGGAAACTGAGACTCAGAGAGTTTAACTCACTTTCTTGAGGTCACTCAGCTACTGAATAGTGGAACCAGACTGAAATCCAAATTTGTGTGTCTCTGAAGCCTGGGCTTTTAGTCCAAGCTGGACTTTGAAGGCTGTCCAAGTTACTTAACCCTCTGTGAGCTTCAGTTTCCTCATCTGTAAAATTGAGGGAAGTAACACACCTTGCAGTGTTGCTATGAAGATTTGAAATAATAGATGCCCAGGGCTCAGAGGCACATAGTAGGCATATAAGCCCTGGTTGGGTGGTGTTTATGCTTACGTGGGGTATTAAATGGGCAGAGGAAGATCTGAGATCCCTTTAAAGGCATTGGGGAGCTGAAGAGGAGGGATCTACAGCTTTGGCAGGCTTGAGAGCTGGCCATCTCCCCTCTAGAATACAATGACCCAATGAAACTCTGAGCGACAGGCGAGGGGGCAGGGGCCTGAATTTGGCTCCAGCAACCTCTGCAGGGAATCGTGAGAGGGGCGGGAGCTGGGAGGGGCGTGGAAATCCCGGTTGTCAGAGGACTGCAGGTGTCAGGGAGTTAGTGTAGGTGGGCTCCCAGAGCCTGGCAGAGGGAGGAGGGGAGGCTGGAGCGGCAGAGCCGGCGGGGGAGAGAGGGAGGCGTGGCCCTGAGCCTGGGAGGCTGTCCTTAGACTGCTCTTCTCTTGCCGGGCAGTTTGCTGCATCTGGAGGAGCTCACTGGAGGATCTCCAACAGCGGAGTGGGCCTTCAACTACCGTAAGTACCTGCAAATGAGCGCATAGTCCAGTGGCTGAAGATTAAATACTGCCCATCAGATCCTAAAGAAAACCCCGAAATAATCTCCCTGATGTAATTAATTGCCGTAAATCTAAATGCTCCCAAGTCTTTCCCCCCACCCCCTTCATCCCTCCCTTTTTCCTTCCCTCCGCGATCCCAGCCGTGCCTCGCTGAGAATCTCTGGGCGCTGTAGGTATCTTTCCTTTTCCTTCTCAGTCTTCCCTCCAAACCTTTAGCGGAGCATGTACCCGGCACCCCGCTGAGCCCAACCCCTTTGATTCCTGGAACCCTCAAAGCTATGCAGGGGGCGAGCCATTAGACATTTCAGGTTTGTCACCCTCAAAAGCACTGCGGCGCTGCCTAAGGGTGTGTAAAGTGCTTGGGGTGGAGTAGAAGGGAAGGGTGAAAAGGCTAGACTGCCGAAGTTGGCGGTGTGGGGGGGAGTGTGAAAGGCCAAAAATGGGCGTGGCCAATTAACCTGAAGCCTGCAGCTCCTTCCAATGTTCCCTGGACAGAAGATTCATCATTTTGGCTGGATATAAATGGTAGAGTTTCCTTAGTAGGTTGCGGAGGGGTCAGCCATGCTGAGAAATCCAGCTTCCCTTATTCCCCTCAAGCCCCCAGGAAGCGAAACCCTGGTTTAGGGGTCCAAGTGGCAAGGCTAGAATCTCAGATGGCATTCCCTGGCAGAATCCCAGGTTGAACCTTTCACTTGGCAGTAAAACCTGAGTTCCTCCAATAAATTCTGGCCTAAAGCCTCAGGGGAACAAAGCAACAGGGTGGCACCCAAGCCTGGGCCTGGGCCTGACCCTAAGAGGAGTGGGGGCAAGAGTCTGTAGGAGGTGAGATGGAAAGAGCATCTTTAGGGTGCTATACCAGATTAATACCCCCTTTGGGAAGAAAAATAGCCAAGTTTTAATGAAATGTTCACTATGTGCCTGGCACTGTACATGTATTGTCTCAGATTCAACACAACAACAAGGCTAGGTATATATTACTCCCCAACTTTATAGATAAGAAAAGTTCAGAGAGGGTAATTTGAGCATCCTTCAAGGCAAAGTAAGAAATGCAAAGGGAAACTGTGCTTCCCTGGATCTCTGATGGTCCACCTGCTTCCTACATCCCAGGTGTTTGAATCTTCCCCTTTTTTCCTGCTCCTTCATCCCTCCTAGTGTTATCACTGGAGAAAATTAGGGACTTCAAGATCAGGATCAGTTTGGGGAAGCAAAATCACCGCTTTCTGTTCTGAGAGCTGCCTTTATCCCACTGTGTTGAAATAGAATTAAACAGCTGGGGTAGGCCAGAACCTCAGGCTCTGAGTAGAGAGTTGGTAGAAGGGAGTTAGCCTGAGTTTGTGTGATGGGCATATGCCTTTCCTTGGCAAAAGGATACTCTGGGTCCAGGGGGTGGGGTAGGAGAGGCAGAAGAGTGTAAGGGGTCTACTTATGGACGTGTAGGGCCTGTGGTCAATAGTGATTTTCAAGAAAATGAGAAGGCCTTGCTGAACTCACATATCTTTGCCATATTCCCTGAAATTCAAGCAATTCTTTTTTTTTCCTTAGGGGCAATGAACAAGAATGCTTATAAATTATGGGCAGCCAATAAATCATTTGCATCTTATATCAATTAGCTCAAGTAACTTGATTCCCCAACACCTACTCAAGATGGAGGCTTTGAGATTTGGGGGGGTAAGAAATAAAAGTAATATTAGATTTGAAGCATTCTGACATTCTGCATAAGGGCAGGCCTGGATGGGACGAGATGGTACAGGTGAGGTAGGGTGAGAAAGGGGTCAAGAGCTGCCTCTGAAAGTTTAAATACTGGTTTTAGAGCATAAGCATTAGAGTTAAACATGGATTTGCATTTTGGCTCTGATATTTAATATCTTTTGACTTTGGGCAAATTATATCCTGTCTAAGCCTCAGTTTCCTAGCCAGCAAAATGGTGATGGTAGAAACGCTTCCTTTGCTAGGTTGTTGAAGTACTCTGACAAAAATATATATGTATGAGTAAAGGATCTGAAAAGGTGACTCTCTACACCTCCCATCTCCCTCATACCATGTGGCTTCTGCTGGCCTGGATTAGGCCTCTGGGCCTCTGAGATCCCATGGAAAAACAGACATTTCAATAAATCTGACACGGTAGATACCAGCAAAGACCTTGGGTGGGAGAAGGGGGAAGTGAGGAAAAGGGATAAAGAGAAGAAGTAGCCAGTAACCCTGCCTGCCAGTGAGGGAGTGGAAGGAAGGGAGGGATGTCAGGTGCAACTTACTGATCCAAACTAAACTTTCCGAAGCAGGATCAGTCCCCTGAATAAAAACACTTCTGCTTTTAGATCTCACCACCTGGTGAGGGGCACAGCCCTTCAAGACTCCGGAGGCTCCATGACCCTGGACAGGCCAGGGGAAGGGGCCACCATGCTGCGGACATTCACTCTCTTACTCTTTTGCATTCGTGAGTACAAGGAAGTGGTGGCAGGGCAAGTGAACCTGTTATAGTTACCCCTATGGGGAGGGAATGGAGAATATTGAGGTTTGAGGGTGGGTGGGAACAATGAGGGGCTCTCCTTTACCATAATCTCTCTTTTCAGGGTTGAGTCTGGGTATGACACCAAGAGGTAAGTGAGTCCTGCTACCTCAAGTACCTTCCTTCCTGAAGGCCACAAGACATTGACCTGCTTCCATGGCCCTGGACATAACTGCCTTGAGATCCCAAAGGCAATTTCCAGATTGAGCTGGCTGGGAACCAGGACCTCTTACTTCATAACTTGGTTTCCCACAAAATAGTAAAGAACTTTGTCTCAGATGGAAAGGAAGCAAGACTTGCACTTCATTCCCCAACTCACTTGAATTCCTTAAACAAATACCTTGGGGTCCCTATCCCACCCCCCCATAAAAGTATGCATCCTGTCCCCAAGGGAAGACAAAAGGAGGAATCTGGGTTGGGGCTAATTTTAAGGGACATTGGAGGGGCATGTTATGGGAGGGAGAGGGTTGGACTGCTGACGTCTTTGTTATCTTTGGGAATGACAGCAATGATGCAATCTCAACCAGAGCTGTGGATAGAGACCAACTACCCCCAGGCCCCTTGGGAGAACATCACACTTTGGTGCAAAAGCCCCTCTCGGATTTCAAGCAAGTTCCTGTTGCTGAAAGATAAGACACAGATGACCTGGATCCGCCCTTCCCACAAGACCTTCCAAGTTTCATTCCCCATTGGTGCCCTTACTCAGTCCAATGCAGGTCTTTACAGGTGCTGCTACTGGAAGGAGACGGGCTGGTCAGAGCCCAGTAAAGTTTTAGAGTTGGAGGCACCAGGTAAGAAGACAGAGATGAAAATCAAGAATAAACTCCAGCTCCTGGGACTCAACCTTGCCTTCCCAGAGCAGGGTTTAATTCATTCGTTTGCCTCAAATGCATGCATGTATAATGCATGCATTTCACAGTTAGTAAATAATTGCCTAGTCTCTATAGATGCAGAGTGAGGACACAGACTCTGGAACAGATCTAGAGGGCAAGCTCTCAACGTAGGGGATACCCTAGATGGGGAAACAAGGGGTGACAAATAAGGGTCATACAGGGAAGACTCATTTAAGTAGAGCGCTCTGCCGCTCCCTGAGCAGCACTCCCCTTGCTCTACCTGAATACCAGTTCATTCTCTCCTTCCAGGCCAGCTGCCCAAGCCCACCTTCTGGATCCAGGCCGAGACCTCCCCTCTTCCTGGATGTAATGTTAACATACTCTGCCATGGCTGGCTGCAGGATTTGGTATTCATGCTGTTCAAAGAGGGATTTGCAGAACCCGTGGATTACCAAGTCCCAACGGGGACGGTGGCCATATTCTCCATTGCCAACATGACACCTGAGAGTGAAGGGGTTTACATCTGCCGCACTCATATCCAGATGCTCCCTACCCTGTGGTCAGAGCCCAGCAACCCCCTGAAGCTGATTATGGCAGGTGGGTGTGGCTATGGCTGCTGGGGTCTGATGATCGTTGTCCCTGGGATCATGGTTGGATGAGCCAGCGTTTCTGACATTACTTTACTTGCCCAGTTCTCTGCAAGGCCCATGAGCTAAAGTCATTTGACATTTTACTGAGATGCAAATTAGAATCACACACGCTATGTGGCAAATGTTTGGGAGCCAATCACTTGGCTAGTGAGTGAGTCCAGCCAAATGTCCAGCAGCTTCAGCTCATCACAGCTTTGTTGTTCTCTATTTGTCGAAAATCATGCATTCATTCATTCATTAGGCTAATATTTATTGAGCACTTAATATGTGCCAGGCACTGCCACTGCAGTCTTGTAAACTGATTTTTTTAATTTAAAGTATTTTTATTCTATTTCTGATTTTTATTTTTAAGTGTGGAAAATAGAATGAGTTGCTAGTGCTGATGATAAAAATAAACAAAAAAATGACAAAGAAAGTGATAGTTCATATTTTAGAAATGACTTTATAAATTAATTTAGTCTTGTATATACAGATCCAGTAAGGCAGTACCAAGCTTTAAACACAGTAGAAGCCTCCCCACAATGCCCAAACACTAGACACACACCCCACCCCCAACTCCCCCACCCCATGGCCCGGATGCTTCTAGACAGAATTGGCCACACTTGCTTTAGTTCCCTCATCAAGTTAAATAGGCTTGGGGAAAGCTGTGGTGCCACAGAAAGTACCTGGACTTAGAAGCAGTAATCCTAGTTTCTAGTTCCACCTCTGACACTGCCTCCCTGTGTGATACTGAGCAAGTTACTTCACCTCTGTGCTTCGGTTTCCCCCACTCTAAAATGGAATAACAGTATCTATCCAATCTACTGTGTGATGCCTCTCTGTGACTCAGTTTTCTCATTTGCAAAATTGGTATAATAATAATGCCTACCTCACAGGGTTGTTGTGAGGATTTGCCTAAATATAATATATGTACAGTGCCTGGCATATAAGTTCTCAATAAATGGTAGATATTAATTTTATTAGTATAGCTTTTTATTGAGGATCAAAGAACAAAAGCCTGTCTGTTTGAACTGCGTGTTATGGATGTTTGTTGTACGAATGCCTTTCCAGTGTAGATGCCACTAACACACACTTCTGCAGTTACCTGTTTGCTGGTGTCCCCCACTAGGCCATGAGCTTTTGGCTAACAGGGAGTGTGTCTATCTTCTTTACTTGTATATTCCTAGACCTACACGATGCCTGACACATCCTAAATGCTTAATGAGCATATGATAGAGCTGATCCTTCCAAGAATGGGTGGGTGGGCCTACCTGGGATTGGGATGGGTAAGAAGGAGTGGTTTGGGAGTGAGGTTTGCCCTCTATTTTGTAGTTTAATCTCTTTGGAGGAACAATACATGGAAATGAGGGTGTGACCCCATTAACAGAGGTTTCTTTGGGTTGCAGACTTACTGGCCAATCTCTCCTTATTGGCCTCTTTCAATCCCCCGTGGGAAGTGTCCTCTGTGAACTTAATGAGTTCAAAAGCCATCCTTAATACTGCAGTAGCATTCATGCTTTATGAAGATGGAATAAAAGTCATTTTCAGAAGTTTGGTTTCTTGGGTGGTTTGAAGAACTACATTTGGCATTTCAGGGACCTAAAGATACAGGGAATTACAAATGTAGATATTCCACTGAGACACACCCTACACATAGTTAGAGCTCAGTGGAGCTGATAGAGTCTGGTGAGAGGGAAGGGGCATAAGTGAACTTACCCTTGATTGCCTCCTAGAAGAGGCAGAGATTCAAGGAAGGAAGAGGGAGCAGAGGGTAAACTTCAGCTATCACTTTCTATCTAAGGAAACTAGGAAAATTAAACCAGAATATAATAAGGAAGAATCATCCTACATCTAACTCAGGGTCTCTTCCCTTTCTAGGACTCTATCCCAAACCAACTCTGACAGTCTATCCTGGGCCCATCATGGCACCGGGAGAAAGCCTGAATCTCAGGTGCCAAGGGCCAATCTATGGAATGACCTTTGCTTTAATAAGGCTTGAAGACTTGGAGAAGTCCTTTTACCACAAGAGACCATTAAAAAATGAGGCATATTTCTTCTTTGGGGCTTTGAAAATCCACAATGCTGGACATTACCTCTGTTTTTACTATGATGGGTCATACAGGGGTTCACTCCTTAGTGATATCCTGAAAATCTGGGTAACCGGTAAGAGAAGGGGATGCAATGGGACCTATCGTAGGGGCTAAGGGTGTACAACTTGCTCAGGGCCTGCTGGAGAACCTAATCATGCAGCCAGGGATAACGGTGGGGGAAGGAGCAGAATTTGTATAAGTGGACTTAGGATGGGATTTGCCAAGGGTGGACTGGAGGAAGAGAAAAAGAACCCTAATTAGTGGGAGGGGTAAGTCAGACAGTTAGCCTTTTATATTTTGGGTCTTGTCCTAGACACTTTCCCCAAGACCTGTCTACTTGCTCAGCCCAGTCCTGTGGTCCAAATGGGTCAGAATGTGAGCCTGTGGTGTCGAGGGCCAGTGGATGGAGTGGAACTTACACTCTATAAGAAAGGAGAAGACAAAACACTTCAGCTCTTGGATACCACCAGCATCAGTGATGATGAGTCATTCCTCCTCAACAATGTGACCTATAGTGATGCTGGCATCTATAGCTGCCACTATCTCCTCTCCTGGAAGACCTCCATCAGGATGTCATCACACAACACCGTGGAGCTTGTGGTTGTAGGCAAGTGCCAACAACTATTGTTTGTTTTAATCATCATTACAGTGTTATAAGAAGGAGCTGGTGGCCCTGTACCCTCTTGGATTTATAGGCCAAAGAAAAACACACTAGGAGGGTGGTGTAGAATTTTCTCCAAAAACTTTAGGTACCTTCTCTCCCAGGGTTGATACTCAAGCCCTGTCTCTCAGCATGGACAAGCTCCATTGTGAGCCCCTAGAAAAGTTATTTTCCTTAAGACCAGGGGAAACTTACAGGTATGGGTCTTTCTGATTGAAGCTAGGAACTTAGGAGTATTTAGAGAATCAAGGAATGGGCCAAGGAGTTCTGATGCACAATCAAATTTTGAAGCCAGTGATCTAGTGGAAGTGAAAAAAAAGAGAAGACCAAATAAGGACCTGAGAAACATTTGTTGAGGGAGGAGGCACTGAGTTCAAAGTCATTTGTTCTAACTCTGGTCTCTGGATTGGTTGCAGATAAGCCCCCCAAACCCTCCCTGTCAGCCTGGCCCAGCACCGTGTTCAAGCTAGGAAAGGCCATCACCCTTCAGTGCCGAGTACCTCAACCAGTACTTGAATTTTGTCTGGAATGGGAAGAAAGAGCAACATCCCCAAAATTCTCAGTGGATGGAGACTTCATCATCAGTAATGTTGAAGGGAAAGGCACGGGGACCTACAGTTGCAGCTATCGCATAGAGGCACATCCTAACATCTGGTCATATCGCAGTGAGCCTCTGAAACTGATGGGGCCAGCAGGTGAGAGGAACACTCTTCACAGGGATGCCCCCTCCGCAGCTTTGGCCATCATACCCCTGGGATCCCAGAACAATGCCCAGAAGGATGTGGAAAGGGTAGTTGGGGGCTTGTAAGTCAGGGCCCTTGGGTTTGGGCATCTTTCCTCTGGATTGGTCTCACAGTCACTCAAAGGCAGTGAGCAGGATACTTTCAAGGGTCCTATTCTTCATGAAAATAAGGCCACTTTTGTCTCAACTTCCCTTCACCTGCAGTAACCAGATCCCCCTCCCCCCATGAATGTATTCAACAGTCCCTGTCCCCATCAAGGTCCCTGCTTTTGGTCTTCTCTGGCCACAGGCTTTCTCACCTGGAATTACGTTCTGAATGAGGCTATCAGGTTGTCCCTAATCGTGCAGCTTTTTGCCTTGCTGTTGGTAGAGCTGTGGATAAGGTGGAAGTGTCGGAGACTCAGAATCAGGTAACTGTCTTGTCCCAACCCCCTGTTCCTCAATCTAGCTGAGTTCAGGCTCCCCAGAGACTCAGGAATGGGTCATACTCCAGTTGAGACAAGCCACAGGGGGGGACCCTTTGTATCCTCTACCTTCTGGGTTTAAGATATAAGACTTTCTCATTCCAGCAGTTTCCCTTTCACCTCACAGAGGGGTCAGCACCCAAGCCATAGGGTGGAGAAATGCATATTTCTCAGAGCCTGGAGAAGTAATCAGAACCTTGTTCACTGATTCCCCCAGGAGGGTGCCCAAATCTCCCTCCCAAGCCACCCTGCCTCTCAGAGATGATTGATGTCTTACGCATTAACTTCAACTGAACTTTGTTTGTAAGAAGCCATGCTGTCCTGTCTCCCAGGATGTTATCTAACTCCCATCCCAACTTTCACCCTTACCCCTAGCTCTCAAGGGCTAGCAAGACTTGTAGTCCATCCTAGCTGCTATGGAAGCCAGTCTCTCTGCCACTCTGGCCCCCAACCACTGTGCAGAGCGTTCTGAGAATATAGCCTTAGCCTGGGTGGGCATCTGATGAGGGAATGGATTGGGCCAGGGAATCAGACTGCTTCCTCTGACCCATAAAATGTCAAGCCAAACAGGTTCTCCTGCCATTTACTTTTATCCTTTTGTGTCCCCTGGGTCATCTCCTTCTCTCCCTGATCCTTATGGCCTTGTGCTCTGGCTATTCTGCCTGAAAATGAGAAGAGAAATGACAGCTCCTAGCTTGGTGGGGCCTCTGTTCCCAAATGCCTTGCTTACTTTCCCCCACCTTGTGATCCTGGCTGTACCCCTCCCCCACCATGATCACAGGACTTCGTGTGCCTGGGAGTATTCAATATACAATGGATGATGACTATGACTGTGTGTGTCTGTGTGTCCCACTGGGATCTGAGGGACAGAGTGCTTGGGTAATGAGAAGGGAGCCACCTAAACTTTCTGCAAAACCACTACCCTTCGAGCTTTCAAAAAGTTTCAATGGGGGTCAAGTCCTACTTCTCCACAGAACCTATCCTGAGTTCCACATACACTGGGGTAACCTTCAAGCCAGGGGTTAGAAAAAATGTAGCTTCAAGTGCCCCACCCCAGCCCAGGTCCACTGCATCAAAGAATGAATTCAGAAACCAGACTCAGAGAATGCAGCTTGAAAAGCATGTTTTCCTGACCAGGAAGGAGGGTCAGTGTTTTCTAAGTAAAAATTGTCAAATGAATTTTGGCTTAGTATAATCTAATTCTACAGGACCCATAACCTAAAAATGCTGCACATTTCTAGTCATAATCTGGGTGGGGGTAGAGAGATCCCACTCTCTGACAAGCTTAGCTCAGCACTGACAATCCTCTGGTAATTCACTGTTGCTGCCTAGGCAACCCTTCCATAACAAAGGCAGGTGAGGCAGGTCGGTCGGAGGACCAATACTGCCATAATAAAAACTGCTTCCAAACTTAAACTTGATGACTGAGAAACCCCCAAGATTTCTCCCTCCACCCCCACACCCACCACCCAGAGCTGCCGATTACACTGAGCTCCAGGAGTTCTGAGAGCTGGAGTTACAAAGGCATTTTCACATCTGACATCTCAATTCCAGCAACAGCCTAATCAGGGGCCTTGGGGACCTGACATTTGATATTGTCTGGGGATGGGGGAGGGGGCGGGGGGCACGTGGGTCATGAAAGAGCAAGAGGTTTGTAGGTGGTGAGGCCCTCAAAAAGAAAAGTCATCCATGTCAGAAAAGATTATATCCCATTATCCTGGCCATATCCAATCCCTATTGGGTGGTGAGTAAGCCAATGACATAAATTGCCGCCCCCTTCTCTCCGCCCTCCCCTTAATCCCAGCAACTCCTCTCATCTCTTTTCTGGTCTTGCTAGAGAAGCCTGGTTGCTGGGAACAGCTCAAGGGGTCACCATGCTCTTCATACTCACAGCTCTTCTCTGCTGTGGTGAGTAGAAGGGGGTGGGGAAGGGGCCTGGGCAGAAGGCCGGGGTGAAGTCCCGTGGGGGAGGGGACAAAGCCCTGGCAGCAATTTCTTTTGCAGGACTGTGCAATGGGGTATTGACAGAAGAGACTGGTGAGTTTTTCCTGCTCCAGACTGGGACATTCCTCCCTGGAGATCCGAAATAACTACAGAGTGTCAGTGTCAGTGGCCAGGGAGTGACTGGTTGGGAGGGAAGGACAGCCAGGAAGGGGCACTTGCTAAAGCTGCTGGCAAAACTCAGCCTCCAACTCTGCTTTTCTGCCTGCAAAATTTCCCCCAAGCTTCTGCATTTTTCTGAACCTCAGCTGAGACATCAGCTTCCCCTTTCCCCAGCACCTGCGGAGAGAAGGAAAGAGTTTGGATTGAGGTTGAAAGGGGAGGTGGGCAATGTGATCTGGGGAGGGTGTTCAAGGGCAAGGAAAAGGGGAGGGTGAGGGTGAGGGAGGATGGCTTCACTAACTCTGCTGTTTCTAGAAATAATTATGCCAACCCCAAAGCCTGAGCTGTGGGCAGAGACCAACTTCCCTCTGGCCCCGTGGAAGAACTTAACCCTCTGGTGCAGAAGCCCTTCTGGCTCAACTAAGGAATTTGTATTGCTGAAGGACGGGACCGGGTGGATTGCAACTCGCCCGGCCTCAGAGCAGGTCCGGGCTGCCTTCCCCCTTGGAGCCCTGACCCAGAGCCACACCGGGAGTTACCACTGCCATTCGTGGGAGGAGATGGCTGTGTCAGAGCCCAGTGAGGCACTTGAGCTGGTGGGGACAGGTAAGAAAAGGCAGAGGGTCCTCCTGGAGCGATCCCCAGTGCCCCTGGGACTCCAGCACTGTTCCTAGGGATGGGGAATGCTCAGAGACCCAGAGCCCAAGGGGCTTCTGCTGCCTGTAGGAGAGGAGGGGCACTGAAATGGGGGGAGGGGTGGGGAACAGAGTTATGAGAAGACTGACAGGAAGAGGCAAAGGCCAGTCCAGGATGGATTTCTACTTTGCTGACAAAGTGACTCCGAGTGTCCCTGTTTTGTTTTCCAGACATCCTCCCCAAACCTGTCATTTCTGCTTCCCCCCCAGTTCGGGGCCAGGAACTGCAAATCCGGTGCAAAGGATGGCTGGCAGGCATGGGGTTTGCTCTGTATAAGGAGGGAGTGCAGGAACCTGTCCAGCAACTTGGTGCCCTTGGGAGAGAAACCTTCTTTACAATCCAAAGAATGGAGGATAAAGATGAAGGCAATTATAGCTGCCGCACTCACACTGAAAAGCGCCCCTTCAAGTGGTCTGAGCCCAGTGAGCCCCTGGAGCTTGTCATAAAAGGTAGAGCTGAAAGGGGTGTGTGAGAGAGGAGTGGGGAAGCAAAGCTCTGGGTCAGACACTCCTCTCCTCACAGCAAACTTTGCTGCTGGTCCTAGGAGCCTGTGTCCAATCTTAGAGCCAGGCAGGCGTGGCGCTGGGAGTGCCAGGGCCTCTGGCTGCACGATATTAATAGCCATAATCGTTATTAATAGCTGGGGTTTGTAGAGGGTGATTTAATTTTTCTAATTATTTTCATATCAATTATCTCATTTAGCTATAGAGCAAATATTCAAAGGAGGTGGATCAGGTACCATTTCCCCTTCTTGTCCAAATGGGCAAACTGAGGCTCAGGGAATCAGCAGAGCCCCAGTGACAACTCACCCTTTTAGCTAGCTTCCATTGCTTGTTCTGCTGACAGGGAGGATTTGGCTGGAGGAGGTGAGGGGTGGGGTGAGGGGTCCCTGTGAAAAGTTCATCTGCAAAGTGGTTTTGCCTTGACTTTTAAATGCACCTTCTTCTGAATGAAATACTATAGGAAACAAAGCAGCTTTCTGGAACCAATATTTGCTATATTAGCAATCTTTCTTTTCTCTTAATTTGGTTTTGTATTGTGTTTGGTTTTTTGCCTTCTAGAAATGTACCCCAAGCCCTTATTCAAGACATGGGCCAGTCCTGTGGTCACTCCTGGTGCCCGAGTGACTTTCAATTGCTCCACCCCCCACCAGCAAATGAGCTTTATTCTTTACAAAGATGGAAGTGAAATAGCGTCCAGTGACAGGTCTTGGGCGAGTCCGGGAGCCAGTGCAGCCCACTTTCTGATCATTTCGGTGGGCATTGGTGATGGAGGGAATTACAGCTGCCGCTATTATGACTTTGCTATCTGGTCTGAGCCCAGTGACCCTGTGGAGCTCGTGGTGACAGGTCAGGAGTGGGGAAATGCAGGTGGAGGTGGTACTGACTCTGGGACAGTGGGCGGGAGGGCTGTCAGTGGGAGAGGAAGAACTGCTCCTTCTAAAAGTCACCAAGAATGTGCTTAGGACCGTGCCTAGCACATGGTAAACAGTCCATGTAAGGCAGCTGCTTATATGATCACTAATACAGGAAGGTGAGAAAGAGGAGAAGAGGGAGGAAAATAATTCACGTCTGGGGAAAGAAATGAGGCAGATGGGGGTGTTTCACATGTTGCCCTATTTCTGAAATCTTTTTGTGGCTTGGCCTTGAGCTTTAGGCCCAATGTCCACTTCTTTAGCTGGGCTGTCAGAGATTGGTGGGCTGGATGGCCCTCAGAGAGATGGCGAAGACCTTGAAATGTCTACTGCATATTATGCAGCCATTACAAATGATAGTTTTCAAAGGCTGTTTAACATCATAGGAAAATATTTACAATATAAAGTGAAAAATATTAAACTACACAATTGTGCATATAGTAGGCCCAATTATGCAAATAGCTAGAGCTACAATGACATGGCCATGTACAAAAAAATAAATGGGAAATAAATACATAAAAATGTAGCAAGAATGGTTATCTTTGAGCGGTAGAATTGTATTTTCTTCATAGGTTTTTTTCTGTATTTTCTAATTTTCTACAATAAGCATATATTGTTTCTTCTAATAACACTAAAAAAAACAACGTTCAGAATGTCAGGGGCAGGATTCTCTCATGTTGTGATCTCTTTAATTTCAGAATTCTACCCCAAACCCACTCTCCTGGCACAGCCAGGTCCTGTGGTGCTTCCTGGGAAGAATGTGACCCTGCGCTGCCAAGGGACTTTCCAGGGCATGAGGTTCGCCCTCTTGCAGGAGGGAACCCAGGTTCCCTTACAGTTTCAGAGTGCCTCAGGGAATGTGGCTGACTTTCCCCTCCACACTGTTGGAGCAGACGACTCTGGGAACTATAGCTGTGTCTACTATGAGACCACTATGTCAAACAGGGGATCATATCTCAGCAAGCCTCTTATGATCTGGGTGACTGGTAAGGACAGACAAGACATGGGACTGGGACAGAGACAACTGGAATAAGGGTTAGAGAGGGTGACTCCTCTTGGAAGGGTAGGCTAGGCCATGGAGGGGAACGGTTGTGTCTGGAAGGAGAAAAATAAAGGATTAATTCAGCGAGTGATAAGTTTGCATACTAACCACTTTCCATCTTTGGTCTCTTCCTAGACACATTCCCCAAGCCATGGTTGTTTGCTGAGCCCAGTTCTGTAGTTCCCATGGGGCAGAATGTTACTCTCTGGTGCCAAGGGCCAGTCCACGGAGTAGGGTACATTCTGCACAAAGAAACAGAAGCCACTTCAGTGCAGCTCTGGGGATCCATCAGTAATGATGGGGCATTCCCCATCACCAATATATCTGGTGCTAACATAGGTCGTTACAGCTGCTGCTACCATCCTGACTGGACCAGCCCTATCAAGATACAGCCTAGCAACACCCTGGAACTCATAGTCACAGGTAAGGGGAAGATGCTCTGGAGTGAGCAGGGGAGTATAGAAAAGAGTGAGTAAGCTGTCAGATGGTTCATGGGAAACGGTAAACGGTTTTCCAAGAGCTCAAGGAGAGGCAAGCAGTAGTCTCTCCTCTTTATTGAGACTCCAGTGATGCCCTGGAAAGTGGCCACCTCTCTGTGACCAAGAGTCAATTTCTTCTAGGTTTGCTCCCCAAACCCAGCCTATTAGCCCAGCCTGGTCCCATGGTGGCCCCTGGAGAAAACATGACTCTTCAATGTCAAGGGGAACTGCCAGACTCAACATTTGTCCTGTTGAAGAAGGGTACTCAAGAGCCCTTAAGGCAACAGAGGCCAAGAGGGTACAGGGCTGACTTCCGGATGCCAGCAGTGAGCAGTGAAGATTCTGGGATGTATAGCTGTGTTTATTATTTGGATTCTGCTCCCTTTGCAGCTTCTAATCTCAGTGACTCCCTGGAGATCTGGGTGACTGGTAAGGTCTTGGAGATTTCAGTAAGAGTCTAGATTTTGTAGTTTCTTAGTAGTGAGGCCTAAGGGGGTAAAGGGCTGGGTTCAAGGCCATTTCTAACTCTGTGTCCTGGTTGGTTGCAGATAAGCCCCCTAAACCCTCCCTGTCAGCCTGGCCCAGCACTGTGTTCAAGCTAGGAAAGGATATCACCCTTCAGTGCAGAGGACCCCTGCCAGGTGTGGAGTTTGTCCTGGAACATGATGGAGAAGAAGCACCTCAGCAGTTTTCAGAGGATGGAGACTTTGTCATCAACAACGTAGAAGGAAAGGGCATTGGAAACTATAGCTGCAGCTACCGTCTGCAGGCCTACCCTGATATCTGGTCAGAGCCTAGTGATCCCCTGGAGCTGGTGGGGGCAGCAGGTGAGATGATAATCCCTCCATGGTTCTGGCATGACATACGTGGGATCCCAGAGATAATCTCCATGGAGACAGGCCAAACATGGAGGGGGAGGGGTTTGGAGTCAGAGACCTCAAGTGTGGTCATTTTTCTTTCTCCTAGGGATGGTAAGGAGGTGGAACCTCAGATTCACTCAAAGATAGTGAGAAGGATACTTTCAAGGCCTCTTCCACCCCCCAAAAGGAGGGCTGCTTCTGCCTCAGCATAAGCACTGCCTCTGACCACCCCATCTGCAGTCTCAACACATGGTTCCTGAGTGAACCCCGGAGGAGGCCAGATGAGGGGGCAACAAGAGATCCAGGGGAGCATACATGCACTGATCTCTATGGCCTTGGTTTCTGCTCTTTTATCACCACAGGGCCTGCTGCTCAGGAGTGCACTGTGGGGAACATTGTCCGAAGTACCCTGATCGTGGTGGTGGTTGTAGCTTTAGGGGTGGTGCTAGCCATAGAGTGGAAGAAGTGGCCTCGACTCCGAACCAGGTAATTGCCTTATGTCAGCCTCCTTCTGTGAACCCAGGGGCTTCTGTTAAAACAATGGTACATATGCTCCTCTAGAATCTGAGTCCCACAATGCAACCTGTTTTCAGGTTGATGGCTCTGGATCCTCCCTTAGTCATGTCTTTTTCTCTACACAGAGGCTCAGAGACAGATGGAAGAGACCAGACCATAGCCTTGGAAGAGTGTAACCAAGAAGGAGACCTGGGCACCAATACCAACTCTCCCTCATCGATCTCTCAGGGAACCTCAGTGGAACTGCCAGTCTCAATGTAATAATCACCTCCTTGGCAAGAGCTTTCCTCTCCTCTTTTTTTATCCTCAGAGACCTGCAAATCTGGCTGGTTTCCCTGGGAGTCCACCCCATCTACTGTTCCTTGGCCACTAATCACCTGAGATAGGTCAAGGGGATTTTAGGAGTTGAGAGCCCTACCAGGGTGAGATGTTTCCTGAAGAGAGAGTCCCTGCCTTCGTAACTCCTCACTGTACTGATTTACTGGTGCATGAAATTCTATTAAAAATGTATTCTTCTGAATAAAGAGAGTATTCACTATTTAACTGCAAAAACTATGGCAGTGGTTTTCCATTGGTTTGCTGTCCACTTAACACTTAGCAAAAATGGTGTATTGGAGCTGATCTCCATGGCAGAATAAGAGAGCACAGCGCTGCTAGTACAGAGAAAGGAGCTCAAGGATGGGGTCGGGGAGGAAGGAAGGCTCCAAAATGTCCATTTTGGTTTGGGACATGGTAACTGAACAGAATGTCCCATCATCCTTCCATTTCATTTTTGAATGAATGGAAGAATGAATGAATGGCAATATTCTCTCCAAGTTGAGCCTGAGGAGGGCAAACACTGAAGTTACATACTTTGTACTGTGTTACTTCTAGGTCTGTAGTACACCTGCTTTCCAGTGTTACGATTAGTCCACTACAGAACTTTGAAATTGGCAAAGTGTGCTTTGTGGCCCTTACCTAACAACCACAGGTGTACATTAATTCACTCTTAAGTGTGAAAGGTTGATAAAAGCTGAATATTTTGCCCCTCCCTAAAGAAAACCCTGTTTTCTCTGGTGGTGGGATCTCAAAGAGTGAGTAAGCAAGTGAGGTGATTGGTTTAGAGCAGGGGACCTCCCAGTGTCCTGTCCCAGTGTTCTTTCCCAGTATTCCAAACGGAGGCTGGCTCGCATTCCGAGCCCCTGATCTCTTTCCTTGGATCAGCATGCAACTTGCCGCACGGGTGAGAATCCAGTACACATTAGGAGGGTTGTATTGGGGAAGGGGGCTTACCTAATTCCTTAAACCTGTTCAAGACCTCAGAAGAACTGACCTATGGGTCCTAGAGGAGGTCACAACCCCTTCACATCTGACCCTAAAGTTCCTTACCTCCCAACACTGTTTAATTCTAAGCTATCACTGTTCAATAGAGCAATGTACAAGGGTGCTGCACACAGTGAGTTATTTATCCTTGGTTATGATAAAATTTAGAAAACAACTCCCATATTCTTATATCAGGAAGCTTATTTACCCAGCAACTTAATGAAAAAAAATGCATCACATTTCCCTTAATCCTTACAGAATGAAACACTCTTGAGTACTATAGACTAATTTGTATTAAGCTCTTTGGAATGTAGAAGTACAAAGTCTCACTCTGATTTCCATTTGATGAGATTCTATTAGTCGCATATACTAATTTCTTATAGTGTTTCTAAAAATTCATTTCAAAAATGCTTTTACATTTGAATTTAGGAACACCTAATTGTTGCTTTCTGCCAAACACCACTAGCTGCCTTCAAACTCTCCATCCCTAACCCTCAATCAAGCTGTACATTTTGAACGCTGGAGGGAGGCCTGTTTTTGGTCGTTGGTTTTAGGATAGAAGTCCTTTGATCAGGTCTGATTTTGTTTTCCAATCATTGGATATTCCAGCGTGTATTGTCAAGCCTAGTGGTAGGGCTGTGCAAGTTAGCAAGTGATCACTTGATTGCTTTAGCTATTCAGGGAAAGAGAGATGGGAAGAAAAGAGCAGAGGGCCAAGGACTGAAATTTACAGAAACCTCTGCGTTAGAAAAGTAGGATGAAGATGAAGCAAAAATGACAGAAAAAGACTTGTGAAATCCAGACATTGAACCTGGGGTCTCCAGTATCAAAGAGTCAAACAGAGATACTCGTGCAATAAGAGAAAAATTCTGATAAATCTTTAAATGAGAAACAAGTAGTGAGAAATATTGTGACACTGGACTGTTAGTTGGTTTTCTAAAAGCACTCACATATACTATTCTTACACTTAGAGAACCAAGTTCTACATGATTTAGAAGAGAAAAAAATAGTTGTCAATTAACTGTGAAATACTTAAAGAGTGGCTTTGGGATTTAACTTTCCTACTCACTGTCAGAGCTATTTCAATGAATTAAATATCTATTTATAATGCAAACGTAGCTTGTTGCTGACAATGCTCCACATGGTATGTTTTTTTTAACCTGGTTGCCATGGGAATCAGTCCCTTTACCCCTGGATGGCCTCTAATCAGCTCAGCATCAAGTAATTTCTGGGAAATGGAATCTCAATTAGGGTGGAATGGACCTTTGAGAGGAGAATTTGTCTCTGGGACTCCAGAAACAAAGGCCAAAAATCCTCTCCTCAGTTCTAAAAAACAAATGTAAATTACCCTCTATCCATGGGTCACATCTCTGTCCTCAGCATCTTAGAGCTACAAAGATTGTCAAGGTGGTGTGATCCAGTCCCCAACCCAGTACAGAATCTCCTTTATAGCAAAGCTGACAGGTAGTACACAGCCTCTTTCTGTACACCTCCAGCGATGGGGAGCTCACCACTCCATGACACAACCTGAGAATTTCAGATTGCTTGACTGATCTCACATCTGTCTGTGTATATTCCCTTCATACTCACTGGCTCTAGTTCTGACCCAAGTTGCAACCTAGATGAAATCTACTTCTTACACATAATAGTCTTACAACATTTGGAAGACATGAGTTGTCTTCCCTGAGTCCAGAATATCTCACTCAGTGTTGCTTCCAGGGTTTGGCCAACACTCGTTTGCAAATGTATCTCTACGTAGTTAACTCTCAATTATCCAGGTTTTGGAGAGGGAAGAGTTCATGCCTACCCGACTCCTGCCAGATTCAACCAAAGCAGCTTTTTTATATAGTTTATATACCCGTTAATTATATAGAATATTAAACAATGAAGAAAGATGTGATGAAAAATAAAGCAGAGAAAGGAGATACAGAAGTGTGTGTTTTGTGGGGAGATTGTTGCAATTTAAAAAGGGTGACTAAGAATACCTCACTGAGAATGTAACATTTGACTTATGATTAAAGGATATGAAGGAGTAAGCCATGCAGTTATCTAGGCAAAGTGGGTTCTGGTCAGAGGGAACAGGGAGTACAAGAGCCCTGAGACAAGAGAATGCCTGGCTGGTTCAAGAAACTGTGACTAGACTACAGTGGCTGGAGCAGTGTAAGCAAGGGGGAAAGTAGGAGACAAGGTCAAAGAAGTAATGGGAGCCAGGGCAAGCAAGACCTTTGCAGATCTTTGTAAGGACTTTGACTTACACCCTGAATGAACTAGGAAGCCACTGGAGTGACATGATTAGACTTAACATTTAAATAGAACCATCCTGTCTTCTGTGTAGAGAATCGGCTGAGGGGCCAGGGTGGAAACAGAGATATCTACAAGGAGGCTACTACAATAATGAGGCAAGAGATGGTAGGTTAGGTCAGCACAGTAGCAGACAGGTGATGAGAAATGGTTGGATTATTGATATAATCTGAGGAAAGAGCCAACAGGATTTGCTGACAGATTGCATGTGGGGTGTGTTGTATAAACATTCTCATTAGAAGAAAAAACTGTTTCAAAAATTGCCTTAGTGCTTCCTTCCCTGGGTTATTTTAATCTCATCCTCAAGAAAGGGTTTTCCATTGCCTCCCAATCCAGGTCACCACTTCTGGGCAGTTTGTCAGTGAGTCTGCCATTGTCCATCCAGAAATGTAAGCAAAATGAAGTCCTACATGTCTAACGTGATCTGACCAGCACAGGGTACAGAGGACAGTGAAATGATCATTTTCTGGGATTTCAACTCACCATTTCTTTTAATGCCATCTAAAATTACATTAGTCCTTGGGCAGCGAGATCACACTGTTGGCTCATAGGAAACTGTGGTCAACCAAAACCCACAGCTCCTTCTCACACAAGATCTTGCCAGTTCAATCCTTTCTTTTCCTTCACTTATACAAGTGATGTGTTATTTTGCAATTGAGTTTTAAACTCAGATTTAAGATTTTACATTTATCCCCGTTAGGTTTCATCATATAAGCCCCAGCTTACAGAAGTCATGTATTACCACTTAGTGAGCCCACTCATATATACCACACATATAGGTACTAACTCATTTACTCCTAACAACAATCCTGTATGGCCCCGTGCTATTATCATCCTCACTTTACACATGAGGAAACAGAGGCTCAGAGAAGTTAGGGAACATGCCCAAGGCCATCCAGCTCATAGCCAAGGTCAGAGCTGTAATTAGAATCCAATTTTGCCTGACTCCAAAGCCAGATTTCCTCATACTAAACTTTGGTTAGCACAGTATCTGGAACATAGTAGGTATACAATAAATATTTACTAAATTGTCTACCTTCGCACCCTACTTTTTTCTTTTTTGTTGAACAGACACTCATATTCACTTAGTATTTGTTAGGCTGTGTTAAAAAGCTTTACATTTATTAAGCATCTTAATCTTTCCAGTACATATATGAGGTAGGTACTATCATTATTCACATTTCTTACAAAGAAAGAAACAGAGCCACAGAAATTAAGCAAATTGCCTAGGTGACACAGCCAGCAAGTGTCAGAGACAGGATTTGGACCCAGGCAGTCTGGCTCCAGAGTTTGTGTTTATAACCACTAAGCTATGCTGTCTCAGGCTATTCTGAGATCCTGACCTTGCACTCTCAAGGGAAGGAGGTGCCTAGGACTAACTCACTGTCCACTTTCCAGTGTTAAACCTGTGGCCCTCCTGTTGAAATCTACTTCAGCTTCCCCCTTCTTTTCCATTTCCTTTCCTTACCAATGGAATCTGGACTCTAGGCTTATTAAGAATGAAGACTTGTTCAGGTCCCCAGATTTAGTCTTGATCTCTCCCCTTCACTCCCAGAGCTCCATGCTACTCTGTTCTGCTATAGACCAACATTTTCAACTTCCCTTCCTAAGGAGGCAGGCAATGTGATGAAATGGTCACCATGTTGGGGAAATACCTGAAAAGGAAACCACTTGGTTGGTGGTGACACGTCAAAAGAGGCCTGGAGAAGAAAGATGTTCCCTCAGACCACTCCCCATCCCCAAGAATAGGCCCTAGGCCAGACCATCATATGTTAAATTAACTCTACAGGATCCTGGTTAGAGTCATGTTTTAAACTGGGTGTGGTAAGGATGTGCAGAGAAATTCCAGCCATTCACCTGAGTTATTAACCTATAAAGGATGACTTTTGTGAGGAAGTCCCTTCTTATTTCAGAAGGTCATCCTTGGTACCACATGCTAAAGACCCAAGGATGACCTATATGACATCATAGGCTGGCAGAATGTACAGGGGCTAGAATTAATTTTGAGCTTGAGACAAATCCCATAAAGGGTGGCACATCATAAGAAACTTCAAAACTAGCCAAAGCTCCCTTATTTTGCAGGATCATGACTCAAGCAGTTGTTCCATCTTAACCCCAGCAGTCAATTTTGCGAATTCATCAATTGATGCTCCAAAGTTGGACTTGATCATATACATCTGGACACAGTGAAAGAATGAATCCTAGACTTCAAAATCATAGAATTTGAGGGGCCATTCAAAATGACACAATGCACACACTTTCTACAACACACCCAACAAGAGGTTGACCAAACCTCTACTTGAACCCTTCTAGAGGAGGGGTACAGGGGGTTTGGGGGCCCAGAGGAGACTTAGCACCTATAACGAATGGTTGTCCCTTCAATTATCAGGTAGCTGTAATGCTGAGGAAATTTTTTTTTAATTTTCTGAGGACTGCCTTCTTCCAATTTTCATACACATTGACGCACAGAACACGTGTAATGTAAAATCCTTCCTTAAGTCTTTGCTTTTACAAGTGAAGCATCCCCATTTTCTTCAAATACAGAAAAATGCTCTGGCCAACCTTAGATAGAAAGAAACTAGCACTTCCAATGTGGTGGACTGCATATTTCCATTAATATACCCTTCAGATCTCAATAGCATATTTAGCAATCACAAAACACTATGGGCTTATAGTAAGTTTAAGCTAACAGAAACCCCTATCCCTTCTATAGAAGTACTTCTAAGCCTTGCCTTCACTCTGAATTTATGTATTTAATTTTAGAGTTGAAATATACAGCTTCATATTTGTCACAACTACATTACAGTAAGAGTTTATTTCTTATGTTCAGCTTCACAACTATTTGTCCCCTTGGAAAATTACTGAATCGTTCAACCTCAGTTTTCATATCTGTAAAATGGAGATAATCACTATTCTAATTTTGCAGGTTTGTGCTGAGGATCAAATGAAATAATATGCTTGAAAGTGCTCTATAATATAGAAAAGTATCGTGTCCGTATAAGGTCTGATGGTGACAACAAGGAGGATTTTTATTTTCTGTTGTACAATGTACACAGATATCCTTACAAGCGTCATCTTAATCCCAAATTTAGTCAATGTCTCACCTTTATCCAAGCGTTGGAAAGCACTTGTCTTCCTGGGTTTACAATAATTGATTAAATGTATACATTTTGTATGTGGTCATTTAACAAGTTAAGCATTAAACCATCCATACTATCAGCTTACCCCATTTCTTCATCCTGCCTGAAAGTACATCACAGAAGCGTTTGTCAAGATCCTTGCCGAAACCCAGGTAAATGATTTTTGCAGCCTCCTCTTGTAAGCCCATCCAAAAGGAAGTGAGTTTAGTCTGGCATGCCTTGCTCTTAATGAACCCATGCTCATTCCTAGTGATTTAGTGAGTCCCTTTCCAAGAGCTCAGAAATCATCTTCTTAATAATCCATTCTAGAAGCTTGCGGGGGATCGAGGTCAAACTCACCAGGCCAGCATGTGTAGTATCTCCTTGCTTTGTGGGGAAAAAATATCATTGTTTTATTTAGTTTTTTGGCATCTCACTCCTTACCCACAAGTCTTGGAAGACTACCAGCAAAGGTATCCAAGTTTATAAGACAGAACTGGAAGAAACGATGCTAGATCCAAAACTGTCTACACTTTTCCTCATTTTTTTCTGAAGTGGGAGAATTCATCTTTATTAGACTGTTGTAGACACATCACCTGCAGTTGAGGTTATAGGGTTTATATGCCATATTTTAGAAAACCCATAATGCCAATGGACAGATTGGGTGATGATGCAAAAGTGTTCCTTCCAGGCGATGCTTTACGAGAGCTCACACTCCTTCTGCAGTAGTGCTTCTCAAACTTTAATGTGCATATGAATTACCAACAGATCCTGTTAAAATGCAGATTCTGACTCAGTAGTCTGGGGCAAAGTCCAGGTCCATGCTGTGCGTACACAGACTATACTTTGTATAGCAAGGATCTAGAATAATCATTCTAGATCTTGGCTACACACTAGAATCATCTGAAGAGAATTTTTTTTTAAACCCCTATCATCAGACTGCTCTCCACATTAAACAAATCAAAACCTCTGGGGTTGGGACCCAGGAATGGGTGTTCCTAAAACTCCTCAGGTTATTCCAGTGCACAGCCAAGGTTGAGAACCTTCTTCTAAAACTAATTATCTTTAATCTTTTGGCTAACAGTTTTCAGGAGGACTCAGACTGTATCCCCTGACTCATGCAACTGTTGCAGTGTAGGTTCCCATCTGCCTATTATAGGCCCATGCATAAAAACATTTTTTAAGTAAAATATTGTTAACCAAGTGTATTGGAAGTGTTGTAAGCCTTAAGAGACTATATTTCAATGGGGGTGATTTTAGGGTTACTTTTGCTTTCGTACTGCCGCCTACTACCATAATTGAGGGGCCAGAAGGGTGGCATGTGTGGGAGGAAAGTTAGGTTAGAAATAGTTTTGTAGCAATAAAAACTCACTTCCCCCCCAGTGGGTTATTTTATACAATACTACCACTTGTACAGCAATTTAGAAAGTACTACAGAAAGAGCCAGGTTGTGGTTTGGCCCGGACCCCCATAGAGAACTCCAGTTATAGTAAACATCTCTCTTTTGATCAGAGTGAGTGCACACATAAAACAGAATATTCCTTATTCTTAAGCAAACCCTGTCTTTATTGATGGTGGGTCAATGACAGTGGAGGCGGGCTAGCCCAAGCGACTAAAAGAATTTGACACACAGAATATTCAACATAAGACTCAAAGACAAATCCTTCAAAGGTAAACTCTTCCATGAAGATTCTCCAACAAAGGTTAAGGATCAACAGTATGAAAGAACAAACACATAGCAGAGAGCAAGCATTGGAATTTTACATCGCTGGGCATTTCTTAGTTGTGCAATCCTGATATAAATCCTCTCCCTGGCAGCCAAGTAAAGGGAGAAGGCATATCGGTCTGTGGTGGGGTGTGTGAAGGGCAACGGCTTAGCTGGCACTCCAGCTAGGGGCATACCAGAGGGAGAACAGCAAAATGAGGCCAGGCTCAAAGGGGAACAAAGAGCAGACTGCATGGTGGCAGGTCTCGAAAAAGTTCTAGGCAAGAATCTTCCCTCGGCAACAATTCCTGCTGACGCCAGACCTGACAATCCTTTGGGACAACGTAGAAAAAGGCCACTTTGAGGTTTGCTAATATGATCACCATTATTACACTACTGACCATTTTACAACATGAGAAGAGTCAATATTTAGCAAATCCCTTCTTTTTACCCACTAGGCATACATTAGAGAATCTTAAAAAGGGAGACCTGGTAGGGAAAATTTGTGATTCCTGAGTGCTTTTTAGCAAGGGCCCTGTCAGATGATTTTCCAGTGACTCATGTCCTCCTGAAGAACCTCCAAAAGACAGAGAAGAGACTTCATTTACTTTCCCTTCCTTCAGAATTGAACTCGTCCCTACTCCTCATTACCCTCAAACCTCGCACACTTCTTCCAACGTTTCATTCTAAACCTTCTATCAGCCTGGTAGTCTAAAAGAGAAAAAAATCCTTCCTTGTAGCACATCATGGTTCCAGATGCTGTTCAGTGTGGTATCCGTGGGTCAAGGGTCACCCTTTGGAAGAAGACAACTCCAGGCTGAGGAATTTGTTAATATAAACTCCTTGGGATACTTAGTCTGCCGACAGCTGGCCACTCACCTTCTTTCTTCCATGGGCCCTAGGCATTATTCTGTGCTTGCTGTTAGACTGCCCCCAATCTTCCTCCCAAGGTTAACACACAACGATACTTTTATTTCTCCTTGTCTGGCCGAAAGCAAGCCACAGACCCTTCTGAGGTGGCATGGAACACACACAGTTCATTTTATGGTGTACAGAAGAACACGAGCTTTGGAGTGAGTGAGCCCAGGGTTTGAATCCCCCATTTCACCACTTAACAGATGCATGCCCTTGCACACCCACTAAAGCTCTATGAGCCTCAGTCTCTCCTTATGTCAAATGGAAGTGAATAATAATAGTACCCAATTCTGAGGGTGGTTATGACGACTAGTTATGATGTATGTCAAGTGCCTAGCATGCAGTAGGTAAATGGTCAATAAATAGTAGCTTTAATTATTTTTTCCTACGGACTTTTCTCTTGGAAACTATAGAGAAAACAACTAGTAAGGTTTGAAAGATACCAATTGCAAACAAAAGATGAAGGCTACAAAGTCACAACCATTTAAAAGGAAAATACAAGAGAAAATTATAAAAATCACAACCTGAGGTAATCACTGAAATACGAATAGAAATAACCTTGAGCTGCCTCTGCCCCAGGTTTGCTCAACTTCAAGTTTGTTTGTTTGTTTTTTCTTTTTCTTTAAACTGCAGTCTAGGGTAGAGATGAAGGCCTGGCCCAGGAGTCAGACGAGCCTGGGATGACATGCCAGTGATGTCCCTTACTAGCTCTGTGACCTTAAGTCCCTTAATTTCTCCTGGCCTCAGTTCCCTCATCAGCAGGAGGAGAATAATAAGAGTACCCAATTCATATGAGCGTAGTAAAGGTGTATTGTGTTTGTCACAGTGTAAGAAGAGCTCAGTAAAAAGAAGTTGCTCTCATTAGCCTGTGCTCATACCTCCTGGATCTGTGAATTTCTGCGGCTGTGCCGATAGATTCCATCTACATCTGAGGAGTTCTTTCACCTTCTCTTTACTCCTAGGTCCTCTTTTGCTTTCTGGGAAAACAAGCTGACTTATTTCCACCCACCGGTAGAGCTTACTTATTTCAATCACTCCATCAAGGAGGAAAGGGGCAGAGGATACAGAATAAAACTGTAGGAGACCCTGAGACGCTGGCAAGCAGGGAGGGAGGGGCAGGGTGGGAGACAGAGAAAATGCTTTCACTTCTGCCTTCTCGGCCCCTCCTCTACACCTGCTAAAAGCAGGCTAGGTAGCTCTGGAAAGGAGCACAAGGAGTCAGTGTGTCAGCTCTGCTGCTCCCTCCAGTGGTGGGGCCTGGAAAAGTTGTGAGCTGGAGACAGGGTAAGGAGTGTAATCCTGGGAAGACTCATGGAGAAGAGCAAATAACAATAACAATAACATAATAACATTATGACAGCCATAATAATAATGACAGCAGGAAGAATAATAGCCCATGGTAAGTTCATAGGGAAGAAGGAATGATAATAGCAAAAGCAACAATAATAGTAATATTTGGTGGACTTTTGGGAGAACAAGACAAAGCTGCCGGGAAGATTCATGGGTAAGAACTGATCATGATAATTATACTTAATGTGACAAAGATCATGGTAATCCTTGGTGGGCTCATGAAGAAGAGAGAATAATCATTACTATAAAAGCTTAACAATTATCAATTACTCCCTACACATCAGTGCTCAGTGCTTTGTATGTATTATTTTACACAATACTTCATGGGACTTGCACCTCAGAAAGGTTAAGTAACTTGCCCACAGTCACAGGGCTAGCAAGTGGCAAAGCCGGTATGAAAATCTTGGTCTGTCTGACTCCAAAACCTATGCACTTTCCCCTGTGCCATGTAGTGTCAACGGAGGGAAACCAGCTGACCTAGCTGTTTAGGACACCTGTTTCCTTTCCACTTCCTCTCAGCAACAAATGTCTGCAGGGTTCTTAATACAACTGACTCGTTACCATGGAAGCCACCCTCTCTCCCCTAACCTCTTTTTACCAGTCCCAGAGACAAGGGGGCTTCTGAAAAGCAGAATCTTCCCCCACCTCCAGTAGGGTGGCCGACTCCTCACTGAGTAGAACAATCTGATACCCAGATAACCAGGTGTGTCATCTTCTCATAATTGTGTGAATTGAGGGACATGAGGGAGATTCCTCCTCCCTAATTGCTAATGCTTGAAATTAGACCTTTGGAACATTCTGTCCCTTATTAAAATGCAAATACCTGTTTTGATTCATTTACACCACAGTGTGAACCTTTTCGTTCATCATTTCCATGAAAACTAGTCTCTGAGACTTTAGTAATGTAGTTAGCTTGATAGGCAAAGTCCTTCATAATATCTAGTCTCAAACTCCATCTCCAGCTTCAACTGCTGGCACTCTCCATCCTAACGCTTCCCACCACACTCCAGCCTGAACCAACAACTCCTGATATGTTAACGTTCCATCTACCTAAAATAACCCCTACTCTCTCTCTTTCACCTAATTCTTCATTGTCAATCAAAATTCAGTACGGATGCCACCTCCCCCCAGTAACCCTCATCCTCCACTCACCCACCACCACCGCTATGCACACAGCTCTATGATCTGGCTTAGGTCACCAGCGCTTGTGCTATTAGAGCAGCTTGCGATTTTATCTGGCTTTTCACCTATCTTTATAATTATACGTATAGTATATATGTTATAATTATTGTTGGCATGTATTATTGTATTTCAGTTACATATAAAATAGTATTTATCTAATAAGAATAATAGTAGTAATAAATGCACACGGTTAAAATACATAAACAGTACAGAAGATTATAAAATAAAAAGTAGAATATTTTCATATCCTTCCCACCACAGTCTTAAACTCCAGAGGGAATCTCTGTTAACAGTTTCTTATGTATTTTTCAAAAAATATTTGCTGCATATATAAGAATATCTGTATATGCTTTGTTTTCACACAGACAGGATCATACCGTTCTCTTCCTGGCTTTTCTCACTCTATATATCATAGAGAGCTTCCCATATCAGAATATATATTTATTCTAATCTGTTATATAATATTCAAAGGATGGATATATCATGATATCTTTACCTATTGAAGACACTATCTCTTTTTTCTGTTGTCATTTCCATTTGTTGCCCTTGCTTTACACAATGGTTTGGTTTGCTAAAAGAAACAATGCTCCAATGAACATCTTCTTACAAATGTATATTTGCATGTTTATATTCATATACCTTGAGGATAAATTCTTACAGGTAGAATTACTGGGTTAAAGAATATGGCCTTTTACAATCTTGATAAATACATCAAATTGCCCTCCAAAAGTGTACCCATAAGTTATAGTCCAACTGATTGTGAATGAGAGTTTATGAATCCCTACATTCTCAAAAACATTAGGTTTTATAAAATTTTATCATGTTTTAAGTGTGGTAGGGAAATTATATCTCATTGTTTTGATTTGTCTTTAAATAAGCATCAGCAGGTTTGAGTAGAATTTTTATATTCATTGAATATTTATATTTATTTTTCTGTTAAAAATTTTTATCCATTTTTTCTGTGAGATCTTTGCCCTTTGTGCAATGTAAAAGCTTTTCATATATATTTTTTAAATTTTTTTTTATTTTAAGAAGGATTTTTTAAATCCTCTGTTATATGTGTAACATATTTTTCTTTGTTGGTCATTTGCCTTTTGGCTTGCTTATTTATTGCCATAAAAATGATATTACGAAGTTAAATGTGTCAATCTTTTCCTTAATAGTATCTGGCTTTTGTAGCATGCTTAGTTAGAAAGGTCTCCTTCATCGCTAGATTATAAAAACAATCACACATGTTTTTGTCTAGTACCTTATGGTTTTTCCTTTTTTAAATATTTAACTTGTTGAGCGATCTGGAATTTATTTTGGTGTAAGGGGTCAGGTAGGGATCCAGATATTTTATTCAAATGGCTAGCCAGTTGCCCAAACACTATGTATTTGTTAATGCTTACTTGCCTCTCCCACTAGAATCTGAGCTCTTCCAAGAAAAGAACTCTACCTTATTAATTGTTGTAATCCAACATCTAACACCGTGCCTGGCACATGATAGCATTTGCTGAATACATGTTGAATGAATACTGGATACTATTTCAATTTCCTGTGTTGGTGAACAAAGCCTGCTTGAAGACAATTAGTAGCCTATATGTGCCACATTTTGCTAACTCTACCTCGAACCCAGTGGGAGCCTCTTCTCATCAGCTACTGTCTGGTACCTATAACCTCTTATCCAAGCTAGATGATTAAAAAGGCCAGGTAGACGTGACTAGAGCCTAATTAAATATTGCAGACGCATAGTAAAAGGAAACATAATAAAGCTCCATCTGTCCAAGAAGCCCCTTACTCCCTAATTACTAGTGCTTGAAATTTTATCTTTAGGACTTTATGTCTTTTATTACAGTGCAAATATCTTGTTGAGCTGTGTTTCTTTATTCATTCCCAACACAGTGTGATTTTTTTCTTGCCTGATTCAAGGCAAAAAAAAAAAAAAAAAAGTCTATGAAAAGTTTTGAGAGGAAGTCCAGAAAGAAGTAAAGGCCATCACCGTCATCAAAAAATCTACAAACGGGCTTCCCTGGTGGCGCAGTGGTTGAGAGTCCGCCGGCCGATGCAGGGGACACGGGTTCGTGCCCCCGTCCAGGAGGATCCCACATGCCGCGGAGCGGCTGGGCCCGTGAGCCATGGCTGCTGAGCCTGGGCGTCCGGAGCCTGTGCTCCGCAACGGGAGAGGCCACAACAGTGAGAGGCCTGCGTACCGCAAAAAAAAAAAAAAAAAAAAAAAAAATCTACAAACAATAAATGCTGGAGAGGGTGTGGAGAAAAGGGAATCCTCTTGCACTTTTGGTGGGAATGTAAATTGATACAGCCGCTGTGGAAAACAGTATGGAGGTTCTTTAAAAAACTAAAACTAGAACTACCATACGACCCAGCAATCCCACTACCGGGCATATACCCTGAGAAAACCATAATTGAAAAAGAGTCATGTACCAAAATGTTCATTGCAGCTCTATTTACAATAGCCAGGACATGGAAGCAACCTAAATGTCCATTGACAGATGAATGGATAAAGAAGATGTGGCACATATATACTATGGAATATTACTCAGCCATAAAAAGAAACGAAATTGAGTTATTTGTAGTGAGGTGGATGGACCTAGAGTTTGTCATACAGAGTGAAGTAAGTCAGAAAGAGAAAAACAAATACCGTATGCTAACACATATATATGGAATCTAAAAAAAAAAAAAGGGTCATGAAGAACCTAGGGGCAGGACAGGAATAAAGACACAGACCTACTAGAGAATGGACTTGAGGACATGGGTAGGGGGAGGGGTAAGCTGGGACAAAGTGAGAGAGTGGCATGGACATATATACACTACCAAACGTAAAATAGACAGCTAGTGGGAAGCAGCCTCACGGCACAGGGAGATCAGCTCGGTGCTTTGTGACCACCTAGGGGGGTGGGATAGGGAGGGTGGGAGGGAGACGCAAGAGGGAAGAGATATGGGATATATGTATACATATAGCTGATTCACTTTGTTATAAAGCAGAAACTAACACACCAGTGTAAAGCAATTATACTCCAATAAAGATGTTTAAAAAAAAGAAGAAGTAAAGGCCAACAGAGAGCAAGACAGAGATCACCGAGGGATGGGGGTGCAAGAGGGTTGCATGGAGGAGAGCAGTTAAAACTTGTGTTCTAACAATGGCACTTTAATGTACCAAGCTGCTTAACCACAAAATGCATCATCCCACTCACCTGAACCTCAGCAATCTAAACTCTCTAGACTCTTTGGACATATTTGTAAGGGACTATTTAGATTAGAGAAGATTACATCAGTCACTTAAGGGCTAATTTCTTTGGGGTGTTTTTGAGAATTTTATCTTGAAAGAGCATATGGATATTATAATTTCTTTTAAAGACTGTAATAATTGATTCTGGTACCCAAAGTGCCTTCTCATCCTCTGTTGACCCCAAACTTAGCATCCACCTGATTAAAAATACTGCAGGGAAGGAAATGGCAAAAATAAAAGGTCAAGGTGAACCTTTTTATTCTTCTAATTTGGGGTTTTAAAATACATATTGTCAAACTCCCTCTTCCCCATTTTACCTGGCTGAAAAGTAACCCAAACTTTAAGGATCTTAAATTGGTGTGACTTGCAAGCCCGCTCAGCACCCGGGCCTGTGCTTTTGGGGTTGACGTCAATGAGCAATGGGGGTTAAGAAAGTCATTTTCCTGATTTATTAGAATCTCTCTTTTTGGGCCCAGGTCATTCCTCACAAGCCTATGTCACGTTGGTCTAAGCTTCTTCCATCACAAGCTGTTTTTCATTTCCTAGTTTGTATGAAAAATTGACCATAAATGTCTGTATATGGGCTACTTGTTTATAGCTAATCCACCCCTGGAGTTTGAAGGGAATGAAATAACTAATCAACTCTGAAATTAAGCCCTTATTAAAAGTGTAAATTCAATGGAAGGTGCAGCATTTGAGTTAATACCCATTCATATCTTAGCATGAATTAGTGTTGGAGTCATCCTTACAAGAAACTCTGAAACAGTATATGAAAGAGCAAAGAATAAAAAGGCAAACAGGGCACTGGACCTTTGGGGTGAGAGTACCACCAGACCTAAAATGACTCTAAAATAAGAAGTAGGATAACACCAGAAAGAATCCTCAGTTTTCCCCAAATTCACCTGAAATCTAGTCCCAGGACTGAGTGCTCTGGAACTTTCAAGTAATTTATTAACCCTGGAGTATAATAATAAGAAGAAGAAATAATATTAGGTAATATTCACAGTGATTAACCAGAATACTCCAGTAACTAAATTGAATTTAAATATCATTTATGGAGAAAAATATAAATAATTTAAAATATCCTGTAAAATAAACATATGCACATAGATATTAAAAAGTAATAATCACAATAATGGAGATGCTGCTGCTGCTGCTGCTTGTTATCTCCAGGCCCCAGGTCCAGAAATCCCTTCTCTGGACATAATTCTGAGTCTGTGTTGGCCTTTCTGTATCTTGCTTTCCCTGGATGAGCCCCACTCATTTAGATACTTTGAGGACATTCTGTCCTGGCACCTCCTTCATAAGCTGACTGATATGAATGAAATGAGGACATCTCTTGCATGTCAGGCATTTTCCTAGGTACTTCCACATTTGCTTTTCTCATTTAATATATTAACCTTTGAGGTAGAGATTATCATCCCCATTTGACAGATGTGAAAACTAAGGTAAGTTAAGACTATATCTAAGACAAGTGCAATTTGGATATGGGTCTGTCCGATTCCAGAGTTTGAGAGGACTGGTGAGATATGAATAATTTATACCTCTCAGAAGTATTTGCAGGTTAAAAGGAGACTTCTTACAAAGACTGAATGACTAACATTGGAATCTCTGGTATAAGGGACAGGCAGATGAGGCACAGATTTCAGGAAAAGAAGCCTCTGTCCCTGGGTCCTCTGCACATCAACCCAACCCAACCCAAGGTGCTTGCTCCTTAACCCCCACCCACCCACCCACACACATAACACTGGGCTAGCTAGGCTGGTCCTGCACCTGGTCTGTTCTTTCTGTTGCTAGGATTACTCTGCACACCATGACAGTAATACAAAGGCCAGGCTCTAGACTAGCTCCATTTTTCCTGGCTCAGTCTGGCCCTTACACAAAAGTAGAGTTCTACGTACATTGGAAAACTTGGATGGATGGAGTGGGGGGGTTGCCTAGCCCTTAAAATTGGGGCTAAGGTATCTGGGAAGAATAAATGAGTCCTGGAAGAGTCCTGTTATCTCAAGCTCAAATGTAACTCAAACCACCTGTCTTCACCCAGTCATGGGAACCACAACAAAATGATGCCCCCTCTTCCATCTCCTCAACAGTGATGAGTCATTAAATAAGTTCTTTTATTCTAATTTAAATAAATTAGAATAAGAACTCAGACTTTCTAGCATAGACAATTATATTTACCCCAGCCACTTAATGAAAAATGCATCATTGAAGCCTTGCAGTACCTAAGCATTCGGAGCACTACAGATTAATTTTATTAAGTTGTTTTGCCTTTAGGAAACCAAGCACCCACTCTCAGTTTTATTAGATGAGAACCCATCAAGCGTATATGTCTATTTTGTAGTGAATCTGAAATTTTCAGCTGCAAATCACTTCTCCTTTTGTCTTTAATGAAGCCACTCTGACACTGCAAAACACATTTTCCCCGCCTCCATCAAACTGTCTGACCAAATACCATTTCCAATATGATGTGACTCCATTAAAAGCTCTTGCCCTAACACACTTAACACATCGGATTCATATCTGATCTTGAATTGAAAATCTCTGATCTGTGTAAAGAGCAGAATTTTTAAGACTTGGATGTTTACAAGTTTGAATTTTAAAACAACGTTTTACTTTATTCTTTTTAAATAGAAGCTCTAAATACAGGCCCCTTAAATCAATGTTCTATGACGACAATCAGCCTGCAAAGTATCTAAGAATTTGGTACATTCTGCACTGTATCTAGATTCAGCAAATTTTAAAAGTTATTGTAGGTCATATTTTGTAGTCTATTAGAATCACTCCCTTTGGGCCCAGAACATCCCTCACAAACCATCATCTTATGGATTATTCAACTTTGCTCACAGTTTAAAAATTTGCATGAGGCACTTCTTAGAAAGTTGTTTCTGTATTGGAGGTGGGATTATAGTTGGGAGAAAGGAAAGTATGCCTGTAGCTAGCCTATTCCTGTAGAAATTGACTAAAGAAGGACTGGGCTCACATGTCTGGTTTTCTCTCCAAATCCCCATAAGTAGTAGGAAATATATATTTGAAATTAATATCTCTACAACAGAAATTTAAAATAAGAAGTATAATTTGCATAAGAAATTTTGAGGAATTTTTCTGAGGCTTAAGGCAGAGAGAATAAGATTAATGGAGATACATATTGCCTAAAACATATGTAATAGAGGGTGGCTGAATAAGGTGGGTATCACTTCAGATGATCTCCAAGCCCAGAGGTAAGAGATACAGGTAGTATATGGAAGCCATGGGAAAACCATTATTTGTTATAATATCCCATTTTGAGCAGCTTAGTGGTTTGATCCCTTAATTCTCCTCTGCCCAATTGTGTCAGGTAGTGGGTAGAATAGGTGTTTGTCCCAGGCTAGAACAATTATTATGGATGCTTGGGCTGGAGAAGCAAGGCTGGGACCCAAGTGGTTGGAGAAACCCAGGAGAAACAGGAGGCCTCCATGCCCCAAAGGTGAATGACTTACACATTCCTTTCAGCAGTATGCCCTGTCCCTTCTCAGTCTCTTGACAAGTGTGCAGGCTGTGAGAAAAGGAAACGTCATCTAGAGGCAAACAGGGCTTCTCAAAACCCAAGGTGAGCACGAAGCAAATATCCACAAACATTTGGGGGAAAGAGGCACCCCAAAACAGAGTCGCCAAACTCAAGAATCAGGACTAATGCCCCCCCTCAAAAAAAAGAAACAGAGTAAATAGGAGTTAAAGAATAACAAAGAAAATTGAAGAAAAAAATGATCTAGCAAACAATAACAGTATAAAATTTCTCAGAGTTGAAGAAAGACAAAAATCTTCAAATAAATAGCACACACCAATCGCTGGGAAAGCTAGCTTAATAAGGCTCATACAAAACTGGTGGAAATGTAAAATGGTACAGCCACTTTGGAAAAGTGTGGCAGTTTCTTAAAAATTCAAATGTGTTTATCACACAACCCAGCAATCCTTCTCCTAAGAATCTACCTAAAAGAAATGAAAACGTATGTCCACTAAAAGATTTGTACACAAATGTTCATAGCAGATTTATTTTTTTAAATGTAAACACTTTTTGGATAAACCAAAAATGAAAAAATTCCACTAAAAAAACTGCATTAAAGTATGAATGGAAAGTACTGAAGAATAAATGAAAGAAAGGAAAATGATTCTAGCTAAAGATATAGATGTAAGAAGGAATTAAGGACAAAGAAAGCTGTGAATATGGTGGTAAATCTAAATAAAAACTATATAAAAAGTGGCAAAAAACAAGTATCCATACCTAAGACACATCATGGTGAAATTTCAGAACTCCAAGGACAAAGAAAACAGAATCTGTGAAAGTCTCCAAAGCAATAAATAGGCCACCTGCACAGGAATGAGAATCAAGCTAGCATGAGATCGCTCATCAGCAATACTCAATGTTAGAAAATAGTAATGGATTAGCTTCAAACTGATGATAAAAATAATTTAGAAGTAAAAAAATAATTTAGAAGTAAAGATATTATACTCAGAAAAAACAACATTTATGTTGGAGAGTTGGGGGCTGTGCAAAATGAAGGTATTTTTCACTGAGTATGCACAGACTCAGATATTTTACTAACTGCAGTTTACCTTTGAATGAATTATTGGAGAATGTACTCTAGCAAAATGAAACATGAACCCAAGGGGATGATGTGCAGTAAAAGAAACAATGGTGATAAAAGAAGCCAGTAAAAATTATAATAAAACCTAAATAATTATTGATTGAAAAAAATATTAACAATATGGAACTAAATCCCAGATGATCTCTACATAGACAACTATGGGATTTAGGAGAAAAGAGAAAAGGAAGGTAAATCATTGCTATGGTTGTCTTTTTCAGGATAAGTACATAATTATAAATTCTAGAAATGTAAGGAAAATAAATGCTTAAATATTTTTAAAGAAATTAAGGGTAACAACTAGAATATGAAATAAAATATAAAACTTCCAAAAAACTACTAGAGAACAACAACAAAAAAACCCCACAGAATAGAATAGAATGCTATTTCCAATAAGCTGCTGGAAAAGAAAAGACAAGAAATTATTCTAATTAGAAAAGGTAAAACAAGATGGAAAAGACAATCTCAGATATCAATAATCACATTAAATCTGAATGAGTTAAATCTTCTCATTGAAAGACAGATAATCTCAGGCTGGACAAATAAATAAAATCTAACCATAACCTGTTAAAAAGAGATACAGTTTAAATAAAATGACACATGAGACTTGAAACTAAATTGACACACATGCAGAAAATGCTAACAAAAATAAAGTAGGTGTAACAATAGTAATATCAAGCAAACTAAAGCATAGACAAAAAATTAAAAAGAACAAGAGGAATGTTTCATATTGGTATAATCCACCAGGAGGATACACTAATTTTTAGTTTATTCACAAAAACATAACTGTGAAACAAATGAAATAAATACGGATAGGAAAACAAGAAGAAATTGGCAATCTACAATATTAATGGGAAACTTTTACATACCTCTCTCTCAGAAACACAGCAACAAATCAAGTGGAAACATGAATAAAAATGAGAATTTGGAGAACACAATGAGTTTGATACAATAGATATGTACATGAACATATCCAACAAGTAGAGAATTGACATTCCTTAAACACATATAGGTCTTCCGCACACAATTTGACTATATATAAAGTTACAAAAAACTCAACAAATTAGGAAAAACAGAACATTAAGGCTACATACTCTGAGCATATCAATACAATTGGAAATTAGTAATAATGGTTAACGAAAAGAATTTTTAAAGAATTTCTACATAATTTTAAAAATCCTTCTCTATGACTCCAGGTTAAAGAAAAATATCAAAATTAAAATTGCAAACTATTTAGAAATGAACAAGAATGAAAGCACCATATAGCAAAACCTATGGAGCATGGCCAAAATGGCTCTCAAAGTAAATATCAAAGTCTAAATAAATTGATTAGAAAATTCAAGATGTTAGTTAAAAAACAGTAAGTTTAAACAGGGAAAGTAAAAGTAAATATAAAACATAATTCAAAGAAATTTTGATAAGACCGAAACAAACAAGAGTAGGTAATATTGATCCATAAAACCTAAAACAGTTTATTTGAGAAGGCTACTAAAATAGATAAACTTTTGGAAAAATCTGAGGAAGGAAAACAGAAGGTATAAATAAGCAATGTTTGAAACAATAGCCAAAATAAGTACATATATGGAGGATATTTAATGTTTTATTAAATGTAATTTTATGACACTAAAATTTTGAAAATCAATACTTAATGAATTATTTTCCAGGAAAAGATGTATTGCTGAAATTGACTCAAGAAGATATAGAGGGACTTCCCTGGTGGCACAGTGGTTAAGAATCCGCCTGCCAATGCAGGGGACACGGGTTTGAGCTCTGGTCCAGGAAGATCCCACATGCCACGGAGCAACTAAGTCCCTGCGCCACAACTACTGAGCCTGTGCTCTAGAGCCCGTGAGCCACAGCCACTGAGCCCACAGGCCACAACTACTGAAGCCCACGTGCCTAGAGCCTGTGCTCCACAAGAGAAGCCACTGCAATGAGAAGCCTGCACACCACAACGAAGAGTAACCCCCGCTCCCCGCTACTAGAGAAAGCCCGCGCGCAGCAAGGAAGATCCAGCGCAGCCAAAAATAAATAAATTTATAAAAAAAAAGATATAGAAAACCTGAATGGACCAATAATCTGAAAGAGAATCTTAGATCTACCCTTTAAAAAAGGCATAGGGCTCCGAAGTTTTAAATAGACAAGTTATATCAAATCCTTAAGGAACAAATCACTCTCATGCACTATAAAATATTCTGGAACATAGAGAAAAAAGGGAATATTTTTCATTCATTTTGTAAGTCTAGCATAACTTTGATGCCCAAAATTGGACAAATACAGCAGAAAAAAGGAAACTGTGGGGCCAACCTTGCTCATGAGCATAGATGCAGAATGCTAAATAGAATATTAACACTTCAAATCCAGCAGTGTACTAAAAGAAAAATACAGCATGAGTCATGATAAACAAGGCTTTTCCTATGAAACAAATACGGCTTAATATTAGGTTATTTATTAATGCAAATGACAGATTGAAACATAAAAATTATATGATCACCTCCATAGATGCCCCAAATTATTTCATGAATCCAGCCATTCCTAACATGACACACACCATTCCAGCATATCTTCTTTTAGTGTTAATAAAACATTGTTTCTATTCACTGCATTGAGCTTACAGTTGTAATACATATTTCCAAGTTATGCTTATCCATGTTTTTTAATTAATTAATTAATTTTTTAAACATCTTTATTGGAGTATAATTGCTTTACAATGGTGTGTTATTTTCTGCTTCATAGCAAAGTGAATCAGCTATACATATACATATATCCCCATATCTCTTCCCTCTTGCATCTCCCTCCCTCCCACCCGCCCTATCCCACCCCTCTAGGTGGTCACAAAGCACCAAGCTGATCTCCCCGTGCTATGCAGCTGCTTCCCACTAGCTATCGGTTTTACATTTGGTAGTGTATATATGTCCATGCCACTTTCTCATTTTGCCCCAGCTTACCCTTCCCCCTCCCTGTGTCCTCAAGTCCATTCTCTACATCTCCATCTTTATTCCTGCCCTGCCCCTAGGTTCTTCAGAACCTTTTTTTTTTTTTTAGATTCCATATATATGTGTTAGCATATGGTATTTGTTTTTCTCTTTCTGACTTACTTCACTCTGTATGACAGACTCTAGGTCCGTCCACCTCACTACAAATAACTCAATTTCGTTTCTTTTATGGCTGAGGAATATTCCATTGTATATATGTGCCACATCTTTATCCATTCATCTGTTGATGGACACTTAGGTTGCTTCCATGTCCTGGCTATTGTAAATAGAGTTGCAATGAACATTGAGGTACATGACTCTTTTTGAATTATGGTTTTCTCAGGGTATATGCCCAGTAGTGGGATTTCTGGGTCATATGGTAGTTCTATTTTTAGTTTTTTAAGGAACCTCCATACTTTTCTCTATGCTTATACATGCTGATTACACCTCATCGACTATTTGAATGTGGTCCTTCGGGTTAATTAGTCTCAAGGATTTTCACTCTTTTCATTTCTCTTTCTCCAAGGTTCTGCTTTTATTGTCTTGGAGTTTAAAGTCTACTTTATAATTTATTTTATCTCTCCACTAAAATTTTATTGGTATTTCTTCTGTGGTTCCTCGGAGCTCTTATATATGATTCAACCATGTTTACACTCTTTAAAATATTTTTAGATCTTTGATTAAATTAATACCTAAGTGTATATACTAATGAATAAGTAGAGTCATTGCTTAAAAAACAAAGGAAAAAAACTTCTTTAAAATAGTCTCTATCATTGTCAATATAATAACTGAATTATTAGAAATTCATTCATTGGAATGATCCCGTGAAACTTTAAGTTCAGCTGAATTTTTGGCAATATACCTTAGCATTTTACATAGACCTATTTAACAAACATTTTCCTAACAAAAATTCTAGGTAAAGTTGGAAGAGAATGAAGTATCCTTAATTTGTGAAAAGTATCTACTATAAACATACAACAAATATCACATTTAATTATGAAATTGAAGAAATCTCATAAAAATAAGGAACAAAAAAGGATGCAAACTATCATTGCTTTTTTTTTTTTTTTTTTTTTTTTGCGGTACGCGGGCCTCTCACTGTTGTGGCCTCTCCCGTTGCGGAGCACAGGCTCTGGACGCGCAGGCCCAGCGGCCATGGCTCACAGGCCTAGCCGCTCCACGGCATGTGGGATCCTCCCGGACCGGGGCACGAACCCGTGTCCCCTGCACTGGCAGGCGGACTCTCAACCACTGCGCCACCAGGGAAGCCCCCTATCATTGCTTTTATTCAACATTGTACTGGAGGTCCAAGTCAATGCAACAATGCAAGAAAAGTAAGCAAGAAATACAAATATGAGGAAGAGAGAGAAAAATATATAACTGTTTACCTTGAAAAAGCCAAATAAATCAATGAAAGCTCACTAAAACTAAAAAAAAAGGGTTTTGTTCCTTTTTAATCCCTAGTGCCTTTTAGTACATTGTAGGCACTCAAGTAATATTTGTTAAGTGAATAAAGTCAACGAAGCAACCAATTAGAAAATGTAATAGGAAAACAAATCTCATTTGCAATAGGAAAAAAATGGAGTACTTACGAAGAAGTCTATTAAAATATTCAAACTGAGTAAATCTAATAAGCCATATCTAAAACCTCTATATAGAAAATTCTAACATTATGCTAAAGGTCTTAAAAGAAGAACTGAATAAATGAAGCGAATTATTATTTTCCTGGGTGGGATGAATCACTAGTATAGAAATGTCATTTCTATTCAGATTGTTCTATAAATTAAATGCAAGTACAATAAAATTCCATGTAGGAATGTTTATAGAATTTGAAGCTGATTCTAAAACTCACCCAGAAAGGAAACTACACAAAAATAACCAAGACAATTTTGGAAAAGAAAACCAAAAAAAGGGGATTTATTATATCAGATATCAAAATATGTTAATAAAAACTACAGTTATTCAGATAGAGTCATATTGATACAGGAACAATCAAAGAGATCAGTGAAGTATAACACAGGGTTCTAAACCAGATCCATGTAAATAAATGGAAATTCAGTATATGATTAATAAGGAAGCAAATCACTGGGGAGAGGAGGAACTCTTCGATAAATGTTGTTAGGACACTTGGTGATTGGGAAAAAATATATGTAGACACAGATGCACAAAAAGAAAATGACATTAGAGATAGAGACAAAGACAGAAATTTCTACCTCACAATATAAACACAAATAAATTCCAGATGAATTAAAAAGCTATATAAAAAGACAACACTATTAATATATTAGAAGAAAATATAGTAGAAATAATTTTAAAAGCCTTTTTAAGCAAGATTTAAAATCCAGAAGAATTAAAAAGCTATATAAAAAGACAACACTATTAATATATTAGAAGAAAATATAGTAGAAATAATTTAAAAAGCCTTTTTAAGCAAGACTTAAAATTCAGAAATCATAAAGAAAAAAATTGGATAAATTTGACAGGGTCAAGAATTTTTAACTTCTGAATAATGATGTTCACCATAAGCAAAGTTAAGAAATGAGATCGTAATCTACAATTACATAATTACAATCTAGTTATGATTTTAAAGTTATAGACATACACATTTACATGAATATAAAGTTATCCTCCATATCAATACCACAAAAAATGTAACCAATCCATTAGAATAAATGGGAAAGGGATATGAATGAGCAACTTACCAAAAAAGAAAAGGAAATTCAAATCCACAATAAGCATAGAAAAACTGTTCAAACTTACAAGTAACCGGATATGCCATTTTCACCCATAAGACTGGCGAATGAAATAGTGTTGATAAAGTTGCAATGAAACTGCTAGCATGTGTGTAACTTAGTTTACAGAGCAATTTGACGGTATTTAATACAACTGAAATATTCAGACCCAGCAATTCCATGTCAGAAAATGTATCCTAAGGAAACACTTGCACATCTGTACAAGGAGATGTCTAAGATTGTCCACTGCAGAATTGTAACTGTGATCATTTGTAAACAACCTATATATTCATTAGTGGGAAAATAGCTAAACAAATGATGGTATCTGTATACTATGTATCAGTTATAAAAAATGAGGTAGGTTTATATGTACTGACATGAAAATATCCCCAAGACATGCTGTTGAATAAAAAAAAAATCCAGTTGCAGAACAACACAGTTTGATAGTATTTATTTTAAAAAATCACTCCCACAAAACTATGTACGTATATCTATATGTCTATAGATACATAATAATCATCTGGAAGATTACACTACAAATGTAATTTCTATCTTGGAAGAGATATGAAGTAGAAGGTTGAAGGGAGACTTTGGTATTGTTTAACATTTTTACAATGAGAAAAGATCCGCATATTACTAGTGAAATTTACAAATACATTAAAAAATAAATACACATATAAAAAAGTGGCAAAGAAGGCAGTCAGGAACTTTACTGCAACTCCCATATTTTATAAGTGAGAAAACTGAGCTTGAGAGAAACTGGGTGACTGTCTTCAGGTCACACAAGTAGTTAGTGGTAGAACTAGAATTGGAATCCAGGCCCCTGGTCTTCCAGGCCAGGGAGCATCACACAGGTAGTCATCTCTATTATTACCTAGAATCTCTCTTGTTCCATCTAACAATAGAAGTCATTTTGTGAAGTTACCAGGATTGTCATTTTAGGATTATTAGACTAGTACTTTCTTTGTAAATGCTACATAGGTCAAACAGAACCTTTGGGCCCCTGTAGAATGGAACACAACAAAACATCATTATTTTTTCTTATCACCTATTAATCTGAAGACAAATTACCTTGGTAATCACAATACTGGATGTTTTCTCTGTGATGTGCAAAGGGAAAACAATTCACAATAGACTTTGTTTAATGCTTCGTGGTGCTGAATGATTACTTTTATTAAATATGTTTCTATTCTGGCTTTAGTGTTTATCTCTAAAGTCCTCTGTACAATTCTAAAAATATTTTCATTTATACTTTCTGAAAACTTCTTTAGCTCCTGAAACTTGGTCTTCAATAATTGAAGTACTGGGCTTCCCTGGTGGCGCAGTGGTTGAGAGTCCGCCTGCCGATGCACGGGACATGGGTTTGTTCCCCAGTCCGGGAAGATCCCACATGCCGCGGAGTAGCTAGGCCCGTGAGCCATGGCCGCTGAGCCTGCGTGTCCGGAGCCTATGCTCCTCAACGGGAGAGGCCACAACAGTGAGAGGCCCGCGTACCACAAAAAAAATAATAATAATAAAAAAATAATTGAAGTACTAGATAAAGGATAAAGGATACATTCTTTGGATCAACATTCTGGACCCTCCACAATGTAGCCCTAGACAACTGTTGCAGGAATTCTTTTCCCTACTACCCTGCAAGAATTCTTGCCTCTAAGTCACACTGGACTGGGATACTTTGTGCCCCTGGGGCACGTCTTGTCCATTATTACCCCCAGGACATTGTTCAAACTTGTATCCCCTTCCAGTTTGGAATATTCAAACTTATCCATCTACTCACTCCCATGGAAAAGCAGTATTATATAGTGGTTTTAAAAGTACAGGCTCTGGATCAAGACTGAAGTTCAAATGCTACCTCTTACACTTACTGTGTGATCTGAAGAAATTTATTTAACACATCTGAATTTCAGCTTCGTCTTTAAAATGGCAATAATAATACCTACCTCATATGGAGGTTCTGAGGATATATAACTCCCTTAGCACAGTGTCTAAAGCATTTATTATCATTACCTGTCTTTCAGCAATCCCCCCACAACCCTTTTGTCTTCAAATATGTTCAAAAGCATGTGTGGTCACATGCACATGTGAGCTGAGATATGAGCTTACCTATCCACAGAACTCATGTGTGAGGAAAGGCTGATTCTCAACCAAACAACCAACCAGAATCAGGTCAATTGTCCAATAGCACTGTAATAATATCTTCCCCATTCATACCTCAGAGATGATGGAAGCCTACCTTCAGTTCTCAGCTCCACTCTGCATGGACTAGAAGTATTCAATGGCTGACTGCAAAGAAATAGAGATGGGCTGAGCCAAAAGTACTTCCAGAAGTGAGGAGAAATTACAGCTGTCACCCCAAGCAGCATTACAGAGTTAGGACTTGATAGGAGAAAGAAAGATCCACTTCTACACCCAAATATTTCCCCTGGGTCAAATTTACTGGTGCCTGAAATTTTCCCATGAGAATTCTAAGTCTGAAAGATCTGGAATTAGGGGACTTGTGCATGAGTTTCTAAAAAATAAATTGATTGTGGGTATGAAAATTTAAAAGAAGGACTTATGTCTCCAAATTGAGTGATTGGTCTTCATTAAAATGCAAATACCTTATGAAAGGTACAGCATTCAGTTGTTTTCATCCATTTACCCCACAGTGTGAATTTCTGTATCAGGTCTGTTCCAAGAGAAACAACAAGAGAAAGCAAGCTTTCAATGAGGTAGATTAGAGAGAAGAAAAGGTAACTGCTGTGCACATGGGCATCTACCCCTAGGGAGAAAGACACAGGAAGACTGTTGTATGGAAGACATCACTTAAAGATTATGTTCTAATGCAGGGACATTTATTTACAAAGCAGGTTAATAAAAAAAATGCATCCCACTTACTCCTTTATGTACCCAGGCAATCTAAGCTCTCTAGATTGATCAGATATATTAGTATGGGACTATTTCTGTTAGAGGGGATCGCATTAGTCAGTTGTGGGCTAATTTCCTACTATAGTTCCCAGAATTTCAATGGGAAAGAGCATTTGGGCATTATATTTTTCTTTAAAGACACTGATTGATGGTTCATATGATGAACTACCTCCCCCAACCAAAAAGAAATCCTATTTAGAAAATAAAGTAGTGACTTTGAGTATTTGCTACACATAGGAACCTGGGGAAAGAAGGGGGAGGTGGATACCTGGGAGCCAGAAAATGTTGATTCCTACAAAGATAAACCTTCACAACTGGCCTCATCCCCCCACTCAGGTCAAAGTTTCCATGCTGTAAATCAATCCATAGTGGTATCACTATTCTTCCCCTATCACATTGCCATTATCTACTGGTCCCTGAATACTCCAGAAAACCATAAGCTACAGAAAAGCAGAGACTATGGCTTCATCATCAATGGATCCTCAACTCCTTACTTAGTGTCTGGTACCTGAGATATACACAACAGAGTTGAACAAATGACTGAATGAGTGAAGGAATGAATGTGCAAGTGAAAGAATGAATGACTGAACGGAAATCAAGAAAGCAGAATGGAGAAAACTCCTGACTCAGGTCATCCAAGGCCTATGGTGGGAACAGGATATTCTCCTGTGGGAGACTGAGAATGAATTACTTTCCATCACCGTGAGTGAAAACAGTTTAGAGGCCTCAAGTTCAAGAACTGCTGCAAAGCTCCTGGAGCTGTAACAGTCAAACAAAATAAGTCTTTAAAGATCTACCCCCCACACACACTCCAGCTGCCTTCTGGAGACTGCAATAACATCTTCTCCTGGGAACACATGGTCCTCGATCCCCCATACTCTCCTAAGGAGTAGAGAAAGGAGGGAAGAGAAAGGCAGCAGAAAGAGGTTGATATGGCAGAAGCTGTAGTTTAAAGTCCTTAGAATAAGAAGAGCAGTGCCACTTGGCTCTGATTTGTACCCTTATCCATGGTAGCTTCTATGAAACAGGACTTTAATCTACTAAAAGGAAATCAACAGGAAGCTGTCAGCCATATCCCTTCACAAAAGGAGGTGTGATATCCTGCCACACCTCCCTCAACACAAGGACTGCCACCCCAAAGATTCTCCCAATCCCATGCTGGGCTAGAATTGTTGGTTATGAGTTCAAAAAGGAGAGGGCAGATCTATGTGGAGATAGGGAGGGTCTGGGCGTGGTGGATTCACCTGACACCCACACCCACCATGACCACAAACAGGTTTGCAGTAATGTCCATAGATACCCTGCTTCCTTTCAGTTATGGCCCCCCTCAAAGGGGGTTGGAGTGAGAGGAGTAAGCAAATGGAGGAATGATCCTCACACATCAAGAAACTGGAACAGTATTCAAGGTCTTTCCCCAGCACGCACAGAACAACTCTAGAGGTACTTCCACATCACCTTAATTCCCTAAGCATTCCAGCACGTTCCTAAAAGACAAAGGTCTACTATCTCTTCCCTTTAAAAATGCATATTCCTTCTCAAAGCTTCCCCTTCAGAGGCCTCCTTCGGGTCTCAGATAGCCACATGGTTGCCATGGGAACCTGCCCCTCATTTGCCTCTAATCACCTGTTCTAGAGGGATAAAACTTCAACTCTCATTTCTATTAGATGAGATCACATTAATCAGTTATACTAATTTCCTACAGTGTTTCTGAGAATTTCAGCTGGAAATAGCTTTTATGTTTTGTTAAAAGAAGCCAGTTGCTGATCCATGTATTGCACACTGCCACCACCCTTGCCTGCCCCTGTGAAAACCTCTCTGTTTCACACACTTGAATCCAGTCAGATAGTGACTATAAAATTTCAGCCCCTCTACATTAGGTTTAATCCATCAAATTTCAAAGTTGAAACTTTTATATTGTCAAACCTCCAGTGGCTTTTTAAAATAGAAGCTAGAGAAATAAACCCCTTCAATTAGGATAGTACACAAAGTTGTCCGAGAGTCCCATTCATGTGGAACTGGCCTCAGGTCCCTGTGTATAACATCACACAGCATTGTGTCTGAGGAAAGCTACATTTTCTGGATTCTCGGATTTGATCTGAAAGGAAGATGAGAGACCCACAACCTTTCTCTCTTGCCAGCCTCTTCTGCACTGTTCTCTTATTACTGGGAGCTGATACCCTTATGACAGTAGAATTGTGAACAGTTTTTTACACAGAGACTTGGCGTGAGATTGAAATCGCAGCTTCCTCACCCTGAGATGGCTTTCAATTCTCCAGCTCAATTCCCTCTGGCTTCATGATGGAGCCCACAGTATTTCTCCCTCCTTCTGTCCCCCACCTACCCCCTCTGCTCTTCTCACCCCTATCACAGGCCTGAATAGCATAAAGCACTCCAGCTGATGACCCATGACAGTTCAAAGGCCATTCTGCTTCCCCACCCCCACCTTCCTGTCCTGCCCCATACAGAGCATTGTGCTTAGCACAAAGTCCCTTGTAGAAGCTTAATACATACAGACAATAAAGCAGGCGCATTTGCATTTTCAATTCGGGGAGAGATTGGGTTAAGGGAAACTTCAATGTCTGAATATTAGATTGGGAGTATGAATAAAGGACAGGGTCTTCAGGGAAACACCAGAATCAGTGGCCCAAGGAGGCTGGACTCTGGAGACAGGGAGAAGCAAACAAGAAAGCCAGCACCAGGAGAGGGAACTATAAAAAGGGGGTGCAGCTTGCATTAAGCTGGCTCTTGCTCGTGACTTATCTGTGATTCAGAAAGAGTCCAATGCCCCAGCACTAAAAGAGCTGTGCCCCCTCCCCATCTTACAGGGACACAAGAAAGATAAAGAGTAGCAAACCCACAAGAGCAATGGAACACTTCATAGGGAAGAAACTTAGAAATACCCACAGTGTGGTGAATTTTATTAGTGAGCATTATGTCTCTTGCTTTCAGAAAATAACAAATGGCTTCAACAGCTTAAGGCATCGTTACAAACAAAATATATACTGCAACTTCTTTATAACATTTTTCACTATAGAACAAAACAAGGCAGGTCCATCATGGACCCCCTTAAAGGAGCTTTAGTTACTGAAGTATCAAAAGTGTCTTGCCAGGGCTTCCCTGGTGGCGCAGTGGTTGAGAGTCCGCCTGCCGATGCAGGGCACACGGGTTCGTGCCCCGGTCCGGGAAGATCCCACATGCCGCGGAGCGGCTGGGCCCGTGAGCCATGGCCGCTGAGCCTGCGCGTCCTGAGCCTGTGCTCCACAACGGGAGAGGCCACAACAGTGAGAGGCCCGCGTACCGCAAAAAAAGAAAAGAAAAGAAAAGAAAAGTGTCTTGCCATTAGGTGTTCCCAAGGCAAGAAACTTGAGGAAAGTGTTATTGTGATGCCATGGGTAATAAAAGCATCTAACAAAATGAGATACTTTCTTTCCTTTGCAGCAATGACTCTACAGGCTACTAGCAGGACATCCACTGGCCCAGGCCCCCTCATGGTCAATGGCAACAAATCTGTAGAACAAAGGTGAGCATAGCTTGAGTCAAGGTCAATAGCCCTACCACATTAAATCCAAGCAAGGGCATATGAAGAATTTGACAAGCCCACAAATAAAATATCATACATCTGTATGCTTATTTATTCCCTTTTTACTTTCAAAAATAATTGAAGTGGCTTACAATTGGTAAATTCTTGCTACAATTAGACTAAAATCTGTTAACAAAGAATAAAATAAGTGCAAAGGGAAGGAGATGGGAAAAACAAAATATAGTGACCCCCCCTTATTTTTAGTATACTAAAACAATCAAGCATAATTGAGAACCAAGTTTCCTGGCAACCAAGGTGAAAATCAAAACATAATGTTAATACTGGATTATAATAGTACCATCCATGGATTTCTGCAAGATGTGACCCATTTGTCTCATAGTCAATTAAAACGTTTAGCAAGAAAGTATAGTTGAACTGGTCTAAGGACTTAGTGGGATTTAGAAAGTCAAATATCTCCTATACTCTATCACAGCAGACTCGGGACATGAAGCTATCAGATCAGTAGATCTCCCTGGACTTCCCATTGACAATTAGGCCTTTTTTTCTGCCTGAGTACTACCAGTTCCCAGAGCTTCTTGGTCCTTCACAAATCAGTGATACTTGAGAAGAAGACCCATCTGAGGCCTGTTCCTAAATATTCCCAGCTCTTCCTAACCCTGGGGACCAGGCTCAGCTCCTAACTTTTCTGCTAGAGAAGGTCCTAACATGGTTCATCTTAGAATTTGATGGTGTCATCATTGTTGCCTGGAAATTCTCTGGATTCCCTATTAGATCTTTGGTATACAGCTGGTCAGTCCTTCTCTTCAGAAGTTGAAGCTTGCCCTGCATCCTCAGTCTTGAGTGAGCTCTGTGAGCTGCCTGTGGCTTCTCCCTTACCTCTGACACTCCTCCTCTCAGTAGACTCAAAACTCATTCAGATGGAGAATTGTTGTGAACCCTCTGGCTAGAGTGTAGAAGTGGGAATACTTCTGTATGATGGGTTTCATTGATTTCATTGTCTGGCAGAAGAAAGCAGACAAGTTCACTAGGAGAAACAAACTTTTTCCTGGCCCCAACTTTGGAGAAGAATTTGTCATGAGGTTTTATATAAGGAGGAGCATTGAGCAATATAATAGATGATGTCTTGGAACAAGAACAAAATATGGGAAACCAGCTGCTAACTCTACAAAAAACATCAGTGCACAACTGTGCATCTGGTGCTCGTAAATCAAAACCACTGAGTTTATGATGCTGTTGCTGACACTCCAAGACCATGACAATTTAGTCTGGGGCCAGGCACACCCCCATGCTTCCATCCCAACCAGTATTTCCATGATTTTAACAATCTGAGCTTCCAAAATTCTTATTCTCCACTCTCTTCACTGGGCTTTATCTCAGATCTGCCAGATGTGATTAAAGCTATTCCTTGTGATAAGAATCAGGCAGAGAACCTTGTGGTAAGATGTTTATGGGGGTCCCTAATTCCTAGATAGGCAGCAATATTCAGTGCCAAGGAAAAGAAGATAATTGTTATCAAGGAATGACCCTGTAACTCTTGGTCACTGTGCTTGGCAGCCATCCCCAATTCCTCACGTCCCTCAGACTGCTTGATGGAGAAGGCTTTTCTCTGTCCTGAAGTGAGCTGACATGGGGGATTCTCCTAAGGAAAGTGTCTCCTCTTCTCCACTCTCTATTTATTACCCTGAGCTTCACTTTATTGTAGCTTCACTTCCCAAAAAGCAGGAGGTGCCTGCTTGGCAACAAGGATAGGGAAGAGGAGATTTAATATGGAGTTGAAGAGGGAGAGACGAGTTTACCCAGAGAGGGGTTCTAGCCACCTCTGTCTCTGGAGCCAAAGTCTCAGCCTTTCCTCAACTTTCCTCTGCCAGAGAAACTACCCAGGCAAGACAGAAGAACAGTAAGTCCACCATTTTGGAAAAGAGAAGGGGAGAATTCTTCACCTCTTAAGTCCTACCTTCCTTTATACCTCTCTCTGTAAGGGTAGTATGCAAGTAAAGAGACATCTCCTCAGAAAACAGAAATCACCTGCTCCATACTTGATTTCATTTCAACAAAATTCAAGTTTACATAACTCTTCTAACTTCATCCATGCTTACGCCTTCTACTCTAACTCTTGAGGTCCTGGTTCATCTACTCCAGAGATGAAGGACAACTAGTTCCTGCTATAAGGCTACAGTTGAGTGTCTTGTATGCTGTGGTCAGTTGAGTAATGGCCTCCAAAAGTATCCAAGTCCTAATCCCTGGAAACTCCTAATGTTATGTTATATAACAAAAGAGATTTTTCAGATATGATTAAGTTAACAGTCTTGAGATGAGGTTACCTTGGATAATTTGGGTGGACCATAAATGTAATCACAAGTGTCCTTATAAGAGGGAGGCAGAGGGAAATTTGGCTACAGAGGAGAAGACACTATGACATAAACAAAGAGAGATTTGAAGATGATAACACTGCTGTCTTTGAAGATGGAAGGAGTGGCCATGAGCCAAGGAATACAAGGAATGCATCTTGAAGCTGGGGAAAGCAAGGAAACATTGTTCTCTAGAGCCTCTGTAAGGAGCACAGCTCTACTGACACCTTGATTTTAACTCAGTGAAACTGATTTCAGACTTCTGTCTTCCAGAACTGTAAGAGAATAAATCTGTATTGTTTTAAGCCACTAAATTGTGTGGTAATTTATTATAGCAATAGGAAACTAATACAGGAGTACTCTGTTCTGCTTATGTCAGGAAAATTATCCTATCCTACTCTCCTTCCCATCCCATGAGAGATACCCCATAGGATGGAAAAGTCAGCGATCTACTTGAGAATATGGGAAAAGTGAGGACTTAGCCAAAGAGAAATTGTGGAGAGCCTCAGAATGGTGGAAAGAGGTTATCGAAGAGGGAGAAAGGAGTCTATGAAGGAGACGGTGATGTCTGAGGAGGGGCTACATTTGGAGGAGGGGCTACATTTGAAGGAGGGGGCCAATTTGTGGGGAAAGGCTGTGAGGGATTCATAGGCATGGGGATTGAGGAAAGATTTCTCTGCAGTTCTCACTTTCCTTCCGTAAGTCAGTGTAATCCAATGAGGTGTGTTTTGAAAACTCAGATAAAGACTAAGTTGAAATCACAGTTCTGCAATGTTAGGCAAGTCACTTTGCCTCTCTGAGTTTCCATTTCTCTCATCCCTACAGCGTATCAGAATAATTATACTTATCTCATAACGTTGTTTGAAGGAATTAACTGAAATAAGGGACAGGAAATCACTGTGGCTGGCAGATAGTAAGCTCTTAATTAAATTAGTGGCCCTGACCTCCTTGTCCCAGAGAACTCCTTTTAAGCACTCTGCTTTCCTGTTACTCCATTTCCTCTTTCTTGTTTCTTTTGCCTTGGATGCAGGTGACGGCCTCTGCACCACCTACACACAGATACTGTGTAACTTGGCATATGGTCCTGGGCTTAGATTTGGGAACATTAGAAGAGGTGAACTGAGAACAGATGTCCAGGGCCTAGAACTGGCTGAGAGAAGAGGCTATCAGGCACACTCATAGGTAACCATGGCAACTAATTCACATCTTCTGAGTCTGAGACACCTGACTCGGGAGAGGGAGGGTGAGAAAAGGACAGACAGAGCAATAGGGCTTGTGCTGCAAGGTTCTGGTTTGAGAGTAAGGGAAAACCTGGCAAAGGTCAGAGCCTCTACATTCAACTTGGTGCCCTCAAAACTTGTCTTGCCCTCTGTGGCTCAGTCTACCTTGGTTAGAATCTCTCCTCCCAGAATTGCTTCCACTTGAAGCAATGACTTGAGGTCGGGGAGGGGCCTCTTTGGGGAAAAGATATTAGAGGGGATTGGGGTTATATTAGGGGTGTTCTAATACTCTTAACATGGGGAAGAAGAGTCAGAGACACTTTTCACAAACCTCTGAACACCCCCTATAGGAAGGGAATTAGAACTGGAACCAGGTGAGTGGGGATAGTTCTTAATCTGTATCCCTGAACTGGGTGGTTAAAGCCACTAAGTCACCTTCGGTATGAACACTTCTTTGAGTATTTAACAAGTCCTCTGCAATGAAAAGTTAGATTGTTAAGGAAATAGTTTTAGAGATCTGTGCATGCATGCGTGTGTGTGTACATGTGTATGTGTGTGTGTGTGCATGTGTATGTGTGTGTATGTGTGTTAAATATGAGTTAGAGTGTTGTTTACAATAGGTGAGAGGACTGAAAAATGAGGTGAGTGGTTACTGCTAAAACAATAGTTGTCCACTTCACCAGTACACCTAGAGCCATCCTTAGCTCACAGGCTCTTACAATAAAGTGAGTAGGTCACAGATAGAAAGATGGGGAAGGACATTTCTCGGTTGTGGCTTTAATCTTTGCCTTTTGGGCAATGCAGACCAGGCTAGCAAGGATTCTTTCACTGAACCCTTCCTACAGTCCACTGTATTTCCTTTTTTGGGGGTATTTGTGTGTGTATGTGTACTTCCTTCTTAAAGCTTCTCAAAACTTGAGAAAATACTCCACCCCTTGATGGAAGAGAAAGATCATGAATTTTGGAACCAGGGAAACCTGAGTTCACACTTTAGCTCTTGGGTGAGAAAAATATGTCCATCATTTGCTAGTTGTGTGAATTTGTGCAAGTAAATTCTGACCCTCGATTTATTAATCTGTAAAATGTAGGTAATATTACACATATTGCAAGATTGTGAGGATTACCAACAATACATGTAAAGTATATTATATCACCCCCATATTTGCCAAAGCAAACATTCCACCTAGCTCTTAGACCTACCCTTTCTTACATTCATCTGGATCTCGTTCTAGTCACTATTAACCCTTGACACCAAATCTTTACATCTGCACTAGCAATTGTTAGTTAATAAACATTTTCCTTCAGCTAGCAAATATGCTAGGATCATGCATACCCTAAGAAGCGCTTTCAATAGTCGTAGCACCACTTAAGTACCTATTTTGCTCCTTTAATTTCACCACAAAAACTCTGCTGGGCATTTTCTACACCCACTGTGTCCAGTGTGTGACCCCTACTCTCTCTCTTCTTCAACCCCTTGAAATCTGGCTCTATTATGGAACTGTTGCTTGTCAATCACTAAAGATCTTCTAATCACTCAAATTAATAGTATTTTCCCATCTTTCTTTTCCTCTGACTCCTCTACCATACTGACAATGTCAATCACTTAGCCTTCTCAAGATCCCTCTCTCACAATTCCCTGTTTCTCTCCCCTCCCCAGTGACATCCCTCATCTACCTCCATTATAACTGTCCCTCCTTGCCACATCAATTCAATGGCAGCATTCTCCTAAGCTTTTACCTTTGGCTATTGTCTCTCACCAAGTTCATCTCATTCATTTCCATAGTTACAAAGATCACTTTTTAGAAATCTCTCCCTGTTTCAGTCTCAAGTCCAAACTTCTCTCCAGGGTAGCTGTCCAACAACTCTTGTGACTGGCATCACCATTCTTCTAGTTAGAAAGCTTCTAAACCTCAGGGTCCCTTATTTATTTTCTACCCCTCCCTCTTCCTCAACACCCACATCCAGTTAGTCATGAACTGCTTTTTCTTTTCCCTTCACAATGTCTCTCCTCTGGCCATTGCCCTCTTTGGCTTTCTTAGTTCAAGTGCTTAATATACTACCTTACACCCGGACTACTGTATTGCAATAGCCTCTTAGCTGCCTCCAGTTTCTCTCCTTTCCCATCCATCCTCTGCACTGCTGACAGATTAATCTTCTCAAAGCACCACTTTCACTGTCCCTCCACTACTTTAACATTGCCCATGGTTTCCCATTGTTTACAGGATCCAGAGCCCACATCTTATGCTGCCAATAAGATGCTCCACAGTTTGGCTGTAGCTGTCATTCCTCCTCTCCATATGCCCTGTGCTCAAGCCGCACTATGCTGTCATGCCTTTCCATGACCTGACTTGCAAATAGTCTACTGGTTAGTTGCATGCATGGGCTCTGGACTCATATAGGCTCAGGTTCGAAATGTGGCTCTGCCACTTCATATTTGTGTAACATTGGACAATTTATATAGCCTCCCTGGACTCAGTTTCCTCATCTGCAGAATAGGGATAATAGTGGAATCCTGCCTCATAAGCTTATTATAAGGCTTAAATGAGGTAATGCATCTAGACTGCTTAGCACAGTGTCTGGTGCACAGGAAACAGCAAAAAGTGGGGGCAAGAGTTTGCTATCTTTTTATCCATATTTGACCCTCCTCCTCGGTCTCTTGGCTCAATCCATTTCTTCTGCATTGTATGCCCTCTCCTAATCTCACATACTGAAGTCCTTTGCACCCTTTAAGGAACACCTCAAATGCTACATCTTTTAGGAAGCCTTCTCTGCTTCCTCTAATTCAAGCACTTGGCTTGAATCTCTCTCTTGGCATTTTTCATCCCACCTTGGAAAAAAGTCGCCAGCCTTCTGTGTCAGACTGAAAGCTCTTTTCTACCCTAACTGTGTTCTAATCATGTCTATATCGTCCACTGTACCTACCACAGTAGGTGGCACAGAACAGGGACTTAATAAACATCTCTTACCTGACTGTGGCTGGAAATCACATGATTAAATGGAGAGGGCTCAGAGACTGGTAAACCATGACTATGGAGTGATTAAAGTTGCTAGTGGTGGCATTAGCACCGTCTTTCTTTTCTTTCTTTCTTCCCCTAACTCCTACTCCCAGTTATTTTCTTTCCCATCTTGTTCATCTCCTGTCTTTAGTCTTGCTAGTGTGCACCATGGCCATTATTTCATCCTGCTGATGGCCCTTGAAGGGAAAGAGGTTCCTATGACAACCTCAGATCTTGTCCCTTTGTCCTTACCACTTAAGCTTTGATGAAAACCATCTTCCTGTCTACTACAAATTCTTACAAGAGGGGTTCATTAAACTTATGATCCAATTCTCCATCTGGAACCTGTGATAAAAATACAGAGCAGGAAATTAGACTCCTTTATGTAATGGCACTTACTAGCCTGCTCAAATACCAATCACCACTCTATCAATAACATTCTTCAGCTCTTGAAGATTGACTAGCGGAAATTTTGCTTTTAGTCTATAAGTAAACTTTGAGAACTAGTCATCCAATTTTCAAGCTTTCTTTTCCTGGCATCTTCAATGTAAGTCATTTTAAGTACAAAATTATGTCCGTGTTGAATCACCTGTAAGCTTGATTGGTGTCCTCTGAATTTTCAACCATTCACGAAGCCATGTAATTACAGAGAGAAATAAGATATGGTCAGGCCTTTGCCCCCAGGAGATGTACAGTCTTCTAAATAAAGCTTTTATGAACTTTAAATTTTACACGCCACTTGGTGAGAAATATTGGTTCTCCCAGCTCCTGACTCCCAATCACAGCATCAGCATCACTATGGCATTCTGGCTGCTTTTCTTTGCAGTAAATGAAGCTGTTCATCTTTTTTTCTCTCTCTTTTTTTTTCACCAAAGAAAGAAAAGGGGAGAGGACAGAAGGAACTAATATTTGTTGAACATTTATTTTAGCAGATGTTTTTCATAAAAGGCATTTGCATTTAAAACACACAAAAACCTAATGACGTTGTTGTCCCCATTTTACAGATGAGGTAGCTAAAGTGCACTGAACTTAAACAATTTGTCCAAGGTCACCCAACTAGCAAAAGGCCAAGTTGGGATTTGATGGGTTATTTCTGTCTTCAAAGCACATACTCCCTCCACTTTACTACACTACTACCCCTGCGTAAATCAATACCTGTACTCCACAGTAAATCCCTTTTTTTTTGGCACTTCACAGTGGATATGGGTCCCTTTCTATAGGCTCTGGTATCACATTTCCTCACTGCCATCACTTTTCTGTGATCCTCCACTACCAATGGAAGTCAGAATGCTTTCTCCAACTTCCTTGTCTACTCTGCAAGTGAGTCCTCTGTGTGGACTTCATCTTTGAGAACCTGACAAATCTATCTTCTCCATAATGTGATCACCCCCCAAAATGAATCCCCTCATTTTTACCCTAAGAAATAAAGGCCCTAAAAATGCATCTAGTGAATTTCCCAAGGTTGCATTCTAGAAAAAATGAGGCCATCTTTTGCTCCTAATGGGCTTCTTTAGAGAAAGAGGTAACACTGTTCTAGAAAAAATGATGGAGGAGAAGAAGAGGAAGAGGAAGAAGAAGAAGAAGAAGAAGAAGAAGAAGAAGAAGAAGAAGAAGGAGGAGGAGGAGGAGGAGGGGGAGGGGGAGGGGAGGGGGAGGGGAGGGGGAGGGGAGGGGGAGGGGAGGGGGAGGGGAGGGGGAGGGGAGGGGGAGGGGAGGGGGAGGGGGAGGAGAAGAGGAAGACTTCTTGAATTTGTCTTACCAAAGAGTTTTTAGGGATGTAGTGGTAGATGTTTCCCTGCTCCTATCGGAAACCCAGAGAAATCTAGGGTCGCATGTTAACAGATGACAATAATTGGGAATAAAGGCCACTTTAAATTACAGGAATAACTCTATTTAAGAAAATCTACTACTTAAAATTCTATACTTATAAAACAGAGATATAGCAATCACACAAGTAGTCATATTAAAAAATATTGTTCACTCTTCCCAAATTTGCCACAGGGCTTCTTTACTTAGAAAGCCCCCTAAATGAATTTGAAATTAGAATAGTTTTTGAAAAGTTAAAAGATATATACTTTTTAAAGGAGCACACTTACTATATAATTCAAGATATACCCATAGTGGGACTATGCAATGTAGCAGGCATTCAGTAAATGTTTTCTGACTGAATAATAGAATGGAAATCTAAAATGCAACTATTTTCCTCTTGAATACATTCAATAACTTGAATTAACAGCTTTAAATGCTGTCAAATGTCTGAGGCATTTGCTTTAATGAATAGACACAAATTATTTGTAATCAGCAATATTGATTTATACTACGTGTGCTCGATTCTCCTGAGGAGGTTAAGCATGACCCCTGCAACCTTGTTTACAATATCAATTTTCTCAATAAATTTTTCCTTCGTAGCTAGTGCAGTAGTGAGGCTCTGTACATCATTATTCAGAGGATCCCAAATTCATAATGAATTCAAGAAATTTAACAACAAATCAAGGCCTGAAAAGAAGGACTGATATTTTGAAGGGGGCCTCCCAGTAGTATTGAACCAAAACGAAGGGTGAAAGTTTGAAAACACTTTTTATTAGCTGTTGATTCATTACCGAAAATACTCAAGAGGAAATAGTTGTATTTTGGGATCTTTATTTTATTAACTCAGCAAATAATTTGTGCCTACTATGTGCAAAGATTTCCATCACAGATCTATATTCAGTTTTATATTAAATAAGCACCTCAAAAATAAAACCCAAAGATAAACCCATGCACATATGGTCACCTTATCTTTGATAAAGGAGGCAAGAGCAGAAAAGACAGCCTCTTCAATAAGTGGTGCTGGGAAAACTGGACAGGTACATGTAAAAGAATGAAATTAGAACACTCCCTAACACTATACACAAAAATAAACTCAAAATGGATTGAAGACCTAAACGTAAGACCAGACACTATCAAACTCTTAGAGGAAAACACAGGCAGAACACTCTATGACATAAATCACAGCAAGATCCTTTTTGACCCACCTCCTAGGGAAATGGAAATAAAAACAAAAATAAACAAATGGGACCTAATGAAACTTCAAAGCTTTTGCACAGCAAGGGAAACCATAAACAAGACCAAAAGACAACCCTCAGAATGGGAGAAAATATTTGCAAACAAAGCAACTGACAAAGGATTAATCTCCAAAATTTACAAGCAGCTCAATATCAAAAAAACAAACAACCCAATCCAAAAATGGGCAGAAGACCTAAATAGACATTTCTCGAAAGAAGATATACAGATTGCCAACAAACACATGAAAGAATGCTCAACATCGTTAATCCTCAGAGAAATGCAAATCAAAACTACAACAAGATATTATCTCACACCGGTCAGAATGGTCATCATCAAAAACTCTACAAACAATAAATGCTGGGGAGGGTGTGGAGAAAAGGGAACCCTCTTGCACTGTTGGTGGGAATGTGAATTGGTACAGCCACTATGGAGAACAGTATGGAGGTTTCCTAAAAAACTAAAAATAGAACTACCATATGACCCAGCAATCCCCCTACTGGGCATATACCCTAAGAAAATCATAGTTCAAAAAGAGTCATGTACCAAAATGTTCATTGCAGCTCTATTTACAATAGCCAGGACATGGAAGCAACCTAAGTGTCTATCAACAGATGAATGGATAAAGAAGATGTGGCACATATATACAATGGAATATTACTCAGCCATAAAAAGAAACAAAATTGAGTTATTTGTAGTGAGGTGGATGGACCTAGAGTCTGTCATATAGAGTGAAGTAAATCAGAAAGAGAAAAACAAATACCGTATGCTAACACATATATATGGTATCTAAGAAAAAAAATAGGATCATGAAGAACCTAGGGGCAAGACAGGAATAAAGACACAGACCTACTAGAGAATGGACTTGAGGATATGGGGAGGGGGAAGGGTAAGCTGGGACAAAGTGAGAGAGTGGCATGGACATATATACACTACCAAACGTAAAACAGATAGCTAGTGGGAAGCAGCCGCATAGCACAGGAAGATCAGCTCGGTGCTATGTGACCACCTAGAGGGGTGGGTTAGGGAGGGTGGGAGGGAGGGAGACTCAAGAGGGAAGAGATATGGGAACATATGTATATGTATAACTGATTCACTTTGTTATAAAGCAGAAACTAACACACCATTGTAAAGCAATTATACTCCAATCAGGATGTAAAAAAAAAATAGATGTGCTTCACTCTGTGACAGTCTCTAGGTCTATCCACATGTCTGCAAATTGCACAATTTTGTTACTTTTTATTCCTGAGTAGTATTCCATTGTATATATGTACCTCATCTTCTTTATCCATTCTTCTGTTGATGGGCATTTAGGTTGCTCCCATGTAAGCCAGAAAGAGAAAAACAAATACTGTATAATATTGCTTATATGTGGAATCTAGAAAAATGGTAGAAATGAACTTATCTGCAAAGCAGAAATAGAGACACAGAAGTAGAGAACTGACGTATGGATACCGGGGGGAAGGGGGGGTGGAATGAATTGGGAGAATGGGATTGACACTACTGTGTATAAAATAGATAACTAATGAGAACCTACTGTATAGCACAGGGAACTCTACTCAGTGCTCTGTGGTGACCTAAATGGGAAGGAAATCCATAAAAGAGGGGGTATATGTATAGGTATGGCTGATTCACTTTGCTGTACAGCAGAAACTAACACAACATTGTAAAACAACTATACTCCAATAAAAAATAATTTAAAAAATAGATGTGCATTTACTACAAATTAAAGAGAAAATATTTTGAAAGGAACTCTTAGAAGTACTGAACTAGAGGTGGAGAGAAAGGAAAAGGGTTCCAAGACAATATGAAACTGGGATGGAATGTGCTAGAGAAAGAAAGAGGAAATGTAGCTTCAGATCAACCTTTCCCAGTATCCCAGTGTTGCTGAGGGTTGGCCCTGTTCATCACAATAGGGAAGTCTGGCTTCAGAGTAGTAATTGGCTCCTTTGAACCCACAAACTTCAAAGTTCAGGATTTGGTAAGAAATTTGTTGGCACTAGATATTCTGGATACTCTTTGTATACTCTACAATTTTAACTTTTCCAGTGGAAGGAGAAAAAATTATCCTTGGGAAGCAGGCTTAAAGGAAATTGATTTTCATGAGAACAACGTATTGAGCAAACAGGCAGGACCTGACTCCCTAATGGAAGGAAGTTAAGGCAGGATATTAAGATGGGCAGTTAGAGAAGCAGCTAGACTGAGAATGTTCTTGATGGAGGATTCTGATTCTCTGTCAAAGTGAGTGAAGCAAACCAGATCATGGGGTCATGGGCAAGCCCCTCTGTAGAGGAAAAGGACAGTGAGAAGTAAGAAAAATCTCTCTGGACTTCTGTCAAGAGTGACCATATTAAAGCTTGCAGATTTTGGCTGGGATGGGAAAAAAGCTATACCAATAAATATTTATTAAGATCCTACTGGGGGCTCATTTCTTACGTTAGATATGTGAAGGAGATCAGAGGAGAACAGTAGAAAAACTACAAGATTGCACCTACTTTTTTTTTTTCTTTTTTTTTTTTTTGCGGTACGCGGGCCTCTCACTGCTGTGGCCTCTCCCGTTGCGGAGCACAGGCTCAGGACGCGCAGGCTCAGCGGCCATGGATCACGGGCCCAGCCGCTCCGCAGCATGTGGGATCTTCCCGGACCGGGGCACGAGCCCGCGTCCCCTGCATCGGCAGACGGAATCTCAACCACTGCGCCACCAGGGAAGCCCTGCACCTACTTTTGAGGCACTTACAACTTTGTGAGGGAGACACATAAAACATCTGAAGAGTAATCGTACACACAGGTACACATTGTCAAATGAACATGAGACTGAGCACTTACAGAGTGCTGAGCACCTCACCAAAACTTCATATAGATTTTCTCATTCAACTCTAATGAAAACACTCTAAGGTAGTTTTATTATTATAATTATTCTCTATTTTGCAGCTGAGAAAATTGAAGCACCACGAGGTTAAGTTACTTGCCCAGAGTCACACAGAGAGTATGTGGTGGAGTCAGAACACAGACTCAGGTCTACCTGACACAAAAGACCATGCTCTTAACTACTACAATATACTACTTCCCTGTGACATGATAAAGCCTTTGGTACAGACCAAAGATACCTCGTCACTGTGACTATTGCAGCTTCCTAACCACTGTAAATCTGTCATGATCAGTGAAGAAGAGGAGTCTAGGAGCAGAAAGCTTCAAAAAGAAAAAGAAAATGTGAGTGGTGACAGATAGTGCTCTTGAATGCTACAAAATGGGGATTAGAAAGCAGTGAGTAGGAGGGGTACTGAGGTTTTCTCCATTGTTAGAGTCAAACAGCAGGACTATGAGTGAAAGAGGCAAGAAAAGAAATGTTACCACTATTCAAATGCGTAACACCATGAGCATATGAGCAGATAAGAATTAGAATGATGGATCTAGATGTTTCAGTTCTCCTGGATATAAGGAAATGGAGCAGGCATAGAAAGTCTAGCAAATGCTATTTCTTGACTCAGAGGACAAGATGAACATGAGAAGTCAATTAAAAAAATATAACAGGGGGGCTTCCCTGGTGGCGCAGTGGTTGAGAGTCCGCCTGCCGATGCAGGGAACACGGGTTCATGCCCCCATCCGGGAGGATCCCACATGCCGCAGAGCAGCTGGGTCCGTGAGCCATGGCCGCTGAGCCTGCACGTGCAGAGCCTGTGCTCCGCAACGGAAGAGGCCACAACAGTGAGAGGCCCGCGTACCACAAAAAAAAAAAAAAAAAAAAAAAAAAAAAAATATATATATATATATATATATATATATATATATATATATATAACAGGTTAAAAAGTAAACTCCTCATTCAAACTGGGTATTTGGTATTGTGGAGACCATTTTTTTTTCTCTAGAATGGTTTATTGACAGAATGTTTTCTGAATTCCACCAATTTCGGATTTTTGCTATAAAGTAACAACCATAATGAGTCTATGTTGAGGTAAAGGGAAACTTAGGTGTTTATACAGATTATTTAGACTCTCAAATTTTTATATGAAATATCTTGACAGTTTGGGACCAAAAGTATGAGCCTGTTATTCTTTGCACAACTTACTAGGATAATCGTTGCCATTCTTCACATTTAGGCTAGGTATGTCACACAATGACACATCACATATCATTTGGCCCAAGATATTTCCTGGCCCATTTCATTGTCTGTCGTGTTGACAAATGGAACAGAACAGGGGGAAAGTATTTGGCACCAAAGAATATAGTTGAATTAGAAATATCTGTCACCAGGTCTCAATAATGCCTATCTCCCAGTCTGTTTCTGGGTCTCAGTAATGTTTGTTTCAGCCATCGCAGCAATGCCTGTCTCCTGGTTTCAATAACGCCTATGTCTAGGTCTCAAGGTGCAAGAACACAAATAACAAAATCATTCCCCTGGACACCAAGGGGTTTCTTGCATTAATGTACAATTCCTTTAAAAAGTGATCTGTCTATAATGTTCCACAAGTTGTGCTCAAAGGAAACTAAACTTATAATCAAATTTTCCTGCTGCATGGCACAAATTTGAATTATTCAAGAAAGGCACTACTTATAGACAGAGTTGATCAAAAAAAAAACCCCAACTTCATCTATTGGTAGAAGAGCTAGTATAGTACTAGTTAAGGATTTCTTCTCTGCTCTGCTTTTTCAAAGACTGTCTCTGGGTAGTTTTCCTGCTCACCAGCCTAGTATCTCTCAGATATCACTTTCAGCAACAGGTTTATATGTTTAGGATGACCTAAAGAGTGAGGACTGGGCTACCAAGATGACCTTCTGTACCTACCAATTATCCCTGATATCATTAAACAACTGCCCCTGATATCAGTATAGTATAACTTTGGGGAGAAAAAAGAGCTAGGGACACATTTGCATGTCATGTGTTTGTTGCTTACTTTTTAAAAAATGGATAGAGTTGGGGGTCTGAAGAAAGGGAGAGCACTGGGTTTCTAACTGTTTTAGAATGTATGACATGATGATTTAATATATGTATACATTATGAAATGATTACCACAATCAAGTTAGTTAACACACCCATCACCTCATGTAGTTACCTTCTTTTTTTGTGGTGAGAGCACCTAAAATCTACGCTCTTAGAGAATTCAAGTATACAATGCAGTATTATTAACTATAGTCACCATGCTGTACATTATTCATCTTATAACTGAAAGTTTGTACCCTTTGACCAACATCTTCCCATTTTCCCCACCCTACACACCCAGCCCCTGGTAACCACGTCTGTAGTCTCTGGTCTATCAGCTCATCTTTTTTAGATTCCACATGTAAGTGAGATCATACAGCATCTATCTTTCTCTGTCTGACTTATTTCACTTAGCATAATGCCCTCTAGGTTCAGCTATGTTGTTGCAAATGACAGGAATTTCCTTCTTTTTTAAGGCTGAATAATATTCTATTGTATGTGTAGACCACATTTTATTTATTTGTTTATCCACCAGTGGACATTTAGGTTGTTTCTATATCTTGGCTGTAATGAACATTGCTGCAATTAACATGGGGATGCAGATATCTCTTTGAGATATTGGTTTCATTTCCTTTAGGTATATACTCAGCAGTGGGATTGCTGGATCAGACGGTATATGATAGGTATAGCCAGATCATTGCTCTCCTTATCAAGCTGTATATTTCTCCCTTCCAGCAGTTAATCTTCAGCCATTCTTTGGATTCCTCCTCACTACCCCCTTTTCCAAGAGGTTTTCCTGGATTGACTCTAGAAGAGGTAATGAATTTGAGCTCATTCCCTAGTCTCTCATTCCCTAGTTATGTTGCTACACTTTCAATTTTATTATTGTGCTTTTGCAATTATTAGCATCTTGGAGATGGTGGGGGGAGGTAAATTTGGGGGATTTTATTTTACACTGGGCACCAATTTTTCATGTTAATGAATACCTTTTGGTAATTATAAGGATATAGAAGAATTAATGCCAAGACAAGTCCTGATTAAGGGAACGTCAAGGGAAAGGGGGAAAGGGTATATGTTTAATTAGATTTTCTGGGTAACTGAAGGGTAAGAGCAAAGCTGTTTTCCACTGTATTTGCTAAAAACAATATTCCACTAAAATATCTGAGTCCACTGTCGCAACTTAGTAAATCAAGTATAATGATATACTTGAATCACTCTTTACTGATTGAAGATCTTTCAGAGCCTCCAGCCATTATTCTGAGCATTAATTCTGATTGACCAGAACTACAAATGAAATGAAGAGAGAAAGAGTAGAACTGAATGTATTCCAACCCCGAGACATCTGAAAATTGTTTTCTTGACTAAGCTTGTTTCATTACCTGTCTCTTTCACACAAAGGCAAGATGAGACAAAAGAATTTTTTTTTAAATCTCAGATAATTGAAAGCTCTGGGTAGATGGGTTGCCATTAATGAAGGTTTCTTGGAGACCCACACTGAAGAGAGTCTAACAGTCCTCCATGGAATTGTGCTTTCCTGTGCTTCGTATGCCCAGGATGCTCCCGATATGCAGTTGCTAACCCTGTGCTTTGAGCAATTTCTACAGAGTGAGTAAAGGTTATACAGACACTTTCACTCTCTTCCCTTGTCCCTTTTGAGACCAAGGACAAGAGTTTGTCAGACTTTTACTTAAGCTTGTTGTGTGGCCACAGTGAGAGCCCTGTCTCTCAGGACCAGGGCTCAGTCTGTTACCAGATTACTGACCCATATGAAGATTGAAACTGTCATCCTAGCAATGGATCATAACCCACTAGATCTAACAAAAAGGAAGGAAGGAAGGAAGGAAGGAAGGAAGGAAGGAAGGAAGGAAGGAAGCAAGGAAGGAAGGAAGGAAGGAAGGAAGGAAGGAAGGAAGGAAGGAAGGAAGGAAGGAAGGAAAGCAAAAGAAAATTCCCCTCAAACTAAATTACCTACTTGGTCATCCCATCTCAGGAAAAGAGATGATCATGTATGCAGTTGCTTAAGCCAAAAGCCTGGGATTCATCCTTAATTCCTTCCTGTTCTTCATGCCCTCTTCTAATGCAATTCATCTGCAATCTATGTCATTTCATTAAAGTAAACTTTTTATTAAAGTATAATATGCATACAGAAAAGTATGAAAATATATATCAATTCTACTATGTAAAAAGCCTTAAAATTAATCCACCTTATCCATCCCAACTTGATCCTACCATTTCTTACCTGTATTAATATATTAGCTTCCTCACCAGTTTTCTCACCTTCCCTTTTAGCCCTTAACCGTCCATTCTCCACATAGAAGCTTGAGGGATCTTTTCAAATTGTAAATCAGATATGCATTCTACAAATTCACCTCCTATCACTATTTCCCTCACCTGCCTTACCTGTTGCCCTCCAGCCACAGTTGTTTTTTGCTGTTTGCTTGTATGTTTTATTCTTCCAGTATTCAAGTGCTTATCTCACTCAGGGCCTTTGCACATGTTGCCTCTCTACCTGTAATACCTCACCTCTGACTGTTCTCATAGCTGGCTACTCCATATTCATCAGATCTCAGCTTAAATATGACTTCTTCTTCAGAGAGATCTTCCCTGACCATTTTGCCAAAACAAGGTCACCTCTCCCCATACTGTTTTTTATATTAAGACCCTGTATTTTATATTAATACCCACATAGAATTGATCACAATACTAGTTTTACAGTTATTTTTGAGACCACTTCCACTAGTAGGATGTAAGCTCTGGAAACATTGAGACCATGACTTTCCTGTTCATAATTTTATCTCCAATGCCTACCTAGCCCAATATATGACACATAGTAGGTGTCCAAAACTACGTGGTGAGTGAATAGATGACTGAATGAAAGAATGAATAGAATTCTGAGTTGAAACTTCTCTTTTATGATATCATTACTCTGTCTTCACTGCAAGAAAAGAGAGGATGGGCAAGGATTTAGGGAAGCTGGTGTGCCTTTGAATTTGGAGGCACCAAGGAGCACACCTGTAAACCAAAAAGGGAAAATCAAGTTTATTCATTGTTAATTAATGAGACTTGGGATTGAATGATAAAAATCTAATGATGTTAATTTTGATTCTCAATGCTGGCTGCCAGTCTCTGAAGACAAGGTAAAATGGTAAGTAACAGGACACTGCAGCTTAATCCCACAATTAGGAAGCAGCTATCACCCCCAGGGACAACTCTAGTTACTGACTGATTTTCCTTACACACTGTAATTACATTCAGTACCACCTTAGGCTCCCTAAGTGTCCTGGATACCCCCATTATAGGTGGACCTTCCTCTACACAAGCCCTGTGTATTAACAACCCATATCGGTACAAAGGATAAATTATGGAGAAATTCTTTCATGTCACAGAAGCATTCTTAACAAGAGTCCTTTGAATAGCCAGTTCTCCGAGTGGATTTAAAATAGGACTTCATTTACAAAAATATGACTTAACTGTAATCTTTTAGGGACACATTGTCATTACCCCAAGCAAAGCAGCAAAGATGGCTTTTATTCCCTGGCCTCAGATTGAGCCTTCAGCCTAGAACACCAACTGAACCAAGCCGCTAACTGTGGCCTCACACTTACCCCTAATTTAGGCCACAGCACAGATTGATTGTTAATCCTATCACACGGCTCAGGCGCTAAGACCAGACAACCATTTAACAAATCTGGGTCTTTGAGCTGGGGGGGTGGGGGTGTGCTTGTGGGGATGGAGGAACTGCATCCATGACTCACTGTTAACCCATCCCCGCTGCTGGAAAAAAAAATAACTCTAAATGCACATCCTACTGCTTGTGAGTCAAGAATGTCATTTTCATTTATGAAGGATGGAACATAATTTTTCTCTAACATTTCAAGTGAATAACTTTACATACATTTTCCCCCCAATTTCCATAGGAATTTGATGCCATGGAAGCAATCAGCTCCATGTCCCCAGAGCCTGGCAGAAACTCTTATTTTTCTTACACATACTTTAAGATCAGTAGTTCTGAATTCCCCTCCTCCCTCCAATTACGTTCCTGGTGAAACCCACCCTGACTTAGGGGTTCGGGGGGAGATAGGGTGGTGTGAATTCTAATTCTATTTTATCATTTTGGACTCACATTTCCATTGAGTCTTAAAAGCTGAGTTTCAGAAGTTCAGAGAAGCTTCCGCACCATGTCCCCATTAAGAGGTGTTTGCCTCCCACTGTGAGCGGGCTTCCCTGGTGGCGCAGTGGTTGAGAGTCCGCCTGCCGATGCGGGGGACGCGGGTTCGTGCCCCAGTCCGGGAAGATCCCACGTGCCGCGGAGCGTTGGGCCCGTGAGCCATGGCCGCTGAGCCTGCGCGTCCGGAGCCTGTGGTCCGCAACGGGAGAGGCCACAGCAGTGAGAGGCCCGCGTACCGCAAAAAAAAAAAAAAGAGGTGTTTGCCTCCCACTGTGAGAATCCCAAAGGTAGATTCATCACAGGTTATGTCAAAAAAAAAGAGTGGAAAACAGCAAAGGAGACACCCTCTCTGTTAACTCTCCAAGGCATAGCTTCTGATTTCACTATAACTATTAGGTAAATACATCTAGTAGAACAAAACAGAAAATTTATTCCAGAGGAGAAAAGACAGGGTCTTTGAGTTTTATAATATATGGCATATCTGGTACTGTTGCCCCCCTCCAGTAGCATGGCTCTTTTTCTAACTGGCTATATTTCTCTCCTTTCCTCAGGTATAATGCGTGAATATCACAGATATGGGTAATCTGACCATTCTCAATGAATTTCTCCTCCTGGGATTTGGGAGTCTCCATGGGTTACAGTTTTTTCTTTTGGGGATATTTCTGGGAATCTATGTAGTGACCTTGCTGGGGAACATTCTTACCCTTATAGTCATTTCCCTTGATTGCAGCATCCAAACACCCATGTACTTCTTTCTGTCCAATTTCTCCTTTAAGATCTGGTACACTACCTCCATTGCCCCTAAGAAGCTGCAGACCCTTCTCTTAGGTCCCCAGGTGATTTCCTTTGTAGGATGTGTGGTCCAGTTTTACTTCTTCGGTTCCATGGCAGTAGTTGAGCACTTTCTTCTGGCAGCCATGTCTTATGACCGCTAATTTGCTATCTGCAGCCCCCTCCAGTACCCATCCCTCATGAACCTCCACACATGTATCCTGCTTGCAGGTGGGTCTTGGCTGGGTGAGTTCCTAACCCCTGTGGTCACTGTTACCATGACTTTCCAGCTGCCCTTCTGTCCAGCCTATAAGTCTGACCATTTATTCTGTGACCTGACCCCTGTGCTGTAGCTGGTCTGTTCTGATACTGAGAGAGTGGAGGAAATCACTTTCCTACTGGCCTCCTTTGTCACTATGGTGCCCTTCCTACTCACTGTAGCCTCCTATATCCACATTGTTGCTGCTGTCTTCAGGATTCCATCAGCTGCAGGAAAGCAATGGGCCTTCTCCACCTGCTCTTCCCACCTCATATTGGTCACTCTGTACCATGGAACACTGGAAACAGTGTATGCCATTCCCACAGCAACCCAGGCTGTTGCCCTGAACAAGATCTTCTCCCTGTTCTATACTGTGGTCACTCCCATGGTCAACCCCACCGTGTATAGCTTGAGAAACAAGGATGTTAAAAAGCCAGTGAGGAGGCTTATGAGTCAGTGGGTATATGCTAAAAGGACCTAATGGCCCTCACCATCCACAGGGAGTCTTTTTTCTCAGAGCAGCCTGGGCTTCTGTGAAGGAAGCCAAGCACTAGGCTTTGTACTTGGGGGCTCAGACCACTGCTGCTCCCTCCTTCCAGAGAAATAGCCAACAGAGCAGGGACCACCCCTGAGGTCCTATAGCCTAAAGCCCTTGGGAATACCAGGTTAATCCTTGCATGGTAAAATTAAGTTTGCCAGACAAGTGACTCCCTCAGGCTATTCTACCAAGCCTTTTAGGGGAAAATTCTAAAGACCCAAATTTGTTTGACACAAAAGTCTATCTCTCTGTCTTTGTCTCTTTCTCTGTCTCTCTCTTTCTGTATGTGTGGTATAGAAATACCTGTTGGTGTTAAGGTTTTTGGTTTCATTATGTGCACATGCCCAATGTGCCCATGTGTACACACACACACACACACACACACACCTACATACACGCGTAGTCACCATACCCTTCCCATACAAACTTAGGTGCCCTTCACTGTGCCTCTCCTCAAGGTTCATGCACATTCACCTCACCTTCTGTGGTTTCTTAGATCATCTGCCTCTCCACTGATCAGAACAATCTCTAAAATCCTAGAGAAGCTATTGACTGTTCTACTCACTTGAAAAGGTAGTTAATCAAGACCCTTGAAGACTGGAATAACATCATCCTTATTACTCTTAATGTCCCCAGCATGGTGCTCTGCACAGATGCAAAATAATTATTTGTTGATTGAATAATTCAATGACTTACCAAAGCAATGGAGGTTTGGTGGATGAAGAGAGTAAAATAAGTCACTTTCTTTCTGCCTACACTGGCCTCTCCTCCTATTTCCTCCTCGTGGTCATAGACACCCCCATCTCCCTCCACAGGCAGCTCTCACTGAGCACCACAGCCTTGCTCCTTGCCATGTCCCCTCATCCACCCTCCCCACAGTGGCAGATGTATCTTCCTAAAACCCAAAACTGACCCTATTATTTCCCTGTTTATCACTCTCCGTGGTTCTCCAGTGCCACTGGGATGGAATCAGAGATCCTCAGCCTGACTTGTGGCCACCTCTTGACCTCACCCCTCACCAATCTCCTTCTCCCCCTTTGTGCTCTAGCCACACCAAACTTCTCAAATAGAGTTGGAAACTCCTTAAAGGGAAGATCATATGCTCACCGTGTCTCTTCAACAGTATCTAGATCCAGAGTGGGACAAAAAGTAGTTGCTCAAATAAGACGTCTTCAATCGAACTGTAATGGGACTCTCACCTTCCTTTCCTCTTTGTTTCCATTTATTGGCTTCTGGCCTATGAAGCAGCTTTGACTTGAGGAAAAGGTAACCTGGACTGACTGTCAGTGATATGTGTGTGTGTGTGTGTGTGTGTGCGTGTGTGTGTGTGTGTGTGTGTGTGTTTTACCTCATTTCACCTGCCTACCCTCCAGGTGGGCACCACCAGGAGCACAGATAGACTCCCTCCCCCCAAAAAACCTCCTCCTACAATATGAGTCAAAGAATGCCAAGCAGTTTGGGAAACACTTTCCCAGCTGGTTCTTCCTACTCCCTTCCTGATCACCCACAGAGTTCCCTCTTGTATAGGGTCTAATTGTCTCTAATCTAGCTTTAACTTCTTGTAATTACCCTCAATTAGGAAATAGAGCCTGCAGAACACACTCCTTGTGGTTAAGACATGAATCCAGTGCAGAAGTGTAATTACTTTTCAGCCTCTCAGGGGTTCTGCCTAGCCTTCTGTGCAGATGCACAGAGTGGAAATGCTTCATCTGCTCTATGCATACATGTTTTTCTTTTTTTCTTGAACCCAGGTTTTTGATATAGGTTGAGGGTTTTGTTTAGTGCATTGGCCATTGGGAATTTGTTTTTAATTTACTGGTTATAGGTCAACTGAGCTTAGAAACCTTCAACTACTTCCCATTGCCCTTAATAAAGTCCAAATGCCCCATGGAAGTAACCAACATTATCTGTCAACATCCAAGGACTCCTGTAGCCCATCTAGAGCCTGGTCATGGCCAAAAAACGATATACCACTTGTCTCAATCTCCAGTCTCATCTTTTGTTGCTTGTTTGCTCTCTGAACTCCTTTCCTTCCTGGATGTCTTTAAGTTCTTCAAACCTGTTTGCCTCCTCATAACTTTCACACATGCTGTTCTTTCTCCCCTTCCTTACTCCACTTTTCACCTGGCTCATTCTTTGGGTTCCACCCAGTCTCTTTATCATATGCTCTTAGAGCATCCTAGCTTTTTCACTTTTTCATTATAAATTTCTCACAACTGCATTTGAATATTCTGCATGATATAATATAGATACAGATATATATCCTCTACCTGGATTATCAACTTCACAAAGGCAGGATCTGTGTCTGTTTTGTTTGAACACTACATCCCTAGTACCCACAGAGCTTAACAAGGAATAATTGTTCAATAGATACTTGTTAATAAAAGAATACAAAAGAGCCATCTAAAGTTACTTCATTTATTTGATAAAGCATTATGTTGCTTTCACTCAAGATACAGTTATTTAATCTTTTTGTGGCCCAGTTAGTTTCACTCTGTTCCCAAGACCACAGTGTACCTCCCTATTCCCTGCCAATCATCACACAAATGTGTATAATTCCGATGAGGGAACTGGAGGAGGGTGTATGGCTCAGGACAGCTCATCCCTACTGGTGAGAAATATGTCAAAGTGCATGTCCTGCTCACAGTGGTAGTACAGCTTCCCTACTGAACACAAAAGGCAACATTTTTTTTTGATTATGGTGCTTTGGTTGATACACTGCTTCCACAGTGTGAATAGTCTTTCTCTATTCAGTGAAACATTATGTTAATGATTGGACAGAGTAATTAATAGCAGATCAGATTACATTTTCATGTCTCTGTACAAGCCAAAGAGAAATTATCCTCATTAACCTGATCGGTACAAACTGTCATACTAGATTAGAAGAGATCCAGCTTCAGTTTATACCTTAACCCTCACTGTTTTGGCCAGATGGCTTGCTGATACCTCAGTGGCTGCTCAGGAAAGAGGGAGAAGAAATCTGGAATGGGCAAGTCAGGGGCAAGAAAAAACAACATGAGCTTCAGTCTTGCCCTAAAGGAAGCTTGCCAACAGCACCTGCCTCAACACTAGGAACCCATCCACATTAGCTTTTCTATACAAGGGGGTTAGGCTAGGATGTGGGGAAGGCTGCATGACTCTCACGGCAATGACACTAATTGTGAAATGTTATAATTGTGCTCCAGAGCATTATATTTGGAAGTAGAACACCAGAGAAAGGACCTAGAGATGGATTTAAGTACCTTAAGAGTAGAGGACTGCCAAGAGATAGACAAGTATCAAGAACCCAGGCAAACGAACTGGGGTTCAGAGTGGGATTGAAAGGTTAAGAATAGAGGCAAACAATATTTAGGGTATTCCACTGTTTCTAAACTTTAACCCATTATCTGTTTCTTCAGTTTCTCAAGCTCTATAGATTCTTCAAGTTTAACTTCTATGTCCAACTTCATCTGTAGTGCAAGATCATTCGCAGCATAAATATGAATGAAGATACAAGCGAAATGTGGGGACATGGTGTCTGGTATCACTACTCTTCTAGCTGCTCAAGATTAGGGTTTAATAAAGCTGATATAAAACAGTGTTTCACAGTACTAGTAAAGTAATAGGAGGGATCATGTGAAAAACACATCAGAATTTTTATATCCAAATGAGAGTTATCCCCTTCACAATAAAAATTAATTTAAAAAAAGAAGAAAAACAAATAAGTTGAATTCTTTTTTGTTTTGTTTTGTTTTTACTAATTTTTATTGGAGTATAGCTGCTTTACTATGTTGTGTTAGTTTCTGCTGTACAGAAAAGTGAATCAGCCACACATATACATATATCCCCACTTTTTTGGATTTCCTTCCCACTTAGGTCACCACAGAGCATTGAGTAGAGTTCTCTGTGCTATACAGTAGGTTCTCATTAGATATCTATTTTATACACAGTATCAATAGTGTATATATGTCAATCCCAGTCTCCCAATTCATCACTCCCCCCTTCCCCCATGGTATCCATATGTTTTTTCTCTAGTCTGGATCTCTATTTCTGCTTTGCAAATCATTTATACCATTTTTCTATATTCCACATATATGTGCTAATATACAATATTTGTTTTCCTCTTTCTGACTTACTTCAATCTGTGTGACAGTCTCTAGGTCCATTAACGTCTCTGCAAATGACCCCATTTCATTCCTTTTTATGGCTGAGTAATATTCCATTGTACATATGTACCACATCTCTTTATCCATTCCTCTGTTGATGGGCATTTAGGTTGCTTCCATGACCTGGCTATTGTAAATAGTGCTGCAATGAACATTGGGGTGCATGTGTCTTTTTGAATTATGGTTTTCTCTGAGTATATGCCCAGGAGTGGGATTGCTGTGTCATATGGTAATTCTATTTTTAGTTTTTTAAGGAACCTCCATACTGTTCTCCATAGTGGCTGTATCAATTTACATTCCCACCAATGGTGCAAGAGGGTTCCCTTTTCTCCACACCCTCTCCAGCATTTATTGTTTGTAGATTTTTTGATGATGGTCATTCTGACCGGTGTGAGGTGATACCTCATTGTAGTTTTCATTTGCATTTTTCTAATAATTAGTGATGTTGAACACCTTTTCATGGGTTTGTTGGCCATCTGTATGTCTTCTTTGGAGAAATGTCTATTTAGGTCTTCTGCCAATTTTTGGATTGGGTTGGGTTTTTTTTTTTGATATTGAGCTGCATGAGCTCTTTGTATATTTTGGAAATTAATCTCCTGTCAGTTGCTTCAATTGCAAATATTTTCTCCCATTCTGAGGGTTGTCTTTTCATATGGTTTATGGTTTCCTTTGCTGTGCAAAAGATTTTAAGTTGAATTAGGTCCCATTTGTTTATTTTTATTTTTATTTTCATTACTCTAAGAGGTGGGTCAAAGAAGATCTTGTTGAAATTTATGTCAAAGAGTGTTCTGCCTAGGTTTTCCTCTAAGAGTTTTATAGTGTCTGGCCTTACATTTAGGTCTTTAATCCATTTTGAGGGTTTTTTGTGTATGGTGTTAGGGAGTGTTCTAATTTCATTCTTTTACATGTAACTGTCCAGTTTTCTCAGCACCACTTATTGAAGAGGCTGTCTTTTCTCCATTGTATATTCTTGCCTCCTTCATCAGAAATAAGGTGACCATATGTGCATGGGTTTATCTCTGGGCTTTCTATCCTGTTCCATTGATCCATATTTCTGTTTTTGTGCCAGTGCCATACTGTCTTCATTACTGTAGATTTGTAATATAGTCTGAAGTCAGGGAGCCTGATTCCTCCAGCTCCATTTGTCTTTCTCAAGATTGTTTTGGCTATTCAGGGTCTTTTGTGTTTCCCTACCAATTATAAAAATTTTGCTCTAATTCTGTGAAAAACGCCATTGGTAATTTGATATAGATTGAACTGAATCTGTAGATTGCTTTGGGTAGTATAGTCATTTTCACAATATTGATTCTTTTAATCCATGAATATGGTATATCTCTCCATCTGTCTGTGTCATCTTTCATTTCTTTCAAGAGTGTCTTATAGTTTTCTGCATACAGGTCTTTTGCCTCCTTAGGTAGGTTTATCCTTAGGTATGTTTTTTTTTTTTGTTGCAGTGATAAATGGGATTGTTTTCTTAATTTCTGTTTCTGATCTTTCATTTTTAGTGTATAGGAATGTGAGAGATTTCTGTGTATTAAGTTTGTATCCTGCAACTTTACTAAATTCATTGATTAGCTCTCGTAGTTTTCTGGTGGCATCTTTAGGATTTTCTTTGTATAGTATCATGTCATCTGCAAACAGTGACAGTTTTACTTCTTTTCCAATTTGTATTCCTTTCATTTCTTTTTCTTCTATGACTGCCATGGCTAGGACTTCCAAAATTATGTTGAATAATAGTAGCGAGAGTGCACACCTTTGTCTTGTTCCTGATCTTACAGGAAATGCTTTCAGTTTTTCACCATTGAGAGTGATGTTGGCTGTGGGTTTGTCATATATGGCCTTTATTATGATGAGCACAGGTTCCTCCTATGCTCACTTTCTAGAGAGTTTTTATCGTAAATGAGTCTTGAAAAAACTATAGCAAAGATCAAGGAAACTAAAAGCTAGTTCTTTGAGAAGATAAACAAATTTGATAAAACTTTAGCCAGACTCATCAAGAAAAATAGGGAGAGGACTCAGATCAATAAAATTAGAAATAAAAAAGGAGAAGTTACAACTGACACTGCAGAAATATGAAGGACCATAAGAGACTACCACAAGCAACTCTATGCCAATAAACTGGACAACCTGGAAAAAATGGACAAATTCTTAGAAAAGTACAACCTTCCAAGACTGAACCAGGGAGAAATTGAAAATATGAACAGACAAATCACAAGTAATGGAATTGAAAATGTGATTAAAAGTCTTCCAACAAACAGAAGTCCAGGACCAGATGGCTTCACAGACAAATTCTATCAAACGTTTAGAGAAGAGCTAACTCCTATCCTAATCAAACTCTTCCAAAAAATTGCAGAGGGAGGAACACTCCCAAACTCATTCTACGAGGCCACCATCACCCTGATACAAAAACCAGACAAAGATATAACACACAAAAAAGAAAATTACAGGCCAATATCACTGATGAACATAGATGCAAAAATCCTCAACAAAATACTAGTAAATTGAATCCAACAACACATGAAAAGGATCATACACCATGGTCAAGTGGGATTTATCCCAGGGATGCAAGGATTCTTCAATATATGCAAATTAATCAATGTGACACACCATATTAACAAATTGAAGAATAAAAATACCATATGATCATCTCAATAGATAAGTTGAATTCTTTAACTATTATTCTTAAAGTTATGAGCCATTAAATGTTGTCCAGGCTCATGGGTCCAATCAGAGATGGCCAGGACTTAAAGATCAGATAGGCCATCAGGGATTACATTAGCTCTAAAAAGGGCCTAAGTATTATGAAACAAATTTAAGGAGGTGACCAAAATATCAGGGAGACATGGAAGTGGCAATAGTAGAGGTCAACACAAGAAATAGGCAGAAGGAATCCAGGAGTCCCAAGAGCAGATAGAAGTGTAGTATTAAAGTAAGAATTAGAAAGGCCTGAAGAGAGGCAAATCAGTACCCTACTCTTAGGGGAAATGTATTATCAATTGTGGAACCAAATAAGAGATTTGGATTCTAGAGGAAGTTATAAGAAATTAAGCAAGACCCCAATAAATTTATGGGGTGAAAAAGTCAGAGTAAGGCTGAATTTCTAATATTTCCTCTGTGCAAAACTAAAATTGTTCCAAGAGCTTAGGACAGAGCTAAACTCACAGAGATTTTCAAATGCTCTTAGGCACAACCAAAATTGTAAAACTTGTCAACCACAGCACTGTTGTAGTGAAGAAGCCAGTCACATAATTCTAGTAGTACTTTAGAATGACTATCCTATTAGCCTGACTGCCTGCCTTTGAGAATTGAATTCTACATGGACAGTATAATCATTGTTAGCAGAATAGCATCATCGTTGGCAGAATAGTTATCCTCATGTTTAGTTGGATCCTGTACCCTTTTGGGGTCTCTGGCATGCTGAATTTGCTCTGAGGTTTCTAGCACTTTTACTCCTTGGATATACTAGAAAAGCCATCCTCCACCCTGGTTACTATTCTGCTTGAGAACACCTTGTTTTGTCCAACTTCCCTTGAAAGTTCAAAACAAATGTCAAGTCCTTCCTGTTTTCATTCATCACTCAAAATGCACTGATATCTTTTCAAAAACTTCCTTGTGTTTAGTGTTTCTTCCAGAACAAGTTAGCTTCTTCATCCAAATTGGATTCCTAGCCATCATTCTTATAATTGCAAGGCACTAAGACATTTAACAAAGCAAATCTTTGACCTTTTCAATATTTCCATTGGGGTCATTTCGATGACTAGATGATCAATTCATACATCAGCATGGACATCTTTCCTGAACCAATTCTTGCTCTTGATTCTATTCATCCCCTCATGAGTATCTCTTAACACATAAAGTATCTTACTTGCAAATTCATTTCACACAGCATCAATATTGATCCTTTGCTCTACACAATAGCCACTCATTTTTTTCAGTGACATGAAAATAGCATGCATTTCACCACCAGTGCTAGCTAGTGCAAGACTGATTAGCTGATGTTGACAATTTTGTTCCTGAGAGTTAAAACATCGTTCCCGTTTGGCCTTGGTCACAGTTTCAAACATTGAGTAACAACTTCCATTTGGATTGTATAGAGGTAGACTCAAGGATGATTATTTTAGAAATTAGGACACTTATGTTGTCCTTTCTCTTTCATATATTTTGTAATCATCATCCCAGCCAGAACTAGCTGAAGGTCATTGCTCCATGGACTTGAAGGTAGGTAAGTAAGGCTTACTAGGGTCCCTGAGTCTCAGCTTAGTTACTGACATGTACCTGTTATAGCACCCTAGAATATTTGTCTTATCCTATCTCTTGAGGAACTAAAGTATATGGTAGTGGTTAAGATAGCAGGCCGTGGAGTTAGAACTGGGTTTGAAACCTAATTTGACCATTCTCTACCTTGGTTAAGTGAATCCCTTTCAACTAATTGCAGTTTCCTCATTTATACAATGAAAATAATGTCTACCTGCAAAGTTCACAAGGCTTAAATGAAATAATATATGTAAAACACTTAGCTTGATACCTAGCACATACTGAGCTCTCTACTATTAATTGGTGGGAAGACCAGTCTGACTTAGTGAAAAGTCAGAATATCTTTCAAGGCTATAAAGCAATGCCTCCACTAATATTGACTCTTCTTGTTCAGAAACTTGCTTCACCGAGTAATGTCAGAAACATATTCCATTCCAGCCATGCTCCAAGGGGAGGCTGTGACTCTCTCAGGCTTGTGGGATATATTTCTGTTTCCTTGGGACATGACCCCACACCAGTCATTCTTGAGCTAAAGACACTGCAGACCTTTAACTTCCCCACTAAAATGGTCTTGGCTCTCTCTTTTCTTCATCTGCCACTACCACTAGCTAAGGACTGAGAGCTTCCATTAATTCTCTATGTCTCTGTATACCAGGCTGACTTTATTCAAATGAACTTCCTTCTCAATGGATTGATTAACTGAGGTCTTGTTGTTTGTTATTGTTACTTCCAAATATACACAGTGAATTTTATTACCAAGTAGATGGCTTAATGGGATCCATATTAATAAATAGATAAATATAGTCAGGTTTCATGTGAAAATGAAACTTGCATTACCCATGTGGTTCTGTTTAAAGTATTAATTTGCCACCAACCCTCTCCTTTCTTTTTGTAGCTGGTGAAATAGTAAACTCCAAACCTAGTTTATAAATAAGACAGTCCCATATTATGAATTAGTGACATCCAAATTAATGAGGTTTACTTTATCTATATTAACCCTAACTACAATGATATATCACTTATCTGAAAGTTCCCTTCCTAGAAAACATAATTGTCTAGTACTCTCAGCGCTAAAGTCTAAAAATTAACCTTTAAAAACATTAGAACAGCCAAAAGAGATAATATAAAATCTATACATCAAAAGTCATGCAGAAAAAAAAAAAGTCATGCAGAGTACTTAAAGAAAAACTCCTAAGGCTTTCAGTCTTACTTTATACACACTTGTAACTCAGCATGGTTTCTGAGCCTAGGATAGAACAGAAGATGTCAAAGGGCTACTGGAGGCATAAACAATTTAATCAGCAAGCAAAACCTTTAGAAAGAAGACAGGATTCTTCTTAAAAAATAGACAGCCTGGGGCCATTTATTGGATGATTAAACAGTCTGACACACTAAGGACACACCTTATATCCCAGCCCAACTCAATGATTAGTGTCCGTAAAATGACCTGGAATCAACCTGAAAAGGGCAAATTGTGTCAGGTTCACTTGGCATGAAAAAACAGGGATGGGCAAAATAGGTGAAGGGGATTAAGAGATACAAACTTCAGCTTTAAAATAAACATGTCTTGGGGATGTAATGTACACGTAGGGAAGAGTCAGTAATATTGTAACAACTTAGTATGGTGATGGATGGTAACTGGTCTCATTGAGGTGATCATTTCATGATGTATAAAAAATCAAATCACTATGCTGTACAGCTGAAACTAATATAATATTATATGTTAATTGTAAATCAATTTTAAAAATATAGAGACATCCATTTGAAACAATTATAATGAAAAGGACATGGCCACTGCAAGTACACTTCTATTATGTGAAACATGCACTTGCAAACATTTCCTTGCCAACCAATGCCAAACAGATCAGGTGTTAAGGTATCTGCCAACCAAGGCATGTCACGCTAGGTTCTGCCAGCCTGGCTTCAATGAACAGATAAGGGTTTGTAATAAGCCCATTATTTATATGTAAATAAAGCAGATGCTGGTGAAATGTTCATGAAACCTTTTCTCTCCCCTCCCTAAGGTGTCGCACATGTGAATATTACCAGAGTAGGTGGTGTCCCAGTTATTTAAAACTTTGAGTTAATGAGGTGGCTGTTTTGCTGCATCTGTGTGTGGTGGTGGTGGGGGGGGGTATTCTCCAGGGATAAGTCCTGGCGCTCCAGAGAGTTTATTAGACAAAAAGGATACTTGGGGCTGGCCATTTTGCCATACCACCTTCCAGAAGAAATATGTTCCAGCAAGAAAGGAAGATATTGGTAAGGAAAAGTTATTTTTCCAGGTTTCTAATGAAATCAGGAAATTTCCTCTCACCTTGTTACCAATAATAAACATGCTTGCTGGGGGGAGAGAAGTGCAAAATAATGGCCTCCCAAGGAGCTGTTATGCACTTGCTTCTAATAACTCCCCGTGAGCCCATCTCCCAGTGAAGTTCTTTGTAGTTAAAATGCCTTCTTTAACTGAGTCATGTGCGAACAATTAAAACCACCAACTCTGCAGTGAATGCTGTACTAACTCCTTAATCCTAAAAATTAGTGTGCAAAGGAAGGAAGGAAAATGACGAAAGAAGCAGGCTATATGCTATACGAAACGGAGCCACTTACAAACCTAGCTACAGGGAGTGCATATGTTGCTTATAAGTAAATGCACTGGGTGTGTATCTACACAGTATGATTTATGTTCATCTTGTACGGAGACACATATGAAAGATAGTGTGTGTGTATATATTCATACCCATATATATCTGTGCACATGTATGGATGATGAGTGTCTATGTAAACAGAATGTTTACACTGGGGCCATTTAGTGGAGGGATAAAGAGTTCAATACACTTTAACAGAGCTCCTAACAACACCCTATGTTTTAGCCCAGCCCCCAATAATGAGTACCCATAAAGATGGTTTGGGATCATCCAGAAAATGTTGTATCAGGTTCATTTTGGTATAATAAGACAGAAAGCTATCTGTTTGAGAGAAAATAAAAAGACTTTGTTATTTCAAGTTATGCTTCTATTATTTGGGACCTACATGTATAAAGAGCTTCCTTCCCAGCCAGTTGCAGACAGATCAGGTGTTACAGTATATGCCAACCAAAGCAGGTCACACTAGGTTCTGTCACTGTGGGTATGGGTCTGTGTGTCAACATTTTGTGTCTGTGGTGTGTGCATGTGTGTTTGTGTGCACTTGCTCAAGTTGGGGTGTGTTTATGCATGTAGAAATGGGCAGATGTGAGGGGATGTACATTTTTTAAATGAATTCAATCTGATGCGAACACTTGGTTTCTGCTCAGAGTCTTGCCTTGACTATCATTGTTCCTAGTTTCCCTTTCTGGTACCCTATTTTGCCTTTTTCAATGGAGGTCCCATGGATCAAATTTGGCTCAGTTAGAGATTGCTCGGATTATCTGACCCTGCCCAGTAACCCCATTGCCCCATCCTGTAGCCTCAACTGCATCCTCTTGCCAAAGCTGCACCTGTTCTTTGGTCCATTCTAGCCAGAGCTACTTCCTTGAAACTGACCTAATGACCCAGCTTAGGCTAAGTTAAGCACTAGTCCTGGCAGAACTAGGGGCAGAGTAAGGTGACAAGGTTGGACTGTAGGGCTCTGCATGGTGTGAACCAGGTTCCCTTGGGGACAGTAGGAACCTGGATGCATGAGAGGCTGTCTGATGTGGGGAGTACTGATTTGGGGTGGGGGAAGCACACCAGAAGCTCTCAGGATCCTTGATCCAAAGAGAAAACCAAGTGGAGAAGTGAAATGAGAACCAAATGTGAAGGGTTGATGGAGGGTCATCAGTGAGAGGAAGGAAGAGGAGAGAAGAGTAAAAGAAAATATGGAGTGTCCTGGAATACCATTCCAAAGAGAGCCAAGAAGTCCCAATGCTGTCTCTAGGAACACAACAGACAACCATTTATTGAGAGATTACTATATGTCAAGCACTTGCCAGGCACTGGGTGTATCTCAGTAAATAAGACATAGTCCCTTCCTTCAAGGAGCTTGCTGCATATTTGAGGAGATCAAGAAGCAAGTTGTTTTACCTATTTCTGTGTGAGAAGTTCCACAATAGATGTAAGAAAAGACTTCCTGGAAAAATGGAGTTAGGCAGGTGAATAGTGGGGAGGGGAATGAACATTTAAAGGCCACGTTTTGACTTCAGGATAAAGTCCAAATTCCTTGGCTTGGAATAGAAGGCCCTTCATGAATCGGCTCCAGCTTCTCAGTTCTCAGTTGTCACCACCATTGCCCACACACTCTAGATCCAGTCACGTTGGATTTCCTGCAGTAGTTTGGACATGCGCACACTCTCTTTCACTTCCAAACCATTGCAGATGATGATCCCTTTACATGGAATGGCTTCCCCAGGCCCCACCCACGCAATCTACTTATTTGATTCAACTCAGATAACACCTCCGCTGGGAAGTCTTCTCTTAACCTAGCCAACCTCCTGCCTCAGATTGGTTTGGGTGCCTGTATTAGTTTGCTAGGGATGCCATAACAAAGTACCATAAATTGAGTGTACTAAACAACAGAAATTTTTTCTCACAGTTCTGGAAGCCAGAAATTCAAGATCAAGGCAGCATTGATTCCTTCTGAGGGCAGTGAGGAAGAATCTGTCCCATGTCTCTCTCCTAGCTTCTGGTTGTTTGCTGGCAATCTTTGGTGCTTCTTGGCTTACGGACATATCATTCCCATCTCTGCCTTCATCTTCATGTGGTGTTCTCCCTGTATGTGTGTCTTTCTGTCTAACTTTCCCCTTTTTATAAGGCCACCAGTCATATTGAATTAGGGCCCACCTGAACGACCTCATTTTAACTTGATTACCTCTGTAAAGACCCTATCTCCAAATAAGGTCACATTCTGAGATACTGGGCATTAGGATTCCAACATATCTTTCTTTGGGGGACAAAATTCAGCCCATAACAATGACTCTCCCTCCCCAGCACTGACATAAGACCCTACACTTATCATAGCATTAATCAACCCAATTATACTTTTCTGTTTACTTACTTGTCTCTCACCAAACTGTGAGCTGCATGAGAGCAGGGAGCATGCTTTATTCATTGTTGTAACCCTAGTATTTCAATACTTAAAACAAAACCAAGCACATAGTAAGTATTCAGTACATATTTGTCACAGTATAAGTGTCACTCCTTTGATCAGAGGCCAATCCCTTCACATATGCACTGGACCTTGGACCTTCCAGCCTTTTCAGGGACCATAAAATACTATATCCCTCTGGTCTCCTGCATCTTCAACTTCTCCCTTTCTAATAAATTCTTCTTCCTAGTAGTATTAAAATATTTTCTATTACTTCACATTGTAAAAACAAACATCTTCCTTTAAGGTCCTTGTTCCGGCTCTCACCAAATCAATTTCCTTTCAGAACCAGGTTTCTCCAAAGCATTATCTACACATGGTGTCTTCTTTCCGTCACCTTTTATTTCTTTCTCTCACTCCAGTATGACTTCTGCACTCATCACTCTACCAAAAGTTCTTTTAGTGAGGCCATCAATGTCCTCCATGTTATCAGATACAATGGACTCTTCTCTGTCCTCATATTACACCTCCTCTCAGCAGCCTTCAGTATAGTTTACCAGGCTTTCTTCCTTAAAACACTCTCTTCTCTCTACCTGAATGAACCTACACACTTATGGTTTTCCTGCTACCTCTCTATCCCTTCCTCATCCTTATTCTTCCTCTATGTGACCTCTAAATGATGGAATTCACAGGGCCCCATTCTGGGCTCTTTCCTCTTCTCTCTCTAAACTGTTTCTCTACATGATTTCCCCCATTTCCATGATTTTAAATGCCGTCTACATGCTGATGGCTTCTAAATTCTTATTTCTAGCCCAGATATCTCTTCGGAGTTCCAAACCAGTATATTTAACTACCAACTTAATATCCACTGCTATATCAGTATACTCTTATACAAGATTAATCTCATCATTTCTCTTCTCCCCCAAACCTTGTCCTATTCCAGGGTTCTTTCATCTCAGCTAGTGGCACAAGCACATATTCAATTCAAAACCAGTAACCTAAAAGTTATTTTTGATTCCTCCCTCTATAACCCATTACCAAACTCTATAATTCCTACCTCTGACTATATTGAGTTCAATTCATTTCTCCCCATCTCTGCCACTACTCTTCTAGTCCTTACCACCATTGTCTCTCACTGGTAACAATGTAACAGTGTACTAATTGGTTTCCCAATGTCTGTTAGCTCTCCAGTCCCATTAAAAGTCATTTTCCACATAGCAGCCAGATGATCTTAAAACATAAAATGGATCCTGTCACTCTACTAAAAATCATTCAATGAGTTCTAATCTCACAGCAAAATGCAGTGAGGCATGGTATTATCTGGCTTCTGTCTACTTTTCTAGACCCTTCTGTGATGTTCTCCCCTTTGATCACTACATTGTAACCACATTAGCACTTTCTCTGTTCCCCAAACATTCTAAGGTCTTTACTACTGCAGGACCCTGCTGTTATCTAGTCCCTCTGTTGAAATCCTGCCCTACCTTATCAGAGAAGTCTTCTCTGATATTTCCAACCCAATCCAAATTATGTACCTGTTGTGGTCTGAAAGTGGGTTGGAAAAGAATTTCCAGACACAAGGCAGAATGTAAAGAAGATGGAATTTATTAAATGGAATGGTCACTGCCAGAACAGTGGGCTGACTTCCTAGTAGTCTGAGAGAGCGGACCCCGAACATGTGCTATTAGTCAGTTTTTATAGCCAGAGAACAAAAGAATGGTTTTCTGATTGGTCGAAGCACATATAACATCCTTCTGTAGGGTGGGAGTGGGACAGAGCAGATGCCTTTCCTTATTTGGGACAAGAGAGAAACATGTCCCAACGCCCACGTGGGCTCAGGAATTTCGTAACCATCGCAACATGGCGGGGAGGACAACAAGAGTCTGATAGGGTGTGTATCGCTGAAACTTTTTCAGGCACGATTGTCCTTTGTCCTTGAAACACTATTGTCCTTGGAGCACCACAGTACCCTTGTTATATGTCATCCTAGCAGCCTGTGCTTTTCCTTTATAACATTTATCACAGTATTAAATTATGGAGGATCATCAGTATATAGGTAGTACTTGAAGTCAAGGAAATAATAGTAATGTAGTAAGGGAGGAAGACATATAACCATTCAGCTATTCACTCAACAAGTAGTCATTGACTATCTCCTATGCCAAGCACTAAAAATTCAGTGGTAAAACACCAGATAATGTGATTACTGCTCAAACCTAGGTCCACAGTGAATCCCATAGAGATACAGGAGAGTATCACTTTACTCAATGTGTTGGATGGGAGAAAACAACCAGGTAAGATTTCCTGGTAAAGATGATGATGAATCCAAGTGTTAAAATATGATGGGGCATTAACCATGTGAAAAACAAATATAGGCAGGAATTTTCAGGCAAAGGACATGAGTAAGGATGCACATGTATGATATGGTAAATTGTGAGATGGAGCTTGGTGGGAGATGAGGTTGCGAAAGGAAGCAGGAGCAGGGTCATGGAAGACTTTGAATCCCACGCTGAGGAGCTTGGATTTGATCATGTGAAGACAAGTATCAAATGTTGACTGTGTGAAGTGTACTATGCTGGGTACTTGGGGGTACAGCTAGAAATGACTTTCTATCTCTGTCCTGGGAGGGTTTACAATCTCACTGGAAAGATAGGGCATGCACACAAAATGTGAAGAGCAGTGCATGCTTACTTGTCAAATAAAGGGGAATAGAGTACTTCTGAGGGGAATAAATTACATGAGGAAGACAGCAGGGAGAATTCTGAGAGGACATAGTACTTGAGTTGGGTCTTAAAGGAAAAAAGGGGGTGTATTTAGCTAAGCAAGGGACATGCTGAGCTTTTGTGCTTGTTCATATGTTCTACTAAAAGCTTTGTTAGGTCTTTTACATTATGTTGTTTCATATTAATTGTAAAATTATTCTTAAAATTAAGGTAAATAACAATATTGGGATTTTATGTGCAGAGGTTCTCTTTATAGACAGTGCTTTCAAGAACTACATAGTCTACAAACAGTGTAAAAATATATAATCTGAGCAATTTGAGTACCAAGGCCACCAGACTGTAATATCTTTGAGGTCAGATGCTGTATCTACATTGTTCACTATTCTATTCCTAGTACCTAGCACGATGCCTGGATAATATTAGTTTCAATGCATATTTTTGATTGTCTCCCTTAGCAGAGTCTTTTTGCTTCCCTTCTCTCTTGAAATGTAGCTTGAATATATCCGTTGATAATGTTAGATAGCTGGTAGCAGATACAAAAATAAAACAAAAGCACAAGTGAGGCCATCAAGGCTAACTCAGGTACATAGCAGAAGGAGGATCTGGGAGGGGAGCATAAAGAAAGAAATGAAAACACAGTGAGGAGCTATGAATGCTAGAGAAAATTCAACTCAGAAAAGAGTGCCTTGAGGCAATCTACATGTCTAACAAATTGCTGTAAGTGCTTAATGCGCATTTCTCCAAGACTAGTCTTCTAGTGAGCTTCTGTATATTTTATTAGATTCCACTTTTATCTTTCTTAGTCCTAGGCCAAGTGCAGGTGCAGTATTATTAGTCATTTAACACAGTCAGCCTCACTACCAGAACACTTGCCTGAGTGCTAAGCAAATAAATACGGTCCCTTCATTTAGGGAGCTCTCTTATTCTTATCGGGGTAGCATAGTTATTGCTCCTCCTCCAACCCCAAGATCTCCCAGTCTAATTTATAACACACTCACGCACATGCACACACACAGAAGAAACCGAACACAACTAAAGCACACCTGCCAATCCTCACCTCCAGGATTGAGCTTTTGAAGGGATTATATGCTGCATTATTTATTGTCTATCCCAGAATGGTTCCCCTCCCACCAACTAGGAAATACTCCTCCCCTCTCACAGTATAAATATGCTCAAGGAGAGCTAGATCACTTTAATGAAACAGAGACAAATCTACTAACCTTTCCCCCAAATCAGCTAAATAGATGATTTGAAGATTAACCAATATTTCAGGTTATAAAGATTATAATCTATCCTAAGTTTTGCTAATCAGACTGGGAGTTCCCTGAGCACAGGGAGAGTGCCTTGACCTTCAGACTGCCATCATTTTGGTTGATTGAATGAAGCTCATCATTATAGACACAACCCTCAGCTTCCTCAGTGCTTCCTCGACATCTTTGTTTTTGAGGCTGTAGATAAGGCAGTTACACGTGGGAGAGACAACAGTATAGAGCAAGGAGAAGGTATGGTTGAGAATTGGCACCTGGCCAGCCAAGGGCAGAGCACAGACTAACATCAAGGTCCCATAAAACAAAGTCACAACCACTAGATGAGAGGAACAAGTGGAGAATGCCTTCTGCCTACCAGTCATGAAAGGTATATGCAAGACTGTGAAAAGAATCTTCCAGTAGGAGGCTAGGATTAGTCCAAAGGGGGCCAGAGTCACCAGTGCTGTTAGACTCATGCAGACCAGGTTGACTAGCTGGGGATCTGAGTAGGGGAGCTTCTGCAGAGCCTTCAAGTCACAGAAGAAGTGGTCAATCTCATTGCGCCACAGAAGGTCAAGTTGGATAGCAGCCTGGAATGCAGCTGCCACTGTGAAACCACTAACCCATGAGCCAATCACTAGCCCCAAACATATGGCTCCATGCATTAGTGTTGGATAGTGTAAAGGCCGGCAGACAGGTATTGGTCATATGACATCACTGCCAGAAGATAACATTCAGTGCTACCCAGGGCCCCAAAGAAGTAGAGCTGAATAATACAACCTACCATGGAGATCACTCTGTTCTCTCTCAGCAAGTCCACGAGCAACCTGGGCATGATATTCAATGTATAACAGACCTCCAGATATGAGAGGTTTGCCAGAAAGAAGTACATTGGTGTCTGGAGTCCCTGCTGAGTGCTCACCAGGATCACAAGGAGGAGATTCCCAAAAATGGTGGCCAGGTAGACAGCGCCAAACACCAAGAAGAGCAAGGGACCCAATTCCTCGAGGTCTCCAAACCCCAGTATTATTAACTCAGTCACCATTATAGTGGTATTTCCTGGTCTCACAGAAGTCAGAAATTCCTGGAGATGCGTCAGTTTCTTCATATTATTATGTCAGATTACCACTTAGATTTCCTACACAGTACAATTCTAATCAGTGGTTGGAGCTCTGCACTGATTAGGGCATTTGGGGGGGACTGGCTCTCATTTTAGCCAGTTAAATTTGCCCTCAGAAAAACTTTTATGGAAATTAGCTGAACTTGTCATCTAGTCAGGGTGTGGAATAAGGATGAGGAGACTAAATGGTGGAAGGAATGGCTCAGTGAAAATCTGTCCCCATCCCTAAGGAAACAATTCAGAGTACAACTATATAAGACCCCCAAATTCACATCCAAAGGAGACATGTTTAGCCCATGCTTGGCATCCTTTCTGCCATTTTGGGTAGAAGAAATTCCCAAGGAAAACTCTTACTAAATCCTGACAATTCAAAGAAATGGCAGGCCAGATAGCAAATCATAATCACGATCTTCTTTATCAGAGCATGAAATGGAAGGTGAAATGCCAGGACTGAAGCAGAGAATCACTCCACTGATGTTACTGGGCCATCCATGCTTGTTTGCTGGTGACATCTCTGAGACAGTAGAACAGTAGCTGCTGGAGAGACAGTAGATTCTGGAAAACCAGGTGTACTTACTAAATATGTATGAACACAGATTTCTTATTTTTAAATCCTTCCCCATAAGAGGCTGTATTTTAGGCTTCTGGGTACAAAGCCTAGCAGCTGACATCTGAAACTGCTGGTTAGACTCATGTGCACACATCTGAACACACACACACACACAAACACACACACAGAGACACACACACATCTGGATCTACACAGTCAGGTATAGATAGTCACATGTGCTATCTTCTTTGCCATCAGTTTTTTTTGTTTTTTGTTTTCTTTAAATATATTTATTTATTTTTGGCTGTGTTGGGTCTTCGTTTCTGTGCGAGGGCTTTCTCTAGTTGCGGCGAGCGAGGGCCACTCTTCATCGCGGTGCGCGGGCCTCTCACTGTTGCGGCCTCTCTTGTTGCAGAGCACAGGCTCCAGATGCACAGGCTCAGTAGTTGTGGCTCACGGGCCCAGTTGCTCCACGGCATGTGGGATCTTCCCGGACCAGGGCTCGAACCCATGTCCCCTGCATTGGCAGGCAGATTCTCAACCACTGCGCCACCAGAGAAGCCCTGCCATCAGTTTTTAATTTGGTTATCCCAGAATAGTCTTCTAGCAGTGAAATATTTGCGACATGGGACTTTGCCTGCAAATCAGAAATACTGACATTAGGGAGGTAGTGGCCATGGATTAGATCACAAGGCCCAAATAACCAGGCTTTTCATATACATCATAGGCAGTGGAAGAGAAAATAGCATGTTTTCTCATTTAATTTTTCTACTAGTTTTTCTGAGGCAGTGTAGTAAAATTATTAAACACATGAACTCCAGTGCCATACTGCTCAGAATCAACTCCCAGCCTCTCTATTTACTAGCTATATGACCTTGGGTAAGTTACTTAAACTTTCTGGGACTCAGCTTTCTCAGCTGAAAAAATTATCATAGTGGCTTCTCACAGTGTTGTTTTGAGGAGTAAATACATGTAAAGTAATTAAAACAATGCCTGAAACATAGTTAGCACTAAATAAACATTAAAGATTTTTCTCTACAAAATAATTTTTTTTGTAAGAACAGCCCCACAGAAGCATTAACCAACATCATTAATCACTATACTTAAATAAGATGATACAATATAAACGCACAAGGAAAACTGTACATCTCTCATTACTTCTTTACTGTTACTTATCACCACTTAATTTCACCACTTAATTTAACTTAAAGATCATTTAAGATAACTCTAGTGTCTATCTATAGAGTTATATAAGGATTAGATGAGATCATGAATATAAAGTGCCTGCCACATAGAAACTGCTCAATAAATCATGGCTAATAATAGTACTAACAAAAATTTGCCTGAAGTCATCAAATGAACATGAGCTGAGATTCAAACACAGTTCTGTGTGACTCCAACATTCATAATCTTTCCACCACACAAACTGACTCACTGCCTGTTATTATCTACACGTATGTGTATAAGCAAAGAGTTTTCAGAAAGCTGTCTAAAAGAAATAAAGGCAGACTTGCAATCTTATACCTTTCAGCCAGCCTTCTTCCTACACATCTACTTTGCACCAGGTACCCACCACATGCAAGCCATGGGCACCCACACTGTTCTCCAGTTCCTTCCCTGCTTCTGACCTTGGTTCTGCCTCCTTTGAGAAGGAATAAGGGGTTTTTATTGGGTATTCTCATCTCAGACTCCCACCTCTTCCTCAAGAGCTATGGCTCAGATTCATTCTCCCTGGTTTCCCCAATATTAAGACCATCCTTAACCAGGTCTTTGGGCCTCAGGCTACAGTGCCGACCCCTGTTGTTGGATACATAGCTGCCTAGCTAAAATCCACATTTTCTTTGCAGTTGGGTCAGGCCAACTGGGTGTGAATTGAATGATGTGTATAACTTTTAGTTCGTGCCCTTAAAAGAAAAGTACATATCCTCACCCTCCCCTTTTTACTCTTCCCATTGGCTGGAATACAGACGCGAGAGCAAAATCAGCAGCTGCCATCTGGGACTGAGATAGAAGTTGGATATTGAAAATAACATAGCAACAGCACAGTACCAGCCTGAACCCTCAGCTAGAATAACACTAAACAGCCTACCTGGCTCTTTTGTGGAGATAAACACATTTCTATTTTGTCTAAGTCACTGAAGATTTTAGTCGTTTTGTTAGAACAACTTAACCTGTACCCTAACTAACAAATGATTATAACTATCTCCTGGGTTATTGTGATTATTCAACAAGATAATCCATATAAAATACTTAGCACAGTGGTTGGCAAATAGTAAATGGCAGCTATCATGATGTCTGTTGTTAGTGACTTCATTCCTCATCTCCATTCTTCCCCTTCTCTGGCATCATTTTTTTTTAATAATTCTACAGCATTTCTATTTATTGATTGATTGATTGGCTGCGTTGGGTCTTCATTTCTGTGCGAGGGCTTTCTCTAGTTGTGGCGAGCGAGGGCCACTCTTCATCGCGGTGCGCGGGCCTCTCACCGCCGCAGCCTCTCTTGTTGCGGAGCACAGGCTCCAGATGCGCAGGCTCAACAGTTGTGGTTCACGGGCCCAGTTGCTCCGCGGCATGTGGGATCTTCCCAGACCAGGGCTCGAACCTGTGTCCCCTGCACCGGCAGGCAGACTCTCAACCACTGCGCCACCAGGGAAGCCCTCTGGCATCTTTAAATACCTTATCCTAACCTAATTTTGGTTCTCTCAAGACCCAATGCCTGGTCAGGCCCAACAACCTTTCATATGGATTTAACAATTTCCTACTCCCATGGGCTCAAAAACTCCCCGCTAATTCAGGAAGGGAATTTAAACACAAACAACCAGATTTTGCCCTTTTCCTAAACAAACCACAACTAACATATTTGACTGACTTGGGACTGGTTCATATTCCTAACAAGCTAGATAATCAGTCTTCAAACTGGGGTATGCAGAACCCAAGATCAATGGTGTTCAAATGGGGGAGATTTTGCACACATTCACCCCCCCATGTATTTGGCAATATCTTCAGACATCTCTGGTTGTCACAACTGGAGAGGGGCATCTAGCGGATAGAGGCCAGGGATGCTCCTAATCACCTTATAATGCACAGGACAGCCCTTTACAAAAGAGAAGTATCTGACCCCAAATGTTAATGATGTTGCTGTTGAGGAACCCTGCCCTAGAGGTACACAATGACTTCCCAAAGAGGGAGGCAGACAGACAGTGTTTTAAGAAAATTAATTTCTACTTTATATGTGAACTATTCTCTAAAACTGATCTACTGTGAATGTGCCTGTGGTTGAAGAATCATTCCGGTCCTCTTTTCTCACCTCCCTTTTCACAATTACTCTTCTCCCACTTTTCAAGAGAAAGGTCTACTCATTAGGCATCTTGAAACTTACCATTGTTGCAGTCACTTTCTTCTGTGAGAGTACAGCAGAGTGGAGTGGATAAGATCTTGAAGTTAGTTAGAGCATAGTCTCAGGTTCTAATTAATTCTCTGTCACTAACTCTGTGACTTATTTGCTTGTTTATTTTAACACTTTGCAGACTTCTGGTAACAGGGTTTTTTTCTTTAGTTTAAAATTTCATGGTACATATATATTTGTTGAATGTATAATAGGATGATCAAGAGAAGACTTTCAAGTATAAAAAGATGTATGAAATTAGGATAAAATTCTGTGGGGAAAGTGACTGGAAGTGTGAGTTCAAGAAGAAAAGGTAATGATGTTAAGTGTCTGACTGTTAGAGAACTTGTCCATTTATATTTTCCTGCGTGATAGTGGACATCAAAATATTACAGTATTTAGAATTCATTGAAAAAGTTAAAAGAATGATGCAAGAGTTTAATTTTAAACTGTCAGTATTTACAAGGTGACAGAAATTATACAGTGTTTGCATCTATTTGAACTTACAATGAAAAATTTCTAGATGTCAATTTGAAAATGTGTAAGGGGCCAGAGTACAGTACAAAGTTTAAAGAGCTATGTTCCTGCTGAATCCCCTCTGTGTCCTTTCTTGCTTGATGAAAAAACAGAAAGAGGAAAAAAAACAGTCACATAGAGATGTGATTAAAATGCAGCAGCAAATCCTACTGCACAAGACCAGTTTTCTCCGGTCCCCACTCACCCTGCCAGCTAGCTTCCAAGTGTTTTTCTTCTCCTGTTCAAGGAGTTCTTCATGCTCCCCCAGCCTTCCTTTCAAACTAATACCTATTTTTTTCCTTTTTTATGAAATAATTACTCTCTTAGTCATCACTGCAGGTCTCTGGACTCTTACAACCTGCCTATGACTCAACATGCTTTTAGCAAGTGGGCCTCCAGATACAATCCACAATTATCAGACAGAACTTTGAAAAACACATTAAAAGAAAAGGAAAAGTTTTAAACAGTGGTATAAGGTGGTCTTCAAACACACACTCACACACACATACAGGCTGCACTCACAGAAAAGTTTTCTTCCCCATGCCAAAACCACTGGGAAAATGGACAAGTCAATCAAATGAATTAACTCAGTTGTTTGTTTTTATGCAGGAAATGGCAAAACCTGGTTCTTTTTTGGATCGCAACCTTTATTGTTTCAGGCAAGTTATGAAGCCGGTGTGTGTTCACAGGCTCAGGAAAGTAATTTCATATGCACACACAAGCATACATCTATGCACACTGGGGACGTGTGATTGTAGCTGTGGTGAGCAAGAAAGGGTGTGTTTTTTGCCATCCAACAGCCCAGACCTACATTTTCACATTGAAATCAGAGAACACAACCTTAAAATAGAAATGGCAATAAACAAAATAGCTCATTTTCATCTGGATTGGTTTGCAGAGCATAGTTCTCTACTGGACTCTGGCCTGGTAAATGTCTCTTGCCTCCCTGGAAGTCTGAGCTGCCATTTGATTCTTCCCTGTCTGAAGACAGCTTCTTTACATTCTAAAATAAGCCAAGGAAAAAAGTTCTTCCTCATACACTCCTTTAAGACCAATCAACAGGTGTGGATATGATTTCCAGCTTATCCTATATTAGCTGTGTGACCTTGAGTAATACTCTTAACATCTCTAAGCCTCAGTTTCTTCATCTTCAAAACAGGGATAATGCTATACACCTTGATTGAAACACACAATGAGTGCTGAGGAGTAAATGAGACATACTGTGTTTAATGATTATTTAAAGTACTATATATAAAATACATTAAAATAACAATTATAAATATTATAATAATTAATTGTTATTAGTAGCTCCCAAGACCACATACTCCACAGTTGATAAGCTTTAGCTATTAGAAATAAATCAGAATCAGAATCCTTTTAAATTCATCCCTGGTCTGCTCACTGATTCTATACAACATAGATCTAACATTTTCTAAGGTAATAGATAGTATCTTGATCTATATCTTGATCTTCAGATAATTGAAGAGAGCTATTGTGGTCCCATTCTACTCCCACACCTAGATTTTCTTTGCTCTGGGCTAAAAGAAAACTAATCGATTGAGAAGATTTTAAAGAAAAGAAAAAGTACAATATCAGTGGACTCACACTTCTGTTCTCAACATTATTGTTTACTTGACTGATGGCTACCGTCCCCTTTGGAGGTTGTTAACACATGGAAATGATGTTTTTTGAGTCTGGAAAAGTGAAAGAAGATGCTTCAGTTTGCTCTTTTATTCCCAGTACTAGTTAGCGCTTAATACCCTTCTGATGTACTCATGAATAAGTGGATGAAAATCTGTTGTCGATTTTATTTTTCCTAAGCAGGATGGCCTGGAGCTCCCAAGTCCTGCTGCACAGCCCAGCATGATGAACCCCAGGATCCTGAGCCTTGATTCCAGCCCACATTCACAGAGCACCTGGCTTTGCCCCTCTATTCTTCCAAGAGGGTATTTCACAAACTTTTGGAAGGCTGATGGCACCCTGAGGCCACCTGATGCTGGTGTCAGTAACTGATGCCAAGATAAACCATTTTTTGTTTTGTAAGGGGGAGATGGGGACCCAGCAACCTGGTCCTAAGTTCTCTTATAGATAAAGCAAGTGGGTGTACTATATTATTTGCTTATTAGGTATTAATGATGCAGCCTCAACTTCAGATCAGATGACTTAAAAAAAATAGACTGAGCCCTTCACAGCCAAAGAAAGAAAACTTCCATGGGACCAACTGGAAAGAAGAGTTTTGTATGTTTATTTATTTTCTTTATGGTTTTTGTTTGTTTGGTTTGGTTTGGTATTTGCTTGCTTATTTTTTTAATTATGCACACTCCACCCCCTCTCTAGATTTCCTGAGCTAAGTTATGAGGCTACATCAGAGGTAAAAAGTCAGCACCTCCCGTCCCACCCTAGTCCTAGTTCTCTGCCACCTCAACCTGTTCAGCTCCATAGGTGAAGGGGATTAAGAGGTACAAACCTTCAGTAATGTAATAAATAAGTTGCACAGAAGATTACTAGACTTATCCTCATGATCATTTTTTAATGTATACAAAAGTCAAATCATTATGTAGTACATCTGTAAGTAACATAATATTGTTCATCTACTATATTTCAATAAAAAGCATAAAAAATAAAAATCATCTTTTTGTTCAAGATCTTAAGTAGTACAAGTTAAAGAAAAGAGAGAAAAATCACATATTAGGAATTTTATATAACACAAGGCCCAAACACGACTGAGGAGCTATTTTTCTCCAATCATCAGGTCGAGTACATCCCAGAACATGATAAATTGTCAATTCCGTGAGTAGGAGCAGAGTCTGTCTTGCTTATGCTGTACCCCAATCTCTAGCACTGTGCCTAGACTTTTAAAATGCACTCAGTAAATATTTAAGGAAGGAAGAATATAAGGAATGTAAGGAAAAGAAGGACAGAAGGAAGTTTCTAAGCAAATATCTAAAGAAGGAATGGTTCTGGAATAAGGCATTCTATAACTCTAAGGCCCTGGAGGTAGAAGGGACCATGAGGGACCACTGGTGTCCAGCCTTTCACACTCACACAGGAGGCTATCTGAATTATTTATCATTCTATTTGAATAATTCATAGGACAAAATCTCCATGGCTCTCTTTGCCTCCCATTTTTATTGCCAGTAAAGTCATGCTCACACTCTGGTCTGTAACTTAATGAAAGTTTCCAGGCTACACATCCAGGTTCACTATTCCCACTTGAGCTATCAATGTGCCACTTAGGAAATTTACCTGTATTAATTTAGTCTCCAGAGCAGCCAAACAACTGGCCAATTTTCAAAAGAAAAAGAATTCAATCAACCTAGCTGTATCCCCCTTTCCCTACTTCCTTGAATATGCATGGCACCTAGATAAGTCTCTCTATATAATAGGCACTCTGGTTTATTCAGAGACAGGGAAAAGGTTCTTGTAAAATTATAATTAGTTGAGACTCAACAAAACTAAGAAAGTTTAATATACTTTGCTTTTAGGGGAGAAAGAAAAATTAAAATAGAAGCCATCACAATTAAAATTACAAAAATTTTCAAGGGCTCTCCTGCATTCAAATCACATTCAGTCCAGTTTCCTATACCTTCTATAGCTGAGGCTGTGGACAACGGTAACAAAGGGTATGAATGATCCTCCTATGGCCCTGAAAGAGTTTCAGTGTATCAGGATTCACTGATCATCTCAGATGTTTCATAGTAATTCAAGCAATGTGGACACAGCACCTTGGAAAGATTTCAAAAATGGGGTTTGAAATTAAGAAAGTTCTTTAGGTGCTAAGAAAAGTATGACATGACTCTTCAGAGATCTAGAATAGTTTACGGACAGAACACCCAATTCTTTAACCGTTCTGCAATGGTTTTGTCATATCATCGTTGTACTGGTAGAAGTGGTGGTGACAGTGGCCATCGCAGTGGCAGCTGTTAACATTTATTGACCCTTCACTACATGGTGAACTCTAGGCTAAAGCTTTCAGGTGGATTAACTTATTTATTCATAAATTATCTTTCTTAATCCCCCAAAGAAACATATCAGGTAAATACTAATATTATCTTTACGCTGCAGATGATGAAGCAAAGGAAAAAAGATGTTAAGCAACTCGTCCATGGTTACTAACAGGGCAATTCAGATTTTATTTCGGCATAAGGCTCTCTGTCCCAACCACAAATATACCCCACTCTTTGGCCCTCTTCAAGTCATACTCTAACATACAAATTAGTAGAGATTAGATGGTAGGTTTAAAACCAGGTAAGAAACCAGGTTAAAGTCAGAGGAACTCAACCCCAACCAATCCCCATTTCTGTATACATAGATAAAAACTTTCTCCTCATGTTGAGTAAAGACCAGCATTTTCAGATGCTAAGGAAAATATGGCATTAACATGTAAAACTATACTTTATATGAAAATGGTTTTCTAATGGTTGTTACATTTAGAAATATAAAATTAATCTATTCATAACTCACTATAATAAGGAAGAATTAGGCAAGCACTTTATATCTATCAACTCTGTGATCTTTTGTCATCTTATTAAAATCAACATAATTCTGATTATAGGCCAGGTGTCCAGACTGCCTTCTAAATTGATAGCAATATAGGATTAGCACCTCATTCTTTAAAATATTCACATAGTTTATGCAAAAGCATGATTGTTAGCAGGATAAAAATTGGCTTAATTGGGGAAAAGGAGGGGAAGGAAACAAGCATTTATTGACCACCTGCATCATATTGTACTAGGTGCCTCCACATACATTATCTTGTTATGATGATAATACATATCTCACATGGTTGTTCTGAAGATTAAATGAGTCCACGTACATGAAAGTGCCCAGAAGAGGCAGAGAAAGGGACCTGACAATATAGATCACATCCCATGTTCCAGTCCTGTGATGTGTGCTATCACATACATTATTTCCTTTAATCTTCTCAACAGCCCTGCATACTTGGCCTTGCTACCCAGATTTTATGCATAGGAATACTAAGTCTCAGACAAATTTTTAACTACTAAAGTCACACAGATAGTAGGTGGTTGAGTTAAGAGTGCAGACCCTGAATTGACTGAATTATACATCCACAATCTTGCCACTATATCAGACTATAGCAAAAGCCTGTTTAACAGCACTTTGTCACAGGGAGGGAGGAAAGAAAGGTATCAATATCCATTCATTCATTCATTCATTCATTCAACAAATATGCTTTCAGCATATACTCTGAACCAGGCACTGAGCTAAATTATCCCAGTAAATCTTCACAACACACCTAGGAGACAGGTACCAGGATTACCCTAATTTCAGGAAAATGGGGCTCAAGGAAGTTAAGTTGACTTTCTCAGCATTATAGAGCTAGGACATGGGAGAATCTGGATCCAAATTAGTTTGTCTTCAAAGCCTTTACTCTTTCCAGAATATTGTGCTACTTTTAGACGGCAAATTATGTGCCCCCCCCCGTATGCAAGGTATTTTAAATTATCTCAGATACAATTAGGAAGCTCAGATTGCTGGTCCCCAGTCCTAGGGCTCTATTACAAGACCTGACCTCTGTAGCCTAGGAGAGAGAGACACAGAGGCAGAAAAAAAGACACAGAAAGAGAGAGAGAGAGAAATACTCAACCATGCTGGTCACCCTGGAGATGGAAAGGACCACAAGAAACCATCAGGTCTAGCCATCTGCTTTGTAAAACAGCATTCTGAACTACCTGCCTATTCTCATACTAAAGATGTATTGATGCCATCCAAAACCCAGGATTTTTCTGTGTACACGGTGGGTACTAGACCAGAGTGTGATATGCACCATGCAAACCCATCTCCACCACCAGACATAGAATGTCACGGTCCTTTCTACTAAATAAAGAGCAACACAGGAAAGGCTGCTACAGAAGGAATGGACTTGATGGATCTCATAAGAAGACTGGGGTTGTTTTGTTTCATTTTTTCGTTTTGTTTTGTTTTAACATCTTTATTGGAGTACAATTGCTTTACAATGGTGCATTAGTTTCTGCTTTATAACAAAGTGAATCAGTTATACATATACATATATCCCCGTATCTCTTCCCTCTTGCGTCTCCCTCCCTCCCACCCTCTCTATCCCACCCCTCTAGGTGGACACAAAGCACTGAGCTGATCTCCCCGTGCTATGCGGCTGCTTCCCACTAGCTATCTATTTTACATTTGGTAGTGTATATATGTCCATGCCACTCTCTCACTTTGTCCCAGCTTACCCTTCCCCCTCACCGTGTCCTCAAGTCCATTCTCTATGAAGAAGACTGTTTTTAAGTCATAAAGTTGCCTCCAAAACCAGTCTTCTGTCATTCACCTCAGCAACACCCCTTTTAACCCTACTAATATATGGGCCGATGACCATACTTCTGGGTAGGCAAGCCTCAGCCTACCTTCTTATTCCCCTAAGGTCAGTGGTCATTCTCATCTCTGGTTGTAGCTACTCCCATAACCTCCACTCTTGCAACAGTTCTCAATATTCTGCCAGCAAGGATATGATTTTCTGAAATAAATCTTGAGCAAATGAACTTATCTTTCCAATTATTTAAAGATGGCTCCCTTGGCTATTCCCCACAAGGCTATCTTCCCATACCTGCATCAGGGGAACAGAACTGGAATTCAGAGGCTCCAGGAAATCCTTGCCAGGTGACCCAAGGACTGCCTTAGGGTATGGTTGGCCCAGAATGAGATTCTGGTGTTAATGAGGCCTAGATGGAGGTTTCAAGCTCTGTGGAACCAGTTAAAATCCTACACAGGGAAATCTGTGCTGCACCTGCAACCTCTGTACTGCCACCTCCCAAATTCAGGCCCTGGATCACAATGAGGAATGGGACCAGAGAGTAGGAGGCCTCCAAGCAAACTCTTCAAACTTCACATGCTAATGGAGCATTTCCACAGGGGAAATAACTGCAGACTTCACACTCCAGAGGCAGTGTAATGTAACAGGATACACAAGGCCTTTGGACCTAGAAATCTGGGTGACTTGGGGCAGTTACTTAATCTCTCTGTGTTTCTGTTCCTTCCTTTTAAAAGGTCATGAGCTCGGTAGAGAGGGGCTGAAGTATGAGGCATGGCATCACATTTATTGAGTGCATACTTTATCCAGGCATTGTACTCAGTATTTCACGGATACACTCACTTCATAGGCCCCAAATTTCTTCAAGTTATGCATTATTATTGAAATAGTAATGTACCATATAAGAGAGTGCCTGGCTCATAGTACACTTAATAAATGTCAAATCCCTTCCTTTTCAAATCTATAGGGAAATGACAAGAATTCCAGTTCTCAGAAAATACATCTATTCAGTGTTCTCCCTAGTGCTTTTGAAGTCTGCAGTTTGCAGTTTGAAGAGGCTTTGAAGAAATCGTTTTTAGAAGTAATCATAAAATGTCAGACTGGAAGAGACTTTAGAGATTGTTGATGTCTGACTCCTCAATAAATAGAACAGGGAGATATTTACTTGTTACTGGTTCTGCAGCAAGGACTACACCAGAACCAAGGTGCCCTCCCTCCCAAGTGTGTGTGATCCTGTGACTCTTAAGGGCTGGATCAGAAAAAGCCACTCCTAACCTTACATTAGCAAAAGTCATTCAGACTCGGGTTGGCTGCAGGACATAGAAGCTGCTTGGGGTTCAAGAGCTGCTGCTCCATAAGACTTTCAGGAAATGGCTTTGGGACAAGGGAGGGAGGGGAGAGAAGCTAGAATCCACAGGATTTACCATCTTGTGGCAGCTAATTTAGAAACAAAGGCAGAAACAAAAGCAGAATCTTGATCTCTTGATAGCCCCATCTTTGGAGATTAGAGAACTGCACAGGGTTCCATTTTCCCTGTGGGATCTTGAAGTCCACTGCCCTCTCTCATGAACTAGTTTGCAATTCCCACCATGAGTCACTCTCAGCTACTGCCTCCCAAAGACCTTTGTCAAAAGGAATATGCTGGCAAGAATTCTGTTCCTAAAGCTGGAGCTATGCATAGAAAGTACTCCAGAAATATCTACTGAATGAATCAATCAATGAATCAAGGCCTGTTTAGAGAGATCCTTCTGCTGTCTCACTGGAACACGGGAGTAGGGCTGAGTTTCTAAAGCAGCCCATAGGCATTTTTGGTTAGTTTAGTTTCTCACCTCCTAACCTAGAGCTGGAGAATTGGCCTTCTCTGGAGGAGGAAAAGCCATTCTCCAAAGGCAAAAAAGTCCAGTCCCTGTGCCTCCGCCTGAAATTTTCCAGAAAGAATGGTAAGCAGACCTCCAGGCAGGCAAACATACAAGAACTGAGGCCAGAACTACAATTCCTCAATGATCTAAGGGGAGTAGATATGGAAAACAAAGCCCCAGTCTCTGGTGATACCTTACTTGCCACTCACTTAAAGGAAAGGCGTGAAATAATTCCAACTATTATTCATCAGTCATTCTTCATCTACCCCTTGTAGAGAAATGGCCTGAGTGCGAGTAGGAATGGGAGCAATCGGAGGACTACATGGGTTGTGTGTGTGGGGATGGAGAAGAGGCATTGATCAAGGGAACGGTCTTGAAGTATTAGAGAAAATTTCAGTCTAGTCTATAACATTCTCAGAATGAACAACTAGTCCTTTTTGCTCACAAGCTTAAACTAAAGAGTCCATAGATTAACAAAGCATTAAAAGAATCCTAGAACCCTGGATGTGTACATATACACATACGTAAACTCAAATGATCACAGGATACACAAGCAGATTCAAGCACATGCAAAATGTAACAAAAAAACCAAGCCAATACATAATATCACACAGATACAAATACTTAAATATGCACACATACAAATGACACCACACACACACGTGCATGTGCACACACACATACACACACTTTCAGACAAACTAGTAACATCTTCTGGGCTAACTGGACAAACTGAATGCTCCCCAAATGGTAGCTTGCTACTACTCGAAACTCTTCCTTTACCTGCTCCAGCTTTTAAAGTTTTTCCTAACTTGTTCGATTTTTTAAAAGTTGTAGTAACTCCCAACACAGTTTATCACGTATCCTTGGCAGCTGGTATTTGAGGACTTCTAGAGTGCTTACTTGAAAGACAGTTTTATCTTGAATAAAGTAAAACTCAGAGGTGGAAATAGGAAAATACTTCCACAAACCAGATTTTTCTCCTCCATTATATTATTAAATGGCAAATCTTCCTCCCTAAACCATACCTCCCTGTCCACATGATATCTTGGCCAATTCAAATTTTTCTGAACCATATTTCACTTTTGAATAGACATTTTCCAGATTCTTGTCCCAGTCCTGCTCCTACTGAGGCAACTTCACATCCAGGTTCTCTTAAGCAGCACTATGTTTGAGACAGATATTAAGGAAAGAACAGAAAACTGAGATCCTAAATCATATGTCTGTGATCACTGTCCCAAGTCCCTTTTTGGGCATGAATTGAGTTGGTAGCAACTTGACTAATTATGATTTTGCCAAGAGTAGGAAGGCAGCAAACTTGTTTTCTTCACCCTCTGGATCACTATAATTACAAACCTCACACCTTTCTGTGGTGCTCTTTACAGTTTACTACGTGCTGTTGTTCCTTTGTTGTTCTTTTATTCCTTTGTTCCTATTGTTCCTTTGTTAGTCCTTGAGACACCTCTCTGAAGTTATTCAAGCATATTTAAATACAGTATCCATTTTAATGATGAAGAACCTGAAGTCCAAGAGGGTGTGGTGACAGGCCTAAGATTCACAAAGCTAAGTAGTGTCAAACCTACGTCTTGATACTAGATTTTTATGACTCTGATGCCAATACTTTAAAAACTGCATTCCCCGTGACACTCCCCCCGCCACAACACAGACACACATAGTAAGGCTCTATTCTAGTTTCACACTTTCAGAGCAACACCCTGATCTTTTGCCCTCTCTTTCTCCCAGCAAACAACCTATTTTACATCTTTTCACCCTGGACCATCTTCTCTATGCCTTAGTAGATAATATTATTTCACTTAATCTTTAGGAAGGGTTAAGTAACTTGCCAAAAGTCACGCAGTCAATAAATTGTGGAGCCAAGATTGCAATTCAGAGCCATTGGGCTTCAATGCTTATGTTTTTTTCTATAACATTACACTGACTTTAAGAGCTAATGTGTTAAACTAATCTGATAATGGGCTAATACTGTACAAACACCAATCAAAAGGAAATTGGAACAATTGTATTTCTTTTGTTATTGCAGTCATGTGACACAAGAGCAGTTTAATACATTTTTCCTAACTAAATTCTATCATCAGGACATTGAACACCTACTGTATGCCTGGCTAGACCCTGTGACACAGTTAGGGAAAAATACAAAACAGTGTACTAAAGCACTGAATGGTACACGTTTAAATGTCCACTTGTAAATTGGAAGCAATAATAAATTAAAATAAGTTATAAGGGTGATCAACAAAGAATCAATTAAAGGTGGCTGGAATTATCAAGAAGGAAATAAAAGTTTTGCTTGGCTAGGAAAGATTTGAGAAATTATAGAAAAGACAGCTTTCCATACAAGAGAAACAGCATAAGCAAACACATAAAGGCAAGTTTGAATATACCATGTACATGAACAATGAATAGACTGGCTTCATTTCCATATAAGATACAGTTTGGGGAGGAGTTCAAAATAGTGTGTTATGCAAAAATAGACTCAAATGGATTAAAGACCTAAATGTAAGGCTAGACACTATCAAACTCTTAGAGGAAAACACAGGCAGAGCACTCTATGACATAAATCACAGCAAGATCCTTTTTGACCCACCTCCTAGAGGAATGTAAATAAAAACAAAAATAAACAAATGGGACCTAATAAAACTTCAAAGCTTTTGCACACCAAAGAATACCATAAACAAGGTGAAAAGACAACCCTCAGAATGGGAGAAAATATTTGCAAACGAAGCAACTGACAAAGGATTAATCTCCAAAATTTACAAGCAGCTCATGCAGCTCAATAAGAAAAAAACAAACAACCCAATCCAAAAATGGGCAGAAGACCTAAATAGACATTTCTCCAAAGAGGATATACAGATGGCCAACAAACATATGAAAGGATGCTCAACATCACTAATCATTAGAGAAATGCAATCAAAACTACAATGAGGTATCACCTCACACCGGTCATCACCAGTCAGAATGGCCATCATCAAAAAATCTACAAACAGTAAATGCTGGAAAGGGTGTGGAGAAGAGGGAACCCTCTTGCACTGTTGGTGGGAATGTAAATTGATACAGCCACTATGGAGAACAGTATGGAGGCTCCTTAAAAAACTACAAATAGAACTACCATAAGACCCAGCAATCCCACTACTGGGCATATACCCTGAGAAAATCATAATTCAAAAAAGAGTCATGTACCACAAGGTTCATTGCAGCTCTATTTACAATAGCCAGGACATGGAAGCAACCTAAGTGTCCATCAACAGATGAATGGATAAAGAAGATGTGGCACAATGGAATATTACTCAGCCATAAAAAGAAATGAAACTGAGTTATTTGTAGTGAGGTGGATGTACCTAGTCTGTCATACAGAGTGAAGTAAGTCAGAAAGAGAAAAACAAATACCGTATGCTAACACATATATATGGAACCTAAAAAAAAAAAAAAAGGTCAGGAAGAACCTACGGGCAAGACAGGAATAAAGATGCAGACCTACTACAGAATGGACTTGAGGATACGGGGAGGGGGAAGGGTAAGCTGGGACAAAGTGAGAGAGTGTCATGGACATATATACACTACCAAATGTAAAATATCTAGCTAGTGGGAAGCAGCCACATACATAGCACAGGGAGATCAGCTTGGTGCTTTGTGACCACCTAGAGGGGTGGGATAAGGAGGGTGGGAGGGAGACGCAAGAGGGAGGAGATATGGGGATATATGTATATGTATAGCTGATTCACTTTGTTATAAAGCAGAAAGTAACACACCAGTGTAAAGCAATTATACTCCAATAAAGACAATAAAAAAATAATGTCTTGTGTGGAATAGCTGGTTGTTCCCAACACGAGAGAAATTTGCATTCACACACATGCTATTTTTCATACTCTTACATTGGGTATTCATGAAAAAGATGGGAGAAAGACTTCCTTGCAAGCTTCCTCAGACTCTTCTCTCCTATGAAGCAAAAGCCTTAAGATGCTAAGGGTGGGGCAGAAAATTCTCTCACTTCCATGGCACAGGCAAAGATCTATTGCTTTGAGTGAAGCAGGGGAATCGAAGCAAACCTGTCTGTTGCTGAGGAAATGATAAAGAATCTTTTACCCAGAACTCAGGAAAAATACTTTGCCCCTTGGGGAAGAATATAAGCAAATCCATCTACCTCTGGAACAGGGGAAGGAAATTTTCTTGGGCCCAGGCTCTTGAAAACATACCAAGCATGGAGCTGCTACTACTGGGAGAGGAACAGGAAACTCTTGCCCAAGACCAAAGACAGATACAAAGCAGAGTTTCACTGCCACTGTAAGGATGGCCAAGAATACTAGGAACCTTCATTCCTAAAGCCCACGTGTACAGGGCCTGCCTGAGACTGATACTGGACCAAGTCAACAGAGAACGTGCTATGCCCCCATGAGGATTCCAGAGCAAAGTAACAAGTAACAGCATTTTTCTACTGAAGGAGGGGCAGGAACATAGACAGAACTCCCCTCTGTGGCCCAGGCATGCAAGGGCAACTGAAAGCTGAGGGAGAAGAAAAACTGAGAAAAACCCTCTGGCAACAAAATTCACACTCTAAGGATGTGATATTAGCAGTTTACCACTACAGGAATTTAAAGCCAGTAGTGCACTGATGATAATGATAGCACAAGTCACAAAGCCTGCTCAACTACAGAGTGAATTGACTCAGTTTCACTATTAAATGGCCTTATACAAGAAGAGGCAGGGTCATATCCAGGAATAACTATTTACCATAGTTCTTACTATTCTTCTAAACACAATGTCTGGCATTAAATAAAGTGGATACATATATATGTATAACTGATTCACTTTGCTGTACACCTGAAATAATACAACACTGTAAATCAGCTATACTCCAGTAAACATTTAAAAATTAAGCTATAATACAGGGGAAAAAATGAGAGAAATGCAAAAGCAAGAAAAAATAATCTGTTTTCAAGAAATTAAGTAACAAACTAAACCTGATTCAGAGATGTTGCAGCTATTGGAATGATTAGAAAGAGACTTTAAAATAACTATAATTAATATGACAAATGACCTAGTAAAAAAGATGGATGTATATGTATGAACAGATGGGGAATTTTGGCACTGTAATGGAAACTATATGAATGAATAAAATGGAAATACTATAAATTGTTTTTAAAAACACAGTAACAAAATAATACAGTAATGAGTTTACACAGCTGAAGAATGACTTTGATGGGCTCATTAACAGTTGAATACAGCCAAAGAAAAGATTAGTGAACTTGAGGATAGGTCAGCATAAGTTATCCAAACTATAAGGTAAAGAGAGAAAAAAGTGAAAAAAAATGGGACTTTCCTGGCGGTCCAGTGGTTGAGACTTTGCCTTCCAATGCATGGGGTGTGGGTTCGATCCCTGGTTGGGGAGCTGAGATCCCACATGCCTCACAGCCAAAAAGCCAAAACATAAAACAGAAGCAATATTGTGGCAAGTTCGATGAACACTTTAAAAGTGATCCACATCAAAAAAATCTTTTTAAAAAAATGAAAAAAAAAGTTGTGGGTCAACATGTAATTGACTAACATACAAGTAAAGTGAACTTCAGAAAAGAAGGCAGAAAAAAAAATGGTAGAGAAGAATCATTTGAAAACATAATGACTGGGAATTTTCCAAAAATAATGAAAGACTATAAACCACATATCCAAGAAATTCAGATGTGGACAAATGTAAGTATACACTTCAATATATATCACAGTCAAACTTCTTAAAACCAATTACAAAACAAAAATACTGATGGTAAAAAGATGTAGTATATTCAGAGGAGCAAATAAAATCATGGTAGACTTTTCATAAGAAACTATGCCAGCCAGAAGATAATTGGGTGACATATTTAAAGTATTGACAGAAATATATGTCAAAACTAGAAGTCTATACTTATTGAAAATATTTTTCAATAATGAAGAGAAAATAAAGACTTTCTTGGACAAACAAAAGATGAGAGAATTTACTTCTAATAAACATGTGCTACAGGAAATGTTAAGGGAAATTATTTAGGCAGAAAGAATAAGACACCAGATGGAAACTTGGATCTATAGAAAGAAATGAAGAGTGACAGGAATGATAAAAATAAAAGCAAATATAAAAGGCATTCTGTGAGTATTTTAGTTTCTTTAAAATTAAATAGGCAATTTCAAGAAAAAAATAGTAACATATTTTTGAGTTTATAACATATGTATAAGTAAAATGCACGGCAACAGTAGCACAATAGATATGACGGAGTAATGGGTAACATTCGGTATAAGGTTCTTATACTACATGTGAGTTGTATTATATTACTTGAAGTTGGACTCTAATTAAAGATATATATTATAAATCATAGTGAAACCAATAATAAAATTTTGAAAAGATCGTAAATAAGTGAAGAGAGGAAATAAAATGGCATCACAAATATTATTCAACCTATTAAAACAAGAGGAAAAATTCATAAAAAAGAGATGAGACGAACAAAAAACAACTAGCAAGATACAGATGTAAATGTAACCATATCAACAATTCCATTAAATGTAAATGGTCTGAACACCCACAGAAAAGGTAGATATTATCATATTGGCTACAAAAGCAAGACCCAATTATATGCTTCTTACAAGAAGCTCACTAGAATTATAAAATAATTTGTAGATGAAAAGGAAAATAAGATATACCATGAAAGCCTTAACCAAAAGAAAGCTGGAATGGCTATATAAATGAATATCAGACCAAGAATTCTTCAGAACAAGTAATATTTCTACCAAAGATAAAGGGGGACATTACATAATGATAAGGAATTCAGTTCATCAAGACAACAACATAACCCTAAATGTGTGCGTACTTATCAACGGAATTTCAAAATACATGAAGCAAAAATTGTCAGAACTGAAAGGAGAAGAAGATAAATACACTATTACAGTTGGATACTTCAACACTTCTCTCTCATTTAACAATAGAACAAGTAGGAAGTAAGTAAATAAGGATATAGAAGGTCTTTATAATATTATCAACAAACTTGACCTGACTGTTATAGAGCACTCCACTCAACAACAGAAGAATATGCATTGGTTTCAGGTGCACATGATGCATTCACAAAAATGCTTTATTTTCTGGTGCATAAAAGAAACACAATAATTAAAATAATTGGTTATATAAAGTATTTTCTGACCAACATAATTAAACTAGAAATCAATATTCTGGAAAATATCGAATTATTTTGAAATTGAACAACACCACACTAAGAACTCCATAGGTCAAAGAAGAAGTCCAAAGGAAATCATGAAATATTTTGAATTTAATGAAAATGAAAATACAGCATATCAAAATATGTGAGACAGAAACAAAACATGCTTAGAGGGAATTTTTTTAACATCTTTATTGGAGTATAATTGCTTTACAATGGTGTGTTACTTCCTGCTTTATAACAAAGTGAATCAGATATACATATACATATATCCCCATATCTCTTCCCCTTAGAGGGCAATTTATAGCAGTAAAGGATTATATCAGAACAGACAAAAGCTTTTGAAACAATAATCTAAACTTCCAAATTAAGAAACTAGGAAAAAGAACAAATTAATCCCAAAGCCAAAAGGAGAAGGAAATATAGAGAACACAAGTCAATGTCAAAGTAAACAGCAGAAAAGCAACAAAAAAGCAACAAAAAAAGCAACAAAAAGCAACGAAAAAACCAAAGCCTGGCTCTGAGACAAGAACAGTAAAATTAATAAACCTCAAGACAGATGGATCAAGAAGAAGAAAAAAAGACATAAATTACCAATGTTACAAAGGAAGGAGGGACATTACTACTGATCTTACAGAACTTAAAAGCATAATAAAGCACTATTCTGAACAATTTTTTGCCAATAAATATGATCAGTTAGATGAAATGGACAAATACTTTGAAAGATACTACCATTGTTCACTCAAGAAAAATAAACAACGTAAACAGTCCTATATCTACTATAGAAATTCAATTCATAGAATCATCAAACAAGCAGAAGCAACAACATAAATTATAAACAAACTCTTCCAGAAAGTACAAGAAACACTGTCTAACACGTATTATTACAGCATCATTACTCTGATATCAAAGCTGAACAAAGGCATCACAAGTAAATAAAAGTACAGACAAATATCCCTCAGGTACATAGATGCAGAAAGTCTTAACAAAATATCAGTAAATTAAATCCAGCACTATATACAAAGGAAAATGCATCGTGATTGCAGGCAGAATAATGGCCCTCAAAAGATGTCCATGTCCTAAGCCTCAGAACCTGTGAATATATTATGTTATATGGCAAAGGAGAACTGAAGTTTCAGATGGAGTTTAAGTTCCTAATCAGGTGACCTTAAAATAGGGAGATTATTCTGTATTAGCCAGTAGGCCCAAATGGAAACACAAGGATCTTTAAAAATAGAAGAAGGAAGCAGAAGAGTCAGTGTCAGAATGATTCGACAGGAGAAAGACTCAATGGGCCATTGTTATCTTTGAAGATGGAAAGGACTCATAATCCAAGTAATGTGGGCAGCCTCTAAAAGCTGAAAAAGGCAAGAAAACAAATTCCAAGGACTTCCCTGGTGGTCCAGTGGTTAAGACTCCATGCTTCCACTGCAGGGGGCACGGGTTCAATCAGTGGTCAGGGAACTAAAATCCCACATGCTGCGTGGTGCGGCCAAAACAAAAAACCAAAAATAACAAATTCCACCCCCTTGAGCCTCCAGAAAGTAAAATAAGCCTGCCAACACCTTCATTTCAGCCCAGAGAGACCTGAGTCAAATTTCTGACCTACAGAGCTATAACATAATAAAGTTGGGTTGTTTTACTTGTTTGTTTGTTTACTTATATTTAATTGAAGTATAGTTGATTTACAATATTATATTAGTTTCAGGTGTGCAACACAGTGATTCAATATTTTTATAGATTATACTCCATATAAAGTTATTATAAGATAATGATTCTATTCCCTGTGCTGTACAATATAACATTTTTGCTTATGTATTTTATACATAATAGTTTGTATCTCTTAATCCCATACCCCTATCTTGCTCCTCTCCCCTTCCCCTTCCCCACTGGTAACCACTAGTTTGTTCTCTATATCTATGACTGTTTCTGCTTTGTTAAATTCACTAATTTGCTTTATCTTTTTTAGATTTATCATTTTAATAATTTTTAAGTGTACAGTTCACTAGTGTTAAGTACATTCACATTATTGTGCAATGAACTCCAGAACTCTTTTCATCTTGAAAAACTGAAACTATATACCCATTAAACAACCACTCCTCATTCCCTTCTTCCCCCAACCCCTGGCAACCATCATTCCATTGTCTATCTCTATGAATTTGACTACTCTGGGTACCTCACATAAGTGAAATTGTACAATATTTGTCTTTTTATGACTAGCTTATTTCACTTACCATAATGTCCTCAAGTTTCATTCATGTTATAGCATGGGAAATGTAGGATTTCCTTCTTTTTCAAGGCTGAATAATATTCCATTGTATGTATGTACCATATTTTGTTTATCTATTCATTTGTTGATGGACATTTGAGTTGCTTCTACCTTTAGGATATTGTGCATAATGCTGCTATGAGCATGGGTGTACAAACGTGGGTGTATCTCTTTGAGATACTGATTTGAATACTTTTGGTTATCTACCCAGAAGTAGGATTGCTGGATTATATGATAATTCTCTTTCAAATTTTTTGAGGGACCTCCATACTGTTTTCCACAGCAGCTGCACCATCTTACATTCTCACCAACAGTGCACAAGGGTTCTAATTTCTCCACATCCTCACCAATGCTTGTTATTTTCTGTTTTTTTTTATGGTAGCCATCCTGACAGGTATGAGGTGATATCTCACTGTGGTTTTGATTTACTTTTTCTTGATGATTAGTGATGTCACACATCCTCTTAAGTGCTTATTGGCCATTTGTATATCTTCTTTGGAGAAATGTCTACTCAAGCCCTTTGCCCATTTTTAATAGAGTTGTTAGCTGTAAGAATTGTTTATATATTCTAGATAGTGACCCCTTATCAGATACACAATTTGCAAATATTTTCTTCCATTCCGTGGGTTACATTTCACTCTGTTGATTGTGTCCTTTGATGCAACAGTGGCTTTTTGAATTCAAAATAGCTTACATTTATCCCAACTAAACTTCATGACTTTGCAAGTTTTCATCCTTGCTTCAAATGCCCCCTACCTTTCTCTGTTTGGATAATTTTTATGCAACCTCTAAGACTCAGCCCAGCTGTCACTTCCTCCACTTCTGTCTGAGTTGGAAGCCTTAGTCCTATATTCCTAGAGTACTCTCTGCAGGTGCCTCTATTCTGACTTTAGTCTATTGCGTTATAATCCTCTGATTACCTTGGAGGCAGAGACCATCTTGTTAGTCCTCATTTTCCCAGAGCCTAGTGCAGTGTTTGGCTCATAAATTCCTATTGAACTAACAAATGTTACATTTAGCTGAACATTCTACACTAGAGAGATCAGAGGAAGTCAACAAGGATAGAGAGTGATGATGATGATTACAAAACAAGTGTATAATGTTTTATAATCATCAAATAATGTAGGCATAAATTAATTCATTTCCCCACAGGTTTATTGAAGTATGATTGAGAAATAAAAATTTTATGCACTTCGATTGAACAACATGATTTTTTAAAAGACGTACAATGTTATGATTTAATATAAACATACATTGTGAAATTATTACCACAATCAAGTTAGTTAACACATTCATCACCTCACAGTTTTTTCTGTTGTTATTTTTGTTTTTGTTTTTGTTTTGTGGTCAGAACATCTAAGGTCACTCTCTTGGCAAGTTACAAATTTACAATACAATGTTAATAACTATGCTGTACATTAGTTCCCCAGAACTTATTAATCATATAACTGAAAGTTTGTAACCTTTGACTAACATCTCTCCATTTCCCCCACCTCCTGGTGCCTGACAACCACCATCCTACTCTCTGGTTCTATAAGTTATACATTTTAGATTCCACATATAAGTGAGATCATGCAATATTTGTCTTTCTGGTTTATTTCACTTAGCATAATGTTCTTTAGGTTCATCCATGTTGTTGCAAATGGCATAATTTCTCCTTTTTATGGCTAAATGATATTCCATTGTGTGTGTGCATGCGTGTGTGTGTGTGTGTGTGTGTGTGTATCACATTTTCTTTATTCATTTATCCATCAGTGGATACTTAGGTTGTTTCCATATCTTGGCTATCGTGAATGATGTCACAACAAACATGAGAGTGCAGACATATCTTCATTATATTGATTCTGTTTCATTTGGATGTATACCTGGAAGTGGGATTGCTGGATCATATGATTGTTCTATTTTTAATTTTTTGAGAAACCTCAGCACTTTTTTCCGTAATGATTGTACCATTTCACATTCCCATCAACAGTGTAAAAGCATTCCCTTTTCACCACTCCCTTACCAGCACTTATCTCCTGTCTTTTTGAAATTCGCCATCCTAAAAGGTATGAAGTGATATTTCATGTTGGTTTTGATTTACGTTTTCCCTGATGATTAATTAGCGATGTTGAGCAACTTTTCATGTACCTGTTGGTCGTTTGCCTTCTTTGAAAAAATGTCTATTCAGGTCCTTTGTCCATTTTTAAAAGTTATTTATTAAACTTTTTTTAATTGAAGTACAGTTGTACAAGTTTCAAGTGTACAACATAGTGATTCACAAGTTTTAAAGGTTATACTCCATTTATAGTTGTGAAATAGTGGCTATATTTCCCTATACTGTACAATATATCCTTGTTATTTATTTACTTTATACATAGTAGTTCTTATCTCTTAATTGTCTAGCCTTATCTTTCCCTCCCCCTTCCCTCTCCCTGTTGGCAACCACTAATTTGTTCTCTGTATCTGTGAGCCTGTTTCTGTTTTGTTATATTTGTTTTATTATTTTAGATTCCACATGTTAATGATAACATAGAGTATTTGTCTCTCTCTGTATGACATATTGCACTAAGCATAATACCCTCTAGGGCCATCAACCATGTTGCTGCAAATGGCAGAATTTCATTCTTTTCTATGGCTGAGTAATATTCCAGTATGTATGTGTGTGTGTATGTGTGTGTATATATATATATACATACCACATCTTCTTCATCAATTCTTCTGTTGGTATACGCTTAGGTTGCTTTCATATCTTGGCTTTTGTAAATAATGCTGCTATGAATATTGAGGTGCATGTATTATTTTAACATCTTTATTGGAGTAAAGACACAGATGTAGAAAATGGACTTGAGGTGCATGTATTTTTTTAATTAGTGTTTTAATTTTCTTCAGGTATACAACTAGGAGTGGAATTGCTGGATCATATGGTAGTTCTATTTTTAGTTTTTTGAGGAACCTCCATAATGTTATCCATAATGGCTTCACCAATTTACATTCCTACCAACAGTGCACTAGGGTCCCCTTTTCGCCACATCTTTGCCAACGTTTGTTCTTTGTACACTTTTTGATGATAGCCATTCTGACAGATGTAAGGTGATATCTCATTGTGGTTTTGATTTGTATTTTTCTGATGATTAGCGATGTTGAGCATCTTTTCATGTGCCTGTTGGCCATCATATTTCCAAAGCTGTGTTGTTTTAAGCCACTAAGTTTGTGGTAATTTGTTACAGCAGCAATATGAAAGTAATACAGGGGCCTTAATGGGTGGCCCCTGTAAGGTTGAGGTAATCCATCAAGAAGTACTGCTCACTCTTTCCAAATTAAGAACACGCCAAATTTGGCTGCTAAATGGAAAAGCAGTGGGAATAATCACCCTTTCTCTAAATAGGTCTTGTATAATGAGTTTTAATCCTTAAGGGTCCTATTTTATGTTGGGCCAAATTGACTAGAATAGCCAAAACTATTTCGAAAAAGAACAGCATTGAAAGATTTACACTAGTTGCTTTCTTTTTTTTATGGAAAATTTAATCACATACCAAAGTGGAGAGAATGTGCCTCCATCTACACATCACTTAGCTTCAACAATGACCAACTCAGCTGTTTTGTTTCCTCTACACCTCTATCCAATTGTCTCACCAGCTATCTTGAAGCAGATCACAGCCATCATATATTTTATAATATTTCATAAAAGACAAGGGCCCCTTTTTTAAGTATAACCATATACACTACTTGCTTTCAAAACTTACTGTGAAGCCACAGTAATCAAGAAAGTGTGGTATTGGCAAAAGGGTAAACATATAGATCAATGGAACAAAATAGGAAAGAGTATAGAAAAAGATCCAAAATACTTATGATCAATTGATTTTCAACAAAGGTAACAAGGTATTCAATGGAGAAATGATAGTATTTTCAACAAATAATGCTGGAACAATTGGATCACCATAAGCATAAAAATGAACTTTAACCCATATTTTAAAACTAACTCCAAATGTGTCACTATTCTAAATGTAAAACCAAAACACTTCTAGAGAAATTCAAATTGACCTGGGTTAGGCAAAGATTTCTTACACAGGACTTCTAAAGCACAGACGCAGACGTAGAGAATGGACTTAAGGACATGGGGAGGGGGAAGGGTAAGCTGGGACGAAGTGAGAGAGTAGCATGGACTTACACATACTACCAAATGTAAAATAGATAGCTAGTGGGAAACAGCCACATAGCACAGGGAGATCATCTCGGTGCTTTGTGACCACCTAGAGGAGTGGGATAGGGAGGGTGAGAGGGAGATGCAAGAGGGAGGAGATATGGGGATATATGTATATGTATAGCTGTTCACTTTGTTATAAAGCAGAAACTAACACACCACTGTAAAGCAATTATACTCCAATAAAGATGTTAAAAATAAAAAAGACTGTATGGTACTGGCACAAAAACAGACACATAGATCAATGGTACAGAGTAGAGAGCCCAGAAATAAACCCATGCACATATGGTCAATTAATCTATAACAAAGGAAGCAAGAATATACAATGGGGCAAAGTCTCTTTAATACATGGTGTTAGGAAAACTGGATAACTACATGTAAAATAATGAAACTAGAACATTTTCTCACATCATATAGAAAAATATATTCAAAATGGATTAAAGACAAATGTAAGACCTGAAACCATAAAACTTCTGGAAGAAAACATAGGCAGTACGTTCCCTGACATCTTTCTTGGCAATTTTCTTTTGCATCTGTCTTCTCAGGCAAGGGGCAACAAAAGCAAAAATAAACAAATGGGACCTAAACTAAAAAGCTTTTGCACACTGAAGGAAACCATCAACAAAATTAAAAAGCAACCTACTGAATGGGAGAAGATATTTGCAAATTATTTGTTCGATAAGGGGTTAATACCCCAAATATGCAAAGAACTCATATAACTAAATATCAAAAAAAATCCTATTAAAAATGGACAGAGAACCTGAATAGGCATTTTTCCAAAGAAGACATACAACACAAGATGCTAGCAACACAAGATGCTCAACATCACTAATATGTAAATGCAAGTCGAAACCACAGTGAGATATTACCTCACACCTATCAGAATGGCTATGGTTAAAAATACAAGAAATAAGAAGTAGTGGCGAGGATGTGGAGAAAAGGAAACTCTAGAACACTGTTGGTGGGAATGTAAATTAGTACAGTCACTATGGAAAAGAGTGTGGAAGTTCCTCCAAAAGACTAAAAATAGGGAGTTCCCTGATGGCCCAGTAGTTAGGACTCTGTGCTTCCACTGCAGGGGACCCGAGTTGGACCCCTGGTCGGGGAACTAAGATCCCACTGAGCAGCGTGGCAGAAAAAAAAAAAACAACCTAAAAATAGAGTTGTCATATGGTTTAGCAATCCCACTCCTGGGCATATATTTGGACAAAACTATAATTCAAAAAAGTACACACACCCCGGGCTTCTCTGTTGGCGCAGTGGTTGAGAGTCCGCCTGCCGATACAGGGAATACGGGTTCGTGCCCCGGTCTGGGAAGATCCCACATGCCTTGGAGCGGCTGCGCCCGTGAGCCATGGCCACTGAGCCTGTGCGTCCAGAGCCTGTGCTCTGCAAGGGGAGAGGCCACAACAGTGAGAGGCCCGCGTACCGCAAAAAAAAAAAAACCACACACACCCCAATATTCATAGCAGCACTATTCACAATAGCCAAGACATGGAAACAACCTAAATATCCGACAGATGAATGAGTAAAAAAGATGTGGTACCTATATATAATGGAAATGTACCCAGTCATAAAAAGAATGAAATCTTGTAGTTATGTGAAATACCCTCCTTAGTGAATTATGTCAGATGAAGACAAATACTCTGTTTTCACTTATATGTGAAATTTTTAAAAAACCCAGAACGACAGAACAACTTAGCAAATATAACAAAGCAGAAACAGACTTACAGATACAGAGAACAAACTAATGGTTACCAAAGAGAAGAGGATTGCGGGGAGGGGTGAAACAGATGAAGGGGATTAAGAGGTAGAAACTACCAGTTATAAAATAAATAAGTCACAGTAATGTAATGTGCAGCACAGGAAATATAATCAATATTTTATAATAACTTTGTATGGTGTGTAATCTATAAAAATATCAAATCACTATGCTGTAAACCTGAAACAAATATAATATTGTAAGTCAACTGCACTTCAATAAATGAAAATAAATTTAAAAAACAAAATAAAAGGAGAACAATGATTCAAAATGAAAAAAATAGAAAGACTTGGTATGCATTTGTTTTATAAATCTAGTTTTTCACCTATCCTGCTGGCTTCAAGCAGGATACAAGTCAATTGTAATTGTTCCAGCCACACCACTCAAGAACAGGTTGAAAGCCAAGGTCTTCAGTTCTGCCCATACTCCACCACTACAACTGGTTCAATGACATTTTTATCATTGAATCAAGTAGTTACTTGGGTGACTACAAACTTAGCCTTAAGTATGACTTAATTTGAAACATTCCCTTTTGAGTCCTTGACTATGTGTTACACAACAATGAATAGCTGAAAATAAAATGTTCTGTCTCCATGGCCATACAACCCTAAATAATCAAATGTAACTGTCAATTACTTGATGCAACTATCTGAATCAAATTGATTGAGCTGGCCAGTTTGGTTTGTTGATATTTTCATCCTCCTCTTTTCATTTTCCCCACCTCCACAGTGGCTTCCTTAGAGATCTTAAGTTTCCTAAAAGAAGGTAGAAATTACCAAACAAAAAATAGCAACATGAGGATAGGTGGGCTTTGGAAGGGGAATAAAATTTTCATAATAATGGACTGTACTCAAAATTCATCTGACCCCAGACAAGGCCTAAAAAAATTCAGAGGTCTCCGCATTAATTCACTCATGCATTCATTTCACCAAGGAACTGCTCCCTTCTTGCACACTTTGATGGCCTGGGAGAAAGAAGTTGTAGAAGGAAACACACCCCCTCAGAATTCCTTCGGTAGTATCCAAATCTGCAAGGGGAGGACAAGGTTAGAGAAGAAACCTTGGCAATATGTGAGCAAAAGTATTTCAAATCCTAACTGGATACAACTCTCTCAGTTAGGGACTTAGTTTGTGTTCAGGGTACTCAATCTGTGACCATTTTCATGGACTCGGTAAAATGGTCAGGGTCTAAGGGATCATCAGTCCAGACAGCACCCAAATGATTCTATAATCATTTCCCCCCTAAAGCCAACATTGGGGAAGACAATGGACAGAAAATTCTACAGTGATGACTGTTCCTGACGCTACCCAATTATCCACAAGTACAAGTACTCTTCTTCAGCATCATACTGTCAGTCTATCTTTTTTTTTTTTTTTTGCGATACGCAGGCCTCTCACTGCTGTGGCCTCTCCCACTGCGGAGCACAGGCTCCGGACGGACGCGCAGGCTCAGCGGCCATGGCTCACAGGCCCAGCCGCTCCACGGCACGCGGGATCCTTCCGGACCGGGGCACGAACCCGCGTCCCCTGCATCGGCAGGCGGACTCTCAATCACTGCACCACCAGGGAAGCCCCTGTCAGTCTACCTTATCTCTCTAGTTGGCAATGTCCTCCTCATCCTCCTCATCTGGCTTAACCAACTGCACCATGCCGTGTTATGTATCTTTTCCTCAGCAATCTCTCTTTCCTGGACATCTGCTACTGCAATAGCAGCAGCCCACACATACCGGCCAATGGCCTGCCTTCTACCCTGACTCTCTTCCTGGCCCACTACTTTCTCCAGGTAACAAACTACCTCCTCCCTGCTTCCACTTGGCTGCCATGGCCTAAATCTGGGCTATCTGTAATGTTCTGTGTTACCCACTTCTTTAGAGAGGGTCTCCATGGGTCTGGTGGCCAGCTACTGGATAAGAGTAAACACTTTCAGTGGAATCCTCATGTCCACTATGTCACCACTCTACTGTACCTCCTTTACCTGTAAGATCCAGGCTGTGCTAAATCTGAAATTCTCTTACACTACTAGCCTCAGTGAACTGCTGCTGCTGGGTGGCAGTACATGAGCCTGATTTGGCCCTTTAGGTTCATCCTCATCTCCTATGGACCCTCCTGACTTGCCCTCCACTATGCACCTTTCCATCCCAAAGTCATTCCCAGCTATAGTTCCCATTTGGCTCTGGTGGCCATCTTCTATGGTGCAGTCACCTCTATGTACCTAAATGTCATTCACCGGCATTCCAAGGTGAAAACAAGTTCATCGCTATCTTTTATTGCATCATCACAACCATGTTCCACACCATTATCTGTAGCCTGAAGCAAGGATGTGAAGAATGCCTTTATAAGGTAGGTAGGTAGAAGTAACTTATATTCACGAACTGAGACTTACTGCATGAGGCTCACGTATGTCTGGGGAACCAAGCATCAGATAACTTACTTCCATGCAAACAGACACCTACAACCCCTAAGCACCATGCCAAACATTTCGAGGGTTCCAGACTTGGTCCTAGCTCTTCATGAAACTGCAATGAGGAGTAAAGATAAATTACAGTAACAACAATATAAGAACAAAAATATAAGCAGGACATAGTAAGTGCTACAAAACATCTAAATCAAAATCATGGCATCCTGAAGAGAATGAGGAAGAGCTCACTTCACATTTCTTAGGGGGGTTCACGTTAAGCTTCATGGTGGAGTTGGCAACATCTGAACTGCCATTTTCAGTAAAGGAGAGTTTTTATGGGGCAAGATAAAGCAATGTGGAGAGCATCCCTGGCAAAGGTAACAGAAGAAACAAAATCATGGGGATGGTAAAGAGAATGATACAGGAAGGGGAGTGGGATTCTCTTTGACAGGAGGGGAAGGAATGTGAGAATGAGTGAAAGAAGAGGATGGAGAATTTAGCACTTATTCCAGCCAGGAACTGTCACTGGGGACTCTGGAGTCAGATTTTCTGGATTCAAATCCCAGTTCTGCCACACAGCTGTGTGACCTTAAGCAAGTTGTGTGATCTCTCTGGGCCTCCATTTATTAGTCATGAAACGAGGGAAATAGTGGTACCTACACCTCATAGGGTTATTTTGGGGATAAAAGAAGTTAAGCCATGGGAAGTAGTTGGAACAATGTAAGTACTCATTAAATGTTAGCTATTATCATTGTTATCCTTGGTTTCCCCATCACCCAGTGGAGTGAAATGTTCTCCAGGTACTCATCATTTCCGACTTGCTTCTATTTACACTCACAACTCTTTTGGGCACATAGTATGAGATCAAGCTATGTTTGAACCATAGTTGAATACATGAGGGATTCAGTGAATGAGTTAATAATGAGATAATAATTGAATTGCACTGAGAGTCTTCTTATGTGAGTCCCTGATGTAAAGTCAAGACTCTTCCGTGCAGCATATGCCTCTGTTCAACATGTGCTGCCTTCAGATGTCTGCATTTTCATTTATCCAGTCTTTGGAAGGTGGTATGGGGGTTACGTGTATGCAGAATTTATGAAGGCAGCCGGGAGAGAGAGGACAGAGCACTGAACAGCAAAAAGAACTCTGTTTGAACACTGGCTTTGCTACCGTGTGATCTGGAGCAAGCCATTCAACTTATGAGCCTCAGTTTTTTCATCTCTAAAATAGGAATGATGATACCTTTGTTCCAGGGTTCTAGTGCCTGACATTCCAATTGAGGTTTCTTCCCAGTTTTGTATGGTAATAACATATTAAAACATGCTTGTTGGGTTTCCTAAAGTTTGACCTATAGAAGGGCAGGGACACTAAGCACACCAGAAGGAGGCAGTGTAAGGATATTCTGGGGAATATCCAGAATGTCAGCAATTGATAACAGTGCCCACTTTCCAATGCTGCTCTCTAACACAGCTGCCAGCCTACTAGAGCTCAGAGCTATTCGTGACTCAGCGCAATGCCTCCAGGCTCTAATTTTCTCAGTACTTGGCAGGCAATAGGAGATCAATAAATGTTGAATTGATTTCAGTTACAAAATCACTCTTCTACCACTCATACAATTCTTTGTCCCTGTCTTTCTCTCCTCCCAACTTGCTCCCTGCCCCATTCATGCATTCATTCATTCAACAAATACTCACTACCTACCTACCTACTGAGGGTCAGGCCCTCTGCTAGGTTTTGACAGGCACTACTGTAGTGGAAATTACCTTCTCATTCCATTTCCAGCCTCTGTCAGTCAGTCTGGCTGTCTGTTTGTCTTTCTCTTGATTTCATGTAGTATTGCTGTGATTTTATAAAACTTTTTACCTTTTCCCTCTTTATCTCTATCTGCCCCTGCCCAGTCACCACTAACCCACTTCAGTGTTGCTCTGCCTACAAACCCTGAGTTCCTGGTCCCTTATTCCCCATCTAATCTCCATCTAGTCCCCAGAGACAGCTCCCTTTCTGGGGAAGTTGGCACAGAGGACTTATTCCCTATACCACAAGAGAGGGGTTCCAGCTGGTTTCATGCTCTCTATGTGCAAGACAGACTAAGCATGCAAGTGAGATGGGACCTCCCGGCAGCCCTTCTTGAAGGTCACCACCTAAATTTCTAGGATCTCTAGGGAGCTTCCAGGAAGTTCCAGAAAGGTCCTTTTTATTCCTACTCCTCATTCGCGCCCCAGGCATGCCCTGCCTGGTTTGTAGCTCCCCATCTGGAGTTCCTTTGTGCTCCTGGGAAGTGCTCAAACTAATCCATTCGTAGCCTCACTCAATCAAAATTCTGTAAGCACTTACTTCTCTCAAGATTTTTTCTATGCAATTACTCATTTAATCCTCAAAAAGAAAACCAATGAAGTATTAACACTGTCTCCCATTTACGAATGAGGAAACCTAGGCTTAGAGAGACGATATAACTAGCCCAAGGTCCCAGAGTTACTGACAGAGTAGATTCAGAAATTTGAATCTCCTCCTTACTAAATATCTTTTCCCTCCAACCCTCACCCATCAGTGGACACCACATTGTGAGACTGAGTGATAGACACATAGTGATTAGTGATTGAAGAAACAATGTCAGCGTTTATATGGTTCTAGGTCTTGGCATTTCCAACTGCCAATCTGACATTTCCTCTTGAATGCCTTACAAGAATTTCAAACTCAACTGTCTCAAATTGAACTTAACATTTCCCTGACTCTTCCTTCTACTTCCCTCTGCTCAAACCAGTTCTCCCCTTCCCTGACAATAGCCCCTGTATTAGTTAAGGACACCACAATCTACCAAGTTGTCTGAGCCAGAATCATGCCCAGGAAGCTTTCTGTGCCCTTCTCTCTGTGTGTCCACCCTCACACCCATGCCCAATGCTGATGATTTTACTCCTATGATGCTTTGCTAAACTCTGACCTATTTATACATCCCCGCTGCCAGAACTGTAATTCAAAGCTTCATTACTTCTTGCCTTCACTTTTACAAAAACCACCACTCACCATTTCTTTCAAGTCTCTTTTATTGGTTCTTCCTCATCAATCCAAATGCTTAACACTGGAGCAACTCAGAGCTCAGTCCATAGACCATGTCTCCATCTACAGTTCCTCCCTTGTGATATCATCCAGTCACATCATGTTTAATATCATCTATGTGCCATCAATTTCCCAACTTTTAGCTTCAGAAGCACGTATCCCCTAAACTACAGATTAATATATCCAACTTCCTGTTGGACACCTACACTTGGCTAGCTAATAAACATCTTAAACTTAAAATGCCCTAAACCAAACTCCAGATCTTCCATAAATCCCAAGCCTATTCCTTATCCTAGGCTTCCTCTTCTAGGTAAATGATAACTTTGTTCTTTCTGTTGCTCAGGCCTTGCTGATCCCAGGATATAGCAAGCATACTCTTGCCGCAGAGTCTTGCTATTTTCTGCATTGGAAATGTTCTTACACTAGATATATATTTAATTCATTCTTCATGTCATCTAGGTCTCTACTCAAATGACATCTTAGCAGACATGACTTCCCTGACCACCCTGTATAAAATAGCGCAACTTCTCCCCCATCACTCTCTACCCCTTTATTCTGCTTTTTTCTTTGAAACACTTATTATTACCTAACAAATTACATACTTATTTGCTTATTTGTTTATGATCTATCCCAGCCGTCTAGAATGAAAGCTCCATGAGGACAGGGGATTTATTTTGCTCACTGCAGTATCCAAAGCACTGAGGAGGGTTCCTAGAACATAAAAAGTACTCAGTGAATATTTGCTAAATTAATGAATAAATGAGATAAATAAATTAATATTTTTATTAGTAACTATATATACTCTGTATTCTTCAACCCCCAATCACTTGCTTATGCTGTTGTATCTGCCTGGAATGCCTGTGGAAATTTTACTCATTCTCCTAAGTTCCAGTTCAAACGTTGCTTCCTCTGTAAAGCTCCATCAAATGCTCCCCTCCCCTTAAGTATCTTTGTACTGATCTAACCCTAGTATATGACTCTCTACCATACTCATCAGTTTCTGCCTTAGGTTGGAGTTATCTATGTACCAGGATGGTCCCGTGACAAAACGTTGAGCTCCTTAAAGTGTATTCCCTGAAGTGTCTAGGATAGTGCATGGAACATTGTTAAACTGAATGGAAGGAGGCTGAATGCTTATTATCAAAGTAGACAACTCCAATTAAAGATAATTAGCCTTGAGAATGGCAGTGTTACCAGCAACTCAATTAATGAGCTCTAATTGCTCTTCCCAGACATGGACATTAACTGGTATACAGCTTTGGGCTGTGACATGCATGGATCTCTTCATTGTTAACTTTAGTTCTGTGAGTTGTTGCTGCTGCTCTGCCCCTTCCTCCGAGCTACAGGCATAAGGACTAGGGAGTCCAGAGTGGGGTCCATGCCTTCCCCATTAGACTGGGGGAAACTCCCTGGTGTGGAGCAATGCTTTTTTCTAAGGCTGGGGGCTACTTAGAGTGAGTGGACAATGTCTCCCTAGTCATATTGGGAGATCTTTAGAGTAAGGAGACCATTGCTTCTCCATCACACTGGGGATACATCAGGGTAACAACAGTTTCTCCCAACAGACAAGCTTCCCCAGGGTGAAGATCATCTCCTGTTAAAAGTTGAAGTCCTCTTACTGTAAAGAAACTGTGTCTCCTCTATTGGAATTAAAGTTCCACCATGTAAGGGACTAAAGTCTATATGAAATGGGAGAACCATCTCTTGGTGATCCCAACCAGTCTCATGGCTTTAAATATCATCTATATGCTGAAGACTTCCAAATTAGTATCTCCTTCCCAAGACCTCTCCCCTAAGTTCCAGACTCCTATCCACCTGTCTAATCTCCTGATTTGATTACTAAAGAGCCTCAAATTGATCTCCTTGCTTCTATTCTTGCCACCCACCTATACTTTCCTTCTCAACAGAGAAGCCAGAATGATCTTTTAAAAATGTAAGTCAGATCATGCCACTTTATTCAAAATACTTCTTTGGATCTAAGTATTTTTTATTGTGATGAAATACACATAACATACAGCTTACCATTAGTGATTTTTAGTGCATTCACAGTGTCGTGCAATCATTACCACTATCTAGTTGTAGAATTTTATCACCCCTACAGGAAACCCCATATCCATTAAATAGTCAATCCCCATTCTGCCCTCTAACCAGCCCCTGGCAACCACTAATCTGTCTTCTGTGGCTATGGATTTGCCTATTTTAAACATTTCATATAAATGGAACCATACAATATGTGGCCTTTTGTGTATGGCTTCTTTCACCTATCATGATGTTTTCAAGGTTCATCCATGTTGTAGCATGTACCCATACCTCATTCCTCTCTATGGCTGAGCAATATTCCATTGTATGGCTATACCATATTTTGTTTATCCAGTCATCTGTTGTTGGACATTGGGTTGTTTCCTTTTATGGCTATTATGAATAAGGCTGCTATGAATATTCATATACAAGTATCTATTTGCATCTCTGTTTTCAATTCTTTTGGGTATGTACATAAAAGTTCTGGGTCATATGGTAATTCTATCTTTAACTTCTTAAGAAACCAACAAACTGTCTTCCACAGTGGCAAGATCTGATTTTCACTCAGAATAAAATTCCATACAATAACCTAAAAGGCCCTACATGATCTGATCCACCACCTACTAACTCTCTGACTTTACTCACTCTACTTTAGCCATCCTGGCTTCTCTTGTTGTTCCTCAAACTCACCAGGCACACCCCCACTTCAAGGTCTTTACACTAGCTGTCTCCTCTGCCTGGAACATTCTTCCCCAGATATCTCTGTGTGATGCTCCTTCACTTCCTCTAGATTTTTTGTTCAAATGTCACCTACTTCTCTAGGTGAAATTGAAAACCTAGTCCCACTCCAGCACTCCCTATCCCCTTCCCCTGCTGTATGTATATATCCCTGCAGTCTTCTAGAGGTACCATAACAAAGTACCACAGACTGGGTGGGTTAAAGAACAGAAACTTATTTTCTCACACTTGTGGAGCCTACAAGTCTGGGAGTAAGCAGGGTTTATTTCTTCTGAAGCCTCTCTCTTTGGCTTATATATGGCTGTCTTCTCCCTGTGTTTTTTACAAGGTCTTCCCTTTGTACATGTCTGTGTCCAAATTTCCTCTTCTTCTAACGACATCAGTCACAATGGATTAGGGCCCACCCTAAAGACCCCAGTTTAATTTAAAACTCTTTGAAGTTCTTATCTACAAATACAGTCACATTCTGAGGCACTGGCGGTTGGGACTTCAATATATGAATTTGGAGGGGACACAGTTTTGTTCATAACACCTGTTTTATATTTTTCCTTAGCACTTATTAATATATAGTAAAACATACTATATATTTTATTTACATATTAAATGTATTCTTTGTTGTCTATTTCCCCAACTAAATATTCATTCATCCAATATATTTTTATTGGGGACCCATATTCCACTGAGCCTAGAATAGTTCCTAGAATATAAGTCCCCAACAGATATATATTGGATGAATGAATATTTCCTTTACCAGACTTAGAGGTTCCTGAGGACTGAAACTCCTTAGAGAATAAAAACTATCTCTCCCTCATCACCAAGGCCTTTCTTTCTTCATGGTCAGGAACCACTTCTCTTCTCGACTAGGCTGTGATTCTTCTCTCATTAAATACCAAGGGTAGTGTGTTTTGCTTTATATGAAATCATTCATTTCAAGTCCAATGCTAAAAGAAAAAAATCAATGCCTAGTGAATAAATTCTCTTTAATGTGTCATGTTAACAAAACTGTAGATTTATGACCCAACCATTTACCCTCCCTGCTTTGATGTTGGGCTTTTGATGCTAATTTGATTCATTTGTCTCTTACCAATGTACAAAGACTGCTGAGCACAGGAACTTTTTGGTGCAGTAGAAAAAGTACTGAGCAAAGACTAAATAAAAAATGAGTCCAGGTTCCGCCATTTGTCCCTAACTTTTTGTGCAACCTCACACGACTTCCTCTCTGAAGGACTCTGTTTCCTCAGGTGCAAAAGGAGAGGATAGGGGAAAATTTCTATGTTCCCAATCTTACTGAATGCCACCACATTTACCCAATTGCTTAAGCCAAAATCCTTATTATAACCCTGGATTTCTCTCTTTTCCTCACCCCTTATATCCAATCCATCAGTAAGTCCTGTCCTGTCCATTCTATCTTCTAAAAATATCTCCTATCAGATATATACTTTCTGTTTCTACTACTACTACCTTAGTGTAAGCCAACATCATCTCTAACCTGTACTACTACAATAATCTCTTATCTGGTTTACCCACCTGAGTCTTTTTAAATGTCATATCTAAATATAATATTTATGTCATTCTCTTATTTGCAACCAATTATTTCTCCCCATTACTCTCAGGAAAAAGTTCCATAACCTGGTGTCTAAGAATTCTCATGACCTGGCCTCTACTTGACTCTCTAACTTCATGTCCTGCCTCATTCCTCATGCTTCAGTCCTTAAATACTCTCCCCCACTAAGATCCTACTTGTTCCAGTCCCTTAGCCTGGACTTGGGTCCTGTTCACAACTCCCACCAGCTACACACTCATACGTCTCCCCTTCATAAGACCACTCTCACTCATCTGACAAGACTCACCTGAGGTGACATCTCATGCTGGAATTTTTCCATTTATCCTCACTTTACACCAATTGTCTCTCAATTGTGCTTCCACAAAGTTTTGCATCAACTGATAACAACATTATCTCCTTGTACTGTAATTGTTCACTCAGCCACCATTCTCCCCCTATGAGAAAATGAACTCAATGACAGGAATAATGTCTTATTCATCTCGTTATCTCCAGTGCCAAGCCCAAGCACCTTACACATAGTAGATACTCAGAAAGTAAGTTGAAAAGAAATTCAAAGTTCCCTTCTAGGATAAGTGGAAATACCCATGAACTTATACATTGGGCCAAGTCATAAAAATTTAGTTCAAGTCCCTACTCAGTCCACTTCCTGTGTGACTGAAGTGCATCTGTGTGAAATAGATGCTAGTCAATAAGATTTAGTGAGCTTTTACTATGTGCTAGGCGCTGTGTTGGGTGTTTTACCCAGAAAAATCTCAATTAATTCTCACAAACAACCCTCTGAGATAGATATTATTATTATTACATTATTACTGTCTTAGAGATGAGGAAACAGATTTCATGTTGATAACTGAACTGATCACAGTCACAGAAGTTGGGATATAGAGTACTGGGGACTCTTTACAAAGAAGTAAGGAGACACAAAGTCATCTGGCCTCCAAGTCGAGGGCACTGGTGGTGAGAGACCAATAACAAGTTGTGACCTCTGGGGTAGAGGGGGACAGTGGCTCCAGTAGGCATAAGAGGCTGGCAGCCAGCCCCAATACTGCCAGAGCAAACTTGGTAACAGTCCAAGGAAAGTGGTAGAGTGGGTGAGGGAAAGAAGGAAAGTTTTTTTGTTTTGTTTTGTTTTTTTAAACTAGCTTCATTCACTTTATTTTTCTTATAGAAAACTATGTGGTGGCTACAGCTGGAGCCTGAGTCCTCTGCACGGAAACTCTGGTGTGGGTCTTTTCAAGATGGTCAGTGAATTCCTGATACAGAGACTTGGTGAACACAGTCTCTTGCCGGAGATCAGGAGTGATATAACTGTAGGTCTTGGAAATGACATCCAAATTGGCCTTGGTGAAGTTACCCAGCGTGGCAGTGCAGCCCCCCGCAGAGGTGTAGCAGCAGTCAACGCCAGCCATCATCAGTAGCTTCTTGGGCACGATGCCAGGGCCCCTGGGGGCAGGGAAGAGGCGCACCAGCACAGAGCCACAGAGGCCAGTCACCTTGCAAGGGACGGTGTGGGGCTTGCAGATCTTGTTCCCCCAGTAGCCTCGTCGCACGGGGGCAATGGAGAGAGAGCTTGGCCAGAATGATGGCCCCACGGATGGCAGTGGCTACCTCCTTAGAGCACTTCAACCAACATGTCCGTTGTAATCCCTGATGGCAACAAATGCCTTGAACCTGGTCCGCTGGCCAGCACGGGTCTGCTTTTGCACAGGCATGGTCTTCAAAACTTCATCCTTGAGGGATGCCCCCAAGAAAAAGTCAATGATCTCAGATTCCTTGATGGGCAGAGAAGAGAGACAGATCTCCTCCAGGGACTTGATCTTCATGTCCTTGACCAGGAGGCCCAGCTTGGTGACGGGGAGACACTCCTTGTCCTCGGCCTTGCCTCCGCGAGCTCCGCGGCCTCGGCCCCCGGCCCCGGACGCCACTGCTCTAGATACTGTGAGATAGGTCATCAGCTTCTAGTTTTGCCTCATTTTCCTTTTTTTCCCTTAAAGGGTGTGTGTGTGTGTGTGTGTGTGTGTGTGTGCGTGTGTGTGCGTGTGTGTGTGTGTGTACTTGGGGGTAGGAGGAAGCAGGTGTAACTGGTTGAGTTTAACTGAGTATGAAATGTATTTATGGACCATGGGTGGCACTATTTTTTATGTGTGTTGGCTACCAACTGCCTCTCTCCCTGCCCTTTCCTTGGCTCCCTTGAGTCACTCTGCACTTCCTGGGCACCCTGCTCTCCAAAGCCACAGGGGGCCTCCCAAAGAGAACATCTCCAGATTGTCCTTCCCCAGAATGTGTCAGGGTTTCAAGAAAAAAGCAAGGGCAATCAACCCTAGGTCTTGGCAAGGATTCACAAGAAAATCCTGCCACTGACATCTGATTTGAGTCTGAGAATATCTTTGGGGGGGGGGGTCATTCACCATCGTACTCTGAGATGAAGCTTTAAGACAGAAGGAAAATAATGGAGAGACTGGGTCCACTGATAATAAAAACTTATAGAATAAAACCCCTTTCTCTAGGAAGAAGCCGCTTCTTTCTAAAATGTCTGAGTTGACAAGCAGAATGTAAGCTGGGGATCGGCACCTATGTGACCTCTTGGGCCAGGCACTCTTAGGCAGAGAACAAGCCTGCACAACTTTGTAATGGATCAGATTCCCACAAAGGCTCGCTTACCCACAAAATACAGCCATATTTCTTATTTTGGTATCTTGGCACACTCAGTTCTCTCTGCCAAGAATGACCTTTCTCCTCTTCTCAACCTTAAGCTTCTATTTATTAATCAAGCCTCTGCTCAAGTATCCTCTCCTTTGTGAAGACTTCCCTGATCTCCAGGCAGCTAAACAGCTTCTTATTCCTTTGGAGTCCCATGGTGCTGTGCTTAGACTTCTACTCTAGCAATTTTACACTGTTTTTGATCAAAGTTCTGTCTGCCTTGCTGGATCTCAAGCTCCTCAAGGAAAGGTGCCATGGCTAACACAACCTTGTATCTTATCCTGGCCCCCCAATCTCACTCCCCCAATCTCACCACTACTTGAACCACACAGGGCCTGGCACACTGTAGGCACTCAGCATATAAGGAACGTTGAACAAATATGGAACAAAGTGAGGAATACTTGGTGCCAAGTAATAGGATACAGAAAAAGGAGAATTCCAAAATAAGAATCCAGTTTCCCAAAGCACCGAGCTGATCTCCCTGTGCTATGTGGCTGTCTCCCACTAGCTATCTATTTTACATTTGGTAGTATATATAAGTCCATGCCACTCTCTCACTTCATCCCAGCTTACCCTTCCCCCTCCCCGTGTCCTCAAGTCCAGGTGGGTTAGGGAGGGTGGGAGGGACATGCAAGAGAGAGGAGATATGGGGATATATGTATATGTATAGCTGATTCACTTTGTTATATAAAGAAAAACTAACACACCATTGTAAAGCAATCATACTCCAATAAAGATGTTAAAAAAAAAATCCAGTTTCCCAATAGAGCCTTGAAAAATCTCTGATGCATCAAGCTGATTCCTCTGCTGGCTGATGAAGTCAAATTCTCACAAGCCACAGAAGTGGCCATTTCAGTCAGCACTGAACAATTTCTTCAGTTTGGCTTTTGGGCAAGCTCTCTGCTACCTATAGCACTATTTTGTGACATTCAGAGCCTAATTGCCATATTCCCTCTTGGCCCATAGTTAATGAACACATTTCCTTCCCTGATAGTGGAGCCACTCTGCAGGCCTTGTAATGGTTGGGAATGTTTCACGGTGGTGCTTTCTGGAGATAGCTTCTGGAGGTCACCTTGAGGATGACCTCCTTTCCTGCCATATTCTAAACTCATTGCTGTGGAGGCAGAATCAGTCCTGAGGAGCTCAAGATCTCTGGCAGGCTGAACATGGAAGAAACATAACTGGCCTCCCTGGTCTTCAGCCCCTTCTTTCCAGGTCCATTGTCCATTCACAGTTAACAAATGGATATAGGGATAACAACTCTACCTACTCATGATGGTCAAGTTAGCTTTTCCAGTATGTTAATCCCTTCCTTCACCTGCTGTTCTATTGACATGAGAAACCCCAAATCACCAGGTGGCAGCCATAGCTTTAAGTTTATTAGGAATCTTACAGTGTCCCCTGGTAGACGTAGCCACCTTCTAGAAACCAGGCCACCTAGAACCACAGAACTTAAAGTTTTCAAGTGGGTCATTGGAAATGATGGTGAGTGGGGCCACTCCTTCTTCCACCCATTTCCCCCATATCTATGTAGTCTACCTGTTGGAGATGGAGCACCATATAATGACGATTTGTTCAAGACATACACTGCTTCATTAAAGGACAGAATCTCCAAATCATAGGCATCATATCTAAGATGTTGCCTTATCTGAGCCTTCAAGAGACTATGCTAGTACTCTTTTAGGCTGGCAGCTTCTGGGTAATGTGACATATGATAGAACCAGTGGATTGCATAGTGACACACCCATTGTCATTCCTCCTTTGCCATGAAGTGAATTCGTTAATGCAAAGTAGTAATATGCAGGACCTCATGTTGGAAAATCAGACTTTCTTTGAGAACTCAAACAGTAGAGTTGTCTGATGCACTGCAGGCAAGAAAGGTAAGTCCTTACTCAGGATAAAATTAAATCTACAGGGCAGGATGTAATCAACTTGCCACTAAATGTCTGGTTTGTCTCTTCAAGGGCAAGTACCATATTGAGGTTTTAGCATTGGCCTCTGGTACTGAAAGATCAGAAAGATACTCAAGATACCAAGTGGTAGTAGCTAATAAGTCTTGGTAAGATAGAGCCCATGTTGCTGGTCCAATATGTAGTTTCTATCTCTGATATCATGATTACTCCATTCATAGGTGCATTGTGCAAGTGCTGGTATTCCAAAAACAGAGGCTGGCTGACATCTACTGAGAAAGTCATTCTGTTGACTTGTTTAATGCTTCTTTTTCAGTAGATGTTCTCTCATGAGCCTTACTGTGAGACATAAAGATCCTCACACTGTGTGCACGCCTTTAGGTCCATCCACATGCGTCTCCTTTTGCCTTGACCTTCCAAACTTGCTTCTCCCAACAACTTGACCAACCAGTCAAACTATTCACCACTGCCCAGAAGTCCATATATATGCTTATTTATGTCTCCACCCAAAGTGGATGATTGATCAGCTCTGCAACTTGAAGCATTTTTCCTTACTACTGTATTTCAGAGTTGCCTCAGGCTGGGCCTGTAGTGCAGCTGTCATTCATTATTTGTTCACATCAACACAGGAACCAGACTCAGGCTTTTTCCTCCTCTGTCAACCAGTCATAGAGAAGGCCTTATGAGGCCACAGATGTGAGCTGAAAGAGAGGCCTTATTGCAACAACAGGGACTGGGGCACTGGTTCAAGTAACTTACTCATTCCCTCTGGACATACTCAGATCTAATTCCAAATACACTACTTCTATCATACCATGGATTGCTGCTGTGACGGCCCAATCTTATGGGTCTGACAGAACCCGGTTCACGAGGGAAGTTCTGGTTGCATAGTCGATTAATGTCCCATGGACAGACACTCATTCATTCTCTACCAGAACCAAATAGCAAATATGCAGTTTCTTTCTAAATGGTATATATTTCTCTGTGGTAGACAGGGTGGACTTACTTCAGAACCCTAGGGGTTTGTGCTTCACCTTTACTGTTCAGGTTCACCAGAGACTCTATATGGCATCTTCATCTACCACAAATATCTCTAGCACCATGGAATCTGCCAGAAGGTTTATCCCAAGAGACAGTGCCACTTGTACTATAGCCAGACCTTCCTCAATGCCTTTTCTTGCTTTTAGTCCCACTTAACATGTCAAAGTCGTCTCATAGATGGGTCAGGCCAGTATTCCCAATTACAGTATATGTAGTCTCCAAAATCCAAACAGACCTACCAGGCACTGTGGTACCTTCTCAGTAGTAAGAGATGCAAGGTACAATAACATGTCCTTTTCAAGGAAGAGGCATGCCTGCATGGCCCAGATAACTTGATCCTTTAAAAATTCACCAAAATGACAAGTCCCTGTGTCCTTATGAGGTTTATCTACCACCCTCTGGAGTTTATGCATCCAAAATATTTGCTACTTCCTCTTTATCAGAGCCAAGTAAATTGATATTATCAACATAGTGGACTAGCATGAGATCCTACAGAATTTCCAGACTATCAAATTCTTTTGGGAATATTCTGACAAAGAGCAGGAGAGTTAAAATAGACCTGCACGAAGACCATTAATATAGGCCACTGTCTATCCAGGTGAATGTGAATAACTTCTCATCTTTCTTTCTGATGAATATTCAAACAAATCCTTTAGCTATATCAAAGTCACATGCCAAATACCAGAGGATATATTAATGATCCATTACAGTAAGAACACCATATCTAGTACAGAAGCACTACTAGGGGCTATTTTGTGTTAAGTTTATGTTAGTTTATCCTCATCTGCCAAGATCCATATGATTTTTGCAGGGTGAATTATATGGGATCATAATATGGATTACCACTCCTGCAGGGTTTTGTGTGGACATAGCTTTTCAAATAAGTTGAGTAAATACCTAGGAGCATTATTGCTGCGTCATATGGTGAGATTTTGTTTAGTTTTGTAAGAAACTGCCAAATGTCTTCAAAAGAGGCTGTATCATTTTTCATTCTCATACTTAATGAATGAGAGTTCCTTATATGTGGAACCTAAAAAGGAAAAATTCAGAGAAATTGAGAATAGAGTGGTGGTTACCAGGGGTTGGGAGTGGGGGAAACAAGGAGATATTGCTCAAAGGGTACAGACTCCCAGTTATAAGATTAACAACGTAGTGACTATAGCTAATAATACTGTATCATATATATCATATAGTCGGAAGGAGATAGTGAAAATATCTTACAATGTGATAAAGCTAAAACTGAGTTATATCCTTGGAGCCTTGCGTGAGCACAGAAGAGGAGCATTTGAATTTGCAGAGGGACAGAAGTGTCATGGAGGATTCCATGGATGAAGTGGCTTTTGAACTGGATTCATTTTACCCTTCCTTTTCCTAACTTCTGGAGATACAACAGTGAGCAACACAGACACAACCACTGCTCTCTTGGGGCTTATATTCTAGTTAGGTGTGACTCAAATAAGCATAACTAAAAGTTTTTTAATTGCCTTTAATTATGAGAGAGGAAGGGATGGTGAAAACAAGGGAAACATTGCAAAGGCACAGAGATGTAAATGCACATCATGTGTCTGGGGACTCAGAGCCCATCAAGTGTGGCCCCAATATAAGCAGGGTTGGGACTCAGGTAAACTGAGTGAAGCATCTAGGGCACAAAAAATTTAAGGAAGCACTCACTCTTAGGTTCATACCTTAGGCACCTCACTCTAGTCCCAGCTTTGAGCACAGGGTTTGTAATGGGGAGCTGGAAGAATTTAGATCAAGACACCAGACTGGGGCCATATTGTGAAAAGTCTTGCAAGCTTTACTAAGAAATTGGAGCTTCAGCTTTAGGTAATGGGAAATCATATTTATGCTTTAGAAAGGTCATTTTACAAACTGTGGGAAAATGAGTAGGGTCAGTATATGACAGGAATCAGATGGCCATTGAAAAGACAACTGCTTTTCTCTGTATGTGACACTCATGGCTATTTTTGAGGGCTGAGGGGAAGGAAGGAGACAGCGCAGAGGAAGGCATTCAAGAACTGAAATGAGTGAACTCCAGGGGGACAGGGACAGTTATCAATACTATTTCATTCTCAGTTGTAGACCCCAGTACCTTTGACAGTGCCTGGATCATAGGAATAGTTTAATAACTATTTGTGAATGAATACATGAGTAAATGGAAAATATAGGAGCAAGATCCCTCAGGATCTTGGAGAGAAGAGATTTTCAGGGTAGGAATTTGTCTTATAAAGGAGAGGGACACCCCTTTCTTGGGAGGAGAGGCTAACACAAAGGTGATAACTCTCTGCCAGGAGACTGCACTGTGAAGACAAATGTAATACCAGTGATCTTCTTAGGGGATGCAGCAATAGTAAGACTGAGGACTAGAAGACAGTGAAGCAAGATATGCATGGCCTTGGGTCAGTGGTAGGGTAACTTGAGTGACAAAGTCTCCAAGGGTTTTCCATGGGCCAGGGAAGCTCCCAAGCTATTGAATTGTTGTGATTTTCACAGACTCTAAAGAAGCTGTATATAAAAATCAATATATCCAATCCTCTCTCTTTCACACACACACACACACACACACACACACACACAAGAGAACCACAGTCAACTTACAATGGTCGGGAATGCTTTTCCCTGAGGATTATTTATGCCAAGTTTGAAGAAAGGCAGTTGAGTAGTGAAATTCAAAAAGTTTCTCATTCTACCCAGGGAAAAATAATCAAACAGAGCTAACGAGCTACAATGGAACTGACAATTTAAAAAGAACATTTTTATGGGAAGAAGAAACAAGACGGTTCACCTGGTATTCCCAACAGATACATTGTTATGTAAAGTCTGCAAGGGTACTCAGATATTCTGGGATGAAACAACACTGGAAAGGCCAAAAGTTAGACTAAGGAGATGGTCTTTGGATGGCATAGTCATACCAAGCTGTTAAGAGGTTGTTGAGGTCATTTGGGAGACACCCTCAGCCTTTCAAGAGCATTTCAGGGCTAAGGCAAGCTCCTCTTGCCATTTATAACTGTCCTACATTGGACAGTTGGAGTCCAAAGTTGATCATTTATGAGTCATTTTATAGACTGTGTCCAAAATACACCACTCAGCAAGATGTTAATAGATATGCCATGAAAAAGAGATTCTCTGGTCTAGTCAGTGTGGAAAATACTGGGCTATATACAATTAATCTGTATGCTTTATTGCAGCATGTTTCAAAACCTTTAATATAGTAAATGGATACTATATCCAAGAAGGAGATAAAGTTTGCTGTTTCCCCAGTTATTTAACCCAGAATACCTGACTAGGGTTTTACAGACTATCATTTGGGAAACATTGTTCTAAAGCATCATTCCTGGAAGGGTATTGTTAAAATGCAAATAGAACACTTAGGGGAAAGTAATACATTAACTATTAGCACCCACTTTCTTATTTGATGACAACATGTTCCTGGAGGGACAGAGTATCAGAAATATACGTTGTTCTCAGGAAGCTCACAGTCTATTGGTGACAGAGAAGAAAGAATAAAATACACAATAAATACTATGGTAAGGAATTACATATGCTATAAGATGGTGGTGTCTTGGAAGAGGGTGGTGGCGGTGAAAAGGGAAAGAAATTGACAGATTTGGGAACTATTTTAGAGGTAAGATCAATAGAACTTAGTAATGGATTGAAGAATGTAGGGTGAAGAAAAGGTGAAAGTGAAAAAATGACCCTAAGGGGTTTGATTTTGCAACCACATGGGTGACGATGCCAATCACTGTGACAGAGAGTGGAAAGGGGAGACGGTTGTGGGAAGACAATGAGTTTAACCTGTGGGAATTCTAAAGGCAGTTATTTTCAGGATCACCCTACATGGCTGTTATCACTCTCTCTGCTCTGCTACATGATAATATGAACCAGTTCTCATGAGAGATGTCACATTAAAGATTCTGTCTAAGTCATTTATCCTCTTACTTATTTCTATGGTAGCTTAATTGATTAACTGAAATACCAGACATGGCCTACAGCAGTTAAGACTTCACAGACAAAACAGAGCTATTCACAGAATAACGTTGTTTCTGATCAAATATAGGAGATAACCAGATTAATGGATTAAAATTAACATTTATAAAACATTTCACATTAAATGGGTGAAAATACAGCAAATTGTATGTACCTTTTTAAAAATTTCTATTTACTCAATCAAGCAATATTTACTGTGTGTCCAGTAACTGCCAAGTTCAATACTGAATTACACAAAGATCAATCAAAGTTCTTTCTATTGAATTGTTCAGAGTCTTGGAGTAGATGGGTGTCACAGACATGTAAAATTAAATGAAATAAAGTTTTAGAGGTTTTGTGATGAAAGGCCATAATGGACTTAGTAAGGGAACAATGGTGGAAATATGCCATTCTAGTTGAGGATGGGCAAAGAACTTGACACAAACTCATTCTTGCACAATAGAAAAGATGTTTTCCAAGTGGACAAAATAGTGAGATGGAACACAAGAATGACATTCCAGAAAAAAAGAACATTATTGCAAAGACATAGATGTTTAAAATATGTCTTGCAGGTAATAAGAAGCAATTTAAGGATTTTAAGCAAAGAAGTAATAAGTCAGATTTATGATTTATAACGATAACCCTGGCAATTATATGGAGGGCAAATCAGACAGAACAAGGCTCTTCCTGAGGGCCCTGAGGGCAAGAAAGCAATTAAAAGCTTCTGAAAGAGTTCAAATAGGAGATAATGGAGCAGTATCTGTGGGGATGGAGAGGAGATAGATCAAAGAGATGTCAAAAAGGTAGAATTTACTGACTTTCTGCATGTGCTATGGACATCAAGAATGGAGTCTAAACTTAATTCTCTTATTTTTTTCTACATGAACAACTTAATTGATAGTACTTCTTTCAGTAAGATGGGAAGATTGGCAGGGGGAAGTTTGGGGTGGAAGATGATGATTTTAGTTTTAACATGAATGTGAAGTATCAGAGAGATGTGAAGATACTCGTTACACATTTAGATATATGAGCCTGGATTCAGATGAAAGGTCTAGCTGGAAATATATTTAAGAGTTGACAATGTGTATGTGGTATTTGATTAAGAGGAATGGAAGGACTTCTGCTTCCTAGTAGGGTGGACAAGCACCCTTGTCAAAAACACTACATTTTAAAAAATGGATAAAACACTAACACACACATACAAATGAATAAAGACAAAGAAAGTATGATGAACATAATGAAACATGACCTCTTTGTCATGCATAGAACAACTCCAACCAAAAATGGCAGGATTCATTTGCTTTTCATGGGTATAGGGAGCATTTATCAAAATTGATCATGTTTCACAACACAGAAAGCCTCAACACGCTTATAAAGACTGAAATCATTCAAAACATCTTCTTGACTTCAATGGAAGTAGCCTAGAAACCAACAGTAAAACAATAAATAAAATATATTTTACATTATTAAATAATCAAAGGATCAAAGATAAAATCACAAGTAAAAGTAGAAAATATTTCAAAGTGAAATAGAATAAATACAATGAATATGTCAAAATTTGCGGTAAGCAGCTTTAACAGACATTAGTAGAATATGTGTATATATATATATATATATATATATTCTCATATTACAATCGAGGAAACACTGAAAATCAATTTTTAAGTTTACATTATAAGAAGTTAGAAAAATAATGGTAAAGTTTAACGTTAGACTATTATAAGGAAGAAAATAAGAAATATCTGGTTATAAATCAATTTAATTTTAAAAATATAAAATAGAGAAAAATGAAAGGGACAAAACTGTGTTCTTTGAAAAGCTGAATAAAATTGATAAAATGTCTAGTAAGACTGGTTAAGAAAAAGAGAAAACAGAAATTACTAATATCAGAAAAAAGGCATATTGCAAGAGATCCTAAAGATATTTAAAACTAATAAGGTTATTGTGAACAAATGTATGCAATTAAATTTAAAATTTAGAGGAAAAAAAAGCAAATTGCTTGAAAATATGATTTACCGAAGCTGAAAAAATAATGCACAGGAAATCTGAATAATCCAATATCTGTAAAGAAATTTACTCTATTACTTAAAACTTTCCCATAACAAAACCCCAGACCCAGCATTTAAGAAAGAAATAGCATTAATTTTGCAAAATTCATACACATAACTAAATAAGAAGACATCTCAGATATTTCTTAAGAAACCAACAAAACTTTGATTCCAAAATCTGATCAGGACATTGAAAGAAAGAAAAATTACAGACAAATCTCTCTCATGAATATAGATGTTAAAAAAAAAAACCCTTACTAAACCTTTAACATTTCAAATCTAGCAATAAATAAAACAATAGAATATATCACAATCAGGTGATCTTCATTCTGGGTATTCAAGGGTGGTTTATCATTCAAAAATCATTCAATGTAGTTCATCACATTACCAAAGGTAAAAAGAGAAAAATCAGAACCATATTAATAGAGGCAGAAATGGTATTTGACAAAATTTAAAACATGCTCGTGGTAAACGTTTATAGCAAAATAGGAATGACAGGCAACTTGCTCATTCTAAGAAAAAACATTTCAAAAAGACTTCAGCAAACATTACATTCAATGGCAAAAATGAAATATTTTACCATCACTATTAAAAAAAAAAACCAGGGATGACTTCTATTATCACCTTTAATCAAGTTTGTACTGCAGGTCCAAACTAGTACAATAAAACAAGAAAAAGAAATTAAAGTCATAAGGATGAGAAAGGTTGAAATAAAATTTTCATTATTTACACACGAGATTGGATACTTAATGAAACCAAGAATTTATGAACATACTCTTAGAATTAAGTGAATTTAGCAAGTCAGGATACAAAAATCAATTTTATTTATTTCAGCAGCAAACATTTAAATTAAAAAGGAAATTTTATCATCCTGAACAACATGGATACTCCTTCCCAGCAATCTTCCTGTGCCATTTGTTCACTTCACACAGGCGCCATCACACACAGCTGCTACCTGAGAGGAGTGCACCTTGGCCATCCTATTTCATCCTATTTTCATGCCACCCACCACAATTTTTCTTCTAAATTTACTTCCTCCACCTCAAGTTCGTTTGACAGATGTGTATACCCACCTCCTGCTTTAATTTTCTTCTTGGTATTTATTACTATCTGATTTACTTGTTTGTTTATAATGTCCCCACCATTAAAATAAAGTCTCCATTATAATATATACAAATGTAATATAAAATAAGTATATAAATATATTATATATAAGTATATTATACTGTAAAAATATAAATATATATTATCAATAAATATAAAATATAATATAAAAAATTGAAAAGGAAATTTAATGACATTGTGATACAGTTCTGTGTCCACTTAGCTAGGTTCTAGTCTCCAATTATTCAAATATTAATCTATATGTTGCTGTGAATGTATTTTGTAGATATGATATATAGTTGACTCGAAGCCAAAAGAGATTATCCTAAATATGGGTGGTCCCGATTGAGTTTGTTGAAAGGCCATAAGAGCAGAGAGAGAGAGAGAATAGCTTATGTGAAATGGGGACAAGTCTGAAATCCACTGGGCAGATTAAACACATTTAAACTGGTTCCATTCCTCTGATGAAACCTTGACTGATACAGACTTTTCTTACAATTGTGTAAGAAATCAAAGGCCTAGATACAGTTATGAAAATGTGAAAGATTTTTATACTGAATATTAAAATCACATTTTGAGAAAACATTTAAAGACATAAGTAAATGGATATATTATGGATCAGAAGACTATTGTTAGGATATAAATTCTCCCTTAATTATAATAATATATAGATTCAACACAATCCCAATGAAAATCCCAGTATGTTTTTGGAAAATGTACTAGGCAATCCTGAAATTCATAAAGAAATGCAGAGGGTCAAAAATAATTGAGATTTTGAAGAAGATGAGGAAAGAGGAGGAAATAACTACCAGATAAGAATACTTATTATAAAAAGACAGCAATCCAAGAGCTGTAATATTGGCAAAAGGTTAAACAAACTAATTATTGGAACAAAATCTAAAGTCCAGAATCAGACACATATGTATATGATGATCTGATTTATGACAAGAAGAAACTGCAGTACTTTGAAGAAAAGATGGTATGTTTAATAAATAGTTCTGAGTCAAGTGAATATCCATATGGAAAAAAATCACCTTTGGAGAGACTTCCAGAATGGTAGTTTAAGGAACACAGTGGACACTAGCCTCAGCAAAACAACCTTTTACCTACAGAAAACTATTTTTAAAAACATTTAAACATTTAGAATGTAGAATGGGGATATATGTATATGTATAGCTGATTCAATTTGTTATAAAGCAGAAACTAACACACCATTGTAAAGCAATTATACTCCAATAAAGATGTTAAAAAAAAAGAATAAAGAAAATCACAAAAGACCATAACCTTCACTCTACAAATGAGAACAAGCTGGATAACATACAAAAGTATGTTTTCTAATCCCATCAGAGATTTGAGGCTGCAAAGGATTAGAAGACAAAGAACTATTTTTGCAGAAAATGATAAGCCATTCCTGAGAGATTCATGGTCATTTTATCCCTAGAAGAATCCCATGGATAGTGGTAAGGAGAGACCAGCCAAGCTTCTTAAAGAAACATTAAATGTCCCATGTTGTCTGGTGTGACATTTTAGATTCCCAAGGGATCTCATTCAATTAGTTAATTTTTACCCACCTACAAACTACTTCACAAAGCCTTCACTAAATGCATGGGAGTAACACACTAAAATCTAAAACTGACAGAGATATCCCACATCAAGTTGTGTTGTGCATGAAAACTGTTTTTCTGTACATTCATAACAGAAAAACTGTTATGAATCACTGCAGGTCTTCTATGAATCTAAGTCAGAGGCTGATGAAAGCCAGCAGTGGGTCAGGGTAGTTGAAAGACATCTCTCTGCAACAATCCAAATCTTCAACTAATACAAGATAGCAGCTAAAGTAGTCCTTTGAAAATGGCGAGAGGTGGGGGGGGGGCGTAAGACATCAGTATAAAGTGGTATCTCCTGAAGCACAGAAACCCAGAGGGGAGACAGGATTGGAGACCTAAGAGAACTAATCAGAGGACCAAATAGCTGACATCCAAGCTCTGAAACAGAGAGAAATCCTCCATAGTTCTTGAAGTGAGCAGCAGGCTGTAGAGCACAAAGCAATCTTCACAGTCCCCTCTGTGCTTAGATCCTAAACTCTGATATAGGGGCATCTTAAGTATACATTGCTAAGTGAAAGAAGCCAATCTTAAAAGGCTACATACATACTGTATGACTCCAACTATGTATATGACATTCTGAAAGGCAAAACTATGGAGGCAATAAGAAGATCAGTGCTTGACAGGAGTTCTGGGGGAGGAAGGAAGGGATGAATAAGCACAGCGTTATAACAGGAGTTTTAGGGCAATAAAACTATTCCTCTGTATGATACTGTATTGACGAATACACTTATAATGTCAACACTAAGAGTAAACCATGGATTTTATTTAATAATAATGTATCAATATTGTCTCATCCTTTGTAACAAGTGTACCACAGTGATGCAAGATATTAAATATAGGGGAAGTTGGGGGTATTGAGGAGTATATGGAATCTATGTACTTTTCCTCACTTTTTCTTGTAAACTTAAACTGAAAAAAAACCACATAAAGCCTATCAATTAAGCAAAAACATAAAAATGCAGTGAAAGCAGTAGTGGGAAATTGAGAGCTGTATAATGCACAATAAAAAAGATGAAAAATTTCAAATAAACAGCCTTACCTTCCACCTTCAGACACTGGAAAAAGAAAGGTAAATCAAAGTAAATAGAAGGAAAGGATAAATAAGGATTAGAGCAGAAATTAATCATAAATAGAAAAAAATGGAGAAAAATAAAACCACCCAAAGTTGGTTCTTTGTAAAGATCAACAAAATCAACAAACATTTAGCTAGGATGACCAAGAAAAAAGACTCAAATTACTAAAGCAAAGAATAAGAGAGGCACTATTACTACCAACCTTATAGAAATAAAAAAGGATTATAAAAGAACAGTATGAACAACAAATTAGATAAGACAAAATAGACAAATGCCTCAAAAGACACAAACTATTGAAAATGACTGAAGAAGAAATAGAAAATATGTGTAGAGAAGTAGGGAGATTGAATCAGTCATCAATAACTTGTCATAAATAAAAGCCCAAGACTGAATGGCTTCACTGGTAAGTGCCATAAAATTTCATTAAAGTGAAAAAAAATCTTTTTAAAGAATTAGCACCAATCCTTCTCAAAATCTTCTAAAAAATAGAAGATAATCACTTCTTTTCAATTAATACTGAGACCAATATTTCACTGATACTATTAAAATCATAAAAACACAACATTAGACTACAGCCCAATATCATTTATGATATATACACTAATACCAGATTCTCAACAAAATACCAGCAGAGTGAATCCAGAAACATATAAAGAAATGAGTATGCAACATGACTAAGTTGAATTTATCCTAGAAATGCAAGTTTAGTTCAGATTCCAAAAGTTAATCAATGTAATATAGCACATTTACAGAATAAAAGACAAAAAATCTCAGATATCTCAACAGATGAACAAAAAGCGTGTGACAAAATACCACACTCATTCATGATAACAACATTCAAAAAACTACAAAGAGAAAGGAACTTCTTCAAGCTGATAAAGGGCATCTATGAAAAAACCCAGCTAATGCCATACTTAATGGTGAAAGATTATAAATTTTCACCCTAGGATCAGGAACAAGACAGGATTTTCATCCTCACCACATCTACACAACACCAAACTGGAGGGACAAGCTAGGGCAACTAGACAAGAAAATGAAATAAAATGTATCCAGATAGGAAAGTAAGAAGTAAAGTTATCTCTATATGTAGATAATATTATATTATATATAGAAGGTTTTAAGTAATCTACACAAAAATAATCTATTAAAGCTAATAAATGAATTGAGCCTGTTCATAAGAGAAAAGATGAATACACAAATATCACATGTATTTCTATACACTAGAACCATCTGAAAATTAAATTAAGAATTCAATTCCATTTACAATAGTGCCAAAAGGAAGAAAATATATAGGAATAAATTTTAACAAAGAAGTGCAAGATGTGTACATTGTAAACTAGAAAATATTGCCAAAAGAAATTAAAGGTCTAAATAAATGGAAATATGTTCCACATTCATGACTAGGAAGACATAATGTTAATATCAACACAGATTCAACACAATCCTTGTCAAAATTCCAACAGTCTGATTTTCAGAATTTTACCATCTCATCATAAAATTTAAATGGAAATGAAAGCCAAAACAATCTTTATTTTAATTTAATTTATTTTTTTACACAGCAGGTTCTTATTAGTTATCCATTTTATACCAAAACAATTTTGACAAAGTAGAAATAAGTTGGACAACTCACAATTCCCATTTTCAAAACATACTATAAAGCTACAATACCCAAAAGAGTGTGGTTCTTATATAAAGATAGATATATTGATCAATAGGATAAAATTGAGTCCAGAAATAAACTCTACCTCCATGGTCAATTGATTTTGACCAGGATACCAAGACAAGATAATGGGCATAGAATATTCTCTTCAACAAATGCTGTTCAGATAACCAAATATCCACATGCAAAAGAATGAAGTTACACCCTTACCTCACATCATACACAAACATTAACTCAAAATGGATCATATACATAAACATAAGAGTTAAAACTATAACTCTTAGAAGAAAATCTTCATGATTTTGGTGTTAGCAGATGGTTCTTTAATATGAAACTAAAGCACAAATGACAAAAGATAAAACAGACAAATCAGATTTCAACAACAAAAAAATACTCAACAAATTGGGTATAGAAGGAAAATACCTCAACACAATAAAAACCATATATGACAAACCCACAGCTAATATTATACTCAATGGTAAAAGTTTGAAATCTTTTCCTCTAAGATCAGGAACAAGACCAGGGTGCCCACTCTCATCATTCTTATTCAACATAGTACTGGAAGTCCCAGCTAAAGCAATCAGGCAAGATCAAGAAATAAAAGGCATCCAAACTGGGAAAAAAAGATGTAAAATTATCTTTATTTGCAGATGATTTTATCTTTTTTTCTTCATTGCTGATTTTTTAAAAATACAGCAGGTTCTTATTAGTCATCAATTTTATACACATCACTGTATACATGTAAATCCCAATCACCCAATTCATCACAACCCCACCCCCACCCCCGCTGCTTTCCCCCCTTAGTATCCATACGTTTGTTCTCTACTTCTGTGTCTCAATTTCTGCTCTGAAAACCGGTTCATCTGTACCATTTTTCTAGGTTCCACATATATGCGTTAATATACGATATTTGTTTTTCTCTTTCTGACTTACTTCACTCTGTATGACAGTCTCTAGATCCATCCATGTCTCAACAAATGACCCAATTTCGTTCCTTTTTATGGCTGAGTAATATTCCATTGTATATATGTACCACATCTTCTTTATCCATTCGTCTCTCAGTGGGCATTTAGGTTGCTTCCATGACCTGGCTATTGTAAATAGTGCTGCATTGAACATTGGGGTGCATGTGTCTTTTTGAATTATGGTTTTCTCTGGGTATATGCCCACTGGTGGGATTGCTGAGTCATATGGTAATTCTATTTTTACTTTTTTAAGGAACTTCCATACTGTTCTCCATAGTGGCTGTATCAATTTACATTCCCACCAACAGTGCAAGAGGGTTCCCTTTTCTCCACACCCTCTCCAGCATTTGTTATTTGTAGAGTTTCTGATGATGCCCATTCTAACTGGTGTGAGGTGATACCTCATTGTAGTTTTGATTTGCATTTCTCTAATGATTAGTGATGTTGAGCAGCTTTTCATGTGCTTCTTGGCCATCTGTATGTCTTCTTTGGAGCAATGTCTATTTAGGTCTTCTGCCCATTTTTGGATTGGGTTGTTTGCTTTTTTAATATTGAGCTGCATGAGCTGTTTATATATTTTGGAGATTAATCCTTTGTCAGTTGCTTCGTTTGCAAATATTTTCTCCCATTCTGAGGGTTGTCTCTTCGTCTTGTTTATGGTTTCCTTTGCTGTGCAAAAGCTTTTAAGTTTCATTAGGTCCCATTTGTTTATTTTTGTTTTTATTTCCATTACTCTAGGAGGTGGGTCAAAAAAGATCTTGCTGTGATTTATGTCATAGAGTGTTCTTCCTATGTTTTCCTCTAAGAGTTTTATAGTGTCCAGTCTTACATTTAGGTCTCTAATCCATTTTGAGTTTATTTTTGTGTATGGTATTAGGGGGTGCTCTAATTTCATTCTTTAACATGAAGCTGTCCAGTTTTCCCAGCACCACTTATTGGATATTATCTTATATAGAGAAAATCCTGAAGACTCCACCAAAAAAAACTGTTGGAACTGATCAACGAATTCAGTAAAGTTGCAGGATATGAAATCAACATATGGAAATCAGTTGTGTTTCTATATGCTAACAGTAAAATAACTGAAAAGAAATTAAGAATATCTCATTCACAGCAGCATCAAAAACAATAAAATATTTAGGCAAAAATTTAACCAAGGAAGTGAAATATCTGTACACCGAAAACTACAAGACTTTGATGAAAGTAATTGAAGACACAAACAAATGGAAAGTTATCCCGTGTTCTTGAATTGCAAGAATTAATATTGCTAAAATGTCCATACTACCTAAAGCAATCTATAGACTCAGAGCAATTCTTATCAAAATTCCAGTGGCATTTTTCACAGGAATAGAAAAAAAATCCCCAAATTTGTATGGAACCACAAAATACCCCAAATAGCCAAAACGATTCTGAAAGAAAGAAAAGGAACAAAGCTGGAAGCATCATACTTCTTGATTTCACACTATATTACAAAGCTATAGTAATCAAAACAGTATATTACTGGTGTAGACCACTGGAACAGAGTAGAAAGCCCAAAATAAGCCCCTGCATATATGGTCAACTAATATTTGATGAGAAAGCCAAAAATACAGTTGACTCTTGAACAACATGGGGGTTAGGGGCACCAACCCCCACACAGTCAAAAATCTGTATATAATTTTACAGTCAGCCCTCTCTATCCATGTTTCCAAATCTGAGTATTAAACTAACCACAGATCATGTAGTTCTGCAATATGAATTTATTGAAAATTCTGCCCATAAGTGGACCCATGCAATTCAAACACGTGTTGTTCAAGGGTCAACTGTACACAGTGGGGAAAGGATAGTCTCTTCAAAAAAATTGTATTGGGAAAACTGGATAAACACAAGCAAAAGAACGAAATTGGATGCCTATCTTATGGCACTCACAAAAACTTACTCAAAATAGATTAAAGACAAATGTAAAACCCAAAACTGTGAAACTACTAGAAGAAAACAGCATAGGGGGAAATCTCCTCAACATTGGTTTTGGCAACAATTTTTTGGATACGACAGCAAAAGTAAACAAGTTGGACTAAAACCAAAAAGCTTTTGTACAGCAATAGAAACAGCAAAATGAAAAGGTAACTTACTGAATAGGAGAAAATACTTGCGAACCACATATCTGATAAGGGGTTAATATCCAAAATATATGAGACTCATACAACTGAATAGCAAAAACAAATAGTCTTATTTAAAAATGGGTTGAGGGAAAGCTTCGGAGCCACGGAGCAGAGCGCAGCAACAGGGGTGCAGAAGGCAAAGCGAAGAGATTCCCGCACAGAGAATTGGGGCCGACCGGCAGGCACTCACCAGGCCGAGATGCTTGTCTGCTCACTCAACGGGGCGGGCGGGGCTGGGAGCTGAGGCTCGGGCTTCGGTCCGAGCACAGGGAGAGGACTGGGGTTGGCGGCGTGAACAGAGCCTGAAGGGGCTAGTGCGCCACGGCTAGCCAGGAGGGAGTCCGGGGAAAAGTCTGGACCTGCCGAAGAGGCAACAGACTTTTTCTTCCCTCTTTGTTTCCTGATGCGCGAGGAGAGGGTATTAAGAGCGTTGCTTAAAGGAGCTCCAGAGACGGGCGCGAGCCGCGGCTAAAAGTGCGGACCCCAGAGACGGGCATGGGACGCTAAGACTGCTGCTGCCGCCACCAAGAAGCCTGTGTGCGAGCACAGGTCACTATCCACACCCCACTTCCGGGGAGCCTGTGCAGCCCGCCACGGCCAGGTTCCCGGGATCCAGGGGCAACTCCCCCGGAAGAACGCACGGCACGCCTCACGCTGGTGCAACGTCACGCCGGCCTCTGCCGCCGCAGGCCCGCCCCGCACTCCGTGCCCCTCCCTCCCCCACCCCCCCCCCCGGCCTGAGTGAGCCGGAGCCCCCGAATCAGCGGCTCCTTTAACCCCGTCCTGTCTGAGCGAAGAACAGACGCCCTCAGGCGACCTACACGCAGAGGCGGGGCCAAATCCAAAGCTGAGCCCCTGGGAGCTGTGTGAACAAAGAAGAGAAAGGGAAATCTCTCTCAGCAGCCTCAGGAGCAGCAGATTAAAGCTCCACAATCAACGTGATGTACCCTGCATCTGTGGAATACCTGAATAGACAACGGTCATCCCAAATTAACGGGGTGGACTCTGAGAGGAAGATTTATGATTTTTTCCCCATTTCCTCTTTTGTGAGTGTGTATGTGTATGCTCCTGTGTGAGATTTTGTCTCTATAGCTATGCTTCCACCATTTGTCCTAGGGTTCTATCCGTCCGGTTTTTTTTGTTCTTGTTTTTTTTTAAATTTTTTTTCTTAATAATTATTTTTTAGTTTAATAACTTTATTTTATTTTATCTTTTTTCTTTCTTTCTTTCTTTCCCTCCTTCCCTCCTTTAGACAACGAATCATCCCAAATTGAGGAGGTGGACTTTGAGAGCAAGATTTATGATTTTTTTCCCCTTTTCCTCTTTTATTGAGTGTGTATGTGTATGCTTCTGTGTGAGATTTTGTCTGTATAGCATTGCTTCCACCATTTGTCCTAGGGTTCTATCTGTCCTTTTATTTAAATTTTTTTCTTTTTTTCTCTTAAAATTTTTTTTTATTTTAATAACTTTATTATATTTTATCTGACTTTATTTTATTTCACTTTACCTTTCTTTCTTTCTTCCCTTCCCTCCTTCCTTCCTTCCTTCCTCCCTCCCTCCCTCCCTCCCTTCCTTCCTCCCTTTCTTTCTTTCTTTCCTTCTATCTATCTATCTTTCTTTCATTCTTTCTACTTTATCTCCCTTTTCTCCTGAGCCGAGTGGATGAGAGGCTCTTGGTGCTGCAGCCAGGAGTCAGTGCTGTGCCTCTGAGGTGGGAGAGCCAACTTCAGGACACTGGTCCACAAGAGACCTCCCAGCTCCACATAATATCAAACGGCGAAAATCTCCCAGAGATCTCCATCTCAACACCAGCACCCAGCTTCACTCAATGACCAGCAAGCTACAGTGATGGACATCCTATGCCAAATAACTAGCAAGACAGGAACACAACCCCACCCATTAGCAGAAAGGCTGCCTAAAATCATAAAAAGTCCACAGACACCCCAAAACACACCACCAGACGTGGACCTGCCCACCAGAAAGACAAGATCCAGCCTCATCCACCAGAACACAGGCACTAGTCCCCTCCACCAGGAAGCCTACACAACCCAGTGAACCAACTTTAGCCACTGGGGACAAACACCAAAAACAACGGGAACTACGAACCTGCAGCCTGCAAAAAGGAGACCGCAAACACAGTAAGATAAGCAAAATGAGAAGACAGAAAAACACACAGCAGATGAAGGAGCAAGATAAAAACCCACCAGACCTAACAAATGAAGAGGGAATAGGCAGTCTACCTGAAAAAGAATTCAGAATAATGACAGTAAAGATGATCCAGAATCTTGGAAATAGAATAGACAAATTGCAAGAAACATTTAACAAGGACCTAGAAGAACTAAAGATGATACAAACAACGATGAACAACACAATAAATGACATTAAAAATACTCTAGATGGGATCAATAGCAGAATAACTGAGGCAGAAGAATGGATAAGTGATTTGGAAGATAAAATAGTGGAAATAATTACTGCAGAGCAGAATAAACAAAAAAGAATGAAAAGAACTGAGGACAGTCTCAGAGACCTCTGGGACAACATTAAACGCACCAACATTCGAATTATAGGGGTTCCAGAAGAAGAAGAGAAAAAGAAAGGGACTGAGAAAATATTTGAAGAGATTATAGTTGAAAACTTCCCTAATATGGGAAAGGAAATAGTTAATCAAGTCCAGGAAGCACAGAGAGTCCCATACAGGATAAACCCAAGGACAAATACACCAAGACACATATTAATCAAACTGTCAAAAATTAAATACAAAGAAAACATATTAAAAGCAGCAGGGGAAAAACAACAAAAAACACACAAGGGAATCCCCATAAGGTTTACAGCTGAACTTTCAGTAGAAACTCTGCAAGCCAGAAAGGATTGGCAGGACTCTGCAAGCCAGAAGGGACTGGCAGGACATATATAAAGTGATGAAGGAGAAAAGCCTGCAACCAACATTACTCTACCCAGCAAGGATCTCATTCAGATTTGATGGAGAAATTAAAAACTATACAGACAAGCAAAAGCTGAGAGAGTTCAGCACCACCAAACCAGCTTTACAACAAATGCTAAAGGAACTTCTCTAGGCAAGAAACACAAGAGAAGGAAAAGACCTACAATAACGAACCCAAAACAAGAAAATGGGAATAGGAACATACATATCAATAATTACCTTAAATGTAAATGGACTAAATGTTCCCACCAAAAGACACAGTTTGGCTGAATGGATACAAAAACAAGACCCATATATTTGCTGTCTACAAGAGACCCACTTCAGACCTAGAGACACATACAGACTGAAAGTAAGGGGATGGAAAAAGATATTTCATGCAAATGGAAACCAAAAGAAAGCTGGAGTAGCAGTACTCATATCAGACAAAATAGACTTTAAAATAAAGACTATTAAAAGAGACAAAGAAGAACACTACATAATGATCAAGGGATCGATCCAAGAAGAAGATATAACAATTGAAAATATTTATGCATGCAACATAGGAGCACCTCAATACATAAAGCAAATACTAACAGCCATAAAAGGGGAAATCGATAGTAACACATTCATAGTAGGGGACTTTAACACCCCACTTTCACCAATGGACAGATCATCCAAAATGAAAATAAATAAGGAAACACAAGCTTTAAATGATACATTAAACAAGATGGACTTAATTGATATTTATAGAACATTCCTTCCAAAAACAACAGAATACACATTCTTCTCAAGTGCTCATGGAACATTCTCCAGGATAGATCATACCTTGGGTCACAAATCAAGCCTCGGTAAATTTAAGAAAATTGAAATTGTATCAAGTATCTTTTCTGACCACAATGCTATGAGACTAAATGTCAATTACAGGAAAAGATCTGTAAAATATACAAACACATGGAGGCTAAATAATACACTACTTAATAACGAAGTGATCACTGAAGAAATCAAAGAGGAAATAAAAAAATACCTAGAAACAAATGACAATGGAGACACAACGACCCAAAATCTATGGGATGCAGCAAAAGCAGTTCTAAGAGGGAACTTTATACCAATACATTCCTACCTTAAGAAACAGGAAACATCTCGAATAAACAACCTAACCTTACACCTAAAGCAATTAGAGAAAGAAGAACAAAAAAAAACCAAAGTTAGCAGAAGGAAAGAAATCATAAAAGTCAGATCAGAAATAAATGAAAAAGAAATGAAGGAAACGGTAGCAAAGATCAATAAAACTAAAAGCTGGTTCTTTGAGAAGATAAACCAAATTGATAAACCATTAGCCAGACTCATCAAGAAAAAAAGGGAGAAGACTCAAATCAATAGAATTAGAAATGAGAAAGGAGAAGTAACAACTGACACTGCAGGAATACAAAAGATCATGAGAGATTACTACAAGCAACTCTATGCCAATAAAATGGACAACCTGGAAGAAATGGACAAATTCTTAGAAATGGACAACCTGCCAAGACTGAATCAGGAAGAAATAGAAAATATGAACAGACCAATCACAAGCACTGAAATTGAAACTGTGATTTAAAATCTTCCAACAAAAAAAACCCCAGAACCAGATGGCTTCACAGGCGAATTCTATCAAACATTTAGAGAAGAGATAACACCTATCCTTCTCAAACTCTTCCAGAATATATCAGAGGGAGGAACACTCCCAAACTCATTCTACGAGGCCACCATCACCCTGATACCAAAACCAGACAAGGATGTCACAAAGAAAGAAACTACAGACCAATATCACTGATGAACATAGATGCAAAAATCCTCAACAAAATACTAGCAAACAGAGTCCAACAGCACATTTAACTTCATACATCATGATCAAGTGCGGTTTAGTCCAGGAATGCAAGTATTCTTCAATATACGCAAATCAATCAACGTAATACACCATATTAAAAAATTGAAGGAGAAAAACCATATGATCATCTCAATAGATGCAGAGAAAGCTTTCAACACCCATTTAAGATTTTAAAAAAGCCCTGCAGAAAGTAGGCATAGAGAGAACTTTCCTCAACATAATAAAGGCCATATATGACAAACCCATAGCCAACATCATCCTCAATGGTGAAAAACTGAAACCATTTCCACTAAGATCAGGAACAAGACAAGGTTGCCCACTCTCACCACTCTTATTCAACATAGATTTGGAAGTTTTAGCCACAGCAATCAGAGAAGAAAAGGAAATAAAAGGAATCCAATTCGGAAAAGAAGAAGTAAAGATGTCACTGTTTGCAGATGACATGATACTAAACATAGAGAATCCTAAAGATGCTACCAGAAAACTCCTAGAGCTAATCAATGAATTTGGTAAAGTTGCAGGATACAAAATTAATGCAAAGAAATCTCTTGCATTCCTATACACTAATGATGAAAAATCTGAAAGTGAAATCAAGAAAACACTCCCATTTATCATTGCAACAAAAAGAATAAAATATCTAGGAATAAACCTACCTAAGGAGACAAAAGACCTGTATGCAGACAATTATAAGACACTGATGAAATAAATTAAAGATGATACAAATAGATGGAGAGATATACCATGTTCTTGGATTGGAAGAATCAACACTGTGAAAATGACTCTACTCCCCAAAGCAATCTACAGATTCAATGCAATCCCTATCAAACTACCACTGGCATTTTTTACAGAACTAGAACAAAAAATTTCACAATTTGTATGGAAACACAAAAGGCCCCGAATAGCCAAAGCAATCTTGAGAAAGAAAAATGGAGCTGGAGGAATCAGGCTCCCTGACTTCAGACTATACTACAAAGCTACAGTAATCAAGGCAGTATGGTACTTGCACAAAAACAGAAAGATAGATCAATGGAACAGAATAGAAAGCCCAGAGATAAACCCACACACATATGGTCACCTTATCTTTGATAAAGGAGGCAGGAATGTACAGTGGAGAAAGGTCAGCCTCTTCAATAAGTGGTGCTGGGAAAACTGGACAGGTACATGTAAAAGTATGAGATTAGATCACTCCCTAACACCATACACAAAAATAAGCTCAAAATGGATTAGAGACCTAAATGTAAGGCCAGAAACTATCAAACTCTTAGAGGAAAACATAGGCAGAACACTCTATGACATAAATCACAGCAATATCCTTTTTGACCCACCTCCTAGGGAAATGGAAATAAAACCAAAAATAAACAAATGGGACCTAATGAAACTTCAAAGCTTTTGCACAGCAAAGGAAACCATAAACAAGACCAAAAGACAACCCTCAGAATGGGAGAAAATATTTGCAAATCAAGCAACTGAGAAAGGATTAATCTCCAAAATTTATAAGCAGCTCATGCAGCTCAATAACAAAAAAAACACAACCCAATCCAAAAATGGGCAGAAGATCTAAATAGACATGTTTCCAAAGAAGATATACAGTCTGCCAACAAACACATGAAAGAATGCTCAACATCATTAATCATTAGAGAAATGCAAGTCAAAACTACAATGGGATATCATCTCACACCAATCAGAATGGCCATCACCAAAAAATCTAGAAACAATGAATGCTGGAGAGGGTGTGGAGAAAAGGGAACCCTCTTGCACTGTTGGTGGGAATGTAAATTGATACAGCCACTGTGGAGAACAGTATGGAGGTTCCTTAAAAAACTACAAATAGAACTACCATATGACCCAGCAATCCCACTACTGGGCATATACCCTGAGAAAACCATAATTCAAAAAGAGTCATGTACCAAAATGTTCATTGCAGCTCTATTTACAATAGCCCGGAGATGGAAACAACCTAAGTGTCCATCAACAGATGAATGGATAAAGAAGATGTGGCACATATATACAATGGAATATTACTCAACCATGAAAAGAAACGAAATTGAGCTATTTGTAATGAGGTGGATAGTCCTACAGAGTGAAGTAAGTCCTACAGAGTGAAGTAAGTCAGAAAGAGAAAGGCAAATACTGTATGCTAACACATATATATGGAATTTAAGAAAAAAATGTCATGAAGAACCTAGGGGTAAGACAGGTATAAAGACACAGACCTACTAGAGAATGGACTTGAGGATATGGGGAGGGGGAAGGGTAAGCTGTGACAAAGCAAGAGAGAGGCATGGACATATATACACCACCAAATGTAAGGTAGGTAGCTAGTGGGAAGCAGCTGCATAGCACAGGGAGATCAGCTCGGTGCTTTGTGACCGCCTGGAGGGGTGGGATAGGGAGGGTGGGAGGGAGGGTGATGCAAGAGGGAAGAGATATGGGGACATATGTATATATATAACTGATTCACTTTGTTATAAAGCAGAAACTAACACACAATTGTAAAGCAATTATACTCCAATAAAGATGTAAAAAAAAATGGGTTGAGGACTTGAAAAGACATTTATTTTCCAAAGAATACATAAATGGTTAACACATACATTAAAAGGTGCTCAGTGTCGCTAATCATCAGGGAAATGCAAATCAAAGCCACAATGATGTATTACTCATATACCTTTTAGAATGGCTGTTATCAAAAAGATAAGCAATAACAAATGCTGGCGAAGATGTGGAGAATAAGGAACCCTGTGCAGTGCTGTTAGAAATGTAAGTTGTAAAGCCACTGTAGAAGACAGAATGGAGGTTCCTCATAAAATTAAAATAGAACTACCACATGACCCAGAAATCCACTTGGGTACATACGCAAAGGAAATGAAAACAGGGTATCAAAGAGGTATCCGTACTCCCATGTTTATTACAGCATTATTCACAACAGCCAAGACATGGATACAGCCTAAGTGTCCATCAATGGATAAATCAATAGAGAAAATGTGCGATCTATATCTATATTTGTATCTAAATCTATATCTATCTATACAGGTAGATAGGTAGATACAGATATAGATACATAATTCAGCTATAAAAAAGAAGGAAATTCTGCCATTTGCAACAACGTAGATGCCCCTTGAAAGCATCATGCTAAGCGAAATAAGTCATACAGAGAAAAACAAACACCGTATGATCTCACTTTATATGTAGACCCTAAAAACATCAAACTCATAGAAAGAGTAGAATGGTGGCTGGGTTGCCAGTAGCTGAGGGGTGGGAAATAGGGAGGTATTGGTCAAAGGGCACAAACTTTGAATAAGATGAATAATTTCCAGGGATATAATGTACAGCATGGTGACTGTAGTTGATAGTACTGTATTGTATACTTGAAAGTTGCTGGGAGAGTAGAGCTCTAATGTTCTCACCACCATCACCATTACAACAAAATGGTAATTATGTGAGGTAAGCTGTGTTAACTAACCTTGCTGTGGTAAACATTTTGAGAAATAGACATGTATCAAATTGTCATGTTGTATACCTTAAGGTTACACAACGTTATATGTCATTTATACCTCAATAAAGCTGGGGACAAAAATAGGCAACTGACACTCCCCTATTTAAAGATTTATTATAAGTCTACAGTAATCAAGAAAGATGGTACTAACATAAAAATAGAAAAATAGATCCATCAAACAGAGAGAAGACGCAGAAATATACACAAAATGAATGATCAACCAATTTTTGACAAAGTTATAAAGGCAAATGGATAAATTATAGTCTTTTCATTAAATGGTATTAGAAAATGTGCATATATGTATAGAATCAAAAAATGAATTTCAATCCATACTTCACACTGTATATAAATTCAACTCCAAATAAATTGTAGGCAGAAATAGAAAAACTAAATTTTTTTAAAGTTTTAGTTTCTTAATATGGTATATTACATTGATTAGCATCACTAGTCTTAAGAGAAATGTAAATCAAAACCACGATGAGAAACCATTCACACCACTAGAAGGACTGCAATAATAACTTTTAAAAAAGGTAATAAAAATTGTTGACAAAAATGTGAAGAAATTGGAAATCTCATGCATTGCTGGTAGGAATGTAAAATGATAGAATCACTTTAAAAAACTGACAGTTTCCAGAAGTGTTTAAAAATAGAGTTACCATATGACCCAGCAATTCCACTCCTAGGTACATACCTAAGAAAAATGAAAACGTATCTCTGCACAAAAACTTGAACATGAATTTCATAGCAGCATTATTTACAATAAGAAAAGTGGAAACAACCCATTTGGCTCTCAACTGATGATTGGATAAATAAAACTATAAAACTTATTGGATAAAACATAGCAGAAAACAGGACCAGGCAAATGAGGGGCCTAGGGTGCAAAATTTAAGAACGTCCTCACTCTCGGGGATTTGCGCAACCTTGAGAGATACTCCTTAAATTTTGCACCTTAGACCAATCATCTCCTTGGTCTGGTGCAGACTTTGAGAGAATGCTTAGTGAGCGTGCGGTAGGCAATGATTTCTTAGAAATGACACCAAAAGTAAAATTCTAAACATTTTTAACATGGTAAACTGAGCTTCATTAAAATTAAAAACTTCTGGGACTTCCCTGGTGGTGCAGTGTTCGGGAATCCGCCTGCCAATGCAGGGAACACGGGTTTGATCCCTGGTCCAGGAAGATCCCACATGCCGAGGAGCAAATAAGCCAGTGTGCCACTACTACTGAGCCTGCACTCTAGAGCCCGCGAGCCACAACTACTGAGCCCACATGCCACAACTACTGAAGCCCGCACAGCTAGAGCATGTGCTCTGCAACAAGAGAAGCCACTGCAATAAGCCCACACACTGCAGCAAAGAGTAGCCCCCGCTCGCTGCAACTAGAGAAAGCCCATGCACAGCAACAAAGACCCAATGCAGCCAAAAATAAATAAATTTCAAAAAAATTTGAAAACTTCTGCTCTTCAGAAGATTCCATTAAGAGAATGAAAAACAAGTCACAGACAGGAAAAAAAATTATCCAGAATATATAAAAAAAACTTTCAACACAATCAAAAATATCACTTGAAAATAGGCAGAAGATATATGACCAAAGGATGGGGGAAAATATGAAAATGTTCAACATCATTATTTGTAGGTAAATATGAATTAAATATGGCATATCCATATGGCATATCCAAAATAATAATGAAATATTATTTGACATTAAAAAACAATAAAGTTCTGATACATGCTATGACATGGTTGACTCTTGAAAATATTATGCTACATGAAAGAAGCCAGTCACAAAAGATTACATACTGTGTGATTCCATTTATATGAAATGTCCAGAATAGGGAAGTCTATGAAGATAGAAAGTAGTTTGGTGGTTGCCTAAACTTGGGGGACAGGAAAGATAGAGATTGACTGCTAACTGGTATGTGGCTACTTTTTGGAGTGATGAAAATATTATTAAAATATATTATGGCAATGGTTGTACAACTCTGTGAATACACTAACAATATTGTACACTCTAAACTGTAGATTGGAACTTATGGAAACTATATCTGAATAAAGCTTTTTAAGAATAACCAGGAGACTTCTGCTCAGGAGAAGATCACATAGCCCTTTTGCTCCCAAGATCCTCCCTATCAAGTACAAATATAAGCCCTGGAAATAACTTCAGAGAAAACCAAAGTAGAATTCTAAAAGATATAAGAGGAAGGTTAGGACCCTAGGACTAGGGAAACAGCACAGTACAAAGTCGTCTTATCACCTCTAACCCAAGAAAGAAAGGTGACCCAGGACTGCCATTTCCTGAACACCAGCTTATTTTTAGAAACAGAAGGTGGCCCAGGTAGGCTCATTCTTTTTCTGGATCAAATGAAAGTCCCACCTATCACAGGTGAGCCAGGCAGCACTACAAATCAATAACAGAAAGATGGCAGAAAAATCTCAAAACACTTAAAAAGTAAACTAACCTTCTATATAATCCATTGGTCAATGAGAAAGTCTCAAAGGAAATTTTAAAAATATATTGAACTGAATGAAAATAAAACACATCAAAACTTGTGGTACACTGTTAAAGCACTGAACATTTACATTAGAAAAGAGAAAATCAATAATCTAAGTTCCTACCTAAAGAAACTAGAAAAAGAAGAGGAAAATAAACAAGCATAAAGCAGAAGAGAGGATGTATTGGGAATGAGTTAGAGTGAAAGGGGCTGTTGTTTGAGGGGGATGATATTGAAATGGAATATGAATGGGAGGAGAATTAGAGAAGGACATGACCTGGGGTGTGCAAGAGAATTGCTGAGTGGCCTGAGGGCCCAGCTGAGGTTGGAAATTCTATTAGATGAACCAATATTTGGAGGGCTACTACATTTTCTCACAGTGGTCATTATGAGATTGGAGGAATCAGATGCTTGGAGGGACCCAAGGCTGAGAGTAAATAGTGCAGACGTGGTATTTCAAGAGCAAGGGAATGAAGATACAGTCAGTTCTAAATTAATATGCCCTGAGATCCTGCCTGGACAAGGAAAGAAGTGAAGAGAAAAGAAAAGCCTTGAGGCACTGGACATCTCAACAAGACCAAATAGCAGAAGACGTGGAATCCAGCCATTGTTAGGAGATTTGAGTCACAGTGGAATACTGGAGTTGAGTCTTTTGGAAGTGATGTCATGCCTAGTGATGCCAAGTGGCTGCAGGTGGTTGAAATGCTAAGTTAAAGGATGAAAGGCCAGGGTGTGGGATGGGTCTTCCACGTAGATATTGTTGAGGTCACCTAGGATGAGGACAGGACTTGGAGTGTCAAGGTAGCCCGTTGAGCTGGCCCTTAGAGTATGGGGAAGAGTGAGGATAATGCCCATATCTACTCACCACTCTCAGCCCCAACTCCTTGGTTGGTAGTCAGCACTAGGGGGGAATGTAGGGGAAGCAATAAGATCAGGAGAAAACCTGGTTTCAGGGAAGGCCAGGAAGTGAAGGGAATGTTTTGAATCAATCTACTTACCTACTTGTTATCTGGTTCATTTGTTGATTTTCAAGCTGAGTGGGAAAAGCACAGGTGAACTCTTCCAAGGACACATCACACTATTTTAGCTCCATAAAGTCCTGGAATGGCAGTCAGAGGCCTGTCTGGATCTTAATCTAGATCTCTGACCTCAAGTAAGTCCTTTCCAAATATGAGCCCTACTGTGACCATACATATAACAGAGAGTTGGAATGGATGAGCTTTATATTTTCTGCTGGGTTTAATATCTGTGAGTCCTAGATACAACTGCTAGGGTCTGTCTGAGATATCACAGTTGTTGTCTAATGGCTTGTCTGATAAAAGGACCTATAAGGAAGGAACCTGAAGCTTGCTTGTTAAAAGTGCAAATCCAAACCCAAAAAACTGACTGCTGACATCACAGTGCATCTTTGTGTCAAAGGAAGAATCCTAAAATTTTAGGATAAGCCAGTATAATCTAGTTGTTAAAGTTTTGAAGACTGGCTGTTTTCCACTAAGCTGATGTGTAATTTGGGCAGGTTATTCGACCTCTCTGTATCTCATTTTCCTCAAGAAGAAAATGAGGATGACAGTAACATGTATCTCATAGAGTTGCTGTGAATATTAAATAAAATGATGCAAGTAAAGCTTTAAACACATTTAGGAACTCGATATGTGTGAACTATCATTATAATTATTATTGTAGAATAATCATTATTATAGGAGGGACCCAACATTACCTTTCTGCTGTCTGTAAAACTCTACAGAAGGAAATATCCTAAAGTAAAGTGTGCAAAAATAAATAATACACATCATTCCACTTTCTGGAACTCTGTCCCTGACATGTGAAATTTCCAAGCATGTCATGAAGTCTTAAGCTTTCAAGAAAGTTTGGAGGTCCCATCAATCAAACAGGAGCATGTTCTTCTCTTACTCTTGGAAATCATATGTCTCAGGATATTTCTAGGTTTTAATTTTTGACCAATCCAGGGGGAATTTCTCAGTTGAGAGCACCTAGTGATCTCTCCGTTTATTCCCCTCTTTTCTCCTTTTAGAGGGCCTCCTCTTAAGCTTTATTCTTTCCCCCTACTTCTCCTTCATCCCTTCTACATTCTCTTTATTCAGTTACAGCTCTTTCCCCTTTCTTCCACTTTACTCTCCTTTATCACACACCACACCCCTTTTTTCCACCTCACCCCTTTATTCCATTTCTCTCCATCTCCTTATTCCACATTACCCCTTCCCCTTTACTCCCCAACACCCTCTCCTTTATCCCCCTCACCCCCCTTATCCCACGTCACCTCCCTTTATTTCATTTCTCTCCATCCCTTTATCCCATATCACCCTCCCCTCTATTCTCCATCACCCCTTCTCTTGTACCCCACATCACTACCCTTTATTCCACCTCACATCTTTATTCCATCTCTCTCCATCCCCTTATTCCAAATCACCCCTTCCCCTTTATTTCACTCACTCCATCCCTTTACACCATGTCACCCCTGCCCTTTATTCCACATCACCCTCTTCTATTTCGTTCCTCTTCCCCACCTCTCTTTCCCCTTCAGCTCCAGCTAGAGCTTCCCAACTCACCAACAAAATTTCAAATAAAAAACACACACACACAGTAAGCCATGAATATGCTGCTGTCACAATACAGATGTTTATTAATGATTAAATGCCAGAGAAGTTTTAACAATCACAAATCTTCGAGCTCTGCGGTTGTTACCCATTGTGTGATCGATTTCTACCCCTCAATACAATACATTCTTCATTCTATGGACCTTAGCAGTTGTTACCCCTCAATAACAGCTATAATTTTGGATGTCATACATAACCCATATCTGCGTGTTACCAGAGCACGTCCCGCAAATTTGTACCGTCCTGCATAGAGGAACTACAGAGACGATATTTAAGAACATTTGTAATCAGGTGACTTTTACTGCTTGGAACTATGTGTTTGTACCTAACTAGCTGTTTTGCTGACAACAGGATGTGGCTGCCAGCTATCTGTAAAACAGATCTAGGTAATAAAATCAATTTTTTTCCTCTAACTTTTGACCCCAGAAAAGCTAGTTGGGTTTCTCAGGATTTGGGGAGTGGCTGTTTGATGAGCCATTGGTCTAAATAATTTGGACAAAATTATCCTGAGGCGGTGGAGTGGCTGCAGGGACACGGCTATGAGTTGGTGTGACATGGTTTAGCATTAATTGTCAGCTGTCAGTAGGCTGACCTAACATCCTAGCATGCCTCTTGAGGGCCTTTCCAATTGAGCTCTTAGGAGGAGGGTAGGAAAGTCAGGAAAAGCATGCAATCCTCTTTGGGGGAGGGAAAGCACCTCGAGATTTGTGAGCTTCTCTGGGACAGGTGTTTACCACAAATGTCACATCAATTAAAGGAACGGCTGTAGTAAGGGAAAGCCAGGATCAGGGGTAAAAGAGAGAGGCAAGGTAGCACCAGGGCGCCTGAGCATGACACAGAAACATCTCCACTTTTACCAGCTGAAGGGACCGAGCATCCCCAGGAAAGGGGCTGGTAGTGTGTTTGGAATTCACAGCCTGACCCGAGCATCAGGTGGAACTCCTTCTTACCCTCAGATCTTTACCTTCAAGACTCTCCTTAATGTTTCCTGTGACATCCCAGGTCTACCCCCACTCTTTCCCCCTGTCTGGCACCATATAGAAGGAAAAACATCTAAGGAAAGAAGTAGCCGATGCCAGTTTTGGCCTCCTTCTCCCGGGGCACACGGAGCAATGGGTGGTCTTGCTCCAGAATGGGGGGGTTACCCGCTCCTTCATCATCGTCATGGGAACGGGCAGTGCCGGGGGGCACAGCTGGCTCCTCAGAGGAACCTGGAAAATAGTAACAATGTTAACTCCTTATGTTTCTAGACTTCACACTTTGCACAGCACCCAAGGAACTAAGACCTAATTTTGAGCTTCAAATACAGTATGAGGCAAGAAGTTAGGGCAGAAATGATTACCCCCATTTGACATGTAAGAAAACTGCAGCCTAACAGTAGAACATACATCTCTAAATCTAGGCCCACTGTGGAAGCTGGGTGTGTGGGGGTGGGGGACAGGAGGGCAGGGCCATGTTAGAGAACAGAAAGAGTGAGACAGATACCCCGTGCTTAGAGCAAATGGGCAATACCACCAGGGAAGCGAGGAAGTGGGCGTCCTCCTAACAACCACCACCACCCTACAACCAGCCTGACTAATTTTACTAAGCAAATGAGTAACAAAGCTGGAGCCGGAAGCTTACAGAACTTCATGGAGGGGAGAAAGCAGGTGTCGGTCTTCAATGACTCTGAGGAGGACCTGTAGTCCATGACTTGGCCAGGCTGAGACTTGTTTTTAAGGAAGGCGGTATCTACAGGAAATGTAACAGCTGCATCTTCTTTGCAGAACTGGATGGTCTTTGGACTCTGAACTTCTTTAGAGTCAAGATTACTAGGCATTGGGACTGCTTCCACATTCATGATTTCTTCAAGATTGACAGCTAGGTCTGGCTGAGGGTCTGAAATTGTATTAAGAATGGAGACATCTTCAGGCTCTGGAGCCATATTTGTAATTTCATCTTCTGCAAAAGTGTTGGCTAGGTCTTTCTGAGAATCCGGAATTTTGTTGCAAATTTGAGTGCCCTCAGGCTCTGGAACCACACTGAGAACTGTGTCTTCTTCATGATTGGGGTTTTCTTCAGAGTCTTGGATTCCACTGACATCAGAGTCTTCTTTGTGTCCTGGGATTTCTTCAGCGTCTGAGGCTTCTTCATCGTTTGGGACTCCACTTACATCTGAAGATTCTTCCTGGTTCTGAATTTCATCAAAATCAGAGACATCTTCAGGGCTCGTTACCACATGGAGGGCTGGGACCTCTTCAGGGCTGGAGTCTTCTTCAGAGCCTGCAATTCCATTGACTTCTGGAGTTTCTTCATAATCTGGAATTTCTTCAGTATCTGTGGTTTCTTCATCATTTGGGACTCCATCAAGAGCTGGAACCTCTTCAAGACTGGGGTCTTCTTCAGAGTCTGAGAGCCCATTAACCTCCGGGGATTCTTCATGATTTGGGATTTCATGACCACCAGGGGCTTCTTCAGGGCTTGGGACCACATGAAGAGCTGGGACTTCATCAAAATCAAGGTCTTCACCAGAGTCTGAAATCCCATTGACCTCTGGGGCTTCTTCATGGTCTGGAACTTCTTCAGCATTTGAGGCTTCATCATTTTGGATTTCATCAAGGGCTGGGACCTCTTCAAGATTGGGGTCTTCTTCAGAATCTGGGTTTTCATCATTATCTGAGTCATCTGCATGGTCTGGGATTCCGTCAGTGTCAGGGGCTTCTTCATTGTCTGGGATTTCATCAGTATCTGAGGCTTCTTCATTGTTCGGGATTACATCGAGATAGGGAACTTCTGCTAGGTCAAGGTTTTGGTAGTCTTCAAAATCTGGTCCTTCTTCAAGGTCGTGGTTTGGGTTTTCTCCAGGGTTTGGGATTTCTTGCACATCTCGGGCTACTTCAGGGTCTGGAACCATATCAAAATATGGTATTTCTTCAAAGTCTTGGATTTCAATGAGTTCTAGAATTTCATCATCAGGGTCTAGAATGTCCTCAAGGGGAGGAAGATCAAAATTCAGGGTATCGTCATCATCGTCGTTGTCGTCATCATCGTCATCTTCATCAAGTTCTGGAATGCCTTCAAGATGTGGGCCTGGAATCTCAAGGTCATTTGGAATCTCGAGACCTTGGACTTCACCAAAGACTACTCCTTGATTGAGATATTCAAATACTAGTTCTTCATTGACTGGCACATCTTCCTCAGAGGACTCATCTTCCTCAAGGGGCTCATCTTCAGCAAGGACCTGGCCTTCAGGAAGAGCCTGACCTTCACCAAGGGACTGACCTTCAGCAAGGGCCTGACCTTCACCAGGGGTCTGACTGCCAGCAGGGAACTGACCTTCATCAAAGGGCTTGCTTTGACCAAGGACAGCAGCCCGGGCTTCAGCAGAGTTTTCCACTGGATCAGAAAGTAAAGCATCCTCTTCCATCTTTATCCGTGCGCTCCTGAAGGGGAATGAATTTGAAAAAGCAAGTCAGTTTGTATACTTGGGTTGACTAACATAAAGGTGGCCTGGGGTTGGGAGCCCCCATAGGTGATTCTCCTTCAGGCTAAGCATGAACAAACCAAGAAAACACTCACTGGATCTTCCTCAAATTCCTGCGTCTGATAAAATCAAGGGCTTCAGGACTGGATTTCCATACACGCTTAGCAACCTGCCTCTGAATATGGGGAGGCACCTGAGGGTAAAATTAGCAATGTTAGCCTTTATTACACAACATTTTAAAAAATCTATACTCATCTCTATCAGGTACCCAGAACTGAAGACACCATGCCCAGCTAATGTAGGAAGGATTTCTAGACTGGGAGATTTGTGGCTGCCTGCTTTGGATACCCCCAGGGATGCATGTGGAACTCTTCCTTGCCTTGTGAACAGGTGAAAGAGCTGTGAAATAAGTGTGTCCAAAGCTTCCACCTACCTGAAAGAGGATATCCCAGTTATCAATCATGGCACGGACCACATTGACAGAAGCAACATAGTGGTCAATCCCCAGTCTTGTTTTCCTGGACTCCCTCTTGGCAGATGTCCCCCTCTTCAGGAGAGCAGATCCAAACACCAAAGCCAAATTGGTGGAAGTCATACGATTGCCTGAAACCTAAGTAAAGGAAAGCAGAAAGTGATCAACTCTGAAGTAATAATGGAAGTTACACAAACAGAAATGTCTCTTTTTGTTCTTGTTTCCCTCTCCCTCTGTCTCTCTGTCTCTCTGTCTCTGTCTCTTTCTCATATACTCCCACACATCTCCCCTTCTGTAAATCTCACTACCCTTTCCCAGAGCTTTTTACCAACTGTCCATCAATGCCAATGGAGTCCTCGCAGTTCTCAGTGATCTTATGCAGGACCTTCAGGAGACGCTCCAGGGTGTCACTGTGGCAAGGTGGCATCAGGTAAACCAGCAACTGCAAGGCAGAAAGCTGATCCTGTGGCTTCAGAGCTAGAGGAAGGAAAACAGGCACTGGCTTAGGGGGCTAGCCTTGGCAGCAGCCTGATACAAAGAAAGGTGTGATTCTGGTTGAAAAATGCCAAAGGCTATGGATAAAGTACTCAAGCATCTTTTCTTTGCTCATTCTCGTGGCATTTGAGCTCAGGATTCCTAAAAGTAAGAAGTGCTCCCATCAAAATCAGACCCCCTGGGCTTCCCTGGTGGCGCAGTGGTTGAGAGTCCGCCTGCCTATGTAGGGGATACGGGTTTGTGCCCTGGTCCGAGAAGATCCCACATGCCGCGGAGCGGCTGGGCCCGTGAGCCATGGCCCCTGAGCCTGTGCGTCCAGAGCCTGTGCTCCGCAACGGGAGAGGCCACAACAGTGAGAGGCCCGCGTACCGCAAAAAAAAAAAAAAAAAAAAGTAAAAATCAGACCCCCTCCCTACAGAACCTAGGTTCTTCTTTGCCCTGAGAGGGTGCACACAGCTTCAAGAAGCTCTAGAGAGATTTCCAAACAACAGACTTATAGCGGAATCTGGAGAGGTGTTTTCATCTTCTGGTGTTCATTTTGCCTTAGTTCCTTGGGGTCTTGCAGCCTGAGCTCTGTCCCCAGAACCCCACATGCCCTGTACTATTTCCTTTCCTTGCCCAACAAGGGAGAGCAGAAGACTCACTTGCTGTCAGGAGGAAGGACATGTACAGATCATCTGGCAGCAAAGAGTCCTTCATATCACGGAAAAACTCCTTGAGGAGTGCGGCCACATCATGCACATTCTGAGAGTCATCCAGCACTACATCCAGACCTTGATCAAATTCTTCACGGAGCTAGAAAAAGAGAGAGAATACATTCGGTGGCTGCTCTGCCCATCACAGGCTCCCTACTGGCCACTCCTTCAGTAAGTCTCAGGCTTCAGTGGAGGTAGTTGGCTATACGGTGTGCCTAGGGGGCTAGAAAGAAGACTGTGCTCCCTTCACGAGGCATGACATTCTCTTCAGGTCTATGGGGGAGCCCCCACCCCCACCAGTTTTTTCTCACCGAAGGAACAAAAGCATAAACATAGCTGATTTACCTTACGCACTGTCTGCTCAGAATATTCCAGGGTGAAAATCCCCACTGTGCTTAAGCCTGAAAGAAAAGACCAGGGGATGCTAAGTATCTGTGCTCACTGCCCCCACCCCTAGCATTTCCCTTTTCCTCCCCCATTGTATCCCAACCCCAACTGGTGGCAGGGGAATGTTTCAAGCCCTTCATCCCTTGACCTCTTTCCTCTCCCCATCTCTAGAACACCGTTCTTTCTCTTGAATTGCCTCCTACCTTGATTTAACCATCATTCTTGGCCCCTTACCATGTTTCTCAATGAAGCTGCAGCAAGCCTCAACAACCTGGGGGATTTGCTTAGCAATCGGATTGAGGCTCATTTTCCTTTTGGATCCCAGAAGTCGCTGGCCAATTGGAAAGGAAGTCTTGGAAAGTTGCAGGGTCTGCAGCAGCAGGGCCCCGTCCTCCAGTTCAGCCAGGCTATCCACAGAGACTGCACCCTGTGGAGAAACCCCCACTATGTTAAAATGGGGGAGCAGGAGGGTCACTCCGGACCTTCCTGAAGATTGCATCACATTCACAACAGGAGACATTCTCTCTGTGGCAGGCCAGTTACACCCCTCCAACACGTTCTGTTCAGCTCCCCTTCCCTCTGAGGACACAGGCCTTGACCTTCCCGCCCCACATCCCTGGACACTTCAAGAAGGGTCCCTGCCTGAAAACTGGAGGGTTTAACTCACTCGACGCCCACGGCGAGTAAACTCCCGGGGCAAGGAGGGCTCAGCCCGCCTGCGACTGAAAAAGCTCCTGATGCGGCCAAACATCCTTTGCACCACGTTTCCCCGACGACGGCCCGCAACCTGACGGGTGGCTTCTTCAATCTGCATCGCGGCTCTCAGTTCAAGTTGCTTGCGGCGGGTAAGCTCGTTCACCAGCACCTCTTCCAGTCGAATGCCAAACGTCTTAAGTGATACCGCTGGGGAGCCAGGGAGAGAAAGAATGAGAAACGTCAACGCTCCGCAGCGCTTAAATCAGGAGGAACTGCAGGGGCTGTAGCACTCCTCTAAGCAACCGCCCCCAGCCAACCCCACCCCACCAGACCCGCAGCGCCCCTCCCTGGGGAGGGAGCCAAAGGGACCCTGCGATGATCTGGCTGAACGACTCAGCTCCACTCAACTACCCCGACGGGGTCTCCACCTTAATTCCTGCCAGGGGGTGACCACCTTGAAGCAATGAGGGTAATTTCTTCTGGGCAAACTGTCTGGGGTAGATTCACGCAGAAAGCTTAGGTATATCTGATGGGACTGCCCAGCACTCCTGCAGCTAGTGCGCCATTTCCTGAAATCATCCCCTGCGGGGTTTCTGGAAGCGGGGGGGGGGGTGAGTCCCCCCCAGGGGCAGTGGGCACCGCCCAGTCTCCAGTAGCCTGGGACGCAGTACAGGAGGGGTGCAGCATTCTATTTCTTTACTAAGGAAAGTACAGTATGAGAGACCCTCACCCCTCTCTTGTCCTCTCAGAATCAGAAACCACTTCTCCAAGGTGTTTGGACGGTCAATAGGTAGAGCTATGGGAAGAGAAAAAGAAAACACACGCATTCTCATACAAATAGGATTTATAAGTGACTAAAACATCGTAATGCATTGATCCACAGAGACTGGGGGAGAGGGGCAAACAGCTCTGTCCAGCCCCCCAAAAGTGTTTTGCTTTCACTCAGCCTCAGTTTCCCCATTTGAAAACGAGACCAATCCTAACTACCACATATGAGACTCCAAGAATTTAACCAAACCAGATCATCTAAGGCGCCGCGTGCGCAGCGCGCATCTTGTTACGCACCAGCAGTATCTCAACACAACGCTTAAAACATAAATTCCGGGGCTCCGAGGCCGCGGGACAGCGCAACAGGCGAGGGGAGGGGCTCTGCCTGCGGCGCCTCGGCTACTAAGGGTCGCTAAGTTACTGCCGGCGCGCTTGCTCCCGGGATGCCGTCGGCTCCCCGCGCTGCGGCCGGGGGAGAAGCGGTGACACCCGCTATCTCCGCACTCCGACCCCCGCAGTGGCGGCTGCCCGCGGGGTCTCCTCGCCCTTTGCTGCGCTCCTTTTAGGATGCGCCGGGCGAACCTGCGGCCCCCTGCACTTTTCATCACTGCAGCGGCAACCCTCGGCTCGCGTGACCCCCTCCCACCTCCCCTCAGTCGCAGAATCTGCGCCTGCACCGCGGAGACCACTGGCGCGCTCGACCCCCGTCCTGCGCTGGGTCCCGCTCGCTCCCAGCGCACCTCCTGCCGCCGCCCCCCGCACCCGCACCCGCCCTCCCGCTACTCGCCCGGATTGGCCCGTGTCTCTCTCTCACTGTCTCGCTATCTCCCTCTAACTCTTCGTCTCTCAACCGCGCTGTCTCTGTCTGTCCCAGTCTTCTCTGAGTGTCCCTCTGCGTTTCCATCTCATTCCGACTTGTTCTGGCACCTCACCTGGTGCGTCTGTCTTTTCACCTGTCCTCTGTTCACCTGTCTGTCCCTGGTATCTGCCTGACTCACTGCCTCTCAAGCCCCCAGGCTTCAACCCAACTCAACTAATCTTTACCTCTTCCCAATTCACCAAACACCCTTCAACTCCCACTCCCTCAGTTCCTCAGGATCCAGGAGAACCGGCCAGGTCCAAGACCAGAGGAGAGTCCCTCCCACCCTCCTGGACCCCCAATTCGTCCCGTTCCGCCCAGGGGGTCCACTCGGCCCGAAGGCGAGGATGCCACATCCCGGGGTACTGCTCACCTCTTTCAGGTTTGAATTCAGAGAGGAAATGCCTGGCCACGAGTTCGTGGTAAGCAGTCTCTTGCAGCTTCAGACGCTCCAGCTCGGAGAGGCTGTGTATTGAGATCATCTTGGTCCTGCGGTCCTGGTTGTGTCCTGGGGCTCCTCCCAGGACGTTCACTAAAAAAATGAAGGCGGACAACAACAGCAAAGGGGGCATGATTCTGGGGCACAGTGTCCTTGCTGCCTTCAGAAAGGGAATGCAGCCACCCATTCTGGGATCGGATGATTATCAGAACTGCATCATCCAATTGTCACTAGACCTGGTGGAGGGAACTATGGGGGGGGAGGGTGGTAAAGGGGGAGGGGAAACTGGGAGGTGGCTTCACCCTCAAGCAGAGCTGCCTCTGGCTGCTTATTAAAAAAAAAAAATCCAACTTAAAAAAAGCCAGCCCTGAACCGACAGTCCAGAAAAGAGAAAACCTAATTAGGCAAAAAGGAAAAAATATATTTAAAAAAAAACCAACCTTACAAGTTTAAAATGCACATTAAGATAAGAATAAGGTAATATTTTTCCATTAATTATTAGGAACATTGATGGAGTTTATTTTTTAATAATAATGCTTGATGCTGTCCAGTTTGGGTGAAATGGGCACATTCATCTAGGTTAGGAGCTCTGTAAATTTTGTACAACTCTTCCAGAAAGCAAACTGGACACGTGAGTCTGAAGCCAAAAATCATCCCCAGGCCCTTTGACCCAGTAATTCCCCTTCTAGGAATCCATCCTAATGAAATCTTCCTACAGACAGGAAAAACCATATGTACATGAACCATAACAGTAAAAAATTAAGGGAAAAAAGCTAGCCCAGCAACAAGACTAGTTATATAAATTATGGAATAGCCACAGTATGGAAAATTATGCAATCATTAAAGGGATGGGAGCTTTTAAACAACAAATATAAAATACAGAATTGTATTAATTATGATTACAACTATGTGAAGAAAAACATGCAAAGAAATAAAAGACTGAGAGAAATGCACCCAGTTACTGATGGTGTCTGTATCAAATAGTGGGATTTGGTTTGCCTTTTATCTATTTACCCAAAATTGTGCAACTTGATTATGTTATTTTTTCCTGAAAAAAACAACAACATCAGTTTGTACCGAAACAAACATCATTTCCAGGCCATTTCTAATGAGACTCTCTATACAGGATTGGTATAGTGAAGTTTCTTGGTGTATTGGCAAACCTCTTTTACATATCCCTTCTCCATGGTGCCCACTATCTCAAACTGCTCCCAGGTTGCACAGGATACCCCAGTGGGGATCTCCCTGCACCCCACACAGCATCCTATCCTGCACATCCTCACCTCTATTATTAATTTGTTCTTTCATGTATGCATTTTTTAAAAAAGAAAGGAAAGAAACCTGCATTAACTGTCTACTTTGTGCCAGGCACTAAAGATTCAAATATGAGCAAAATAATAAATACTCTTTTCATAGAGAATTTAACAGTGCAGTGAAGGAGATACACAGGTTAACAACAATTTACAAAACCTTGTGATAAGTCAATTGCCCAAGATATAAACAAACTACTGTGAAAGCAGAAAGGAGGAAACATCTAAGTCTGCCTGGAGACAGGGAGGGGGGAGTGTCCAGAAAGAGAGAACAGCTTGTGCAAAGGCAAAGAGATGGGAGAGAGGTTGTTATATTCTTAAAGCTGTATAAAGAGGATGGAAGGAGATAAATCTGGATAGGCAGGAATGAGGTCATGAATGGCCCTATAAGCCATGTTAAGGAGCTGGACTTTCTCCTGAAGGCAATAGGGAACTACTTCAGGGTTTTAAGTGGGAAGTGACAGAGTCAGAGCTGCAGCTTGGAAAAATCGCAGAGCAGTGAAAAACCTGGTTTGGGTAGAAAGCCTGAAGTAGGTAGATCAGCCAAGAGGCAAGAGATGCTGACACAAGTCAGTATCAATGGGGCTGGAGCAGGAGATGGATTTTATGGGTATAATTGACAGGACTTAGAGAAAATTTTTTATTGTAATGGAAAGGATAGCTCCGAAGTTTATGGTTTGGGTGAGTGTGTGGATGCTTCTTCCTAAGAGAAGATAATTCAGGACATGGGGAACTAAACCTTTTGGCAAGATGGGAAGTGGTCACATGCTACTTTTCTGAGCTCCCCTTGCCCATGGAGTTTTATGATAATATTCTATATATTATTGGGGGGGGTGCTTAAACTCCAAAGATCAGGTAATGTGGCTTTGACAGAGAAAAGGTAGGTAGAAGTTTATCATCCAATAATCTATATAAATGAGCTCTGTCAAAAAAAATCCCTCACTTCTTTTGTTTCCAAAATCCTCTTTTGCCCACTTTCCTTAATGGCCAAAGTCACACATGTCAGAAATAAACACTTGCCGGATAACTGAAGTTCAGTATGAGATAGGATGAGGAGTATTTCTATGCCTTTTGAACTGAGCTAAGAGGAAAATTCTTAGCATACATATTTTTTAAAGTCCCTTCAACGGAAAATCAATATCCCCTGGACCCAGAGTAAACACCTAAGCCCAACCACCAAACTGCATCCACAAAATGACCATCTTAACCAAAGGCACATGCAGAGAACCTAACCACAGACCCAAACTAAGCAGCCAGCAATCCCCCATTCACAATGGCAGGTCCAAAATCTATTAGCCAAGGGTCTCATTCTGACACACACAGCCTAGCTCTGGATTATTTTTTTTTACATGGCTCCCTCTTTCCCTTTACCCCAATTTAGACATTTTTGTACCTGTTCTGGAGTTGCAGCTATTTCTTCTTGCCAAGGGTTACAATCTGGTCATCCAAAGAGTATATAGCTGGTTCTTTCACCCAAAAATCAAGATGAAAATCAATCCCTCTTCTCCCCCCAAAATAAGGTGAGAACAAATAAGAGAACCTCAAAACAACGTCAGCCAAAAGAGAGAGAGAGAGAGAGAAGCCTTTGAGAGATGAGTCAGCCTAGATGCTTACAATTCCAAAGGAAATCAAAGGCCTTAGAATAAACTGTTTGTCATTGCCTCCTGCTCAAAGATACAGGGCTAAACTTAAGAGCAATCATATGCCAAAATTCTGCCAGCAAAATTGACACTGTCTTGCTTGCCTTCAATACTCTCAAGGCACCAGTAGAATACCAGACAGAAGCAGAATTAGGAAGTCCAGTGTGCCTAGATAAGAAGCAGATGAGCAGGTTGGGGAGGGGGGACCAATAACTAGGCTTCAACACTATGAGCTGATCACAAAAGGAGGCTCCTCACAGAGAACAAGGTGCTAAGAGACCTCTCTTGCTCCCAAGTGTCTTCCCCTTCCCCCTCAGCATGCCCTGGCATTGGCCTGAAGTGACCATGGCATCAAAAAGGAAGAAGGAAGAGGAAAGTAAGCCCTCTCAATTTCAGCATAGAATTCAACACATTTGCAAAAACAATCTCCTTAGACAAATATCTGTAATGGTCCCTGGAGTCAGAGCTAAACAGAACTGAGTTCAAAGCCAAGCTTTGTGATTTCTTAGCTGTGTGAGCTTAGGAAAGTTTGTTGAATCCTGAGCTTCAGTGGCTTCCTCTATAAAATGGGGAAATGATCCAGTATCCATTTCACCAACTGTGTAAGAATTAAATGAATAATGTACATGTGATATTTAGCATTGGCTTTTAATAAACACATTGATATTGAAGGTTCTTTGCAGAGGGCCTGACTTTACCAGAAAATATCAGGTTTCAAAAGTAATTACATAAAATTAGAATTTGTATCAATGCATCTGACTTAGTTCAATCTCTGCTAAATTTGAATTAAATTAAAATGGGTAAAAGGATCTTGGGAGATCGTTGTGAATAAATCTTTCTTCTTCAATCTCCAATGACATCAGGGTCAAGTATAAAAAATTATCTTATAAAATTTAGAAAAACTAACTGCATAGGTCCATTTTTAAAATGCTATTATTCAGATTAGTAAAATGCTTGCAAGTCTCAAAAATTTATCTATCTTTTAAACCATCCAATTTCACATCGTCACTAGCAAAATAACATATAATTTCATTTGGATCAGTAAAGGGGCTAGGATATTAGCAGCTACCAAGGGAGAGAATTTCAACAAAGAGTAGAGGCACAACCAGATCAACTCTCCAGCAATACGAAGAGGGAAAACACACATGAGTGGCATCAAGCTTGTTCCTCACGTCCTCCTGAAACGCATGGCACAGATGGAGAAACAAATTAACATCAGAAACGTCACCCTCTTCGACATTGTGAGGACAGAAATGTTTCAGCTAGGCATAAATCCACAGCCTTCACAATTTGGAGGACTAATTTACTCCATTGCCCCCATTAAATAGTTAGGGGTGGTGCAGTGCTAACTAGTAAACACCTCTGAGAGAAAAGCAGGACTGCACTGATGCCATTGATAGAATCCTAATAAATTAGGCACTTTATGGCACCATCAGAATTTTGCTTCTAGCCGTTGAGAGAATTTGGACTTTTAGAAATTGATAGTGTGCAGGGCTGAGTGCCCAAAAGGTATTGCATCTACGGTATTCAAATGTCTACAGGCAGTGACAATGGATAAAGACATCCACATTAACATATCACAACATGGGAAAGAGATACAGGTCTGTAGATGAAAACATTCAGGCACCAATTTGGTCTGCTGTCACATTACCTCATTCATCCCTGAGCATTAATGAGTTAGCCTTTAAGTTGCTATCCCATAACCTCCATTTCAGAAAAGGCTGCAGTCGTGATGAACAAAATGGCTCATTTTACCCTATGTGGTGTAATGCCCCAAAATAATTAAATTTGGGGGCAGCATTCTTCAATACGTGAGTCAGTCCATCATACCATAACAGAAGCTCATAAACCAAAGGTAGTACTGTTAAAATACATTCAGAAAAGTTCTGGTATCAAAAAGTGTTTCCAGAACTTCTTAGATTAGAATGGATCAGAGATAGAAGGGACCTTATCCATCACCTAGCCCAAAGCTTCCATTCTAGAGTTCAAAAAACTGAGGCTCAAAAAGAGACAGGAGATTGCCCAAGGCCACACAGCAATTTGACACAGAATCTAGACAAGAACCCAGTTCTCAGACCTAGGGCTCTTTCCACTGCCTCATCCACCTTTGTTCTTAATAGCTACAAAATAATGCATAGCTAAATAATGAAATCAAAAGAATGGACACATAATCAAAGCCTGATTCGATAAACCAAGGGAGGTCACATCTGAAGGTACAACAAGATATTGATATTCTCAGTATTATCTGCAGTATGTGTCAGAGTGCATAATAGTGCTGGCATCACAAGCTGTGTCACCCGTTACCTCTTTTTTCCCTTTCAGTTGCTGCTTCTATTATGTTGTGGCAGAAAAATTAAAAAAAATAAGATGTTCCATCAATAGAAGGTAATTTTTAATGTCTAATTTTTGTTGTGCTTTTCATGTTCTCAAAAGCTTTCCACATGTCCATTATTTCCAGGTCCTAGCACACAGTAGGTGTTCAATGTGTTTGTTGGGTAATCATAGGATTATAAACTCTTGACAGTTTTGAGAGAATATAAAGGTCTTGTAATTAAAACAGCTATTTGTGATTCATGGATAAATGAATCATGCCACTTTATTCTCACAACAACCCCTGGGAAGGAGGTAGGTTTGGTGTTATGTTCCCATTTTACAGATAACAACAAACTAGGACTCCAGAGAGGTTGTAACTTAACTGAAGTTGCACTAACATGCCATGAAAAAATACAATCTGGGAACTAGATTATCCCCAGGCCTGGTCTTGCCCTTCCCACCAAACCACAGCTGCCTGGAACTGGGATGGCCTGAGTCAAGATTATTTTCTTTCCTAAGGAGATGGCTAGATTTTGAGGTCTTTCTTTATACACACTATTCTTGGGAAATGGGAATGAAGGTAGATGATTGATAGACAGGATAGATAGACAGATAGATAGATAGATAGATAGATAGACAGAAGAAGAAGAAGAAGAAGAAGAAGAAGAAGAAGAAGAAGAAGAAAGATATGATAGGTAAATAAGATAGGTAGGTAATGATAGATAGAAAGATACAGATATACATGGTTTTGAAAAACACTATTATGAAAGGTAGAGAAGAGGAGTGAATAGAAGAGAAAAGCATCAAAAGCACTATGTATTCCTCCCATCACGTCTCTTGCCTCAGCCCACTCCCCAAGCTGACAGCATGGCATCCTGAAAAGGTCCTGAGTTATGGACTAGGACTTGGGTTCAAATCCCAGCCTTACCACCTGTAAGTTCACACACTCACCAACCAAGTCACTTAGAGCTAATTATCTCACTTTTGTGAGCCTCATTTCCATCACCTTACAAAGTAACAACCATGATATCTCTGAGGTGTGGCTATGGTAAAGATTAAATAAAAGACAGGGTGACATGAAAGAATCCTCCAAAGGGTACAGTGCTGTACCAAGGTGAGGAATTGCCCCCCCCCCGCCAAATACCTGAGAGTCATATTTGAAAGGAAGACTGAGAAGAAGTGCTGCTATCTGGAATGAAGCAGACAGTGCCCCCATTGAAGAATGCCCTTGTACCATCCATAGAAGGTAAAAGTGGGTACCACATCCTGTCAGCAGGTATCTCACTTTCAGAGGGGATGAGTTGAACTGTTTCTTCACTGGGTCTTTCATGATCAGGAATGCAAGACAACTAACGGTGGGGGTTGTGGGGGGATCAGTCTAGGCTCTGAAATGTAGAAAAAAGTTAGTTGGCCCACAAAAGGGATTTAGTCCCTACCTTTGGTTTCCTCAGCACAATGTGCAAGCCATCCATGTTAGGGATGGTGGAGGAAAGGGGGGAGCCCTCTGGAGTGGAGAGTCCCAGTTCCTGTCCTTGGGGTCTTACAGCCTAGTTGGAGGTCACATAAATGTCAAGAGTCTGACATGGGTCTAACATCATCCTTCCCTGCCCTCATTTAAATACATTACCTCTCCTTTGTTCCTTTAAGGAATGTTATGAATTGACTATTTCTTCAGGTCCACCAGCACTACTCAGACCCTTATTCAGCTGCAGGTTTATAGTATGCATTCGGTAAACTCTGATTCATTTTTCCCATCTGCTCAACTCCCCTGGTCCCAAGCCCCCTTCTTTAAGACATATTCCCTTTCAGACACACACATTTCCTCTCACAAACATACACACACACACATCCTCATGCGTTCTCACACATGCATTTACACACACACACACACACACACACACACAGAATAGACTTACCCAATGTATTTGCTACAACAGAGGGAAGGAGGAGACTCTGAATTAAAGAAAGAACCATCAGGGCTTCCCTGCTGGCGCAGTGGTTGAGAGTCCGCCTGCTGATACAGGGGATATGGGTTCGTGCCCCGGTCCAGGAAGATCCCACATGCCACAGAGCGGCTGGGCCCCTGAGCCATGGCCGCTGAGCCTGAGCGTCCGGAGCCTGTGCTCCGCAATGGGAGAGGCCACCGCAAAAAAAAAAAAAAGAACCATCAAACATTTGCCCCTCTAGACCACAGCTGGGGTTTCTACAGAGTGGGCACGAGAGAGGAAAGACCAGTAGGGACACTTCCCCAAACCATCTGGACAGAGATCTGTCAAGGAAACCTTCAGAATAAAGTTGTTCTTCAAATCTGTGCTGAGAGCTACCTCTCTTTCACCTTTGTTCCCCCACTCCCACCTGCTTCCCTTCTCCTTTGATTGTATCTCCCCCAAGAAGCATTCAATTTTCTGCAGTTTTCTTTTTCAAAACCCTGTCTGAATGGCTGTCATAGGGAATTGGGGCTGTGGGAGATGTTTTCCTGATAGTTTTTATGATAGGAATGGTATTTTAAAACTACATTTAAATAAATGTATTTTTAAAAAATAATCAATGTCTACCTACCTGTATCTATCCTCCTTCAAAATTAGACCACTGTCTTGGCTATGACGCAGTGCAAAAAAGAAAAAAACAAACAAACAAAAACCCTAGACCAGGAGTCAGGAGGTCTGCCTAGTTACTAAGCAGCTGAGTGGCCTTGGGCAAGTCTGTGAGCATCTCCCAGCCCCAAAACACAGCCAGTGTCATTTATTATTATCCGGTTTATCTAAGAACACGGTAGAGACACAGTCCTCACTTCTGCCTAGTCCTTGATTCTTCTACAGGACTTAGCCACCTCCAGGACACAGGGCCACGCTGTGGCCACTGTCCACAGCTGGAAAGAGAGAGCATCCCTGCCCCCCCCCTGCAGGTTTCTGGGCGCCAGAGTGGAGAATGGGTCTAAGCTGGTCTCCCTGTCCCTCCCTAATGGAGCCCTAGCCCGGTAGTCTGCCCTCTACCCAGAGCTAGGTGAAGGTGAAGGCAGGGGGAGCAGGGTGAGGGGGAAAGGGACAGGAACCGGCCAGCCAAGACTTTGCGCCCTCCCCTCGAAGGGTTGTCCCAGGCCACAGGTTGCCGCTGCGGAGCGTGGTCAGGCGGGGTTGCGCCCCTTGCGTCTCGCCCCTACGTGGCTCAAGAGCGCGCAGAACCTGCAAAGTTAAGCAAAGCCCCGCCGCGCGCCAAAACCACTCTTGCTGCTTGCCGCTGCCGAGAATTTGAAAAATGCAATCTTTCTTGCGTGCTCCACGTTTGAGCCATTGAACGCGAAAAGCTGGGCATCTAGTCCAGGACCCGCAGGCTTCCTCTCCCTCCCGCACGTCGGGCGCTCCGCTTGGAGTGCACTCACCTCCCACTCAGCCCCTCGAGGGGCTGCACTCAGGCCTCTGGAGTCCTGCCCCTGCACTACCTCTTGGCGACTCTCTTGGTCCGGCCAGGGAATAAATGGCTGCGTGACCCGCTGGTCAGTCCTGCGGCGCGACTACGACCCGTCCTGGGACGAGCTGCAGGCACTGTGAGCGCTTAGCTCTGCCACGCAGATTCCCTCACTCTCTCTCTCTCTCTGAAGCTCCCGCGGTGGGGCAGGAGCTGATTCATAGCAATTTTCTACGCAGCAGCCAACTCAGTGCCTTACGCATACCTGTTTGCTAAATTCCCGGGGCTACTCCCACTGTCTCTCATCATACCCCACAATCATCTCTCCCTTTATTCAAAGCTGATTTCTCTTTCAAGATTCAGCCCAAGGGTCCCTTCCTTTGAGGGCTCCCTTTCTCTTCCGTTGGCCATGCCGCACAATCTCACATTACAGGTGAAGGAAAGGCAGAGGTGGAGGTTCAGATGGATAAGAAACTTACCAAAGGTCATTGAGCTAATTACTGGCAGAGCCAAAAGGAAGGCCCCAAACTCCTGGAACCCTGCTCAGCACACTTTTTGTTACCCCTCATCACTTCCCTTCTGCCCTGACTAGTAGGGCATTGAAGGGCAGGTGGCATCCCTTTGCACACAAGGACTGCACAAGGAACAACTGCCTGCCCCTCCTTGCCTCACCCTTCCTGCTGCTTGTTCACCATCTTGTCCAGGGCCTCTGATCTTCCAAACTCAGAGACAAGGAAGATCATTTGGTTCAGAGTTCAATGAACAACAAGAGCAAACAGAATTCCTCTACCTATCTGGATGAGAACGGTCTCAGTAGCCGACCCCCAACACACACACACACACACACACACACACACACACACACACACACACACTACTATAGTCTTCATCTTTCTTTTTCTATCTTCTTGGCACCTGGAGAAGTCAGAAGGCCATTCACACCTGCCCAAACCATCTTACCTTCTAATACTGCTTCCAAAAATGCCTTCCTCTAATCTGCAGCTCAACAATCATATATTCAAATCACTATTCAGCCAAGCAAAAATGTATTATTCACAAGCACAAAATATTCTCATCTGACGCAAGAAGGGCAATACGGGGTTATAAGCGCAAGATCTCAAGTGGGGAGAATTTCAAATACACAATTACACTCCCTCCCAGTTGAATTTTCTCCTCTCCTGGATGAAGTAAATGGATGAACGGAGAGTGTTGTTGACTGGATGGAAAAGAAAGAGGAGAAGAGAATCAAGAATGTCAGAGACTCTAGTTTAGCCCAGCAAGAAGGAAGAAGGAGCAGAGCCTAGGCAAAGGAGAGGAGGAAAGAAGGGGAGGGGGAAGGACAGAGGGCAGTTGCTGACCCCAGGCATACATGGGTACTGAGGTAGCCAAGGAAGACATGGACCTATTCCCCAAAGGCTCAGAGATGTGGCTTATAGGGATCTGGCTTAGAAATGAGATCCAGAAGCCCAGTGGCAAGTGTCTCTTGACATCTAGCAAAGGGAGAGAGCTTCTGGCTCTGACAGCAGCATGGGTGGCGCTCTTTTCACTAAAAGTACCACCTGGGCACCAGCACTATCAAGGAGGCGCCCTCTTCCCCTGCTCCTCTTTCCTACCCCCACCCCTCAGGAATTAAATAAATCTTACCCGACACAGGAATGTAATTTGAATGCTCAGGGTGGTTTTCCCTTCCTTTGAAGGACAGGATCTCTCCCTCTCCACCTGCTGAAAATGGGCTGGGTGCTGCCCCTTTATACATTCTAGAGTACCAGAACAGGAGAGGGGGGGAAAGGGAGGGAGCAGCAGTTTGAGGATGGTCCAATTTGTCCCTGGCGTTCTCTCTCTCTCTCCTCTTGGTTTTTTATGCAGCCCCTCCTTCTGGCCCTGGCAGCTCTGCTTCCCTTCCTCACTACAACATCTTGCAGCCAGATCCCCCACCCTTGTGATAAGGGACTGATACTGGGGTGCATCTTTCTGGTGATGCTTGCTTTCTAATGTGGGATCTTATGCTGATATGCCAGGGAAAGATCTGAATTGGGGGTAGGTGGGTGTCACCGAAGATGAAAAGAGAAACCCACCCAGGTAGCCAACTGCCTTGAAAGCAACACGGGTTGGCGTTGGGGGCAGCCAGGAGACATGATATGAACCTGAGTGCATAAGGAGCCAATTTAGGCAGAGGACTGGCAGGTTATTGGCTTGAGTTACAGTGATTGCCTTGGTAACATAAATACATAAAGACTGCACGATATATTAGAAAGTAGATGATTGAATATCACTCAGCCTCAGTTTTCTCAACTGCAAAATAGCGGAATAAATGCTCACCACATAGCACTATGGGGAACAGTGTGTGAAATAACACTGGTAAAATACTTAGCACAGGGCCCAGCACAGAGCCCCTTGCCCACTTAACTTCCTTCTGGTGTTGACAACAGGAAGGAAAAGGGCTTGCCCAAGGTTATACAGCAAGTATCCAAGTCAGGATTGGAACCCAGGTCTCCCAAAGGATGATTTCCACGCCACTTCCTCCTCTAAGAAGCTGCTTGGCTACGCTTTGGGACTTGAAGGGGTAGAAGTGTGGAGGTGGGTTAGGTGCTATGTTTAAGCATATAGACATTCTACCACTTAATCCCAGCCTCAAGGGCTCAGGCTTCTGCTTTATCCTCCTCCAGATCATCACTCAGGTAATATCCCCTTGCCATCTTGGACTAATTCATTGTCACCTTAGTGCCACCTCTGCTGCCCAACTCTGAGATAGTGACTCACCCTCTAGCTGGCCAGGGCCTCTGCCCTCCAGGAAAGAGGCTCTCTTCTTAATTGACTGCAGAAGCCTCAGCCACAGTGAGACAACCCCCTTCCAGGGAAGCTTAGGGCTGGAGGGCTTTGAGGAGGAATGGAATAGCCCCCTATTCAAAAGCCACTGCCCTCCATCCCGACAGTGCCTGGGGTGCTGCTATTGGAATCCTTTCTCTCAATTCCTTATGATAACTCCTTTTGTGCCCTTAAGTCTCAGTGTTTCCAAGGGATTTCACCCAGGGCATCACTTTGCTGCATGTATACAGCCTGTGCTGTATCTGGCACTGTGCTAGGCACTGGCAAAGCATAAGGTAAGAGAAGATGTCCCTGGCATCCAATGAGTGTTCACTACAATGAAAAAATAACTCAGCAACCTGGAAATGGGGAGAAGAATTCGGGGTGGGGGTGGGAATGATTTAGGAAGTCCCTGTGAGAGGTGAGGTGATGGGCAGAGTGGCCTCACTGCAGCCCCAAGGACTGGGGCTGTGAACTGAAATGTCTTGTGGCTAGTGAGTGGCATCACTAAAATCACTGGTGCAGGCATTTCCCTTAAATACAGCACATTGCTTAAGAAATTGAGCGCTAATTGAACCTCTGTCCATCTTCTGGCTTAGAGGCATTACCTGGTGGCCATATCTCTGGCCTCTGATCCCCCTCTTCCCCAAACTCCCAAATCTTTATCCTTGGTGAGGGTTAGGGAGAGGGAATGGAAGGGAATGTACATCCTTTGGATTTTAACTGGAATTAGCACTTTACATATATTTCCTCCTTTAAATTTCACACCCACCCCGCAACTTAAGACAGTGACCTGCCAAGGTAGTCAGCTGCGAAGTGGTAGAGCTGGGATTCGAACCTGTACCGACTCCGAAGCTTGTGCACTTTGCACCGCAAGGCGCTTTACACAATGCGCCGCCTCAGGCGGAAGTCCTCTTCCTCCTCCTCTCCTTCACCCGCTGTCCATCTCTACAGAAAGGGGGCAGGCGGAGGACAGGAGCCAGATGTTCATCTGGCCGCGGAGTATTCTAGAGTGACCCCTGTAGCCCGCCACAAAGGAAGGGGACCTCAGACTGTCCCGCGGGGGCTATGCCGCCAGACGTGCAAAGCACCCTAAGCGACACTACCGCCCCCTGCCGCCGATGGCTCCCTGGCCAAGGCGGCTGTTCTCCAGGGGCTTGTGTGCTAGAAAAAGCTCACCGACTGCCCCAGAGCTGTCGCGGGCTGGTGCTGGGCTGCAGACAGCCCTGCCAGATTTGTTGACAAAAGCGGGAAGGAGGAACATTTAAAACGCCCTACTATGTGTCCAGCGCGGTGTCGGTGATTTCTAATAGCCATTGCCTTTTATGTAAAAATTAGTTGCTTTGCAAAATAGTGAGCTCTCTATTAGGAGACGTCTTCAAACTAGATTAGAACAGGTTTCGCAAAAAGCTTTTCTGCAGATCTAAACTCCTTACTTCTTGAAACCAGTAAAGCTTTCCACCCCTAACAGTTGTTCACTCTCTCGGGTAGGAGAGGAAGAAGCACCCCACCCCCTCCACCACCTCCCCCCGCGGTGGGGAGCAGAGGTCAAAGCTGCGAAGGGGTCTGAGAGGGAGGCTGCTGGGGGGAGGAGCCTCCGGCAGGGTCCCAGCTGGAGCTCACGTGCCCTCCGCCCGCCGGCGGATTCCCCAGCCCTTCCAGTTTTCCCTGGTTCTGACTGGTTCCCGTCTGGACCCAACTCACTCACTCCCTTTGCTCGGGAATGGGGAACAGGCGGGTTAATGGGAACAACACCCCAGGTCAAAGGGAAAAGAGCGTCTCTGCTCGCAGCGCCTCGCCCGCCCATCCCCCCCTCCTTTCTTCCCCCTCCTCCCATCCTCGCCCCCTTCTCTTCCGCCCTGAGGGAAGGAGGGGGCGGGCTGTATGTGTATGTATGTATGCATGTACGCGTGTGTGCGCGCGCGCAAGTGCGGTTTGCCTGTGAGTTACGTGTGTGGCTGGGTGTGGGGGTGTGTGTGCGTGTTGCATGTTTTAGTCCGAGTGCTGGGTGTGAAGTGTATTTGGTTTGCGCTCGGACGTGGAGCGTGTGTTTGTGTGTGCACGTTTGTAGGTTGTATGTTTCTGCCCGATGACAGTGTGACTATGTGGGTGCGGTCTGGATATGGGTGTGTTCGATGTATGTTTCTGCCGGGGTTTGTGGTCGTGCTGTAGTGTGCATGTGTATGCAGTGTGTGTATGTGTGTGTGCCCGTTGAAGCTTGTGTGTATATATTTGTTTGGTGTGTGTTTACCCTTAGCTGTGCTGTGTCAATGTGGGCTTACGGGCGGTGGTTGTGTGTACTGTGTGTGTTTGTGAGCAAGGTGTCTTTATATGTGAGCTTACTTAAGGCGTGTGTGCTCAAAGGTTTGTGTGTGTGAGGGTGCAATGTCCGTGTGTGTTTGAGTGTGATGTATTCATGTGTGTGGTGGGGACGCATGCAGCCAATGTATGTGCTAGGATGGAGGGCTGAAGACCGTGTGTCTCTTGGAGGGGGGTCGCGGCGTGAGTTTACGGGTGTGGTGTGTGAGAGAGCACGGGGTTGTCTAAAGAACCCAAGTGGCTGTGTGCTTGGCAGTTTTTTTTTAAATTGGGGGTGGAGGGGGGCTTTGCACCAGGACTGGGACGAGGAAGGAGATAGGGGCCCGCGACCTGGGCACAGTCTCCCCTTGGCCTGATCTGCCGGGTCTGGGTCCGCCGACCCCCCGCTGTGCGCACCAGGCCCGCTGGGGGCTGGGTGTGAGCTTACCTGACTGCTTAGAGGAAAGAAGAGGAGGGCGTCGCACGTGATTGGCCAGGTAGGGCGCCTAAGGCGCGGTTCAGGGGCTGGTGGGAATAAACTGGAAAGATTCTTGGTCACTGATTTCCCCCCCTCCCCCAGGAGATCCCAGTTCGTGCCCAGCAAAGCCCAACTATTAGCTCAAGGCTTGGCTGTTTCACACCTCTTTCGCTTTGTGTGGGCAGATACACTTGCCTGGAATCCCTTTCCCCCTGGGCCTCGTGACAAACTCCTACTTATTTTTTTAAGACCTAACTCAGGAGTCACAAAACTTTCTCTGCTTTTCTGTACCCCTCCCTCCCAGTTGAGGGCTCCCTCCTTTGAGCCATCATAGTTACCCTCTTCATACTTCTCATGACACGAACATACATAACTGTGATTATTTGTCTCTCCTTTTAAACTCTGGGCTCCTGTAGAGAATGCCTGGTATATAGTAAGAATAATACTAGTGATCATGATAATAATGTTACCATTTATTAAGCACTTATTGTATACCAGGCATTGTGCTAGTGCTGTTACATGCATTATCTCCTTGAGTCTTCACAATGACCTAATGAGGTAATTAGAGCTATGACTTATCAATATTTTGCACATCACAAATCGAACTCAGAGGAGTTAAGTAACTTCTCCAGGGTCACACAGCCAGTGGGAGGCAGAGCTGGTATTTGAATCCAGGTTTGCCAAGCTCCCTAAACCTTTCTCCTGTTCCAGGCAGCCTCACCAAGAGTCCCTCATTTCTGCTAGGCATTGAAGTCTCTATCAAACAGTATCACTTCCCAACAAATCTTTCTTTGGAGTTTACTGACAGCGCCAAGAGTGCTCAGCATAATTACTTTCTTTGTCTCTCAGACAGCTGATACCTTCTCCACCTAATTACCTGCTTTGTTGACACCTCAAAATCTTTAATTACTCTAGGCTCATAAGCACCTCACCACCTCCAGTTCTGGGAGCTCTCCTTAGGCTGGTGCTGAAAGAAAGAGCAGAGAATGAGCATTTTCTAGCCATAGGGTCAGGGGAATTGGGTGTGGATGGGGATGGGGGTGAGGGGTCAGGATGGAGTAAGGGAATGATTTCACAGCTCCCCTGGACCTATTTTTACGGCATTACCACCAGAAGTTGGTATGTAGTAAATTTCAAGCAGACCAGTCATCTCCATATGAAACTGCATATAGAAAAACAAGCAGAGCCCCCTCAAAAGATTCCTGAATGGGTCCCATTTTGTATTATTCATGTTTGGAGGGGAGAACTGTGCTTACCTAATGGGTTCATGCTGCTCTAATGCCTTCCAAGCAGCCTCATCTGAGAATTTCAAATTAAAACAATACATCGCATTTTGGGGGAACACATTTATTGGGGGGGTGGCTCTGTCACAGCTAAAGGGCTGCTGGAAGAACAGACTTCCAGCTCAGCCCCCAGGGAACCAGCCTAGACTGCCGCAAAGAGGTCAGGGAGTGGATAGAGAGAGACAATTCAACAGTGGTGAGTCACTTCGCCACTTTTCAGGGGGGAAAGCAGAAAGCGAGGAACACGATTTAAATTGCTACTGTTATTATTGTGCCCTTTCAACTGGCACAAATGAGCCTGGCGTGCAGACGAGAAGCAGCTGTAACATCAGTAAAGCTTCACCCCCAGCTGGGCCTGGGTCAGCACCTCATCCTGGGTGGGCAGGAAAAGCATTGCCTAAACTACTACATAGCCAGAAAGTCTTTTTTTTTTAAAGTGCAGGGTGGGGGTTGCTAGAGAGGCTAGCGTAAGTCACACAGGGCACAGAGTAGCTGAAGCCCCTTGGTAAATCTGTACCAGAAGTTCATGCAAACTTTGGTGTCTCCCAGCATCTGGTCTCAGGCACTTGGCTTTCCTGCTGCTTTGCGGGCCAGTCTGACACCTCCTCACTCTCCTCTGAATATACCAGCTCCACTTCCGCTTCCTCACAGTCGATCCTGTGAGGCCTCTGCCTCCTGCCCCTACACACATACACTCAACCACTGGACCACCTATCTAAATTCCTTTGTGTAAGTCCCACCTGAATTCATGAAGACTGTCTGGTTCGCTCCAGTCCAGTACTCTTACCTGTGAAATGGGGAACAAACTTCAACTTTGAAGAAACTAAAAAGCTCCAAGATGCTTTAATAACCCCCATTACAGGCAAGGAACCAAAATGTGAATTTTATTGAAGAGGGAGACCTTGGTTTTCACAAGAAAAATGTGAGTAAAACCCTTTAAAGATGAGGACCTTCAGACAACTTTGAGTTTGTATCCCAGCTCCATCACTTACTTGCTATGTGATCTTGGGAAGGTTACTTCATCTCTCAGAACCTCAGTTTTCTCATCTTTAGATTGGAGCTGTTAACACCTGCCTTAGACATGTTCAGATGACAAGGAGGTAAAATATGGAAAGTGTCAGCCAAATGTCTAATAAATGTTCAAGAAAAGGCTAATTCCCTCTCTTGCTTTACTCACGCCCTGCCCATATTGCCCAGAGTGTCTCAACCGGAGTGTTCAGGTACTGAAGCTGACTGACTAAGCCAATTTTCCTCATTACTATTGTGTCTGACACTCTTGAAATAGCCCCTCTTCTTTTAGGGTGATGTTTTTATCAGCCTAATGCAGCCCGGAAGAACTGGATCCTAAGTCCAATTCTCACTCTGCAGTTTCTCCTGGCAGTGTTAATGAAACCAACGTTTCAGACGTAATACTCCATACAGGAAAGTTTCAAACTACCTGCTCAGCATCTAGACTTCCTCCCACCCCAACTATGGACTGAGCTCCCCAACCCTCACTTCACACCCAGTCCAGACCCTGTCTCTTAAATGTGTGCCATAGTACCCAAGAGAAAGACAGCATAAATATTCCTTGGCTAAACTGCCCCCACGACTTCTGTTTTGTTTTTTTGTTTTTGTTTTTGTTTTCTACCTCTAACCTAGAAATTAGGAGGGGCTCCCAAGGCCACCCTTCTTCTAGCAGCCACCAAGGTTGGGGGGTAGATGAGGGGAGCAATGATGTTTCTCTGAGATATATTCTGCAGCACCTAAAATACTGTTCCAATTAGTTGTTATTTACCTGTTCGCAGTTAAAGGAAAATAAAATCTACCCTTTGGTAAAGTAAGAGAAGACCCCAATCTGTGCCCTTTCCTCCCTGATGCTATTGCCTCCCTCTAGAGACAAAAATAAGTCACTACAAGCTGAAGCTGCATTTGGGCAGAGAGTGGTGGGCGAAGGTTAAGAAGTTGAGGGTAGGGGGTGGATATAATCTCAGGGAGGGATAAAGAGGCTACAGAGTAGAGAAGTATTGAGAGTCATGGCAGAAAAAGCTCTGAGAGGCCAGGCCTCAGGTGCTCCCAGTCTCTGGAGGACGCCTTCAATTCCTCCCTCTCCTTCACCTCTCTTATTCATCCTGCATGCTACTCCTCACTGACCCTAGACTCTACCATGCAAGATAATCTATTAGTGAGTCCCTCTGAGGATTTAGGAATTTAAAATTTTCTCTAGTTCCTACCCCTGTCGGCTTCTGAGGAGGTCCCGCAGCCCCTGCTTAGTGGAGGAAAGTGGGAGGGGTAACAATTAAGGGTCAGCCAAACTATACAGAGAATTGTTGGAACAGGGGTTCAAGATAGGCCCCAGCCATTTAATAAGCATCCCTGAGTGCAGGGACCTACCAGTTGCTGGGTAGCAGGTGCCTATCCCGAGGAAGCCACATGGTTTCTCAAGAAGTGTATCTGAGACGTGACAGTAGCTGCCAAGGCTCATCAAACATGCCATGTACCTACTTCTGCTGATACATGTGAGAACAAATGATACTGCCAGAAGGAAACAGAAATCGTTTCCTAGTGACTCAGAGCCCCAGCAATAAGGACACAGGTGGTGTTTGCATTGCATCTTTCAATTGAAATGTGCACCTTTTCATAGAAAGGAATCTATAAGTAGTCAAGCAGATCAAAGACCAGAATTTAAACTCTGGGCAAGGGAACGTCAGAAACATTGTACTGACCACCTAGTAAATGTCTGCTCTATACCAGCAATAGTGCTAGAAGCTTTGCATGTGTTATTTCTTTTAATCTCACTTAAGCTTTGAAATCAGACCAAAAGGGGTTGTAATCCTTGCTCAGCTACTGTGTGGCCGTGAGCAAGTTACTGAACCTCTCTGAGTTTTTGTCTTTTCAATGGAGATGATAATACTTACCTCAAAGAGTTGTTATGAAAGTTAAATGAGATCATTTGTGTAAGATGACTGGTACACAGTAAATATTTGAAGAAGGACTAAAACACATCTTTTGATACATGAACCATAGAGGGCACTTAATATAATGATATCTCCAATAACAATAATATAACTATTTTTTAGTAAATAGTTATTAAAATCATAACGATTATAATTTATAACCTCGAAATATAGATATTATTGTATTATTTTAAAAGAGGCTAAGAAACTTGCTTATTGCAAAACTATAAAAGCAGTTTCAATCCAGTTCTACCTTTTCCCACCCAGTGTTAGAGGACATTTCATGATCACTGGGAGGATCACATTTGGCTGACCTGATTTAGTCATTACACTTAAACTAAAATTTGAAGAAAAAAATCCCTTAGATTAAACTATGTATAGTGGGATTTTAGATCATTGTAATTATTGTATGGGCTATTTGTATACTATAGGCCTTCAGTTAGCCTTTTAAACACCTCTTTAAATTATAAGAGTAATTTAAGAACAAACTTAATAGAGATTTTGGGAAACAGAGAAGAAAATAACTATTATCCCACCAACCTAAAAGGATCTCTTAGTTTACCTTGTTGCTGAATTTTCTTCCAGTCTTTTAAAAATGCATATTTGACACATAAATCATACCATTTTCCATGCCGCTACATATTCTTCATGAACAGCATTTTTATGGATGTAGACTAGTCTAACAAGTGGCTATGTCATATAGTTTATTTAACCATTCCACTACAGTTGGACATTTAGGTTGTCTTGGCTGATAAGTGTGGAAAAGGGAATGAAACTGTTTTTCCTGTTGCCATCGTCACCCTCAGGGACCTGGTACCTCCTGCTCTATCAATGCCCAATATGCTTCCTGTCATTTGATATTTAAGCTTGATGAATGTCAGCTCTACTGCTGGAGCCTGAGGTACACTTGCAAGAGTATTATTTTCTACCAGTTTTCATCACACAGATTCTGCATTCTATCCTTATGGTGGGTAAAGCGTGGCCTAACCTAGGAACCTAAGCTCTATAGAGTGTCACATTATTTTCCTATGGAGAAATGCCTTTTGAAGTGGAAACAAATGATTTTCAAAGGAACTTTGGGAAGTCCTGCCATTAGTGGATGAGGGTGCTCGTCTGATGCCGTGACCAGGGAAGTGGGGTGTCTCATTGGCAAACTCGCCCCAGCTCTGGGAAATAATCCTGTGGAGCTCAACCAGGCCTGGCCTCAGCAAATCGATTGGGTCCCATCCCCAAGAAAAGATCAAATTTGTATGTAAAGTGGGCCCTAGGGTCCCTTCAGCTTTAGAGTTTTGGCTGCTTTACAGAAGTCCAATTGTCTGAGGCTAAATCCAATGCCAGGAGTGAACTGGGGAGAGAATTTCAAGTGGGTCAGTCGTGCTGTCCCTTTCCCTGGGAAAGAAGACCTTTCTGGGTCCCCCTTCTTCCCAGATCTCAATGATGCATCTCCAAAATGTCTTCATATGGTCGTCAATTGCCCATTGCAACCCTCAAAATATTGTTCTGATGTACCAACAATCTCCTTAGCAAGAGGTGGGTGGGTGGGTGAAGGAACATTTAGAATACTTCCCCCACTCTTCCCAATCATCGGCCAGCTACTCCCTCCCTCTGACTCCTGAGGATTTCTGGAAGGCATTTGAAGGGAGGCACCAAGGGCAATTGTAGCCCTACAGAATATCAATAGTTATGCACAAAGTTACCTTTCATATTGCACAGCATTTCTTGGTGGGACAGGGGGAGGGTTGCAGTGAATGAGTTCTTACCTGGTCAAAAACTGTACCCAAAGACTAATTACTTATGTCAAAGTGATGTTGTGTGACTTAAGTGAGATCATACATGTAAAGGGCTGAGACTAGGGCCCAGCATCTGGGAACTACTTCACATATATTAGCTGCTGTGTACAAGTAATAGAGCTGGGGTAGGCAGTGGTGTACCACTGGCATATGTAGGGGGACAGGTCTCATCAGACTGGAAATGCAGTAGTAAATATAAGGTCTTGCACTTGGATTCAAACAACAAAATACAGAATGGAGACTCTGAAAAGAACTTGAGTTTACTTTTTAAAAAATGAGTAGTTTCAGGTGAAGAAAGTACTTCCAATATAAATTAGCTATTTGTGTGTGAACTACGCAGCATGTACAAAGGATTTGTGTGTAGTGCGTGCATGTGTGATGTGCTTATGTTGCATTGTGTGTGAAAAGTACGTGATGCATGTGAAGTATGTGTTTGTGCGTTGGTGACTTTGTATGTGGGCATGTGCGGGTGTGGGAATGTGTATGTATGTGTGTATTTGTGGCTATGTGTCTGTGTACCATGAGTGTGAACGTGGGCTTCCAAAAGAGGGAAAGTCAGCCATCCAGGACTATATTTACAGGGACACAGCTGGAAATCCTCTTTTGGCCAGGTCATTGGGCATTCACAACTTGGAGCATGCTCAAAGAAGAGCAGCTAGATGCGGGTAGGAGCCTTGTAGCCATATCACATGTTAAACAGAAGGAACTGGGGAGGTTTGGCCTGGATAAAAACAGGGGTGAGTGGGGGTGGGGGAAGGGCTGGCGCTGTTCTCTTGGAAGGATCATGAAGGTCAGTGCCAGAGCCAGAAAAACAGAGATTTGGGTTCAGTTTAGGGAAAAGCCTCCTAATTCTAATAGAAATGACTGTTTTTAGATGGGGATGGGCTTCCTTGTGTGATACTGACCCCTTCCCAATGGGGTTATTCATAAAGGAGACTTCATATCCTTGATCTTATTGGAGCCACACGACAGCCTTGCAGGCCAGGCAGGGATGGAATGGTTCACCCTACCCCCTTTACAAGGGTAGGGTGTTTGAGCTGTAAGGCCTTAAAAGGCATCTTAGAAAACACCCTTAATTTTTTTCGATTCACCGGGATCACATAAACTTGAAAAAATATACAGAACAAAACAACTCTCTGTGTGTATGCACATCTTTTGCTTTCTTAGAGAACTTGCGGCCTGCCAGAGACAGCTCTTGAATTTGCTAAGCATGCTGCAGTCCCTTAGTAGTGGGTCAGACTCCTGGGATGGTTCTCAGGGTGCTGGAGCTGGCAAGGACTAAACATGGGTTTCTGCAGAATTAAGTTGCTGAGGCCCCTCCTCTCCCTGCCTCTTCTCCCCCGCCTGTGAGGGGGCAGAGGAAAGAGGAGACAACCCCAGGTTTGGTCTATGGCTGGCGACCAATGACGCAGTCTCACCAATATAGATTTTGGAGGTGGAGACTATGGAAAAACAGGTGGCAGTGGGGGCAGGTGGCAGCCTCGAGGGGGTGGGGCCTACCAAGGGGGAGTGAAGGACAGTGTGGGTGGGGGTCCTGGGAAATCTCAAACAGAAAATATAAGTCTCCTGAAACTTTAAGGAGGAAAAATAAATAATCAGTTTCCAAAACATACTTTATAGAAGCACTTCCAAGAAGGGGGTGAAATGCCACCCACGTATCACAGTGGTGCTGTGATCCTTCACACACCTATGTCCTCAACTCCCCAAGGATAGGGAACACAGCATTGATATCAAAGTACCCAAGGGAAGACCCGGACTAAAGACCCCAGGCCTCTGCCATTGGGAGCTTTGGGGCAGTGGGCAATTGGCAGGGCCTCAGCAGAGCCAGATCTGCTGCCAACTCCTTGTATGACCTTGGGCAGGCCTTTGCCATCTCTGGCCTTCAATGTCACCATCTCTTAAATAAAAGGGTTGAATTCGATGACTCTGAGGGACCCATGTCGATATTCGGTAGTTGAGATTGGGACAAGATGGGACAAGCTTCAAGGCAAAAGGATCCCCCCACCTCCATCTTCAGGGTTCGCGGGCCCTAGCTGCCCGGCCAGGGACGTTCATCCTTGGGCCTTTAGGGCCCTTGGGTTTCAGGACTGTGCTCTTACGCGTCTGGCCCCGACTCTCTAGCTGTCCCCGAGGACGAGGACGGCTGAGCCAGCGACTCCGCCCCCGCGCTCGACCCGCATCCCGCCGAGCCATTAGCGCGATTGCTCGCTGTTCCCGGCAAAGCCGGTGATTTATGCGGGGCCTCGACGGGGCAGTCCTTGAGCCAGGAACAATTAGCTAAAAGCCAGCGGGAAGGGAGGCGAAAGGACGGCGAGCCAAGCCCCAGGGCGCCTGGCCGGGGCTGCAGCCGCCTGCAGCCCCAGCGAAGGACCCCAGCCCCCGGACTCGGTGGGCCCCACTCACCACGGCGGGGGCGGGGCTCGAAGGCCGAGGCGAAAAGGCAGTCCAGCATCCACGCCATGACCAGCGCTCGGCGCCGCAGCCTCGCAGCCGGCTTCCGCGCTGGCCCCCGCGCCAGCTACCCTAAGTAGCCCCCGGTGACCACGCCCTGAGCCGCACCCTGCACCCAGCTAAGAGTGTTTCGGTCACCGGACACCTCGGGCTTGTCACGAAGGGGGCAGGGCCTCAGGGGAGCCCCCCCCTCCCGCCGGAGAAGAGGCCGCTGGTCCTGCAGCCCCTTTCCCCCACGCGAAGGGAGGCCGAGATACAGCTCCTGCCCCGGGAAGCCCTGACTCTGAGGGCGGGACCGTGCCCCTATCCCCAGGGAGCCCAGAGTCTGAAGGGAGACGCCATCTCTGCCCTGGTGAGCCCCGAATCTGAGAGGGAAGGGAGGCCCCTGCCCCCAGGAGCCCTACTCTGGCACGTAAAAGCAAGCTTGTCCCCTAGAAGCTGGTATTTGAGGGCGAGATAGTGCACCTGCCCCTGGGAGCCTCAGATCTGAGGGTGAGATTGTATTCCAGCCCTGAAACCCCCACGTTTAGCGGACACATCATCTCAGCCTTCAGGAGGCCCAATCTAGGCGGGAAGTGGTGTCTGCCTTAGGAGCCCTGAACCGGAAGGGGAGGCACTGCCTCAGCCCTTGGGGACCCCCGTCTTAGGGGAGGCATCACCTCAGCTGTGAGTAGCTCCAGATGTGATGTGTTATGTCACAGCTCTGTTCTCGAGGATCAAAAATGTGAGTAGGAGAAAAGAGTTTTGCTCCCCAAGGGGCCCCAAAGTTGAAAGTAATTTTAATGTTCCTGCCCTGCAGATCCTTCGGGGAAGAGGGAGATGCTTTCCTGCCTGGGAACTTTTGTTTTGAGGGGGTTGATCCCTGAGATAAAAGAACACGGTGTCAAATGTGTATAAATATGGGGTGCACCCCAGTTGCCACTGACTTACGGATTCCACCGCCTATGCTTTTGCTCAGGGCACTGGCATAGGAGGGGCACCAACCTTTATTTTTAGAAAGAATTTGATATTTGATATTTCAGTGTGGGGGGTGGTACTGTGTTGGATTTCGTTGCACTTCTTTTATGGCTTTGTATTTTTAAAATTTAAATACATATGGGGACACATACCATTATAGGTTCAGTGTTTGGGGGATCTGGTGGTAGTAAACAAGTCCTACCTCCAAATCCTGCAGTAGAAGCAGCCACCAGAGATGGACCATATTGAGCAAGAAGGGCTTCTAATCGAAATTTCCTTTTCTATTCAAGTTCAGGGCCCCAAATTAATTTCTCCCCCAGTTCTCCATTGGCAGTTGTACAAACATGACTCTGTGCCTTGTTTTTCTCCGCTGGGAAAATGGGACTCTGTCGATCAAAACGCTAGTGAGGAGGTAGAGAGTAATATGCAAAATCCTCTTCCAACAGCTCGATTGCAGGCTTGAGGAGTGGAAGCTGCAATCACAAGTCCTTTGAGGAGAGCAGTTATTACATTTGCTTTGCTAACCACTGATATTAGCATTAATGCAGCAAAAGGGGTGCGTAAAATGAAAAAATCGCCTGTACTTCACCATGCAATTCTTAGCAAAGCAGAGCTGTAGTTAGAGTTTAAAGGGCTTCCATTCATTTTCCTTCCTTTCTGGGAAACATGGTACTTCTCTGCCTTTACACCAATTTCTAAATCATTTCCAATTTTCTCTGTTTTCTAAAAGCAATCAGAGTCAACAAACATTCACCAGACCTGCTCTTTTACCAATTTCTGCTGTACAAATACCCAGTCATCCAAGCCAAACAAGTCTGACATCTAGAAATGTCCAGTTTCTGGCTCTGGATATTGAAATCTCGGCCTTACCTCTTCCCATGAGTGTATACACCACCAGCTTTTGTAATGGTCTCAATGGGTTTCTTTTTTTCCCAGCTGAATGAGATTTTTTCGGGGGGCTCCCTCATGGCATAAAGGCTGCCTTCCCAGTCCAATCCAATGGCCCTCAGTAACTGAAGTTTCTCTGCTTCCAAAATAGCTCTACCTAAAGTACAAACTCATGACCAGTATCCCTCTTGGTCAGTTTTTTTTCTGCAGGAGGTGTGATGTAGTAAAGGAACAAAGCTAAGGATGCTCACAGACCTAGATTGGAAGCCCAACTGTGCTACATACTAGCTATGTAATCTTAGGAAGATTATTTAACCTCTCTGAGGCTTAGTTTTCCTTATCTGTAAAATGGGGATATTAACAGTTGCGAACAAGCTCCTGGCAAACCAAAGCCTACTCATTTCGAAAAAAGAAAAAGGGAAATATAGAGTTCAGAATTCTCAAAAAATTTTATTTAGCAGTCAAGTTAGCAGTTCTCCCCAACTCCTTTTTCTTTGACCTACCTCCTCTGCCACTTAATTACTTAGTGTTGTTTCCTTTGAAAATATTTACCCTTAACTAATGTCACATAATAGGGGAATGCATTTATCCATCAATCCATCCATTCATTCAACAAATATTTATGAAATGTCCTCTGTGTGCAAGATATTGAGCAATGTATATAATGTTGATTCACTCAATGAATTATTTTTAAATGTATAATTTGGAAGCCTATATGATAATCTGAAAAAAACATTTATGATTATTTTAAGTGAAAAATAATCAAAATGCAAAATGTGTGCACACTATTATATAAACAGTGCAAATAAATAATAAACTTATACATAGAAAAAAAGTGTTAACATGAAACACACCAGAATCTTAGTAGTGATTGTTTAAGCAATGCAATTATGGGCAATTTTAAACTGTTTTATTATTTCCATATTTTAGTATTTTCCAACTTTTCTATATGTCTTTTTCTGGAGTTAGAAAATGCTACTGATAGGAGAAAAACTATAACCTTGTCCACAGAATAAAGGATGAGGTTAGGTAAGGGAAAGACTGGGGCCTTTATGCTGGGATTGTTCTCTTGGTACAGGACACTGGGCCTGGCTTTGGTGACCCAGAAAAAGCTAAAAGTTGGTCTGTGAGTAAAATGCAGAACTCCTGTCCTGTGCAGGGCCACATAACCCGTTATGGTATCTCCTTTCCAAGAATTCAGAGGTCCTTAGCACCCCAACTGAGCAACCAAGAACCTGCTAGCCTGGACCTGCAACCCCTCACACCAAGGTGTACAAGGGGCACATTGGGTATATATGCCCTCACCCTAGAGCTTGACAGCTTGCTGCCTCTTAAGGGTGTCTCATTGCAATTCCAGTTAAAAGCCAAGCACACTGCTCCTAACTTAGGTCATTGTTTGCCATGAAGTCTTTAGCAGGAAGAAAACATATTCTAGCTAAGAAGAAGGCACGATGATAAAGTCAAGCTGGGGGCTTGCTGACTTTGAGAAGAAAGGTTTCAAACCTTCTATCTTTTTTCCTGAAGCTCAAAAGTAGTTGGCACCCAGGCAGACAGTTGCTATTTAAGTGGGATTCCAAGCATCAAAGGCCTGTAAACTTTGTCATGGACCAGGATTTTCCAAAGTATGGTCCTTTGGACCAGCTGCATCAGAATCACTTGGGATGCGCTTCAATGATGCAAATCCCCTGCTCCCACTCCAGACTCATTGAACAAGAATCTCTGGGCATGGGGACCAGAAAACAGCATTTTTAACAAGCTCCCCATGGGGGCTCTTATACCCAATAAAGTTAGAGAAACTCTAGTATAGAGGAAAGAAGTCTTTCCCTGAAAACCCTCCACCACTGTCTCTTCCCATTGCACTCCAGCTACAAGGAACACTGGGGCAGCCCTATGGAGAACTTGATCCCTTTAACCCCACTCTACTTCCTTTGGGTGTATGGGTAAATATGTAGCATGAGAAATTGAGCAAACCTCAAAACTTGACTCCTGATAGGGTCTAGTGGCATTCAAAATGAGCATACACCATAAAGGTCATGCATCTGTATTTTCTAAGAATCCTTGTGTATGTCTTTGTAGCATTTTTCAGTCAGGTTATCTCACTTGGATTCCCTGCTTGGGGTCCTTACATGAGGCAAGAGGCAGCAGAAGCACCGTGGAAAGAGTATGGCATTTAAAGCTAAAATATTAGGAGTGAGGCTGGGCATGTTGACTGAATGGATGCAAGTATGTCTGCTTCCCAACCTGAACCCCTGACTCCTCCTCTATGAAATGAGGGTCCCTGTCCGCCTGCCCAACTTCCTCAGCAGGTTGCTATGAAGGTCTCTGCAATTTCAGGGGTGAGATAACAAAGGTAACTACCCCCAGGCCCATGGAAGGAATTGGGAGATTAGCAAGCTTGCCTCCCAACACCCCCTTTTGAGGAGTCCTATCAGAAGGTCCACATGGTGTGTATAGGGTCATATATGTTCTCTAAAGGGGGCTATAAGCCTTAGAACCCCAAGACTTTGCCTCTCTGCTTTTCTGTTTGGGGAGGATTTGTCTGGGCTCATGGTGAACGTATAGCAAAATCATGGGGGACCATTTGGGACCTCTCCGAACCTCAGAGAGACCTTGGTTTCCTCATTTCTCAAGTGGAGTTGTACCAAGAAAACTTGAAGTTCCTTTGCAGCTACTTAGCTTTCCTAGGATACACTGCTTCTGCAGCACTTTATTTTTTTCCCCACAGCTCTATTACTTCCAAGCATTTTCGTATCACCAAAGCCTGACAAGGTCCTGGCACCATCTTTGTGAGGTAGAAATGGGAGAAAATTATTCCCATTTTTTAAGTTAGAAAAGCTGAGGCAAAAGACAGTAAGTGACTAGCCCAAAGTCACCCAGGGGAGGAGAGATGAGCCAAGACCAGCCTCGAGATCTCTCACCCCCCTGCCCGTTCTTTTCCAGTACCCCTCAATAGATCCCAGGAGCTGTCTGTCAGCGTGCTGACACCACTCAGGAAAATGCAAGTTTCATCCTGACACCAGGAAGACAGAGCTACGATTACGCTTTGGTCCCCAAGGAGGCAGAGAAATTGCTTTTAGTTGACAAGTGCATCTCCCACACATATATCCCTCTGGTTGAATGAAAAGATAAAATCAAGTTAAAAATCCCCAATGCTCACTTAATTTTGTAAAGCATTTTGCTCTTTGAGCTAAGGTAGTTAGGATGATAGAATTTTTTAAGTCTTAGAAGTCTCGACAGGGTGGGGCAGAATAGTAGGAATTAAGGGGGAGCACAGAAGAAAATGTGAGGAAGAAGAAAAAGTAGAGAGGTAATCTTTTAGTTTTGTGCTGTAATCAGTAAGAGAAAATGGAGTTATCTGAAAAAAGAACTAGAAAGAACTGGGGTGAGTGTTTATGCCTTTGAAAAACTGCAAAAGATGTGAGCCACTGAAATTTCCATTATAAATGAAAATTTTGTGGCTTTCAGTAACAAGAGTTTGGGGGTTGAGCTGGGGGACTATCGACTTCATGTGTTACCAGAGGCATCCAGGACTGGGGCCAGGGAAGTTATTGCTCCTGCTCTTTACTAGCTCTGAAGGTCATCTCTGTAAATCACTTGCCCTTAAATGTTTAAGTGTGGCAGGTCCCCATGTGCTCTCATATCTATTTTCACATCTAAGCCTCATACAGCTTGGGAGATTGGCAGGAGAGAGATTAGCACAATCCCCATTTTACAGATGAAGAAAGTGAAGCTAAAGAAAGGGAAGTGACTTGCCCAAGGTCATTCTGCACTTGGACCACTGTTTGTGCCTCCTTCTGTTGTGCTTAGCTCCTTCTCACACTACCCATATGCAGATTTAAATCTGGTCTTTAGACCTCATATACTTTTTGATCTCCTTTGGACTCTAGAGACTGGAGCCTTTCCCCTAGGTGAGCATCGTAGGGTCCTTTAAATGCCTCCCGGCAAAGGACATTCTTATTCTTAGGAGATATATGCTGAAGTATCTGCAAGTGAAGTGCCATCACGTCTACAATATAGGAGAGGGGGTGGGGAAGGAAAGAGAGAAGGGAGAGTGTGCAAATACGGCAAATTATTAATGAGGGTATGTACAAATATTTGGGTCATTCTTTCAATTTTACTGTACGTTAAAAAGTTTGAAAATACAAACTTGGGGGAAATCTCTCCAACCTAGTTAGCCACTCCACCTGCCTATGCTAAAATCTGGGGGTCAGTGGCACATCCCATCCTACAGGGACTCCTTCAGAATGTCCCAGCCCCAAGCACAGAACTAGCTCAGCAGGAGGGACAGGCTGGACCCATGACTGATTTTGATGTCTTAGATGGAGCTTGAGTGGTGGGAAAATGGCTGCGTGTACTGAGTGGGAGTTTGAGGTGAGGGATTTTGTGGCAATACAGCTAAATGGAAGCCCTAGAGAAAGAGTCCCCCCACAATCTAATCAGAGCTGGAATTTTTCCAAAAATAGTTTGCTTGTTTTTAAAATTGCAGGGTTCACTTATCAGGGTTGGAAATGTCATTAAAGATAATCCCGTCCAACCTCCTCACATCCCAGGGAGGACACTGAGATCCAGGGAGGGAAAGTGACTTACCTAACATCGCCGAGCAAGTTAGTGGCTGAAATGGAACTAGAAGCCAAGTGTCCAGCCTCCTAGTCGAGGGCTCGGTCCATTACATCACACTGTCATCTCACCTTGGATTCGTGGGCTCTTGAAAGATCATCTGCTCATCCCAGGGCTTGCTCTCTTCAGACCAGCATGGCACTTGGGGGATTTGCAGTCAACAACAGTCCCTGCCACTGGGAGCAGAGCCAGGCACCTGAAGATGGCACCTGTCACATCCCATTGGAATGAATGACCTCCCTCTGAAACCGAGATGGGCCAGGCGGAATCTGGGAGCAGCACCTTGAAAGCAGAGTTAGGCCAGGCCTGTGCGGCTGGTGCGCCATGAACATTCACGGAAGAGGAGGCCATGGAATATGTCCTGAGCACTGTTTGCTGGGGAGTTTTCCACCTCTCTCGGACCCCGAGTGATTTATTGATTATTCTCGGGGCAGCCACTCTAGTTCATTGGTTTAGCTTCCATTACCCTGAGGGGGCGGGGTGGGGGGGTGGTCTGCCTGCCGCTTCCCCTGGTCTGTCTGCTCACAGGATTGGTTCATCAGACAGCTTAGCTAGACCCTCGTGAGCCTGTCGGGATTAATGGCATTTGACTGTAGATCATGAGAAATCACATCAGTAGCTGCGGGTGGGGGTGGATGGAGGAAGCAGGAGGAGAGCAGAGGAGAAGGAAGAAGAGCAAAAGGGGAGGGAAGAAAAGGCAGAGGAAAATTCAATGAAGAAATTCTCTTGCACACCAACCGCTGACATTTTTGAGACTGTAGCTTCTCTCACTTTTAATCACCTCCTTTGTTAATTGCCATTTGTCAATGCAAGTAAGTCTTTCTCCGCTATAACTCAATCCTGGGACAACTCAAGTCTTAAGGACTCAGGGCTAGCTCCAGAGCCCAGTCTTCCCTAGCTAGTGAGTTGTCTGTCCTTCTCCCCTGCATTCCTACATCCCAGGCACTGTGGGGGCTGGTATGTGAACACCAGACTTGGCCTCAGAGCTAAAGATGCTAAAGGCTGACCTTATCTTCCAAGCTGTTTTGGGTCTGGCACATACTCAAGGCCCCTCTCTCCTGCCTGCTGGGACCAAGAACCCTCTCCTACTTTCAAGCACCCAGGGCTTATAACTGCCCTGCCAGTCCACCTTCCAAATCTCAGGAGACTTGTCAGACTGTAAGTTAAGGGACAAGGAAAAGAGGGGCTATCTGAGCTATAACTGCCTAGGACCAGAGAACAGCCACACTGGAGTGGAGGGGTCCTAGCGGGGGCCAGATCAAGTGGCAGTAAAGCCATATGATGCATTCAACAGGCTCTGGTCCCCCAGTGCCTTAGAGAATAACAGGAAAACTCAAGCCTCTGAGCGACTGTGGACCTTGACTTTGTTTTCAAGAGTGGCTCCGGGGTGCTGATTTCAGGGAGGAAATTGGGAACGAAGAGACTGTGTGGCATGGGTATAGGTCATAGATGGCTGGCTCTCCTGGCTGGGCCATGCTCTGGGGCTATGGCTCTCTTCTGCCTCCCTAGAGAGAGAGCTACCAGTATATCCACCAACACACACCTTGCTATCCTCAGAGACTGTCCCTCAAATCTACTCAGTGATAGAGAGATGCACTGAAAGGTATGGGGTCAGGAGTGGTGATATTAATGTCCAAGGCCAGGTTCAAGGACTGAATGCAGAACCTTGGCCTCTCTGGGTTTTTTGTTCTTCCTTCCCACTTCAAAAGTGGGAAGGGCCCTCTCGGGGGCCCTCCTCACTGATGCTCAGCCCCTCCTGCTGCTGCCACCTCAGCCAGCAGAGACTCTCACTTTCTTGTCCCTTCAGCTGCTCCCTTTCCACTGACCCCTTCCCTCTGCCTACACACATCCCAACCTTCACCATAAGACACATTCTTTCCGTCAGCCTTTCTCTACCTGCTCTTGGGTCTGCAAAACTTCTCAAATGGATGGTCTCTGCCTCCACTCACTATTTTACTTCTTCCCATTCCATGCCCACTATTGAAGGCCCTCGTAGCTTCCCAAGGCTAGATGCAGTGGCCCCTTGTCAGTTCTCAGTCCCCTTGACAACTTGGCAGCATTTGCTCCCCCATGATCCCTTTTTCCTTATTGATTGAAAGTCCCTCTTAGGTAACCATAAGTTTGTTTTCTGTGTCTGTGAGTCTGCTTCTCTTTTGTAAATAAGTTCATTTGTATCATATTTTAGGTTTCACATATAAGTGATACCACATAATATTTGTCTTTCTCTGTCTGACTTACTTCACTCAGTATGACAATCTCTAGGTCCATCCATGTTGCTGCAAATGGCATTATTTCATTCATTTTTTATGGCTGAGTAATATTCCATTGTATATATGTGCCACATCTTCTTTATCCATTCATCTGTTGATGGACACTTAGGTTGCTTCTATGTCTTGGTTTTGTGAATAGTGCTCCTGTGAACATTGGGGTACAGGTATCTTTACGAATTAGAGCTTTCATCTTTTCCAGATACATACCCAGGCTAATTTACGGTTATCAAAGGGGAAGGGGGGAGGGATAAGTTGGGAGTATGGGATTAACAGATGCACACTACCATATATAAAATAAAGCACAGGGAACTATATTCAGTAATAAACTATAATGGGAAAGAATTGAAAAAAGGATATATATAAATAAAACTGAATCACTTTGCTGTATACTTGACACTAACACAATGTTGTAAATCAACTATACTTTTTAAAAAAGTCCCTCTTCCGTTAGCTGTACCTGCCAGATCTCATGTCTCAGACTTCTGCCTGCTCAATAGCCCTCTCTCATAATAACCTTCTTATTCATCTTCTCTTTCCCTATAGACTTCCTCCCCACAGCCCACAAAGACATTCAAACTCTCCTATATGAAAACAACCCTTCTCTGACCCTGAGTCCCCTTTCAGCTATCACCCAATCTTCCTTTTCTCAGCTTTATTCCTTAACACCTTCAAAGAGCAGTGTAGACTTGCTCTCCTCACTTCTCACCATATACTCATTCCTTGGTCCACAGCAAGATGGTGCCTGCCCCATCTCCACACACATACACACACTCTACTGAGACCCCTATCACTGCAGCCACCAATGTCTTTTTGGAGTCCTAATCCAATGAGACACATCTGTGTCATAATTTTATTTGCCTTCTCTGTGGAATGCTACATTGTGAATCCCTCCTTATTTATTGAAACTCTCCCTTCCCTTGGCTCTGAGGATACTGTGCTATACTAGTGTTCTTATCAATGATTTCTCCTTCTGGCTCTGCATTCTCCTCTGGTACCCTAAATGGGAGCATCTCTCAAGTTCATGTCCTTAATGCTCTGTTCTTGTGTGGAGGCGCTCACCCACCTTAATTCCTCTGATATCTCTGTATCACTCACAGCACCTAAAACAGTGTCCTGTGTATATGAGACACTTAATTAGTGTTTACCTAATTGATTAACATTTGTTAATTGCACAGGTCTCGTATATAACAAATACGTTCCGTAAAGCCTGTTATTAGGGTCGTACAGTTTACAAACATTTCCTGCATATTTACCTGACTTCACCCTTATAATAACCCAGTGAGGTTGATTCTTTATTATTCTCATTTTTATAAAAGAGAGAAGGGGAATGGAGCCAACATTTGTGTTCTGTCTATTCTGTGCCAAGTGCTTTATACACATTTTAATTTAATCTTTACAACAGCCCTGTGAAGTAGGTGTTCTTAGCCACATTTTACAGATGGGAAAACTGAAGCTCAGAGAGGCACTCAAGACCACAAGGAATACATAATTTACCTCCTCTGCTATTTCATTGTTCTGTAAATTTGATCATACCAAATTTAGTGAGCAATACCGGGGAGGCATATAAAAGGTATCACAGAGTATTATAATTATTGTTTACATATAAGTTTTCTTTTTGAGTTTGCATTCCTATGAAATGTAATGTCAGGCATATAAAGAGCTGAAGAGGAAAATAAAACCCTTGTATTTCCAAACATTCCCTGCCTTTCCCCCTGCATATTATCATAATAGGAATTGATTATTGAGTGCTTACCGGGTGCCAGGCATTATGTTCAGTGCTTTACATGTGTGCTTTCATTTAATCCTCACCATCACCCTATGTGGTATGGGCTACTATTATACCCCAATTTATACACAAGGTAATTGCACCCCATAGGAGTTAAGTAACTTGTTCAAGGACCCCCAGTTAGTTTTTGAGGTAATTGAAAATTTAAGTCAGGTTGGTCTGACTCCATAATTAATGTTTTCTCAATACCACTAGGCTACCTTTCCAAGAGGACAGGGAAACCAAGGCTCAGAGAGATTAAGTGACGTCAAGTCTCCTAACTGTCTTATATTTTTCCACTTTGCTTCAGCTGCTTGCATCCCTTTGTTGAAGGGACTGCTTTGTATTGTCAATAATCTTTATATGTCTGTGGTCTGTCTCCTCGACCACATTGTCAGCTCTGCCAAACCTCTTTAGATCCCCCACAGAGGGGTCTCACTAAATACTTGTCAATTGATAAGCACGGAGCTCTCTTCAGTTGAGAGAATTATTAATAAACCATCAGGCTTTGACAAAGTCCTTCTCATCTCCAAAGGAGTTGAGCCCTTGGTGCTTAGGAGATGTATCAATTCCTCGCCGTCCTGCAGCTTGAAGTCAGGAGCCCACACTCACTTGCCTCTGCATGGCATCCATTCTCCAGGGAGTCTCAATAGCGTCAGAATCATTTCACTGAAGGCTGAATTATGTGTGTGACTCTGGGAGGATGAGGTCCCAGGAAAGGAGGAGAGGAATGCGGGCTGATTTTGCATGCAGGTGGACCCTAGGGATGTTTCTCGCCATCTGAGATGATGTGTCAACCTCTAGCAGCCACACTCCACAGAACAAGCTCTAAAGATTGATTGTTACTGTTATTATTGGGAGTATTAATAATCATTTTTACATTTGTACAGTGAACTTCCATTTATGCAAAATGGTCCTACACAAGATTTCATTAGTTTTAGTTTGTACTGGCCTTCCACAATACCTTTATGGCTTCAGTATTCTCCAAAGAAAAAAGTCCTCTGTCTAGCTTTTGAGGAAGGGAATCTCCCCAGGAAACTGACAGCTGTGACCCTGAGAAGGGGAACATTAGCCGGCTGGAATTGAAGGCCAGCAATTGATCCTGGTGAGCAACACGCTGCTGAGACATGTTTAGGGCCAATCCCCAACTTCCTTCCTTCTCTTTGCCTGTTCTCAGAACCAGCCAGTCCTTCCAGCCTAAGTAGAATCCTTAGCTCCTCCCGCCATCAGAATTCATCCTTCCAGGTCCCTTCCCCCATCAGTGGCCTCAGGGACACCTCTGCGGAAGCTGGCTCATCAATTATCTCTTCCCCTCCCCCAGACCAAGTTTCTCGTGCATTTGTATGAGTTCACTTGGCATCCTGCAAAAAAGAGAGGCAGTAGTAACAATCATAGCTACCACTCAGGGAGCTTTTACTATGAGCCAGGACTAGATTAAGCACTTTACATGCATAATCTCTCTTCATCTTCATAACAGTACTATACGGAAGGTTTATTAGGATCCCCATTTTATAGAAGAGAACACTGAGGTTCTGAGTAAGTAAGCAGCTGGCCCAAGGTCACATAGCTAGCTAATGCAGAGCCAGGATTCAAACCCAGGTCTAACAGTATTCTGTCTCTCAGTATAGGCTTCCATTTCCCAGATAGATGAGATCCAGAGATAGGAAGGCCATGTAGCATTCAGAGGAAAGAATCTCAGGAAGTCAGAAAAATAGAGTTTTCTTCCCATTTCTGCCAGTAACAAGCTAGATGACTCTGGGTGAGTCACTTAAAAGCCCCTGCTTCTGAATTCGCAAGCAGGGTCCACAGTGTGTCAGATTCAAAAGTGATGAGCCAAGGAAGGTTAATCGCCTCCAAATTTATAAAGTTTAAAAGCACCATGCAAATGCAAAGCGTTCCTTATCATAATCCTTAACATTATTATTCCAGCCTATTCATCTACCAATGAACCTGGGATAGAGTCCTGGCTCTGCCCCTGGATTCTGGTGCCATTAAATGCCAAGACAAATGGTCTTAGGGAGTCGGGGTGATCCATTATCCGGATATGGATTATTTCTCAGGAGTAAATCGTTAGCCCTGTCGGGCGGCTGATGAATTCTCCCATCACACCTGGGGGCTCATCGCTCTGCATGGGACGTGCAGGGAATGCAAGCAGCAGCAGGAGTGCAGTGTGACTCTGCAGACGAGTCCTGGGGGCGGGGAACAGGGTTAGGTTCCAGGGAGCAGCAATTACCCCACCCACCGGTGAGTGAGAAGACGTAATGAACCCCACCCACCCACAGTCCAGCCCAGAGCAGAAAAAGATAACTTATTCTCTCTCCTGATGCTTAAAGCATGTTTGGGGAAGACAAAGCACGAAAGAGACGGACAGATTCGTACATAGGAACCTATTGGCAGAGAGAAGAATGGAAAGAGAAAGAAAAACAGAAAGAAATGAAGAAAGAGGGATAAAAAGAGGGAGAGGAAGAGAAAATGAAGAAAAATAAAAAACAGAAAAGAGACACAGGAAATAAGAGGAATAGAATAAAAAGAAATTCAGAAAGAAGAGCTAAGAGGAAAGGGAGAAAGAAAGAAAAACAGCAAGAAAGCAGCCCCCCAAAGAGAAAAAAGATAAACAGAGAATGAAAGAAAAGTGTTTTCTACGGAAAATATATGAAGAAAGCAAAATCTAGTAAGAAAATAAGCAGAAACAGGAGAAGGGGAGAAATACAATAGAAAAAAATAAGAAAGGGATATAGAGAAATAGAAAAATAAACAAAAAGAGATAAAGAGACAGAGTGAAAGAAAAAGGGATGGGAGAGGAAGGATGGGTGGGGTAAAACAGATGCAGGAAGTAGAGAAACATGGAAGAAGAGATTGAGGTCTTAAGAGGCACCAGAAATGTTTTCTGTTTTTGTTTTTGTTTTTCCTATTTGCATCTTTTCCCTTTTGCTCTGTGGCACACGTGATTTCAATGTAATGCCTCGGGGCTGGTCTTAAGAACGGTCAGAGTCACCAGGTTTCCCTCCTAGCTCAGAAAGCTCCCTTCCACTTCTACCATTAGTCATTCTTGAGGGGTAAAGCATTGAAAGCAGAAACAGAAAGGTAGAGACAATTAACCTACTGAAATAAAAGTCACAGATACGGAGTGCTGAACACCCAGAAGAGCACATGCATACATAAACACACACACGTGTGCAAAACTAGGCAGACACAGAGACATTCTGAGGCAAACAGGTGCACAGGTGCTGAAAGACTTGAGACATAGGCATGGACAGACCCAAGCAGACAGGTATCAGCAGAGTCAACCTGAACACAAGGATGGGCACCGGCAGAAACTGACAAGGAACTAGATACACTGCTGTGAAAGATGACACAGAGGCACAGAAAAAAGATCAACATACAACCAGACAGGTGCGGAAGCAGACAGCAGGCAGGGTGGGAGGAGGAGGTGCCGCCTTAGCTCTTCTCTTCCTCTCCTCTCTTTGCCTTCCTGAAGTACCTGATAAAAGACATTTACCTCCTTGTGTCTCCTGCCCTCAGGATTTTCCTCTGGGCATTGTGACTATTGGTAGCAGTGTGTTTTATTTAAATAAACTCACTCCTGCTAATGAATCTGTTAGTTACTGTGTCATCCTTCCCAGGGAACAGATGTCCCTAACCAGTTTAAATAACCATATCCAAAAGGCCCCTTCAGGCATGAGTTTAAATAGTGGAATATCAGGTCCTATGGCTAAGACAGATTTGGAGTCTGTCTTGACTCTCACTCCAAGACTAGGACTTTTTTCCCCTGGTATTCCATGATCCTTTTTAACTTCATTGGACTTTCCTTTTCTGTGCATTTCGAAGCAGATGGGAGGAGGAGGTCAAGTAGCAGGATCTAATACCTGCACCCCCACTTGAATGAGAAGAACACCATAAAATTTCACTGGATAAAAAGTGCTTCTTGCAAAAGAAAAGTTTGAAAATCTCAGGGTTACACAGGGCCAGATGAGTTCTAAGGGTCCTTCCAGCTGTGACATTCTAGGATTTTATGACTAAGAGCTAATTCGTTCACATCTAAACCCGCAGTAATTGGACAAAACTTGATTGAATTTTCTGAGCAAATATGGCATCACTGTCTGCCCCAATAAATATTTAGCCATGGCCCCAGTTTATTGATTTTGTGCAGTATCAATATTTCTTGGTGCAGTTTCCAACACTGACTAGTAGACCCATGATGACGTGAAACATGCAGGCTCAAGATGCCCTCCCGGGAAAACCACAGATGGTTGTTGGTGTGTTCAACTGGCTCGGGCTGACACACAGACTGCACCACTCCCTCTGGATTGTGCTGGGCACATGGAGGGGTGCGACGACTGCCTTTTAAAAGGGGCATAATGCTTGTGTGGGTAGATTAAGTTGGTTTAGAAGCTCAGAGATATGTAGCCGACTGATCACAAAGAGAACCTAAATGAATGGGGCTTGCTATATGCAGCTCTACCTTGATGATGGGAAACATCCCTTGGCGCCTGTCTCACTCTTCATTTATTTATTCATTCTACAATGAGTGCTTTCTCTGCGCCAAGCTCTGTGCTACAGCTAGGGATACAGACATGAACAAGATACAGTCAGCTATCTCTCAAATATCTTATTTATGAACCAGAATTATGGTACAGTCAGGGAGCAGTACATGAGCTAAAGCCGAGAGATGTTGATGCTGCTCAGTGTCAACAAACTTAGGCTATAGATAAATATTTATGAGAAGAAATAATTTGGTAGGAATATGACACTATATGCATACTTTTAATTATTCCCACTGGCAAAACTGATGAATCAGAGACCTTTTTTTGTATGCAGTATTCAAGATGCATAAAAGTCTCGGAATTAGTTCAGGTAAAATAACCTGATTGTTTTCTAAGTACAACTCTAAAAAGTACAACTTAATACTTTTATTTATCTTTTAGTTACACATTTTTGGTGACAGGGTTTCATTTGTTGGTGATAGTTAGAAAGCATTGTTTTTTTGGAGAGAATTAAGGCATTTACTGGAAGAGAAGGGACGATTCATTCCTCTCTTTGATGCTGTCATGACATTAACCCTGTCTTTTCTAGAGATACATTTGTGTAAGTTTGTTCTCTTGGTCATTCATTCTTTTGCTTATTTAGTCTTCCATCCATTCACCAACTGTACACCCAGCACCTTGTCTGAAGCATGTACTGGGTCAGGTGTAGGGATACTGGAGAGATTTAGACATAGCCCTTGCCCTTGAGGGGCATACACTTCAAGAGGGGAACCAACAAATAACTTTATTTGGAATGCTGTAGGACTTTATCAGGAATGCTGTAGCAAGGGTGTGCACAAAGGAAAGCTGTGAAGAACAAGGACTAAGAGATGAGGGTAGTTGGAGAACTTTAAGAGACAAGGTGACCCATTGGGGGGGGTAGGTCTGAAGGTCCATGCTATTCATCACGATTACACAGAGTCATCCCCATTCCGCAAGTTTTTGTTTTTGTTTTTGTTTTTTTGCGGTACGCAGGCCTCTCACTGTTGTGGCCTCTCCCGTTGCGGAGCACAGGCTCCGGACGCGCAGGCTCAGCGGCCATGGCTCACGGGCCCAGCCACTCCGCAACATGCGGGATCTTCCCGGACCGGGACACGAACCCACATCCCCTGCATCGGCAGGCGGACTCCCAACCACTGCGTCACCAGGGAAGCCCCCACAAGTTTTTTTTAATCAGCATTTATTTGTAAGAGCAACAAAGCTACACATCAAGCAGATCAGTCTGTGGCTGGGGTTAGCTCAGTAACCTGTATCAGTTTCACTATTTCAATTTAAGATGAAATATATCCACTCCTTTAAAAAAAACACACAGTGAAGGAGTTGGTCAGAGACTGGTTTCTACCCCCTAACTCCAGCTTCTAGCAATCAGATTTTCCTTGCCCACCCTATACCCCTTTCTAGCAGAATTCTTCTCTAAAGGGGACAAATGGGTTTGAGTAGTACTGGGTACCGTGGTGGCTTTCAAATTATTCACATTCCAAAAGAGCCTTAATGATTTCTAAGATAATTGGTTGTAGAAATAAGTCCTTCTAAAAATTCAGCAATAGAATGTTCGTGATGCCACTGGATGATTCAGAGCATTTGGCCTTAATTACTTTGATTGTCCGCCAGGATTTAATATATGAATATTACATTGAGATCTTCAATTTAATTTCTTGTGTAAATGGATTGTGGCAGAATCCTGTAGTCCTGGAACTGGCACATAATTCAGCGTGGGAGACACTATCTTAACTCATTTCATTACTCAAGCCATTTGTTGTCCTTCAGGCTTTGACAGCCAGGAGATGGGAAAGTAGCAGAGGTGATGTGATCTCTCAACCTGGGTCCAGACAGACATGAGCCAAAGTCTCTACCGATTACGTTGTTACACAGACACAGACAACACTTATTTTCAAAAGAAAAAAAAAACAACACTCTTGTCAATGTGCAGCTTGTATCCTGGTCTTTCTTAGCATAGTGGAGTGGAAAAAGCTGGGACATGCATGCAAAAGGCCTGGGTTCTAGTCCTAGCTTGGCCGCAAAAATGCAGTATGACTTTGGACAAGCCCCATAATATCCACCTTGGGCAAGTCCCTTAATTTCTCTGGGCATTCAATTTCTCATCATTAAAGAGAGAATTACATGATCTCTAAGTGCTTTCCAGAGTGAAGATTTTCTGGCCTATGAATAGCACATGGCAAATCTGACAGCCTTGGCACCATCACTGAAATGAGGTTGTTTCTATCCATCCTGAGTAATGAGCCCCCCAAGAATGGGCAATGTCAGAAGGAAGGAAGAAAGAGACAGAGAAGATCAGTGGCGGGGTGGGGGGTGGAGAGAGAGAGAGGGAAAGGGAAGGGAAGGGAAGGTGAAGGAAACAGCCCTGCAGCGTTAGTGAGGTGTCCCCCAGGGCCTGGGTGAGCTTGTTAAGACCTTAGCAAAATGGGGGTCATTTGGGCCCTAGGAGCCTGATAGAAATTAGAGGAAAAAAATGAGACTCAGGGCTTCCCTGGTGGCGCAGTGGTTGAGAGTCCGCCTGCCAATGCAGGGGACATGGGTTCATGCCCCGGTCTGCGAAGATCCCACATGCTGCGGAGCAGCTGGGCCCATGAGCCATGGCCACTGAGCCTGCGCGTCCGGAGCCTGTGCTCTGCAACGGGAGAGGCCACAACAGTGAAAGGCCCGTGTACCACAAAAAAAAAAAAAAAAAAAAAATGAGACTCAAGAAGTAGTATTAAATGGGAGGGACTTCCCTGGTGGTCCAGTGGTTAAGACTCCGCGCTCCCAATACAGGGGGCCCGGGTTAGATCCCTGGTCTGGTAACTAGATCCCACGTGCTGCAACTAAGAGCCCACATGCCTCAACTAAAAGAGCCCACATGCCACAACTAAAGATCCCGCATGCTGCAATGAAGACCTGGCACAGCCAAATAAGTAAATAAATAAATAAATTTTTTTAAAAAGTATTAAGTGGGAATCCATAGTACTGGAGAATTTATTTGTAACACATATAATAGATAAAGTGCTTGCACCTAGAATGCATAAAAAACCCTACAAATGAATAAAAAAAGGGCAAGCTAGCAGGGGAAAAAATGGACAAAATATTTAAAAAGGAATTGTACAAAAGAGTATATCCAAAAGACCAATAAACATATGAACATGTCCTCAACCTTATTAGGCACCAGAGAAATGCAAATTAAACCTCAGTGAGATACCACAGCACACTTACCAGAATGATAACAATTTTAAAACCTGACAATACTAAGTGTTGATAATAATTTGGAGCAATGGAAGAGTGTAAATTGGTGTAACACTTTGGAAAACTGTTTAGCAGCATCTACCAAAGTGGAACTTGTGCAGCCCCTATGACTCAGTGATCCCACAACTAACAGAAATGCATGCACATGTGTACCAAACAAAAATATCTGCAGAAATGTTAGGCCTAATAGCTCCTAACAGGAAATGGTCCATATGCCCATTACAGTAGAATGGGTAAATAAATTGTGGCATATTTACAAGGGGAATATTATACAGCAGTGAGAAGGAACAAAATAAGCTTCATGCAACAGCATGGATGAATGTCACAAACATAATGTTGAATGAAAGAAGCCATACACAAAACAGTACATACTGAATGATTATATAAAAATCAATAACTGGTAGAACTATAGAGTTTAGTGATACATGCTGAGGAGCACAAGTATAAATAAAAGCACGGAAGTGATTTATGTAAGAGTCAGAATAGTAACCTTTAGGAGGTGGGAAAGGAGTTGTGATTAGGGAAGGGGCACATGTTGGGCATCAGGGGTGTGATAATATTCTATTTTTTGATTGAGTAATAGTTATAACACAGGCGTTTCATTGACTAACCTGTGCATTTATGATTTATGCCTTTTTCTTTATGTTTCATATATTACACAAACACAAGAAAAAGCATTAAAAATACAAAGATAGAGGGGCTTCCCTGGTGGCGCAGTGGTTGAGAGTCCGCCTGCCGATGCAGGGGACACGGGTTCGTGCCCCGGTCCAGGAAGATCCCACATGCCCCAGTCCGGGAAGATCCCACATGCCCCGGTCCGGGAAGACCCCACATGGATCTCATGGCTGGGCCCGTGAGCCATGGCCGCTGAGCCTGCACGTCCGGAGCCTGTGCCCCGCAACGGGAGAGGCCACAACAGTGAGAGGCCCGCGTACCACAAAAAATAAAAATAAATAAATACAAAGATAGGAAAAAGCCAAAAACAAATCCTTTTCTCAGACTAATGTCACTGCAAGTTCTATCCATCCTCTCAGGACCCTGCTTCCGGCTAATGGGATTCTATACTTTAGACAAAGAGAAGGCCAACATTGTGCCCCATTCCTCTCTGTATCCATCTGCCACAATTCTCCATCTTTAAAGCCAGACTGACCCAGACTTGTACCTAAACAGCTTTCAGTTAATTGACAAAGTCAAATAGTCAAATTTGTCAGCCAAAACCAATAGTCAAAGCTATTACCCCTGCTGCTACCTAGGCCCCTTCTCATTCCTCCCATTCCCAAACTATTCTTGTTCCATTTCAGTTCTTTCTCCTGAGTCTTTATGTAGTCTTCTATTTTCAGACTTGTTCATGCCCTTTGGACCAATGATTGAGTGACCCAACTGGGTTTCCCTAGCTAGAACCTCAGCAAGCCCTCCCTCTCCACAGACTTGAATATCTACTACCTTCGCTGTGCAGCCTCCTTTGCTCCTGCCCAACTCAGGTAGGGTATCTACCCCCACCTTGCCCCCAGATCTTACAAGGCTAAAGTGCCTTATCCAAAACCCCTGGGGCCAGATATGTTTCAGAATTCAGAATTTGGGAGATTTTACCAAGATAATCCTGTGTATTTGCCTATATTACATAATACCTCTAGCAGGTTGTGGCATAGCTCCCCATAATCAAATACATTAATATTTCTGTCATGAACGACATGAATATTCATACTGAGACAAATAAAGACTATCAATATTTTAACATGAGTTAAAATGAGTTTTAACATCAAACTTGTGAGAAAAAAAATTTTTTTCAGAATTTTGTGGGTTTGGAAGTGCAAATAAGGATTGATGATCTGTAGTAGGAACGCAATGCTTGTTTGGTGGATGGATAGAAGCATGAATGGATGCAATACATTACATATGTTTATCTTCTCAAATAAGTGACAAATGTGCATTTAACAAGAGTCTTCATAACTTTCTTTAGCCAAGAGTACCCAATTATGGGCACATTAGAATCTATTGCTGGTAAGAAGAACACAATTAGAAAAATACATCACATAGGTCTGATACCACATCATGGATGGCCTGACCTGGGTCAGGTGGCCACCCTGGGCCAATCAGTGGCTGCTCCTGCTAATACATCAACCAGCCATTTTCCTAACAATGGGGCTGTAGTTGAAGTAGGCCTGACTAGAAGGGAAAGGTGGGCATGGCAAGTACCTGGGGCTGTTCTGTTGAGTCCAGTGTGAAAGGAACAGGTGGACTGCATGCATCTTCAGATGATCCTCCTTAAATAGTATTTCTCTCAACCATGTTTTGCAAGGGTATTGAGGCAGTGGGCTTGAAATTGCCTTCCCCAGCAAGTACTCAGGGTGCAGTGAGTTTATATTGCTAGTTAAGGGTAGAGCTGGATGTTTTTACTTCCAGTCACTTGGGGGTAGGGGTACTATATCCTGTTGTATTGAGATGCTCCAGAGGCAATGCAGGGAGTTAGCAAGGGACTAGAGCATGAGTCAAAGCCAAACCTTCAGGCTCCACCAACCAGGAGACTCCAAGGAATCATGGGACATAAACCACGCAACTACTTCCAGGACCAATACCTAGAGGGGAAACCCAAGCGAAGGGAATTCAAGTAGACGTTAGAAGACTCGGTCTCAGAACTCCGGGGCACTGGGCTGTTTGCTCCTAGAAAGTAGAGACTCGGAGTTACTAACTTGATATCTTCCATAGCAATGCCCCAGGCTTTTCAACCTTAAAACAAGGAGATGGGACTTATCTCTAGGTTCTCTTCCTGCTCTAGTTTTCAGCACCCATGAATCTATGATTTTCTGTTTTTTAAATGTGTATTGTTTCTCATAAAAGTAATGCACACTCCTATTGCAATTTTGGAAAATGAGATAAATATATGAAAGTTTACACTCACCTATCATCCTACCTCTTGCCCACTTGAATGTATGTCCTTTTTGCTTGCTCGCTTTATTTTCCATCTCTTTATAAAACTGTGCTCATAGAGTTTTGTATTTTGAGTTACACACTTAAGTATTGGGTTGGCAAAAAAGTTCGTTCGTTTCCATACGATGTTATGGAAAAACCCAAACGATCTTTTTGGCCAACCCAATATATTGTGAGCATTTCCATATCATTAGAAAGCTATGATTCTAGTCTAATTTGAATGTCTGCTAGACATTGTGGAGCACACTAAAAAGTATAAAATGTGTACCTTGCCCTTATGGAACTTACAATCTGGTTGAGAAGTTGAGACTAATGTATATGAAACCAATAGTGAAAAATAAAAAATGGAATATAATTAAATGTCATTTCTTGGGACAGGCTGGAAGGACAGTGAGACTCTAAAGGAAGGAGAGATTGATGTGGACAACGCTAGTGAGGGAAGGTTCCCAGAGAAGGCAGGACTTAAGTTGCCCTATAAAGGATAAGAAAAGGAGAATGAGGAAAGCAGAGGCATCAGTGAAACAGAAGCAATTGAGGGAAGCTGGACTGAACACTCAAAATCCCTTTATGCTTTGTTGTTGTTGATGATACAGAGCTACCCATGGCCAGGGTTTCAGGACTCTCTAGGGGCTCATCTCACTTATGAACAAATAAACCCAGGTCTCCAACTTGAAGGGAACTTGGAGGATAAATACATGAAAAATGAAGCACTCATATTAATGTGGCAGTGGCTTAGGCTCAGACCTTTTTCAGTCTAGTAATTGACTTGCTTCTTTGCTACATCTCAAACAGTGATGGTTCAAACATCATGGTGCTAGTGGTTAGAGTCCCCGGTTGAACAACTTCTTTGCAGATAGCTGATTACATGATTCCAGAGCCCTGGTAATGGCCAATTCACTACTGTGGGTTGATAATCACAAGAAGAGAAAAAATGAGAGAATGCTTATGGCACAAACCTCTTTCTCCATCCATTGAAGACACAGCTGAAAACTCATTGAGAAAGTTAATTAAGCCACATCTGTGGTCTAAAGAGCTCCCCAGTGAGACTAGGAGTTTCTCAGGGGCAGAAAACCTGTGCTTTGAAGAACAATAGAAAGGTACTGTTACATGAAATACCACAGTCTAGATTCATTTGTGATGCATCAGAAAGCGCCTTCGCCTATGGTCAGGAGACTTGCCACTAATTAGCTATATGACTTTGACCAAATTCCATTACCTCTCTGAGTTCACCTCAGTTTTCTTCTTCATCTGTCAAATGGGAAGTATTCCAAAGTTCCCTTTTTGGCACAAAAACTCTATGAACCTATGATTTCTTTAGACTCTCACAGCCTTTCATATTTTAGGAATCCTCTATGACAATGCAAATAACCCTGAGAAAAGGCTACTTCTTACCCTTGTATTGCCAGTCACCATACCTCGGAATCGAAGTCCTTTAGGGAATGGGACCAGGAGGAGAGCGAGCAGGCCCAGCCCAAGGGGAGAGGCACAGAAAGGAGAAATGGGTGGGCCCCCAAGATGTCACCAGTTAAACAGAGGGGAGGATCTTGATAACTCCTCCTCTATCTGCCTCTCCCCTGAGTGTCCAGAAGCAGGCTGTGTTTGACTGCACGCCTACGTAGGTGCCTGCTTACCACGGGATGCCCTGGCTGCCAGCATGCTGTTCCAAGCCAATGGGAGAACCCTGAGGTGAAGTACCTTGGGGCCAATCATAGGTGGAAGTATCTCTTTAATGGCCAGCGAGACTGCATCTTTGGCTCCTTTTCATTGCTTCAGGCCAACTGAAGGCTCTCTGGACTCTCAGCCAATGCTGAGCCATCAGCCAACAGGAGTGTGCTCGGCTGCCGGATCCTGTTTTCCTCTGAGGCTGATGGGTAGCCCTGCCTCAGGGGCTGTCCTGTCTCCCCATTGTCATCCTTGATTGAAAACTTTTGCCATGAAGCACAGAAGGCATGAGCAGTGGGACATAATCAAGGCAGCCCAATGAGAGGTAGGCATGCTGGGGGCCAGGATCCATGCCCAGGCCCATCCCCTGCAGGTGAGTGCAGGTGAACCGGCAAAGGGAAAAAACAAGCAGGTAGAACTGGTGGGGAGTGGGCACTGTAGGATTGAAACGAAGGGCAAATCCTGACAGGTGAAACTCTTCTCACTTCCTTCCCACAAACAATGAGTATCCAAGTGGTTCATCCAAAACCCTATGGTCCCTTCTCTATTCTTTGCCTGTAGCCCAAACCACAGCCAGGGAAAAGTTCCTCCCAAGACAGTAAGAGAAGTTTGTTGGAGAAAGTGTGCTGGCTCCCAATAAGAGTCTGTATTTCCTGCCTTAGGACTCCCACAACGTCCAGAGGTAGACTTAGTGGCTCTGGATTCCAAGGACACATGGATCCCATGATCTTTGCTTCTTACATCTCAGACTGCAGTCTGACCTTATGTACTTCAAGGAAGGCTAAGATTGTAGGTTCAACCCTCAGTAGACTGGGTAGTTTTTGTTTCGCTTCCTGACACTATTATTAGTGCCACCGAAGGCCAAACCCCAAACCTGGGTAGCCATTTAAGCAATGTGTACACAGGAGACAGAGTGAGAGAGTATAGAGGGTTCAGTGCAAAGCCTTCCCTATTTCTGGAGACATTCGGTCATTCATCAAACACTTGCTGAGTGCCTTTTATGTGGCAAGTACTCTGCTACATGCTAAGGGGACAAAGAGAAATAAGACACATGAGCTTTTGGTGAAGACCACCAGAGCAGGGCCAAGGGAAGAGTGTATTTTGAGCATTGGTGATAGATTATTTTATGTCCTTTAGTGATTAGTCTGATGTTATAGTTGGCTTTGAAATGCTCCAGAACTGGCCCTTGGTAAAACCAATCAGAAATGTCTGTCTTCAGTGTCCTTAAGGTACTCCCCTATTAAAACTTTTTCTTTAAGAAAAGAATTTGCTGTAAAATTGCTATAAGATCTTGGGCAAGTCAATTCTCAAGTCCCTCCTCAAAATAAAGGAGTTTGGAATAGGGACTTTTCAAATCTGAAGGACCATCCAGGAATCTGAAGTACCAGCCATTTACTCCTTAGTATAAATTTAAATACCTATGCTGCTTCTTCCTGGGCTTAGCTACATTTTAAGCTAATTTTTAAGCTCCCCCCACCCCACCAATGTGTAATGAAAGGTTTTGTCAACTGGTGAAGAAATATCAGGGATCTGCTGACAAGACAGAGAAGTATTTGAGGAAGGGGAATGAGGATGAAAAGGGATATAATAAACCTCCCCAATATCCTAACATCTTCTTTCCTTAGGCTGTAGGACCCTGTATTCTGTTGAGGCTAATCCCAAACCATAGTTACTGATAAAAAAAAAAAAGAATAGTTAAAATATAAAGCCCTCTTTGGGGCTTACAATGCTTTAACACCAAAAGGCTTGGTGAAAAGCTCTGAGTACGTATTCCACAGGCTCAGGATTCAGGGATCACAACAGATCTTTGCGCATTACTCTTCCCTCTGCCTGTTTCAGGTTCCTTTGGAGTCACGATCTCACTCCCACTGACCACGAATATTTTGAATGACACAAGGTCAGGAAAAGGGACAGCAATTCAGAAATGCACATCACTCCTTAAGTACATTTAATTGTAAAGGACAAATAATCAATGCAGTCCCCTGTCCAAACATGGCAACTAGAAGAGGCAAAGCAAAGCTTTTGCATTTCACTCCTAACAAAAATAAGAAGCCAAAGGAAGGAGGGAGGGGGGTGGGATCAATGAATGCAATCAATGGTCTATATTAATGTTTCTTATATGGTAGTGCTGATTTGCAGCTCTCCAGGTACCAAATGGCATCTGGGAAACATTACTCCATCCCCCAACTGACGTAATAATTAGATTGCATAAATGGCTCCTCTGCACTCACTGCCAGCCCAAGAGACAAATGTTATTGGTGTGCCAATCAATCTTCCCCCCACCGACCCCCGTTCAAGTTTCAACCTGCATCAGCAATTACGCTGTGAAGGTCAAAAGCCACCCAAATGAGTGAAAACTGGCAAAGATGAATTTCAGGAGTGGATTATACTGCACTGCTTCCCAGCAGGGTATGCTTGGGACCCGAGCAGGTACATGAACAGATCCACAACTGGACATACCGCAAGGGGCCAAAAGAGGGAAAAAAGGCTAGTGACATCTTCTGCAATATTTTGCTTTTCTCTATTCCAATTATCTGCTTCATACTTAGACAAACCAAGGAGCTGAGAAAAGTATGACAGGGGAGAGCTTTAGTTATTTGGTATTAGTCTTTGTGGCAGGCTGAATAATGCCCCCCCAAAATCCATGTTCTAATCCCCAGAACCTTTGAATATTACCTTAAATGGGACTCTGCAGATGTGATTAAGTTAAGGATCTTGAGATGGAGGAATTATCTTGGATTATCTGACTGGGCCCTGTCTTTATAAAAGTGAGTCAGAGGGAGATTATAGATAGAAGAGGAGAAGACAATATGATCAGGGATGCAGAGATTAGAGGTGATGTGGCCACAACCCAGGGAATGCTGGCAACTACCATAAACCAGAAGAGGAAAAGAATATAACCTCTCCTAGAGCCTGTGGAGGGAGCATGGCCCTGCCAACACTTTGATCTTGGCCCAGTGAAACTGATATCAGGCTTCTGGTCTCTAGATTGTGAGATAATAAATTTCTGTTGTGTTGAACCACAAAGTTTGTGGTAATTTGTTACAGCAGCCATAGGAAACTAATATTGTCAGGTCACAGGTAGAATGACAAAGAATCATCCTGTCGTAGTATCAAAATCTTCCTCTAGCCAAAATATGCCCTCCATCTATCACAATGCAATGGCCATCACTAGGAATCCAAAATTCACATGTACGTGTCAACATTTCTACTTTTGGAGTAAGTCTTTCTTGCTGCTACATTGCAAACAGTAGATATAAGCCCTTGTTTTCCATTAGTACTTTTGCATGAATTTATATATCCAATTACCTCCAGCCACCAGGCAGGCCTTGGGGGGACAGGGAGGGACAGTGAGCAGGTAGGGAAATACAGTAAATATGCCTAAATTGAAACCACAATTGGGCTCAAATCAAATCTCTTTTAGTAATAACACTAAGTAGGGCCTCTAGGAAAACAAGTCATGGCAGAACTAACTTAATTTACTCTTCTGATAAGGTTACAAGGCTTGTGGATCAGGAGAATGTTGTAGACAGGATGCATGTGGATTTTAACAAGGCCTTTGACTTAGGCTCTCATAAGCACATTGTAGATCAAGTGAAGAAATACAGGCAGCAGGTGAGACTCCACAGCTAGCAGGAGACTGCTGATATGTAGGTCAGGGTCTTAAGTGACAGGTCACAGGTCTCTACATCAGTCGCAGTCAAGTCACCATTATTATCCATGACTCACACAAAGATCAAGATTGCACTCTCTCTGAGAGTAAGGATGCTGGGAAGCTCAAGGGTCCAACTGAAAGACTGGATGTGAGAAGCAGGATACGAAACAGTATCAGTAGCCTGGAACAGGCTGACCCCTGTGAAATGCAATGTCCAGCACTAAAAGTCCAAAATTCACATGTACAAAGACAGGTTTATATACAGAACAGCCATCAGGGTGCAAAAGGCAGAGGGGGTCAGCAGGCAGACAGCTCGATGAGTCAGAATAATGGTGACGCTAGCAGAAAAAAAAAAAAAAAAGCGAAATGTAGCGAGAGTTGCCTTTCCAGAAACAGGAGAGAGCCCTGCTCCCACTTGAATATTCCCCATTGTCCAGGCTATACTGGGGTTCAGTTTGACTCCCTTCCAACCTTTAACCCCAAAGGTAATCTGTTAACAGATTAGTAAATATCCTTCCACACTTGTTTTCCTATGAAATTTTTAACTTTTAAAGGATTATTGATGTAAGTGACATTATTTATTATATAAATTATACACACAATTGAAAGCATGTTATACATATTGTTCCTAGCCTTGCTTTTTATTTCACAATATGTCATGGGCACCTTCCCATGTCAGTGATCATAACAGCTGATAATTATTGAGCATTTTCCATGTGCCAAGTAAATTCTAAAAACATTTCATGTTTTCCTTTATTTAAAACTCACAGTAACCCCATAAGACGGGTACTATTTTTACTATCCCCGTTGTAGAGAAAAGAAATCACATTTAAAGAACTTTCTCAAGATCACACAATAATTATTTTTGTAACATCTTTACTGGAGTATAATTGCTTTACAATGGTGTGTTAGTTTCTGCTTTATAACAAAGTGAATCAGCTATACATATACATATGTCCCCATATCTCCTCCCTCTTGCGTCTCCCTCCCCCCCACCCTCCCTATCCCACCCCTCTAGGTGGACACAAAGCACACAGCTGATCTCCCTGTGCTATGCGGCTGCTTCCCACTAGCTATCTACTTTACATTTGGTAGTGTATATATGTCCATGCCACTCTCTCACTTCGTCCCAGCTTACCCTTCCCCCTGCTCATGTCCTCAAGTCCATTCCCTACGTCTGCGTCTTTATTCCTATCCTGCCCCTAGGTTCTTCAGAACCTTTTTTTTTTTTTAGATTCCATATATGTGTTAGCATACAGTATTGGTTTTTCTCTTTCTGACTTACTTCACTCCGTATGACAGACTCTAGGCCCATCCACCTCACTACAAATAACTCATTTTCGTTTCTTTTTATGGTTGAGTAATATTCCACTGTATATATGTGCCACATCTTCTTTATCCATTCATCTGTCGATGGACGCTTAAGTTGCTTCCACGTCCTGGCTATTGTAAGTAGAGCTTCAGTGAACATTGGGGTACATGACTCTTTTTGAATTATGGTTTTCTCTGGGTATATGCCCAGTAGTGGGATTGCTGGATCATATGGTAATTCTATTTTTAGTTTTTTAAGGAACCTCCATACTTTTATCCATAGTGGCTGTATCAATTTACATTCCCACCAACAGTGCAAGAGGGTTCCCTTTTCTCCACACCCTCTCCAGCATTTATTGTTTGTAGATTTTTTGATGATGGCCATTCTGACTGGTGAACATCACACAATAATTAAATGACATAGGTTGGATTTGAGTTCAATCCTCTCTAATACTGGAGCCTGTGTTCTTAATATCTACACCATGCTGCCTCTCAGTACTTTGTGGGCTACCTTATTAGAAAAAAAAAACAGCATAAGAGTTTATTGTATCTGTATCATAATTTATTTAATCTTATATTAGTGGACATAAGATTGTTTCCTTAATGAAAGACTTCTTAGAGCTTTTAATATGCCAATGTGCATTATGACTTTCCTAAGAGGGGAGCACAGTAGGCACTGTGTCCAAAAATTCCTTAACCATGACATCCACTTTTTTCACAGAGCATTGCAGGGACTGGGGTTTTGGGGACCAAATTTTGGTGTGCATCTGCATCGCCTGGGATGCTTTTCCAATGCAGATTCCCAGGCTTCAACTAAAGTGCTTCTGATATATGTAGTTCATGGACCACACATTGAGAAATGCTGCTGTGTGCTATAGGATTAATCTTTGATGTGGAAAATAAATATGAATGGCTACATAACTGCAGTTTTAGACAGACCAAGGGCATGAGTACCTGGGGGAGAGAACTCTTTCCCCTTCCCTCCTCAGGCTATGTAATCCTCTAAACTTTATCCACTCAAATGCCAGAAAACCACAGCCCAATGAAGCATTAATCTAAGATTCTCAGTGATCTAGGTTCCCCGAGGACTAAGCCACTAGTGGCCACATGTCACCTCATCCCTCTAAATGAAGAACTATGCCACCACTGAAAGTATAAGCTAACAATAGGTGAATATTTCTAGGGAGTTCATTCCATATAGATTTGAACTCAATACTGGGACCTCTCCCTTCAAGTTTCTGTCATCTATAGAAACATTAAGAACAAACCTCTACAACCCAATATGGAAAAAAAAACAATATGAGAGAATAAAAGTTTGTGTTTTTTTAAACCGTGACCTTGGAGAAGTACAAGATGACCTATTCATGCTCTCAAGTTATATTTAATATTATGACATCCCATTCAGCCTTGCAGGTTATTGCTTAAGGGTCACCTGAGGTTGAACTGGAGACAGCAGAGGGAGGCCTTAAGGGGAAAGCATCAGATAGGGAGAACACAGCTGAAGGAGTGTTTAGCAGGGATGTTCCTGGAAAGATTCATCTCCAGTGAGTGGAGAGGGGGCTTACTAGAGAAGGGTTCAGAGTAGCTTATCGTTGGTTTAACCCCAAGCCCCGCACTTGACACCCTCTCCACATACCACATGCTGAGATTTCTCAAAATACCCTTATCTTTAGAATTTCAAAGGATCCTCACTTCAGCTGTAAGATGCTGATGGGATATTGCTACAAACCTCATTTGACAGATGGGGGTTTTGAAGACTACAGGGGTTTGGAAGAGTGTATGCATGGGAGTTAATAGTAGAAAAGAGAACTACACAGATCACGATGCAGAAGAAAGTACACAGGAATACACAATTTTACATTTAGCAGAATCTCAAACATGTCAAATTGCACAGAAAAAAATCTGTAAGGACATATGGATCCAATGTTCACAGTTATCTCTGAGAGGTTGGATTATGAGGGAATTACGTTTTCTTTACACTTGTCGGAGTCTCCTTTCTCCTCAAATGTTCTACAATGAGCAATTGCCTTTATGCATAGAAAAAAAAGGTAAATATTAAATTAAAATAGGGCATCAGACTAAAGTTCAAGTTCCAGCTCTGCCCCATGTACAAGTTTCTTCACTCTCTAAGACTCAGTTTCTACAAGCTTCCTCAAGGCCCAAAAGTTGGGTGAAGACATTAGTTGAGAGAAAAGGTTAGGAGAGGAGAGGAAAGGAAAGGTTAAGAAAGATGCTACTTTAGTTATCTTGGGAAGTGGAAGTACTGTTTTCTGACTTCAGAGGTAGTGGCTGTGAGAATGCTTTGCAAGTTGTCAAAGGCTGTTATGCAAGTGACAAGAGTTTATTTAAGGGGGGAGGGACAAGATAATGGTATGGGATTAGGAGATACAAACTACTGTGTATACTGTTTATACTGTGTATAAAATAGATAAGCAACAAGGATATATTGTACAGCACAGGGAAATATAACCATTATTTGTAATAACTTTAAATGAAGTATAATCTATAAAAATATTGGATCAGTATGTTGTACATCTGAAACTAATAGATTGTAAATCAACTATACTTCAATAAATAAAATAAAATAAGGGAGAGCATATGGTTAAATCATAATCAATATGAACACATCTCTGAAATGCACAAATGGTGTTTACTGTTAATTTATTTCAAATAATTAAATAAACCAATTATTTCTTTAAAAAAGTTATTGCTATTAATGACTCCTGATCCCCACTCAGACACACACACACACACACACACACACACAACACCCCTTCCCCAAACTGCCTGAAAATCCACACTTTGGCTCAATTTTCTGTTCCATTTCCCTGCAGTATTGCCCTGATGATCTCATTACCAACTCCTGGTAGAGGCTTGTTACTAGCTAATCTAGTTACCTTGGACTCTCCACCATATCCGAGCTCATCCCCCTATAGATTGTTCTGTCATTAACAAGTGTCATCTACATAACTCAAAGTCATGTCCCAGAGCTCTGCAGCAGCCAGCATAGTGATTAAAAAGCAGCCTGATCCAACCAGGACAGGATCCAGATCTCCTTATTCCAAACCAGATTAATTGCCTCATTAATGACAATGCCTCACCTGAGTCCAGTCTATTTTTGCAAAAAACTGTATAAACTGTGTACTCCATATCTTTCTGGGGCCTCACAGCGGCACTGGAGATGGACACCCCTGTTTACAAAGCAAAGAGGGCAAGTGACCTGTCCTAGATTCACAAAGAGTAGGTAACAGACAATATCAGAATTCAAACCCAAGCCATATCTAGGCCAGGCTCTTTGCCCTACATCATGGCATTAGTTCATAGTTGGATGTGGAGAAAGGAACACACAGAAAATAAATTACTATGCACCTGACCAATGAGAGATTTGGCATGATATATAGCAAAGCCTTTTTCTTATTGGAGTAAAACAAGACCCATGACTTGTAATATGACCTCGTTTGTGATCTGGGGGCCAGGAATGAGAAAATTCTCTTTCTGAGATCAGCACTGAGCTCTCCCACAAGTCATTTATTCTTTCCTTCATTTATTCACTCATTCATTCTATAAACATTTATTGAACACTTTGTACATACCAGGCACTGTGCTTGGTACTAGTGGATAAGACACAAGGAAGAACAAGACATGGTCTAGGCCCTCAAAGGAATTTACCATAGTCTAGAGAGAGAAGTTGGAAGCAGACAAGGATAACTCCAAATGCATAGCAAAGTAGGATTCATGCCATAAGTGAGCAACATTCTCTGATGGTCTACAGAGAACACTCAGATCTCTTTGGTGGAGCGGGAATGACTTCATGGTGTATGCTTGACTTATGAAGGATAAGTGGAATTTGAAGAAATGGTAAATGGGTGGGAATGAGGGGCTGCCAGGGAAAGAGAACAGCATGATGTAGGCACAGAGGTAAGAAACCAGATGGGTTAGATGGAATCAGTGGGTGATTGCATTTCGATGGAGCTGGGATTGGACAAAAGAAAGGAAAGATATAATGGGAAGGTCTGTTTGGGCCAGATTTTGGTAGACTTTGAATATCTCAGCTTCCATCCTTCTCAGAGACCAGCAACAGTGAAGGGTTTGGGGAAGACAGCAAAAGATGGATGTTGCTCCCTGGGAGCCAGATGACAAGGAAAAAAGAAATGCCTACCTGGACTCCAGAAGGGGAGAAGTCACACTGAGGCTCCTTGGCAGGGTAGGTAATGATGGCAAATTGCTTCCAGGGAAAAAGCTTAATTTAGTTCACTGAAATGCTTGTCTTGGCACCTTTCCCAGTTCACCTTCTGTGCCTTTACTTGTGCTAAACTCTAAACCTGTAGCATCTTCCTCAGCCCCTCTCCCACCAATTCTGTTTGTTGAGAAAGCTGATGCATTTTTCAAGGTGTCCTCCCTGCCCTTTGCCTCAATGGTCCTCAGTTCTCCATAGTTAAAGCCACTGATATCTGTTTCTGCTCAGTCTCTTTCCTGGCTCCTCCTTGGCTCATACCTTTCTAGTTAATCTTCACCAGAGTTAAATCCTTGGTCCTCTTCTCATAGTGTAACTTAAACACCCTATTTCTGGTCCACGTCCATGGATGCAAGTACTATGTCAATGACTTCTAAATCTACTTCTTCTCTTTTCTGAATCTTAGGTCCACACATCCAGCTGCCTATTAGACATCTGTACATTGATGTGCCACAGTTAACCTCAACTCAAAATGTCTTCCACCATTCCAGAGGAAATAATCCTCCCACACAAAACATACTTTACTACCTAATCTACCACCATATGCTCTGTCACTCAAATTAAGCACCTGGAAATTTTTCTTGACCCTCCCCACTCACTGTCCCGCAAACATCCAATCAATCAGCAATTCTTTAAGCTTCTACTTCTTTAATATTGGCTGACTATGTCTTCTCTTCATCCCAACTGCTGATCTCTCATCTGGATTACTAAAGTAACCTTGTTACTGATTTCCTTGACCCCAAATTATGTGCCACAATTCTCATGTAAGCCTTGAATCAATACTCTTCCCAAATATCTCTTTCAGGAAGCATTTCCTGATCCCTCCCAAACAGTCCTTCCTTCACATAGATCTTGCTAAGGATATATTGCCAAAGAACCTCATAAATGCTGATACTATGCCCTTGTTCTGTAAAAGGAAATGAGGGAAATGGAGACCGGTGCTTCCAGAAAAATATTTCCAGGCATACACTGCTGTGGAGAATCCTGAGGTACATATGTGCCCAAGGGAAGAGAGTCTTGGCAGGGGGTTCCAAGGCAGAAGCCAACTCTGGAGAGGCCATACTAATCTACCTCCAAACAATAATCTACCTCCAAATTTTCTAACTTTACACTTTTTCTTTGGTTTTCTCACTGAAGATGTGACCCACTGCTGCAGGGATTTGGGAAATAAAATGCATCATTAATGAAAAATTACTCTTCCTTAAAATAAAATATCAGCTCTGTTGGGTATTTAATTGTATTATCAGAATGAGCAGCTCATCCTGTTTTACAAGGGCTTTAAACCCTGATCACCTAATAAGTGCAGGAATTATAGTTAATCTAGCTCAAAATTTAATTATGATGAGTCATACATCACAAAGCAAAGTACACAGGGGCAAAACTCTGGTGAAGTCATGTCCAAATGACCTTGACCTCAAGTAGGCTAGCTCTTTCTAAGTGGGAAATTGGAAATCCTTCCTGTTTGTAAGATAGCAAGGCCATCCAAACAAGACCTAGCCCAGTTTACCTCAGAGGTTTTATGGGAAAGCCTGCCTTAATCAAATCTTACCATGAGAAAGCCCAGAAGCAATTCTCCCTTTGGACTCTGCCTTTCTAGATCTTGTTAGAGTATTATGCAGTTGGATTTAAAGAACACCACTACAGTGGATCCAGGCTGGGCCAAGGTATTGAGGAATTGTGTGAGACCTTTAGAATTTCAAAAATGCATCTAAATCTAGATTCAGAGACTCTCCAGATTGATAGGGGCCTAAAAGGCGAACAGTTCCTTTAAGTTATATGGCTTTGAGTCCTCTCACTCTCTTGATTGCTCACAGAACTAAGGACATCTTCCAGGTATTTTCTGAGTAAAAAAAAAAAAAAAAAAGTGGTCAGATGCCTTCATTTGGAATTTTCCACTTTTAATAATGTGGTTTAAGAAGTTATTACCTCTCTGAGCAGTTACTGGCACCTAAATTATTATCTCACAAGTTGTGCTAATTATTTATTTTTATACACATGCAGGTTGAACTCGATTGCATCACTATTAATTAATACTTAATTTTTTTTTATATTTAACCCATTATTTCAACCTATCATGACTTTGGGGAATACTCTTTCTGCAGTCCTGAATAGCTGCTACCTTTCCTTGATCCTTGCCATCTGTACTATTGAAAATGAATCCTTTATTTCCTGCCTGTTTGGAAGTCATTTATAGTTTGCCTCCACCACTTCAAGGGGTACCGAGCTCTAAATACTATTTATTTCCTGCTAAAGCTATTAAGAAGGCTTCCTATTTGTCCGTACCTTTCTTTCTAACCTCTAGTTTGACTTCCTCCTCTTGGTATTTTGGGGCTTAGGGAAAAAGGTTTTATTTTGAGCTTTCCATGATGATAGATATGTTAGTCATATTCCCCTTTCCTCCGTTTTGATTATCTATTGCTGTGTAACAAATCACCTACAATTTAGTGGCCTAAAGCAACAGTTTTATCTTATTCACAATTTCATGGATCAGGAATTTGGGAAGTTCTTGGCTGGTGATTTGTCTCTGACTCATATGGAGTCTGCTGAAAAGCTAGGTCTGGATACTCCACTTTCAGTATAACTTCTGCACCTAAATGTCTGGCACCTCAAGGTCTGACACCTTGGTCTCTCTCTCTCTTTCAACATGACACCTCATTCTCTAGGGCCTCTCCACATGACTTGAATTTCTCATAGCATTGGTAGCCTCAGGGTTTTCACATGTTAGCTGGCTTTCAAGAGGTAGGAAGTGGAAACTGCCAGACCGGTTAAGAGATATTCCAAGAATGGTCACGGCATCGTCTTATTTTACTTTACTGGCCAAAGCAGTCATAGATCGCCTGAAGACTCAAAGAAATGGAGAAATGGACTCTACCTCTTGATGGGAGAGTGATGTTGCAGAACAGCATGTGGAATATGAGATATTATTGTAGCTATGTTTGGAAAATGCAAACTTTCATACCTTGTGTAGCTTTCCAGACTTAAAAGTCTTATACTTTAAAATACGTGTAGAAAAAGTGGACAATGAGACAGAGAGAGAAAGAGAGAGAGAGATCAAAATGTTCAAATAAGATCAGTTTCCATATAGAGAAACTTCAGGAAGGAAAATTCAGTGAATTGGGATATTTAACTGGAAGATAGGATCAAGTAGTGGATAAAACAAGGATTTGAATTCACAAAAATCTGGGTTCAAATCCTGCCACACCTCTTACCAATTTTATATACAAGGTAAAACAACTCTACACATCAAAAAACATTCATTGAGCACTTTTCATATGTTAAGCATTGTGCTAGAGATACAGAAATGCAATAAGGTTCAAGTCTTAAAGAAGCTCACAGTATAGTAAGGAAGACTGACATGAACAAATATTTGTAATAGAATGTAAAAAATGATATAATAGAGGTACCAAGTACTTTGGTGGCTCAAAAGAGGAGTTATTAGCCTGGGTGGTTCAGCAAATGCTTCACAGAAAAACTCTTCAGCTGGGTCTGAAGTTATAAGTAAGAGTTTGCCATACAGAAAGGTAAAAAGGATATTTCAGGAGGAGGGAACAGCCTAAGCAAAGACATAGAGGTATGAAACAACTAGCTTCTTCAAGGAACTGCAAATAGTCATCATGGATTACTTACATAGAAGATCTATAAAAACTTATGTTAATGAAGTAGGCAAATGATCATGGGAGTTTTCGTAACCTATGTGAAGAAATTTGAACTGTATTTCGTTGTCCATAGGAACTTAGATAATGACGTGATCAGATTTGCATAATAGAGAGGCATTCTGTAGTAGGCAAAGTGTAAGAAAGATTGAAAGAGGCTTATAAAGGCAGGGAGACTTGTAATTATATAGATGAGAAAGACCTAGAACTTAAGCCAATGCAGTTTTTTTTTGTTTTGTTTTGTTTTGTTTTGTTTTTGTGGTACGCGGGCCTCTCACTGCTGTGGCCTCTCCCGTTGTGGAGCACAGGCTCCGGACGCGCAGGCTCAGCGGCGATGGCTCACGGGCCCAGCCGCTCCGCGGCATGCGGGAACCTCCCAGACCGGGGCACAAACCCGTGTCCCCGTCCCCTGCATCGGCAGGCGGACTCTCAACCACTGCGCCACCAGGGAAGCCCCTCAATGCAGTTTTAATAGAGAAAAGCAGAACAGCCTGAGTCATGCTAAAGAATACAACTGACAAAATGTCATCATCAAATAGATGTCGGGGTTGGAGAATAGGGGGATCTTTGATAAGACCCATATTTCTGGTGTTGGTAACCAGTTGTTTTGTGTTGCTAATAAAACATACAGGAGGAGATAATAGTTTCTGTGTGAGCTGAAGTACATTTGGGTCAAGCCAGGGAAGATGTCAAATAGGCAGTCAGAAATACTAAAATACTGAATGATCTGGGCTAAAGATAAAGTTTTAGCAGTGATCAAAATAGAAATGGTAACTGAAGCCCTGGAAGCGGATCAGTGTGCAGAGTGAGAAGAAAAAGTAGCACAGGAAAAAACCCTAGAGGAACATCAGTGTGTAAGGGATAAATAGAGGAAGAGGAACCTGCAGTGAAAGGATTACAAGATTTGAAGACAGAGCATTAGAAACTATCAAAAATTAAACAAAGAGGGAAAAAAAGAAAAAGTTAACACAGTGAGTAGTGGGACAATTTTCATCAGCCTGAACATGTGATGTTCATTAGAAGGAAAGAAAAGGAGGAGGGGGGACAGAAAAAATATTGGAAGAAAAAATGGCTGAACATTTTCAAAATTAGATGAGAATTATAAACCTACAAATTCAAGAATCTCAATATCCCAAGCACAGAAGCATGAAAAAACTACACTGAGGCATATCATATTCTAATTAATTAAAATTAGTGATAAAGAAAAATCTTAAAAGAATCCAATGGGGAAAAAGCACATATTACATACAGAGGGACAAATATAAGAAAGTCAGCAGACTTCTTTTTTTTTTTTTTTTTGCAGTATGCGGGCCTCTCACTGTTGTGGCCTCTCCCATCGTGGAGCACAGGCTCCAGACGCACAGGCTCAGTGGCCATGGCTCACGGGCCCAGCCACTCCACAGCATGTGGGATCTTCCCAGACCAGGGCACGAACCTGTGTCCCCTGCATCGGCAGGTGGACTCTCAACCACTGCGCCACCAGGGAAGCCCCAGAAAGTCAGCAGACTTCTTACTGGAAACAACGCAAGTCAGAAGACATCAGAAGAAAATATCTTTTAAAAATGGGGGAAAAAAAAAGGTTAATCATGCCAACAATAGACAAAAGAAAGCTAGAGTGACCATATCAATACCTGCAACATAGATTTCAGACCAAAGAGGGTCATTTCATTACTACAAATTCTAACATCTTGGGAAGGTTCCACCAACGTAACTGCCTAGGATCTGTGGCAAAGGTTTTTCTGTCAAAGAGAACTGACATGTTTGCTCCTGAGCCTAGATTTAAATGTACATCCCAGGCAGCTTTCTAAGTACTCCCTCTATCTGTGCTTCTGTATACTAACTCTAACTCTTCCCGATAACAGGTTTTAGTCCTCCAAAGGGCTTCTAGTCTCACCTTTACTACTGATGATGATAATAATAATAATAAGACAGTGTTTGTCTATTTTTTCCTGTTTTAAAAGACAAATAAAAATCTGCTATATGCCAAGAATAAGAAATAATGAAAATATGATCCTGCAGTCCCACTCCTGGGCATATATCCAGAGAAAATTATAAATTGAAAAGATACACACACCCCAATGTTCACTGCAGCACTACTTACAATAGCCAAGATGTAGAAACATCCTAAATGTCCATCGACAGAAGAACATTTAGAAGATGTGGTACATATATACAATGGAATACTACTCAGCCATAAAAAAGAATGAAATTATGTCATTTGTAGCAACATGGATAGACCTAGAGATTATCATACTAAGTGAATTAAGTCAAAAAGAGAAAGGCAAATGCCATATGATAGCACTTGTATGTGGAAACTAAAACTGATACAAATGAATTTATCTAAAAAACAGAAACAGACTCACAGACATAGAGAATAGTCTTATGGTTGCCAAGGGGGAGGGGGGATTGGGGAGGGATGGATTGGGAGTTTGGGATTAGCAGATGCAAACTAGTATATATAGAATGGATAAACAACAAGGTCCTACTGTATAGCAAAGGGAACTAGATTCAATATCCTGTGATAAACCATAATGGAAAAGAATATGAAAAAGAATGTATGTATATGTATAACTGAATCACTTTGCTGTACAGTAGAAATTAACATGACATTGTAAATCAACTATCCTTCAATAAAATAAATTTAAAGAAAAACAAAACAAAACAAAAAACAAAGAGGGTCATTTCATAATGTCAAGGAGTCAATTCATCAAAAATATATAACGATCTTAGATATTATGCACCTAATAACAGAGATTCAAAAATACATGATATAAACACTGATAGAGCTGAAAGGAAAAATAGGCATATTTACAGTTAAAGTTGGAGATTTCAATACACCTTTCTCAATAACTGATAGAACAAGTAGACAGAAAGTCAGTAAGGTTAAAGAAAACTGGAACAGTACCATCAATACAATTGACCTACATGACATTTATAGAATACACCACCAAAAAGTATAAGAATAAATACATTTCCAAGTATGTATACTTTTCTCATGACAGACCATATTCTGGCCCATGAAACAAGCCTAAATATATTTTTTAAAGATTAACATTATACAAATATGATCTTTGACCAAATTAGAATTGAAATTAGAAATCAGTAACATAAGGATGTATGAAGAATCTCCAAATATTTTAAAACTAAACAATATACTTCTAAATAACCCATGGGTCAAATAAGAAATCACACAAAAAAATTTAAAATATTTTGAACATGAACATGATAATGGAAGATATCAAAATTTGTGGGTTTCAGCTAAAGCAGTGGTTGCAGGGAAACTTATACCATGAAAGGTTATATTAGAAAAAAAGAAAAGTCTTACATTAAGTTACAAGAAATCAATGAAATATAAAACAGTAACACATTAGGGAAAATCAATGTGACCAAATCTAGTTCTTTGAGAAGATTAATTAAATTAATAACCTCTAGCCAAACTGACCAGGAAAAAAAAGAAAGAAGACACAATTTACCAATATCGGGAATGAGGTGACACCACTACAGATTCTACAAGTAATAAGGGATAAAAAAGAATATTATAAACAATTTTAAGCCAATAATTTCAACAATGTAGAAGAAATGGACAAATCTTTAAAAGACAGAAACTACCAAAGCTCACTCAGAAGAAGAGGATAACTTGAAGTGTCCAGAATGTATTAAAGATATTAAAGAATTTGTAGTTTAAAACCTTCCCACAAAGAAAATTCTAGCCCTCAATGGCTTTTCTGGTAAATTCTACCAAATATTGAAGCAAGAAATAATACCAGTTCTACACAAACATTTCCAGAAAAATTAAAATGAGGGAACACTTTAAAACTTCATCTAGGGCTTCCCTGGTGGCGCAGTGGTTGAGAGTCCACCTGCCAATGCAGGGGACACGGGTTCGTGCCCCGGTCCGGGAAGATCCCACATGCCGCGGAGCAGCTGGGCCCGTGAGCCATGGCCGCTGAGCTTGAGCGTCCGGAGCCTGTGCTCCTCAGCGGGAGAGGCCACAACAGTGAGTGGGCTGCGGGCCGCAAAAAAAAAAAAACAAAAATAACAAAAAAAACCTTCATCTACGTGCCAGCGTTACCTTGATACCAAAACCAGTCAAAGTCATCACAACATAAGTATAGACCAATATCCTTCAAAAACATATACACAAAAATTCTTAACAAATTTTAGCAAATCACACCCAGTAATATATTTAAAAGATATTATGTTATGGCCAAGTAGAATTATCAAAGGATTGCAAATTTGGGTTAGTGCTTGAAAATCAAGCACTGAAATTGGAAAGTATTATAGGCCCCAATGTTTGGAGTGCTCTCCTTTCTCCCACAGTGGGCACTATGGGATTAGAGAAATCAGATGTTCGGAGGGACACAAAGCTGAGACTACATAGTGCACACATGGTATTTGGAGGGCAAAGGGATGAAGATGCAGTCAGTGCTAAATAAATGTGCCCCAAGATCTAGGCTAGACAAGGAAGGAAATGAGCAGAAAAGGAAGGATTTCAGGCACTGGAGGTCTCGTAAGGCCAAAGAGCACATGAAAAGATGCTCAATATCACTAATTATTAGAGACATGCAAATCAAAACTAATACAATGAGCTATCACCTCACACCAGTCAGAATGGCCATCATCAAAAAAATCTACAAACAATAAATGCTGGAGAGGGTGTGGAGAAAAGGGAACCCTCTTGCACTGTTGGTGGGAATGTAAATTGATACAACTGCTGTGGAAAACAGTATGGAGGTTCCTTAAAAATCTAAAACTAGAACTACCATATGACCCAACAATCCCACTACTGGGCATATACCCTGAGAAAACCATAATTCAAAAGGACACATGTACCCCAATGTTCATTGCAACACTGTTTACAATAGCCAGGACATGGAAACAACCTAAATGTCCAATGGCAGATGAATGGATAAAGAAGATGTGGTACATATATACCATGGAATATTACTCAGCCATAAAAAGGAATGAAATTGGGTCATTTGTAGAGATGTGGATGGACCTAGAGTCTGTCATACAGAGTGAAGTAAGCCAGAAAGAGAAAAACAAATATCGTATATTAATGCATATATATGGAATCTAGAAAAATGGTACAGATGAACCTATTTGCAGGGCAGGAATGGAGACGCAGACGTAGAGAACGGACATGTGGACACAGGGGAAGGAGAAGGTGGGACGAATTGGGAGATTAAGATTAGGATTTTTAGGATTGACATATATACACTACCATGCATAAAATAGATAGCTAATGGGAACCTGCTGTAAAGCACAGGAAGCTCAGCTCAGTGCTCTGAGACGACCTAGATGGGTGGGATGGTGGTGGGTGGGAGGGAGGTCCAAGAGGAAGGGAATATATGTATACATATAACTGACTCACTTCACTTTACAGCAGAAACTAACACAACATTGTAAAGCAATTATACTCCAATAAAAATAATTTTAAAAAACAGAGCAGGTGACATGGAACTCAGCCATTGCTATGAGATTTTGGTCACAATGGAATATTGGAGTTGAGTCTCCTAGTGGGTGAAGCCATGTCCAGTGATGTCGAATGGCTGGTGGTAGTTGAGGTAGTAAGAGGTTAAAGGAGTTAGGAGGAGTTATGAGGGCAGGTTGTGTGGGATGGGTCTTCCACACAGATATTGTTGAGGTTACTTAGGATGATGGCAGGACCTGGGGTGTCAAGGAAGCCAGAGATCCAGTCCTCAGAAAATGGGGAAGAGTGACCAGAGTTCAGAAATGATAATCACAAAGGGAGGTAGATGTTGGTATAGCAGTGTGCCCTATGCCCTGAAGGAGAATTGTGCCCTCGTAGCTAGTGAAAAAGTTATACTACTGCTGAAAAGATGCATCTTAATTTGATTAAATTGTAGGGGCAAAGTTTTTCAATGCAGCTAACTTTGTTTTTCTCTTATGCCAGTTTTTGGAAGAGTTGGTTTGAACACTTAGCTCATTGCATCTCTGAGAGAACAAATTAAGATAATGGATTTAAAATGCTCAGCACAGAGCCTGGCACTTAGTAAGTGATCAGTAAATGGGAGCTGTGACTATTATTATTATTATACTTTTGATTTATTTGACCCATGAAGTAATGTTATCCCTTCGAAAAGTTCCTTCTATGGGCTAGTGTTTTCCCTCTGGAGCTACAAGGCACAGTTATGTCTCTGCAAATGACAAATCCTCAGACATCTAGAGACAGCCAAGACATCCCTCATCGCTAGGCAAAATAACCCCAATTTCTTCTGTTTTTCCAAGAACTTCCTTTTTAGAATCCTGATGAAAGAATACATAACAAGCTCAGTTGTGGAGCCTGATACATAGTAAGTTCTCAGCATTCTTCTTTCCCTTTCCCACTGCACTGGCAACAGTTCATAGCCCCAGTCCCTAAAAGGATGGCTCAGGTGTGGCTATATGTTGATTGATTGACTTCAAAATGTCAATGCTAGGTTTAATTTTGAGAATCTAAAAAATTGGTTGACAATGAACTCTGAGAATTGAGGATCATGGGATTTTTTTAAATCTTTTAAACTCAGTTCTAGGCTTACAGAGGATACTCAATAATGTTCCATAAAATGAAATAAATCCCCACTCTATGTCGTGCCCTCAAGACAAATATGCCTCTTATTTTATTAGTAAAATCTAATAGGCAAAAAATGTGTTTTATACTTAAAGTCAATTAACTGGCATACCCACTCACAATTATGATTCTGGAACTTTCGTGGCACACCTAGTGTATTTTGTTCGTCTCTCGTTATTTCTTTTTTAAAAATTTATTTTCATTTATTTATTTATTTATAGTTTATTTTGGCTGCACTGGGTCTTAGTTGTGGCATGCAGACTTCTTAGTTGCAGCATGCATGCGGGATCTAGTTCCCTGGCCAGGGATCGAACCCGGGCCCCCTGCATTGGGAGCGTGGAGTCTTACCCACTGGACCACCAGGGAAGTCTCAGTCTCTCACTATTTCTTCCCCACCAAAATGGAACCCAGTGAGCTAGGCAAGCCAAGCCGACTTTGATAGTGACTGTATGCCCTGTCCCCACCAGCTTTCAAACCACATCCTACTGTCACAAGGGAGAACAGTAACACTGCACAATGGAGTGTGTGTGTGTGTGTGGGATCATTAGGGTGAGTCCTCTCAGGCTGATTGGCACCTAGGCATAAGAGACTGAGATTTAGATGTTAGACTCTTGATTCTTATTTAGAAAAGTCTCTCTCTTCTCCTAACCCCCATCCCCTAAATCTAACACAATCTCTCATCTCCAGGTCTCTCTGATCAGCACAACCTCTACTCTCTCTTCCCATCTGTGACTATTTTTCCCCATCCTGCTTTCCTTTTGGAAGAACTTTCTCCCTACCCAAACAACTTCTTTTCAACTGTGTCTCCTTCTTCCCACCTCTACTCCCACTCCCCAAGCCAGACGGTAGCATACACACTAGGCATCATTTATCTACCTTTTTTGGGGCTGAATGCTCTTGAATTTAATTTTGAGATGCTCTCCTTCAGAGATCACTCTCCTGCCTATACACAACCTTCCACCATTGCAGTGTCTTTGGAAAACACCATACCCCAACTTCAGACCTCATTCTCATTCGGACAATATGGTAAGTCTTGGTTTTAGACTCTAATCCCTCATTTCCATAGAAATCATCTTGACTACTTGCACATCATTCATATGATCCTGAGGTAGTCACAGAGGTCTTCTTCATCTGTAGAATTAAAAAGTCCATATCTTAAAGGCCAGGAAAGCTTTCTGGTCTATTTATAGGAACTAGTATTGAAACACAGCAACATATCCCTTAAATTTATAAATATTTTTCTGGTTATTTTGACCTCAAGACTCATAGACTTGAGTCATTCATATTCCTTGGTTAATGACACAGTCTTCATTACAAGGTCTCTCTTTTTTGTTTTAATTAATTTTATTCTTTTCCTCTTTTCCCATTTCCAATGCCATTTCCCTTCTGCCCCCATAGATATCCACCCTAATATACTTAATAAGCACCCTTTCAATCCATCATCTATATATTAATTTAGCTACATGTGTAATCTTGAAATTTTATAGTGTTTTTGCATAAATTGTATTGCACTACGAAATTCCCTTTATTACTTTTTCACTTAGCATCATTTTTGTTTACTGACGTTGCTTTAGGTGTATTGTTACAAACTAAATGTTTATGCCCAGCCCCCCAGCACCAATTCATATATGGAAGCCCTATACTCCAATGTGATGGTAGTTGGAGACCAGGGCCTTTGGAAAGTAATTAGAGTTAGATGAGGTCATGAGGGTGGGGACCTCATGATGGGATTAGTGCTTTTATAAGAAGAGATACCAGAGAGCTTGCTTTCTCTCTGTCTCTCTGCCACGTGAGGATGCAGGGAGAAGACACCATCTGCAAGTCAAGAAAGAGCCCTCACCCCCCAGAAACTGACCATGCTGTCACCCTAATTGGACTCCCAGCCTCCAGAACTGTGAGAAAATAAATGTCTGTTGTTTAAGCCACCCAGCCTATGGTATTTCATTATGGCAGCCTGAGCTGACCAAGACTTATATCTAGACTATTAGTTCTGATTAGCCATGGTATTCTCATCATGTGCATATATCACATTTTATTTGCCAGTCCACTAGTTATAGGTATCTAGGTTCCCTTCAGTGCTATCACACAAAAGATGGTTCCATAAACATACTTGGGACTTCCCTGGTGGCGCAGTGATTAAGGATCCACCTGCCAGTGCAGGGTACATGGGTTCGATCCCTGGTCCGAGAAGATCCCACATGCTGCAGAGCAACTAAGCCCATGCACCACAGCTACTGAAGCCCTCGCACCTACAGCCCGTGCTCTGCAACAAGAGAAGCCACCGCAGTGAGAAGCCCTGGCACAGCAACAAAGACCCAACACAGACAAAAATAAATAAATTAATTAATTAAAATAAATACTTGCACATGTCCCTTAATGGATCGGTTCCAGAACTATAAACTTGGTCATAGGGTTATGTGTATTTCATTTCCTTAAGCACCTCTAGATTACTCTCCAGAGTAGCTTTGCCAGTTCACATTCCTGCCAGCAATACATGAGAATATATGATTCCCCATATTGTCACCAGCTCACAATATTATCTGACTTTCTAATTTTGCCATTTAAATATGCATTTAGTGATATCTCATGGTTTTTCAACTTTACATTTTTCTGAGTACTACTGCAATTGGGCATTTCCCCATAATTTCAGATTTCCTATTCTGTGAAATGCCAATTCAAATATTTTGCTCATTTTCTATTGAACACATTTTTTTTCTTGTTCCTAGATTTTGAACAATTTATGTTTTATATGTCATTAATAACTTCATCTACTTCCAAAATGGATTTGAGGAAGAGTAACATAAAAATTCAGAGAAATAGGGCAGATAAATGAAGATCAAAAGAGTGATAGAAAAACCATATGAAAATGTCTATCCCAGTTCTTTATTTTTTTAAATTGGGTTGATTTTTTGCTATTGAGTTTTAAGAGTTCCTTATGTATTTTGGATACTAACCCCTTGTCTGATAGATGGTTTGCAAGTAGTTTCTCCCATTCCATCAGTTACCTTTTCATTCTGTTGATTGTTTCCTTTGCTGTGCAGGTAAAAAGCAGAAGCTTTTTAGTTTGATGTAGTCCCCACTTACCTATTGTTGTTTTTGTTGCTTTTGGTGTCATAGCCAAGAAATCATTGCCAAGACCACTGTCAAGGAGTTTTTTCCTATGTCTTCTTCTAGGACTTTCACAGATAGGCACTGAAATATTTATTAAGAGGGTAGATCTCATATTAAGTGTTCTTGCCAGAAAAAAAACCCCAAACAAACCAAAAAAACCCCAAAGGGACACCAGGAAACTTTTGGATGTGATGGATATGTCTATTACCTTGATTGTGGTGATGGATTCACAGGTGTATTCAGGTGTCCAAACACTGAATTTTATACTTTAAATATGTGCTGTTTTTTTGTATATCAATTATACCTCAATAAAGCTGCTTTTGTAAAATGTAGAGCAAGGCAAAACCAAGGGTGAAATAGTTATCTGTACCTAACCAAGGGTAAAATACTTACCTCTACCTAACATAACTCTGAGTCTTCTGGCAGCCAAGACAAAAAGAAGAAATTATTCGTTTATTCAACACATGTTTTATGTTGAAGCTTTAAGATTTTAAATTCCCTTGGTCTCTTGGCTGAGTCTGAAGATAGAAAATAAATATGGTTTTGAGACAATAATCTGACTAAATCAAGCCTGAAAAATACAATCATCAGAACAACACTAGAGAAAATATTCTTTGGGGCTGAATCATCTCACTAATCATCATATCTGCAAAAAGCTTTTGAAACATTTGTTTTGGTATGAAAAATATTTTCAAGACATGTTGATTTTTAAGTTTTTCTTAAATTTGTTTTGAACAGTGGGAAGTAGAATGCATTAAAATGTTTTGAAAATGTTTTCTCAAAACACTGTGATGCTAAGCAGTGTTTAAAGAATTTTGATTTGCAAATGTTGACTTCCAATGGCCATAAAAATTGCACTCCTCAGTGACAAATGAGTCTTCCACTGCTGGACTGGGGCCAGCTTGCCGTGGCTCCTGGCAGAAGGCTGCACGGAGTCAGCTTTTCAAAGGAGAGTCCCATTTGGGGACCTGGATCACTAGGAGTTAAGGCTTATGAACAATAAAAAAATGCATGGTTGGGAGGCTCAGAGGCACAGTCCCTAGACCAATGGTCACTGGTAGTATCTTGAGTGTCTACTAGAGAAAGGTAGAGGGGTAAAGAAAGACGTGGCCCCTCAGGCTTCTACAGTCATCTTGGGGCTTCTGCTACTTGTTCAACTGGAATGGGTGAGGTTTTGCAAGCCACTTAACCAACGCTGGTTGGCTGGTACTTCTGGATCTTTATGAATCCTAGCATTCCAAAGCAGGAAAAAACACCTCAGAAAATACCACTGTTCAAGTGTATACTATGTTCCAGGCCCTGTGACAGGCACTTGACATATGTTGTATTCAATGTTCTCAGCAATCCCATGAGGTAGATAATAGTATTAACCTTATTTTATAGATGTAGAAACTGAGGCTTAGAGACTTATGTGACATCCCCAAGGTCACACAACTGGTAAGTGGGGAAACTGAAGCTAGAACTGAAGTCCAAAAACTCCAAAACCTATGCTTTTAACCATTTCATGATATTGCGTGCCTCCTCTCCAATCAGCCATGGGATTAGTAATTGATATTATTATATTCATTATATTAATAGTATCTTTTATTAATATTGTCATTTACTGTTTACCAAGCACTTTGTATCCTTGTCTCCCTAAGTAGATTATAAGCTCCTTAAGAATGTGAACTACCTTTTATTCTTATACATCAAGAGTGCCTAATACGGCTCTAAGAACTTAGAAGGGAAGTAAGGAAGGAAAGGACTAATATTTATTCAGTACACACTATGCCCAAGGCACTATCCTGAGCATTTTATATGCTTTATCTCATTAAATCTTCACACCTCTATGATGTAAGTGCTATTAGTATTCCTGTTACATAGCTGAAGAAACTGAGGCTTAAAGAGTTTAAATGACTTGCTCAGAAAGAAGTCAGACACAAAAGAGTACATTCTGTATAATTCCATTTACATGAAGATGAAAACAGGAAAAACCGCTATATGGTGATAGGTGTTATAATAGTAGCTACCCTTCCAAGGGGTACTGACTGTGAAGGGGTATGAGGGAGTCTCCTGAGATGCTGGAAATATTCTACATTTTGATCTGGGAGAGGCTGACATGGGTGTATGCATATGTAAAAATTCATCAGGTGACACAGTTAAGATTGATGCGCATTTCTGTATATAAGTTGTACTTCAATTAAAAACTTTAAAGTGACTTCCTTAGAGTATCATGATTAGTAAATGGCAGAGCTGAAATTTGAACCCAGTTCCATATATTATGGAAAAGATACTATGGAAAAACACGAAGGAACTTTTTGGCCAACCAAATATTTCAACTCTCATGCTTCCAAAATCCCTGCCTCCTCCCACTTCTGCCACTTTTATAAGTATCAGCTTGGTCCTCCTCTAGATAGTTTTCACTTCTCCTCACAGCTTCACTAGGTGAACATGAGCTGTGAGAACAGAATCCACTCAATATCTCACCCTCCAGCGCCCTCCATGCCCCTCACTCAACACATGAGCTTCCTTTTAATTAAGAGAGCACATTTTAATCCTCATGATGCCAATAATTCAAACAGAGGCATCTATCAAGTGGACTTTAGTAATTAAAAGCTGGTGATATTGAAATAATTCTTCAGCTTACCTTCTAATGATTGGAGAGTTTTGCAACCATACACTGGAAGCAATAATAAACAGCTTCAATTTAGTTAATCTATTCAATTTCAACAGTATTTATTGGTCAAAATATTCTGCACAAGCCACTGTGCTGGGTCCAGTGAAGACTAAACAGATGACAATAACAAAGTCCCTGGGGAGCTCTAAATCAAGTGGGGGAGGTAGATGTGCACAGGTACCTCTGCTCTGCCAGAAGGTAGAATGTTCTTGTTAGCATTACACAGCTGCAAAATGCTATGGGAATTGAGGAGGAGAGTTGGCTTTAATGGTGGTAAGGTAGGGTGCATCATGAACGGCTCCTAAGAAGAGGTGGCTTTCAACTGAGCCATGAAGAATGGAAATTGAACTGGATAAAATCCTCAGCCTCATCCCTGATTTCTCTTTTTCTTTCTCTCATACCCTACATCCAAACTATCCACAGGTCTGTTGGCTGTGCATTCAAAACATATCTTGTTTAATCTTCAAAATATACAAGCAGCTCATGCAACTCCATATAAAAAAAACAAACAACCCAGTCCAAAAATGGGCAGAAGACTTAAATAGACATTTCTCCAAAGAAGATATACAGATTGCCAACAAACACATGAAAGGATGCTCAACATCACTTATCATTAGAGAAATGCAAATCAACACTACAATGAGGTATCACCTCACACCGATCAGAATGGCCATCATCAAAAAATCTACAAACAATAAATGCTGGAGAGGGTGTGGAGAAAAGGGAACCTTCTTACACTGTTGGTGGGAATGTAAATTGATACAGCCACTATGGAGAACAGTATGGAGGTTCCTTAAAAAACTACAAATAGAGCTACCATACGACCCAGCAATCCCACTACTGGGCATATACCCTGAGAAAACCATAATTCAAAAAGAAGAGTCATGTACCACAATGTTCATTGCAGCTCTATTTACAATAGCCAGGACTTGGAAGGAACCTAAGTGTCCATCGACAGATGAGTGGATAAAGAAGATGTGGCACATATATACAATGGAATATTGCTCAGCCATAAAAAGAAATGAAATTGAGTTATTTGTAGTGAGGTGGATGGACCTAGAGTCTGTCATACAGAGTGAAGTAAGTCAGAAAGAGAAAAACAAATACCGTATGCTAACGCATATATATGGAATGTAAAAAAAAAAAGGGCATGAAGAACTTAGGGGCAAGATGGGAATAAAGATGCAGACCTACTATAGAATGGACCTGAGGACATGGGGAGGGGGAAGGGTAAGCTGGGACGAAGTGAGAGAGTGGCATTGACGTATATATACTACCAAATGTAAAATAGATAGCTAGTGGGAAGCAGCCGCATAGCACAGGGAGATCAGCTCGATGCTTTGTGACCACCTAGAGGGGTGGGATAGGGAGGGTGGGAGGGAGACGCAAGAGGGAGGAGATATGGGGATATATGTATACGTATAGCTGATTCACTTTGTTATACAACAGCAACTAACACAACATTGTAAATCAACTATACTCTAATAAAGATGTTAAAAAAAAAGAGGGAGATGGAAACTGAAAGTCAAAAAAAGAAACAAACAAACAAACATATCTTGTCCAACCACTCTCTCCTCACTTCTACTAGTAACGCTGTGGACCAAGCTGTAATCGTTTATGACCTAGCCTATCACACTAACTTTCTAACTGGGTTCTCTCCTCCCACTTTTGCCTCTATGATTTTCTTCACCAGTGTTCACATATCTATTAAAAACATCAATCAGCTGTCATTTGCCTACTTAGAAATCTTTTGTTGAGTTATGATTTTATTTAGAGTAAGATCTCAACTCTCTACCATGGCCTCCATGACCCTACCTGATCTGGCCCCTGCCTAGTTCTCTGACCTTGTCTCCTCCTCATCTCCTGGCTCAGTATGCTTTAGCCACACTGGCCTCTTTACATTTTCTGAAACTTGTTAAGCACGTTTCTGCATCAGGGCCGTTGCACTCTTAGTTCCGTTTGTTTGAAATGCCTCATCCTTCACCTTATCCAGGTGTCTGTTCATGTGTCACCTCTTCAGAGAGGTCCTCCCTGAAGTCTCCAGCTAAAACAGGAGTCCTCTCCACTGTTCTCTACGCCTTTGTCCTGCTTCATTTTTCTTCATGGCACTTATCGCTATTTGTCATTTGCTTATATAAATGTATGTCCATGTATTTATCAACTGTCTTCCCCACTAGAATATAAGCTCCATTAAAGCAGGAGTTTTTGTCTGTTTTGCTCACTGTTAAATTTCTAATGCCCAGATCACTGCCTTGTACATAAGTAGGTGCCCAATGTATAACTGCTGAATGTGAAGTTAGAGATGGAAGAAAAATACATTCCCAGTGGAAAATTCATCCATTCATTCCTTCAAAACAGTGTAAGCTGCTGAGAATAAGGTATGTCAGAGAAGGTGAACCCGATAAATGTGGTCTCTGTCCTCACAGAATTTCCAGTCTAGTAAACAAGCAATTACAAACTGAGGAATAAATTCTTTGATAGGGGTGAACACTGTGGACTGCAGGAGCACATGGGAGGCCCTCGCTACAATGACTAGTATAGTGACTGGCGCATGGTATTTCATTCTTTCATTTATTCATCTCTCAAACATTTGTTGAGTACCTCCTCTGTGAAAAACATGGTGCTTGTCAAAGGGAATTACATAGCTCACAGTCAAGTAGAGGAGATGTATGCTCACTGTTGGGATATAGAAAGATTAATGTGAAGGGTGGTGAGGAGAAAGGAGGCAAGAAGCTGGAGGCAAAGAGGCCTGGGAAGAGGCTGTTGCAATAATCCAGTCAAAAAGAATGAAGAGCTGGTTTGAGTCAGACGGTTTTGGGGATGGACCCAACCTTGCCCATGACCAGTCAAGTAAGATATGGCCATTTTCCCCAAGACGCCCTTAACATGGCCTGAAAAACCCCATATCGGGCCTTTTTATTCTGTCTCCCCTCCCACCATTGTGCATGCTGGTTTCTCAATTGGGAGTGTCCCCATTAATCATTTCTGACATTTATTTAGCCCTACTGAGCAGTGAAGTGGAAGGGAGGTTGAAGGCAGGCGGGAGGCAGACCGGAGCCAAGAGGGGTGTGAGAGGAGGAAGGCCCCTCCCTCAAGCCAGCCAACGGGGACAAGAGAGCCTGACCAAGGGCCGAGTTTCCAGGGGACCATTCCATTTCAGACGACTCATTTAGGCATTACTTTATTTATACCCCTGCCTCATTCCACACTGCCTTCTGATCTGATCTGTTGATCCCCTCCCCTCCCCTCACCCTTTCAAATTAAAGGTCACCAGGATAGATTTCCTTGGGGGCCCAGGCTACACCTGTTTCTTGCACGTGCTCAAGTGGGAAAATGGCCAAGAACTAAATACAACCACTTAGTCGTTGGGGAGAAAACTGAGACCCAGAGAAGTTGACAAAACAGTGTGAGGACACACAGCCAGTAAATGGCTAAATCCTGATTTTGCCTAAATGTGAGCCTAGGTCTTCTGATATTCCTAGTTTGGAGACATTTTCTTACGGTTTCCAATGACAGGAACTCACTTCCCAGTGGAGAGCTTTCCTAAATGGAGGAATGTCATTTCGTGGACAAAGAGGATTCACTTTACAAGTTGGGTTGCCTTCAGCTTTGCAAGTAGCTAGGCTTATAAGTGTGAGAGTGTGGGAAAGAGGTGCACACATGCCTATGCGGTGACTTCTGTCAGTTTCACACACACACATACATATACACACACACTCACTTCCCCACTCTTCAGCCACCCAGACAACTGGGCCCATTATTAGTGTAAAAGGCTCCTTTTTTGGGATATGATAACTATTTGAAGCCTGATTCCACAGTGATCTGTAGGGCCTCAACGTGAGTGAGAGGTGACCTCATCATTTGAGCCCCTTCCTGTCCAACTGCAGGCCCCAGCCTCTCTCTTTCTCCCTCCCACTCCCTCTACTGTGTCATTTTGTCTGTCACACTCTGTTGCTCTGGTCTCTGCCACAATTTGTCCCTGTTTCTCTCCTCTATCTCTTGCTCTCTCCTCTTTCCTCTCTACCTCTACCTTTCTGTTTGCCATCTCTGTCTGTATCTCTCCATGGCTCTGTGTCTTTCTCTTTTTCTCTTTCGATTACATTTTTTCTCTTACTTGTGCACTCCCTCTTTCTCTCTCTCTCCCCTTCCCTTACTCTGTCTCTTCCAAAAAGCCCTCAAAGAATCTCAGGCTTCTAAGCTGACTAGCCAGAACTGCCCTGTTCAGCTCTTAACTGGCTATCTTCCTTAATCTTTCCATAAAAATAAATCATGTTTCCAACTTAGATTAAAGGCCTTCTGGGAAAAAAAAAACTGGGTCTTTGCTCCTGGGCACCCCCTCCCAGAACTTGGCATAGGGTTGAGAACATACCAGGTGCTCAGAGAATACCCATTCCCCTGCCATGGCCCACCCCATCGACTGTTCAGCAATCACAAGGCTATTCTTAACCCCAATACCTCCTCTTTGGAGCTGAAATAATTCATGGCGGCTGGAAAGGAGAAGAGCCTCCCAGAGTGCAATGGGCACGTATGCTTTGAGAGGTCTTCAACTCTCCCTCCACCCCCAGCAGCGGTACATCATCGGTCCCAGGGCCTGGCCTCCTGGAGACAGAGTAGCTCATCATGAGCAAGGGTATTCTGGTCTGATTCCCACAATACCTGTCACCTCAGTCCCCTCACCATCTTGCTTACAGATTTCCTCTACTCTCAGATCCTAATCTCAGTCTTGCTGCTTACTAGTTGTGTGAGCTTGTTTTGCTGTCTGTCTCCCCCATTAGACAGTGGGCATCATGAAGGCAAAGTCGGTGTCTGTCATTTTATCATTATATCTTCAGCACCTAGCACGATGCCTGGCACAGTGGGCATGCAATATACATTTTCTGAATAAATCAGCAAATAAACCAATTATGCTCTGTAAATATTGATTTTCTCTCCTGTGCAATGGGTGAAATACCAACCAGTACTTCCTAGGACTCTTAGAAAAGTGAAAGCCAATGATATATGTAAAGTGACGGGCATACAACAGGTGCTTAATAAATGTAAGGACCTTGCAGTGCTGTTGGGAGGACAAAATAAGATGACACATAGAAGAATGGCAAGCACAGTGCCTGGATAGAGGAGGCCCTCAATAAATGTCCATGCTCTTCCACATCTTTGCCACAGAGCTGCAGGGTGGCCGACTGGGAGTGAGCCCCCTCCCAACTCCTTCTGGGAATGGGGGCTTGTGCCTTCTGGTGGTCTCTTTCAACAGCCCTAAGCAGGTGGACACTTGGGGGACTGTAATCCCCAAGGCCCTTTCTTCAGCCCCTGCCCAGCCTTTCCTGGCTAATTAGATGAGTAACGGTGTTTACTGTCTCTGGCTGGGCAGCTGACGGATGGTTGAGGCTGCAGATCATTAACCTTTCCCGGGTTCCCAAATGTTCTCATTAAGGAGCCCTGTCCTATGTCTTTTTCCAGCCCCAAGCTGAGGGCTGAGGGGCTGGCTGGCAGGGTGGGACGTGACTGCAGTGGTTCTGGAGAGTTCTATGCTACAGCCTCAAGGATTCTGTCTGCTCTTTTTCCCCCTTACCCATTCCTTCAGAAAGCCTCCTCCCAGAGATATACTCGGGAAACCCCCACCAATAATATATCATCTTTCTTGCACCCCTATATCTCACCAGAGTGTGAGGAGAGATTTGGGACTGAAGGGCTGCTTGAAGGACCCTCAGAACTCCAGGATGTAGATAATAGAGCCTCAAGAAAGAATAGATACATGTATATGCATAACTGAATCACTTTGCTGTAAACCTGAAACTAACACAACACTGTTAATCAACTACACTCCAATATAAAATTAAAAATTAAAAAAATAGAGACTCAGGACACTTGAGGCTTACCCTAATTCTGCCTCTAATTAGCTCTGTGACTTCAGGCAGACTACCGTGCCTCTCTTGCCCTGCTTCCCTACCTTTGGAAATGAGACTCTTTGCTCTTGAAGGGCTCTTCCAGCTCTTGGGACCTCCATTTCAGAGGCAGGGGTGATGGCATGTTACTATAAGACAGGACTCAAGAGATGAAACTCGCAAATGGCGATCCCACTCCAGTCCACCAGCCTATCTAGTTTTTATCTAAGGGGACTTTTTACTCCCTTGATGCTCCTTAGAAGGTTTCTACGCAGGATCACCTGTGCTCCCAGAGGCATAACACATGATGAGGCTATAAGGAAGTGAGTGCAAAAAGCTGGTGGTCAGGATTACTATGGAAAGTAGTGACTGGTTTGGGGAAGCTGAGCATGTGGCAGGACAGGGTTTGGAGGGCAGTTGTAAACAAACAAATAAACAAATCAATCAATTCTCCAAGTACTCATGGCAGAAATATGCCTCCAGGTTCTGTATATGATTAGTTGTGTGACCTAGTTGCTTAACCTTTCTGGGCCTTAGTTTCTTTAACTGTAAAATGGCAATAATAACAACCAGAGTGGTCTAGAATATTCAAATGAGACAAGGGATATAAAACTCCTAGTTCAAAGTCTGCATTTTCTCAGAGGGAGTCAGAACTCGCCCCAGTTTATCTTGATCAAGCCATCTCCTTCTCACTGAAATCGAAGGGGCAAAATTTTAGCACAGTTTTTCTCAACTTTTCCCCACTAGTCAGCCACAGAGGCTTGAAATACCCCCCAGAAGGGTCATTCTTTGAGGAACTATGGTACATGTGTATTTTAGCTGTGTAAAGCTAAATTTTATCAGAGAGGAAAATGGAATGGAGTGAGCTAACACCGTTTGTAGGAAGTTTATCTTATTAGTGTTTTAGTACCCAGAACACAGTGATGGGATCTAAACTAGAGAAGTGCAAATAACTAAGACAAGAGTCATGGAAAGGCTGAAAGAAGACATTAAAGGAGGAAATCCTCTTTGGTTTTCCTTCTTCCTCTCCCCTCACTGTATCTAATCCATTATGGAGTCCTATCTACCTCTTTGAATAGCTCATTTATCTTAAACTCAGTATGCCCAAAACTGAACTCAGTCTCACACCCAACCTGCTGCTCCTCCCTCAGTGTTCCAATGGCACCACCATCTACTGTAAGTTGCACGTAAGACACTTGGCCGTGTCTTTCACTAATTCCTCTCCCTATAGTTCATGGTCAATCTCCAAACCCAATATATTCCACATCCAAAATATGTCTCCGATCTGCCCACTTCTTTCTGCCTTCATTCCCAATGCCCCAGCTTTACTCCAGGTCAGTTGAATCGGAATCTTGGGAGGTAAGACTCAGAAGTCAGTATTTTTTAAAACTCCCCATATGAGTCCAACAGGTAGCCAAGGACAAGAACCACTGCTCTAAAACAGATAGCTAGTGGGAAGCAGCTGCATAGCCCAGGGAGATCAGCTCGGTGCTTTGTGACCACCTAGAGGGGTGGGATAGGGAGGGTGGGAGGGAGACGCAAGAGGGAAGAGATATGGGGACAAAGTATATGTATAACTGATTCACTTTGTTATAAAGCAGAAACTGACACACCATTGTAAAGCAATTGTACTCTAATAAAGATGTTAAAAAATAAAGAACCACTGCTCTACACATTATCCAGAGTGATATTTTCAAAAATATAAATCATACCCTGTCACTCTCCTGCTGAAAACCCTTTATTGGATTGCCATTGCACTTGGAATAAACTTCAAGCTCTTTCCTATGGCCTACAAGACCCTTTGAAAGATGGTTCCTGTTGATCTCTCTAACAGTATCTGTATCCTCCCCTTTTTTTTCTTACACTTCAACCATATTGGCTTTCTTTCTGTACCTCCTATACACAAAATTCATTCCCATCTCAGGGACTGGCACTAACCGCCTCAATATTCCCAAGCTCAAAGACCAACCTTGAGGTCCCTGATCCACTTCAAAGAGAGAACTGTCTTATCTGTACAAGGGAGGAAGGTAAGTCCAAAAACAGTGAAGAAGCTTGGATTTTCCCTTGAACTTTTCTCCACCCCTTCTCCATCCAGTGCTCCACCATATCATTTGAGCTGATTTGTACAGTGTTTACCATGCCATCTGTCACTGGTTTGAGGGCCCTGTGCTGGGCATTCCCATCTCTCCTAATAGTTTTACACTATGCAACTTAGTTTAAATGGCCATCCAAAATGCAAATTAAAACCAGAGTGAGATACTACACACACACACACACACACACATCAAAATGGCTAACATTTAAAAGAAGAAAACCAATAGCAAATGTTGGCAAGGATAAGGAGCAACTGGAACTCTCATACTCTGCTAGTGGGAGTAAAAATTCATATAACCACTTTGGAAAATTGTTTGGCAGTACCTAAGAAAGTGAAAAAATACATACCCTATGATCCAGCTATTCTATACATAGGTATATAGAGAAATGAGTGCATATGTCCACCAAAAACATGTACAAGAATATTCATAGCAGCAACATTATTCATAATAGCTCCTAACAGTAAATAACTCAGATATCCATCAACAGTAGAATGAATAAGTAAAATGTGCTATATTCATACAATAAAATGCTACAAATATGACAAAGAAAGAAAAGAAAGAAGAACTACTGGTACACTCAACAACGTGGGTGAACTTTACAGACATAAGGATGAGAGAAAGAAGGCAGACACAAAAGAGGACATTGAAGAATAAGCAAAACTGATTGATGCTGAGAGAAGTCAGACTAGTACAGGGGTTCTTAAAGCACCAGAAGCACCTGAGAACTTGTTATAAATGCAAATTTATGGGCCCCACCCATATCTACTGAATCAGAATCTCTGAATATAGGGCCCAGGCATCTGTGCTTTAACAAGTCCTCCAGACGATTCTGGACTAGTGGTTACCTCCTGGGGGAGTATTGACTGGGGAAGGGGCATGAGAGAGCCTTCTATGGTGCTTGAAATATTCCACAGTACCCAAGACAATAGGTACTATTATATAAAAAGAGAGGACAAATTCAGAAAGGAATAGGAGGGGGCTGGGGTGTGGAAATCGGACATGGAGCAGCTGAGGGAATTAGAAGTGGCCGGGGTCAGGAGTGGAAGACAGTAGCTCCAACTAGTGCTAGTTGCATTTGCCAGGCTGGTGCTCTCCATTTGAGCTCAGCTGCCTCCTTGTTCTCCAACCCCCACCATCAAGCCTGCAGAAGCCCCTCCACTCAATTTGTTCTACCCACAGAGTAGTACTTGACCATGGGCCCTAGCTGCTGACCTCTCTACCTTTGAAAGTTTCTTCCCAATTCATAGAACTCTCATCTCCTTAATGGGATGAGCCAGTTCTGTTCCAAGAGCCATTTCATTTGGCTGTGGCTCTGGGTGGCGATGGTGGGAGGAGTAAGACATCTCTCTGAGTCTGCCAGAGTCATTATTTTCCTGTCCATTTTATCAGTCCACTTACTTTAAAAGACTGTCAGGAAGAAGATGAAGTACCTAACTGGGGTGCTGTGTCCAAGGTGGACTGCTAAGGTGCATATCCATGCTGACACTGACCTGGGAGCTGGCCCAGGAAATTCACAGCACTCAACAGGTTAGGAGCTGGTCGACATTGGGGACCTAGAACTGTGGATGATTCAAACTACAAGGACCTTAGAGGGTTTCTGGTCTACCCTCTCATTGGGTTCATGGGAAACTGAGGTCCAGGAACGTACAGCAAGCTAGTGGCTCCCAGGAAGGATGCTTAATAAATGTTCCAGGTACATCATCCTGTGTCTCCCAAATGAAGACCATTTGGAAAAGTGACTGCAGTTTCAGCTCCTATCTGAAAGCTTGTCTTTTCCTTAGCAAAGGTTGTCCTTCAGAGCAATGGATTTGTGATTGGAATATGTTTCCTTATTGAAAACGTGCTTTATTCCTAGAGAAGGAGTTTCCCTCTAGAGCCCTAAGAGTTGAAGATGCTTACCTCAGGGACCAGAAGAGGCAGGGCCACATGCTGCAAAATGGGCTGACTCTCCCAAGGACCTTATTCACACCAGTACTGGGCCCTAAAGTTTGGATTGGAGCAGGCTGATGCTCATTCTTTAGTTCGTCTGTGCCTCATGCTGCACTGTGAACAATGGCTCTTCTTGCCGTGAGAAACACAGAGTTCTCTACTTGGAGAACTCTGATCTGATGAGGGACAAAGAGATTGCATGGTGTGGTAGAAAGATTATCAGACCTAAAAGCAGAGAGACAGGGATTTACAGTCCCAGCTCTATCATTGATTAATCATGAGATATTGGTTAAATCATATCATCTCCCTCAGTCCCAAATTCTCCACCTCTAAGATGGAGATCATGTTATCTACTTTCCGGAGTTGTTGTATAGATAAAACAATGTCCATAAAGTACTTCACATGGGGCTAGGCAATAAGTAAAAACTCGATAAATGATATGTTGTTTTTTATTAGCTAGGTAATCTTAAGCAAGTCCTTCCACATCTGGAGCCATCAGGTTCCATATAATATTTCAAATGGAGATGATAGTATCTACCAGGTAGGGTTGTTATGACAATCAAATGAGGTCATGTTTCTAAAAATGCCTTGCAAGATACCTGGCGCATGGCAGGCACTCAACCCCAGTCCACTGAATTCGAAAAGAGACCAGAGAAAACATATACCTAGGTAGGGGTTGGGCAGGGAGGGCCTAAGCCACTGGTTTCCCAAAAGCAAGGGTCTCAACATTCAATTAGAAGAGCTGATAATTGCAGAGCCATCAGTGCTGGGTCATTTATCTTGAAGACAGGAAGCTGATCAGGGCTTGTTATGAGAAGATTTTATCCAGCAGCACCAGCTTGTTCAACATCAGTTCCTGTCACCTGGATTTTTCTGTTTCTCAAGTTCCCTGGGGGACTGTGACTGAGTTTGTTTTGGAAAGACAGGAAGAACAGAGTCCAGGACACAGACTGGCCACAACTGGATGCCTTGATTCTATTCCTTGGACTATGGCAGCTTCGACTGACTCCTGCAGAGGGATGGGGAACATTCAGGCGAGTGGAATAAATAGACCACCTTTAGACAGCAAGAGAAGTGCTGGACAGGGGGCCTGAAAAACCGCTTTGGGAGCATAAGGAGGGCACCAAAATGTCTGCTTGGGAGGGACAGGAAGGACTTCCCAAAGAAGGGCACACTTGAGCCTGGCTTTGAAGGATGAGTAGGAGTTCAACAAGTAAGACTAGGGAAAAGAAACTGTATACAAAAGCAGGGAGAAGTGAAATAGCATGGCGTATTTGGATAAGGGATTCAATGAAGCTCAAGTGAAGACTGGGAGGAGTGGACAGAGGGCTGGACAGGAAGAGGATTATGGATTTCCTTAGAGGACAAAACAAGGAGTGTGCATTTGATCTTTAAAGAAATAGTGAGTATGAAGTTTTCAGCTGGGGCACAGTGACATGATCAGACTCGTGTTTTCGAAAGCTTATCTGGCTACACTGTGGAGAATGGGCTGCAGGAAGGAGAGACAGAGGCATGGCAACCAGTTAGGAGGCCATTATAATATCTAGGTGAGAAACAATGAAGGTCTGTTCTAGGGTAGAGGCAATGTGAGGCAACAAGGATAAAGAAGAGGAAGTAGACCTTGGTGATAGGTTGAATGTGAGGGTTGAAGGAAAGCAGGGGTGAGGATGACTCTGAAGTTTATAGTTTAAGAAAGTGAGGCATTAACAGTGATTGAGATAGTAATGTACGGTGGGGGCGGTAAAGAGTTATGTCGAGTCTAAGGTATACAAAAGATATCTAGGTGAAAAAAACAAAGGATACTATTTATTTTCTATTTGTCCAGCATGGTATATTATCTATGGCTCTTTTCTTGAGATATTATTGACACATAATATATGTAAGTTTAAGGTGTACAACATGATTATTTGATATTTTGTATATATTGCTAAATGATTACCACGATAAGGTTAGTTAACTCCTTCATCCTCTCACATAATTATCTTATTTGTTGTGGTGATAACATTTAAGATCTACTCTCTTAACAACTTTCAAGTATATAATATAACATTGTTAACCATAGTCACCATGCTGTACATCAGAAACAACCCTATGAGGTAGACACTATAATTACTCCCATTTAATGGATGAAGAAACTGAGGCCCAGAAAGGTTGAGTGACTTGCCAAGTCTAGTGTGACAAATACTTCAAGTATTTGTACTTGATCATTCTGCCAAGAGAGGCGGACAAATCCTAAGGACAGGTCCCAGCATACAAAACTCTGAGGTACCTATCACTGTTCTGCAAATGGCCACCCAGAACCTAAACTGGCGCTGTGCCAATTTCCAAAGTCATTTCCTATCATTCAATTTGAAACAACTTCTGGGGGCTAATCTGGGTAAAGGTACATTCTAGCCTGGGAGGCTCTATGTCACTTGACAGTTGACCACAGAAAAGACCCTCAGATGCCCTTCCACCTGACCAATATCTAGAGGCTTTCATGGAGTACCATAGCTTCTCCCATTCACTCTGGAGCTGGGCCCAGACCCATTCCCAGTGGCTGCTAGGAAAACAACCATAGTCACAGAAAACACACAGGCATGGCACCATTTATAAAGAAGCGTGGAAGTGTTGGGGAGCTTTTAGTACCCAGGGGAGGTATATCAAGGGAAGACTTCTGGAATTGTGGTATTTTGCCCATTTGCCTTTTTCCCAGTTTTAGACACCTTTCCTTGCAAGAGACATCCCTTCAGTGATTACCCCATGAATGGCCTTTCTTGGCTTTATTCTTTATTTGCCTCCTATCGACCACTTCCATCCTCAGGGGCTTTTCGGAGTCACTCCAAAACCTCTGTGGTTTTAATTAACCAAGTGGTTTGGTGCCATCAGCCTCCTTCCATCAATTTATTAGTCATTTCCTTCTTGGGCTCATTAATGAACATACTTAATAACACTGTTTCCAGTCCAAAATCTCTGGAGCCCTCCTCCCCCCGCCCCCCACAATGCCTTTCTCCTTGCCAGGAACTTCTGGACATTCATACCTTTGCCCTTTCCTTCGGTACCAGTTTGAAATTCATAAATATGAACTTAGTCTCCAGTGTTGGAGAGGAGTCTCTGGGCATGTGTGTGGGTGTAGAGATGCATATGCATGGGCTAGAGAGAGAGAGGTTGGGTAGAGGGAGTCTGAGAGAAACAGACATAAAGAGAACAACAGGGAAAGATAATGAAAAATTTTCCATAACAGGGTTTTTATCCACAGGCCTTTTGAAAATCAGTCAATTACATATAATGCATATCCTTTATACCCTCATCCTCAACCTGCTCTCAGTAGTGTCACTGTGCCACCCCCCACAAACCATGAATCACAGCCTCATAAAACGTCATAAATGGAAGGGGCCTTAAATACCAGCTAGCAAAAATTCCTAATTGTTCAGATGAGAAAATTGGGGCTCGTAGGGGGCCAGGCTATTATTCACCGGAGGTTACCATGGAGGCCCTCAACCACCTTCCCCAGTTGAGTGTGAGAGGTATTAGACAGGCTGTTGGCTGTTGACACCAGAAAACACACACACACACACACACACACACAGCCATCTTCCATCCAGACTCCAAGAGCAAATCCCTGCTCTGGGGTTAAGAGAACAGACTTAGGAGCCTGCTGTTTGGGTACAAATCTTAGCTCTGTAAGTCACTGCATTAGTTTCCTGGGGCTGATGTAACAAATTACCAAGCTGAATGGCTTAAAACAACAGAAATGTATTCTCTCCCAGTTCAGGAGGCAAGAAGTCTGAAATCCTGATGTTGGCAGGGTTGGTTCCTTTCGGAGGCTGTGAGGAAGAAACTGTCCTATGCCTCTCTCCCAGCTTCTGGTGGTTGCCTATTATCCATGGTGTTCGTTGGTTTATGGACACGTAACTCCAATATCTGCTTCCATCTTCATATGGCCTTCTCTGTGTTTCTTTGTGTCCCCTCCTCTTCTATAAGGACATCAGTCACTGAAGTTAGGACCCACCCTAAATCCAGTATGATTTCATCTTAAGATCTTTAACTAATTACATCTGCAAATAATGTCACATTCTAAAGTTCCAGGTGGACATGAATTTTGAGGGACACTATTAACTCACTACAATCATGAAACATCTCTGAGCCTCAGCTTCCTCCTCTATAAAATGGTAATAATAATACCCCTCATATTCCTTATTTGAGGTTTTGAAGATAAACTAAGTTAATAGGTGGTAAAGCACTCAGAACAGTGCCTGACACGTAGTAAACACCATACTGGCATTCCAGCCCCATTGAATCCTAAGGTTTGTGGAAAATTCTGGTATTTTTCTTTCTTTTCCTTTCCTTTCTTTTTCTTTCTTTCCTTCTTCTTCTTTTTCTTCTCCTTCTCCTTCTTCTTCTTCTTCTTCTTTTCTTGGTAAACTTTATATCTCCTAGTCTGAGAACAGTGTTTGGCATATAATATGGGTTCATTAAATATTTGTGAAATGAATACATGGGTGTTTTCAAATCACACCCAAGGGAAGCCCATCTCCACAAGCTGATGGAACCCTGGAGGATTCGCCCACACATTTCTCCAGCTGGAAAAGCCAGAATTTATCCTGTCCCTTGGGGAAACAACTGAAATGGCATGGGGCTTGTTTGGGGGTGTGTGCAGGTTTACAAACACTGATGAAGGGTACCCCTGGGCCACACACAGCACTAGGGGAGGCCACAGATTAGGGATGTTTGAATCACTTATCTCTGTGGGTACAGCTACAGCTATTGGGGTGGAAGGAGAGATGCAGAGGGGAGGCAGGCAGGCACCAGCTGCTGGATGACCGGGTCAGTGAGTGCCAGCAGGTCTCTAAATACAATTCGCCAAAAGGGTTCTGGGGACATTGCTAGCGGGGCTAAGAGAAACAGTCATGGAGATCCCTAAGGGCTGTGTCTTCAGTTGGATATTCTCACCCAAAGGATGCCCTTACTAGGAAAAGTGCCTGGCAGGGGCTGAGCCAGCTGCCCAGCTGTCCCACAGGGCTCAGCTACCTTTCACTCCCTCCCCCCTGGGCAGGAATTTGTTGAGTGGAAGATGCCTCTGTGTGTTGAGTGGAAGATGCCTCTGTGTGTGTGTGTGTGTGTGTGTGTGTGTGTGTGTGTGTGTGTGTGGTGTTCATGTGCCTGTTTGTTGCGGGGAGAGGTGTTGCTCTCCAGGGCAAAATGTGTAATCTAAGCCAGTTTCCAAGTCCAAAGCTAGCAGGAAAACTGAGATCCAAAATTAGCACACTGTCCTGAAGCCTTAGCTTGAATATATAAGGGTATACATGACAGGGGCTGGCCAGGGTGGGCACGGGGGAGAGGCAACAGGGAACCTGGAATTGGGTCACCCTTAGTAGGAATGCAGGTCCACAAATCCACCCCCCCACCGTCTTTCCCAGGACAGGATGCACTGCGAGACAGTCAGTTGAGAGACAGTAGCTAAGGTTTGGAGCTCAGTGCATGACCTGATTGGGAATTCAGTTGGTGGCCAGGGTAAGGACTCAGAAATAGCTAACATTTATTGAGTACGTACCAAGTGCCAAGCACTATGTTAAACTCTTTACAAACACTCCATTTGTTCCTCAGAATCGTCCTGAGATAGTTATCAATGGTATCCCACTTTTTCAGTAAAATATCTGAGGCTTAGAGGGCACACAGCTAGGAAGTGTTAGAGCCAGAATCAGACCCTAAGCAGGTTGACTCCAAAACCCATGATCTTAACCATTAAGCTGTATTGTCCTCAGAATATGGCCCATTCTGAGGCTGTATCAATGCTGGGGGTTTGGTGTTCAGACAAATTTGGGGCTCTGCTTATTCGTGATTAGTATTCTGCCAGTGTCTCAGTTTTTGATTAATCGCTGCCTCAAAAATGTAAGAATTATATGTGAGATGGCGCCCCCTTGTGGGTAGAGTGGTGGTAGCAAGTAAATAAGGTATTTTTGAAGATTTTTTCTTTATGGATGTTTTCTTTCCTGGGTGTGTGGTTGGGCCTAGGCTGCTTGCAGTCCCAGGAGGGCTGACCTATGAAAAGAACATAGTTGTCACAAAACTGCTGAGAGAAAGGCCTTAAAATGAGCCGAACTGAAGACAAGGGTCTGAGGCATCTAATGTGCTTAAAACCAAAGATGTTAAAAGGGAATTGAGAGAAGAAACCAAGAGATCAGCCTCAGTTTCTCAGGGAAACTGAGAAAACAGAAGTGAAAGAAAACCTGGTCGGGAAACCCGTAGGTCACACCTGTTAAGATAATAACCCTATGCTCTTATCAATCAATAAGTGTTTATAATATTGTGTTACTAATGGTAATAGTTCTAATTTACGGAATTCCTACTATGTGATGGGTTTTAAAATATGCAATCCTAGTAAAAATCCTGCACAGTACAAATTATTCTTTCCATTTTATAAGTGAGGAAGCTGAACCTCAAAGGATAAGTGATTTGAGAAAGCCACACAGCTAGGAAATAGCAGTACCTGGATCTAGACCCAGATCTGTCTGGCTTCAGAGCCCAGGCCTTTTCTATTGTACAATATTTCCCCTTAAATTGTCATTAGCATCTGCTAATTCTGTCACTCTTTTAAGTTTCAAATGGTATTTATTACATGTCTTCCAGGTGCCTGGCACTAATCTAGACTTATTTAATTCTCACAACAACCCTATGAGGCAGGCACTACCGTTATTTTATTTCTACAGATTAGGAACCTGAAGCACAGAGAAGGTATGTAACTTGCCAAAGGTCACACAGCTGGCAAATGGCAGTATCAATATATTCTAATACATGTCTGTCTGACTTGAGGAGCCATGTTCTTAGCACACTCATATACTGCCTCTCCAGAGATACAGCAGACTCCCCAAAGGCCTCAAAGCACATTTCATTCTGTAGATGTCCTCAGAGTCAGCTTGAGGAACTGAGTGACCAGATCTGCGATATCTAATATAGTGCCCTCTCCTACCCCTTCTCTCTGTATTTCCTTACCCGACTTCACTTGTCTTCACAGCACGTATCACTTGCTGATATTATGACTTCTACACTTTTGTTCTTTGTCGGTCTCTCCCACCAGACTGTGAGCTCCTTGAAGACAGGGACTTTGGTTGGCTTGCTCTACACTCAGCCCATAGGATGGTGTCTGGAACATGGCAGGTGTTCAGAAATGTGGACAGGCTGAATCTGAGCCCACAGGTTCTTCTCCTGGACTTCTCTGACGACCTCCCTTTTAGGTTGAAACTGAACTGGACAGATTTTTCTGAAGGCCACCAGTGACCCACATGTCACCATAGCCAGAATATATTTTAATCCCCCAATTATTGGACCTCTCAGTAGCATTTGGCCCAGTTGACTTCCCCATTATTCATTCAACAAATATTTCTTGAGCATCACGTAGTGGTTAAGTGCACAGACTCTGAAGCCAGACTGCCTGAGCTTGAGTCTCCGCTCTGCCAATGGTTAGTTGTATGACTCTGAGCAACATACTTAACCTCTCTATACTTTCAATGTCCTCATCTATCAAAATGAAGATAATAAGAGTATTCATCACATTCAGTTGTTGGTGACAATTAAATGAGCTAATATTTTTAAAGCTCTTAGAATATACGATGTATGTATTTGTTAATTAAAGTCATAGCAGCTATGGGGGATATAACAGTGACCAAAATAGACAAAAACTCTGCCCTCGAAGCTTACCATCTAGTAGGAGAGATAGAAAATAAACAAAGAAATCCATAACTTCGCTGCCTCCTTCGCTTCTATCTAGCCATTAAATGTTGAAATTCCTAGACAATCCTTTTCTCTACTCCTTCTATTCATTCCTTCTTTCTTTCTCTCTCTCTCCCTTTCGCAACACCCTCTCTCTTTCTCTCTCTCTCTCTCTCTTTCTGTCTCTCTGTCTCTCTCTCTCTCTCTCTCTCTCTCACCCACCACCAGTGATCCCATCCATCTATTGTGTTCAGAGCAGAGCAGCCTGGCCCTGGCTTCAGACTGCCTCTGCTTGAATCTTGTCTCTGAAATTTACCAGCTGCATGATCCTGGATAACTCATTTAACTTCTCTGTACCTCAGTCTCTTCATCTTTAAAATGAAGATAATAAAACATCAACTTCATAAGGTTACCACGAGGATTAAGTTAGAGTTGTTAATCCACATAAATCTCTTAGGACAGCACTGGCACATAGTGAGTACCTAATAAACATTAGCTATTTTTATCTATATGTTAGAGTCCCACATCTCTCCTCTGAGTTCCAAACCACATATCCATCTGTTTTCTTGGCATCTCCAATTGGACATCTTGAAGACACCTCAAACTCGATATATCCAAAAGTCAAGCTCATGACCCCTTCACACATCCCAAACTAGTCCTCTTCTAGAGCTGTTGCCTTTATGAATAACACCATCAACCACACAGTTACACAAGTCCTATCCTTGTCCCTTCCTCTCACTCAGTCCCCATAGCTAATCCATCAGCTAGTCCTGTACCAACGAGTGTAAGGAGTTTAGCATCATGGTTAAGAACAGAGACTTTGAAGCCAAACATGGTTAAAATCCTAGTTCTACCACTTATTAGCTGTGTAGCCAGCCCTCCCTGAGTCTCAGTTTCTTCACCTGCACAATAGGGACAATAATGGTATATATCTCATTGGATTGTTGTGAGGCTTAAATGATTATCAATGTCTTAGAACAGTGCCTAGGATATGGAAAGCACTCAATAACTGTTAGATGCTTTTTTAAAATTAATGTGGTTTTTTTTTTGGTAGCTGTAGCCTTGTGACCATCCCTCCATGTGTTTCTTTCTTCTGTAGAAGTAGAACTGCAGGAAATGAATGTGTGAAATGCTAGTGGTGAAATCTGTATGGTAAAGCCACAGGTGACCTTAAATCAAACAGAACAGCACAGATGGCACAGACCCTCATCTATATTCCATATTTGTTAGAGGGAGATTGGTCCCGACCTGGTACATGGTGAAACCTGTCACTTAGAGGAGACAGAAGCCAGCCCAGAGTAAAATGACTTGAAACTTTAATTCAAAGTGAATTTAATTTAATTTATTAAATGAATACCTACTATGTGATAGACACTGGGGGGATAAGTGAATCAAACCCAGGCCTGTCCTCAAAGACATCACAGGATCTGAAGACTCGACAAGAACTGTGGAGGTTTCAAGGCACAGCGCCACTCCCCCCGGCCCCCGACAGGCCATGACCTAAGTGAGTCACTGAAGATTGCTCAGCACCAATTCCCTCATCTCTGCAATTGGACAATTGCTGGACAAATATCTCTATTAAAAACCTCACTTATCTGCTTCAGAACCCCTGCCCTGAGAAACAGATCACAATCCCAAATCTTGAGTCACACAGGCCAAGGGTCAAGTCCCAGCTTTGCCACTTAGTAGCTGAGTAACTTGGAGGTAGTCATTAAACCTCCTTAAGCCTCATTGCTTCATTTGTACAATAGAGTTAATAATAGTACCCACCTCACAGAACTGTGGAGGAGTAAAAGAGCTCATCCATACAAAGCAGTGAAAACAGTACAAAGATTAAGATCTTCATTCCTATTGGCCATTATCCTTAACTACAAGTATACACAAATACTCTGAGAAGGAATGGAAAAGGCCATAAGAATGTTCATATCTTGAAAACAGGGAAAAATGTTCACAAGAGAAAATACTGTCTAATGTGCAAAAGCTCTGATCACAGCCCAGGTTTATTACACAGTACCCAGCTGGTCATAACAGGGCTCCCAGTGTGAAAAGTGGAGCTAACATAGGGGCTTAAAATAATGAGATTAGAGGTCAGAAAGTCCTGGCTTTGAACCCTACTTTGTATTCCAAGGACAGCTTTCTAGAGGTGACAGATTTTTTCCACACTAGTTTACAGTTCAGATATGCTGTCATTAGGGAGAAAGTGGCCCTGGGTTGGGGGTCTCGTGGGGAATATAACCAGGATTTTCAGACTTCTTTGGTGGTGGGGCAGGAATAGCATGGTTTTTCACTCAGTTTTGTTATGGTTATTGTTTTGTTTGTTTGCAAGCAGGCAGTGTAGGGTAATTGCTATGAGTATGGTCTCTGGAGCCAGACTACCTAGGTTCAGATTCCAACTCTGCCACTTACTTGCTCTGTGACCTTGGGCAAGTTACTTAGCTTTTCTGAGCCTCAGTTTCACCATTTACCTAATAGTAATAATAATACACCTCACAGGATTGCACTGAGGATGAAACAAGATCCCATATATAAAAATCATCTAGTCCCATGTCTGGCACTCAATTAGCTGACAGCTCTACCATGCAGATGAGGTACTGAGGAGGGAGAAGGCTGACAAATCGTCTTTACCCTAAAGCCTGTCCTCAATAGTGCTTAAAATTCTATGAGTACAGCCTCATACCTTCAGTTAATTTCTTCAGATGTTTTCTATCGAAGGCAAATACACCTGGAAGAAGCCACACCTCAACTGGAACCAAACTGAGCAGAGATTGGGTGAATGGCAGCTAATGGTCAGGCACAGAGCTGGGGTGGTCACCAAGGAGAGAGGGACCCTGAAAAGAGGTAAGCTGGTATCAGAAAAGAACTTCACCAACCTCTCAACAGTACGTGCAGATGCCCTGGGTGCTGTGGGACGATTGGAAGGGTCCCTGTGCTAGGTGAAGGTCCAGGTACCCACTTGCCAAATTCATCGCTTGTAAAATTATGAGATGGAGTGATAATGTGCAATATTTCCCTCTACATGTGCAGAGTTTTCTTAATCAGCTTGTCTTTGCACCATTAATTTTTATTGCTTGTTCTCTCCACACCCCCAGTAGCTCTGCCAATGGGCACATCAGCCTGGCACTTCCAATCTTATTCCTACAAAGACTATTTCCAAAAACTTGCATTGTACAGTCTACTCACCCCTAACTCTGGTAGGTCCCAAGTAAGCAGAATTTTGTTCAACTAGCAGTTTTTAGACGTTTCTGGGATCCTTTCTGGTACAGTGGAAGGAAACTGGGCTGACTAGCTAGGGATTTCTAAGTTTGAACCTCAGTGTTGCTGTGATCTTGGCGAAGTTGCCTAAACTCTCTGAATCTCAGTTTCTTCCTCTTTACAATAGGTATCATGACACCCACTGCAGATGATGGCTGTGAGGATGAAAGAGTACGGCACGTGTAAATATGCCCTTCGCAGAGACTGCCCCTTCTAGGTCCTGGAATCATTTAGCATGTAATGGGGGATGAATAATGGATAGGGGGCAGTGAGCAGAGCCTGGAGGGAAAAGGGGAATAATAGAAAGGGGTGCAGGTGTGAATAGAGGAGTGATGGGGGAGTGTACCACCTGATAGTTTCCATGTCCCCTGTGAAAGAAGAGAAGCCACCGAGTGCAAGAAGGTGGGGGTGGGCAGGAGGCTGGAGGAAACTCGGGATCAATCGTTAGTGCTATTTTCACATGTTGATTGATATAGCTGTTGGCTCCTCACTCCAGTGGCCTCACTGCCCACGGCTCTAGACATTTCCTTCTGCTCCAGAAAACCTGCTTGGATTAGGCACAGCATGGATACTCCATGACAAACATTGCACATGTAGCCGCTACTCTTCCCAATTGCCTTGTCCCAAAGATTAATTTGGCCCCACCCAGAGCTCTTCCAGACACCTTGTATGCTGTGGCTTATCATGAATTTTTCTCTTCCACTGTCCTAATGTCTATGAATGCAGTGAACAATTAGCAGGTCTGTTTGGACTGGAAGCTTCCTGAAGGTAGGATCACGCTGGTGTAGTTCTCTCCATGGAGAAGGCAGAAGCACAGAGACTCCTTGACAGCACTGCCTCCTGTCATCCTCTTTTCTACAACTTGGGGGCAACACAGAGGCCCATAAACCCCTCTTTGGCTTGTCCTCATCTTTTCCACGTGTTGAAATGTGTCTATTAAATTTTTCTGTCTCCCTTTCTTCTCTCTCCTCTTTTCTCCTCCTCCACTTCCCCCTCTTCTATCTCTTTGGTTCTGTCTTTTTCTGTTTCTCCACCTCTTTCCCTCTTTAAATAAAAATCTCAATAAATATCTCTTTCCATCTATCTCTCTGCCTTGTATGTGTATCTCTCTCTATATATATACAGATATAGATATGCAGTCTTTTATATAAATCTTTATATTTCAGTCTTTCTTGCTCTATCAGCCTCTCTCTCTCTCTGTCTCTGTCTCCCTCTCTCTCTCTCTCCCTCCCCCTTTCTCTTTCTCCACCTCTCTCTCTCTCCCTCTCTCTTTCCTCACTGATGCTAACTCTTTCACCCTGATAGAGTGTTTCTCAGGATTCCTTGAACGCTGTGGAATTCCCTCACAACAGACGGAGAATGTGAGAAAGTGCTCGAAGGAGGTGGCAGTGGCTAGGGCTGAGGAAGATTTATTGCTGCCAGAGAAGGAGAAAGAAGGGGCTTTTCTTCCCTCCATCTACAAATGGCCTGAAACAAGTCCTTTGGAATCAGGCCCCTTCCCCTCAACTACCCAGCTTCAAAAGAGGCCCTGCCATCTGTAGCAGCCCCTCTGCCCCATGAGCAATAGGCTGCCCTCCAGGCTGCAGTACAGTGAAAGAAGCCTGGAAGGTGGATGTCATAACAGACCAAGGGGGGCTGTGGGAGCTGGTCTAGGGGGCATTACTAAGGACACGGGAGAGGATATATTTCCATACATTTGGCCCCAGGACCTTTTCCACTTGTCCAGTGTTCCCATGAACATACTCAGAAAATATCCCAAGGACTCCTGATGTAAGAGACATAATATCTGAATCAAGCCTTCCCCCAAATGCCTCCTTATGTCACCCTAAACTGCCATTCTCATCCTCACCCCCTGACCCAGGCATTTGGCTTATAGAGAGGCTCAAGCTTCAGGCAGGAGGCATGCCTGTGACCTTTATGAGCTCCTCCAATGTTGGACTCCTCTGATCATATGCTATGTTTAGGTTCAAACCCTGTTTTGCACACAGTTCTGCTTCCCCCCATCAACCCCGGGGTGGTAGTGTGAAAAGAACCCTGAAATTGCAGCCAGAAGCCTTAATTTGCAGTTCCAACTCCCACAGCCCTCCTCTATTGCTACAGTGGTCCCCAGTGGTTTTAGGAAGCATCTCCCAGCTGAAAAACCCTTTCAAAAGGTATATATAGGACTTGAGGATACGGGGAGGGGGAAGGGTAAGCTGGGACCAAGTGAGAGAGTGGCATGGACATATATACACTACCCAACATAAAATAGATAGCTAGTGGGAAGCAGCCGCATAGCACAGGGAGATCAGCTCGGTGCTTGGTGACCACCTAGAGGGGTGGGATAGGGACGGTGGGAGGGAGGGAGACACAAGAGGGAAGAGATATGGGGACATATGTATATGTAAACCTGATTCACTTTGCTATAAAGCACAAACTAACACACCATTGTAAAGCAATTATACTCCAATAAAGATTTTTTTTAAAAAAAGGTATATATGTTGTGTGTGTGTGTGTGTGCCCCAATTATTGACTCATTTTCATTACAGTGTTAAACTATGAACTATGTACAAAAAGAAGACAGGCTGCAAACTCCTGATGCTTATAGCTGATACCCAATTATAACGCTGAAACAAAGTTCCAAATGAAGTGTAAAACAAAACTACAAAACCAATAAAAATCAAATGAGCAACAATGATTTTAACAAGGTGGATGATGTTGTTTTCCTAAAATTAAATTGCTGTTCAGATCGTGACTGCAGTCCTGACTGGGATACAGGTTCTTTTGAGTTTGTCGTGCTGTATTGCTGCGTGCCAGGCAATGACTCAGCTCCCACATCACTTTTTTCCTATTAGATCTACTGCTAAACTGTCATTCCTACAGCCCTCAGGGACATCATTTGGCCTTCACTGGGACTAAGCCATCATTTATGTATTAAGTCTTCCTATGTTCTTTTCTCATTAGTCCTTGACAATGCAAGTAGGACAATATGAAGTTAATGAGATCTTTTATACAAAATGTGGCAGAGACTGCTAGTTATCTACCCCACAAACCACCCCCTTCCTCCCATAATGTGCCCAACTAAAACGCTATATTCCCTGGCCTCCCTTGTAGGTAGGTGTGGCCATATCACAAAGCTCTGGCCAATGAGATATAAGTGGAAGTGTTATTTGGGATTTTTTGGAGATCTCCTAAAAGGTATGGGGGATGGCCTTTCTTTGCCCTTTCCTTCCTATTACTGCTTGAAATGAGCAAGTATTAGCTGGAGCTATAGCAAGCAAGTTGGATCATGAGGATGAAGGATGGCACAGAAGACAGCTGGGAATTACAGTCCCTAACAACTTCAGGGAGCTACCATATCCACATATCCGATCCCTGGACTTCTTTGACATGATAGAGAATTAACCTATCTTGTTTAAACCACTATTTTAGATGGCTTTTTATGTTACATGCATCCTAATCTGATCCTAATACACCAAGGCAGATATAAATGAGGATCCAAAAATTTTATGGCTACCCTTAATTTTGTAAGGTAGCCATCCAGATGGATGGCTCAGAATAGGCTTATATCATTCAGTTTAGATTTTCATTGTAATAAAAACACAATTTAAAAATTATCACAGAAAACACTTTAAACCCTAAGAATATTCCATACCCCAAGAGATTGCCAGAAGAAACTTTGGCTTAGTAGTTATGACCCAGAAAGGATCTAGGAACCTAACACTCAGGTGATGAACTTCTATTGAGGATCACCTGACCTTGAGTTTGTGTCTCAGGCTAGCAAAGGGCTAAGTGGGAAACTTAGAAGAAAAGGGGACAAGTGTAGGGGAAGAAGGCAAACAGAAGTCCCATCCTACTGAAACCTACTCCCCAGCCTTCTGTCAGACCCAGCTCCCTTTGTCTTTGCCCCACATAGCTTCACAGAAGACCGCTCCTGACGGAATGAGAAACCATAAGCCAAGAGGGTGACTGTCATTGCTTCCTAGAACGCCAGGGGCATCAAGCAGGTGACAGGAAGGTTGGAGCCAAAGTGCTAGCCAGGAAGGGTCAGCTTTCTATCCCTCCATGGGGCCCCAGCTGCTGGACTTAGCCATGGCCCTGGAAACTTGACTCCTGTGACTGAAATCCCCATGCTAATTTCAAATTTAGCCCTGGGCCTTGGGCCACTTCATAAACTGCCTCCTCATTTGTTCCCCTCCCCACCACCGCCTCAGAGTTCAGGGCCAGAATTTGGTAGAAGAGGGGCGGCTATGAAATATGAACCTCAGTTTGGCCTGCTTATCCTGTCTTCAAAAAATAAATTTTAATCAAGTCACTAGAGAGAATTCCTCCTGCCCTCACCACAACTCTTTCTCTCTCTGCTCCCTTTGACCCCCTTCCACTCCCACCACCCTTTCTGCCTTCCTGGAGTCCTTGCCCTTGGCCAGCCTGCCTTCCCTTCCCCTGCAGGCTTCGCTGAGCCCCACAGGGTGAAGGAGTGGAGAAAGCAGGTGTTTGGGCTACAGAATGAAAGTTAATCTCGGATCTGCCACTAACTAGCTGTGAGATCCAGGGCAAGTCGATTCAGTCCTCTGAGTCTGTTTCCACTCCTGGGAAATGGGGCTAGTAATTCTCCTAATAAAGCTGCCATCATGATTTAACTGAGATAAAATGTGTAAATGGTCCCAACACCTAGTAAGGGCTTTCAATCAACATGCATGTGTGTGTGTGTGCACATGCGTGCATAGCCCCCACTAGCCATAGCTATTCCCCAAACCTGACCCTCTTCCTCTGCTGCCAGCCTCAGTGAATGGCACCTGCTGCCAGCCAGAAAGCAAGGAATCATTTCTGACTCATTCCTATACCTTGTCTTCCACCTTCAATCCATCACCAACCAAATCCTGTCAATTTTACCTCCCAGTCTAGGTCAGATACTGTCCCATAATGCCATGCACCTCTGGCACTGCTTTGAAAAGTTGCAGTTTTACATAAATGGCTGTGATCATTCATGCTCATCTCTTTTCTCATTACTGTATTCCCAGTGCCTGGCACAATGCCAGTTAGGTGCTTAATAGATATTGTTGAATAAATGAATGAGGTAGAGGTAAGCCATTTGAGATTCAGAAAAGTTAAGAAACTTGCCCAGTCACACAGTAAGCAGCCAAGCAAGGATCTGAACTAAGATCTGTCTGATTCTGAAGTTGGTGCTCTTAACCATAGTGTTAGCAGTGGTGAGACCCCTATAGCAACAGGGTGGGACATGGTACAGGTATGAGGTAGGGCAGGAGGGCTCTAAAGTAACCTTTTGTATATTTTTGCTTGGGGACTGGACTTGAACTCTTTCCCTTTCCTGGTTAGGGACTGCATCAGTGTAAGTCTGGATCAGGATTCTAATCTGGTCAAGATGGGGTCTTCACCCTTTTCTATGTCCATGCCACAGTGATGTGGGCATAGTGTGTGTGTGTGTGTGTGTGTGTGTGTGTGTGTGTGTGTGTGTGTAAGGATCAAGGAAAAGAGACAGGCCAAGACCTGGTAAAATGGAGCAAGATATGGATCAATACAGAGGCTCCCTGAAGCCTGAAGGCCTTAGGGATGGGGAGTTAGCACCACCTGGTGGACTCCAGGCTGATTTCAAGTAAAAAATGAGTGGTGAGGAAAGTGTTGGAGAGTCTGGGCTGAAAATGCAGAAGCAGAGTCGGAGTAGAATTATATTCATTATTGTGACCTTATGGTACTAGATGCTAGTTTAATCCTCACACCAACCCAGATCAGGAACCAAAGACCAGAGTGGTTAAGTGACTTGCTTGAGATCACACAGCTAAGGAGTGACAGAGCTAGGACTTGGACCCAGGTCTGCCTCTCTGGAGCCCACCTTCTTTCTACTATGCCATATGTTGTATGATGAAACCATGAGGATGAGCATAGGAAGGAAATTTTAAGGAAGAACAGAAGTTAAATCTCAGGTCAGTTCTGCTCAAGAAAACACTAAGCCACAGGCCTCTGGGCTCTGACGCTCCCAGGCTCCCTCTCAAGCTGCTGATAAACAGCTGGCAATAATGTTAAGATGAGCTGTCATGTCCTGAGGGCCTACTACACTAGCCCAGTACCCTATCCCTATGCCATTCCCCTCACTCTGCTTCCTATTTGCAGCAAGTTCTTGATGACTTAGTGTCTCAAAATGTTAATGGCTACTCTCTTGGATCCTTTTCTGCCCTGGCATCTCTAGGCAAGAAAAATAAGAAAGTTTAGGAAATCCAAAAATCTTAGGAATTTGGATTAAATTAAGTTAAATTAAATTAAAAATATTGAGTGTCTATTCTAGTCTGGTCTTGTGGTCTTTAAGGTTATGAAATAGACATGTATCTGAAATATTTAGCTCCTGGCTCTACCACTTACCAACTGTGGGGTCTTAGGGAAGTCACTTCCTTTCTCTGATTCTTGGGTTCCTAATCTGTAAATGGAGATAGCCATTCCTTCAGGGGCATTGGGAAAATTAAGGGAGCATGTATACACAATAGTCTAGCATAGAACTGGCACATGCAATGCTATTATCAATGACCAGCCACATCCAGTGTAATATATCCTGTTCTAGCAGATCTTAATAGTTATCAATAAAATGTTAAAGGACTCTATTTATTTTTCATTAATATATTTCACTATAAACACAATTAACAATCTTATTCTATCTATTAAGATACAATCCCTAAGGAACCCAATGACTAAACTTCTGAGTGATCAAACTCCTGAGGGAGCAGTCAGTCTAACTGGGACAAAGATGGGTTGGAAAGGTATAAGCACTTTCTGTCAAAGGTCTGTTCTTAGACTCAGAAGAGCATGCAGTCCTAATAAGGGCTTTCATACACATTAATTTTCAAATAGATGAAATACATTAAACATTACACATGATAGGGAAACTGTGATTCATTTTTAAAACAGAAAGAAAATAAATGGTCAGAAAGGCCTACAGTCTCATCCCTGAAATATGTCAGTATCAAGATTTATAAATTGACAGGCTTGGTTTTCTCATGATCACTGGATGCTTGGCACACATATTAGCTGAAGAGATCTGTGAAAACCTCATCTAGCTGAATGTTAGAGACCACACTTGAGTGTTTTATCTTGCTAGAAGAAGATAGCAGATGGCACTCTGGAGGCTTCCAATGATCACAGCTGGGCCTATGGGCTTTGAGGATGACATGGGCAGGGAACTCCTGGGTTGGATGAACCCATAGCAAGACATACGATTGAAACTGCAGTACCACAGCCACCAGAGACATTAGTAACAACTTCAGGGGGCACTATTTACAGATACCATGGAATGAATGATGACTCCTTGTGGAGTTGTGCAGTGTGGTGGTCCTATGCAGAACAAGAGAGGAAAGGGGAAGATATCCTAGGTAAACAGGTAGACAATACATTGTCTAGACTGTGTGGCTTGTCTGGCTTGGCCAGAGTCTAGCCTAACTATCCAGGCCAGTCCATGGCTCTGCTTGGTGGGTGGAGTTATCTGCTTGGTATGTCTGGAGTTATCAGTCCCTCCAGAGTGGTCAGTGTTTCTAGTTTATCAGTATGTCCAGAGTGTTCTTTCTGTCTGGCAATCTCAACCATTGGTCATACCTCTGGATATCTCCTGTACCTTTCCTAGGCCTGTATGATGTTTCTCCAGCTGGACATACAAACTGAGGGTAGTCATGGTTAAGCTTGGAGCAGGGAAAGACTTGGGGTGGTTCAACAATTCCTTCTGGGGCTCAGGGTCCTTTGGCCCTAGCAGTGTCCCATTAGCCTGGCCCCTTAAAGGAACTGTCTCTACTGTGAGGCAGGGATATACATAAGCCAGCTTCAGAGGGAGACCCAACCCACTCCAGCGTGTACTCCAGGTGACTTGGGCAAAAGGGCTCCCTCTCCCTCAACCACAGCTTCTCCCCAAACCAGCCTTTCACCCCAATGCAGCCTTGCCTGCTCCACGACCTCTATGGACCCAAGACCTGCCTTCTGCAACCTTTCCACCTTTGTACAGAAAGGACAGGTTAGGGCAGCTCTATGATAGTCACAGCCATCCAGTCACAAGGGAGCAGAGTTCTAGAGTCAGATACTGTGGATTTGAGGTGCTTCTTTGCCACTTACCCAGCTGTATGACCCTGGGCGAGTTGCTTAACTTCTCTAAGACTTTATTTCCTTGTCTATAAAATGGGGGTAATAATAGCATCTACTTTGTGGAGTTGTTGATAGGATTAAAAGAGATAATCCATGTAAACTACAGCATAACCTTGGGCAAGTTACTTAGCTTCTCTCTTCCTCAGTTTACTCGTCTTTAAAATAGAATGAATAATAGTATCTATCTCATAAGGATGTTATGAAAATTAAGTGAGTTAAAATGTGTAAAGCACTTGAAGCAGGGATAGTTACAGAAGTGCTATATAGGTGTTTGTTAAATAAATCAATGTCAGATTGTTCTTCATTCACTCTGCAAATATCTATCAATTACCTATTATATGCCAGACATTGTTCTTGTCCCTAGGGATGCAGAAATGAACAAGATTTCTTACTTTTGTGGAGCTCAGAGTCCAGTGAGGTAAGACAAACAATAAATAAGCTAACAATAAAATACACAAGGCAAATATAAAATAATTTCCAGGGAGAAATGAAGCAAGGTAATAGGAAAGAGAGTGATGGGGAGAAGGTGTGGGGCAGTGTTTCATAAGGTGGTCAGAGAAGGCCTTTATGAGACGACACTTAAGCTGGGACCTGAGTATAAAAACAGAGAGCCAGATCTTGGGAGACAGGCAAAGGGAAGAGATAGTGCAAAGGTCCTGAGGTATGGTTGGAATAGAATAAGGGGAAGAAAAAGTAGCAGGAGATGAGGGCAAAGAGGGAGACAGAGGCATGATCATGTAGGACCCCGGGGCCAAGTAAAGGAGTTTAAGTTTTATTATAAACACAATAGGAGACCAATTTCATAGTCCACTGCTCATTTTACATAGGGGAAACCAAGGCCCAGTGATGGGAAGCAATTGTCCAAGATCACACAAAGAATTAGCAGCAAACCTGGGATTAAGACCAATCTTCCCTCATTCCCCAGCATCATGCATTTGATTCCTGGTCACATCATATTCTGTACAAATTATATCATAGCATAACATTGCAGATTCATTGAATACAGTTTTCATGAATGAAATTGATGACCTGAGAATGGGTTTCAGGTCATTTATTCATCAAGTCCTACTGAGCACATAATAGTGCTCAGCCCCATGCTAGATACTGACGATGGGTAAGCAGCACAGAGTTTCTGCACAGAGAGGCACTGAAAGCTGCCAGCCCAGCCCCTCTTTTTCAGGTCTCCTGGTAAAGGACAAGGAATTTTTACATTGGTAGGTAGGATGTGGGAGTCTGGCAGAAGGAAACTGGAACTTGGTCTCGTACACAAGCAGGCAGATGAAATATCTATCCTCTGGACGTCAATTTGACATAGGGAATGAATTATATGTTCATTGCCTTCTCAAGGGAACTAAAGGAACAGCACTTATTTGTAAGGGAATGCTATCTCACATTGCAGAGTCCAGTATTAGCCAAAGAGAAAACAGCAGCCTTGTGCTGGTTTGTTCAGACTCTACTTCTATAATGCTCCACTAATTCAATCAAGCCCACCTGGGACATCCTGTAATTCCCTTCCCAGAGCTTAAATAATCTGGTATTTTCAAAAAATATTATAATACTTATTTATAACAAAAGGTAAATAAGTTTAGAGTGCATAAGAAGGACAAACAATTTGGCTTACAAAATAGTGGTTTATGACATGTATTCTTCTGGGGTTAAATAATATATTTACTTTGTAAATCGTTAAGAGAAATTATAAGATTATAAAGAAGAGATTTAAAATTACCTGTAACCCCACAACCAATTTTTGTTTTTAAAGCGCCGTTTCTAGGTGTGAATTGTAGGGAATTCAGTTGATTGTCTTATATCTGTTTGTTTATTTATTTAATTTTTGGCTGTGTTGGGTCTTCATTGTTGCATGCAGGCTTTCTCTAGTTGCGGCGAGCAGGGCCTACTCTTTGTTGCGGTGCGGGGGCTTCTCTTGTTGCGGAGCACGGGCTCTAGGCCCACGGGCTCAGTAGTTGTGGCGCATGGGCCCAGCTGCTCCGCGGCATGTGGGATCTTCCTGGACCAGGGCTCAAACCTGTGTCCCCTGCATTGGCAGGCAGATTCTTAACCACTGCGTCACCAGGGAAGTCCCACACAACCAACTATTAACTTTATAGTTTTTCTACTGTCCTTTCCCATACATAGAAAAAAGTTAAACAATTAAGATTATATTATATATACAAATGTATACCTTGTTTTCACTCTAAAATTGTGAATATTTTACCAAATCTTTAGATATTCTCAAAAAAACATGATTTCACTAATCCCTGTATAGTATTCCAATAAAAATACATGCTGCAATTTATATAGTCCACCCCTACTGTAGCAGTCCCCAAAGTGTGAAGATACTGTACCATTTGCTTAAAAAAATAAAATAATATTTAACAAAAAGTGTTCCATCATCAAATAAGTTTTCAAACTCCGGTTCAAACAGAAATTTATAAGTTTCTTTTCAGCAAGACTAATCTCAGAGCCTTATTACATCAATATGTATTGGACTCTCCAAGGGAATGTGGTATGCGGCATTTCCTGTTTGTTCATTTATCTCTTTATATGTGGAGCATTTCACTGGATCCATGCTCTATAGAACATAGTGAGATACCACCACAGTGTAGACATTTAGGATGTTGCAGTGTTTTACAAATCATTTTGCCATAACCATACTTGTATAGACAGCTTTGTGCACTCATCTGGCTTTCTCTCTAGGAGAGGTTCATTGGACAGAAACTATTGGGGAAAAAAACCAGAGTTCTGATTCTGCCCTGTCTAGCTTTTTTGCCGGGTCTCGATGGACCCCACCTCACAAGGGACCCCAAGAAAAAGAGTCTTGGTATGAGTTTCTTTCTGAACATCTCAAGGTCTGCCTCTCTGTAGTAGAGGTCTGTCCGGTTTTCTTTTAATAATTTTTTAACATCTTTATTGGAGTATAATTGCCTTACAATGGTGTGTTAGTTTCTGCTTTATAACAAAGTGAATCAAGTTACACATATACATATATCCCCACATCCCCTCCCTCTTGCATCTCCCTCCCACCCTCCCTATCCCACCCCTCTAGGTGGTCACAAAGCACCGAGCTGATCTCCCTGTGCTATGCAGCTGCTTCCCACTAGCTGTCTATTTTACGTTTGGTAGTGTATATATGTCCATGATTTTTTTATTTTAGAATGATTTTAGGTTTTAGGTAAAAACCTGGAAGATAGTGCAGAAAGTTCCCATACACTCAACATCTACTTTCCCCTATAATTAACATCTTATATTAGTATGGCACATTTATTACAATTAGTGAACCAGTATTCATATATTACAATTAACTAAAGTCCATGCTTTGTTCATATTTCCTTAGTTTTTACCTAACGTCCTTTTTCTATGCCAGGATCCCATCCAGCATACCATATTACATTTATCAGATCTTCCTTGTTTTTGATGGCTTTGAAAGTTAGGTATTTTGTAGAATGGCTCTCATTTGGGATTTGTCTGATGTTTTTCCCATCATTAGACTGTGGTAATGTGTCAGAGGTCAAGTCAGAAGTCAAGTGCCATTCTTATCACATCATATCAAGAGTATACAATATTAGTATAACTTATCACTATTGATGTTAACCTTGATCAACGGGCTTCAGATACTGTTTGTCAAGTTTCTCCACTGTAAAATTACTCTTTTCTCCCTTCTTATACTGTACTCTTTGGAAGGAAGTCACTGCACAGAGCCCAGACATAAGGAGCGGGAGCTATGCTCCATTTTGGAGGCCATTTTCAAATAGAAGATAGAGTTATTTATTTGTGCATTCATTCTTTGAATGATTTTTTGGGTCCATATATTGTTCAGCGTGTCATGGATTAAATGTATTAAATCCAGTCCTTCTCCTCTAAGACCTTAATATCTATTTGGACACGTGGTCCAGGGATGATATCATATAGACAAAATGTAGCATTGACAACTGTGAAAGGTGTTTGCTTAGAATTCAGAACTCCCTCACGTTATAGAGAAAAGCAGGTATCAAAAAGGTATATGATAATAAGGGCATTCACTTCCCAGTAAAACAAGCATAACTGGTAAAGTTTTTAAAAAGCAACCATTTAAAATGTTCTCAAAATTGTCCTAAGGCAATATAACAAGTGAAGAAATATTTATTTAAGAAAATCTACTAAATCTTGGTAAGAACACTGAGAGTCTGTGGCACTTGAGCCATAACCCACTCCCTCCCTATCCCCTCTCCAGCTGAGCCTGACAGGGCTCCTTCTCCTTTCAGCTCCCAGTCAAGGGACTCAGTTTCTCACCAGGAGGAGCAGGACTCCAGCATTTATTATCCCCCCTCCCCAGCTATGAGTTGCAGAGGCCAAATTCCTGGTAAGCATGGCCAAGAGGAATGGTGAAGGATCCTTTCCTTCACCCAATCCCCAGGCATAGGGCAGAGGCTCTACCCCAAGCATCACTGGATACGAATACAGGGGCCCCAATTGCCCTTGACCCCACTTCCTCACAGGGCAGCGATCCCACACTGGGAGAGGCAAGCAAAGAAGAACAGAGACTACTGCCCCCACCAAGCAGCTTCATCATAAAGCATGGGTGTCATTCCAAGAAAAGTGGTCCATTGTCCCACACCAGCTCTGGAGCTGTGGCTCAGAGATTTTTGCCCAGTGGCAGGGGCAAAAATTATGAAGGAATGACTGATTCTTGGAAAACACATTTTAATACACTACCAGAGTCACAGTCCTAGAAGAAGAAAGATATATAAGCAGTAATCAGGCCTCATTATCTCACAGCTCACTGAACCCCACCTCCATTGACACACACACAGAAGGTCCAAGAACAGCCCATCCTTTGGGAGTGAGAGTCCTCTGTGGGCTCAGTCACAGGTCAAAGTGCTACCACCCTAGAGAGCAGTGAAGGGGTGGCAGACCTAAAGTGGGACCACACATCTCCAGCCTGGGGTTCTACATGCTTGATTACCTTTTTCGTATGTCTCTTCTGGTGCTCCTTATTTTCTGCCTTATTAGTTTAAGAAATGGGGCATGGACTGTGAGGAATAAATGAGCTCATGGAAAATCCCTTTAGCCTATAACTGGCGCACAGTAGGTACCTAATAAATGGTAGCCATTATTACCTCTCCTACTAGATTAAATTTCCTTCAGACTGCAATTCTTATTCTAGGTAAGCAGTTCTCAATCTCATGAAAACTGTTCTCCTTTTTTAATAAATACACTTTATGACATCTCCATTATTATCCTGAAATGAAATTCACAGATGAAACCCACCTACACACATGACTTCAAAAATATCAGTATAATGCTCTATGATGTGAAAAAATGAAATGAAAATAATTTATAATTATTCACATATTTATGTAACATGTAAATCTCAGACATTGACAACAGTAGAACACATAAGATGAAGTGGTCAGTATGAAATCACCAAGGAAACACCAATTACAAATGCAGACTGATACAGAAATGCTGTATCAGTGACTAATACTCCGAATGTTATTGATGTTGCTAACATGATTTTTCAAAATGGAGAAAAACTTATATAGTCCCTAAGAAAAGAAGTATAATTCCCTCTCAATTTACACTGTAGCTTGGTTCCTGAGAAATTCAATGTCTACCAAAACACCTTATGTCATGTAAAACAGATTTTGATTCTAGGCTCCGATAATTTATAAGCAAGTTTTTCACCTACATAAATGTCCAGCAGGACATTTGAAAGTCTAGTGACACACAGGAGCATTTTTCATTATGAGGACTGTCCTACAATTGTATTCCTGGATTCTACCTGCTACATATCAATAAGAGCCCCCACTAACTCTGAAGTAATACTTAGGTTATGATATATTCTCATTGAGAAGCTTTGGAATCACTGATCCAAAGCTGAAATCATAAGCAAAAATGTGTGTGTGCACAAGTGCAATGTTGATTCATGCCTGCGTGGCGGTGCATAACTTTCATATTCTCAAGGAAGTCCATTATCCAAAAAGGACTAAGAATGCCTGCAGGGATCCTGCAGAATACAGCTGTGTCCTCATCCCCACAATGCACTCAAACAATATAGAAGTATGTCACTGAATTGGACAGGGTAATGTAGGTGTTGCCCAGCAGCATGAGGTGAGTGTGAGGTTAGCTCAGTTGGCTGGCAGAACAGAACATGCCTCTGCAGGGAGTCGTGTAGTTTATTGTTTAAGAGGGCTGGCTCACATTGCCTATTATTGTACAGCTCGATATATGGAGACTTAATCCCTCTTCTTGCTGCTTCCTCCTTCCCCAACCAAATAAAACTTTTGTTTTTACAACCAATCACATTCAAAGGTTCATTAGAGTAATCCTTTGGTTAAGGCCCTGAGACTCCAAGAAACTCCTGAAAACATGCACATCTATTTCTTGAGTGGAGCACCACAGCAGTACTTCATCCAGCACAATGCCACCATGCTGGAGCAGGTATTCAACTAAGGAGTGGTGAGCAAAAGCAAAGAGTAAGGCACTGAGGGCTGGGCCACAGGATAAGGAGGTGACTGAAGGCTGGATTGGGAGGCAGGCAGAGAAATGTCAGGAGAATGGGGGTGAAGGTACTGCCCAGAGAGAAGGGGAAACCTATGAAAAGGAATTTTCAACAATTTACACCAGCCTGTTCTGATCAATTAAAAAGCCAGCCACTTAGGCTTCAAATACTAGTTACAGTGGTTAAGTGAGCAGGCTCTGCACTCAGAAGGTTTAGGTTCAACTCCTACCTCCACCATGTACTGTGTAACCTCTTTGTGCCTCAGTTTCCCCTTTTGTACACTGGAGAGGATGATAATACTTACCTCTTAGAGTTATTAAGAAAATCAAGACATGTAAAGGGCTTAGAACAGTGCTGATGCACTTAATAAGTGTTAGCTTTTAATGTGTACCTACTGTAAACAGCACCTAGAACCCTATGTGTACGTTGCTTTGAAAGAAGGAAGAACCTGAGGATATTGGTCTCACCGACCCCCTTTTGGAGGGTCTATGATTGGCATCTTCTTACTTTTAACATTCAACAGATACTTTGTGCCAAACCCCACTCCAGGTGCTGCGAAGGCTGTAAAGATGAACAAGCTAGCTCCATGGCTTCAATGATTACTTACATCTAACAGCTCTCAAATCTATAGCTCCAGCTCAGACGTCTTTCCTGAGCTCCACAGATGTCAACAGATTCTTGCCGAACCTTTCCACTCAAAATGCCGACATGTACCTCCATGTCACTATGTCAATGAGAAAACTCACTTCCACACACCTCCCAAACCTGTCTATTCCCCTGTGTGCTTTACAGAAGTTAATGGCACCATTATGCACCCAGTCAACCAAGCTAGACACCTAAAAATCATCCTTGAAGCCTTGTTCACTCCTGACATCTCCTCATCAAACTAAAGCAATTGATTCTACCTACTAGATACCCCTCAAATACACCCATATCTCATAATACCCCCCTACAACTACTTTAAGCCAAGCCAAAAGATCAAGGGAAATTGAAAGTCACATTCTCCATTCTGATGCACACCCCACATCCCTGAAACTTCCTCAATCAAATATCATTGTGTATGTGTCTCTAAAGCCCAAGATAAATCATTTGGACACTGTTCCTATTCAAGATTATCTGCAAACATGTTCACCTCCATCAGAGGAAATAATTTAAATCTCACATAGTTTCTTATAGCAATATTCTTTTGCACTTGATTCAGCTGGATGATCATGAAGCTAATACCTCACATTTGTATAGCTTGATAGCTTTCAAAGAAATTTCACATTTGTCACTTGGAAGAATACAACCAACTGCAGAATGAGGAGAGTTGGAGTCATTCAGCCACTTTGAAACTGAATAAAGAGATACCACAGACCTGACTTCTAGTCTGGAGATTTTCTCTTTGGTACCCTAACTCCCCAGGGAAGACTAAATAATTTACTCCTCTCAAAAGCTGGAAAGTTATCTCTTCATCTTGTAACAAAATCTGCCCATTTTTCCACTGAGCAAATTCTAGCCCCTTTCCAAGTAATCCATATGTGGCCCTCAGTGTGGGCGAGCCTGCCGGATTATTGATGCTATTCCTCGGCAGACAAACCGCACTCTATCCCTCTCTGTCTTGGTCTTTGCCAGTCTGACCCATTTGTCAGTTTTCAATCTTTAGTTATCACTCCCCACCCAGGCACCTATTATGAACTGCCTGTACATTTCCAACTTGTCCATCTTCTGAGCCTCTGAATCTACCGCATGAAAGGGTCATATTTCTCCATTTCAATTTCTGCTAATGGCCTTAACAACACTTCATGGGAACAGAAAAGGATTTCACCTTTCAAAAGTTGTCGATCACTTTCAACAAGTTCCCCATCAATTCTGACTGTGTTCCAAGGATTAATCAAGCAGGACTGTTGACGTTCACCACCCTGGGGCTACTTCATGAAGCGCAATGTTCCACTGGATCCTTTCTGCTGTCTGAAGGCCACTTGTAGTCTGGCAAGTTATATTTAATCATAATCATCCTGTTTGACAAATGGTTTTAGGGGGCGGGTCATCTCCCAAGCACATTAGCTGTCCTTTTACAATTGAGTAGCACCCCTGAGCTACCAAACCATCCCCCCTTTTGTCAAAAAGCCTAGATCAAAATTTCCAAGCTCAGGAGTTATTCAACCTTCCCCGGTGCTATATCATGCTTCTGGTGTGTTTGGGGGAGTTGAAGAAAGGAGGTGCTCGACATGTAGTGCTCATTGAGTTGGTGGTGGGGGGCTGGAAGATAGAGCAGCATATACACGGAGCCTTACAAAGGAGCCTTTTGGTTCTTGCAAACAGGGTTCTGGGACAAGACCAGCAAGAGATCTAAAGAATTGTTCAGAAGGGCTGCAAGCAGCTCACATGACATTTTGGACACATATTCCTTATTCGCTGACCCAACTCTTGTTCCAGCAGACTTACATGGGAAAACAGGAAGAAAGTGAAGATCACTGAAGGGAAAGTGCATCCATTTGTTGTGTCAGACTTCTTGCAAGTCCATGGTGGGACACAGTTGGAGACAGACCAGTCTGTGCCCTCAAACACTGGAGTCAAGTCAAGGAGACAGACAAGTGAGTGATTATACATTAGAAGACAGTGGAGACTTAACTATTAAGAGGGAAATGCTGGGTGCTGTGGAAAGACAGAAGAGGGCTACCTAGGAGTTCAGGGAGGATCTCTTTGAAGAAGTAATACCTAAGCTGAACTCTGAAGAATATCAAAGAGGTAGACCAGTGAGCGAAGGTGAGTGGGAAAGAAGAATGTTCCAAACATTGAGAATAACATGTGCATTCAGACAGGAGATAGAGAGAGAGAAGGAGGGAGAGAGAGAGAGGCGGAGGAATATGCCTGGTACAACATCACTGAATATGGCTGAAGGTCAAAGACGAGGCTAGCATAGTGTGCGGGGACGAGACCACAGAATTTCACCTGCATAGGCTGTGCTGGGAAATGAGCTGGGATTTGAATAGCTCTACAATTTCTGTTTTCTACTGTGTGTATAGCATTAGTATGAGGTATCTCAGGGCCATAAGAAGTGAAAGAAATTGAAGATGCTGTTCCTGTCCTCAAGGTGTTCAGAGTTCATTTAGAGTACAGAGTCCAGATGTGAAAAAAACTTCAGAAGTCTACGAGGCATAGTGGCAGGGATTTGGTGTGTCCGTAAGGCCTAGGCATCTACATAGTAGGTGGAGGCACCTGAGTGAGCCCTAGGGAGAAAGGAAAGACGTAGGGAAAGGAGGGAGCCTTACTCAGAAACTCAGGCTCCTTCAGCTCCCTCACACCAGCCTCTTGGCCCTAGACCCCTGTCTTCTTAGGGCTAGTAACATATCCCCAGCAAGCCAGCTAGGGCCCTTGTAAACACTGTGAGGCAGACACTGACCTTCAGTAGCTTCTCCTAATGCTCTGAGCTTCAATATGTATATCTATAAAATAAGCACAGGTAAGAGCAGAGTTTGTTGCAGTCACCCTGAAAGTTCTTTCCACAGAACACCTTCTACACCCTGCTCTCCAAGCACTTCATATTGCCTCCCTATGGTGGCAGTTTGTTAACATAATCAGCATTCATTTTGTCCTTCCATGTACGCTGTTGCTCTTCCCCTATACAGAGGTAGAGTTTATTCCTCAAGTCCCCTTAAATCTGGGCTGGCCTAATGACTGCTTTGACCAACTGAATAAGGTGAAAGTGTCATTATGACAAGCTTAGCCTTTAAGGGAACTGGCAGTATCTACTTCCTATGCTTGGAATGATCCTTCTGGTAACCTCGCTGCCATGCTGTGAGAAATCCAACCTAAAGGGAAAGGCCACATGTAGGTGCTCTAGTCAACAGTCACTGCTAAGCTCCCAGCTGAAATCCAGCATTAACCGCCAGCCATGCGAATGAGCCATCTTAGATGTTCAGCCCAGTTAAGCATTCAGGTGACTGCAGGCCCAGTTACCATCTGATTGTAACTGCATGAGAGACACCAAATGATAACTTCCCATCTGAGTCCACTAAAATCCCAGAACCATTAAAGATAATAATAAATTGTTGTGGTCAACCACTATGGTATCATTTGTTAGGCAGCATAACTCTCAGTGCCTTGCTATTGGGTAAATCCAGGGCTCAGTAAACGTTTTCTGTAAAGGATCAGATAGTAAATATTGGATTAACCAAAAAGTTCATTCAGGTTTTTCGAACATTTTGGCCAACCCAATATTTTTGGCTTTGCTGACCATACATCTCTGTCACAACTACTCAATTCTATCACTGCAATGAGAAAGCAGTCACAGACAAATGGATGTGGATATGTTCCCATAACATGTTATTTACAAAATTGGGGGGGAGGGCTGAGGCCTTTGCCATAGTTTGCAACCTTTGGGCTAACTGGATAAAACAGTGACCAAGGAGTATTAAAGACTGATAACTAGGTAGGCCTTTCCAGTAACTTTAGCCTTTTAGCAGTTTTCTTGGAAACACAAAGCTTTAACCCAATGTTTCCCAAAATGGATTTTGTAAGATAGGCATTAAGGGAGGGAAATGTGTTGTTGACAAATAAATTTCTTAAAGCTCTGGATTAAATCTAAGTTATACAAGATTTTATACTGCTGGATTCTTCAGAGCCTTTACATGCTTATCCCAAAGAAGTACACTGTTTGAATTTCAGACCCAGTGCCAGGCTGCTGGGGGAAAATTTTTAAATGAGGGAATTTGGGGTGTCGTTCTTCCTATATGTAATACCAGAGCTGCTGCTTTTATCTCACCTTCTCTCACTGCTCTTCTTCAGGCTCATTTTCTCTATAACACCCCTGCTCTACCAATAATAGGCTACTTTTTTTATTGGCATTTACTCTCTTAAGGCCTTGGCTTCGCTGATATGTAAAGCTAACAATTCTTGCAATAACTGTACTCCAAAGCCCCATTTCAAATTGGAGGAGCATTCCTAGCAGAGTGAAGAGTTACAGTAAAGGCCCTAAAGAAGCAGTGTGCCTGTTGTGCTCATGGAACATCAAGGAGGCCAGTATGGCTGCAGCAGAGTAAGAGGGAGAATACAGGGAAATGAAGTTAAAGAGGTAACCGGGAGCTGGATTTTATAGAACCCTATAGACTATTTTAAGGACACTTATCTATATTTCTGAATGAAATAGGGAATCATAGTGAGGTTTTTGCAACAGAAAAGAAGCATGATCTAACTTAGGATATAAATGCATCATCCTGTTTGCACCAAAATACAGAAACTCAAAATAAATGAAACAAAAATGTACAGAGCTGAAAGAAGAAACAGACAAATCCTTAATTAGAGTTGAGGACTTCAACCTTCTCCTATCAACAACTGGTACAATTATTAGATAAAAAATCATCAAGTATATAAAATATCTGGAAAACAAAATCAACCAGCAGGTTCTAATTGACATGTATAGAACACTTCACCCAGCAACTGCAGAATACATACACATTCTTTTCAAGAGCCTATAGAACATTGGCCAAGATATATCATATCTTGGTATATAAAACAAGCCTCAACAAATTTAAGAGAATTGAAATCATACAGAGCAGTGTTCACTAACCACAAGAGAATCAATCCAGAAATCAATAACCAAAAGATAACAAAAAAATACCCAAACACTTGGAAACTAAACAACACTCTTCTTAATAATCCATGGGTCAAAGAGGAAATCTAAAGACAAATCAAAAAATACCTTGAACTGAATGGAAATGAAAATACCTCATATAAAAAATTGTGATAAGCAGCTGAAGTGCTGAGAAAGAAATGTCTAAAACTAACTGCTTACATTAGAAATAAGGAAATGTCTTAAATCAATAGTCTAATTTCCTACCTCAAGAAACTAGAAAAATAAAATATATCCAAAGCAAGGAGAAGAAAGTAAATAATAAATACAAAAAGAGAAATCAATGAAATTGAAAATAAGAAAGCAATAGAGAAAATCAATGAAACAAAAAGCTGTTTATCTGAAAAGACCAATAAAATCGACAACCATTAACAAGACTGAGAAAGAAAAAAAGAGAAGGTGCAAATTACCAATATCCAGAATAAAACAGGGGACATCATTACACTCCCTGCAAACATCAAAAGAGAATAAGGGAATACTATAAATACCTCTATACATATAAATTTTACAACTTAGATGAAATGGATCAACTACTCAAAAAACACAAACTATCAAAACCAAGTTGAAATAGGCAATCCGAATATACCTATAATTATCAAAGAAACTGAATTCATAATTTGAAACCTCCCCTCCCAGAAAAATTCTCCTACTAAACATTTAAAGAAGAATTAACACTGATTTTACACAATCTCCTTCAAAAAATAGAAGGAGGAATCCTTCCCAATTCATTTTATGAAGCCAGTATTACCCTGATACCAAAAACCAGGCAAAGACAGTACCAAAAAAAAAAAGAAAGAAAAAGAAAGAAAGAAAAAAAGAAAAGAAAACCAAAGAACAATATCTCTGATGAACCTTGATATAAAAATCCTGAACAGAATATTAGCAAACTGAATCTAAAAGTGAATAAAAGGATTATACACCAATAACAAGTGAGATTTATTCCAGGCATGCGAGGCTAGTTCAATATTTGAAAACCAAATAATATAACTCACCATGTCAATAGGCTAAAGAAGAAAAAGCATATGATTATATAAGTTAATGCATAAAAGACATTTGACAAAATCCTACACCCATTCATACTAAAAAACTCTTCGAAAAGTAGGAATAGAGAGCAAATAACCTACAGATCATTTGCAGGACAACTGATGTGTTTACTATGTTTACTCTTCTAATTGTAGTCTTTTAATCTATGAACACAGTATGTCTTTCAGTGTGATATGAGCATGTGCTAAAGAGCATTTACGGAAAACCTACAGCTAACTATACCTAATGATGAAAGACTGAATGCTTCCCTCTAAGCTCAAAAACAAGGCAAGGATATGTACTCTCACCATTCTTATCCAACATAGTACTGGAAGTCGTAGCCACTGCCATTAAGGCAAGCAAAAGGAATAAAAGGCCTACAGATTAGGAAGGAAGAAATAAAACTGTCCCTATTTGCAGATGACATGGTGGCCTAAGTAGGAAATCCAAGGGAATCCATTTTTAAAACTGCTAAAACTAATAGGTAGCTCAGCAAAGTCACAGGATACAAGATCAACACACAAAAATCAATCGCACTTCTATATACTAGCAATGAACATGCAGAAACTGAAAATAGAAATACAATACCACTGGCAGTCACTCCAAGGAAATGCACTTAACGAAAATTGTACAGGATATGTATGTTGAAAATAACAAAATGATAATGAAACAAATTTTTAAAAGAGTGAAATAAATGGAGGGATATACTGTGCTCATGGATTAGAAGACTCACTACACTAAAGTCAGTTCTACCCAAAATGATTTATAGGTTTAATATAATTCTTATAAAAATCCATGCAAAGTTTTATGTAGACTTAACAAAGCTTATTCTAAAATTTATATGGAAAGGTGCAAGCCCTAGAATAGCTAAAACGATCTTGACAAAAAAAAAACAAAGTGGGAGGAATAACTCTACTCAACATTATAGCTACAGCGATCAAGACTGTGTGCATTGGCAGAGGAATAGACACATAGATCAATAGAACTGAACAGAGAACTCAGAAATAGACCCACCCAACTGATTTTTGACAAAATTTCCAAAATGTTTTAATGGAGGAAGGATAAACTTATCAACAAATGATGCTGGAGCCATTGAACATTCATAGGCCAAAAAAAAAAAAAAACACAACAACAAAAAAACCCTTCAATAAACCTCACACCTTGGGACTTCCCTGATGGTCTAGTGGTTAAGACTGCACGTTTCCAGTACAGGGGACCTGGGGTCGATCCCTGCTCAGGGAAGTAGATCCTGCATGCCACAACTAAAGATAAAGATCCCACATGCCACAACTAAAAGATCCCGCCCGCTGCAACTGAAGATCCCACGTGCTGCAACTAACATGCAGTGTAGCTAAATAAATAATTTTTTAAAATAAATAAAAAAATAAACCTCACACCTTATCCCCCCCCAAAATAAAACCCCACCAAAAACACTCAAAATGGTTCATGATCAAACACCAGTTACCAATGCCAGGAGAGAACTACAACTTCATAAAAGATAGCAAAGTTCATAACTACGTCAACCACAAGGATCTTGGTATCGGAGTCTTCAAAGAAAACACAATACAGTCAAGCAGTGGTTGGAACAACACTTTACTTACCTAGACAAGTAAGAGCAAGACTAGCTCCAATAGTGGGTGTTGGTCCTTCTCAGCAACCACGGCTGGGAAATTGGCTTACACACACCCCTCATGTCCCCGCAGGGGACAGATATAGCAATGGGGTTGACCAGGTGCCATATGACACACACACTTAGGCAGAAAAAAGGAGTCATATTGAGTCTGAAACAGGGAAACATATTCCCACACAAGGCAATAAGAATGGCACAGGCTGTGAGGGTTTCTTATCTTTTGGTTAGGAAGTGTTCTAGGTCCAAGGCTCTGAGTGGGCAAGCCTGGGGAGGGGCGACAGGTCAGCAGTGACTGCTTTCCCAACAATGGACTGAAATGTAAAACTATAAAACTTTCTCTAAACATTAAGAGAGAATCTTCAGGGTCTAGAGCTAAGCAAAGATTTATTAGGCTTGACACCAAAAATGCGATCCATAAAAAGAAAAATTGATAGATTAAACTTCATCGAAATAGAAAAGTTTTGCTCTGCACAGGACTCTGTAAGAGGATGAATCAACAAGCTGCAAGGTGGGGGAAAATATTTGCAAACTATATATCTGTCAAAGGACAAGTATTGTGAGTACATAAATAACTCTCGAAACTCAACAGTTAAAACAATCAAATTAGAAGACAGGCAAAATACATGAACAGAGATTTCACTGAGGAGGATACACAGATGGTAAATAAGTATATCAATAGATGGTCAACATCATTAGCCATTAGGGAAATGCAAAATAAATTGCAATGAAATATCACTACCTACCTATCAGAAAGACTAAAATTAAAAATAGTTGACAACACCAAATGCTGCCAAGGATACAGGGAAATTGGGACACTCATATACTACTGGTAGGGATGTAAAATGGTATACTCTGGAAAACCGTTTAGTAGTTCCTCAACATGTTAAATATAGAGTTCCCAAAAGACCCCGTGTTATATAAATGAGTCAAAGATGGCCTCAGTGTATTGGCCCTATGTTGTTTATTTCTTCAAAGCAGGCCAGCACCCACTCTGTCAAAAGCACATCAGTGCCAAGCTCTAATTTTTATACAACCAGATTTTTAGCCATTTTTAGCCTGCTTTGCATATCCCACCAGACTACACCAAACATCTGTTAGCTACAGATTAAAGCCCCCAAGCCACTGTTGTCCTTCAGAGTCCTCTGACCTAGAGAGTCTGCACCATACTGTTGAGCAACATTACCTAGACATGTAAGCTCCATCTCTAATCCTCATCTCCCCTTGAAGTCCCCTTGCCATCCACCACTTAATAAAATAAAAAGGGGGAAATTTGGACCCAGAAACAGATGTTCACAGGAGGAAGATGATGTAAATATGGCCATGTGATGACGTAGGTAGATGGGACTGATACAGCTACAAGCCAAGGATTAATGGCCACCACCAGGAGCTAGGAGGAGACAATAAAAGGTTCTTACCAAGAAAGAGTCTCATAGGGAGCATGGCTCTGCCAACACCTTGATTTTGAACTTCTAGCTTCCAGAACTGTAAGACAATAGATTTCTGTTGTTTTAAGCCACACAGTTTGTGATACTTTGCTATGGCAGCCCTAGCAAACTAATAATCCATGGAATATCACTCAGCAATAAAAGGAAAGAACTACTGATAAACACAACAACTTGGAGAATTATGCTGAGTAAAAAAAACAACAAAAAAGCCAATTCCAAAACGTTACATGCTGTGTAATTCCCTTTATATATCATTTTTGAATGGACAACATTTTAGAAATTAAGGGCTGATTAATGGTGGCCAGGGTTTAAGGACAGGGCAGAGGAGTAGTGTGGGAGGGACGTGGGTATGTCTATAAAAGGGCAACACAATCTTTGTGGAAATGTTCTGTATCTTGACTGTGGTGGTGGAGACATGAACTTACATATGTGATAAAATTGTATAGAACTTAATACACACACACACAAATAAGTACAACCAAAACTGGTGAAACCAGAATAAAATCAGTGAACTACATGCCAATATCCTGGTTGTGATTTAACACGGTAGATTTGCAAAATGTTACCATCTGGAGAATTGAGCAAAGTGTCAGTGGGTCTCGCTGAATTGTTTCTTACAACTGCATGTGACCTACAATTACCTCAATAAAAATTTTCAGTTAAAAGAAAATATCTCTTGGTTGTTAAGAACAGATTTTAAATAGAAAGAGTGACAGAAGGGAGAAAGTTAGGAAACTTTTGCGGAAATCCAGGAGAGAAATGGATGTTGGCTTCAACGAGGAGTATAGCAGTAGGGTTGAAGCAGTACGGAGATGTAGTTGGACTCTGGATATATAGTATTTTGAAGGTAGAAAAGAATTTGCTGACAGATGCATGTAGGAAGTGAGAGAAAGAGGAGTGTCAAGGATGACTTCAAGGTTTTAAGGTGGAGAAGGCTGTAGGTGGAGAAGGTTTGGCAGTAGAGTTGGGGGAGGGGATTGAGATAGTAAAGCTAGGGGACTACATATCATCAAGGGAATAATTGTAGATAGAGAAAAGGAAAAAACTAAGAACTGAGACTTCAAAGAAGGTTCTTAAAGCAGGGACTCAAAAAAGGTATCTCAAAAAGTTTAGGTTATCCAACTATGAAAGTATGGAATATCCAAGTGTGTGGATTCACAGACTAGTTGCAATTAGGAGTCTGCAGCACACAAGCTGAAGATTATTGGGCTAGGATATCTTGAGTTGGGGCATGGGCCTCATGATTTGAGTTTATGTGCCACCCAAGAAACCCAGGAGAAAAGTACCCTCCTTCCTCTACACCCACTTCTCCCAAAAATCCCTCAAACGACACAAAACAAAAACCAGCATGTCCAAAGTGGCTGATTTCAAAATCTGTAAAGAAATCCTTGAGTGGGCAGAGATTCGCTGTGTAAATATTGTGAAGAACAACTTCATTCTGCCACCTGATCTTTCCACTGGGAGCTTGGCTGTTTCCCCCAGATCCAGCCTGTCAGTCTTATGGTTGATACAGACTCCAGGAGATGTGCAATCCTGGCTGCCACCCTCCCCATCATGCTTCTCACCCCATCTGTTGGCTGGTTCTTAATTCTCTGTACTAGTATTAGAAGTTCCCTCTGGGAACCCAATTAGGGTGTGCTCACCAAGCAAAACTAATGTGCCCTCTGTAGGAAGTACATACAGCAGCGTTCAACATGTTGGTTTGATGGGACTTGAAGCAGCAAACAGTGTTCCCATAACGCCTGTCACTCCGGGACAGAACCATAGGGGGAGTAGAAATAAGGGAGGAAGGGAGAGAGAATGGGGACACTTTGGGACACAGCTGCCACCTACTGCTGCTCTGCCATGCCTAGAAAAGCAATGAAAGCTGAAGGCAATTGCTCAGTTTGCTCGGCCCCTGGTGAGGCCGCAATATCTCTAAGCCAGTTAGTTACATAGAGGGTGGTAAGGTTGCTCAGTCTGGAGAAGCGAAGCATGGAAAGAGTTAGGGAGGAGACAGGAGCTATTTTCAGTTTTGAGGAACGTGGCTGTCACTGCTGGAGACCTGGGAATGAGGTAGAAAACTGGTTTTCTGCATTGTGGCTTCAAACCTCAGACCTAGTAATGTCAGCAGGGTATGGGAGGCAGAGGAAATAGGCTTAGTTGGAGACGAACCTTTCTACAGCCAGAGCCTTCTTGCCTATCAACCTGCCTCTCCATCCCTGGTATAGGTGGTTGGTGCCTTCTAGGGAATTCCATGATTGCAGACATGAGGGAGGAGGTGCAGAGGACCAGAATAATCTGGGACATTGGTCAAAAGCACAGATTCTCAAGTCCCACTCCAGACCTCCTGAAAAAGATTCTCTGTAGGAGGGCTCTGGATATCTGTATTTTAATAAGCTCCCCCAGATGATGCTGATCTGAAGCCTATCCACACAGTAGTTTTTGAAAATCCCTGAGCCAGTGGCCCTTTAAGACCCTTTCCAACTCCAAGAAGCCAGGACTATAGTCTTTAGCCCCAGTGCCAGCCAAATGTCTCCAAGGAAAAGACTTTCAAGAGGCTCCAGCTCTCCTGGTAAGGGAAGGTACAGGAGTGTCAGGAGTCACACACCACTCCTGCCTTTGGTGACTACATTTTAAGCATTAATAATAGCTCACATGCTCACATATACTGAGAGTCTATTATGTGCCAAACACTTTGCTTAGCACTTTACATTCCTTTTCCTTCCTTATAATAACCCTCTGAGATAGATATTATTATTGCCCTATGTTATAGAAGAAAAAGCTAAGACTCAAAAAAAAGAAATAAACTTGCCCCAGACCACATGGCTCTTAACCACCATGCTAGGCCTGGGTTGCCTCACTTGAGTAATAAAGGAGCACTGTGGCAAAGGCCTTTTGGATTCATTAAAACTAAAAGAACCACACTCGTGATTGTACTCTCAAGTCCCAGGCAGAACTGAAGGAAGGTTTGGGGATGTCTTGGGTTTTATTAACCTTCAAGTCCTACCTGCTTGATTGTATGGGTGATTGCATACCTCTGTGAAGTGGCTTTTCTGTCTGCCCTGAGTCCCACCACTTTCCTGCCCCCACACTAATCTACAAAGTGCCTTTGTGAAAATTAGAAAAAGGTGTCCCTTCTAATACATGTTGCCCAGTGGGCACAGGGCTTGGAGAGCAGTTTGAGACTTCAGACAAATTAGAAAAGGAGGCACTCTATCTCTCTGAGTGGATGCACCTCTGCATCAGTTGTATAGCTTAGGAAGTGGAGAATGGGCTGGATTACAGCCTCCTTGAACTCCCTTGGCCTTATACCTTTTTACAGGGTCCAATCTGATCAAATCTACACAGCAGACCTTGTGGCCACCCTGCCCAATACTTCCTCTGGTCTTTAGCCCCAAAGGTTGCCTAATCTCAGGGAGGTGAGAAAGGAGGGAGCTCCTCACTGAGGGAGACACTGGAGAAGAGAATCAGAAAAGAGCCTACTGATTTCTTGGATGTGTAGATTAACATTTTTTGTCAAAATTGGGAAGGTTCAGTCATTAGCTCTTTGAGTATTCTTTCTGCCCCTTTCTCTCTCTCCTTTCCTTCTGGGATTCCCATTATGCATATGGTGATACATTTGATAATGTCCCACAAGTCTCTGAAGCTCTGTTCTGTTTTATCATTCTTTTTTCTTTCTGTTCCTCGGACCGTATAATCTTGATTGATCTATTTTCACATTTGCTAATTCTTTCTTTTACCAGCTCAAATCTGCTACTGAGCCCTTCTACTGAAATTTTCACTTAAGTGATTATACATTTCATTTCCATTGTGTTGTTTTTATAATGTCTATCTCCTTATTGATATTTTCCACATAATGAGAAATTATCACCATACCTTCCTTAATTCTTTCCATGTAGTGTCCTTTGCTTTCTTGAACATAGTTATAAAAGTTACTTTAAAGCCTTTGCCTGCTAAGGCCAACAACTGGGGCAACTCAGATACAGTTTCTACTGTCTACATATTTTGTTTTAATTTGTTTTAATTTGTCCATCGAATCTGAAAGAGATCCTTGCTGGGTAGAGTCATCTTGGTTGTAGGTTTTTCCCTTTCATCACTTTAAATATGTGCTGCCAGTCCCTTCTGTCTTGCAGAGTTTCTGCTGCGAGATCATCTGTTAACCTTATGGGGATTCCCTTGTATGTTATTTGTTGTTTTTCCCTTGCTGCTTTTAATATTGGTTCTTTCTATTTAATTTTTGATAAATTAATATGTGTCTTGGTGTGTTTCTCCTTGGATTTATCCTGTATGGGACTCTCTGCACTTCCTGGACTTGATTGACTATTTCCTTACCCATATTAGGGAAGTTTTCAACTATAATCTCTTCAAATATTTTCTCAGTCCCTTTCTTTTTCTCTTCTTCTTCTGGGACCCCTATAATTCGAATGTTGGTGCATTTAATATTGTCCCAGAGGTTTCTGAGACTGTCCTCAGTTCTTTTCATTCTTTTTTCTTTTTTCTGCTCTGCAGTTGTTATTTCCACTATTTCATCTTCCAGGTCACTTATCCGTTCTTCTGCCTCAGTTATTCTGCTGTTGATTCCTTCTAGAGAATTTTTAATTTCATCTATTGTGTTGTTCCTCAGTGTTTGTTTGCTCTTTAGTTCTTCTAGGTCCTTGTTAAACATTTCTTGTATTTTCTCCATCCTATTTCCAAGATTTTGGATCATCTTTACTCTCATTACTGTGAATTCTTTTTCAGGGAGACTGCCTATTTCCTGTTCATTTGTTTGGTCTGGTGGGTTTTTACCTTGCTCCTTCATCTGCTGTGTGTTTCTCTGTCTTTTCATTTTGCTAAACTTACTGTGTTTGGGGGTCTCCTTTTCACAGGCTGCAGGTTCGTAGCTCCCTTTGTTTTTGGTGTCTGTCCCCAGTGGCTAAGGTTGGTTCAGTGGGTCGTGTAGGCTTCCTGGTGGAGGGGACTAGTAGTGCCTGTGTTCTGCCGGATGAGGCTTGAATCTTGTCTTTCTGGTGGGCAGGACCGCATCTGGTGGTGTGTTTTGGGGTGTCTGTGACCTTATTATGATTTTAGGCAGCCTCTCTGCTAATGGGTGGGGTTGTGTTCCTGTCTTGCTAGTTGTTTGGTGTCCAGCACTTGCTGGTCGGTGAGTGGAGCTGTGTCTTAGCGTTGAGATGGAGATCTCTGGGAGAGCTTTCGCCGTTTGATATTACGTGGAGTGGAGCCGGGAGGTCTCTGGTGGATCAGTGTCCTGAACTCGGCTCTCCCCCCTCAGAGGCACAGGCCTGACACCCGGCCGGAGCATCAAGACCCTGTCAGCCACACGGCTTCTCTGGAGGGATCGAATCAGCGCATGTCCCCGGAGCTGGCTGCCCCCGGGGCCGCAGTGCTGCAGCACCGGCTCTGTGCGTGGTCAGCTTGGCCGGCCCCCACACCCTATTCATTACGTCTTGATGTCCACCAGGTGGCAGCAGAGAATGTGAGAAGCCCATAATCTCTGAGCAAAACTTCCTAAAGACTTTTTATTTTTTTTTAACATGTTTATTGCAGTATAATTGCTTTATAGTGTTGTGTTAGTTTCTGCTGTATAACAAAGTGAATCAGCTATGTGTATACATATATCCCCATATCCCCTCCATCTTGCTTCTCCCTCCCACCCTCCCTATCCCACCCCACTGAGGTGGTCACAAAGCACCGATCTGATCTCCTGGAGTGATGCAGCTGCTTCCCACTAGCTATCTATTTTACATTTGAATTCTATGGGGGTTTCCTGGAGAACCAAACAAGACTTTTATGGGAGGAGAGATTTTGGTTTTTGTTTGTTTAAAGCCTGCCCCAAAGTACACTACATGGACCATCTTAGCCCATAAGTCAGGTTACAGCCCTGCACATTCTTTTCATTCATGCATTTCTACCTTGCGTCACCCTTCCTTTCAAGCATTTGGGCCAGGAGGCCTTTCTTTAAGACAAAGTGTCCCCCTGACACACTTTCAAAAGGTTCTCTAAATCTTCTAAATCCCTTTGGCTTCGAGACAGCCTCTCTGCCTGCATTTCCAACCTCTCCCTGTTTTCTCAGTCACTAGCTGGTACTTCCTGGAAGATGTCCCATTGAAGACATTTCTATGAGGTTGGGAGGGCAGAAGGGAGTATTAGTTAGCTATGTTTGGCTAGATTTACAAGGCGCCTTGACTCTGGAATCCTCAAAATTCTAGACTTTGGGCATTTTATCTTATACAGTAGAACATTATTGGAATAAAATGTTATCCAAAGATAAGGCAGATAATGAGTGAGGTTCAAAGTGGAGGGAGAGGATTAAGAAGAGAAAAGAGCTCTGAGGAAAAGAGGTGGATAGACAGTACATAATATACATCAGTTTCCACAATTGTAAAATGGGGAAAATAACAGTTGCTATCACATAAGGTTATCATAATGAATAAAAGAGTTATTCCTGTAAAAACACTTGTGAAAGCACCTGGCATGTAGAAAGCGCTATCTTTAATTTATATAATTGTAGGACTACAATTGCCTTATTATTACCAGTCCTTCGTCACACTGAAGCCCTCCGGAGTGGGTGCTTTAGGAGACTAACCCTTTCCTGGTTCTCAGTCACTTCAGTGACTCCAGATTCCTACCACCCTGAATTCTTTCTGACACACCACAGGATCTGTGACATCCTCCTCTAAGATGTCCTTGTTGATTAACCCCCACTTTTAGCTAAAATCAGTGAGCACCAAGGGGGTTGGTGATGAATCAGTAGAGAGGTATCTCAAAGAGCCAACATACGGCATATTTGTGGGACCAGCACACTGGTGGATATCAGAGTGAACAATTTTTAGCACCAACAAGAGAGCTAGGGCTTTCTCCCCAATTCGGTTTCCCCTCTTCTTTCCTCACAGTAGCTCTATCCATTGGACTCTGCAGTAGCTTCCCAAGCTGGCCTGAGTGATTATTTCCTCACCCAACCACACTATGTCATCATGCGCTGTTTTCTGTGATTCGATGGATGTTTATTTCTAGGAGGATGGGAAACAAAATGTTTGAGGTCATATAGTGCAAACCATTATTTTATAGAAAAGGCTTCAGCCCAGAGATGGGAGTGGACTTGCTTAAAGTCACAATGCTAGCATGTTTATCTCTTCCAAAAATTCTAGGCCCCTTGAGGGCAGGGACCATGATTTCTAATTGATTTCTATTTCTCTCTACATAGCATCTTACATGGTGGAAAGCTAATGATATTATAAATATCAACTCGTCAAAGTCAGAAGACTTGGGCTGTGAGAAGACATCACTTACTAACTGCATAATCTAAGTTGAGTCAACACACTCCTTAGACTTTGTTTTTACCTCTGTGAAATGGAATTAATTGTCTCTGACTCTTCTTCACAGAACGTGGTAAGAACAAAGTGAGAGAATGGGCATAGAAGTTACTTATAATCTATGAAGTGTCAGCCAAACTGAGGCACTTAATAGGTCTGAGCTAGGCATAAAGAAAATACCAAATATATGCTCTCTAAATGAGTGGAAACCTTCTCCTGCCATAGAACCACCAGCAGAGTAGCCAGGACTTCAGAAGGCAACGTGTCCAGAGTCTTGGATAACTGCATCTCCCTTTCCTACCTTGGGAAAGCTATACAAGAGCAGCACCCCACCCCTAGTTTTCCTGAGACACAGGACCTATTGTCCCAAACCTACCCTGACTTGCACTCGCATTGTCTGCAACCGCTTTCACCTTTTCAGCTTTCCAAATCCTTCTCAGGGAGTGAGGTTATACGCTACAACCAAAATTCCTGTTCATAGTAGCCCCTCAGGAACTGGCCCCTCCCTACCTCTTCACTATTTACTAGCATGCACTAAGGACAACTGCACTGCACAATTCTGGGCTGAAGGGCGGTGAGAACGATGATGGTTGCCATTATCCTTGTGGTCTAGGTGACTAGTGCCCTCTGGTGCACAACTCTAGGAATACAATGTGACTGGTGCCAGCTGCACGTACTCTCCATTCCCATCTCTATGCCCAACACAGGCTACTTCCTTTGCTTCTAATGTCCTATTCCTCTCCTCTCCACTCATTCAAACCATCCCCATCCACTGAGGACCTGTTCGACTTCTAACTGCTCCATGGAGCTTTCTCTAGCTCAAGTTGACACCTTCCTTCCATGAACACCTGACATGTGGAAAGTGCTATCCTAATTTATATACAGATAGACCTAGGAGATATTGCAGGTTCAGTTCCAGACCACTGCAATAAAGCAAATATCGCAATAAAGGAAGTCACATGATTTTTTTTGTTTTCCAGTACATATTAAAGTTATGTTTACACTAGATTGTAGTCTATTAAGTTTGCAATATGCATATTTGTCTAAAAAACTACATACCTTAATTTAAAAATTTTTTATTGCTAAAAAATTCCAAAACAATTACAATAGTAACATCAAAGATCACAGATCACCGTAACAAATATAATAATAATGAAAATGTTTGAAATATTGCAAGAATTACCAAAATGTGACATAGAGATATGAAATGAGCAAATGCTGTTGGAAAACTGGTGCCAACAGAGTTGCTCAATGCAATAGCTGTGAAGCACAATAAAGTGAAGCGCGATAAAACTAGGTACGCCTGCAATTGTAGTACTACACTTATCTTACTATTAGCAGTCACAGTGAAGTCCTCCAGACAAAATGCTAAACCTTTCCTGGCTCTCAGTCACTTCAGTCTTAGGATTCTTATTTACTACCCACCCTTAAAGTTAGCATCCCACAATTTAACATGTTTAAATGTCCTCTAGTTTCTTCATGTGCTTTAGTCTTCTTAATTTTAAGTATTATAGGGCAGAGACCATGTCTTAGAGTCCTCCTAGTGTAGAGATTAATATAAATAGCATTACAGGAATAAAAAGAGCTACTACTTATTGAGCACTTATGGTGCATCAGGCACATCAAATGACACACGTTTTAAATCAATATATGTCATTCAATCCTCATAGCAACCTCGCAAGGCAGGTACTATTATTCATTTTTCACAGACGAGAAAATTGAGGTTAAGAGAGGCAAGTTGACTTGCCCACACCTACAACCACTCAGTAGCAGCCTGGCTCCAGAGCTCACTCTAAACCATTATCTTATTGTTTCCCCAAATGTGTTCTGCATAAATCACCTGCATTAGAATCACTTCAGGTGCATATAGCAAACCGTTGCACCCCATGTCAGCTGAGCTGAATCAGAATCTCTGAGGATAGGCTCCAGAAATATTTGAGATTTTATCTAGGTAGCTGATATTAGATTAAGTTTGAGAACCAATGTACTATACTTAACACGTACAAGCTAATTGACACAGAATCGTGCATGTAAATGCATACCCATGCACACATGTAAATAAAAACATACCCAACAACACATAATATTTTCTATCAGAGTGGTCCTGAGGGATCAGTGAGGAAAGTATCCTTTGAGCCTGCTTTTCCAGCCTAATCATCAGATTACAAATCCACATAATGAATTTTACATTCCTGCCTCCATAGGAAAAATGGGTATAAAAATATCTTGGCCTTGATGGATCTTGGCAGTGGAGGGTGGCTGGCTGGCTGGCTGGCTACCCAGACCCACAGCCCATCCTACCCACCCCGCCCTGACACACACACAATGTCTAAGAATCTGTTCATTAGGTTATGCCATAAGCCAGTTTCAAAAGAAAGGGAAGGTGCAAAAAGAGACACAGGTATATCAAAATTTTTGTGTGGCTAATTCTTAGCTGTGTGGACTTGAATAAGTTATTTAATCTCTCTCACTTCAGTTTTGTCATCTGTAAAATTGAGATGATAATAACAACAGTAGCCATTTCATAATATAGTTATGAAGGTTAAATAACCTAGTACATTTAAAGAGCTTGGAGTCTAAGTGTTAGAAGAAGAGATTGACAAGTTGTACTCGATGTTAGTATAGTAGTATTGCCAGGTTTTGAGCTTAGCATCCAGACCCTGTTTCCAGCTGGATCACAAGTGGGTCTTTAGATGGAGGACCCTGGAGAGTTTGTCAATATGGCGTGGAAGAATATGTTTTTGGATATGAAACTGGGATGGAAGAAAAAATAAAGATATTAGGAGGAGCTTCAAGATGGCGGAAGAGTAAGACGCGGAGATCACCTTCCTCCCCACAAATACATCAGAAATACATCTACATGTGGAACAACTCCTACAGAACACCTACTGAATGCTGGCAGAAGACCTCAGACCTCTCAAAAGGCAAGAAACTCCCCACGTACCTGGGTAGGGCAAAAGAAAAAAGAAAAAACGGACACAAAAGAATAGGGACTGGACCTGCACCAGTGGGAGGGAGCTGTGAAGGAGGAAAGGTGTCCACACACTAGAAGCCCCTTCTCGGGCAGAGACTGTGGGTGGCGGAGGGAGGAGCTTCGGAGCCACGGAGAAGAGCACAGCAACAGGGGTGCGGAGGGCAAAGAGGAGAGATTCCCACACAGAAGATCTGTGCCGACCGGCACTCACCAGCCCGAGAAGCTTGTCTGCTCACCCGCCAGGACGGGCGGGGCTGGGAGCTGAGTCTCGGGCTTCCATCAGTCGGAGCGCAGGGAGAGGACTGGGGTTGGCGGCGTGAACACAGCCTGCAGGGGGTTAGTGCACCACGGCTAGCCGGGAGGGAATCCGGAAAAAAGTCTAGAGCTGCCGAAGAGACGAGACTTTTTCTTGCCTCTTTGTTCCCTGGTGCGCGAGCAGAAGGGATTAAGAGCGCCGCTTAAAGGAGTTCCAGAGACGGGCACGAGCCACGGCTATTAGCATGGACCCCAGAGACGGGCATGAGACGCTAAGGCTGCTGCTGCCGCCACCAAGAAGCCTGTGTGCAAGCGCCCCTCCTGGGAGCCTGTGCAGCCCGTCACTGCCAGGGTCCCGTGATCCAGGGACAACTTTCCCGGGAGAGTTCTACACAGCACCTCAGGCTGGTGCAACGTCATGCCGGCCTCTGCCGCCGCAGGCTCGCCCTGCATCCGTACCCCTCCCTCCCCCCCGGCCTGAGTGAGCCAGAGCCCCCGAATCAGCGGCTCCTTTAACCCCGTCCTGCCCGAGGGAAGAACAGACGCCCCGCAGGCGACCTACACGCAGAGGCGGGGCCAAATCCAAAGCTGAACCCCGGGAGCTGTGCGAACAAAGAAGAGAAAGGGAAATCTCTCCCAGCAGCCTCAGGAGCAGCGGATTAAATCTCCACAATCAACTTGATATACCCTGCATCTGTGGAATACCTGAATAGACAACGAATCATCGCAAATTGAGGAGGTGGACTCTGGGAGCAAATATATATATATATTTTTTGTCTTTTCGTGAGTGTGTATGTGTATGCTTCTGTGTGTGATTTTATCTGTATAGCTTGCTTTTACCATTTATCCTAGGGTTCTGTCTGTCCGTTTTTTTTTCTTTACTTAAAAAAATTTTGTTCTTAATGATTATTTAGTTTTTACATTAATAACTTTTTAAATTTTATTTTACTTTATTTTATTTTATTTTATCTTCTTTCTTTCTTTCTTTCTTTTCTCCCTTTTATTATGAGCCGTGTGGAAGACAGGCTCTTGGTGCTGCAGCCAGGAGTCACTGCTGTGCCTCTGAGGTGGGAGAGCCAACTTCAGGACACTGGTCCACAAGAGACCTCCCAGCTCCACGTAATATCAAACAGCAAAAATCTCCCAGAGATCTCGATCTCAACACCAAGACCCAGCTCCACTCAATGACCAGCAACCTACAGTGCAGGACACCCTATGCCAAACAACTAGCAAGACATGAACACAACCCCATCCATTAGCACCGAGCCTGCCTAAAATCATAATAAGGCCAAAGACACCCCAAAACACACCAACGGATGTGGACCTGCCCACCAGAAAGACAAAATCGAGCCTCGTCCACCAGAAAACAGGCACTACTCCCCTCCACCAGGAAACCTACACAACCCACTGAACCAAACTTAGCCACTGGGGAGAAACACCAAAAACAATGGAAACTACGAAGCTTCAGCCTGCGAATAGGCAATCCCAAACACAGTAAGATAAGCAAATAAGAAGACAGAGAAACACACAGCACATGAAGGAGCAAGGCAAAAAACCACCAGACCTAACAAGTGAAGAGGAAATAGGCAGTCTCCCTGAAAAAGAATTCAGAATACTGATAGTAAAGATGATCCAAAATCTTAGAAATAGAATGGGAAAAATGCAGCAAACTTTTAACAAGGACTTAGAAGAACTAAAGAGCAAACAAACAGTGATGAACAACACAATAAATGAAATAAAAAATTCTCTAGAAGGAATCAACAGCAGAATAACTGAGGCAGAAGAACAGATAAGTGACCTGGAAGATAAAATAGTGGAAATAACTACTGCAGAGCAAAATACAGAAAAAAACATGAAAAGAATTGAAGACAGTCTCAGAGACCTCTGGGACAACATTAAATGCACCAATATTTGAATTATAGGGGTCCCAGAAGAATAGGAGAAAAAGAGAAGGACTGAGAAAATATTTGAAGAGACTATAGTTGAAAACTTCCCTAATATGGGAAAGGAAATAGTTAATCAAGTCCAGGAAGCACAGAGAGTCCCATACAGGATTAATCCAAGGAGAAACATGCCAAGACACATATTAATCAAACTATCAAAAATTAAATAGAAAGAACAAATATTAAAAGCAGCAAGGGAAAAACAACAAATAACACATAAGGCAATCTCCATAAGGTTAACAGCTGATCTTTTAGCAGAAACTCTGCAAGCCAGAAGGGACTGGCAGGACATATTTAAAGTGATGAAGGAGAAAAACCTACAACCAAGATTCCTCTACCCAGCAAGGATCTCATTCAGATTTGACAGAGAAATTAAAAGCTTTACAGACAAGCAAAAGCTAAGAGAATTCAGCACCACCAATCCAGCTTTACAACAAATGCTTGGAACTTCCCTAGGCAGGAAAGGCAGGAAACACAAGAGAAGGAAAAGACCTACAATAATAAACCCAAAACAATTAAGAAGATGGTAATAGGAACATACATATCGATAATTACCTTAAATGAAAATGGATCAAATGCTACAACCAAAAGACATAGACTGGCTGAATGGATCTAAAAACAAGACCCATATATATGCTGTCTACAAGAGACCCACTTCAGACCTAGGGACACATACAGACTGAAAGTGAGGGAATGGAAAAAGATATTCCATGCAAATGGAAATCAAAAGAAAGCTAGAGTAGCAATTCTCATGTCAGACAAAATAGACTTTAAAACAAAGACTATTACAAGAGACAAAGAAGGACACTACATAATGATCAAGGGATCAATCCAAGAATATATAACAATTTTAAATATTTATGCACCCAACATAGAAACAACTCAATACATACGGCAAATACTAACAGCCATAAAAGGGGAAATCGACAGGAACACAATCATAGTAGGGGACTTTCACACCCCACTTTCACCAATGTACACATCATCCAAAATGAAAATAAACAAGGAAACACAAGCTTTAAATGATACATTAAACAAGATGGACTAAATTGATATTTATAGGACATACCATCCAAAAAGAACAGAATACATATTCTTCACAAGTGCTCATGGAACATTCTCCAGGATACATCATATCTTGGGTCACAAATCAAGCCTTGGTAAATTTAAGAAAATTGAAATCGTATCAAGTATCTTTTCCGACCACAACACTATGACACTAGATATCAATTACAGGAAAAAATCTGTAAGAAATACACATACATGGAGGCTAAACAACACACTACTTAATAACCAAGAGATCACTGAAGAAATCAAAGAAGAAATTAAAAAAGTACCTAGAAACAAATGACAATGAAAACACAACAACCCAAAACCTATGGGACGCAGCAAAAGCAGTTCTAAGAGGGAAGTCTATAGCACTAAAATCCTACCTTAAGAAACAAGAAAAATCTCAAAAAACAACCTAACCTTACACCTAAAGCAATTAGAGAAAGAAGAACAAAAAAACCCCAACGTTAGCAAAAGCAAAGAAATCATAAAGATCAGATCAGAAATAAATGAAAAAGAAATGAAGGAAACGATAGCAAAGATCAACAAAACTAAAAGCTGGTTCTTTGAGAAGATAAACAAAATTGATAAACCATTAGCCAGACTTATCACGAAAAAAAGGGAGAAGACTCCAATCAATAGAATTAGAAATGAAAAAGGAGAAGTAACAACTGACACTGCAGAAGTACAAAGGATCATGAGAGATTACTACAAGCAACTCTATGCCAATAAAATGGACAACCTGGAAGAAACGGACAAATTCTTAGAAATGCACAACCTTCCGAGACTGAACCAGGAAGAAATAGAAAATATGAACAGACCAATAACAAGCACTGAAATTGAAACTGTGATTAAAAATCTTCCAACAAACAAAAGCCCAGGACCAGATGGCTTCACAGGCGAATTCTATCAAACATTTAGAGAAGAGATAACACCTATCCTTCACAAACTCCTCCAAAATATAGCAGAGGGAGGAACACTCCCAAACTCATTCTACGGGGCTGCCATCACTCTGATACCAAAACCAGACAAAGATGTCACAGAGAAAGAAAACTACAGGCCACTATCACTGATCAACATATATGCAAAAATCCTCAACAAAATACTAGCAAACAGAATTCAACAGCACGTTAAAAGGATCATACACCATGATCAACTGTGGTTTAACCCAGGAATGCAAGGATTCTTCAATATACGCAAATCAACCAACATGATACACCATATTAACAAATTGAAGGAGAAAAATCATATGATCATCTCAATAGATGCAGAGAAAGCTTTTGACAAAATTCAACACCCATTTATGATAAAAAAAAAAACCCTCCAGAAAGTAGGCACAGAGGGAACTTACCTCAACATAATAAAGGCCATATACGACAAACCCACAGCCAACATCGTCCTCAATGGTGAAAAACTGAAACCATTTCCACTAAGATCAGGAACAAGACAAGGTTGCCCACTCTCACCACTATTATTCGACATAGTTTTGGAAGTTTTAGCCACAGCAATCAGAGAAGAAAAATAAATAAAAGGAATCCAAATCGGAAAAGAAGAAGTAAAGCTGTCACTGTTTGCAGATGACATTATACTACATAAAGAGAATCCTAAAGATGCTACTAGAAAACTACTAGAGCTAATCAATGAATTTGGTAAAGTAGCAAGATACAAAATTAATGCACAGAAATCTCTTGAATTCCTATACACTAATGATGAAAAATCTGAAAGTGAAATTAAGAAAACACTCCCGTTTACCTTCGCAACACAAAGAACAAAATATCTAGGAATAAACCTACCTAAGGAGACAAAAGACTTGTATGCAGAAAATTATAAGACACTGATGAAAGAAATTAAAGGTGATACAAATATATGGAGAGATATACCGTGTTCTTGGATTGGAAGAATTAACATTGTGAAAATTACTCTACTGCCCAAAGCAATCTACCGATTCAATGCAATCCCTATCAAACTACCACTGGCATTTTTCACAGAACTAGAACAAAAATTTTCACTATTTGTATGGAAACACAAAAGGCCCCGAATACCAAAGCAATCTTGAGAACGAAAAACAGAGGTGGAGGAATCAGGCTCCCTGACTTCAGACTATACTACAAAGCTACAGTAATCAAGACAGTATGGTACGGGCACAAAAACAGAAAGATAGATCAATGGAACAGGATAGAAAGCCCAGAGATAAACCCACGCACATATGGTCACCTTATCTTTGATAAAGGAGGCAGGAACGTAGAGTGGAGAAAGAACAGCCTATTCAATAAGTGGTGCTGGGAAAACTGGACAGGTACATGTAAGAGTATGAGATTAGATCACTCCCTAACACCATACACAAAAATAAGCTCAAAATGGATTGAAGACCTAAATGTAAGGCCAGAAACTATCAAACTCTTAGAGGAAAACATAGGCAGGATACTGTATGACATAAATCACAGCAAGATTCTTTTTGACCCACCTCCTAGAGAAATGGAATTACGAACAAAAATAAACAAATGGGACCTGATGAAACTTAAAAGCTTTCGCACAGCAAAGGAAACCATAAACAAGACGAAAAGACAACCCTCAGAATGGGAGAAAATATTTGCAAATGAAGCAACTGACAAAGGATTAATCTCCAAAACATACAAGCAACTCATGCAGCTCAATGTCAAACAAACAACCCAATCCAAAAATGTGCAGAAGACTTACATAGACACTTCTCCAAAGAAGATATTGCCAACAAACACATGAAAGAATGCTCAATGTCATTAATCATTAGAGAAATGGAAATCAAAACTACAATGAGATATCATCTCACACCAATCAGAATGGCCATCATCAAAAAATCTACAAACAATAAATGCTGCAGAGGGTGCGGAGAAAAGGGAACCCTCTTGCACTGTTGGTGGGAATGTAAATTGATACAGCCACTATGAAGAACAGTATGGAGGTTCCTTTAAAAACTAAAAATAGAACTACCATACGACCCAGCAATCCCACTACTGGGCATGTACCCTGAGAAAACCATAATTCAAAAACAGTCATGTTCCAAAATATTCATTGCAGCTCTATTTACAATAGCCAGGACATGGGAGCAACCTAAGTGTTCATCAACAGATAAATGGATAAAGAAGATGTGGCACATATATACAATGGAATATTACTCAGCCATAAAAAGAAACGAAACTGAGTTATTTGTAGTGAGGTGGATGGACCTAGAGTCTGTCATACAGAGTGAAGTAAGTCAGAAAGAGAAAAACAAATACCATATGCTAACACATATATATGGAATCTAAAAAAAAAAAAAGAAAAAAAATGTCAGAAGAACCTAGGGGCAAGCCGGGAATAACGATGCAGACCTACTAGAGAATGGACTTGAGGATATGGGGAGGGGGAAGGGTAAGCTGGAACAAAGTGAGAGAGTGGCATGGACATATATACACTACCAAACGTTAAATAGATAGCTAGTGGGAAGCAGCTGCATAGCACATGGAGATCAGCTCAGTGTTTTGTGACCACCTAGAGGGGTGGGATAGGGAGTGTGGAAGGCAGGGAGATGCAAAAGGGAAGAGATATGGGGACATATGTATATGTATAACTGATTCACTTTGTTATAAAGCAGAAAGTAACACACCATTGTAAAACTATTATACTCCAATAAAGATGTTAAAAAAATTAAATTAAATTTAAAAAATAAAGATATTATTTTGCTTACCACTTCCTCTCCTGTCATAATAAGTTATTATTATTTATTTTATGATATGTAGATTTGCTGCCAAAAAAAATTCAGTGTCCTGACAGCTGAATTTCTCACTTTCAAGTCAAGCCTCATATATACAAGCCAGGGTGGCATACAGAGTAGTCAGGAAAGGAACAAGGGACCCTCGTTTGGGTCAGGTCTACCTAATTTTCAACTTTACCCACTTATAGATTATGAGAGTGGCACAAACTATATTAGGTCTAAGTAAGGACACTGTTCCCAGTTATTACATTTAGTTTCTCTGGTCTAGGCAAATACTTTGTAAAGGTGTTTCATATTTTCCATTGAATTTGTTTCTAAGAAAAATTTCATCTTATTTCTATTATAGATCCCAGTTAATTAAAGATGTATATTGTAAACTCTAGGAAACCACTGAATTTTTAAAAAGAGGTACAAATTAAAAGCCAATAGTAGAGGTAGAATGGAATAAAATACTCAATTTTTAAAAAGTGTAAAAATTTTAAAATCAAAGAAGAAATGGAATAAATAGAAAACAGCTAGCATGATGGTACATTTCAAGCAAACTATATCAATAATTAAAATAAGTGCAAGTTGTCTAAATATACCGCTTAAAAGACATAGATTTTTCACATAGAATGAAAAAGCAAGACACAACTATGGAGGACGGCTTGAAGATGGCGGAAGAGTAAGACGCGGAGATGGCCTTCCTCCCCACGGATACACCAGAAATACATCTACACGTGGAACAACTCCTACAGAACACCTACTGAAGGCTGGCAGAAGATCTCAGACCTCCCAAAAGGCAAGAAACTCCCCATGTACCTGGGTAGGGCAAAAGAAAAAAAGAAAAAACAGACAAAAGAATAAGGACGGCACCTGCACCAGTGGGAGGGAGCTGTGAAGGAGGAAAAGTTTCCACACACTAGGAAGCCCCTTCGCGGGCGGAGACTGCGGGAGGCGGAGGGGGGAGCTTTGGGACCGCGGAGGAGTGCACAGCAATGGGTGCGGAGGGCAAAGCGGGGAGATTCCCGCACAGAGGATCGGTGCCTCCCGGCACTCACCAGCCCGAGAGGCTTGTCTGCTCACCCGCCGGGGAGGGCGGGGCTGCGAGCTGAGGCTCGGGTTTCGGTTTCGGACAGAGCGCAGGGAGAGGACTGGGGTTGGCGGCTTGAACATAGCCTGAAGGGATTAGTGCACCACGGCTAGCCGGGAGGAAGTCCGGGGAAAAGTCTGCACCTGCCGAAGAGGCAAGAGACTTTTTCTTCCCTCTTTGTTTCCTGGTGCGCGAGGAGAGGGGTTTAAGAGCGCTGCTTAAAGGAACTCCAGAGACGGGCGCGAGCCGCGGCTAAAAGCGCGAACCCCAGAGACGGGCGCGAGCCGCGGCTAAAAGCGCGGACCCCAGAGATGGGCGGGAGACGCTAAGGCTGCTGCTGCCGCCACCAAGGGGCCTGTGTGCGAGCACACGTCACTCTCCACAACCCTCTTCCGCGGAGCCTGTGCAGCCCGCCACTGCCAGGTTCCCGGGATCCAGGGACAACTTCCCTGGGAGAACGCACGGCGGGCCTCAGGCTGGAGCAACGTCACGGCGGCCTCTGCCGCCGCAGGCCCGCCCCGCACGCAGTGCCCCTCCCTCCCCCCCCCCCCCCGGCCTGAGTGAGCCGGAGCCCCCGAATCAGCGGCTCCTTTAACCCCGTCCTGTCTGAGCAAAAAACAGACGCCCTCCAGCGACCTACACGCAGAGGCAGGGCCAAATCCAAAGCTGAGCTCCTGTGAGCTGTGAGAACAAAGAAGAAAAAGTGAAATCTCTCCCATCAGCCTCAGAAGCAGCGGATTAAAGCTCCACAATCAACTTGATATACCCTGCATCTGTGGAATACCTGAATAAATAAGGAATGATCCCAAATTGAAGAGGTGGACTTTAGGAGCGAGATCTATGATTTTTTTCCTTTTTCCTCTTTTTGTGAATGGGTACGTGTATGCTTCTGTGTGAGATCTTGTCTGTATAGTCTTGCTTCCACCATTTGTCCTAGGGCTCTATCCATCCATGGTTTTTTAAAAAAATTTTTTTTCTTAATAATTAATTTTAATTGTAATAACTTTATTATACTTTACCTTCGTTCTTTCTTTCTTTCTTTCCTTCCTTCCTTCCCTCCTTTAGACAACGAATCACCCCAAATTGAGGAGGTGGTCTCTGAGAGCAAGATTTATGATTTTTCCCCCTTTACCTCTTTTTGTGAGGGTGTATGTGTATGCTTCTGTGTAAGATTTTCTCTGTATAGCTTTGCTTCCAACATTTGTCCTAAGGTTCTATCCGTCCCTTTTTTTTTCTAAATATTTTTTAATTCAATAACTATATTATACTTTATTTTATTTTTACTGTATCTTCTTTCTTTCTGTCTTTTTTCCTTCTTTCCCTCCTTCCTTCCTTCCTCCCTCCCTCCCTCTTTTATTTCCTTCTTTGCTTCTTTCTTCCTTCCTTCCTTTCCTCCTTTCCTTCTTTCTTTCCTCATACTTCTACTAATTCTCTCTACTTTTTCTCCCTTTTATTCTGAGCCGTGTGGATGAAAGGCTCTTGGTGCTCCAGCCAGGAGTCAGGGCTCTGCCTCTGAGGTAGGAGAGCCAACTTCAGGTCACTGGTCAACAAGAGACCTCCCAGCTCCACATAATATTAAACGGCGGAAATCTCCCAGAGACCTCCATCTTAACACCAGCACCCAGCTTCACTCAACGACCAGCAAGTCACAGTGCTGGACAACCTATGCCAAACAACTAGCAAAACAGGAACACAACCCCACCCATTAGCAGAGAGGCGGCCTAAAATCATAATAAGGCCACAGACACCCCAAAACACACCACCAGACGTGAACCTGCCCACTAGAGAGACAAGATCCAGCCTCATCCACCACAACACTGGCACTAGTCCCCTCCACCAGGAAGCCTACACAACCCACTGAAACAACCTTAGCCACTGGAGACAGACATCAAAAACAACGGGAACTACAAACCTGCAGCCTGCAAAAAGGAGACTCCAAACACAGTAAGATAAGCAAAATGAGAAGACAGAAAAACACATAGCAGATGAAGGAGCAAGATAAAAATGCACCAGACCTAACAAATGAAGAGGAAATAGGCAGTCTACCTGAAAAAGAATTCAGAATAATGATAGTAAGGATGATCCGAAATCTTGGAAATAGAATGGACAAAATGCAAGAAACAGTTAACAAGGACCTAGAAGAAATAAAGATGAAACAAGCAACGATGAACAACGCAATAAATGAAATTAAAAATACTCTAGAAGGGATCAATAGCAGAATAACTGAGGCAGAAGAACGGATAAGTGACCTGGAAGATAAAGTAGTGGAAATAACTACTGCAGAGCAGAATAAAGAAAAAAGAATGAAAAGAACTGAGGACAGTCTCAGAGACCTCTGGGACAACATTAAACGCACCAACATTCGAATTATAGGGGTTCCAGAAGAAGAAGAGAAAAAGAAAGGGACTGAGAAAATATTTGAAGAGATTATAGTTGAAAACTTCCCTAATATGGGAAAGGAAATAGTTAATGAAGTCCAGGAAGCACAGAGAGTCCCATACAGGATAAATCCAAGGAGAAATACGCCAAGACACATATTAATCAAACTGTCAAAAATTAAATACAAAGAAAGCATATTAAAAGCAGCAAGGGAAAAACAACAAATAACACACAAGGGAATCCCCATAAGGTTAACAGCTGATCTCTCAGCAGAAACCCTACAAGCCAGAAGGGAGTGGCAGGACATGCTGAAAGTGATGAAGGAGAAAAACCTGCAACCAAGACTACTCTACCCAGCAAGGATCTCATTCAGATTTGATGGAGAAATTAAAACCTTTACAGACAAGCAAAAGCTGAGAGAGTTCAGCACCACCAAACCAGCTTTACAACAAATGCTAAAGGAACTTCTCTAGACAAGAAACACAAGAGAAGGAAAAGACCTATAATAATGAACCCAAAACAATTTAGAAAATGGGAATAGGAACATACATATCGATAATTACCTTAAATGTAAATGGACTAAATGCTCCCACCAAAAGACACAGATTGGCTGAATGGATACAAAAACAAGACCCTTATATATGCTGTCTACAAGAGACCCACTTCAGACCTAGAGACACATACAGACTGAAAGTGAGGGGATGGAAAAAGATATTCCATGCAAATGGAAACCAAAAGAAAGCTGAAGTAGCAATTCTCATATCAGACAAAATAGACTTTAAAGTAAGGACTATTAAAAGAGACAAAGAAGGACACTACATAATGATCAAGGGATATACAACAAGAAGATATAACAATTGTAAATATTTATGCACCCAACATAGGAGCACCTCAATACATAAGGCAAATACTAACAGCCATAAAAGGGGAGATCGACAGTAACACATTCATAGTAGGGGACTTTAACACCCCACTTTCACCCATGGACAGATCATCCAAAATGAAAATAAATAAGGAAACACAAGCTTTAAATGATACATTAAACAAGATGGACTTAATTGATATTTATAGGACATTCCTTCCAAAAACAACAGAATACACATTCTTCTCAAGTGCTCATGGAACATTCTCCAGGATACATCATATCTTGGGTCACAAATCAAGCCTTGGTAAATTTAAGAAAATTGAAATTGTATCAAGTATCTTTTCTGACCACAACGCCATGAGACTAGATATCAATTACAGGAAAAGATCTGTAAAAAATACAAACACATGGAGGCTAAACAATACGCTACTTAATAATGAAGTGATCACTGAAGAAATCAAAGAGGAAATAAAAAAATACCTAGAAACAAATGATAGTGGAGACACAACGACCCAAAACCTATGGGATGCAGCAAAAGCAGTTCTAAGGGGGAAGTTTATAGCAATACAAGCCCACCTTAAGAAGCAGGAAACATCTCGAATAAACAACCTAACCTTGCACCTCAAGCAATTAGAGAAAGAAGAACAAAAAACCCCCAAAGCTAGCAGAAGGAAAGAAATCATAAAAATCAGATCAGAAATAAATGAAAAAGAAATGAAGGAAACAATAGTAAAGATCAATAAAACTAAAAGAAGGTTCTTTTACAAGTAAACAAAATTGATAAACCATTAGCTGCACTCATCAAGAACAAAAGGGAGAAGACTCCAATCAATAGAACTAGAAACGAAAAAGGAGAAGTAACAACTGTCACTGCAGAAATACAAAGGATCATGAGAGATTACTACAAGCAACTCTATGCCAATAAAATGGACAATCTGGAAGAAATGGACAAATTCTTAGAAATGCACAACCTGCCAAGACTGAATCAGGAAGAAATAGAAAATATGAACAGACCAATAACAAGCACTGAAATTAAACTGTGATTAAAAATCTTCCAACAAACAAAAGCCCAGGACCAGATGGCTTCACAGGTGAATTCTATCAAACGTTTAGAGAAGAGCTAACACCTGTCCTTCTCAAACACTTCCAAAATATAGCAGAGGGAGGAACACTCCCAAATTCCTTCTACGGGGCCACCATCACCTTGATACCAAAACCAGACAAGGATGTCACAAAGAAAGAAAACTACAGGCCAATATCACTGATGAACAGAGATGCAAAAATCCTCAACAAAATACTAGCAAACAGAATCCAACAGCACATTAAAAGGATCATACACCATGATCAAGTGGGGTTTATTCCAGGAATGCAAGGATTCTTCAATATACGCAAATCTATCAATGTGATAAACCATATTAACAAATTGAAGGAGAAAAACCATATGATCATCTCAATAGATGCAGAGAAAGCTTTCGACAAAATTCAACACCCATTTATGATAAAAACCCTGCAGAAAGTAGGCATAGAGGGAACTTTCCTCAACATAATAAAGGCCATATATGACAAGCCCACAGCAAACATCATCCTCAATGGTGAAAAACTGAAAGCATTTCCACTAAGATCAGGAACAAGACAAGGTTGTCCACTCTCACCACTCTTATTCAACATAGTTTTGGAAGTTTTAGCCACAGCAATCAGAGAAGAAAAGGAAATAAAAGGAATCCAAATCGGAAAAGAAGAAGTAAAGCTGTCACTGTTTGCAGATGACATGATACTATACATAGAGAATCCTAAAGATGCTACCAGAAAACTACTAGAGCTAATCAATGAATTTGGTAAAGTAGCAGGATACAAAATTAATGCACAGAAATCTCTGGCATTCCTATATACTAATGATGAAAAATCCGAAAGTGAAATCAAGAAAACACTCCCATTTACCATTGCAACAAAAAGAATAAAATATCTAGGAATAAACCTACCTAAGGAGACAAAAGACCTGTATGCAGAAAATTATAAGACACTGATGAAAGAAATTAAAGATGATACAAATAGATGGAGAGATATACCACGTTCTTGGATGGGAAGAATCAACATTGTGAAAATGACTCTACTACCCAAAGCAATCCACAGATTCAATGCAATCCCTATCAAACTACCACTGGCATTTTTCACAGAACTAGAACAAAAAATTTCGCAATTTGTATGGAAACACAAAAGACCCCGAATAGCCAAAGCAATCTTGAGAACGAAAAAAGGAGCAGGAGGAATCAGGCTCCCTGACTTCAGACTATACTACAAAGCTACAGTAATCAAGACAGTATGATACTGGTACAAAAACAGAAAGATAGATCAATGGAACAGGATAGAAAGCCCAGAGATAAACCCACGCACATATGGTCACCTTATCTTTGATAAAGGTGGCAGGAATGTACAGTGGAGAAAGGACAGCCTCTTCAATAAATGGTGCTGGGAAAACTGGACAGGTACATGTAAAAGTATGAGATTAGATCACTCCCTAACACCATACACAAAAATAAGCTCAAAATGGATTAAAGACCTAAATGTAAGGCCAGAAACTATCAAACTCTTAGAGGAAAACATAGGCAGAACACTCTATGACATAAATCACAGCAAGATCCTTTCTGACCCACCTCCTAGAGTAATGGAAATAAAAACAAAAATAAATAAATGGGACCTAATGAAACTTCAAAGCTTTTGCACAGCAAAGGAAACCATAAACAAGACCAAAAGACAACCCTCAGAATGGGAGAAAATATTTGCAAATGAAGCAACTGACAAAGGATTAATCTCCAAAATTTACAAGCAGCTCATGCAGCTCAATAACAAAAAAACAAACAACCCAATCCAAAAATGGGCAGAAGACCTAAATAGACATTTCTCCAAAGAAGATATACAGAATGCCAACAAACACATGAAAGAATGCTCAACGTCATTAATCATTAGAGAAATGCAAATCAAAACTACAATGAGATATCATCTCACACCAGTCAGAATGGCCATCATCAAAAAATCTAGAAACAATAAATGCTGGAGAGGGTGTGGAGAAAAGGGAACACTCTTGCACTGCTGGTGGGAATGTGAATTGGTTCAGCCACTATGGAGAACAGTATGGAGGTTCCTTAAAAAACTACAAATAGAATTACCATATGACCCAGCAATCCCACTACTGGGCATATACCCTGAGAAAACCAAAATTCAAAAAGAGTCATGTACCAAAATGTTCATTGCAGCTCTATTTACAATAGCCCGGAGATGGAAACAACCTAAGTGTCCATCATCGGATGAATGGATAAAGAAGATGTGGCACATATATACAATGGAATATTACTCAGCCTTAAAAAGAAACGAAATTGAGTTATTTGTAATGAGATGGATAGACCTAGAGTCTGTCATACAGAGTGAAGTAAGTCAGAAAGAAAAAGACAAATACCGTATGCTAACACATATATATGGAATTTAAGAAAAAAAAGGATGTCATGAAGAACCTAGGGGTGGGACGGGAATAGAGACGCAGACCTACTGGAGAACGGACTTGAGGATATTGGGAGGGGGAAGGGTGAGCTTTGACAGGACGATAGGGAGTCATGGACATACACACACTAACAAACGTAGTAAGGTAGATAGCTAGTGGGAAGCAGCCGCATGGTACAGGGATATTAGCTCGGTGCTTTGTGACAGCCTGGAGGGGTGGGATAGGGAGAGTGGGAGGGAGGGAGACGCAAGAGGGAGAACATATGGGAACATATGTATATATATAACTGATTCACTTTGTTATAGAGCAGAAACTAACACACCATTGTAAAGCAATTGTACCCCAATAAAGATGTTAAAAAAGAAAAGATTTGAATGTGAAAAAAATAAATAAAATAAAATTGCTAGCAAAAAAAAAAAAAAAAGACACAACTATGTCCTCTACAAGAAACCTACTTTTAAATTAAAAGACCCATATAGGGTAAAAGTAAAGGGAAAAAAATCAGTGTTTTCATTCCCTGGCCTTGGCAGATGTTGCTCGGTGTTGGATAAAGTGAGGAAGGTGACATCAGAACAAGACAGCAAGGAGAAAAGAATATACATGTCTAAAATTCCTCATACAAAACCCTTAGAGTTTGACATTTTCTGAAATTCAGAATTTGGGGTATTTTGGACAGGCAATATGGTGAATATATGGTATATTATATAATACCCCCAGGGGGTGTTACAAACACATTAGTATTTCATAGTGAAATGGATAGTCACGTAAACAGGTTAAATAAAGACTATACATAGCCTCATATCAATTCAGGTCAAGTTTTGCTGCCTATGAGTTTTGGTGGCAAACTTATGAAAACTTATGGTTTTTAGAGATTACTGAATTTTGGAATTATAGATAATGGATCATGGTCCATATTCAGGTCAGTCAAGGAGGAGCAAAAGAAAAGTGAGACCCACAAATGAAGCCATGCTGAAGCCTCCTTGGTTTTGGGATACAGGTCCATTCTTCACTTTTTCCAGCCAGAGACAGCACTTGTCCTCCAGCCTGAAGCCCCCGAAGTGCACAGTACTTTGAGTGTAGGGTTGTGGATCACTTAAGGCAAAGTTATGCCCACTATACATGCAGAGAACATGACCTTAGGATAGAAGCACTGTGTACATTATGGCCAAGTGCTGACCATGGCTGGCATCAGGAACGACTAGAACAGAACAGCTCTGATGTGCTCTTTTAATATACTGAATTCGTGCACAAGATTTTATCTGGAGAAAGGGTACTAAACTATAGCCAAAAAACATGTGTCGACCATAGCATTGAAAAGTACATTGGATTGTTTCATTGAAATTTGCTAAGAGAGTAGAACTTAAATATTCTCAGTAAAGAAAGAAAGAGAGGGAGAGAGAGAGAGAGAGAGAGGGAGTGAGGGAGGGAGGGAGGGAGGGAGGGAAGAAGGAAATACGTGAGGTGACTGATATGTTAACTCATATATCTAACCATCATGTTGTACACTTTAAATATCTTACAATTTTATCTGTCAATCATACCTCAATAAAGCTGGAAAATAAAAAAAGAAAGAAAAGTGGCTTAATTTTATTCTATTGGAGTTTGTAGATGTGTAGATTCATGCATTTCATCAAATTAGGGAAGTTTTTGGCCATTATTGCCTCTAATATTCTTTCTACCCCTTCCTCTCTTCTCTCCTAGGACTCCCATTGTGATTGTGTTGGTCTTGATGCTGTCCCATAGGTCCAGTAGGAGCTTACTCAGCCATATCGAAGGCAGAAATATAATTAATTCCTCTTGACCTCAGCATATAAACTTCCTAGGGGAATATGTGGATGTCTGATATAATGCAGATAAGCCAAGTCATAAGCAGACAGTGGAAATGATAGAAAGTTGGTGGTAAGCTTCGTAGAAATACAGTTGGCAGGGCTGGTCCTTAGATATAGACAAAAATGTGGAGGCCTACTTCAGCGACCATCAACCTTTTTTCCACTCCTACATTCGTCACATGCATAATACACCATCAGTAATTCTCATTTTATATTTAGTGACTCTCACGGACGGGGTGCCCTACAGCGCATCTACCCCATGGAGCTTATGGTATGCCTCCTTCTGTGCACTCTCAATCCCTCACAGGTTTAAATCACTGTAATGAATGGCATAGTGGAAGCCTCACCTATTTCTACCACTAAATCCTTCCCGACATCAGCCTGCAGCAAAGTCCACAATGTCCATCAAAAGTCATTCCTGGAGGCTGAGGTATTCTGAGGCAGCATGATAAACCAGGAAAAACTTCAGCTGAGGGTTGGACATATTTAGGTTCTAATCTCACCTCTGCCAGGTATTAGCTGTGTGACTTTGAGAAAAATCACTTAACCTCTCTGAACGTATTTCCTCAACTGTAAAAGGGGGAAAATAGTAATATGAACAACTCTGCAGAGTTGTTGTGGGAATTAAATGAAATGAAGTTTATCAAGTCAAGGGGTGAAGGTGAGATGCAAATCTTACAAACTTAATACAGGCCAAGTAGTGGCATGCAAAGAGCATAGCATGGAGTAAGGTAAAACTGGATCTGAAACCTGGCTCTGCATTTACCAGCTGTGTGACCCTGTTAGTCTCTTAATTAGCTTAACTGGTTTCCTCATCTGTATAATGGTGATAAGAACACTTATCATAAAGGACAGTCATTAAGATTTAATGGGAGAATGTAAGTGAAAAAAACATGTGTGAATGCTTTCCACAGATAATTTTTGAGCATATGGGAGTATGATGGAGATCAGTGTAGTGTGGGGAAAGGTGGGGGAATACTTTAGAAAGAGTGCTCAGGAAAGCCCATTACTGGCACTAAGAAGGTGATGGAAGAACTTAGCAAATGGGAGTTTCCATCCTTTGCAAATTTTTAAAACTTGCACTACTTCCACCCAGACAACTTTTAAAAGGTTCTCTCCTCCAAAAAGCACATATCCACTTCCCTGGGGTACAGCTTCCTATTGACCAGTTTCTTCCTTTCACCTCAGTCTCATGTCTTGCCCCTCCAAAGCATAAAACTCTGAGACAGCAAGGACACTGCTGGTCCTGATTCAGTAATCAGCCTCTTTCCATGTTTCCTTCCTTGAATCATGCCTGCTATTTTGTTTGTAGGAGTCCTCTTCTTTTTTTAAAACTTTTTTTTATGATAACTTTATTCAGATATAATTAACAAACCACTATCACTGACCACAGGCTGAAGAGCAGGTCTCTTAATTCTGGTCAGAGACCAAGCTGCTAACACTGAATACAATTCCTGTGTTTAACCCTGCACTCCAACCACATACCTAACCTAAGACATAGCCTGAATCCCTAACTCTGGACTTGGAGACTTAACCCTAATTTCAGACTGAAACCTTAACCACGGTCCCAGATAGGGACCTCAATTCTATCCATAAACTGAGCCTCTTTCTGGCCATACTCCAAGGCCTTAACTCTGATTAAATTGAGTCCCTAGTCACATATTCACTGGCTATGTCTGGTCCAAGACTAAGTAGTGTAGTTATGACCAGTCCCAGAATGAGTCTCTAACCTTGATCTCCTATTGAACCCTAACTATGGCTACTGATAAGCCCTTAATTCGTGATACAGAGATCCAACCTATGATCAGACATAGCCTCTAAACCTGTCCCAGGCTGAGTCTCAAGCTTGAGCTACAAACTGTGACCTAACTCTGGGATATACTTAATATCCTTCACTGACCACAAAATGAGTGCTCAGCATACGCAATGACCGAGCTCTAACCCTGACCACAAACTGAGGCTCTAACTCGGTCACAGCCTGAGATCTGATCTTGGAAACCTACCCAGCTACAATTTCCACCGACTTAGCACTAACCAGAAAATGACCCCAATATTGGCAACAGAATGACTACTAAACTTGGCCTCATACAGAAACAAAAACATGTACAGAGACTGAACTCTAAACTTGGCCAAAGACTGTGCCTTAATCCTGGCCAAGAAGTGAAACCAAATCTTCTTCAAAGCTTGAGGATATAGTCCAACCACATCTTATGCCCTAATCCTGTTCACAGATAGAACCCTGAACACAGCCACAGCCTGAGACTTAACTCTGTTCATAGCTCAAGTTCTAAACCTGGCCAGATACTGAGTTCATAAATCTGACCATGGAATAATCCACTGAACCTGAGCCCCATCAATGGCCACCGATTTTGCCCCTAAATCTTATAGCCTCTAACTGCTTACCAACTCAGTTTCCGGTCACAGACTGAATTCTTAACTCTCATCACAGACTGAGCCCATAAGACTTAACCTCTAGCCTGAGTTTTCACCCTGAAAATAAAACTTACGCTCCCCAAATGGCTAATGACTGATCCTGAATCTTTGGGGTAGACTGAACCTATCTCTGGCTAAATGCTAGCCCCAGACTGAATCCCAACTCCAACCACAGCTTTAACCTTAATCCTAGCCACAGACACAGCCAACACCAGAAACTGAACGGTTCACCAAAACTGAGCAAAGACTGAACCCAAACTTTGAATATGAATTAAGGACAAAACAAAACAAATATTTTTCTTAGTCTTTGCCAAAAACCTAACAAGAGATTAATTTTAACCCTGAGCACAGATACAACTCACCATGGTAAAGGGCGCACCATGGGAGCTCTATCGCTGGGTACATTCTGAGCACTGCCCTGGGACAAAGACTGTAAATCCTGCCCATAATCTGAGACCCAAAGACTAAACCCTAAGCCTGGCTGAAGAATGATTCCTAACTCTACAAGGTTAAATCAAAACCCTCCTCATATTATTAGAACTAACAACAGGCTAAGATTGAGTACTAAACTTTGTCACAGACTGATTCTTAACTCCATAAACAAAGTTCACCATATCAGTGGCCACAAACTGAGTCCTAGCACTAGCTTGAGATTGAGCAATCAGTCTGGCCACAATCCTAGCCCTCAACTGGGGAGAGATGTACCCATGACACTGGGCAGGGTAGGGACGCTAAAAATTAGCACAGACTGAACTCTACTACTGATACCAGAATGCCTGCTAAGCACACTAGCCAGAGTCCAAGTCCCAAATTGACAACAGGACATGAACACTCTAAACTCAAACCCTGGCAACAGCCTTAGCCCCAAACCCTGATTGCTGCCTGAGTCTCTAAATCTAAACACAAGCTGGATCCTATGTGTTGTCCATTCTCACACTAACTTTATTTCTAGACTGACATATAACATTGGCAGCCAACCTGAGAAACATGTTTACAGTCTTAGCCCTAAAACCTTCTTCATAGTAAGTTTTAACCTGGACATTGGTAATCCTCAAACTCTGGTAAAAGGTTAAACAGATACAAAAATCAGTTGCATTTCTATATATTAACAACAAACTATCTGAAAATTAAATTAAGAAAACATCTCATTTACAATAGCATCAAAGCAACAAAATACGTAGGAATAAACTTAACCAAGGAGGTGAAAGACTTATACACTGGAAACTATAAAATACTGATGAAAGAAATTAAAGCAGATGAATATAAATGGAAAGGCATCCCTCATTCATGGATTGTAGACTTAATATTGTCAAAATGTCCATACTACCCAAAGTGGTCTACAGAGCCAATGCAATACCTATCAAAATCCCAATGGCATTTTATTTTTATTTTTGGCTGCATTGGGTCTTCGTTGCTGTGTGTGGGCTTCCTCTAGTTGCAGCAAGTGGGGGCTACTCTTCATTGCGATGCACGGGCTTTTCATTGTGGTGGCTTCTCTTGTTGCGGAGCACAGGCTCTAGGCACGCAGGCTTCAGCAGTTGCAGCATGCAGGCTCAGCAGTTGCGGCACGTGGGCTCTAGAGCATGCGGGCTTCAGTAGTTGTGCTGCGTGGGCTCAGCAGTTGCGGCACGTGGGCTCTAGGGTGCATGGGCTTCAGTAGATGTGGTGCACTGGCTTAGTTGCTCCGTGGCATGTGGGATCTTCCTGGACCAGGGATCAAACTCGTGTCCCCTGCATTGGCAGGTGGATTCTTAACCACTGTGCTACCAGGGAAGTCCCCCAATGGCATTTTAAATGAAATGGCATTTTAAAGAAAAAACAATCATAAAATTCATTTGGAACTGAATAGACAGTTTTCCAAAGAAGACATACAAATGGTCAACAGGTATATGAAAAGATGCTCAAGGTCATTAATCATCAGGAAAATGCAAATCAAAACCATGAGATATCGCCTCACACCTGTCAGAATTGCTATTATCAAAAAGAACACAAATAACAAGTGCTAAGAAGGATGTGGTGAAAAGGAAACCTTTGTGCACCATTGGTGGGAATGTAAATTAGTGCAGCCACTACGGAAAACAGTCTGAACGTTCCTCAAAAAATTAAAAATGGAACTATCATACTATCCAGCAATTCCACTCCTGGGTATTTATCCAAAGAAAATGAAAAGACTAATTCAAAAATATATATGTGTCCCTATGTTCACTGCAGCATTATTTGCAATAGCCAAGATACGGAAGCAACCTAAGTGTCCATAGATAGGTGAATGTATATGTCCTACTGAGAAAAATAAAAAGCAAAAGACCAATGGAATCTAAAAAAAAATAGGTGAATGTATAAAGAAGATGTGGTATATATTTATACAATGGAATATTACTCAGCCATAAAAAGGAATGAAATTTTGCCATTTGTCACAACGTGGATGGACCTAGAGGGTATTATGCTAAGTGAAATAAGTCAGGTAGAGAGAGACAAATACTGTATGATTTAACATACATGTGGAATCTAAAAACACAAAACGAATGAACATAACAAAACAGAAACAGAGTTATAGATACAGACAACAAACAGGTAGTTGTCAGAGGGGAAAGAGATGGGAGGAGGAGAGAAATAGGTGAGGGAGATTAAGAGGTATAAACTTCCAGTTACAAAATAAATGAGTCACAGATTTGAAATGCACAGTGTGGGGAATATAGTCAATAACTATATAATATCTTCGTATGAGGACAGGTGGTAACTAGACTTCTCGTGGTGATCATTTTGAAATGTATAGAAATATAGAATTTGTGCTATATGTGCACCAGGAACTAACATAGCATTGTAGATCAATTATACTTCAAAAACAAACTCATAGAAAAAGAGATCTGATTTGTGGTTACCAGATGCAAGGGGTGGGGGGCGGCAGAAGGAATTGGATGAAGGTGGTCAAAAGGTACAAGCTATTAGTTATAAGATAAATAAGTACTAGGGATGTAATGTACAGCATGATCAGTATAATTGACACTGCTGTATGCTATATATGAAAGGTGTTAAGACAGTAAATCCTCTCTCCTTTGGTAACCATAAGTTTATTTTCTACATCTGTAAGTCTGTTTTTGTATATAGTTTTATTTGTATTATTTTTAGATTCCACATATAAATGATATCAAAGTGAGAGGGAGGGAGGGAGGAACAAATTAGGGGTATGGGATTAACAGATACAAACCGCTATATATAAAAGATAAGCAATAAGGATTTACTGTATAGCACAAGGAATTATATTTGATAACTTGTAATAACCTATAATGCAGTATAATCTGAAAAAAAATAACTGAATCATTTTGCTCTATACCTGAAACTAACATAATATTGTAAATCAAGTATACTCCAAGAAAGAAAGGGAGGAAGGAAGAAAGAAAAAGAAAATTACTTGTTTGCTTTAAGCAAGAGAGAGAGAGAGGAAGAAAAAGAGAGTACATCCTAATAGTTCTCCTCACAAGGAAAAAAATTTGTTTTCTATTTCTTTAATTTTGCGTCTGTATGAGATAACGGATGTTCACTAAACTTATTGTGGTCACCATTTCATGATGTATTTGAGTCAAATCATGATGTTATACACCTTAAGCTTATACAGTGCTGTATGTCAATTATATCTCAATAAAACTGGAAAGAAAAAAAATCAGTTAAAAAAAAGTGTCAGTGAGGATGTAGAGAAATTGGAGCTCTTATACACTGTTGGTGGAAATAGAGAATGGTGCAGTCACTATGGAAAAATGTATGGAGGTTCCACCAAAAATTAAAAATAGGCATATCATTGACATATATATATATATATGTGATACGATATATTTATATACATAAACTATTATTCAACCTTAAAAAGAAGGAAATCCTACCATTTGTGACAACATAGATAAACATAGAAGACATTATGCTAAGTGAAAAAGCCAAAAACAGGTGGACAAATATTCATAATTCCACTTATACGAGGTAACTAAAATAGTCAAACTCATACAAGCAGAGAAAAGAATGGTGGTTGCCAGGGGCTGGGAAGAGGAGGAAATGGGGAGTTATTGCTCAGTGAGTATAAAGTTTTAGTTTTACAAGATGAATAAGTTCTAGACTTACAACATAGTGCCTATCGTTAAAAATACAGTATTGTGCACTTTAAAATATGTTAAGAGGATAGATTTCATGTTAAATGTTCTTACCACACACACACACACACACACACACACACACACACACACACACACACACACAGAAAATCCACAAAAGAACAGAAGGAAATTTTTGGAGGTGATGTATATGTTCAGTGCCTTGATTATGGTGATAGTGTCACGGGTATATGCATATGTCCAAACTCACCAAAATGTATATATTAAATATGTGGAATTTTTTTGTATATCAATTATGCATAAATAAAGCTTTTTCAAAAGAAATAGAAGGAACATTGGCCATGATTTTTGTCCCTTTAATCAGGAAAATAAATTTTTCCATAAGTCAAAGCATATTTCTTTTTGTGCCTCATTGATGAAAAAGCACCTGAGAAAAGTAGTGTTAGTTTCTTTTGTGTGTGTGTATTAGCTTTTAGAGTCTATATTTTGAGGAAGGTAAGGAAAAGGGGTACTTTAAAGGTTTTGGGTTAACCAATCAACAGAACTTGCCACAGCAGGAGCTCAATAAAATTAATATCATTATTAAAGAACTTATCTAAGAATGTTTGACAAATTAATCTCCTAACACACAATCCAGCTACTAATAATGATAAGCTTCTTTCAAGTGTCTAAATAAACAAAAATAAGTGTACTGTGTATGGAACAATACTGGAATTATATAAACCAGAATGTTAATAGAAAATCAAAAGCTTAATCAGATAGCACCAACACCAGCACTCACTGAACAGAAACTGTACACAAAGTCAAAATAGGACAGCTACCAGCAGAATCAACTCTGACACAGGCCAAGATGAAATGTTAATACAGGTCGCTGACTGAACCAGGCTCTGGCTGCAGAATGAGGTACAACACTGGCCACTGTGACTTAGCTCCATAGACCATTCCTATATGGGCAAAGACAGAACCCTGACACTGGCTAAAGTCAGAAACCACAGCTTGGAAGTACTTTGGGCAAATATGCATCCCAAATTCTGTTCATATTCATCGTTAAAATCCTGGCCACAAACTATACTCTAACATTGTCCATAGATGAAATGCTAACTTTGGTCTGAGACGAAACTAGGGCACATGATAGGTAATATCCTAACATGGCAACAAACTGAATATTAAACTTAGACACTGTGCATTAACAATGGCCACAGCCTGAGGCCTAACACTGGACCAAAAATAAACTCTAACCATGAACAATAATTGAAACTTTACCTGATGAAAGACTGAACATAAATCCTGTTCAAATTCTTATTTAGCCTTTCCCCAGGCAACACAATCAGCATGAACTGTAAGCCCCGACTGAGCTATGATACTGGCCTTTACTGATTCCCAAACCTAGAAATGAAAGTGATTCCAACACTGACCAAAAACTAAAGTCAAACCTTAAGCTGAGCCCTAACCCTGGATGTGGTCTAAGGGTGGTCCACAGACTGAGCCCCAACACTGATCTTAGAACACATCCTCTCTTATATAAACTAAATCCTAATACTGGCTAAAATTTGAACCCAAATCTTGTACACTGACTTCACAATGAGTATAACTCAGGCTACACTGGACTAAAGGCAGCCTCAGAATGAGCTTTCACACTGGTCAGAAATATGCTCTGATCTTTGTCACAGAGAGAACCATGGCTATAACACTGGGGCCTAACACTGATAACAGGCTGGCCCTAAACTTGGTTCCATGGTCCTCTAACCATGGATCCACACTGACTTGTAAAGATAGCAACAGATTGACTAAGCCTTCATCTAAGTCGAAGACTGAAGCCAAACACTTTCCATATTATAAACCTGAACTCTGCCCATGACTTCAGCTGTACACTGGCTCTTCAGCTTTAACCTTGGCCTACCAATTGATCTATAAATACAGCCAGACTGATTTACCCTGGGTCTCTATTTCACAAATTCATCTTATACTCAAGCATTTTTTCCTGGATGTATTTTCAAGCATACTTTCTACCAACAATACATCAAGCGTCTCACCTTTCTATGTGTAAATACACATACACACACATTCCAATAAGCCTTGTAGAAATATTAAGTGTCACTGCTATGTATTTTCTTTCTTTTTTTTTCTTTTGGTCACACTGCACGGCTTGTGGGATCTTAGTTCCCCAACCAGGGATCGAACCTGGGGTCCCAGCAGCAAAAGCACAGAAGCGCAGGGTCCTAACTACTGGACTGCCAGGGAATTCCACTGCTATGTATTTTAATTATTAATTATTTATTGATAGTTTCCCCCATTAGAATATAAGTTCCAAAGGAAAGAGATATGGTCTGGGCATGTGTTTTTTTTCCCCACTCCTCTATTCCCAACATCTAAAATTGTGCCTGGAATGTTGTAAGTACTCAACAAATATTTGTTGAATGGATGAATGAGTAGTTCCTCTTGTTATTCTTCTGTCCTCTTATTTGACCTCTCTGCACAATATTCCAGTGATTCTACTTTGTTTTCTGTTGCTTCATCTATCAGGCCATTCCTTCTCAGCTTCCTTTGAAGGCATGTTTTCCTCTACCTACTACTTGAATACGGTTATTTTCTAGGGTTCCATACTGAATCTTTGTCCTTCTAAAATTTACTATTCTAAACACTCTCTACATGAAATTTAGTTCATATTTACTTATTTAATTACTATTTATTATTGATGTCTCCCAAATGTTTAGTTCTAACCCAGACCTCTCTCCTGTGCTTCAGACCTACATTTCCTTACAGCCTACGAGGCATCTCCACACAAATGTTACACAGATTCCTCAAATTTTTAAATGTCCCAAACTGAATCCCTCCTATCCCTCACAAAACTTGCTACTCTTTCTGGGTTCCCTATCTCAATGAATGGTACTACCATTCACTCTTCCACATCAGAACTTGGGAGTCACAATGGACGCCTTCCTTTCCCTCCCTTTTCATACCCAAATTGTCATCAAATCCAACTGATCATATCATTTCCTTGCTTAAAATCCTTTGATGGTTCTTTACTGCTTTCAGGTTATATTTTGAACTCATTGGAATGAGCCCCTATTCCTGCCCCATCTAGTTCCTGCAGTATGGAAGGTTTTTTTTTTGTTTGTTTCCTGCACTCTCTCACATTCTTATTTCTCTGTATGGAATATGATTAACCTCCCTGCCCCAAAGATGACAAATATCTTACTGGTTCTCCAAGGCTCATCATTCAAGCATTTCTTTCTCCAGAAGTGGAATGAGTTCTTCCTCTTCTGTGGTCCTACAGAACCCTGTATAGAACTTTTTAGAACACTTTGCACATTGTATAGTCTATCTCCCTTCTTAGATTATGAGCTGCTTCAGAGGAAGGACTATTTTCCAATTCTGTACCAATTGTGACTAGTCCAGGGCCTTGCACAAAGCAATTGGCTGAATAAATTATTGAAACTATTAAATCATCTTCTTCCTTCATGTCACTTGTTAAAATTTTAGGCAATTACCTTGGCAAAATGCAATTCCTCTTTCTTTCCCTTCATTCCACTTGGAGGTCAAAAAGTTGTCCTTAAGAGTAAAATTGTAGTAACCCAATTGTAACGATCCATTCAGCTATAAGGATTCATCTCTAATAAAGAAAAGAAAAGTCAACAGTCAGGAGTGAAATTAGTCCTAATAAACAACCATTTTCTTCAACTTTTTAATCACTTCAAAGTGTTTTGGTGTCCCACATATTCCTTTATCCACATCTTTAAACATACGTTTTACTAAAAAGATAGTTTCTTAAAGAAATATACAGTTATTTCTTATTATTCAAGTTGTATATCTGTTCTAAACTGCTATATTACACCAATGATCGTGGCCACTGTTCTTCATAGCATGGCTTCATTATAGGTTAAACAGGTTTCTTCTGGCTGGCTTCAATCACATTTCTATGCCTACTGTGACACCATTTCAAAGTAAAAAATATGATTCCCAATTAAAAACAAAGTATACATTTTCCAGAAACTTTAGAGTGATTCTAATGCACATGGTTCACACAGAACACACTCTGACAACTTTAAAGGTCCAGTCAAAATTCTAAGCTTATCAGAGCATAAATAACACTTTTTAAAAGCCACTGAATCAAAACTCAATGAGAATTTCAAATCACGATATAAAGTGTTTGCCGCTCAGGGCTTCCCTGGTGGCGCAGTGGTTGAGAGTCCACCTGCCGATGCAGGGGACACAGGTTCGTGCCCCGGTCCGGGAAGATCCCACATGCCGCGGAGCGGCTGGGCCCGTGAGCCATGGCCGCTGAGCCTGCGCGTCCGGAGCCTGCGCGTCCGGAGCCTGCGCTCCGCAACGGGAGAGGCCACAACAGTGAGAGGCCCGCGTACCGCAAAAAAATAAATAAATAAATAAAAATAAAGTGTTTGCCCCCCAAATGCAAGTAGCTTAACCAACAGTAAAATCAATCTAGAACCTTCATCTGTCCCCACAAGCACAACCCCATACCCCAAGAAGGGAGATTCTCTAAGACAGCACACTCCAAACTACAACATCCAGAATACCCTCCTCGAGCCGAAACTGGGGACAATAGGAAATGCGGGAGGGGGCTGGTGGGGAAGGAATTGTGGGTATATAAAAAGAAGTGTCTTGACTCCATCTCCCCCAATCCCCTGTCTTCACTTGAGTCTCTCCGCCAATGTCAATATTGGATTCCACCCTCCTCCCTCCCCCCACCAGGAAGAACAACCTCCAGAGACTTCAAACTACATTTCCCATGAGGCTAAGGGCTCGGGCCTCCGGCTTCCTTGGTGACCAGTAGCCAATAGGAGACGCAGCTGCGGCCGTGGGGGTGGGTGAGAGTCTAGCCTGGGCCTGGGCGCCGGGCCTAAGCCGGCAGCGCCAGGAGGGGAGTTCAGAAGACTGTCGCCCGGCATGGGGCGCCGCGAGGGTATCGCCCACTCGGAAGCTGCCGCCCCGGCCCGATTTTCCGCGGTTCTATAAGGAGTTGAGCTTCGGTAGCCGGGGAGCTGGAGGTCAGAGAGACAGAAAGCCTGAGCGGCTGAGGCTGGGGACTGTGGGACTGAGGGGGCCTAGGGAGGAGGGTGCTTCCAGAGCCGCGGGCCTCAGCCCTGACTCCTCCCAGCTCCGCCTCCGCGGGGGGGGGGGTGTTGGGCCCGCGAGTCGGGGTGGGCTTCTGAGCTCACCGCGCCCGTTTCCCTGGAGACTCGGGAGCGTGCCCTTTTTTCTCTTTTCCCTCAAATCTGCCCGCTGTCTTTTTCCTCCACAACGGCATCCCGTATCCGCCACCCCGGCCTTGTGCCTCCTCAGACATCTGAAGTTAGGGTTCTCCACCAGGGTCTTCCCTGGGCGGCGTCTGGACTCTCCTTACTGCTTGCAGGAGTTGGGCGATCTCTTTTTCTTCTCTTCTTTCAATTTGCACTTCAGGTTTGGGCACACACCCCTCCCAATGCACACACACCCCTTTTCCTCTGGGGCCTTGGGAATTCCTTGCCACGCCCCGGGCGTGACTTTTTGTCAACTTTTCACTTTCCGCCCCTTTGATGGTGAGATCCGGATCGTCGCCATCTCTTTATTGGCCCCTCCAGCCGCTTGCCCCTTCCCTGACCAGGTCTTTGGAGCGAAAAGGGTTTCCCCTCAATTTCCAGAAGAGGTGGGGAGCAGAAGAGGAAAGGAATCTCGTTTTTGAGAAATACGTGTTTAAGGTTCACTGCAGTGTTCTGATGAAAATAAAAGGCAAGTTAGACCTATTGTAAAAACCGAGCGCTCTAGGGCTTTCCAGCAAGATTGATGTTGACACATATTTAAGGGGCACACCAACTACGGAATAAAGTAGACTGCGCAAAACGAGACTGTATTATTTTATTATTACAAACGCGTGCGAAAAGTGCTTAGGAGTTAGTGGAAGGGGATACCGATGAGGTTGGGGGGGTTGATCTATGGAAAGTCAAGCCTAACCCTGGAAGTGCTGAAGGCTTGAAACTCTCACCTACCTTCCAGATCAACCCTGGTCGGCTTTGGGAAGGAGATGAATTTTAATTTGGGTTTCGAAAGAGTAAAGTGGACTTGAAATGGGCAAAGAGGAGGGAGAAACTGCTTCTTCATACTGGGGTTGGAATTGGAGAAGGGTAGATAGAAGAGGGAGCACTTGTATAACAGGTGGGCTTCCCTGACTGGAGTAAAACGTGTCAGCAGGGATAGATTGGGGAAGAAATAGTGTTGAAAAGCTTGGGATCATAGTAATAGGACACTTTAAAGCATCCACATAGTTTGGATTTTATTCTGTATCATAAAATTAAGAACAAAAAATTAAGATTGGGTGATTTTTGTTTTTTCATCCTAGGGGAACCTGATTTGAGATCAATTCTTGGAGAACACAAAGAAGTGTGGTGGTATGTTCCAGGTGTGAGTTTAATTTAAACCCAAGAAGAGCTTTGTCTTATAGACTGTTTTGTTTTTGGCTATTCTTAGCTACACTCTATAGTTGTTACTTTTAAAGCCTAGTGATATAAATTGATTTTCTTAAGAAATGCATTTGCTGTCCTTGTGCATCCTATTACCTGAATTGTGGTCATTTCATTGGGCAACAATAATGATTGCTATTTATTGAGCCCATAAATGTTTTGGCGCTATCATAAGCACTTTGTCACATTATCTTAAGAGTCTTATGAAGCAGGTACTAGTCTTCCCGTTTTTCTAGAAGAGGGAACTAAAACGTCAAGAAGTTAAACAACCTACCTAAAGTCACATAGATTGTAAGGAGAGTTGAGGTGGGATTTGGGTGTACAGATTTCTGACTCCAGAGCCCATGCTCTGTCCACCGTGGTTTGCTGGTCCTGCTGTTCACTTTTGTTCTTAACTTCCCATTTGTGGTAAGGAGAGATTATTGTGAGATATATTTGACCATCTTGGCAAAAACACAAATGATTCGCTTTTAGTTTCTATGTCAGTATGTGTCTGCTGTAAAGTAGCTGCCAAAAGCAAATTAGCTTCACTGTTACTGCAGCCGTAGCAAATTGTGTCTGCCAAAACTGTAGTCAGTATTACTATCTTTGAATTAGATGATTCTCTTTATAAAAACATGTCATGCCTCTAAGCTATTTGGACCTTGACAGTACTTTAGGTTTTATTTTATCTTAGACTTTAAGTGACCTTCTGGGGCACTTGGTCTCCTTCATGACCTTTGCCCCACGTGAAGTGTTGGGGATGCAACAGAGCACGAGGTGTGAGCTTTCTCTAGGTCTAGTTGGGGAGATAGATGCCCATCAGGCTGAGATAATGTAGTATGTAGTATAACAGAGACAGGTTCAAAGTGCTATGGGAGGATGAAGGAAGGAGTGACTAAATGTAAGGGAGAGTCAGGAAGAAAGCTTCTGTAAGGAGGTGACATGACAGATAGGTCTTGAAGGATAATGAGTTTGCCAGGCAGAGAAGAGTGGAGGGGAGGCATTTAAGATAGAGGGAGCAGACTGTGAAAGACATAGGATTTTTACAAGAGCAAGGCGTGTCCATTCAATGTTGAGGAATTCAGCATGGTTGGGGTGCAGATTGTTTGGGGAAATGAAGGCATAATTGTAGAAGAGGTTAGGGCTGATTTGTGAAGAACTTTGAACACAATGATAAGAAGTTTGGATGTGCTCACATAGGCCAGTGTTTCTCAAAATGTATAGGGCATCTACCATAGTAGTTATGCTTTATTCCCACAAACATTTAAAATTTTATAAATTATATATTCTAATGTAGCTTATAAAAATAAAACTGAATTACATCATCAAATCTAAGGTTACTTAGGAAAAGGTTTACTGAACATACAAAGTAACCAGTTTTAAGTTGATTTAAATAGGAATATTAAGTAAATAATAGTACACATGGTGTGTGAATATGGGAAAATCAGCAAGTAATACTCAAATGACTGAAATTTGGAAAATACTGGTTGTTGGCAACAAAAAAAACATTAAAATGTTTTAGATGAGGAGTGCCATGATCAGATTTTCACTTTAGGATGCATTGGAAGGGGATGATACCAGTTAGGAGGCTGGTACTCTGCTCCAGAGAGAGTTGGTGAGGACCTGAGGGAGCAACATATGAGAGGAGGGAACAGAGTCGAGAGACATTTAGGGGGTAGAATTTGTAGGACTTGGTAGACTTTTTTTTTTAACATCTTTATTGGAGTATAATTGCTTTACAATGGTGTGTTAGTTTCTGCTTTATAACAAAGTGAATCAGCTATATGTATACATATATCCCCGTATCTCCTCCCTCTTGCGTCTCCCTCCCACCTTCCCTATCCCACCCCTTTAGGTGGACACAAAGTACCGAGCTGATCTCCCTGTGCTATGGGGCTGCTTCCCACTAGCTGTCTATTTTACATTTGGTAGTGTATATATGTCCATGCCACTCTCTCACTTCGTCCCAGCTTACCCTTCCCCCTCCCCGTGTCCTCAAGTCCATTCTCTATGTCTGTGTCTTTGGACTTGGTAGACTTGAATATTATTATTATTTTATTAGTGTCATCTGAACTATTTTAAAAGCCTATATGCCACATGCCTGTTATCCTTTATATGCTAAAATGAGCATATTATTGCCTAAATCAGGCTATGTACATATATCCATTAAGGTAACAGTGGAGGCTGTTGTCACGAATGGGTTTAGATTACACACGAGCATCCTCACTGCCTTACTGAGTGTCCTTGAGAGCAGTGGCACAAATATTCAAGGAGTATGAGTATGATCTGTGATCCTTAGCCATCTGAGAAACTCCTTCAAGACTCAGCTCAAATATCAACCCCTCTGTGAAGCCTTTGCTACACCTCCCCCTCCTTCTACCACACACACACATGCATATGCACACAGGAAGCAATAGTAGGCTCCTGGCTCCCACAGGACCCTGTACTTACCTCTCTTCTAGCCTGTACCACAGGCTAGACCTACCACAGGCTAGACCGACCACAGTGTGTTGGTCTGTGGATGTGTCTGCCTCTCCCCTAGACTGTGAGCTCCTTGAGAGCAGGGACCAGGTCTCATCTCCATACCCAAAGCATCCAGAATAGTACTTGGTACATGGTAGACACCTAATAAATGGTGACTGGATGAAAAGAATGGATCAACATATTCACATGAATGTAACTCTGGACCTTGGTACCACAGAGTGCCAAACACTAAAAAAAGATTAGCTGTTTGCTACATTTGCTACTTTTGCAGAATAAAGCAGTAAATTAAAGTGACCTGAGTGTATAACTTCACTAGAATTTTCTTTCTTTTTTTTTTTTTCATTTTCTCCCACTCTCCTGTGGTTGCCTTTCTTTTTTTTTCCTCATCATTTATCCACCCAGCCTCCTGTTCCTTAGGCCTGCCCATTGCTTTGCTCCTCTTGACAGAGTTCACATTGCTTCTGCCCCTATATTCTGCCAAGGATCCATTGCTCCTCTCCACCCACCAAATCCAGTTGACACCATCCTTGAAATCACTCTGAAATGGGTCTCTTCCTATTTATAGACACTGCTAGTGGGACTGTAATTTGATACAACCCTTCTGGAAAGAATTTGTCAATATGTATCAAAAATCTTAAAATCGAACATAGCTTTCAACCTTCCACTTCAACTTCTAGGGCTCTATGCTGAGAAAATAAATGTGAAGTTTCTAAAAATTTAGCTCTCAGGATGTCTAGCCCAGAATCTGTTTATAATAGCAAAAGAAAAAAGGAAAGAAAAAGGAAAAAATAACATTTTATTGATAAATGTCTAATACTAGAGGTTTGAATTAAATCATTTATGGTACATGTATGGATTACTAAGTAACCATATAAATTGATATTACCAAAGAATATTTAATGATGTGGAAAGTTGTTTGTGATATATTAAGAGAAAATTCAGGTTATAAAGTTGACAGATCTCAGTCTGCATACACACATACACAGATATCACACATGCACAGCCCCCCTCATCTGTGTGCACATACATAGGAAAAGTCCCATAATGGTAAACACACAAAAAAATGTTAACAGAATTTTCCTATAAATAGAAGGATTACATACGAGTTCTCTTTTTATTTAGCCTTTTCCATATTTTTTGCTAATCCTCTATAATGACATTTTTGTACATTTTTAAAAAGTTATTTAAAAATGCTTTCCCCATGTCCACCCCTATTGCCATCGCCTTAGTTTGGGGCACACTGCCCCCTTCTACCCCGCAACACACATATGACTTGTACCCGGGATTACTACTGCCTCCAGCCTGCCTCCCTTCCAATCCTTTCTCCACCAATGCTGACAGAATGAATGATGTTTCTAAATCACAAGTCTAAAGCTATCCAGCTCTACATAAAATAGTTCAAAGGCAGCCTATTGTCCTCAAGATAAAATCCAAATTTCTTAGGCTGCTTTATAAAACCTTTGAAAATCAGCTCTCTGCTTTTCTTTCCATTGTCACTTTTTCCTCCCACAATTTACTTTTTTCTTGGAGTCTTAGGCCAGTGCCTGGCACATAATAGGTGTTTAGCTAATGCTAACCAAATATCGGTGTGGATTGTATGGGTTAACTGTTGTGTGCCAGGCAATCCACCAGGGTTTCATTTCATCCTCAGAGTAAAAATGTTAAATACATACAATAGTTATCCCTATTTTACAGATGAGGAAAATTAATTAAATAAAAATGGGAAGAAAAGTAATCATAATAAAGAACATTTTTTTAAAGAAAAAATCAAACTCCCCTGCTATAATACAGCTTTCATTTTCCTGAGGCCCCCTGCCAGTCTTTGTCAGTGTGCATACAGACTTTGTTCATTCCCTTGGGCAAGTTATATGTGACCACAGCATAACAAAAACAGTCCAGACCGACATGACCTCACCACGTCACAGTTCACATTGTGTTAATATACAGACATCTTTCCTTTGTGTATATAACACTTCATGCAGGAGAGACAGAAAAGCGCCAATTTCTCTGTTTTTCTTTCTGTTTTGAAATTCTGTGTCTTTGGGGATGGGGATGTCAGCAGAGACCTACGGAAAACTGTGATAGAATTGAATGTACAAGAAACAATGTGTCTCATGGGAGCCAGTGTCATTGGTTAATTTATTCTTTTAAATGTCACGTAGATGTATTTTCCAGCAATCTGTCCCCAGGGAAGACCTTGGTTGAATTCAACTGTTAATCCTATTTACAGAATGCAGCCTATGCATGCACTGTATTCTTGCATTGTTAAGTGATCTTAGACATATGTAGTGGATTACCATGATGACGTACAATCAGGTGAATATGAGATATCTGATTTTCTCTACAAAAACGTATCGATGTTCATATTGTCATTCAGGATCCTGCTGTGTGGTCTTTCCTTCATTTTCCTTACAGATAATACCCATTGTGCAAAAATGGATGCTCTTCAAAGGATAGAAGTCCTAAGCATGAATTGTCAGAATAAAATTATATCACCTTGTAAGGAATTCTCACTGTTAAATACGCCAGGAAAAAGAATGCATAGTTCTGTTCCATGATCAAATAAGTTGAACATAGAAATTACAGGTAGAGTTTCAGTTCATCTGATGAATTATTGTGGGCTTACTATGTGCAAAGCACTCTGCTAGGCACTGCACTAGATACTTATAAATACCCCTTTTTTATGCATTCCAGACAGACAGACAGACAGACAGAGATATCTAGTGTACATACAAGAATGAGTGTGAAAGAGCAAATGAAAGAAAGAAGATTTCAACAAGCAGGTCCATCATATAAATGAAAATTTACTCCACTGAAAATTGGGATACCTGCCAGTAGGATACATAGGCAAAAATGAGCTACCAGATACCTGATAAGCAAATAATCTACTTCTCTGTTTACAAACAGTTTGAGGGAAGGAACAGTGACTTTCTGTACATCCAGCCCTGCACAAACCTGCTGGTGATGTTGTGAGAGTTAATGACTATGTCAGCTTTTCCAGGGTTTCTGTCTCTGCTGCGGAGATTTGGCAGACACCCCAGACAAATTTTATGTCTCTTAAATCTTCCTCAAGCTAGGCTTGGCTTTTAGATTTATATGTACAAAAAAAGCAAAGTGTTTACCAGTTCGACATTTTTGAAGATCAAAACAGACTCCGATTTAAAAAAAATTCACCATACACCTCAGTTTAGTCTACAGAGAGGGCTAATTGCTTTTGCTATTTGTTTAAAACAGCTGAAATGTTTACTTTCTAGAAGTGGCGACTGATCATATGTCTAAAGATTTATATGCCAGGCCTAAGTGTTGCTTCCTCTTTTTCTTGCCTGCAAAGTGTAAAGTTTTGCTAAAGTCTTCATTGTTCTTTTTTGCCTTTACTGATACATAGTTATAAAACAGTGTAGGATGAGAGGTGCTGTGAAAGATATTGGCAATCTAGGAGAAAAATAAAAGATGGTTTTTATTAGCTCCTCCCTGCCCCCTTTTTTGGCTCTCAGTTTTTCAATGGTCCCTTAAGCACAATAATGATAGGTGAGAATAGGAACTGGAGAGCTTTCCATGACTACTCATTAACAAGGCTTGTCCAAATATATCTGCAGGCAGAATACAAATACAAGTCTGGCTGTAATTCAGAAGAGTTGAAACACCTTGTAGAGCATGTTACATAAACAACATTGCTTCAGTGGTGAAAGGTGAATTATAACTTGGGGGAAATCCGCAGTAAGGGCCCTTCTCATCCACTCCAGCTGTGCTTCTTTTTAGCCAGCAACAACTGCCAGTAAGAGCTTCTTGGGGCAGAAACTGTCCCACAGTAAGGCCCCGTAATATGTCCTCCTACCATTTCTTCTTCAATCAAGTCCTCGGACACACTTCATTAGGATTACTTTGGTCACATAATATTCTAATTTTCACCTTTCAAGAGACGCTCAGTTTGAATTCAAGGAGCACTTGATATTCAAGCTCATTTATTCAATACACATTTAAGCACATATACAGGACCAGACCTTATGCCAAGTGCTAGGAATACAGTGATGAATTAGAAGTAGTCCCTGCCTGCCCTTAAGGAGCTCACAGTCAAGTTGGGAAGATAGACACCCAAACCAATAATTATATTACAATGGCAAAGGTGCTCAGAGAAAGAGCTATGTTATAAGGTGCCCTGGGAACATGATGGAGGAAATTATTGCTAGGGGTGGGCTACTTACAGACCAGAGTCTAACTCTGCTGAATCACAAAGGATGAGTGGGCATTGCCTGGAATCTCGGTGGACAAAGAGGTGTGGGAAAGAATTCCAGAAAGAGGGAACACGAACACATGCGAAAAAATGGATAGTTCAGAAAAAGGTGAGATACTGTGTATGAACCACTGGGAGTATAGAAGAGGGGACAGGATAAGGATCTGGAAAGGTGTCTTGTGGAAGGAAGTCTGCTTGTTAAGGAGCTTGGCCTTTATCCTATAGACGGGGATGAGCCAGCACAGGGTTTAAACTGGGAGTAACATGATTGGATTGGAGGATGGTCTTTATGGGGAAAAAACTGGAGACAGAGAAAGTCCACCTTTTGATTTGGCAGTCTGAGAGGCTTTCCCTAATCACTTGCCGCTATTCAGGAATGCCATCTCCACTAAGTTTTTGTTCAACATACAAAGATCACTTTGAATAATTGTTTCCTTCTACACACAGGACATAGGTTCCTGCACTCCTTCACATGTTGGTTAGCTGAATATTCATATTTTCCAACTCAAATCAGTGATCCCAGTAGTAATTGGGGTTTGATTATCATGAAGGAAATCAGAGTTTCAAAGCATAGCTGCTAGTTTGAAAAACTGTATGAGGCTTATTTATTGCTTACTGAGTCAGTGGGGCTGAGGTGAGTGATGGTCAGCTCCCTTGGGGACTGAGGGAGGGAAAGGGACAGAGGCTGAAGAGATGGCTGTTTAAAAAATGGTCAGCGTCCAGAATGTTGGAACCCCCTAATGGCCACATCCAGACAAGGGAAATAGATACAAGGGCCAGAAGTACATGAATATAAAACAAATGCATGTTGAAGGTAACTGTGCCCAAATTGTTCTATGTAGCCAATCGGTTTTGGAGCATATTCTTTCTCTGACTCAGATACTATAAATGGCTTCCCATTATCCATAGGATGAAGTCCAAACTCTTTAGCCTGGCATTCAATACTTTCTGCAGTCTGGCTCCAACCTACCTTTCCAATCTTCATACTTCTGTCTTACAGAACTTATCTGGCCAGCCAGTTACCCTTTCAGACACTGCTTTGGCATTCCCTCATCTACACTGTGAGCCCTCTCAGGGCAGTGACTGTGTTTTTAACCTCTTTGAATCTGCCACAGTGCCTAGCACAGTGTCTTGCATACAGTAGGCACCCAAGTATATATACGGGTTGATTATTGTCCCCCACCCCATTCTTTCCAATTTCTCTACTACTATGGACCTAATATCCTCTCTACTAAAAATGGCAACTGAGACACTAGGTGAAAGGGGTCAGTTTTCAATAAACTAACTTTTAAATTTTTATTTTGAAATAATTGTAAATATAGAAAAGTTAAAAGAATCATATAAGGACTCTCATATACCATTCACTCAGATTTACCAATTTTTAACATTTTGCCCTGTTTGATTTATGCTTCTCCATATAAATATGGTTATTTTGTTCTGAAACATTTGAAGTTGAAAAAGCTGTACCCCTTACCTACCCCTCTCCTTTTTCCCTCGACCTTTTATGATGAAAAAAATTAAATATACAGAAAAGTTGAAAGAATTGTACAGTGAACACCCATATACCCATCATTTAGAGTCTATAGTTAACACTTTATTTGCTTTATCACCTATCCATCCATCTATCCATCTTTTTCTGCATTTCAAATCAAGTTGCCGACAACTGTATAATTCTTTCTAAATTCTTCAGTATGTGTATCATTAACTAGATGAACAAACTATTTTGTGCTCTGAAATCAACCAAATAATCCAATTATACTTGCATTTACTGTGTTGCCAAAACTCTGGTCTACCTGTGGATCTTAGATCTGTTTGGTCATGGGACACGTCTCTTTGATTAACTTTTGGATGTCCCTCCACTTCACCTAGTGCAGTGCCAGACACACATTCCATAAATACCATTTGATGCTGATGAGCAGAGACAGAGCTAGAGCCGGGGGAGAATCACAATAAAACTAGAATAAACTGAGGGAGGAGAGAAGCATATGCGAAGAGGGCCATGAGTGAATGAAATAGAAGCTGGAACTTGAAGAATGGGGGAAAGATGGGGGCCTTAGACCACCTGGTACTTCCAGCAGTACTTCTATCTGCCACTTTCCAACCCTCTCTTTAGAAGGATAGATTCCAGGAAGCTAGGGACAATTGCTGCTCAGCAGAGCACATGACAAGTCTCCTTGCTACTACTTAGGCACCACCAATTAGTATAATCATGTTGCTTCATGAATATGCTAATCTACTGCAAGATGCAGCTTAGTTTTAGAGGGTATGGATGGGCCACTGAAAACCTCTTTCAAACCAAATCTGTGCTACAGGCCAAAGAGCACTTGAATTAAATGAATCCTAGTTTCCTTTCTCTTTATAACCTTTTCTTTCTTGCTCTGCTGCTTATGAATACAAGTATAGCTCTAACATGCATTTATTGAATAATTATTTTGTGCCAAGCACTGTGCTAGTTGCTATCACATCATTAACACTTTCCAACAACCCAATGAGTAAGTACTACTTCTTTCTCCATTTGCCAGGTAAGAAAACTTGAGACTCAGCATGGTTAAGTACCTTGTCCATAAGCCAGAATTCAAGAAACTCAGGTCTGTCTGACTCCAGAGCCCAGTGGTCTTAACCACATTGTTGGATGAAATTTTTTAGAAAGTCGTCTATCTAGCATAAATGCAAGGAGATTTACTTTCACTGTATTAACTCAGCAGATGATTATTCACTAAGCAAGTGCAATTGAATCACTGAATTAAGAAGGAATTCAGTCATTCAGACTTTAATCATTAGAATGTTGGTATAGTAATGGATTCAAATTGCTTGAGTTCACATCCCAGATCTATCACTTACCAGTAGGGTGACTGCAAGCATGTCACTTAACATCAGTAAGCCTCAGTTTCCTTGCCTATAAAATTAGGATGATAATACCTACCCTATAGCTGTGTTGTGAAGACTAATTTAAAAAATAATATAAAGTATCATGCTATGTTTGGCATGCAATAGGTGCTCAGCATAATTTAGATCACTTTCTTCCTTCTTCCTTTTTGGGACCAGACCACTCACCTGTAGCTTTCATTTGGGGAAAACAAACTGCTCCTGAAACATTTTTTGAAGAGAAACATTCTGAAAAGGAATATTAGCCTGACTATTCCCAAGGCACATTTGCCCAATGACCAAAGACAGTTGCCCAACTCTTATGTGAAGCATATTTCAAAAAAGCTAGAAACATGAACCCTTAGGAGAATTGGGGTGGTACATCTCTCTGCTTCTGAAGATTAGGGCCAAATTGTGACATCCTCTATTTTGTCATTATTCTAAATTTCACAATTGGCATAGAGTATTAGACCTGGAATATTGGTAATCCCAGCCCAGTCATTTCAAAGTAAGCAAGCCGAGTCTAAAAGAATATAAATGACTTGACCAAGGTCAAACAGTAAAAAAAATAGGAGAATTCAGTTTTCCCAACTCCTTACTTATTGCCATTCTGTGGTTCATTGTGGGCTGTCAGTCAGGTGAAACCAAGTCTTGATGTGTGTTCTTTGAACTGATTGGACTCTCAGGGTTTGGTACAAGTTTGATTGATTCAGAAAACATGAAGCTTTGGTCCAGTTCAAATTGATTCACTAGTTGTTGCTTTCAAACTATTAACAATTCTGTTTTGTTTGGGGTTTAGAAAATTATTGTTGTTTCTCTCAGTTTAGGTCCATGGTTTGGTTCAAGTTCATGGTTATTTGAAATCTTCCACTGGGATTTTTGTTTTTGACAAAAATACTCAGAATCCAAGGAGGTTAACAATAGGAATTCATTTGAAAAGATCCATCAGGCTTGGTGACAGCTGCTGAGAAGTTCAGGTGGATTAGGGAACCACTAGTGCTTACATTCTGGAGATTGAAATGATGGAAACATTGCAGTGGTTTTTGGTGTATATGTTTGTGTGTTTGCTTTTATCAGGATTCTCTGATGCTTTAATTTCCATTCTTGCTAATCTGGCTTGAAACTGATGCTTTCCACTCCACTTTATTGCCTTTTGGTACATGCTGTCAGTCATGTTCTGGATATGATCCTCATCTTTTGACGGTGGGGAAAGAAGCTAACAAAAAATCGTCTTTCCTGTTCTTTTCCCTTTACTTTGAATGGCCTTTCTGAGGAACTTGGGGAATATGAATTTCAGCTTAAATGTGTGGAGGAGTTCAGTTGCAATGCCCAAAGGCAGAACAGCCTGATTCTGAAATACAGCCTTTGTTCCTTTCTTACCAGTGTGTTTTTAGAAGTCTCAGGCCAGTTTCCTTTGCCAAACCTGAAATTGGGCTGACACCGTTATTAGTGGCCAGCCATGCCACCGGTAAGGCTGTGGTGGAGGGTTGCAGTGATGAGGCCCCTAGAGAACTGTGTCCCACCTGCCTGGCTTTCCACATGCCAAAGGAAAGTGAGTTCTGGTGCTAGGTCTATCAGTGCTTTTTCAAGCTCTTGACTGTTTACCTAAGCAGTTGGAAGGCTAGGATTGCAGCTGTGGTAGTAAATGGACCATTCCCAGTACCTCAAAAGGCAAGCACTTTCTAGGAGGTGAGGTTTTGGATGATTCCAGCAAGCGTTTTTCTGCTTAGAAAAAAAAAAAGAAGCTCTCACTTCAGATTCTTTCACTCTCCTTCCCTCCCCTCTCTTCTCCTCTACTCCTTTCCCCACCCTTTCCTCCTCTTCCCCCTTTAATGGCTTACTTGCTATTAGCTACCTCACCTAACTCTTTGTGATTCATATTATCCATTTTACCCATTGATTTAATATAGATTTTGGATACATATTTTACTGGAAATTTCAGTATTGGCAATGACATTCAAGGGGACAATTAGAAAAAAAGTTTTCTTTCTTCTCACAGGAAGTGGTCTGGGCACTTGTTTGAGGACACGGATGGCATTGGAGGGGGCCAAGGGGAGCTGATATCTGATATTTATGCTACAGCTCCCACCTTTCTTTTGGCTGCTTCAGATTTGGCCCATGTGGACAGACACATACTTGGGAAACCACCATACAGATGAAAATCAGGACATGTGGGATTTGGCTGAACCAAAGGTCCCCAAACATTGTCTGGATCATTTAGTGCCCCAGGTGTGGCCACCCCAGGACTTCATGTGCTAAAACTGTGTCCCAGCTGAAACCAGCTGGGCACTGTATATATAGTATCAAGGCAGCTTGGAGCCTCATAAAGCATGACTTTGGATTTTTACCTTGTGGATTTAGATTTAGATAATCAACCTGAAACTTTTTCTACACACTGGGCAGTGAGGATGTACCAGGTTAATAGAAAGATTTAACAAAAGGAGATGCTCATTGTCTAGTAGCTTGCATTCCAGATGGGACATAATACTAGACCTTACAGAAAAATTGACTGACTTTTTGGAAAGGAAAGAAGGAGTTACAGGACTTTTGTCTCTTTAATAAACTTTTGATGTATTGTATATCAGATTTAATTTTTTTTCTTTTCAAAAGATTTTCCTCCTGTGGAATTTTAAGAGGAAACAGTACTTCCTTCTAATTTTAAAATTGGAAGAATTGGATAATGTTTCATGAAATTATATTGGTCCTTTCTTATTTTTCTTATATGATACAGGTGCCTCATTTCAGTCATTTAGGCAAGATTTGTCTCAGGGTATAATAATAATAATCCCATACAATTTTATTGCTCTTTACAATTTACCAAAGTGTTTTTATATCTATTATCTCATTAGCTCTTCACAGCAACCCTATGACGCAGTCAGAATGGGTACAATTATGTACAATTTATAAAATAAGGGAACTTATGCTCCAAGAAGTTAAGTGACTTGTCCAGGGTAACACAGATAGAAAGTTGTAGAACTGGAACCTGAACTCAGGTTTCCTGATACCCAGCCCCAGTACTCCTCCAATTGTGTCATGTTTCCTTCCTAAGAGACTATCTCCTTTTTGTTCCTACTCATGATTCATTTTGAAGTCTAAAAAAGTGTGCTTCAGTTTAGCAGATGAGTAAAACTAAAGCACTTACAGGTAAAGTGCCTTCTTAAAGGTCACCTAGCTTCTCACCTTGACTTTAATGGAACTATTTTTAGGTATACATAGATTGTTTTTCAGTGTTAAATATATGCACAAAAGTTGTGTGATCCATTGATTATAGGTATGAAAGCTGCACCTGGGGAATGGGACTAGGGATGAAAAGTTGGCTTAAAATAATTAGCTTCTTGCCTTTTTGTTAAGAGATGTCATGTTCAATATAATTTAATTTCTTTATACTTCCTTTGCTTCCAGACTTTTAAATACAATTCTTTAGGGAAAATTAGCAAATATTCATTCTGAATGTTGATTTCTCAGGAACAAGGGTAGCTGGAGGAAAAAGAAAGCAAAGGGGTGACTTTCCATGCACTATACGAGTGGGCAAGCATTATTTTGTTCGGGGCTGTGAGCTAAGATTTCTTCTAAGGCATGCAAATCGTAAAGTTCTGATTTGTCAACTGCATGTTGTTTCTTTAGGCACTGATGTATGAAATCCCAAACGAATTCTCCGATGAACATACTGCTAATTGCTTCTCCACCTGCTCTCCAACCTCCTCCACCCCACCCCCTCCACTCCCAATTCAGCCTGTAAGTGTCCGTCATTGGAGATGGATGGTGACACATGCAGTAATAGCAATTCATAAAAGCCAGTTCCAGCCCTTGTCTTCAAGGCTCCTGGATTTTCCACTGCCTGCTTTTGTGTAAGTGAAGTGGATGGAAGTGCTCCTGGCATCAGAATCCACCTCCCTATGCTCCGTTGCTAGAGCTCAGTTGTCGGCTGGAGCTGAGCTAAACAGAAGCATCATCGGAGCTGAGCTGAATTGTATCTGTTTTTTGGGTTTTTTTTCCTCAGTGCGGGGGTGGGTTAGGGGTAGTGTGTAGTGGGGGTTTGGGGTGCTTTGGCTTTTCTTTTTGTGGAGAGAAGAGGTTAGGGGAGAATAACTCACGGTAGGATACAACGTGAAACAGTTCCCTGAAGAGTGTCACGATGTTCCTAGTACAATATTCAGGTATAGTATGTTTTATTTTATCTGAAATTTTCCTTTTGTTTCAAAGTGCATTCCTCTCTTATTTTGCCTCCAGTTCAACTGTACTGAAGGACAAATAAGGTTCTAATGAGCTAAACAAAATAGCTGCATAAAATATGCCTGCCCCTAGCTATAATGTTTGTGGCAGATTGCTATGTAAAATCTGGGTTCTCTGTTAAATTGGTAGTCCCGATCCCTTAATTGTGCATGCTTCTCTGCTGTATTCTTGTTTTGAATTTCTCAAGTCTTATGTCTGCAACTGGTAGTATGTGATATAGCCTAGAGTGTTCGCACAGAAGACAGTGCTTTGGAAGGAAAAAAGCAATTTTTAAAACACTTAGTATGTTGTGTTCCTCTTGAGTTTATTAACTCCTGTGTTTGTTAATTGGTTGTCTAGATTTGAGATATACAGTTAAGAGTAAGTGAATTTCAAATAGGAAGCATTCCAGAACACATTTGTTTGGTAAATTTATTTTTATTTCATTATTTAACTCATATTGATGAACATTACATATTATTGTTGTTGTTTGTTCTCCGGGTAGAAAAAAAGTGCTGAAAACAGCAAGGCTAAACATGCCAGCTCCAAACCGTCTGTATTGTAAAATATCGTTGGACCAGAAGTGTTCCTTAAGTATTCTCTTAAGCTTTCAGAAACAATATTGGTCCATAATAATGAAGAACTTGGAGACTGATCAGGTATTGGTGAATGTTGTTTGAAAGGCTTCTTATACAGCAGTTTGATAGAAAGGATCCTTCCAAATAAAAAAAACCTTAAAAAAGTTTCACTTTCTTGCTGAACAGAACAGAAGCTTAGTTTCTACAACCACATGTTTTGATAAGTTTGAATATCATTTATTGTCAAGGACTTACACCTCCATTCTTGTTTTATTGTCCTTAAAATATTGTGCTCCTGTGCTTAAGAGCTAAAAGATCATGTTCTGTTTTGATACGTGGTTTGACAGTTGATTTCGCTCCTCATTAATTGGACAGCATGCAGATGATGTGGAGAAGTGAGTGAGTGAGAATATTTCAAGGTTACGCTGAAGAGCATACAGTGAACCTTAGTGCCTGGACCAACAGCTGCTGAATTGAATTGTCTGCAATTAAAGCAACAGCAGGTTTGTGTAGTCTCCCTGCAGCCCATTTATTTGAATTTATAGCTTCAGTTTCTTCTTTGGGTAGCGGTTGGTTTGTTTCACTAAGTGTTGGAGAGTTGTGCTTGTTGGATGTTTTCTCTATACTCTAATTCATGCTTGACTCCAGAAGAGCCATCTCTGTACATTTTTAATATGCAAAGTTGTTGAGGTTTTTCTCTTTGGATTAAAACCAGAGAATATCTCGTTTTCTCCACTGTAAAACTAAATAGATATACTTTCATGGAAAATATTGCTTTATTCAATAAGTAGAGGTTTCTCATGGGCCTGTGTTACTGGTTTAAATTTCTGGCAGTGAAAAATGCGGAAAATGTTATGCAACTGGAATTACTATATCTGGAAAGAACTTCTCTATGCTAATAAAAGTGTTTATGTTAAAAAAAATAGTGACATTATCTCCTTGCCATCTCTCAATTCCAGGGTGACCTAATGAATAATGTCAAAGCTAACTAGGTGGCTTTTATGACTGACTTGTATTTGTATCCTAATAGTAAATATATGCTTAATTCCGTCATGGTTTTACTCTATTAAAAAACAACTTAAAATTACAGTATAGTTGTTGGTAATTGACTCATAGTGGATATGATGTAAAACATTTACACAATGGTTTAACATATACTTGATCAATTTTTTCTCATAACCACCCTGTGTGAAATCAGTGGCATTATGATCTCCATTTCAGAGGTAAGAAAACTGAGACTTAGAGAATGAGTAACTGGCCTGAGGTCTTGTATCTAACAAGAGGCAGAGCCCAAACTCATAGGTTAATTGATATGATTCAAGAATCTGTGCTTTTTCTCACCCTTATACCAGGCTGCCTCTCAGTTGATGGATCCAGGGTAAATTTGACTTAAGCTACTAGTCAAGAAGACTAAGTTCAGTCATTTACTAAAAAAAAAAAAAAAATGTGTTGATAGAACTGTAGAGATTTTTTCTGAGCTATTTTTAACATAACATTTATTTTAATATGTGAGTGCTTTCCAGATTAAGTTTATAGATTATGTGGAGAAACATTAGTGTTTTGATTAATTTATACATCAATATGAATGAAGGTAGAGCCTTGTAAAGTTATTGGGAAGTAAAATGTCCGATTGAAAAGGTTAGTGTGGAATATTTTCCTTCTAAAACAAGCTAGTTCGTTTTTAATATTCTGCTCAACATATACGATGGTTTTGGTAAAAGTTATGTGTATACTTTAAAATATACTAGCCAAATATGAAGGGCTATGTTTTAAAATTTGAGTATTTTATCCAGATCAACAGAAAAAATATACAGCTAACTCAGTTTCACACTTTTCTGTTTCTATCTATCTATCTAAAATAGATGAACTTTCTCATCTTTTAAAATTCTCAAATGTTTTCTCAATTTTAAATTCATTCCTTTAAAGGAGAAAGATGAACCCAGGTGCTTGAGTAGCTCATGCTAGTTCTCTGGTAAAACATTCTTTAAAACCTCTTCAGGAAACATTCTTGAAGCAGTCACTCTTAGATCTGAATTTATTAGAGACTATGCCATTTACTGGGGAAATGACTGGATGCTCACACCATAGACAACTCTTCTTTAGCATTTGACAATGAATATTTGAGAATGCTATCAAGAACATGAGTCGGACATAGGGCAAGTATTGTTATGACCTGTTTATGAGACTTTTAGAAAGATGGTAATAGAAATATTGTCTCAGATACCATGTAACTTAGAATTTATCCTTATTTAAGATATCTTTGTATTTTAACATATTTTAAAGTAAAGCTATTCTTATATTTTTCCCCTCCTAGCAAAAAGGAAAGGAGGATGATATAAAGCTCTTTTATCATTATTTAACTTAAATGGAATTCGACACTTAAAAAAATGCAGGAGGGAACTTGAGGGAATGGGTCAGGGTTAGAGGGAAAACTAGGCATGTGATTGGAAGCTCCATGTTAAACTTGGTTTCAGGTGGCAAATTTCTTGTGCAGTCAGAAGCTCTGGCTAACACCCCTCACTCCATTCCTCTTTCTGGAAGCGAGCACTTTAAATATAAACGAAAAAGAGCTTATTATGGTTTTTAAAGGAATTGATATTTTTTGATTGGTGAAAGAAAGTCTTTCATCTGCAAAATAATCATTTTTCCCCCTGCTGTTTGAGGCCAAGAGAAATTAGAAAAGGAGTAGATTTCTAGGTTCCGGCTGTTTTTCCGTTCAGTATACCTTTGAGTGTGTTTTAGGGAAGTGAAATTCAGGTCTTATGGATGTGAGTATAAGGGTTAGTTTACACCAGCGAGTGGTATGTTGGAGCCGACTTGCACTAGCTTACTTAAGGGGAATCACTAAGAATATTTACAAGCTGGAAAACTTACTCATATCTGTCTTTTTTCAAAATGGACTTAAGATACTCATTTTGAGTAATATTAAGGCATGCTGCCTATGCAGGACAGTGTACTGCAGATGTCCCTTGGGCTGCTAAACTATACTGATCACCATTCCTTAGATATAGCACTTGTACCTTCAAGGGTTATTGAACATTGAACTTAGCACAATTAAGTGTGTGTCTTTCACTCATACATACACATGATAATAATAGCTAACATTTATTGAGTGCTTACTATGTGCTAGGCCATGTTACAAATACCTTTTATGTATGAACTCATCAACCTTCACAGCATTCCTGTGAGGTAGGTGATATTATTTTCATTTTAAGGGTAGAAAAAACAGGACAGAATTTATCAATAAGTAACCTGCCTACAGATCACACAATTACTAAGTAGCAGAATCAAGATTCTATTCCAGGAAGCCTGTCTCCAGGGCGTAAGCCCTTAATTACTATGCAGTATGTTGTATGTCTTTGAGGGCACTTCACTGAAGAAGCTGTTTGCCCACTTGTGTGCCACCCATAGAAGATACCCCATTGTCCATATCTTCAGAAGACATAGATGGTGTAGAGCTGTCTGCTCACCAGACTGCTGAGAATTCTACTTTCTTTCTGACCCTCATTGCTGGTACTTTTTATTGCCAGAGTCATGATGGATCATTGCATTCCCAACAGCTTCTAAACACTGCCACTACTCATGCTCTTTTTTCAGATTTTCAGCTTAAAAAAATCTCTTTCATATTCTGTTGCTTCTCTCTCTCTGCAGCCAGACTGCAGTTTTTCTTCCATGCAGCCAGATGGCCAAATCATAGCACATCTTCCCAGTATCTACTCTCTCCCCACTCCATTTTATGCCTAGCTGTTAGTGTTCTTCCTAAATGCAGATCTCATATCACTATCTCCTCAAACGCCTTCTAAAGGATACTTTTTTCCCAAACAGGCATTCAGTGCCATCCATGGTCTTGTTCCAGGTACCCAGAATGCATCTGTACCCCTATCTCCCACTACACAAACTTCTCTAAACCCTATTCACTAGCCACTCTAGCCCACTTGTAGGTCACCAGGTATGCTCCAAATTTTCAAGCTCTTGTGCTTTTCTTCATGTTGTTCTCTGTATTTTAATTGTCATTCTTCTACCTCTCCAATAACTCCAGAGCAACTCACCATTTAAGGTTCAGCTGAAATGACACCTGCTACTATATTATACTTATTTTTGGTTTCTCTTCCTGTACTAGATTGAGCTCCTTGAAGTTAAAAACCTTATTTTACTAATCTCTTAGCACATAGGCTAGCATCTTGTACATACTTAGCATTTACGTGCAATATTCAGATCTTCAGAAACTACACTACCAAAGAGTTTTTCTCCTTTCCTGCTAGCTCAAGATTCAAAGCTGTTCCCAGAGCCTTCGAGTTCCAGAAGCTGAATGGCTATACAGCTTCCGCCCTGTGTAGATATTCTGGAATATTTCTATTCAAAAGATTTGTTTCTAGTGCATCTGTCTTCTTGACTTTTCTCTCTGTATTCATCCTTACTCAGATCTACTATACCTTGAAATCTCCTTCCTTTGCCTTTGTGGAACAGTTTGCACTTTTGTAAGGAGACAAGGGCTTGCCTATGTACACATATTAATACTTACCCGTACAAGAAAATGAATCAGAATGTGTAAACTGATCACTGGAAGTTTTTGATTTATAATCACAGTGTTTCTCAAAATGTGGTTTAGGACCTACCCTTGTCAGCATTACCTAGGGCACATGTTTAGTATGCAGATTCCTGGATCCTCATTCCAGACCTACTGAATCACTCTATGAGTTATCTGCATTTAGCAAACTCCACAGATGATTCTTCTGTACAACTGACTTTCAAGAACCATTGTCCAAAGTCAAAAGTATGATGTTCAATCCTAATTTATATTCTCTGTAGATACAAATATTAATTACATTGTGGAAAAATTATCATTAAAAATGGTTTGAATGATTTGGTCTAAACTCAAAGTCTTGACCTCCTGGTGTCTAGCCCAGTGCTGTCCAATAGAACTTTCTGTGATGATGAAATAATCTCTATGTTTATTGTCCAACACAGTAACCTCTAGCCACATGTGTCTGTTGAGCACTGAAGTGTGGCTACTGCAACTGAGGAGCTGAATATTTTTTGTTTTATATAAATGTAATTAAATTGAAATTTAAATAGTTACATGTGGGTATTGGATGCAGTGCTGGAAGTGCAGCTCCAAAAATCTTGGCTGTCTAGGAGTAATAATTCTCTTAGGGGTCTAGATGGCTACAATGATCATTGTATGGATGGGGAATCAAACAGGAACATTGTTTCCTTTGACACATAGGACATTGCATTTCTCTTTTGAACAGTTTAAATATTTTTGTATTATTTTTCTAATCATATTGGCTTGCTCTTGAGAGTTAATTGTTAAGCCTTGATTTCTGAGCTAGGGATAAGAAAGTAGAGTTAATCAGAAGAAAGAGCTTCTAGCTCCAATGTTTAGGTCATAGACATTTTTATGCATTTTAGCTCTCTTAGACCCTTTAACTATTCTCTTTTGGATTGATCAGCCCCTTAGCCACTCATTACTCATTACTTTTCAGCTTCCATTTCTTTCTCTGAAAAATCTTCCTTGAACCAGTAGTGTACCCCTTTCAGGATGATTTCATTATTTAAATTGCATTAATACTTTGGAGGAATTGAATCAGAAATGGATTGCAGTCTCTACATAAAGAGACATAAATCTAGGCACTCTGTTTTATTATTGTGTGGAGTTCATTATGTGTATTAGTTATACTTGGTGGCTTTCTAAAAAGAACCCAGTGTCAAAATCTATAGTATTAAGAAAAAACACATAGGTAAAATAATGTACTTGACTATTGCCATCTGTGGAAACTATATGATAAATAATTATGCCTGCTTGACCTGCCCTCTGTTGCCTAGATCCCAGGTCTTTGTACTCTTTTTGGTTGCAAAAAATTTTAGCACATCCTGAAATTCCCTTCTCTCCTTTCACATTCTTCACTTTCTTTAGCTCTGCTTTCTGTTTTCAATGGACAGGAGACCACCACCCCCTTTTTTTGTACCATTCAGTCTCACTCCCAGAATCTATTGTTGTATCCAGCCTCACTGAACTGCCTAGAGCAGTTCAAAACGGGTGTTTTAAAGTGCCACTCAGGGCCACCCTGGAGCACTCTGCAAATAGGTTCTTTTGTTTTGAGGACTAAAGAGATAGTGCCACAGCTACAGTTTCGAGAGAAATACATAAAGACAAAACCCATTTGGAACTAAAGGAAAATTTTAACCCCTTGCCTGTCACTTCCCCCAAACTACGTCTACAGTTTTCAGTGACATTTTTATGTTGTTTAGGAAGCCAGACATTTCAGTTTTCAATGAAAAAGTTCTCTCTGATCAGGATGCTTCATAATTCAAACCAGGGTAGAGAAGAAGGCAAATATGTTGTAAACGTATGTTGTAGGACTGTGCTAGGATCTTTCCATAAGTTATTTCATTTAATCCTCGTTAGCCCTCTCAGTAAATGTTGGTTTACTATATATACCACTAACTTTTCTACAGCTCTGTAGAAACTCTGTCTAGACTCCAAAGTCTACATTCCTGTTGCTTTTTACTTACATGTTTACTTAGGAATATGGTTATGTTTTCCATCTGTGTGTGTGTGAGAGAGAGAGAGAGATAGACAGAGACACAGACAGATACAGAGAGACAGAGAGACAGAGAGAGGAGATTCTCAGCATTAGGGTGCTCCCTTACAAAAAAACTCAGATTAGTGTAAAGTGGGAGAATGTAAAGAAAACACTCCCTTTGTTAACTGTCTACCAAACAGGGATTGGGGTGTACCCAGTTAAAGCTTCTGATGAAGAGGTTGTAAAGAAAACAGTTTTTAGATTCTTTATACACTTTACTCATTGCCACTCCCATCCCCTATGCTAGACTGCTAACTCTTGCTGATAAATATGGTTGGCATTTTCCCAAACACTGCCCTTTGGTTTGGAGGTGGGGCAGGAACTACAAATAACTACAACTCTAATATGCTTTCCCGAGTCATAGAAACTTGCCCAGCTTATTCAGCAGAAGTTGTGCAATCTGTATTTACCTAAATTTGTGATAAAGAGTGTAAAGAATTTAAAATAATTGTGACAATCCATATTAATAAAAATTCTGACTATTTTGGAAAAGTTTTTGGGTGGCATATTACATTCTTCCTGGTTATAAATATCACACAAATAGATCATCATCAAAAGTAAATTTGATTCATGCTTTTTAAAGTCTACAGGTGATAAGAGATAGTAAACTATATTAAGAGTGTGCAATATGATATGGCATTTAAAAAGCCAATATGGTTTTGAGTAACTGACATGGATATGGGCAAATAACTTTTTAGAGCAAAGTAGTGAGAATCCCTTTTTAATTGGTAATACGACTATGCCCAAGTTTCCATTCTCTGGAATTGAGATGCTTGAAATGGAAAAGAGCAATTGAAAAGCTTAAGGGATCTAGGGAGAGTGGTTTATGAGGGTGGGATACAAAGTAAATACAACAAAGACAGCTTGAGTAGTTGGTGGATATTGGTGCTCATGGCTATTTTGAGTGGTGTGAGCAATAAAGAGCTCAATCTGGCAGAAAAAGGGATAAGCACAGGCAGAAATATGACCATTGGAGAAATGAGCCTGGGATTCCAGTAGTATCTTTCCCCCTGCCAAGTAGCGTTCATGAATGCCCTACCATGGGCCTCATGAAGCTTTTAACAAGAAGGGAAAGAAATGGTCTGGGAAGAAGTGATCTGGAGGAATTGAAATGAGAAGGGCATAATTGTTTTGTCAAATATTTACAGCTATTTAAAATAAAAAGAACCCCCACCTTGCAGCAAACTCTCCAGAACATTTCCTTTTCTGGCCTCACATCAAGACCAGATGAAGCACAAGCTGTAAAGAAGAACCTCATTCTAACATGGAATATGATCTAAGGCAATACCCTTCTTGGAACTTCTCCAAGGAGATTTATTACTGGAAGTAACAGAAGGGCTGTTAGAACATTAGAACACAGTTCCAAGTCATGAACCCTGAGGTTGGGATTTATAGTAAGGCTCTGGTGTACTAGCTGGACAATGAGTACACATTCATTGCAGATGTTTTCCATTTCAGATTTTTGATATAGGGTTTTTATGTATGCCTAGGATGTCAGTGAGCCAGCATAATTCAGTCAGCACTACGTAGCTAGCACCTACTATATGTGTTACCTATACTTGACCACTCCAATGAGGGAGGTACTTAACTTGAAGCTGTTTAGCCATTTCTGATCCCATGTCACTATTGGTAAGCTGCCCCTTCCCGGATATTAAACTGCCCCTTGCTGTTGTGAAACAGATGATGGATAAGCAGCTTTTCTCTTTTTATCTGAACTTCTCTTTTTCAGTATAGAATCATTCCCAGTAGCTCTAAAATGTGGTTTTAAATCTAGATCATAATGGATCATCTGACAAATGATTCCACATTATGATCCCAAGTTAAAGTTATTGACAGAGAGAAAAGCATTGCAGAATGGAGTGCCAGTTTCTTATGGCGTTTGTGGACTTAGGCCAAAATGTTTGAAAACTTCAGCCAAAGGGTTCATTCTGAAGCTTTAGAAGCAACTTATAAAAATCAGCAGACTACATATTCCGTATCTAGTGAAAAAACAGAGAAGGGTGGAAAGAGAGAAAAGACAGAGTCCAGGATAGTTTGCATTAATTAACTTAACTATTATTAGTATTAAGTACAATGTAGGATCCTGTTCTTACTAATATTTATGGAGTACTACCCTTAAAGCTGTAGACTCAAAAAGAGTAATCCAATAGATAGGCCCGTTGCTAAATGATTGAGCCAGAGACAGCATATAACTATTAGAAATAGCCTAACCCACAACATCAAGTTTTATTATTTCACAGGAAATCACTGTTGGGACTTATGAGTCTATTGGGAATATTTAAGTACTCATTTATTCCTGGATAATGAGGAAATTATTAAGAATGAGAAAAAAGGTTTACAGATGAAAGTTAGTAATATATACATTTTAATAGAATATTAGGGTTATAAGAAGCCTTAAAGGCTATCCAGTCACATCTCCCCCCCGCAGTACATACATATGCAATCTGTTATGTGAACCCATCTACTCCATCCTCAAGTGGTCATCCAGCTTATGCTTGGATATTTCCAATAATTTGGCACTTTCCACTATGAGGTAGCACACTGATCTTTGAATAGCTCCAGTTATTGAATGTTTGCATAAATAAGCCCAAATCTCTTTCCCTTCAGCCTCCACTCATTGCTCCTACTCTCAGGCCTAGAATACAAACTTCAACACGAATTGAGCCCTCTGGAGTTGTATTCTGTGGTAGCCCCGATTCTTCTTACCCCTTGGAGCTTACACCAAGCAACCTCACCCTGCTTCCATATGGTAACCATTCAAATGTTGGAAAACAATCATGTGCTTCCCAAGTGACTGATTTTTTATTAACAGCTGTATTGGGGAATAATTTGCATAAATATAATTCACTTCTTTAAATAATTTAATGATCTTTAGTATATTCAAAGTTATGCAACCATCATTAAAAATCCAACTTTATAACACTTTTATTATCCCCCAAATAAATAAATTCTGAGGGGTTAGCCACTATCTCCCTTTCCCCCCATTCCCCTCAGTGCTAGACAGCCACAAATCTACTATCTCTCTATTGCATTTGCCTCTCTGGACATTCCATATGAATGGGATCATGAAATGTGTATCCTTCTGCATTTGGCTTCTTTCACTTAGCATAATATTTTCAAGGTTCATCCATGTTGTAGCATGTATCATGATTTCCTTTTTATAACTAGATACTATTCCATTGTATTGCTATACCAAATTTTGTTTATTCATGAGTTGATGGACATTTGGGTCATTTCCACTCTTTGGCTATTGTGAATAATGTTGTTATAAGCATTCATGTACAAGTTTTTGTGTGGACATATGTGTTCACTTCTCTCAGGTGTATACCCAGGAGTCATATGGTAACTCTACATCTAACTTTTTGAGGAGCCACCAAAATTGCTTTCCAAAGTGGCCACACTATTTTTTAAATCCCACCAACAATGAATAAGGATTCCAGTTTCTCCACAATCCTGTCAGCACTATTATTATCTAATAATAATAAGCAGCCATTCTAATATGTGCAAAGTGGTATCTTGTGGCTTTGCAAATATTTCCTACCACTCTGTAGACTATTTTTCACTTTCATGATTATGTCATTTCCAATTCTGATGAAGCAAATTTATCTATTTTTTTCTTTTGTAGCTTCTGTTTTGGTGTCATATATAAGAAACCATTGCCTAACTCAAGGTCAAAAAGATTTACTCCTACGTTTTCATCTAAGAGTTTTACATTTTCAGTTTTACATTTTCACATATAGGTCTGTGATCCATTTTTAGTTAATTGTTGTGTGTGATGTGAGGTCAGGGCCCACCTTATTCTTTTGCATGTGGATATCCAGTTGCCCCAGCACCATTTGTTGAAAAGACTATTCTTTCTCCATTGCCTGATCTTAGCACACTTGTCAAAAATCAATTGATGGTTAACATAAGTGTTTAATTTTGGACACTCAGTTCTGTTCCATTGCTCTATATGTCTGCCTTTACGCCACACTGTCTTGACTACTGTAGCTTTGTAGTAATTTCTGAAATTCGGAAGTGAGAGTCTTCCAACTTTGTACGTTTTTTTCAAGATTGTTTTGGTTATTCTGCATCTCTTACATTTTTATATGAATTTTAGAATTAGTGTGTCAATTTCCTTTAAAAAAAAAAAGCCAGCTTGGATTTTGAAAGGGGTTGCATTGAATCCATAGGGTGAATGACTTTTTAAAGGCACAAACCTCACTTAAAATGAGACCCCATAAGGAGTGGCTCCACACACAAAGTAACACCACTTCTGAATCAAAGCTTATACCTTTCACAACTAACTTTTTGTTTCTGAAGTAGCCAGAATCTGCATGGTGTAAATATGTAATATGAGACAACCAAAATGAAGTGCCCTGTTCAGTGACAAACACATCTCTTACATTTGACTGGGATTAGTCCTATCTAAGTGAAGAAACCAAGAAACAGAGTTGAAGGAGAAAATTAACTAAGTCAGAGATGATTTCCTTTCATTCAGTCCCATCCTGGAGTACAGGCATGTATGGGTGTGTGTGTGTGTGTGTGTGTGTACTGTGTGTACATGTGTCAGTGTCAATGTGGTGGTGACTGGCTGTGTATGTGATCTCTGTGCATGTTTCTGTTTTAATCTTTGTGCACAAATATGTGCATATGTGTATGTGTGTGTGGTTTTTGTGTCTTCTGTTTTGCTTTTGAACCCTAGCAACAATACCTTTTGATAATGGAATAGAGTATTTCAAATAAGCTTTGTGGCATTTCATCCTTTTAGCTGAGCTTATCGAGATTTCAGAGTTACACATGAATTTGGCTGTCTCACCTGAAAAAGGTGTTTACAATCTCTCTTTTATTTCTCTGCTTTCCTTCCTCTACTTTATTCCCTTGCTTGAAGCTAGTTTCTCCATTTGCTTCTTGGTTTTTAAGCTGCAGCTCCATATGATTTTCATAGTTTGACCTACCTCCCTGAACTGCTGTGATCACCTGTGCTGCCAATCTTGCAATGCTGATTTATTGTCCTTTGTCCTTTCTTCCCACCTCTTACTACCAAGGGATCACTTGTTATACAGAGCCTTTCTTTCTTTTCTTTTCTTTTTTTTTTCTGCAGAGCCTTTGTAATTCCCTCAGACCTCATATCTCAGGTAGTGCCAAAAGCTTTTCCCAGTTACAGATGTAACAGAGTGTTTGCCATTCTAGGCCATGGCAAATGCTTCTCAGAGTATGGAGAATAGAAGCCAGTTCTTAAGAATGAACTGAATGCAATCAGGATTTTAAAGCTTACAACTAGGAAGCTAGGGTTGTATATTTCCTCTAGCTTAAAGGAAAAAAACTTACTGTCTTTCGTCCTTTTTTCTTTTCCTTTCTTTCCTTTCTTCATTGTTCTCATTAGTGTGATGATCTGCCATGTAGACGTAGATTGGGAATGAAGGTAGGTAATAGTTGGTAAGTAGTAAGTCTAGGCTGATGCTGAAATCAAGTAGAGAGGGAATATACTACCTTGGGGAAATATCAAACCATCGGAGGTTGGGGAGACATAGTTTGAAAAAGATTTCTTGGAGATTCTGATATGATCTTCAGTAAGTATTATACCAGCCTGGTAAAGAATCACTGAGATAAATAAAAATGACTGCTATATGATTCATGAGCATTTTATCAACCTATAATGACTCTGTGTATTTTTAATCAATGTTTTTGCCTTACACAATGAAACAGAAAAACACTAATGCCGAAGAAAATAGAAACTTACTTAGAACAGCCAACTTCACAGATGGTTTCCAATAATTGCAATGTGCTATATCCAGGGGCCCAATGAGGTAAAGAAGTTCTTGGAAACAAGGGAAAAGACATGAGTCCCTCCCATCAGGAAGCTTGCACAAGCCTCTTAGATAGCCTCATCTACTAGAGGGCAGAGAGCAGAAGCAAGAAGAACTATAATCATGCAGCCTGTGGAATGAAAACCACATTCACAGAAAGATAGACAAAATGAAAAGGCAGAGGACTATATACCAGATGAAGGAACAAGATAAAACCCTAGAAAAGCAACTAAATGAAGTGGAGGTAAGCAACATTCCAGAAAAAGAATTCAGAATAATGATAGTGAAGATGATCCAGGACCTTGGAAAAAGAATGCAGGCAAAGATCAAGAAGATGCAAGAAATGTTTAAAAAAGACCTAGAAGAATTAAAGAACAAACACCTAGAAGAATTAAAGAACAAACAGATGAGCAATACAATAACTGAAATGAAAAATACACTACAAGGAATCAATAGCAGAATAACTGAGGCAGAAGAACAGATAAGTGACCTGGAAGACAGAATGGTAGAATTAACTGCCACAGAACAGAGTAAAGAAAAAAGAATGAAATGAAGACAGCCTAAGAGACCTCTGGGACAACATTAAACACACCAACATTTGCATTATAGGGGTCCCAGAAGGAGAAGAGAGAGAGAAAGGACCTGAGAAAATATTTGAAGAGATTATAGTAGAAAACTTCCCTAACATGGGAAAGGAAATAGCCACCAAAGTCCAAGAAGCACAGAGAGTCCCAGGTATGATAAACCCAAGGAGAAACACACCAAGACACATAGTAATCAAATTGACAAAAATTAAAGACAAAGAAAAATTATTAAAAGCAACAAGGGAAAAATGACAAATAACGTGCAAGGGAACTCCCATAAGGTTAACAGCTGATTTCTCAGCAGAAACTCTACAAGCCAGAAGGGACTGGCAAAATATATTTAAAGTGATAAAAGGGAAGAACCTACAACCAAGATTACTCTACCCAGCAAGGATGTCATTCAGATTCAGTGGAGAAATAAAAAGCCTTACAGACAAGCAAAAGCTAGGAGAATTCAGAAACACCAAATCAGCTCTACACAAATGCTGAAGGAACTTCTCTAAGTGGGAGACACAAGAGAAGAAAAGGACATACAAAAACAAACCAAAAACCATTAAGAAAATGGTAATTGGAACATACATATTGATAATTACCTTAAATGTGAATGGATTAAATGCTCCAACCAAAATAAACAGGCTTGCTGAATGGATACAAAAACAAGACCCATATATATGCTGTCTACAAGAGACCCACTTCAGACCTAGGGACACATACAGACTGAAAGTGAGGGGTTGGAAAAAGATATTCCATGCAAATGGAAAACGAAAGAAAGCTGGTGTAGCAATCCTCATATCAGATAAAATAGACTTTAAAATAAAGAATGTTACAAGAGACAAGGAAGGACACTACATTATGATCAAGAGATCAATCCGAGAAGAAGATATAACAATTATAGATATGTATGTACCCAACATAGGAGCACCTCAATACATAAGGCAAATGCTAACAGCTGTAAGAGAGGAAATCAACAGTAACAATAATAGTGGGGGACTTAAACACCTCACTTACACTGATGGACAGATCATCCTGACAGAAAATTAATAAGGAAGCACAAGCTTTCAATGACACAATGGACCAGATAGATTTAATTGATATTTATAGGATATTCCATCCAAAAACAGCAGATTACACTTTCTTCTCAAGTGCACATGGAACATTCTCCAGGATAGATCACATCTTGGGTCAGAAATAAAACCTTGGTAAATTTAAGAAAATTAAAATCATATTAAGCATCTTTTCTGACCACAGCGCTATGAGATTAGAAATAAATTACAGGGAAAAAAAAAATAAAATATACAAACACATGTAGACTAAACAATACATTACTAAATAACCAAGAGATCACTGAGGAAATCAAAAAATACCTAGACAAATGACAACAAAAACATGTCGACCCAAAACATATGGGATGCAGCAAAAGCAGTTCTAAGAGAGAAATTGATAGCAATACAATCCTACCTCAAGAAACAAGAAAGTCTCAAATAAACAATCTAACGTTACACCTAAAGGAACTAGAGAAAGAAGAACAAACAAAACCCAAAGTTAGTAGTAGGAAAGAAATCATAAAAGATCAGAGCAGAAATAAATGAAATAGAAACAAGGAAAACAATAGCAAAGATCAATAAAACTAAAAGATGGTTCTTTGAGAAGATAGGCAAAATTGATAAACCTTGAGCCAGACTCATCAAGAAAAAGAGAGAGAGGACTCAAATCAATAAAATTAGTAATGAAAAAGGAGGAGTTACAATGGACATGGCAGAAATACAAAGCATCATAAGAGACTACTACAAGCAACTCTATGCCAGTAAAATGGAAAACGTGGAAGAAATGGACAAATTCTTCGAAAGATATAACCTATCAAGACTGAACTAGGAAGAAATAGAAAATATGAACAGACCAATCACAAGTAATGAAATTGAAACCGTGATTAAAAATGTTCAAACACACAAAAGTCGTGGACCAGATGGCTTCACAGGTGAATTCTATCAAACATTTAGAGAAGAGCTAACACCCATCCTTCTCAAACTCTTCCAAAAAATTGCAGAGGAAGGAACACTCCCAAACTCATTCTATGAGGCCACCATCACGCTGATACCAAAACCAGACAAAGATACTACAAAAAAAGAAATTTACAGACCAATATCACTGATGAATATAGACACAAAAATCCTCAACAAAATACTATCAAACACAATCCAACAACACATTAAAAGGATCATACACCATGATCAAGTGGGGTTTATCCCAGGGATGCGTGGATTCTTCAGTATATGCAAATCAACCAGTGTGATACATCATATTAACAAATTGAAGAATAAAAATCATATGATCATCTCAATAGATGCAGAAAAGCCTTTTGACAAAATTCAGCACCCATCTATGATTAAAAAAAAAAAAACTCTCCAGAAAGCGGGCATAGAGAGAACCTACCTCAACATGGTAAAGACCATATGTGACAAACCCAAGGCAAACATCATTCTCAATGGTGAAAAACTGAAAGCATTTCCTCTAAGATCAGGAACAAGATTAGGATGTCCACTCTTGCCACTATTATTCAACATAGTTTTGGTAGTCCTCACCAAGGCAATCAGAGAAGAAAAAGAAATTAAAGGAATCCAAATCAGAAAAGAAAAAGTAAAACTGTCACTGTTTGCAGATGACATGATACTATACATAGATAATCCTAAAGATGCCACCAGAAAACTACTAGAGCTAATCAATGAATTTGATAAAGCAGCAGGATACAAAATTAATGCACAGAAATCTCTTGCATTCCTATACACTAACAATGAAAGATCAGGAAGAGAAATTAAGGAAACACTCCCTTTCACCATTGCAACTAAAAGAATAAAATGCCCAGGAATAAACCTATCTAAGGAGGTAAAAGAATTGTAGTTGGAAAACTATAAGACGCTGATGAAAGAAATCAAAGATGACAGAAACAGAGAGATATACCATGTTCTTGGATTAGAAGAATCAATATTGTGAAAATGACTATACTACCCAAAGCAATCTTCAGTTTCAATGCAATCCCTATCAAATTACCAAAGGCATTTTTTACAGAGCCAGAACAAAAAATCTTAAAATTTGTATGGAGACATAAAAGACCCCAAATAGCCAAAGCAATCTTGAGGGAAAAAAATGGAGCTGGAGGAATCAGACTCCCTAATTTCAGACTATATTACAAAGCAATAGTAATCAAGACAATATGGTAGTGTCACAAAAACAGAAATATAGGTCCATGGAACAGGATAGGAAGCCCAGAGATAAAGCCACGCACCTATGGTCAACTGATCTATGACAAAGGAGGCAAGGATATACAATGGAGAAAAGACAGTCTCTTCAATAAGTGGTGCTGGGAAAACTGGACAGCTACAAAAGAATGAAATTAGAACACTCCCTAACATCATACACAAAAATAAACTCATAACGGATTAAAGACCTAAATGTAAGATGGGACACCATAAAACTCTTAGAGGAAAATATAGGAAGAACACTCCTTGACGTAAATCACAGCAAGATCCTTTTTTGACCCGTCTCCTAGAGTAATGGAAATAAAAACAAAAATAAACAAATGGGACCTAATGAAACTTCAAAGCTTTTGCACAGCAAAGGAAACTATAAACAAGATGAAAAGACAACCCTCAGAATGGGAGAAAATATTTGCAAATGAATCAATGGACAAAGGATTAATCTCCAAAATATTTAAACAGCTCATGCCACTCAATATTAAAAAAGCAAACAACTCAATTAAAAAATGGGCAGAAGACCTAAATAGACATTTCTCCAAAGAAGACATACAGATGGCCAAGAGGCACATGAAAAGCTGCTCAACATCACTATTAGAGAAATGCAAATCAAAAGTACAATGAGGTATCACCTGACAGTGGTTAGAATGGGCATCATCAGAAAATCTACAAACAACAAATGCTGGAGAGGGTGTGGAGAAAAGGGAACCCTCTTGCACTCTTGGTGGGAATGTAAATTGATACAGCCACTATGGAGAACAGTATGGAGGTTCCTTAAAAAACTAAAAAGAGAACTACCATACGATCCAGCAATCCCACTCCTGGGCGTATACCCTGAGAAAACCATAATTCAAAAAGAGTCATGAACCACAATGTTCATTGCAGCTCTATTTACAATAGCCAGGACATGGAAGCAACCTAAGTGTCCATCAACAGATGAATGGATAAAGAAGATATGGCACATATATCCAATGGATTATTACTCAGCCATAAAATGAAACAAAATTGAGTTATTTGTAGTGAGGTGGATGGACCTAGAGTCTGTCATACAGAGTGAAGTAAGTCAGAAAGAGAAAAACAAATACTGTATGCTAACACATATATATGGAATCTAAAAAAAAAAAATACACAGTTCTGAAGAACCTAGGGGCAGGACAGAAATAAAGATGCAGACATGGAGAATGGACTGGAGGACACAGGGGGATGTGCATGCACTGGAGCGAGGTGCTGCAGTGGCATGGAGTTGTGTATACTGCCAAGTGTAGAGCGGATTGCTGGTTGGGGGCGGCCACATGGCGTGGAGGGATCAGCTCGGTGCTTTGTGGCCACCTGGAAGGGTGGGATGGGGGGGTTGGGGGGATGCGGGAAGGAGGAGATGTGGGGATGTATGTATATGTATAGCTGATTCACTTTGTTGTGAAGCAGAGGCTAGCACAGCACTGTGGAGCAATTGTACTCCAATAAAGATGTTAAAAAAAAAATCCACAAACAATAAATGCTGGAGAGGGTGTGGAGAAAAGGGAACCCTCTTGCGCTGTTGGTGGGAATGTAAATTGATACAGTCACTTTGGAGATCAGTATGGAGGTTCCTTCTAAAACTAAAAATAGAATTACCATATGACCCAGCAATCCCACTACTGGGCATATACCCAGAGAAAACCATAATTCAAAAAGACACATACACCCCAATGTTCATTGCAGCACTATTTACAATAGCCAGGACATGGAAGCAACCTAAATGCCCATCTACAGACAAATGGATAAAGAAGATGTGGTACATATATACAATGGAATATTACTCAGCCATAAAAAGGAATGAAATTGGGTCATATGTAGAGATGTGGATGGACCTAGAGACTGTCATACAGAGTGAAGTAAGTCAGAGAGAAAAACAAATATCATATATTAATGCATATATGTGGAATGCAGAAAAATGGTACAGATAGATTGGTTTGCAAGGCAGAAATAGAGACACAGATGTAGAGAACAAACTTATGGACACCAAAGTGGGAAGGCGGGGGTGTGGGTGATGGTGGTGGGATGTATTGGGAGACTGGGATTGTCATATATACACTAATATGTATAAAATTGATAACTAATAAGAAGCTGCTGTATAAAAAACAAAAATAAAAAACCTGTAAAAAAATAATCATAAGGGAAAAGACATGTAATACTGTAGTGATCCTGTGTATCTTAAGTTTGAGCAGATTATGTGGGGGAAGGGAACCCCACTGTCTGAAATGGACAACGAGAAGCAAAATGCTTGGGGGAGGCCCTCTCCCAGCTTCAAAATGCTTTTTCCATGTAATTGTACTATTTAGAGATTCTGTATTTGTTGATTATCTCCTCTATTAAGACACAAATGTCTCATGGGAACGTTAAACCTCAATCATATTTTAACATCAGTTATTTTAATCAGATATTCAGATCAATTCCTATCTGAGGTTTCTGTTCCCCAGTGGCTTTGAAAGGAAAGTGTAAGGGAGGTATGTGCATCTCTTTTAGTAGGAAAGTGTAAGGGAGGTATGTGCATCTCTTTATCTCCTCCTTTACCTGTTTGATGGTATTATGGGGAGGAACTTTCAAAACACTTCTATGATAAAGAACTCAAGTGTTGGGATAGGATGAAGGTGCATGATATTTGATTCTTAGTTTATCCTCCTTCTTCACCTTTCTAAATCTTCTCCAACTTACCAAACTCAAATTCTACACATCACAGAAAGCTTCCCCCTCTCCTGCCAGCCTACATTGATTTCTGAACTGCAACAGTGTTTACTATCTATACCACCCAATCCAATGTTCAATTAGGTATTGTATCTCCTCCTATTATTTAGTGAGTTTATATGTGCTAAACTTGTTCTCCTTATACAAGACTAGTGATGTAAGTGTACTATAAATGACTGTTGGAAAGAAATGATTGTAAGTTCCTGAAGGCAAGGACTGTGCCTTTCTTATTCCTTACTTAATTATTTTCCATGGCAAATAGGACAGTATATTTGGATCTAGGGAAAAATCAACTGTAACTTCTGTTTTGTTTTATACTGTTATCTCCCTTAAAACATTACATTTGCAAGTGGATGCTATGATGCATATGCTTCCAGAAATGGCTTCAGTTACTCTGCCTAAGCTGGCAGCATTCTTTCCCTGCTTTGTACTAGCCTTAGCTCATGGCACTGCCCATTCCTGATGACTAAGGCCTTGATATTGGCTCCTTCTCATAATGAATAGTGGCAGCACTTAGAAATGCCATTAGGTAGCTTCCTGAAATAGGATAGGAGCCTTGAAGAAAATACAGTAGCTCTCTCTGTAATTTTCCAGATTTTCAAAGTGTTAACTAACCTTATTGTGGCAGTCATTTCACAATATGTATATATATTAAATCATCACATTGTACACCTTAAACTTACACAATGTTTTATGTCAATTATATCTGAATAAATCTGGGGGAAATATCTAGACCTGATAATATCAATAGCTGTTTCATTGTTAAAGTTCTCTCTGTAGAACATAGAGAAAAAAAGTTTATTTAGGTAAAACCACCCCTTTTCTTTGACATAGACTCAAGAGGGCAAACAAGAATACCCTTCTAGAAAGATAGAGTGGCTTTTAATTCTCCTTAGCAGTTGCTGGAACAGTAAAATACAGTAGCCATTGGCAGAGTGTGTATTAAAAGGATTTGTATATTTAATCATTTTCCCTCTGCACTTCCTCACCCTTGTACTTCTTCCTTGTAACATCAGGTAGAATACAGTGCTGACGATTACTTCTCTTTCCCCCAGTTGAAGTTTAAAATTATGAACGCTGTATAATGAAATGGTGATTTTTATTCTGTCCTGGTGGTAAAAAGGGATTTGCTGATGTGTAAAATGAGACAAAGATAAATAACAAACAGATGTTCTCACAAAATGTTCATTAAATCCCTGCCTAGTAGAAGATGCTAGATTACATGTGTTCAAACTCTAAATGTGTTAGAGAATAGGGAGCTTTTATACCTTAATGCTCAATTTAGGAAAGACTATATAGATTTCTCTGTAAAAACTCATAGAAATCAGTGACTTATAGTTTCTTCTTCATTTTGGAGTGGCTTGTCATGACTGTTTTTAAACTTTTCTTATTGATTTTTACAGTTCCAATTATCCAAACAGACATCACCTTATTGAGGGATTATGAAGTGGGTTTAAGCCTCCTGGATTATAAGGCCCCAGATAGGGGTTATCCAACCTGTAGAAGTTATGACTTGTGCTTGGATCATCTCTAAAGGACTATCTGCCATGGGACGTGCTAGTGATTATGGGGGAGTGAGGTTAGGAAGGGGGCTTAGGAACAAAACCACCTTCACCTTGTTCCTCTCGTCCATAAAAAGTAGAAATTATCATTCTTGACGTAGTGTATTGCTTACAGCAAGGACTACCTGCTACTGGTAAGCCACTGTAAGTGCTAGGCAGATGTTTATTTTTGGTGAGTTGTAATATGTAGTTTATGTTCCAAAGGTGAGAAGGAATATCAGCTTTACCTGGGGAAGGGGATAGCTACAGAAGATAGCTGCAAGAGATAATATTTGATCTGAATCTTGAAAGATGGTAAATTTGTTAGAAAAGAAAACAAAAAGCATTTTAGTCAGAGAGAATAGCATATACAAAGACACAGAATCCTGAAACAACGTGAGCAACTTTGAATGGACTCCTAATGATTCAGTTTGGCTTTGTGCTTCAGTTTCCTCATCTGTAAAATGGGCCTAATAATGATACCTATTTTATATAGTTGTGAAGACTAATGAGTTAATATATGTAATTTGGAGCAGTACATGGCATATAAGAAGTGATTTAAAAGTCTTAACTCTTATCATGATATTGATAGCTGGAGTTTGGCTTTTGGATAGGAAAGTGGGGAAATGTGAAACTAAAGTAATAAGCAGAAGTGGACAGATTATAGATTAACACTGTGCTAAGAAATGTGTATATTTTCCTTATAGAGGATTGGGAACAATTATAGAATTTTAAGCTGGGGTTTCAAATAAGTAACCAAATTTGCACTTTAGATCACTGTTTGCCTTCTGAAAGATAAACCTGGGTGGGGCAGGGAAGAGGGAGTATTTGTGGAAATTGGAGCCAGAGGATCAGTTGTAAGGCTATTGCAATAGTCTCGGTAAGAGATGATGGAGGATCTAAAGTAGAAGAATGGCAGTGGAAATGGAAAGACAGGTGCAAATTCAAGATATATTTCAGAGTTACCAAGTATCACAGACTAGAAACTAACAAATATGTTCGGTTTGGCACACACAGTGTTTGAATTTGAATACCTTTAGATGGAACATGCATTCTCTGGTTTGACTTGGGTTTCGCCACTCCCTATTGTATTACAGTATTGATGTTATCACAATATCATAAATTGATGTTGCCTGGCTGGCCCTTTATGGGTGGGGGAGAGGAAGGAGTTAAGGATGACCCCTAGATTTCTAGATTGGGTGACTGGATGAACAAAGGTGCTAACGGCCTACATTGGGAATTCAAGAGTATGAAAGAATTTGAGAGAAAAGATGAATTATGTTTTGGGTGTATCAAGTTGGAGGTATCTATAGGATATTAATCAGAAACATAGATTTGAGGGTCAGAAGATAAGTATGCATTAAAGGTATAGATATGGGGGAATCATTAGTTTATAGGTTGTAGCTGAAACCATTTAGGTAAATTAGGTATATTAGAGTATATTTAGAATGTTAACAGAAGAGGACTGAGGTCAACAAGAAACCAGTGAAGTGACCAGAGGTAATGCTAAAGGAGGAAAGAGTTCCCAGCATAGTGTAGACCTCAAAGACCTCTCACAGTGTAGATTCAAGTGTAGACTCATAGTATAGAATCACTTTGAGTGGTTCTCAATGTGTGGTCCATGGACCCCTGGGCTCCCCAGGAGTCTTTCAGGGAGTCTGAGAGGTCAAAACTCTTTTCACAATAATTCTAAGATGTTATTTGCCTTTTTCCCTGTGTTGACATTTTCACTAATGATGCAAGGGTACTACTACTGGTGCCTTGGCACAAATCAAGGGAGTGATACCAAATGGTACTTGTTAGTAATTGTATTCTTTACCACCACACGCTCGTGGTTAAAAAATCCATTTTCACTTAATAATGTCTTTGATAAACCAGTAAATATTATTAATTTTATTAAATATTGATCTTTGTGCATATATCTTTTAAAACAGCTTTTTTGAGATATAACTGACATACAAAGAACTGAACATATTTAATGTGCACAGTTTGATGAGTACATATCTTTTTAATCATCTATGTATCAAAATGGGAAACATGCATAAAGCACTTCTCATACATACTGAAGTATGACAACATCTGGAGGTAAAGCACTTGCATGATTGAGTTGTAAATTGAACTAGCAGATTTTTACACAAAACTTTAATTTTACTTGAAAGAACAACTGACAAACAATGGTTATTCAGACCTGGGTATCTGGCAGCCATTTTCTCAAAAATAAAGTAAGTCTGTCACTTTAAGGAAAACAACTGACAGTATTTGTTTTCAACAATAAAATTGGAGCTTTAAGTGAAAATTAGAATTTTGGAACAGTTGTATCTGCCACCATAAGCTTGAGAACTTCGCAATATTTATAGCCTATTCTGATGAGATCAGCAGTGATATTAACTAATGTGATTTTTTTAATATTATATAATGAAATGTGTCACCATTTGGAAGATCTGCATAGCTCAGTGAAACAGTATTTGTCAAATGATCAATGCATGATGTTGTAAAATCATGCCTGGGTAAAAGATTCATTTAAAGTACAAGGCTGACCAGTGAATTTTAATATAACAAAGTCCAAAAAATTCATTAATATGGATTCAGTTTCCCCACTGCATTTATTTTAAAGAAACTATACCACTGTCAAATTTTGGTATACTATTAAAGAAGAATATCCACAATTATATGAAACAATTATTCAAACATTCCTCCATTTTCCAGTTACATATTTACATTAGGCCAGATTTTCTTCATATACTTTAAAAGAACATATCACAAAAATCATATCACAACATATTGATTGCAGAAGGAGACACAAGAATCCAACTGTCTTCTAGTAAACTCTCTTCTATAAAAAAGATTTGCAAGCTGGCCAAACAATGCTATTATTCTCACTTTTTATTTTGTTTTGGAAAATATAGTTATTTTTCATAAACATGTTACCTATGTAAATATATATTTGATTTATTGTTATATTTAAATGAGTAAATAAATCAATACTTTTAAAATGTCACAGTTATAATTTCTAGTATAGTAGGTATTGATAGATATAACCTGCAAAAATCAAAGACTCTGAGATTCTCAGTATTTTTTTAAACTTCTCAAAAAGTTTTGGATCTGCTGTTGTGGACTACTGAAAAAAAGTGGTGGAGGGAACAAATGATGACACTTGTCTTACTGTTAAGTAGCCTAGACTCCTACAAGGGAAACTGAGACAAGAAAAAATATAGTATAGAAAAATATGATTAAGAGGCAAAGCAAGTGCCATATACAGTAGGCACTAAATAAGAAAAAGAAGAGTATGGACTAAAGTTGTAAGGGATTTGTTGGGAAGAGAGACTTAAACATAGGTAGGATTTTGTAGAACAAAAGAGTGGGGAAGACTCTTTCCAAGCTTGATGACTATCATGAGCAAAATCCTAGAGGCCCAGATAAGCGTAATATGCTCTGGGGATGTTAAGGAGACCATCCTGACTGGAATAAATAGTTTGCATTGATGAATAGCAAGAAATTAGTTTAATAAATAGGCTAGAGGCAGATTTGAAGAGCTTTAAATGTCAGGATGAGGAATTTAGATTTTATGGACAATGGGAAGCTATTAATGGTTCGTGATTCAGGATGATGACATGATGAAAGTGATATTTCATAAAAATCAACCTAGAAGTAGTGTAAAGGAGAGATTGGAATAGAAAGACCAGAAATCAATTAGGACAATATTATAGTCAATCCATTCATGAAGTGATGAGGACCTAGTCATGGGAATGGAAAGTAAATAATAGATACAAGAGATATTATAAAGGCAAAATGAGCAGGACTTGACTGATTAGAAAGAGAAGATTAATTGTGAGACTGGATGACTGAGAGAACAGTGCTGTCATTGATGGAATATAAAAGAGCATAAGGAGGGCTTCCCTGGTGGCGCAGTGGTTGAGAGTCCGCCTGCCGATGCAGGGGACACGGGTTCGTGCCCCGGTCCGGGAAGATCCCACATGCCGCGGAGCGGCTGGGCCCGTGAGCCATGGCCGTTGAGCCTGCACGTCCAGAGCCTGTGCTCCGCAAACGGGAGAGGCCACAACAGTGAGAGGCCCACATACCGCAAAAAAAAAAAAAAAAAAAAAGAGCATAAGGAGACCCATTTTAAGTAGTTGATAATGATTAGGTCATTACTTGAAGGTGTGGGATTATCCTAATAGAAATATGTAAGCATAAGGAGTCACTAGATGGGAAATTGGATGAGAAATATAAAGTTGAGAGGCTACATTTAGAGAGATGATTATTGGGTTTGAGGAAATGCATGAGTTTTCTGAGGAACAAATTATATTCATCAGGAGCCCAGGAACTAAGACTTATGATCTAAAGCTATTAGGTTTTGATAGGAGGAGCCAGTGAAGAAGACTAAAGAAACAATTGAAGACTATTAGGAAAACAGAATAACACCAGACTGCAGAAACCAAGGGAATACAGATTTTCAACAAGGTGGAAATCAGCCATGTCAGATTCTACAGAAAATAGAAGATTTAATATATAATGTAAGTTCAGTGAAAACAAGAATCTTTGTTGTATTGTATTTTTTATTCAATGATGTTTCCTAAGTGCCTAGAATTATACTTGGAACATAGTAGGTAATGAATAAATAAATGAATATACAATTGACCCTTGAACAACATGGGTTTGAACTTCATGGGTCCACTTATATGCAGATTTTTTTAATAGTATATACTACAGTGCTACATGACCTGTGGTTGTTTGAATCTGCAGATGCAAAATTGTAGGTACAGAGGAACTACAGATATGGAAGAACTGTGTATATATGGAAGGCCAATTATAAGTTATACACACATTTTTGAGTACACAGAGGGTTGGCACCCTTAACCCCCATGTAGTTCTAGGGCCAACTATACTTGGCTACTGCTGTGAAAAGTTTTGCAAACTTTATAAATACATGGAAGGAAAATAATTAGTGACCATCATCTTCAGATACAAACCTCTGTAGATACAGTGATTCTATTTGCTTATCAGGCACTATTTTGGGGAGCTATCACATTGTTGTTGAAATGTACAGTGAAAATGGAGGTATTTAGTCTTGCTGACTTGCCTGAGAGGCAGCCAGAGGGATGTAGATGATGTATATCTATTTGCGTAACTCTACTGACCAAAACACGGTTGGTAGCCTTACCTTCTAGTCCTGTTTAGCATATGGTATTCATCTGTATAGGATATATTCTTTTGTTGGTAGTGTCTGGTGCAATAATCCTGCATTGAAGTGAGTAACCACTTCAGAATTTAAACAATCATAATCATAGCCATTAAGAAATTTGATTTCAGTTCAAATTTATTTTGGTATTGGTTCATAAATTTTAGTTGCAAGTCTTTCAGAAGACCAGTGCATTGGTTAGGTTGAAAAGACTATGTCCAATTTGGTGGTTAAAGTAGTTTGTTTATTTCCATTTGGGTATGAGTTACTATGATGGACATACTGGAGGAATATGGGTGATTTTACTAGAGGAAACAAATTATTTGATATTCATATGGCTTTCCTCATAAACTAGTTATATAGCAGTAACTGTGTTTTGAACTTGGGTTTTTGTATTAGTTATAAACTGCTGTGTAACAAATTATCCCCAAACTTAGCATGTTGCACAGCAAACATTATCTCAGTTTCTGTGGGTCAGGAATCTAGACATGGTTTAACTAGATGTTTCTGGCTCAAGATTTCTCATAAGGCTGCAGTCAAGCTGTTGGCTGAGGCTGTGGTTTCATGTGAAGGCTTGAATGGATGATGGGGGTCCACTTTCAAGCTCACTTGTGTAGTTGCTGGCAGACCTCGGTCCCTTGCCACATGGGCCTCTCCACAGGGCTGCTCCATAACATGGTGACTTGCTCTCTCAGAGAGACCAATTCAAGAAAGTGAGGAAGAATGCCCAAGACAGAAGCCAGTCATTGTATAGCCTAATCTCAGATGTGACATTCTGTCACTTCAGCTATGTTATAATTGTTAGAAGTAAGTGGGTATATCCAGACCACATTCATGGGGAGGAGATTAAACAAGGGTTTGTGAATACCAGGAGGCAGGGATCATTGAGGACATTCTTAGAAGCTTCCTACCACAGATTTGTTGACAAATATTTTACCTTCAAAACACACAACTGAAGTTGTAGAAAGAGCAAAGATAGAGAGCTAAAGTCAACTTCTTAGTGATAAAACTAGAAATACATCCTGTATCTTGATGAAAAATTGTCTTTCTCTATAAAGGATAAAGAATTTTAGAAAAATGTCTAAAGCTTAAATAGATTTATATTAACTTATATATAATTTTATACATACACACATATATATATTTAAAGATTTTTAAAAGACATATTGTATTTACTGAAAGGGTGTGAGAAGAAACTGAAAAGCCAAGTGAGAAAAAAAATTAACATGAAGAGATAAAATTTATCTTCAAGTGATTTCCTCAATTACAAAACCACCCAGAAATACAGCAGAAAATGTTTGACATTAACAGTAACTCCATTTTCATTTCAGTGCTATTATCCAATTAATGTAAGTTAATATGAAATATGATACAGTTAAATGTAGCCCCCATATATTGTTTTTAGTGCATATTTTGCAGAGATAAGAAAAATAGACTAAACCAGTGAGAAATTGAATTCTAAAAACAGATATTATAGTTTCCCCCATAGTTCATATGTCAGAACTATTTCTTCCTCTTTAGTTCTATTACATTTTAGTTTAATAACTAAAATTATAAAAATACACATTTTGGTGATAAAATGGTAATTTAACAGGAAGCAGAGCAATGCTGTCTTGCAACAGATCTTTAAATTCAATTTTTAACTAAATTAATTTCATGAGGTCTGGGTTGTTCTATCTAAATCCAGACATTATAAGTATTCATTTAGATTCATAAAACATATCCCATTTACTCCAAATAAAAGATACAACCCTATTCTTGTCTACAGAGACAAAGAAAGGAGTAAGGTAAGAGAGAAAAGTGCTTTGTTAATCATAACAAAATCAGATGCCTATTTGAAACTGAGGAAAGAAAATATGTATAATATTTAAAAGAGGTGTGTTTGTGTATGTGTATTTCAAAAGGGATACATTAATGAAGTAGTTATTTCTTATTTGGAGTGACAGATATCTTTGTTCTCAAAAAGAAGAATAATAAATGATATAGGAAAAGTTTGGATTAGATGATCTCTAAGGTACGTCCTAGTTTTAGCATTCTATGAGTCCATGTTCAGATTATACATTTGAGGTATAAGTCTTGGTTATTTGTGTTAAGGAGAATGAGAGAACATGCATAATTAAAATCTGTAGATCATCCCTAAACTTCATTTTAGCCTAAACTTTATTAGAGTCAATACTAAATGTCTGTGTGTATGTGTGCATGTGTGTACACCTGTTCAAGGCATCTGGGCTTGGAGGTTATGGAAGTAGGGCAGTGCTGTGTACCTTGCAGTAGAATGCTCAGTCTTTATGTGTCCGACTGAGAAATGTAGATAATTGCTTTACAGACATAACCCACCTTTGTATTCTCTGTAGCTCAGGAATCCATTAGAATAAGAGGGAAAATATGATTAGCCCTCCCTATGCCCCTTGGAAATTCTCTTCAAATAGGATCTTCTTTTCAAATTCCCCTATTCTTATCAGATTTAACTAAGGTGGTTGCCCCATATTTTCTCATCCCCTTTAGGTTCTGTTTCATACTCATTTATTCATCAAATATTTATTGAGTGCCTACTATGTGCCAGGAGCAGTTCTTGGTGCTGGAAAAACATCTGAGTACCAAAAAAAGTCTCTGCCCTATCGTTTAGCTTCTAAAAGGAGGAGATAGGCAAGTATTACACACACACACAAAATCCTGTGATATATACATATATGTATAGGTGATTATGTGTGTGTGTATATATATGTATATTTTTCAATATGGTATGGAAGGAATAGAGCAGAATTAGGGGGATTGAGAGCATTGGTGGGATGCAGTTTGCAATTTTAAAAAGGGTGTTCAGGGTAACCTCACTGACAAAGGACATTTAAACAATTATTTGGAGGAGAGTGGCTATCTGAGGGAATGACATTCAAAAAGAGGAAACAACTAGCACTGAAAGGCCTTCAGTCAAGAGAGTGTCTGGATTGTTCAAGGAACTAGTGTTCAAGGAGTTAGTATGGCCAGAACAGAGTGAGCAAGGGGAATATAGGAGATTAATTCAGAAGAGTATAATTGGGGGAAAGAGTAGCTCTAATAGGGCCTTGAGACCATTATAAGGACATTGGCGTTTACTCTGAATAAAATAAGAAAATTTTGGAGGGTTTTGAGCATAAGAGTGATGCGATCAGGCTTTTGAAAGGATCGTGCTGGATGCATTCTTGAGAATACATTATAGGGTTATGGGCAAGGTGGAGGCAGTTAGACTAATAGAAAGCTGCTGCAATAGTCCAAGCAAGAGACGATGGTGGCTGGGAGCAGGGTGGAAACAGTGTTAGATGGTGAGAAGTGGATACATTCAGGATATATTATAAGGGTACAACAAACAGGATGTGCTGATAGATTGGATATGGGGCACACAAGGGAGAAGTCAAGGATGAATTCAAAGTTTTGGCCTGAGCTATAGAAATAAAAGCAAAAATAAACAAATGGGACCTAATCAAACGTATAGGCTTTTGCACAGCAAAGGAAACCATAAACAAAACGAAAAGACAGCCTACGGGCTAGGGGAAAATACTTGCAAATGATGCGACTGACAAGGGCTTAATTTCCAAAATATACAAACAACTCAACAACAAAAAACCAAACAACCCAATCAAAAATGGGCAAAAGACCTACATAAACATTTCTCCAAAGAAGACATGCAGATGGCCAAGAGGCACCTGAAAAGATGCTCCGCATCACTAACCATTAGAGAAATGCAAATCAAGACTACAATGAGGTATCACCTCACACCAGTCAGAAGGCCATCATTAAAAAGCCTACAAATAACAAATGCTGGAGAGGGTGTGAAGAAAAGGGAACCCTCCTACACTGTTGGTGGGAATGTAAATTGGTGCAGCCACTATGGAGAACAGTATGGATTTAAAAAAACTAAAAATAGAGCTACCATATGATCTAGCAATCCCACTCCTGGGCATATATCTGGAGAAAACTCTAATTCTAAAAGACACATGCACCTCAGTGTTCATAGCAGCATTATTTACAATAGCCAAGACATGAAAGCAACCCAAATGTCCATCGACAGACAAATAAAGATGTGGTACACTTATACAATGGAATACTACTCAGCCATAAAAAGAATGAAATAATGCCATTTCCAGTGACATCAATGGACCTAGAGATTATCATACTAAGTGAAGTGAGTTAGACAAAGACAAATACCGTATGATATCACTTATATGTGGAATATAAAATGATACAAATGAACTTATTTCCAAAAGAGAAAGAGACTCACAGACATAAAAAAAAAATTTTGGTTACCAAAGGGGAAAGGAGGTGGGAGAGGGATAAATTAGGAGCTTGGGATTAAGCAGATACAAACTACTATATATAAAATAGATAAAACGACAAGGTCCTACTGTATAGCACAGGGAACTATATTCAATGTCCTATAATAAACCATGATGGAAAAGAATATAAAAAAGAATATGTATATAAAACTGAATCACTTTGCTGTACAGCAGAAACTAACACAACATTGTAAATCAGCTATACTTCAATTTAAAAAAAAAGTTTAAGTTTTTGCCTGAGGAAGGAGGTGACATTTACTGAGATGAGAAAGACTGTAGGCAGAGTAAGCATGACATGCAGGAGTTCAGTTTTGGACATGTTAGTTTGAGGTGTTTATTAGACATCTAATTGGAAGTGTCAAGCAGGTAGGTGGGTATATGAGTCTTCAGTGCAGTGGAAATGTCTGGGCAAGAGCTATACATTTGGGAGTCTTTAGCACATACCTAGTATTTAAAGCCAAGGGAGTGAGAACAGAGAAGAGGTCCAAGGTCTGAGCCCTGAGTTAAAAAGTTGGAGAGAAGAGGAGGGACCAGCAAAGAAAACTGAGAAAGAATGGCCAGTAAGAGGTAGGAGGAAAATCGAGAGAGCATGGCATCTTGAAAGCCAAATTAAGTAAATTGATCATTGACCATAATCTCTTGTCTTCTATTGCCCTCCCTAGTTCAGCAGCTCATCATTACTTGTCTAAACCACAGCAGGCTCTTAATTGGTCTTCTTGCCTCCCTTCATATCCCCTCGGCTGCACCCCCACATTGCCAGACTTTTCTGTTTAAAACACAAATTGGATCCTGTCACTCCCTTGCTTAAAACGCTTAATCTACTTGTAGTTTATGCACACTCTGCTGCTTCTGTCCTCCATGCCTCTGCCTTTACTTCTGTAGTCCATTGTGCCTGAAATGCCCTCCCTACATTTTTCATCACCTAGCTAACTCCTACTCACCCTTCAAGACTCAGTTCAGGTACTATCTCATTCAGAAAGTCTTCCCTGGTATTTCCTCTGTACTTTAGTTATGCCTTGTGCATATTTTTATTGTTGCCCTGACCATACTATTTTATAATTATCTGTTTATATATCTGTTTCTCCCATTTAAGCTGTTATTTCTTAAAGGGCAGAGATGATATTTTACCCATCTTTAAATGTTTGGCACCTAGCACAGGGTCTGACACACAGTAGTCACTTAATAAATGTTTAATGAATGAATGAATAAATGAGTGGTCACTTTTTCTCCTTGCTCTGAATATGTCAGTTTCAGTTTAGAGGGTTAGAAATTTTTCTCTACAACTTTGAATTGTTTCCAATTCTTCAATTTAAAATTCGTATATAACTAGTTATGGGACAGAATAACTGATTCACACTTCAGATGCAGAAGCAGCATTCCGAATAACAATATGCTATGGGTTTGATAGCATTGAGATATCATCTACCCTGGTGTAATCAATATACATCTGAGTTACTGTAATACAGCCAGTCCTCGCAAGTTGGATTTGTTAGGTTACTGCATTTACCTCTCTGGGATACCTTTACCATGTAAAATAAATTCTTATGGGAAGATTCAAATTTGTTTGTACCTCTAAGGAGAAAGAAGGTATTGTCATCTTGGACTTTTTAATACATTTATCATAAGCTAAAAGGATAAAGCTAGAGTTTTTTCACTATTGGCCTTTATTTCATAGGTAGAAATGTAAAAATGACCATAATGAGGCACACCTGTCATCCAGTATTCTGCTTCTGAGAGGGCTTTATTAGGAAATCGTCATATGTCTCCCTAATACCAATCTCAAAATAGATAGAAGTGAACTTCTTTTCCCATTTAGATTGTTACATAATATTGAGCAGAGTAAAAGAATAGACACATGTATATGTATAACTGAATCACTTTGTTGTACACCTGAAACTATCAGAACATTGTTAATCAACTATACTCCAATATAAAATGAAAAGTTAAAAAAATAGATAGATGTGTTCCTGGGAGGAAAAGTTCTAACTTCTTTCAATAGTCCATTATGAATCTATTGTCTGTTATTTTATATAAAATTATTCACTTTTTAAAAAAACTTTCTACTATATTTGAGACAAAAGAGTTCTCTAGTTACCTTTTGCTATTTAAAGAAATACTTTTAAAATATTGAGTTAAAATTTACATAGTGATATTCACAGATCTTAAGTGTACAATTGGACAACTTTTAACAAATGCATATACCCTTGTAATCAACAGCACAGTGAGGACATTAAACACTTTCATCACACCAGAAAGTTCCCCTATTATCCCTTTCAGTCAATTTCCAGCCTACACAGGCAACCACTATTCTGACTCCTATCACCATGAATTGTCTGTTACTAAACTTTATATAAATGAGATCATACACTATGTCCTTTTTTTGCGTAGCTTTATATCAAGGTTCATTTTTTTGCCTATGCATATCTAATTGCTCTAGCACCATTTGTTGATTACTTTAGCTAAATAAATCTTGAAATTGGATAGACTGATTCTTCTGTTATTCTTCTTTTTCAAACTTGTTTTTGCTATTCTAGTTCCTTAGTCTATCCACATAAATTTTAGGATGTTTGTCTATATCTAGAAAAAAATCTTGCTGAGATTTTGACAGATTCTGCATTCAACCTGTATGTTATTTTGAGGGAGAATTGACATCTTTACTATGTTGAGTTTTCCAGTCCATGAATACAGTAGGGGTCTCCATTTAGTGATACCTTCTTTAATTTATTTCATCATTTTTGTAGCTTTCAGCATGTAAGTCATGCACACGTTTTGTTAGATTTATACCTAAGTATTTCTCTTTTTTTGAACAATTGTAAATGGTATTGTATTTTTAATTTTGGTGTTCACATGTGCATTGCTAGTATATAGAAATACAATTAATTGATTTTTATGTGTTGGTATTGTATTATCTGATCTTGCTGAATTCCAAATTATTTCTAGGAGGTTTTCTACCTAGACCATCATGTCATCTGCAAATAGGGACAGATTTATTTCTTCCTTTCTAATTTGTATGTCTTTTATTTCCTTTTCTTGCCTATTGCACTGTCTAGAACTTCCAGTATTGTATCAAATAAGAGTGGTGACAGAATATATCTTTGCCTTGTTCTTAATAATAGGAGGAAAATATTCGGCCCTTCACCTTTAAGTAAGATGTTAGATGTAGGCTTTTTGTAAATATTCTTTACTAAATTAAGGAAGTTCCCCTCTACTCTGGTTTTCTGAGACTTTTATCATGAATTGCTGTTAAATTTTTCAAATGCTTTGTCTCCATCAATTGATATGATTGTGATTTTTCCTCTTTAGCCTGTTTATATGGTGGATTCCATTGATTGATTTTTAAATGCTGAACCAGCCTTGCATCCCTGGAATAAACCTCACTTGGACGTGATTTGCTTATATATCTGCTATCATTCTAATTGTTTTTTCCCTTATAGGTAAAGGTGTTGTTTTTCTCTCAGTGCTTTCAATATTTTTTCTTTGTCTTTGGTTTTCAGTAGTTTGATTATGATATGTGTTGGTGTGGAATTTTTGTTTGTCCTATTTGGGATTAGCTCAGCTTTTTGATTTTGTAGATTTATGTTTTGGGCCAAATTTCTGCAAATTTCACCCGTTTTTTTCTATAAATACCTACTCTCCTCTTTGTGAATTCAGTCATACAAATGTTAGATGTTTGGTTATTGTCCCACAGGTTCCTAAGGATCTGTTCACTTTTTTAATCTATTTTCTCTTTATTGCTCATATTAGGTGATTTCTGTTATTCTATCTCCAGTCCACTGATTCTTTCCTTTGTCATCTCCACTCTACTCTTGAGCATATCCAGTGAGTTTTATGTTTTGGTTATTGTATTTTTCAGTTCTGAAATTTCCATTTGGTTCTTCTTTACATCCTCTGTTTCTTTTCTGAAACTTTCAGCAAACTTTTCATTTGTTTTAATCATGTTTGTAATTGCTTTTTCAAGCATTTTTATGATGGTTTATTTAAATGCTTGTCAGATAATTCCAACATTTGTGTCATCTTGGTGTTGGTGTTTGTTCTCTTTAATTTGAGATTTTCTGGGTTCCTGATAAGACAAGTGATTTTTTATTGAATTCTTGACATTGTGGGTATTATGTTATGGGACTCTGGATCTTATTTAAATCTTTTCTTTTGGTAGGTCTACCCTGACATCATGCTGGCAGGGGAAGTGGTCACCACTTCATTACCACCATGTGGAAATAGAAGTCCAGGTTCTCCACTAAGCCTCCATTGACACTCTGGAGAAGTAGAGGGGCACCCCATTACTGCTGGTTGACTTAGAAGTTGAAGCTCCCTTCTAGGCCTTTGCTGACACCACCCTGGCTGATAGAGAGGGAAAGGCACCTGATTTCTGCTCACCACATGGCCTCTACTGACATTGATTGGGAATGAAAGATCCATTTGGCCTTCTCTTATACACTACCCCAGTGAGAAGATTTGGGTCACCTCATTAGAGTCTGGAGAGTAGAAGTCTAGGTTCCCTACTTAGCCTTTGCTCATGGGAGTGAGGGTAAGGCCCAAGTTTTTCCTATATTGTTTGGCTGGAGTAGGGTAGTTATTATCTAAAAGTTTTCCGAATTGCTGTTTGCCCCTTTCTTGGTCTTTTGGCTAGAGAGAGAAGGCTTTCTTGAAACTATTTTTGTCTGTGCCCATTCGTGTCTCTGGGTTGCTGGCTTCTTCAATACCTAGTCTGGGATATATGAAGTAAAAAACACCCAGGGAACTCACCACTTTGTCATTCCTTGGATCCCAAACTCCCTAGCCAGTCTGCCTTTTTTTCTCCACCCTTCAGAGCCTTCTTACGTTTGTTTTATATATAATGCCCAGGTTTTTAGCTGTACTTATTGGGAAAAGTAGGGAGAAGTGCATCTCTTTATTTTGTGCTGGAACCAGAAACTCAGATACACTTTTTTTTATTGGAGTAGAGTTGCTTTACACTGCTGTGTCAGTTTCTGCCATATAGCAAAGTGAATCAGCCATACGTATATATATATCCCCTGTTTTTTGTATTTCCTTCCCATTTAGGTCACTACAGAGCACCGAGTAGGGTTGCCTGTACTATACGATAGGTTCTCACTATTTATCTGTTTTATACGTAGTAGTGTATATATATGTTAATCCCAATCTCCCAATTCATCCCACCACCACCACCACCCCGTTTCCCCCTTGGTATCCATACGTTTGTTCTCTACGTCTGTGTCTCTATTTCTGCTTTGCAAATAAGATCTCAGATACACTTTTTATTATTCTAATTTACCATTTGTAAGGTGTTCTTCTAGAATTGGATGTATCAGCCTACAGACCCCCATTCATAATGTTCATAATGGTCATTGAAATTATATATTTTAATCATGTTACCTCTCAGCCTTCTTTCATCCCTTGAATCATTTAGTTGACCTTCAGTAGATGATCTTCAACTCCATGATGACTTCTTTGAATATCCTGATGGTGTTTCCCAAATTTCTCAACTCTGATGTCTGTTCTTACTTCCAACTCTGAACATAGTAATTTTAGAGACTGCCTGGATTTTTTTAACGGAGAGAAAAGCTAAGATGAATCCTCACTTCATTCAAAGCTATGCTCAAATGTCACCTCTTCAGAGTGGCCTTTCATGACCATTTTCTGTACACTTACTCTGCTTTATTTTCTTCATATCACTTATCACTATTTGATATTTTATATCTGTGTGTTTGTTCATTGTCTCTACCCCCCAAATATAAAGACTTTATTAGGACAGGGGCTGTGTTTTGTTCACTGTTGTATCCCCAATGCTTAGAAAAGTCCCTGGCATATGGCAGGCTCTAAGTAAGTATTTTAACTGATTGAATGAATGAATACTTCCCAAGGGATTTGGGTGAAAGAGGGAGAAGAGAATGGAAAATTCTGGGCACCTAGTCTAAAGAATTATAACTAACTTACATGGTACTAGACAGTAACCTCCAGATTAGCATGTATAGACCAAACTTAGATCAAAATGTGTGAGGGGCAAAAATAACTTTTTCTTTTTTCCTCTCATCTAAACCACATTTCTTATTCTATGAAAATACTTTAGCATAGGAGCAAAGTCTTTTTAAATATGGCAGTTATAGCCCTCTTATGGGAAATGGCAAAGTTGAAGCCACCTGACCAGAAATTTCCACGTTTTGCTTAGATGATGGAAGCAAGTGACAGTTTGGCTAGCTGCCCCAGGTGCATTAAAACTCATGTGGTCCCTGGAGTAACTGTATTCATTCCAAATGCAGGTCTTTCTTTTTGTTTGTTTGGGGTTTTTTTTGAATTTTATTTTATTATCCAGCAGGTTCTTATTAGTTATCTATTTTATACATATTAGTGTATATATGTCAATCTCAATCTCCCAATTCATTCCACCACCACCACCCCTGCCCCTGCTTTCCCCCCTTGGTGTCCATACTTTTGTTCTCTACATCTGTGTCTCTATTTCTGCCTTGCAAACAGGTTCATCTGTATCATTTTTTTAGATTCCACATATATGTGTTAATATATGATATTTGTTTTTCTCTTTCTGACTTACTTCACTCTGTATGACAGTCTCTAGGTCCATCCACGTCTCTACAAATAACCCAATTTCATTCCTTTTTATGACTGAGTAATATTCCATTGTATATATGTACCATATCTTCTTTATCCATTCGTCTGTCATTGGAAATCGGTCTTTCAAATGAAGCTCAAGACCTTGTGCTGAATCCAGTTGTTACAGGCAAGTAGTTAAAATGAATAGAAGAAAGCAGTGATGTCATCTGTTCTGTGCAGTCAGGACCCCATCATATTTCTACTCACCATATGACTTGTTGCAGCTACGTATGGAGCTCCACATAGACTGGGAACTCTTTGCTTGTCACAGCAAAGGAAGGGATGCAACTTTTCCCCTACGATATCACTGTACCTTGGAGGAAGACTACAAAGCTATGTGATATTTCTCATTTCATCTATTAGTTTGATATCTCTCTAAGCAACTCAGGCATCAGGTACCATAGCTTGAAAAAAAAACTGTTTTATACCCTCCCAGTATGTTTATAAAAATATGTCCACTCATAAGGCATATGCAGAATAGGAGTAGTATATATTATACTATAATAAAATATTAGGGCTATGCTAAAACAAAAAAATGGAATTTAAATTCACCTTAATGTCCTTTCAAATAGCCTTCTATTTGAATAGCCTTCTAGGGAAACACAATTCAGGTTTGAGAACATTAGTTATATACAACACTTGTCCTGGATAACTGATATCAACTGAGCCATAAAACTGCAGAGCCACCCAGCCCTTTCCAGAAATATTTCCTCCAGAAATTATATTGTTCCTTGAACAGGCAAAGCTTTTACTCAAATGAGCTGTCTCCAACAAGCTTTCCATCAAATTCTTTGCCATTGGTACAGTTGTCTTAATTTTACTTAAGTGCTTGCTGGCTGACTTTGAGTCCAAAAAGACAAAGTGTATCTTATGGGACAGAATTCAAGCTAGGGAGGAAAAAGAAAAACAGCTGCCTTCTTTTTGACCTCCCTGCCTTCTTCCCACTACTAATGGAGATGAGAGCCAAAATGGCCCTCGTTTCTATCTTGATTTACCTACTTTGGTGACTTGCTTACTTGCAGTATATGAATGACCTCCATAAAAATAAGTTCATTGAAAGAAAGATTTCCTGCCAAAGCAAAATTTAATCTAATGATTTGCTCCCACAAAATTACATTTCAAATGGTTGGGCTGAATTTTGCCTTTATTTCCTCTGCTGACTCAAATTGGGGAGCTAACATATGGGGTGTACTTTTTTGCTTTGTTTTTGTTCTAATAAAATATCACCATTTAATTGTAGCTAGTGGATAGTAGAATGAATAATGAAGAAATTTGTTTGCTTTCCTTGTAACACTGTGCTTATAAGAAAAAATCTCTAACATATGGAAAATACTTTTAACTCTACAGACCGTTTGGCTGAATTTCAGTGACCATGAGTAATTCATTTATTCAATATTTATTGAATACCTGCTATACCTGCATTGATGATATAGCCACAAAAAAGATAGAGAAGTGAATCTTCTACTTCTTGGGCCCTTGATGGTGGCCTGCTCCTTACAACCCTCTTTCCTCTGAAGTGCATACCCATTTTATTTTGTTTTCCCCAAAAAGATGGTGAGCTCCTTTAAGGTGGAAATCCTATCTTGTGTTTTCTGTGATGCTAAACATTCAACAAATACTTGTTGGACTAGATTGAACAAAGATTTTTGAAGACGTAGGTGAAGAAAATTTCAGAGCTAGTCATAGGATGTTGGATTTAGGAGGGGCCTTAAAGATCATCTATCCCATAGATTTTCAAAGGGTATCTGTATAGATACCGTTAGGGTTGCTTCCAGGGAGTGGGGGAGGCCCTGTAGAGGGATGGTGGGACTGTTGACCTTCACTGTGCTTCAAGCATAAGATTGGCACTTTCAGCCCTTTCATATGGAGGACATTCCTGTAAGATTTTATTTGAAGAAAGGTTTGGCTGCTTAAAAATAAAAAACCGAAAGCCACTGATTGGTCCGTCACCTCTTATCTTATAGATCTTTTAGATAGGCCTAAGAAGGTTAGGTAATTTGCTCAAGGTCATACATATACTTATTAATGCTCTTAGAACTTAAACCTAAATATTCTAACTTCCAATCTGACGTTCTTTCTATGACATTCTGTTGTTAACTAGTTTACAACTGTTGCTTGACCAATATACTTCTTGACACATAAATGTCATAACTGAAAGAAGGAACGTTAAAATCTACTTTGACAGCACTTCATCTGTCCTTAGACATAGCTCAGTATCTCTGCACTTAGCAAGGTGACTGTCATACAGTAAGTGCTTAATGGTAGTGGTTGTAATGGTGGTGATTATTCATGATTAATTGTCTAATCTTTCCAGATTAATGCACTCTAATCCTTTTAACCTGTTCTCATAGTCTCCCCCCTCCCATCCCTTTAAACAGCTTTCTTGCTCATGTTCTCTGACTGCAGTCCTGGGGGTGGACTGGATATGGAAATTGGGACATAAATAGGAAGTTCTAACCATAGCTACCACTTAAATGCTTGCATGTTTTAGCTTACATGTTTAATTATGAAACACTTAACAGTTGTCTATCGTCAAGATTAAGAAAATAAATAAATGTAAAACACGACTTGTACTAAAAATGCTTTTGAGAGTTTAGTTAGGATTTTTTTTTGTTGTTTGATTGTTTGAAAACGTAAGTATTGTTGCACCATCATTTGACTTCTCACTGCATCTCCACACCTGCACGTTTTGTTTTAATTAGTGCTTTTAGTACTTGTTGTGCTAGCTTCCCTAGTTTTGTGGGTTTCATTGGTTCCCTCTTCCTTTGCCTCCCCTATTGCCTGCTTACTCTGTTTTTCAGTTGGATGTCTTCTCCAGTCCAAATTACCAATACTACCGACAAGGATTTTGAGCTTTCCTCAAGGGGAGATTACTTAGGATTGCAGTTTTTCATGTCTTTCAGACAGATCCTCTAGGACCAGTTTGGTCAGAATGTTTCCTCTCTGACAGATTTTGAGAGTGCTTTATGGAGGGTCTCCTGCCACCAGCCACTGCTGCTACTGCTTTTGCCAGTGCAGTGGGAGAGAGTAGATTGGCTTTGTGGCGAGACAGAATTGGGTTTTGTTTTTCCAGTTTATTCTTGCTTTTGGATGCTGTTACCTCTTTCTTATTAGCACCCTAGTAATAGAAAAAAACATTTTAACAAGAGTTTAGAATTCAAGGGTAGAACTTCAGTCTCCATTTAGTAAAAAAAAAAATAGGACCTCCACTTTAAAAGTTCATGCTAGGTTTGCAATATTTAATTTAAGGCTACTTTTTTTAAACCTCTTTATTGGAGCATAATTGCTTTACAATGGTGTGTTAGTTCTGCTTTATAACAAAATGAATCAGCTATACATATACATATATCCCCATATCTCCTCCCTATTGCATCTCCCTCCCACCCTCCCTATCCCACCCCTCTAGGTGGTCACAAAGCACCTATGGCTGCTTCCCACTAGCTATCTATTTTACATTTGTTAAGGCTACTTGTACAGTTTTCTTTTGCCCCCACTTTTTTTGCCTTATGAATGACTTTGTTATACTGAATGACAAGTATATCCTATCCTTGCCAATCATTTTTAAATGGATGGATTTTCATAGAGCAGTGCATCTATCGTGGTATAGATTTTGATCTTATGTACTGAGAGTTTATAATTCAGTCTTTTCAGGTGTTCATTTTTATTTGATGACATTGATAAATAGAAATATGACTTTTATATTCATAAGATCTTCTAACTATACTTAATTGTAATTACTGTGAAGTTATCATTTTTAAAGCCTAGAGGTTCAGAGAAACCTGGACCGGTTTCATCAGTTCCAGATAGAGGATGTCCAAGATAGTTTTGGAAAAGATTTGTAACTGGGGTTTTTAGATGATTTGAAGGCATGAGACTATGACTTAGAAACTTGGGTAGTTTATCAGACTGAAAGCTGATTTTCTACCCTGGAATCATGGTGGAACTAAGGTTTACTTAGAGTTACTTTTATCTTTAACACAATGAAATCCTTGAACATTATATAATGTAAGACAATAGTTTGCACTTATCATAGTTAACAAACATTTATTATCTATGACCCTTCATCTTAGGAGTTAAAGTATTAGTTTCATAACGGTTGATTTAAATGTGTTCTATTACAAATTCAAGTTTTTATAGTATTGATGTAAATCAATTATTCTTTAAGATGTGTGTCTGGGTTAGAAGAATAGGCAGCTGTCTGGGTTTTAGACATGATTTTTCTGTAGATCCTCTATCTTCTGACCTTTTTTTCTTAGAGATCACCTAATAGATACCAATCTGCTAATGCATCAACTTGACTGTTTTTTATGATTGGACTCAATAAGACATCTATCATTAATGGAATTAATATCTAAGCACTCTATGCAGTAGAAGAATATATTTTTACAAACTTGAGACATTTTTAAAAACACTGTATTCTGGTAGAAACCACCAGCTGCACACCCAACCAGAAATTATGCTTGTATAGTAATATCCATAGACAATGAAGAAAAGACTTCGAGGTTCCTCAAAAGGATCCTATTTATATGTATTTATTCATAGATCTTAAGTATGTCAGGCCAATAATTAGATATAGTATAAAAAACACTTTATCTTCCATTGAGCTAGACCTCAGTGCTTACCTCACTCTGAGCTCTCTACAGAGATTCATCTTTAACTCAAATGTGAAAACACACTTCTTTCCAAATATAGACAATATAATTCATCCTTTTCAGGAGATTTTTAGGGACCTTCTTATCTCTCATTTCTTACATTCTCCTGAATTTGGCCTCAGGCCTTTAAAATGTTTCAAGAATATCTTCTCATTCACTTTTTCATGAAACTCTACTTCCTCAATGGGGACAGTGACTAGTTGGACATAGTCTCAGGCTTCTGGTTTTGAAGTATGGATTTCCTTCCTCTGTTTGTCCCCCACCGTACAGGCACTCTAAGCTTTAAGGAGAATCACTATGACAATAGTAAATTTACAAAAGAAGAATCAAAACAAAGTCCACCTGAAACTTGGTGGTACAGGGATACCTCACTTTATTTTTTAAAAATGTGTTTTTAAGAAACTGAATATATAAATTCCATATTTGTAGAAATAAATCTTACTTAAATGTTCAATGATAGCTTGGCATTTTAAAATATTGCTATATGGAATCCTTCTGTAATGCACATAATCACTCCTAACTTCTCTGATTTGTAAATTGGATATAGGTTTTCTTAAAATAGGGCACACCTATAATCTGGATCCCCACATAGAATTTTTCAAGGAACGACCCCTTTGTTAGACCCTGATTTCTCAACCTGATCTCCTGTGGTTTCTTGAGGTTTCTTCCTTCTTCATTAGCCCAGTGACTCAGGTGTACTTTTCTGCCCCCAATCTCTACTTGGCTATCATATATTAATATATCAAAATATAATTATATATGTGTATATTTATATGTGAAGTATAGTGGGAATCTGTATAGGAGCCCTATAAACATATGTATTTATGTATTTATCTGAGTTCCATGGTATCCAAGATCAGTAGGCAGAGTGCACATTGCTAAGGTTTTCTCTTTTTTTCTGTATGTTGCTATTTATTCTAAATATTTTTATTTTGCCTCTTAATCGTTTACATGACATACTAACTCTATCCACTACTGTGGTATAACCACTTCTGAAGTGAAATGGCATCTATCTAACAGTGTTGAAATTGCTATTAGTTTTGTTTAGAATAGAAAGTGGATACTCTTCTTTGTTCTTTACACTGAAAGAGTTTAACCCATCTCTAATGTTGGCAAGGAGAATGGTTCTTTTGATTTGCTCTTAAAAGGATATGCACTAGTAATCTCATTTTAGCCTTTCATTCTCCTCCTTACTACCCTGCCCCTTGGCTTCATTTGTCCCTTTATGGGGAAGAATGCATATGAGGTTTTCTTTGCTTCTACTCTTGCCATGATATGTAGACTAGTTCATGGAGAAATACATCAGCTGCCTGCTGTGCATTTAAATTCCCTACTTCTCTGCTGGCAGCAGCTGAAAGACAAATAGATGAAGGCAGGACTGTTTTTGTCAGTGAAAGTTTTTGAATGCATACATTACCAAGCACACATATCATTAAATACAAGCTTAATAGCTGAAAGCAAAAGTGGTAGCACATCATCTTTGTCCACAGATGACAAAAGGGGTCACTGTTTATGAGAACTAAATGGAAGTGTATCCTTCCTCATCAATCAAAGAAATTAAGAGATGAGAATTGGTCTTTTAGGCCATCTGGTTCCTGCTGCAGGGACCAGTAGAACATTGGTCCTTGCATTATTATATTCTAAGTGCTGGTTATTTTTGTTACATATTTCCATAGCTTTGCAGTAACTTCAGATACTTTTGTAACCATAGTTCCTCCACTTCTCTTGACCAAAGAAGTTCAGGTTGTGTCTCATTTCAAAGAAGATGTCCCCCTTTTCAAATTTTAGTAAGCTTTATTCCACCAAACTGGGTTAATTTACTGGGATTTAGCCTTTTTAAGGTAAAATATCTAAATGGCGTATCTTTCTCCTTACCTTTTTTTCCCATCTGTTCTAAGTATTCTTAAACAATTTTAGAAATTTCATTACCATATAGAAATTTAACATTGTGAACATCTTAAGATTACCCCTCTGAGACCAACTATCATTCCTTACAAAGGATAGAAATGGGAAGGGAAAGATGCCCAGGAATTGCCTCAATATCTCTCCTTTCCCTCTCCCTCTCCCCCTCACTCTCTCTCATCCTCTTTTCCCTCTCACATACACGTGTGCGTGCACACACACACAAACACATTGGACTTATGTCAAACCAGATCGTCACAGTGCAATTTGGATGGAGGTGGGGCGTGTATGGAAGGAGATGGAGGTCCTGAAGTGGGGTATGTGGCATGAAAATCAGATATGTTAAGGAAGACGAAATAGAGAATTTTCAAGTTGTAAGGGACCATAGAGAATATTTCCTTACTTATGCACATGAGGAGAGTAACACCCAGGGAGTTAATGACCAAATCAGCTGACTTCTCTGGAGTCCACTGTTTTGTTTCCTACACCAAGCTGAAGGCAAAGACTGTGGGGATTAAGAGTATAGAGGCAAAGTCCTCTATTTGCCATCTGTCCATTAATTCGTTCAGTTAATCAACATATATTTATTGACTAACTATGATGTGCCAGACATTGTGCTAGGTGCTAAGGACACCATATGGTCCCTACCTCAAGGAGCTTATAGTTTATTCACCAAACTCTAGTGGGAAATAGAGAAGTGGAGAAATAGGCAATCATAGTACAGAATGATATGTTTCCATAGTACATGGAGGATGCTAACAAAGCATATAAGAGGTGCTCCCTAACACAGCTTTAGGTGGCTAGGGATTACTTCCTGGCAGAGGTTTCCCCTGGCAAGATGGGGCAGAGTGTTCCAGGCTGATGTTAAAGTATATGCAATCCCTGAGGCAAGAACTGAAAATAGTTCAGTATGGCTAGAGAATATAGTGTAGTTAAGGGTAGAAGGGCAGGATTCTTAAGCGGGTTGGTTAAGGTAACTGAGAATATGCATGAGACTGTAGAGATAAGAAGGAGCCTGGTCATAAAGGACCTCATTTGCCATGTCAGGGCGTTTGAAGTTCTGCAGTCTAAGAACAATATAGAAGTCACTGAAGACTTTTTTTAACATCTTAATTGGAGTATAATTGCTTTACAATGCTGTGTTAGTTTCCGCTTTATAACAAAGTGAGTCAACTATACATATACATATATCCCCATATCTCTTCCCTCTTGCGTCTCCCTCCCTCCCACCCGCCCTATCCCACCCCACTAGGTGGTCACAAAGCACCGAACTGATCTCCCTGTCCTATGTGGCTGCTTCCCACTAGCTACCTATTTTACATTTGGTCATGTATATATGTCCTTGCCACTCTGTCACTTCGTCCCAGCTTACCCTTCCCCCTCCCCTTGTCCTCAAGTCCATTCTCTACATCTGCGTCTTTATTCCTGTCCTACCCCTAGGTCTTCAGAACTGTTTTCTTTTTTTTTAGATTCCATATATATGTGTTAGCATACTGTATTTGTTTTTCTCTTTCTGACTTACTTCACTGTGTATGACAAACTCTAGGTCCATCCACCTCACTACAAATAACTCAATTTCGTTTCTTTTTATGGCTGAGTAATATTCCATTGTATATATGTGCCACATCTTCTTTACCCATTCATCTGTCGATGCACACTTAGGTTGCTTCCATGTCCTGGCTATTGTAAATAGAGCTGCAGTGAACACTGTGGCACATGACTCTTTTTGAATTATGGCTTTCTCAGGGGGTATGCCCAGTAGAGGGACTGCTCGGTCATATGCAAGTTCTATTTCTACTTTTTTAAGGAACCACCATACTGCTCTCCGAAGTGGCTGTATCAATTTACATTCCCACCAACAGTGCAAAAGGGTTCCTTTTCTCCACACCCTCTCTAGCATTTATTGTTTGTAGATTTTTTGATGATGGCCATTCTGACTGGTGGGAGGTGATACCTCATTTTAGTTTTGATTTGCATTTCTCTAATGATTAGTGATGTTGAGCACCCTTTCATGTGTTTGATGGAAATCTGTATATCTGCTTTGGAGAAATGTCTATTCAGGTCTTCTGACCATTTTTGGATTGGGTTGTTTGTTCTTTTGATATTGAGCTGCATGAGCTGCTTGTAAATTTTGGAGATTAATCCTTGGTCAGTTGCTTCATTTGCAAATATTTCCTCCCATTCTGAGGGTTGTCTTTTCATCTTGTTTATGGATTCCTTTGCTGTGCAAAAGCTTTTAAGTTTCATTAGGTCCCATTTGTTTATTTTTATTTCTATTTCTCTAGGAGGTGGGTCAAAAAGGATCTTGCTGTGATTTATGTCATAGAGTGTTCTGCCTGTGTTTTCCTCTAAGAGTTTGATAGTGTCTGGACTTACATTTATGCCTTTATTCCATTTTGAGTTTATTTTTGTGTATGGTGTTAGGGAGTGTTCTAATTTCATACTTTTACAGGTACCTGCCCAGTTTTCCCAGCACCACTTATTGAAGAGGCTGTCTTTTCTTCACTGTATATTCTTGCCTCTTTTATCAAGGATAAGGTGACCGTATATGCTCGGTTTATCTCTGGGCTTTCTATCCTGTTCCATTGATCTATATTTCTGTTTCTGTGCTAGTACCATACTGTCTTGATTACTGTAGCTTTGTAGTCCTGTCTGAAGTCCGGGAGCCTGATTCCTCCAGCTCCGTTTTTCTTTCTCAAGATTGCTTTGGCTATTTGAGGTCTTTTGTGTTTCCATACAAATTGTGAAATTTTTTGTTCTACTTCTGTGAAAAATGCCATTGGTAGTTTGATAGGGATTACATTGAATCTGTAGTTTGCTTTGGGTAGTATAATCATTTTCACAGTGTTGATTCTTCCAATCCAAGAACATGGTATATCTCTCCATCTGTTTGTATCATCTTTAATTTTTTTCATCAGTGTCTTATAGTTCTCTGCATACAGGTGTTTTGCTCCTTTGGTAGGTTTATTCCTAGGTATTTTATTCTTTTTGTTACAATGGTAAATGGGAGTGTTTCCTTAATTTCTCTTTCAGATTTTTCCTCATTAGTGTATAGGAATGCGACAGATTTCTCTGATTAATTTTGTATCCTGATACTTTACCAGATTCATTGATTAGCTCTAGTGGTTTTCTGGTGACATCATTAGGATTCTCTTATGTATAGTGTCATGTCATCTGCAAACAGTTACAGCTTTACTTCTTTTCTGATTTGGATTCCTTTTACTTCTTTTTCATCTCTGATTGCTGTGGCTAAAACTTCCAAAACTATGTTGAATAATAGTGGTGAGAGTGGACAACCTTGTCTTGTTCCTGATCTTAGAGGACATGGTTTCAGTTTTTCACCATTGAGAACAATGTTGGCTGTGGGTTTGTCATATATGGCCTTTATGTTGAGGTAAGTTCCCGCTATGCCCACTTTCTGGAGGGCTTTTATCATTAAAGGGTGTTGAATTTTATCCAAAGCTTTTTCTGCATCTATTGAGATGATCATGTGGATATTCTCTTTCAGTTTGTTGATATGGTGTGTCACATTGATTGATTTCCATATATTGAAGAAACCTTGCATTCCTGGGATAAAGCCCACTTGATCATTCTGTATGATCCTTTTAATATGCTGTTGGATTTTGGTTGCTAGTATTTTGTTGAGGATTTTTGCATCTATGTTCATCAGTGATATTGGCCTGTAGTTTTCTTTCTTTGTCACATCTTTGTCTGGTTTTGGTATCAGGGTGATGGTGGCCTCGTAGAATGAGTTTGGGAGTGTTCCTCCCTCTGGTATATTTTGGAAGAGTTTGAGAAGGATAGGTGTTAGCTCTTCTCTGAATGTTTGATAGAAGTCGCCTGTGAAGCCATCTGATCCTGGCCTTTTGTTTGTTGGAAGATTTTTAATCACAATCTCAATTTCAGTGCTTCTGATTGGTCTGTTTACATTTTCTATTTCTTCCTGGTTCAGTCTCGGAAGGTTGTGCTTATCTAAGAATGTGTCCATTTCTTCCAGGTTGTCCATTTTATTGGCATAGAGTTGCTTGTAGTCATCTCTCATGATCCTTTGTATTTCTGCAGTGACAGTTGTTACTTCTTTTTCGTTTCTAGTTCTATTGATTGGAGTCTTCTCCCTTTTGTTCTTGATGAGTGCAGCTAATGGTTTATCAATTTTGTTTACTTGTAAAAGAACCTTCTTTTAGTTTTATTGATCTTTGCTATTGTTTCCTTCTTTTTCATTTATTTCTGATCTGATCTTTATGATTTCTTTCCTTCTGCTAACTTTGGGTTTTTTTGTTCTTTTTTCTCTAATTGCTTTAGGTATAAGGTTAGGCTTTTTATTTGAGATGTTTCTTGTTTCTTGAGGTAGGATTGTATTGCTATAAACTTGCCTCTTAGAACAGGTTTTGCTGCATCCCATAGGTTTTGGGTCGTCATGTTTTTACTGTCATTTGTTTCTAGGTATTTTTTCATTTCTTCTTTGATTTCTTCAGTGATCTCTTTGTTATTCAGTAGTGTATTATGTAGCCTCCATGTGTTTGTATTTTCTACAGATTTTTTTCTGTAATTGATATCCATTCACATAGCGTTCTGGTCGAAAAAGATACTTGATACGATTTCAATTTTCTTAAATTTACCAAGGCTTGATTTGTGACCCAAGATATGATCTATCCTGGAGAATGTTCCATGAGCACTTGAGAAAAATGTGTATTCTGTTGTTTTTGGATGGAATGTCCTATAAATATCAATTAAGTCCAACTTGTTTAGTGTATCATTTAAAGCTTCTGTTTCCTTATTTATTTTCATTTTGGATGATCTGTCCATTGGTGAAAGTGGGGTGTTATAGTCCCCTACTATGATTGTGTTACTGTCGATTTCCCCTTTTATGGCTGTTAGTATTTGCTTTATGTATTGAGGTGCTCCTATGTTGGGTGCATAAATATTTACAATTGTTATATCTTCTTCTTGGATTGATCCCTTGATCATTATGTAGTGTCCTTCTTTGTCTTTTATAATAGTCTTTATTTTAAAGTCTGTTTTGTCTGATATGAGAATTGCTACTCCGGCTTTCTTTTGATTTCCATTTGCATGGAATATCTTTTTTCATCCCTTCACTTTCAGTCTGTATGTGTCCCTAGGTCTGAAGTGGGTCTCTTGTAGACAGCATATGTACGGGTCTTGTTTTTGTATCCATTCAGCCGGACTGTGTCTTTTGGTTGCAGCACTTTATCCATTTACATTTAAGATAATTATCAATATGTATGTTCCTATTACCATTTTCTTAATTGTTTTGGGTTTATTATTGTAGGTCTTTTCCTTCTCTTGTGTTCCCTGCCTAGAGTAGTTACTTTAGCATTTGCTGTAAAGCTCGTTTGGTGGTGGTGAATTCTCTTGGGTTTTGCTTGTCTGTAAAGGTTTTAATTTCTCCATCAAATCTGAATGAGATCCTTGCTGGGTAGAGTAATCTTGGTTGTAGGTTCTTCTCCTTCATCACTTTAAATATGTCCTGCCAGTCCCTTCTGGCTTGCAGAGTTTCTGCTAAAAGATCAGCTGTTAACCTTATGGAGATTGCCTTATGTGTTATTTGTTGTTTTTCCCTTGCTGCTTTTAATATTTGTTCTTTCTATTTAATTTTTGATAGTTTGATTAATATGTGTCTTGGCGTGTTTCTCCTTTGATTTATCCCGTGTGGGACTCTCTGCACTTCCTGAGCTTGATTGACTATTTCCTTTCCCATATTAGGGAAGTTTTCAACTATAATCTCTTCGAATATTTTCTCAGTCTCTCTCTTTTTCTGTTCTTCTTCTGGGACCCCTATATTTCGAATGTCGGTGCATTTAATGTTGTCCCAGAGGTCTCTGAGACTGTCCTCAATTCTTTTCATTGTTTTTTCTTTATTCTGCTCTGGGGTAGTTATTTCCACTATTTTATCTTCCAGGTCACTTATCCTTTCTTCTGCCTCAGTTATTCTGCTGTTGATTCTTCTAGAGAATTTTTCATTTCATTTATTATGTTTTTCATCATTGTTTATTTGCTCTTACGTTCTTCTAGGTCCTTGTTAAACATTTCTTGCATTTTCTCCATTCTATTTCCAAGATTTTGGATCATCTTTAGTATCATTACTCTGAATTCTTTTTCAGGTAGACTGCCTATTTCCTCTTCATTTGTTTGCTCTGGTGGTTTGTTGCCTTGCTCCTTCATCTGCTGTGTTTTTCTCTGTCTTCTCATTTTGTTTAACTTACTGTGTTTGGGGTCTCCCTTTTGCAGGCTGCAGGTTTGTAGTTCCCGTTGTTTTTGCTGTCTTCCCCCAGTGGGTAAGGTTGGTTCAGTGGGTTGTGTAGGCTTCCTGGTGGAGGTGACTGGTGCCTGTGTTCTGGTGGATGAGGCTTGTTCTTGTCTTTCTGGTGGGCAGGACCACATCGGGTGGTTTGTTTAGTGGTGTCTGTGACTTTATTATGATTTTAGGCATCCTCTCTGCTAATGGGTGGGGTTGTGTTCCTATTTTGCTAGTTTTTTGGCATAGGGTGTCCAGCACTGTAGCTTGCTGGTCATTGAGTGGAGCTGGGTCTTAGCATTGAGATGGAGATCTCTGGGAGAGCTTTCACCATTTGATATTGTGTGGAGCTGGGTGGTCTCTGGTGGACCAGTGTTCTGAACTCGGCTCTCCCACCTCAGAGGCACATGCCTGACACCCGGGTAGCGCACCAAGACCCTGTCAGCCACACAGCTCAGAAGAAAAGGGAGAAAAAGAGAAATCAATAAATTAAATTATTAATATAAAAAATTTTTCAATTATTAAAAATAGGATTAAAAAAATAAGAAGCAGAAAAAGAAAGAAAGAAGAGAGCAACCAAACCAAAAATCAAATCCACCAATGATAACAGGCGCTAAAAACTACTAAAAATAATTTTAAAAATCGGACAGACAGAACCCTAGGACAAATGGTAAAAGCAAAGCTATACAGACAAAATCACACAAAGAAACATACACATACCCACCCACAAAAATAGAAAAAGGAAAAAAATATATATATCTATGTATATATTTTAAAAAGGGAAGAGAGCAACCAAATCAATAAACAAATTTACCCATGATAATAAACTCTAAATACTAAACTAAGATAAACATAAAACCAGAAACAAATTAGATACAGAAGGCAAACCCGAAGTCCACAGTTGCTCCCAACGTCCACCATCTGAATTTTGCAGTGATTCGTTGTCTATTCAGGTATTTCACAGATGCAGGGTACATCAAGTTGATTGTGGAGGTTTAATCCACTGCTCCTGAGGCTGCTGGGAGAGATTTCCCTTTCTCTTCTTTGTTCGCACAGCTCCTGGGGTTCAGCTTTGGATTTGGATCCGCCCCTGCGTGTAGGTCACCTGAGGGCATCTGTTCTTTGCCCAGACAGGACGGGGTTAAAGGAGCAGCTGATTAAGCAGCTCTGGCTCACTCAGGCCGGGAGGAGGGAGGGTACGGAGTGCGCGGCGAGCCTGCAGCAGCAGAGGCCGGTGTGACGTTGCACCAGCCTGAGGTGTGCCGTGTGTTCTCCCGGGGAAGTTGCCCCTGGATCACGGGACCCTGGCAGTGGTGGGCTGCACAGGGTCCCGGGAGGGAAGGTGTGGATAGTGACCTGCGCTTGCACACAGGTTTGTTGGTGGCTGCAGCAGCAGCCTTAGCGTCTCATGCCCGTCTCTGGGGTCCGCGCTGATAGCCGCGGCTCGCGCCCATCTCTGGAGCTCATTTAGGCGGTGCTCTGAATCCCCTCTCCTTGCGCACCCGGAAACAATGGTCTCTTGCCTCTTAGGCAGGTCCAGACTTTTTCCCAGTCTCCCTCCCGGCTAGCTGTGGCGCACTAGCCCCCTTCAGGCTGTGATCACGCAGCCAGCCCCAGTCCTCTCCCTGGGATCTGACCTCAGAAGCCTGAGCCTCAGCTCCCAGCCCCCACTCGTTCTGGTGGGTGAGCAGACAAGCCTCTCAGGCTGGTGAGCGCTGGTTGGCACCGATCCTCTGTGCGGGAATCTCTCTGCTTTGCCCTCTGCACCCCTATTGCTGTGCTCTCCTCCGTGGCTCCAAAGCTTCCCCCTGCCCCCGCCGGCCCACTCCCTGTCTCTGCAAGACTCCTTTAGGAATCTAACAATTATAGACCCTTTTCCCATATACAATTTCACATGCAATTTTAGGAGGTTCATAGACCTCTTGAAGCATATCTGCGAACCGTTATGATGTCTAGATGAAGAACCCCTGGTTGTGGAATAAGAAGAAAAGAGGCATAAGGATGAAACACTGGCATTTAAGAAATGAGTAGTGGAAGAGTAGTTCGTGAAGGAAACTGAGAAAGAGAAACCAGAGAGTTACGGGGTGTCAGAGGAGGCAAGGAAAGAGTTTCAAGAAAGCTGAAATGGTCAGCAGAGTTAAGTGCTGCAGGGAGAAAGTAAGATAAGGACTGAAAAGTGATCATTGACTTTGGCAACAATGAGTGTCAGTGACCTTTGCAAGGGTTGTTTCAGTAAAATGCTGTGGACAGAATCCAGAATGCAGTGATTAAGGAGTGGATGAGAGAAGAGGAAGTGGGAACAGCAGGTGCTGGCCACATGTTCCCAAAGGGGCAGGGTGTGGAGGGGAGGCTTGTCTTTTGTTCATTTAAAACCAAATTGAGGGGCTTCCCTGGTGGCACAGTGGTTGAGAGTCCGCCTGCCGATGCAGGGGACGCGGGTTTGTGCCCCAGTCCGGGAAGATCCCACATGCCGCAGAGTGGCTGGTCCCGTGCTGGAACCTGTGCTCTGCAACGGGAGAGGCCACAACAGTGAGAGGCCCGTACCGAAAAAAAAAAAACTAATTGAGGGTGTCAAGTATCTTTTAGAGTTTTCTTTAAATTTGTCATGTCATTTTTTGATTTCTTACCATTAAAAAAAAAGAACAAGTAAACCAAGGAAATCAGATCTATAAGTGGAGTTTCACAGATTTCCAGTGCTTCTGTCTGATATTAATAAATGATGAATTGTGGTTTTAAATCCCTATAGTTCTATATCTCTTCCTCAGCTTCACTTAAGGTGTCTGTCTACCCAGAATCCACAATGCCTCAGGCAGTACTAAATTAGCACTATAGGTATATTCAGGCCAGACAGGCTGGGAATGAGAGAGGCAATAAGGCTGGGTTTAGACCCTTGATTGAGGAGCCAGCTTTGTAATACCCAGCTTAGTAATTATGGGGGCTTTATGTTTGCATGCATGAACCTTAGTTAAGCTTTGTCACAGGTTTTCCAAAACAGCTGGGGCTTTTGGTCTATGAAGACATTAATTTATGTCTCTAGGGGCTATACATAAATCAAACTGGGAAAGAGGGGAGGAGGAGTGAATTTCTTTGTGTGAATCCCAGCTCCCTGTTAACTGTTTAATTGAGGAGAAGGAAAGAGTCCTATGACAATTACTGAATTAGGGATGCATTATTATCTTCTGCTTGATGTATTCTTGCTTGGTGTATTTATGCTAAGAAAGGCAGTAAACCCTCTCTCCCCTAAGAAGGCTCTGCTTTGTTGACCTTAAACGGAAATGTAGACTTAGATTTCACAGTTCCTGTTGTTTCAAAGGGAGGCTTAATGTTGGTGGTGATGGTTGTTAAACTTTGGTCTTCTTTTCTTACCATCTGCTGTGTAGTGGCCTTTCAGTCACAGTTCAGGGATAACAGCAAGGATCCCACCTGGGGAAAGCAGAGTAAAGACATAGGCCTTTGGAAATTCTGCTGTTTCTTCCTCTCTAACCACAGAGAAGATTATTGGGAAACCTCGTCATCATAGAAGCAATTGTCATGTTGGAGTGAATTAACGATGGGAAGTTAGCCTCAGCCTAAATTCTTCTGACCTTTAGAAATATCAGTATAAATGATGCTGTAGTGAGCCAAGGTTTCACCCTCCCCTATTATTTTGGGTTCGTCTTTCAGTCACTGCGTGAATCTAACTGAAGAATGCCAAAATGTAGAAAAAGAGAGATTCTTCATAGTTTTCTTGTTTTCATTTGCACTGCCTTTTTAGCCTGATAAAGAAATAGGTGATAACAAATAGAATATACTCCACAAAATACTATAGGAACTCCTACCCACCAGTGTGTGTGTGTATGTGTGTTACTTACTAAACATTCTTAACATTTAGGAGCATGCTTATAGAGGGAAAAGACCATGTTATCCTCTAAAACAGTCCTATTATGCTACTGTCAGTGTCCAAATTCATAGCCCATGACTCAATTTGGTGTTTCTTGAGTTAGAAGCCACAAAGACACAAGTGTTTTCAGTGTTATGATACATTTTTTATTAATAAATATCACCAGCAATGTTTATTCTTAAGACTCTAGGTTTCATATGAGCAGAGTAAGAGCTTTAATAGCTGTTTTATTACAGGATTGTAAAAAAAGAATATAACCTATCCAAAAGATAAGCCTGCATATTGGAAATCTCTTGTAAATTAATACTTTTATAAGCACTAGGGGCAAAAAGGCATTGCTTTACAGTAGTTTTGACTACTACCTTAAGATTTAAATTAATACCAAAAATTTAAAACATGTTTATTGTGTGATTGCTGACTCAAAGTTATGGATGATATATGTTCTCACAGCATATTACTAAGTTGAGCTGTGAGGAATATAATGTTTACTCAAAATCAAGTTCTAAGGCATTTCCCATGGTTAATACATTATAAATGGTCTTGTTCAATGTAGTTCTTTCTGTCGTACCTCGATTGTAGGTGTTAAACTCTACTTCAGCTTGGATATATAATGATAATCTTTGTAAAACGCAATTTAATTGACTGATTTAAAAGTATATAAGCAACAGGATGAGAGGAGGAATGTTCAACTGTTTCAGTTCTCTATTAACATTACAAAAATTGTTTAAAAATCCCATTTTGTCTGGGCTATTCCTCAGCAATAATTGATTGAAAAAATAAGGATGGTGTGGGAAAATATAATTCTTTAATTAGTCATTAGGCCACAGAACAGAATACATTATTAGACCTGTAAGAGACATTAAAATTTATCTAATCCAACCCTCTCATTGTACAGATGATGCAACTATGATACAAAAAGGTTAAATTACTTATCCAAGATCATACACTAAGTTAGTGGCATAGAAAGGGCTCTATCTCAAGTTCCCTGATTCTTAGTGCCTCAAGGTATTCTATACTGCCTCTAGAAAACTGGACAGGTGGAAACTGAACTCTGGCCTTACACTTTCAAAGCATGCACTCTACCTCTGTACATGCCCAGAGGTGCTTAATCAGCACTAACCAGCATGATTAAAATTGTTATCTTTTTAATTCAATAAGTTGCTTTGGAAAGCAACCACATAAAATGGATTGGAAGAGACACTTTGGCAGTAATGCCCCTCAATATATGTGGCAGGAATTAGATTCACTGCATTATGTATGCATCGCAACCTGCTGAGAAAGTGGAGTCCTAGGAAAGAGCTACCAGAGCTGGCCAGTACGACTGCTCTGATTCAACACGTAACTTGAAGTTTTGATGGAATTGATCACTCATTAGCCCATGGGCCAGGGAAAAGGAAATCAATGAGCAAAAGGAATCATGGTGATAAGAGAATACACCTAACCCCTGCCTTGCCCACATATGCCTTTAGCTGAATTGTATGTTCCCAAGACTAAAGAACCTTAAGACTGAAGTTTCACTCTACTCTGCATGGCATACTTGCATCACACCTCTGGAATAATGCTTTCTGTTCTGGGCACTATATCTTAAGAAAAACACTTGAAAAACTAGAATAAAACAAAGATGGTCAGGGCAAAGGATTAATCTCCAAAATATACAAGCAGCTCATGCAGCTCAATATCAAGAAAAACAAACAACCCAATCCAAAAATGGGCAGAAGACCTAAATAGACATTTCTCCAAAGAAGACATACAGATTGCCAACAAACACATGAAAAGCTGCTCAACATCACTAATCATTAGAGGAATGCAAATCAAAACTACAATGAGGTATCACCTCCCACCAGTCAGAATGGCCATCATCAAAAAATCTACAAACAATAAATGCTGGAGAGGGTGTGGAGAAAAGGGAACCCTTTTGCACTGTTGGTGGGAATGTAAATTGATACAGCCACTATGGAGAGCAGTATGGTGGTTCCTTAAAAAAGTAGAAATAGAACTTCCATGTGACCCAGCAATCCCACTACCGGGCACATACCCTGAGAAAACCATAATTCAAAAAGACACGTGCACCCCAATGTTCATTGCAGCTCTATTTACAATAGCCAGGACATGGAAACAACCTAAGTGTCCATCGACATATGAATGGATAAAGAAGATGTGGCACATACATACAATGGAATATTAGCCATAAAAAGGAACGAAATTGAGTTATTTTGTAATGAGGTGGATGGACCTAGAGTCTGTTATACAGAGTGAAGTAAGTCAGAAAGAGAAAAACAAATACCGTATGCTAACGCACATATATAGAATCTAAAAAACGGTACTGATGAACCTAGTGGCAGGGCAGGAATAAAGATGCAGACGTAGAGAATGGACTTGAGTACACGGAGGAGAAGGGGAAGCTGGGACGAAGTGAGAGAGTAGCATTGATGTATATACACCACCAAATGTAAAATGGATAGCTAGTGGGAAGCTGCTGCATAGCACAGGGAGATCCACTCGATGCTTTGTGACGACCTAGAGAGGTGGGATAGAGAGGGTGGGAGGGAGGCTCAAGAGGGAGAGGATATGGGGATATATGTATACTTATAGCTGATTCACTTTGTTGTACAACAGAAACTAACACAAGATTGTAAAGCAATTATACTCCAATAAATATATATTTTAAAAGATTTAGCATCTTTAAACGTGAATGAAAATAAAATACAAAGACTAGATTAAAAAATAAATAAATAAATAAATAAATGATTCTTGCTAAGCTTTAAAAAAAAAAAAGATGGTCAGGGACTGGAAAACCCAGTCATATAAAGAAAGGTTAGAAATTGGTGCTTTTAGTGCCTGGAAAAGAGAAAACTTAGGCATGGAGAAGGGGAAGGGAACTGACATATATTTAAGTACCTACTGTGTGCCAGGCACTTTGCATATATCACTTCATTTCATCCTCATACCACCCTATGCAGGAGGTATTATCTTTCTTGGAGGTATGTGGTTTGAAGGTGTCAGATCACTTACCTATTATAGAGTTAATAAAGAGCAGAGATAGGATACACAGTGCTAAAGCTCATGCTTTAGATAGGAGTCTTCAAATATTTGAAGAGCTGATTTAAAGGAGAGGATTAGGATTGATATGGTCATGACAGTAATAGTTGTTATAAAAGTAGCAATAGTGTTAGCAATAAAAACAATAGCTGACATTTATTGAGCACTTATTTTGTGCCAGGAACTGTGCTAAGCACTGATTTATATTAACATGTTTAATCCCTACAATAATCCTAAAATGTAGGTACTATTATTATTTCCATTTTACACATAAGGAAACTGAAGCACAGATTAAGTAATGTATCAATACTCAACATCATATAAGTGAGGGAGCCTGGATATGAGCTCAGGTGGTCATAAGAAGGCAGATTTTAGCCTAGCATAATGGGGAAACCTTTCTACTCAAATTGTCTGGCAGTGGGATGGGTGTTCTGGTGAAGCACGGACTTTTCCAGCCTTGAAAGTATTTAAGCAGGGTCTAGGTACTGCTTTCAGACACGCTGTGCATGAGATTACTTCACTGAAAGCGGGGTTAAGAGTAAGGTAAACTCAAAGGCCCATTTCAACTCTTAAAATTATATGAATCTAAGTTGACACATCTACTGGTTAGTGAGAGCCATGTCCTTTCTAGGCCTTTTGCGGACTTAGTTGGGTACTCAGAGCTCACAGGTAGACAGGCTTCACTTGTGTTACCATGTAGATGAGCTATTCGCACAGGAAAAGTATAAGTTGATGCCCTGGTCCATCACATGGAGAGAAGTCATTCCAATGATCTGTTGCAAGAACAAATTTATAAATCATTGGACAAGACCAAAAGAAATCCATTAATGAAAACTGGTTAGCTTCCAGGGTTCTCTTTTCTAATTGCAATAGTTTATAATCCAAATGAAATTAGCACCCACTTTCAAATTCCAACTCTTTCATTTTAATAATTTCTTGCATTAATCTGCCATATGGCTCTTCCCTTTACAATCTTATGATAATGTCACTTATCTATTCATTCAGACACCTTTGTATTTCTAATATTGGCCAATTACAAAAGCCATCTGTGATTCATATAGCATTCTCACCCAGAACACAAAGGGTTTCATTTAACTGAAAAATACAAATGTACCATACCATGAGGAAAATAACCCACAGATATAGCTAAATAGCTTACCCTTTCTTTCTCTTCCTCAGCCTTTCTTTACCTTTTTTTGGCTACCTTTCTAAAATAAAGTATTTCAGGGAAAAATGAGCTCTTTAGGAATTCCATCACTGTCAGTAGTAGAAGTGAGACGACACTATCATTAACCTCCTTTGTCTTGAGAGAACTGGAAGGGCGTCTAGGAGTGTGCTTATCACTACTTCCTATGGCAAAGATGACAGCAAAAGATGATCTGGGAAGACAGTGGGTTGGAGAGAAGCTAATCAAGAACTTCTCTGGAGAAATACAAACATAAAAGCATAAGATTTGGGCTTCCCTGGTGGCGCAGTGGTTGAGAGTCCGCCTGCCGATGCAGGGGACATGGGTTCGTGCCCTGGTCTGGGAAGATCCCACATGCCGCGGAGCGACTAGGCCCGTGAGCCATGGCCACTGAGCCTGCGCGTCCGGAGCCTGTGCTCCGCAACGGGAGCGTACCGCAAAAAAAAAAAAAAGCATAAGATTTTTCAATCAATTGCTCCTCAAACTGGCTGGAATCCCCATTGAAAGCCAATTGAGTCTTTGAATGTGTCCATTCTTTCTGGAGACACTGATCAATTTGGCATTATGCATTGTACAAATGATCAAAAATCAGAGTTCTCATACACTGATCCATGTGCCTTGCCAACATTACATGAATTTTTAATAAAATTCCCAGATGCTCGATCCCCTAGAGAAGAGAATTCTCTAAATGTAGTCTAGTTATGTTTCACAGCTAGCCTTTCTCTCAGTTCAACTTTACTTAAAGCACCAATGATATTTCAGAAACAATGTATGAGGCATATATTATTAGAACCATTTTTATTGACCTAACTGAGGCCTTTGATTTAGTCACCCATAAACACTTTCTTCAGAAATCCCATGATTCTGGGCTTAGCAGTGACCCTGTAAAATGGTTTCTCTTCATTTAGTTCTTGCCAACTTAGCCTCGACCTGGAGGTCCAAAATACTTGCAGACTGTCATTTTTAGTGAAGATTAACTGAAGCTTCTCTTTGGCTGATGGTGAAGGAGAGTTCAAAGACTATGCTGGCAGCTCCATTTGCTATCACAAAAAGTTTCTCCTTTCGAAATCATCTCCCTCTTTCTAGCTGATCTGCTTGTGTCAAGGCTACACTTTTTAGCAGAATTTATTCCTCGAGTTGCTTCTAGTGTATGTTATCCCCAAAGGCAAAACATTCATGGTAATACATGTGACATAACTCATTTCAGTAGAGTAATAGAATGGCAGAGCTAACTGGGATGTTATAGAACCTTTAGCTTGATATCCTTGTTTTATAGATGGGGAAACTGAGGTTCAGAGGCGTTAAATGACTCATCTGAAGCCAATACAATTAATTGGCATCAGAGCTTAGAGTAGAAGCTAGGTCTCAGGGCTCCTAATCAAGTGCTCTTTCTACTCTGTCATGCTGCTTCATGACTAGCTAATTCATTTAGAATTTTTTTTTACAGTACATAACAAGCATTTATTAACCATTAATTCTGTTAAAAAGAAACATTATGCTAAAAGCTCAGGAGAACACAAGAGAAGTATAAAACATGGACTCTTGCCCTTGAGGGTTTTCTAATCTAGTTGTGAAGACAAAACACACACAGATGAAATGATTAAGTCACAAGGAAGAAAATAATTGTGAGCTTCTCTACCCTAAGACTCATACTTCATTCAGCTCTACATGCACCGTTCCCAATACCTAGAACAGTAACCTAGAACATAACGTAGGGGCTCAACAGATGTTTAGTGAATTAAACGGAATAGCATGATGATAGAGAGAATAAATGCTGAATGACTGTAGAAGAAATTCCCCTTTTCTTGCTTATTTTTCTCTTTAACACTTGCCACCTTCTTACACAATATCATTTATTTTGTTTATCATTAATTTCATCCTCTAAATGTGAGCTTTCTGAGGGCAGAGATTTTTGTCTGTTTTACTCACTGCATATCCACAGAGCATAGGCCTGTGTCTGGAACAACATGTTCACCCAATAAATATTTGTTGAATGAATGAATGAGTGAATGAATGTTTTAGCCGTAACTTATCAAGGGAGTGCACATAGGTAAGGTTGAGGTTCCTGAAGTCTTGTGGAATTTCAAGTTCAGGGTTAATGACCACAGGATAAAATATTTACCAAAGATGTATCAGTGTGTTTGCTGCAGCTTTCTTTATCATCATGGCAATTGGAAACTATTTAAGAGAGGAATGGCTAAGCAAATTATGGTACATCTCTATAATGGATATCATAAATCCATTAAAACAGCAACAGATATCTATATTCTTTGGGTAGATACTTATGATATGTTAGAAGGGATAAAATGAAATCACAGTACAGTCCTGTTTTTAAAACAATTATTGGAGGGGGAGGCTAGAGGTATACAAACAAAAAAATGTTTGGAAGGATTTACACAGAATGTTATTACCAGTTGGCAGGAGTAAGGGTGAGATTTTCATTTGCTTTTTTAAATTTTTGCTTTTTTAAACATTTCCTATTGTCTGATTTTAAAACAGCAACAATCATAATATGCATGCATTATTTTAAAATCAGAAGAAAAGGGTATTTTCATTTTTAAAAAGAAGCCTGGGAACTTCATCCTGCAACAGTCCCAGGAGTGTAGAAATGATCTGCCTGGGTCTTGATGTGGGCCTGTGCTCATTACCTTCCCTCACCCTGCTTCTCTGTACCTCCCAGGGGCTCCTGTGTGATGTAAATTATAGTTGACTGTAACTGATTTAGGCAGTCTGGGTATCTAGAATTTATCTATTATAAATATATAGATTTATTATATGTAAGTATATATTATATAGATATATTTTTTATATATTCTATGAGTGGCAACATGGCCTAGCAGTTAAGAGCAGACCTGTGTCTGAATTCTACTTATTATTACTTGTGTAAATTTACACATCTAACTTAATCTCTGAGATTCAGTTGCCTCATCTGTAAAACTGAGATAATGAGAACACCCACCTGTTAAAATTATAGTGAGAATTAAATGAGAAAATATATATAAAGCACTTGGAAAAGTGCCTTGCACATAGTAAACTCTCAGCTATTTTTCCTATACAACTTTTTTTCTATATAACTCCTTCCACTCCCCCTCTCCATGCCCTAGGATGAGAATTCTCTTGGAAATCTTAATTTTATTAAACTAGTATGCAAATGTGTTAAATGTGTTAAACTAGTATGCAAATGTGTTAAAATGCAGCAACATTCTTCTAGCTAACCTGAATCTAGTGTATCAGGTTTTTTTCAAAGTTAATTGCAGCCTGATTTGGTTCTGTTCAGTATCACATCTATTTCCACAAACAGGAAATTGTCTTTTCTAGATTTTGATTGGCAGGGATGGTTTTATAAACTTTATTGAATTACATTAGTGTTGCTCTATGGTAGAGGAGACACTTTCATTATAAGCCTCTATTCCTAGGTGCTTATCTTTTTCATAAAATTACCCTTTGGACTGAAATATTTTCAGCTTGTTTTCTATTTCAGATGGGATGGAAAAAATTGGAGGGTGGGGAAAATGGGAAATTTCTTCCTTGACTACTGAGCAATCACATTTTAAGATTTTCCTGTTTGCCCCTGTGGTTTCAAAATGTTAAAACCTCATAAGAACCCAGAAACACACAGCACAATTATTTTAAAGAACAGCTTGCAGAAATTCCACAGGAAGCAATAGTGTATATATGAGATCAGAGTTTTATGAAGACATGGTACCTGGCCTCCGAAACTTTCTTTTTCAAATCATCCTTGACAATCCAGATTTTTTTTAACAAATAGATTTATTTAAATTGAATCCTGCTGTTTCATATTCCCAGCTATCTTCCTTTCTCACCTTGGTTGAGAAATGTTTGTCAGGAAAAAAATAGAAGTACAAAGTAAACAAAAAGAAAATATTAGAGAGGAATTAAGGAAAGCAAGGATTTGTAAATGGAGTTGGAGGCTCAGCTAAGAGGCTAATCAGAGATTCCCAAGACTAAAAGCCAGAGCCCAGTGCCCTGGTACTTTGGGTCAAATTGCTGTCACCAGGATTTAAGAAATATGGGGTACCATTGTAAGGAGAGCTCTGTTCATTAGAGATAATCACAACTAAAGGGGATGTGCCTGAGGACCTGAAAGAGGAGTAGAGGCAGCTGAAAGAGAGCATCCAGGCTACATATAGGTGTGAAAGTGGAATATAGAAACATCAAAACACCAAGAAGGTGAAGTAATTTTTGATAGGAATATGCTTATTGCCATTTTATTACAAAAGCCACAAATAACACATGTTGGCAAGGATGTGGAGAAGAGGGAACCCTTGCACACTGTTGGGTATGTAAATTGGTGCAGCCACTGTGGAAAATAATATGGAGGTTCCTCAAAAAACTAAAAATAGGGATTTCCTTGGGGGTCCAGTGGTTAAGACTCCATGCTTCCACTGCAGGGGGCACAGGTTCAATCCCTGGTTGGGGAACTAAGATCCTGCATGCTGTGCAGCACAGCCAAAAAAATTTTTTAACTAAAAATAGAACTACCATATGAGGCAGCAATTCCACTCCTGGGTATATATCTGAAAAAAATGAAAATGCTAATTTGAAAAGATACATGCACCCCAGTGTTCATAGCAGCACTGTTTATAATAGCCAAGATATAGAAACAACCTGAGTGTTCATCAACAAATGAATGCATAAAGAAGATGTTTTATGCATATATATATATATATATATATATACACACACAATGAAATATTACTCAGCCATAAAAAGAATGAAATTCTGCCATTTGCAACAACATGGATGGACTTGGAGGGTATTATGCTTAGTGAAATAAGTCAGAAAAAGACAAATACAGTATGTTATCACTTATATGTGGAGTCTAAAAACCAAAATAAATTAGTGAGTATAACAAAACAGAAACAGACTCACAGATACAGAGAACTAACTTGTGGTTACCAATGGGGAGAGGGAAAGAAGGAGGGGCAAAATAGGGTTATGGAATTAAGAGATACAAACTACTATATATAAAATAGATAAGCAACAAGGATATATTGCACAGCACAGGGAAATATAGCCATTATTTTATAGTAACATTAAATAAAGTATAATCTGTTAAAATATTGAATCACTGTGTTATACACCTGAAATTGATACAGGTTTGTAAATCAACTACACTTCAGTTTTGAAAAAAGCAGCAAAAAGACATAGGCCCAAAGGCGGGGCTCTGTAGTAGTAGCTAGAGAAAGGAAAAACAAGAAGGGAATGTGTAATCACCTGAACCACTATTAAGCTGTGGAGTTATTGCAACATTAACTGTAACTTACCTCAACAACTCCCATTTAAATTGTAAACTCCATGAGAGTAGGGCTTAATATCTGTTCACTGATACAGTCCCAGCACCAAGAGCCACCCCGGGCACATAGTAGGTGCTTACTAAATATTTGTTGAATGAATGAATGATCTGCGTAGAAATTTAAGGTTTCCTCTCACCAGAGTAAAGATATTTGTGTACCTGAACTTCCTCTATGTGCTGCAGTAGAAGGACGGGGAGAAAAAAGGTGACCTTAAGCCCAAGATATAAAGCAAGCGGCCGTGAACTGGGCTCAGGGCAGGGATGGTTTGGGTAGCTGGCTTTGGAGAGTGTTCCATTTGTCTCAGTTACTCAGCACAAAATTGCCTCCAATTTTCAGGTCTCTTTTCCCTGGATCCTGAGGTGTGCTATGCTGGAATTAGAAAGGAGGGTGCCCTGAGGAAGAGACCTCTTGTTTGATATCTCACCTGCTACTGACAGCCTATGGTAGTTGCTGTTCCATTGCCTGATTAAAAACAAAAAAGGAACAGCCTTAGAAATCAGATATCCTTCTCTCCTTGTTACTCTCTTAACATGTGCATCCCTTCTGTGGGCCTGTTATGCCAGCCTCTAGAACAGTGCCTGGCACCTAGCAGGTACTCAATAAATATTTGTTGAAGGAATGGCCCTGCCTGGTCATGCAGTTTTATAAGACCACCTAGTGTGTTGGAACCCTTTCCACAATCCCCTAAAGAACATAGGACCATATCAGGAAGAGCAATTATGAGGAAATTGGAGAAAAGGAATGGAAAGTAATTAAAATTTCATATATGCCCAAATTCTGGTGCACTTTGGGGAATCCCCTAAGTGTCTCAGATGAGTTGCAACTCCAAATCAAACGTGTAAAGCAGTTATTTTAAATGTGCAATGCTAAGACTCAAGAAAGTTTAGCACCTGCTTTCCTTCTAAGGTGAAAAGGAAATTTAGTCCTATATGTATGTGTCATTATACATGAATACTTACACCTTGGGTGACACTGTTAAAACATTTCTGTCTTTCTTGTGTTTCTCTGGCCCATCAGTTAATGGGTTATACTTAGATATGTAACTCAAGACTTCCTCACTCCTAATCCCAAAGCATTTGAGCATAACCAACATTTGGCTAGAAGGGGGTGGTCTGTGTAGGCAGATGTGCTTTCTACAGGATGAAAGTTGGAATTTGAATGCCGAAAGGTTTATAGGCAGGCCTTGGAGGCTCATGCTTTAGAGGCCAGGAAGTAAAATATCATGGGCAATATTTTTAATACTAGGGCTAGATGTGTAGGATGTGAAGCTAGTACAGGAAATGTAGAATAAGAACATTTGGCAACCTTGTGCTTCCTGTCTAAAATAACTCTTATGGAACATCAGTGGGAGGTAGTAGACTATAGTGAATTCTAACACTTTCCTTATTAGCCTCCTTATACTACTGAATTCTTCGTATGTTATAGAGTTTTTTCTCTTTTATTTTCTGTTCTTAGAAAGGTCACATCCCAAGTGTGTGTGTATGAGGTGATATCTGTATTTAGTTTCTAACTTTAGGTGCATTTGTTTTCCTGACTTGCATCTTCAACAACTGACGTGGTATTGCCTGGGCAAGACATTTATTTTGAGCACTATAAGATTTCTGACGGAGTGCTGTAAACTCCAGCTCTAAATTGATGTTGAAGAATCGATAAACTACTTAGCAGAGGAGTAAATGACTTGAGGTAAAAATAACCAAGTAAAATGTAACTCCCACTTTCTGTTCAAGTGTGTGTAGTGAGAAGGAGCATATCTGACAAATGATTATCATCCTCAAGGTCCTGTCCCGTATATGGGTTAACTTTGCAGATATTCTTTTTTTTTCCCATTCAGAAAGAGATCACCACAAAAGGAGATCAGAATCTGCTGTCTGCTGATTACAGTTTGGCAAAAGATTTAGGATCGTGAAACCAGCCAGGTTCTTTCCCTAAAGAAGTCAGAGTTATTTTCCCCTGGTTAGAGTACCTTTGATAGCAATGTGTTGATAAGTGATTATAGAAGACCTGAAGAAGAGCATCCATATTTTGGATGGCATGAATTGACTTCTTCCTCCTTTTCTTTTGGTTTATTCTAAGTACTGTGTCTCTCCCCATTTGACCATTGTCCTAGATATTTTTCAATGGGACCCACTAATTAATTCATTCATTTCATAATTCAGCAAAAATTTATTGAGCACCTACTTGGTGCCACATACTCTGTTAGATATTGTAAATACAACAGTGAAAAAAAGATATACAAAGGTCCCTGACCTCACTGAGCTTTGAAGCAGACAAGTGAACAAAGAAATAAGTACATGTGTAAAATTCCTAATGATGGTGGTAAGTGCTAGCACAGCTATTGATGAAAAAAAAATTGGCAGGACCTACATAGATATAATGGAAGGAAGGTTTCTCTGAAAAGACTCATTTCGGCTGAGATCTGGTAACAGAAAAGGTATCTGTCACACAAAGAGCCTAAGGGACAGTAGGCACAGGTCTCTGAGGCAAGAAAGGACTGGGTGTGTTGTAGGAACAGAGGGAAAGCTAGCACAGTTGAGTGAAAGGGAACATGCCATGAGATGACGTTGGGAGAGGTAAATAGGGGCCACATCATACAGGGTTTATAGACCTCAAGAATTTTGGATTTTATTCTAAAAGCAGTGGGAATCCATAGAAAGTTTTTAAGCATGGGAGTAATATGAATTTTAAAATATATTTTATAAAGACTAATTTGGCTGCTCAGTGGAGAATGAGTTAAAGGTGGGCAAGAATGGAAGCAGGACAGCCTTTTAGAAGGCCATTTCTTTTTATTGCAGGAGTCTAGGTAAGAGAAAATGGTGACTTGGACAAAGATGATGTTAGCAAAAATGAAGAGAAATGGAGAGATTCAAGATGTATTTTGAAGTTAGAATCAATAGGCAGGATTTACTGATGGTTGAGAAATACAGGACACTGAAATAGTAGAAATAAAGACTGACACCCAGTAAAAAGGGAAAACTGATGATGCAGAAGAAAAGGGATGTCTGCAGGAGCAAAGTCTTTGAGCAGGCAAGAGAAGATGGGATTCAGGGACACTCTATTTTAAAAAGACAGAAGAGACAGAGTATAGATAAAGATGTAAGTCAGTTTGTAGATTTGGTGGTGGGAAGATGAGAGAGCTCTTTCTGATGACTTTTGTTTTCTCCATAATATGAGGCAAGATCATCAGCTAAGGGCAGGAAGTGGGAGAGGAGTGGGGAAGATGTGGAAGGATTGAGGAGAGAGGTGAAGATATATCATAGTCACTTTGAAGAGTGGGGAAGCAAGTTTAATGCAGAAGTAGCATTGCTGCACAGAGATGAGCACTCAGTTGAGGCTTGTGATCGTGATTACTTTAAATGAAAGTGAAGCCTGTCAGCTCAGCTATGGGAATGTTCTCTAGCCATGTTCAATAGGTCAGGTGCAGGCCCAGAAAAGACAGTATAACTGAATTCTACTTGTATTTTGCCATATGAATGTATCTGGGAAAGCATAATATGATATAATGGAATGAACGCTTGACTAGGGTTTAGAAGACCTGCACTGTAATGCAAGTTCAAGCTACTTGCAAACCGTGTGACCTTGGGCCAGTTGTTTAACCTTGCTCTGCCTCCCTTTTCTCATTGGTAAAATAAGAAGGTTGGACTAAATAATCTGTGTGTGTGTGTGTGTGTGTTGCATTACTTCTTTGTATTCTATTCCAGGTATATCACTAACATTCTATCTATAAAAGAAATAAAGCTGAATCTTGCCAGTTTAATTTAGCTCATTCCTAAAGAGGCACCAGTGTGATACAATGCAGGGCTAGAGGAGGATGGGGGCAGGGAGCCGTCAGAGAACATGACAGAGCCTAATTTCTGCTACCAGCTTAGGGTGAGCCCTTGGGCAAGTCATTTCACCTCTTTTGATATCCCTGTTTCAATCTATGAAAAAAGGATGATCTCAGATTATTTCCAAGTCTAAAAGACTTTCAGAAAATTACTTTAATCAGATCTAGTTGCTGTTACCCAAAGAATGGAAGGCTCCTTGCTCCCTGGAGGATTTCTCCTGCGGTCCTCACTGAATCTTCCTCAGGCCCCATGAGGAACACAAGTTGAGAAGCACCTACCCACCCTGAGATCCAATACCCTAGAAATGGATGCTTGATAAGATGTCTTGCTGAGATTTATTTACCCATCCTGGGGGAGGGAGCGGGGGGTGTCTGGTTTTGCCAGGTTGTTCCCCCTGCAACCTGCTTTAAACTCCACCGCATTTCTGTTGCTTATGCCTCTGAGCAGGGGAATGTATTGGTGATACTGTTTTTCTTACGTCAACAAGCCAGTGAGTACCAACTCAGGGCTCTCATCTTCCAGGCCTCCTTAGTAGTTTATCTTGTCTTCTCTTGCAGTCTTTGTCTGTTGAAGCTCAAATAGGAAGACAAACCTAGCCAACTGCTTTGTGCAGGGAAGACTCCCACTTGATCCTAGTCCAGAAACACCTTGCAGCTCCCCAGCAGCAGTTCTGGCCTGAGATTCCTCCTCTGTTGATCCTCCCTATCAAAAGGGAGGGAGAGGCAAGAGAGAAGAGATATGGGGATATATGTATATGTATAGCTGATTCACTTTGTTATAGAGCAGAAACTAACACACCATTGTAAAGCAATTATACTCCAATAAAGATGTTAAAAAAATGTTATGACTTCAAGCTTTAGCCTCCACAAAATCTGTAAAGCTCAACAATGGAAAATCATGTCCAGAGATCAAATCACCTAATGACATCAAAGGGAAAAAAATCTGATTTCCTGACTGCCTTATCATCATTTTCTTTTTTTAAATACATCTTTATTGGAGTATAATTGCTTCACAATACTGTGTTAGTTTCTGTTGTACAACAAAGTGAATCAGCCATATGCATACATATGTCCCCATATCTCTTCCCTCTTGCATCTCCCTCCCTCCCACCCTCCCTATCCCACCCCTCTAGGTGGTCACAAAGCACCGAGCTGATCTCCCTGTGCTATGCTGCTGCTGCCCACTAGCTAACTATTTTACATTTGGTAGTGTATATATGTCACTGCTACTCACTTCACCCCCAGCTTCCCCCTCCCCACCCATGTCCTCAAGTCCATTCTCTATGTCTACGTCTTTATTCCTGCCCTGCCACTAGGTTCATCAGTACATTTTTTTTTTTAGATTCCATGTATATGCATTAGCATACTTTTTTTTTCTCTTTCTGACTTACTTCACTCTGTATGACAGACTCTAGGTCCATCCACCTCACTACAAACAACTCAATTTCTTTTCTTTTTATGGCTGAGTAATATTCCATTGTATATATGTGCCACGTCTTTTTTTTAACATGTTTATTGGAGTATAATTGCTTTACAATGGTGTGTTAGTTTCTACTTTATAACAAAGTGAATCAGTTATACATATACATATGTCCCCATATCTCTTCCCTCTTGCGTCTCCCTCCCTCCCACCCTCCCTATCCCACCCCTCTATGTGGTCACAGAGCACCAATCTGATCTCCCTGTGCTATGCGTGTGCCACATCTTCTTTATCCATTCATCTGTCAATGGACATTTAGGTTGCGGACTAAATAATCTTTAGGTTTCTTTCCAGCCCTAAAACTGTGTGATTTTTTTTCTTTCTGTTGGGACAATTCCTAATCTCAACCAATTTGTTATTAATGTCGTGGTTAAGCATGTAGACTCCGGAGCCAGACTGCTTGGATTTGAATTCTAGCCCCATCACTTTCCAGCTGTGTGAGCTTGAGTAAGTGATTTCACCCTTCAGTAGCAGTTTCTTCATCTTTGTAATGGGCATTAAAATACCACATACCTTAGTAGGGTTATCGTAAGGATTAAATGAGTCAATGCATTTGAAGCTCATAGAGCGGTGCCTGTACTGTGCTTTTAATAAATGTTAGTCATTATTATTATCCCAACAAGTTCTACATCATCCCTTTGGCCATAAAAGATATGAAAGCTTGGAATTTCACATACCACCCGACACCATATTTAGAGCACATCATTTTGCTTCAGGGTGGCACTGTGGCATGTAGTAGGCATTTAATCAAAGCAATTATTATAATTATGGTACCCTGCCCTAATATTTACCTTCTTATGTCAGCTCTTGAGGTATAGGTAACTTTTGTCCTTATTACTTATTATTTCCCTGGAGCACAGAGGAACAACTAGCCCATCAGAGGGAAAGACCTAAAAGGAAAAGCAGGATCAGCAAGTACATTAGAGATAGGGTGAAACTAGAAGGGCTAGAATAAAGAAGTGCACATTGATATTTGTTACAATAAATATTATAAACACATAGAATACATTTAACATTGAAATTTTCCTTTGGAGTTTGAATATTATCTGCCAGTGAAAATTGGTTAATAGAGCCCATGACAATAGTATGCCTGATCTCCACCATGCTCAGTCTAAGAAGGTCACCTTTGCCTTTCACTTCGGGACAAAGGCATCTTCCATGGATCCCTGCTGATCAAACTCCAGGGAAGTGGCCATTCCTATGAAGTCCTTGAGTTCTTTGATGGAAAGGCATCATGTGAGGCTGAAAATGTAATAAAATCTCATTCATAGTTGACCCTCAGAACTGCTTTGGGAGCAGTACCTACTTTGCTTCCTGGGTTTGAAAACACCCTACTGAATTTTATTGATTTTCTTAAGGAAAAGAAATATGGAGAATAGAAGCTCATTTCAGTGCTTTCGTGTAATGGTAATTAAACTAGATCATAAAGGGCTCAGAAAGGAGCTCAACTAATATAGATATTTTAATCTCAATGTGATTTTCCACATGGTATTAATTACAAAGATAAATCAGACTCAACTTTTTTTATCAATAGTATTTCATAAAAATATTAGATTTAATTCTTCTTTCTAAAATCTTGGTCATTCTTGTTAAATGCATTTCATCTAATCAGACTGTTGATTTCTTCTATGAAATTGAATGACTAATATTAATGCAGAATTTTATCAACTTAAAACTCAAAGTAAACTTCCATCCCAGCCCTAATATCTCCTTGTGTGTATGTGCTGGTTAAGTAAAGTAACATGAACTCAGAAGTTAAATTACCTTTGCTAGAGCCTGCAAAGCAGATTAGTGAGTATGAATTATGAGCTTTCTTTCTGTCTCAGATATTTGCTCGTATCTGTTTCTCCCACTCTAAAATGATTGTGATAATAATTGTAATCTTGCCGGGATACACTGTTCTAGTGGCTGGAGCATCAACTCGGATATTGGAATACCATTAACAGTTGGGCAAGTTCACTTCACTTCTCAATCCATTTCCCCTTCAGAAAAATAACAGTGATAATATCTGTCCTTATCTATTTTTCTTGGAGGTTGTAAGAATAAATGAAACATGGATGGAAACAGTTTGAGCATAAATACATAAATCTGAAGAATTATGACTCCTCAGGATTTAGACATACTAGTATCTGTGTTTTTAGAAAGTCCCTCCCTCTTCATAAACACATGCATAATACAATCCATCACCACATTTAAAGAAACATACATACAAACCCTTATGTTATCTAATATGCTTTTTTTAAATGGTAACTTTGCACTGTGTGGAATTTGATCAACACATTAACATACTTATATCTGGCTATGCATGCATCCATTCATTCATTAATATATTCCACAGATATTTGTCAGGTTCCTACTGTGTGCCAGGTACTATGCTTTGCTGGGAGAAAACTATACTAGTCAAGACAGGACTGATTCTTGGCTCACGAGCTTAAGTCTAGGAAGGAAGATGACAAAGTTTAAAGTACTATAATGGGTGATTGTTAAGAGGGTAATAGAATACCTGTCAGGAATACAGAACCTGAAATGTGGAGGGTAGAGAAGGTGGAAAGACTTCCCATGAAAGTGATGTTCATACTGAGGCTTAGAGAATGAGTAATTATAGCCTAGTGAAGAGGAGTGGAGAAGAGTATTCCAATCAGAGGGGACAGTATCACTGCAAAGCTTTGTAGTATTTTGGAGCATGTATCCACATTTAGAAATCAGCCCATTTATAGATAGCTGTGCCTCTGCCTAAATTTGGAGGAACTTCATGACTTTTCAGACCTTATGGATTATTAGCTCTGTCCCTAGACATAGTGTATGAATGAAACCCTGCCCTAGCATGACTGGTTTTGCTCTTTGATTACTTTTCTAACTCCTAAAAATCAAGTTCTCAATCTCAAATGTTTTATTAGGGCTTTCCTATGGTTCTGAGTGCTGTTTATTTTGGGTATCAAGATTACAGATAATTGCACATTTACATTTAACATGAATTTAAATGCTTTTCATGAGTTTCTGAATTTGGGGCCGGGTTAATTAGTCTATTAGTAGAGAGTTGTGTCCATCAACACAGTCTGTTTTATCTACATAAACCCCAGCAAGCGTGTATAATTTCCTGATATTGACATAGGCTCAGAAACCACTAGTCGATGTGATTTGGATAGTGACCATTTCTCTATAAACCATTTTTAAGACCATGTAAATTACTTTCTAAAATTAGTTGAAGTTAGTTCCCTCTTAAACGTTGTAGGATTTTCTTCCTCACTGAGCTCTGGCTTCTAAAGAGCTTTCAATTGTATATGTTTGAACTACTTCATGTTGACTTTTAAGAATTTTTCTACACCATTTGCGAAGCATCAGGCTGCTGCCTTGTGTTTTCCTCAAACTAAAAACAGTGTACACTCCAAATTAGTGTCTAGACCTAATCCAAGCACAGGAAAGTTCACCTGAAAGTAGAGAGTGTTTTATGAAGTTAACAAAGGGCGTGGTGACTCATCTCACTGGCTTGAATATGGAGCTAATGTCTGCAGATGCTGTCACTTTTGAGGCACAACGAATGATTTAAAATGTGATCCTAGTATGCACTTGACAATATATATAGTGAAAGTTTATGATGTGTAATTGCATATGCTTATCTCTTTGCGGGACTTTATTTAAAATAAAAAAGGGACCCTAAGCCCAGCTCTCTCGATTTGAACTGCATAAGCTGATGGCTGACAAAACAGGGTTCAGAGTTGACATAATATCTACCATATGGCTAACTTTAGTTTTCTAAAGTAAGCAACAATAGTTGTAAAGGAAATGTACTTCTCCATCCTTTCAGAAAGTATTGTATTATGAAAAACTTCAAATATAGAGAAAAACGTGGTATACGTTTATACCTACCGTACATGTACAGACTTACCAAACATTAATATTTTCCATATTTGTTAACAGTCCTTTAAGAATACAAATAGGGTTGACCAATTGAAGTTTACTTTGTACCTCTCCCTAGCCACATTTTCCTCCCTTCTTCCCCAAAGGAACTATCATCCTGAAGTTGGTGTGGGTCTTGCCCATCCATGTGTTTGTACATGTAAGCATCTAGAAACATTTTGCATAGGCTCAGTATTTACAATATTTATATCATACTTTATATATCTTTAAGCAACTTTCTTTTTTCACTCAATGTTAGTATTTCTGAGATTTATCTATATTGATATACATACCCATTCATTTTAGCAGCTATAGAGTATTTCACTTTATGAATGACTGTTTCTCAACATGTCTGTTTCCTTTTTGATGGAGTTTTTAGGTTTTTTCTCACTTTTCACTATTACAAAAAGTACTCCAAAACCATCATTGTATTTGTCTCCTGTGTATGTGTGTTTCACTTTGAAGTGGCATTTCTGTGTTCCACAGTGTGTGCATCTTCAGCTCTACTAGACATTGCCAGGTTGTTCTCCAGAGTTGTAATACCACTATCTTATAGCTCAGGCTGCTATAACAAAGTATCATAGACTGGGTGGCTTATAAACAATAGGAGTTTATTTCTTACAGTTCTGGAGACTGGAAGTCTGAAATCAGGCTGCCAGTGTGGTCATGATCTGGTAAGGACCCTCTTCCAGGCTTCAGACTGTCAACTTATGTATCCTCACATGGCAGAAAAGAGGGCTAAAGAACTCTCTGGGGTCTCTTTCATAAGGACACTAATCTCATTCATGGGGGTTCCACCTTCATGACTTTGTTACCTGCCAAAGACTCCACCTCCTAGTACTAACACATTGGAGTTAAGTATTTCAACATAAGAATTTTGGGGAAACACAAACATTCAGTCCATAACAACTATTTTATACTTCCACAAGTAGTAAAAGAGGGTTCCTGTTTCTCCACACTTTTCAGCACTCAGTGTTGTCAGACTTAAAACATTTTGCCAATTTTGTGGGCATGAAATGATGTCTCACTGTGTTTTATTGACCATTCTCTCACTTAACTAGTGAGGTTTAATATCCTTCCATGTGTTTACTGGCCACATGTGTTCCCTCTTCTATGAATTGCCTATTCATATCATTTGTCCGTTATTCTATTTGGTTGTTAGTCTTTTTCTTATTGATTTGAAGGAGATTATCTATTCTGCCTACTAATCCCTTGTGCTTTGTAAATATCATCTCCCAGTTTGCGGCTTGTCTTTTAACTTTGCTTATCCTGCCTCTGTTGAACAGAACTTTTAAATTTTAATTGAATAAAATGTATCAAGGACCTATCCTTTAAATATAAAACTGTGTGTAAGACAGTATCATTCCCATACAACCTGGAGTCCTTCTCATTAAATTAAAATAAAGCAACTTGAAGTAAGACACCAGATTATATTGATATGACTTCATATAAAATAAAAGCTCAAGAGGTTACCTAGAAAGCACTGACATGGCCATCACTAAAAATGTAACTTCAACAGACCATTAAAGAAACTAAAGTTATGCAAGGTGAAAAAGTTCTAGAGATCTGCTGTACAAGAATGTGCATATTGTACAGTAAATAACAATACTGTAGTATACACTTAAAAATTTGTTACAAGGGTAGATCTCATGTTACGTGGGGGTTTTTTTTGCCATAATAAAAAAGAAACTAAATAATTCAGTACATGTCCTTTCAACCTTAAAAAACAGTGATTTCACAGGAAATCTAAGTGTTAGTTCCTTTATTTATCAATAACTGTGTTCCTTGGACAAGTCATTTCACCTCTCTACTAATTTTTTTCATATATGAAGTAAGGAAATTGTATTATATGTTCTCTAAGGCCCATTACAACTCTAAAAGTTCTATGGTATGGTCTAATGCTTTCAAATGTTCAATAAGAATTTTCCCAATTTCAGATCATGCAGATTTTCAAGAATTCCACTAGCATTTCTTGGAGGTCTTCTAATATACATCTGTACTCCCTTTTGAACCTTTGTGGGAGGTCATCAGTAGTGCTAAAACAACTCCTGTAGATGTTCTTGGAAGACCTAAGCTAAGAGAAGAGAATTAAGAAGAAGACAAATTGTATAAGGTCAGAAAAGGAAGAGGGAATGAAGATAGTGACGTGTGTTTGGAAGGGAAGTCTCAGCACTATTCCATAACACCAAAGCCATCAGTGTCCTGTGTTCTGAAAGTCAGAAAAAATGCTTTTGCTTTAATAAAGAACAGAAGGTCTACTCTGTGGAGGTCAGTTGGTCAAATATGTGGATCTTGGGCAAATGCATCCATAGCAGTATCTGACTTACAAAACACTGCCCTTGGCATTTAAAGATGACCCTTATCACGGCTACTGATCTCTGTTGGCAAATGACTGCCTTTTGCACTCGGCTTCCATGTGAAAACTACCTCCTGATTTGCAGTCAAAGCCACTACTAGACGACTTTTAAAAAATGTGATTGTGCTTTTAATATTCTAGGCCCAGATCCTGGCTCAGAAATAACTATTATATCCCTAAGATCTACTGCTGCACCCCAACACTGTCCGGTGTGTTTGAAGTGAGCATCCTTAAATCATTCCTCTACTTTACAGTCTCCAATTTCTTTTTCCTAATTATCTTTCATTGTGCATTTTTACTGTCCCTTTATCTATCTTGCAGTATCCCAGTTTCATTAGAGAATCTTAGTGTGGGTGGTATTCTTCTGTAGGACTTCTAGGTGATGCTAATGAAACTATGCAGGAAGTCAGATAGCATCCAAGTCTCATAGCAAAATAAAAAGATAGGCATGGCTTTTGTGCTCCTCAGCACCCTTTTACATTATACCCAAGCCTCATAGACCACTAACTTTTCCTTAAATATACTTTTGCACTCTCTGCACTCAGTGTCTTTGCTCCAGAAATCCCTTTTGCCTTCCCCTCATCTGCTTTACATATTCTTTAAGAACCAGCTCAAATTTGACTTATTGAACAGGTCACTGAAGAATTAGTCACTGCATTTTATTTTATTTTATTTTATTTTATTTTATTTTATTTTTTTGCGGTACGCGGGCCTCTCACTCTTGTGGCCTCTCCCATTGCGGGGCACAGGCTCCGGATGCGCAGGCTCAGCGGCCATGGCTCACGGGCCCAGCCGCTCCACGGCATGTGGGATCTTCCCGGACCGGGGCACAAACCCGTGTCCCCTGCATTGGCAGGCAGACTCGCAACCACTGCGCCACCAGGGAAGCCACTAGTCACTGCATTTGAGCACTTTGTTTATACCCAACACCTTGTTTTATGGCTACTTGTTTATATCTGTTCTGCAGGTCCCGCAAACACACACACTACACACATTCCGTAAACTTAATTTTCACTTGTCATAGAGATGTACCCCAGGCTTCCCTGGTGGCGCAGTGGTTGCGAGTCTGCCTGCCAATGCAGGGGACACGGGTTTGTGCCCCGGTCCGGGAAGATCCCACATGCCGTGGAGCGGCTGGGCCCGTGAGCCATGGCCGCTGAGCCTGCGCATCCGGAGCCTGTGCCCCGCAATGGGAGAGGCCACAAGAGTGAGAGGCCCGCGTACCGCAAAAAAAAAAAAAAAAAAAAGAATGAGAAGAAGAGGACACATGTAAGGAGTGACTTATTTGTGGACAACCAAAATAAACTTCATATTAGCCCAGTCCACGTGCTATAAAGCTTAGACCATAAGAAGAGAATAAAAAACAGCATTCTAAGACATATGTCTTGGCCTTGTTTAAAAGACCATGAAAGAGTAAATTTTCATTGCCACCCCAGTGGAACCTAGTACTATAGCAGGGACACCAATCTTGGCAAATGTGGAACTAGCGTCATTACTTTAGGTAGTGTACTGTAAACTTTCTTCATGACAGTGTTACAGATGCTATCTGAAGTAGGTATTCCAGCATCAACACTTGTTAAAATTGTGGTGACTGGTTCATTGTGTTTTCAACAGCTACACATAAATTAGCTCCTCCTCTGTAATGGAATAGCTAGTGCAGCTACCAACAAAGATGAAACAAATTGTAATTTTCTGATATCTTTAGGTAACTAAAGCAACATGTTTCTATTAATAAACTTAATAAAACTCTCATGAATATTATCACTTGCTCCTTTTGTCACTTTTATCACCATTTCTTGTTGGTCAATAGGAACATAACAGGAACTCACTTCCAGGCCAGAGGATTTTAAAGAAAATATTGATCAGCCTTAGCTAATTAAAAACAACTAAAAACCTACTGATCTTTATATCACACACTAAGGCAATTAGGAGCTTATCATAAACATGCATTCTATGGTATACAAAGAGAGATATAAAATTGCTAGTTTAGTCTCTAGTTCTGTGAAATGGGAGACAATATACAAAATGAAGAACTATACATTCCATAGCTCAATAATGTGATAGAAACTGCATGTGCTTGGATAATACAAATTAAGGAGAGTTCCTTATGCTATAGGGTTATTCCCAGAAGGCATTTTTGAGGGTCTTGTTAGGCTATTTTCTATACCACCAAAATCACATTTGCCGAAGTTTGGGGTCTACCTTCCTTGCTACGAGTAGCAGATATCTGAGATCTTTGCAGGTGTTACAGAGTTTGAAATTTCTTTCCAAAGTTGCATATGCCCTTCTTTATACCAAATTAGTGGTGATTTTGTGTGCATTTTTGTTTGTTTATTTATTCCAGCTTTATGGCTAAATATTGGAACCTGCTCTTTCTAACCCGTTCACATATACAACTCACTTACCCATCTTCTATACCACTTATCTTCACATCTCAAGGTTAGAAGGGGCTATGAAAGAAGTCTTAGCTTTGTCTGTTGTGTCATTTGCAAATATTTTCTCCCATTCTGAGGGTAGTCTTTTCATCTTCTTTATGGTTTCCTTTGCTGTGCAAAAGCTTTTAAGTTTCATTAGGTCCCATTTGTTTATTTTTGTTTTTATTTCCATTTCTCTAGGAGGTGGGTCAAAAAGGATCTTGCTGTGATTTATGTCATAGAGTGTTCAGCCTGTGTTTTCCTCTAAGAGTTTTAGAGTGTCTGGCCTTACATTTAGGTCTTTTATCCATTTTGAGTTTATTTTGGTGTATGGTGTTAGGGAGTGTTCTAATTTCTTTCTTTTACATGTAGCTGTCCAGTTTTCTGAGCACCACTTATTGAAGACGCTGTCTTTTCTCCATTGTATATTCCTGCTTCCTTTACGAAAAATAAGGTGACCATATGTGTGTGGGTTTATCTCTGGGCTTTCTATCCTGTTCCATTGATCTATATTTCTGTTTTTGTGCCAGTACCATACTGTCTTGATTACTGTAGCTTTGTAGTATAGTTTGAAGTCAAGGAGCCTGATTCCTCCAGCTCCATTTTTCTTTCTCAAGATTGCTTTGGCTATTCGGGGTCTTTTGTGTTTTCATACAAATTGTGAAATTTTTTGTTCTAGTTCTGTGAAAAATGCCATTGGTAGTTGGATAGAGATTGAACTGAATCTGTAGATTGCTTTGGGTAGTAGAGTCATTTTCACAATGTTGATTTTTCCAATCCAAGAACATGGCATATCTCTCCGTTTGTATCATCTTTAATTTCTTTCATCAGCGTCTTATAGTTTTCTGCATAAGGGTGTTTTGCTTCTTAAGTAGGTTTATTCCTAGGTATTTTATTCTTTTTGTTGCAAAGGTAAATGGGAGTGTTTCCTTAATTTCTCTTTCAGATTTTTCATCATTAGAGTATAGGAATGCAAGACATTTCTGTGCATTAATTTTGTATCCTGCTACTTTACCAAATTCATTGATTAGCTCTAGTAGTTTTCTAGTAGCATCTTTAGGATTCTCTATATATAGTATGTCATCTGCAAACAGTGACAACTTTACTTCTTCTTTTCCGATTTGGATTCCGTTTATTTATTTTTCTTCTCCGATTTCTGTGGCTAAAACTTCCAAAACTATGTTGAATAATAGTGGTGAGAGTGAGCAACCTTTTCTTGTTCCTGATCTTAAAGGTAATGGTTTCAGTTTTTCACCACTGAGAACGATGTTGGCTGTGGGTTTGTCATATATGGCCTTTATGACCATATAAAGTAGGTTCCCTCTATGCCTACTTTCTGGAGGGTTTGTATCATAAATTGGTGTTGAATTTTGTCAAAAGCTTTTTCTGCCTCTATTGAGATGATCATATGAGTTTTCTCCTTCAATTTGTTAATGTGGTGTATCACATTGGTTGATTTGCGCATGTTGAAGAATCCTTGCATTCCTGGGATAAACTCCACTTGATCATGGTGTATGATCCTTTTAACGTGCTGTTGGATTCTGTTTGCTAGTATTCTGTTGAGGACTTTTGCATCTATGTTCATCAGTGATATTGGCTTGTACTTTTCTTTCTTTGTGACATCTTTGGTTTTGGTATCAGGGTGATGGTGGCCTCATAGAATGAGTTTGGGAGTGTTCCTCCCTCTGCTGTATTTTGGAAGAGTTTGAGAAAGATAGGTGTTAGCTTTTCTCTAAATGTTTGGTAGAATTCACCTGTGAAGCTATCTGGTCCTGGGCTTTTGTTTGTTGGAAGATTTTTAATCACAGTCTCAATTTCAGTGCTTGTGATTGGTCTGTTTATATTTTGTATTTCTTCCTGGTTCACTCTCCAAAGGTTGTGCTTTTCTAAGAATTTGTCCATTTCTTCCAGGGCGTCCATTTTATTGGCATTTAGTTGCTTGTAGTAATCTTTCATGATCCTATGTATGTCTGCAGTGTCAGTTGTTACTTCTCCATTTTCATTTCTAATTCTATTGATTTGAGTCTTCTCCCTTTTTTTCTTGATGTGTCTGGCTAATGGTTTATCAATTTTGTTTATCTTCTCAAAGAACCAGCTTTTAGTTTTATTGATCTTTACTATTGTTTCCTTCATTTCTTTTTCATTTATTTCTGCTCTGATCTTTATGATTTCTTTCCTTCTGCTAACTTTGGGGGTTCTCTGTTCTTCTTTCTTGAATTGCTTTAGGTGTAACGTTAGGTTGTTTTTTGGAGATGTTTCTTGAGGTAGGATTGTATTGCTATAAACTTCCCTGTTAGAACTGCTTTTGCTGCATCCCATACGTTTTGGATCATTGTGTTTTCATTGTCATTTGTTTCTCGGTATTTTTTGATTTCCTCTTTGAGTTCTTCAGTGAGCTCTTGGTTATTTAGTAGTGTATTGTTTAGCCTCCATGTGTTTGTATTTTTTCCTGTAATTGATATATAGTCTTATAGCGTTGTGGTCAGAAAAGTTACTTGATACGATTTCAATTTTGTTAAATTTACCAAGGCTTGATTTGAGACTGAAGATATGATCTATCCTGGAGAATGTTCCCTGAGAGCTTGAGAAAAAAGTGTGTTCTGTTGTTTTTGGATGGAATGTCCTATAAATATCAATTAAGTCCATCTTGTTTAATGTATCATTTAAAGCTTGTGTTTCTTTATTTATTTTCATTTTGGATGATCTGTCCATTGGTGAAAGTGAGCTGTTAAAATCCCCTACTATGATTGTGTTCTGTCGATTTCTTCTTTTACGGCTGTTAGCATTTGCCTTATGTATTGAGGTGCTCCTATGTTGGGTGCATAAATATTTACCATTGTTATATCTTCTTCTTGGACTGATCCCTTGATCATTATGTAGTGTCCTTCTTTGTCTCTTGTAATAGTCTTCATTTTAAAGTCTATTTTGTCTTATATGAGAATTGCTACTCCAGCTTTCTTTTGATTTCCATTCGCATAGGTATCTTTTTCCATCCCCTCACTTTCAGTCTGTATGTGTCCCTAGGTCTAAAGTGGGTCTCTGTAGACAGCATATATACAGGTCTTGTTTTTGTATCCATTCTGCCAATCTGTGTCTTTTGGTTGGAGCATTTAATATCTCTGTAGACAGCATATATACAGGTCTTGTTTTTGTATCCATTCTGCCAGTCTATGTCTTTTGGTTGGAGCATTTAATCCATTTACATTTAAGGTAATTATCGATATGTATGCCCCTATTCCCATTTTCTTAATTGTTTTGGGTTTGTTATTGTAGGTCTTTTCCTTCTCTTGTGTTTCCTGCCTAGAGAAATTCCTTTAGCATTTGTTTTAAAGCTGGTTTGGTGGTGCTGAATTATCTTAGCTTTTGCTTGTCTGTAAAGATTTTAATTTCTCCATCGAATCTGAATGAGATCCTTGCTGGGTAGAGAAATCTTTGTTGTAGGTTTTTCCCTTTCATCAGTTTAAATATGTCCTGCCACTCCCTTCTGGCTTGCAGAGTTTCTGCTGTGAGATAATCTGTTATCCTTATGGGGATTCCCTTGTATGTTATTTGTTGTTTTTCCCTTGCTGCTTTTAATATTTTTTCTTTGTATTTAATTTTTGATAGTTTGATTAATGTTTGTCTTGGTGTGTTTCTCCTTGGATTTATCCTGTACGGGTCTCTCTGTGCTTCCTGGACTTGATTAACTATTTCCTTTCCCATATTAGGGAAGTTTTCAAGTATAGTCTCTTCAAATATTTTCTCAGTCCCTTTCTTTTTCTCTTCTTCTTCTGGGACCCCTATAATTCTAATGTTGGTGCATTTAATGTTGTCCCAGAGGTCTCTGAGACTGTCCTCGATTCTTTTCATTCTTCTTTCTTTATTCTGCTCTGCAGTTGTTATTTCCACTATTTTATCTTCCAGGTCACTTAGCCATTCTTCTGCCTCAGTTATTCTGCTATTGATTCCTTCTAGAGAATTTTTAATTTCATTTATTGTGTTGTCATCATTGTTTTTTTTGCTCTTTAGTTCTTCTAGGTCCTTGTTAAATGTTTCTTGTATTTTCTCCATTCTATTTCCAAGATTTTGGATCATCTTTACTATCATTACTCTGAATTCTTTTTCAGGTAGACTGCCTATTTCCTCTTCATTTGTTTGGTCTGGTGGGTTTTTCCTTGCTCCTTCATCTGCTGTGTGTTTCTTCTCATTTTGCTTAACTTACTGTGTTTGGGGTCTCCTTTTCTCAGGCTGCAGGTTTGTAGTTCCCGTTGTTTTTGGTGTCTGCCCCCAGTGGATAAGGTTGGTTCAGTGGGTTGTGTAGGCTTCCTGGTGAGGGGACTAGTGCCTGTATTCTGGTGGATGAGGCTGGATCTTATCTGGTAGGGAGGACCACATCCGGTGGTGTTTTGGAGTGTCTGTGACCTTATGATTTTAGGCAGCCTTTCTGCTAATGGGTGGAGTTGTGTTCCTGTCTTGCTAGTTGTTTGGTATAGGGTGTCCAGCACTGTAGCTTGCTGGTCGATGAGTGGAGCTGGGTCTTCCCGTTGAGATGGAGATCTCTGGGAGAGCTTTTGCCATTTGATATTATGTGGAGTGGAGCCGGGAGGTCTCTGTTGGACCAATGTCCTGAACTTGGCTCTCCCACCTCAGAGGCACAGGCCTGACACCCGGCCAGAGCACCAAGACCCTATCAGCCACACGGCTATATGACGGGGACAGGAAGCATAAGCCACAAATTTCCCAGCTCTGGGGAAGTAGGACCACCTACATAACATGTGGTATCCAGGAGGCTCCAGGCTCACAGAACATTTGGGAGTCCACCATGTAACTTTCCCCTGTCAGGCTTGGTGCTCCAGTTGGTCACCACTGCTGTCCTGGGCTGTCCTCGCACCTTGGCTGCTCTAACCCCTCCTGCGGCTTCCCACAAGGTAGCTTTGAGGTGGATGTGAAGGAGAGTTGAAAAGGTAATAGCAGTCTCTGAATGTAAGTTATTATTGTTAAAATAAGAAAATCAAGCATCTATTTAGTGATGGGAGTAATGGAATATTCCTGATTTTGCAGCTTTTCCAAATTTATCTGCATCTTGTCCATAAGCTCCTACTTCTCACTGAATCAGATAAGACAGTACATTTGGTGATGCAGTTCACCACTATGTTGAAGGGCAGAAGTAAATTTTTTTAAAATGTAGCTTGCTAGAGGATATCTGGGAAGCAGCAACAGATATATTGCCGTTTTGAGCCGAATCATTTTGTTGACCACAAGGCAGAATGGCAGCAAGCTCGAATGGGAGAACTGTAGTCATTATCCAAAGGTCAGACTTGATAAGCAGACTCTGCTGTTTCTTCCCCTAATTTGCATATGTCTGGAGGGGCGTGTGGGTGGCAGGGGAGCCAGAAATCTCACTGTCAAAAGAGTGTTTAAGTGATTTTCTGCAAGTAGAACTGGCTGTATTCTGTACAGAATGACAGGATTCCTGTCTTCAAGGAGTTCTTAGTCTAAGGAAGTAAGGCAGCAGCAGGAGCTTCAGGTAGAGTCCACATCGGTCATGTCTCTTGGCTCAAAGTAGGCATTCCATAAATGTCATTTGGATGATTGGATAAATGAATGGGTGGACAGACGAGCAATGAATGAACAGTGAACTTTGAAAGGTAATTCCTTGGAGTTACTGTGTGGAAAAGCAGAGGTGACAACTTGAAAACCTTTAGCAATATAACTTAGAGCCAAGCATCTACTTCCACTAGAAGTTTAAATATTTGAAATCTAGACCAAGGGTGGGGAATACATTTATTATGTTTACTGATTTGTATGTAGAATGAAAACAAAACTTAAAATTAAGAATTCCAGCTCTTACACATGGTGTTACACTTCAATGAATTACTATATTATGAAGATAAGTTATGTTGAATAATTTATCATAATTATTTTTAATCAATTTGATTTATTTACTGCCAAAACATCTTGGAAGTAACTTTTACAATTTTTCTTTCATCAATGGTGAACCATGCAACAGTAAAAACATTAACCTCAACACAAATGCTACAGGTAAGGCAACATGGTATAGGGGAAAGATTTGTAGCCAGGGGGTCTGGGTTCTAGCTCCTCCATACATTCATGTTAAAACTTTGGGTTAATCACTGAAGCTCCCCTGAGCTGCCGTTTTCTCCTCTATAATCCAAGGACATTAATCCCTTCCTCTATCATAAGGATGTTGTGTAAGCACTTGATGAGCTGTAAAATTCTATAGTGTCAGTTGTTGGGGAAGGAGTTAGAAATAATGTCCTAGTGCTCCAAGACTTTGATTTCTGGCATTCTGGTATACAGTGTGGAGTGCAGTTCCTGAATGTTGGCCACCACCCTGGGAACATTCAACTTAATGATAGTTACATGAAAGATTTCCTAAAGTTACCATTAAACAAAATGTATTTAACATGGAAGTTGAACAGATTGTAAGGTAGAAGTTTTGACTCCATTTAGATGCTGCTCTTTTGAAGACTTCACTTATATTTGCCAATCCACATAGCATGTACCATGCACTGCTCTGGTTTGCAATGACCAGAATGGAGTTGTTTCACTGATAGGCCCTCATAGCATTTGACAAGCACCAAAGTTGTTAGAAGCTTTGCTTCAATATAATTGTCACTCCCACTAAACTGCAAAATGACCATTTAAATTTGGAGGATTATTATCCTACTAAACATAAATCAATTCACTATCCTCTAAAGTATAACTGTGTTTAAGAGCAATAGGCAAGCCACAGCCATTCTCTCTGTATTGGATGAGGTTATAAGTGTGTTACCAAATGCTCACATCAGGTTATTACTGAAGCACAATTCTATATCCAAGAGGGAAGATAACTATTAAAAACGAGCTTTAAAAAAAGACATTTTATACATATTTTAAAATAGAAAACATAAGCTGATTAGGCAAAGTTCCAAAGATTCATTAGTTTATTAAAGTAGATTGAAATGAATGTTTGAGAGATTTAAATAAATTAACCTTTAATGAGTACCCAGGGGCCAAGGAAGAAGAATGACAGAGGATTAGGAGTATTTTGTCTGATTGTTGCATAATGCACACTGATTAGTTTTTTTTTCTGAATGCTCATTGCTGCATAACAATACTAATAAATTTTAAAAAGATTAAATTTAAAATATCTCTAGATTGTAATTGTTGCCTGCTCTTATGTGTACACAAATACCATACTTGGATTTAATAGCAGTCCCTAGAACTTTGGCAGAGGGATACAAGAACTTTTGTTAGCACACCATTACATTTTGAAATATCTCATATGTGAGCAAAGCTTTGGTCAATTAGGGTAATTTATTCCTAACATGTTAGGCATTCTTTTAGCATTTCAGCATTAGATTCTTATTCTGATTTTCAGAATACTTGTTATCTAAATAATATTAATTGATAGCAAGTTACTTAGAAGATATGTTGGTATTTAAACATCTTATTTTTAAAAAACAACTTTTCTGCACTTATAAGTTCTTATTTATAATTAGCAAAATTCTTAAGGAGATTTTTTTTGGAGCAGTGTTGGAAATGCTTTGATTTTTTTCAGGGTGCCTTAACTGTACTACCATTAAATCATTTATTGACTGAAAAATAAGTTTTGAGTAGGTGGTACCAGGAAGGCATTCTTCCAGGCCTCCCTCCTCTCTTGTTTTCTACCCCATTACTGACTTTTATATCAGGTTTCTATTAATGTCTTCTATCCACACTTCTGTTATTGTTGTTTTATCTTAACTACAGAGCTTAGAGATCATGGTTCAACACATCTTTCAGATGAGGAAACCTTGACCAATAATGAATTGCCCAAGGTTCTCCACTAAGTTAATGGAAGATCAGAGACCAGAGCTTGTGTTTTTGTGGCCTGTTCTTCCACTATACTTAACTGCTTCCTTTGCATTTTTTAGTTTACCAGATCCTTCCTAAAGTTCAGTGGAATCACTAAGGAATCATTGAGGTGACAAGTAATACAGGCAAACCACACTGCAGCCTGATTTTATTAAATGTAGCTGTAGTTTAGACACAGTACCTCCCAACATCCTTCATGACGTTGTACGTGTAATGGAGTAAATGAATGATCTACTTGAGGGCAGGGGTGACCGGCCTGGGGTCCCAAGGGTTGTGAGATTGGAGACTAATCCCCAAGACAGTGTGGAATCTTTCTCTGGAGATAAGAAAACAGAATATTTCTGAAGCATTTTAGCTATAATCTCCTGAACTAAGGAAAAGAACATAATCCTGTAATTATATTTTGCCTGAATTTTTTCCAAGACTTCAGGTTTTGGTTTAGGGTTTTTGTGGTTGCCAGCAACCCTTCTAACCTTTTCTTTCCATCTTTTCCTTAGAAGCATCATAAACCAGACAAGTTTAGGTCTAACCTATTTATACCACACAACCAATACAGTGCCCTGCATATTGTAGGTAGAGAGTAAATGAACTTATTCTCTAAGTGTTGTTTGGTTTTAACCTTAAAAAAACCACAACACTTTGGGTAGTGTATGCGCATTTGCTCCATTTAGACCAGTGGTTTTCAGTCATGGCTGCACATTAGAATCACCTGGTGGGGGGACTTCCCTGGTGGTCCAGTGGTAAACAATCTCCCTTCCAATGCAGGGGACACGGGAGCGATCCCTGATCAGGGAACTAAGATCCCACATGCTGTGGGGCAACCAAGCCCGCGCACCACAACTACTGAGCCCACGCGCCTCAACTAGAGAGCCCACATGCTGCAAACTACAGAGCCCATGTGCCACAACTAGAGAGAGAGAAAAAAAAGGAATCACCTGGTGGCTTTTGAAAAATGAGCCACTTAGGCCCCACCCTGACCAATTGAATCAGAATCTCTGGGGGTGGGGACCAGGCATTGGTATTTTTTAAAAATTTCCCAGGTGATTTTAATATGTACAGTGATGAGGCACTGTCTTAAAGTCTCACTCTCTTCTGGAGATACTCCTAACAAGTCTTTGACGTTCGTGACTGAGTTGAGGCAAGAAGTAGCTGGTGAAAAACAAAATAATGTGGGAACGGCTTTTGGCACCATTCACCTTATAGAAAACCAGATTTGGGTCACATGTGTATCAAAGAAAACAATTGCCTTTTAGTAGCCCAAAGGGAGGGTTCTTAAATAGAATTGGTTTACTGCACTATGGCTTTATGCTCATGCTTGGCATCTGTCCAGGAGGTTAGGCTGCTTGGTCAGGTATTCAGGGCCTTAGTTCATTGTTATTGCGTTTCTTCTTTCCACCATCAACCTAAGCAAGTGCCCAATTTCCAGGAAATTCTGAGCCTGTTAATTTACCAAGGCTATAAATTTACCAATCCAAATCTGTATCCAAATGATGTATTTCCCCAAACCTTGAACAGGAGAGGCTCAAAAAATAACAAAGCAAGAACAATGGAAGATTGAGATGGATCTAATTAGGGAGGGAGTGAAAGTTGAAATGATCTCTGGCTTTTGGGACCATTCCAAGATTCCTATGACATCAGTTGGAACAAGAGGATTCTTAAGTCTTTTCCAGTCCTGGATTCTTTTTAAACACAATTTTGGAAAGTTACTATGCTTTCACACTCTGACTTTACGTGGTATAACAGCTTCCTCTATTGTTTAATCAGAATAATTGTGTTGTATGCTTGTTGCCTAGAACTCTTAGGTGTTAAGAATCTGTGCAATGTTTAAGGCCTATCTCCCACAATGGAACATGACTCTAACTCCCATACAGTGCTATTTTGTTGCAGAGAAACTCTTAAGTTGAAAATGTTCACGGAATTGAATTCGGCTATGGCATTCTCTTCGGCTCAATCCAACGCTTCACAATCTCCTAGGAGCCCTGATTTGCTCTGTCAATTGTTTGTCTCAAAGCATCTTCCTGAAATGAATTTACTTTAAAGTTAAAGATGATTAGAGTGCTTCGTCTCCAGGAGACAATTACAATGCTATATTCTTTGGCAGGGAGAAAAACAACGTAGCATTAATTTTTTCAACCTTTCTTTGAGTATTGTTAAAAGGAGAATTGTCAGCTTAATCCAACATACGATAATAACCAAAATACAACAGCTATTAAAATGCAAGGTTTTCTAATAAGATCATTTTGAGGAGTTGTTTGGGAGGAGGAGAAAAGGGAGAAGTATGCAGGGGAAAGGGAAGGAATCTGTTAAGTATTCCTGACCTTCAAAGACACTTTCGTCAGTGAATGCTGCAAACAAAATAAACCAAGTCTGAGACCTATTATTAAAATGTTATTCTCCCTCCATAGCCCAATACTATGTTACCCTGACTCTTAGACTATTATGCTTTATTTTTTTTTCTGGATGAATTGATATCTTTTGACAGGCTTTGTTAAGAATACATAGTAAAGGTCAAGAGTAAGCCATTTGATGGTGTTTCCTGGCAGCCTTTATCCTATGGCAAATAGAGATTGGAAGCAGTTTTCTTTTCCAGTGTAGCTTTGTGGATATGCTTCCAATGAATTGTGCTTTTTCTCATACTGAACTCCCAAACCGTGTAGGATTTTCAGGACTGCGACTTAATTTTAAAATGGATCATCTCAGACTCCTCTCTTCCCCTCAACTTCCAGATTCAATCAGACACTAAATCCAGATGATTCCACTTCATGAATATCTCTGAAATCCATTTCTTTCCATTCATTGCTACTGGTCTGAGGTTACACTACTGTCATCTCTCCACTGTGTCACTTTGGTATTGTAATTGGTCTCTCTGTCTCTGGTGCCTTCTTACCTCCTGTGTGTCCTTCATTCTGCCATAAGCATGAACTTTCTAAGGCAGATATCAGATATTGACAACCCAGAACACCTGCAAACCCATAAACATCGAGAATGAACCCTGAGGTCCTACATTAAGTGCTCTGATAAAAAGGCTCTGTATACTCCTATAGAGAGAGCTTTTGGGGATTAGGAAACATTTCATTGAATAGGTAACATTTGAGTAGGGTTTGTTTTTTTTTTTCACATCTTTATTGGAGTATAATTGCTTTACAATGGTGTGTTAGTTTCTGCTTTATAACAAAGTGAATCAGTTATACATATACATATGTTCCCATATCTCTTCCCTCTTGCATCTCCCTCCCTCCCACCCTCCCTATCCCACCCCTCCAGGCGGTCACAAAGCACCAAGCTGATCTCCCTGTGCCATGCGGCTGCTTCCCACTAGCTATCTATTTTACGTTTGGTAGTGTATATATGTCCATGCTTCTGTCTCGCTTTGTCACAGCTTACCCTTCCCCCTCCCCATATCCTCAAGTCCATTCTCTAGTAGGTCTGTCTTTATTTTGAAGGTTGAATAAAAGCTTTCCAGGTGGAGAAAAGGGAAAATTGTATTTCAAGCAGAGGGAATGGTATATACAGAAGCACAGTATAGAAAGCCCAGAAATAAATCCATCCATATACCATCAGTTGATCTTCAACAAGGGTGCCAGAGTGCCCCTTGGGAAAAAAATAGTATGTTCAATAGATGGTGATGAGAAAATTGATATCCACATACAAAAGAATGAATTTGGACCCATATCTTACACCATACACAAAAGTCAACTCAAAATGGATTAAAGATTTAAATATAAAACCTGAAACTGTAAAATACCTAGAAGAAAATCTAGGGGGAAAGCTTTGTGACATTGGTCTTGGCACTGATTTCATGATATGACACCAAAAGCACAGACAATAAAAGCAGAAATAGGGCTTCCCTGGTGGCGCAGTGGTTGAGAGTCCGCCTGCCGATGCAGGGGACACGGGTTCGTGCCCCGGTCCGGGAAGATCCCACATGCTGCGGAGCGGCTAGGCCCGTGAGCCATGGCCGCTGAGCCTGCGCGTCCGGAGCCTGTGCTCCACAACGGGAGAGGCCACAACAGTGAGAGGCCCGCGTACCGCAAAAAAGAAAAAAAAAAGAAGCAGAAATAGACAAATGGTACCCCATCAAACTAAATGGTGTTAGCATAACAAAGGAAACAATCAACTGAGTGAAAAGTCAACCAACCTATTGAATGGGAGAAAACAAAAGAGGTTAACTTCAAAAAAATATATAAAGAACTTCTATAACTCAATAGAAAAAAACCCCTAAAACCCAATTTTTAAAATGAGCTAAAGACACAAATAAACATTTCTCCAAAGAAGGTATACAAATGGCCAACATGTATATGAAAAGGTGCTCAACATCACTAATCATTAGGGTAATGCAAATCAAAATTGAAATGAGATATTATTTTATACCTGTGAAGATGGCTATTATAAAAAAAAACGAAGATAAGTGTTGGCAAGAATGTGGAATGATTGGAACCCTTGTACACTGTTGCAGCTGCTATGGAAAACATATGGAGTTTCCTCAGAAAATTAGAAATAGAACTACCATATGATCCAGCAATCCCACTTCTGGGTATTTATCCAAACGAATTGAAATCAGTATCTTTAAAAGATATTAGCACGCCAATGTTCATTGAAGCATTATTCACAATAGCCAAGATATGGAAGCAACCTAAATGTCCAACAAATGAATGAAGAAAGAAAACACAGTATATACATACAATGGAATATTATTCAACTTAAAAAAAGAAGGAAATCCTGCAATATGCAAGAACATGGATGAAGCTTGAAGATATTATGCTAAATGAACTAAGCCAGTCACAGAAGGACAAATATTGCATGATTCCACTTGTATGAGGTATCTAAAATAGTCAAACTCATAGAATCAGAGCGTATAATGGTAGTTACCAGTAGCTGAGTGGCAGGGGAAATGGAAAATTGCTAATCGACAAGCACAAAGTTTGAACTATGCAAGATGAATAAATGCTAGAGATCTGTTGTACAACATCATGCCTATAGTTAACAATACTGTATTGTACACTTACAAATTTGTTAAGAAGGTAGAGCTCATGTTAAGTGTTATTACCACAATAAAATTAAGTTTTTAAAACAGAAGCGCAGAGACATGCAAAGCCATAGCATGTTTGAGGAATTTGAGAAGTTTGGTATGAATGAAGTAAAGGATACTTGGGGGAAGTGGCAAGAGATGAAGATGCAGTAATTTGGTCCAGATTTTCTGTGTATTTATCTGCCCTCCTTTCTGGTTGCGATTTTTTTGAGGAACAAAACTGTTTCTTATCAAGTCCTGAAATCCTAGGGCCTAGGATACTGCCAAGTACACAGAATTGTTTGAATGAATTGGATGAATAAGGAGAGAGGCTGTCAATACTGTTTGATTGATTCATTCATTCCAATATGTATTGAATACTTCAATTAGACTCCAGACTGAAGCAAAATTAAGATCCTACTTATTCTTTTATACAACAACAGCAGTAAGACTTGTTTCAAACACAGATTAGTTCTTTTTTGCAGGCTTTTCCTTTATAGTCATTGTTTTCTCGAGGAGTAGATTCTAGCTTTCTCCTCAGTAGTCAGTTTGATTTCAGCCCAGGTACCTCTCTAAAGGAGTTAATCACTTGTCAACACCCTATACTGATACTCCTGAGGTGGAATTGTTATAAAGGAAGTGTGGATCTATAAAGATGCATTAGCATATTACAGGAATCTCTGTTTTCTCCCGTGTGTTTAATTTCACAGCCAACAACGGATTGTTTATCATACATTCTTGAAAAACTAGTTCAAATGAGGCTCAAACATTAGGAATACAGAAAGCATAACTCCAGAACATTAATGATACAGTATAGCAAAATTAATGGTGTAGGGGAAAGGAGAGAGGGTAATATTTTTGGACGTGTAAATGGAGGTTTACTGTATTTATGTAGTTCTATATTTAGGGGATGCTAAATCACAATCTCATCATTGGTTAATTAGAAAGTAATTAAAATTGTAGCACAGTGATTGGATAAATAGTTAATGAAGGCTAAATGAATGAATAAAAGAAATCTGGTGAAATTACTGTGTACATTTGGGGAAAAGCAAAGATACACGTTATTCATACAGCATATCAGTCTTAAAGGATAACCAATATCCTTCTAGTATTAGTTGATAAAATTAATTCTCCAAAGACCAAAAGAGTTTTAGCTCTCATTCTCCCTTAAAAGCATCCTACATGGAAATGCAGATTTATCTGACTGCTACTTCAACTTTCACTCACTTACAGCATGTGAAATTTTGCTGCACTTTGTTTACAACTTATTTACTGGCGTCTTAAGAATCTATTAAAGTAAATTAGTGTGTGTAGTAACCGTTCCTACTGAAAGAGCTGGCTCAGCCTAGGCCCCTGACCAGATCCAACTGACTAGCTAGTTGTCAAAACCAGTGGAGTGGTTTCTACAGGGAGAACTGTGCTTGCTTTTGATAATTACCTCAGCTTTATGAAATCAATCAGCCTGAAGGGAAGACCTCATTACAGATCTGACAAGATAGACTCCAATTTCAATACCAGAACAACTCTCTGCCCTCAGGCTCTGAAATCTGCAATTATTTATTTTATTTAGACAGAGACACCCATAATATGGTACCTCTGGGCACGTTCTCAGGCAAGTATTAAACAGATAACCTAACGGTCAGTATGTTAGCAACCTGCCCCTTTCCTGTCACTCAAGTAGAAAATTGGTCAACAGGAATTGCAGCATGGCCTAGAGCCAGCTCAAAGTGGGCACTGATGAATCACCATCTTTCTAATCCTCCACCCCCAAAGATGTGGAGAGAAGGGTAGTTGCTATAACCGTTCCCAGGGCTAAAGTAGAGGAAAATAAGACTTTCTCTGAAGACTGCCAGACTTTATCCTAAGGAAAATGACAGATCGCCTGTCTACCATCTGTCACTTTGAACTGTTCTATCAAATCAACATTTTTTGAACTTTGTTTTCATTGAGGAATGTGATTTCTCTGTGTTTCCCAAGCCTTAAGTTGAACAGGGGAAAAGAGTCCTGAAGCATTCTTGTTGAAGTTAGAAATACGTATTTTGCTTTCCTGCTCACGGAACTCAAATACCTTAACAGATTTAGTTCAGACTTCTCTCAAATAATTCACCTTTACCAGGCCTGGGAGATATCAGCCTCCTAGGAAAAACACAGGGAACATTCTGAGCATAGGAAAATATGGATTTAGAGAGAAATGGACCTTCTGTACTCCAGCTCAAGTGTCACTGTTAGCAGTGTTCTAATAATACAGCAACCAGCTGAAAGTGAGCACTGATTAAAGCTTTGGGAGGAGGCATTTAAGTTGTAAGGGGAAAATATGGTTCTTTCATGTTGGAAAGTTCAAGGTGGTGACAAATATGGTCTCCTTTGCTAAAAATAGTACAAGCAAAGAGCAGTCACTGACTACTCCCAGCATTATTTACTAATGTTTTACCTTGATGGCTGTGTATTATCTGAAAAACAGGACTATAAAATGAATGCAAAGCTAACATCTTCTAAGCCATAAATAGGATATAGTGTGGGGGCCTAAGGAGCCACACTATTCAAATTTTCTTAATCCATTTTTGGACAAATACATATAAATCCCCAACTGAGTTAGAAGAAGGGAGCTAACACTTATTTAGTGTCTGATATATGATAGACCTTAGACATACATTCTCTCATTTAATTTTCTTCACTTCCCTATAAGGGGTGTCATTATCATCCCCATTCTGCAGTACAGAAACAATCTCAGAGAAACCAAGTGACTTGTTTTATACGCCTTGTAAGTGGCACACCTAGTAAGTGGCAGATATGGGTTTGAATCCAGGTCTGACTCTAGAGCAACTTATAAGATTTTCTGTGATGATGGAAATACTTTATACTGTGCTGTCCAATACAGTAGCCACTAGCCATATGTGGCTACCGAGCACTTGAAATGTAGCTAGTGCAACTGAGGGACTGAACTTTTTATTTTATTTTAATTCATTTAAACTTAGATTTAAATGGCTTCATCTGTCTAATGGCTACTGTGTTGGATGGTACATCTCTAGGGATTGCCTTTTCTTGACTGTAGTTTGTAAAGCAGGAATCTGTAACCTGGTGTCTGTAGACGTATTAGGAGAAGATCCATATATGGGATTTCTTTTATAGTGTTTTCTTATAGAAAGGTCTTAGTCAGTAGAAGGACTGCTTCGCTTCTTGGAAAGGGATAGTGAAGTTATGCAGAGTCATAGTCAGGGGTACAGTGAATGTATGATAGTCTACCACCACTCACCAAAGAGTCTTTGGGGATCCTAGGATAGAGGGGATACCAGGAATGCTGAAGGAACCCCCCAAACCATATTTCCTTCTCCCTTCATAACAGCCCCAGCAGCAGGTTGGTTGGCATCTGGGATGGGAAACACAACTATTATACCCAAAGTTGTAGCTGAGTTCAGTTCTATACACATGCCTGGAGTGCTTATAATATTGTACAAGGCACCATGCCAGGCATCTTGGAGGAGGAGAGATTTTTTAAATGACTGGGACATAAAGCCTGTCCTCAGGGAGTTTACAACTTAGTGGTGATGGGCTAAGTCAGGAGGGAAGGGAGAATAAGACAAATACTCAAAGAACTATAACACAAGGCATGCTCTGAAAGGCATAGGAAAAGTACAGATTAAGATCTGAGGAAGGCCAGAATGGTGTTTATTAGTAATAGTGCTTATTAGCTGTGTGACCCTGGGAAATTTAAATTCTATAAATTTACCTTTCTTTGTTATAAATGGGGCAAATAACTAGAAAATAAAATAGTGGGATAATGAATATAAGGCAGGACACATTCTGAACAGTCAATGAATGGTAGTTCCCCTGGTGGCCCTGCTCCACTGCTGTGTATGTATTGGGTTGGGTGGAGGTGGATAAGGGAAGGCATCATGAAGGAAATAACATCTGAGATAAACCCTAAAGGAAAGATAGTCTTTTGAAGGCTGGAAATCAAGAATTAAGTGGAGGAACAGCGTGAGCCAAAGCTGTGGAAGTAGGAAAGTACTGGAATGATTCAATGAATGCTAGGTAGTCCTATTTTGCTAGAGTGTCAGCTTTTTTTTACCTAAAGTACGATTCCCCACACCAGCAGGGTCAGCATCACCTGGGAACTTATTAGAAAAGCAGAACACAACCCAGACTTATTGACTCAAAATCTGCATTTTAACAAGATTCCCGGGGAACATGTGTGCACATTAAAGTTCAGGAAGTATTGAAGTAGAGCACAAGCTGGAGCATAGTAGGAGACAAGGCTCAGAATGGTGGGACCTTATTAGGAAGGGCTTGAATGCCTGACCAAGTAGTTTGGGAAGTCATTAAAAGTTGCTGTAGGATCACTGTCAATGAAAATCCACCTGTGACCTGTATCACACCTTGAAAAAGGTGACTTAAGCATCATTTTGGCTCTGAAAATTCTTATGCTCACCACCATTCAAGCAAGCTCCTTAGTAAAAGAAGACTTTGGCCCTTTTCTTTCTGACCACTTCCCCGTTCCCTTCACTCACCCATTAATCTTTTACAGTTACCCTTGCTTCAGCTAAATCAGTTATACAGAATATTGAACCCTCAAAATTGACAAAGTAGGTTTCATTTGTTTGACATCAGCTAAGACCTGGAACTGAGAAATGTTCATTTGTTTTGGCTACTAACCCCTGTGGCTGGAGAGTGATACTGCAGTCCAACTCTTTTTAGAAATTGTAAATATTCTCTCAGAAGTAGCAGGTGGAATTGCTGGGTAGTGAGAACTAAAAATGTGGAGTCAGGGGTTTTCAGGCCAGGACTGAGGAAGGAGGAGGGACTCTCAAGGATGGATAAATCCTACAAAAGCACCTGCCAGCACATCAAGGGCTTGGCTATTATTCTAACCCCTTACTTCAAGAGTTTTGAATTAAAAACTAATTTGGAGACCTTCTTTACCATGGAGTCCCATATCTGATTTTAAACTAAAGTCAATTGGAAAATAGGACTCGGGTTACAGAAATTTGTTTTATACACAAATTAGCTATAAAGTTCCTTTTGCCAAAAACTGACATTCTATTTTTTCAACATGAATGTCTGTCTGGAGATTGCTGCCTTGAATTGAATTTACCAGATTTCTCAGGACCTGACCATTTTCTTTTAAAGAGAACTAATCCAGAGTAGAATTGTGTTTCTTTGTGCTAAGGTTGAACCACCTTAAGTCTGTGGGCTGCAGCTGCAAATAAGAAGTGACAGGGACCCACAGGGTCATGTTTTGGTGCTGTAACCTGGGGCAATCATTAAACGTGTTAGATTGCATCATGAAGGTTAGTCCTAATTTGACCTGATAGTAGAAAGCTCTGTAAAGTGAATTGTGGCAGTAACTATTACAGCAGCTGGGCACAAAGAGATCATTGACCTTTCACAAGAATCATGAAAATTCTTCAGTGTTTTCCTCAAAGCCCAGGAATCATTTGTATCTGTATGGCAGGCATCATTGCATGTGAACTCCTTGACCTGCAGATTGGAGGATTCATTGGGAACCACACTTCATTCTGAGATGTTTAATCCCCTGGTTCCATTGGTTAATAAATGTCATTCTCCAACGACCCCATCCTCACCCTTCCCCAATATGCATACTTTCTACAGTGGCCTCATGTGGTTTATAAAGTCAGAGAATCTGTATTTTGACATGACATGAAATAACAGCTGGTCAGCTGTCTAAACCAGTCAACCTGGTTTTAGACGAGGTTACATTACCACATGGACTTTAATTGTGAACATAAGATACAGAAATAGAATTCTATAGCACTAATGTTTATTATCTGTTTTACTTTAACAATTCGTGCTTCCTTTTAGACAAACTGTGTATCTTGTGGGGTTAGGCGATGAGGGGACAAGATGGGAGGAGAAATGAATGAGCAAGGATCAAAGTTTTATTAAATTTATCCTCGGGAATAAAAGGGCAAATAATATGAGGAAATATATAAGACTTTAGAACATTTCTTTATTCTGTTAATTCTTGATGACTCCCTCATTTGTTTTTCTTGCAGTGATTATCAGTAGAGTCCTTAAAAAGTTAGACATCCCATGTGCTCATTTTAGGGACAATAAGCAAGTTAACAATTGAACAAAATGTATCCTACTTTGAGTATCCTACTCAAAATAGAGTAAGTGGTAGTTTTAAAAAAGGTAAGGAAAGCAAGCTGAATCCCTAGGAGCATAGCAAGGAATGGTCCCCAGGCTAAGAATTAACCCCTGGATTTAGGCCTGTCCTGAATTCTATAGATGAGATTTCTAGTTTGCATAGAAGAGTCAACTAAATAGCCTCAGAAGTTTCTTCCTAGGGAATTTCCTGGTGGTCCAGTGGTTAGGACTCCACGCTTTCACTGCTATGGGCTGCATGGCACAGAAAAAAAAAGTTTCTTCCCAATCTAATATTTTCCTAATATCTTCCTTATCTAATAGTTCCATCATGTCTAGTAGAAAAATGGTAGAAATAGCTTCCATAAGAGATTTAAAGGTAAATTCTGTAGTTTGGGTGAGAATTAAAATATCATAATTGCTAATATTTTATATTCAAGTCATAATTGAAATTTCTGCAATAAGAATTCTTGAAATTAAAGTGGTGGTGGTTTTCCTTTTAGAATTTAGGTAGTTTTAATGGGGCTATTTTACTTAAAATAGCACTCCCAATGTGGACCACATATACATGACACAGAAAAGATCCTATAAGTACCTACTGATTTTACTGGTTGATTTAGTGCTGTCTTAAAGGAGGAATGAAACTATACAATAAAAGTAGCTGGGAAGCACTAGTGTCATAGAATTTTGCTATGTCTATAGCTCTTGTTTTCAAGCTACAAATCTTTGGAGACTGTATTGGGTCTTGGATAATATAAAATGTGGATTGGTATTCAATGGATCAGCTTACTGAGTGGGATGTCTCTCTCTCCTTGATATGAGGTCTTTTTCTATAAGAAACAATGCCTGAGATGGTGTGTTGAATTATCAAGATTTTCATATATTTGGATCATTTATGAGGTGGATACACAGAAGGTACTTGAAATCTCGGTTTTATTCAGTTCCAAACAAAAATCTGTACATTAGTACAGGGAGCAAAATACCTAAAGCCCTAAAGTTACCATCTGGGACTAAATAAAAGGGAAGAACAATTATAGCCAAATGTCTATAACTGAATACATTTAATTCATCAGATTTTGTTCCTGGACTCCTTCAACTTTTAGAAAACAGTACAAACAGCAATAAAAAGGTTCAATGATGAAAGTAGGGTATATCCTTGGATAAAGGTAAATTCAGACCAATCTCACATTGTACATCAAAAATTCTAGAAATTAGAAATGGAAATTTGCAGTTAATATTTATTGAGCATCTGCTATATGCCAGATGTGATGCAGAATGTTCTACATATGTGATCTCACTTAATCCTTTTAACAGTCCCATGAGTTAGGTACTGTTATCAGCCTCCTTTTACAGGTCATAGCTCTGAAGCTCTGTAATATCCTCAGTTACCAACTTAATAAGGCAGGAAAATGGACTAATATATTATTCTGTAAAATTATCAAATGCAAAAGAAAAAAATTTCTGATTAGCCATTATTAATCAGAACCTCCTAATCCCTGAGCATTCCTTTTGATCAAGATTTTACCATCCTGCAGTATAGTACTCAAATGTTGGAAATGCATTTGAAATCTAATTATTTTAAGTAATGTTGATATAATCAGCATCAGAACTTTTGTCATTAATTCTTTATTCTAACTACATGAGTTAATAGAATGCGTCACCTACTTCCTCCCTATTGAGAATTAATTCATTCAGCACTCACTATGTGCCAGGCATGGTGCTAGGCACCAGGAATACAGTTGTGGGAGAGAGAGAGAGAGAGGTCCTCCTTAGAAGAGCTGCTTACAAACTTCAAACTTATAGGGGAAAAGTTTGTTTTAATTCACTTAGAATATATATTTTTCTGCTTATCTTTACAACAGCTCTGTGCAGTGTTATCATCCCCCTTTTACACATTATGAAACTAAGACTAAGGGCGATTACATGAATTGCCAGAAGCTACCCAGATAGTAAAGGACAGATCCAGGATTAGAACCCTGATCTGTAAGGCTTCGAAGCACATATTGTTTCCACTATACTATTCCATCTTCCGTGGAACTTGTTTTGGTCAGTCTGATATTGCCGAAAGAAATACCAAGAAAAGTTTTGGAATAGTACACTAATCACATTTGACTCTGTGACTACTCAGGTGCAAGAAACATCTTCATTTGCAAGTTATATAAAAATCTAGTCTTCTTTGAAAATAGTCTTGGTCATGATCTGAATGTTTTCTAATACATAGTGATCAGTGTTTGTTTCTTTAGTTCTAGTCATGGTAGGGATTTAATAGGACATGGATATGATACGGTGAATGGTTGACTTAAGATACAGAAGCAAGTTTTCATTCTTTCACTTACTCACTCAGATGATGTAAAGGAAAAATGTTTGACAGGTCCCAGAAGACATTTAATGGAGGTGTTTCAAGTGGAATCTGATTGCAGAAGAAATGGTATTTGTTACATGGGCTGAAAACAGCATAGGGATATTTTTTATTAAAAACAAGAATGTAGGGCTTCCCTGGTGGTGCAGTGGTTGAGAGTCCGCCTGCCGATGCAGGGGACACGGGTTCGTGCCCCGGTCCAGGAAGATCCCACATGCCGCGGAGCGGCTAGGCCCGTGAGCCATGGCCGCTGAGCCTGCGCGTCTGGAGCCTGTGCTCCAGAACGGGAGAGGCCACAACAGTGAGAGGCCCGCATACCACAAAAAAAAAAAACAAAAAAAACCCCAAGAATGTAAAGCCATTTTGTTAGAACCTTAGCATTCATTTTACTGAAACTTGATTGACCTTTAGCTGACTGGATTCCAAATTTTCATTGACATTTTACAAACATTACCTTAAGAATTGTACAGCTGCGGGCCATAGAAAAATTGAGGGTTAAAGAGTGAGCCATAGCAAGTCAACTTGATTCCTCTTTTGATAGGATTAGAGGACCAGTAGTAGATAAAAGGCTTAGGAGAGATCACCTAACTTTGGACTTTAACAAAGCTTTTCATTCCACATTTCATGAAGTTTTTTTTTTAAACATCTTTATTGGAGTATAATTGCTTTACAATGGTGTGTTAGTTTCTGCTCTATAACAAAGTGAATCAGCTATACATATACATATATCCCCATATCTCTTCCCTCTTGCGTCTCCCTCCCACCCTCCCTATCCCACCCTTCTAGGTGGTCACAAAGCACCCAGCTGATCTCCCTGTGTTATGTGGCTGCTTCCCACTAGCTATCTATTTTACATTTGGCAGTATATATTAGTCCATGCCACTCTCTCATTTCGTCCCAGCTTACCCTTTCCCCTCCCCATGTCCTCAAGTCCATTCTCTACATCTGCGTCTTTATTCCTGTCCTGCCCCTAGGTTCTTCAGAACTTTTTTTTTTCAAGATTCCATATATATGTGTTAGCATACGGTATTTGTTTTTCTTTCTGACTTACTTCACTCTGTATGACAGTCTCTAGGTCCATCCATCTCACTACAAATAACTCAATTTAGTTTCTTTTTATGGCTGAGTAATATTTCATTGTATATATGTGCCACATCTTCTTTATCCATTCATCGGTCGATGGACGCTTAGGTTGCTTCCATGTCCTGGCTATTGTAAATAGAGCTGCAATGAACATTGTGGTACATGACTCTTTTTGAATCATGGTTTTCTCAGGGTATATGCCCAGTAGTGGGATTGCTGGGTCATATGGTATTCATGAAGTTTTAATTGAAACACTTGAAATTCCAGATGCTGCTGCCAGGGGAGTAAGAAACTATCTCTGCTTATCCTTGGATGAAACCTATAGGACTTGGATAACAGAAAATGTCTTTTGCCATTTTATATGGTGCAGCAGCTACTAGTAAAGTGACCATGCTCTGGGATCATTTGAAGAAGATGGGATTAACCCTACTCAAACTTGGGTTGTACTTCCCCATCACTCCAATTACTAAGTAACCCCCTTGCATGTTTTATATCTTTTTTTTTCCTTTTCTGGTTTGCTATGGAGTTATGGTTTTCTTTTTTGGAAGCCAACCTCTATATTATCAGTGGAAGTGACTTTGACACCAGGGTAGTCTAATGATTACATATGCATCAATTCAACAACCCTTGCAATGAAAGAATGGGAAAAATGTCAGGAGATAATCTAAAAAAGCTTTTCAAAGGAAGAGTGGGTCCATCCATAGCCACATTTAAAGAGGGCCCTATCTCTTTAAGGGAGGAGGAGGTAGAAGATAATTGATAGCTTGTGGTCAAAAATGTTAATTTCCGAGAAACAGGAGGGATCTTACAAATGACAGAGTCATGGTCTTATAAGAGCCTATATTTTAATTTTGTATTTATCAACAAGATCTGTAAAAAAGTGCAGAGGGCAACTGGCTTTAAGGAATTCACCTGTTACTCCTGGGCTCTTAAGATTTAGAGAGTTTTCCTCTAGTGGCTCATATAATAAAATCTGGAGACATCCCAGTCCTTAATGGAGTCTGGATTTTGGCTTTCTTTTTCTTCTTTAGGGTTGAACCAGCTGCCCTTTGACCCTGCCAACAACAACGAGCCCCTGCAGTTTGGCAGTACCAGTGGCCCTCTGGTCACAGAAAGCCTCATTGAGAATGGAGGGGAGTCAAGCAAGAAAAGAAAGAGAACAAATGCTCCTTCAGGTAAGCTAGACAATAATCCATTCTCTTAGGCCAGTGCCACTGAGTCAACATTGTCCCAGAAACTAGTATGTAGTGGACACTGTGCTATGATTTGTACGAGCTACAGAAATGAGAAAGAGTCCCCTGCCCTCAAGGAACTCATGGTAGAATAGAGGGCAGAAAAAGCACATACTTGAATAACTCTAATAATAAGATAGAGTATCATCAGTGCTGTGGTAAATGTGTAAAAGGGAAAAAAAACTATGGGAGCCCAAACAGGGAAAGAGTTTAATTCAGCTTTAGGCATCATGGAACACTTCACAGCAGAAGTGGCATTTGTAGCTGGCCCTTGAATGGGTAGACTTAAGACAAGAAGAGATGAGTAAAGAACATTTGGTTTAGGTATAAGGAATTACATGAGTGAATGATGTCACTATACATCTTTCTTTGTATATACAAGTGGTGGCTACCCTCACTTGTACTCCTAATGTGGATAACTGCATACATTTGCATGTCCCCACCCCACCCCTGTTTCCCCCAGTACACACTATGCCCACATGTGTTCTATGCCCTCATAGCTCTCTTAGAACAGCTGATGAACAGATTGTCCTAAATCCTGTATAACAGCCAACTGAATTTCTAGCCTCCCCTGCAATTCCCCCATCCTTCGTGCTCCGTTGGCCCATTCTCATGTTAAATTTCTCCAGAGTGAGTGGGGAAACAATGGGAGACCAGATCTTAACTGATCACTTAATATTTTAAAATTTCATCTCTTTGTTACTTGGCTATTCATTTGAAAATAGTATCCGTAGTCTATAGAGACTGATCTGAGATTTTAAGATGGGCCTAATAGACATGTTCATGGGGTTTTTGGTTTTGTTTTGTTCTGTTTTTTACTATTACTTTTACATTCAGCTTATAAAATGGAGCATGTTTACAAACATACAACATCATACCTGACTCTTAGATCATAGGTCTTTCTGCTTATGAATCAAGATATTTATTAAATACAAGTTTGGAAAACAAAAATACAGTAAGGCATTAGCTATCTGGAGCCCTCAAGAAAAGTATGATTTTTAGAGAGCTGTATTTTCTGGAGCATTGGAAAGGCATAGTATACAGCCAAGGAACTGGACTGAGTTGTAGTTGTAGTCCCACCTCTCTCTCTGTGGCCTAGGGTGTGTTCCTTAACCTCTCTGACTTTCACTTCAACTGTAAAGTTAGAAATGGTACTAAAACTTCCTAGGATTATTAGTAGAGTTAAATGAAATTATGTAGGTAAAGGGCTTAGCTTGATATCTGCACACACTTCATCACTTAAAAAATCAGTTAATAAATGTTGCTATTTTATTGTTATTATTATTATATGATAATATTATGAACTTCATTGTTTTAAGCATCAATGCACTTCACATTTTTAGGTTAACCATTATGAATACAAATTGTGTGTGTGTGTGTATGTGTGTTTGTAAACTTATCTGTCTTTTTAAGGCATATATTCAACATAATCTAAACTTTGCTTGATCATTTAAAGGGAAAATTTTAGTCATTAGTCATTGTACTGCTCTATAATATTCTATTATAGTTTTCTGGGTTTACTAAGGAATATAGGCCTTTTAACTCTAAATTGTCCTAGACTATGGTGGCTTTTTAGTTATTACAGCCACATTTTATCCACGTCCTGTCTCCTTTCTGCAGTCTGCAGTCATTTCTAGTTTCTCTCAGTGTCCCTTCATTTAACAACCCTTTTTCTCCTTCTTCTTAGTTACAAACTTTAAAAAACAAACAAGCAAGATCTCCAAGTTGGTGTGTCAACTTAGTATGTTAAGTAAGAGTTAAATCAGCTGTGAGAGAACCTGCTCTGGAGAGATATACAGGATTTAGGCATCAACTTTAAGACATCTATTTTGGCTGCTCTGAGGCCTTTTTTGATCACTTATTAGTTTTTCCACTGTGTTCATGGTAAGTGATGTGCTGGTTTAGAGTAATACCTCCTGAACATTGGTTAACTCATGAGGGTGGAGAAAGGGGGTATGTATAAATCTGAATTGTGAACCAACTATAAAGAATTGCAATTTTATTTCTAATGAGCATATTCAGTGAGAGCAAAGTAACTGTTGCAGATATAGGATTTTAGCAGTAGATTATGTTCATCTATAATTAGCAGAATCAATTTGCATTCAAATAATGAATATGCCTAAGTTCTTAAAAAACAGCATGTTCTTAAAGATAGGTGAACTAGGCCCCTGGCAGGCTAAATTAGCTCCCTTTTAATCTTTTCAACACTATTTGCTTAGTGAACCGTTTCTTTGTAAGTAGTACAAAGGTAACTCCAGCCCAGGTTAAATTACCACAAATTCCAAATTAGTGTAGTCCAGATTAATGAGATTTTACTACACAGGGAGTCTCATAATTGTTCAGCTGACAATCTTATGGTATTATAAATGGGCAGATTGTTTTATAAAGGTATTTTTTTCCTATGCAGTTCTAGACAAAAGGAAGAGGGAAGATATTTTGTGAGTAGGAACTTCCTTCTTCCTTTATCACATTCCCTGCCTCTTGGTAAGGAGGAAAGCTAGGGTTAGAAGTCCTTACAGGAGCTACCAGCCATTTCAGTTGTAAGTTGAGATACTCATCCAGCCATTACATCATTCAACCCTGTGACCCCTTTGAATCTAAACCATCTCTCTCCCTCTTCTGTCACTACAAATGATGGAAGGGTCTGTGCCTGCAGCTCCAGTTGCTTTACATTCTATTCTTCTTCCTTTCTCACCCCTCCTTTCTCACCTTTTTCTACAAACTGCCTCTCTCCTTTTATACAAGAATTGATCTCTTAAAGGTCACCAGCGACCTCCAAATTGTCACAGTTAGTGGCCTTATGACAGGTCTCAACTACCTTGACCTGTTTGCTTTATTTCATGCTGTTAACAACCTCCCCTTGCTTGAATTCTTTCTACTTCTTCTTTCTTTGGCAATACACTTTGCAGATTCCTCTTCCTTTTCTGACTCCTTCAAGCATTCTATCTCCTTTTCTTCCTACCTCCACTTTAAGTGAGGGTATTATTATCCACATTTATAGGTGAAAAAATAAAGGATAAATAAACTTACCCAAGGGTGAACATTTAGCAAGTGGTTTAACTAGGCATCCAACTCCAAAGCCTTTCTCTAACTACTCTCCCAGAATTACTATGTCTGTAGATGTTAGGAATCTGGACCCATTATTAAAATGCATATTAAGCATTGCTGGCACACTAGGGAAAGCTGTGTTTGTGTGAGAATAAGGCAAGCAGAGCTTGGATTTGATCATCTCTAGGATCCCTTCAAACTCTGAGATCCCATGGTTCCTTCTTTGCAGCTTTCTTTTCTGCTTCTCTCAACAAGTCTTCTATTTCAGCCAAGGTTGTCTGCTACCTCTCTCCAAATAGGCACTGGGCCTGCCTACTTCAGGACCTTGCTCATGCCATTTCCTTTGCCTAGCATGCTTGTCCTCTTCTTTCATGTGTCAAAATCCTATCTAATTGACAGCACCTAGTACAAGTCCTACCTTCTCCAGGAAGCCTTCTGGATCATCCCAGTTAGAACTGTTCACTTGTACCTCTGAAACCCCTTGGTTGTTATATTCATATGAATCACTTGACACTGATTATAGACCACCTTGAACTATTGGCTATCTGTTCATAGTAATATGTCTTAACCTTTCAACTTAGTCATCAGCCCCTGATTGGAAGGGCCCCTGATTCATGTCTTTTGGCAGAGATACGGTGTCTTGCATACAATAGATGTTCAAGAAATATGTGTTGATTGATCACATATCTGGCTGAAGAATTGCTTTCCCTTTGCCTTAATATTCTCTATTATTCTCTTGTCACTCCCAGGGTGGAGCTGTGCACAAACTGGGCACTCGGTATCTAATGTTGATCAACTGACTGCCTCACTTGTCCCTAAAGGTCAGACTCCAGACATTTGTGAGATTATATCCCTAGAGCAACCACACATCGAATCTGGGTGCTTGTGAAACCTGGCCCTAATGGAATCTCTTCTTCTTAACTAGATGAAATTTCATGAGTGTCCAAGGGAAACTGATAGGTGGAATTGGGTGTCCTGTCCCAACTCCTCTGTGAAGTAGATCCGTAACCTGGATTAGATATTACTGCAATATTTGGCCATAAACTCTTGCTATGTGGATCTGGCTGCTTTGCAGCTTTTATCTTAAGGTGAGCTCAGAATTCTTCAATGTGTTTGCTCTCAAATTTCACCTTTTCCCCATGGAAATGTTTCCTTGGTGATGCTGCAGCTGCACAAATTGTTTAAGATTGTGGTTAGTCCACTTATTCACATGATGCTCTATGGCCAAAGAGTAGAAGATTTTTAAACCCTTATCAAATCATAGTGCCAAGTTTCTGTCCAGAAGATACGAACTGTCTCCTGGTTTGAGATCCACCTGGATTTGTAGAAACAGATACCAACCCTCTTCTCAAATACTTCCACTAAAGTGGAAGAATCCATGAGTCAGCAAGGCCAACCAGATGATGACTAAAACCAAATGGACTGTTTTAAGCACCAACATCACGGTACACTGGCATTCTAAGAAGGTGCCAGCTCATTGGAAGAGTGGGCAACTAACCTGGGGATAATTATAATACCAGAATGATCATCCAGATGTGGACATAGTCCTATTTCTATTGTCTTCTCTCATAGCTCTGCATTGAAAGATAGGTTTGCGTTTAATCATGTGATGCCTAATACTAAGCAGTTTTGCCAAAGTTCATGTGAATAATGAATAGCTCAGTATGAAAAGAGGGATCTTCAACCATTTTCCATTTGCAATAATGATTGAACCCCAAGAGTTCAAGTTCTCCAGGAAGACCCTTCAATTCAATAATAATTTGCATCACTATTGTGATTCTTTCTTTCTCTTAACATATTTTCATATTCATTTCATTTTACAGATGAGGTACTAATAACCAGAGAGGAGAAATAACTTTGACTGAGGTGGAATAGCATCACCAGAAATGTTAGGATATGATAAGGACCTCCAGGTAATATCTAAACTTGATCATAGGCCCCTAACTCAGTTCTCAAGGTTTCTTTTAGAATTTCTGGAAGTCAGAATGAGACGATAATATGAAAGACAGTGAACAGTCTCAGCACTGCCAAGACTAAATTAACAAGAGGAAGTAGGCCTGCAAAGCAGCAAGGAGAGGTTCAGTCAGACATAAGGGAGAACTGTATTAGAATGAGTTATCAGGAGAAGTTGTTTAAGCCTGCTTGGAAAAGAAATATAAAAATGAGATGAACACTCATCTGCCTGGGAGTACTTTTGTTTCCTTTCTTACCTAGAAGAAGGGCAATGAACCAGGAAACTTTTTTATGACACTTACAGCCCTTTGATTTACCTTAGACTCACAGGGCTGAGACTTTTATCTCACGTGTACTTTGAAGTCCACAAATGAAAGCATTGATTGTTTTTAAAGAGAGAAAAGGCCACCGTTTTATATCTTGGTGTGTGGTATTTCTAGCATGTCAGCTGAATTATTATATTGCCAAAGGCAAGAAGAGCCTATTGTTCCTTCAGATGGAATTAAATAAGAAAATGAGTAGACTAATAGCCCTACTCAGTTTCTTTAGTCCTTTGGACATTTTTATCTGATTACAGTTTCAAAAAAATAAAACCTTATCTTGATAATGAGACGATCAAAAAAGTAAGCTGACTTCTTTCTTTCTCAGTTCTGATAGAAACTCAGTGTGAAATTTTTCATCTTAAAGGACTGTCAGGGGGAGGGGAGATTGAGGGTGAAATGGAAGAGGCAACATAGAAAAATGCAAATATGTCTCTCTTAAGTTGCTCCAACAATTGGAATAGCTTTGGAATGATTTTGTGACTTCATTGTACCTCATAAGTTCTTCTCTCACAGACATTAAGTGTGAGTCAGCCTCATGTGTTGGTAATATAGAGGCAAGTGGAAGCTGTTGAATCATAGTATTTTAGAGTTGGAGGCAATCTTGTCTAACTCCATCATTTTCACAAATGAAGAAACTGAAAGCCAGAGAAGGGACTTTTCTAAAGTCACATGATTAATTAGTAGCAAATCTAGAACTGATTATTACCAGATCTTTATAATCATTTCAAGTTGGCTAGGACTGTGGCATGTGATTGATTCATTTGTATTGCAGAAAGTATATCTATAACCTAGAGGAGCTGGCTTCCCCCATGCTGGTAGTATTACGTGATCTATAGCAAGCTAACCCAGTGGTGTATGAGGTCCCATATCTGTTCTGTCTGCCACACAGGGGAGGGCCCTTTGATCTCAAACTAGAAAAGGAGTTTGAGTCTGGGAAACACCTATGAGGGAATTGCTTTTATAGAGCTGAACTCCAGCAGCTCAGCAAATCACAGAAGAAACTCTTTGTGACACCTGCTTACTTGGCAGGGGACAGTTTGTGTCCCCCATCCAAGCCCACCCTAAGGCCACTCCATCCAAATAGGAAAAAATTTTATAATCATGTTTTATCTGTTATTTAAACTTTGTTGGATAATTTTGTCTAGAGGATCTTTTTTTTAACATCTTTATTGGGGTATAATTGCTTTACAATGGTGTGTTAGTTTCTGCTTTATAACAAAGTGGATCAGTTATACATATACATAGGTCCCATATCTCTTCCCTCTTGCGTCTCCCTCCCTCCCACCCTCCCTATCCCACCCCTCCAGGCGGTCACAAAGCACCGAGCTGATCTCCCTGTGCTATGCAGCTGCTTCCCACTAGCTATCTACCTTACGTTTGGTACTGTATATATGTCCATGCCATTCTCTCACTTTGTCCCAGCTTACCCTTCCCCCTCCTGGTATCCTCAAGTCCATTCTCTAGTAGGTCTGCGTCTTTATTTTGAAGGTTGAATAAAAGCTCTGCGCACTTCATAAGAGAGAAAGGGTCATGTCAACTTGAGGACATTCTGACCCAAGAGCCAGAATGCAGAGGTTAAGTCAGGAATGAGCACTTACTTTTATTCTAATCTTACAACTCAGATAAGTCGATGCTCCTGCTGTGCCAAGGAGTAAGCAGGGGTGGAGAGAAAGCCCAGAGAAGTTTCCGTTAGTACTCTTTGTCCTGTCTCACAAGTAGAATGGATGTTCCCTCCTCCCCATGGAATGGTGCCAAGTGTGAAGAGAACCCCCACCATCCTAACATTGCTGTTTATTTGCAGATAAATATGACTTTGGATTTTTCTATCCTTAGAATTTTTTTTAACCAGGGGAAACTAGCAATGATGGTCCATTGAGGGTACAAATAAATAGGGTTGTTCTAGAACCATGTGTTACGTTTAGATTTTTACTTCTCCATGTATAAAGTCAAGACAAGTTCCAGATGGAACTCAATTTTATATCATCTGATTTTGCCTCAGAGTAGTACTTTACAGTGAGGAGATTTCATTTTCATGAACTTCAAACACAGACACCTTTGCTGCCATTTTAGCATTGTCATTCCACATGTGATTGCAAACTCTACAAGTATTCCTTTCTCTTCCATGACACCAGAGTATAATAATTAAAATACTTTATTACTACCTCTACTAGTGTGCCAGACACTTTTCTAAGTATTTCAAATGTGTTAACTTATTCGACTTTCATGGCAACTCTGTGATTATCCTCATTTTACTGGTAAGGAAACTTAAGTACAGAGAAGTTAAGTAATTTGTCCAAATAGTAAGTAGAGGAGATAAGATCCAAACCCAGGCAGGATAGCTCTAAAATTATTGTCAAAAATCAGTTGAATCAGAATGGAAATTGAGGAAGATCCGGGCATCAGTGTTCTTTAAAAGCACTGCAAATGATTCCGATATGCAGTCAGGCTTAAGGACCAGCTCAGCTACCCACACTGCATCAGAGCAACTAGGTGTACCTAGACCACTGTGGTTTAGAATGTTGGACATTCGTAGTGCAGTAGTCCCCCCTTTTCCATAGGGTGTATGTTCCAAGATCCCCCAATGGATGCCTGAAACTGTGGATAGTAGCAATCCCCATATATACTATGTTTTTTCCCTATACATGCATACTTATGATAAAGTTTAATTTATAAATTAGGCACAGTAAGAGAATATCCGAACTGCCAGAATCACTATTGCACTTTGCGGCCATTATTAAGTAAGATAAGGGTTACTTGAACACAAACACTGCTGATACCATGACAGTTGACCTGATAACCTAGGCAGCTGAGTAACTTACAGGTGGGATGCACTGGACAAAGGGATGATTCGTGTCCCAGGTTGGATAGAGCAGGACAGTGTGAAGTTTCATCACGCTACTCAGAACAGCATGCAATTTAAAACTTATGAATTGTTTATTTCTGGAATATTCCATTGAATATTTTTTGGACTGCGGTTGACCTCGGATAACTGACACCACAGAAAGCAAAACCGTGGATACTGTATTCTATGATAAAGTATGTCTAGAGTCTTCTGTTAAGAACTAAAGTGACCAGAAGGTGACAAATAAAGTGGTTGTGTATATGTTGACCACTCTAGCTATTTCAACACAGAAAGAAGTGACTGCCTAATTTGCAATTTTCTCTTTCTTTGCTCTGTTTCCTGATATCAATTTACTATCTATTGAAATAAAAATCTGTAACGTTGAAATTCCCTCTTGTAAGGGGTTGGGAGGCAGTCTTGGTTTTTTTTTCCAATCTCAATTTCCTTGAAAATGTGAGCTATTCACTTTAAGCCATGCAGGTTGTAGTATTTCTATTGAGCAATTCCTTGTGTAATAGAATTAACTTTAAAATATTTTGCTTCTCCTACATTTGAATTTTAAGCAAAAGCAACTTTCACATGCAAGCTGTTTTATGGAATGTGCTGAGTGAGGGTTGATGAGAGTGGCACAGAAAGCCATTAGATGTGTCCAACTGCTCAAATGGAATGTGCTATTTTGCAGGGGAGACAGGTTTCAGCAAGTGGCATTCCCTAGCTACAGTCCCTTTCTTCTGAATATTTGATTCAATAACAACAATACAGGAGCAGCAGCTTTTATTAAATATTGATTGTATGCCAACCACTATAACCAAGTGTTTTACATATATAAACTCAAGCAAATTTCATAACAAATCTATAAAATAGATACCATTTTCTTTGTTTATAGACAGCAAAACCGAAGCTTAGAAAACTTATGAAACTTTCCCAGGCTACAGCTAGTATATAGTAGAACAGGACTTAAAAAGAGGGAGGCAGGATACAATGGTTGTTAAGAGCACGTGCTCAGAACCCTGGCTCTGACCTTAGGCAAGTTATTGAAGCACAGTTATTGAAGTATTGAGCCTCAGTTTCCTCACCTATAATATAGAAATAATAATACCAAGTGTAGGGCTTCCCTGGTGGTGCAGTGGTTGAGAGTACGCCTGCCGATGCAGGGGACACGGGTTCGTGCCCCAGTCCGGGAAGATCCCACATGCTGCAGAGTGGCTGGGCCCGTGAGCCATGGCCGCTGAGCCTGCGCATCCGGAGCCAGTGCTCCGCAACAGGAGAGGCCACAACAGTGAGAGGCCTGCGTACAGCAAAAAATTAAAAATATTTAAAAAAAATACCAGTGTACAGGTTGTTTTAGGATTAAGTTCTTTTGTTCAATGAATATTTATTGGGTATTAAGTGTGAAGCATTGTGGTAGTTTTTAAGAGTACAGCTGTAAATAAGACAAACTCCAACCCTGGCCTTGTGATGCTCACCGTCTCGTAAGGAAGACAGTCATTAAGCAAATAATTACACAAATAATTATTTGTAATTATGCTGAGTGCTATCAAAGAGTGACTGCTTACAGTGAATACTCAGTAAATAAGAGCAAATATTTACTAAGTGGCCATTATGTGCTGGGCACTAAGCCAGGAAGAAATTGAGTGCAAATGCATAATTGGATGAAGAGTAAAGGCATTTTCATGGAATTTTATTTCAGATTAGGGTGAGGTTAATGAAGACACCTTCATTCCTCCAGACAAGCAAGGAAGCTTTGGAGGGAAGGAGGTGAAATTTCAGAAGATTCTTGGTTGAGTTTCCTGGGAAGAAGAGAGATCAAGTTAAGAATATGCCTTCTTTCTCCAAAATTAGTTCCTGGAGATCATGCAGGTCATCTAATGTGAGGGGCATCCTCAGCCTGAGTGGCCTTTGTATCTGGCAAGATAGAGATTTTAAGAGGCTTGTGTAACAAGGAACCAGGCTTTCCCTCTGAAATGAATGCCAAGTGCTGAATTTGCTTCAGAACTTGGCATAAAGTCTGAGCAGGCAACAAGTCATAACTACGTACTGTTTTCAGATGCTGATTTAAATATCAACCCATGCAAATATAGTGGTTCTGCTGGCAAGCTGTTTTCTAATCTGGCCTTTTTTATTCCTCTCCATAATTATCCTGATCCAGGATGAACAGCCTGAGAAACATTGACTAATGCATCCTAAATTATCTCAGCAGGGTAACCACAAGATTTTAGCTTCTTTTGATTTTGTGCCAGATCTCTGTTAAGCAGTTCTTACGAACATTAGGTGTGTACAGAGAGGTCTATAGATCTTACAGGCTGGGCTTCCTATCAATTAAGACTGTTAACCTTTGCTATGAGGTGCCACTCTCTCTGTGGCAAAGCCTGCAAAGAGGGAGGCACCTTTCACTTTTTGTTCTCCTGTCAAACAGCCAGTCAGTTGTAGAGCTTTGTGTTGAAGCTCTGTCTGCCCAGAAGTATTCTCTCTCTTGATTGGAGTAAGTCAAGTAAAGGTAGCTAAGAAACTTGATTCTCTGCTATTACTCTGGCCCCCTGGCAGATGATGTTAAGTGTGACTTGGGACTTGACACATCAGTAGCTAAAAGTCTGTTCTTTGTACATGGGACATGCAGTAATGGAAGAAGGTCCCATAACTTCACTCATTTCACAGATGAGGTAATTGAGATTCAGAGGCTCAATGGCTTGCCCAAGATTAGACAGCCAGTAAGCTATTCAAACCCAGATTTTCCAATAATGGTTCTGTGCACTTTGCACCATGCCCCACTGATTTCTAAGGTTTTTGAAGAAAGCAGCGACGTGATTTGAGCTGTACTGTCAAAAGATACTCTAACCAAAGTGTTTTATTATAGATTTTTTTTAACATCTTTATTGGGGTATAATTGCTTTACAATGGTGTGTTAGTTTCTGCCCCATAACAAAGTGAATCAGTTATACATATACATATGTTCCCATATGTCTTCCCTCTTGCGTCTCCCTCCCTCCCACCCTCCCTATCCCACCCCTCCAGGCTGCCACAAAGCACCGAGCCAATATCCCTGTGCCATGCGGCTGCTGCCCACTAGCTATCTACTTTACTACGTTTGTTAGTGTGTATATGTCCATGACTCTCTCTCGCCCTGTCACTTATTATAGATTTTAAAGGGGCAGAACTGGAGAGACAAGTTTGAAGACTTTTGAAATATCCCAGGGAAGTGAAATATGGGCCTGAATCAGTGTTATGGGAGTAGGGATGGAGAAGAGGGGATAGATAAAAGAAACTTAATGGAGGTAAATAATACTGAACTGTTATGGCTTAAAGAGCCATAAAACCTAAAAATGAAAAAGATATGGAAATCATTGGGCCCAGTTCCCTGTCTTTCAGCAGAATAAAATTATCCCTACCTTGAACTGAGTCAACTGCAATTCAGTCCAAGTGACTTGCCCAAAGTCCCAAACTAGTTTGGGCAGAAAGGAGCTAGAGCTCAGAACTCCTTCTTCCTAGTATAGTACTCTTTCCACTAAAGCATGGGGTCTCCCAAATCTGTTTTTTAGTTAATTTTTTAAAAAATATTTTATTGATGTGCATAAAAGTGCAAAATCTTAAGTGTACACCAATGAACTTTCACAAACAACACACTTATGTAACCAGCACCTAAGACAAGGCATAGACCATTTCTGGCACCCTAGAAGACCCTGGTGCCCTTTTGTAGACACTTACTTCCCCTCCAAGAATAATTTCTGCCCTGACTTGCTCTCTCTCTTTTTAATAACTGCCTGGTAGACCATGTTAGAGATTGGGAAATTTACTACTGGGATCCTCTTGTTGATAAATATTTAGATTATTCCTATCTTTTGGCTGCCACAAAAATGCTGCAAAGGACATCCATGAGCATGCTAGCCTGTACATGTGAGCAAGTGTTACTCTAGAATAGAGTCTAAGAAGTAGGATTGCAGAGTTGAAGTGTTAAGGGCTTTGTACGTTTTGATGGCCAATACCATGATGACTTCTACAAAGGCCTCACCAAGTCAACACATCCAGTGTTGAGAGGGCCATTCTTTGTCTTCTTGCCAGCACACAATACCTTTAATCCTATGACTTTTTGCCCATTAGACAAGTGATGAATTGTAGCTCCTTATTGCTTTAACTTGCATTTCTCTAATAAATAGTGAGTTTGAGCATCTTTTTCAAATGTTTACTAATCCTTTATGTTTCTTTTATATATCATTTGTGATATCCTTTGCCCATTTTTCTGTGGTTATTTATCTTTAAATTTTGGACTTGTAAGGTTCTTTTTATGTCATGGAAATTAATCATTTTTCTGTTAAATGTGTTGTGAATGTTTTCCCATGTATTTTAACATTGTTTATGCTGTGTTCTTTCATATTGAATTTATTTTTATAAAGTTATGTCCCTCTTGATTTTCTTGTCATTCCTGTGAGTATGGAAAAAACACATATTTTGGATTTTTTAGAGCAGCCCCAGTGTTACATGTTCTATCCCATTGTCCTCAAAAGTAGAAATCCATATGTCAAATCATGCTTTTCCAATTATAGAGTCAGAAAATTTAGTCATCCCACCTATAGTGATTGGCAGTGCAGTTCTTGATCTGTTTTCCAGACAGGATCCAGGTGCTCTTTGAGGGAAAAAAAATAGGGTAGCAGGACACACCTGTCTTAAAGCTGTGGAATCTGGTATGTAAATATCGTGTAAACACTGGTCATTCTCAACATCATGTCCCCAGCTGTCTTCTGCTATGACATTCAGCCAGCTTAGGCACTTTGGGATGTTTGGTTGCTACTTGAAAGTGTTTGGTTACACAGAAGGAGGTCTGGAAAAGTTCTGCCTGGTGTCTATAAAGGGAAATGGAACTTCTTCTGGCACACCAAAAAATCTCTTAAATTCCTATCCATATTCTTTAGGACTATAAAAATTAGTTGTATCTAAGAAATAGAAAGTTCTGATAATCAAAGTTTTTAAAATGTCAGGATAGTATTTAGCCTATTTATACAGCCAGTTTAAAAGCATTCTGAGCAGTAAACAATTACAAACAAATAATATGCTAATATATTTATTCAGCAAACATTTATTGGATGCCTACTGTGTGTCAGGTGATATTGGATGGAAGGGTAGATGAAAATGCTACTTTCTAGCAGAAACTGCTAGAAACTGAAAGATGAATAAGATGAAATATGAACAAGGCTCTCATCCATAAGGTGCCTACATCTGGTAAATAGAAAGTATTCTCTTGTATTGATGAAAAACACATCCCTGGGAATTCTAAAGGGACCATATTGGTTAGTTTTTAGTTAGAATTACTGCGCTTGCTTAAAAGCAATAAAACTGATTTCACCCTCATTTAATCAGTAACAGTGCCTGTTTACTGTATTTTTCTCTCAGAAGCCCCATTATTATACTCTGTTTTCAGAAAAAGCTGGTATGAGCATTCAAGTAAGTAAAAATTATGCCTTGTCTCTTGCCAAAATTTTCTTTGTCCACGTGTCATTGACACCTTTAAGCTATGAAATGGTGAAAATAATCTTGGCTTGGATTGATGGGTATTTAGATGGTAGAAATAAGAGAAACGATGAGATAGGGGCCTTAAGCCTGCTTAAGCCCTAAGTGTCTTAAAGAATGACACATTTTTCACTGAGAAATGTTCTGGGTTGATAATTGGCTTCCCATTGCACACTGAACATGGCTTGAGAAGAAAATGCTTCCCCTAGATTATGAAATAGGCAGTGTTGGTATTGTAGTTCTTAAATTAATTCAGTAAACATTTGCTCTGATAATTAGACCTCATAGAGCTTCATGCTAAAGGTACAATTTCATTTGTGTATGCAATTTAAAAGTTTCTTAAGAGTATAGGTCAGCTTAAAAAAATGACTATGGATATCAGACTGATCATTTTTTCCCTCTCTAACCTACCCTCTCACCTCCATCCAAACTTTGAAGTTTTTTGTTTTTATTTTTATTTATTCTATTTTTTTAACATCTTTATTGGAGTATAATTGCTTAACAATGGTGTGTTAGTTTCTGCTTTATAACAAAGTGAGTCATCTATATATATACATATATCCCCATATCTCCTCCCTCTTGTGTCTCCCTCCCATCCTCCCTATCCCACCCCTCTAGGTGGTCACAAAGCACCGAGCTGATCTCTCTGTGCTATGCAGCTGCTTCCCACTAGCTATCTATTTTACATTTGGTAGTGTATATATGTCCATGCCACTCTCTCACTTCATCCCAGCTTACCCTTCCCGCTCCCCGTGCAAACTTTGAAGTTTAGACCCAGTGGGGAAGTTCTAAAGCATAAGAACTTCGAGGATAGCTCTGCAATTCTGAATTCTCTCTCTCTGCACCCTGCCGTACCCACAACATTCATACTCACACCATTTCTCACAACTGTTCTTTGAAAGGATCAGGGTGCCTTCACTTCCACGAGAGCTCAGGAGTTATTTTTGCAAATTATCAGCAGCCCAGTAATTCTATCTCCTTCCCTATGGAGCAGGTGCTCAAGTCATTCAGGTTTCTTTGGCCACTCTTGGTTAGTTTTCTTCCAAGACAAGAATTTGTGGCCCTCTGCAAACAATAAATGCTGGAGAGGGTGTGGAGAAAAGGGAACCCTCTTGCACTGTTGGTGGGAATGTAAATTGATCCAGCCACTATGGAGAACAGTATGGAGGTTCCTTAAAAAACTAAAAATAGAACTACCATATGACCCAGCAATCACACTACTGGGTATATACCCTGAGAAAACCATAATTCAAAAAGAGTCATGTACCAAAATGTTCATTGCAGCTCTATTTACAATAGCCAGGACATGGAAGTAACCAAAGTGTCCATTGACAGATGAATGGATAAAGAAGATGTGGCACATATATACAATGGAATATTACTCAGCCATAAAAAGAAACGAAATTGAGTTATTTTTAGCGAGGTGGATGGACCTAGAGTCTGTCATACAGAGTGAAGTAAGTCAGAAAGAGAAAAAACAAATACCGTATGCTAACACATATATATGGAATCTAAGAAAAAAAAAAGGTCATGAAGAACCTAGGGGCAAGATGGGAATAAAGACACAGACCTACTAGAGAATGGACTTAAGCATATGGGGAGGGGGAAGGGTAAGCTGTGACAAAGTGAGAGTGGCATGGATATATATACACTACCAAATGTAAAATAGATAGCTAGTGGGAAGCAGCCGCAAAGCACAGGGAGATCAGCTCGGTGCTTGGTGACCATCTAGAGGGGAGGGATAGGGAGGGTGGGAGGGAGGGAACGCAAGAGGGAAGAGATATGGGGATATATGTATATGTATAGCTGATTCACTTTGTTATAAAGCACAAACTAACACACCATTGTAAAGCAATTATACTCTAATAAAGATGTTTAAAAAAAAAAGAATTTGTGGCCCTGAGCACCTCCAGAAGAGCCAAACAACTTCTACAGGGGGTGTCCACTGTTATACTGAAAGCTTAGAGCATGCAGTGAGGTATTTGGAAGAATGAATGGGAGATGAGAAAGAGGCGGCACTTAGAGATCATCTAGACTTTGTCTTTCCTTTACAAGACTACCCCCAACCCTACCTCAAACCACTAAGTATTTAGTACAGAGCTAAATATATAGTTCACTGTCTGTGATATTTACTGACTTTCACAACATCCTTATGAGGTAGTAGGGTAAAATCCAGTATCAATTACTGCTTAAAACCGTGGGCTCTGGAGTCTTGGACTTGGAACTGCCATAAACTAGTCTGTGATCTTGAACAAGTAACTAACTTCTCTAAGCCATAGTTTCCTAGATCTGTAAAATGGAGAAAATAGCACCTACCTCATAGTATGACTTTGTAGATTACATGAAATAATCCATATTAAATTGCTTATATGGAGACTGCATTGAATAATGAATCTAAAATTTTTATAGAGAGCCCAGAAGTAAACCCATGTATGTATGGAGTTATGATATATAAAAGAAGTAGCATGAGAGATCAGTGGGAAATGTAGAGACTGTTTAATAAATGAAGCTGGAAAGTAGTTATTCATGTGGGAAAAGATGAAAATAAATCATATCTCATACAGGATCAACTGAGTATAAGTTTCAAAAACAAAAATTTTAGACTCTTAGTAGAAAATGTCAGTGAATATCTTCCTAACTTTGGAATAGAAGCTGTCTTAAGGCTCAAAAACAATATACCTTAAAGCATGAGGAAAGACAAGTTACAAACTGGGAGAAAATATTCACAAAACACAACTGACAAAGAAATAATGTCAACAATACATAAAGGAGCTGTAGAAATTATTAAGAAAGCACAAGTAATCCCGTAGAAAAATGGACAAAAGACATGAACAGACATTTCACAAAATTGCGAACACATATGGCCAATTAACTTATGAAGAGATTCAATGTCATTATTAACTAGGAAAATAAAAATCAACTCATAGTAAGATACCATTTTATATCCAATTGGTTGGCAAAAAAAGTAAAAGGTGATAATACGAAGGAACCTTTCTCGGTTGAGGTTCCTGGAGAGAACAAATTGCTAATGCCCTAAGGTATCTGTTACATGTAAAGAATTAACTTCTCTTCTATGCATCTAGAATGGTACCATTTATGTATCATCCTTGAGAGAACAGAGGAGATAGTCACTCAGAAAGGCAAGTATTAGAGAAGATGCAGAGTCACATGATTTCTTATATATTACTATTAGGAATATATTTACATTGCTGCAAAGTCTTTGAGGTGCATTTTGACATTATCTCCTGAAGTTGAACATTCATATACCCTATGACACAAAAATTCTCCTAGATACATACCTAAGAGAAACTTACTCATGCATAACAGGAGACACATATAACTATGTTTATAACTGCACAGTTCACAGTACAAAAATCTAGAAACAACCTAAATTCCATCAATGTTAATAATGGATTAATAAACCATGGTCTATTCATACAGTGAATTATTACGCAGTATTCAGAACAAATGAACTACAGCCACACAAAAAATATGGATTAATCTTAGCAATATAATATTAGATGAAAAAGTAAACCCTAAAAGATTACATAGAACATATTATATTTTATAAAGTACAAAAAAATTTAAGTTTTATATTACATATAGGTGTAATAAAACTAATTTTATAAAGCAAAAAGATAATGAACACAGGATTCAAGATGATGGTTACCTTGGCTGAGAGGAGGGGTGAGGGAGCATGTAGGATGGGGGTGAAGGAATCCTTATACTTAGGTGGAGATTATTGTCAAGGTCTTAGTCTTTATTTGGTGGCTGTGAGTTTGCAGGTACTTATTATATTATTAAAAATAACTAACTAAATAACTAGGAGACCAGTGCTGAAAGTAGATCATGAACTAAGTATCATGATTAATACAATTGCATGCACCTGAGAGCCTCAAATAACTACATGTAAAATAAAGTACTTAGCCCTGTTCTTTTGGTGCAAAATAAGATTGGGTAAATGGCAGTTGTCATTGCTAGCATTTCTTCTTTCTCCAACCCCTCTTCATTTTACCTCCTGTCAAGCAATCATAATTTTCATGTTGTGCCTGAGAATTAATGATTAGAAATATTAATTTACATGAGGCCACTCCAAATGACTGAGAGAACAAGGTTCAAAATTCAATAGTTCCTGAGTTTTCAACCTTTTATAAATCCATTAGACCTCTTTCATTGAATTATGCTTTTTAAAAAAATTATCAAAGTACTCTGCACATGTACTTCTAGGATGTTACCAATACCAAAAAGCTTTAACCTCTGCATATTATGACTTTGGTACTCAAAATCATAATAGTAATTTAATATAATAGCGGCAGATGGTACTGAGTTAGGGCACTCTCCTAGAAGATTATAGTATGTGATGAATGGGTAGTTAGAGAAAAAACTTGTGCTCTTAGCCTGGATCTGTAAGTCTGTTAGCTATGATTATTTACTAGACTTTACATAGTACCTTTTCTTCATTCCCTGCCACAAACATTCCTCTATTCCCATTATCAAAAGAGCTGAACTATAAGTTCTTAGAACAAGTTTTTAATGTCACAATGGGAGTAAAAATGACTTGGAGGTGACTGTCTGATCTCAGTGTGTCTTTAAGGTGGAGGGATTAGTGTAGGAAAAGGAAAACAGAAGGACTAGCAGAAGATGAAATTGTATGAAAGAAAATGGTAAGGGTAAGAAAGACAGGGTAGTATAGAGAGAAAAATATAGGAATGAGAAGCCAAAAGACCTGGAGTTTAGTCTAAGCTTTTGCCTTCATATCATTTTTTGACCTTAGGCAAGTAATTTATCTTCTCTAAGTCTTCATTTTCTGGGACAAAGTGAAGATATTAGGCTATGTATGTCCCTTTAAGCATGAGCATCTTAAAATTAAAGACAAATAGGGGGACTTCTACTTCCAGGAAGATGGAGTAGACATAGTTTTCCCTATTACTCCCACTAAGTACAAATAAAAGCTCTGGATATTATATTAAAAAATTAATAAGAAGACTGAAAGGTACAGAGGAGAAGGCAGACTGTCTAGGAAGCTTGAGACCTGAAGAATGACATGGTGGTGAGTTCTGTGGGTTTTCTTTTTACCTCATATATCTCACACTTGGAGCTGAAGAAGCTGGCAACTCATAAACACCAATGGGTACAGACCCAAAACAAGCCCAAACAAAAGCCTGCTCTCTCTAGCCAAAGGACCAGGAAAGAGCAGCCTAGTAAGATGGAAAACTTACAGACAATACAGCTAAGTGCTCTGCTCCAGCCAAACAGCACAGAAAAAACTGCTGCCCTATTCCCACCCACTCCCAGCCAAGAGGGGAACGTAGATTTCCATCTGCCGCAAGGCTCTAATGAGGCGCTCCAGTGCCTTTGCCAGGGACTCCTGCCAGGGTAGTGTCAGAGAATACAAGGTACCTAGCTGGAACTTTCATCTCCACTAGCCAGCAATAAACTACCACCACCCCAAATTTTTTAGGGTACACCATCTGGGGAGCTTGGACTTCTACTCCTCTCTGACAATTGAAAGTTATAAGGCTGCCCCTCCTCATTGTTGTGTCAGAGGAGGTAATAGAGATTCATGACTGTCATCATCACCCAGGAGTAACAAGGCCGCCTCCAGCAGGTGTCAATGGAGACTACATGAGGAGCTGGAACTCAGACCCCTGCCTGTCAGTAGTAATGAGGATACCACCTCCCTCAGATGTCAATGGAGGCTAAATGGGGAACCTGGACTTCTACTTCCACCTGGCAGTAATGGGGCAATGCCACCTTACCCCTGCTAGAAAGATGTTAAACAATGCCAACTAAAACAGAAAGTTTAAATTAGATCCAAAGTCTCATAACATAATATGCAAAATCTACAGGTTTCAACTGAAAATCACTCATACCAAGAACCATGAAGATTTCAAACTGAATGAAAAACAACTATCAATAGATACAAACACTGAGATGACAGAGATGTTAGAATTATCTGATAAAGATTTCAAAGCAGCCATGATAAAAATCTTTCAATGAGAAATTATGAACGTGCTTGTCAGATAGATGGTTTGCAAGTATGTTCTCACATTCTGTTGGTTGCCTTTTTCATTTTTCTGTGCAGAAGTTTTCTAGTTTGATGTAATCTCACTTATTTATTTTTGCCTTTGTTGTTTGCACTTTTGGTGTCATATCCAAAAATTTGTTACCAAGACCAATGTAAAGGAGTTCTTTCCCTATATGTTCTTCTTTAATAATTTCAGGTCATACATTTCAGTCTTTAATACATTTTAAGTTAATTTTGTGAAAGATATAAGGATCCAATTTCATTCTTTTGCATGTCCAGTGTTCCCAACACCACTTATTGAAGAGACTATTCTTTCCCCATTGAATATTGTTGGCTCCTTTTTCAAACATTAGTTGACCATAGATGTAGGGGTATATTTCTGATTCATTGTTTCCAATGGTCTATGTGTTCCATTGGTCTATGTGTCTGTTTTTATGCCAATATCACACCGTTTTGATTACTATAGCGTTGTAATACAGTTTGAAATCAGGAAGTGTAATGCCTCCAGCTTTGTTCTTCTTTCTCAGGATTGCTTTGGCTATTCAAGGTCTATGGTGGTTCCATACGAATTTTAGGATTGTTTTTTATATTTCTGTGAAAAATAGGAAATTGATAGGGATCGCATTGAATCTATAGATGGCTTTAGGTAGCCTGGACATTTAAAAAATATTAACTCTTATGGTTCATGAACACAAGATAACTTTCCATTTGTGTTTTCTTCAATTTCTGTCATCACTGTCTTACGGTTTTTTGGTATATAGATCTTTCATTTCATTGGTTCAATTTATTCCTAAGTATTTTATTATTTTTGATGCTATTGTAAATAGGATTGTTTTCTTCATTTCTTTTTCAGATAGTTCATTGTTAATATATAGAAATGCAACTGATTTTTGTATGTTGATTTTGTATCCTGCACCTTTACTGAATTCATTTATTAGTTCTAACAGGGTTTTGGTGGAATATTTAGGATTTTCTATATATAACATCATGTCATCAACAGAGACAATTTTACTTCTTCCTTTCTGATTTGGAAGCTTTTTTTTTTTTTTTTTTTTTTTTGCCTAATTGTCCTGGCTAGGACTTCTAGTACTATGTTGAATAGGAGTGGTGAGAGTGGACACTATTATCTGGTTCCTGATCTTAGAGGGAAAACTGTCAGCCTTTCACTGTTGAGTATGTTTTTAGCTGTGGGCTTGTCATATATGACTTCTATTATGTTGATGTATGTTCCCTTTATACCAAATTTGTTGAGAGGTTTTTTTGTTTTTTTTAACTTCTTTATATTGAGTTTTTATAAGGAAAGATATTGGATTTCATCAAATGCTGTTTCTATATCTGTTGAGATGATCACATGATTTTTATCTTTCATTCTATTAATGTGGTATATCACATATCTTGGTTAGCCTATATTGAACCATCATGCATCCTAGGGATAAATACCCCATGGTCATGGTGTATGATCCCTTAAATGTGCTGTTGAATTCAGTTTGCTAGTATTTAGTTGAGAATTTTTGCATCTACATTCACCAGGGATATTTGCCTGTCAGTTTTCTTTTCTCGTAGTGTCTTTATCTAGCTTTGATATGAGGGTAATGCTAGCCTTGTAAAATGAGTCTGGAAGTGTTACCTCTTATTCTATTTTTTAGAAGAGTTTGAGAATAATTAGCATTAATTCTTATATAAATGTTTGGTAGCATTCACCTGTGAAGCAATCTGTTCTTGGGCTTTTCTTTATTGAGAGGTTTTTGATTACTGATTCAATCACCATATTTGTTATTGGTCTGTTCTGGTTTTCTGTTACTTCATGATTCAGTCTTGGTAGGTTGTACATTTCCAGGAATGTATTCATTTCTCCTAAGTTGTCCAATTTGTTGGCATATAACTGTTCATAATAATCTCTTATAATCCTTTATATTTCTGTGGTATCACTTGTAATGTCTCCTCTTTCATATCTTTATTTATTTGAGTCCTCTTTTACTTAGTCTAGCTGAAGGTTTGTCAGTTTGGTTTATCTTTTCAAAAACCCAACTCTTAGTTTCAATGATCTTCTCTATTGTTTTTCTCTCCTATATTTATTTCTGCTCTGATCTTGTTATCTACTTACTTTCTGCTGACTTTGAGCTTAGTTTTTTTTTTTCTAGTTCTTGAAGTGTAAAATTAGGTTGTTTATTTGAGGCCTTTTTTCTTAATGTTGTATTTCCATATTTCTTCATTTCAAGATATTTTTTCATTTCCCCTTTGATTTCATCTTTGATCCATTGTTTCTTTAGGAGTGCATTGTTTAGTTTCCATATATTTGTGAATTTTTTGTTTTCCTTCTGTTATTGATTTCTATTTTCATAGCACTGTGGTTGGAAAAGATACTTGGTATGATTTCAGTCTTTTAAAATTTACTGAGACTTATTTTGTGACCTAATATATGATCTCTCCTGGAGAGTGTTTCATGTGCTTGAAAAGGATGTGTATTTGGGGGCTATTGGGTGTAATGTTCTACATACATCTGTTAGAGCCATTTGGTCTAAAAGTATAGTTCAAGTCCAATATTTCCTTGCTGATTTGCTGTCTGGCTGATCTATCCATTGTTGAGAGTGTGTTATAGAAGTCCCTTACTATTATTGTATTGTCGTCTATAACTCCCATCAAATCTATTAGTATTTGCTTAATATACTTCAGTGCTTGAGTGTTGGCTGCATATATATTTACAATTTTTATATCCTCTTGATGAGTTGACTCCTTTATCATTATATAATGACCTTTTTGTCTTTTGTCACAGTTTTTGACTTATAGTCTATTTTATCTGATATAAGTATGGCTACCTCTGTTCTCTTTAGATTTCAATTATGTGGAATATGTTTTTTCATCCCTTCACCCTGAGCCTATTTGTGTCCTTGAAGCTGAAGCGAGTCTCTTGTAGGTAGCATATAGTTGGGTCTTGTTTTTTAATCCATTCAGCCACTTTATGCCTTTTGATTGGAGAATTTACTCCATTTACATTTAAAGTGATTGTTGATAGGTAAAGACTTGCTATTGCACCTTGTTAATTGTTTTCTGGCTGTTTTGTAGTTTCTTTGTTCCTTCCTTCCTCTCTTACTATCTTCCTTTGTGAACTGATGATTTTTCCTAATGGTATATTTTTATTCTTTCCTCTTATCTTGTTTGTATCTACTATAGGTTTTTGTTTTGTGGTTACCCTGAGGGTTACTTCAAACATCTTATAGATGTAACAGTCTATTTTAAACTGATAACAAGTTAACTTTGATCTCATACTAAAACTCTACCCTTTACTCCCTCCAACCGACATTTTGTTTTTGATGTCACAGTTTACATGATTTTATGTTGTGTATCCATTAAAAATTACTGTTGCTTTATTTTTTAACCATAGATATTTTTTTAAAGATTGGCATTTTTATTTTATTTATTTGTTTATTTATTTGGTTGCTTTGGGTCTTCTTTGCTGCACGTGGGCTTACTCTAGTTGCAGCGAGCAGGGGCTACTCTTCGTTGCAGTGTGTGGGCTTCTCATTGCAGTGGCTTTTCTTGTTGTGGAGCATGGGCTCTAGGCATGCGGGCTTCAGTAGTTGTGGCACATGGGCTCAGTAGTTGTGGCTTATGGGCTCTAGAGCGCAGGCTCAGTAGTTGTGGCACACAGGCTTAGTTGCTCTGCAGCATGTGAGATCTTCCCGGACTAGGGATTGAACCCGTGTCCCCTGCATTGGCAGGCAGATTCTTAACCACTGCACCACCAGGGAAGTCCCTAACCATAGATATTTTAATACTTCTGTCCTTTAACCTTTATACTAGAGTTAAGCATTTAACACACTGCCATATTACAGTATTAGAGTATTCTGAATCTGACTATATATTTACCTTTACAGATATGTGGTATATTTTCACATGTTTTCATGTTACTAGGTAGCATACTTTCATTTCAGCTTGAAGAACTCCTTTCAGCATTTCTTTTTTTTAATACTCTTTTCCATTATGGTTTATCACAGGATATTGAATATAGTTCCCTGTGCTATACAGTAGGACCTTGTTTATCCATCCTATAAATAATAGTTTACATCTGCTTTTCCCACACCCCCCTCCTCCTTGGCAACCACAAGTCTGTTCTCTATGTCTGTGAGTCTGTTTCTGTCTTGTAGATGGGTTCATTTGTGTCATATTTTAGATTCCACATATAAGTGATATCATATGGTATTTGTCTTTCTCTTTCTGACTTACTTCACTTAGTATGATAGTCTCTAGTTTCATCCATGTTACTGCAAATGGCATTATTTTGTTCTTTTTCATGGCTGAGTAGTATTCCATTGTATATATGTACCACATTTTCTTTATCCATTCATCTGTCGATGGACATTTAGGTTGTTTCCATGCTTTGGCTATTGTGAATAGTGCTTCTATGAATATAGGGGTGCATGTATCTTTTTGAATTATAGTTTTGTCTGGGTATATACCCAGGACTGGGATTGCTGGATCATATGGTAATTCTATTTTTAGTTTTCTGAGGAACCTCCGCACTGTTTTCCATAGTTGCTGCACCAACTTAACATTCCCACCAACAGTGTAGGAGGGTTCCATTTTCTCCAGATCCTCTCCAGCATTTGCTATTTGTAGACTTTTTAATGTTGACCATTCTGACTGGTGTGAGGTGGTACCTCATTGTAGTTTTGATTTGCATTTCTCTAATAATTAGTGATGTTGAGCATCTTTTCCTGTGCTTACTGGCCATCCATATGTCTTCTTTGGAGAAATGTCTATTAAGGTCTTCTTCACATTTTTCAATTGGGTTGTTTGCTTTTTTGTTGTTGAGTTGTATGAGCTGTTTGTATATGTTGGAGATTAAGCCCTTGTCTGTTGCATCATTTGCAAATATTTTCTCCCATTCCGTAGGTTGTCTTTTCCTTTTTTTTATGGTTTCCTTTGCTGTGCAAAAGCTTGTAAGTTTGATTAGGTCCCATTTCTTTGTTTTTGTTTTTATTTCTATTGTCTTGGGAGACTGACCTAAGAAAACATTGGTACGATCTATGTCAGAGAATGTTTTGCCTATGCTCTCTTCTAGGAGTTTTATGGCATCACGTTTTATGTTTAAGTCTTTAAGCCATTTTGAGTTTATTTTTGTGCATGGTATGAGGGTGCGTTCTAACTTCATGGATTTACATGCAGCCCTTTCAGCATTTCTTGTAAGGCAGGTCTAGTGGTGACAAAAATCCCTCAACTTTTGTTTGTTTGGGAAAGTTTTTATTGTACCTTCATTTCTGAAGGACAACTTTGCTCAGTAAAGTGCTCTTGGTTAGAAGTTTTTTCTCTCAGCACTTTGAATATATCATCCCATTCTCCTGGCCTGCAAGATTTCTGCTAAGAAATCTGCTTATAGCCTTGTGGGAGTCCCCTTGTATGAGAGATTTTTTTTCTTGCTACTTTAAAAATTCTCGCTTTGTCTTGATATCAGACAGTTTTTAAATCATGTGTTTTATAGAAGATAATTTGGATGGACATTTTGGGGTGACCTATTTACTTCATGAACTTGAATATACAAAACTTTCCCCAGGTTTGGGAAGTTCTCAGTCATTATTTCTTTAAATAAGCTTTGTATTCCTTTCTTTCTCTCTTCTCCTTCTGGGACTCCATTGTTGTGTAGGGGTCTTTGTTTGTTTGTTTTAATGGTGTCCCATATGTCCTGTAGGATTTCTACATCCCTTTTCTTTTTTTTTTCTCTTCTGGATGGATAACTTCAGATGATCTGTCTTCAGTCTCATTGCTTCATTCTTCTGCTTGGTCCAATCTGTTCTTGAAGCTCTTGATTGAATTCTTCAGTTTAGTAATTGTGTTCTTCAGATCCAAAATTTCTCTTTGATTCTTTTTATGTTTTCTATTTCTTTGTTGAACTTCTCTTTTTATTCTTGTATTATTTTTCTGATTTCATTTCATTGTTTATCTGTGTTCTTTTGTATCTCTCTGAGCATCTTTAGAACAATTATTCTTAATTTTTTGTCAGGCAATTTGAATATCTCCATTTCTTTATGGTCAGTTATTGGAAATATACTGTGTTCCTTTGGTGGTGCTGTTTCCCTGATTCTTCATGATCCCAGTATCCTTGCATAGGTGTCTATGCATTTGAATGCACAGTCACCTCTTGCAGACTTTATGGACTGACTTCAGTAAGGAAAGACCTTCAGCTGCAAAAGGAGGCATGCTGGAGCATGCTGTCACCCCAAGTCTAATGGTGCAGGGAATCATGTGCAGGGGGCTTGTGATAGCTCAGGATCCAGTGGGTCATGGTGACTCATCAGCTCAGTTTGCTGGAGTCCACAACCATCGACAACTGTGTTGTCCTTGGCAAGTGTTGCATGTGTCCATAGAAGCTGCAAGGACCATTGAGGTCATCAGTGGCTTCTCCAGGTCCATCAGCTAGGGACCATGGCAGGCAGAAGTGGTGGCCAGAGTCACTGGTGTGCATACATTCAGCTGTGGGGACCAGCTACACATGACTGTGTTGTGGTAGGGAACAGGTGCAGGCACACATGTAGTGGTGGGAGCCAGGACAAGGAACTGTCTGGGAACAATTGTGGGCATACTAGGCCCTGGCTGTTGGTGTGCACTACTATGGTTGCTGGGTCTCACCACAGGCACACAGCAGTGGAAGCTGGTGTTGGAAGTCTGGGGGTGTGGGGGTGCATAGCTGGAGGGGCTAGCTGCAGGTGAGCCCAGTGGGGCAGGCCAGTGACAGGAGACAGGACCAGAACTGGGCTCACAAACAGCTTCAGGGGTCCTGGCTGTCAGTGTACACTTCTGTAGCTGTAGTCTCCTCACAGGCATGCACACAGCAGTAGAGGTCAGTGATGAGGTTCAGGCTGAGGGCATGTAGGAACACAGCTAAGGGGGCTAATTGCAGATAAGCCTGGTGTTGCAGGCCGGTGACAGGATTTAGGGCTGAATCATGACCTGTAAGCAGCTGTGGGGGCCTTGGCTCAGCCATGGAGGGTCTAAGCTGGTGTCTTGCTTTCATGCAGCTGCAGAGGCCTGGGCTGGCAGTTGGTGCAGTTCCCAGCCTCTGGCAGGGGAGGGAGAAAGAGACTCAGGCAGCTGGCAAAAACAAATGTGAATACCCACGAGATGAAAAATGGTGAAATCTGCAGGAATCCATGACAGCTGTGTTGGCCATAGGTTTCTTCAGTGGCAAAAGCTGTTGGGTCCTCTGCAGAGCATGTCACTGGGAACTACAGTCACTCTCACTCTGTGACTATTATTGGTAGTCCCTGCTTTTCCTCCTTATTCCTAGTGATCTCTGTACATCTCAGTTTTGCCACTTTCTGGGTGGCGTGAAACCAAAGTGAGTCCTTCCTGTAGTGGCCCAAAAGGCTGGGGAAGCTGGTTGCTCATCCCACTCTTCGTTTCCCAGCATCAGGAACTCTTTCTAGCTGGAGCATTTCCTGTAGGCACTAAGCAGTGCTGGCTTGGGAAATGAGATGATTCAGGCAAAATGAAGCTCTTCTTCCTTCCCTTTTTGGGAAGTTTTTCTCAGGTTTTTTGTTTCACTGTTTTGCTGAAGTTTCTTAAGTGGACTCCAGAGCTCTCCCAGAACTGTTTTTGATCATGGATAGCTATATAATTGTTGATCTTTGTTGGGGGGATGGAGGCTAGGGTCTCCTACACTGCCATCTTGGTGTACCCAGTAAAGGTGACAATTTATATGAAATGGACCGCTTTCTTGAAAAACACAAACTACCAAAAGTCAATATGAAATACCTAATTTAAACAGTCATATACCTATTAAGGAAATTGAATTCATCATTTTAAATCTCCCAAAATCAAATTTCTGTAGCCAAATGGTTTCCGTGGATAATTGTATCAAATTTCTAAAGAAGAATTAGCACCAATTCTACACAATCTCTTCTAAGAAATAGAATAGGAGAGAGCAATTTCCAATTGATTTTATGAAGAAATTATTACCCTGCTATCAACACTAAACAATGACAATACAAAAGAGAAAACTATATTCCAATATCCTTCATGAATATAGATGTAAAATTATTAACAAAATATTAGCAAACCAAATTCAGCAATATATAAAAGGAATTATACATCATGACCAAGGGCTGCAAGGGTGGTTTAATATTGAAAATCAAGCAATGTAATCTATTATATTAACAAGCTAAAGATGAAAAACCACAAAATTGTCTCAATCAATGTACACAAAGAATTTTAAAAATTAAACACCATTCATCATAAAAACTCTCAAGAAAAAAACAGGAATAAAGGGTAATTTCCTTGACTTGATAAAGAGCATCTACTAAGAACCTATAGCTAACGTTGTGCTTTCCGATGAAAGAGTTAATTTGCTTTCCCCATAAGACTAGCAAAAAAGCAAGGATGTCCACTCTTGCCACTCTTATTCAACATAATGTTAGTAATTGTAGCCAGTGAAATAAGGGAGGAAAAGGAAGTAAAAGGCATACAGATCAGAACGATTGCAGATGACACGATCATCTACATAGATAATCCCAAAGAATCTAACAACAAGAACAAAAAAAAAACTCCTAGAACTAATACATGAGTTCAGCAAGGTTGCAGGATACAAGATAAGTATACAAAAATCAATTGTATTTCTATATATTAGCAATGAGTTCTTGGACACTACAATTAAAAATACAACCATTTAAAATTATCCAAATAAAATTAAATACTTAGGTATAAATTAACCAAAACATGTACAGGATCTATATGCTGAAATTTATAAAACACTAATGAAATCAAATAAAACCTAAGTAAATTGATAAACACACTACGTTCATGTATCAGGAGGTACAAGTAAAGACGTCAGTACTATCCAAATTGATCTTTAGGTTCAATGCAATTCCTATCAAAATTCCAGCAAGGTATTTTTGGAGACATAGACAAATTTATCTTAACATTTATATGGAATGGCACAGGACCAAGAAGAGCTAATTCAATCTTGAAAAAATAATATATTCAGAGGAATCAATCTACCCAATATTGTCTTGCTATATACCCACAGTAATCAAGACTGTGTAGTATTGGTGGAGTGATAGATACATAGATCAGTGACACAAAATAGAAAACAGAACTAGACCCACACAAATGCACCCAACTGATTTTTTAAAGGAACAAAAGTAATTCAATGGAAGTAAGCTAATCTTTTCAACCACTGGTGCTGGAGCAATTAGACATCCATGGGGGGGAAAGAACCTAGATCGAAACCTCACTGCTTATACAAAAATTAACTCAAAATGAATGATGGACTTAATTTTAAAATGATAAAACTTTTAAGGAAAAAATCTTTGGGATCTGGGGCTAGGCAAACAGTTTACTTAGACATCACCAGTTTACTTAGACAACACCAAAAAGCACAATCCATAAAAGCATAAATTGACAAATTAGACTTCATTAAAATTACACTTTAATTCTGTGAAAGACCTTATTGACAGGATGAAAACACAAGCTACAGACTAGGAGAAAACATTTGCAAACCATGTATCCAACAAAAGATTAGTACCTAGGATATATAAAGAACTCCCAAGTTCAACAGTTAAAAAGTGAAATAATCCAATTATAAAATGGGCAAAAGACATACATAGATATTTCATTGACGAATATATACAGATGGCAAGTACTTGAAAAGATGTTCAATATCATTAAGGAAATGCAAATTAAAATCACAATGAGATATCATTTATCAGAGTAGGCTAAAATTGAAAATAATGAAATCACCAAATTCTGGCCAGTATGTGGAGAAACTGAATCAGTAATACATTCCTGGTAGGAATATAAAATGGTACAGCCACTGTGGGAAAGTGTGGTTGTTTCTTAAAAAAACTAACTGTGGTGTATGCAACTACCACACAACCCAGCAATTACACGCTTGGGAACTGACCCCAGAGATACAAAAACTTGTACCTGAAAGTTTATAGCAGCTTTATTCATAATAACCAAAAACTACAAACAACCCAAATGCCTGCAGTGGGTGAATAGTTAAACAAACTGTGCTATATCCATACATGGAATACTAATCAGCAATAGAGAGAATCAAAGTATTAATACATCCAACAACATGGATTAATCTCCAGAGAATTTTGCTGAGTGAAAAAAAAAGCAAACTCTGAAAGATTACATACTATGTGATTCCATTTATATAACATTCTTGAAACTACAAAATTATAGAAATGGAGAACAGATTGGTGATTGCTAGGTGTTAACAGGAGAGGTAGCGAGAGAGGGAAGAGGGTATGACTATAAAAGGGAAACATGAGGGATACTTGTGTTGGAAATATTCTGTATCTTGACCATATCAATGTCAATATCCTTCTTGTTATATTGCACTATGGATTCGCAAGATGCTACCATTGAGGGGAAATGGGTAAAGGATGTCTCTTGTACTATTTCTTTTACCTGCAAGTGAATCTATAATTATTTCTAATTAAAAGTTTAATTGAAAAGAAAAAATAAGGCAAATGAATGACAAACCAAGGTTTTAGGATACTTAAGTACAGGTGAATTCTCATTCTGAAAAGCTGTGGTAAAAAAATTGAAAGGGGAGGAGCATCAAGATGGCAGAAGAGTAAGACGTGGAGATCACCTTCCTCGCCACAAATACATCAGAAATACATCTACATGTGGAACAGCTCCTACAGAACACCTACTGAATGCTGGCAGAAGACCTCAGACCTCCCAAAAGGCAAGAAACCCCCCACGTACCTGGGTAGGGCAAAAGAAAAAACAGAGACAAAAGAATAGGGACGGGACCTGCACCAATGGGAGGGAGCTGTGAAGGAGGAAAGGTTTCCACATACAAGGAAGCCCCTTCACTGGAGGAGACGGGGGTGGCGGGGGGAAAGCTTCGGAGCCATGCAATCCCTATCAAACTACCAATGGCATTTTTCACAGAACTAGAAAAAAAAATTCACAATTTGTATGGAAACACGAAAGACTGCGCATAGCCAAAGCAATCTTGTGAAAGAAAAACGGAGCTGGAGGAATCAGGTTGCCTGACTTCAGTCTAAACTACAAAGCTACAGTAATCAAAACAATATGGTACTGACAGAAAAGCAGAAATATAGATCAGTGGAACAGGATAGAAAGCCCAGAGATAAACCCACACACATATGTCACCTTCTCTTTGATAAAGGAGGCAAGAATATACAGTGGAGAAAAGACAGCCTCTTCAATAAGTGGTGCTAGGAAAACTGGACAGCTACATATAAAAGAATGAAATTAGAACACTCCCTAACACCATATACAAAAATAAACTCAAAATGAATTAAAGACCTAAATGTAAGGCCAGACACTATCAAACTCCTAGAGGAAAACATAGGTAGAACACTCTATGACATAAATCACAGCAGGATCCTTTTTTACCCACCTCCTAGAGAAATGCAAATAAAAAAAAATAAACAAATGGGACCTAATGAAACTTAAAAGCTTTTGCACAGCAAAGGAATCCATAAACACAACGAGAAGATAACCCTCATAATGGGAGAAAATATTTGCACATGAAGCAACTGACAAAGGATTAATATCCAAAATTTACAAGCAGCTCATGCAGCTCTCCATATCAAAAAAAACAATCAACCCAATCCAAAATGGGCAGAAGACCTAAATAGACATTGCTCCAAAGAAGACATACAGATTTCCAACAAACACATGAAAGAATGCTCAACATCATTAATCATTAGAGAAATGCAAATCAAAACTACAATGAGATATCATCTCACAGCAGTCAGAATGGCCATCGTCAAAAAATCTGCAAACAATAAATGCTGGAGAGGGTGTGGAGAAAAGGGAACCCTCTTGTACTGTTGGTGGGAATGTAAATTGATACAGGCTCTATGGACAACAGTATGGAGGTTCCTTAAAAAACTAAAAATAGAACTACCATACGACCCAGCAATCCCACTACTGGACATATACCCTGAGAAAACTAATTCAAAAAGAGTCATGAACCACAAGGTTCATTGCAGCTCTATTTACAATAGCCAGGACATGGAAGCAACCTAAGCGTCCATCAACAGATGAATGGATAAGGAAGATGTGGCACATATATACAATGGAATATTACTCAGCCATAAATAGAAACGAAATTGACTTATTTGTAGTGAGGTGGGTGGATCTAGAACTGTCTTAGAGAGTGAAGTAAGTCAGGAAGAGAAAAACAATACCATATGCTAACACATATATATGGAATCTAAAAAAAAAACATGGTCATGAAGAACCTAGGGGCAAGATGGGAATAAAGACACAGACCTACTATAGAATGGACTTGAGGATATGGAGAGGGGGAAGGGTTAGCTGGGACAAAGTGAGAGAATGGCATGGACATATATACACTACCAAACGTAAAATAGATAGCTAGTGGGAAGCAGCCGCATAGCACAGGGAGATCAGATGGGTGCTTTTTGACCACCTAGAGGGGTGGGATAGGGAGGGTGGGAAGGAGGGAGACACAAGAGGGAAGAGATATGGGGATATATGTATATGTATAACTAATTCACTTTGTTATAAAGTGGAAACTAACACACCACTGTAAAGCAATTATACTCCAATAAAGATGTTAAACAAACAAACAAACAAAAATTGAAAGAGAGCTGTTTTTGACTTGGTGACCTCTTCACCCTTTCCTCTCTGGCCATCTTAAAGCATGGACAAATAATTCATCCACGACAGGTTTTTTTTTTAATTTTATTTTATTTATACAGCAGATTCTTATTAGTTATCTATTTTATACATATTAGTCATATATCTCAATCTCACAATTCATCCCACCAGCACCACCTCCACCCCCCTCACCCCTTGATGTCCATATATTTGTTCTCTACATCTGTGTCTCTATTTCTGCCTGTCAAACTGGTTCATCTCTACCATTTTTCTAGATTCCACATATATGCGTTAATATGCGATATTTGTTTTTCTCTTTCTGACTTACGGACTCTGTATGACAGTCTCTAGGTCCATCCATGTCTCTACAAATGACCAACTTTCGTTCCTTTTTATGGCTGAGTAATATTCCATTGTATGTATGTACCACATCTTCTTTATCCATTCATCTGTTGATGGGCATTTACCTTGCTTCCATGACCTGGCTATTGTAAATACTGCTGCAATGAACATTCAGGTGCATGTGTCTTTCTGAATTATGGTTTTCTCTGGGTATATGCCCAGTAGTGGGATTGCTGGATCATATGATAATTCTATTTTTAGTTTTTTAAGGAACCTCCATACTGTTGTCCATAGAGCCTGTATCAATTTACATTCCCACCAACAGTACAAGAGGGTTCCCTTTTCTCCACACCCTCTCCAGCATTTCTTGTTTGTAGATTTTCTGATGATGCCCATTTTAACTGGTGTGAGATGATACCTCATTGTAGTTTGATTTGCATGTCCCTAGTAATTAGTGATTTTGAGCAGCTTTTCATGTGCCTCTTGGCCATCTGTATGTCTTCTTTGGAGAAATGTCTATTTTGGTCTTCTGCCCATTTTTTGATTTGGTAGTTTGTTTTTTTTTAATATTGAGCTGCATATGCTGCATAAATATTTTGGAGATTACTCCTTTGTCCATTGATTTGTTTGCAAATATTTTCTCAAATTCTAAAGGTTGTCTTTTTGTCTCGTTTGTAGTTTCCTTTGCTTTGCAAAAGCTTTTAAGTTTCATTAGGTCCCATTTGTTTATTTTTGTTTTTATATCCATTACTCTAGGAGGTGGATCGAAAAAGATATTGTTGTGATTTATGTCAAAGAGTGTTCTTCCTGTGTTTTCCTCTAAGAATTTTATAGTGTCCAGTCTTACATTTAGGTCTTTAATACATTTTGAGTTTATTTTTGTGTGTGGTCTTAGGGACTGTTCTAATTTCCATGTAGCTGTCCCGTTTTCCCAGCACCACTTATTGAAGAGACTGTCTTTTCTCCATTGTATATCCTCGCCTCCTTTGTAATAGATTAGTTGACCATAGGTGCGTGGGTTTATCCCTGGGCTTTCTATCCTGTTCCATTGATCTATATTTCTGCTTTTGTGCCAGTACCATACTGTCTTGATTACTGTAGCCGTGTAGTATAGTCTGAAGTCAGGGAGTCTGGTTCCTCCAGCTCCGTTTTTTTCCATGATTGCTTTGGCTATTTGGGGTCTTTTGTGTCTCCATACAAATTTTAAGATGTTTGCTCTAGCTGTGTAAAAAATGCCATTGTTAATTTGATAGGGATTGCGTTGAATCTGTATGTTGCTTTGGGTAGAATAGTCATTTTGACATTATTGATTCTTCCAATCCAAGAACATGGTATATCTCTCCATCTGTTTGTGTCATCTTTGATTTCTTTCATCAGTGTCTTATAGTTTTCTCAGTACAGGTCTTTTTCCTCCTTAGGTAGGTTTATTCCTAGGCATTTTATTCTTTTTGTTGCAATGGTGAATGTGATTGTTTCCTTAATTTCTCTTTCTGACCTTTCATTGTTAGTGTATAGGAATGCAAGATATTTCTGTGCATTATTTTTGTATCCTGCTGCTTTACCAAATTCCCTGATTAGCTCTAGTAGTTTTCTAGTGGCATCTTTAGGATTATATATGTATAGTATCATGTCATCTGCAAACAGTGACATCTTTACCTCTTCTTTTCCAATTTGTATTCCTTTTATTTCTTTTTCTTCCCCAATTTCTGTGACTAGGACTTCCAAAACTATGTTGAATAATAGTGGCGAGAGTGGACATCCTTGTATTTTTCCTGATCTTAGAGGAAATGATTTCAGTTGTTCACCATTGAGAATGATGTTTTCTGTGGGATTATCATATATGGCCTTTATTATGTTGAGGTAGATTCCCTCTATGCCCAGTTTATGGAGCATTTTTATCATAAATGGGTGTTGAATTTGTCAAAAGCTTTTTCTGCATCTCTTGAGATGATCATATGGTTTTTATTCTTCAATTTGTTAATATGGTGTATCACATTGATTGATTTGCATATATTGAAGAATCCTCGCATCCCTGGGATAAATCCCACTTGATCATCTTGTATGATCCTTTTAATGTGCTGTTGGATTCTGTTTGCTAGTATTTTGTTGAGAATTTTCGCATCTATATTCATCAGTGATATTGGTCTGTAATTTTCTTTTTTTGTAGTATCTTTGTCTGGTTTTGTTATCAGGGTGATGGTGGCCTCGTAGAATGATTTTGGGTGTGTTCCTTCCTCTGCAATTTTTTGGAAGAGTTTGAGAAGGATGTGTTTTAGGTCTTCTCTAAATGTTTGATAGAATTCGCCTGTGAAGCCATCTGGTCCAGGACTTTTGTGTGTTTGAACATTTTTAATCACAGTTTCAATTTCATTACTTGTGATTGGTCTGCTCATATTTTCTATTTCTTCCTGGTTCAATCTTGGAATGTTATACCTTTCTAAGAATGTGTCCATTTCTTCCAGGTTGTCCATTTTATTGGCATAGAGTTGCTTGTAGTAGTCTCTTATGATGCTTTGTGTTTCTGCAGTGTCCGTTGTAACTCTCCTTTTTCATTTCTAATTTTACTGATTTGAGTCCTCTTCCTCTTTTTCTTGATGAGTCTGGCTAAAAGCTTATCAATTTTGCTTATCTTCTCAAAGAAGCAGCTTTTAGCTTTATTGATCTTTGCCATTGTTTTCTTTGATTCTATTTCATTTATTTTTCCTCTGATCTTTATGCTTTTTTCCTTCTACTAACTGGGTTTTGTTTGTTCTTCTTTCTCTAGTTCCTTTAGCTGTTAGGTTAGATTGTTTATTTGATATTTTTCTTGTTTCTTGAGGTAGGCTTGTATAGCTATAATCTTCCCTCTTACAACTGCTCTTGCTGCATCCCATAGGTTTTGGATGGTTGTGTTTTCATTGTCATTTGTCTCTAAGTATTTTTTGATTTCCCTTTGATTTCTTCAGTGATCTCTTGGTTATTTAATAACGTATTGTTTAGCCTCCATGTGTTTGTGTTGTTTACGTTTTTTCCGTGTAATTGATTTCTAATCTCATACGGTTGTGGTCAGAAAAGATGCTTGATGTGATTTCAGTTTTCCTAAATTTACTGAGGCTTGATTTGTGACCCAAGATGTGATCTATCCTGGAGAATGTTCCGTGCGCACTTGAGAAGAAAGTGTAATCTGCTGCTTTTAGATGGAATGTCCTATAAATATCAATTAAATCTATCTGGTCTATCGTGTCATTTAATGCTTGTGTTTCCTTATTAATTTTCTGTCTGGATGATCTGTCCATTGGTGTAAATGAGGTGTTAAAATCCCCCACTATTACTGTGTTACTGTTGATTTCCTCTTTTATAGCTGTTAGCATTTGCCTTATATATTGAGGTGCTCCTATGTTGGGTGCATGTATATTTATAATTGTTATATCTTCTTCTTGGATTGATCCCTTGATCATTATGTAGTGTCCTTCCTTGTCTCTTGTAACATTCTTTATTTTAAAGTCTATTTTATCTGATATGAGTATTGCTACTCCAGCTTTCTTTTGATTTCCATTTGCATGGAATATCTTTTTCCATCCCCTCACTTTCAGTCTGTATGTGTCCCTAGGTCTGAAGTGGGTCTTTTGTAGACAGCATATATATGGGTGCTGTTTTTGTGTACATTCATCCAGCCTGTGTATTTTGGTTGGAGCATTTAATCCATTAACATTTAAGGTAATTATCGATATGTATGTTCCTATTACCATTTTCTTAATTGTTTTGGATTTGTTTGGGTAGGTCCTTTTCTTTTCTTTTGTTTCCCACTTAGAGAAGTTCCTTTAGAATTTGTTGTAGAGCTGATTTGGTGTTTCTGAATTCTGCTAGCTTTTGCTTGTCTGTAAAGCTTTTGATTTCTCTGTTGAATCTGAATGAGATCCTTGCAAGGTAGAGTAATCTTGGTTGTCGGTACTTCCCTTTCATCACTTCAAATATATCATGCCACTCCCTTCTGGCTTGTAGAGTTTCTGCTGAGAAATGAGCTGTTAACCTTATGGAAGTTCCCTTTTATGTTATTTGTCATTTTTCCCTTGCTGCTTTTAATAATTTTTCTTTGTCTTTAATTTTTTGTCAGTTTGATTACTATGTGTCGTAGCATGTTTCTCCTTGGGTTTATCCTGCCTGGGACTCTCTGCACTTCCTGGACTTGGGTGGCTATTTCCTTTCCCATGTTAGGAAATTTTTTGACTATAATCTCTTCAAATATTTTCTCAGGTCCTTTCTCTCTCTCTTCTCCTTCTGGGACTCCTATAATGCGAATGTTGGTGCATTTGATTTTGTCCCAGAGGTCTCTTAGGCTGTCTTCATTTCTTTTCATTCTTGTTTTCTTTATTCTGTTCTGCGGCAGTGAATTCCACCATTCTGTCTTCCAGGTCACTTATCCGTTCTTCTGCCTCAGTTATTCTGCTATTGATTCCTTCTCGTGTAGTTTTCATTTCAGTTATATTGTTCATCTCTGTTTGTTTGTTCTTTAGTTCCTGTAGGTATTTGTTCTTTAATTCTTCTCAGTCTTTGTTAAACATTACTTGAATCTTGATATTTGCCTCCATTCTTTTTCTGAAGTCCTGGATCATCTTCACTATCATTATTCTGAATTCTTTTTCTGGAAGGTTGCCTATCTCCACTTCATTTAGTTGTTTTTCTGGGGTTTTATCTTGTTCCTTCATCTGTTACATAGCCCTCTGCCTTTTCATCTTGTCTGTCTTACTGTGAATGTGGTTTTTGTTCCACAGGCTGCAGGATTGTAGTTCTTCTTGCTGCTGCTGTCTGCCTTCTTATGGATGAGGCTATCTAAGAGGCTTGTGCACGCTTCCTGATGGGAGGCAGTGGTGGTGGGTAGAGCTGGGTGTTGGTCGGGTGGACAGACCTCAGTAAAACTTTAGTCCGTTTGTCTGCTCATGGGTGGGGCTGAGTTCCCTTCCTGTTGGTTGTTTGGCCTGAGACGACCCAGCCACTGGACCCTATAGGCCCTTTGGTTGGGATAATGGCAGACCTCGGGAGGGCTCACGCCAAGGAGTACTTCCTAGAACTTCTGCTGCTAGTGTCCTTGTCACCATGGTGAGCCACAGCCACCCCCTGCCTCTGCAGGAGACCCTCCATCTCTAGCAGGTAGGTCTGGTTCAGTCTCCCATAGGGTCACTGCTCCTTCCCCCTGGGTCCTGATGCACACACTACTTTGTGTGTGCCCTCCAAAGTGGAGTCTCTGTTTCCCCCACACCTGTGAAGTCCTGCAATCAAATCTTGCTAGCCTTCAAAGTCTGATTCTCTGGGAATTCTTCCTCCCATTGCAGGTCCCCCAGGTTGGGAAGCCTGACGTGGGGCTCAGACCCTTTACTCCAGTGGGTTGACTTCTGTGGTATAATTGTTCTCCGGTTTGTGAGTCACCCACCCAGTGGTTATGGGATTTGATTTTATTGTGATTGCACCCCTCCTACCATCTCATTGTGCCTTCTCCTTTGTCTTTGGATGTGGAGTATATTTTTTGGTGAGTTCCAGTGTCTTCCTGTCGATGATTGTTCAGCTGTTAGTTGTGATTCCGGTGCTCTCACAAGAGGGAGTGAGTGCACGTACTTCTACTCTGCCATCTTGAACCAATCTTCTCCATGACAGGTTATTTTTTTACTGCCTATCTAGCTTTGTTGCAGAAAAGGTGAATGTGTAGGAACTAAACAGGACGGGTCCTGGAAATATTTTGTGTAAATTATATGGATCTTCCCCCCAAGGTCAGTATTCCTTATTACATGACCTTGTTCTTTCACCTGTACAGCTTGGACAAAATGCATTCTGTATGACTGCAGGGGTGAAGAACATGAGTTTGTGAGGGAGCAAGCATGTATATGAATGAGCACAGGCATGCTAAAGCTGGCAAGATTAAGGGAGCAGGGAGAAGACAGGTGTTAAGGATAGATGAATGTTGCTACATACCTACAGGGAATTTGCCATTTTCATTCCAAACAAATCTTGAAGACAAAGAAAATGGAAGAGTGGTTAATAAGATTTGTGCCTCTAAAGGTGAAGATTCATTTACCACAGTGCAAGGTACATTATGCCAAGATATTTGGAAGTAATGCCTTTTGCATGAATAAATATGCTTTGTGCTTCCACAGTTTTCATCTTTTTCAGAGGGACCATTGCCAATTGCTTTGCCTAGCTAATAAGTTAGAAATTGTATGCTACGGGCTGTTTTCTCAGGTCTGAAGTCAATTTTCTGATTGATGTTCTTGGTTTTCCCCCATAGGCCCCCACCCCCAGCTCCCCATCCAGAAAATGTGAACAATAGGCCAAATTATATTCATTGAACACAGTTTTAAGCATGAGATCCACTCAGTCTGGTGAAAGTATTAATGAGCTTGCCAATAGTCAAGTTACAAACCCCAAATTCCAGAAATGTAAAACACAAGTATACACTAATACAGTTCTCCTTCAGAAGCTACACAGGACAAGGAGCTTCAAAGAGAAAATCAAGGTTGAACAGTGTTCGAGAGTCCCTCAATGTGGGAGATGACTTTGCCACAAATTGCATCCAAAGAAAGTACATTATCCACGGACAGTATTCTGAAGCAAAGTACAACATCCATGGACAGCATTCCTAGCGAAGGTAGAACATGCATAGACAGCATTCCCAAGAAAGATACCATATCCATGAACACCATCCCCAGGAAAAGTACAGCATCCACAGATAGTAATTTGAAGCAAAGTGCACATACCTATTGAAAAGTGTGTCACTCTAGCTAATAAGGGATCCAAGTCCTCATCTCTTTGTGGAAATGTCAACTACCCTAACTGTCTGATATGGGCAGCATTGGAGAAAGAATGAGAGTGAAAGTTGTTCCTGAGTTTATGTTTTCTGTTGTGATCCTGTGAGAGGTAAATAAGTCAATGAGAAAGCAGAGGTTTGCAGCTATCAGATTGGATTTAGAAATGTTTGAAAATCAACAGTTAATCCTCATGGATTTTTTTATTTCCTTGGTAACTTACAGATGTGACAAACTTTTGAGAATGAAAATTGTATCATGGAGCTGGATACAAACATGACCCCATGTGCTTTGCACTCAGAGACACATGGAATTCTAGAACCGTAGAACCATAAATGATCTTAGAGGTATAGCTTCATTTTTTAGATAGGAAACTGCCTAAAGAGTAGACCTGCTGTTTAGATGTTTGTATAACAATTTCAGTGACAACAATTGCAATAATAACAACAATAGAAGTAATAATAGCTAACATTTTTTGAGTTCCTACTATGCCAGGCACTATTCTAAGACCTTTACATGGATTACTAATTTATTCCTAACAACCCTCTGACATCATTTATTATCATAAGCTCCATTTTATAGACAAAGAAAGTGAGACACAGAGAGGTTTAATGACATTGTTCCTCTAATGCCTCTAAAGATTTCCTTATTATAGGGGCTTGGATGATAAGATTACCAAACTAGATTGTCAGGCAAAAATCAAGTGGTTGTTCTGATGTAATACATTCTGCTGAATTCTGGATTGCTCTATGTTTCAGTGAAAATATAATTTTCAAGGAAAATCTGTTCCAGTCTATATTTTATGTGGTCTGTTCCTTAACTCCTATTCCAATTATAATAGAGTTTCTTAACTTCCTTGACTTCTGGAAGCTTACTTAAGATATAAGATCAGTGAAGGGTTGACAAGACGTGCTTTGAGTACATAGATTTTGTTGTATTTTTCAATAATGAACAAATAAGTAACAGTGCTGAAAGCCATCACAGTTAGTGTATACTTGTGTTTTAACGGTACCCAGTTGACATATTAGACTTATATTTCAGAAAGTCAGTATAATCCATGCATTTTTGTCAAGCCAGAGCCTGAAAGTCTTTTCTCTGAGATGCATGTGTTCAACTGGTAGAGGTTGGGGAGAGATTTACAGTTCAGCTTTTATAAAAGACTAGTGCCATTAACATCAATCTCCCTAGCAGTTTCAAAGGAGAGGCAGAGAAGAACAGGTAGCTGGCCAGGGAGAGAGAGACAGATAGTTGGACAGAGGCAGGATGGGCAGATAAGGAAGGGCAGACCAAGAAAAAGAGACAGAGACAGGCAGATGGAAAAAAAGAGAGACAGAGGGAAAAACAGATAGATAAAGGGATAGAGGTCAACAGACAAATATAGAACAATGGAAGCATATCAAGAGAGATGGACAGATAGACACAGAGAGGCAGACAGGAGGAGAGGCAGACAAATTGGAAGACAAGATAGGGAGCCAGAAAGAAAGAGGACCAAAGATAGCAGTGAGGAACAGGGAGAGGGAGATGGAGACAGACTGAAGCAAATGGCAAAGACAGAATAAGGGAGAGAGTCTAAAAGAGAGAGAGAGAGAAAGGGGTACAGAGAAAAAGAGAGACTCAGAAACAGAGAGCTAAAGAACTAGAGGAAGCCAGAAAGTGAGACCAAAACTGAGGGAGGAAGAGAGTCACAAAGAAAAAAGAGAGAATGAAATGGACACAGAGAGAGAAAGGAAGAGAGTCACTCTCATTAAAGAGAGAGCCTAAGAGTCTGACACAATACTGGGGCAGAGGAGTTGTAGAGAGAAAGGGAAGTAGAGCTAGAGACAGGAAGAAGAGAGAACATACAGAGTGAGTGAAGGAGAAGGAGCAATGGGCAGAGAGAGAAGAGAGGGAGGTGCACACAGAGCCAGAGTCAGACCAACATAGAGAGTAAAAGACACTACAAGAGACAGAAAAACAAAAAAGCAGACAGAAAGGTAGTGAGAGAGAGAAACAAATAGAGAGACAGAGAAACAGTCGGTCAGACAGAGTTATGTTGGAGAAGCAGGGGAGAGAGATAGTGAGCAAGAGATGGGGAGTTAAATGGAGAGACGGAATGAGAGACAGACTCAGAGGCTGACAGGCAGCAAGATAGAAAGATGGAGAGAAACAAGTAAGGAGAGAGAAACAGAAAGAGACCAAAAGAAACTGGTGCAGAGAGATGGAGAGGCAGATCCAGAAAGAGAAAAACAGTCAAGAGAGCTAGAAAGAACATGCCAGAGACAGAGATACAGAGAGACTGACTGAGAGACATACTGGGACACACACACTCAGGGAGACAGAGACAGAGGTAAAGGCCAACACAGAGAGAAAGATACAGAGGGACAGAGACACACCAGAAGAGACAACGAAAGAGAGAGTGATCAACCGACTGACAGAGAGACAAACCGACAGAGATCAGAAAGACACAGAGCCAGATGAAAAGTGGAGAGAGAGTGAGAAAGTGAGCCAACTAAATGCACAGACAGAGAGACAGTTAGACAGACTGAGAGATGGCTGGGGGTGAGAGAAAAATAGTGAGAACGGAGTCAGTGACAGATATGGGGACTGACAGGAAGACAGAGCTCCAGAGAGAAACTGAAAAAGAGAGAGAAGGGGGAGAAAGGGAGAGGAAACAGAGAGGGAGGGGGAGGGAGTAGGAGAAAGAACAAACAAATAGAGACATGACAGAGACATACTGATACAAAAAGACCAATAGAAAAGTAGTCAGAAACGAGCAATTGGACAGAAAGACTCAATCTGTCAGAAGGAAACAGAGGGAGATAAAAAGAGAGAAAAAGAGATGGATGTTAACTAGACTTATTGCAGTGATCGTTTCACAATATATACAAATATCAAATCATTATGTCGTATGCCTGAAACAAATTTAATGTTATATGTCAATTATTTCTCAATTGTAAAAGTATGAAAATCAAAAGAGAGAGAGAGAAAGAAACAGAAAAACAGACTGGGAGGAAAGATTTGCAAAATTTGCAAACCAGATATCTGGTAAGGGTGTAGCATGCAAAACATATAAAGAATTCTTACAACTCAACAACAAAAAGACAACTCAATCGAAAAATGGGTTAAGGACTTGAACAGGCATTTCTCCAAAGAAGATATACAAATGGCCACTAAGCATGTGAAAGGAAACTCAAAATCATTAGTCATTAGGGAAATGCAAATCCAAACTGCAAGACACCACTTCTCATCCACTAGGGTGGCTAGAATCTAAGAAACAGAAAATATCAACTGTTTTTGAAAATGTGGGAAATTGGGACCCTCCTAGTCCCACTTGCTGATAAGGATGTAAAATGGTTCTGCTGCTTTGGAAGTTTGGCGGTTCCTCAAAAATCTAAACATAGAATTACCATTGATCTAATATTATAATTTTACTCTTAAGTACATACCCAAGTATATATCCTAAGTATATACTCCAAGTATATATACCCAAGAGAATTGAAAATAGGTACTCAAATAAATATATGTGCATGCGTGTTCATAACAGTAATGTTCACAATAATCAACAGGTAGAAACAGCCCAAATGTCCATCAGTACATGAACGGATAAACAAATTGTGATATATCTCTACTGGTATATTATTCAGCCATAAAAAAGAAATAAAATAGGACTTCCAGTGTCCAGCTCTGCATCTAAGGAGCTTGGAATTCGACACTCAGTCCTAACAACAAATTAGACGTTTATTCCAGTTTTATTCATAGTTGCCATAACTGGGAAGCAACCACAATGTCCTTCATTAGGTGAACGGATAAATAAACTGTGGTACATCCAGACAGTGGAATATTATTCAGCACCAAAAAGAAATGAGCTATCAAGCCATGAAAAGACATGGAGGAATCTTACATGCATATTACTAAGTGAAAGAAGCAAATCAGAAAAGGCTACATACTGAGTGATGCCAACTGTATGACATTCTGGAAAAGGCAAAACTATGGGGATCGTAAAAAAGATCAGTGATTGCCAGGGGTTGGGAGGAAGAGATGAATAGGCAGAGCACAGAGATTTTTAGGGCAGTGAAAATACTCTGTATGATACCATAATGTTGGAAACATGTCATTCTACATTTCTCTAAACCTATAGAATGTACAACACCAAGAGTGAACCCTAATGTAAACTGTGGACTTTGGATGATTATGATGTGTCAATATAGGGTCATCAATTGTATCAAATTTTACCACTCTGGTTATACAATTCTGATAGGGAATGTTGATAATGGGGGAGGCTATATGTGTATGAGGGCAGGGACTATATGGGAAGTCTCTGTATCTTCCTATCATTTTTGCTGTGAACCTTAAACCTCTCTAAAAAAATACGTTTCAATAAAAGAAAAGGGAAAAAAGAAGGGGAAAAAAGAAATGAAATACTGATACATGCTACAATGTGGATGAACCTCGAAAACATTATGCTAAATGTAAAAAGCCAGTCTCACAATTTCACAGATTATATGATTCCATTTACATGTAATATCCAGAATAAGAAATCTATAGAGACAGAAAATAGATTGGTGGTTGCCAGGGGCTAGGGAGGGGGAAATGGGGAGTGACGGCTTAATGAGTACTGGCTCTCCTTTTGAGGTAATGCAAATATTTGGGGACTAGGTAGAGGTGGTGGTTGTACAACATTATGAATGTGTTAAATGCTACTGAACTGTTTACTTTAAAATGGTTAATTTTTATGTTGTGTGAATCTCACCTCAATAAAAAGAGTGAAAGAGACAGAGAGAGAAGAAAATGAGACTAAGAAAGAGAGAAGTAGGGGCTTCCCTGGTGGTGCAGTGGTTGAGAGTCCGCCTGCTGATGCAGGGGACACGGGTTCATGCCCTGGTCCGGGAAGATCCCACATGCCGCGGAGTTGCTGGGCCCGTGAGCCATGGCCGCTGAGCCTGCGCGTCCGGAGCCTGTGCTCCGCAACGTGAGAGGCCACAACAGTGAGAGGCCCGCGTACCGCAAAAAAAAAAAAAAAGAAAGAAAGAGAGAAGTAGACAAAGGGAAAGACAGACACAGACAGTGATAGACAAGGTGACAGAGAGAGAGATGGAAGATAGCCTGAGAGAGAATCAGGCAGACAGACAGACTGCTAGAAGGAAAGGTAAACACAGACAGACAGTCAGATAACAGATAGATACACAGACAGGCAGGCAGGCAGAGAGAGGGAGACGGACAGATGGAGTGAGATAATGACAGAAATAGAGGAGCACAAATAGAGTCTAAAGACAGGGAGATAAAGAGTACAGGTAGACACAGGAGAGGAGAATGCAGACAGAGGACTAATGTGGGGAGATATACAACATAGGACACAGGAAGAGGGAAACAGACACAGAGAGAAGGAGAGAGATAAAAGAAAACTAATAGAGACAGAGAGAAAGAATAGACCAAGAGACAGACCGTAAGACAGAAAGACAGACTATTGGGAAGGGAGAGAGAGTAACAGAAAAGCAGAGATAGAGAAGAGACTGACAGAGACAGACAGAGGGAGACTGACAGAGACAGTTTGTGATAGACCAAAAGACAAAAAATACAGAAGCTGAGAGAGAAACAGCATGACAGAGAGACCTATGGAGAGAGAAACAGCAGCCAAAAGAGGCAGAGTCAGATACGGAGGGAGGAAGAGAGAGAAAGAAAAAGAGAGAAAAACAGTCAGGTGACTAAGAGACAGACAGAAGTTCAAACTGATATAAATACATGCAAACAATCAAAGAAACAAGCAGACAGAAGCAGACTAATGGAGAGACAGGCTAGCAGATTGCATAGATAGCCAGAGCACAGACAGACAGACAGGTATAGAAAGAAACTGACAAAGAGAGAAGCGAAAAGAGACATATACAGAGATAGAATGACAAAGAATTGACAGAAACAGAGACAAAGAAGCAAATGAACAGAAAGAAAGAGGCACAGAGTGTCAGAGAGACTGACAAAGGGACAGGAAGGCAGCCATACAGCACCATAGTCACACCAAAAGACAGACAGACAGACTGAGAACCAGACATGAGCGATGAAACAGAGACATATTCAAACAGAGAGAAAAAGAATAGAAAGAGATGGTCAGGGGTCATTGGTAAGAGACAGACAGAGACAGAATAGAAGGCAGGCAGGCAAAACCAGAAATAGACCAATCAAGAGGCAAAATGAGATGCAGCCAGACACAGGGAGGGAGGGATGAGAGAGCGAGAAAAGAGAGAGAGATTGAGAAAGAATGCAGGATGGAGACCAACAGTCAGAGCTGCCGGCCAACAAAGATGTATCAACAGACAAAACCTGAGAGAGAGAGATAGATATACAGAGACAGGAAGCAAGAAGGTAGACAGACAGAGAGAGCATCAAGACAGACAAGGATAGACAGGAGGAGAGAAAGAGACATGGACAGACTGGGAGACTAACAGAGAAACAGCGAGACAGAGACAGAACCAAAAAACAGAAAAACAGACATCTGACTTAGAGACAGACACACAAAAATATGGGCAGAAAAGCAAATTGCAGAATACACAGAGTCACCCTTTCATGCCTCACCCCAACTCTCCCCACCATCACCACCACATATGCCCTTCATTGTTTAGTCTTACATAGAGGATAACGGGGAGGAATTTTCACAAGGTGCCTGCAACATGGTAGAGATTTGTGGGAAGGTTCAAATCATGCTGGGAAGGAGATGGAGTCTGAACTTCTTTGCCTTTTGGAAATATCCCAGGGCCCATGTGCTATTAGGTAGGAGAATACTTGTCCCATGTCAATACTGTGAGCATTTGTTCTTTGTCAGTACTGTAGGGTTTGGGTTGTTGTTAACTTTTTTTTTAAGCAAACACATGAAATCTCTCAGAAGTCCATTGTTTGCAGATTTCCCATCATGCTTCCTTCCTCCCTGGAGGAAAATGTTTTGTTTCTTTGATAAAGCAAACTTATCGCTTTTCTCTATTACAGTTTTCTATTGAGTGTCTTGTTTTCATAGTTTAGAATTCATATAGCTCTCAGGCAAGTTTCTCTAAGATGTTTCTATTTAATATTCAGCTGCAGCTCCAAAGAGTTTAACATTATTTTCGTTTTTTTAAATGAAAAATCTAGGGGAAACTTCTCTTCTTCCTATAAGCATTTCACCTTAAGTATTTTCAAGGGACTTCTGGCTTTTTCTTCATTATGACTGGCATCTGATATTTGCTGCCCCCAACTGTATAAACAATGTGCAGATAAATAAGATGGGCTCCATAGGTGGCCTTTTTGTCACTACCAAGTCTCAGGTGATTTTAGTCAGCCCAGTTCCTGCCCAGAAGGAGAAAGTTATGAGCTAGATGCTAAGAACCAGCTTAGCCTTCCTCCTAGAACCACTGGACATTTTTCATTTGACCTGAGGGATCTAGAGAGTGAGAGGGTGCCTGCATGGTTTGTGCTTTGCTAAGATGGAGTACAGGGGACAGAAGTGGTCTGGTCTCCTGGAAAGTTCCCCAGCCTGCTTTGTGGAGGCCACTCACGCTATAGAGAGATGAACAGGAAAGTCAGTCCTCCAGAGCATCAGGCACCTAACGTTTGCAGGAGAAAAAATCACACAGCATGTGATTTAAGATCTAAGTTAGAATGCTGTCTACTGGAACTGTATCCACACTTACCTGGGAAAAAAAGATATCTTTTTTCTTCTCACTCTTTATGTAATTACTGGATTTTTAGAATTAGGCAGGCTGTAAGATCATGCAGTCCTTAAGTCCCACTTATCAAGTCCCACTTAATCAAGGAAATGAAGGAAGAGTGGTAATATAGTATAGTAAATACTGTAGCCTAGTAAGTAGGGAGTTTAAGGTCAAAGACAGGCAGTGAGACAAAGAGGTTAGGCCTCAGGCTAACCTGGGCTCTGTGTATCCTGTGTTACATTCAGCAAATGTTTGACCTCTCTGTGCTTCATGAAAAATGGGGGAGACGATAGACTTATAGGGTGGTTGTGAAGAAATAAATGAGATAATGTAAGTAAGGAGTAATGTGCTTCCTACAGTATCTGGCACATAATAGATGCTTAATATGTTACTTCTTATTATTAGCTCAGAAAGAAGTGACTCAATAGAATTATGGCCTCTTGATTCCAGGTCCAGTTTCCTTTGAAAACTGGGATGTATGGAGTACCCACCAGAGTATAGTGATGTACTTAATATGCACTCTGCCTTTGCAGCACCAGCAGTGCCCTTTGTTGTTGTTATTCTGAATTTTCACAACTTTGGGAGAAACAAGAGCCTAATGAGCATTTTCCTTTAACTACATCACTTCACATTTGCTTCTAATCTTTGGTCATTGTCTGCAGGCCTTCTCAAATAGAGGCTACAGCCTGAGTTAGAATCTGAATTGTCCACGGGCCTCCACACGTTGAATAAATACATCTGTCCAAAGACAATGAAGATTCCAAACTCAGTCAGAGCCACTTCCCCAAACTGGGGACTTGGTAGATCTGAGTAATACTCCAAGTCTGGTACACATTGCTGCAAATCTCTATTATTGGAAGACACGTAGGATGGGGAACCATTCGTCTGCTTGTTGAGCCTAATTGCAGTGTGCAAAGAGCTTGATCAGCAGAGAAGCTCTTTGAAAAGCCCTGCTTCAGGGGCACCAGGCCCACAGCTTGGAGCTGCTTTGTGTCTTAAAACAGGTCATCTCTGTATAGTATCTGGAGTCACCCAAGGGGTGAAACTCCAAAGTAAATTCATGGAGATAGTGATCGATATTCTGCTGAAATCAGGGGGCACTTAGGCTCCTTTTATCTGCATGGACTATTACAAAATTGAACATAGAAATTAAATTCTGAAAATAAGTTGAAGCTCTTGGTATTAAGCTGGGAATTGATTCCAATTTCCTTTATGTTTCAGCCTTTTTCATTTGAAAGGCCACTGCCTATATAAATAGGTTTAGGGGAATTCAAACTTTCTGCTAAGTGCTAATTGCTGTCTTAGGTGTATTGGAAAAAAAATAGAAACTTGGTAGACTTGTCTCCTGTCTACTAGGAGAGTACAATCTAAGACCACATGTAACTTACAAGGGCTTCATTTAGAATAATTGTTTAAGTTGTGATTCACGGATATTTTTCATAACTTGACTTCCCTGCCTCCCTGGCCAAGGAAAATGCCTCAAATCACCCTTCCACCCAAACTTAAAAGCTTGAGTTTGATGGTACTAGCTGCCATCATCAAACAACTTTGATTAACCCCATGGCACCAGTCTCCTTCATATTCCTGTTAATATATAAGAGTGGGAGATAAGCACGTATAGCACTCTTGTTATATTTTCATTGTCACCAGCCTATGTCACACTTGAATAGCCTTTTAGCTGGCCTCCTAGCCTCCAGATGTTTAACCCATCTCTGGCTTGCACACAGCTGTCCCACTGTGATGAAGAGAGAAGACCCTCATAGGAGCCCTCGTTCTGGCTGTGCCAGTGCCTGCCCCTCATGGACACAACCATCCAGCTTGGTTTGGGACTGGGGATAAGGGGCAAATCATCTTCCCCATTCTTCCTTGAATAGACCCTAGTCTCACTTTTAAATTCCTCATCAGCTAGTTGGGTTTCTTTGTGCTGGGAGACCAGCTTAATTGTTCTTTCCCTTGTGGTAGGCAGTTTTGGCAATGGGAAATCCTTCTTGGAGGGAAATGAGGGTCTCAGATTCATATCAAGTTGGAGATGATGGCGGGGATGTTTAAAAGCACTGCTAATTAAGGCAGAAGTAAATCTGACCTCTGGTAGACACCAAGCACTGGTTTGCTGCTGTTATATTACTATCCTCAGCACCTAAAACAAGGAGGACATCTTAACTAAAACACAAGAGAAGACAAAAAGCAAGGTCCCAATGTAGAGAAAGACGAGGCTGTGAGTTTATGAGAACTCTTGTACTGGCAGTGAAGCAGTTACACTTTAGTCCACTAGGGAAATAAAACCATGTCAGACTACGGATGTGGCTCAAATTCATGATTTTGTAATTGTTCCTGGAGTGTCCTGTCTGGACGGGAAAAATGGTGAGTACAAACAGTGTCTGCTGGCAAGCCCGTTGACTCTTGTTAATGGGAAGCTTAAGAGGAATGTGTAAGCTGGGAAATGCACTGGCCTTTCACCAACTGCTTGAATTGTCACAGTACCAATTTCTCTTCACACCACTGATGCCTTCTCGGAAGTAAGAGCTTGTGGTCTGTTTGATTCAGGGGTTATAATTCATCATAGGCTGTGGAGAACAAATAACAGGTTCTGAAAAGGGGCTTAAAGTTGGAGCTGACCAACCATATTTTCTTTCCTGGCAGTCTTTAGTACTTCATTGCCATCTTTTGTCTCTACTCTTTAAATCCTTACTTAAGAACCAGTTGAAGTCAGGACTTTCTCTAAACTTAATTCATTTATAATAATGCAGGAGGGAGGATGAGCATTAAGCTCCATCAAATAGATGACTACCTTTGCAGCAGTAGATCTTAGACTGATCAGGAAATTCACTGCATTGTTTTAATACCTTCATTAATGGCGCCTTTCAACTGGGGGCTCACCCGTGTAGGGAACTCGGTCCTTCTTCCTCTGGATCTTCATACAGTAGCCACTGCAGCGTTCTGCATATAGTGGATAAGCAATAAGTGATATCACATGGACTGTTTGGTTTTTCATGTTTCTCATCTCTCAGCAATTTAGAATCTAGATTGCAGAAAATAGAGGAGCACATTTTACTATGACTTCTTCCTCCAATAGTTCAAGTGCATTCTTATCTTTAAATCAAGCCTATAGAACAGGCCAGGAGTCCCCAAATTTCTCCCCATCTGTGCTAAAGTACCAAGCTTTCTGTTTTGTTTTGTTTTATTTATTTATTTATTTATTTATTTATTTTCGGCTGCATTGGGTCTTCGTTGCTGCCCACAGGCTTTTCTCTAGTTACAGTGAGCGGGGGCTATTCTTCCTTGTGGTGCATGGGCTTCTCATTGTGGTGGCCTCTCCCGCTGCGGAGCACTGGGCTCTAGGCGCGTGGGCTTCAGTAGTTGTGGTTCGCAGGCTCTAGAGCACAGGCTCGGTAGTTGTGGTGCATGGGCTTAGTTGCTCTGTGGCATGTGGGATCTTCCTGGACCAGGGCTCAAACCCATGTCCCCTGCATTGGCAGGTGGATTCTTAACCACTGCACCACCAGGGAAGTCCCCAAGTTTTCTGTTTTGTTTTTTTTTGTTTGTTTTTTTGTTTGTTTGTTTGCGGTACGCGGGCCTCTCACCGCCGTGGCCTCTCCCGTTGCGGAACACAGGCTTCGGGCGCGCAGGCTCAGCGGCCATGGCTCACGGGCCCAGCAACTCCGCGGCATGTGGGATCTTCCCGGACCGGGGCACAAACCCCTGTCCCCTGCATCGGCAGGTGGACTCTCAACCACTGCGCCACCAGGGAAGCCCCAGCAAGTTTTCTGTTTTAATGTAAATTTTTTTCAAGGCAGGGATCATGTGAATCTAGATGTTGGATGTTATAGTTGTTTATCAATGATAGCTATTACCATTTGTGCTATACTTTACATTTTTTAAGAGCTCTGAATTAACAGAGGAAAGAAAAGGGAAGGAAGATACTGATTTAGCATAGTAGACAATATGAAGTCAAAAATACTTGGGTTCAAATCCTGGCACTGCCATAACCTAACTGTGTGATCTTGGATTATTTGCTTCTCTTTGAGACTCTGTTTCCTCAGCTTTAAAACAGAAGTAATATCTCCGTTCCAACCTTGTCAGATTGTTGCAAAGATTAAGTAAGGTAATACACTGAAATCCTCTAGCACAGTGATGGACACAAAGTCGGAGTTAGGGGTCTGTAAATTATTATTATGTCTGTGCTCCACAAAGACAGAGCAAGAGAATCATCCTGTGATGCAGTAATTGAGAGGAAATCCTTTTCAAATTTATGTTTTCTAAATTTTTCTCAGTGTCTGTTTTTGAAAGCATGATGTATATTTCAATTCCTGCCCATCATAAATGCAGCACATCATATTTTCTCACTTTATTGCATGGGCTTAATTAATAGATTGAGTATTGTTAGGATTCCAAATTATTTGAAGCCTCCACATACCCAGCTGGTATCCCTATCTTTCTCCTTAAACCCTGGTGTGTGTATGATTTTTTTTAATGTATATGAGTGTATGTGTGTGTGTTCATATACACACAGACACATAGCAACAATCTTATGAAGAATTCAAAATGCTGTATTTGGACTGCCAGATTATAATGTTTAATGTTATAAAGTTGAAAACAGGTAAAGTAGAAATTTTACTGAGTCTTAGATTAGACAAAGCCTCACACAGTCATCTAATTCAACTCCTATTCCCTACCCTACCACCTCAATACAGAATCACATATGACACATTCCTGACAGGCATTCATCTAGCTTGTGTTTAAATATTCCAAATGATATTAAGATCACTGCTTTAAAATGCAGCTAGTCCCTTATCCATGGACCTCATGGGTTCTTGTGGGGATCCCATGAGCTGACATGTCAGCGGTAGACCATAGTGCTGGGTACCTAAAGGTTAACTATTATTATCACTTTGTAGTGGGACCACTCTAATTATTACAAATGTATTTCTTGTATCGAACCTTAAGCTGCTATGGTCCTCTAAATATTTGAATACAGCTCAGTGCTCTCAAGTTTTCTCCTCACTATGCTAAATATTCTAGTTACTTCAAAATGCACCTCATAAGAGATGGTTTCCAAACACTTCACCCCAGTTGCTTCCCTTTGGTGATATTTCAGTATTGCTCTTATTACCTGCCCATCACAGCAGAACACAGCGGCCAGAGCAGAAAACTGTGTCTGTTATTTCTCAGCCTCTAGAGTCCACTTAATTAGGCTTCTATTAATACAGCCTGAGTTACATCTGCTTTTCTGGAAGCTACTTCATATTGTTATCTCATATTCAAGTTGGAAACTAATCCCCTAGATCTTTGTAATGTGAGTTACAGTGAAGTCATATTTCCTCCATTCTTTTCTTCTATGGCTACCCTCCATTTTTTCCTATGTTAACATTCCACTTTCATAATTCTGGATTTGTCATTCCAGCCACTTTTCCTCATATAAATAAAGATAGATATAATAACAAAGCTAGGAGATAGTGACATTCACTGTCTTCTCGCTCAGAATATTCTCAGCAATTTATTAGTCCAAGTGCTGGTTTTCACCATCACCTTAGCACCACTCTGATCCTTCATGAAAGCCATAGTAAATCATGTGGTCTGATCCTTTCTTGTTTCCCAGAGCTTTCAGCTTCTGCTCAGTTCTGTCCTATCTTCAGGAGAAATCACATTCTACTCTAGCTTGTCAAAACAATATAGAGTAGTGGCTGGCAGTATAGTGTATGAGAAAGAGCATGAGCTTTAATAGCAGACAGATTCGGGTTTAAATACTAACAATGCCACTTACTAGCTGTGTAGCTTTGGACAAGCTACTTAAAACATCTCTAAGCCTTAGTTTTCTGTGTCTTTAAGATTTTAACAAGATAGCTTCTATACAATAGTGCCTAGAAGATACTCAATAAATGGTGGTGACAATTGTTTTTGAAACTCAGTTCTATAATCAAGTATGTTTACTCCCAAGCTTTATCTTATCTACAGTTGTAACAAGCAAGCCTGTTATAACTTCATCAAAAAATCATATATTAAAATATTGCATAGGACATGGGCAAGTAGAGAGCCCTGTAGCAACTATTAGAGGCCTCCTTCCAAACTGTTGTCAATCCATTCATCACTACTCTGAGTACAACTCTTCAACCAGCTAGGAATACAGCTATAACTAAATTATCATCTGATCCATATTTATTCGTCTTTTTTATAAGGCAACTCTGAAGGATTTGCTGTAAAGCTGTCATTCTAGTATCCTTTTCAAAGAAAAAAATATCTACTTAACCAGACATGTTCTCACACTGGAGTCTCTGGTCACCACTTACTTTCTTAAGTACTTATACATCATCTGTTTAATAAACCATTCTTTTACAATGATAGCCAACAAGCTCAGCAAGCTGTCATTTAAAAAAAATTGTTTCCCCTCCCTTTGAGAAAGAAAGGGGAGAAAAGCATAAGAAAGATGGTCCATGTGGTCGTAAGGCTAGCTTCTCAAGCTTTCTTTTACTTCAAAGGCAACACTGCAGTACACCCTGGACCAAGGAAAATTATATATGATTATGTGAAAACACTTAACTTGGCATAGGTTTCTGGGGGGAGGAGGCAGTGGTTAGAGCTATCTGGAATCAAAAGGCTAATTTTCTTTATCAGAAACAAAGCTAGTTTGACTCTCTTGAGTTCCTCATGTTTAAATATTGCATTGTTCTCCATCTCTGCCTCTCTATCCCCCTTTAATTAGTGTATCCATCTGTTTTCCTGGTACTAAGGGGAGGCTCATTGGTTGGTAATTACAGCTATGTCCCTGGGATCCTACTTTGCAAATGTGCTTCACATTCATGACCTTCCAGGCTCAGGTAACAGTTGCTCTTTTCTGGGATTCTATTGCTTATCTTTGTTGGCACCTGTCATTTCCTCCTACTTCACTCAAGCCAGGAATTTACTTCCCTAGAGTTTCTCAGACTACTCCTCAGTGAATCTGACCCTTTGCTTAGATGTCCCTGACCCCTTATTAGAAATTAATTATAACCCAGGGCCTCCAGGACAAAATTAGGATCCAAAATTCCCATCTATCAGAAAGTATATGAGGGATGGCAACTGTGCCCAGCATACCATACCTTTAAGAAATGCTCATTAGAAAAAATGAGAAGAGTCCAGAGTGTCAATTGGATGAGTGAATGGAGGTAAGGATGAGCAGTTTGCAAGCTTGAACACTTTTGCCAGCAGTTGGCTGAGTGCCCTTGCACTGATTCCTCTGGTTCCTTCTCCTTAGTCAGAAGGCATATGTATTCCTCTCAGGGCAATCTTCTCAAACCAACCATGAAGCTCCTGCAGGATCTGATCTTAACTTTCCTATTCAGTACCATCTCCTACTTTGTCTCCACTACCATGGTCATCATGGTTTTTAAATCAAAATTTGAATAAAAAATTAAAACAAGTGTTTGGACCAAAAACGCTTTTTAATTTATCCATATTGCAGCCCCATTTTACAGAGAAGGAAACTAAGCTCCAAGAGGTTAATTAATTAACCCAAGGTAGTACAGCAAGTAAGTGGTAATTCTGGGACTCAGATCCAAGTCTGTCTGACTCCAGAGCCAAAGCTCTTAGCCATCATTGTGTCTACCTTCGATGCCATTTTATTCATGAGTGGATAGAATGCTGTGAAAGGCAGACAACCCTCTGCCTGAACACTTAGGATGAACTGTAGCTTTACCAGACACTCCCCCACTGCTCTTCACTCAGATCAGTATTCTCACAGATGTCCAATCTCATGTATGCCTGACCCTTTGGTTTAGCTCATGCTGTTCCCTTCCCACACCTTTCACTTGCACTTTAACCTCTTCCTCCTCTCTGCCGATGAAATTGTACCCATCGTTTAAATTCCATTTGTTCCAAGAAGGCTTTCCTCACCAACTTCTCCCCTCCCATGCCTCTATGGCACTTGTTGCAACTCCAACATTTAGCACTTTATTATTTAGTGTTTATGACTCTCTTTGAAGTCAGAAATCATGTTTTATATTTTTGTGTATCTCCATATCACCTCGCACAGGGTCAGTTTTATAGATGTTCAATAAATATTTGCTTTGACTCTAGTAGATATATAATAACCAATCGAATTCATTGTGTAATATGTATTGAATATTTTCTGAGAGTTCTCCTAGCCACTCTTCCCATTATGAGAAATTAAACCTATGCCACAGTCTTCAAATGAGTCTAAAAATACTTTGCAATATCTAGACACAGTACTAAAATCTCTTATCTTTAACTTGCACTCCTGACAACACCTAAATTAGTATAACGGGACAGTTGAAAAGGGTACTGGTGAATTAACTGAACCAGTCAAGATGTGGGTTCTATTGTCATCTCTGACACTTATTATGAGACTGGGACATGTCCTTAACTTCTCTGAGCCCTAGTTTCCTTATCTAGTAAATGGGGATAATAATACCTACTTTCCCCACCTTAGTGGGTTGTTAAGAAAATGTAAATGAGAAAATAAATTTATTGGCATGTGTTGTAAAATATAAAGCATTATGCAGAACTGGGCTATTAGAATATTATATTTTCTAAGCATTTTTAATTATCTGGGAAAGAGAGCCACAGTTATCAATTATTTAGAAGTAATTCCATTACTTCCTGTGGAAAGGACTCTAGCTTAGTCCTCAAAGCAAGTATTAGACTTGGCACAGGGTTTCTGTGAGTTGGCCAGGATTCCTTCAGTGATAGAATCATATGTTCCTGATCTAAAAATTGACCACTGTGGGCACAAAGAGGAAACCACTTTGTTTTCACTAGGTAATAGGGCAGCTCTCTCTGGCTGCACAGTTGGGGCCTTTTGTAATAGTACTTGCTTGCTGTGCTGCCCTTGGGGTGAGTTAATGAACCACTAGAGAGCTGCTCTGAATTAAAAAGGTCATACCTGACATGAGCCATTTCAGCACAAACATCCTGTTCTTTTCCCCTCTTCAAGGGGGAGATTTTATTTAAGACCATCTGTGATTTAATGAAAACTTAAATTGTGTGGATGGCAGAATGGCCCTTGCAAGTAAATGTCAGGAGAAAAAACCCACCAGGAATTACAGGATCATAAAATGGGAGAGGTGAAAGACCCTTTAGGGATTATGGAGTCCAACCGCCTCATCTCACAGGTGAGGAAACTAACATCCAGAAAAAGGAAGTGACTTATTCAAGATCACACAGTAAACTTAGTGACAGAGCTGGCACTAGAAGTCAAGTTTCTCCCAAGTCTTCATACTTCTTGCCCACCGTACTTTCCTCTACATCTGTTCATTTAAGTTAGACTTTAGCAACTTTTTAAGAAGTGGTAGCAATTTTAGTGACATTCTCTAAATTGGAAAAGCTGCCTGTAGTCTACTAGCCAGGAACATCTGGAATGTCCCATCCCCATTTATTTAGAATCGGGCACTTACTGTTTTTAGGGAAATCATTTTCCACACCTTAAATTTTCTGTCATCTCCACAGAGGAGTCAAGCAACTATTTCACATCTACATACTACACAGTATTTCTAAGTTGTTTAAATCTAAAGGAAAATGAACAGGCACCATCTTCATGAGCAGCTGGGTGGCATGGTGGGATAGAACATCAGAGTAAACTGAAAGAGTTAATTTAGCTTCAATATAATTGACAGGGACCTTGAACAAGTCACCTAACCTGCCTCTGTCAAATGGAAACCACAGTACTAGCAGCACGTCTGTGTTCCCTCTCTGGTTTGCCCTTTTGCCCTTAGATTGCACTTCAACCAACACCTTGACTCCAACCCCCACTTCCTTCTGAACCTTCGAAACACTGTCCATCGAATTTTCTTGTTTCTCTTGAAGACCTTTTCCTGCTTCCCATTCCCTTTGCCCACCTTAGCCAACTAGCCACTCTTCTGAGTGTTGTGATGGGGCTCCACAAGTGCCCTGGGCTACCTACATGTCCTGAGATTCTATCATTAATATTTGATGCTATATGTCAGATTTTCCCAGATTAGGAATTCAGGACATCTAGCTCTGCTGTAACCCTGAATCCTGAGTATCTTGCTCTGGCTCCCTGGGTCCTGTACCTAATACATTCTATTCTTAGGTGACTTCCTTTGAGTGGCCAGACCATTAAGTGTGATTGAATAATACTTTAGATAACAGAATTGGGGTGATCTGAAAGCTGTGTAATTTGGAAGCGTTTCGTGTGTGTGTGTGTGTGTGTGTGTGTGTGCACGCGTGCAATAATTTAATCCCTCTACTTTGAAAAGAAAAGATAAAAAATATTCTTTACAGATTAGATATGTCAAGTAAACTGCTTTAAGAATCCGCAGCACTGATTGTAACTTAAGGCAAAGGCAATTACGTGAACTAAATCCACACAGTTAACCTAGTTCCACTGCTCTTCTGGGAATCAGGGTGCTGTCTGTGACCAGGAGTGGCTGCCCTTCTTCAGCTAAAACTTCCTTTTTTCCCCCATGTGTATTTTGCTTCAGCTATATAAGTCTTTTAAACTCCTAAATTAGGGTGTTGTTGAACATTTTAAGACTCCTTAAAAGCTCTCCTGGTGACAGACTATAATAATCCATCTCCTCAGAAAACTGCTTTATGGAGTGTGTTAATACTGGTGAGCTATAGGAAGCACTGATCCTTTTGGGCTTTCTAGTTCTAGCTAAAGTCACTCACTTGGTTGTTGTGAATTCTTCAACCCTTTGAGTCACTTATGGGACTTCTGTAGCCATGGCTTTATCTGTGGCAGATCTAAGGTTCACTTTGGTGGGCAGGGTGACCCTATATAAAGCATGTCCCAAGTATGGAGTAGGAAAATTCTCAAACTAAGTAGCAAAAAATAGTAAGTTCCAGTGATGTCTCCAAGCCACTTTGGCCTCAACTTTGGAGAGCAGCAACTAGTAGTATAACCTGCATTGACCCAGAAGAACAGAGGAAACAAGATTAATTCTCAAGGCACATGGGACCTGAGCCTCTTCTATTCAGCACTCTAGAGCAGGGTTCAGTAAACTCTAGCCTGTAGGTGAAATCTGGCCCATTGCCTGTTTCTATAAATAAAATTTTATTGGAACATAGCCATGCCAATTGTTTACATATTGTTTCTGACTGCTTTAGACTACAGGTACAGAATGGAGTAGTATGACAGAGGCTACATGGCCCACAAAGCCTAAAATATTTACAATCTGGCCCTTTACAGAGGTTTGGCAACCTCTGCTCTAGATTAAAAACTGGGGCTTGAATGGAAATACAAAGGTTGCTTGGATTGCACTGTTAAGTGAAAGTAATTTGTAAGTTATATAGCTACAATCCCATAATACTTTTTAAACAAAATAATTTTGTTGTGTATGCTTTTTAAAAGTTCACACAGTAAAGAAAGATGTGAAAATCACAATAACGACACCTGGAGAGAACACCTATTAACATTTTGGCATATACCTTTTCTGGCTTTATGGCCAGTGTGTCAGTTTTTTAAATAAAAACAATTGAAACATATGGTACACACTGTTTTTTAGCCTGATTTTTTCACTTATTAATGTACCTTGGCATCTTTCCATGTCAGTAAACATAGATCTACATCATTATTCCTACTGGCTACAGAGTATTCCATTTATAAATATATCATTTAATTTATTTAACCAATCCTCTATTATTGGACAGTTGGATTGTTCCTAATTTATTTTCTTCTTATGGCAGTGCAGACATTCATCATATGTATGTCTTTTCACACTTGTATTTTTTATATTCTTTTCCAATTTTTCATAAATCATCAGTTACTTTTATGATGTCAGAAAAATCCTACAGCCCTCTCTTTTAGGGTGAATGGATGTTTCCATAAATGGCAAGAGATTTCAATTGTATTAATGCAGACACAGAGCCAGAGGGACTAGGAGGTCACCTTCCCTCACAGGTAGGTTGAATTAGTATACCCACCCAAGATCATTAAATAACAGTTTTGCCACTTAAAGCATGTGCATCTCAATAGGTTTTTGTGAAAGCTTCTAGTCACATTAAATATTAAAGAATGACGGTGAAGCATTGCTTCAAGAGAACATTATGGCCCAAAGGAAACTGGAAGGCTCTATTAAAAGAATAGGCCAAAAAAAGCCCCACAGCTCTTCTAGCAGGATCAAATTTCTGATGGAGATAATAGAGCTAGCAGTCAGAAGAGGTGAGAAAGACTGGAAGGCACTATGCCCTGTGGAAATGGGCTAAACACAAAATGCACTCGGAGGCCCAAGAAGCTCCTCTGTGCCCCTGAGCATTATTAGGGGAGATGGGAAATGGGCACAGAGGTGGCACTATCCCTGGACCGTTCCTGTGAAACAACCACACCCCCATTGCCGCAGCAGGCATTCACATGAATGAGGTTCTTAGGTCACCTTAAAACGCCTTAATTCAGACTTACTGGAGATTCACCTGAACACAGGGAACTCTGCTGACTGTAGGTAGACCGCCTGGATGGGCATTTTTCAGCAGATTTGGTAAACAGGGAACCAGTGTGGGGAAGCATAAAAGTCAGTGTTAACCAAATCGAATAGTTTAATGACATCACAAAAAAGAAGAGAGCAGCAAGAATATTGTGTCTGTTTGAAAATACTCAGCCAGTAGTAGAAATGCATTCTCCCTGTGGTGATCCATCGTCCAGATGGAAAAGCAGACTGGGCCTTAATATTCTGCACAATCATTCACGTGTGAACAGTTAGCCTTTAAAAATGAGATGTCGACACTCGGTTTTTACCCAACACTTTCCTTCCAAGTTGCCTTAAGTACTCTGTGACATCAGTGATAGGTAAAGAGATGCTCAATTACCCAGACATGGGAGGCAGAGAAATTTCTGCTTTCTTCCTTCTCAAGCCTGTGATCCTCAGTCTTTCTCCCCTACCACTCACAGGCCTCTGTTTTGCTTCTGCACACTGTCTTCAAGAAGAGAGCTGTCCTATGGCTGCCCTCCCTTGTCTCTCTTCTTCAGAAGCCAAGCAATAGAATACTCTTTGCTCCGAGATCCCCTCTGCTTAAATGATCTCACAGGATGCTTCTTCAGTAGCAGCCAGGGTACCAGCAACAGAGCTGCTTGGAGGACTTTCAGGAACTTTACTGACTCTAACCCAGAGCTTCCTAACCTTCATTAATTGTGTCATATACCTCCTAGTTTGCAAATTTGTGAGAGCAATAACTAATATCCCAGTGAGAGGAACAAGTGCTATCTCTGCATGAAAAGGCTTCCTTGCTTTCCTACACTGAGGGGATGTCTGCAGTCCCTTGGATAAGCCTGCCAAGCTGGAAACCCTGCTATAATTTGGGACACAAATCTGAACTGTATTGAAAAGAACAGGTCTATCTCTACTCAGCTTTTTCTGTCTATCCACATCTTTTTTTCCTTCCTTTTTTTTTTTTTTTTTTTTTTGTGGTATGTGGGCCTCTCACTGTTGTGGCCTCTCCCGTTGCAGAGCATGGGCTCCGGACATGCAGGCTCAGCGGCCATGGCCCATGGGCCCAGCCATTCCGCGGCATGTGGAATCTTCCCAGACCGGGGCACGAACCCATGTCCCCTGCATTGGCAGGCGGACTCTCAACCATTGCGCCACCAGGGAAGCCCCTTCCTTTTTTTAAAAATCAAACTTTTAAATTTTGTGATAATTGAAGATTCACATGATGTTTGTAAGAAATAATACAGAGATCCTATATACCTTTCACCCAGTAACATCTTGCAAAACTGTAGTACAGTAGCACAACCAGGATATTGACATTGGTACAGTCAAAATGCAGAACAGTTCCATCACCACACGATCCCTCATGTTACCCTACCTCCCTCCTGCCATATACCAGCTACTAATATGTTATCCATTTCTATAATTTTGGCATTTCAAGAATATCATATAACTGGAATTGTACAGTATGTAATCTTCTTGAATTGGCTTTTTTTCACTCAGCATAATTCCCTTGAAAATCATTCAAATAATGGTGTGTATGAGTAGTTGACTGTGTAGTATTCCATTGTATGGATGTGCCACAGCTTAACATTCATCTCTTGAGAGCATCTTGTTTTTTTCTATTATGAATAAAGATACTATGCATATTCATGTACATGATTTTGTGTGAACATAAATCTTCATTTCTCAGGGATGAATGTCTAGAGTACAATTGCTGAGTCATCTGGTCGGTGAATATTGAATTTTTTAAAGGAAAAGATAAACTTTTCCAGAATGACTCTTCCATTTAACAGTACCACCAGCAATGTATGAGCAATTCGGTCTCTTCACATCCTCACCAGCATTTGGCGTAGTCAATTTTTTATTCTTTTAGCCATTCTGAAGGTGTGTAGTAGTCTCTCATTGTGATTTTAATTTGCATTTCCCTAATGGTTAATGATGTTGAAGATCTCTTCATGTGCATGTTTCTTTGGTGAAATATCTCTTCACATCGTTTGCACAATTTCTAATTGAATCATTTTCTTTTTGTTTTTCTGTTGAGTTTTATATATACTCTAGATACCATTCATTTGTTAAATCTGTGGTTTGCAAATATTTTTTACTACTCCTCAGGATGCCTTTCATCTTCTTAACAAGGTCTTTTGCAGATCAAAAGTTTTAATTTTGTTGAAATCTAGTTTATCAATTTTTCCCTTTATGGGTCATGTTTTTGGTGTCAAAGTTAAGAACTCTTTGCCTATCACTAGTTCCCAAAGATTTTCCCCTGTTTTTCTTCTAAAGTTTTACATTTAATGTTTAAGTCTATGTTTCATCTTGAGTTAATTTTTGGGTAAGGTATATGATTTAGGTCAAGTATCTTTCTTTCTTTCTTTCTTTCTTTCTTTCTTTCTTTCTTTCTTTCTTTCTTTCTTTCTTTTTCTTTCTTCCTTTCTTCCTTTCTTTCTTTCTTCACATGCCCAATTGCCTGAACAGCATTTGTTGAAAATCACTGAATTGGTTTTGCACCTTTTTCAAAAATGATGAATATTTGTTTGGGACACATCTTTTTTACCCCTGACAGTATCACCTCCATTCACATCTCCAAAACTGACAAAAGAGAGTTAAGACAGCCAAGGATGTTATGTCAGTGTGCTTTTTAGTAAATAATACTATATAAATAATAGTAGCTAACATATATGGAGTGTTTCCTATGTGCCAGAAACTTTTCATACCTTATTTTATTTATTCCTCACAACATCCTATAATGCACGTACTATTACCATTTTGCAGATGAGAAAACTGACTCAGAGAAGTTAAGTACCTTGCTCATGGTTAGTGGTGAATCTGAGAGTCAAACCCAGGTTTTGATTCAGGGCCTATCTTAACCACTAGGCTACCCCTTCTCTCAACACCAGTTCTTCTTGTGCCAGACTGTCCAACCACCCTGCGTAAGAACCAATACTCTAATCTATAATCATTATAATGAGAGCAACAAAGGACTTATTCCTGTTTTGAAAGTGATGGTAAATCTCCACTGGTTTACAACCCCTGGTTTATATCAATGACCTTCTCACTCTTTAGGAAGAAATTCTAACTAGGGCAACAAACCCCTACATGTCACCAATTCCACCTTACCAGCTGCTACAGTATAAACCATCAGACTGCTCTGAGGCAATGCTCCTTTCCACATTCCATTCTTGGCTGTGGGATCCTTCTGTGTGTATATGTGTGTTTATATGTGGGGGACAAAGGGAAAGAGGGAAGGCTAGTGAAGGTTTGCAGGGACTTGGGCCAGGGTCAAGACTGGAAAGAGCAAACAGAGGAAGGGAAGCAGAGGCTATAGTTGGACTGATTTTCTGAAACTCCAATTTGTTAGTTTTCTAGCAAGAGAATCGTAGTATGTAAAATTACTCAAACTTCCCTCTTTCACCCATGTTGCTTGAGATCTTCACCCAAACATGAACATATTGGTGCCCTGGATGATCCAAAAAACCACCTGGAACCCCCTCAATGACCACTCTGGCTAAACACTCTTTATTGAAAACTGCTATGGCTCCAAATGCAGTTGTTATTGCTGTGAGGCCTCAAACATATGGAAAGTGTATATGGAAAACTTCCTAGCAGTTGAGCAGCCTGGCTGATTAGCTGTGATGCTTTTAGTGTCTCTGAATTTGATCTGGGCCAGTGCTTCCTAAATTCTCCAAAGATGACCTTGTATTATGTAAAGGGAACGTTTTTGTTGATTATCAGACCTTGAGATTCACATTTCCTTATTCTCTCCTACTTAACTGCTTGCCTTCCATTTTGCATTCATTGAGCTTTGGGGAAGCAATATTGTAGTTTGAGCTGGTTGGAGGGGTGGGGAAGCATGAAGGCATAAAGAGGACAAAAGTAGAAAGGTAGTTGTTAATTAACAACACGTGTTTTGGAAAACGTTTTATTCAAATTCAAAAAGAACTCAGCTGCACAAATCCATGGGTAATACAAAAATTATGATGGAGTTTTTTCACTGGTGAAAACCATTCCTCCTCATGGCACTTGGAAAATATCCTGACACACCAACTCCAAATACCTAACTTATATCCTGGTTTCAGAAATTTTTCCAGAATTCATGACATTTTAAGCTGTCTGAAAATGCCTATAAATGTGTCAATGGTAAAGCCAGGGGGAAAACAGGAAAATATTTTATCTCTGGAAGACAACCTTGAGCTATGAAGAAGGGTTCTGTGGGCAATGATAGAGATTTTGAGTTTAATATTCATTGTTTTCTTAAAGAGGGTGGTCAATCTGAGGCTGTTATTACAAATACCCACTTATCCCTTGGAGCACTTGAGCTATAGAACTTCAGGGACAATTTGGACTAGGAATGAGCATAAGCGCTTTGAGTCTCATTGCCTAAGCAGTCTTCAAGTTTCCAATTGCCTTTCTTATCTTGCAGATTCTTTCCTCCTCATTGAAAGAATTCCAATAACTGAAAGGCCACAGGCATTCTAATTAATTTTTTTGTACTGGAAAGTAAGACAGAGAAGTCATCTCCTGCCTCCTGGAAAAATAAGATATTCTTTTCTCTTTAGAAATTGTCTCTGGGGAAAAAGGTCATCCTCCCTACCTGCACTTCCCTCCTAGAAGCATCCCTTTGCATAAGGAAGCACCTTACTTTGATATCTGGGAAGAGGGAGTGAACTGTACTGGTTTGAGAAAATTAGGAAAGAGAAACCACATGGTAATTTAAACAGAGGAAGTTTACTGTAGCTATTAACAATAATGGGGGATTGGCTAGTGAAAAGTAAAGAGAACTGTAAAGAACGTAGGAATAGCAAATATAAGGAACAACCACTATACCGTAAGACTGAGATAAAGCACCCAAGAGAGAACCCTTCCAAAAGGGATGAGATCCAGACGTTGCAGGAGAGGGCACAGCTGTGGTTCACTGGATAGCAGAGAAATTGCTGTGGTGCTTTGCTGGCAGAACTTTCTGGAATTATGACTCCTGGAACTTTCTAGAAATCTGCCCAGTGGAACTTTTGGAATATCTACCCTCTACAGTGCCAGGAGAGCTGTTCACAGGGAGGTATCTCAACATAAGACACTCCACTACAAAACTGCCTGAGGGAGGGGTACTGGGAGAAGCTTCTGGGTGCTTCTGATTGCCACGTACTACAGAAACTGCAGGCACTGCAGGAACCTAGTGCTGGGAAGGCTGTGTGTGCTGCTGGACATAGGAAACTGGGGGCCTAGGCTGCAGGAGCCTGCCAGGTGAACGCACCAGCACACTGGGACCAGGAAACACAGCTCCTTCCTGCTGAAATGTCTCTCTCGTGCCCCCTACTGACAAAGCTTAACACTGTGCCAGCTGGCAAAGGTAAAATATTTAAAGGGCCAAGAACTCTTTACACAGAGCAAGCAATAAGGGTGAATTTGAAGGTAAGAGGCAACAAATTGATAACTGGCACACCAACCTAGCTCAGGTAATAGTAACTCTCTAATAGTGTTAGCTCCTAGCCCCAGCTCATGTTCTGAGTGGTCTCTCTTCCTCTTACAATTTGGGATGAGGAGATAGAAATCAGTTACCCTTTGTCTCCCTATCTTTTATCGCCTCTCCCCACATCCTATGTAACAACAGCCACAGGGGAAAATAGCAGCTATAGCTCTTATCTCCACTACTCAACCTCTTCTTCTCTGACTACTAAAATCAGGTTACCTTCAACTCTTTGTTCTCCAGCTACCTTTGCTGTACCAGTTGGGATGGGGACAAGCATTTACTTAATGTCTAACATATAGCAGATTGCAGTAGAGGTGGCAGAGTTCAGTGGTTAAAACCATGGGCTTTGGAGTCAAGCTTGGATTAGAATCCTCACTCTGCTACTTACTGCCTGTGTGATCATGGGCAAGTTGCTTAACTTCTTTGAACCACCATCTCTTCAACTGTAAATGGAGATAATCATACCTGCAACTGAAGAGTGTTGTGAGGATTAGGCATAAGTAATGTACCAAATATAATGCCTGACACCTATTGCTCCTCCATAAAGTGAGAATCATAATAACTCCTGCCTCATAAGGTTGTTGTAAGGATAACATGCAAATAAAACGCTTAATGCAGTAAGTTACACAGGAAGGTGCTCAATAAGTGATAGCTCTACATAGAGGTGTACCTATCAGGCATTGTGCTATGTACTTTACATTTGTTAATTTGTTTACTGTCTTATTTCCCCTTTGTCTTCCCCCCATTCACCTTAGCCTCCCTACTCTGTGCTTCTGCCTACAGAAGGAACAAAAACAATATTCTTGACCAGCTGACTGCCTGCTGCTCTCATGAGCAAACCTAGACCACCAGCCAGACACTCCTCTCAGCCCAGAGGCCCTCTTGAGATGGAGACAGAAGGGCTTAGTTATTCATTCTGGCTTATGACAAAAGGTCTCCATCCCTTGGCAAAAAACTAATTTCCTTAGTAGTTACACAATTGCTTCTTTGAAGTTGGTTACACACCAAGGGAAGAAAGAGCCAACTCACAGACCTGTAAATCATCCTAAAATCGAAGTCTCATTCTACTTCCAGTCATTAGAGAGAGACTTGGAAGAAAAAGGAAATGAGACTAAATCGTGTTGAAAAGAGCACGTTTTTCTACTGTCAGAGCAATATGCCCCTGGCAGAGTGCAGACCAAGTGACACATACAAAACTCCTGCTTTACTGAAAAAACTTCAGGTGCTTCATAAGCAGCCATTTATACTCATGTATGAATATCTGGTTGGTCTACTGTATAAATGAAATCTCTGGGTAAGACATCTTAACCTTTTTTGAACTCATGCAACTTAGCAGGAGGCAGGGATAAATATAAAAAGTGGAGAAGTCTGTAACTGTCTAATCAGTCTCTCCCACTGGGCATGCTTGTTAGAGCTCTTCCACTCTGTGGAGCCTGAGCCATTATTTGCAGTGTATGTTCCATAGGCATCGATCCTACCCAAGGAGCCACTGCTTCACAAGGAAATCCCATACATAAGGGAAAGGGCTTTGTTTTGTTGGAGATCTCTTTATATTACAGTTGATGAGGAGTGAAGGGGCCATTTCTGGGATATTTCCTTGGAACTCACAAATAAATACTTGTAGCAAGTCCTTTGCCTCCTGGCTACTATGCAACATGCCATTTGAAACTGTTCGTTAGTGTGCACTCCAAGTTCCTTTGTACGTCCAACTTGCAATCTTAGAGGTGTCCCAGAAAGTAAACTATACATGATATTCCTGAGCTTTTCTTTTAAACATACATTTGTGAGGATTCCTACTTTGTTGATTCTATTATTGTTGATTGTATTATTTCATTTATTCCTACTTATTTTATTTTATTACTAAGCAAGAATTTCAGGTTTAATACCCCAACACTGGGGTACGCTGAACACTTCATGCCCAATGTTGTTGCTTAGACATTCCTTCCAGGCAGAAACTGTGATTCTGACTCATCCATTTACCCAGCCTATACCTAAGGAAATTTGCAACTGACATCTACTCACAATAGCTAGTATAGCTGCAGCCATCACCTCTAGAGAAATAGGAATTAGTCACCTTGCCAGTTTCCCACACATCCTATCCAACTTTCTGAGCAATTTCATTAGCATTCCTACAAAGTAAAATTAACACTAAATGGCAAAGACAAGCTTACCCAAGCCAAGGCCTTGGAATCCAGCCAGTCCCCCAACAGAGAAGCAATTGCTACTCATTGCAACACAGTGAGTGGACATGTACAGGTGGGGATAGATGGCAGTAAGGTGCCTAAGCAGAGACTGCATGTTCACGTGGAGTGGATCTGCTACCCAGAGACCTGGATATTGAACTAGCATAACAAAGGATTTTAAAGGGCACAAAAACATGGCACTTTTATTTCCATTGCTTCTAATGGTTTGAACAAAGAACTCCCTGTTGTCCAGCCTCTGCCATTTTTTTCAAAAAATTTTGCTTTCTCTACTCAAGCAGGAGACAGCAAGCACAGCTACCCAGTCTCCCACTGTATGTCTCTGCTTCCCAGCTACCCCTACCTGACTCACCTTCCATTGCATGGAGTGGAAAAACTATACATGTTGGGATATTTTCCTTTTTAGGCTCAAAACATCACTGAGAGGCATTTTTTAAAATCTCTTTACAGGAACAAAAGAGCATGTTTAACAGATTAAAAGTGATTAGAAGATCATCCCCTGGGAAAACAGAGTAAGAGGAGATAGACTAATATTTCTGTTGAAAAGGGGTTTTTTTGCATTGGGGTTTAATATAAGTGATAACTTTGATCACAATGGTTTTCTTGAACATTAAGACAGATTACTTAAGGAGACTGCAGCTGTGGGTAGGATTATCTGCTTATTATGCTGCATGCTCAGGTGAAGATAGGTCCACAACCTCCAGGCTGATATTCAGCCAATGTGCCCTGGATGGTCATACCAGTTTTAAAATATTGGAAAACTTCTCTTCCAGTTGGTAAATAGGTACTGCCAGGTGCCCCATAAGTGATAACCAGCCATTCCTGCCAATAAATAATCACTGTCCAGATCCCCCCTAAGTGACTGCCTGTCACCCAGGCCATCTTGATCCTCCTGGTATCCTCCAGACTTCCCACAGTCTAGCAATAATGGATTGACCTCTGGCACAACAAGGGGATTTCCTGGGCCCTACTCCAGTGGTAAGGTTCTGTTTGGTTGCTCATGCCATACTGGTGTTTGAATATTTTGAATATCATTCCTAGTTCCCCTGATCTTATTCCCATGACTTCAGATCATTTCTGTAGACAGAACCAACCAGGTAACCAGAGAACCCCTAGTAGAGTTTCTGTTCTGCTCTTATGTAGGCTAGCTTCAGTTAGTGAAAGAAGAAATTAATAGGGAAAATATTAGCAAGATTAACTTGGGGAGAATTTGTATAAAATTTGGGGAAAGCATTTTTACTTAAAAAAATAACCAGTAAATACTGTGAGCCACAATTAGTGTCAGGTAGTACAGTGCTGTCAGCAAATTGAAGGAGATCAAACTCGGCTGTTTGTTCATTCACTATGCCATATCCCAGAGCATAGTTAGCAGTATATAAGGTACCATCCCTACCCTCAAAGTTCTTACAACCCAGCAGAGGAAATATCGCAGGTTACCAGATAATTATTCATACAAGGTAAAATACTGATGGCCATTTAGAGAATCGTACTAGCGCTAAGTATCTCTTAGATATGTATTGAATACAATGTCAGCATACTTTCTGTTGTACAAGGGAACCCCCAGACTGGAAAATGTTCAGTTCGTATGAGAAAAAATAAGAGGGGGTTCACTTAGACAAAACCAGACTATCTCTGTGATAGTAAATTAGTACTAACTGTACAATGATGAGTAATATTTAATGCTACAAACCCTGATTACCAAAGAAAAGCTTATTGAAATCAGTACAATGATGCAAAACAGACCATTGAAGGATTCCTTCTGCTCCTGTGATGGAAACAAATTGGATAATTTTGATTCCTTATCATCCTCTATGAAATTGTATTTGCTAATAGAATGCAAATATCATTGGTAAAGAAAGAAGAGCAGAGATGAATAATTATAATGAATGTTCAAATAAAGAGCATCAGATTCAGAAAGTTACATTATTATATTGCCTAAATAAAACCAACCAGGATTTCCCACTGCAAACAGTCAGGCCTTTGTGTATAACACACTTGTTTAAAGTGCAGTGACTAGAACACTTATTCCTCCTAGGTGATGCTGGAGTTGGTACTACTGTCGCAGAGACTTTCTGGAAACCCAATTGAATTCTCCTGTGTGAGGTTCTCTTAGCCATCTCGGAGAGGATGCATCCTTCTTAATTTGTTGGTATCCATTTGGCTTTCTTCATTTCTGGTTAGCAATCTTTTGCTCCAGACTTCCTACCACCAGCTGGAATGGGAAGGGGAATGCAGGCTGATATGTCTCGTACCATCATTAACCCGCTCACCTTCCAGCCTCATGCTGGGGTCTCTGACACTTGCCAAATGGCTTCCCTATGTGAGAAGTTCATAGAGATTGAAGTTGCATCAGTGGGTGGTAGGGAAGGGGCTCCCTAGGTGTCAGACATCACATTTGTCTTACTCTTGCCTCATTCACTGAATCAATTCTCACTGAGTACCTACTGTGCACTAAGTGTAGCCTCTTTTACTTTATTCCTAGAAGTCTATATTCCTTTCCTTTCCCACATGTTTTGGCCAATTCACTGGTATCCTGAAATGCATCAACCTCAATTCTCCCCTCTGATGAGCTTAAGTGGACTTTAATAATCCCTGCTAAATTGTCTTGTGACTCTGTCATATGAATAAAGGCTATGGACTCTAGGTTAGACTGTAAGCATCAAATTAATTTTACTGCAAAGGTCAGGCTGCTCTCCTGGTGTTCTGTTGTGCTTGAAGGTTAGTCACTGCATGCTTGACCAAAACCTTCCTGTCTGAGCTGTATTCAAAACAGATTTCAAGATATAGCCAGATTGAAAGCCAGACATTTGGAGATAAAGACTGTGTACTTTGACCCCCTGGAAAAAGCAAGCAGCTGCAGTGATTTTATATATATATACAATACATCATCATCATCTCCAGGAGATGATAGGCATTAAGCTCAGCACCTCTTGCTCCCAAAGCAAATGTCTGCTCATCTTTTCCACATAGCTGCTCATGTCAGAGGAAAGGAATATTTCTTCCCAAATGACTTCTAAACTTGCTGAGAAGTGCTGCCCCTAGGGAAGCAGGACCTATCAGTGGAGTTTGGCTCAAAAAAAGACATAATCGTATTCAGATAATGGCAGATACCTCTATCCTGGTTCCCTTTAACCTTCATCTGTCTTCCTAATTTACCACGGGTTCTCTCTTTCCAGCTCACCTCTCTTGGCCAAGCCTGTTGTGAGTTCATGCACTCCTGACGTATGTGTCTAATATACTCATCAGTTCAAGTTCTACAAGTAACATTCATGTAATAATAACTTGCCATTTATATTCCTGGAAAAATCCAAAGATGGTATCTGAGGCTCTCAGGTCATATCCAGGCTATTGTCAGAGCTACAATACCTTGAGGCTATAGGGGCTGGGGTCACAAACTTCTTATATCATGACAGTTCCTTTGGGCACAATTGTGGTCTCTTTCAAATTTCCTTAGAAGAGACAGCAATAGTCAATTTTCTATTCCAGAGAATAGAGGGAGATATAGTCAGATTGCAATTCTGAATTTAATTCTTCTCAATGAGAAATTTACAAGTAGACCTAGGGAAGCTCTGTAGCCTTTTGTTCCTTACAACGTTCAGCTTTCACCTGTGACAGTCATACTGCTGACCCACTGTGTGCAGGACGTGTGTGTTCAGTGGTTGAGTTGTTTTCTTTTTTTCTGAGTAATCCTCATCCTCTGCCCAAGTCTCCTATAGCCAGTTGTGTTTGCAAGACAAGGCCAGGTGAGATGTATAGCCTGAGGCTCTGGAGCAGAGGAAAGCAGAAAGTGAAGTGACCCAGGAAGGCATCATCTGGAATACTGAACACCAGCTAAGTCACTAAAACAGATCCAAAATGTTTTTTTTTTTTCAGGAAAATTCAGTCCCTCCTTGCAGATACCCTATGAGGGGGCTAACATTCCATCTTGACAGACACATAAGTCAAACACCTTAATTTCTGAAACAGAATGACAGCTTGGCCAGTTTTTATGTCTAATAGCTAAAACATGTGGGCCTCTCTTCAGCCCACAACAGACTGCCTGCCTTCCATGTGCTCACTAGAGCACTCCCTCTTGAATTACCTGCCCTATAGCTCTTAGCTATATATAGGGACACGCCAACCAGATGTGCTTGCCTAAGAAGTGCTGTCTCCAGGGAAGCAGGCCCTATCATCAGTGGAGTCTGGTTCCAAAATGACATGATCATATTCAAATAATGGCAGACACTTCTGTCCTGGTTCCCTATAACCTCATCTGTCCTTCTCATGTACCTCATGCTCTCTCCTGTTCACCTCCTATGTGTACCCTTTTTGTGAGTGCATTCACTGCTGATGGAAATGTCTAATATACTTGTCAGGTTAAGTTCTCCTGGTATCTTTCATGGAGGAACATACCAACATCCCACCTTTAAGATTTTCTTACTCTTTTCCTCTAACCAGTAGGACAGACAGGATTGTCACTTTATACTCAGGCCTCCTATGGAGTCTTGTTCGGTCTTCATTTTGTGTGTGAATTTGCCAACCTCTAGCCCCAAGTAGATTATAAATTATCTGAGGGAAGTAACTGTCTTTTGTTTCTCTCGTGTCCCTCTCAGTCTAACAAAAACATAATAGGGGCTCAATAAGTACCGTTTGTTCATTCATGAAACTAGGAAATACTATTCAAATGGACTATACTGTTTCTGGATTCCAGTGTACTCTTTTTTTCTTCTCAGAAATGAAATTTTACTCTGAGGTTGTATTGTACTCTGCCAGAAGTAAAAATGTACTCTGTGGATCTGTGCTTTGAACTACAATCAGGTATTCCAATTGTAGTGGCTTAAGGAATCTACGCTTCTCACTGTAGCTGAGAGAGTGGCTGAAAACTCTGATCTACTGCATTCAGTAGGTGCTGCTATCATCAAAGGAGCAGCCCAAAGCCCTTTGCCTCTGTACCTTGGCTCTCTTTCTAACCCAAATTCTGATGTGGGGTGGTCGTACTGCCTCTGCTAATTTTCACTTAACCTCTCCATGCCTCCCTGTTTTCTTCAAAAAAGCCCATCAATATCGACCTGCCTTCCAGGGATGTTTTGAGGACATAATGCTGATAAGAAAACATTCTCTATGAGAGAATATTGATGGCAGTTGTTTTGTAGCCACAGGAAGAGAGGGCACTCAGCAGTAATTGGGGGCCATGTTTAGCCACCCAACCAGCCATTATCGTTAGTACTCAGATTGATTCTAATGCATCATAATAATGCAGCTTGTGATCCACATGTAGGGGGGTAATTTATTGTCAGGTGGTGATTGTTAGTAATGACAAGCTGTTTGAACATATTCAGAACATAGTTGTACACATTTCTTGTTTTTCTTTCTTCCTTTGTCTATCCTATTTTCTCCTTTTATATTGCATATTATGGTATTGTTTTTATTCTTTAAATAAGCTTAGTGTCTCAATGAACAACTAGAATACAGGAGACTGATTTGGAAAAGCAGTTTAAGTAGGCAAGTCCAATTTAAGAATGGTGGTGGATTTTATCACTCAGCTTTATTAATGGGCCTCATTCCCACTGTATCGCATTTCTTCCCCCAACACATTTGTATAAAAGCCCTTGCCTCTCCCATTAACCCCTTTGGCTGGTGTTAACTCATTCCTGGGCATTTGTTGCCATAGCTGCAGCCACCCCTCAGCTGGAGCCCTCGTGCGAGCCCCTGCAGAGGCCATGAGGGGCTGGCCTGCTTATTCCAGGCGTCAGCTGTTAGGCGGAGGCCAAGAGCCTTGCAACCTCAGAGGTCAAACAGCCTGTCCCATGTGTTTAAGCCCTGTCTTTTTTTTTTTTTTTCTTAGCAGCAGATGGGTATGTGGCTGTCCAGCCTCAAGGCTGGGAAACATGTGTGGGAATATTACCAGCACTCTTCCTCCCTCACCCCCTCCTGGGCACCCAAGCAGGTAGCCTAGCACCATATTCAAAAAGATGATCGATATTTCCACTCTGTTGTTTGAATCTCTTCCTTCAACACCTGCGGCAGCTGTGGGGAATTGTGCACAACTTGTGTCTGTTCACTGAAATAATTGCCAACAGTTTTATGGAGCGTCTCGTGTGTATTTTTGCCCGTTTACAGATTTGATTATATCGTTTGTAGAATGGAAACGTTGCTTTCCACTGCTTACTCTCATTCTTATAGATCTTCAAGGAGAGACCCTTTTAAAAACAAAATGGAAATGACATGCAAATGGTTATGTTAATATCACACAGGCAAAAGTCAGGGCCTTCAGAAGGCTCCTCAGGCGCAAACTCATCAGGTGATGAGCACATCTTGTACACATGGCTGAGTCACCAGCCTGCACCGTCCTAAGAGAAATAACCAGGAAGAGAAAATGTTAGATGCCTGTAATGTGTGACTACTTTCTGCCCTAGGCTTCAGCACCGACATAGGCCAGAGCAAACACAACTCTCACACATGCAGATTGGACAGGTTCAGTGGGATTTGAGGAAGATGTTCAAAGGTGGAAAGTTTCCACATAGACCAGTAATACAGAGTTGGAAAAGAAATTTTAATTTTGTCTGTGTTGTGCCAGCTTTGCCAGACAGGTGGCAAGGATAAATCTGTGGATTCGCTCCAGACTTTAGAAATTCATAACCATCTAGTCCTTTACCTTGACTTTAACAGCACTGATATCATAGCATCAACAACAGCAGCAGAGCCACTGCAACATTAACAGCTAACATTTATGGAGTATCCTATACCCTTCAAAATACTTTTACAATAAATATCTCTTGTTTAAACATCTCACCAACCCTGTAAGATCAGTATTATTGCTGTCTGTGTTTTTGAGATGAGGGAACCAAAGCTCAGAAACATTAAGTGACTTGCCCAAAGTCACATATCTGGCAAATAACCTACCTTCTGACCCCAAAACCCTGAGGTACCCCTGCTAGGCAATACACACAGCCCTGTCACCCTGCTCACTAGCCCATTGCCACCGCCATGTCCCCAGATCTCTGGGTAAACAAGTTAAGACCCATGCAGGGATTTGCTTGAAAAACAAAAGGAAAGTAGCCTTGTTACAAAAGAATTACTGACTCTCCGTATGGGTTCACTACTAAATGATACCTTTGACACTTGTGTTTGTTCATGCATTACCAACTACTGGGCAAGATGGAGGTGGGTGGGGGAAGCCAGGGAGAGGGGAGGGATATGAAGGAGAACACCACAAATTAAAGCTCCTGGCAACTGAAGAATCCTTCCGAAATTCAGATAAAACATTTCTGAAGAGACAGAGTCATTATACATAGTACTACTATAAAGATAAGCAAGGAATAATTAACACAAAATTCAGAATAGTGGTTATCTCCGAGGGGAGATAGAAGGAATTACAGGAGGGGCACACAGTGGCCTTTAAAGGTAATAGTTATATTCTTTTTCTTCAACTGCATGTCGGATATACAATTTTCATTGCACCATAGTTTTTTATACTTCACACTTGTCTCATAAATTCCTCTTTGTACCTACTCAATATTTAATTTTTAAAAAATAGAAGAAAGTGTGAATCAGTGGAAAAATAGGATTTGATATACAGAAATCAACTTTACATTTTTAAGGAACACTGCTCTTGAAAGCTAAGTGCACTTTGATAAAATCCTTAGCCAGCTTGCTCTGACAGTGTCTTCCAGTGACATACCAGTTAGCTTCTCAAGAAGTTGCGATTTGTGAGGAGGGCATGCTTTTCCAGAATTTTGCTAGGGTCGTTGAGCATTTCAGCTGCCTTGCCCCTCCCTTCTCATCCCCTCCTTTTTGACAGTGAACTTCTAGCTTCTGGAAGAGGAAAGAACAGTGGCATGGTCATTTGGGAATTTGAAGTTAAGTGCTTGAACTGTAACTGTGGATTTATGGGTTGTTACCCAAAGACATATTATCTTTAGGCTTTCCTTGGTGTTGGACCTGACAGAGAATGCAGTCAACGAGTGGGCTTGTGTATTTATTTTCATCACTGGTTGGTTTCTCTCTGGCCAGTCTAGGCATGCTGTAAGCACAGGCTGACAGGAATTATGGCTTTTCTTCATGTGGAAATAAGTGGATAAGCAAATACTCTCAGCCTTATTTTGTTTCCAATTCATTATTTACAGGGAATTCACCCTTTGTAATCATTTTCAAATCAAATTTGCTCTACCAATCCCTGTAAGGTTTGCTCTGGAGATCATCACCAATGTAGACGTCTTTTATTTTTTAACCTCTTTTGTCTCCTCCATGTTAATGCCAATTAAAAAAAAAGAAATACAAATGGATTAAAGGTGATGTCACTAGTGGCCTGGAGATTCACTCAGGAAGAAAATTTAAGTTACAGCAGAAATGGATAAAAGGAAAGCAAGTCAATAACTCACATGTGTTTGCTATTCAGACTACTATTGCTGTATTAAAATATTCAGGAGAGCTATTGAATTAAGTGGGGAAAAAATACATCATATATAAGATAGATTCCAGGAAAGGCACTATTGTTAATACTGTTCCAGAATCACAAACCGTTGACCAAATCACTTGCATATGGATTATTCCTGGAGTAGGCTGACACATACAGTGGGTGTCCCCTGCTCAGCTGTCACAGAGGTCACAGCCATGACCTTTCTTTCTAACCTCCCTTTGTCTTACTGGAAAGCTTGCCATGAAGAGCAACCTCTTCTCCTGCCTACCACATTGCCTCCCATCCTGGTCATGGATAATCGAGACGTAATACTAAGTTATTCTGGTTTTCTTTCACCACAGATGGGGTGATCACAAAAGAGAGCCTGGATGCAATGCCATCCATGCTTTTGGAGAAAAAAGCAAGTGGGTTTTGGCAGCAGATCTGATGGGTTTGTGGTATGTATATACAGTGGGGGCGGAGGGTAACACCAGAAAATCTTTTGAGGATTTTATTACCAGTACCACTTTTAGAAAATGCATCGATCAGATGAGAGGCATATAAATTAGTCCTGCTTTTCTTTCTAGCAGTGCTCTTGGTAAATAATTGGTTAAAGAGAAGCCATCTTATTCTTTTTTGTTTAAATATATTCCCCACTGTTATTAATGGCTGGTTCCTATACTGGTACTTTCCTGCCCTTTTCACCTGAAGTAATCATAACACTCCCCTCTCTCCTCACCCACAATGGCCCCTGTTTTCCATAAGATATCAGAGGTAATACCCACTATGGTTAATATATTAATAATAATTACTGGCATTCTACTTATTAAGCTAGGCATTGCAGTGGGTCTTTTTTTTCACATATTTTCTCCTTTAACCCTTACCACAACCCAATGAGATAGGTACTTGTTATTATCATTTTTCAGACGTGGAAAATGAAGAACAGAGACATTAAGTCACTTTCTTAGCATCACACAGATAATAAGTTTCGGGCCAAGATTAGAACTTGGATCTAATCCAAAGAGCATGATCCTAACTACTGTTACAACCCCATTTTTTCTTCATTCAAGGTCACACAGCATTAAGGGTTGAGAGTTTGTTATTCTTAGTCTGGCCAAAGGCATGATGGGGATTGCTGGAAGTGTGTTGCAGTTTTCAAAAAAACCTCAATCATTTTGAAAAATGAAGGGTAGTGGGGATGGTGTGAAGTTCTGTATAGTAAAGTCTATTGTTTTCTGATTATTTGTCAAATTGAGGTGGAGTTTGAAAATTCAAGTTAGGCTGCCTATAGAGGTGAAGAAGCTAGAAAGGGGCCAGGGCTGCTGGCCCAAAGCAGAGCCATTAGTCACTGCCTCCTGCGGCTGTATGTGTATATATAGCATTGCCCTTAGTATTTGAGGATGACTCTGCTGAGGCAGCTAGTTCTCAAGCCAAAGTTCCCATTATCAGTAGGATTTAACACTTGACTTGTTTATAGTGGTCATGGCCAGTGTCCTACCCCCCCGACTTAGACCATGGCCTTGCAGCCAGTGACTTGCAAAGCAAGTCAACAACATAGGCTAATACCCATCCTCTCAGAGTCCAACGAACTGGAGAACACAAAATGACTCCAGTTTTTTAACATTCTACTTTTAGGAGCAAGGAATAATAAGTAAACTGATATGGAAAATATTCTCCACTCATGCCCATCCCCCCAAATAAGAACAATTTCTATTCTAGGTTTTAGACTTAGCACAAATACAACCTTATCTCCTACACTTTTAAGATATCCACAGTACCATAATTGACTTATATTTCAAAACTCACTTTAAAATAACCTTCTCCAGCTTAACATCACTTCCTCTATGCTCCCCTCCCTCCTCCACCACCACCTCTCGTCCTAGCAAAGCGGCTACCTCCCCTTTCTTCATATCTGTTATCCATTATCAAACAATAATTTTGTTTTCGCGTTTGTCTCTCCCATTAGTCTATGAACCCTTCAAAGGGCAGAGAAACATGGATTTTTCACCTTGGTACCATCAAACGCTGTGTGGATTTAACATGTTTGTTAAATTAATATTCAGAATGTATCCTGAAGCCCTGCCATAACCTCACTCAAAGATTCAGGTACACCTAGCACATATTGACCACCTGTGTTGTTTTTACCACAACCCTGGGAAAGGGGTGGTACCATTCTTATTTATAGATGAGAAAACAAACTCTGTTTCTCAAATTTGTAGTGGGAATAAGAGTTATCTAGGGTGCTTGTTCAACAGGCAGATTCCCCAGCGCCACCCAGATGAAAACCTCAGCCAGGGACCCTGGAACTTGGCTATTTAGCAAGCGCTGCAGGTGATTCTGGTGCACATGGTTGGAATGCACTTGGACAAACATGGGTGTAAGTGATTGCTGCACTGCGAGTAAATAGTGGAGCCAGAGTTCAAACTCAGCCCTCCTAGTTCCAGATCTAGCCCATGCTATATTTATCTTTGTTGTACTCTATCTCCTATGGCAAGGAAGTGGACTGAAACATGTTGGAAAGATTTTCAGCAAAAAGGGCTAAAGCAAAACGGCTTGTAGATTAACCCCAGGGCTGTTTATTTTTTGCTCCTCCAAGAGATCTTGCCAGACTTCCAACAGCATAGCAGCAGGTTTGCCAAATCATCTCTTATGCAACTTACCTCAGAAAAGCATTGACCACAGGACTTCGGGAACTTTCAGAGTTTATGCTTCTAATTTGTTCTTTTTCCATTTCCCCCTCCACCACCGACCATGCCATTAACCTAAAGAGCATGCTCAGTACCTGAAATGCAATTAGTTGATTTGTTAAATATTAAGATTTATAGTTGAAAACCAGTAGCTACAATATTTGGGACCTGACAGTAATATTAATGTGTCTGTTTCAAAACTAGGAAAAGAAATGTGAGGCTTAACAGGCCAATTAGTGGAGATGTTAAAGTAGCTGATATATGGTAGTATTTTTTGTGGCCCAATTATTCTTTTGGTGCTTTTTAAAAATATTTATTAATTAATTTATTTATTTATTTATTTTGGCTGCACTGGGTCTTAGTTGCGGCACACAGGATCTTCATTGCGGCATGCGGGATCTTTAGTTGCAGCATGTGGACTCTTAGTTGCGGCATGCAGGTTTCTTAGTTGCAGCACGTGGGCTTCTTAGTTGTGGCACATGGGCTTCTTAGTTGCAGCACGTGGGCTTCTTAGTTGTGGCATGCAGACTCAGTTGCAGCATGTGGACTCCTAGTTGCGGCATGCAGACTCAGTTGCAGCATGCAGGTTTCTTAGTTGCGGCATGCGGACTCTTAGTTGCAGCATGCGGGCTTCTTAGTTGTGGCACGTGGGCTTCTTAGTTGCAGCATGTGGGCTTCTTAGTTGTGGCACGTGAGCTTCTTAGTTGCAGCATGTGGACTCTTAGTTGCAGCATGTGGACTTCTTAGTTGTGGTATGTGGACTTCTCAGTTGCGGCATGCATGCAGGATCTAGTTCCCCGACCAGGGATCGAACCTGGGCCCCCTGCATTGGGAGCATGGAGTCTTACCCACTGGAACACCAGGGAAATCCCTGGTGTTCTTTATCTAAATGTTAGGTGAGGAAATGTGGAATGAATGTGATGATGTAATCCTAAAGACTAAGACTAATGGCCACAGTCAACCATTCACCCTAGACCTGAGTAATATGAGTTCACTGGTATCTCAGAAGCCCAAGAAACCAGGAGTGAGAAATTATGGACCTTAGTGTGGAAAGGCCCAAGAGAGCCTCTCTAGTACAGCTAGCCACTGCTCTTACTGACTGAGGAAGCCCTCCAAGGTTCCCATGGTGGAGCCTGCTGGTTTTCTAGGACTCCTACATCTGACTTCAACCTATTCTCCTGGCTCACATTCGGCTAATAACCTTGAAGTGACAAGCACTATCTCTGAGGTTCCTCAACTCACTCGTGCCAGCCCATCTTGAAATAACAAAGGAGGCCCCTGGCTCCAGCTTAGGGAAGTGGGAGGAGAGACCCTCACATGGCAGCTGAATGGTTTCTTTCTTAAACAGAAAAAAAAAAGGAAGGGAAAGATAAAGGAAGTGGGGTTAAATCATGACTGAGTACATGCTCTGTGTCTCAGGTTCTGTGTACTTTATACTGTAGTGACAGGATATAGCTCAGTGGCTAAAAGTGTGGGCTCTGGAGCCATACTGCCTGAATCTGAATTTCACCTCCAGCATCAACTCCACCTGTGACCCTGGGCAACTTCCTAACTTCTTTGTGTTCCATTTTCTTTATCTGTAAATTGGGTCTAATGATAAATCTTACCTATCTCATAGTGTTGTTATGTGGATTAGATTAAATAATAATATAAAGCCTTGAAACAGTGTTTGGTACATAATAAGCATTTAATCAATATTAGGGATCAACATTATTATCATTAGCTTAGTACATGAAAGATAGGTATCATTATCTCTAACTGAAGGTGAATAAACGTGCTAGAGTTTTCAAAACTTGCCTAAAATCACACAGCTTGTAAAAGAACCAAGACATGATTTGAGATCTGTCTGACCCCAAGATCTGTACTCCTCCCACTATACCCTGTTCCCTTCATAAATGTAGGGTATATGCTGTGAGTTCCTTGAAGAGATGTATGCCAAAACTTTTGGCCTTCTTCTTCCTCACTACACCCCCACTGCAACTGCCATCTGGAGGGCTGGCTTGGTGCCCTGGCTTCTTATACACCTAGTTTAAAACCTTGAACATTCTTATAACTGCTCCAATATGGAGGTGGCTCTCTCCAAGACCCCTTGGCTTATAGACTAGAACAGTGAGTCTTCCAGCATGGGGGTTAGTTTGTGAAAGCACCCTCTAACCTGAGGTTCTCATCTGCATACCTTGAGGATCAAGCTACTCTTTCCCACCCCCAACCCCACCACACTCACAGCTCCTGTGAGAATAATTACCTACTATATGGGCTAGCATAAAAACCTTTCCCTTTCCCTTTTATTTTTTCTTTTTCCTCTCCTTCCCTCCCCCTCCCCAAGGAAGAATATATTATGGCATCCTGATCCCCTTGAGTGGCTCTTTGATTCATCCTTGGTAACACTCATAAGGAGATAAAGCCCTCGCTTGCCTGATAGCGTCATCTCTCTCAAGCCTCCTGGGAGACTTGTATTAAAGCCCCCGTCAATTCTCTCACCCTGCATAGCCATGATGCAAGCTGTGGCGTCACTGCTGGTGATGTCTGTGGTCAGAGAGAGAGGTGCCCAGGGCTTCAGTGCCTTGCTCACAAACAATAATGGATTGTTAATTCTCAAAGAAAATGAAGAAGGATTCAAAATAACACCTACAACGCACAGTATTACTTCCTGAGCAATAAATACCAAACAGAAGATAAACCCTTGAGCCCTAGGCTTAACATAGACCCAAAACATGAGTTATCCTGCTGTTTCCTTTCCCTTAGCCAGAGAACAGAAAATACAATGTTATTGAGTTCTAGGACACCCCATCCTGACCTTGTGCCATAATCTTCCACAACATATACTTCTTGTATGTCTACTGTATGCAAGGTCCTGTGTGATATGCTGGAGATGGGGTTTTCTTCTGTATTCCACACAAGCATTTTCTACACTTCTCTCTTTTCCTTTGTCATGGTATTCCTAGTGCTACTTCCAGGACCACTCTCAAAACAGTACCCCATCAGCCTTCCACAGCACCTGGATTCCTCACCATAAGGATAATTTCTTTGGCGTGAAACATAAAATTAACCTTGCTAAAAATGTTAATAGATTCCTGGTTGAGGATGGGAGGGGCGTGATCAGATTAGTCTTAGCACAGTGGTGTAAGGGTGTAGGGCATAAGCTGCAGAAGTTGGGATTGGCTGCACATGTGGTGGACAGGAAGGAAGTGTAAAGAAACCAGGAGTATAAGGCACCCTCCAGTAAGAACATATGAAAATTGCTACAATAGAGCTGGGTTTGTTAAACTTGGCACTATTGGCATTTGGGGTCAGATAATTGTTTGGTGGTGGGGGGTTGTCCTGTACGTTGTAGGGTGTTTAGCAGTATCCCTGAACTCTACCCACTAGATGTCAGTAGCACCTCCTCACTCCCAGTTGTGACAACCAAAGGTGTTTTCAAATATTACCAAATGTCCCTGGGAGGGAAGGTAAACTCAGCCCCCATTAAGAATCACTACAATACAGGACATGAGGAGCACCCATCTGTAATGATGAGCTCTATAGCCCTCCCAGCTCAAATATTCTCTAACCTTCTGACTCCTTTAGTTTTGTATAAGATAGTGGTTAAGAGCATGAACTGTGGAGCCAGATTGCCTGGGTTTGAATCCCAGCTCCACTGCAAGCTAATGTATGACCATGGACAGGTTGCTTAACCTCTCTGTTCCTGCTACCTCATCAGTAAAATGAGGATAATGAGAGGTCCTACTTCACAGGGTTATGAGTTTTTAATTAATGTACATAAAGTGTCTAGGAGAATGCCTGGCACATAAGAATTAAAGAAGTGTTAACTATTATTAATCTTGTTATAATTACTATCATTAATACTATCATTCACCATTTATCTAAGTCCTAGTACGTTCCAGAGTCCTGATGTCTCACCCATGTTTGACCCACTATTTTCCTTCTGCAGAAATGACTAGAGAGCTAAATCCACGGTTCAGGACCACACAATGCCAAGAAATTTTAAATGGCTATGGGTCTATGAAATAGGCATTGCAGGTAAGCCCTACTTTGTACAATTACTGAGTTCTTAGACTTCACTTATTTAAAAGCCAACTTACTGGCACATACTTTGAGCTAGTCACTGTAGAATACACAAAAGTAAATGAGGTTTATATCCCCTGCCCTCAAGGTGCTAACAAATATAGCTGCTACATGCACATTTATTTTAGTAAATTTAATAACCTTACATTCTCAAAGTAATTCCAATCATTGCCTTCTTACCTATAAAGAATTTTTCTGTGATGAAAATTATCTCCCCATCTCCAGACTTATCTTTCTTAAAGTTAGTATTTCCGTAATCGTGATTCTCTTACATTATCAGCATGTTCAGACCCCAAATTATCACCATGTTATCTTCATCTGTCTCTCTCTCCATTTAAAATATTCATAAGAAACTCACTAAAATATTTTTTATCTTAATACAACAACAGAATAGCTTGGCATTACAATACAATAACTAAATAGCTTGGCATCTGCTTCTGGGAAGAACAATGTCTGTGCAAGACTCCCTTATATATATACTCATAGATTTCCTTATTAATTTGTTTTAAATTGTTTGCTAAACATCTTCTCTATGTCAGACACAGTTTGTATGCACTAGGAATAACAAGGAGGAGTAAGAGACTTCAAAGTCTAGGAGGAGAGACAGCCACAGAAAAAGGGGACAAAAATATAATGTAGTAGCTGCAATAGTAATGTTGTTTTCTGTTTTGTTTTGTTTTTTAAACATCTTTATTGGAGTATAATTGCTTTACAATGGTGTGTTAGCTTCTGCTGTATAACAGAGTGAATCACCTATACTTATACATACATCCCCATATCTCCTCCCTCTTGCATCTCCCTCCCACCCTCCCTATCACACCCCTCTAGGTGGACACAAAGCACCGAGCTGATCTCCCAGTGCTATGCGGCTGCTTCCCACTAGCTATCTATTTTACATTTAGTAGTGTATATATGTCCATGTCACTCTATCACTTCGTCCCAGCTTACTCTTCCCCCTCCCCAAGTCCTCAAGTCCATTCTCTATGTCTTCGTCTTTATTCCTGTCCTGCCCCTAGGTTCTTCAGAACCTTTTTTTATTTTAGATTCCATATATATGTGTTAGCATATGGTATTTGTTTTCCTCTTTCTGACTTACTTCACTCTGTATGACAGTCTCTAGGTCCAACCAGCTCACTACAAATAACCCAATTTCGTTTCTTTTTAGGGCTGAGTAATATTCCATTGTATATACGTGCCACATCTTCTTTATCCATTCATCTGATGATGGACACTTAGGTTGCTTCCATGTCCTGGCTATTGTAAATAGAGCTGCAATGAACATTGTGGTACATGACTCTTTTTGAGTTATGGTTTTCTCAGGGTATATGCCCAGTAGTGGGATTGCTGGGTCGTATGGTAGTTCTATTTTTAGATTTTTGAGGAACCTCCATATTGTTCTCCATAGTGGCTATATCAATTTACATTCCCATTAGCAGTGCAAGAGTGTTCCCTTTTCTCCACACCCTCTCCAGCATTTATTGTTTGTAGATTTTTTGATGATGGCCATTCTGACCAGTGTGAGGTGATATCTCATTGAAGTTTTCATTTGCATTTCTCTAATGATTAATGATGTTGAGCATTCTTTCATGTGTTTGTTGACAGTCTGTATATCTTCTTTGGACAAATGTCTATTTAGGTCTTCTGCCCATTTTTGGATTGGGTTGTTTGTTTTTGTGACATTAAGCTGCATGAGCTGCTTGTAAATTTTGGAGATTAATCCTTTGTCAGTTGCTTCATTTGCAAATACTTTCTCCCATTCTGCGAGTTGTCTTTTCATCTGGTTTATGGTTTCCTTTGCATATACTTTCTCCCATTCTGAGAGTTGTCTTTTCATCTGGTTTATGGTTTCCTTTGCTGTGCAAAGGCTTTTAAGTTTCATTAGGTCCCATTTCTTTATTTTTGTTTTTATTTCCATTCCTCTAGGAGGTGGGTCAAAAAGCATCTTGCTGTGATTTATGTCATAGACTGTTCAGCCTATGTTTTCCTCTAAGAGTTTATAGTGTCTGGCTGTACATTTAGGGGCATTTTGAGTTTATTTTTGTGTATAGTGTTAGGGAGTGTTCTAATTTCATTCTTTTACATATAGCTGTCCAGTTTTCCCAGCACCACTTATTGAAGAGGCTGTCTTTTCTCCATTGTATATTCTTGCCTCCTTTATCAAAGTTAAGGTGACCATATATGCATGGGTTTATCCCTGGGCTTTCTATCTTGTTCCATTGATCTATATTTCTGTTTTTGTGCCAGTACCATACTGTCTTGATTACTGTAGCTTTGTAGTATAGTCTAAAGTCAGGGAGCCTGATTCCTCCAGCTGTGTTTTTCGTTCTCAAGATTGCTTTGGCTATTCAGGGTCTTTTGTATTTCCATACAAATTGTGAAATTTTTCGTTCTAGTTCTGTGAAAAATGCCATTGGTAGTTTCATAGGGATTGCATCGAATCTGTAGATTGCTTTGGGTAGTATAGTCATTTTCACAATGTTGATTCTTCCATTCCAAGAACATGGTATATCTCTCCATCTGTTTGTATCATCTCTAGTTTCTTTCAACAATGTCTTAAAGTTTTCTGCATACAGGTCTTTTGTCTCCTTAGGTAGGTTTATTCCTAGGTATTTTATTCTTTTTGTTGCAACGGTAAATGGGAGTGTTTCCTTAATTTCTCTTTCACATTTTTCATCCTATACACTAGTATAGGAATGCCAGAGATTTCTGTGCATTAATTTTGTATCCTGCTACTTTACCAAATTCATTGATTAGCTCTAGTAGTTTTCTGGTAGCATCTTTGGGATTCTCTATGTACAGTATCATGTCATCTGCAAACAGTGACAGCTTTACTTCTTTTCCGATTTGGATTCCTTTTATTTATTTTTCTTCTCTGATTGCTGTGGCTAAAACTTCCAAAACTATGTTGAATAATATTGGTGAGAGTGGACAATCTTGTCTTTTTCCTGATCTTAGAGGAAATGGTTTCAGTTTTTCACCAATGAGAACGATGTTGGCTGTGGGTTTGTCATATATGGCCTTTATTATGTTGAGGTAAATTCCCGTTATGCCTACTCCTGGAGGGTTTTTATCATAAATGGGTGTTGAATTTTATCGAAAGCTTTTTCTTCATCTATTTAGATGATCATATGGTTTTTATCCTTCAATTTGTTAATATGGTGTATCACACTGACTTATTTGTGTATATTGAGGAATCCTTGCATTCCTGGGATAACCCCACTTGATCATGGTGTATGATCCTTTTAATGTGCTGTTGGATTCTGTTTGCTAGTATTTTTTTGAGGATTTTTGCATCTATGTTCATCAGTGATATTGGCCTGTAGTTTTCTTTCTTTGTGACATCTTTGTCTGGTTTTGGTATCAGGGTGATGGTGGCCTTGTAGAATGAGTTTGGGAGTGTTCCTCCCTCTGGTATATTTTGGAAGAGTTTGAGAAGGATAGGTGTTAGCTCTTCTCTAAATGTTTGATAGAATTCGCCTGTGAAGCCATCTGGTCCTGGGCTTTTGTTTGTTGGAAGATTTTAAATCACAGTTTCACTTTCAGTGCTTATCATTTATCTGTTTATATTTTCTTTTTCTTCCTGGTTCAGTCTTGGAAGGTTGTGCTTTTCTAAGAATGTGTCCATTTCTTCCTGGTTGTCCATTTTATTGGCATAGAGTTGCTTATAGTAATCTCTTATGATCCTTTATATTTCTGCAGTGTCAGTTGTTACTTCTCCTTTTTCCTTTCTAATTCTATTGATTTAAGTCTTCTCCCTTTTTTTCTTGATGAGTCTGGCTAATGGTTTATCAATTTTGTTTATCTTCTCAAAGAACCAGCTTTTATTTTTATTGATCTTTGCTATCGTTTCCTTCTTTTCTTTTTCATTTATTTCTGATCTGATCTTTATGATTTCTTTCCTTCTGCTAACTTTGGGGGTTTTTTGTTCTTCTTTCTCTAATTGCTTTAGATGTAACGTTAGTTTGTTTATTTGAGATATTTCTTGTTTCTTCAGGTAGGATTGTATTGCTATAAACTTCCCTGTTAGAATTCCTTTTGCTGCATCCTATAGGTTTTGGGTCATCATGGTTTCATTGTCATTTGTTTCTAGGTATGTTTTTTACTTCCTCTTTGATTCTTCAGTGATCTCTTTGTTATTTAGTACTGTATTGTTTAGCCTCCATGTGTTTGTATTTTTCACAGCTTTTTTCCTGTAATTGTTATCTAGTCTCACAGCATTGTGTTTGGAAAAGATACTTGATATGATTTCAATTTTCTTAAATTTTCCAAGGCTTGATTTGTGACCCAAGATATTGTCTATCCTGGAGAATGTGCCATGAGCACTTGAGAAGAAAGTGTATTCTGTTGTTTTTGGATGGAATGTCCTATAAATATCAATTAAGTCCATCTTGTTTAATGTATCATTTAAAACTTGTGTTTCCTCATTTATTTTCATTTTGGATGATCTGTCCATTGGTGAAAGTGGGGTGTTGAAGTCCCCTACTATGACTGTGTTACTGTTGATTTCCCCTTTTATGGCTGTTAGCATTAGCCTTATGTATTGAGGTGCTCCTATGTTGGGTGCATAAATATTTACAATTGTTATGTCTTCTTCTTGGATCGATCCCTTGATCATTATGTAGTGTCCTTCTTTGTCTCTTGTAATAGTCTTTATTTTAAGGTCTGTTTTGTCTGATATGAGAAGTGCTACTCCAGCTTTCTTTTGATTTCCATTTGCATGGAATATTTTTTTCCATCCCCTCACTTTCTGTCTGTATGTGTCCCTAGGGCTGAAGTGGGTCTCTTGTAAACAGGATAGTAATGAGCTAATGGAACACTGTAAATAAAGGGAATCTTTGCGAGGGAGTTTAGTGTGATGCATAAGACTGTGGGCATTGGTGTCAGAGCTGTCTGGGTTTGTATTCCTGTTCTACCTCTTGTTAGCTGTGTGATATTGAGCTGATTACTTAAACTCTCTGTGCCTCAGTTTCATTATTTGTATAATGTAGTGCAATAATTCATATATATGGTGTGTCTGTCTGTAGACTTTGAGCCCTTCATGGCCAGGACTACTTCTTCGTCATCATCTTAACTATTACCATGTTATTATTCGCACTTACCAAGTGCTCAATATGACCCAGAGCCCATGCTAAATTCTTTTTTTTTTTTTTTGCGGTATGCAGGCCTCTCACTGTTGTGGCCTCTCCCGTTGTGGAGCACAGGCTCCAGACGTGCAGGCTCAGCGGCCATGGCTCACGGGCCCAGCAGCTCCGCAGCATGTGGGATCTTCCCAGATCGGGGCACGAACCCCTGTCCCCTGCATCGGCAGGCGGACTCCCAACCACTGCGCCACCAGGGAAGCCCCATGCTAAATTCTTTACCCACATTATCTAATTTAATCTTCAACAAACTTTTAAGGTAGATACTATCATTTTCCTAATTTTTTAGCTTCACATTTTTCTCATCAAACCCAGTTCTTTATTCAGAGCACTTATAATGTGTAATTATTTTATATTCATTTGTATTTTAATATCTCCCTCCTGCACTATGTTGTTAGCTTCATATGACCGAGGATGAGGCCAGTTTGACTCACAACAATGTTGTCTTCAATATCTAGAATGATGCATGACACATAGAAAATGTTCAATGAACTTACGCTAAATATGAAAGGAAGGCTGGAAGGCAGGCTGGCAAATAGAGGAGAAAAGAAAGGAGCAAAATAATGATCACATTACAGTTACTAAGTAGTAGAGCTAGACTGTGGTACAGAGCCATCTGACTCCCAAACCCATGCTCTTGATCACTAGGCAAGATTACTTCCTACTCTTGAGAGACTTTCAATAGATGTTTGTTGACAAAATCCTCTCCTCAACTTTGTACAATACTGTGTAATAGAGTTATAGCAAGCATAAAAACCAATGGATGTAAAACTGAACTAAAGAAAGAAAAATTATAGGGGAGTAAACTGTCAGAGAAGAAGAGTTTATGTCTTAATAAAATATATTTGGCAAGATGGCACCAACATATTGAACTTGTTTCAAAGGAAATAAGGGAAACATTTGAAATAATTAACTCCACTACAGGATGAGGTGTATCACAGAATGTGTGTGTGTGTGTGTGTGTGTGTGTGTGTGTGTGTATTGTCTTCAAGATCAAATAACTTTGACAGTAATTGACTACTTAATCAGTGAAGCATAAACAGTGTAAAAATAAACAGATGGCAGTAGTGATTTGATAGTTTTGGGGTGATACCAGCTTAAAGTGGATTTCAGTTTCCAATGTTTAATTTTTTTCGTGCTAATGAACTCTTGTTCCAAAGTGCCATATCTTCAATCAGTTTACCTAGAGGGCACTCATTTACAGCCACTCTACAACTTGATGTCTTGAGGAGTTGCCACACAAGCAGAACAATAGAACCAGCATAGCAGGACATGATCTACAGACTTGGGTGAGGTATTTTGAATACCATTTGACAACCACTGGCACTTACTTTCTGAATATTCTTGGCTGTTGCCAGTGAGTATAGGACTCATGGGAAAATGAGCAATTTCTTCCTTTAGTGACGTAGGACTACTTTTATAAAACACCTAAAGAAATTATTAGATGTGCATTTTTAGTCTGAAAAGTGAATCAGGACTTAACTTTTCCACCATTAAGTGATAATTTGTAACAGATGTGTAGCACAGCATGTTTTGTTAGTACAGACCTTAAATCCAGATTGCTGCCAGAGATGATCATCTGGGATTTCTCTTTGAAAGTAAAAATTTACAAGCTTGCTTATATATATGACTGTGCCTATATGGGGAAAAGATTATAGCTAATAAAATCAAACTGAATTATTAGTTGGGTGCATCTATCCCTGGTTATAACTCTAAATAAATTTCTACATATAAATTCAGTTGTCCTGGAGAGTGAATCAGTTTAACAATTATACCATCCCCTTTAAGATGGCATCCCAATTTATCGTTCTGAAAAGGTATACAAATAATAAATGAGTGTCATTGCATAGATTGCTTATTGTGCCCCAAATCAATGTAAGTTGATTTTCTTTATTCATTCATTCAAATATTTCTTGAATACCTACTTCATACCAGACACTAAACTAAGAAATGGGGAAACAAAGATGCCTAAAACCCAGTCCCTGACCTAAAGGAGCATGTAGGGTAGCAGAAGAGAGACATGTATCCAATAACTATAATTCAAGGCAGTCAATGGTAAATGTTCAGTTGTTCTTGCTTCCTGGAATGCTCCTCAACCCTAATCCTCCATTCACCACCTAGAGGAAAATCCTATCCCTCCTTAAAGATTCACTTCAAATGATTCTTCGCCAGTGAAGGCTTCCCTGACTATTCCTCATCTCCTCTACCTCTCAACCCCAAACACATATGTCCAGACCCATTACAGAGATTTCATTACTCCTTCCCTGTTCCCATAGCACTTTCCTCATAGTTTTTTTACAGTACTTATTATAATGATTTGTATTTAGTTGTTTATATGTCATGCCTCTCATTGTATTGTGAGTTCTTCCAGAACAGTAAATGAATTTTGTTCATCTCTATATTCCTAGTCACTAGCACAGAACATGGCATATACTAAGACTCAATAAAAGTTTGGTTTGGGGAGAAGTGAGAGAATAAACAAAGATGAAAATCAAATTCTACATAAAATATTATGAAAACACATAGGAAGGAGTAATTAATTCCAGTGAGGTAGCTTCACAGACAAGGTGGCATTTGAGACGACCCTTGAAAAATGAGTAGGACTTGACAGGTGGAGATGGGTGTTGGGGGAAGGGAGGGTGATGAGAAGGGCATTTAAAGCAGAACTCCTTAAGGATTTAAGAACCGAGTTCGTTGTAGCGAAATAATGCTGTTAATTAGCATGTTCCTTATCTGTTCATTGTAAACAAGCCTAATAGGAACTCTACTTGCTAACATTTTAACAAGCACTGTGAATTAATATATAGTTTGAAAATAGTGGTACTATGTTGTCCTTTAAAAAAACTGATAATTTAGATCATTCTCTCCCCCACCCCCACCAAATTAGTCCAGAGTTTGGCTAAGTACATTGTAAATTCTTAATCTTTGATCTCAAAATTCTTTATTGAGAATAATTCCTAATTCTCTTATATATTTCCCATGCCTGCAGAGCCAGTGAGTAGCCAGACTGTTGCAAAAAATTATTTTTAGCATTGGGGACCAGTCCTTCTAAACCTGTTTCCTCTAAGAGTCATTCTCCAGCCAGCAGAGAAAATCAAAGTGCATACTCAGTAACGTCCTAAAGGTCCCTTCCAGCTATAACATTCTCTAAAACTTGTCTCCCTAGTTGGGGATTGGGAGTCAAGATGAACCTAATAATCATTATATAAACTCTTGACCCAAAGGATATTTGATGCCCCATGTTTGTTTTCTTGATAATATTTACAAGAGGCTATTTCTAGCCTTCTTGTATGCGTTCTCAGAGACCACTGAAAACTGGGTGTGAGGACTAGAGCTCCTACAGACGGAGAAATCACCAGTTCTGAAATGTGACTTCTGACTGCGGTAACAAATGCTTAGGGCCATCAATCACTCTGTGTGTGTGGGGGGGGGTTTATGGAGGGGGAGCATAGGCAATTTCGCAGTATAGGAGAATAATAAAAACTAATATTTCAGAAATAATGTTTTTGGCCATTTGCATTTTCTTGTAATGACCAATCAGTGACCAAAATAGCACTTGTATAAATAACCCAGCCAAGGATCATCCCTCATATTGCCAGGTTGGAAGGATGTGATGGACGGATGTTAGCAAGCTACTATTAGAATAGAGTTGCCTTTGGGGGTGTAATTGGCAGGAGTGCATACTGGGAGGTAGGAGGAAAGCAATGGAAAGTTTTTTTTTAATGGCTATCAGTAGTCAGAGGGAAATTTACCAAAATAAAAGGCTTTTTGTGCTCAGATGACTTACGACTATATCTCTCCCAACTGTGCAATATATACATGCACATGCATGTATAACCTGCTTCAACGTCTTTGCTTATGTCATCCCTGCTCTGGAATGTCTTACCCCCTCTTCCTTACCTATTTAATAACTACCTATAATTCAAGACATACGCTATAGAAATATGGCCCATTCTTTCAAATCCTGTCTTCTCCACAAAGCCTCATTCCTTAAACTTCAATAACATTCCTAGTCTATACTCTGAGTCTTTCATTGTTTCCTAATTGTTTATTTGGAGATACTAAAGCATGGTGCCTAAAAGTACACATCCTGTGTGTCCTTGGACTATATATGTAACCCTTCAAAGCCTCTCATCTATTAAATGGAGATATAAAGAGTCCCTATCTCATAGGGTTGTTTTGAAAGTTAAATGAAAATAATGTATGCCAAGAGCTTTACCTAGCATATGGCAAATGTTCAATAGTTAGTGGTAGTAATGGATGGAGGTGGTGAGAGTAGTGATAATAATCATCATGACCATCATCATCGGTCTCTTCAGTTAGATTGTATAACCTTTGAAGGCAGGGACTATGTCTCCTATCTGCTTGTACTCTGCTATCCTAACCCCCCAAATACTCAATTGGTTAAATTGATGTTTGTTGATCATGTGTCCAACTCAAAAGTACTGCCTCAAAGATATGAAATTCCATCAGGAATATAATTTTTCCTTTTCATTGCTACTATGGAAACCCCTTTTGGATGTTTTTTCTTGGTTTGCATGCATGAGTAGTTTGGATGAAAGCTGCTGAAGTAATCATATGCAACTAGACTATGAGAAGAATGGGAAACATCTTAATCATCCCAAGCTCCTGTGGTGTGTACACTTGAAAAAAAAAAACTCGGAAAACTATAAAATTCTGATGAAAAAAAAGCCAAAGAAGAACTAAATAAATAGATATTTCATGTTCATGGATAGGAAGACTCGATATTGTCAAGATGTCAGTTTTTCCCAACTTGATTCAATCAAAGTCCAAGCAAGTTATTTTGTGGATATAAAAAAAAAAAAACTGATTCTAAACTTTACGGAGAGGCAAAAGACCCAGAGTAGCCAACACAATATTGAAGAAGAAGAACAAAGTTGGAAGGCTGATGCCTCCCAACTTGAAGACTGACTGTAAAGCTATAGTAATCAAGACAGTGTGGTACTGGTGAAAGAATAGACAAATAGATCAATGGAACAGAAGAGAGAGCCCATAAATAGACCCACATAATTAGAGTCAACAGATCTTTGACGAAGTAGCAAAGGCAATACAATGGAGCAAAGATAGTCTCTTCAACAAATGTGCTGGAACAACTGGACAACCACATGCAAAAAAATGAATCTAGACACAGATTTTATACCCATCAAAAAATTAGCTCAGGGCTTCCCTGGTGGCGCAGTGGTTGAGAGTCCACCTGCCGATGCAGGGGACACGGGTTCGTGCCCCAGTCTGGGAAGATCCCACATGCCGCGGAGCGGCTGGGCCCGTGGGCCGTGGCCGCTGAGCCTGCGCGTCCGGAGCTTGTGCGCTGCAACGGGAGAGGCCACGGCAGTGAGAGGCCCACATACCACCAAAAAAAAAAAATTAGCTCAAAATGGATCATAGACCTAAATGTGAAATACAAAACTGTAAAACTCCTAAAAGACAACATAAGAGAAAACCTAGATGACTTTGGATATGGCAATAACTTTTTAAATATAACACCAAAGTTATGATCCATGAAAGAAAATATTGGTAAACTAGACTTCATTAAAATTAAAAAACTTTGTGAAAGACAATGTCAAGAGAATGAGAAGACAAGACATAGACTTGAAGAAAATATTTACAAAATACACATCTGATAAAGGACTGTTATCTAAAATACACAGAGAACTCTTAAAACTCAATAGTAAAACAAACAACCTGATTGAAAAATGGGCCAGTGACTAATAGACACCTCACCAAAGAAGATATATGGATGGTAAATAAGCATATGAGAAGATGCTCCACATCATATGTCATCAGGGCAATGCAAATTAAAACAACAATGAAATACCACTACAAACCTATTAGAATGACCAAAATCCAGAACACTGACAACACTAAATACTGGTGAGGATGTGGATCAACAGGAGCTCTCATTTACTGGAGGTGGGAATGCAAACTGGTGCAGCCACTTTGGAAGCCAGGTTGACAGCTTCTTACAAAACTAAATATGCTCTTACCATACAATCCAGTGATTGCAGTCCTTGGTATTTACCCAGAGGAACTGAAAACTTATGTTCACACAAAACGTGCACAGAAATGTTTATAGCAGTTTTATTCATAATTGCCAAAACTTTGAAGTAACCACAATGTCCTTCAGTACGTGAAAAGATAAAGTGTGGTATATCCAGACAATGGAGTATTATTCAGCAAAAAAAAAAAAAAAGGAATGAGCTATGGAGCCATGAAAAGACATGGAGGAAACTTAAATGTATATGACTAAGTGAAAAAAGCCGATCTGAAAAGGCTGCATACTGTATGATTCCAACTATATGACATTCTAGAAAAGGCAAAACTATGGAGACAGTAAAAGATCAGTGGTTGCTGGGGTTGGGGAGGGGAGAAGGATGAATAAGTAGAGCACAAAGGAATTTTAGGGCAGTGAAAATACTCTGTATGATACTACAATGATGGATACATGTCACTATACATTTTTCAAAACCTGTAGAATGTAAAACACCAAAGTGAAACCTAATGTAAACTATGGCTTTTCGATGATTATGATGCATCAGTGTAGGTTCATCAGTTGTAACAAATGAACCACTCTGGTGAGAGATGTTGATAATAGGGGAGGCTATGCATGTGGGGGGGGGTGGGTGTATATGTGAAATCTCTGTACTTTCCCCTCAATTTTGCTGTGAACCTAGAACTACTCTAAAAAATAGTTTTCATTGACTTTAAAACAAGGAGAAAGGAAGGAAGGAAGGAAGGAAGGAAGGAAGGAAGGAAGGAAGGAAGGAAGGAAGGAAAGGAGGGAGGGAGGAAAGAAGGGAGGGAGGGAGGGAGGAAAGAAAGAAAGAAGGGAGGGAGGGAGGGAGGGGAGTGGGGTGAGAGAGAGAGGGAGAGAGAGAAAGAAAGAAACACTAAAATGCCATCTGGTAAAGGGCTTTCAAATTCTATAACTTCCTGCCAGTTCGAGCTGTATTGTTTTAACCCTTGTAAAGAGCTGAAATTAAGGCTGTGTCCACCACTTGTCCATCAGTCCATTTCTGTAAAGAGTTGCCAGAGTTTACATTGATAAGTGAACTAGATACTGAAACCTTAATACAACAAATTATTTTGCTTGTCATTTCTTCTTAGCTGATAATAGTAGAACTCTGAATGTGGATTCCACTGCAATGACACTACCCATGTCTGATCCAACTGCATGGGCCACAGCAATGAATAATCTTGGAATGGCACCGCTGGGAATTGCCGGACAACCAATTTTACCTGGTATGCTATTTTTAATCACCTCACAAGTGTTTCTTTTTACTGACCATATGGACATAAATATAACAGTATGACACAACTTATTTTGAAGTTGACATTTATCAGATTCTGCCTAGAGTGTGCATTTTTGTAATATGAGCTTTATAGGCTGGGTGGCCTGTAGTTACTAGTATAGTCCCTATTGCACTATGGGCAAGCTGGGGGTATATCTGATGCAGGATATGGTCACTGAATATTTAACTCATTGCAATAAAAGTACAGCAGGATTTGGCAAAGAATTACAAAGTTTGTCTAATTTTATACATTTCTTAGAGGAAGCAAATAAACATGGAGCTAGAATGAGAACTGACTTAGATATCCCAAAAACCTTAGGTTCCTAGAGGGAAGGACAGGAGATAGCGGGGAACATCCCAAAGACTATTGTTAACATTGAATAACTGTTCATATTTTTTAGAACAAAGTAACCTGTAAGAGAATGGGCATGGTATACTAACTCCATCTCCACTAAAGATAAAATCAGAAGAAAAATGCCATGTCATCTGAAGGGCTTAGTTTAGACACAGAAAAGCTTCCTGGACTATCAGAGCCATTAACCATAAAAATAGGTTTGTGAATGTGCCTTGGGCAACTCAAATTTTTTATCGCTCTGCATATGACCTTAAATGACCATGAAAGTATTGTGAGTATTGATTTGGGGGGTTACAAAGAAATTTTAGCAAGTAGGCAAATTTGCAAATATAAAATCATGAATAATGATATAAATGTTATAAAATAATTATAAATTTGATCAAAAAATGGGTTTATGAAGACATTAGGGAATTGCCATATCAGGAAGCCTGGGGTGCTTTTTAAACATCCTAAACATTAATCTCCCAGATTCACTTGTTATCCTACTTAAAAGCATGACAGGACCAAGACAATCTAGGCCAATCTAGGACCTTGCTACTCGAGTGTGGTCTGCATAACCTGGGAGCTGTTAAGAATCCCAGAATCTCAGGCCACAGCCCAGACCTACTGAATCAAAGCTGCATTTTAACATGATCCCCATGTGATTCATAAGCACATTAAAGTTGAGAAACAGATCTAGAGTGATGCCACTTAGGGTTGTTGTGAGAATTAAATTGTGCTTAGTAAAATTCCTGGCACATAGTTAGTGCTCAAAAATGTTGGCTATTAAAATACTTTAAAAATCATTATTAATATATTTCTCATAAACATTTCCAAAGGGCGTAATTTTTTTATTTCATTTTTCTTCATTATTTTATTATAATAGAATTTAAACTAAAATCTTATATATTATTTTATAGCTTTATATAGAGTGGTCCTGAATCACAATCACAATCACTCTAGACTATCTCTTATAGTCTAGAGTGACTAGATTATCTGATTTGGCTTAAATATTACCAATTTATGGAAGACTGAACCATATGGGTATATGTCCCAGAAAAAATCTTGAGGCCAGACCTACTCTGTTACTAAGAGGACTAAATGTTAGCTTAGATTATTTGTAAATTACCACATTTAAACATAACTCTATGCTCACAAAGTAATCTTCAGTGCTTTGCCACCCATCTATAATGTGGAACCAAAAAAGGCCTAACATTGGGAGTAAAAAATCATCCAGGCCATCGTTACAGGCCCAAAGCTGTGCTAGGGTCAATATCAGGCCTAGAAAATTGGGGTAGGTTTTCATAACAGTAGCTCAGAGGGCTATTTCTGCAGAGACAGTACCTTGCTTAGTACAGGCCTCAAAGACAAACTGCTCAGGCTAAATCCTGGCTCTGCCACTTGCTAGCTATGTGACCTTGAGCAAGTTACTTGACCTATCTGTACCTCAGTTTTCTCATCTGTGAAATGGGGATGGTTATAGTACCTACCTCATAGGATTGCTGTGAATGTTAAATAATATACTTAGCACAATGCTTGGTATATAATAAGCACTCAGTGAAGGTTAACTGGTGCCATTATTATTGCTATTAGTCATATTACATGTTATTTAAGATAAAGGAAATACTAACATACTTCCTTCAAATAGCTGCTAAGCTGCCATTTAGACTGAAAGTACTTGGGTACTAGGCAGCCAGTGTCAGCGCTAATCACATCCACCCCAACTAGACATTTGAAACCTCAAGAGTGATTTTAATTTCTACTTCAAGCCCCTTTGCCTCCCTCTTGTTTTCTTAAGGACTATGAAGAAATGGCTTCTCATGGTCCCCTTCAACCTTGTGACTCAGGGATCATTTAGCTATGCTCCAAGGAAAGTTACTTGGGTTTTTGGAAACCTGGTCTTAGAAATACTGATATTTAGTTCTCTTAAAAATAATAATAAATTTAAAAATAAAAAAAATACTCCTCCCCGATAAAAAAGGGCTTCCCTGGTGGTGCAGTGGTTGGGAGTCCACCTGCCGATGTAGGGGACACGGGTTCGTGCCCCGGTCCGGGAAGATCCCACGTGCCGCGGAGCGGCTGGGCCCGTGAGCCATGGCCGCTGAGCCTGCGCGTCTGGAGCCTGTGCTCCGCGGGAAAGGCCACAACAGTGAGAGGCCCGCGTACCGCAAAAAAAAAAAAAAAAAAAAAAAAAAGTATACAGGGCAATAGCACTAGGCTGAGACATACTTTGTAAAGCTATGTGTAAAATCACTTCAGTTGTATATGAAATGATTTTTCTCCTCTCCATATTATTTTAGGGAAGCAATTTACTCATCAGATTAGAACGTGGGTTCTGGATATAGACTGCCTGGGTTCAAATAAATCCCTGCTCTGACATTAAGTAGCTGTGTAACCTTTGGCAATTTACTTAACCTCTCTATGCCTCAGTTTCTTCATCTGTAAAACAGAGATAATAATAGCACCTATGACATAGCATTGTTATGAGGATTAATGAGTTAATACATGTAAAGTCTTAGAATGATGCCTGACTCACAGTAATTCCTCAGTGAACTCAGCTATGATTATTATTATTTCAAGTTCACATCTGATATATGGCTCACAAAAAGTTGAATTATGGCTTATTTCTATTCTTAACAACAATGAAGTATAATGAATGCAGGGACAAATTTTTCCCTGGAGAAGAACTGGACAATGGCAGGTGAAGAGAACAGTGTGTGTCTGACAATGCTGGTGACTGCTCCCTGTAATTCTGGTGGGGGGTGTCCAGAGAAGCAGAAAGTTGGCTCCACACGCCAATGCTGCTTACCCTTCTTCTTGCTAGAGTCTGGGAAACAGGGGGCCTGCCACCTTTTTATGTAATGTTTTAACTGAATGGGATAAAACATCCCCCTAATCCTCTTCCTACTGCCCCAAATTCCTTAAAATGGAAAAGGAAGCAAAGGAGCCACATGAAACTCTTTCCTGAGGTCACCCATTGATGGCTTAGTAATTTAGCTACTTTTCTGCCCCTTAGAAGGTTTCCTTCTTAGCCGGCAGAGTTTTTCTTTGTCCTGTCTCATCTGGCCTATCTGTGACAACAGAAAAGGCTTTTGGCATTGATGAAAAACAAATGATACATAAGCTTCCTTGACTTCCCCCAGAGAGCTCAAATCCATACTGTCATGGATGCTGAATCTCTTAGACACATACTTGTCATCTGGGCAGTGTCTAGCTTATTATATTCCTTGAGCATGGAGCAGAAACTGGCCATCTCTGGGGTTTGGTGTAGAGCTCCCTTTCATCTAACATGGTGTTTTTTGTACAGCTGCTGTTCAATAAAGTTAATCCACAGTGATGGCAGATTTGAAGGTCCCCTCTGGCCAGCACCTGTCTTTCCCGAAAGATTATTTGCTTCTCCAAGCTCGTCAAATAAGACTAATGTTAGTTTTCACATGAAGGGAGGCACCAAAAAGAGTCAGGCCGCCTTTGGAGCATTGTTCTGCCCATCATCCCAGATGAATCCAAGAATGGACCGATTAAAGGGTACTCAGTGAATACTGTGTGCTGCTTCCTTTACTTTCCCCTAAATTAAAATATCCTTAGCATCCAAGTGTGGAGCCTGTGAAGTCCCAAAGAAGAAGTGTCCCTCATTATGGTGTCTCCACTGTATTGACTATGCCTCCTCCATAATGAGAGATGTTGGAAAATATGACTCATGGCCCTTATTCCCAGAGCAAGACGCTGCCCATCTATGAGAATTGTCATTCTTAAGGAGGCAGTTCTCACTGGATGCAGCAGGCAAAGTCTGATGAGAACAGAAAGAAAGAATGAAGATGTGTGACACATGATAGGCCACTGTTCTTCAAGCTCCTCAAGGAGGCCCAGACTTGGGTTTCTATTATTTTAATATCTTCCACAAATAGAATATGCTTTCAGTGGCAGATAATGTTGAGATCCTGAGAAAGGAGAGCACTGTTCATCATCATGGTGGACACTTCACCAAGAGCCGATAATATATAAACCACTGTACCAAATAGAACTAATGTCTCTCCAAATCAAGCTTGAATCCTACCAAGTGATGGGACTCTCAAGATTCCCCCATGGAAACTATTATGAAGAGTCCAGTAGAGTGAGATGGTTTATTTATTCATTCATACAAGGAATATTTACTGAGGCCTGCTGTAAGCAAGATACTGCGAGGAGCCCTGGGGATAAATCAGTGAACAAAAAAGAGAAAGATTCCTTCCCTCATAGTGACTAGAGTATTTTTAGAACCCCCATATTTTATCCCTAATAAAACCTGTTCTCATTCGAGCTGCCTCTTGACCCTCAACAACTCAAAGACTTCCTAAACATTTTGTTCCTTTGTGCTTTTATTCACCCATCCATGAATTTAAATATATTGAGCTAGGTCAAGGGGATACCAAATGGGCCTTCAAGCTCAGAATCCAGTGGCAGAGGCAGCAAAGTCCATATCACTACACTACAGTGTAGCAAGTGTCATAGTAGATACATGTAGAAAAGTATTGTTTTAGCCAGGGTAGGATGGAAGGGGTGCTAGGTGGGTAGTGGTGATCAGGGAAGGTTGACAGAAGTGGCAACATTTGAGCTCAGTGTCCAGGGATATATAAGAAAGTGTCAGATGGAAAAAAGGAACTAAGAACAGCCTAAACAGAGGAAGTGGTACACCAACGACCGGAAGGTATGCAAGACTATACAGTGTGGGGAAAATGGTTAAATACTGAGCTGGTTTACATCACCCCATTCCACAAAATATTTGAGGCAGCTTATAAGAAAGATTACAGTAAAAGAAAAAAATTACAAGTAAAATAAACCATCATCTGGGAAAATATAAATGAGAATAGAAGGGGAAGCCCCGGTAGGGAGGTTAATTAGAATTGAGATATGTAGGTCATAGGATCCCACCCAGTTTCTAAAGGTGAACTGCACTTGTGACCAGGTAGCCAAAACAAAAAGGGAAACCTGATCAGTTATATAATTTGCATTTTCCCTGAAGAGAAAATATACCAGTCCTCAGGAGAAGTCAAACTTTTCATGGCCCTTAACACTTGTGTGTGTTTGACACTTTAGCTCTGAAAGACTTTTTTCATAGGGATCTTCATACATAAGGGTGCACACTAAGTGAGGTAGTTGAGTCATCTCCAAACACTGGGCTGGAGCCCAGGACCAGTTGATATTGCTTTCTGTCATCCACTGCAAAATGTAGAAACTAAGAATATAGTGAATTTTTCATGAAGCTAAATTTGCTCAATTGAAAGGACTGTTCTTTATTTGGAGATTATAGATTTCCTGTATTTTTGGTTTTGAAATGTTCTGTCTTTTATGAATTGCATGAATGGTATGTGGTTAATTTTTGTTACTTTTTTCCATGTCTTTTCTTAGCAAATTAAGAGGTTGGCAACCTTAAATATATATATGTATATATATATTTCTTATTCATCTCTAAAATCCAGAAATCTAGGAACCAAAGATGTAGTGTGAAATGTCCTCCCTAATGCCTTTCCAAAGGTGTTCACAGAATCCCTAGATGAGAGTCAGGGGCATGACCCTGAATCTGTCAAATGTTCTAACAAGGCAAGAACACAAAGAACAAAATAGGGAGGAATAGGGGGAAGGTGGACTAGATATATAGATATTTGCAAAAACTTATACTAATGAAATAAAGCTTCATTGGTTGGAATTTGGGATCAAAGTTGATATTTATTAGGGAGAGTCTTTATGAGCTGAAATTATGCCACATAACCCACCCAAGCCCAGCTTGCTGCCTCGTTTGTCATTGTACATGAACCAGGCCCTACCCCAACTTTCCAACTGACCTGAAACAAGGGTTTTGATGATCTTCTGGAGAAGCAAGACAGATTTTGGTAGAATTTGAGAGTCATTGTGCAAAAATTTAGAAACTTGTGTTCTATTTCCAAGAGGGCTTGTGGTAAGTCCAAGGTCATCTCACAGCTCAGCCAAGCTCTCCTTAGAAATCTGTGTTCCCTCTTCAGGTTGGCTGCCTGAAAAGTCTTTTCAAGATCTGTGTAGAGAGGAGGCAGCCAGGACTGTAGTGAGTTAAAATTTCTCAATACCCAGGCATAATTCTTAATTTTCCAATGAATTTTGTAGGAACTCTAAAGAAATAGCAATAATGTACCAGAAATGTATACCTGAATTAGAATCATAATTTTCTATAAAATAGCTTAATTATGCATATATAATTAGATCCTATTTGGAACATTTATTTTAGACTAATCCATAGTTGCATTTCAATGGTTTTACTGTGAATACAAACTACCTCCTGGTGATCAAGGGTCTCTGGAATACCTAAAAGATTGGAAATGCCTTTAATGGACCTGGGCGGGGGACTTGGATGGGGAGAAGTCACTAAGTGTAAGCAGAGGCTTTCTGAGGGTATGACGAGGACTCCAGCCGGCCAGAACCAGGTCCAGTTCTGAAAAGGCAAGCAGGATAGTAAATATGTCAGCTCCTATATCTGCCTATCTCCAGTTCATACATTGCCACAATTCCAACTTCTCCTGTGAGTCAAAGTTGAGACTTCAGATTTAGAACAGAGGGCTCTAAATTATCTAATGCTGTGACAACACATATATTGAATATCTCAACAGGAAGTTCTGGCTGTAGAGATAAGCAATCCTATGGTAGCCTTTTGGACAGGAACATTTGAAGGACTCTACAGGTTGAGTAGGTAGATAACAGAGCTTAGTCTGACAAGAAGTATCTTTTTTTCCTGTGGACCCATGGACTTTGTGAGAAGCAGAGTAGAGTAATGATTGAGAGCATAACTAGTAAAAGCCACGTACTGTGTGGCCTTACTGTGTTATCTCTGTAAGCTTCAATTTCCTCATCTGTAAAGTAGGGAATAATAATATTGGTCATTCCTTAGGATTGTTCTGAAGTTTAAATGAGATGATATGTATAAAACCTGAAAATTCATATACACCTGATCAGTGGGCAGTAGTATTATGGACAGCATCCTCTTCCCCTGCCACAAAAGTAGATGTTGCTGTCTATAGGAAGAAAGCCATCGTGAACTGGCCTGCCAGAAAATATCAAGGGTTGAACCATAAAATTGGCATATGTGGTGTCTTTGTCAGGCATTAAAGATGGGCAGCCTCTAAGGTTTCTAGTGTTTTGTAGACATCTGTAGTCTTTGTACATCTGGTAGTGTGTTGTCATCTGGCATTGTTCCAACTGGTCCTTCTACACAGCAATAGTACAGTGACAACTATTGCTCAAAGACAGTGGCTGTGGGGCCCTGCTGGATCCCAAAGCACCTTTTCAATAACCGGAAAAATAATGTCAGTCTAGTTAGGTGCTTAGTGTACTTTCTATTTTAATTACTTGAAAATAGCTAACTCTATTAACCAATCACACCCCACTCTTCAGACGTGCTGCATATTCTGCTTACCTATTGCTGTATGACAAACACATTATAACTTAGTGGCTTAAGACACATGACTTTATTATATTTTAAGATTTTTCTGGATAAAGAGTTTAAGCAGGACTCAAATGGGCAATCCACCTGTTCCACATGGTATCAACTGGGATGCCTCAGCTGTGGTGGGATAGTCTGGAGGTTCCAATACAATTTTATTCATACTCATGGCACCTTGGCAGGGACAGATAAAACACCGGGCTCAGCTGTATCCCTCCCTTTCCATTTACACTAAGGCCCTCTCCACATGGTCTCTCCAGCATGGTAGTCAGACATGTTACATTGTGACTAAAGCTCCCATAGCAAGTGTTCCCAGAGACAAGTGGAAATTTTATCTCTCTTAAGGCTGGCCCTGAAAACAGGCACAACATCCCTTCTGCTGTATTCTATTGGTCAAAGTGGTTCTAGAGCCCATCCAGATCCTCAAGGGGATGGGGCATAGACCTCACCTCTTGACAGGAGGGGAAACAAAGAATTCGTATCCACCTTTAATCCACCACACTTGCAAAAAAGAATTATATAGAAGCATTTTGTTATTCGTCTGCCATGTTTTTCAGCATACCTGTTTCACCTTATACCTGTAATTAAATTAATTCATTAAAACAATTGCCATACTACATTGACAGGCAGTGCAGTGGTTAAAAGCATTAGAGTTAAACTAACCTGGATTTGAATCCTAGGTCTTGCCTAGGTTATTGGCTGTGGAATCTTGGGCAAGTAACTAAACCCTTCTGAGCCCCAGTTTCTTTATCTATAAAATGAAGGATAATAACAGTACCTAGCCCACTGGTCTTTTGGAATGAGATTATATAAAATGCTTAAGCACAGTCCCTAGCACAATGGAAGCACCCAATAAACAATTATAGTGATGATAATAATAATTGATGATAAAGCATTATAATTGTTTGCATGGCTGTTCCCAAACTGTACTCTGAAGTCGAGGATTTTATCTTATTCCTTCAACCCCAACACCTGCAGAGGGGCTGGCATCAAAATACGGAAGGACATACAAATGGTTAGACATATGGATGACTGGACAAATGACATTTTCCTCCATTGTAGCTCCCTGGCTCAGATGTATACAGAGAATGGAGGATGATAATATTGCTAGATAACTACTCTATGTTGAGTTAAGTGCAAGTTGCTAGGCAGCAGGAAGACTTAAGGCTACACTGAAACATTACTTAAAATCATATAATAGAGATGTAATAGAGCTGCAACTCAGAGGAGCAAGGTGGCGCAACTGAAAAACAGCATTTGCAGCATTTCCAGTAAGCTGGGAGTTTGGAATGTACGTGAATCAAAAGACGGAATACAAACCAACATCTTATGACATTTCCATCAATGGCAGTGCCAAGAGTAAAGAAGGCAGTAGGGAAAAGGCGTTAGAAGAAGAGATGGTGGTAAAAGCAAAACAGAACAGGATATTTATTGTGAAATGACTTTAGGGGAATACCCTGGCCTTTTCCACAACCCTTTTTAAAAATATTTATTTACTGGGGCTTCCCTGGCGGCGCAGTGGTTGAGAGTCCGCCTGCCGATGCAGGGGATGCGGGTTCGTGCCCCGGTCCGGGAGGATCCCACATGCCGCGGAGCGGCTGGGCCCGTGAGCCATGGCCGCTGAGCCTGCGCGTCCGGAGCCTGTGCTCCGGCAACGGGAGAGGCCACAACAGTGAGAGGCCCATGTACCGCAAAAATAATAATAATAATAATATATATATATTTATGTATTTATCCCTTTATTTAGGATCTTTTTTGTTTTTTATATATATATTTATGTATTTATGTATTTATTTAGGATCTTTTCTTTTTGTTATTTATTTATTTATTTATGTATTTATCTATTTATTTAGGACCTTTTTTTTTTTTTTTGCGGTACACGGGCCTCTCACTGTTGTGGCCTCTCCCGTTGCCGGAGCACAGGCTCCGGACGTGCAGGCTCAGCGGCCATGGCTCAACGGGCCCAGCCGCTCCGCGGCATGTGGGATCCTCCCGGACCGGTGCACGAACCCGCGTCCCCTGCATCGGCAGGCGGACCCTCAACCACTGCGCCACCAGGGAAGCCCCGGATCTTTTTTTTTAGTTGCGGCATGCGGACTTCTTAGTTGCAGCATGCAATCTCTTAGTTGCGGCATGTGGACTTCTTAGTCGCAGCGTGCATGTGGGCTCTAGTTCCCCAACCAGGGATCAAACCCTGGCCCCCTGCATTGGGAGCATGGAGTCTTACCCACTGGGCCACCAGTGAAGTCCCTCAACAACCCTTTTATAAAATGATTTCAAATCTCCTTCAGAAGTTTAAATTCCTAACATAAGTGGTAATACTATGTACATGTTGGCTGTACTCTTCAAGCCAGAATAGGGCCTGAAAAAGGGAGAGAATTTCTCTGGTGTTCTATTCCCAGTGTATTTTAGTGTTGGACTTCTTTGATTTTTTTCAGATTCTGCAATACTTGTATAAGGCCCATGATTTCAAATGGTTATTTTCTTGGTTGGTATTGGAAATTCAAGTCTACTTTGGTTTTAATGGTTGAAGATAAACAAAAGAAATAATCAATGTGATAGGAGCCCTTGAAATGTCATGTACAATGTACATCCTGCCCTCTAGCAAGCCCTGCTAGGCAGTGTAGCCTATGGAACTCTTGGCATATTGAATGCAAAGAAGAAAGGGAGTTTATCTACTCTGGCTTTAGCCATATGTCATGAATACACTTGCTTTTAAATGAATTTCATAAAATATTAATGTAATCATACCAAACAGCACAGTGGTGAGTACATCAGTCAGGAGTTATATTTATCCTGTGTATTTGTTTTTTGTTTGTCTCCATTTATTAGTAGACAGTACATGGAGGCAGGCATTTCTTTCTCAGTCGAAGTGGCAGAACTTGTTTAATGAACTGATGTTTCTGTAATCTGTGGTAAGGTAGAGTTGTGAGTGACAGAACTATATGAATAACAATGAGGAGGCAGGCAGAACAATAAAAGGAAGACAAACATTTCAGTGGGGGGGGAAATAGATGGGATTGTTTAGTTGGCACACAATCTAATCTGATCTTTTCCTACTGAAAATTAACAGTTTGTAAATGGGGGAGATAATGTTAACAATTTTTCCAAAATCTTATACACAAGGAATCAAATTTTCCAAAGACATAAATGGCATTCTTAACCACAGTGCTCTCATTCTACAGCATAGGAACACAGAGTGTCAGGGCTCCTAAGTTCTCCAAGATGGAAAAAAAGACCTGGACGCCCTGTCCCCCTGCACAGAGCCTGACATATAGGAAGCTATCACAAATGTTTGTGGGATGTGGAAGTGAATGCCTGAATAAGTGAATATATTAGTGTGTGGACGCATGTTTTGAATGGAAGGAAGGAAACTTACCTATCAGGACCACCATGTATCATGCCAGAGGTTTTCATATCTGTTCTGTCCTTTCATCCTTTGAGCTAAATGTCATTATTTATCCCTACTTTTACCAAAAAGGAGATGGAGGCACACAGATATTAAGAAACATCCCTCAAGGTCATAAAACTAGCATGTGGAGGAGAGTAGAGAGATGAGAGTCACAGGGAGGAAGGCAAGGAGTGTGTGTGTGTGTGTGTGCACGCACAGGCATGTGTGAATACTTGCATGTTGGGTGAGATAACATATGAGGGCTAAAAGTAAATTTGTTTTCAGAAAAATAAAATTTCCTCTTAGAAGAAAATTCTTTCTTCCTAAACATGTTCAAGGTTTTGGCATCTCAGCATGACAGGCATGTGGGAGGATGCGGAATGCCCTAGCTCTCTTGGACTGGCTTGCAATGGGAGGTGCTTATGGGCCACCCACCTGCCTATCTGCCCAGTCACAAGACTCCCTCCTTCTGGGCCTATCATACTTGAAGTCCTGCTTCTGTATGAACCACAGGTTCTTCCCACTGTTTAGATACACCTCCTTCAACATCTTAGAGAACCACCCAGGGGGGTCAGAGCCACCTTGAGGACATACTTAAAGGCACTGTCCCTTGGGCCTGAGTGGTGAGCAGGGTAAAGTCTGGGGGAGTAGGACCTGCTACTGCTACCATGACTACCCCTACATTATCAGAACTCCTTATGCAATATTTTCTTTGTTTGCAATACACTGTGCATTCTATAACAGAGGGCAGGGGTGAGAGGTTCTCTCAAAGAACATGCATTTTGTTATAGAGACAAAATTTAAACAATGAAATCAGTACCGCCTTTAGACCCAGGTAAGCGGGGCCCCTGCCGTGGGCCCTCACATCAGGGGACCCCGAGCTTTGGAATGACTGTCCAGATATTTTCTAAGTCCCTCTCCAGAGCTGAGGACTGGCCAGGTAGATAGTGCCATTGGGGTAGGTGCCCCAAGTCCAGAGCAGCTCCTCTGTGGGTCTTGATGGCAAGAAGCAGCTTTCTCAACATTTTCTAGGTTCCCCTCCAGTGCCTGGGATTCACAAAGGCCTGCAGTGTCATCTAAGCAAGGAGCCCCAATCTCAAATTGAACCTATGTGGACCTCAGTCCCCATTTCTCCCTTTGAGGCACTCTTCAATCCTTTACCCGACATGTAGACTCAAGTAAATGCCCCCAAGAAGCTTCAGAACTGTGCCTGTGGAGTCGTCCCAGAGTCTTGGTTCCAGGAGAGTATCCTGGCAAGTAAATCACTCCGGCTATATGGTATGGTATTTCTTTCATGGTATCGAATGGGCTACCAGAATAGTATTGATGCTGATTTGTGGTGAATCAATTGTGTATCTAGACAAGCCCCACAAAATATGTTTGGGGAGCTCCCACACATCTAGAAGCACCCCTGAATGAAACAAAAGATGATGCAAAATAAAATTCCGTGGCTACGGGTGTAGAACAGTTTTTAGATAAAGAGATAAGAATGAACCAGTATTATCTGGAAAGGTGGGACTTTAAGCCAGGCCTTGAAGCATGGGGAGAATTTGGGGAGGCTTGAATGACTCCAGGCAGGCAGGGAGAACAACAGGAACAAAGGCACAGAAAATAGTTATTTATTGAGCATTTTTGTGCTATGCATTATGCTAGGCACATTTCATTCATCATTTTGTTTATTCCTCATAGCTCCCTATAAAAGTAGGCGGAATTAACCCCGGTTTGCAAATGACGAAACGGAGGTTCAAAAGATTCATCCTGCTAATCAAATGGTAGAACTAGGACCCAGGTCTTCCTGAACCCCAAAACTGTATGCTCTTAACACCACGCTATACTGCAAAAAGACAGGAAGTGTTACAAGGGACAGCAAGAAGCCTTGTCTGAATGGAGCAGAGGGTGTGTGTTGGAAAGTAGTGGAAGGAAAGATCAATGGACAAGGCGCGGTCATATTACAAAGGGCCTTGGATGTCAAAATGAGAGGTAGAGACAAACAGGCACTGGGCAAACAAAAACAAACAGGCCTAGCCCAAAACAAAAATGCAAAATTACGATATTTAAGACCTGGTAATGCTAATAACATGTTTTCTTAAATATTTTGTCTCTGTCTTAGAAAGACCTTTGGTTTGAAGCTTATAAGGTAGCATTCTGCCTCTACTTGATCTTGCCTGGTGTAATTTATTGTTCTCTCTTTCCTCTCCTTTTTAAGACTTTGATCCTGCTCTTGGAATGATGACTGGAATTCCACCAATAACTCCAATGATGCCTGGCCTGGGAATAGTACCTCCTCCAATTCCACCAGATATGCCAGTAGTAAAAGAGATCATACACTGTAAAAGCTGCACACTCTTCCCTCCAAATCCAAGTAATATTCTGCTTTCTCTCCACACAAGTCACAATGTTTTGGTGTCTCAGTCCCTTGGTTATTTGTTTTTGTGTTAAGAATGCTGTCAGGGCAATTAGTGCCTGTAAAGTGGTGGCTTCTGGGAAGGAAACTGGCTTTGGAATTGAATTCAAAATATAAGACTCCTGACACAGCTTAAAGTAAACTAGTGTTCTAGTTCCTTTTTAGAACTTGAATTTTGTTGAAAGGGGGCTCAGGTTATTTGGGTGGGGAAAACACTAACGGATAAGCCTCCCTTAGTTCTCTGCTGAGAGCGTGGCAAAAGTGCCATTTTTGTTAACAGCCCCAAGACTTTGTAAAGGTGAATGGAAAGAGCAAGTGCTATGGGAAGAGTAGGAATTTGGTATGTTGACTTATCTTCTCCAGAGCCCACCAACTGTGTCTGATGAAGCCTTGATTATAAACCCCAGTACTTACTCCTGCCTGTCTCTGGTATATTTGCTTGCACTCAGTGGCCTCTCAGCAATAAGGTCATGTGATTTAGGGACTCTCACAGTCTCTTTATGCACCCATCTGATCTGCTTTTGTCTTGTTTCTTCATTAGAAAGTATCTTTACCATCAATTCCTTCCCCTTTCTCCCACCTAACATTTCATCCAGGTCCTTGTCACCTCTCCAGCCCAACTCCAAGCTTGCCGTCTCCCAAACACTTCCATGTGGAAGGTACTGAAATTAAAACGGTAGTTAATCTTTCATCGTTCTAATGCATTTCCAATAAAGTATTAGGGGCTAAATCCAATGGATACTTTTTAGTCCTTAAATTACTTTATTTCTCTACTATATTTAGAACTAGTGACCCCTTCGTCCTTCTTGAAACATTAGGTCATTTGAAGGTGTTAGAATGACCACCAGAGAGATTATATAGATCAAGAAGGAGGATGACCAAGCAGGGCACCCTAAGGAATTCTAACATTTCAAAATTTAAGAGAGAAAGGGGAATTTGCATTTCTATACACCCCTTAGCAGCAAAAGTCCTTAAAGCACTTAATCTTTACTGTTTCCAGTTCTTCTCCTCTTCTCTCCTAAATCTTCTTCATTTGGGCTTTTGCCCCACCCCTCTATCAAAATGCTTGCTTAAGAACACTAATGTCTATAGCACTAATAAAGTTAGTTAGACAAGTATTCTCATTCATACCTGGAAACCAGTCTTTTATAAGGACCATGACAATTATATTTACATAATATGCTTTTAAAATATTTGATAAATTGATAGACAATAATGATACCACATTATAATATGTATTTATTTTATGTTACTAGTTGCTATAAACTTTCTCATACCTTTAAAAAAAAAAAGAACACTAATGACCTCACAATACTAAATCCAGTGGTCAATTCTCACTTCTCTTCGTAACTGACCTAACAGCCATGTATGACACAGTTGATTACTCCTTACTCACTGATATACTTTTTCACTTGGCTTCCAGGATACCACACTATTGGTTTTCCTTCTCACACTGGTCATTCCTTCTCAGTCTCCTTTGCTGATAACCTTCTGTTCTCGCTGACTTCTTACCATTGGAGAGCCCCATGACTCAATCCTTGGACCTCTTCTCTGTACTCATACCGTTGATATGCTCATCCAATCTCATGGCTGAAAAAAAGTATGCCAGTGATACTCTAAATTATATATTTAGCTCAGAGCTTGTCTCTGAACCCCAAACTCATATCCTACTGCTTATTTGATATCTCCACTTACCTGTCAAAGAGACATCTCAAGTTTAATATGTTCAGAACAAAACCCCTAATATTTACCCCCAAACCTTCTCCACTAGTATCCTTCTCCATCTCAGATAATGGCAACTGCATCCTTTCAATTACTCAGCCAAAACTTAAGGGTAATCCTTACCTACTCTCTTTCCCTCACACGCCATATTTAATCTGTTAGAAAACTCTGTCAGGTCTACCTTAAAATATATAACTAGAATTCTACTATTTTCATGATAATTACTGCTATGACCCAGTTTATGCCCCCATAATACATTTTCTGAACTATTGCAATAGCCTTCTAATTGGTCTTCCTCTTTCACCCTTGCCCCCTACAATGTATTCTCAAGAGAGCAGGCAGAGTGATCCTTTTTAAAACCTAAGTCAGACTATGTCCCTCCTCTATTCAAAACCCTTTAATGGCTCCCTGTTTTACTCAAAATAAAGGCCAAAGTCTGTTTAATGGCACAGAAAGACTTTTTTTTTAAACATCTTTATTGGAGTATAATTGCTTTACAATGGTGTGTTAGTTTCTGCTTTATAACAAAGTGAATCAGTTATATATATACATATATCCCCATATCTCTTCCCTCTTGCATCTCCCTCCCTCCCACCCTCCCTATCCCACCCTTCTAGGTGGTCACAAAGCACCGAGCTGATCTCCCTGTGCTATGCGGCTGCTTCCCACTAGCTATCTATTTCACATTTGGTAGTGTATATATGTCCATGCCACTTTCTCACTTTGTCCCAGCTTACCCTTCCCTCTCCTCGTATCCACAAGTCCATTCTCTAGTAGGTCTGCGTCTTTATTCCTGTCTTGAATGGCACAGAAAGACCTTTAATGGCAAAGAAGGTCCTCCCTCTCTCACATTATCTCTTTGACTTTGTCTCTTACCACTCTCCTTTCCATCACACATTGTTCCTGTTACACTGACCTCCATGCTGTTCTGTGAACACACCAGGCACTCTTCCATCATAGGGCATTTGTATTGGCTCTTTCCTCTGCCTAGAATACTCTTCTCCTAAATATCTGCATGGCTAACTCACCTCCCTCCTTCAAGTCTTTGCTCAAATGTCTCCTCTTCAGTAACCCTGACAACCTATTTAAAAGTTCAGCCCTCCCTGCCGCACTCCCAGCCCTACTTACCCTCTCTATTTTTCACTTAATACTTATTACCTTTTAACTAACTATGCAATTTATAGAATGTAAACTCCACAAAAGCAGGAAGTTTTGTCTGTTTTGTTCACTGATATATCCCCAGCACTGAGAAAAGTATCTGATATATATAGTACGTGTTCAATAAATATCTCTTGAGTGATGGAGGGATGGATGGATGAATACAAAAGGAGAAGTCAGAGGTCTAGAAATCAAACCAAGAGAGCATGAGGTAATTACACCACATGCTGACAACTTCTAAATCTATTTTTTCAGTCCATGGCTCTCTTCTGAGCTTCAGACACATATAGCCAACTGAGCACTAGACTTTTCCAGGTGTATCTACATCAAATGTGCAAAAAACAGCATTATAGTATAGTGAACAAACTACTAGATTAAAAGTCGAGAGAATTGTGTTTTACCCCCAGCTCTGTCACCAACTACCTGAGGGATCTTGGGTTAGTTGCATGACCTCCCCAGGTCTCAGTTTCCTTGTCTGTAAAGTGAGGCTATTGGGTTAGATTACCCTAGATACCTCCAAGGTTTCATCCAGTTCTAAAAATATGATTCTTGATATTAAAAATGTAGTTACCACAATAATTATTCACCTAGGCAAAAGCCCCTCAAAATGTATTAGGAAAAGCAAGAGCAAATTGGCAGGTGGCCCGTAGAGCTTTGTGCCTTCAGTGGAACAGGCAGTATGGTATAATAATTAAGAGCCCCAACGTGACATAGGCCTGGTTTCATATCCCAGATCTCCACACTAAATAGCCATGAAATCCTGGGTAAGTAACTTAACCTCTCTGATCTAGACTAGGCAAAATCAGTTCTGGTCTAAAAATTCAACAGATCAAACTAGACTGGAGCTGACTGTGCACCAGTCTCCTAAAGATAAATGGTGAATTGTCCTAGGAGCAACATCCTCTGATTCCTAGGAGTCAGAGATATGGCAAAAGAAAGCTCCCTGGAACACAGGTACTTTTTTTCACAGGGTGGCTATCAGAGATTTACTGCATTCCCAATTAACAGTCCTCAGTTGGTGGTATAAGAAGAGGACAGCACCCTCTCTGCAGAGAACTCAATTCTGTCAAGATTTTTCACTTCAGCTGATAGACCTTCTGTATGGAGAGGTTGCGTTTTTCATCTACTGTGAAATACCAGTGAACATGGAATAAATGGTGGAATATCATCTGCCATCTGTGTGCAGGCATGTAGGAAAGCACCCAGGAGCCAGAAAAAGAGCAATCATTTCATTTTACCATCCCAAAACAGGCTGAACTCATTTTGGCTCCTAGGGCTGGGTTCTATAAAGAAAATTAGAGACAATGGATAAATTGAGAATTAATAAAGATTCGCTGGCCTTCTGATTACTTCCAATCAGTTGGGATTACATTAAGATATATCTGACCCCTGCTGATTGTCTAGGGGACCTTCAATCTTGGGCTTTCTGATAAAATCAACTCAAAGATTTTGCAGTATGCAAATTCTGGCAAACCAGTTGAGTGATCTGTGATGCTCCTTTGAAAAGCAAGATGCAAGTGGTTTATTGGGCCTCTATGCTGCTCCCTGCCTCACTTCTCAAAGATGAGCAGTGACTTTGATCTTAATGCTGATTGCCCCAACACAGTTCCCCAGAGTGGGTGCTTAGTTGTAATTAGAATTGCTAGAAGCCCCTCCTTTTCCATTACCAGAGATTAGAGTGCTTTATACTCCCAGTTATCTTGCATCTTTTTACATGGAAGTTTCTTCTTCTCCATCCGGAGTGGTGATTGGGGTGTTACAGGAGCTTAGCACATTACCTGATTAATAGGATTAACTCCTATGGAGTTACCATTGCTATGCCCATATCACTGTATTTTGGTGGGATTAGAAAATCGGGCCCAGGCAACAAAGTACTTTGAGCTGTTAATTAAAGAACAAGTGCTATCCATTAAGGAAGACAGTACAGCCCATTGCCTTGCTGGTGGCATACACCTAAATCTCAGCAAATGCTACATTTACCCAAGGAAAATAAATAAATCCCCAGCATTCTTGACACTACTCTTAGTGGCTTTTATGCGCCTTTACTTAGCAGTCACCACAGAATAATCACAGCATCTAAATAGGGTGATGCTTTCATCAAGGGAAAGAGCCTTGATATTGTCAGTATTACATATAACTATAGCAGTAACCAGACATTCCTTAGAGTCTCTCAACGGACCTAAAGGTAAACCTAGGCTAACTGAAATAATATAAAAAGGTGATTATTTGCTTCATAAAAAGATTCTTTATCGAATTCATTTAAATAGTAAACTTCAGAAGGGTTCTAAGGCAGGATTTTATTCTGAAGCCTTAGATTTGAAAACATGGCTCTAACTAAATAGATGTTGTTAAAAATTCTTTACCTAATATAGTCAGTGGCCGGGTTGTGTTCTATAGTGAAAATCATATGTGTCTTCACAGCTGTAGATTCTGAAACTGAGCAGGACACCACGGGCCCTACAGGGTACAAAAGGCCCTCCATGTCCCCTGTTTCTTGTTTGTAGGAAAAGATTTTTGTCTTCTAGGTCTTCCCTGAGTGCCAAAGAGCAGGCACAAGCAGTTACTAATTGGAGAAGTGAAGGAATACAGAAACAAAGGAAAAGCAGTAAGCAAGATAGCTTGAACAATAATTCAACAATAAAACAGAGTCCTAGTTACTCTGCAAGGAATATGCCCCAGACTGGTTGGAACCAGAAGGTTTATGATTAAGATTCCTGAAACACCACCCTGTTACCTCACTACCAACCAGTCAGAAGAAAGTCATACACCCTGCAACCCTCACCCCAAATGCTGCCTTTAAAAACCCTTCCATGAAAGCCATCAGGGAGTTCAGGTCTTTTGAGCATGAACTGCCCATTCTCCTTGCTTGGTGCCTGCAATAAATGCTGTACTTTCCTTCAGCACAACCTGATTTTGGTAGATTGGTTTTACTGCTGGGAGGGTGGGGTGTGAAGCAGACCCAAGTTCAGTTCTGTAACAGTTTCTCTACCAATAAGAGTGATTCCTTCCCAAACCCAGCCTTATCTAAAGATCTGGATAAAGCAAGGAGCTGAGGGTTTAGAAATCCAGGTCTTAGCTATCACTCCACTCTGGACTTGTAGTAGGATTTTAGAAAGCCTCAGAGTGGTAATTAGGAAACCTGAGTTCTATAATAGTAAATAATAATAACACTATAATAACTACGATTTATTGGGAACCTATCAAGTGCTAGGCATTATGCCACATGCAATATAGGCAGTAGATTATCAATTATCCTACAATAACCCTTGTAAGGTAGAGGATGGTATCCCTATTTTAAGATGAAAAAACAAAGTTCTCAGAGGTTATGTAATTTTCCCAAGGTCATACAGACAGTGAGTAATTAAGGTTTAAGTCCAGGTTTAACTGCTCCAGGTTCATTTTCCTTCTCTTTCTATCTGATTTGTTGACCTTGAATAAGTTACCCAACCTCACTCAGCTAAGGTTTTTCCTCAGAATATTATAAGTTTAGGCCAAGTCAGTGGTTTTCAACTATAGCTACACATTAGAGTTGCCTGAGGAACTTTAAGAAAATGATGCACATGCTGCACCCCAGACTAATAAAATCAGACTCATTGGAGTGAGACCCAGGCATTGTTTGTTTGTTTGACTCCCAAGTTGATTCTAATGTGCTACCAGAGTTGAGAATCACTGGAAGTGTGATATCTAGAATCCTTTACAGTTCTTAAAAAACTCAGAAGTATAAGTCTCAAGAAATTCTGGATCTCACTTTTCCCTTTTTGGCTAAAGTTATAACCTCTCTAATGTTAGACATTTCAGATTCCTGCTCACTAGGTTATCTTCTTTTCCCTTTAAGCTTCTCCTATGGAATAAAAAACCAATACAGTGAGTTCTTGAAATTGCAGACATTTAAAATTTTAACAGAAATTTTGTAGGTTCCCTGAATCCCTCTACCCCTTTTACTGACTAAATAGAGGGAAAGAGAGCATAATGAGAACTTGATTATTCTGACCCACACTAATAAGCAAAGTGAGGAAGCTTAAGATGCTAATAGCTGAGGCAGCTCTCAAATCATCTGCTTGCCAACTTGGATAAGAATCAGGTGGGGGCCTTGGCCTAATCTACAAGTGAAACTCATTTAGTTTTGCATGTGAGCTATAATCACTGGTTGTCAAGCTCTACAATTCTTGAGCTGGGAGAATTATTGTTAAGAGCTGAATGGGAAGAACGGATTACACAAAATAAATCCTTGCAGATACAAAACCAACACTAGAAAACCCTTGACCATCATGCTTTGTTTTGTTGGGCTATGAACTGTAGGATTTTGCTTGGGAAATGCTTTGCTACATATAAACAGCAACAAGGAGCTGGCAGATGCAACCGGCTTTATGTATAAGTGAGTAGAAAGCACATTTTTTAAGCAGAAGGAGAATCATCTCATTAAGTAGGTTTTTGGGTTTTTTTTTTTTGCGGTACACGGGCCTCTCACTGCCATGGCCTCCGCAATGGGACGCGCAGGCTAGGCGGCCATGGCTCACGGGCCCAGCCACTCCATGGCATGTGGGATCTTCCCGGACCGGGGCACAAACCCATGTCCCCTGCATCGGCAGGCGGACTCTCAACCACTGTGCCACCAGGGAAGCCCATTAAGTAGGTTTTTAATAACTCTACAGCCAAATTTATCTCACTTTATTTAATGATTTCCCAGATGAGCTTACTTTCCCTCTAAATGCTGCATGATTGGCTCTGGACCTCACTTCTCCAGCAAAGAATCTGAGGAAGAGCTCACTGGTATCAAAAAACAAAAAACCTAAAAGGGATGATCTGTACTCTGGCTGACTTTGTCAACCAAATTATTCTGATAGCTGTAAATATTTTTGTAAATGTTCACCCCTTCACTGTCAAATTAATCCTGAAACAGTTCTTTCTGTAAGCATGAACAGGGAGAATACAATAACTACAAACTGAATTAAACAAACCTTCTCTCAAGGACGTTGGTTCTAAGAATTCTCAAAAGTAAGTTTAAACCAAGTGGGATTTCTTTCCACTAATTGTCTTCTTAATAAAAATGACTGAAAATTGGGCATAGCTGGGTTGTCACAACAAAAGTAAAGAACAAAATTAAAGAACTTTTGATGAGACAGATGGGTCTGAGTCTTTATCCTGTATACATACATCACGATCACCAAATCATTGAATAAAATAATTCTCAGGGTCAGGCAACCAATTTGCTATGGAGCAGAGATGAGCATCTTGGAGGCCACGTGCTTCTGGGACTCTTAGGCAGAAGTCTAATGGGGACAGTAGGGCTGTCTCTGGGACACGTTAAGTTTCTTAGAGGTCTGTCCTAAGCAAACATTTTAATTTCAAATGCTTTTGCACTTACACTTAGATCTTCCACCTCCTGCAACCCGAGAACGACCACCAGGATGCAAAACAGTATTTGTGGGCGGCCTGCCTGAAAACGGTACAGAGCCGATCATCGTGGAAGTGTTTGAGCAGTGTGGAGAGATCATTGCTATTCGGAAGAGCAAAAAAAACTTTTGTCACATTCGCTTTGCTGAGGAGTACATGGTGGACAAAGCCCTTTATCTTTCTGGTAGGTGTTTAGTCATGAGGATTGTGCCCACCAGGCACAGCACAGAGATTGGGGATCAGTGTATTTGCACCTGTGGCAGTTAAAGTTTGGGCTTAATGGCAACCTCTCTTGCCTTCATAGATGGAAAATGCATGTTACTACCTGATGTATTCCTTTAAAAGTTCTTAAGTATTTCCCAGTTGCCAATGGGATAACTCCAAAACTCCTTACTTGTAGTGTTAAAGGCCTTGATTATCTGTTTTACCTCTCAACATTATCTCCCAATCCTTCCTTCACATACCATGTCCTAACACTAAACTAATTCTAGTTCCCAGAATGTGCCCATGGTGTTTTATGCCCTTTCCTCTGACTAGAATTACCTTTTCCACCCCCACCCACCATACACACATCTTCATACCCTAAAGCTCCAGCTCAATCATAACCTGTTCTAGAAATCTTTCCCTGACTTCTCTCCCCACTCTGCCCCAGGCTGGTTTGGGCACCCCTTCCTCAGTGCTTCTGCCATGCCTGGTGCTTCCTCCTAGCATGACACCTGTAACACCATATGAGAACTGTCCCTTTCTACCTCTGTCTCCTGCAACAGAGAATGAACTCCTTAGGGGAAAGACTGTGTCTTATTTAACTTTGAATCCCCAGCATCTAGCACATAACCTGGTACAAAAGTAGATGCTCAAAAATAACTATGGAAGTCAGTTAGTTATCAAATATTTATTGACTGATAATCAGAATGCTAGGTTGCTGAGGATATGGCAAAGACTGAGGCATACAAAATTCTTGCCATCAGGGATATTACATTCTGAAGATGGCAAAATATGATATATATGTAAACAATATCAGGTACCAATAAATGCTATGAAGAAGACAAAAACAGCTAACATACCTGGGGTTGCTAGGAAAGCAAGTATTCTCTAACATTTGAATTGAGATTTGAACAATATGAAGGGGATTGCCATGCAAACATCTGTAGGAGAAGCATTCCAAAATAAGGAAGAACAAGTCAGAGACCCTAAGATGAAAATGGACTTGTCATGTTCAAGCAGAGGAGAGAAGGTAAGCATGACTAGAGCACAGTAAATGAGAGAGAGGCAGTGAAGGGAAATGAAGTCTGAGAGGTAAACAGTACCAAATTATGTTGGTCCCTTAATCTATACAGACATACCTTTTTTTATTGCACTCTGCCTTATTATGCTTTGCAGATATTGTGTTTTTTACAAATTGAAGATTTGTGGCAACCCTGCATTGAGCAAGTCTATCAAAGCCATTTTCCCAACAGCATTTCGTCACTTCGTGGCTCTGTGTCACATTTTGGTAATTCTGGGAAAATTTAACTTTTTCATTATTATTATATTTATTATGGTGATCTGTAATCTTTGATATTACTATTGTCATTGTTTTGGGGTGCCACAAATTGCACCCATCTAAGATGGTGAACTTAACTGATAAATGTGTGTGTTCTGACTGTTCCACCGACTGGTTGCTCCTCCATCTCTCTCCCTCTCCTTGGGCCTCCCTATTCCCTGAAACACAACAATATTGAAATTAAGCCAATTAATAACCCTACAATGGCCTCTAAGTGTTCAAGTGAAAGGAAGAGTCTCTCACTTTAAATCAAAAGGTAGAAATGATTAAGCTTAGTGAGGAAGGCATGTCTAAAGCTGAGATAGGCCAAAAGCTAGGCTTCTCATGCCAAACAGTTAGCCAACTTGTGAATGCAAATGTAAAGTTCTTGAAGGAAATTGAAAGTGCTAGTTCAGTGAACACACAAATGATAAAAAACTGAAACAGCCTTATTGCTCATATGGAGAAAGTTTTAGTTGTCTGGATAGGAGATCAAACCAGCCACAACATTCCCTTAAGCCAATGCCTAATCAAGAGCAAGGTCCTAACTCTCTTCAGTTCTGTGAAGGCTGAGAGAGGTGAGGAAGCTGCAGAAGAAAAGTTTGAAACCAGTAGATGTTAGTTCATGTGGCTTAAGGAAAGAAGCCATCTCCATAACATAAAAGTGCAAGGTGAAGCAGCAAGTGCTGATGTAGAAGCTACAGCAAGTTATCCAGAAGATCTAGCTAAGATCATTAATGAAGGTGATACACTACACAACAGATTTTCATTGTAGATAAAACAGCCTTCTATTGGAAGAAGATATCATCTGGGACTTTCATAGCTAGAGAGGAGAAGTCAATGCCTGGGTTCAAAGCTTCAATGGACAGGCACACTCTTTTTAGGAGCTAATACAGCTGGTGACTTTCTGTTGAAGCCAGTGCTCATTTATCATTCTAAAAATCCTAGGGCCCTTAAGAATTATGCTAATTCTGCTCTTCTTATGCTCTATAAATGGAACAACAAAGCCTAGATGACAGCACATCTGTTTAACAACATGGTTCACTGAACATTTTAAGCCCACTACCGAGACTGACTGGTCAGGAAAAAAAGATTCCTTTCAAAATATTAATGCTCATTGACAATGCACCTGGTCACCCAAGAGCTCTGCTGGAGGTTAATGTTTTCATGCCCGCTAACACAGCATCCATTCTGTAGCCCATGGATCAAGGAGTCATTTCAACTTTCAAGTCTTATTATTTAAGAAATACATTTCGTAAGGTTATAGCTACCATAGATAGGGATTACTCTGATGGATCTGGAAAAGTCAATTGAAAACCTTCTGAAAATGATTCACCATTCTAGATGCCATTGAGAACATTCGTGATTCATGGGAAGAGGTCAAAATATCAACATTAACAGGAGTTTGGAAGAACATGATTCTAACCCTCATGGATGACTTTGAGGGACTCAAGACTTCAGTGGAGGAAGTAATTGCAGATGTAGTGGAAATAGCAAGAGAACTAGAATTAGAAGTGGAGCCTGAAGATGTGACTGAATTGCTACAATCTCATGATAAAACTTTAACAGGTGAGGAGTTGCTTCTTAAAGCTGTGCAAAGAAAGTGGTTTTGTGAGATGGAATCTACTCCTGGTAAAGATGCTATGAAGATTGTTGAAATGACAACAAAAGATTTAGAATATTACCCAAACTTAGCTGTTAAACTTAGCTGACTCCAATTTTGAAAGAAGTTCTACTGTGGGTAAAATGCTATCAAACTGCCCTGCATGCTACTGAGAATTGTTCATGAAAGGAAGAATCAATTGATGCAGTAAACTTCATCGTTGTCTTAAATTTTAAGAAGTTGCCACAGCCACCCCAACCTTCAGCAACCACCACCCTGGTCAGTCAGCAGCCATCAACATCAAGGTGACACCCTCCACCAGCAAAACGATTACAACTCTCCCCCAAACTCCCCCATCCAGAGAATGGATACATGTATAAGTATGGCTGAGTCACTTTGCTGTGCACCTGAAATTATCACAGCATTGTTAATCGGCTATACTCCAATATAAAATAAAAATTTAAAAAAAAGATTACAACTCACTGAAGGCTCAAATGAAGGTTAGCATTTTTAGCAATAAAGTATTTTTAATTAAGGTATTTACATTTTTTAGATGTCATGCTATTGTACACTTCATAGACTACAGTACAGTGTAAACATAACTTCAATAGGCACTGGGAAATCAAAAACTATGTGTGACTCACTTTATTGCGATATTCACTTTATTATGGTGGCCTGGAACTGAACCCACAATATCTCCAAGTTATGTCTGTAGTAATGAGTTTATTATTCTGGATACAATGGGAAGCCATTGAAGGATTTTAAGGAGTAGGGTGATGTGATCTGATATACATTTTAGAAATATCACTTCTGGGTAAAGAATGGACTGAAGGGTATGGGCAAGTGTGGTGACTAGTGGTTAGTTAGCTAACCATAGCATTAGTCCAATCCAGAAGTGATAGCGGCTTATATACTATGGTAGTTGGAGTGGAGATAGCAAGAACTACTCTGCATAAAGTCACTTGTTCCTGGTAAAAGTTCAGATTTGGGGAGACTGAGGCAATTGGAATTGGAATGATTTTCTTTGTAAATATTATAAAGTTTCATGGCTGATCCTTTGCTTATTTGAATTGTTATTTTTCTTTATGGGGCAGTGGACAAATAAGATGAAGGCAGAAGACAGAGTAATTGGAAAGGGCATAGAACAATTAACTACTTCCTTCCCTAACTACTAACCCTTCCCTAAGGGTTAAAAATTTGGAAGAATTGGGTCCAAGTGCTAGACATTTTACAGAATCTTCATTCACGTAACAGGCGCTTGTTGGACATCTCCTTTGTGTAAGCTATTGTGCTAAATGTTGTACAGAGTAGAAAATGAGTTAAACCTAGTTCTTCCCTTTAATGAACCCAGGGTTAGTATGCAGTCATACATTCATTTATTAAAGAAACATTGAGCACCTGGCATTGCTCAAGACACTGATAAGACACACTCATTGCTAATAATAATGACATTTGAAAGTTATGTGTGCTGTACGAGAAGTATGGTAAAGTGTTATGGAAGTTCAGAGGAGAGAGAGGGAGGAAGGGAGGAAGGAAGGGAGGACGGGAGGGAGGGAGGGGGAAAGAGAGAGAGAGAGAGAGAGAATTTGAAGTTGTCTGGTTCCTGACTGGGGTTATCAAGGTAAAAGGTAGCATTTAGACCAAGTCTTTGACAAAGAGAAAGCATTTGAATGTGGACAATGGGGCATAGATACAGCATGAGCAAAGGTACAGAGGTGGTAGGTTTTGATGAACATTCAAGGAAACAATAAGTAGTGGTTTGTGTACTGAGTAGACATGAAAGGAGGAGGGAAAACATCCATCGTCAGCACACTTTAAAAGGCTTAACAGTTGGGTCTTTACTTCTCAGATAATAGGGAATTGTTGAAGAAATTCTTGAACAAGGAAGAAGATTGTTTCTGAAAGATTAATGTGACCGCTCTGTATAAAAATGGGTAAGAGGAGAGGAGGTCAGTTAGATACCTGTTGCAATAGGCCAAAGAAAAGGTAATGAGCATTGGAAAAATTAGGCTGCTAACATGGGAGAGGAGAAGAGGAGGCAGATGTAGAATGCTCTTTTTACATTTGCTAAGCGCTGTAAAATCCAACTACTGAAGATTTAACAGCCCTTAGCAATGATAACAGAGCATTCCACAATAGACTATTTTAATAAAAACTTAAAGGTCTTGAAAAGCCCTGAACAGTTGTACATAAAAGACGACATGCTGCTCAGGAGGTATCCATCTAAATGTCATTGAAATCAGCTCTCTGGTAACAGCCACCTGGAAACATTCTCACGGCTGCCAAAGGAAAGGAGATTGCAATCAGTGATGTGAAAACAACTAATTTTTCCCTTTAAATTTGAACCTGCTCCCTGAAAGTTTACACGTGCTAGAAAACTCCTGAATTGGATGGCTGTTCTCCCACTTTGTAAAAGAAAGAGGTTAAAACAAACAAAAATCCTTTAGAAAGGGGCTAGAAATGTAGACATAATTGTTTTTTCTGTTGGAGTTTGAGCACCTTTGGGAGCCGGCATTGTACAAAGTGTACCACCTCAAAGCATCACAGTATCTTGTGTATGTTTATGCAAAAGTTTCATTTCCTCCTCTCATTTGATCTTCTCCACAATCCTGGGAGAACAGTCAAGGTAATCATTAATAGCCCCATTTTTCCGATGGCTCAGATAATTAAATAAGATGAATGGGGGTGTGAAAGTACATTGTAAACTTTAAAGAGCCCTAGCAAAGTTTACTTATGAAATGTATTTATTCTTCCTCTTTCTAAAAAGAATATTTTAGTGTGACTGGGAATTATTCTTTATAACAGCTTTATTTAGGTATAATTGACATACAATGAACTTCACATATTTCAAAAATACAATTTGATATTATTGACACATACATACAGCTGTGAAACCATCATCATAGTCAAAATAATGAGTATGTACACCTCTCCCAAAAGCTTCCTTCATGCCTCTTTTGTAATCTCTTCTTCCTAACCCTCCCCAGTTCTCTCCCCCGGCAAACACTGATCTATTTTCTGTCAGATTAGTGTGCATTTTCCAGATTTTCATATAAATGAAATCATATGTTTTGTATGCTCTTCCTTCCTTTTATAGATCCAGATTTCCATTTGGTATCATTTTCCCTGTAATTGAATTTCCTTTAACATTTTCGGTAGTGCAAGTCTGCTCCTGATAAATTCTTTTAGCGTTTGTACGTATCAAAAATTTATTCCACTTTTTTTAAAAGATATGTTCTCTGGGTGTAGGATTCTAGGTTGACAGTTTTTTTCTCTCTCTCTCAGATGTTGCTCCACTATCTTCTTACTTGCATTGTTTTCAACAAGAAATATGATGTTATCCTTATCTTTTTGTTTCTCTGTACATAAAATGTGTCTTTTGTCTATGGCAGCTTTTAAGATATTCTCTTTATTGCTGGTGTTTAGAAATTTGATTATGATGTGTCTTGGTATAATTTTCTTCATGGTTTTCCACTTGGGGTTCATTGAAATTCTTATATCTGAGTTTTCATCAAATTTGGACATTTTTCCTTCCTTATTTCTTCAAATATTTTTTCTATTCCCTCCCCTGTCTCCAGTCATGGCTCCAATTAGGCATATATTGGACCCCTTGAAGTTGTCAACAGCTCACCAGTACTCTGTTCATTTTTTTAAGTCTTTTTTCTCTCTGTATTTCATTTTGAATAGTTTCTATTGCTATGTCTTCAAGTTCATTAATCTTTTCTTCTGCAATGTCTAATTTGTCATTGGTCCTGTCCAGTGATTTCTTTTCAACTCAGACATTGTAGTTTAAATCTATAAAAGTTTGATTTTGGTTCTTTTTTATGTCTTTTGTGTTTCTACTTAATATGTTCTATCTTTTCTCTAGCTTCTTAAGCATATGAAATCCAACTATAATAGTTTTTATGTCCTTATCTATTAATTATATTATCTGCATCACTTCTGGGTCTGCTTCGTTGACTGATTTTTATCTTTATTATGATTTTCCTGCTTCTTTGCATATTGGGTAATTTTTTATTGAACACCAGACATTGTGAATTTTACCAGGTGACAAATATTTTTCATTCCTGTAAGTATTCTTGACCTTTGTTCTGGGATGCAGTTAAGTAACTTGAAAATTTTTTTTATCTTTTTAGGTCTTGTTTTTAAGTTTTATTCAGCAGAACCAGAGCAGGGTTTAGTCTAGGGCTAATTTTTCCTCACTAAGGCAAAACTCTTTTGATTACTCTATCCAATGCTCTCTGAATTATTAGATTTTCTCCTCCGGCTGGTGTGAAAAGGAAATAGTCCTAGCCCTGTATGAGCTCCAGGGATTATTACCTCTAATGCTCAGGTAATTCACACATAGATAGACATCAATACTGAGCTACATAATAGGGGAGGACCCTCTTCAGATCTCCGAAGTTCTTTCTCTGTGTAGCTTTCTTCTTTCCAGTACCCTGCCATGCAAACTGTCTGCCATAGTCTCCCTGGATTCCCAGTTCAATCTCCTCAACTCAGGGAGATCACCATGCTTTGCCTGAGTTCCCCTCCCTGTGCTGAGGCCTGGAAACTCTCTCCAGGCAATAAGCTGGGGAAATCTTAGGGATCACTTCATTTGGTTCTTGTCTCTTAGTGATCTCTGTCTTCATTGCCTAATGTCCAATGTCTTAAAAACTATTGTTTCATACATTTTGTCCATATTTTTACTTGTTTAAGGCAGGAGTTACCCTGCAAACTTGTGCTTAGAATGAAATGAGATAAATGTGTGTGGAAGCAGCTAGCTCAGCTTCTGAAACTTAAAAGATTAATAAAAACTTAATTTTTTTTGATTTTTTTGTTGAGAGATTTAACTTTGGTGCTATAACTGACACCAAAAGTGGAGGTGTGGACTTGAATCCTGGTTATCTGAATCCTAGTCCTATACCAGTATACTATAAGCATACTACCTCTTTTTTTAAGGATCCAAAATTATATGTCACCTGGATCACATACCACTCCCCGTTATATCTATTCCACCACCCCCTCCAAAATGGTTCCAAGTCACCAGATACATCTAGGAAGCAATTTGGGGGATTGAAATGTCGAGCTGATTTAAATTTATCAAAATTTTATTGATTTTATTTAAATTTTATCTAAATTTTATCAAAATTCTGAGTGGTGGAATGACTGACACTCTTGAAGTTATCCAAAGACACCACAATTTGAGGCCACCTTTTGCATTCTTCCCAGCCCATGGTGCCACATAAAGCTTATTCTTGATACAGTTACCCACAGAGCTTCCCTCTGTCACAGGTAAGGTGGCAGATGGAGAAATGAAAGTCCTATGAATAAGACTGACCCAACCATGGAATAATAAACTATTATCAGAGATAGAGACTATAATCCAAGTCTTTAATGTTCTCCTTGCTAGTAGTGGGGAGAGAATTTGGGGTTATGTGGTCCCTGGAAACTGCTGTGACTGCATCTGAAGTACCGAACTTGAAAAGCTACTTACAGTGGCTCACTCACTGGGCTGTTCTTGTTCTCTCCTCTCTCTCCCTCTTGTGCACTTAGGTTACCGCATTCGCCTGGGCTCTAGCACTGACAAAAAGGACACAGGTAGGCTTCATGTTGATTTTGCACAGGCTCGAGATGACCTGTATGAGTGGGAGTGCAAACAGCGTATGCTTGCAAGAGAGGAACGCCACCGTAGAAGGATGGAAGAAGAAAGGTTGCGCCCACCATCCCCACCTCCAGTGGTCCACTATTCAGACCATGAATGCAGCATTGTTGCTGAAAAACTAAAAGGTATACAAAACACTCGAGCTTTGTGATTAAAATAACTCTTTTCTTTGGAGAAATGTAATAAATATATTTGTATTGTTGACAGTTATCCTTGAATTTCCCACTGAGGGATTCTAAGCATTTCTTGTGATGAAGCCTTGCAGTTAGAAAGGTGTACCTAGTAATTCAAGAGCCAAAAATTTGTCCCTCCCACCTGTGTCTGTGATCCTTCACTGTCTCAAGTTACTTTTTCTCTCCATACATCAGGTGACTAGAAAGAAACAATTTTTTCCCACTTTTCCACATCAGAGAATTTTAGCTGTGATCCATGACTTGGGACCTGTAAGCACCTCCACCCCGTTTCATTGTGGATAGCAAGTTAGTTTTGAATTCTAAGTCAGAATAAATCAGAACAATAGAACTTGATGTGACCTCAGAAAACTCTGATAAAATTCCATTTTATAGATGAGAAAATGGAGGGCCAGAGTAGTTACAGTATACATTCTTCTTAGATTACTCAAAGACGTAGCTACTACCAACTAAAAGAGGACTCCTTTAATCACACATTTATTTCACACAGTAACTACAGAGACTTCCAGACATTGCTAAATCAGACTGCTTTCCCTTTAGTTTTGATTCCTGTTCCCCTTGCTTAACTCTCAGAGCCATTTTGCTAATTTAACCTTAATTGCCTTGCCTAGTCTCCTGTGTTAGTAGCTCAAATCCAGTTTTTTCATTCTATGAGTATGGTTGATTTTACTGGATGAGTGCTGGTGTCCCATTGATCTTATTGGTGACACCAACCCAGCTCTAACAGTATGAATTTTCCTTGCTTCTTGTGCTCTAGGCTCAGCAAGATGCTGCTAATTCCCCCTTTGCAAATAGGTCTCATTCACCAAACTTGTTTGCACCTTATAGCCTAAGGGTTTCACACGTTAAAGAAATCCTTTGTTTGGATTGATTTGTCTTCCTGTAAGAGAAAAGCAGGAAACATAGAGTCCAGAGTAGAGACACAGAAATAATGGTACACTTTGAAAAGCTGGAAAGGCTGAAAGCATTGGTAAGATGCCAGGTCCAAGACTTAACTGTTCACATAAGACCAAACAGCTCAGTTTGAATTTTTATAAAAAAATGAATTTGCTGGTTGTGTGGAACTCAAGCAAAAAGTAAGCATCAATGAATCAACTATACATCAATAATTTTTTAAAAACTGAGCATCAACATAAAGACTGTATGTAAGTAATGAAATGAAAACTGCTATAACGGTGAGGCTGACCTCTCATTACACATCTGCACTTAAAAAGGCAAGTGGTAAGAAGTTCACATTACAGTGAGAGATGGTTCCACTGGACATAAGGGTTCCTGGCTAGAGAGGGATGTGGAGTCCTACAGTGGGCCTTCAATGGGATCCTAATGGACTCTCCCTCTCAGGAGTCTTTAACAGCAGAATATGTAAGTGGCTATCTCAGAAAGCTGAACCAGAGGCTTTGGAAGCTGAACTAGAGACTACTATTTTAACATCAGAGAGTAACTCCTAACTAGCTGTAGAAATCTACATGGATGGTTCCTCAGGCAAGAGAAACAGGATGTGGCGAAATGTAGAAATAGAATGAATTACATCAAAATAGATTGTGACTGGGACTGAATGGAAGGCCTGGGGCTGGATTGGATGCAGGAGTGATGTTACAAAAAGTCAAAGATGTAAGTGTTTATACCTAAAGAATTGCCATTTAACTCTTTCTTAAGTCTCCTTCCAAAGGTTTAATTCCATGGATCCAGGATAAAGTTACTGTCAAATGCAAGTTAAGCTCAAGGCTCAAGTTTACTTGTGCTTATTAAAAAATAAGATTGTAGAATTCTGAAGTTCTCTCACTGCTAATTTATATATTACACACATGCACACACACACACACACACACACACACACACACAGGTTAAGAAATTTGCAATATGTGAAAACTATGTCAGTAAAGAAAACTTTAAGAAAAGAAGAAATACTCTTGTTCTGAAAATTCTTCGTAGACTACAACCAATCTGCCTACTTTTGGAATCTTTCATTCTTTCAGTCTCTCTGCTCACCTGCTGCCTGTGTGTGCACACGTGTGCATGCATGGTTCCTCACCCTCTGCAATTAATTCATTTCACAACCTTTGCCAAAAAGCCATGGTGGCCTCCTTGCCAGCATGTTTGGAAAATAGATGGAGATTTGGTTACTTTTGATGACTCTAAAAATAAATTCTCTTTTTTCAGATGATTCCAAATTCTCAGAAGCCGTGCAGACCTTGCTTACCTGGATTGAGCGAGGAGAGGTGAACCGTCGCAGCGCCAACAACTTCTATTCCATGATCCAGTCGGCCAACAGCCACGTCCGCCGCCTAGTGAATGAGAAAGCTGCCCATGAGAAAGACATGGAAGAAGCAAAGGAGAAGTTTAAGCAGGCCCTTTCTGGAATTCTCATTCAATGTGAGTGGAAGTCATAGTTCTGCCAGAAGGGTGAGAGGGCACTTCACTTAGTCATCACTCTCTCTACACAGGAGCCAGGGCTCCAGAGCCATCCTGTGTCAAGAAGGAATGCCCTCTTCTGCCTTGTGCTCTCCTTATATTGCCAAATGCCTGAGCTGTGGTTTCATGGGAATCACGTGCGCACCTCCTATGTTCATTTTCTGTGGTATATCTACTTCAGCTCCTTAGAAACACTGACGCTTAGACCACAATCCTGTGATTTTACTTTCGCTTGTTCTCAAAGTAAGTTACAAGCAGCCTCAGGCTCCAGTGGAAAATTTGGTATTTCACTGCTGAAGTTAGAATGTAGCATCAGGATTTGTAAGCTTCTTTGCTTCAGATTTGCATCATTATGCTTTTCAGGTATTCCATTTCAGGGATAAATGTAATTATATTTCCCAAGGTAATTGAATAAAAGCCAAATTTGCTACTTCTACCTTTTGTTTTTAGTTTCCTTTCTTCAACATTTCCTTTACTGGATGTCAGTAGACACTGAAAGGGAATGGGAAGCCACTGAAATAGACATTTTCAAAAATTAGTACCACTCCAAACCTATCCAAGGTCTCTTAAATGAGCAGAAAAATTCTCAAATAATGTTTTTAGTTCACCGTATTATAAAATTATGAACTCTTATCTTTTGAGTAAGAAACTGTATTCACGTTAGGAACAAAGGTACAGTTTTATGACTTTGCTTTTAAACAGTTATGGCCCACTCTTCTCATACTTGACTGATACATAAATGGGATTAAGGAGGAGTTGTTTCATTTTCCATTTCTATTTTGAAAGTATCTACAGGCATGGAATCCAGGAAGAGAAAGCATATGTTTTTAGGGCTTCAGAATAAATAGAAAAAGAGAGCAGCAAGCATCATGGGAATATAAATCCTTAAATCATTAGTAGACAGGGTACAAACAGGGCTGTAAAGAAAGAAATAACACCTCTGAATCTTCTTACTGTGAACACCTAGCCAGGCACAGGATCTTGTCCTTTTTTTCTTTCCCCAGAAAAAAGTCATGACTAAGTTTTCCTTCTCTTGAACTGATTGCGATAAAGCCCCCGAATATTTGTCCAGGTTTCCTCATTTGACATTTTAAGCGACCCTGAAAAAATACTCCCTAGGACTGTGCTTACACACTATTCTTCCATAAAACTTGTGTTTCTCCAGTCAACAAGCCTATCTAGGTAGATTTAAAATAGATCCCATCCATTTTAGGTTTTGATTTGTTGCTTCTGGTTAAACATACCTCAGAATAATAAAAAGATGGATTCCATTGAAATGAAGCATCCAGGCTCATTCTGAAAGGCTAGTTTAAGAAGCCAGTGGTCAAAAGGAGCTGGTACAGTTCACCACTTGCTGTCCTGTTGTGCAGGGTCAATAGTGCTAAATCACATTCACCATGACTCTTGCCTCTCCTGCCTGAATGAATACAGACTGCCTGTATTAAAAAACTTTAGTCACCATTTCACCCTAAACCTTCTAGAATTCATTTTTTCTTTCTGTATATTGATATCTTTGCCTTTGCGTCCCCTTTAAACTCATGGTATGCCAACACACATAGCCTTTTTTTTTTAGCACAGCTCTAGTCCAGTAGTGTCGTAGGAGACACACTAAGCCTAATGCTTCTCTTATTTCTTTTCTCCTCTCTTTTGCCATCCCTGGATGATGCTGATTCAACTGTTGATCTGATGCTACAGTTGAGCAGATAGTAGCTGTGTACCATTCTGCCTCCAAACAAAAGGCTTGGGACCACTTCACAAAAGCCCAGCGTAAAAACATCAGCGTTTGGTGTAAACAAGCTGAGGTTAGTAACTTTTTACTCTGGTAGCCCCTCAGGGGGACAGTTTCTTTCTTTAACAAGTTATTGATTTGGAGTTTAGCTAGAATTAAATAGTGCCAAGCTCCCATGGCCACAACAAGGCCCTAATGAAACACTGAGACATGTTCTATAGCCTGTCATTGTGTCCAGACCACCTGCTGCCAAAAGGGTAATAAATGTGCACATGTTGTCTTGAATGCATTCTGCTGGGTGGAAACCTTCGTAGTGAAAATGTAGCTGCGATCATTAATAAGTTTACTTCCCTAAGCTAGCTAGTCTTGGGTACAACAATAATTACTGACCTGTGCATCTAGTGTTAGTAATATTAGGGCTGTCTTACATTTATTAGAGCATCTTGACAGTTGAGGCTGAAAGCTGCCTGGTGTTACGTTGGAGCACTGAAATTTCTGAGCTTCCTTTATCAAACCCACTCAGCCACCTTTATAGGTGGCAGCTTTAAAGGTAACAGAGGACTCTGATTTCAAATTAAGATTGACACACACCTCTCTGCTTGTGCTCAAGTGACATTTTTAGCATAACACTAGAACATATCTGATGTGATTAGGTTGCGATTCTAAATCTGAGATTAAAAACCGAGATGGGAGGTTTGTTTACACCAGTGTGCCTTTGGAATGGTGTTACACAGTCCTCAAGTTTTTCTGTTCCTATGTGTAGCTTCCTTACCCAGCCAGCCCTGACACTTTGCATCTATGTATGCAGCAACTCTTTCAACTTCGTTTCTGAGTCCTCTTTGCCAGTCTAGTAGCAGTCCCATTATATCTATCAATGCAGGTTGTCATATTCCTTAATAGTTAAATAGCACTTGTATGGAACTTACATATTATAAGGCACTTTCACATTGGTTAGCTCACCTATGTGAGCCCCTCAATAGATGTGGTGTAGTGGAAAGAACCTTGGACTTGGACTTGACATGAATCCAAATCTCAGCTCTGACAACGTTATAGCTGCGTGACTTTGAGCAAGTTAGTCAGCCTTTCTCAGTCCTTATTTCTTCACCTGGATTAAATGAGATAAGAGATATGTAGACAGTATGAAAATATAAATGCTATATAAATGAGAAATAGTATTATTTCAATTTATCATTAACAACTCCATAAGGAATAATAAGTAAGTAGAGTGTCCGTTTTTTACATGTGAGGAAACTGAGACATAGAAATGTTAAGCAAGGTGGGCTTCCCTGGTGGCGCAGTGGTTGAGAATCTGCCTGCCAATGCAGGGGACACGGGTTCGAGCCCTGGTCTGGGAGGATCCCACATGCTGCGGAGCGGCTGGGCCTGTGTGCCACAACTGCTGAGGCCCATGGGCCTAGAGCCCATGCTCCACAACGGGAGAGGCCACCGTAGTGAGAAGTCTGTGCACCGCAACAAAGAGCCCCCGTTCTCTGCAACTAGAGAAAGCCCATGTGCAGCAACGAAGACTCAACGCAGCCAAAAATAAAATAAAATTTAAAAAAAGAAATGTTAAGCGATGTACACACAGTTATACAGCTAGTAAGTGGTCAATTCAGGCCTAGAAATTCTTCTTCTTCACTCTGTGCTCTGGTATAAACTGCCTTGTGGTCTTGAGTCAGTCATTTAATCTTTGTGAACCTCAGTTACCTAATCTATAAAATGAAGATAATAATCCATTCCTCTGTCTTTCATGAGAATACATGACATAGTTTGTGTGGCAACAATTTGAGAACCGTGAAGAGAGATTAGAGGAAGATAAGCCCACCTCTGCTCATAAACCAACAGTCTCTGAGCCATCAGTTCTGACTCGGCAAAGGGATCTATGAGTCACTAGGGAGAAATCCTTGAAGACATCAGCCCAGTGGAGGGTAGGGTCATAGAAAGCCAGTAAAGTTTTTAATTGTTAAAAAAAATAATAATTTGGATCAGAAAAGGAACCGATTATCTTAGTGTAGCACAAAATGATTTTAGAATGCTAGGGCTACCTCATGTTGTTGAGCCCAACGAAGAAAATTCAACATTTCAATTCAGACGTTTACTGAACAGATTCTCTGTCTCAGGTATCATGACAGGCAATGCAGGATGAGATGATCTTTGCCCTCAGGGAGCTAAAAAGGTAACAAAAGTGATCAAGGGGAGGGTTGGAGTTTAGCACTTAAATTTATTTATTTGTTTTTAAAATTTTTATTGGGGAATAGTTGATTTACAATGTTGTGATAGTTTCAGGTGTACAGCAATGTGAATCTGCTATACATATACATATATCCACTCTTTTTTTTTTTAGATTCTTTTCCCATATAGGCCATTACAGAGTACTGAGTAGAGTTCCCTGTGCTATACAGTAGGTCCTTATTAGTTATCTATTTTACATATAGTAGTGTGTATGTGTCAATCCCAATCTTCCAGTTTATCCCTCCCCCTCCTTTAACCCCCTGGTAACCGTAAGTTTATTTTCTACATCTGTAACTCTATTTCTGTTTTGTAGATAAGTTCATTTTTTTAGATTCCACATATAAGCAATATCATATGATATTTGTCTTTCTCTGTCTGACTTACTTCACTCAGTACGACAATCTCTATGTCCATCCATGTTGCTGCAAATGAGATTATTTCATTCTTTTTTATGGCTGAGTAATATTCCGTTGTATATATGTACCACATCTTTATCCACTCCTCTGTTGGTGGACATTTAGGTTGCTTCCATGTCTTAGCTATTGTAAACAGTGCTGCAATGAACATTGGGGTGCATGTATCATTTTGGATTATGGTTTCTCCAGATATATGCCCAAGGGTGGGATTGCTGGATCATATGGTAGCTCTATTTTTAGTTTTTTAAGGAACCTCCATACTGTTCTCCACAGTGCCTGTACCAGTTTACATTCTCACCAACAGCGTAAGAGGGTTCCTTTTTCTCCACACCCTCTCCAGCATTTACTGTTTGTAGATTTTTTGATGATGGCCATTCTGACTGGTGTGAGGTGATACCTCATTGTACTTTTGATTTGCATTTCTCTAAAAATTAGTGATATTGAGCATCTTTTCACATAGCACCTAAATTTAAAATATCCAAAATCCCTAATTTAGTTTGAATAATTCAGAAAAATAAAAGTTGAGAGAAAAATGCTCAATATGTCTTCCAATTGTAGCAAAGCAGTATTAGTCTCTACCTTCCCTTCAACGCACACATGTATCCATTTTAGGGGGTGGAAGAGGCTGTTTGAAGTGCCCTACCCATTACAGAAAGCCCTGCTGATACAGTATTTCCTTTTTCATGGGAGGAGTGAAGCCTCTGGTTGGAGAACTGACTTGTCTAGGCCACAACCCTTTTGTAAACAAATTTGCAATAAAATAGTCTCCATTAATTTTATTCATCAAGGCTCTCTGTAGTTATAGCAAGCCTACCTATCTGGTGGGTATATGCTTGAGTTTAATTACTTCCTCAGTAAAGATAGCTATGCCAGTAAGCCGGACATTTCTCTGGGGCTGTGGAGAGCTGAGAGCTGTACACCCTATCACCTAATATTGTAGCAGAGCTTCCTTGGCACACTGATGAGGATAAAGCACACGGCCAGCATGACTTACCACATGTTTTGTGATATGCCTTGTAGACTTTGTAGGAACCCAGAAAAATGCTTCCTGCCTGTTGGATTGGACTAAATTAAGGTCTACCCTGAATACCTCAATCTTTATAAGTAAAACTACTGACAGTGGAACATAGCTCATGACCTTTCTCTGCCATTGCATTCCCTAAACCTAAAAGAGTTCTTCTACTCTATATTGGCACCTCTTTAAATCATGGCTTTAATTTTTTTTTAACCTCTGTGTACTTTCACTTGATGACAGGCAACTCTGAGGACTAAAAGGAGGTATCCTGTAGAAAGTGACAAAACTGTCCTCTTAAATTGGGACTGCCTCTTAGCACCCCACTGAGAATCAGAGCATCTCAGTGACCTAATCAACTAAACTGACTTTTTCTTGACCTAGGCATAAAAGCTACAATTCCTAAGTTAGGGGTTTCATCAAGGTAGAAGGGTCTGACATTGAACCTTTTCTACCAGTTGCCTCAGGGAATAAGCCAGCTGGTGACTTCCTCGCATCACAAAGTACCTGTTATTTGTCCCATTGTCATCGTGCTTCCAGCAGCAGACACTGTCTCACTCTGGTGAGAGAGAAGTTATAAAGTAAGAAGAAAAAGTCCCCACTTTCAGGGAGCTAAGGCACTCACCCTGGTAGCATCTGCCAAGCAGACTAGTTTGATAATGAGTCTTTTTCATTGGTTTACTTTCCTGATTTACATGTGTGTGAGGCTCCTGCTGATACAATTTGAAAGGGTAATAAAAATAAGAGAAGGCTGAAGTCCCTCCCCTTACTAAAAGTTAGCATCTACAGTGACTTTACTGACAGTGCTGTGTTGTGGGAACTCTTTTTCTATAGAATCATTCAAAACCTGTGTGTTTATCTTACCGAGATCCTGGCCTAGATTACAAGTTAAACTTTGGATGGCATATAAGAAGATAGAGCCATAGCAGTAGGCACAAAGAAACTCCCTTGCATTCTCCCTAATGTGAGATTTTTATACCATTGGACCAGAAGAAAGGGTACATGGTGATTACGTACTAGCATTCTCATGAAATGAAATACTGTGATTGCTAAAATAACTTTCTAGATTTCCAGGCCTATCATTCCAAACCCCAAAGAACTGGTTGCAGATAGATGTTCAAGTTATCTGCATACCCTCGTTTTAGGACCCATTTGCACTAACACTAGCTATTGGCTTTCAGCCATCAAACCCCATGCTAACAAAATTTGGATCAACCTAATTTGTATTTCCATTATGTAGCATACAATAGACATTGATTAAGAGCCTGTGTTTGTGCTTTGCTTCATTGGCTTGAATGATATCTCAGAATCAAATTTCTGTGTAAGTGTAGGAGCTATCTTCCTATCCTCTGCTCCTTTCCATTCCTTCATCTGGCCCATTCCCCACCGAGTATCCTGTTAATTTTCAAAGTATGGGTAAGTACAATTTTGTTACACAGTTCATAAGGAACTTTGCTTTTATTATAGTCATGTTTCTATCATAAAACATGAGTAAGATGAATTTAAGTCCACATAAATTTTTTGGAAACTATATAGTTAGATAATTAACGTTCAATAATTTATGATTTGCCTACTTTATGATAAATCAAAAATGTCAGCTGGTACAAAAATGATTCTTTTCAGCATTTTCCTCTGTCTAGGGTTTCAGTTTTATTCTATGTTAAAAGTGCTTTGTCCTCCATTGTGGAGCAATATGTGAATTTCTAAGCTTCGCAAAAAGTTACCACTAGAATAGACTTAAAGGCATTATAATGCATTTTGAGAAGTCACTAACAGTTCACTGTTTAGATTAAATATCACAGGTCTACTGTGGGCAATAGTGCGGTATCAAAACTTTAGGAAGGCTATCTTACCTTTTTTTATGTACTCTATCAGTGATGTGACCCAGTCAATTTCAGGTAGAGAATTACAAATGAAAATTTCTGGAAAATGTTTTTCCATGTCATTGCCACTCTTGGCTTCAGCACTGGATCCAACTATCAGGATGGGAAAAGGGGCAGATCTGGGAGGCAGCTGTTTCTCTTGCTGCCTGCACTTCAGTGGCTCAAAGTCCTCCTGTTGCCTGCTCCTGTGTCCAAGCTAGGTAGAATGCCTTCCTTAGGTAAATGCCACCTTTTAGTCCTTCGCTCTGAAGGTATTTGTTAGGATTTGATTCCAAAAGTAGAGCTTTTTTGATCCACCAGAGAATATAGAAAATAGGCATCTTAGATATCAAGTGCTTTACTTTTCAAAGAATTAAAATCTCACTTGCTTTACTTAGAGGTAGTGTCATTTACTGAACGCTCACCTTAAGTTTATTGCAGTATAGTATCCTATAGCCTCTATTGTTCTCTCTGCCTTATCTCCATTCATGTGACTTAGTATCGATATTTACAGAAAAAGTAATGGTACGGACCTTAGTTTCTCTGTAGCTAAGAAGGATTGTCTAGTTAGAGGGCTCTAGGCTCTGCCACTTTGCCTGCCTGCTGAATACTTAGAGCAAGCTTCTCCCTAGTTTTTCTTACCCTCATTTCATTATCAGCTAAAAGAACTGGTAACTCTTGTTTCTGAAGTATTTTGAGGCATTGAGGTAAAATTTGCCCATAGGTCCGTTATTTTTCTAGGGATTTTTTGAAGGTGTGAAAGATCTCTAGATAAGCTGTATTACTTAGTTATTGAACATTTTATACTTCTAAGAAGAGATTACGCTTTCTTGCCCAGCTGGAAGCAGAAAAGATGCTTTGCGGATGCTGAGCAGCTACAGAGCGTGTCTTAGCTATCAGTTAGATCTTCCGGCCCTGCGACATTTCCCTAGAAGGAACACAATTTACTCTTCTGAGAAACACAATTTAAACTTTCCCAGAGTTAGACAACATGTTTGTGAATTGAGAGTTGGTCTCTGCTTATACCCTCTGACAGTCTACATTTTTGTTAGGCAGCTAGGAGAGCCACAACTTTTCCTGATGAAGTAAGTTGTACAATATTTGAATTTGCCAGTGTCAAACCTCATTATGATCACCTTTCCAGTAACAGCTCTTTGATAACTGAAATCCAGACTCCTGAGAAAGGATGAATTCTTAGAAATGGCAATTCCTTTATTGCTCTCTGTGCAATAAGACATAGCAAATGTCTCTCTTGACACAGTCCTTTAAAGTTCATTTTTCTCAAACAAGTCATTATTTTCTTCTATTTTAAGTAATGCCTCTGCAGCACATTGAGGGATCCTATGGTAGTATTTCTATTTTCTATTTCTTCTATTTTTCCTTTACTTCTTAACTCTCAGTGATAACACTGAATAGCTCACTTTTTAATAGGTACTTTTATTTATATTTAGTGTAAACTTAACTTGATATAGAAATCATTATTTTTCCTGATAAAAGGAATAAAAAAGGAGAATATTAGTTGAGATAGTGATTAACCGTAGCATTAATTATTAAGAAATCCATTTAAAATACTTATAATCTCCCTAAATGGAGGCAATTTTCACCAGACGGCTTTGCACATTTTCTGTATTATGGCCCAAGTGCAGCTAACCTAGGCAAGGAATTCTCAGCTCACTGCTGAGGAGCCTCTGACAGGCATTAAGTGGCCTTTAAATGATTGCAAGCTGTTCCAAAATGGAGTTCTCATGCTTGATTTTTTTTGAAAAAGTGACTTTTCCAGTGTGATCTCAATCATTTCCGATGTTCTTCATGCCTTTCTGCAGATCTGTGTTTACATCTGGTAGCACTTCCCTTCAGCCTGAAGAACTTTCTTCAGCTTTTCTTATAGTGCAAGTCTTTGGGTGACAAATACTCGCATTTACATTTGTCTGAAAATATATTTATCTCATCTCCATTCTTGAAAGAATTTTTCTCTGAATATAGAATTCTGAATAAATAGATAATTTTTATTTCTTCTTGCACTTTAAAGAATTGTTTCCCTAACTTCTGGTCTTTATTGTTTCTGAAAGAAATCAAAGCATTCAAATTGTTTTTCCCCTGTTTATAATATGTTGGTTTTTTCTGGCTGCTTTTAAAAGTTTCTCTTTTTTCCTTTACTGATATATAATTGACATACAGCACTGTATAAGTTTAAGGTGTACAGCATAACGACTTGACTTACATGTATTGTGAAATGATTGTCACAATAAATTTAGTTAACTAAAGAGTTAGAGTTTCTCTTTATGTTTCATTTTCAGCAGCTTGACTATGGTGTTCCTAGACATACTGTTTTTCCACACATATTCTGCTTGGGGTTCACTGAGTTTTTTGAATATATAGATTAATATATTTCATCAAATTTAAGAAATCCTCAACTATTTTTTCTTCAAATATTTTGAATCATTTAATCTCTCCTCTCTTTCTGTGATTCCAGCTAGTTTCTCTGTTCTTCAGATTTGATAAATTTGTATTGTTCTCTCTTTAAGCTTTCTCTGTATACTGTCATCTCTATTCTACTGTTAAGCTCATCCAAAGTTTCTATTTCTCTGCTAAGATTTCCTATCTTTTCATTCATTATTAACATATTTCCTTTACATCATTGAGATAGTTATGATAGCTGCTTTAACTCCTTGTTCTGCTAATTTCCATATCTAGTTCATTTCAAGCTTGGTTTCTGTTGATTGTCTTTTCTCTTGAAAATGGGTCATCTCAACCTAGTTCTTGTAGGTATGTCAATTAACTGGGGGCTTTACCTGCTTATTGTGAATATTTTGCTTTTAAGTCTTTGGATTCTGTTATATTCTTTCAAAGAATGTTGATTTTGTTTTCTTTTGTTTTAATGGTCAATTTACTTCATTGAATTTAAGCTAGAAATTGTCTCTCTTAGATGGCAACTCAAATCTCAGTTCAGTTTTTTAGCCTAGCTGGGTTGTTTGGAATCTGCCATGTGCTTTCATGGTTCAAGGGTCATGCAGAAATTTGTACAGTTCTTATACACAGAATTTGGATCCCTCTCTCTTTGGCTACCTACTTTCTGGGATCCCCTCCTCACTTTCCATTGGCTTCCAGTGGTTGCCCTGAACTCTCTCCTTTATTTCTTTAGGATATGAAGACTTTGGATTTTCTATCTAAAATTTAGCCACCATATGAGGTGCTAGCTGTTGTCTGCTCTCAGACTAAAAGTCCCTTTAAAACTGGAAGACCCACACCCTTCTTCCAAGTGTCAGCTCCTCTTCAGAATATGCCTGTTTTTGTTCATTCTCCAATGGCATCAAGTAGTTAGGGATTTGGTTTGGTTTGTTTTTTTGTTCACAGAATATAGATATTATCCACGGAAGGGTTGATCTGGTAGGAGTTCAGTCCTGACAGCTCATTTTTACTCTAACTACTAAACCTGCAAATGTTTGATTAAGAGTTCTGTTGAGTAAGACTGTAAAGGGAGAGAGAAGAGGTTAGAAAGCAGCAAGATCAAAGGATTTGACATGGGAAGGTGAACATGGCAGAACCTTAAGGGAAAGTCCAGAAATCCATGTAAGAGGTGGAAGGTATTTCATGGTCAACAGTACTTTCTAAAATGGGAGGGATACAAGAATCATCGGCTGCTAGAGCTCTGGATATGGAAAGAAAGCCTATGCAGGACAGAGTGTACAAAGTTTTCTTTGTGTATTGAGACTGTCCTCAGCCTCAACATGCCCCTTTGCCTTTGCCTTTGCCTTTGCCTTTGCCTTTGCCTTAAGACTACTCTGAAGTTTTGTTATATGTTTAAAAAGACCCTGCTTTACCTAGTCCTTAATTCTGTTTATTTCCTCAACATTTTCAAGGCTTTCCCACCTAAAAAGCATACCTTTTAACCTTAGGAAATTCGCAACATACATAATGATGAATTAATGGGAATCAGGCGAGAAGAAGAAATGGAGATGTCTGATGATGAAATAGAAGAAACAACAGAAACAAAAGAAACTGAGGAATCAGGTAAAGATTATTCTGCTTTGCTTTATTTAACTAACACCTACTGGAAGGGATGATATTTTAAAACCATTAACAACCGATAAGGTATGGGCACAAACCCATCAGACTGGAAGCAGCTAGAGACAATTGGTAAGGCCGTATAAGTACACACTGGCTGAATGTCAACCCTGTGGCTACAGGACTTACTGTGGTCTTAGTTTACTGCCATCTTTCATCATAGTACCTAACTAAAAGTGGGCTTTCTCTTCCTAGGAGCATTGGACATTTAGGTGGTATTGTTCTATATTTGGCTTGGACTTATTAATAAGACGTTCTACAGTAGAAACTATAAGACAGTTTATGTATAAATAGGTAACTAACCAAACTTTTAGGAAAAAAGTTATATCCCTACATCACTTATACTTTATACCAAAATTAATAGCAGATGGACTGAAGATTCAAATGACAAAATACATATATAGCAAAAGAAATGTTGGAAAATGTAGGAGATGGTTATATAATTTGGGATGAAGATCTCCAAAGATAGAAATCTTAAAGGATATTTTTGATATATGTATCTGCATAAAAATTAAATATTTCTCTTTAAAAATCACAAAGTTAAAAGAGAACTGAGGGCTTCCCTGGTGGCTCAGTGGTTAAGAATCCGCCTGCCAATGCAGGGGACACAGGTTCGAGCCCTGGCCTGGGAAGATCCCACATGCCCCGGAGCAACTAAGCCCATGCACCACAACTACTGAGCCTGAGCTCTAGAGCCCATGAGCCACAACTACTGAGCCCACGTGCCACAACTACTGAAGCCCGCATGCCTAGAGCCCATGCTCTGCAACAAGAGAAGCCACAACAACGAGAGGTCCACGCACCACAAAGAAGAGTAGGCCCTACTCGCCGCAACTGGAGAAAGTTTTATCAGAATTTATCAAATCTGAAGAACAACTGGAGAAAGCCAACAAAGACCCAACACAGCCAAAAATAAAAATGAATAAATAAATAAATTTATTTAAGAAAAGAGAGAATCTACAAACTAAGTGGAAATATCTACAGTATATGAGTCTACCTATCTGCTGCCTTCCATTGTGGTTACCTGGAGGTTTATTAGGAACCAAATAGGGGTCTACAAACAGTTGTCTGGGTAAAGCCTTTTGCTTTTACCTAGTATAGTAAAATACTGTGAGACGACAGCCATGGTATGGGTCCCCAGTGGAACTCAAATGGCAAACCTGTTGAACAATATAAGACACCACCCTTCAATTTCATAACAAATCATCTTGGAGGGGGGTTACCATGGGAGAGATTAAAACATCAGCTAAAAGATGAGTGTTTTCAGGTAAACCATTCTATACAATCTTAGCAGTCAGTAAAGCACAGTGGACAAGACACTGGACCTAAAGTTAGAACACCTGAGTTCTAGTCCAAGCTCTGCCTTTCTTGACATAGAAAGGACTTCTCCCTCAGTGAGCCTCAGCTTCCACACTTATAAGAAATACATTATAAAAACTATCTAACAAAGATTTTGTAATGGTTAAGTGAATTCATTCACTCCTTTAATAACTATTACATTCCCAGCCCTGTGCTAGACATTGGAGATATGGTAGTATACTGCCCCCACTGTGTGTATGTGTCTGTGTGTCTGTGTGTCTATGTCTCTGTGAGTGTCTGTGTGTCTGTGTGAGACAGATAGAAAACAGATTGATTATAATGCAAATCAAAATTTATTGGTTCCTGTACTTGCATATTGAAGTGAGCAGCTCTAGCCACTTGAGTGATCCCAGAATCTTCACTCCATGAACAAAAACTCTTAAGGAAAGAAAATCACCAAGTCAGAATTTTTTAAAAGCATTCATTAGCTGTTACATCTGAATTTCCTCTATTTTTGCCATATGTTACATCCCTAAACATATAAACCTCCATATATATTAAATAAACCCTTTGTAATCAGTGAATAGTTAATATTTTCAGAACAGCAAACTAATAACTGCAGACACATACTATAAACTTATAGCCAAGATAAACAAAAAATTTAATAATAATTGAGCTATTCAAATTATTTAAGTGTTTAGCCAGGATATTTTATAGCTGATTAATCTTTGATTTGTAGGATTGTCTCCACCTCAGTATCTGCAGTATTGTATACAGTATAAATCCACTGTTACCCTGAAATGAATGCAACCGTAAGTTTGAGCATCCACTTGATAAGTTGCTGAGTTTGAGGAATTATTGGGGGAGGAGAGGGGTATATGGGAGATTCAGATTGAATGTACTTACTAGGGTTATATAATTGCATTTTGCTTCTGTATCTCTTTTGAGTTAAAAGCTGTATTGGCTACTGCACAGAATCTTATTTCTTTAGAGACTGGAAACTCCCTGACAGATCATCTTATAGCTATTTTCTTTCCTGTTCCACATGCCAGAATGCTGCTTTGTCAAATAAAGCTATGTACAATGGACTTAATGGAGCTTACCAAATAGCTTTTCTCCCAGAAGGTTTCAATTCATTTTAATTCAAGGACTTCTGTGCATTTTTCTTCCCCTTGATCGTATCTAATTTTGTTATTGCATGTCTGTAGTACTCAACTGCAGAAATCCTGCTCAGTGTGAGCCGGTGAGCAGGTCCTCAGTTTTTATCTAAATCAGCTACATGTTTTAGTTATCGCTTGGTTCCAATGAAAAGCTTAAGCAACTAGAACTCAAAAGTTTTTTTTTTTTCTCTCTCTCCATGCTACCAAACTTGAATTTCAGGAGCCTATAGCATGTTTTTGGTTAAATATACTTCCCAGTCTGAGTCAAAGCTAGCAGTCTGTTACCTTTCCTTGAAGTGCCACAAAATTTCTGTTCTGTGAGATTCTCTATGGTAGCTAGCCCACATTTGTGATTCAGAACTGGAAATACTCTTGCCATGGAAGAAAAGACCGCTGTGCTCAAAGCAATGTGTTGAAGAGGGAGAATCACATCAAAGCAAATCATGATAGTGTGAAACTACTTCATTCTATTGTTAACCATGATGGAAAGTACATGTACCCAGTAAACATAAGGATAGCTGTTCCCTTTCAGCATCTGTCTTCTGCCTTCTTCACTTAAATTGGTGGTTTTCAGATTTGGTATATATATATATATATATATATATATATATATATATATATATAAGAATCATTGGGTTACCTTTTAAAATTCAGATTTCTGTGCTATAGAGTCTGCTTCAATAGGCCTGTAATAGGGTTTGGGAATCTAAATTTTATCAGCCATCCTAAATGAATTATATGATCGTGGTCCAGGGAGCACATTTGGAAAACATTGACTTAGACTAATTCTCCACTGTTCTAGCCAAAGTTTTCTCTTCCACTGGTATCCAATCTCCTTCCTTCTCTCCTCCTACCTCCCATTATTCCCACTTTAGGAGTTTGATCAGTTAGTTAACAAGCATTATATCCTATCAGTTGATAGAAATAAAGATGTAATATATGTAAACATACATAAAATGTAAGAAATACCACTTGGTGCTAACCTGGAAGGTACTGATTAGAATGCAGCCAGGGCAAGAGAGTGTGGGCCAGAGTAGTCGCAGTCAGTGAAAATTGATCAAGGCCTTGAAAGATGAACAGGTTTGGATGAAAGGCAACAAAGTAAGAAAGCATCTTGATGCAGAGAGGGAGAAGGAGCAGGGCTCAAAGAGGGAAATAAGAATGATGTGATTAGGGGTATAAAAGATTGAATGGGCAAGAGGAGCCTAGACCATAGGGGACATGAATGCCAAGCTTAGACTTAGCATAGTAGGCAATATGTCACTATAAGCATGTCTTTCAACCATGGCACTTGTATGATAAAAGCAACATGAATTGTATATTTTAGGAGATAAGTTTGGATTGATAGAGACAAACCAGAGACTTTTATAGGAATTGAGATATAAAATGATGATGATTGGGACTAGTGAAGGCAACAGGAAATGAGAAAAATGATTGATAGAAGAAAAAGAGGTAACAGAGAGTATGACATTAAAGATGCTAGGAGTCATTTTGGGGGAATAAACTAAAGTCTTTTGTGCTAGATTGAATATAAATGATGAAGAAAGGAAAGAATTCAGAATGAGCCTAGGTTTTCTAATCTGGGAGAATGGAAGGTTGGTGATTTTATTAGTTTGCTAGGGCTGCTATAATAAGAACCACAAACTGAGTTGCTTAAACAACAGAAATCTATCGTCTCACAGTTCTGGAGGCTAGAAATCTGAGATCAAGGCTCTAGCAGGGTTGGTTCCTTCTGAGGGCTCTGAGGGAGAATCTGTTCCAGACCTCTCTCCAGCTTCTGGTGGTTTTCTGGCCATCTTTGGCATTCCTTGGCTTGAAGATGCATCACCCCGATCTCTGTCTTCCTGTTCACATGACATTTTCCCTGTGTGCATGTCTGTCTCTGTGTCCAAATTTCCCCTTTCCATAAGGACAACAGTCATAGAAATCTATAAGCCCACCCCAATTACCTCATTTTAACTTGATTACCTCTGTAAAGATCATATTTCCAAATAAGGTCACATTCTGAGGGCTGCAAAGTATCTTTTTTAGGAGGACAGATTCAACCCATAACAGTAGAACTGATAGAAATGGACTGATGGATGGGACTGATTTGCAGAAAATAATGAAATCAGCTTCAGACAGTAGGTAGTTAGGAAATAGATGTAAGGGATTTGTATACAAATCAGGGTTGAAGAAAGTAGAAGGCATAGAAGATAGTAGTACAGAGGCATTCATCTATACTCTGTTAGGAGTCAAAAAGGGAATAAACTACAAATATTTCCATAAATTTGGAGTATAAACAATAGAGATTAGTGGAATTTCATTTTTTACAATAGTCATAAGCCTGGAACATGGAAGGAACTCAGTAAATGTTTGTTGAATGAATGAAAATTTTCTTATTAAACACTTTGAAGTAGATTTTATGATTTTGTGATCTTGAAAAATATGCAATAACCATAAATAATTAAATTTAACCTAGGTTTCCCTATGTGTCTTATTTTTTTCAATTAATAAACTTTAAGTTTTAGATCAGTTTTAGGTTCATTGCAAAATTGAGCAGGAAGTACAGAGTTCCCAAATACTGCCTGTGCCCATATACACACAGTCTCCCCCACCATCTACATCCCCCACCCTAGGGGTACATTTGTTACAGTAGCTGAATACATCATCATCACCCAAAGTTCATAATTTGCATTAGAGTTCACTCTTGGTTTTGGAGAAATATATAAAATGTATGTGTTCACCATTGTAGTATCATACAGAATAGTTTCAGGTAACTTAATATCCTCTGTGCTGAACCTATTCATCCTTCCCTCCCCCCAAATGCTTGGTTACCACTGATCTTTTATACTGACTCCATAGTTTTTCCCTTTCCAGACTGGCATATAGTTGGGGTCATAAAGTATGCAGCCTTTTCAAATTGATTATTTTTACTTAGTAATATGCAGTTACTTTTCCTGCATATCTTTTTGTGGCTTGATAGCTCATTTCTTTTTAGTGCCATTTATTATTCCATTTTCTGGATGCACCACAGTATATCAGTGGTTAGATAACCACTAAAGAGCATTGTGGTTGCCTCCAAGTTTTGGCGATTATGAATAAAGCTGCTGTAAACATTCATGTGCAGGTTTTTTTGTGGACAAAGTTTTTAGCTCATTTGGGTAAATACCAAGGAGCATGATTGCTGGATCATATCCTAAAAGTATGTTTAGTTTTGTGAGAAACTGCCAAACTATCTCCCAAAGTGTCTGTACCATTTTGCATTCCCACCAGCAATGAAGGAGAGTTCTTGTTTGCACCACATCCTCACCAGTCCTTGATGCTGTCATTGTTTTGAATTTCGGCAATTCTGATATGTTTCTAGTGATATCACATTCTTGTTTTAATTTGCAATTCCCTAATGATATATGATGTTGAAATCTTTTCATATGCTTACTTGTCATTAGTATATCTTTGGTGAGGTGTCTGTTCAGGTCTTTAGTCCAAATGTGTTGTTCATTTTCTTCTTGTTGAGTTTTAAGAGTTCATGGTATGTTTTTGATAACAGTCCTTTATCAGATGTGTCCTTTGCAAATACTTTCTCTCAGTTTGTGGCTTGTCTTCTTGACATTGTCTTTCACAGAGAAGTTTCTATTTTAATTAAGTCCAGGTTATCAATTATTTCTTTCATGGGTCATACCTTTGGTGTTGTGTCTAAAAAGTCATCACCATACTCAAGGTCACCTACATTTTCTCTTATGTTATCTTCTAGGAGGTTTATAGTTTTGCATTTTTCATTTGGGTCTGTGATCCATTTTGAGTTAATCTTTGTGATGTCCCGTTGTTCCAGCACATTTGTTAAAGAGTCTATCTTTTCTCCATTGTATTGCCTTTGCTCCTTTGTCAAAGATCAGTTGACTCTATTTATGGGGGTCTATTTCTGAGCTATCTAATCTATTCCATTGATCTATTTGTCTATTCTTTCACCAACACCACACTGTCTTAGTTACTACAGCTTTCTGTTAAGTCTTGAAGTCAGGTAGCAACTGTCCTCCAACTTTATTCTTCTCTTTCAATATTGAGTTGGCCATTCTGGGTCTTTTCCCTCTCTTTATAAACTTTAGAATCAGTTTGTCAACATCCACAAAATAACGTGTTTGGATTTTTTAAACATCTTTATTGGAGTATAATTGCTTTACAATGGTGTGTTAGTTTCTCCTTTATAACAAAGTGAATCAGCTATACATATACATATATCCCCATATCTCCTCCCTCTTGCATCTCCCTCTGACCCTCCCTATCCCACACCTCTAGGTGGTCACAGAGCACCAAACTGATCTCTCTGTGCTATGCGGCTGCTTCCACTAGCTATTTTACGTTTGGTAGTGTATATATGTCCATGCCACTGTCTCACTTCGTTCCAGTTTACCCTTCCCCCTCCCCGTGTCCTCAAGTCCATTCTCTGCGTCTCCGTCTTTATTCCTGTCCTGCCCCTAGGTTCTTCAGAACCTTTTTTTTTTTTTTAGATTCCATATATATGTGTTAGCATACGGTATTTGTTTTTCTCTTTCTGACTTACTTCACTCTGTATGACAGACTCTAGTTCCATCCACCTCACTACAAATAACCCAATTTCGTTTCTTTTTATGCCTGGGTAGTATTCCATTGTATATATGTGCCACATCTTCTTTATCCATTCATCTGTTGATGCACACTTAGGTCGCTTCTATGTCCTGGCTATTGTAAATAGAGCTGCAGTGAACATTGTGGTACATTACTATTTTTGAATTATGGTTTTCTCAAAGTATATGCCCAGTAGTGGGATTGCTGGGTCGTATGGTAGTTCTATTTTTAGGTTTTTAAGGAACCTCCATATTGTTCTCCATAGTGGCTGTATCAATTTACATTTCCACCAACAGTGCAAGAGGGTTCCCTTTTCTCCACACCGTCTAGGCATTTATTGTTTGTAGGTTTTTTGATGATGGCCATTCTGACTGGTGTGAGGTGATACCTTATTGTAGGTTTGATTTGCAATTCTCTAATGATTAGTGATGTTGAGCATCCTTTCATGTGTTTGTTGGCAATCTGTATATCTTCTTTGAAGAAATGTCTATTTAGGTCTTCTGCCCATTTTTGCATTGGGTTGTTTGGTTTTTTTGATATTGAGCTGCATGAGCTGCTTGTAAATTTTGGAGATTAATCCTTTGTCAGTTGCTTCATTTGCAAATATTTTCTCCCATTCTGAAGGTTGTGTTTTCATCTTGTTTATGGTTTCCTTTGCTGTGCAAAAGCTTTTAAGTTTCATTAGGTCCCATTTGTTTATGTTTGTTTTTATTTCCATTTCTCTAGGAGGTGGGTCAAAAAGCATCTTGCTGTGATTTATGTCATAGAGTGTTCTGCCTATGTTTTCCTCTAAGAGTTTTATAATGTCTGGCCTTACATGTAGGTCTTTAATGCATTTTGAGTTTATTTTTGTGTATGGTGTTAGGGAGTGTTCTAATTTCATTCTTTTACATGTAGTGGTCCAGTTTTCCCAGCACCACTTACTGAAGAGGCTGTCTTTTCTCCATTGTATATTCTTGCCTCCTTCATCAGAAATAAGGTGACCATATGTGCATGGGTTTATCTCTGGGCTTTCTATCCTGTTCCATTGATCCATATTTCTGTTTTTGTGCCAGTAACATACTGTCTTGATTACTATGTTGCTTGGATTTTGATTGGGATTGCACTGAATCCAGAAATTAGGTTGGAAATAACCGATATCTTGACAATATAAAGTCATCCTATCCATAAACATTAATCTCTCCATTTATTTAGTTCTTTGATTTCGTTCATCAGAGTTTTGTAGTTTTCCTCATATAGATCTCATATGTATTTTGTTACATCTATACCTAAGTATTTCATTTTTGTTGTGTTAATATAAATGGTAGTATGTTTTGAATTTCAAATTCCACTTATTCATTTTTGGTATATAGCAAAGCAACTGACTTTTGTATATTAACTTTTTTATATATCCTGCAACCTTGCTATAAGTGCTTATTAGTTCCAGGAGTTTTTCTATCAGTTCTTTCAGATTTTCTCCATAGATGACCATGTCCTCTGCAAACAAAGGCAATTTTATTTTTTCCTTCCCATTGTATGTACATCTTATTTCCTTTTCTTGTCTGATTGCATTAACTAGGACTTCCAGTACAATGTTGAAAAAACAGTGGTAAGAGGGGACATCCTTGCCTTGTTCTTAATGGGAGAGATTCAAGTTTCTCACCACGAAGTATGATGTTAGCTATAAGTTTTTTGTAGATGTTCATTATCAAGTTGAGGAAGTTCTCTCTTCCTAGTTTACTGAGATTTTTTTTATCATGGATAGGTGTTGGATTTTGTCAAATACCTTTTTGGCATCTATTGATACTTTCATGTGACTTTAACCTCTTTAACTTGTTAATGTAATGGATAGCATTAATTGATTTTCGAATGTTGAACCACCCTTGCATACCTGGGATAAATTCCACTTGATTGTGGTGTATTTCTTTTTAATACATTCTTGGATTTGATTTACTAATATTTTGTTGAGGATTTTTGCATCTGTGTTCATGAGAGTTATCAGTCTGTGCTTTCTTTTCTTGTAATGTCTTTGTATGGTTTTGGTATCAGGGGAATGCTGACTTCATAGAATGAGTTAGGAAGTATTCCCTCTGTTTCTATCATTTGGAAGAGATTGTAGAAATTTTGTATTATTCCTTCCTTAAATGTTTAAAAGAATTCAGTAGTAAACTTATGTGGGCCTAGTACTTTCTGTTTTAGAGAATTATTAATTATTGATTCAATTTCATTAAGAGATAGAGGCCTATTCAAGTTGTCTTTTTTTTTTTTTTGCGGTACGTGGGCTTCTCACTGTTGTGGCCCCTCTCCGGATGCACAGGCTCAGAGGCCATGGCTCACGGGCCTAGCCGCTCCGTGGCATGTGGGATCTTCCCAGACGGGGGCACAAACCCGTGTCCCCTGCATCGGCAGGCAGACTCTCAACCACTGCGCCACCAGGGAAGCCCTGTCTACTTCTTTTTTATATTAGAGTATAGTTGCTTTACACTGCCATGTCAGTTTCTGCTGTACAGAAAAGTGAATCAGCCATACATATACATATACTTTTTAGATTTCCTTCCCATGTTTACTTCTTGTGTGTGTTTTAACAGATTGTGTATTTCAAGGAGTTGGCCCACTTCATCTAGGTTATCAAATGTTGGACATAAAGTTGTTCATAATATTCCTTTATTATCCTTTTAATGTCCATAGGATCTATAGTGATATCCTCTCTTTCATTTTGGACATTAGTAGTTTGTGTCTTCTTTATTTTTTTCTTAGTTAAACTGGCTAGAGGTTTATCAATTTTACTGAAAGAACCAGCTTTTGGTTTCATAAATTTTCTGTTGAGTTCCTATTTTCTATTTAATTGATTTCTGATCTATTTTTATGATATCTTTTCTTCTGCTTACTTTAGATTTAATTCGCTCTTCTTTTTCTAGGTTCCTAAGGTGGAAGCTCAGATAATTGATTTTAGATCTTTCTTCTTTTTAGGTCTTTTCTAATCTATGTATTCAATGCTATACATTTCCCTCTAAGCATGGCTTTCACTGCATCTCACAAATTTTGAGAGTTGTGTTTTTATTTCCATTTATTTCAAATATTTTTAAATTTCTCTTGAGATTTCTTCTTTGACTCGTGCCTTTTAGATGTGTGTTGTTTGATCTCCAAGTATTTTGGAATTTTCCATCTACCTTTCTGTTACTGATTTCTAGTTTAATTTCATTGTGGTCTGATAGCATACCTAGTGTGATTTCTATTCTTTTAATGTGTTCAGATGTGTTTTATGATGCAGAATGTAATCTATCTTGGTGCATGTTGCATGTGTGCTTGAGAAGAATGTGTAATCTGCCTTTGTTAAATGAAACAGTCTATACATGTCGACTGTATCCAGTAAATTTATGGTGCTGTTGAGTTCAACTGTGTCATTACTGATATTCTTCCTACTGGATTGTTCCACTTTTGATAGAGAGGTATGAAGTCTCTATAATAGTGGATTCATCTATTTTTTCCTTGCAGTTCTACCAGATTTTTGCTTCACTTATTTTGACACACTATTATTAGGCTCATACACATTGTTTGTTATGTCTTCTTGTAGTACTAACCCCTTTATCACTATGTAATACCCTCTTTAGCCCTGATAACTTTCCTTGGTCTGAAGTCAGCTCTGTCTAAAATTAATATAGCTACTCTTACTTTTTTTTGATTAGTGTTAGCATAGTATCTTTCTCCATTCCTTTACTTTTAATCTATATGTATATTTATATTTAAAGTGTGTTTCTTAAAGATACCACTATAGTTGTTTCTTGTTTTTTTTATCACTCTGACAATCTCTGAATTTTAATTGTATTTAGACCACTGATGTTTAAAATGATTATTGATGTAGTTGGATTAATATCCACCATATTTGTTACTGTTTTCTATTTATTGCTCTTGTTCTTTGTTCTTCCTTTTGTCTTCTACACTTTCCCAGCCCTTTGTGGTTTTAATTGAGCATTTTATATGATTCTACTTTCTCTTCTTTGTTAGCATATTGGTTATACTTCTTTTTTTTTTTACTTTTTTAGTGGTTGCCTTAGAATTTGCAATTTATATTTATGACTAATCCAAATCCACTTTCAAATAACACTATACCAGTTTGTGGGTAGTGCAAATACCTTATGATAACATAATCCCAATTCCTTCCTCCCATTCCTTATATCATTGCTGTCATTAATTTCACTTATACATAAGCGCACACATGCGCACACACACACAAGCATACATAATTGAACACATTGTCAGTATTATTTTGAACAAACTATTATCTGTTAGCTCAAGAATAAGAAAAATTAAAGTTTTTATTTTGCCATCACTTTTTCCTTCTTTAATGTTCTTCCTTTCTTTATGTAGATCCAAGTTTCTGACTTATGTCATTTTTCCTCTGTCTTAGGAACTTCTTTTAACATTTCTTGCAAGGCAGGCCTAATAGCAACAAATTCCCTCAATTTTTCTTTGAGAAAGTATTTCTCCTTCACTTTTGAAGGATAATTTCACAAGGTACAGAATTCTAAGTTGGTGGATTTTTTTTTCTCTTAACACTTTGACTATTCTCTCTATTCTATTCTTGCTTGCATGATTTCTGAGGAGAAGTAGCATGTAATTCTTATCTTTGCTTCTCTATAGGTAAGGTGTTTTTTTCCTCTGGCTTCTTTCAATATTGTTTCTTTCTCTTTGATTTTCTGAAATTTGAATATGTTTTGGCATTTATCCTGCTTGATGCTCTCTGAGATTCCTGCATCTGTGGTTTGGTGTCTAACATTAATTCAGACATGTTCTCAGTCATTATTATTTTACATATTGTTTCTGTTTCTCTCGTTTTTCTCCTTCTGATATTCTCATTATGTATACATTACATCTTTGTAATTGTCTCACAATTCTTGCATTTTCTGTTCTTGGGGGGGTAATTTTTTTTTCTTTTTGCTTTTCAGTTTAGGAGGTTTCTATTGTCATATCCTCAAGCTCAGAAATTCTTTCCCCAGCCATGCCCAATCTACTAATAAGTCCATCAAGGGGATTTTTCATTTCTGTTAGAGTTTTTGATCTCTAGCATTTCTATTTGATTCTTTCTTTGAATTTCCATCTCTCTGTATACAATATCCATCTGTTCTTCTATGTTGTCTACTTTCTCTATTAAAGCCTGTAGCATATTAATAATAGTTGTGTTTTTTTTTTTTTTTGGCTGTGCCATGCAGCTTGTGGGAATTTTAGTTCCCCAACCAGGGACTGAAACTGGGCCCTCAGCAGTGAAAGCACATAGTCCTAACCACTGGACCACCAGCAAATTCCCAATAATAGTTGTTTTAAATTCCCTGTCTGATAACTCCAACATTTCTGCCATATCTGACTCTGGTTCTGATCCTTGTTCAGTCTCTTCAAACTATGTTTTTTAGTATGCCTTGTAATTTTTTGTTGAAATCTGGACATGATGTACTAGGTGAAAGGAACTCTGTTAAATAGGACTTTTGTGGTATTGTGGTAAGATGTGGTGGGAGGAGAATCATTTTATAGTCCTATGATTAGGTCTCAGTCTTTTAGTGAGCCTCTACCTCTGGACTTTGAACTTCACAAGTGTTTCTCAGTTTTTTCTCCCCCTTTAGGTGGGACAGAATGGCTAGAGGGGTCTGGAGCTGGTTGGTTCCCTGGGTTGGTTAGGCTCTGGTACTACCCCAGTATGTTAGGCTATGGTAAAATCATTTCTTATGAAGGCAGCCCTTTTAAAGAAGAACATGATGCTCTGGCATATCTCAAGAGGGTTTCTTTTTCCCCTCCCCTGCTGGAAGCACATAGGAATTTTTCTCCAGTGTTCACTCTGAGGACCAGGTGGAGCCCCTGGAGATAAAACTCACAAAAGTGTAGGGACCTAGCTATGACTGGGTCTCCCTCGAGTTTTTAACTCTCAGACTTATTTACACTGAGCCTACAGCAAATTGCCAAGTACAGTTTAGGCTTTCCTACCTTGGCACTGTTTCCTGTGGCGATATCTGCTCATGGGTTTCTGGTCTGGTAAGTTGTGATTCTCTGTATTCACCTGTTTGTCTCTCCAATTTTGGGTGTATGAGTTTGCCCTCTTACTTCACTTCTCTGTTGTATCTAAGAAGAATTGTTGGTTTTTTTCAGTTTGTTCAGCTTTTTACTTGTTGTTAGGATGGAGTGGTGACTTCTAAGCTCCTTACATGCTAGACCATAAACAGGAAGTTTTTTTTCTTTTGGCCTCAATGCACGGCTTGTGGGATCTTAGTTCCCCAACCAGGGATCGAACCCGGGCCCTCAGCAGTGAAAGCACAGAGCCCTAAGCACTGGACCACCAGGGAATTCCCCAGGAAGTCTTGTGTCTTAATTTTTACATTTACCTTTCCTCTATAGGATCAGTTAAGGCTGCACTTTTAAAAAATAACTGTCAGCCAAATTATTGTGTGGACAGTCATCAGTTCAAGACAATTAGCCTTCTATTTTATTATTACAGGCTCTTATTATTTGCAGCATTTCAAGTAAAAGTAACTGATGTTACCTAGAAATATTTTAGTGATGTTTGAGGTGAAGAATTTGAAACACAACGAGGACTTTTGTGTGTTGGAATTCTGTGTTCATTTACAAAAACGAGTCTTTGTGCTTTTGTGTCCATCTCTTGCTACCATGGCCAACTCAGATCTAAAGTTTCTCATTGAGAGGCTTTTTATACATGTCAATTTAAAACACCAAGTTTTCATGGTACTAAGGTGAACCACAACGGAATCTGGATATATGGTTTTTACTCCTTTGTATTGATTGTTTAGCCTTAGTATCACAGGCAGAAGCTCTGAAAGAAGAAAATGACAGCCTCCGTTGGCAGCTTGATGCCTACCGGAATGAGGTGGAACTGCTAAAGCAAGAACAAGGCAAAGCCCACAGAGAAGATGACCCAAACAAGGAACAGCAGCTGAAACTCCTGCAGCAAGCCCTGCAAGGAATGCAACAGGTAAAGACATTTTGGTCCTCTGAGCTTTTTGGAAGGATAGTAATCAGCTCCTCACTTGTAAAAGGGCCCCTGCAAGCAAATAGAATAGCAAACTTCTTATTTTCTTGGTATTGTGTTCTCTGGCATGGCTGAGGAAGGGATTATGTATTATAGTTCATGAAATATTCTGGCAAGTGCAGAGATAGCAATGGATCACCAATTTTCAAAGAATGTGCATTCAGTAAAAAATACTTAACAATAAAACTACACTGAGCATAACCTAATCTTTTCTTTATGCTACGGAATGTACTTTGGGATTTGGACAGGGTCTCAAGGTCATTATGAAGAACCTTAATTACTTAGATATGCAACAGTGCTGGTGAATAAGTATCTAGTTGATGCAATGCTAAATAATACAGTCTTTTAGAAGAAATGGCAAGAATCCTACCCTTGATTTGGTTGGAAGGAGGGGTGTTATGGGTTTTTAAGTATCAGTGCTTTTGGGCACATAATACCAATGTGCTTTTGTTTTGTTTTCAGTCATTTATGTGAATGAGTTTACCAGCACGTTATCCCAAGTATAAAAAGTAAAGTAAATAAGTGCATCCAACTGTAAATGCATTCAAATACAACATTGTGTAACAGATGGTCAATATCTAGAAGTTTTATGTAACCACCACAGCAAGACTACTATTTAAAAGATATCAACATCTGTTTCCATTATAGTAAAGGAGTAGTACTTCTGAGTAAGGGTACTATCCTCTTCTGTCTTGCCAGACTACCAGCCATTTTCCTCACAACTTAAACTGTCCAATAATTTTTTAATTGTGTGCCTTGGAATTATCTAGGGCAAAGCTTATTGATGTTTAGAAATCACAAATTGTGAACAGGGAGTCTCTTCTGGCACTAAGAGCCCCATGTTCCTATTACTTCTGCTATCATTGTCTTCCTATGTGACAAGCAATATCACATTAATATTTCACCTTTCCTATTAACAAAATGTGTGAAGTAATGCTTACCTTCCTTTTACTGTCACCGTGGAGTTTAATTAGATCAGGGATCTAGTTTAATTACATCAAATATCTTTCCACCAAAAAATACATCTCCTCAGCTAGACTTCAAAGAATTTCAACCATGTACATCGTACTGTGTCTTTTAGCCCTCCCAATGGTCTTTTGCAAGCCTCTGAAAAGCAAAACTTTGAAAACATTTTCTTGTTGTTGTTTTCCCCTCTTACCTTGATTTGAAACCACTCCACATAAGAATGGAGTGGTTCAATTTAAAACTAATGAACTTTTTTTTCATTCCATCACTTCAAAAACTTCGGTGAGACAATTAGGTCTCTACCTCCTGAAAAATTAATTTTACTCATTTTGATTACTTTTTATTGGACAATAGCCTTGTAAACAATGGTAAAATTTCTCCCATCTTATCCCCGATAGATGTATAGTCGAATATGATGGTTAAGAGCATGGGCTGTGGGGTTGACTCAACCTGGGTTTAAATCCCAGCTCTGGCACTGACTATCTGAATAGTCTTAGGCAAACCATTAAGCCTCTCTAACCTTCAGGCTTATGTATCATAGTTTTATTGTGAGGCTTAAATGAGATCATGCATATGAAACCCTTTGCCCAATACTTGGCACATGTTAGATGCTAAATACATAGTATTTGTAGTAATCATTAATGATGAATCCAGTTCCTTGCCTACTGATAAGGGAACTAACATTTGTGAAATCTGGATTCTTTACTACTTTTCTCACAGAAATTGAACTTGGCTTGGAAAATGGCTATTTGCAAGAATGCTTTACACATTAAGTTCAGTTCTATGCCAAAATCAAGATATTGTCCACATAGTATTAACTGCACCCTACCCTTACATCTGGCTGGAATAGGAAAGTTAAGTGATTAGATCAATTAGTTTCTCAGACTCTTTCTAAAATATGAACAAATCCAAAAGATTCATAAGAGCCAGATAAAATAACTTCAAGTGAAAAGTATCTTGATTTTCCCTTTAGTATCTTTGCATGGAGAAATGGTTGTGTGTACTGGGGGAAAGTGAGGCAGGCCTGCCTAATATCTAACTTCAGCCAGTGTTTTTAAGTGAAGTGTGGCTTCTTAAGACTTGATTGTCTTTGGTCTTTCTTGTAGCATCTACTCAAAGTCCAAGAGGAATACAAACGGAAAGAAGCTGAACTTGAAAAAATCAAAGATGACAAGTTACAGGTGGAAAAAATGTTGGAAAATCTTAAAGAAAAGGTACATGAGTACTAAGTGACCCTTTTCCCTTGCCCCCTTTCCCCTTTTCAGTGACAATGAAAATGCCCTGGAAGCTCCTACCAATAGGTATCAATGTGGAATGGTTGGTTGATTGATTGGGGATTAAAAGCCCTTCTCCAGGTAATTCTTGAATCAAGGGCTCTGCTTTTAGGTATGAGGCATTTCTAAAGGTTCTGGAGAGTATACTTTTCAATGAATAAAATGTCCGTCCATCCCTAACATTCCTCAGTCTTCCTTCTTGGAGAAGATCAGAGTATACACCTCATCCCTGCTTCATCTAGTCAAGGAAATAACAACATAGAAAGCCCATGTGACACAAAATACTTTCAATTAAGCATTTCATTAAACGAAGGAACACAAGTACAACAGAACATTGCCATTTCTTTGCCGACACTCCATCTAGTGTAATAATGAGCTGCTGCAGGTTGAAACAGCCAAAACCAAAAGGGGGGAAACTTGGAAAGCAAACAAGGAGACACATTATTCTAAAGCTAGATAATAGCAACTGGGAAGGCAAAATGGGACTTTGCCTAATGAGAGCCTGCAGCCATAGAACCTCCAGTGAGGACCTCGGAGAAAGTCTGCGAACTTCTAGATGGACTAATGTATCTCAACCATGCATCGGGTGCCCAGTCTATTTAAGGTATGTAAAGTCTACTGATGGCGTCTCCCTGTCACACCTCTCTAATTTCCTTTATGCCTGAACATTCAAGTTAACTTATCCTCTGGAAAGAAAGGCCCATTGACCATAGCTGCCTGACTTAATGTCTCAGAAGAAAGAGAAGATTAGGGGGCTTCCCTGGTGGCGCAGTGGTTAAGAATTTGCCTGCCAATGCAGGGGACACGGGTTCGAGCCCTGGTCCAGGAAGATCCCACATGCTGTGGAGCAACTAAGCCCGTGCACCACAACTACTGAGCCTGCGCTCTAGAGCCCACGAGCCACGACTACTGAGCCCACGTGCCACAGCTGCTGAAGCCCGCTCACCTGGAGCCTGTGCTCCACAACGGGAGAGGCCACCTCAATGAGAGGCCCACGCGCCACAGTGAGGGATGGCCCCCCTCACTGCAACTGGAGAAGGCCCACGTAGCAACGAAGACCCAGCACAACGAAAAATAAATAAATAAAAATAACAAAGAACAAAAAAAAGAGAGAGAAGATTAGGAGCTTAGACCAAGAGCCAGAAATCAATTCCACAGTTCTACGGTTCCACAAGAGCTCGTGCTATTTCTCTTCTGTGCTCAGGGCAGGAAGATGCAATGCATACGAGCCCTGGGTGTGTTTGCCAGCATAGTGACTTCCCCCAGAGTGCCATTAAGAACTGGCAACCTGGGGGCTTCCCTCGTGGTGCACTGGTTGAGAGTCCGCCTGCCGATGCAGGGGACACGGGTTCCTGCCCCGGTCCGGGAAGATCCCACATGCCGCAGAGCGGCTGGGCCCGTGAGCCATGGCCACTGAGCCTGCGTGTCCCGAGCCTGTGCTCCGCAACGGGAGAGGCCACAGCAGTGAGAGGCCCGCGTACCGCAAAAAAAAAAAAAAAAAAAAGAACTGGCAACCTTGGTGTAATTGAAGCAAATGATTGAAAGTGTGAAGTGTTTTCTTCTGGAGGCCATTTGCAATATGTTTTTAATTTTTCCACTTCATAAAACCAACTCACTTTCCAGTTTTGTGGGTGTTATTAAAGAAATGAGCATAATCCCAGACAAATTCATTTATCAAGCATTTAATTGAAAAGTGCCAAAGCTGCTCTATTTAGCAGGACTTTCCTCATACGATCAGAGCTTCTAAAATGTCCCAGAGCTGCTACTTAGCTCTGTTTTCCTTCTTGCATAAGATGGAGTGTGTGTGTAGTGTAGCCAGAAGACTCTAGATGAACGTGGGGTTATCCTAATGACATCAAGCTTAAAGTCACTCTTCAGGATTGACATCACAAATTGACTTGAGGATATTTTCGTGTAAGCAGCTCTCTGCTTTGTAAAGTATTTCATTTAAAGAAGTGAAGGGTCAAATGGCATTGAAAAATCTTGCAATATTATACCTAAGTCTAAGTGTTTCCCATTTGCAACTAAATATACCTTGAAGTGGCAGCTAAAGAGGACAGGGAGAGAAATCCAACTGATAATCAGAAAACTGTGAGTCAGAATATGTTTCTGTCCTGTTATTTTAAGTGAGGTTTCCTTCAGGGAAAGTCATGACAGTTCATTATAATCTGATCTTCTCTGGGAAGCTGATTTGTGACCAAATATTTCAAACTGTCACAATTAGGTTAGGAAGCAAAGTACCATCACATTAGACTGCAAAAATAATTCCAGGTTGAAAGGAAAGCAATAAGTTTTGGTGAGGAAGGACATTTTTTCTTTTTGTTTGGGTTTCTTGACAGTAAACCACAGTGTGAGTTATTGTCAGTGTTTTGCAATATAACAATGTGACTTATGTCTGTCTTACTGCAGAAAGAACTAGCTCTTGGAATCTGCTAGTAAAATTCAAGGTGATATCATGAACCCTCCCTTGAATTCTGATCGCCCATTTCCTACTACCTTATTGGCCATTCTATCCTTTAAAAGAGCCATTAAACTTTTTTTTCCAGTTTGTTTCCTTTTCATTTATTTTTAATTTAACATTTTAACTGTGTGCTTCTCTTTAAATGAAGTTTATGTTATAAACACTCTGAGATCATTCCATTATTTCCAGTTTTAGGAAAATACTATTCCTCTCTTTTATGTAACTGTTGAATATGCTTCATAGTAATTCATAATGTTTTATTTTTATTATTTTTCATGATTAATACTGTCATCTGTGAAATTAGTTGTTTTATTTGTGGGGATCTAATTTTTTCTGAATTGATGATGTATCTTAATAAAGCAGCTTCGTATTTGTTTATTAAAAAAATTCAAGGTGATAAGCATCCCTTCAATATTCCTTCTAATTTTTTAAATGCCAGCTATAATAAAATTGAAGTCAGGTTTCAGTAAGGCTACATTTTGATTCAAGATGGCTAAAACTTCTCAGGATGTCTACATATCTTAAATGAACCCCAATCTGTTAAACTCTCACACTTAAGAAATGGCTTACTGGATCATTTAATGTTTTAAGGGGGTTAGAAGCACATGTACAGCCCGTGGCTTAGAAGTGAGCCAGCAGTTTAAATCAAACTTGGCATGATGGTTACTGACTGGATTGGATTCTAAACACCAAAGATTGAATAGGTCATCAAGAAAGGTTTCCCTTCTGACTACAGCCTGGAAGCCTGTAAATCCACAAAACAACATGTCTTGCAGCAAAGACCATTAGTTTCATTCAGGGGCAGCATCCTGGAAGCTTTGAAGGCATCTTTAAAGAAAAAAGAAGGAAACCTGTCCCTGCTGAGGGCTTTTGGAAGGAAAGAAGCGACGAAGCATCCGAGTCATCCATGATCTGCTCCCCGCTCCGGAACATTTCCCCAGCACTCTCTTTTACAACAGCAGTGAGACTGAAGCACTGATTTCTTTTATTCCTTCTTCTGAAGGCTCCTGCTTCACATTTATAATACAGAAAAGATGTTCTCAGTACCCAAAGAGAGAAAGAAAATCCCGAGAACGGTCTGGAGGCATTTTTCAGTTTGGCTGCTGGTCATGGATTTCACCTGAGTATCTCTTATGAAACATACACACTATGCTCAGAAAGAGGAAACTTTCAACAACAAAGAAGTCCACTGTCATGGTCATTTCTTGCTGTAAAGTCATAAATATCCTAATTGATAATGTCCTTATCAGAGAAAAGAGAGAGAGAGCTGACAGTCAATAAATAGAGGCTCTAATTTTTAGTTCAAGAGCCAACAGTTGATTACCTGTGAGTGGATCGGCTACACTGTAGATTCTCCATTCCATTATGGGACTGACCTTTAGCATAGTGTGGACCTAAAATAAAAAAGAATGGTCCTGGGCTTCCCTGGTGGCGCAGTGGTTGAGAGTCCGCCTGCCAATGCAGGGGACACGGGTTCGAGCCCTGGTCTGGGAAGACCCCACGTGCCGCGGAGCAGCTGGGCCCGTGAGCCATGGCCACTGGGCCTGCGTGTCTGGAGCCTGTGCTCCGCAACAAGAGAGGCCACGATAGTGAGAGGCCCACGTACCGCAATGAAGAGTGGCCACCGCTCGCCGCAACTAGTGAAAGCCCTTGCACAGAAACGAAGACCCAACACAGCCAAAAATAAATAAATTAATTTAAAAAAAAAAAAGAATGGTCCTTTTCACATTGGGTGGCCTGGGATGAAATCCTGGCTCTACCATTTTCTAGCAATGTGATCTTAGGCAAGTTACCTGATTTATCTGAGCCTCACTTTCCTCACCTGTAGAATGGAGATAAAACATACCTAACAGTACCTGGCATCTTACAGACAATAAATGTTGGGTCTGGTTCCCCAGACTACTTGCATAGAGTCAAGAATGATAAAGGCAGAAGGGAAAAAAAAGACTAGTGAAGATGAATGTCTAAATTTTTGTGTGTGTTTTGAAGGCTTATAAGGAAGCTTTGGATTATTGGTGATGCTTTTGTAATTTATGCTATTTTTCCTCCCATTCAATAAGCAAAATTGCACAGTATTGCTTTCGAGGTGCCGTTAAGAAGTTCCCTGTTGTATAATTGAAACCAAGTCTGTTACCATATAAGGTGCACTGACCCAGGAGACATATTATTCCCACAGGAAAGCTGTGCCTCTAGACTGTGTGCATCGAGCCAGGATAGTGACTACCCTCTGGAGAAGACCCTGAACAGCTGTCCTATCAAATCTGAACGCGAAGCACTGCTAGTGGGTAAGGAAGCTAACACACACATTCAATGGATAGAGTGCAGTGGAGTGGGGGGAAGGATTAACCTAAGATGCATAAGCACATGCCAAGCATTTATGAAGGATGACAGTGCAAGGACCCAGAGTCCTGAAGACAACAGGGTAAGAACAAGTACAGATTTCAATCAAAATGGTAATAGCGGCTCCCAGCCCTCTTCAAACTCCTGGTGACCACTGCCACATCCAGTGTGTCAGTATAAGTGCTATGCTAAGAGGGGGTCCACTGGAGAAACACGTTGTAGATTTTTAAAATCTCTAAGCAAAGATAGGTGAGCCCTCTCACTCCCACTCAAGGGACAGTGCAGACATTGTTTGGCAGAGAGCTTCTCCAGATGGGCCTCCGGAGAAGGTGTGTGTCTCTCTCCTGTCTTTCCAGGTTACTGGCAGGTGACTCAGGAGGCTGTCTGTGGGGTGTTGGACCCTGGTGGGCTCTGATGAGATAAATGCTACAATTGCTCTCGTTACATAAAAATTTTTTCACAGAGGCAAGATAGCATAAGTGGTTAATGAATCAGACAGAACTAGCTTTCTGTCTTGACCCCACCATTTTCATCCTGAGCTTCAGTTCTTCCGTCTGCAAAATGGGCATCATAATATTACCTGTCTAAAAGTAGCTGCAAGTATTAAATACGACAATTCATCTAAATCACTAAACACAGTGCCCAGCCCATAGTAAGCCCTCAATAAATGAGAAACATTTTGCACTTACAGCACTATTCACAAATGCTTGTTGACTTTATATTCTATTTGGAGAACAGTGGCAGATTGAGCCCCTTTAAAATGACTAAAATATTCAGTCATTTAAAAGGGGCTAATCTTGGGCCTCAGCAGATAATCCCAGCTGCCTTCTAGGAAGCTGAGCCACACTGTAGCCTCACCCCAATCTCAAAAGTTCTCCACACTAATTAGCTTCTGCATATTTTAAAGATGTATCCGCCTCCTTCAGTAATGGATATTGTACTCAGATTTAACACTTTGATATGTTAATAAAGATGCACAGGGGGATCTGCCAGTGAGTCTTCAAGAAGAGTGACAACTTATTTCCGTTTTCGAACTCAAAGTTCTTTAACAAATTGGCATGGCAACAGGGAGACCTGTCAGAGAAGAGCTATGGGTAGGAGGAAACCTCTGTAAATGGATAGTTCTAGAAACAAAGATTCTTAAGTGTTTAGTGTTTTTCTTTTTAAAGAAAGTAGTCTTGAACTCACAGAAAGGAAAATCTATTTTTTAAATTGGTTATTTGGGTGTGAACCCACAAAAACTGCTTCGTATTTTGAAAGCTATGGAGTTACTTCTTGGCATTTGACAGGATTTCTTGACCATAGTATCTAGAATTCCTTTGAATATGGACTGTCTTCTTCAGAATTTAAGTTTCTCAGCTTGAGTCAGTGTTTAGAAATTCAATTTACCAAGTCATTTAAGAGTAAAGTAGGACTTCCCTGGTGGCGCAGTGGTTGAGAGTCCGCCTGCCGATACAGGGGACGCGGGTTCATGTTCCAGTCCGGGAAGATCCCACATGCCGCGGAGCGGCTGGGCCCGTGAGCCATGGCCGCTGAGCCTGCGCATCCGGAGCCTGTGCTCCGCAACGGGAGAGGCCACAGCAGTGAGAGGCTCGTGTACCGCAAAAAAAAAAAAAAGAGTAAAGTAGTGTTATAAGTAATAGTATCCATTTTGAATAAAGTTTTGAACCCTACCATCAGTTCCTCCTGGATCCTCCAACCCACCCGCTTGCCATCTAATATTGGAGGACTTTTACAGAGAACTTATTTGAACTTTAAGCTACAATTTAAACTTGTGATATTCTTTGTCAGGTGCTTAAAGGGATATAGACAAGTCATAGTTTATAAACCAAATCAAATTTAGCTTTTATTTCCTGGCAGTTTTCAGCAAACTAAGTTCTGGGTCTGTTTGATATACCTAAGATCTTATGAAAGGAGATGAATTCAAAAAAAAATAAAGAAAAAATAGTAGACTTTTGAACAATTTATATGCTGCCTGTTGCCAGAGAAAGAAGTAGTATTAGCACAATTAACCTGGTGGCCAGAATAATCAAGGCAATATGTGTAGCTGCCAATCACTCCAGAGTTAGAAATCATGCACATCCCTGGAGGCTGTAAATTGCTATAAGAATTCTGTTACTTGAAGAGATTCAGGGCTCTGAGGACAAACAGAATGCTAGTCACCACTTGAATGAAGGAAATGTTTGGCTTTTCTTTACAGACCTACTCACGGAATAACACCCAAATACAATCAGCAGATTCTCTTGTGAGAGGCACAAGGTTAATCAGGCAAAGTACATGATTTGTACTTTTGCCACAACAGCAAGACATTATTAAATGCATAAGAGGCTAAAATCCAATTTAAAGATGGTTCAGAGGAACTGCAAAAACCCAGCACAATCTAAAGTCATTGTAAAAGTCTAAATTCATTGTAAAACGTAGAACTCAAATGGCGTTTAGCCATCATGAATGATGGAAGTGACTCCTCAAATGCCAGATTTTCTGCATGCGGTATAGTGCAGTGAGAGGCAGTACACATAGTGGTTGAGAGCAACTGTCTGGATTCAAATACCTGCCACTTACCAGCCGTGTGACCTTGGGCAATTTGCTTAAACTTTCTGTGGCTCAGTGTCTTCTCATCTGTGAAATGGGGATGGTAGGTAATACCTACCTCACAGGGTCGTTGTAAAGATTAAATGTGTAAAATATATATAAACTTAGAATAGTGCCCAATACATAATACGATGTACATATGAGTTGACTCTTGCTAGACGCTATCATGTGGCATCTCAACGAATACAATGCTCAAGTGTAACCTCCATGCTATTGTCTCTATAGGGATTATCTCCACATTCCTTCATGTCCACCCATTTGGAGCAAGCATTGAATATATCTGCTCCTACTTGCACCGTCTTGATAATAAGGTATGTGGGGGCCTGAGATGGCCATGCAAGGCCATGTAGGGTTCTTTGTGAACAGGTGGCCTCACTCCCCTCAAGCACAAATAAGTCATTAGCAATCACTGTAAGGAAATTTCCCTCACCTATTCTCTCACTGTGATTCAGCATAAAGTTTCTCTCTTGCTAATAGGGTGACCGTCTGTCCCTGTTTGCCTGGGACTGAAGGGTTTCCTGAGACTTGGGACTTCTAACGCTGACACCGGGGAAGTCCTGGGCAAACCTGAATGAATTGGCCACCCTACTTCCAAGATATATCTTAGAAGAATTTTCCTCCTTTTACTTTACATATCATATGCTAATTAACAAATATTTCTCACCAGTCAAACTTTTGCCCTGGGCCTTTAGCCATTAGCACTGCCATTATCTACAATGACACAATCAAGGCAGGGACAAAAAAAGTTGGAACAATAAGTCTGTAATACAGACTGCATATTTGCTCACAGCTGATCTCATGGGCCAATTCCTTCCCTGAATGCTATCCTGTGGGGGAGCTCACAAAGCATCAGGAGCAAGGGTAAGTGCCAGTTCCCTGGAAAGTCAAGGATGCCTGCCTCATATAGGCAGGAGGGGACTCTTGACCCCTCAGAATAAATAAACTCATGATACAATTTGTTCAGAAGCAGCATTCAGTTAAAGCTGCTCATGGATTGTACTCACTATTTCATAGGATCTGGGCCTTTTGAGAAGTGCCATTGGAATGCAGACTTCTGACAGTTAGATGTCCAAAATGTTAAGCCATTTAAGCATATGTCCTCTTTTTCTTTTAACATTTTTATTGGAGTATAATTGCTTTACAATGGTGTGGTAGTTTCTGCTTTATAACAAAGTGATTCATCTATACATATACATACATCCCCATATCCCCTCCCTCTTGTGTCTCCCTCCCACCCTCCCTATCCCACCCCTCTAGGTGGTCACAAAGCACTAAGCTGATCTCCCTGTGCTATGCGGCTGCTTCCCACTAGCTATCTACTTCACGTTTGGTAGTGTATATATGTCCATGCCTCTCTCTCACTTCGTCCCAGCTTACCCTTCCCCCTCCTCATGTCCTCAAGTCCATGCTCTAGTAGGTCTGTGTCTTTATTCCCATCTTACCCCTAGGTTCTTCATGACCTTTTTTTTTCCCTCAGATTCCATATATATGTGTTAGCATACGGTGTTTGTTTTTCTCTTTCTGACTTACTTCACTCTGTATGAGACTCTAGTTCCATCCACCTCACTACAAATAACTCAATTTTGTTTCTTTTTATGGCTGAGTAATACTCTATTGTATATATGTGCCACATCTTCTTTATCTATTCGTCTGTCGATGGACACTTAGGTTGCTTCCATGTCCTGGGTATTGTGAATAGAGCTGCAATGAACATTGTGGTACATAAGCATATATCCTCTTAACAGAGGCACTGGCCCATTTGGTAATCCAGCTGTGGTGATACATCCTCCTCACGGCATTTGTTTTAGTTTTAGCTAGCACTTGCCTGGCATTTATCTCTGGGAAGTGATGCTATTCTGCAATTAAGCGGCCAACCCATTGGCAGTGAAGGGAGGGATTCAATGTGAGCACCAGGACCAAGTGGTCTGTTGAGGTGGTTTGAAACTGAACTCTGTGTCAGTAAAAACGATCCGGTTTTTTTAATTGCAAAAATAATGCAAACATATTCTCTTTAAAATGTAAGCAATATAGAACTACAGTAAAGGCAAAGGGAGAGTTCCCCACAGTCACATCTCTCAAGGATAACCATTGTTAACAGTTTGGCATATCTTATTTCAGACACTTTTTTATACATCTGCTGCACCTATATTGTATGTATATATCTATAAGCATTATAGATTTATGTTTTTTGAAATGGGGATTCAACTCTACATGATATTGTGCAGTGTGCTTCATTCACTTAACTGGATACAGTTCACTACTAGCACTGGGGAGAAGGCATGACCTCACTCCTAGTCTAGTGCCAGTTCCTCTTGAGCAGCTTCCTGCCAGGGTAGTACCAGGGCCTCCCAAAGAGAGCCTGCAATGGTACTATAAGAATTTGGGGGGGTCCCTTCTACCACCTTTATAAATATTTACTGTGACAGCAACTTGGGATTTCTTTAAGGATCCCATAGTGCTCTTCAGCCAAGCCCTAGTATCCAGGTTCACAGTTAGGAAAGTTGCTACTATGCTACTAACATAAAGATGAAGCAAACCCTAAGGGTCAACAGATTTGTTTTTGTTTTTATATTGGGGTGTGTGTGTGTGTGTGTGTGTGTGTGTGTGTGTGTGTGACAGAGAGAGAGAGAGAGAGAGAGAGGGGAGTGGGGAGAGGGAGCAGAGAAGCAGGAACACAGAGCATTCTCTATTCCTGTCACTTTTCCTTTGTGAACTAAGACGGGTGTGAAGACTTCTGCTCTGGTGGCAGCCATTTCTGCCTCCCTCTCTTCCCCAAAGGCTTTGTAGCTTCAGTGGGCCTGAACGTAACATCACCAGCACTGATAAGCCATCATTCAGCTGGCTGCAGACCCAAGCCTCTCCGCATGACCGACACCAGCTCTTTCCCAGAGAAAGCTTGGTGGCGATCAATCTCAAAAACATCATGCTAAGTGAAAGAAACTAGTCACAAAAGACTATATATTGTACAATTACGCTATATGAAATTTCCAAAAACTGCAAAATCACAGTGAAAACAATCTGAGTCAGGGTTTGGGAGTAAAGATTGACTGCAAAGGGGCACAAAAGAACCTTTGTGGGGGGGTGATGGAATGTTCTAAAACTGAATCGTGGTGACAGTTGCACTATTGTATAACTTTACTAAAATTCGTCAATGTGTACATGTAAAATAAGTGAATTTATTGTATGTAAATTATGCCTAAATAAAGCAGTTATGAAATACAGAAACAAAAAGAAATTTCAGTGGACTCAGGCGGTCCAAGCAGAAGAAGGCTTCCATCTGTAATCCACTCAACCGACACATACACACACACAGGGAGGGGAAGGTCGACCCCACGCCTAGCACACACACGTGCGTGTCAGCATTCTAAAGCAACACTGGGGGGGGGAAGCCAGATTAGGAAGGTGGGACTGGTTCTGAATGGAGATGTCCTCTCTGTCCCACAGATCTGTACCAGTGATGTAGAATGTCTCATGAGCAGACTCCAGCATACCTTCAAGCAGGAAATGACTGGAGTTGGAGCCAGTCTGGAGAAGAGATGGAAATTCTGTGGCTTTGAGGGCTTGAAACTGACCTGAATCCCTTTGCCTGACAACCTGGGATCCTGAAAATAAATGTGTGTTGGACAAGCTTAGAAAGTGATTTGTATTTTCAATGGTTTTCAAGTGGAAATTGCTTTAAATTTGTCAGTTCATTCCTGGAATATCTTTTGACTTAAAATAAGGATCCTAGAGTAGCACCTCAAGCTACAGGCCCTGTAAAGAAATTGACTCAAACCTCAAGTGCTGTAACTTCCTCCTTTTCTGTCAATTGGTTGTCTCTTTTTATTAGTAGTATTTAAAAAGGCCTGAGGCTACAGAGTATTTGGGGTGTTTTCAGTGTCTGTACTACTGTTGTAGACTTTAGTATTTTTTAAACACTGTTAACTGAAATGTTTTGATGATTTATATGTGATTTGTGTTTCAGAACTTCTCTTCACATTAATGTTGCTACTGGTGAGAGGAATGTGAGGAGCACTAGGGACTCCATAACTGACATTGTCTTTCCAATTCCCAGTAGGCCAGTAAGTGAATAACATATCAGTGTCTTCTAGAAGGTGCTTGACCAGGTTCACCTTTTAAAAGACAAAGCATGGTTTGTGGCTTTTTACAAAATTACTGTGAACGAAAAGTTGACAAATGTTTCAAAGTTATTTTCTCTAATGTATCAGATAAAAGGTTTATTTCAGAATTTTTAAAAAACTAGATGTATTCACAGAAAGCAAGTGTCTAGTATGACTGGCATGTGTATGTGGTATTCAGAGTCACTTTGTAAATAGCCTGCTTTTAAAGGAGGGCATGTTTAGTTTTCTATGAATTAAAACACATGTGTGTGCTCACACACACACACACACACACACACACACACACACACACACATTAGCAGAAGGGATTTATTTTGATATGCTTCCCCTCTGGTCTTCTTACAAAGTCTGGTGGTCCCTTTTCTTCTGCTGTCAGTGTGTTGAATTGCAAACCATGTACTGCTGTAAATACTATGTTTACGTCATGCTGAATGTCTGCAAAGAGTTGATATGAGTATTAATAGAAAATTCCTGGTAATGAATAAATAGTAGGCTAGGGTGTGTGAAGCTTTGCACAAATAGGTCGGCTCCACCTAGAGTCCTGAGAACTGGCACTCCTCTAGTTCTGCGGTGCCCACCAGCAGATTACAATGGCAGAGTGTGCGTGGACCAGTCAGGAAGTCCTGGCTGATGGAAAAGAAATGGAAAGGATGAGAACTGGGGACTAATATCCTGAGGCAGAGATGGTCTTTTCTTCTGTGGTGTTGGTGGTGCTTGTAATAACATAAGCATGCCCTCCCTTGAGTCTTGATTGAAAATAAGAGAATGTACTAAGCAAAGCCAGTGAAGAGTATTTCACAAAAATACTTTGTAAATCACATGTCAGTAGTGTTCAAAGTTGTATTTTTAAAAGATAAATATTCCTTTTTTATACCTCAGTTTGGCGTCCTGTTTTGAATCGCTTGCTCTCTAAGTAATCCTTTAGTAAATCATCTCAATTTCTTCCTTTGAGTTACCAGAATATTGGAAGAAGATGCTAAACCTTCTGCTTTGACAGCTAGAAAACAGGATTCCACAGCAGCCCATTCATGCTGAAAGCTGACTTCCCCCTAAGCAACCAGCTGTGGCACCAGCAGGAAGCAAGGGTTATTCTTACAGTAGCTTCCTCAATGAAGCATCTCTGTCATCAACGCTACAGGCTTTGATTCATCAGTCTCAGGGGTCGTGCAATACCTTGTTTTAATAACACCTATGAAATAGGGGAAATTTGCCACTTAACAATTATTTCTTATTTAAATAAGTTAAATAAAATGCATTTAAAGCAACTGCCACACCCAGGCCCCTTGCTCTCCTTCACTCGATCTACTTGTAGTACAAATGCTTTCTTCCTATTATTCCTGCCAACTTAGTCCAGGTGTACTTCTCCCAGCCTGCTTGAATATACTAGTTGTAATGGTGAATTTTGTGTGTCAAGTTGGCTACACTGTAGTGCCCTGTTGCTTGGTTGAATACCAGTCTAGATGTTGCTGTGAAGGTATTTTTGAGATGTGATTAACATTTAAACCAGTAGACTTTGAGCAACATATCTTACCCTCCATAATGTGGGTGGGCCTCATCCAATCAGTTGTAAAAGACTGAAGTCCTCCAAGGAGAAAAGAATTGTGCCTCCAGATTGCTTTGGACTCAAAACTGCAGCATTAACGCCTGCCAGAATTTCCAGACTGCCAGCCAGCCCCGCAAAATGTCAAACTTTCCAGCACCCAAAATCACGTCAGCCAATTCCTTAAAATAAATACATACATACATATATATATATATATTTATACACACACACATATATACATATGTGTATACACATACAGATATATACATATATATATGTATGTATGTACATATACATCCCATTGGTTCTGTTTCTTCGGAAAGTCCTAACGCACTAGTCCAGAGTTGTTCAAAATGTATAAAAATAGAGTATGGGGACATATGTATGCATATGGCTGATCCACTTTGGTGTACAACAGAAACTAACACAGTATTGTGAAGCAATTATACTCCAATAAAGATGTATTTTAAAAAAGAGTAAAGGAGAATGCTACAGCAGTGTTAAAAAAATAGAGTATGTTTGCATTATATTACATAATCAAATTGCAGCACATACCATCTCTCACAATCCTTTTCATTCACCATAGAAATCTATTAAAGAAGCTATTTTTTCCTTACAAATGCTATTTATTGTTCTGTTGTTCCTCCTGAATTTTGAAATTTTACTGTTTTGTTATTTTTAGGAGATACAGTAGTTAGATTTTTCCAGATAATAATGAATAGAAGCATTCTTTTATTTTACAAATGATTATTTCATCTCCCTTCCTAGTCCTGTGACATCACCAGTTCTGATTTTTTAATATTACCAAGTTGCTTGTTAAATGTCTTCAATGCAAATGGAAAAGTTAGTTTTCAGAGCAAATCTTGGACGCATATCTGTGTTCAAGTTATACAGTGTTTCATATTTAATTGTGCCCCAAAATGTATGCTTTTCACATAATGCAGAATAAACTGTTACTTGAAAAGACAGCATAGATGTGCAAGACCTTTTGACTCACCTGGTAGGACTGGGTGAGCCCTTCGGATTCTTAGCTGTCTTGGACAGTCTATCAAAAAGACCTGGATTCACTTTTCACCACAACTGCTACCATCTACTGAGCAACTGTTATGCTCTCATGCTGCCTAAAGTCATTTACCACCTGTGGACACAATGGGAGCTTCCATTTTTTAAATTAAGGAGAAATAGTACCTTCCCCAGAGAGTGGTGGTCAAGATTCAATAAGATAGTACCTGAAAATGGCTCAGCCAGTGCCTAGCCCAGAGTGCATTCACAATAAAGAGTTATGATTTTATAATTATGGTTCAGTCAAAAGTAATTAAGAGTCGTGACCTTGCTCTCATTTTAAGAAAAATGTTTTTGTGTTCACACCTAGAATTGTGGGCTACATCATGTTGCTAGGCCTCAAGAAAGGAAATTCAGCTGTTTAAACATATTCGGAACATTAACTCAGTCCCAGGCACTCTGCCAGACACTGTGGTATACAAGAACCTAGGGGCAGGACAGGAATAAAGACGCAGACGTAGAGAATGGACTTGAGGACACGGGGAGGGGGAAGGGTAAGCTGGGACGAAGTGAGACAGTGGCATGGACATATATACACTACCAAACGTGAAATAGATAGCTAGTGGGAAGCAGCCACATAGCACAGAGAGATCAGCTTGGTGCTTTGTGACCACCTAGAGGGATGGGATAGGGAGGGTGGGAGGGAGACGCAAGAGGGAGGGGATAGGGGGATATATGTATACATATAGCTGATTCACTTTGTTATACAGCAGAAACTAACACAACAATGTAAAGCAATTATACTTAAATAAAGATGTAAAAAAGAAAAAAAGGAGCATGGCTGGCCCTTGCCCTCAGGGAGCTAGAAGGGTAGGCTTTAACACACTGAGCTTAAATCCTTCATAGTTTACTACAACTGTGAAACAAACGTAGATAGCACTTCCTTGTTTCAGCTGAGACTCTGAGTTGAGAAGTTCCTAAAAGGCAGAGATGAGATTTGAATTTTGGTCTGCCCAACTGAAAACTCAAAACTTTCTAATGGCCCAGTATCTTATTTAACCTCCATATCAACCCAATTGCTAAGAATTATTACAAACCCTACGTTGTATTCAATACATTCACATGCCATTATAGAGAACCTGGTATGTACAAGCCTTGGTCCTAGAAATTCAAAAGGGAACAAAATATGACCTCTTCCTTCAAGAGTGGACACTCTGGTGGGGATGCCTGCTAAATGACACAGTCATGTACAAGGTTCTGCAGGAGGGACATCAAGGAAGGCTTCGCAAATGTCAGGAAGTGTGAAATATGGTAAGAGGAGAAAACAGGCTCAGAAAGGTTAAACAGCTAGTATGTGACAAAGTCTAGGAGTTGAGCCCAATCTGCCTGGCTTCAATTTATTCTCTATCATACCATGGTCCCCAAGGCCACTTTCTAACACTGTCACTTAACCCCTCTGAGCCTTTGTTTTTTCATCTATAAAGTGGAAATCTAAGTGTACTTCCCTCAAAGGGTCATTTAAGAGGCTTTGCTCAGTGCAAAGTGCCCATTACTAACTATGCTTGGCAAAATACATACTCAATAAGGAGCTATAATAATTATTCAACTAATAATCATATTAACAATGCTTTAATGACACCAGAGCTACCTTTCCAGTATTGGGAATCCCATAGGGCCACAGGTAACTCAAAAGAAGAATGAGACTGGCTGGTTCAGAAAAATTCAGGAGATTTTACTGAACGATGCTCCATCAGAGGTAAGTAATGCCTGGCCCAAGCCTGACATAAGGAAGAAACTTCCTTCTGCTGTCTTATGATACAGTCTCCAGTAACCTTCCAATTTTACCCCTCCTATCACAGGACAGACCACATGTCATAAACAAGGCGGCCAGAGGGGGCTTAATCTTCTTTCCCATATCCCAAGATCCATAACACCATTCCATTCTTCCAGTTTGGCAGGAAGCTTTGAAGATCTCAGCTTGCCTAAATTTTCTATCTGGGTGGAAGATCTCAAAGGCATACTGAAGCAATTGCTTAGGGCAACAGAGGGAAGGAAAAGGAATTGATCACACACAAGTACAAGCATTCAAGGCTGTATAACCTTATGGAGATGATCTCAGATCTTGGGTAGAAAATGGATGCAGGACATAAGAAAGAGTGTTCTTTACCTAACTGTGCTCACTCCAACTCTGTTTGAATATTAGATTTTACCCTAAACTTGATAGATCTCTGGGGCATCAGACCTCTGCAACCTTAACTCATTAATACTCCTCAACAAATACCTCACATTGTGCTTCAAAGTGTTTTCAAACCAACTCTGTACACAGGCATTATGTCATCTGATCTTCACAACACCCTGCAGGGGCAGATGGTTCCCTCCCCATTATTGCCATGAAGGAAAACAAGTCTCAGAAGGAGAAAAGCCATACCCCAGGTCACACAGCTACGTGGATGGTGGAGCTGGAGTGAGAATGCAGGACTCCTCTGAGTCCTCCCGATTTCCACCACCCTTCAGAGCCTCTGCCTTGTATGGCTGAGAGAGTATAAAGGAGGGGTTCTTAATTTTTGGTGCCATGTACCCCTTGGGAAATCTGGTGAAGCCTGTGAACTCTCTATCAGAATAACATTTTTAAATACATGAAATAAAATACAAAGGAAACCAACTGTATTGAAATAATACCGTTATCAAAACACATGTGTGACATAGTAGCGTATGTGCTCCTATAACACATTAAATAGCAACGTGCAATGACAGGTCTAATTACTATAATTCTGAAGTAGATAAACATAAATATTTCAAAAAATCTGCAATAACTTGTGATATGATAATATCTGTGATACTTGTGAAAAAGTCACAGGTCCTGCTAATACTTCTGTACTTTGTTTACTTACATTTATAATGGAAGAAAACTCTAAACTTCAGTTAGAGGTTAGTGAAAATCTAAACGTATTTTTTCCATCCAAATTCACACACTTCCTAAGTTCTTCCCACAGTCTCTAGGTTAGGAAAAGAAACTCCTGATAGAGGAGGTTGATGAAATATAAAGTGAGAGCCCTCAAAGTGGGACCAGGATTAGTTTCATTAAATATATTAATGTTTATAAATTAGAACAGTGCCCATCACATAGTAGCAATAAATTTTACATAGATAGAGATACTGATTTTTTTGTACATTTTGAAATGGTGAAATTCTAAGTCAATACAAAACTGGCAGGAGAGTCCCATCTGTATTTCTGGGTGAAGGAGTGACAGATGAGCTTCAATGTGAGCAAACACAAAGTACTGCATTTAGGAGAAAATGAGACAAATGCTATTCACAAGATGTTAGTCTCCAAACCATCAGTTCTGGCAAAGGAAAGGGATCTGGGAGTTGTTGGAGAGAAGTCCAATGTGTGGTTGGAATCATAAAAAGACAACAAATTCTAAACACGTTAAAAAATAGAAACAAAATATAAGACATTATCTTATTCCCATTTTTTAAAAAAAAGTTTTGTACCCACACCAGTAAAACAGTTTGTTTCCATGTGGCTGGACCTCAAGACATGAAATTCAACATTTCAATTCAAACGCTGCTCAAGTGCTTATTCTGTCCAAGACATTCTACCAGCAATAGGGGATGCAAGGATGAATATGAGAGTGTACCTGTCCTTGAGGAGTTTGAAGGAGGAGCTCTAAGAGTCAAGATTAGTGGGTTTTAATACATGAACGAAATATGTTCTACCCAGTGGACCAGAACCATATAGTCCAAGAGAGAAAAACCTGGAATGTTGAATTCAGTGTTTTTCACATAATAAGCTCCTTCACCCTCCCCTCTCCCGCTCCCTCTCCCTCTGCCTCTCTCTTTCCCGCTCTCTTTCACTCACTCACACACACATACACACACACACACACACACATATACACACACAGAAGCGTGTGCAGCACTTAGCAACACCGGTATTACAAGCAATCATGCTTTGTTTATTCAGCAATAGAAGACATTGAGGTATTTAAATGAGTTTACCAGATAACTGAAACATGCCCCTTCCAGTACCAACCTTTTTAAAAAATCAATTTAAATGAAAACATTTCTAAGATGTTTTACATCCATTCCCATACTGTTAAACAGAGCGTTCTTGACCTGTCCTGACCTTGCTGTGATGACTCCATATCAAATGACTCAATGACTATTAACTAAAAACGTTAGTTATGAGAAAACTACTGAGAAAGAATATTCTTCCACTAACTCAACTACACATGGAACAATGAAAGGGCTGATTCCCTGATAAACATCCTTGCTCATTAAATGGCTAAAACCAGCCTCCAGCAGCCATAACTAGCTATGCTAACCCAGGCTCACCATTCTAGAAATGCTGGGGCTAAGAGCTGCTCGTGGGACCACTAGCAGGGACGTTACTCTGAATCTCAATGGTTTGGAGGGCTAAAGGTGCCTGCCCCCTCTGCTGACCTAACAGCCTGTGGAAAAGGACACAGTATTGTCTCACTATTCTCCAACCTCTGCCCAAATATGCTAGTGAGAAATACTACCATGAAATGGACATTTGGTTTATCAGACAGCTAAGTCACAAGAATTGGACTCCCCGGTTCTGTCACTGGCCCTGAGACCTTAGGCAAGTCACTCAGCCTCTGGGTCCCACGAGTGGGACAGTGAGAGAGAGGATGCTGGCATTGCTGGCTACATTTTTCTTGCTTGCTCACCTAATAGAACCAAGTAGGGCCATGATAGGGTCCATCAGACTGTGGCGGCCCAGGTTGATGAGCATTGTGTTCTGGCCAGTGTTCAGGAAGTGAATCTGCACTGTTATCAACTTGGCGAGCCAGAGACAGTGCAGGGCCTGTGGCAGCAAGAGTCCTGAGGGACAAAGGTGGAAGAAGCCACAGGTAGAGACCCTTCATTGCCACCATCTCCCATGTGAACCCTCTAGCAACTGTATTCACCCCTTCTTCCCCCAGTTGGCCCATGACTCCCTCCTCCTTCACTTGGAAGGGCACAGAGACAAAATAAAATCATACCTACTGCCGACACCAAGCCCCAAGGCCAGTCTGGAATGACTCTCTATGGTTACCTTAGCATAACTCTGCTCTGCTGCGTCCAGCGTCAGAGTCAGAGCCTCCAGCAGCAGCTGCTTCAGCTAGTGTGCGACCTCGAGGCTGTCCTCTGCAGTGGAGTAAAGGAGGCTCGTTGAGTCTCTCCGACCCCCAGAGCAGGCTGTTCTCACCCCAGTCACTCGTAGTGACAGAGGGCTGGAATAGAAGCATCCCAGCTCACGTTCACAGGGAAGCAGGTATATCTCACTCACGTAAAGGCTATTGGTCCAGAAGTGCACACTTCGGAGATTGAGTGGCCCCTCTGGTTCTTCATTTCTCTCTGAAACATCAGGACAGGCTTACACGCATCAAGATACACATTGATTCCTGATAGATGTTACCCTGAATTTACAGGCTATAGATCCCAACAGATACAAATGCCTTCCAAGTCCCCCTCTCATCTCTTACCTACCCATCTGGTCCCTGCTGAGTGACTAATACACATGTCAGCTTCTAACAGCCAATCTCATAGGTTCTTGCCCTTCTTAGCCTCAATAAGCTTCCTTCCCTGGCCAGAGCAGCACTGCACTGAGGGTGTGCTCTACTCACCACAGGGCTGAGACTCAGCCAATTTCAGTTGGATGCAGGCAGCTGGCTCATGCTTCTCATTGTCCCTAGGGCATCAGCATTTGATGGAGTCAAGCAAAGCTGTCCTCAGTGTACCGTTCTGCTCAGGAGAAAAGGGAATATGCCAATGCCTCAACCAGGGACTGCAAAGCAGACAGGATTGGCTGAGTCCCCTGGTCCTGAAAGTTCCTTAAAATCTCCCCCAAAAGGAAAAAGTTAAGTGAAAATGAAAATGAATACAAAAGTTTATACTATCCCCCAATGTTCATAGCAGCACTATTTACAATAGCCAAGACATGGAAACAACCTAAGTGTCCATCAACAGGTGGATGGGTAAAGGAGTTGTGATACACACACACACACACACACACACACACACACACACACACACACACACTGAAATACTACTCAGCCATAAAAAGGAACGAAATTTTGCCATTTGCAGCAACATCGATGGGCTTGGAGGGCATTATGCTAAGTGAAGTAAGTCAGACAGAGAAAGACAAATACTGTATGATGTCACTTACATGTGGAATCTAAAAAATACAACAAACTAGTGAATATACCAAAAAAGAAGGAGACTCACAGATACAGAGAATAAACTAGTGGTTACCAGTGGGGAGTGGGGTGAGGGGCAATATAGGGGTGAGGGAGTGAGAGGTACAAACTATTGGGTGTAAGATAGGCTCAAAAATGTATTGTACAACACGGAGAATACAGCCAATATTTTGCAATAACTGTAAATGGAAAGTAACCTTTAAAACTATAAAAATAATAAAATTTTAATGGAGGCCATAAGATATGTCACTCAAAACTGAGAAAGTTTTAAGAGTGGCAGCGTTGCCACTATTAATTTTGATGAGACACAAGGCCTAGACTTAGACTTTCCAGGCAAAATGAGATGCTTGACCCCTTAAGGGAGCCAGTTTGAGTTGTGTGTTGTGGTAATAATTAGGTAAAATATCTTAACTGATATTTAGAATTAAGTAATCCAAATGCAACTATATTTCAACTGGTATGTCTATAAATACAATGTAGGAAAGATAAGAGTTGAGGACTTAGATGTGAAGCTCTTAATCAAATAGAAGGTCTCATTAAAAAAAATTATGTTATCCTGAGCATAAGGAAATAGGCACACCCTCTCTGCTGGTGGGAGTATGAACAGTAAAACCTTTCAGAAGGGAGAAGACTTTAAAAGTGTAGTCATATGTTATTCTAACAATTTCACTTCTAGAAATATATCCCTTAAAAACGGCAGAGAAAAGTGCTAAGATGAATGTAAGAAGGATATTTAATAACAAATAATTAGAAACAATCCAGATGAGCAAAATTAGGGCTAAGAGAATATCATATAGCCATTAAAACTGATGTCAATTTCAGAAATATTCATGATATGTTTATTGTTAAGTGAGAAAAGCAGTCGTCTATTTCATATCTGCACAGCATGATGTAAGTTTTGTTTAAAATATGTAAATATATATGTATATACGTTTGTGGATACGTGCAAAGAAAAGGGTGATACCAAATTGTTTGCAGTGCTTGTCTCCAGATGGTAGATAGACACAGAGGGATTTTTTTTCTGTGTTGTTCTGTTGTCCAAGTGTCTTATATTGAATATGCATTACTTCTGTAATCAGAAAAAAGTTATTAAAAGAATATTTAAATGTGGAAGCAAGAAAAAGTTATTAGATTGTACAGTAACAGAGGTTCTAAGCCTACAGTTTAGGGTTTCCATCTTCTTCCTTCTAGCAGTCATCTAGCCCTTCTCTCCCTGGAGGTGTATCTGTTTTCAGATTAAATATCTTCTCCTTCTTTTTCCTGTTTGATTCTTACCTGGAGTAGGTTAGGAACCATATCATTAAGTCTGTAAACAACTTAAAATAAGAGACAATTGAGTAAAGACCTGAAAGTTATATCAGAGAAAATCACTGATTTATGACTCAAATTTTTTCACCCAATTCTGTAACCTTCATATCCACTCCATTTCATATCACACCTAAAGGCAAAATCTTTAACCTGGCATTCAGGGACCTTCATGTTTTGGCCAAAGACTTCATTTCTAATCTTATTTCTCACTTCTGCCACCCTTCACATACCCTACTTAAGCCTAACTGAACTCCCTGTGCTTCCCTCTACATCCCAAGTCCAAATACTACCCATTCTTCAAGTCCCACCTCAAATGCTACTTCCTCCATTAAGCCCTCCTGGATTCCCCTGACTCACTTCCCATATCTGAATGACCTCTCCCTTCTTTGATCTCCCAAGAACCCTTTATCTGTACCTCCAAAGTAAGACTTAACCACTGTCTACCCTGTATTATGATCATGTACCTATCATCCTCCCTGCAAGGACCATGTTTGATTCCTTCCTTCCTTCATTCATTCACTCAGTAAATATTTATGGAGAATCTACTACATTCTGACAACTATTCTAGGCATTGATTATGCAACAGTAACTTGCATTTTCAAAGGCTTATTCTGGATGCTAAGTGGAAAGTAGAGTATAAGTGGTAAGGGAGGAAATAGGGAGACCAGTTGGAGGCTATTGCAGTTATCCAGGTGAGAACAAATAAAGGTAGTTTTGAAACACAGTGGTAGAATTGGAACTAATGTGAAATGGAAAGATTCCAGGTATAATCTGAAGATGCAAAATAACTGAATATACGATATAAGGGAAAGAGTGGAATAAGGAATGAAGCTTCTTGGCCTGAGCAACTGGAATTTACTGAGATGGGGGAGATTGTCGAGGAGTAGATTTGGGAAGGAAGATCAGATTTGGATGTGTTAACTCTGAGATGCCTATCTCTCTTTAAGGTAGAAATCTCAGGCAGGCAGTTGGACAAAGGAATCTGAAGGTCAGAAGAAATCCAAGATGAGGATATACAATCGAAATCATCAGCTTTTAGATGGCATTTAAAGTCTTGAAATTAAATGAGATCACCAAGGGAATGACTGAGGTCCAAGGACTGAGCCCAAGAGAACTCTAAAGTTAAAAGGTCAGGGATATAAAAAAAATCAGCAAGTGATGATACTGAAAAGGAACATTGAAAACCAAGAGAGGGTAGCATCCTAGAAGCCAAGTGAAGAAAGTATATGAATGAAGAAAGAGTGAATGTTTCACATGCTGAAGTCAAGTCAAGCAGTGTGAGAACTGACCACTGGACTTAGCAATGTGAAGGGCACTGTAGTTTCAGTGGGCATGGGAGCAAAAGCCTGACTGCAGGGGGTTTAGGAAAGAATGAGAAGATGGGTCTGAAGCTAAAAGGGAAAATCGAGTCAAGAGGATTTTTTTAAGATAGAAAAGTGACAATACTATTGCCTGCTGTTGAAAATAATCAAGAAGATAGGGGAAATGGTCAATAAATGAATTTCAAAAAGGTAGGAAGTGAACTAGAGAGAAGGAAAGAAAAAATAAAAGAAGAAAAGGACAAGTGAAAAGAAGGGAGGCAGCAAGTGTGAGAGCCAGAGAGCATTAAACTTTTAAAGTTGGTAGAAAAAGGTAATCTTGTCCATCAGGACTCTTTCTCTTGCCTAGGGGTGACTGTAGGGCACTTGAACTGGTCTCAGCAAGGGAGATTTAGAGAAATGCTATAAGGATTTACTTTATAATGTTAAGAGAAGCTGACTGCAAAGGTACAAGTCCTGACTTTTCGACCTTGGGCAAGCTATTCAGTCTCCCCATGCCTCAATTTCCTCATCTGTAAAATGGGGATGATAACATTATCTTTCTCATAGGGTTGTTATAAGGCTTAAATAAATTACTTATAGTGCTTGGAGCATGATGTACATGTGAGCTATCATCATCACTCTCTCAGAGAATCAAAGGCCAGGAATCCCCCTGGGCCTCAGAAACGACTGAACTTGAGCCACAGGATGAGCCAGGCCTCATAAAAAGAAGAGGCTGAGAAGTCCCATGATCTGCAGTCAGCAAGCTGGAGACCCAGGAGAGCCAGTGGTGTAGTTCCAGTCTGAGTCCAAAGGTCTGAGAATCAGGAGAACTAATGGTGAAACTTCTAGTCTGAGTGTGAAGGGCTGAGAACCAGGAGAGCCAATGGTGTAGTTCCAGTCTGAAAACCAGCAGGCCTGACACCCAGAAAGAGCTAATGTTTCCATTTGAGTCCAAAGACAATAAAAATCCATCCAATGTCCCAGTTCAAAGGCAGTCAGGCAGGAGGAATTATCTCTTACTTGCAGGAGGGCCAGCATTTTTGGTCTACTCAGATGTTTAACTGATTAGATGGGGCCCACCCACATTAGGGAGGGCAATCTGCTTTACTCAGTCTGCTAACTCAAATGTTAATCTCATCCAGAAACACTCTCACAGACACACCCAGAAATAATGTTTAGCCAAATATCTGGGCACTCTGTGGCCCAGTAAAATGGACACATAAATAAAATTAGCCATCACAGTAAGCTATCACTGCAAACCTTCCTAGTATAAAGCAACTCGACTGGATTGATGCTAAGTGATTACACTTCAAGTTTCTCCATTATTTCAAGTTGTATATAGTTTTATATTTATTATAAGTTCACTAGCAAAAGCATTATTTTTACAATTCCATTATTTGATCTAAGCAGATACTGAGAAACATACAGCCTCTAAGTTGGGTTGGCCCCTTACCCTACATTACTACAAGTCAAAATGACCTTTCCTTTATTGTCTCATTGAGGCCTGGCTCATAGACATTGGTCACTCAGGCTTGAATAATGCCTTCATTTATTCATTCATTCACTCACTCATCAAATTGATCACCTACGTGCCTACCACACTTCTGGCAACTAGAAATACAGCAGTCAACAAATGTATATTATATATATATAATATACAAACATATATATAATATTATATATAATATAAATAATGTTGGATGATGATATGTGTTATATAAAACTAAAGCAGGGAATACTCCTAAAGATGAGAGAATACACCATGCTGATAGGGGAGGGGCATTCCTCCAGAGGGAACAGCTAATACAAAAGCTCTGAGACAAGAAGTTACATGGTGTGTTTGAGGAACATAAAGGCAGAGTGAGTGAGGGGGACATTACTAAGAGATGAGGTCAGAGAGTTAACTGGAGGAGAGGGGGCAGATCATGTTGGACCTTATAGACCCTGACAGCCTTTGGTGAGATGAGGAGCACTGGGGAGTTTTGAGTGGAGGAGAGCGTGATCTAGCCTACCCGTTAAAAGAATCGTTCTGAAATCTTCACTGAGAATGCACTGCGGGGGTGACGGAGGTGGGGGAAACAGGAACACCAGTGAGGAAGCTATTGCAGTAATCCAAAAGAGGGATGATGACAGCTTCCGGGTGATAGCATTGGAGTCCAAGAGTGGTCAAATACAGGAGATACGTAGATATTGAAGTTGGAACCATCAGGAGTTCCTGATGGATTAGTTGTGAGGTGTCAGACAAAGAGAGGAGTCAAGGGTGACTCAAGGTTTTCAGCCTGAGCAACTGGAAGGATGGAGAGCCATCTCTCGAGATGGGGAAGACCATGGGATGAGCAGATTTGAGGGGAAATTCCATTTTTGACCTATTAATTTTGCGACATCTACTACATATCCAAGTGAAAATGTTAAGTAGGTAGATATATAAATCTGGAGTTCAGAGGAGAGGTCTGTGCTAGAAATATCAGTTTGGAGTTGTTGGCATATAGGTCATATTTAAAGATATAATACTGGATGAAATCACAAAGAGAGCGGGCATTGATAGAGAAGAAATTCAAAAACTAAGCCTTAGGGCACCCCAATATTAACAAACTGGGAAGGTGAGTAGGAAATTACAAAGGAGGCTGCGAAGGAGCAGACAGCAATGGACGAGGAAACAATTTTAAGGGTTGTCTTGCCAAAGTCTTTGCCCTGTCTGCATGAAGAATGGCAGAGCCTAGAGTCTTACCTGCACAAATGAAAGAATAAATAAATGAGTGAATGAATTAAAATCTCTCACCATTCCTGAGCTGATTTTATGCATATGCCAGTATATTAAGTAGTTGCATGGACTTTAACAGAATACTTAAGGTCATTGGGCAATTTTGCCAAACACACAGACCATCATTTGGGGCATTCCATTTACCGTTCAACTCCCTCTTTCCTCCCAAAGTTCTGCGAATAAGTCCCTGGTTCTTATTTGATCCATATCTAGATTCCCTTCACTAAATTCTGTGCCCAAGCCTAGCCTTGGAAAATTAGCCCATGCTGAAATACTTGGGGAGCTTCTTAATGAGCTTGATTTTCAGCTGTTAAACTTGATGGAACTCACAGAAATGTAAAAAAAATCAACTGTGACAGCCTTGACAGGAGACGGGAACACTATTAGCAGCCCCTATTAGCAGTGAATGAGTGCCGGTACATAGCTGATCTCCCCAAGCTGCAAAACACCAGTGGTTTCGCTGAGAAACAATCACAGAGACAGGTTGGGGCAAAGATAAAAGGAGGGGGCTTTATTTTCCTTTGCTCATTACATGCCCACTTTTCTTACCACTCATTATATAAAGATACACTCATATAAACACCTCTGGATAAAGAACCCACAAAGAAACAGCAAAAAGATCTTCAAACATTATTTGCTTCTCTAGATGTCTATGGATAAGAATATTAACTCTAATAGTAGACCTGTGATGGTTCTATCATTATGGCTGCAGCCTGTAGGAAATTCTAATTTTGAAATCCCACCTCTGAGGCTTATTATTGAGAAAAAAGAAAGATTTTTTTAAAAACCTGCTAATGCCCATGTTACAAATTTGGTTTTGTGTTTTAAAAATCCGTGAAAACAGCATATTTGATTGGAATTACAAAACATCAAAGGTGGAGGGGCCTTTTAAGACTATCCAGTCCAAGTCCCTCTTTTGACAAATGAGGAAACTGAGGCCCAGAGAGGGAAAAGGACTTGACCATGGTCATAAAATGAGAGACTGGCAGAGCTGGAACATTCTCAGTCTCCCTCTCCCAGCCCAGTGCTCTTTCTTTTCACTACACTTGAGCATGTACTAATGGAAAACAAATTAAAGCAGAAGATTGCAATAAGGGTTAGAAAACCTAAAATTGCTCATAAAGGATAGTTATTTTCTCAACTGGTTTTCCACAGTACCAGAAATTCTAGCTGAAGTACTCCACGGAGCAAAACAAAGTGGATGACAGTCAAATACTAAATACTATTTTCATTTGAAAGCATTGTATTTACAGCCTTTTTTTTTCTTCACAGGGTGAGACTCCACATATGTAAAAAATGAATTTAATGCCATTGAAAGTTTGGTATAATGACTGCTGAAAATCACAGGTGATTCGTGGTCCCTCGGGCATACCTGTTATGCCAGTAAACAACTAAAATACCTCACCAGCAATGTTGGAACCCAAGGGTCAGTCCTGTGAGATGGACACAGCAAATTAAATCACTGATGACATCAGACAGGAATTTTTATGAACAAGGACAGAGAAAGACAGGGTTAAGGAGACTGATTGTGTGTGCATGTGTACGGGGCCAAGTGTGTGGAACTAAATACCACTCTCTCACCAGCTCCACAGGGAAGTGCAGGTTCGGGTTCCCTGGAGTGTGCTATCCTTAATAGCTCCACTGGGAGCTGCGGGTGCACTGAGAACCTCTTTCGTTGACAATGGGGATAGAAAAAGGGAAGCAGTAGTGCGTTCCCTTGCATACTTTTTCCCTCATTTATTTTCTATGTGCACTTTAATAATAATAATTTTAAAAAGAGTTTTCCCAATTAAGTTTCACTTTGTTAAAGCTAGGAAACAGCAGCCACTGCATCCAGGAGAAAATCCTCTGAAGAGAGTGGTCTTTGTCTTAGGGTAACCAAGGATTAGATTAGGGGGCCTGCTTCTTGCCTTTTCTTTCTTTTTTTTTTTTTCTTGCGGTACGCGGGCCTCTCACCGCTGTGGCCTCTCCCGCTGCAGAACACAGGCTCCGGACGCGCAGGCTCAGCGGCCATGGCTCACGGGCCCAGCCACTCCGCGGCATGTGGGATCTTCCCGGACCTGGGCACGAACCCGTGTCCCCTGCATCGGCAGGCAGACTCTCAACCACTGCGCCACCAGGGAAGCCCTCTTGCCTTTTCTTGATGTCTTAGAGAGAGAATATTCACTCTCCAACCACCTGTCTCTTACCTTCTGGTTCACTTCTGGCCTGGAATTAGAGAATATTGGCTTCCCATTTGCCTCCAACCTGTGGAGAGAATCAAAAATTTGGGTGGAGTTGCCATAACAGTCTTTACATAGAAGCCCTTCCTCTTTCCAGGAGAACAAAGGCAACAGATGAAATGAAAAGGCAATTCTAAAAGTAAAAAGTATCTTTAATTTTAAATTGACACTCTAATCTGTGAAAAAATGGTAAAATAAGCCAAGGAAGCATTTATGTGCTTAGCATTGTGGGGCCAGAAGAATATAGTCACTATTCCAGCTGGGGAGACAAGACTTACACATTCAATAATAGCAACAATATAAGAAAATACACAGGCTGAGTGGAGCTTGTTGTGATAGAAATTCACAATATAAAGAAGTGATTAGGGTAGAGACCTCAATGAAGTCTTTGTAGAAGACATAGAATGTGAGGAAAGACGAGAACTGCAGGAACCAAAAGTCAAGTGGCAGGATTAATACAGGTTGTCCAGGGAAAGGCAAGAACACCAGCCTATTAGGAAGAAAGTTACGTAGAAGAGGTGGGGCCTTGAGAGCCAGACAGAAGAGTCTGGACCTGATGAAGCTAAGAGAACAGGGCATTGTGAAGGTCTGAGCTTAGGAACAATTTAGTGAAAGCAGCATTGCAAAAAAAAAAGTAGTCAGGCAGGATGGACTCAGGAGAGAAACATCCAGAAAGGAGGTGGTTATAGAGCACCCAGCAGAAGACAATGAGGGCTTAGGTTACAGAATTGGAAAGAGGCCTGGAGTTAGCAGGGTCAAATGTGCTAAAGCTAAAAGAAGAAGGGAGAAAGTTTAAACAATTTGGATTTAAACTAATTTTGTCACTGGCTGTTGTGTAACTATGATGATGCTGTATGTCATTGCTCTGGGATAAACAGGAATGCATCTCTGTCTCTGTCTCTCTCCCTGTCTCTCTCTTCTGTGGCTGTGTGTGTGTGTTTTACACACTTAGGTAATTTCCCCTATGCTTCTTCTATTCTCAGTGGAAATGTTAGAGGGAAAATAGGGAGGTAGTCAAAGGAATTAATACATACAGATACTTTTTGGCTTAAATTAATGACATTGATTATTTAATAATTCACATAATAGGAAGTGCAGAAGTAGAGCAGATTCCAAGCACAGTCCAATCAAGTGCTGGAACAACTAGCTATCCATATTATGTAATGTGAACCTCAACCCTCACCTCATGCCATACACAAAAATTAACTCAAAATGATATTCACAATCCAAATATCTGACATAGGACTTCTGTCCATAATTAAAGAACTCTTATAACTCAATAATAAGAAGGCAAAAATCCAATTTTTAAATGGACAATGGATTTAAGCAAATATTTCACTAATAATATATAAGAATGGTCAATGGGCATGTAAAAAGATGCTCAACAGCTTTAGTCATCAGCAAAATGCAAATTAAACCACAATGAGATACCACTACTTATCCATTTGAATGGCTAAATTTTAAAAGACTAATAATACCAAGTGTCGGTGAGCATGTAAATCAATTGGAACTCTCATACATTGCTGCTGGGAATAAAATCATCTCTAGCTACTTAAAAAAAATGTTACAAGCACTTTGGAGAACAGTTTGTTAGCATCTTGTAAAGCTAAACATATACTTACCATAGGTCTCAGAAATCCCACTCATAGCTATTTACCCAAAAGAAATGGAAACCTATGTTCACAAAAAAAGACTTACATATGAATGTTCATAGTAGTTTTATTTATAATGGTCAAAACCAGGAAACAATTTAAATGTCCAACATCAGAAGAATAAACAAATAGTGTGTATTTATACAGTAAAATACTAGTGAGCAATACAAAGGGACATGCTACTGATACACTTACTACATGTATGAATCTCAAAATCCGCATGCTGAACAAAAGAAGCCAGTCACAAAAGCAAACCTAGTGTATAAATTCATTTATATCAATTGCTATAAAAGGTAAAACGAATCCATAGTTACATAAAGCAAATCCATAGCTGCCTGGGGCCAGAGATGGTGCAACTGACTACAAAGCTGCATCAGAGAACCTCTGAAGTGACAGGCATGTTCTACATTTTGACTGTGGTGATGGTGTAATGGTATATATATATGTATGTATATATATGCATATATATATGCATATATATGTCAAAACTCATCAAACTGTACAATTTGAAAGGGTGCATTTTATTTTATGTAAAAATTTTTTATTCTTTATTGTTGATTGTGCCCCACCCATGCGGACATAGTATGTCATAGTGATAATGAGTGCATATCTAATACTTTCCCCTCTGTTTTTAAAAAAATATAAAATATGAACGAATTCAAGCATACGAATGACAGAAAATAATATAACAGACACCTTCATGCCTACCACGAAGATAAAAAAGATGTAAATAGTTTGTCTTATGGAGTACTAAAAAAGAAAGAACAAAAGAACAAAAGAGATGAAACATTACTATCACAGGTAAAGCCCCACTTTCAACCTTTCCCCCTTCCTTACCCTTCCATAGAGAGAGCCACTTTCCTAAAGTTGATGTTTAATAAGCAGCTGCTTGGCTTTGCACATTTACTATAAAAATGTATGTCCATAAATAATGCACAGCATTGTTCTGTATATTTTTGAATATATATAAGTGGAATCTACTACACGTATCTTCTTGAAATCGCTGTTATCATTTAACATTATTTTTTAGATTATGCATATTGATACAGATAGATCTAGTTCATTTATTTTAACCACTGTGTGAAAAAGGCACAGTTTATTTAGCCATTCCCCAACTGACAAATGGTACATTATTTCAACTTTTTCACTTTTATATAGAGTGCTGCAATAAACATCCTCATATATGTTTTTTATTCACATGTATAAGAGTTTATCAGGGTAGGCATATAGATATGGAATTGCTGGTTTGAAGAATGTTTGGTTATTTATGCTACATAACAAACCACTTTAAAACTTAGTGGCTTAAAACAGTAACTATCATGTATTTCTGCTTGTGAATCTGCAATTTGGGTGGGAATGGCTCATCTCTACTCCACACAAATGGCTCTACTGAAACTGAAGTATCGACTTTCAAAATAGATCATTCTCATTCTTGGTAAATTGGTGTTGGGTTGTCAGCTGGGCGCTCAGACAGCACTGTCAGCTGGGGACCTCAGTTCCTCTCTACATGTTACTACCCATGTGGCTGCTTAGATTTTCTCACAGCATGGTAGATGAATTTCAAAACTTCCCAGGCAGAAGATCAAGGTTTCTTCTGATCTTGTGACTAAAATCTTAGAACATCACGTCCATTGTATTCCATTAGTCAAGCAAGTCACTAAAGCCAGCCCATATTGAATGGGAGAAGTGACAATGAATTTGCAGCCATTTAAAATCTACCACATTTCCCCCTCTAACCATAAATTATTTACATTTCTCGTACATGCAAAATACACCCACCTCCTCACAAGGCCTCCAGAAATCTCAGTCTATTTTGACATCAAGTTCAGGTTTGAGGACCAGGATCTCATCAGCTAAATAAGTTCTAGGTGGGGATAAGTCTCCTCAAGTTTGGAATTTCCTTGGTGTAGATCCTCTAGATCTGAGGACCTGTGAAATAAACAAGTTATGTGCCCCTAAACTCCCAACATATAATGCTGAGGTAGAAATTTCATAACCACAGTAGACACTTCCATTCACAAAGGATGGGAATAGGAGACGTATAGTAGTCCATAGCTACTCTGAAATCCAGCTGGGCATGTATCACTAGTTTTCTTATTAGGGCCCAGTACTGCCCTCTGGGTATGATTGTCCATAGCTCTTGATTCCATCCTATGAATCATCCTTCCTTATATATAAGAAATGGCCCACGAATAGGCAGAACTTCTAGAATGGTGGTACAAGATATCTGACGAAACTTTCTGCAGTGAAACCACCATTTAAGCATTGAAAAACTACTTTTAAAAAACATTTAAAGTCTCCACAAATTGTCTTAAGGAAATACAGAAAATGAAGAAACAGTTATACAAGAAAATCTGCTAAATCTCAGTAAGAATAGTGAGTCTGTGGCATTTAAGCCACGACCTGCTCCCATGCCCCACCCCATAGCTCTGTACAATGGACTCTCTTCTCTAGGCAGGTACGGGCAGGAAGACAGGTGCTCCCTTTCCCTACAACTTCTAGTCTATGGCTACAGTTTCATCCTGGGAAGGGCAGGCTGCTGGTGTCTTTCTTTCTCCCCAGCCCAATGTTACAGAAGCTCTGTTCTAGGCAGTTGAGTCTGAGAGGACTGAAACTTTCTTTCCCCATTCAGCTCCCACCCATAGGACAAGGGCTTTACCGGAGGAAAGACAGGCTGAGAATACTGGCGCCCAAGTGGCTCCACACCCCGCTCACTCATACAATAGAGATTCCACTATGGCAGTGGCAAGCTATCGCCATCCCTGACACCCATTGGTAAAACAGGAGTGTCACTCCAGAAAAAGAAACCCACTGTCCCTGCCCCCAGCTCCAATGCAGTGGTCCAGAGATTCTGCCCAGGGGGAGAGGCAGGCCATAAGGACCAAGAGCTTGATAACTCTGCTTAAGATGATGGACTTTATTAAAAGAGAGCATGGAGAAGTGCATACCTAAGGGCATTGTTGAAAACAGTAGAGATTTTGGTGGTAAGCATTTAAGAGAGACTGGTAGCTCCAGGATAGCAATAAGCAAAACAGCAAACCAGTCAGAAGATTAATAGAAAGAATCTGAGAGACAACCAAGAAGAACCTGTCCTGGGATCACACTCTCCACACAGCCCTAGATCTCTTTGATGAGACATTGTCATTATACTTTACTTCTCTAGGCATGATTTACTTTGGTTCTTTGAACATATTTATAACACCTGCTTTGAATTTTTTGTCTGCATTTTTCCCATCACTTCACATCCAAAAACACATATCAGTTTGTCCCAGTATCAGTGATGTTAATTTCATCACTTGTTTAAAGTAGTATCCTTCAGACCTCTGCACTGTAACAGTATCTTTTCCCCTTTGTAAATAACACTAAACTTGTCCCAAGATTGACCAGTGAGAGCTTATTTGAGTCAGCTCTTATGTTCTTTTGCCATGTCCTCTTAGTCTTGGTGCATTTCATTTCTTTCTGGCACCATAAATAATTCGTGGCTCACCTGTTTTGTTCCCCTGCTACATATCTGGATTCAATTATTTCTCCAAGGAACTATAAGAGTGTAGCCCTTTTTTGAGAGCTCTTGATTTATGTAGGGGTCTCAGTTCTATCTCCTCATTTTGTGTAGACCAATGAAATTATCCCCTATGCTTACATAAACTCCTACAAACTCCATTTTCCATGTTCCTTTCTTTATAGCAAGCTATAAGACCTTGGCCTCCTCTTACCTCCTCTCCATAGTTGCTACTTCTTCTGCTCTTCCATAGTTGTGGCTATGGAAGGAGCCACAGGCTCTCTACCTTGACCCCTCCTTGGGGTCTCAGATGACCACCTGCATTTAAGCTCTTCTCATTTTAAGGGATTTATAGTTGATCATGTGAAGACAGATACAGAAGCTAGCAAGTCATTAGAAGGCTACACAACCCTCAATTATGGTCCCTGCTCTGTTGACCTTTTTACATGAGAGGGTCCTTGACACAAGTTTTCCCAAACTCTGAAGACCAGTAGACAGTAGACCTCAAAGAATCAGCTTGGATTCCCAAGTCTGGATCAACTACTCTTGGCCCAGCCCTTCCTCCCTCCCTACTCAATGAATGATTATTCTGCTGTAGGGTATACTGACATTTTAAAAGATTTCATTGACTATGCATCAACATCTGTATGGCACATGTACCATCTGGAGCAGCAAGTAGGGCACTTGAAATTCTGATTTGATAACAACAAAAAGAAACATGTTCTTCAGAGATCCATTTAGGCACCAGAAAACCAGACTATTGGAATATCTGTAGCACAGTACATAATCTTAGGATTTTGCTTTATGTTAGAAAAGAGTGATGTGTATTTGTTCAGAGTGGGGTTCCTAATTTTACTTCCATACATCTACGTAAGTATTAAAAGTACATATTTCCATAAGTCAATCTCCCAGAATTTGACTAACTCTCCCTTGGGTAGTTTCATGCCAGCTCTCCACAGACAAAGCCAAATCAAAGAACTAGGACAAGGATACACACACACATTGTGTAAATAAGCCATTTCATTTTGACTCTTGAAACCAAGTTTTTAAAATGCATCTTCATATGTACAAGCATAATTCTGGAAAAGAAAGGAAAACTGATTTAAATAAAATTTTTGAGTCCAAGAATTTACTGTTCATGTACTCTGAGGCCAAGAATGAAGGATTCTAAGGTCAAAATCCCATAATCAGAAAAAGTCCTGTTCTGGAAGGTGTGGCCAAGGTGGCAGAGTAAGAAGACCTCCTCACACAGGCATACCGAAATTACAACCATTTCCAGAGTAATTGTCAATGAGAATGACCTCAAGACTAGCAGAAAAGATTTTCCACAACTAAAGATATAAAGAAGGAACCACAATGAGATAGGTAGGAGGGGCAGTGACACTGTACAGTCAAGACCCATACATCCAGGTAGGCAACCCACAAATGGGAGGATAATCACAATTGCAGGGGTTCTCCCAAGGAGCAAGGGGCCTGAGCCTCACATTGGGCTCTCTAGCCTGGGGGTCCTGTGCCAGGAAGATGAGCTCTCAGAAGGTCTGGCTTTGAAGGCCAGCATGGCTTGTGTATGGGAGAACCAGAGGGCAGTAGGAAACAGAGGCTTCACTCTTAAAAGATGCACACAAATCTCACACACTTTGAGTCTCAGGGAAGAGACAGTAATTTGAAAGGAGCCTGGGTCAGACCCACTTGCTGATCTTAGAGAGCCTCCCAGAGAGACAGGAGAAACTGGGACACCCCCTAGGGACACAGATGCTGGTTGCAGCTATTTTTGGGTGCTCAGACTACCATGAGGACACTGGTGCTGTCAAGCACCATTTTGGAGTCCTCCCTCTAGCCTATTAGCACCTGCAGCTTACCTGCCCACCAGCTGGTTGGCACCACCCTTGTGACTGCCCAGGCCAAGCAGCTAGCTGCACAGGGATGCAACCTCACCCACCAGCAGACTGGCACCAGGCCCTGCCCCTCCCTGGGACCCCACAGTCAACCACCCCAAGACCCAGCCCTGCAGCAGCCAGAGGCCCCAGGACCCAGCCCTCCCCACCAGCAGGCTGGCACCAGCACTGAGATGGCCTGGACCACACAGTCAGACATGCCAGGACCCAGACCTTCCCACCAGTGGGCTGGCAGCCTCTTCAGGAGGCAGAGCTTGGCAGCCAACTGGACCAGGAGCCAACCCCACCTACCAGTGTCCATGCAGTACTTGGACCCACCACAACAGAAGGGCCCATTCAGCGCACATAAGAGCATATAGCTTTGATGACCAGAGGGGAGTGTGCTTCTGGGTCCCATAGGACATTTCCTACATAAGGTCACTTCGCCAAGTGTAATCAACCTACCTAATACATTGAAATACAAACAGAGAATTAGGCAAAATGAGGTGGCAGAGGAATAAGTTCCAAAAGAACTAACAATATAAAACCCCAGAAGAAGAACTAAGCAAAGTGGAGATAAGCAATATACACAATAAAGAGCTCAAGGTAATGATCACAGAGATGCTCAATGAACTTGGAGAAGAATGGATGAACACAGTGAGGAGTTTAACAAAGAGTTAGAAAATATAAAGAAGAACCAACAGAGCTAAAGAATACACTAACTGAATTTTTTTAAAAAAATACACTAGAAGGAATAAACTGTAGATTAGATGATAGAGAGGAACAGATCAGTGAACTGGAAGACAGAATAGTGGACCTCACCCAAGTTGAACAGAAAAAAGAAAAAAATTTTTGATTGGGGATAGTTTGAGAGACCTCTTGCACAACATCAAGCATACTAACATTCGAATTATAGGGGTCCCAGAAGAAAAACAGAGAGAGAAAGGGGCAGATAACTTATTTGAAAAAGATAATAGCTGAAAATTTCAATAATCTGGGAAAAAATAGACTCCCAGCTACAGGAATCACAGAGAGTCCCAAACAAGATGAATTCAAAGAGATCCACTCCAAGACACATTGTAATTAAAATGGTAAAAATTAAAGCTAAAGGGAGAATCTTAAAAGCAGCAAGGGAAAAGCAACTAGTTACATAAAAGGGAACTTTCATAAGACTATCAATTGACTTTTCAGCAGATACTTTGCAAGCCTGAAGGGAGTGGCATGATCTTTTTTTAAAGATGTAATGAAAAAACCTACAACCAAGAATACTCTACCTATCAAGGCTATCATTCAGATTTGAAGGAGAGATAAAGAGTTTTACAGATAAGCAAAAGCAAAGAGTTAAGGACCACTAAACTGGCTTCACAAGAAATGTTAAAGGAACTTCTCTATGTGGAAATGAAAAGGCCACAATTAGAAATATGAAAATTACACAAAAATCTCATTGGTAAAGGCAAATATACAGTAAAGGTAGTAGACAAACCACTTATAAAGGTAGATGGACCTTAAAAGCCAAAAGTAGTAAAATTATCTATATCCACAATAATTAGCTTGGGGATGCTCAGAACAAAAAGGTAAAATATAAAGTCAAAAACACTAAACATGTGGGGGTGGGAGGAGAAAAAATGGTTGTTAGAATGCATTCAAACTTAAGTGATCATCAACTTAAAATAACCAAATATATAGGTCTTATATTAAACCTCATGATAACCACAAGCCAAACATCTATAAGAAATACACACCAAAAAGGAAAGACAAAGAATTTCAAACATAACACTAAAGATAGTCATCAAATCACAAGGGAAGAGAGCAATAGCAGAAGGAACAAAAAAGAACTATGAAAACAACGAGAAAGCAATTAACAAAATGGCAGTAAGTATATGCCTATCAATAATTAATTTAAATGTAAGTGAACTAAAGGCACCAACCAAAAGACAAATACAAAGATGTCTGTCGAAAGATGTGGCTGAATGGACTAAAAAAAAAACCAAACAAAACCCATATATATGCCGCCTACAAAATACTCATTTCAGATCTGAAGACACACACAGACTGAAAGTGAGAAAATGGAAAAAGGTACTCCATGCAAACGGAAATGAAAAGAAAGCTGGGGTAGTTTATATCAGACAAAATAGACTTTAAAACAAAGACTGTCCCATGAGACAAATAATAACATTAGGAAATAATAAAGGGATCAATCAGGCAAGAAGATATAACAATTGCAAGTATATATGCACACAGCATAGGAGCACCTAAATACATACAGCAAATACTAACAAGCATAAGGGGAGAAATTGACAGTACAAAATAACAATACCACTTACATCAATGGACAGGTCATCCAGATAAAAAATCAGTAAGGAAACACTGGCCTTAAACAACACATAAGAGCAGATGGATTAGTAGATATATATAGAACATTCCATCCAAAAGCAACAGAATACACATTCTTTTGAAGTGCACAAGGAACATTCTCCAGAATAGACCACACATTAGGCCACAAAACAAGTCTCAATAAGTTTAAGAAGACTGAAATTATATCAAGCATCTTTTCTGACCACAACAATATGAGACTACAAATTAACTACAAGGAAAAAACTGAAGGAAAAAAAAACACAAACATGTGGAGGCTAAACAATATGCTACTAAACAATCAATGGATCACTGAAGAATTCAAAGAAGAAATCAAAAAATGCCTGGAAAAAAATAAAAATAGAAGCACAATGATCCAACATCTATGGGACGTAGAGAAGCACTTCTTAGAGGGAAGTTTATAGCGATACAAGCCTACCTCAGGAAACAAGAAACAAGACCTCTGGGACAACATTAAGCACACCAACATTCGAATTATACGGGTTCCAGAAGAAGAAGAGAAAACGAAAGGGACTGAGAAAATATTTGAAGAGATTATAGTTGAAAACTTCCCTAATATGGGAAAGGAAACAGTTAATCAAGTCCAGGAAGCACAGAGAGTCCCATACAGGATAAATCCAAGGAGAAACATGACAAGACACATGTTAATCAAACTGTCAAAACTTAAATACAAAGAAAACATATTAAAAGCAGCAAGGGAAAAACAACAAATAACACACAAGGGAATCCCCATAAGGTTAACAGCTGATATTTCAGCAGAAACACTGCAAGCCAGAAGGGACTGGCAGGACATATTTAAAGTGATGAAGGAGAAAAACCTACAACCAAGACTACTCTACCCAGCAAGGATCTCATTCAGATTTGATGGAGAAATTAAAACCTTTACAGACAAGCAAAAGCTGAGAGAGTTCAGCACCACCAAACCACCTTTACAAAAAATGCTAAAGGAACTTCTCTAGGCAAGAAACACAAGAGAAGGAAAAGACCTACAATAACAAACCCAAAACAATTAAGAAAATGGGAATAGGAACATACATATCAATAATTACCTTAAATGTAAATGGATTGAATGCTCCCACCAAAAGACACAGACTGGCTGAATGGATACAAAAACAGACCCATATATATGCTGTCTACAAGAGACCCACTTCAGACCTAGAGACACATACAGACTGAAAGTAAGGGGATGGAAAAAGATATTCCATGCAAATGGAAACCAAAAGAAAGCTGGAGTAGCAATTCTCATATCAGACAAAATAGACTTTAAAATAAAGACTATTAGAAGAGACAAAGAAGGACACTACATAATGATCAAGGGATTGATCCAAGAAGAAGATATAACAATTGTAAATATGCACCGAACATAGAAGCACCTCAATACATAAGGCAAATATTAACAGCCATAAAAGAGGAAATTGACAGTACCACATTCATAGTAGGGGACTTTCACACCTGACTTTCACCAATGGACAGATTATCCAAAATGAAAATAAATAAGGAAACACAAGCTTTAAATGATACATTAAACAAGATGGACTTAATTGATATTTATAGGACATTCCATCCAAAAACAACAGAATACACGTTCTTCTCAAGTGCACATGGAACATTCTCCAGGATAGATCATATCTTGGGTCACATATCAACCCTTGGTAAATTTAAGAAAATTGAAATTGTATCAAGTATCTTTCCGACCACAATGCTAGGAGACTAGATAACAATTACAGGAAAAGACCTGTAAAAAATACAAATACATGGAGGCTAAACAATACACTACTTAATAACGAAGTGATCACTGAAGAAATCAAAGAGGAAATCAAAAAATACCTAGAAACAAATGACAATGGAGACACGACGACCCAAAACCTATGGGATGCAGCAAAAGCAGTTCTAAGAGGGAAGTTTATAGCAGTACAATCCTACCTTATGAAACAGGAAACATCTCGAAGAAACAACCTAACCTTGCACCTAAAGCAATTAGAGAAAGAAGAACAAAAAAACCCCAGAATTAGCAGAAGGAAAGAAATCATAAAGATCATATCAGAAATAAATGAAAAAGAAATGAAGGAACCGATAGCAAAGATCAATAAAAATAAAAGCTGGTTCTTTGAGAATATAAACAAAATTGATAAACCATTAGCCAGACTCATCAAGAAAAAAAGGGAGAAGACTCAAATCAATAGAATTAGAAATGAAAAAGAAGAAGTAACAACTGACACTGCAGAAATACAAAAGAATGAGAGATTACTACAAGCAACTCTATGCCAATAAGATGGACAACCTGGAAGAAATGGACAAATTCTTAGAAATGCACAACCTGCCAAGACTGAATCAGGAAGAAACGGAAAGTATGAACAGACCAATCACAAGCACTGAAATTGAAACTGTGATTTAAAATCTTCCAACAAACAAAAGCCCAGGACCAGATGGCTTCACAGGCGAATTCTATCAAACATTTAGAGAAGAGCTAACGCCTATCCTTCTCAAACTCTTCCAGAATATAGCAGAGGGAGGAACACTCCCAAACTCATTCTACGAGGCCACCATCACCCTGATACCAAAACTAGACAAGGATGTCACAAAGAAAGAAAACTACAGGCCAATATCACTGATGAACATAGATGCAAAAATCCTCAACAAAATACTAGCAAACAGAATCCAACATCACATTAAAAGGATCATACAACATGATCAAGTGGGGTTTATTCCAAGGATGCAAGGATTCTTCAATATATGCAAATCAATCAATGTGATACACCATATTAACAAACTGGTCATCTCAATAGATGCAGAGAAAGCTTTCAACAAAATTCAACACCCATTTATGATAAAAACCCTCCAGAAAGTAGGCATAGAGCGAAATTTCCTCAACATAATAAAGGCCATATATGACAAACCCACAGCTAACATCATCCTCAATGGTGAAAAACTGAAAGCATTTCCACTAAGATCAGAAACAAGACAAGGTTACCCACTCTCACCACTCTTATTCAACATAGTTTTGGAAGTTTTAGCCACAGAAATCAGAGAAGAAAAGGAGATAAAAGGAATCCAAATCGGAAAAGAAGAAGTAAAGCTGTCACTGTTTGCAGATGACATGATACTGTACATAGAGAATCCTAAGGATGCTACCGGAAAACTACTAGAGCTAATCAATGACTTTGGTAAAGTAGCAGGATACAAAATTAATGCACAGAAATCTCTGGCATTCCTATACACTAATGATGAAAAATCTGAAAGTGAAATCAAGAAAACACTCCCATTTACCACTGCAACAAAGAGAATAAAATATCTAGGAGTAAACCTACCTAAGGAGACAAAAGACCTGTATGCAGAAAATTATAAGACACTGATGAAAGAAATTAGAGATGATACAAATAGATGGAGAGATATACCATGTTCTTGGAATGGAAGAATCAACATTGTGAAAATGACTCTACTACCCAAAGCAATCTACAGATTCAATGCAATCCCTATCAAACTACCACTGGCATTTTTCACAGAATTAGAACAAAAAATTTCACAATTTGTATGGAAATACAAAAGGCCCCAAATAGCCAAAGCAATCTTGAGAACGAAAAACACAGCTGAAGGAATCAGGCTCCCTGCCTTCAGACTATACTACAAAGCTACAGTAATCAAGACAGTAGGGTACTGGCACAAAAACAGAAAGATAGATCAATGGAACAGGATAGAAAGCCCAGAGATAAACCCATGCACATATGGTCACCTTATCTTTGATAAAGGAGGCAGGAATGTACAGTGGAGAAAGGACAGCCTCTTCAATAAGTGGTGCTGGGAAAACTGGACAGGTACATGTAAAAGTATGAGATTAGATCACTCCCTAACACCATACACAAAAATAAGCTCAAAATGGATTAAAGACCTAAATGTAAGGCCAGAAACTATCAAACTCTTAGAGGAAAACACAGGCAGAACATTCTATGAGATAAACCACAGCAAGATCCTTTTTGACCCACCTCCTAGAGAAATAGAAATAAAAACAAAAATAAACAAATGGGACCTAATGAAACTTCAAAGCTTTTGCACAGCAAAGGAAACCATAAACAAGACGAAAAGACAACCCTCAGAATGGGAGAAAATAGTTGCAAATGAAGCAACTGACAAAGGATTAATCTCCAAAATTTACAAGCAGCTCATGCAGCTCAGTAAGAAAAAAACAAACAACCCAGTCCAAAAATGGGTGGAAGACCTACATAGACATTTCTCCAAAGAAGATATACAGACTGCCAACCAACACATGAAAGAATGCTCAACATCATTAATCATTAGAGAAATGTAAATCAAAACTACAATGAGATATCATCTCACACCAGTCAGAATGGCCATCATCAAAAAATCTAGAAACAATAAATGCTGGAGAGGGTGTGGAGAAAAGGGAACACTCTAGCACTGCTGGTGGGAATGTGAATTGGTACAGCCACTATGGAGAACAGTATGGAGGTTCCTTAAAAAACTACAAATAGAACTACCATATGACCCAGCAATCCCACTACTGGGCATATACCCTGAGAAAACCATAATTCAAAAAGAGTCATGTACCAAAACGTACCAGCTCTATTTACAATAGCCCGGAGATGGAAACAACCTAAGTGTCCATCATCGGATGAATGGATAAAGAAGATGTGGCACATATATACAATGGAATATTACTCAGCCATAAAAAGAAACGAAATTGAGCTATTTGTAATGAGGTGGATAGACCTAGAGTATGTCATACAGAGTGAAGTAAGTCAGAAAGAAAAAGACAAATACCGTATGCTAACACATATATATGGAATTTAAGAAAAAAAAATGTCATGAGGAACCTAGGGGTAAGACAGGAATAAAGACACAGACCTACTGGAGAATGGACTTGAGGATATGGGGAGGGGTAAGGGTGAGCTGTGACAGGGCGAGAGAGAGTCATGGACATATACACACTAACAAACGTAGTAAGGTAGATAGCTAGTGGGAAGCAGCCACATGGCACAGGGATTTCAGCTCGGTACTTTGTGACAGCCTGGAGGGGTGGGATAGGGAGGGTGGGAGGGAGGGAGATGCAAGAGGGAAGACATATGGGAACGTATGTATATGTATAGCTGATTCACTTTGTTATAAGGTGGAAACTAACACACCATTGTAAAGCAATTATACCCCAATAAAGATGTTAAAAAAAAATAGTAAAAACAAAAATAAAAAAAAACAGCAGCTAGTATTTATTAAGGATTTGCTCTATGTTAAACACTGTATTCGGTGTTTTTATATTTTATATATAAAATATTCATTTTATATAAAATTATATTTATAAAAATATTTATATAAAATATTTTATATATTTTTATATTTCATTTAGTCCTCTAACAACCCTGTGAAATTGGTATTATTATTAGCTCCATTTTACTGATGAGGAAATTGAGGCTCAAAACTGAGGCTGTGACTACCCAAAATCACATAGCTAGTAATAGATTAAGGTATCAAAACTAGTGGTATTTACCTCTAGACTGCAGTGCTCCTTCCTCATCCACCAAATTACCTCCTAATACAGTCCATATACTCTCTCCACAGAAACAATAACAAAAGCTTTTTTTTAATACCTAGAATGTGCCAGGCACTTTGCTGTTTTTCTTACAATATTTTATTTAATGCTAACCACAAAATCCAATACCCTATTACTTAGTGCAGAATGAAGCAATATGGTTAGTAGTTAAGAGTGTAGGTTTAGGAGTCAGACTAACATTTTACAGATGAAGAAACCAATGCTCAGAGATGTTAAGTAACTTGCCCAAGGTCACACAGGTAGTAAGTGGCAGAGCTGAAATGTGAATTTAAGATTATCTGACTCCAGAGGCTTATACAAAAGAAAAATCTTTTTTAAATATTTTAATGCAATGTTAAGACAATTTTTCATCAAAGTTTATGACGTGGAGAAAAGGTGTAGACACTTAGCTTCTTTTTCCCTTTTCTTTTGGCATATTATCTTTCCTCTGTCCCTCTCTAGGTGACAGAACTTCACATGCAGTAATTTGTGCTAACATGAGCATGAGACAGAGCCTAGGCACTGTGCATACATAAGCCAAACAATGCAAAAAACTTCCAGTCATCTGAACCAGTCATGCCAGATTTATGAAGAGAAAAGGGCAGACGACGTGACCAAAATACACTCTCGCTGAGAAGCACTTTTTGTCCACCTCCACCCCCACCCCCACTTTATTGTCTTGTTAAACAAGAAATGTGGCATAAAGCACATGGCTTATATCACAAGCAGGTCACATGTGGTGCTGGTGATGTGTAGCTCTTATCTACCCCTAGCAGATTCACTTACAGCTCTCTTCTGTCTCTGCACATTTTCCTGAATATAAACATGCTTGCTAAGTGTTCTGTACCTTGCTTCCATTCTTTCCCTGCACTTGCCTTGAGTAGGGAACACACAGCATCCTGGGACCAAACATGAGGATCCATAGTGAGACAATAGTCTTCTTTTTAATAAAAAGGGGGAGGTCTACTGTGTCTCTGTTGCAGATGGCATTAGGGGAGGGGGAGAAGTAGTCAGAATATTAAATCATCTTTCTTTGTATGCATGGTCAGATTTTCTATTCGAAATTCACCAAGCTTTGAAAACATGTCGCTGTGCACTGCCTCCAGGCTTGGCAGCTCTTCTTTTTCTGTTGGGATGAGTTCCCAGCCTCAGGGAATAGTTCCTTTAGATGTCAGCTACACACCTTGCCCAGACAAAGCTTCTAACAGCTTGACTTATTCCAAAGAACGCCATAGCAACTGAAAGGCTATTACCATGGTTAGATGTCAGGTAGGATGAGCTGCATCTGCAGAAAGGTAGAGAAATGGCGATGGGAGGGATATTGTTGATAGAAGCTTTACAAGTGGGATAAAAAGCCACCAATAATTTGTTGTTGAAGAGTCTTAGCTCTTTTCATCAAGGTGGCATGAGGATCAACATTGAGGTTAACTTCTGTAGAACTCTTCAACTCCAGATTTTAGTGTTCCAAGAAAAGTATACTCCTTAAGAAAGACTGAAACCTTTCCAATATGATACTTGGAAATAGCATTATGAGACTGTTGACTTGAGGATGTCAGCATTCCCACCTACACGTTTACTCATTTGCACAATCCTTAAGCAAATATTACAAAAATATCACACATTGGGGATTTTCCAAGCATTTCCACAGGGAATGCTTTATCAGACAAAATCAGAACTTATTATCCATATTTTACAGGCTAATGAATCAGAAATATTTATTGTGAGCCTACTATATACATCAGATACACAATCATACTAGTTTAGAGTGCATAATGAAGCAGTGGCTTTAGTGGTTAAAAGAACATGTTTAGGAGTTAGACTTACCTAGCACTGAGTCCCCTCTCTGCCATTTACGGACTGTATGACCTTTACCAGATGACTCAACCTCTCTCTGACTCAGTCTCTTCAACTGTAGAATGGAGATCATAACAATCTCATAGAGTTGTTGTATTGAGGAGATAACACATGTAAAGTGCTTGGCACAGCACCTAGCACATATCAAGTATTCAATAAATAGTAGATCTAAGTAGTAGTGGCACTAGTCACAGTGGGGAAAACAATAGGTATGAGACACAGCCCCTTCCCTCAAAGAGTTCCCTGTCTAGTTGGGAAAATGACTTATCCTGAAAAAATTACTACCAACACTAGGCAGTAAACTTTGTGCCACATGAGTGGAAAAGAAGAAATTGCTACTCAATAACAAAAAAAGACAAATAACCCAATTTTAAAAAGTGCAAAGGATTTCAACAGACATTTCTCCAAAGACAATATACAAATGGCCAATAAGCCGAAGAAAAGATGCTCAACATCATTAGTCATCAGAAAAATACAAATCAAAACTGCGAGACACCACTTCACTCCACTAGAATAGCTAGAATCAAAAAGACAGAGGGACTTCCCTGGCGGTCCAGTGGTTAAGACTTTGCGCTTCAGCTGCAGGGGGCACAGGTTTGATCCCTGGTCGGGGAACTAAGATCCCACATGCTGTGCAGTGTGGCCAAAAAAAACCCAACAACAACTAAGTCCCTAAAATGTTAAATCCAAAAAAAAAAAAAGACAGATAATAACAAGTGTTGATGAGCTCTCATACACTACTCATGGGAACATAAAATGGTGCAGGCTCTTTGGAAAACAGTCTGGTAATTCCTCAAAAAGTGAAACAGTTACCATAGGACTCAGCAATTCCACTCATAGGTGGAACCTCAGAGAACTGAAAACATATATTCACACAAAAATTTGTACACAAATGTTCATGTCAGCATTATTCAAAACAACAGAAAGTGAAAACAACCCAAATGTCCATAAAGTGATGAATGGATAAATAAAATATTCCATATGCATACAATAGAGAATGATTTAGCTATAAAAAAAGGAAACGCTGATATATGGTAAAACATGGATGGAGCTTGTGAAAGAAGATAGATGCAAAAGGTCACATCCTGGGCTTCCTTGGTGGCACACCTGCCAATGCAGGGAACACGGGTTCGAGCCCTGGTCTGAGAAGATCCCACATGGCGTGGAGCAACTAAGCCCATGCACCACAACTACTGAGCCTGCGCTCTAGAGCTCGTGAGCCACAACTACTGAAGCCCACGTGCCTAGAGGCCGTGCTCCACAACAAGAGAAGCCACTGCAATGAGAAGCCTGTGCACTGCAAGGAAGAGTAGCCCCTGCTCACTGCAGCTAGAGAAAGCCTGAGCACAGCAGCAAAGACCCAACATAGCCAAAAATAAATAAATAAATATATATATTTTTAAAGTCACATCCCATTCATATGATTCTATTCATATAAAACTGTTTTAAAAAAGAAGGTGCTGTAAGAATTTGGAGGATGATGAAATCACTGCATATTGGAGAAGCAGTTCTTGAGATGAACAGAGGATGTGCAGTATTTCGAGAGCTAGAGAAGAGAAGATAAGACATATGTATCAGTTAGCTGTTGCTTCATAACAAGTCACCCTGTAACTTATGGCTTAAAACAACAAACATTTCTTCTCACTCATATATCTGAGTGTCGGCCAAAGATCAGTTGATTTCAGCTGTGCATGGCTCCAAATGGTGGATATGGATCCGGGTCTTTCCCACATTTTTCTCATCCTCCTTGGATCTGCAAGCTGCCCAGGGCAAGTTCTTCTCATGTGATGGCAGAAGCACACAAGGGCAAGCCCAACCATGTAAGCCTTTGCTTACCTCATATCTATGAACATCCTATTTGTCAAAGCAAGTCACATGGCCAAGGCCAAGGTCGAAAGTAGGGAAGAACTGCGAAGTCTCATGACAAAGGGAAAAACACAGGGAAGAATGGAAAATTGGGACCTAAAATCCAATCTACTACAGTATTCCAGATAGAAAGAACATTAATTCATCTGACAAACATTTACTGTCTACTCTGAGAACCAGGATGCAACAGAAAACAAGTCAGTCATATACTTGCCTTCATGTGGATCATAGTAGGCAGTGAACCCAAAAGAGCAGGTTTAAGATGGACCTATAAACTAGGACCTATAAACAACAAACCCAAGTGCTCAGAGGATCCAGACTTGTGAGATGAATTAGTTGAAATGCGGGGCAGGACCAAGATGAGTTGGGAAGTGCAAGTACAATCTAAAGGTGACAACTATTACTCAGCTTCAGCTGACTGTTACCAGGAAGAAACATGAGCTAAGTCCTTATGTCATTCACATAATAATCCCTCCTGTGCAAGCCAAACAAAACTCCTGAGGGCATGATGTAGCCTGAGAGTCACAAGTTTGTTGACATCTGATGTGAAAAAGAAAATTGGGACAAATATGCTAGTTGCTTTGATGGAGATTCATATAATGTGCAAAGGGAGTAAAAGAGAAGGAGTGCCTGTGACCGCTTAGGGGAATCCAGGAAGGTAGCAAAGAGAAGGGAACACCTAAGTGGACGCTCTAAGGGCAGAATTCAGAGAGTTCAGGCAGAAAGAATGCATGCACAAAGGTATGGAGGATTGAGAGAGCAGAGTGTGTTCAAGGAACTGCCAGTAAGTTAATATAGCTGGAGTGTAGGATTTTGGAGAAGAATGTAAGTGTCAAGAAATGAAGCTGATGGGTTAGAAAGGCACCAGATCATGGACGTTCTTTCAGGTCATGCTAACTTGTTTAGACTTTATCCTGAAGGGTTGTGAGCAGGGTAAGGACATGATCAGATTATCTGCTATGGATGTGATGGATTGAGGCAAGAATGGAAAGCTAGAAGACCAGTTAGGAGACTATTGCACTAGTCCAGGTGAATGAGAAAAAGAACTAAACTAAGGCAGTAACAGTAAGGATGGAAAGACCAGATAGATAGGAGAGGTGACAAGCAGGCAAAAACTAGTAAATGTGGTTGAACATTAGATGTTGGTAGTAGAAAGAAAATAATAGAATGAGACCAGATTTCTGGGATGAACAACTTGGTGCAATAAAATGTTATCTATGGAGATAGGGAAAACAGAAGAACATGTTGGGGGTGGTGGATTGATTTGATGAGTTTAGTTTTAGACATATTATGTTTGGGGAGAGATGTCTAATACTCAGTTGAATATGCATGTCTAGAGCTCAGGGGAAAAGTTAGGGCTGCAGATATGGATTTGGGCATCTTCAGCTACCAGACGACAGTTGAAGCCAAGAGTTTAAATGATCTTACAGAGAGTTGGGGGTATAAAAAATAAGTTAAATCCTAGGGAAGAACTACCTTTAAGGGATGGGCTAAAAAAGTGCCTGCAGGGCTTCCCTGGTGGCGCAGTGGTTGAGAGTCCGCCTGCCGATGCAGGGGACACGGGTTCGTGCCCCGGTCCGGGAGGATCCCACATGCCACGGAGCGGCTGGGCCCGTGAGCCATGGCCGCTGAGCCTGCGTGTCTGGAGCCTGTGCTCCACAATGGGAGAGGCCACAACAGTGAGAGGCCCACGTACCGCAAAAAAAAAAAAAAAAAAAAAAAAAGTGCCTGCACAGTATACTGAGAAACAATCAGAGAGGTAGCAGGAAAACCAAGAAAGAGTGCTGCCATGGAAATGAAACGTAAAGATAATTTCAGGGAAAGAACAGTCTCACTTGCAGAAGCCAAGATTTGGAAACAACTTAAGGCAACCATTCTTGCCTCCCTCACCAAAAGATGAAAGTATAAAGAAAATGTGATAGATGGATGATAGGCAGATGGATAGATCTATATCTATATAACGGAATATTATTCAGCCATGAGAAAGAAACACATCCTCCCATTTGTGACAACATGGATGGACCTCAAAGGTATTATGCTAAGTGAAACAAGTCAGACAGAGAAAGACAAATACTGTATGATTTCACTTACACGTGGAATCTATAAAAGCCGAACTCATAGATACAGGGAGTAGAATGGTGGTTACCAGGGGCTGGGGTGTGGGGAAAAAAGAGATGTTGGTCAAAGAAGACAAACATCTAGTTGAAAGATGAATAAGTTCTGGGGATATTATGTACAGCATACTGATTATAGTTAATAATGCTGTATTATATACTTGAAAGTTGCTAAGAGAGTAGATTTTAAATGTTCTCGCCATTAAAAAGAAATGGTAATTATGTGACATAATGCAGGTGCTATCTAATGCTATGGTGGTACTCATTTTGCTATATATATATATATATATATATATATAAAATCAAGTTGTACACCTTTAACTTACACACAATGTTATATGTCAATTATGTTTCAATTTTAAAAAGAAAGAAATGGTTATCATTAACAATTGCCAAGATAGATTGAGTCAGGTGGGAACGCAGATTCTGTTGGGTTTGGCAAAATGAATTTATTGGAGCCGTGGACCTTAACTCAGAGGAACAATGGGGAGTGAGGGTCGGGAAAGAAGAAGCATGGTGATTATGGATTAAAGAGGAAGTGGGAAGTAAGAAAATGAATATGGTGAATGTAGGCAGTTCTCTGGAGAAGTTTGGATGAAAAGTAAAGAATATCTATGGGGGTAGTAAAGAGTTAGAGACATCAGAGCTAAGGAAGTTTTGTTTCATTTCTGGTTTTGGTTGCTTATTTTTTTAAAATGAGATGTCTCTGAACTTCCTAAATAAATATCCAATGGAGAGGGGGTGATTTAATGCACAGGAGTTAGAAACAATAATATATGGCTCTGATGGTATCCAATGCAAAGTTGGAGGGACTGGCATTAACGGACAATTCTTCTCTGATAGTAGGAGGGAAGCAAGTTTATGCAGATGGAAATAGATTGGTAGGTTTATTAGCAAGGAATGGAGGGAGATCCTGTTTGGTGGGTTCTATTTACTATTTGTAGTAGAAATCAAGGTTATCTTATGAGATTATCCTCTGAGGAGCAAGGTGATAGGGTAAAGGGTTTGAGAAGAATGGAAAAGGTTTCAAAATAGCCCCTGAGAAGAATATGAAAGGATGCTAACTAAGGACAAAGAATAGGATAGCTGGACAGCACTTAGCACTAAGCACTAAGGGCCCCACTAGGTTAGAAATCATAAACTGGCAATGATCCCAATCTGAAAAGTTGTGTGATTTTTCTCTAGCAGTGTACAGCAGCCTGGGGAGAAGAACAAAGGAGTTGGAAGTCTGGATTGATTTGGAGTTTGGATTTCACATGATAGACAAGCAGATGGAAGAATAAAAGCAAAACTCAAGGGCTTATGTGATGAGCCATGGGGTCTGTGCTATAGAGGGGGAAAAGTGAATTTAGAAGAGTGATGACAATTAGGAGAAAATGCAGTTGTTTCAACTAGATCAAGGAATGGATATGGTTTGGATATGAGAATGAGAGGTTGGGAGGAGTAAAAACTTGTGGACAGAGGGCTGTCAGAGGATTAGATATCAAAGATGGGACATGACAAGTTCTAACGTGTAGTCTTGAGAGTGAATGACTGAGGTAGGGTGGAAGTGGTGTTAAAGAAGTAAAGAAGAGTAGAGAAGGGAAAGACCAGGAGGTTGGATGGATCATCCAAAATAATTGCACTTGTGTGGAGATAAAGATAGTGATCTGGGTGACAAATGCCTCACCAAATAAAAGGATATATTCAGGGGGTTGGAAAATGACAGAGGTAAGAAGGGATAGAAGATGGTGTACTGGATGACATGAGCCTTAACGGGGAATGGTTTCTACATAAGAGTAGAGGAAAAGTCATTTGGAAGTGCCACTTGAATCAAATATAATACTGACCTGACCCCAGTCCTACAGTTTGTGGCCATAGAAGAATAAGCAGCAAGTAGTCAGAGTCACCTGGAAGTACCTGGGAGAAAGCCAGGACTCAGTTTGAGGACTCCAGAAGGCACCGTGGAAAGTGTTGGTAGACAGGGAAGTAGCTGAATGAGCCCAGCATGAGTTTAGTGTGCAGGAAGCACAAGTTGGTTTGAGAATGACCAGAAATGAGACTTTAGACTGGATGACCAGAGAGGTAAGAATTTGGGGAGATGGCAAAAAGCAGAGATGAGAAATCTAATGAAATTGACTAGCATCAAAGTTCTGAAAGGACCTATGAGGAACATTTCCATGCTAAAGCAGACCCATGCACTGGGTGCCACTGAAACTGTGTGTCCTCAGCCGTGAATGCTCTCATCATTCTGTAACTGAACTTCCTTGGCTCGGGGTTTCAAAAGATTGTGGGCTCAGATTCTATCAGGTGGTGACGAAGTATTTCCAAAGTATTTGTACCAATTTATATTCATATTGACAGTGTATGAGATTTACCATAGCACCTCCTTGCCAACATTTGGTATTTATTTGTACCATGTTTTATGCTTACCAACTTTATTGAAGTATAATTTACACAGCACAACGTCACCCACTGTAAGTATAAAAATCCATGATTTTAGTAAATGTATAGAGTTGTGCAACTATCAGCATAATCCAATTTTAGATCATTTCCATTACTTTGAAAAGTTCCCTCATAGCCTTTTACACTTAATCCTCACTCCTACCCTTACACTTAGACCAGTACTTTTCTGCTTTCTGTCTCTATAAACTTGCCTTATCTGGGCATGTCATATAAATGGAATCACATAATGTGTGGTTCTTTTGTGTCTATCTTCTTTCACTTAGCATAAAAATTTTGAGGCTCATTCATCGCATAACATGTATCAGCAAATTTGTCCCCTTTAATTGCTTAATGGTATTCCATTGTATGGAAATACTTTTTTTTCTCTGGTTAATGGGCATTTGGATTCTTTCCACTTTTCACTACTGTGAATACGTTGTTATAGGCAGTCATATAACTGTCTGTGTGAACAAACGTTTTCATTTCTCTTGGGTAAATACCTAGGCATGGGACTGTTGAGTCATATAGTATTTGTGTTTAACTTTTTAAGAAATTTTCAGTGGCTGTACTATTTTATATTCCCACCAGCTCTAGTTTCTCCACTTAGCAATGTCTGCCTTTTTTATTATAGCCAATCTAGTGTGTGTTGTAATGGCATCTCACTGAAGTTTTAATTTGCATTTTCCTAATGCCTAATGATGTTCAGCATATTTTTATGTGCTTATTAGCCATTCATATATCTTCTTTGGAGAAATGTCTATTAAGAATCTTGCCAATTTTTAAAATTTGAGTTACTTGTCCTTTATTATTGAGTTTTAAGAGTTCTTTAAATTTTTTAATATAAACCCTTTATCAAATATATTATTTGCAGAAATCTCCCAGTCTACGGTGTATATTTTCATTTATTTAATGGTATCTTTTTAAATTAAACTTCTTATTTTGATATAAGCATAGATTCACATGACGTTGTAAGAAATAATACAGAGAGATACCATGTACCCTTTACCCACTTTCCTCAATTGGTAGCACCTTGCAAAACTATACAATATCATAACTGGGGTATTGACATTGACATGGTCAAGAAACACAACAGTTCCATCCACACAAGGATCCCTCATGTTGCACTTTTATAACCACAACCAACTCCCTCCCAATCCCCATCCCTCATTCTTAACTCCTGGCAAATGCTAATCTGTTCTCCATTTCTATTTTTTTCCTTTTAAGAATGTTATACAAATTGAATCATACAGTATATAGTCTTCTTTGGATAGGTTTTTTTCAGCTTTATTGAGGTGTAGTTAACAAATAAAATTGTAATATATTTAAAGGGCACAATGTGATGATTTGTTATAAATATACATTGTGAAAGGATTACCACCATCGAGTTAATTAACACATCCATCACTCACATATTTACTTTTTTTTTTTTTTTTGGTGAGAACACTTAAGTTCTACTCTCTTGGCAAATGTCCATTTTATGATACAATATTAGCAACACAGTCACCATGTTATACATTAGATCCTCAGATCTTATTCACCTTATAACTGAAGGTTTGTACCCTATTACCAACCTCTCCCTATTTCCCCTATCCCCCAGTACCAGCCAATACCATTCTACTCTCTATTTCTATGAGTTTGACTCCTTTTTTAAAAAGTTCCACATATAATTGATACCATGCAGTATCTGTTTTTCTCTATTGGTTTACTCCACTTAGTATAATGCCTTCCAGGTTCATACATGTTGTTGCAAATGGCAGGATTTCCTTCATTTTAAGGCTGAATAATATTCCCTTGTGTATATATAACACTTTTTCTTTATCCATGCATCTCTCAATGGACACTTAGGTTGTTTTCATACCTTGGCTGTTGTAAATAATGCTGCAATGAACATAGGAGTACAGCTATCTCTTCAAGATAGTTATTTTCTATCCTTTGGCTATATACACAGAAGTGGGATTGTTAGATCATATGGTAGTTCTATTTTTAAATTTTTCGGAACCGCCAATCTTTTTTTCATAGTGGCTGTACAAGATTACATTCCTGCCACCAGTGTACAAGCATTCCCTTTTCTCTACAACCGCACCAGCATTTATTTCTTATCTCTCTTTTTTTTTTTTTTTTTTTTTTTTTTTGCAGTACGCGGGCCTCTCACTGTTGTGGCCTCTCCCGTTGTGGACGCGCAGGCTCAGCGGCCATGGCTCACAGGCCCAGCCGCTCTGCGGTATGTGGGGTCTTCCCAGACCAGGGCACAAGCCCGTGTCCCCTGCATCGGTAGGCGGACTCTCAACCACTGCGCCACCAGGGAAGCCCCTTGTCTTTTTGATAATAGAGATCCTACTGGGTGTTAGGTGATATCTCACTGTGGTTTTGATCTGCACATTTCTCTGATGATTAGTGATGCTGAGCACATTTTCACGTATCCATTGGTCATTTGGATATCTTTTTAGGAAAAATGTCTATTCAGGTCCTTAGTCCATTTTTAAATTGCCCATTTTTTGCTATGGAGATGTATGAGTTTTTTGTGTATTTTGGATATTAACCCCTTGTCAGATATGTGGCTTGCAAATATTTTCTATCAATCCACAGGTTGTCTTTTCATTTTGTTTATGGTTTCCTTTACTGTGAAGAATATTTTTAGTTTGAAATAGTCACATTTGTTTATTTTTGCTTTTGTTGCCTTTGCTTTTGGTGTAAAATCAAAGAAAAAAAAGATTGCTCAAGATTGCTTTGGCTATTTGGGGTCTTTTGTGTTTCCATACAAATTGTGAAATTTTTTGTTCTAGTTCTGTGAAAAATGACAGTGGTAGTTTGATAGGAATTGCATTGAATCTGTAGATTTCTTTGGGTAGTAGAGTCATTTTCACAATGTTGATTCTTCCAATCCAAGAACATGGTATATCTCTCCATCTATTTGTATCATCTTTAATTTCTTTCATCAGTGTCTTATAATTTTCTGCATACACGTCTTTTGTCTCCTTAGGTAGGTTTATTCCTAGATATTTTATTCTATTTGTTGCAATGGTAAATGGGAGTGTTTTCTTAATTTCACTTTCAGATTTTTCATCATTAGTGTATAGGTATGCAAGAGATTTCTGTGCATTAATTGTGTATCCTGCTACTTTACCAAAGTCATTGATTAGCTCTAGTAGTTTTCTGGTAGCATCTTTAGGATTCTCTACATATAGTATCATGTCATCTGCAAACAGTGACAGCTTTATTTCTTCTTTTCCAATTTGGATTCCTTTTATTTCTTTTTCTTCTCTGATTGCTGTGGCTAAAACTTCCAAAACTATGTTGAATAATAGTAACAGCAGTTTTAATTCTTCCATTCCAATCTTGATGCATTTTATTTACTTATTCATTCATTATTTATATTTATTTTTGCCTTATTGCACTAGTTAGATATTCCAGTACAATGCTGAAAGAAGTGGGGAAAGCAGACATCATTGCCCTGTTCCTGAACTTATGGAAAGTATTCAGTTTTCACCATAAAGTATGATGTTAATTGTGGATTTTTTTGGTAGATACTATTTATTAGGTTGAGGAAGTTCCTTTTTATTTCTGGTTTGTTGAATCTTGACTGAGTGTTAGCTTTTGTCACATTCTTTTTGTGCTTCTCTTCTGATTATCATTTTTTCTTCCTTTATTCTATTAATATAGTATATTACATTAATTTTTTTCAGATATTAAACCAATCTAGCATTCTATAGGATGGACCTAGAGAAAATCATACTAAGTGAAGTAAGTCAGGCAGAGAAAGACAAATATTATAATGATATCACTTATATGTGGAATCTAAAAGGTAATACAAATGAACTTATTTACAAAATAGAAACAGACTCACAGATATAGAACCCTAAGAGAAAAGGCGGTGAGGAATAAATTAGGAGTATAGGATCAACAGATACATACTACTATATATAAAATAAACAACAGGGATTTCCTGTATAGCACAGGGAACTATATTCAATAACATATAATAACCTCTAATGGAAAAGAATCTGGAAAAAATATATGTAACTGAATCACTTAGCTGTACACCTGACACTAACACAATATTGTAAATCAATATTTATTTGAAAAATATTTTATTTTTTCAATTAAAAAAAAGCACAATGGTTAAGCAATTGGGCTCTAGACTCAGACTACCTATATTCATATCTCAACTCTACCACCTCTTAGCTGTGTGACCTTGGACCCCAGTTTCTACATCTGTCAAATGGAAAAAATAAGAGTACTTATATCATCAGATTATTTTGAGGATTAAATGAGATAGTGTACAAGGACATAGTAAGGGCTCAATAAATAGTAGTTGCTATTAACTACATGTGTCTTCCTATTTCTTTTTACTAAGTAGTATTTCTAAATTGTCTACAATGAGCATATTTTGTGTGAAAAGACTAAGTAGTAGAATTTAAATACATGAGAGAGTGACTTTTAAAATAGTATTCCTTCAGCCTAGAAGGACCACCTCATCCTATTTTTTCAGATCCTCACCCAAGTCATCTTTTGAAGAGACTTACGTGAATTCTCAACAATAAAATATTTTCATCATCTCTCCTGAACTCTTTCTGATACATTATTAGAGGGAGGAACACCAGCTTGGATTTGAAGCCCCCATTTTTCAAGGATTATAATTCAGAAAGCCTAAGCTACAGGAAAGAGAAAATTTAAAGGGGGAGCCTTTATTCATTTTATTCAGAAATAAAATTTCTGAATTTCAACTCATTCTCTAGTTAAAAGGAGTAGGAGGGATGCAATGAGAGAATTCTCCAACTGAAGAATTGACTTCCAACCTGCTTGGAATTTCAGGAACTGCTCATGTGAATGAGCTCAATTTCACACTCTGTTCTTCTCATCTTCAATATCCAAGAAACTAAATTCATCAGGAAACAGTTCTTTTAGGCTACTGCCACATCAATTTACTTTGTTTCTCAAGTGTTGATGCAGCAGGGACAGATAACTTTGCTCAATACAAAACTGCAGTAACCTGAGCATTGCTGGGGTGCAACGCCCCTAGTGGCCTAACAGGTTTACAAAATACATTAGCCCACTCTAGGCAGAAAACACAAGAGAAGGAAAAGACCTACAATAACAAACCTAAAACAATTTAAAAAATGGTAAGAGGAACATACATATCGATAACTACCTTAAATGTAAATGGATTTAATGCTTCAACCAAAAGACATAGACTGGCTGAATGTATACAAAAACAGGACTCGTATATATGCTGTCCACAAGAGACCCACTTCAGACCTGGGACACATACACACTGAAAGTGAGGGGATGGAAAAAGATATTCCATGCAAATGGAAATCAAAAGAAAGCTGGAGTAGCAATTCTCATATCAGACAAAACAGACTTTAAAACAAAGACTATTACAAGAGACAAAGATGGACACTACATAGTGATCAAGGATTCAATCCAAGAAGAAGATATAACAACTGTAAATATTTATGCACCCAACATAGGAGCACCTCAATACATAAGGCAAATGCTAACGGCCATAAAAAGGGAAATCGACAGTAACACAATCATAGTGGGGGACTTTAACACCCCACTTTCACCAATGGACAGATCATCCAAAATGAAAATAAATAAGGAAACACAAGCTTTAAATGATACATTAAACAAGATGGACTTGATTGATATTTACAGGATATTCCATCCAAAAACAACAGAATACACATTCTTCTCAAGTGCTCACGGAACATTCTCCAGGATAGATCATATCTTGGGTCACAAATCAACCCTTGGTAAATTTAAGAAACTTGAAATTGTACCAAGTATCTTTTCTGACCACAACGCTATGAGACTAGATATCACTTACAGGAAAGAAATTGTAAAAAAATACAAACACATGGAGGCTAAACAGCACACTACTTAATAACCAAGAGATCAGTGAAGAAATCAAAGAGGAAATCAAAAAATACCTAGAAACAAATGACAATGATAACACGATAACCCGAAACCTATGGGAGGCAGCAAAAGCAGTTCTAAGAGGGAAGTTTATAGCAATAGAATCCTACCTCAAGAAACAAGAAACATCTCAAAAAAACAACCTAAACCTACACCTAAAGCAATTAGAGGAAGAAGAACAAAAAAACACCAAAGTTACCTGAAGGAAAGAAATCAGAAAGACCAGAAATAAATGAAAAAGAAATGAAGGAAATGATAGCAACAATTAATAAAACTAAAAGCTGGTTCTTTGAGAAAATAAACAAAATTGATAAACCATTAGCCAGACTCATCAAGAAAAAGAGGGAGAGGACTCAAATCAATAAAATTAGAAATTAAAAAGGAGAAGTTACAACAGACACCACACCACAGAAATACAAAGCATCCTAAGAGACTACTACAAGCAACCGTATGCCAATAAAATGGACAACCTGGAAGAAATGGACAAATTCATAGAAAGGTATAACCTTACAAGACTGAACCAGGAAGAAATAGAAAATATGAACAGACCAATCACAAGTAATGAAATTGAAACTTCCAACAAACAAAATCACAGGACCAGATGGCTTCATAGGCGAATTCTATCAAACATTTAGAGAAGAGCTAACATTTATCCTTCTCAAACTCTTCCAAAACACAGCAGAGGGAGGAACACTCCCAAACTCATTCTATGAGGCCTCCATCACCCTGACGCCAAAACCAGACAAAGATGTCACAAAGAAAGAAAGCCACACACCAATATCACTGATAAACATAGATGCAAAAATCCTCAACAAAATACTATCAAACAGAATCCAGCAGCACATTAAAAGGATCATACACCATGATCAAGTGGGGTTTATACCAGGAATGCAAGGATTCTTCAATATATGCCAATCAATCAATGTGATACCTCATATTAACAAATTGAAGGATAAAACACATATGATCATCTCAAAAGATGCCGGAAAAGCTTTCAACAAAATTCAACACCAACTTATGAAAAAAGCCTCAATAAAGTAGGCATAGAGGGAACTTACCTCAACATAATAAAGGCCATATATGACAAACCACAGCCAACATCGTTCTCAACGGTGAATAACTGAAACTATTTCCACAAAGATCAGGAACAAGACAAGGTTGCCCACTCTCACCACTATTATTCAACATAGTTTTGGAAATTTTAGCCACAGCAATCAGAGAATAAAAAGAAATGAAAGGAATCCAAATCAGAAAAGAGGAAGTAAATCTGTCACTGTTTGCAGATGACATGATACTATACATTGAGAATCCTAAAGATGCTGCCAGAAAACTACTAGAGCTAATCAATGAATTGGGTAAAGTAGCAGAATACAAAATTAATGCACAGAAATCACTTGCATACCTATAAGCTAATGATGAAAAATCTGAAAGAGAAATTAAGGAAATACTCCCATTTACCATTGCAACAAAAGAATAAAATACCTAGGAATAAACCTACCTAAGGAGACAAAAGACCTGTATGCAGAAAACTATAAGACACTGATGAAAGAAATTAAAGATGATACAAACAGATAGAGAGATATACCATGTTCTTGGATTGGAAGAATCAACATTGTGAAAATGACTATACTACCCAAAGCAATCTACAGATTCAATGCAATCCCTATCAAACTACCAATGGCATTTTTCACAGAACTAGGACAAAATACTTCACAATTTGTATGGAAACACAAAAGACCCTGAATAGCAAAAGCAACCTTGAGAAGGAAAGACAGAGCTGGAGGAATCAGACTCCCTGACTTCAGACTACACTACAAAGCTACAGTAACCAAGACAGTATGGTACTAGCACAAAAACAGAAATATAGATCAATGGAACAGGATAGAAAGCCCAGAGTTAAACCCATGCACATATGGTCACCTTATTTTTGATAAAGGAGGCAAGAACATACAATGGAGAAAAGACAGCCTCTTCAATAAGTGGTGCTGGGAAAATTGGACCACTACATGTAAAAGAATGAAATTAGAACACTCTGTAACACCATACACAAAAATAAACTCAAAATGGATTAGAGACCTAAATGTAAGCCCAGACACTATAAAACTCTTAGAGGAAAACATAGGAAGACCACTCTTTGACATAAATCACAGCAAGATCCTTTCTGACCCACCTCCTGGAGAAATGGAAATAAAAACAAAAATAAACAAATGGGACCTAATGAAACTTAAAAGCTTTCGCACAGTAAGGGAAACCATAAACAAGACAAAAAGACAACCCTCAGAATGGGAGAAAATATTTGCAAATGAAGCAACTGACAAAGGATTAATCTCCAAAATTTACAAGTAGCTCATGCAGCTCAATATCAAAGAAACAAACAACCCAATCCAAAAATGGGCAGAAGACCTAAGTAGACATTTCTCCAAAGAAGATATACAGATTGCCAACAAACACATGAAAGAATGCTCAACATCACTAATCATTAGAGAAATGCAAATCAAAACTACAATGAGGTTTCAACTCCCAGCAGTCAGAATGGCCATCATTAAAAAATCTACAAACAATAAATGCTGGAGAGGGTGTGGAGAAACGGGAATCCTCTTGCACTGTTGGCAGGAATGTAAATTGAAACAGCCACTATGGAGAACAGTATGGAGGTTCCTTAAAAAACTAAAAATAGAAATACCATATGACCCAGCAATCCCACTACTGGGCATATACCCTGAGAAAACTATAATTCAAAAAGTGTCTTGTATCACAATGTTCATTGCAGCTCTATTTACAATAGCCAGGACATGGAAGCAACCTAAGTGTCCATTAACAGACAAATGGATAAAGAAGATGTGGCACATATGTACAATGGAATATTACTCGGCCATAAAAAGAAACGAAATTGAGTTATTTGTAGTCAGGTGGATGGACCTAGAGCCTGTCATACAGAGTGAAGTAAGTCAGAAAGAGAAAAACAAATACCGTATATTAATGCATACATGTGGAATCTGAAAAAAAAACTGGTATAGACGATCTTATTTACAAAGCAGAAATAAAGACACACACGTTTGTAGAGAACAAACATATGGATACCAACGGGGAAGGGGGGAGATGAAATGGGAGATTGGGATTGACATGTATACACTGCTATGAATGGAATAGATAAGTAGTGAGAGCATGCTGCATAGGACACGGAACTCTACTCAATGCTCTGTGGTGACCTAGATGGGAGGAAAATCCAAAAGAGAGGGCATATGTGTATACATATGGCTGGTTCACTTCGCTGTATAGCAGAACTAGCACAACATTGTGAAGCAACTATACCCCAATAAATAAATTAAAAAATTCTGTTCACAACAACGTAGGGTTTTCCTCACATGCACCACACTCTAAGACATAAATCACTGCAAGATCCTTTTTGACCCACCTCCTAGAGAAATGGAAATAAAAACAAAAATAAACAAATGGGCACCTAGAGAAATGGAAATAAAAACCTCCTAGAGAAATGGAAATAAAAACAAAAATAAACAAATGGGCCCTAATGAAGCTTAAAAGCTTTTGCACAGCAAAGGAAACCATAAACAAGATGAAAAGACAACCCTCAGAATGCGAGGAAATATTTGCAAATGAAGCAACTGACAAAGGATCAATCTCCAAGATTTACAAGCAGCTCATGCAGCTCAATATCATAAAAACAAAAAACCCAATCCAAAAACGGGCAGAAGACGTAAATAGACATTTCTCCAAAGAAGATATACAGATTGCCAACAAACGCATGAAAGAATGCTCAACATCATTAATCATTAGAAAAATTCAAATCAAAACTACAATGAGATATCATCTCACATGGGTCAGAATGGCCGTTATCCAAAAATCTACAAACAATAAATGCTGGAGAGGGTGTGGAGAAAAGGGAACCCTCTTGCACTGTTGGTGGGAATGTAAATTGATACAGCCACTATGGAGAACAGTATGGAGGTTCCTTAAGTAACTAAAAATAGAACTACCATACAACCCAGCAATCCCACTACTGGGCATATACCTTGAGAAAACCATAATTCAAAAAGAGTCATGTACCAAAATGTTCATTGCAGCTCTATTTACAATAGCCAGGACATGGAAGCAACCTAAGTGTCCATCGACAGATGAATGGATAAAGAAGATGTGGCACATATATACAATGGAATATTACTCAGCCATAAAAAGAAACGAAATTGAGTTATTTGTAGTGAGGTGGATAGACCTAGAGTCTGTCATACAGAGTGAATTAAGTCAGAAAGAGAAAAACAAATACCATATGCTAACACATATATATGGAATCTAAGAAAAAAAAAAGGTCATGAATAACCTAGAGGCAAGATGGGAATAAAGACACAGACCTACTAGAGAATGGACTTGAGGATATGGGGAGGGGGAAGAGTAAGCTGGGACAAAGTGAGAGAGTGGCATGGACCTATATACACTACCAAACGTAAAATAGATAGCTAGTGGGAAGCAGCTGCATAGCACAGGGAGATCAGCTCAGTGGTTTGTGACCACCTAGAGGGGTGGGATAGGGAGGGTGGGAGGGAGGGAGACGCAAGAGGGCAGAGATATGGGAACATATGTATATGTATAACTGATTCACTTTGTTATAAATGAGAAACTAACACAGCATTGTAAAGCAATTATACTCCAATAAAGATGTTAAAAAAACATCTAAAAAAAGACACAGACCTACTAGAGAATGGACTTGAGGATACAGGGTGGGGGAAGGGTAAGCTGGGACAAAGTGAGAGAGTGGCATGGACATATATACACTACCAAACGTAAAATAGATGGCTAGTGGGAAGCAGCCGCAGAGCGCTGGGAGATTAGCTCGGTGTCTTGTGACCACCTAGAGGGGTGGGATAGAAATGGTGGGAAGGAGGGAGACACAAGAGGGAAGAGATATGGTGACATATATATATGTATAACTGATTCACTTTGTTATAAAGCAGAAACTAACACACCATTGTAAAGCAATTATACTCCAATAAAGATGTTTAAAAAAACTCTTCCAGCCTCTACCCATTACCCAATTCCAAAACTGCTTCCACATTTTTAGGTATTTATTACAGCAGCACCTCACTTTTCAGTATCAACTTCTATCTTAGTCCTTTCAGGCTGCTATAACAAAAATACCATAGACTTAAACAACAAACATTCCTTTTTCACAGGTCTGAAACCTGGCAAGTCTAAGATTAAAATGCCTGCAGATTCAGTGTCTGGTTAGGACCCGCATGTTTGTTCATAGATGACTGTCTTCTTGCTGGGTCCCCACATAGCAGAAGGGGTGAGAGAGCTCTCTGTGGTGTCTTTTATGAGGGCACTAATTCCATTCATGAGGGCTCTACCCTCATGACCTAATCACCTCCCAAATGTCCCACCTCCTATTAACGTGACACTGAAAGTTAAAATTTCAACATATGAACTTGGGGAGAGGAGATTCAGTCCATAGCAGAGGCATACAATGTCACATCATCCCACTATTAATTATTTGATTTTTAGGTTAAGATGATGACCTCCAGATATCTCTCTATCATTAAGATATTTTTCCTTTTGTAATTACTAGGTAAACTGTGGGGTGATTTAGCGGCACTGTGTGAATATGCTTTTTCCCAACAATCTTTTATCCAATGGTTTTCAAATACACCGATGATCTCTGCCTGACTGAATCAGCAATTATTACATTGTGTAATAAAATGATATTTCTAATTCTGTCATTCTTTGACACTACTATGAAGACTTTCTCTTTTTTCTGTTATTCTTTTAGATGATAGATAGATAGATATAGATATAGATACTAGATTGGACTCATGGATTTTTTTTAAAAATCGATGTGTTGTAAACAACTATAATCATTATTCTTTTTATACTTGAACTGTCCCAAAGTTCACCAGAGGGTTCCCCTTCAAGCTGCTTCCTATGGTCTTTTGATATGATCCCATTACTCTTTGAGTACTTTGTTGTTTTCTGGCACAACACGATGTACCAGGCTCACTTTGTACTTTCCCTGCCCCAGACCTGGATCAGCTATTTCTGTAAAGAGCTTTTGTTTTCTTTTAGTAGCAAATAGTATTTAGAAACCAAGATCTGAGTGCTAGATGTGCTCATTGATACTGGAGTACCATTGTTCCAGGCCTATGTTTTTTGAGTTGTTAGTTCATATTAATACAAGCAAAATTACTGTGACAAACATCTTTAAGAAAAGCATATTTTCTTCAATAATTTTTATATTCTCAATACCTGTATTTTTCTTTTTCTGAAGTTATACTTAACGATTACTGGTTATCAAATGAATCAATTCTCATCTAGAAAATGTATATAGAAACATGTAAAAAGAGCAAAAGTAAAAATTACCCCAAATCCCAGAAACAACCACTTTTGACTTGCTAGAATATTTCTTTCCAGTCTTTTGTCTATATATTTTTCTTGGTGAGCCTAAGAGCATATTATGCATAAAACTATACCTTTATTTTCAGCCTTGTAAGTAGTTTCAAAAATCATTGAATAAATTTCCACAGATGTATTTTTATATAACTATTGTATTAGTTTTCTATTGCTAAATAACAAATTACAAAAAAAATTAGTAGTTTAAAACACAAATTTATTATCTCACACTTTCCATGGGTCAGTATTCCTGCCATGAGTTAGCTAGGTTGTCTACTCAGGGTCTCCCCAGTTTGAAATCAAGGTGTCAGCCAGGGCTGTTATCTCATCTAAGGATCAGGGTCCTCTTTCGAGCTCATTCAGGTTTGTGGCAGAATTCAGCTCCTTGCAGTTGTTTTCTTGTTAGTTGTCTGTCAAGAGTTGCTCTTAGCTCTTATAGGCCACTCTCAGGTCCTAGCACATGGCCCTCTCACAACATAACAACTTTTTCAAAACACACAAGAGAGTATCTATCCAGTCTGCTACAATATAATCACGGGAGTGACTATCTCAACACCTTTGACATGTAACATAAATTAATCAAGGGAGCAATTATCCCATCATATTCATATGCTTACCCACTCTTTTGGGGAGGAAAGTATGCCAGGTGTGTACACCATGACTGGAAACTTGGAGGCCATCCTAGCTTTCTGCCAGCCATAGCTATATAATATTTCATTCTCTCATTGCACTATGAATTACTTAACAAATCTCCTATAGTATGTCATTTAGCTTGATTGCAAATTTTTTTAATTATAAGGAATACTGCACTCACCATCACTGAAAACAGCATATTCTTCATCAAAAGTTTTATAGTTTGGGCTTCCCTGGTGACGCAGTGGTTGAGAGTCCGCCTGCCGATGCAGGGAACACGGGTTCGTGCCCCCATCCGGGGAGATCCCACATGCCGCGGAGCGGCTAGGCCTGTGAGCCATGGCCACTGAGCCTGCGCGTCCAGAGCCTGTGCTCCGCAACGGGAGAGGCCACAACAGTGAGAGGCCCGCGAACTGCAAAAAAAAAAAAAAAAAAGTTCTATAGTTTATTTATCCAATTCTAATTCTGAAGAATTAGAGAATTTACATTAACATTTCATCTTTCCAATAAGGCTTTTAATAGGGTATTGCCCCTTTCCTATCACATGACCCTTGAACTTTTAAACATTGATTTATAAATAGCATGTACCAGCAACAGACATTGCAAAATTTTTACTCAACCCTTCTACTTCCAAGCCTTCTCTCACCTCACCCTCTCGCATACATTAAACATGGAGAAAGTTAAGCATGAGAGAATATTCGGGAGGACCTGAGGACAAAGTCCCACCTGTAAGAGTGGACTCTACTGATGTCCATATATTTTGCCCTCAGTTAAATGCAAAGACCTCTTCTACCTCTAGACTTCAATGTTTCTATGATATTCTTTTTTTTTAACATCTTCATTGGAGTATAATTGCTTTACAATGTTATGTTAGTTTCTGCTGTATAACAAAGTAAATCAGCTATACATACACATATATCCCCATATCCCCTCCCTCTTGATATTCTGATTTGGGATTCATACCTACTTCTCAAATAATTTGAAATGGGTTTTAAGATTAAACATAATGCAAAAAAAAAAGACCAAAACATGAAAGCAGAACAGAGGCCATTAAGGAAGTAGAGACATTCATACTTATCAGAAACCTAAGGAGACAAATATCAAGGTAATGCTTTTCAGAAACTTTGAGGCATTTGGAAGACATCTTCAATATCCCGCTAAACCAGTACTGGTGTCATTATCTTTTCTCTTCTACAGAAGAGGATTTTGAACCACTGGCCCCAGGACTACTCTGTCTATGCTACAATCCTTGCTAGCACAATGGATGGCCCTCCATGATCTGCCCCCTACCTGTTCTCCAGTCTCATGTCTTCCAGCATCCCCTTCTTGAACTAGGCTCCAGACGTACAGAAGCATTTGCACTTACCCAAATGTGCCGCGCTACTTCAAACCTTTGCTCCCGTTGTCCCCTTGCCTGAGATAGCCTCACCTCCACCCCTGATGTATCAGTCTAATGAACACCTAGCTATCTCTCATTTATGAAGCCTTCCCTGAATTTCTCTGGTATAACTGACCATTTCTTCATCTATGGTCCTACCGTGCATTGCAACACTTTAGAACACTTATATATTTCCTGCTGCAACACTATGAGTTCCTGAATGGAAAAGAACATGTCTTTTCATCTCTGTCTCCACAGTGCCTGGCACATAGTAAATGACTAATCAATTTTGAGGCTGAGTTGTAAAAGTAATTTCATAACTGTTTTTAACATCATTTAAATTATTATATAATCCCACAGTGACTACTTTAAAGGCAAGAACATTAATTTGGGGGACAGTAAATTCTGGCAAGTTGTTGAAAATCAGTCACATTAATTTCATATCACTTTTCATACCGTGCCCTCAAAGACACTACTAGGTATTAAATTAAGTGACACTTTGATTTTATTTTTAGGGCATATAAATCAAGATAGGCCAGGTTATGCTGCAATAGTAAACGATTTAAAGATCTCAGTACGTTAAAACAGCATGAGTTTCTTTCTTTCCCAAACAGTGCACTGCTGGTCTAGGTGACTGTTTAGGGTAGCTGTCTTCCATTTGATGGCTCAGCATTGCATTTCCATTATCAGTGGGTGCTTTCCTTTTTGACAATGCAGAGGAAAAGAGCACTGGGGAGTTGAGAACCAACAATTAAATGCTTCTACTTAGAAGTGACACATGTCACTTCAGCTCGTATTCCATTTACTAAAGCAAGTCATATGGCCACATCTAACTTCAAGAAAGGAGAAAAGTATAGTCCTACTCTGTGCCCAGAAAGAAAATCACCAGCAATACTAGTGAGCAGCATGAAAACCTACCATAGTGGGGCACTAGTGGACCCAATCAAAGCAAGGAACAATATTCCTTAGGCAATTTTTGAATTATGAGCCCAGTTCATAAATGCTAATTCAATTTCACTCCTCCAAATATCTCTGCATTTTCCTTCATCATCCTTTTATAGAGCACCCCTGGGTGCCAGACCCTATGCTAGGTGGTTTCCCATCTATTATCTCATTGGATTCTCACAACTACCCTAAGAAATAGGTCCTATCGTTACCTCCATTTGATAGTTATGGAGACTCAGGCTGAAAGAGATTAAGTGACTTCAACAAGGTAATAACTTAATAAGTAGTCAAACCCAGAATCAAGTCTGTAATACTATAAAGACTGTGCTGTGTCCACTGCACCTCATGTATCCTGCTGTCCAAAGCTGAGCTCTCCAACTCTGCTCAGTCCCCTACCCCTCGGCTCCTCCAGGAACTTACTCCATTAATGATTTACCACAATGATTTACCACTGTCACTCACTGATTTGCTTGAACTTCAGTCTCTCCTCAACTATCTCCTTCCTGTCAATCATTCAAAATCACTTAGTATCCCCCACCGGAAATTTGTTTTCTTCAACCAGAGATCTCCCCTTCCTTTCTGTGCCCTGTCTCCACTCAACCTCAGCATCCACCTGTGCTCTGTTTTCTCACATCTGAATCCTCTACAGTCTGTCCTCAGTCCCTACCACTGTGCTAGCTGAAGCATCCCAAGTGACCAAATCCAACATTTGGGCAGTTCCATGTGACCTTGTCCACTGCAGTGACTTAGAAGCAGTCAATATTCTTGGCCCACCCTCCTAGAAACCCCTTCCCTGCCTCATCCTCCAGGGCATACCACTCCCTTGAACAATGTCTCTGTTTCCACTGGCTCCTTTGCCTCCTTCTCTCTGTTTGTATGGACATTCTGTCAGGATCTATTTACATTTTTATTCTGTCTTTCTCTTCTCTTCTCTTCCCTTCTGTTATGGACTGAATTGTGCTCCCTCAAAATTCGTATGTTTGAAGCCCCAACCCCCAATGTGATGGTATCTGGAGGTGGGGCCTTTGGGAGTTAATAAGGGTTAGATGAGGTCATGAGGGTGAGGCCCTCATGCTGGGATTAGTATCCTTACAAGCTTCCTGCCTCTGTCTTTCTCTTTCTCTTCTTCTCCCTCTCCCTCTCCCTCTCCCTCTCCCTCTCCCTCTCCTTCTCCCATTACAAACTGACACAGCAAGAAGGCAGCCTTCTGGAAGCCAGGAAGAGAGCGAGAGTCCTCACCAGAGAACCAAATCTGCTAACATCTTGATCTTGGATTTCTATCCTCCAGAGCTTTAAGAACTACATTCCTGTTATTAAAGCTTCCCTGTCTATGGTATTTTGTTATGGCAGCCATAGCTGACTAATGCACCTTCATGTCCCTTTCCCTTGCCTCTCCTCTCCTATTTCTCTCTGTCTTTCTATCCCTGCTCATTATCCTCCTCAGTGACCACATCTACTCCTGGAGCTTCAACTATCACCATTATGTACAGAGTTATGCAATATGCTCACAGTACATTAAGCAAGTTACTCTACCTCTCTGAGACACAGTTCCCTCATTTATAAAATGAGAATAAATATAGTACTCTCCTTTACAGAACTGCTGGGAGGACTAAATGAGCTACTGAATGCAGAGCAGTTTGTACAGTTTGTAAGTGCTCAAAATAGGTGGAAGTTTTTTTGATGGCTGAGTAGATAGAGCTAGAGAAGAGGAAGCAGTTGAAGGTATAGTAGGAAGGCAGTTTTGAGGAAATGGTACAGACCTCAGACTCTGGCACCAGTTAAACCTCAGTTCAATTCCAGTTCCATCACTTACCGACCTTGAAACCATGGGCAAATTTCTTAGCTTTTTGAGTCTCAGTTTCCTCATCTGTAAAATCAAAATAATTAAGTATGGATTCCTCAGGTGGGCATTTAAGTGTCCCCCCTCATAATCTGGACTCACTGTACTTTTCTAGTTTCCTGACCACTATTTTCCTCTATATGTTTTAGCCGAACCAGACTACTCAGCATTCCCTATGAAGAACTGAATTATTAAATTGAATTCTTAAAGGGTGGCATGGTGTAGTAAAATCAAACAGACCTAGATTTTAATGCCAGTTCTGCTACTTAGTAGTTGTGAAACCATGGGCAAATTATTTACCCCCTCTTAGACTCAGTTTCCTTACATGTAGAAAGAAGATAATAATGATAATAAAACCCATCTCATCACCACAACCTAAGTAGCAGAACCTACAAAGCCCTTTATGATCTGACCTGGCTGAATTCTCCAGCTTCATCATTCATCTTTCCATGTTTATATTTAACTTTCAACCTAACTGAACTCTTTGTTTCCCCAAAAGTCACGCCCTACCTCCCCTTTCTCTCCTCTGCATATTCATACAAACTACTCCTTCTGCCTGGAATATTCTCTCCTCACTGCCCATCCCCCTTTTTTGCCTAAGTCCTACCTATGCTTCAGTTCTCAACCTAAATGTCGCTTTTTCCAGGATACCTTCTCTGCCTTACCCCAGCTCCATGAGAAAAGGGACCATATCTGTCTTGTTCCCACAAATGTTCAGCTTCTAGAAGAGAATCTGAAACATGGTAGGACATGTCTGAAGTTGGGTTTAAGATATGCAGGGTACAGAGCGAATATCATCCAAGTTTAACAAGAGTCACATACAGAGGTATTCGATACAATTTATTTGGAGTATAGGAGCATAAGGACATAGTGAACAGGAAAATTGTGGAAAGCTTGGGATGCTAAGGCAAGGCGTTTTTTACTTAACCCGGTAAACAGAGGTAGTTGTGGAGAGTTTTTGCACTAAGGAGTGACATAACATGTAAGGTATGTACAGCTGTGCATATGTATTTGAAACATAGGAACCAATAGGATGATTAGAAAGCACCCATGGTTTTACCTTTTGGAAAGCAAAAGAGGGGTTGCTTAACCAACTGTATTAGTCAGGATTTCCCCAGAGAAACAGAATCAAAAGGGTGTGTGGAGGGGGCGTGGAGAGAGAGATTATAAGGAATTGGCTTAGGTGATTGTGGAGGCTTGGTAAATCCAAAATCTGCAGGGTAAACCAGCAGGCTGGAGATCCAGGAAAGAGTTCATGTTGTAGCTCTAACACAAAGGCAGCCTGAAGGCAGAATTCCTTCTTTTCAGGAGAGCCCAATCCTTGTTTTCTTAAGGCCTTCAACTGATCAGATGAGGCCCACCTCAATTTAAATGCTTATCTCATCCAAAAACAACTTCACAGAAACATCCAGAATGCTTTACCAAGTATCTGGACATTGTGGCCCAACCAAGTTGATACAGAAACTTAACCATCATACCCGCATAGAACCAATGTGTATACTGAGAACTCATTATAGGGACTAACTAATCTGTTCATGTTCAGAAAACCATGCAGCCTACTAGAAATCTAATGTTCTCCTGGCAGATTCTAATTTATATTTTTAAAGCAGAAATTCTATCCATAATTTCCCTATAAAAGCCCTTTTGCTAATCTTTTGCTTGATATATTAATCAACCCTGCAATAAGAGAGTCTCTGCCAATCCCTGCCATTTCAGAAGCAATTTTCCTTTCTATATGTCAGAATCTTTTTGAGTTTTTTTGTATTAATTGCCTTGAGTGTGTGTGTGTGGTGGGACTGTGGAGAGTGGCAGGATCAGAGAGCAGGGAGGCAAATGTGCTTGTGGAATGATATACATGAGTCTACAATTGTATTTGTAAATATAATTATTCTATATATTAAGACTTGGTGATGAGCGCATTATATTTGCTATAATATTCTTTTTTACCTTTGGAATGTTTTGAATTTTTCATACTTTTTTGAAATCTGAGGCTTAGTAAATTTAGGTCATATTTCCAAAGTCACACAGAATTCAAACCCAAGACTGGGCGATGCCAAAGTCCTTGCTGTTATCATTCTGCCTCACAGTACTCAATTATTAATGCCCTGTGTAGATACCACTTTTCATTATTGATTGTTTTAGTCATGAATAGATAAACCCTCTTTCTTCTCCTTGACCTCAATGCAGTCTTCACAGCACACTATTAACCATCTAAGTTTCCACAGCACTACAAACACAGCCCTGGGAAAACACCATCAAGAGTATTAAAAGTTAGCAGAATTATTTATAACAGCCAAGATATGGAAGCAACCTAAGTGTCCATCAACAGATGAATGGATAAAGAAGAAGTGGTATATATATACAATGGAATACTTCTCGGCCATAAAAAAGAATGAAATTTTGGCATTTGCAGCAACATGGATGGACTTGGAGGATATTATGTTTAGTGAAGTAAGTCAGAGAAAGACAAATATTGTATGCCATCACTTATATGTGGATCTAAAGAATAAAACAAACTGGTGAGTATAATAAAAAAAGAAACAGACTCACAGATATAGAGAACAAACTAATGATTACCAGTGGGAAGAGGGAAGCAGGAAGGGGCAAGATAGGGGTAGGGGATTAAGAGGCACAGACTACTATGTGTAAAGTAAGTAAGCTACAAGGATATATTGTTCAGCATAGGGAACATAGCCAATATTTTATAATAACTTGAAATGGAGTATAATCTATAAAAATTTTGAATCGCTATGTTATACAGTGAAATTAATGTAATATTGCAAATCAACTATGCCTCAATAAAAAAAATTTATTTTTTTAAAATTTTTATTGGAGTATAGTTGCTTTACAATGCTGTGTTAGTTTCTACTGTATAGCAAAGTGAATCAGCTATACGTATACATACATTCCTTCCTTTTTGGATTTCTTTCCCATTTAGTTACCACAGAGCATTGAGTACAGTTCCCTGTGCTATACAGCAGGTTCTCATTAGTTACCTATGTTATACATAGTATCAATAGTGTATATATGTCAATCCCAATCTCCCAAATCATCCCACCTCCCCTTCCCCCTTGGTATCCATATGTTCATTCTCTATGTTCATGCCTCTATTTCTGCTCTGTAAATATCGTCTATACCAATTTTTTCAGATTCCACATATATATGCATTAATATATATTTGTTTTCCTCTTTCTGACTTACTTCACTCTACATGACACACTCAAGGTCCCTCCATGTCTCTATAAATGACCCAATTTTGTTCCTTTTTATGGTTGAGTAATATTCCATTGTATATATGTACCACATCTTCTTTATCCATTCCTCTGTTGATGGACATTTAGGTTGCTTCCATGCCATGGCTATTGTAAATAGTGCTGCAATGAACATTGTGGTACATGACTTCTTTTTTCTTATTAGTCATCAATTTTATACATATCAATGTATACATGTCAATCCCAAACACCCAATTCATCACAACACCATCCCCATCCCCCACAGCTTTCCCTGCTTGGTGTCCATATGTTTGTTCTCTGCATCTGTGTCTCAACTTCTGCCCCACAAAACGGTTCATCAGTACCATTTTTCTAGGTTCCACATACATGCATTAATATACGATACTTGTTTTTCTCTTTCTGACTTACTTCACTCTGTATGACAGTCTCTAGATCCATCCACATCTCAACAAATGACCCAATTTCGTTCCTTTTTATGGTTGAGTAATATTCCATTGTATATATGTACCACATCTTCTTCATCCATTTGTCTCTCGATGGGCATTTAGGTTGCTTCCATGACCTGGCTATTGTAAATAGTGCTGCAGTGAACATTGGGGTGCATGTGTCTTTTGGAATTATGGTTTTCTCTGGGTATATGCCCAGTAGTGGGATTGCTGGATCATATGGTAGTTCTATTTTTAGTTTTTTAAGGAAACTCCATACTGTTCTCCATAGTGGCTATATCAATTTACATTCCCACCAACAGTACAAGAGGGTTCCCTTTTCTCCACACCCTCTCCAGCATTTGTTGTTTGTAGATTTTCTAATGATGTCCATTCTAACTGGTGTGAGGTGATACCTCATTGTAGTTTTTGTTGTTGTTGTTGTTGTTGTTTTGCAGTACGTGGGCCTCTCACTGCTGTGGCATCTCCCATTGTGGAGCACAGGCTCCAGAGGCGCAGGCCCAGCAGCTATGGCTCACGGGCCCAGCCACTCTGCAGCATGTGGGATCCTCCTGGACCGGGGCACGAACCCGTCCCCTGCATCGGCAGGTGGACTCTCAACCACTGGGCCACCAGGGAAGCCCCCTCATTGTAGCTTTGATTTGCATTTCTCTAATAATCAGTGATGCCGAGCAGCTTTCCATGTGCTTCTTGGCCATCTGTATGTCTTCTTTGGAGAAATGTCTATTTAGGTCTTCTGCCCATTTTTGGATTGGGTTGTTTGTTTCTTTAATATTGAGCTGCATGAGCTGTTTATATATTTTGGAGACTAATCCTTTGTCCGTTGATTCATTTGCAAATATTTTCTCCCATTCTGAGGGTTGTCTTTTGGTCTTGTTTATGGTTTCCTTTGCTGTGCAAAAGCTTTGAAGTTTCTTTTGGTTTCCATTTGCATGGAATATCTTTTTCCATCCCCTCACTTTCAGTCTGTATATGTCCCTAGGTCTGAAGTGGGTCTCTTGTAGAGAGCATGTATATGGGTCTTGTTTTAGTATCCATTCAGCGAGCCTGTGTCATTTGGTTGGAGCATTTAATCCATTCATGTTTAAGGTAATTATCGATATGTATGTTCCTATGATCATTTTCTTAATGGTTTTGGGTTTGTTTTTGTAGGTCCTTTTCTTCTCTTGTGTTTCCCACTTAGAGAAATTCCTTTAGCATTTGTTGTAGAGCTGGTTTGGTGGTGCTGAATTCTCTTAGCTTTTGCTTGTCTGTAAAGCTTTTGATTTCTCCATTGAATCTGAATGAGATCCTTGCCGGGTAGAGTAATCTAGGTTGCAGGTTCTTCCCTTTCATCACTTTAAGTATATCATGCCACTCTCTTCTGGCTTGTAGAGTTTCTGCTGAGAAATCAGCTGTTAACCTTATGGGAGTTCCCTTGTGTATTATTTGTTGTTTTTCCCTTGCTGCTTTCAGTAATTTTTCTTTGTCTTTAATTTTTGCCGATTTGATTACTACGTGTCTCTGCGTGTTTCTCCTTCGGTTTATCCTGTATGGGACTCACTGTGCTTCCTGGACTTGGGTGGCTATTTCTTTTCCCATGTTAGGGAAGTTTTTGACTATAAGCTCTTCAAATATTTTCTCGGGTCCTTTCTCTCTTCTCCTTCTGGGACCCCTATAATGCGAATGTTGTTGCATTTAATGTTGTCCCAGAGGTCTCTTAGGCTGTCTTCATTTCTTTTCATTCTTTTTTCTTTATTCTGTTCTGTGGCAGTGAATTCCACCATTCTGTTTTCCAGGTCACTTATCCGTTCTTCTGCCTCAGTTATTCTGCTATTGATTCCTTCTAGTGTAGTTTTCATTCCAGTTATTGTATTTTTCATCTCTGCTTGTTTGTTCTTTAGTTCTTCTAGGTGTTTGTTAAACAAACATTTCTTGCATCTTCTCGATCTTTGCCTCCATTCTTTTTCCGAGGTCCTGGATCATCTTCACTATCGTTATTCTGAATTCTTTTTCTGGAAGGTTGCCTATCTCCACTTCATTTAGTTGTTTTTCTGGGGTTTCATCTTGTTCCTTCATCTGGTACATAGCCCTCTGCCTTTTCATCTTGTCTGTCTTTCTGTGAATGTGGTTTTTGCTCCACAGGCTGCAGGATTGTAGTTCTTCTTGCTTTTGCTGTCTGCCCTCTGGTGGATGAGGCTATCAATGTCCTGATATTCAGCTAAAGCAATTCCTAGAGGGAAATTTGTAGATGTACATGCCTGGTTACCCTTCTTCATCACCCAAACCTGCCCCAGGGTGCAGCGTGGAAGCAGCTGGAGGGAGAAGCGCCCAGGCTTTTACATGACTCTTTTGGAATTATGGCTTTCTCAGGGTATATGCCTAGGAGTAGGATTGCTGGGTCACATGGTAGTTCTATTTTTAGTTTTTTAAAGAACCTCCATATTGTTCTCCATAGTGGCTGTATCAATTTACATTCCTACCAACAGTGCAAGAGGGTTCCCTTTTCTCCACACCCTCTCCAGCATTTATTGTTTGTAGATTTCGTGATGATGGCCATTCTGACGGTGTGAGGTGATAGCTCATTGTAGTTTTGATTTGCATTTCTCTAATAATTAGTGAAATTGAGCAACTTTTCATGGGTTTGTTGGTCACCTGTATGTCTTCTTTGGAGAAATGTCTATTTAGGTCTTCTGCCCATTTTTTGATTGGGTTGTTGTTTTTTTGATATTGAGCTGCATGCATTGTTTATATATTTTGGAGATTAATCCTTTATCAGTTGCTTCACTTGCAAATATTTTCTCCCATTCTGATGGCTGTCTTTTCATCTGGTTTATGGTTTCCTTTACTGTGCAAAGGCTTTTAAGTTTCATTAGGTCCCATTTGTTTATTTTTGTTTTTATTCTCATTACCCTAGGAGGTGTGTGAAAAAAGATCTTGCTGCGATTTATGTCATAGAGTGTTCTGCCTATGTTTTCCTCTAAGAGTTTTATAATGTCTGGCCTTACATTTAGGACTTTAATCCATTTTGAGTTTATTTTTGTGTATGGTGTTAGGGAGTGTTCTAATTTCATTTCTTTACATGTTGCTGTCCAGTTTTCCCCGCACCACTTATTGAAGAGGCTGTCTTTGCTCCATTGTATATTCTGGCCTCCTTTGCCATAGATTAGTTGACCATGGGTGCATGGGTTTATCTCTGGGCTTTCTATTCTGTTCCATTGATCTATGTTTCTGTTTTTGTGCCAGTACCGTACTGTCTTGATTACTGTAGCCCTGTAGTACAGTCTGAAGTCAGGGAGCCTGATTCCTCCAGCTCCATTTTTCTTTCTCAAGATTGCTTTGGTTATTCGGGGTCTTTTGTGTTTCCATACAAATTGTGAAATTTTTTGTTCTAGCTCTGTGAAAAATGCCATTGGTAGTTTGATAGGGATCGCATTGAATCTGTAGATTGCTTTGGGTAGTATAATCATTTTCACAATGTTGATTCTTCCAGTCCAAGAACATGGTCTATCTCTCCATTTGTTTGTGTCATCTTTGATTTCTTTCAAGAGTGTCTTATAGTTTTATTCATAGAGGTCTTTTGCCTCCTTAGGTAGGTTTATTCCTAGGTATTGTATTCTTTTTGTTGCAATGGTAAATGGGAGTATTTCCTTAATTTTTCTTTCTGATCTTTCATTGTTAGTGTATAGGAATTTTAAAATAATTTATTTAAAAAGGGGATTAAAAGTGAAGATGCCTGTTTATGAAAATTTCCAAGCATCTGTCATGAGGTATGGTTTGCGTATTTCCTAGTGTAGATTACCACTACATGTATGTTGACAATTCTTAGTAATTGCACCAGTGCCAGGATGGGGAAGAGGGTACTTATTGGTATGAATTTCTTAACTTTGATGCTTATCAGAAACATCATCTCTTGATTCTTTCACTGTCCTGTGAGGTTGCAGTGACAGCTGTATTACCAAGGTAATAATATATAGAAACTTATGTTAGCATGGCCCAGATACATTGGCTCGAAAGCAAGATGAGAGAACAAAGGTATATCTGGAGAGTGCCGCACAAGTAGGGAAGCTGTAATAATCCTTCAAAACTATAACTATGCATAGAGGAGTAGTGTTGGCCAGCACATTCACCCCCTGTAAACACCAACCAAAACACATTCTTCAGAAATCCTCCAAGTCTCAGAATAAGCACAAGCAACAAAACAACAACAAAATGATTTTAGAGATTCAATAGAAGGCTTGGGAAACAATCATAACACTGATACCATGGACATTTTTCTGGGCTCCCAAGTATAGACACAGTGTAATCTAAAGTAGAAAAGTCTTGTGTGCTAGATACTTGCTCTTTTGACAAAGTTCTCTGTCTGGCTTTAATAATATTTACCCTTAGGAGATTACAAGAGTATCCAAGGTGGGTATATTAGCTTCCTAGGGCTGCCATAGCTAACTACCACAAACTGGGTGGCTCAAAACAATAGAAATTTATTGTCTCATAGTTCTGAGGACTAAAAGCCCAAAATCAAGGTGTCAGCAGAGCCATGCTTTCTCTGATGGCTCTAGAGGAGAATCCTTCCTTGCCTCTGCCTAGCTTCTGGCATTTGCTGGCAATTCTTGTCATTCCTTGGCTTGTAGATGCTTCATTCCAGTCACATAGCCATCATCTCCTTGTGCGTTTTGCACCATCTTTCCTCTGTGCGTGTCTGTCTTGGTGCCCAATTTTCCCTTTTTATAAGAACACCAGTCATACTGGATGAGAGTCCACCCTAATGACCCCATTTTTAACTTGAACATTTTTAACTTTTAACCTCTGCAAATACCCTATTTCCAAATAAGGTTACATTCTGAAGTACTGAGGGTTAGGACACAATTCAACCCATAACTATTTTGGGAGCCAGAAACGATAGAAAAAATCAAAATGGGAGCCTTTGGGATAAATCAAAAGAGTAGAATTGTCTGTAACTTATGGCTTAATAGATTAAAAAAAAATCTAAAACAGCAGTGTGATGTAGAGGGATAAGCACTTGACTAGTGCCAGGGACTTAGCCTCTAGCTTAAGCTCTGTCATGAATTCCCTGCCTGGTCCTGAACAAATAAGTTGACATCTCTGAGTGTCAATTCCCTTTAAGTGAGTGGCTTGGACTTATGGTCTCTAAATGTCTTCCAAACTCTGATATGCCATGATTTATTCATTTACAGAATAGTAAACAAAAATCAAATTCAGTAAGATACATGGTGGTTGGCACAGAAATATAGCACTTAGTTTAGCACCCTCTTCAGTCTTGAATGCCAACAGCAGGGTTATGCAAGGTAAAAAGAGGCAAGGATGAGAAAAGAAAGAGGTAGAGTGTGAAGAATGATTTCCGAAGATAACCTTCGTATCAACCATCACCAAGCCTTGGAACAGCCCACACAGAGGGTGATACAGAATATAATGTAAGGGTTCCCAGAAGGGGGCCTGTACCACACAGTGATGAAGACACAGAGCCTTCTAAGGAGTAAGGGGAAATGTGGTCTATTGCACTGACTAGGTCAGGTACAGTGGAAACATTTGACCATTTGCACATTAGTGCAAGATGGCGTGATTATGAAGAATCCTTAAATCTTTGGTTTGGGATCCAATGACATTTCTTCCTCCTCTCCATTCTGGATCCAATTTTCCAAAAAAGCTACCGGGAAGGGAGCAGTTAATTGTTTTGCAACTCCCTAGGCTCTGTTCTAAGCTATTTATACACATTATCTCATTTTTTAAAAACCCTGTGTGGTAGGTATTAAAACAATGACCAGCATTTATTGCGTGCTCATTCTGAGCCTGGCACTTTCATATGTATAATTTATTCCTGCAAATAATACTGCAAAGTACAGAATGCTGTAAGCACAACAATTCTCATCTTATAGACAAAGGACCATGGGACTTCCCTGGCGGTCCAGTGGTTAAGACTCCACGCTTCCACTGCAGGGGGCACAGATTCAATCCCTGGTCAGGGAACTAAGATCCTGCATGCTGCGTGGCATGGCCAAAAAAAAAAAAAGACTTTAGGCTCAGAGAAGTGAGATAATTTGCTCAGGTTCACACAGTTAGTAGATGGCAGAGCTGGACTATGTAACTTCTAAGCCTAGGCTCCTTATAACTGCACCATGTTAATTCCCCATTTACAGATGAGGAGAAACAGGGTAGGGGGAGAGAGAGAGAGAGAGAAAGAACACCATGGGCCCGATTCTGTTAATAGAGAGATGAGACAATGAGAAGGACAAAATGAAGGAAAAAGATGCTATGTACTAATGGAGGAAAATAAACCCATCTTCTACTGAAGTGATTCACAGATCATTTTTATCAATTCCATTCTAAGTGACCGTGAGGCTTAGAGGGATTGTTGGAGGAAGGAGTGAGCCCAAGAAGGAGAACTAGCCATGAAAGGCTGCCAATTAATAACAGATGCACCACTTGAGATTGTGTGTGTGTGTGTGTGTGTGTGTGTGTGATGGGAAAATCAAGACGAAATCAGCGGCAGATGCTGAAGTCATGCTCTCCCTTTGTGGGAAGGGAAGTTGAGACAGGACTTCCAGCTATAACGCAAAAGCAAAAACATCCCAAGGAGACTGTTACTGTGAGCACTTACTACCCCATGGAAATGACCTTCGAGCAGGATGCATAATCACCATATTGCATCCAATTACAAGTTGAAGATGAAACATGATTGCTGGTGTCATGTTTGTATCTAATCAGAAGTTGGGAGACAATTATGGTAATGATGTGGGGTGCAGGAGGGAGCTCGTATCAGGAGGAGAGGGCAAACCTCGCTTAAGGACTCATGTCTACTCTGCAGGAGACAAGAGTGTTGAACTGGGACTCTAAAGCCATGCCAACTAAAGAATACAAAAGGATCTCAGACTGCAGCATGGAATGGCCAGGGGTGTCACTGGGGTAGGGAGAGAACAGAACCCACTTGCCTATGGTTTTCAAAGTCTGACTTTTGCACACTGGCATCTCAATCACCTGTGGTGCTTCTGATTCTTGAGCCCCATTCCAATCCTCCTGAACCTGAACCTCTAAGGAGGCCCAAAAGACTTAATTTGCACAGGATATGCAGGTTCCAATTTTTCTGATGTGTCCACTAAAAAAAATGATGGATCAAAGAGAAGTAAGATGTTGCATAGCTCAGCTAATACAAAGTATGGGCCCCTAGGTCCCATCACTTGATATATTTTAAAACTATATGTATTTTTACCAGTAGTAATAGTGATGCTATAAGTTATGGGTGACAAAACACAGAAGTTCTTTGCAGTCTTCTCTTGAGTTTGGAGGACACTAGCAAGGGCAGATTATTGTATCCTTCTCACTTAACTTAGTTTAAAATCTTAATTATGAAGCCGTCAGATGCAAAGAAAACAGACACGTGAATATATATTACCTACCCCTCTGTCCTCACATTTTTTGTCCTTTTCAAAACATCTTTAATCAGATCAAATAAAATGAATCAACCCCCAGAGTACACACACATCTGATTCATTACATATTTGCTTTAAATGGTTGTTATTGTTATTATTAAACTATGATTTACTTAGTGCCTACTGTGTGTTAGGCACTGTGCCAACCACTCCAAATGCATGACTTCACTGAACACTCTCAGCAATTCTCAGAGGTAAGTCCCATTATTATCTCCATCTTACACAGGAGAAACTGAGGAATTAAATAACTCAGCCAAGGTCACACAGCCAGTCAGTGGGGAAGCCAGGATAGCAATAAGCTCCTGTGCGCCTTGCCCTTCAAGAAAGAAGAAAAACAACAACAGAAATTCCACAAGCCCTTTAGGTTTGCTTTAGAAGGCATTTGGTGATTTTTGGCAGCAGAACAGCCTCCCTAATTAAGTTTGTTTAGGTTGGCATTAAAATTAGCCTGCTGGTGCTGAACTCTTCTCTGCTGAGGCCACTAAGGAAGAAGGCCTGACCTTGTTTTAGAAGAATCAATAAATAATCCAAACTTGACAGTATTTCAAAGAGTAAAAAGTGATATGAGGTCAGAGTAAAGCAGGGAGTCTGAGCAGTCCGTGGAGTGGTTTAGTGTTCACATCTTGAATAGAAGCACTTGCTTTCATATTGAAATCTCCTACTTCTTCTAGCCAATTTATCACTTTCATCTTCGTGCTCCCCACAGATTTACTCTTTATAGTAATATCCATGTCATCTAATGACAAGATGCAATAACTAATGTGAGCTTGCACCTGACCCCTAATATTCCCCCACTGAAACTCTATTAGATTCCACGTTGACAGCTCCTTCTGACTCCAATCTACCAGCTTCTCACTGAGCCAAAGAGTACAAGGTCCCTCAAGAGCAAAGCAATTTATTTAAATAACACAGTTAAGTAGATGGGAAAGTGTGTTGCATTCAGAAAGTCAACATTCTCCTGTGGAAAGCAAAAGGCCCAGCGTGGCCACTCCTGATGCAGCAATATAACCGGCACACATCCCTCTGCCCCCCACTTCAGTCTTTTTGTTGGGTTATTTCCCAGTTCACCTCAATGGAACCAGCTAAATTGGTTTCTGAAAGATATATTTGCAAGAGAGTTGTAGCCTTTCTATGGGGAAAACCCAGACTTTGGCTTACTGAGCTCAACACCCAGGGACCTCACTTAGGAATCCCCAGGAAGGACAGACACTGAGAACAGATATGCCTGTGTCCAGATGGTGCAACAGAACAAAAAGCTTGAGCTTCCCACTGTATTAAAGAACTGACTGGACTCCTTCCTCTTCAGAAAGATTAAAGGGATCTTGCTTACCATGGGACTTCCCCTTAAAGAAAGAGAATACACTGTTTCTAAGGTCATGTTTACATCTTCCCCTTGCAGTGGTTGGGAGCTCCTTGACTGTAAGACTGTAATAATGTGTGAACATGGAAATGCAAAGACTACTCAAGCAGACCTTAAACTTCCATCGATTGCTTCCAAGTGATAGCAGTTTAACTGGTTGTGTAATGAGGCTGCCTGGGCACCCAGCATAGCCTGCTCTCAGGGGAAAGCCATTTATACTGTCGTTGAAGCCCACCAGAAATGGTGTCAGCTCACTGCAAGAAGGCCTGAGCCGACTGCAGCTGTCAGGTTGTCTCTGACTGAAGCTGAAGAGAATCAATCAGGCCATAAATCTTTGGGAAGAAGCCTAGGTGATGGGCAGGCTTTGAGAAATGTGTTCTGAGGATTCTGCCAAGAGAGTAAGGCTCTATATGCAGGCCTGAACAAACTTCTGTTACTCTCTCCTTTTCTTGCAGCTCATTCTCTTCCTCAAAACATTTCCTTTAAATCACTCTTCCTTTCACCCCATGTCTGAAAAAGAAAATGCTCCTTTCCAAGGAAAACTCTTCCACTAATTCCCATCTCAGCCCTCCTCCTCTGTGAATTCTTTGTATGAATTAGCCAGTTTCTCCCACATTTCCAGATTTTCCCTCTCCACAGGCCCCTTCCTCTCTGCCTTCAAAGATGCTCGACCCACAAAGACTTGAAAGATTGTTTTAGCCCACAGAGACCATGTCTTTGTATTCCTGCAGTATTTCAGCACAATGTATCTTCAGAATACACTTTCAGTCAAATAAATTGACACCATGCAATTAATAATGCTTCCCACTCACAATTCCAATAATTTCCCTGAGACATTAATCCTACTGAATCCTTGATCTCCCCAAGTTCAGCAAGATAAATGTGCTCCTATTCACCCTTCTACAGGGTAAGAATAGTGAAGCTTTAGAAACGCCATATGCTAGCAATACTAAACAGGACATATGTGAGCCATACCTTAAAAGGGCATGCTATTTCAAAAAAAAGAACCAACACAAAAGTTGCAGAGATTATCAGATGCCAGAGCCAGGAATGCCATATGCCAAACACTAAAGCCAAAGGTGTGAGTGCAGCATCGTGTAGGGGATGAGAAAAGCATGTAGGTCTTCTGAAAATATGTCTAGAATCCCCTGTATAGAAGCCCAGCACTAGCATTGTCCTCAAAAAGATATTGAGGCACTAGAAGAATCCTTAGACCTGAGGCCCTTGTGTTTGGGGCAGCAGTAGTCTACCTGAAAATAAAAAGCTGCCAGAAAGTAGATGTTTAGCAGGAGATGAAAAGGCTGAAACATCAGAAACACCTTTGTTTCATGGAAATAACACTAATTTAGTGAAAAGGGGAAGCGGCTTTTCAGAAGAAAAAAATAGCTCCACCAAAATATAGGTAACAAACAGCTCCTTTTCCCTAGAGTTGAAAGCGAGTGAAATGAGTAGCCAGGGTACCTCAAGGGCTAAGGCACATGTTTGGGGTTTGTTATTGTTATTATTTTAAGGTGATAGCTGCCCTTGTGCTTCTCATTTCTGGAATAAGAAAAATGTTTCTGGGAAACATCATGGAGTGATAGAAAGATCACAGGCTTTGGGGCAGATCAATCTCAGTTCACATTCTAGCCTTGTGCTTACTGACTGTACCTTGGACAAGCTATTTAAGCCCTGTGAGTCTCAGTTTTCTCAACTATAAAACGGGGGTAATCATACCTATTTATCAGGGTGGTTGGAAGGAGAATGATAATAACAACAGCATTTACTAGGTGGCAGGCATTCTAAGGTTACTTCACATGTATTATTATCTCACATGTGTTATCACACAACCCTCTGAACTAAGTTCTATTAGCTCCCCCATTTTACAGATGAGGAAAGTGAGGCTCTGAATGGTTAAGTGATTTATCCAAGATCATAAAGCTAATGAATGACACAGCTAGAACTGAAACCCAAGTCTGGATGTGCTCTTATTCACTACAACAGTCAGTCTTGCTAGAGACCATCTTCAGAAGTTGTCACACCTATCCCCAGGGCTGGGAATTGGGGCAGTTCTCAGCCTATCCCTTCCTTCCAGATCATTATTCCTCTGCCATATCTCAAGAATACTATCCTACTCCCAGCTGTCTTGTTGTATCTAGCAAGAATTTTGGTTAGTAGACCCTGAACTTTGCTTTTTCAAGGCCACTGGTTGTGTCGTATTCTAGTAACAGAGTAGTAGTAGTAGTAGGAGGAGGAGGAGGAGGAGGAGGAGTGACAATAACAGTAATAATAGCTCACTTTTATTGACAGCTTGCTATGTGCCAGGCATTGCACTCAGCACGTCATATGCATGAGCTTATTTAATATTCACAACAACCCTGTGCTGTAGGTACGATTATTAATTAAGATAATGTATGTTAAATCCCTGGCACACAGAAAGCTCAATAACTGCTAGTTCTTATTATGAATATTATTTCTCAATAGGTCTGCAGAATACAAAGCCCTCACAGAAGGGATGGGCAGTGCTTTTTCTATTAAGAGCAACTGTCCCAGCGAAGGAAACCATAAATAAGACCAAAAGACAACCCTCAGAATGGGAGAAAATATTTGCAAATGAAGCAACTGACAAAGGATTAATCTCCAAAATTTACAAGAAGCTCATGTAGCTCAATATGAAAACAACAAACAACCCAATCCAAAAGTGGGCAGAAGACCTAAATAGACATTTCTCCAAAGAAGATATACAGAGTGCCAACAAACACATGAAATAATGCTCAACATCATTAATCATTAGAGAAATGCAAATCAAAACTACAATGAGATATCATCTCACACCGGTCAGAATGGCCATCATCAAAAAATCTACAAACAATAAATGCTGGAGAGGGTGTGGAGAAAAGGGAACCCTCTTGCACTGTTGGTGGGAATGTAAATTGATACAGCCACTATGGAGAACAGTATGGAGGTTTCTTAAAAAACTAAAAATAGAACTACCATACGACCCAGCAATCCCACTACTGGGCATATACCCTGAGAAAACCATAATTCAAAAAGAGTCATGTACCAAAATGTTCATTGCAGCTCTATTTACAATAGCCAGGACATGGAAGCAACCTAAGTGTCCATCGACAGATGAATGGATAAAGAAGATGTGGCACATATATACAATGGAATATTACTCAGCCATAAAAAGAAATGAAATTGAGTTATTTGTGGTGAGGTGGATGGACCTAGAGTCTGTCATACAGAGCGAAGTAAGTCAGAAAGAGAAAAACAAATACCATATGCTAACACATATATATGGAATCTAAGAAAAAAAAAGGTCATGAATAACCTAGAGGCAAGATGGGAATAAAGACACAGACCTACTAGAGAATGGACTTGAGGATATGGGGAGGGGGAAGAGTAAGCTGGGACAAAGTGAGAGAGTGGCATGGACCTATATACACTACCAAGCATAAAGTAGATAGCTAGTGGGAAGCAGCCACATAGCACAGGGAGATCAGCTCGGTGCTTTGTGACTGCCTAGAGGGGTGGGATAGGCAGGGTGGGAGGGAGGGAGACGCAGGAGGGAAGAGATATGGGAACATGTGTATATGTATAACTGATTCACTTTGTTATAAAGCAGAAACTAACACACCATTGTAAAGCAATTATACTCCAATAAAGATGTTAAAAAAAAAAAGAGCAACTGTCCCAAAGGGGGCAGAAAAAAAAAACTTGAAAAAATTTAACTAGGTGAGGTTTTATGAGAAAAAAAAATAAAAGAAATCCCACTCACTTGCTTTTACAATAAAAGGTAAAACTCTGTTCAATAAATAAATGTGAATAAAGATAACTTTGCTTCCATTTTATGTCTAAATAAATGAGAGAAGAACTAAGGGAAAGAAAAGACTCAAGGAAATGGGAACTTTCAAAGAAGAGGGCTCTAAAGGGGCATATAGAGACAACTTGGATTAGATGTGAGGCAGAGCAGAGAAGCAGCTCCCAGTCTTTTGGGGGTTCTGGATCTGGACAACTCTGAGAAGCTTACACAAACTATAGATCCTTCCCTTTAGTGAAATTTCAGTGAGCTCATAGCCTCTCTGAAGCCCATCCTTTTCACTCCTACCTCATGAAAAAGAGGGAAAGAGAACAAAATCAAGCCAGAGAGAGGAGAGAAACCCAAGAAGAAAGAGAAAAAAATCAAAAGAACAGCCAGTCTGCTCTGCTTGACCATTTATCAGCCACTGTTTTCAGAAGCCTTTACCACTATGCCCTTTCCAGCTTTGCCACCTTAATGTCACCTCCAGTTAGCACTCAGCAAGTTTGACATACCCAAGATCAGCAACCCCCCTTCACTAACTTCCTCTCAAATTTAATCTCGCTTAACCCGAAGGAGGTACAGACTCCATCCCTTCTCCCATTGCTCTCATCCACACAACTCCTCCTCCTGAAAACTAGGTCTCTGTGCAAAGCACCTATCCCTCTCAAAGGCTGTCTCAGGGCCTTGGGGCCGGTCTTTTAACACCCAGAGATCTCTTTTGAATTCATGCAACATTCATGTTAAACTCGACTTGAAGAAATTGTATATGTGTGTGGGTCAGTGTAGGAGGAGAAAGGTAAGAACTCAAAAAATTGCTTCAAGTTGTACTAAATTAAGCCCAGGGTCACACCCAAATGATAGGTCAAAGGTTTCTTATATTTGCACTATGGTATCAAAATAGTTTCTCTTTGCTCTTGATTCTACTCTATGACAGTGGAAATAGGATTATTTTTCCCAATCTCTATTTTCAATTCAACTCTTTGACGTACCAACCTATTTTACTTCTCTCTGAGAAAGCAATACTATGATATATTATAAGACTTCCAGGGACTGTAAGCACCAGAACTCAAGTGCACTGACGGTGAATGGAAACAAGTGGATATTTGTAATCTGTACGTGAACAATAAATATTAGCAATCAGAAGATCAAGGTCATGAACTGCTACATGGAAAACCCTTGTCTTCATATGTTGTGCCCATGGAATGGTCGTGATAAAAGGTGAACCTTTTCTTAAAATGAAATTTCTTTTTCAGTCAAAAGGAACATGTGTTGGACAAGTAATTTTCTGGAAGGAATGGAATTTTACACCTGTCACAGAGACCATTCCCTGTTAGGCCTTTTAAATTAGCAAAGGTTAATTATTTCACGTCTGGTTATAACTACTTCATTGAGGCTTCTTATGAAATCTGATTAGAAGGCAAATATCTGATTGTTGGCATGATAGAGACCACCACTGTGTCTTCTGCAGCTGGGTCATTATGCCTAAACTGAAAGAAGAGTACATGTGGTGTTTGGCAATGAAGAGTAGTGAGTTGAGAATAAAGGGTTTAGAGAGTTGGCATTAATCAAACATACATTACTGTGGCTTATTCTTTGTATCTAAGGAATTTGAAAACTGAAAATCTTGGAGTTTTCCAATTTTAGGCATGACACAAATCAGTCTTATTTAGACCGTATCAGGGCATTGTTTGTTAGTTTGTTTGTTTTGTAACACACTAATTTAACAATTGAGGTTAAAAGACCATGAGGCTCTAAGTACTGCTTCCGTTTACAAAACTGTAGGAATTATGGAACACTGATCCAGATGATGTGGTTCCCATGGCCCATCAACTTGCAACCAATGTGGGCGTGTTCTTCATTTTTCTGCCCCCTTGCCAGCTGCTCAGTTAGATACTACATTCAACTTTGGCCTTGTGTCTACAACATACACTAATGGGCCTCCCTTCAAGGGCTTCGTTAATGGCCTTCAGCATCTGCTCACATTCCAAGCATCAAGTACTAAATCCAGAGAGGGACTGGCATATGGCTGCATTGTCCTACTCGTAGAAAATGAAAACACAGGAATGCGCTCTCAACCACTGAACTTTAAGCTTCCAACCACTGCTAGCTTAAAACAAAAAACTTAATGAGTCCCTTTTGTTTGCATGTGTGTGTGCATACACATGTGTGTGCACACATTTGTTTCTAAGGGCATAGAAAAAGATCTGAAATCATTCACATCAAATGCACATCAATATGTTAATGGTTACTCACTAAGACTGGGATTGGGGGTGAGGATGTGAGGAACTTTCACTCTTTATACAAACTTCCATTTTGTTTTCCCATCATTTAAGGATTTGGGGTTATAAATAAATCATAGTTACAGGAGTCGTGGCCTGACTGGAGAAAACTGAGAAGTGAAACATAAACTTTCTGTGCATTCTGTAGAATGTAGGCATCACAAGGTCAGAGATCTTGCCTACTTTGTTCACCACCACATGCCCAATGGCTATGATTTTGCCTGGCATATAGCAGGTGTTCAATAAATATTTGTTGAATGACTAGATGAATGAATGCTTGAATCAAATGACAAAGTGAGCCCTTCAGAGACTTATATGGTGAAAGAGCAGGAGGTATGCCATGTAGATGGTAAGAGAAGAAAAGAGGAACATGGTTTAATAGAAAAAAAAATTGAATTGGCAAGTCAAGAGACCTGGATCTAACTGACTGGATGAGTGACCTTGGACTGGACTTTTCCTGCCTCTAGGACTCAATGTCCTCATTTGTAAAGTAAGAGGATTAGAGTCAATCTACACTATTCAAACTGTTTCTAACAATGGGCCAATGTTATTTAAAAGAGATCCAAGAACGTGTAAAATAGTTACAAATGTAAAAATTCATACAGTTGTCTCAGATGATGTATACCTAGTTAATGATGGTTATTTATGGAGGTTCTCTTTTAATTTAATTTAATTTATTTTTTATACAGCAGGTTCTTATTAGTTACCTATTTTATACATATTACTGTATATACGTCAATCCCAATCTCTAAATTCATCCCACCACCACCACCACCCACCACTTTCCTGCCTTGGTGTCCATACATTTGTTCTCTACATATGTGTCCCAATTTTTGCCCTGCAAACCAGTTCATTTGTACGATTTTTCTAGGTTCTGCATATATGCGTTAACATACGATCTCTGTTTTTCGCTTTCTGACTTACTTCACTCTGTATGACAGTCTCTAGATCCATCCACATCTCTAAAAATGACCCAATTTTGTTCCTTTTTATGGCTGAGTAATATTCCATTGTATATATGTACCACATCTTTATCCATTCGTCTCTCGATGGGCATTACGTTGCTTCCATCTCCTGGCTATTGTAAATAGCACTGCAGTGAACATTGGGGTGCATGTGTCTTTTTGAATTATGGTCTTCTCTGGGTATATGACCAGTAGTGGGATTGCTGGGTCATATGGTAGTTCTATTTTTAGATTTTTAAGGAACATCCATACTGTTCTCCACAATGGCTGTATCAATTTACATTCCCACCAACAGTGCAAGAGGGTTCCCTTTTCTCCACACCCTCTCCAGCATTTGTTGTTGGTAGATTTTCTGATGATGTCTATTCTAACTGGTGTGAGGTGATACCTCATTGTGGGTTTGATTTGCATTTCTCTAATAATTAGTAATGTTGATCAGCTTTTCATGTGCTTCTTGGCCATCTGTATACCTTCTTTGGAGAAATGTCTATTTACGTCTTCAGACCATTTTCTGATTGAGTTGTTTTCTTTTTAATATTGATCTGCATGAGCTGTTTATACATTTTGGAGATTAACCCTTTGTCTGTTAATTCGTTTGCAAATATTTTCTCCCATTCTGAGGGTTGTCTTTTTGTCTTGTTTATGGTTTCCTTTGCTGTGCAAAAACTTTTAAGTTTCATTAGGTCCCATTTGTTTATTTTTCTTTTTATTTTCATTACTCTAGGAGGTGGAACAAAAAAGATCTTGCTGTGATTTATGTCAAAGAGTGTTCTTCCTATGTTTTTCTCTAAGTTTTATAGTGTTCAGTCTTACATTTAGGTCCCTAATCTATTTTGAGTTTATTTTTGTGTATGATGTTAGGGAGTGTTCCAATTTCATTCTTTAACATGTAGCTGTCCAGTTTTACCAGCACTACTTACTGAAGAGACTGTCTTTTCTCCATTGTATATCCTTGCCTCCTTTGTCATAGATTAGTTGACCATAGATGTATGGGTTTATCTCTGGGCTTTCTATCCTGTTCCATTGATCTATATTTCTGTTTTTATGCCAGTACCATATTGTCTTGATTACTGTAGCTTTACAGTATAGTCTGAAGTCAGGGAGTCTGATTCCTCCAGCTCCGTTTTTTTCCCTCAAGACTGCTTTGCCTATTCGGGGTCTTTTGTGTCTCCATACAAATTTTAACATTTTTTGTTCTAGTCCTGTAAAAAATGCCACTGGTAATCTGATAGGGATTGCATTGAATCTGCAGATTTCTTTGGGTAATATAGTCATCTTCACAATAGTGATTCTTCCAATCCAAGAACACGGTATATATCTCCATCTCTTTGTGTCATTTGATTTCTTTCATCAGTGTCTTATAGTTTTCTGAGTACAGGTCTTTTAACTCCTTAGGTACGTTTATTCCTAGGTATTTTATTCTTTTTGCTGCAATGGTAAATGGGAGTGTTTCCTTAATTTCTCCTGCAGATTTTTCATCATTAGTGTATAGGAATGCAAGAGATTTCTGTGCATTAATTTTGTATCCTGCAACTTTACCAAATTCATTGATTAGCTCTAGTAGTTTTCTGGTGGCATCTTTAGGATTCTCTATATATAGTATCAGGTCATCTGCAAACAGTGACAGTTTTACTTCTTTTCCAATTTGTATTCCTTTTATTTCTTTTTCTTCTCTGATCGCCATGGTTAGGACCTCCAAAACTATGTTGAATAATAGTGGTGAGAGTGGACATACTTGTCTTGTTCCTGATGTTAGAGGAAATACTTTCAGTTTTTCACCATTGAGAATGATGTTCACGGTGGGTTTGTTGTATATGGCCTTTATTATGTTGAGGTAGGTTCCCTCTATGTCCATTTTCTGGAGAGATTTTTTTATCATAAATGGGTGTTGAATTTTGTCAGAAGCTTTTTCTGCATCTATTGAGATGATCATATGGTTTTTATTCTTCAATTTGTTAATATGGTGTATCACATTGACTGATTTGTGTATATTGAAGAATCCTTGCATCACTGGGATATATCCCGCTTGATCATGGTGTATGATCCTTTTAATGTGTTGTTAGATTCTGTTTGCTAGTATTTTGTTGAGGATTTTTGCATCTATATTCATCAGTGATATTGGTCTGTAATTTCCTTTTTTTGTACTATCTTTGTCTGGTTTTGGTATCAGGGTGATGGTGGACTCATAGAATGAGTTTGGGAGTGTTCCTTCTTCTGCAATTTTTTGCAAGAGTTTGAGAAGGATGGGAGTTAGCTCTTCTCTAAATGTTTGATAGAATTCACCTGTGAAGCTATCTGGTCCTGGGCTTTTGTTTGTTGGAAGATTTTTAATCACAGTTTCAATTTCATTACTTGTGATTGGTCTGTTCATATTTTCTATTTCTTCCTGGTTCAGTCTTTAAAGGTTATACCTTTCTAAGAATTTGTCCATTTCTTCCAGGTTGTCCATTTTATTGGCATTGAGTTGCTTGTAGTAGTCTTTTAGGACGTTTTGTATTTCTGCAGTGTCTGTTGTAACCTCTCCTTTTTCATTTCTAATTTTAGTGATTTGAGTCCTCTCCCTCTTTTTCTTTATAAGTCTGGCTAAAGGTGTATCAATTTTATTTATCTTCTCAAAGAACCAGCTTTTAGGGCTTCCCTGGTGGTGCAGTGGTTGAGGGTCCGCCTGCCGATGCAGGGGACACGGGTTCATGCCCCAGTCCGGGAAGATCCCACATGCCGCAGAGCGGCTGGGCCCCTGGGCCATGGCTGCTGAGCCTGCGCGTCCGGAGCCTGTGCTCTGCAATGGGAGAGGCTGCAACAGTGAATGGCCCACGTACCACAAAAAAAAAAAAGAACCAGCTTTTAGTTTATTCATCTTTGCTATTGTTTTCCTTGTTTCTATTTCATTTATTTCTGCTCTGACTTTATGATTTCTTTCCTTCTACTAACTTTGTGTTTTGTTTGTTCTTCTTTCTCTAGTTCCTTTAGGTGTAAGGTTAGATTGTTTATTTGAGATTTTTCTTGTTTCATGATGTAGGCTTGTATTGCTATAAACTTCCATCTTAGAACTGCTTTGGCTGTATCCCATAGGTTCTGGATTGTCTTCTTTTTATTGTAATTTGTCTCTAGGTATTTTTTAATTTCCTTTTTGATTTCTTCAGCGATCTCTTGGTTATTTAGTAATGTATTGTTTAGCCTCCATGTGTTTGTGTTTTATACGTCTTTTTCCATGTAATTAATTTCTAATGTCATAGCGTTCTGGTTGGAAAAGATGCTTGATATGATTTCAATTTTCTTAAATTTACCGAGGCTTGATTTGTGACCCGAGATGTGATCTATCCTGGAGAATGTTCTGTGTGAACTTGAGAAGAAAGTGTAGTTTGCTGGTTTTGGATAGAATGTCCTATAAATATCAATTAACCCTATCTGGTCTATTGTATCATTTAAAATTTGTGTTTCCTTGTTAATTTTCTGTCTGGATGATCTGTCCATCAGTGTAAGTGAGGTGTTAAAGCCCCCCACTAAGATTGTGTTACTGTCGATTTCCTCTTGTATAGCTGTTAGCAGTTGCCTTATGTATTGAGGTGCTCCTATGTTGGGTGCATAGATATTTATAATTGTTATGTTATATCTTCTTCTTGGATCGATCCCTTGATCATTATGTAGTGTCCTTCCTTGTCTCTTGTAACATTCTTTATTTTAAAGTCTATTTTATCAGAAATGAGTATTGCTACTCCAGCTCTCTTTTGATTTCCATTTGCATGGAATATCTTTTTCCATCCCCTCACTTTCAGTCTGTATGTGTCCCTAGGGCTAAATTGGGTCTCTTGTAGACAGCATATATATGGATCTTGTTTTTGTATCCATTCAGCGAGCCTGTGCCTTTTGGTTGGAGCATTAATCCTCACGTTTAAGGTAATTATCGATATGTATGTTCCTCTTACCATTTTCTTAATTGTTTTCGGTTTATTATTGTAGGTCTTTTCCTTCTCTTGTGTTTCCTGCCTAGAGAAGTTCCTTTAGCATTTGTCGTAGAGCTGGTTTGGTGGTGCTGAATTCTCTTAGCTTTTGCTTGTCTGTAAAGCTTTTGATTTCTCCGTCGAATCTGAATGAGATCCTTGCCAGGTAGAGTAATCTTGGTTGTAGCTTCTTACCTTTCATCACTTTAAATATATCTTCCCACTCCCTTCTGGCTTGTAGAGTTTCTGCTGAGAAATCAGCTGTTAACCTTATGGGAGTTCCCTTGTATGTTATTTGTCATTTTTCCCTTGTAACTTTCAATAATTTTTCTTTGTCTTTAATTTTTGTCATTTTGATTACTATGTGTCACGGTGTGTTTTTCCTTGGGTTTATCCTGCCTGGGACTCTCTGCACTTCCTAGACTTGGGTGGCTATTTCCTTTCCCATGCTAGGGAAGTTTTCGACTATAATCTCTTCAAATATTTTCTTGGGTCCTTTCTCCCTCTCTTCTCCTTCTGGGACCCCTATAATGCGAATGTTGTTGCGTTTAATGTTGTCTCAGAGGTCTCTTAGGCTGTCTTCATTTCTTTTCATTCTTTTTTCTTTATTCTGTTCTGCGGCAGTGAATTCCACCATTCTGTCCTCCAGGTCACTTATCCGTTCTTCTGCCTCAGTTATTCTGCTATTGATTCCTTCTAGTGTAGTTTTCATTTCAGTTATTGTATTGTTCATCTCTGTTTATTTGTTCTTTAATTCTTCTAGGTGTTTGTTAAACATTTCTTGCATCTTCTCGATCTTTGCCTCCATTCTTTTTCCGAGGTCCTGGATCATCTTCACTATCATTATTCTGAATTCTTTTTCTGGAAGGTTGCCTGTCTCCACTTCATTTAGTTGTTTTTCTGGGGTTTTATCTTGTTCCTTCATTTGGTACAAAGTCCTCTGCCTTTTCATCTTGTCTATCTTTCTGTGAATGTGGTTTTCCTTCCACAGGCTGCAGAATTGTAGTTCTTCTTGCTTCTGCTGCCTGCCCTCTGGTGGATGAGGCTATCTAAGAGCCTTGTGCAAGGTTCCTGATGGGAGGGACTGGTGGTGGGTAGAGCTGGGTGCTGCTCTGGTGAGCAGAGCTCAGTAAAACTTTAATCTGCTTGTCTGCTGATGGGTGGGGCTGGGTTCCCTCCCTATTGGTTGTTTTCCCTGAGGCGACCCAGCACTGGAGCCTACCCAGCTCTTTGGTGGGGCTAATGGTGGACTCTGGGAGTGCTCATGCCAAGGAGAACTTTCCAGAACTTCTGCTTCCAGTGTCCTTGTCCCCGTGGTGAGCCACAGCCACCCCCACCTCTGCAGGAGACCCTCCAACACTAGCAGGTAAGTCTGGTTCAGTCTCCTATGGAGTCACTGCTCCTTCCCCTGGGTCCTGATGTGCACAATATTTTGTGTGTGCCCTCCAAGAGAAGAGTCTGTTTACCCCAGTCCTGTCGAAGTCCTGCAATCAAATCCCACTAGCCTTCAAAGTCTGATTCTCTGGGAATTCCTCCTCCCGTTGCCAGACCCACAGGTTGGGAAGCCTGATGTGGGGCTCAGAACCTTCACTCCAGTGGGTGGACTTCTGTGATATAAGTGTTCTCCAGTTTGAGTCACCCAACCAGCAGTTATGGGATTTGATTTTATTGTGATTGCGCCCCTCCTACTGTCTTATTGTGGCTTCTCCTTTGTCTTTGGATGTGGGGTATCTTTTTTGGTGAGTTCCAGTGTCTTCCTGTCAATGATTGTTCAGCAGTTAGTTGTGATTCCGGTGCTCTTGCAAGAGGGAGTCTGGAGGTTCTTTTCTTACTTCACTTTTCTCAACTACTTGAATATCTTATAATAATCATATATCAATTTTATGAAAACAAACATCACTGTGCTACTGTGCTATTTTAAAGTGATGAGCAGCATATGAAAATAAAAGAAATAAAAGAAGTATTGCAATTAGCCAACAGGATTAAAAGGGAGGCCCTGACGGTTACAATCCCTCCTGGTAAGATCAAGCCTCTTCCAGACTTGCCACCTCTCTGGAAAAGATCAAAGGGGGGCCCAGTGCTCTACATGCTCCTGGTGAGACCACCACTCCACCTCCCCCTATAATCTCCATTATCAACCACTATATACTACATAAGACACCATTTTCAAGAAGAGCCTACATTTAAAACTGACCATTTGTTCCCAGCCAAGAGATCATAGGGACTCATCATGCTCTAAATGCCTATTCATCTCAATCATCACAAAAAGTTCAAACCACCTAGATCATCCATTATCACTCACATTCTTTTTTTAATATTTTTAAAATTTATTTTATTGCAGTATAGTTGATTTACAATGTTGTGTTAATTTCTGCTGTACAGTAAAGTGTGTGTATATATGATAATATAATATAATATGAAAAAGAATGTATACGTATATATATTATTTTCCATTATGGTTTATCACAGGATATTGAATATAGTTCCCTGTGCTATACAGGAGGACCTTGCTGTTTATCCAATCTATATATAATAGTTTGCATCTGCTAATCCCAAACTCCAAACCCATCCCTCCCCCACCCTGCTCCCCTTTGGCAACCACAAGTCTGTTCTCTCTACCTGATCACTCACATTCTTTTGCACATGGAAATGAATTCCTACATCCCCTAATCTGGCTCAATCTACCACCCCTCCCCAACACTCCCAAACCCTTCTCTCCTGCTCTCTGCAAAATCCCCAACGTCCTCAAATTCTCCAAAATCTCCCTTGAACTTCTTGCTTTATCAAAATCTTGGCTCCCCTCTGAGGATCCTGCTTCCTGTACAGCCTTCTCAAGTGGTGGCCATTTTTTCTCATGCCTGACATACAACTGAACACAGAGGTGGTGTATGTGTCCTTGCTCCTCCTTGGCACTTTCTGTCCGTGGGTCCTCCTTAAACCCCCTGACCAGCTCCTTTCAGTCAGTTTGCTATCAGACTCTAGCACGTACTACACCTCCTTATTGCAGTTATCTACCCTCCTCCTGTTCAAGTTCCCTTATTCATTGATGATTTTAGCTCATGGTTCACCGTCTTCCTCACAACTGCTCATGTCATCATTCTTGGAGATTTCAATATCTATGTGGAGTCTACATACATATATTGTCTACATTGTAAACAATCCATGTAATACTCTGGCCTCTCAGTTACTTGACTTCTACTCAAAGATCTTGTCCTCTTACCAATCCCAGCCACCCATGCCCACACTCATTTCCTAGCCCTTGTCATTACAAATTATCATATCACCTTTAAAATCTTAGTTTTAAGCAAGCCACTCTCCTCTCTCTATCTAATTCCCTCTAATAATACCACTCCAAAAATCCTCCCAACCATTTTTTGCTCTCCACCACCTCCCTCATATCCTCATTTCCATGTTTATCCTGCTTAGATTTCACAGTCCACTATTATAATCACTCCTAGCATCTATCCTCAACTCCCCAACTCCCTCTCCCACCATCATACTTACCTAGAAACACCTGAACTAAGGTTAAGTTCAACTCTCCATCTTCTCTACATCTGCATCCTGGCAACTGAGCCTAGATGGAGTTAAGTTTCATTTTAAGCTTCATGACCTCAAATTGTAAGTGGGTTCTCATGCTCCCTAGAAATCACTCCCAAAACTTTGTCTCTTACTTGGAACTCTTTCCTGAATTCCACGCTCATATAGCTAACTACCTACTATACTGGACATCTTCACTTGAATGCCTAATAGGCATCTCAAATTTAATTTGTCCAAACTCAAACCACGATTTCCCCCTAAACTGACTCTTCTACATTCACCAGCTCAGTTTTTCCTAACTTCATCCTTCCAGTTCCTCAAGCCAAACACCTTGGACTCATCTTTGATCCATTTCTTTATCTAGGCCTCACTCTCTATTCATCAGCAAAGCTTTTTTTCTTAACCTCTTTATTGGAGTATAATTGCTTTACAATGGTGTGTTAGTTTCTGCTATATAACAAAGTGAATCAGTTATACATATACATACATCCCCATATCTCCACTCTCTTGTGTCTCCCTCCCACACTCCTTATCCTACCCCTCTAGGTGGACACAAAGCACCAAGCTGATCTCCCTGTGCTATGAGGCTTCAGCAAAGTTTTTGACTCTACCTTCAACATATATTCATAGCCAGATAACTTCTCACTACCACTACTGTTGCCACCCTGGCCCAAGCTCCAATTATCTCTTGCCTAGAGTATCACAATATCCTCCCGTTATGAGTTAAATGTGTCCCCCCAAAAATGTTGAAGTCTCAACATTCACTACCTCAGAATGTGATCTTAGTTGAAAACAGAGTCATTGCAGATATAATTCGATAAGTTAAGATGAGGTCATACTGGAGCAAGATGGGCCCTTAATCCAATATGGCTGGTGTCCTTATAAGAAAAGGAGAGAGACACAGAGAGAAGGTGGCCATGTGAGGGTAGAGACATACAGGGAGAAAGCCATATGATGAGAGAGGCCCAGATGGAAGTGCTGCAGCTGCCAGGCAAGGAACTCCAAGGTTCAACAGCCACCACCAGAAGCTAGGAAGAGGCAAGAAAAGGTTCTAACCAGAGTATCAGAAGGAATATGGCCCTGTTGACACCTTGATTTCAGACTTCTAGCTTCCAGATCTGTGAAACAATAAATTTGTATTGTTTTAAGCCACCCAGTTTGTGGCACTTTTTTATAGCTCTAGGAAACTAATATGTCTCTTAACTGGTTTCCCTGTTTCTACCTTTGACTGCCCACTGTCTACTTTCAACCCAGTAGCTGGAACAATCCTACTAAACCTTTAAGTCAGATCATGTCTCTCATATGTTCAAAACTCCGCAATGGCTGCACTTTTCATTCAGAGTAAAAGCCTATAAGTAAAAGGTCTATAATTTCCTATAAAATCTGGTCCTCTTTTATTAATTTGGTCCCTTCTCTTACTCTCCCCCTCATTCACTCACTTCAGCCACATGGGCCTACTTTGCTGCCCCTCAAACTTCCACACAGGTTTCCATCAGGTCTTTTCACTCAGTGTTCTCTGTTGCATCAAGAGCACACACCCAGTGCAAGTTCTCAAAGGCTCTCCTAGCTTTAAGCTGAGTGTGGCCCATATATGCCTTTTGGCTTATCCTTTATACAACTTTATATAAACAGATGCAGACAGACTGGTATTGGGGGAAAAAAACACAGTGTTACAAACTACCTATCTGGGAAGGCTATATAGTTTAATGGTTAAGTAAGTAAGACTTAGTGTCCAACAGACCTAAGTTAAGTGACCAAATCACTTAAAGGTGTAAAAAGAAAAACGACCAATCTTATTTTTAAAAATCACTCTCCCCTTGACCCCAGGCCTCTGTTCTCTCATCTGTAAAGTAGGAAAAAAACAGTGTTAATCATACTATTAAACCAGATGATGCATGCAAGGTGCTTGCTACATAATAAGCATTCAGTATCAGATATTATTATTATTAATCAATGAAATTTAAAAGAAGCTTGACATATGAAAGGACGCTCAACATCACTAATCATTAGAGAAATGCAAATCAAAACTACAATGAGGTATCACTTCACACCAGTCAGAATGGCCATCATCAAAAAATCTACAAACAATAAATGCTGGAGAGGGTGTGGAGAAAAGGGAACCCTCTTGCACTGCTGGTGGCAACGTAAATTGATACAACCGCTACAGAGAACAGTATGGAGGTTTCTTAAAAACGTAAAAATGGAACTACCATACGACCCAGCAATCCCACTACTGGGCATATACCCTGAGAAAACCATAATTCAAAAAGAGTCATGTACCACAATGTTCACTGCAGCTCTATTTACAATAGCCAGGACATGGAAGCAACCTAAGTGTCCATCGACAGATGAATGGATAAAGAAGATGTGGCACATATATACAATGGAATATTAGCCATAAAAAGAAACAAAACTGAGTTATTTGTAGTGAGGTGGATGGACCTAGAGACTGTCATACAGAGTGAAGTAAGTCAGAAAGAGAAAAACAAATACCATATGCTAACACATATATATGGAATCTAAAAAAAAATGGTTCTGAAGAAACTAGGGGCAGGACAAGAATAAAGATGGAGATGTAGAGAATGGACTTGAGGACACAGGGAGGGGAAGGGTAAGCTGGGAAGAAGTGAGAGCGTGGCATGGACATATATACACTACCAAATGTAAAATAGATAGCTAGTGGGAAGCAGCCGCATAGCACAGGGAGATCAGCTTGGTGCTTTGTAACCACCTAGAGGGGTGGGATAGGGAGGGTGGGAGGGAGACGCAAGAGGGAGGAGATATGGGGGTATATGTATATGTATAGCTGATTCACTTTGTTATACAGCAGAAACTAGCTTTACACCATTGTAAGGCAATTATACTCCAATAAAGATGTTAAAATAAATAAATAAATAATAAAAGAAGTTTGAGTACTGAGATACCAAGAGTAATTATGTTGAGGTAGAACCCAGAAGAAGCTAGCTTGACATTTGAGTGGACAAAGTTTCCTTTAGTACAAGTTTGGGCTTAAAACTTCTTAACAAAATTCACATCAAACATTTGTGCAGCCCTAGGATTTCACTAAATACAGACAGGAAATGATGTTGTTTGTTTAGGTCTCTCTCACCGCTAACACTCTCTGTGTCTCAGTGATGTATGCATCATAGCAACAGTGAACTGACTCAGTCTTGAGGCTGCAATGGGCTTGCTTCATGGGAAAAGTTCCCCTAGCAAGTACTGCCACCCTCAAACACCTCCTCAAATAAACCCAGCTCCTGCCCCCCTCCCACGCACCCCAATATCAGGATTGATTTGGTTTTCAAAAAAAAAAAACTTTGCCTTTTTCTCAAAAACCATCAAACACACAAAAGAATATTTTTAATCTATAAAAATAAACACTGGTCTCATAACTCCAAAGGGAGCATGACAGGACAACTGACAAGGTAGCTGTGACAATTTCATCTCTGTGGAAGTGTGAGAAAATTGTAGTGACAACCAACAGAGCCTCAGTAGGGTTCATGCTACTACCTAGGGCAAAGAGGTAGAATTAGTCTTAAATAGAAAAGCCAGAATTTTGACAGCCATGATGTAGACAATAGTAGATTCCACATCTTACAATTCTAAAAGTAAAGTAAACAGACATAAGATAAATGAAAAGGATACCAGGATACCATGTTGGTGTTTTAAAAAATGGTTGAAGGTTTATTTGATTTTTTATTATTTTTTTTTTAGATTTCAAAAAATGTTACAATATTTTATTTTCAGAACTTTGTATGGTCTTTGATAGGAGTGCGCCCTCTAGTGCCCACAGCAATGACTTGCAAGTGAACAGGGACCTAAGTCCAACACACTAACTGGAGGAATTTCAAATTTTCCTCTAAAGGTGAAAAAAAAGGAAATTGATCTATCTGATGTTAACCTTAAAAAATCACCCGCCTGAGGGACCTTCAAGATGGCAGAGGAGTTAAGACATGGAGATCACCCTCCTTCCCACAAATACATCTAAATGTGGAACAACTCCTACAGAACATGTACTGAACGCTGGCAGAAAACCTCAGACTTCCCAAAAGGCAAGAAACTCCCCCACTTACTTGGCCGTGTGGCTGATAGGGTCTTGGTGCTCCAGCCGGGTGTCAGGCCTGAGCATCTGAGGTGGGAGAGCCGAGTTCAGGACACTGGTCCACCAGGGACCTCCTGGCTCCACTCCACGTACTATCAGCCGGCGAAAGCTCTCCCAGAGATCTCCATCTCAACGCTAAGACACAGCTCCACTCACCGACCAGCAAGCTACGGTGCTGGACACCCTAGGCCAAACAACTAGCAAGACAGGAACACAACCCCACCCATTAGCAGAGAGGCTGCCTAAAATCATAATAAGGTCACAGACACCCGCAAAACACACCAGCAGATGCGGTCCTGCCCACCAGAAAGACAAGATTCAAGCCTCATCCAGCAGAGCACAGGCACTACTAGTCCCCTCCACCAGGAAGCCTACACGACCCACTGAACCAACCTTAGCCACTGGCAGCAGACACCATAAAAAAAGGGAGCTACGAACCTGCAGTCTGTGAAAAGCAGACCCCCAAACACAGTAAGTTTAGCAAAATGAAAAGACAGAGAAACACACAGCGGATGAAGGAGCAAGGTCAAAACCCACCAGACCAAACAAAGGAAGAGGAAATAGGCAGTCTCCCTGAAAAAGAATTCACAGTCATGAGAGTAAAGATGATCCAAAATCTTGGAAATAGAATGGAGAAAATATAAGGAAAATTTAACAAGGACCTAGAATAACTAAAGAGCAAACAAACAATGACGAACAACACAATAGATGAAATTAAAACTTATCTAGAAGGAATCAACAGCAGAATAACTGAGGCAGAAGAACGGATAAGTGACATGGAAGATAAAATAGTGGAAATTACTACTGCAGAGCAGAATAAAGAAAAAAGAATGAAAAGAATTGAGGACAGTCTCAGAGACCTCTGGGACAACATTAAATGCACGAACATTCAAATTATAGGGGTCCCAGAAGAAGAAGAGAAAAAGAAAGGGACTGAGAAAATATTTGAAGATTATAGTTGAAAACTTCCCTAATATGGGAAAGGAAATAGTTAATCAAGTCCAGGAAGCACAGAGAGTCCCATACAGGATAAATCCAAGGAGAAACACACCAAGACACATATTAATCAAACTATCAAAAATTAAATACAAAGAAAAACTATTAAAAGCAGCAAGGGAAAAGCAACAAATAACATACAAGGGAATCCCCATAAAGTTAACAGCTGATCCTTCAGCAGAAACTGTGCAAGCCAAAAGGGAGTGGCAGGACATATTTAAAGTGATGAAGGAGAAAAACCTATAACCAAGATTACCCAGCAAGGATCTCATTCAGATTCGACGGAGAAATTAAAACCTTTACAGACAAGCAAAAGCTAAGAGAATTCAGCACCACCAAACCAGCTTTACAACAAATGCTAAAGGAACTCCTCTAGGCAGGAAACACAAGAGAAGGAAAAGACCTACAATAACAAACCCAAAACAATTAAGAAAATGGTAAGAGGAACATACATATTAGTAATTACCTTAAACGTGAAAGGATTAAGTGCTCCAACCAAAAGACACAGACTGGTTGAATGGATACAAAAACAAGACCCATATATATGCTGTCTACAAGAGACCCACTTCAGATCTAGGGACACATACAGACTGAAAGTGAGGGGATGGAAAAAGACATTCCATGCAAATGGAAATCAAAAGAAAGCTGGAGTAGCAATCCTCATATCAGATAAAATAGACTTTAAAATAAAGACTATTACAAGAGACAAAGAAGGACACTACATAATGATCAAGGGATCAATCCAAGAAGAAGATATAACAACTGTAAATATTTATGCACCCAACATAGGAGCACCTCAATACATAAGGCTAATGCTAACAGCCATAAAACGGGAAAGCAACAATAACACAATCATAGTAGGGGACGTTAACACCCCACTTTCACCAATGGGCAGATCATCCAAAATGAAAATAAGGAAACACAAGCTTTAAATGACACATTAAACAAGATGGACTTAATTGATATTTATAGGACATTCTATCCAAAAACAACAGAATAAACTTTCTTCTCAAGTGCTCATGGAACATTCTCCAGGATAGATCATCTCTTGGGTCACAAATCAACCCTTGGTAAATTTAAGAAATTTGAAATTGTATCAAGTATCTTCCAACCACAATGCTATGAGACTAGATATCAATTACAGGAAAAAAAACTGTAAAAAATAAAAACACGTGGAGGCTAAACAATATGCTACTAAATAACCAAGAGATCAGTGAAGAAATAAAAGAGGAAATCAAAAAATACCTAGAAACAAATGACAATGAAAATACAATGGCCCAAAACCTATGGGATGCAGCAAAAGCAGTTCTAAGAGGGAAGTTTAAAGCACTACAATCCTACCTCAAGAAACAAGAAACATCTCAAATAAACAACCTAACCTTACACCTAAAGCAATTAGAGGAAGAAGAACAAAATAAACCAAAGTTAGCAGAAGGAAAGAAACCAGAAAGATCAGAAATAAATGAAAAAGAAATGAAGAAAAAATAGCAAAGATCAATAAAACTAAAATCTGGTTCTTTGAGAAGATAAACAAAATTGATAAACCATTAGCCAGACTCATTAAGGAAACAAGGTGGGGGAGACTCAAATCAACAGAATTAGAAATGAAAAAGGCAAAGTAACAACTGACACTGCAGAAGTACAAAGGATCATGAGAGATTACTACAAGCAACTCTATGCCAATAAAATGGACAACCTGGAAGAAATGGACACATTCTTAGACATGCACAACCTTCTGAGACTGAACCAGGAAGAAACAGAAAATATGAACAGACCAATCACAAGCACTGAAATTGAAACTGTGATTAAAAATCTTCCAACAAACAAAAGCCCAGGACCAGATGGCTTCACAGGCGAGTTCTATCAAACATTTAGAGAAGAGCTAACACCTATCCTTCTCAAACTCTTCCAAAATATAGCAGAGGGAGGAACACTCCCAAACTCATTCTATGAGGCCACCATCACTCTGATACCAAAACCAGACAAAGATGTCGCAAAGAAAGAAAACTACAGGCCAGTATCACTGATGAACATAGATGCAAAAATCCTCAATACTAGCAAACAGAATCCAACAGCACATTAAAAGGATCATACACCATGATCAAGTGGGGTTTATCCCGGGAATGCAAGGATTCTTCAATATATGCAAATCAATCAATGTGATACACCATATTAACAACCTGAAAAAGAAAAACCATATGATCATCTCAATAGATGCAGAAAAAGCTTTTGACAAAATTCAACACCCATTTATGATAAAAACCCACAAGAAAGTAGGCATAGAGGGAACTTACCCCAACATAATAAAAGCCATATATGACCAACCCACAGCCAACATTGTTCTCAATGGTGAAAAACTGAAACCATTTCCTCTAAGATCAGGAACAAGACAAGGCTGCTCACTCTCAGAAGCCCGACACACCTCACAGATGCTCTCTTCGTCCTGCTTGGGCTCAGACCCCCTCATCAAGCTTTCCCCTGCATAGATGCCCTCCTCACACTGCTAGGGATCTGACACCCCACACCATGCAACTCACATGTGTGGACACTCTCCTCACCTTGTTCCAGCTCTGACTCTCCATGCCAGGCCACCCACACACAAGAAAACCCTCCTCACCTTGTTTAGGCTCTGTAAAAGCTTGAGTTGTTCCTGCCACCCCGCCAAAAGAAAAAAACGTTAATTGAAGTCCTAGCCCATAGTACCTCAGAACATCACAGATATAATTAGTTTAGATGAAGCCATATTGGAGTAGGATGGGCTCCTAATCCAACATAACTGATGCCCTTATAAGAAGATGTCCATATAAATAGAGACACGTACAGGGAGGATGTCACGTGATGATGAAGGCAGAGATTGGAGTTATGCAGTTGAAAGCCAAGGAATATCATAAAGATTGCTGGCAAATCATCAGAAGGCAGGAAAAGGCAGAGAAGGTTTCCCCTGCAGATTCAGAGGGAGCATGGCCCTACTGATACCTTGATTTCAGACTTCCAGCCTCCAGAACTGAGACAATAAACTTCTGTTTATTGTCTCCAGCCACATGGTTTTCAGAACTCTGTTAAGGCATTTCTAGAACACTAATACTAATTTTGGTATTGGGAAGTGGGGTACTGTACTGCTGTAACCAATACTTTAAAATGTGGAACTGTACCTTAAAATTTGGAATTGGGTAATGGGTAGACGCTGGAAGGTACTTTTGGTGAGGTCCAAATAGAAATGAGAAAAAAAGTTGTTGGACACTAGAAGAAAGGTGACCCTTATTACAACGTGGCAAAGTACTTGGCTGAATTATCTTCTACTGTTGGGAAGAAAGTAGAACTTGTAAGCAATGAACTTAGATAGTTAGCTAAGGAAATTTCCAAGCAAAGTGTGGAAGGTACAGCCTGGTTTCTCCTTACTGCTTATACTAAGAAGAGAGAAGAAAGAGATAAATTAATGAATGAATTGTTAAGCAAAAAGGAACCAGAACTTGAAGATATGAAATATTCTCAGCCTAACTATATTGCAAAAAATGAGAAAGGTTGCTCTGGAGAGAACAACAAAGGTGTGGCTGGACAATCTTTAATAAAGAGCTTACAAGTATGACGTCAGGATCCAATCAACCATCTCAGCAGAAGCTAGGAATAGAGATGTAGTAATCCAGTAAAGATCTGTGGAGAGCCCTCTTTTCTGATGGCTTGGACTTCTGTGAATTGCAGGGACACTTACAGAGTTTTTGAGAGTTTTATACCTCAGAAACACTACCAACCTGGACTGGAAGGAACAAACAGGGACAAAATGAAGGAAGAATAACTGGAAGAGCCATGGATGCAGACACCTGGGCCAAACTTGTGGTTTTAGAGGGCAGAGCCACCAGTTCCTTCTAGAGGCCAGAGCCACTGCCCAGGCATGAGTGCATAGGGCCATCATCAAGGCATGAGGATGTGGAGCTGCTACTCAGGGCTAGGGGACGGGGCCACCACCAGAATCCGAGTGGGGCAACTGTCAGGGTTCCAGAGGACAGGGTCACTGTGTAGGCCTGAGAGGGTGGGATCTCTGCCCAGAGATCAGGGGGTGACGTCACTGCCCAAGGATCAGGGGGCAAAGTTCCCACCCAGGATGGAGGCAGGCTGCCAGCCAGGGCCAATGGGACTGGCCATGTTCTGGGCTCCAGAGAGTAGGGCTCCCTCCTGAGTCCAGGCGTTGGGGTCTCTGGACAGGGCTAAGAGGTACAGACCTCCTCCTGTCCCGAGGGCAGAGCCTCCTTCTGGGTTCCAGAGGGAGGGGCTACCTCCTCTGATGCAGAGGGCAGCATAGCTGCCCAGGTCTGAGGGGGCAGAACTTCCATCCAGGGCTCAAGGACACCACCAAGAGCCAGAGGGCCAGGCCATCTCTACTGCCAGATGGTGGGGCTGAGGAGGTGGGCCAGTGGACAGAGCCACAGAGAATTATTCTAAAGCTATTAATCCTAATGGAATTTGCCCTGTTGTGTTACAAACTGCTTTAAACCAGTGACAGCTTTTTTCTTTCCAGTTTCTCCCTTTGGGAATGGAAATGTTTATACTATGTCTGCCTCACTATTATATCTTGAAAGCAGATAACTGTTTTCTAGGTTTCACAGATCCATAGATGGAGAGGAATTTTGCCTCAGGATGGACCATGTCTTACCCATACCTAATTTAGATGATACTTACATGAGATTTGGGGCATAAGAGTTGATGCTAAAATGGGTTAAGACTTTGGGGGCTATTGGAATGGGATAAATGTATTTTGCATGTGGGGAGGACGTGAATTTGGGGGGAAGGCAAAGGGCAGATCATTATTGGTTGAATTGCATCCCCAGAAAAGTATATATTGAAGTCTTCACCGCCAGTGTCTCAGGATGTGACCTTACTTGGAAATAGCGTCACTGCAGATACAATTAGTTAAAATAAGGTCATACTAGGGTAGAGTGGGTCCCTAATCCACTATGACTGGTGTCCTTACAAGAAGACAAGCACGTGAAGACAGAGACACGCCAGAATTCCATGTGACAATGAAAGCAGAGATTGGAGTTATGCTGCTGCAAGTCAAGGAACACCAAAGATTACCTACAAACATCAGAAGCTAGGAACAGTCAAGGAAGGATTCCTCTACAGGTTTCAGAGGGAGCATGGCCCCGCCAACCCTGTGATTTCAGGCTTGTGGCCCCTAAGACTCTGAGACAACAAATTTCTATTGTTTTAAGCCATCCAGTTCGTGGTACTTTGTTACAGCAGCCCTAGAAAACTAATACAGACTCTGATACTCCATGCTGTCCCACACATTGCTAATCCCCCATCCTACTCATGCTCTGAATCTCCATGCTAGATCACCCTTCCATGTAAATACCTTCATTGACCGGCTTGGCCTCTGACACTCCACACTGAGCTGCTTGTAAATTACTCATAAATGTGGATGCCTTCCTCTCTCCTCCTGGATTCTGATTCTTTACACCAAACCAACCCCCATAGAAAAACAACCTTTTCACTCTTCTCAGGCTCTGACTCCACTCCAGGCTGCCTTCATCTGTGGTTTTCTACCTTACCACAATTGAGCATCCCCACCCAGAGCCGCTCCTCTGCATGGACACCTACCTTGCTCTGTCCCATCTATTTACTTTAGGAATAAATTTTTATAGAAGAGATGGGAAGCGAAGGAAAGGAAGGGGTAAAAGAAGAGTCAGACTTGGTTTTAAGCAATAAAATACGAAAGATGAAGTCAAAGTCTCTTTCACGTTCCTTCATGATCTCATTCACCTCCCTTTTTCCCCAGGGGACTACTATCCTAAATTTTTCTCTTTTTCATGCAGGATTTTATACTACTACTACATAACTGGTTATCCATAAACATGATTCAAACTTCAAATAAATTATATCATTCTGCAGCTTACTGAGTTTTGCTCAACATTATGTTTTTAAAGTACATGTTGTTAATATATGTAGTTCCAAGTCTTTCACTTAAGCTACTGTATAGGCATGAGTACAGCATAATTGTCACTTATCAAATCTCCTGTTGATAGGCATTTAGTAAGTCCCACATTATAACTGTGGATTTGTCTTTTTCTCCATTCATCTCTATCATTCTTGTTTCATGTATTTTGAGGCTCTGTTTTTTGGTACATGTACATTTTGGAATCATTATGTTTCCTGGTGGTTTGATCCTTTTATCATTATGTAATGTGCCTCTTTGTATCTAGCAAGTGAAGTCTACTTTATCTGATATAAATATGGCCACTCTTGCTTTTTTTAAATTAATACTTGCTTCAATACTTTTTTCCATTATTGTATATTCAACCTACTTATGTCATTGTATTTGAAGTGCATCTCTTATAGACGGCATATAGTTGGAGAATATTTTTAATCCACTCTGCCAATCTCTGTCTTTTAATTAGTTTATTTTTCTAGTTTTTTTTACTGAAGTATAGTTGACATACTATATTATATTAGCTTCAAGTGTACAATATAGTGATTCAACATTATATACATTGCAAATTGATTACCACAATTCTAGTACCCATCTGTCACCATACAAAGTTATTGCAATATTACTGACTATATTCCCTATGCTGTACATTACATCCCTGTGATTATTTTACAATATTTTACAATATTTTACAATATTTTATTATTTTAAAATATCTTTTTAAATTAGTGTCTTCATTTTCTTTGTATAAACACCAGAATTTGAATTGCTGGATCATATGGTAGTTCTACTTTTAATTTTTTGAGGAACCTCCAAATTGTTTTCCATAGTGGCTGCACCAGTTTTCATTCCCTCCAACAGTGCATGAAGGTTTCCTTTTCCCCACACCCTTGTGAACACTCGATTTTGTTGCCTTTTTGGTGATAGTCACTCTGACAGGTGTGAGGTGATATCTCATTGTGGTTTTGATTTGCATTTCCTGATGATTAACGATGTTGAGCATCTTTTCACGTGTCTTTTGGATCTCTGTTTGTCTTCTTTGGAAGTGTCTATTCAGGTCCTCTGCCCATTTTTCATTAGATTGTTTGGGTTTTTTTAAATATTCAGTTGTGTGAGTTCTTTACATACTTTGGATACTGACCCCTTATCAGACATATCACTTGCAAATATCTTCTCCCATTCAATAGGTTGCCTTTTCATTTTGTTGATGGTTTCCTTCACTATGAAAGAGGTTTTTTTAATCCAGTCCACTTGTTTATTTTTGATTTTGTTTCCCTTGCCTGAGGAGACATATCCAAAGAAATATTGCTAAGACCAATGTCCAAGAGCATACTATACTGCCTATCTTTTCTTCTAGGGATTTTATGGTTTCAGGTCTTACATTTAAGTCTTTAATCCATTTTGAGTTCATTTTTGTATAATGATTTAAGCAAGTGGTCCAGTTTCATTGTTTTGCAGGTAATTGTCTGGTTTTCCCAACACCATCTATTGAGGAGACTGTTTTTTCCCTAATTACTATGTTTAGATCATTTATATTTAAGGTAATCATTGCTATGTTAGGGTTTAAGTCTGCTATTTTATTATTTGTTTTCTGTTTGTTTCCTCTGTTTCTCATTACTCTGTCTTCTATTGCCTTCTTGTGGGTTACTTGAACATTTTTAGGAGTCCATTTTGATTTATTTATAATGTTTTTAAATATGTCACTTTGTATACTTTTCTTAATGATTGCTCTAGGAACTACAATATACATAGGTAACTTACCAAAGCCTAATTTGAGTGAAGCATAGGAACCTTACTTCCATTTATGTCCCTTTACACTGCCCACTTTTTAAATATAATTGTCTTAAATAGTTCCTTTACATACATAACCACCACATCAGATGGTGTTATAATTTTTACTTTAACCATCAAATATGATTTAAGAAACTCATGAAAAATAGGATAGTCTATTATATTTATCCCTATTTTTACCCATTTTGATGTTCTTCTTTCCTTTCTAAAGTTCCAAGTCTTCTTCTAATTTCTTTTCTGATTAAAGAACTCCTTTAGCCATTCTTTAAGTTTGCTAGCATAAAATTCTTAGTCTTACTTCATCTAAAAATGTCATTTTCTTCATTCCTGAAGGATGTTTTCACTAGCCATAGAATTCATAGTTAACAATTCATTTCTTTCAGCACTTGAAAAACGCTGTGCCACTTCCTTCCGCCCTCCGCGGTTTCAGATGATAAATACTCTGTCATGCACATTGGTGTTCCCCTATAAGCAATGTGCCATTTATCTCTGGCTGCGTTCAAGAATTTTCTTGTAATTAATTTTCATAAATTTAATTATGATGTGTTTTGGGTTTATCTTTGCGGGGGGGGGGATTGCTCCACTTCTTGAATCCATAGGTTTATGTCTTTCACCAAATTTGGGATGTCTCCACCCAATATTTCTTTAAATATTCTATCAGCAACACTAACTTCCTCCTCTGATGGCATAAATGTTAGATCTTTTGTTATAGTACCACAGGTTCTTTGAGATCTGTTCATTTTTTTAAACTCTATTTTGTCTCTATGGTTCAGATTGGGTGAATTCTATTGATCTATCTTTAAACTCACTGATTTTATCCTTTGTCATTTTCACTCTGTTACTGAGGCCATCCAACAAGTGGGTTTTTAAATTTTCCTGTTATCATATTTTTCAGTCAGTCCTATAATTTCCATTTAGTCCTTTTTTTTTAGCTTCTATTTCTTTGCTGTGATTTTTCTATTTATTGTTTCTTTCAAGAAAATATGTAATGGCTTATTGAAGCATTTTTTGATGAATGCTTTAAAATTCTTATCAGATAATTCCAACATCTGATTCATCTCACTGTTGGCATCATATTCAAGTTGTGATTTTCCTGGTTCTCAGTATGATGAGAAATTTTCTATTTAAACCTGGACATTTTAAGTACTATAAGATCTGAATCCTGTTTATATCTTTTGCTTCTGGAGGCTCCCTCTGACACTGCTCTAGCAAGGGAATGGGGGTGAATGAGGGAGGGAGCACTGACTCATTAATGTCAGGGTTGGGTGGGGAGTGTCCTGAATGTCCACTAGGCCTCCCATGCCACCACTCTAGCAGAAAATGAGAAAAGTGCCTTGTTACTGCCAAGTGGTGGTGGAAGTCCACGTCTCCTATGTGGCCTCCACTGCCACTAAGGTGGAGGAAGAGGAGGTTAAGGGGGAAGAGGGAAAGAAGATTGTTACTGCCCAGTGAGGGTAAAAGTCCCAGCTCCTGAGTCAGCTTCTCTGACACGACCGCAGCAGTGAGGGCTGTGACAATATATTACAGTCTGTCAAGGGGGAATGCTAGGTGCTCCACTCAGCCTTAGCTGCTGTGGGTAGGGATGAAACCAGAGATTTGTCTGTGGTGTTTGGGTGTTAGTTATTGTCAAAAAGTTTTCTGTCTTGCTAGGCTGCCCCTTTCCTGGTCTTGGCTGAAGAAAGTAGGATTTTCTTGAGACTTTTTTTGTTTGTACCCATTGGCATTTCTGGGCTGCTGGTTTCTCCAGTATTCAGTTTGGGACATTTGAAGCAAAAAGGAAACCCAGGGAACTCACCTCAGGTTTCAGGTCTTTAGCAGGTCTTCCTTCTTCTCTATCAGAGAAGATCATTTAGAGTCTTCTTGTATTTGTTTTATATATAAGGTACAAGGTTTTTAGCTATACTTAGTGGGAAGAATGGGGAAAAGTATATCTATTCTACCTTTCCAGTAGTGGAAATCTTCATTTCTGCTACTGATTCCTAGTTTATTTCCACTATGGTCTGTATTAGGTTCCTAGGGCTGCCATAACAATGTACCAAAAATTGTGTGGTTTAAAACAACAGAAACTTGTCATATCACAGTTCTGGAGGCTAGAAGCCTGAAATCAAGGTGCCAACATTGCCACGCTCCCTCTAAAGCCTATAGGGGAAAATCCTTCCTTGCCTATTCATAGCTCCTAGTGGTTGCTGGCAATCCTTCACATTCCTCGGTTTGCAGCTGCCGCACTTCAGTCTCTGCCTCTGTTGTCACATGGTATTCTCCCTTCATATGTCTCCTGTGTCTCCTTAGAAGGACATCAACCATATTTGATTAAGGGCACCCAACTCCAGGATGATGTCATCTTAACTAATTACATCTGCAATGATCCTACTTCCAAATTCTGTCACATTCTAAGGTATGACTTCAACATATGTCTTGGGAGAACACAATTCAACCAATAACATTATCGAAGACCATACTTTTATCATTTAAATGCTTTTAAATTCAAGACTTGTTTTATGGCCCAGAATATGGTCTGTCTGTCTTGGCCTATATTCCATGGGCACTTGAAAAGAATGTGTGTTTGGGGGCTGTTGGGTGAAGTGTTGTATAAATGTCACTTGGGTTATGCTGGTTGACAGTTTAGTTCAGGTCTCCTATGTCCTTTACTGATTTTCTGTCTACTTGTTCTATCACTTACTGAGAGAGGAGTGTTGAACTCCCCACATATAACTGTGGATCTATCTATTGCTTTTCTCATGTCTATCGGGTTTTGCTTCATGTATTTTGAAGCTCTGTTTTCATTTCTTGTTACATCGTTTCTATTTTTTTGCCTTTCTGTGGGTTACTTGCACGTGATTTTAGGATTCCTTCTTGACTTATTTAATAAGTTCCACCAGGACCACCAACATATTCTTAGCTGTGAAGCCACAAAAAGAGTAATAACCCAGAGGCTCCAGCTTTCCTCCTCTCCACCAATTCCCCCACCACTGTCTCACTTCACTGACTAAACATGCTTAGCTTCTCAGATGTCCCTGAAAACTCCTATTTGTCCACCCATGCTAGCACTTCAGCATGGTTGCTTAGTGACGGTTTCTCACATCTTCTGACTCTCCAACTAACCCTTCCAAAGTTGTGTAAAGTCTAATGTTATTTCACAAAACATGTAGTGGCTCTGCCACTTCCCTGGCTGAATACTGAAGGAGGATAAAAGAGCATGTGGAGAGAGGGGGCCCAGACATTCCAGCTATTCCAACCTTCGGAGCCAAGGTCCCACATACATGAGTAAAGCCATCTTAGACCACTGAAATTGGTACTTAAAAGTAACGTACTATTGTAAAAAAAAAAAAAAAAAGGAAAGAAAAGAAAAGAAAAGAAAAAAACTAAAACAGGTGCATTAACTTTGGGACCGAGTGGTGGGTAGAGGCTAGAAAAGCAGCAAAGAAAATGGCTGGGAAATGGGTGGACAAAGTAGAAGCTCTAAAAGTGATGAGGAAACTGTAATAGAAGGTTGGAAAATGACATCTCATGTCATATAGTAACAAAACAATTGGCAAAACTGTCACCTGCAGGGCTTCCCTGGTGGCACAGTGGTTGAGAGTCCACCTGCCGATGCAGGGGACACGGGTTTGTGCCCCGGTCCGGGAAGATCCCACATGCCGCGGAGCGGCTCCACCCGTGAGCCATGGCCGCTGAGCCTGCGCGTCCGGAGCCTGTGCTCTGCAACGGGAGAGGCCACAACAGTGAGAGGCCCACGTACCGCAAAAACAAACACCAAAAAAAAACTGTCACCTGCAGTAATGTGGAAGATGGAAAAAAATGTACCTAATGAACTTGTGTATCTAGTTAAGGAGAATGTCTAGTCATGAAGAATGCTGAGAGTGTCATTTGACATTTAGCTGCACATCATAATGTACAGAAAGACAGAGGTGAGCTTAACAGAATTTACAAAAAGAATTTTAGAGGAAATATTGAAAAGCAAAGATTTTCTGGGTCAGAAAATGAAACTGTTTCACATTTTGAGTTTTCCAAGCCAGCAAAGACTAAGAGTGTAACTGTAAGATCCTTTGTGAAGACATCAGAAAGATATAAGCTGGTGCCTAAGAGACGCTTTCAAATAGAAAAAAGCCATTGTATGTAGGCAGAACACTCTTTGACATAAATTATAGCAATATTTTTTTGGATCTGTCTCCTAAGGGAAAAGAAACAAAAGCAAAAATAAACAAATGGGACCTAATTAAACTTAAAAGCTTTTGCACAGCAAAGGAAACCATCAACAAAACAAAAAGACAACCTACTGAATGGGAGAAAATATTTACAAATGATATGACTAATAAGGGGTTAATATCCAAAATATATAAACAGCTCATACAAATCAACATCAAAAAAACAAACAACCCAATTAAAAATGGGCAGAAGAACTGAATAGACATTTTTCCAAAGAAGACATACAGATGGCCATCAGGCAGATGAAAAGATGCTCAACATGGCTAATCATCAGAGAAATGCAAGTCAAAACCTCAATGAGATACCACCTCACACCTGTTAGAATGGTTATTATCAAAAAGACTACAAATAACAAATGTTAACAAGGATGTGAAGAAAAAGGAACCATAGTACATTGTTGGTAGGAATGTAAATTGATGCAGCCACTATGGAAAACAGTATGGAGGTTCCTAAAAAAACTGAAAATAGAAATACCATATGATCCAGCAATTCCAATCATGGGCACATATCCAACAAAAACACTAATTCAAAAAGATACATGCACCTCAATGTTTATAGCAGCAATATTTATTGATTCAATAGTAAAGATATGGAAGCAATCTAAGTGTCCATCCAACAGACGAGTGGATAAAGAAGATGCTTCTTTATGGAAGCATCTTGGAATATTATTATTTATATTATTATAAATAATATTATTTATATTATTATAAATAATATTATTTATATTATTTATATAATAATATTATATAATATTATTAATATAATATTATTAATATTATAAATTATATTGTTTATATTATTATAAATAATAATGGAATATTATTCGGCCATAAAAATAGAATGAAATTTTGCCATTTACAACAGCATGAATGGACCCAGAGGGTATTATTCTTAGTGAATCTTAAGTCAAACAGAGAAAGACAAATACTGTATGTTATCACTTATATGTGGAATCTAAAAAATAAAACAAATGAATAATAGAACAGAAACAGACTTACAGATATAGAGAACAAGCTAGTAGTTACCAGTGGGAAGAGGGAAGAGGAGAGGGACAAGATAGAGGTAGGGGATTAAGAAGTACAAACTATTATGTATAAAATAAATAATCTACAGGAATATATTGTACAGCACAAGGAATATAGCCAATATTTTATAATAATTTTAAATGGAGTATAATCTATAAAAATATTGAATCGCTATGCTGTACGCCTGAAACTAAGATAATATTGTAAATCAACTATACTTCAATTTAAAAAAGAAAAAGGGCATTGTCCCACAGCCCTTAACATGCTACCCAAAGTAGAGAGAAGCCCATCTCAAAAAGTGTTGTGGGTATAACTTCTGTTCAGTGGAGTCAGATTCATATGAACTCACATTTTTAAGAGAGCTGAACTAACAAAATACCTTCAAATAGATCTAAGACAGCCTAGATTGCTCATTTGCAAATTCCGACTGGGCCCCCAGCTTTCTGTGGGCAGGGAGGGGGAAGGCTGAGAAAGCCACTAAGTTGTAAACACAGGCCATTTCTTATATAAAAGTATGACCCATGGGGCCAAGTCAAGAGCCCAGAGGATGAAAATAAGAGCTATGGATAACAGTGAACTAGAAAGCCACTCCCAGGGAATATAATCAGGATCTAGTCAAGGATATCTCTGCTCCAAGAAAAGGGGGACCTGGCAACATGTACCCAGGTGGATTCCATAGCTGGTATGGGCCAGTGACTCCTTTGTACCTCTATTTTTAAATGGGAGTGTTTATTTACTGTAGCTATCTTTTCCTTGTATCACCACTGTTGGTTAGAGGGTGGTACAGATAACTTGTGTGGCAGATTGTATTTTTCCAAAGATGGTCACATCAATATATAGACTATCCCACATGCTATTCTCACAATGTGACATTGACAGCTCTCCATCAAGATGGTGGCATCCATGTTCTTTTCCCTTGAACTTGGGTGGACTTTTGTAACTGCCTCAACCAATAAAATGTCATGAAAGTGATGCTGCATGACTTCTGAGGCTAGGTCATGAACGGCAACAGAGCTTTCGCCTGGCACCCTCTCTCACGTGCTCTTGCTCTAGCTCTCTCTCTCCCCTTGCCCTTGCAATGCGGTGCTATGTTGTGAGGAAGCCCAGTCAATACAAAGAGGTTAGTGTGTGTGTTCTGGCTGACAACCCCAGACAGGCTCCTAGCCAACAGCTACAAGCCACACATGTGAGTGAACAAAGTCTTAAGATGCTGCCAGCCTTTACCTTCAGCTGAAAGGGCCTTCCGACTGAAGCCCCAGACACCATGGAACAGAGGCAAACTATACTCTCTGATGTCCTGTCTGAAACAGAAGCCAAGGAGGTAATAAATGATTTTGTATTGTTTTAAGCCACTAAATATAGGGGTAACTTGTCACATGGCAATAGATAACTAATGCAAATTGCTTTACAGTTCATAAATCTCTGGAATAACAAGAAGCTACCTCTGGGTATGACTGTAGATGACAAAATCCTGAACTTTGAGCTGATGCTATAATTGGATGAAACTTTTGGGGTCTTGGGAGAGGTAAGTATATTTTGCCTATAGGAGGAACAGGAATCACAGGGACCAGAGGAAGCCAGTGCTATATTGTCATATTAATCACCAAAGATAAACGACACCTCTCTGTATCCATACCCTTGGTTAATCCTCCGCTATATTGGCTGGGCTTGTCTGTGTGACTTGCTTTGGTCAAGGTGATGCAAGCCAAATCTTGAAAGTAGTTGCACTTCGGGGCTTGCCCTTTCTTGCTGCTGGGAACCCTAAGACCACCATGTGAAGAAGCATGGCCTTAGCTCCTAGAGCATGAAAAACTCACGGAGAGAGAGCCCAATTACCCCAGTCATTCCAATTGAGGCCCCAGAATTAGCCAGGCAAAGAAGGGGCATAGTCATGCAAGGCAGAGGGGACAGCATGAGCAAAGGCACAGAGTCACGAACCAGCAGGTTGTGTGCAGTTCTATCTTACTGTTGGGTCAAGTTTGAGAGATGGTATTGCAGTAGTGTCTTGGAGAGGTAGACAGGGACCAAGTCACAAAAAACGTTTTATGCTTTGTTTTCGTTCTTTCTTCCTTAGGATCATTAGGGGTTTTAAGCAGGGGAGAGACATGATCCGTTAGCAGTTTAGAAAAATCACGTTGGTGGCAGGATGAAAGATGGATTAGAGAGTGAAAGGTGAGAGATATTAGGAGGTTGTGATAATGGTGTGGACAAGAAGTGATGAGTGGCTTAATTGGAGCAGTGGTAGAAGGAGTGGCAAGGAGAGGAAAAATAGAGGAAATATTTAGGAGGTAAACACAGCAGAACTTAAGGATGGATTGAATGTCAAGGTCGTGGGGAAAGAGAGGCATCTAGGAGCATTCTCCGGTTTCTGGCTTCAGTAGAACTAGTACCAGTCACTGACAGAGGAAATACAGAAGGAATAATTAGGCCTTTTTTGGTTCTATTTCACTGAGGAGAGGTTGAGTTGAGTGTTGAGCATGTCAATTTCAGTTGCTTGTCAGACATCCGTGTAGAAATGTTTGGCTGGCAGTAGTGTATATAACCAGGCTAGAGTTTTAAATGCAGGAGTTGTAATCATATATGTGGAATTAAAACAAGAACACATATAAGAGTACAGTGTATTGATTAAGAATATAGCTTTTGGAGTCAGCTAACTTGGATTCAAATCTCAGCCCCATCACAAATTATCCATTGTCATTGTGAACAGTCTTCATCTACAGAGATGGAGTAAATATAGATGGGGTTGTTGTGAGGATTAAACGAGGCAAGGTTTAGCATAGAATCTAAAATTAATAAGTTCTCAATAAATGATAGGTATTGTTACTAAATGACCAAGATATAACAAAGAAGTAGACCAAAAATATGGAGACAAGAAATGTCCAAAAGGCACATGAAAAGATGCTTGACATCACTAATCATCAGAGAAATGCAAATCTAAAGTACAATAAGATATCACCTCACACCCATTAGGAGAGCTAGAGGAAGGAAGGAAGGAAGGAAGGAAGGAAGGAAGGAAGGAAGGAAGGAAGGAAGAAAATAAGTGTTGGCAATGATGTGGAGAAATTGAAACCCTTGTGTACTGTTGATGGGATTGTAAAATGGCATAACCACCATGGAAAACAGTAGAGATCCTCAAGAAATTAAAAATACAATTACCATATGATCCAGCAATCCCACTTCTAGGTATATATCCAAAAAGTTTTGAAGTAGGGTCTCAAAGAGACATTTGCACACCCATGTTCATAGCAGTACTATTCATAATAGCCAAGAGGTAGAAGCAACCTAAGTGTCCATTAATGGTTGAATGGATAAAGAAAATGTGATATATACATATAACAGAATATTATTCACCCTTTAAAAGGGAAGAAACCATACCACATGCTACCACACATATGAACCTTGAAGTCATTATACTAAGTGAAACAAGCCAATCACAAAAAGACAAATACTCCTTGATTCCACTTATATCACTTATATAAGGTATCTGAAGTATTCCAATTCATAGAAACAGAAAGCAGAATGGTGGCTACCAGTGGCTGGGGGGAAGGGAGGAAAGGAGAACTGTTTAATGGGTATGGCGTTTCAGTTTTGCAAAATGAAAAAGTTCTGGAGATCTGTTGCATAACAATTTGAATATATGTAATACTACTGAACTGTACACTTAAAAATGGTTAAGATGGTAAATTTTATGTTATGCACTTTTAGCACAATAAAAAGATGCATGAAAGAACAGGGAGACAAAGTACAAATTCCCAACAAACCAAGTGCAGCCTCGGCTCTCAATGTATTTACCCGGGCGACCAGTGTCTTGGCTGCCCAGACTGGATGTGGGCGTGGAGCGGGAAAGGTGTGAGTGAAGAGAAGAAACGAAAACTGCTTGCTGCGCCCCAGCCCCCAGTCCCCTGGGGGCTGACGTATGGCCATGGATCTGTACCTCAGCAACTGCTATAACACTGCCCAAGCCGCCGCCGCTAAGGCGGCTGCCAGCAGCCTAACTGCCGACAGGGAGCAGTGCGACTCCGTGAGTGGCGGCCAGTCGGTCCTCCTCCGGGATCCGGGGCTGGTCTCGGAAGGGAAGGAGGGCGGGCAGATGGAAGAGGGGGAGATCTCAGCAGAGGTGGGGATGGGTCTTTGACGCTTGGCTTCCGGCTCCCAGGCCCCCGGCAGTTAGTGCCTAGAGCTGCCTCTGGCCTGGATTAGCTCTGAACGGTGCTCAGAGATAGGGTTGGTGACCAGGGTAAACTGGGAGGCCTTCCAGGTTGTCAGCAGGATGGGTTCTTTCAACCCTGAGTGTGTGATTCTTTGGTTTATTTGGAGGTATTAGCCTATTGAAGTTTAAGTAGATTGGTCTAAACTAAAAGAATAGTTCTAGAAAAAAAGAAACTTTCTAATTATATCTGACAGAGCTCTCAAAAAAAACCCATTCCAGAGGTGGGAGCTGCTCATCTACTGAATCTTCCTCTTGGGGTCAAGCTGCCTACAAATTTAAGTGAAAAGGTAAACTAACTTTTAATAGTGCTGAAGTGATTTTCTTGACTGTTTTCAGCTTGCTATTAAACTTGAAACACTGCTATGATTCTGCTTTGAGTCAACTTCAATTTCACACACCAAGTGAAGTTAAAATGAGTTGAAGTGTTCAGTGTCTGAACCTCACTTTAATGATAGAAGCCCCCATGATATGCCTCAGCCACCCAATTCAGCTTTATCTCCAACCCAGAGCCTCAACTCTGAAAGGTCGGGGTCTTTTCTGCCTACCCACACGTACCATGTTAATTCCTACTTCTGTGCCTTTGTTCTTCTGGCTCCTGAAACCTGGCATGCACTCCTCCCCTTCCTGACCTTCAATTTGAGCCATCTTTCAAGAGCTACTATATGAAGCCTTTCCCCAGTGTCCCAACCCCCAATTGTCTCATTCTTCCTTAGGATTTACATTGCTCTTGGCCTGCACTCTCTCACTCAGCACTGAAAGTACTATTACTGGTTCAGAGTGCTGCACTCACATTGTTACACATTTTAAGTCCTCTGCCTAACACTCCGCACACTGTCCTTAGCTTTAGGCCAAGCCTGAAGGAGGTTGAGAACTCTCTGGTTGAGTGTGTGCTTTGATCACAATAGCAAAAGGTTCTACAGGAATATTTATGACATCCTTACCCTTCCGCTCTCTAGAGTGTCATCAAGGATGAGTACAGGGCTCCTTGGTATTTCAGACATCTGTCTAATATATATGATTTTTTAAAGTTTTATTGCTGGAAAACAATATAATTTCTATTTTCAAACCCAATATGTTCTACCCGCTCCCATGAATTAGCATTCCTAAAACATACTCAAAGCCTATCTCACTACTAGCGATAACACTCCTTTTTACTTTGTAAATGTAGCCCTCTCTGTTGGTTTCTTCCTCAAATATCTTTTTTAAAAATATTTATTTATTTATTTTTGGCTGTGTTGGGTCTTCGTTTCTGTGCGAGGGCTTTCTCTAGTTGCGGCAAGAGGGGGCCACTCTTCATCGCAGTGCGCAGGCCTCTCACTGTCGCGGCCTCTCTTGTTGCGGAGCACAGGCTCCAGACGCGCAGGCTCAGTAGTTGTGGCTCACAGGCCTAGCTGCTCTGTGGCATGTGGGATCTTCCCAGACCAGGGCTTGAACTCGTGTCCCCTGCATTGGCAGGCAGATTCTCAACCACTGCGTCACCAGGGAAGCCCCCTCAAATATCTTTTATTTGCCATATTTATATTGTGTTATTCTGTTATTCACTTGTTAGCTACTTCTTATTTCCTGATTTTTTCCATACTTAATTATACTGATTTGCTCTATATTATACTGATTCCCCCAAAACGTATGCATTTATTTTTTTACATATAAATTTATTTATTTTATTTATTGATTTTGGGCTGAGTTGGTCTTCGTTGTTGCGCACCGGCTTTCTCTAGTTGCAGCGAGTGGGGGCTACTCTTCTTTGTGCTGCGCGGGCTTCTCATTGCAGTGGCTTCTCTTGTTGTGGAGCATGGGCTCTAGGCATGCAGGCTTCAGTAGTTGTGGCTCGTGGGCTCAGTAGTTGTGGCTCGCAGGCTCTAGAGCATAGGCTCAGTAGTTGTGGCGCACAGGCTTAGTTGCTCCGTGGCATGTGGGATCTTCCCGGACCAGGAATCAAACCCGTGTCCCCTGCATTGGCAGGCAGATTCTTAACCACTGCACCACCAGGGAAGCCCAAAACGTATGCATTTAATCATGGTCAGGTACTATATTCAACTCCTGTAAAGACTAACTTAGTGGGATCCTTCTTTGTCTTTTGGCAAGATCTCCTCAAGGAAGTAAGACTTTATATTTACACATTTAGTTGTTTTTTTTTCAACTTAACTTTACCCTCATGACCACCTTTTAAGGTGAAGCTATGACAGGTAGATGGTGGCAGAGTTTAGACCAGAACCACAGTCTCCTGATTTCTTAGGCCATGCTCCTTCACCTGACCTTGCTGCTTCCTGAACTGCAAACCACTTTAGCAGAGTGCTACAGAAATGTAATTTAAAGGTCTTTCATATTATTTTGAATGCAAGTGTAAGGGAAATTATAGTATTCTACTGTCTTCCTTTCAATAAGATTAAAATATAACAATGTAATGTACCTGTCTAGCTATTCATTAATCCAAACCTGACAACTCATTCTATTACTTCAACATTTTTAATTGGCGTATAGTTGATGTACAATATTATATGTTACAGGTGTACAACATAGTGATCCACAGTTTTTAAAGGTTATACTCCATTTATAGTTATTATAAAATACTGGCTATAGTCCTTCAACATTTGATAGTAAACTTATTCTCAAGTAATTTATCTATAAATTAATTTGCTTATTAGTATACTATACTTGAGTAGCACCTGTTCACAAACTCCTTAAATTGGTTTTACTGTAAAGTAAATAGTAAATACTTTGCCAATTAACCTTGCCACTTTGCTTTCAGGAAAAGATACCACCTTAAGTGAAAAGAACAATTTGCCTACTTTTAAAAGTCTGCCCTATGATCTCCCACTGGCAGGTAGTGATGACATAATAAATTCTTCTGTTCAGGGAAACCAATTATTTTGATTGACAATAGAAAGCTTACCCTGGCCTTAATGAATGGATTTGTTCTTTCCTGATAGGTCAGTAGCCAAGGTTTGGTCAACACATGCCATCACCAACAAAAGTCAACATCTAAAAGAAGCAATAATCAACCCACTAACTGCAGCACTGTTTCAATTGCCATCACTGCTGATTGTTTCTCTTCTAGGAAAGATATGGGCTTCCTGTTTAGTTTCACTGTAAATTAAATCATTGCCCAGAAGGATGTCTTTCTTTGCCTTTTTAAGAAGACATTGGTAGTCAGGGAATCCAGCTTCCTTATATAGGTCCCTTGGGAGAGACAAGAGGCTGGCATCAATCAAGTAGTCAGAAACTTACAAAAGAAGCTTTTCAATGGAAAAACAAAGCTAGAACCCATCATGCCCCTTCCTGTCTGCTCCTCTGCTCATATTTAGTATCCTACCTACCTTACAGGAACATTTAGGGCCATATCTCAGTGTCCAGGAATGGGATTGAGGCTGAGGCTGCCACCTCCAGCCTAAAGTCAGCTCTGATAGAGAGGAAGAGAAAGGCATTAGATTTACCCAAATCAGCCTCACTTCAGATTCCCTCTGAAGGAGGGAGTATTCCCTCACTTCAGATTCTTCTTGCATGTTTTATTTTCAACAAACAGCCTAATCACTTCAACAAATTGAGGTTTAAAAGTGTGATTTCATTCATTTTACACATGTAGTACTTTTGAATCTGTGTGTTTGCAGCTTTATCAACCTTCTTATGACTTTAACCTGACTGATTCTTATTGTCAACTTTTGGAAACAAGCTATAAAAGCCTGCATGAGCCACATTTAAAAATATACTCTAGGCGAAAGGATATCCTGAGGAGATTAAAGAAAGGCGGCTATGTCACCAGCAATAATAAGGTGGGTTGAATCCTGCTTCCTGTTAACCAGCAAAAACCTATGGACTTGATAGATGCTTGCTTCTGTACTTCACTGGGAGCCTGTGTCAACTTTTAATTGAGCAATAAAGAATACCTAACAGAAAACTCAATGAATTACTCAGTATTTGAGTAAAGAGAAATCAGGCGGCTGTTTCTAAATAAAATTGTTCCCACTTGATCTTTTTTCTTTGATAAAAGCAAAAGATAAGCACCAAATGATTTGAATATGTAAAGACATATACATACACATTTATTTATTTATGTATTTTCTCTCAGCTGTATTATTAGTGCCTTTCCTCTGGCTCTAAAAGTAATAATGGCACTGTATACCTGTCAAGGAATATTTCCTATACCCTTTGAGAAGACTAGAGACAAAATGGAAACCTAGCAGAATACAGCTTGATAGAATAAATTCTTCTGAAAGTTAACATCATTATTATACTGGTGTTTTAGTAACAAATTCATTAAGCATAGTAAATTCTTGATTATGATGTGAACCATATTATTGAAATAATATTATTTAGGTAGAAATTTCCTGGTGATAAACCGCTATAGAGAGATATTGCCTTCCATATTATTACCAAAATATGCTATCACTACCCTTGATCCCAAAATTGTTACTAAAATGAATGTTCTTATGACTCTCTTCTCTGGAAAGTTTCATGATTGTTACAACTTTCTATTTATATATTTGGTTTTTGGTTTTTGTTTTTATAGGTTGTATGTACCTTGAAGGAATTGAATAAGTACAGGCAGTATCTCACCAGTTTAAAATTAGACTTTGAAAGAAACTATATAAGAGAACAAGTAAGTTAAACACTTAAATTTGTTTTATTTGAGGCCTGTAAGAAAGTTTTTATGTAGGTTGTAGAAAAAAGGTTTGGTCTTATACAGAATATTTTCTTATGATATCCTGACCTAGAAGCATTAAGGTAACAAATCAAAAAATATCTCTAAATATCTATGAGATAAAAATGAGACCTCTGCCTTTCACTTACAGAGGAATTTTCACTTATCTGGAGTGGAGCCACACTAGACTTAAATGCAGGTTAATTAACCATTTGTAAACTATAGGAAGTTTACCAAGCCCTAAACATAAGAAGGCATATCAAAGGACAGGGTTATTTCTGGCCAATATAAAAACTTTTAATTCTTTTTTCTCTCTCAGAAAATGATTGAAAAACAAGTAAATAAGTTGTATGAAACCAAGAGAGCCTGTGACAATTATGACAATACACAGTTCCAAAGACTGGCTGTTACAGGAAAGTATACAAACAACTCCAGACCAAAAGCTGTTAATAAAGCAGAGGTATGACCAAAGTTAATGCATTTTTTTGCGGACATATTGTGGACCCCAGAAAGTTGTAAAAGTACTAGAAATAATTGAAAGCAGAATGAAAAAAGTTTTAGACACTATTTAATCTCCTGTAATCTTCAATGTGGAGAGAAAGGAAAGGAGATTAAGAGGTAACAGGGATTGGGAACCTTGGTACCATGGCTAGGGAGGAAAGTTTCTACCTGAGAAACTGGAGTCACTAGGGAGCCCAAGAGGTAAGACAAACTGATATTTGAAGAACAATTCCAAAGTACAGATCCCTGACCTTGGGAAACCCAAGTCCATAGTAACAGAGGAAAGAAGGTGTCATTAGCACATTTCAAACTTAAGTTTAAGGAAATTACTGCAAGATCAAAAAGAGAGAGTTGCCGTAACTTCATCTGATGATAATATAAACAGGTGTTATTCCCCAACCAACTGTGTATGTTCATTCAGCTATTACCCACACACATTTAATGTTACCATTCAGCGGCCAAGCCCATGCCCCAGGAGGCAAAGCGATGAATTATATATAGTTCCTCCTCTTTCTCCTTTATCAGGGATGGGGGCCAGTTCTCCATCACCTGGCTCTTATATTTCATGGATTCATGTCATGATATGCCAGAATATATACTGATTCACCAGAGTGGCAGGCTAGTAGTCTACAGACCTCTCTATACATGAGAGGTTGTTCAAGAACTTGGGAATTACAGAGAGGCCAGTACCCACTTATTTTTTAAAGGAAATTCAAATCTACTTGTTTTTTGAAGTCAGTGCTTAAGTTGATTTCAGCTGTCTTTGGAAACTCATGTTCCCAGAACTCCTGAGTTATGACTAATCCCCGTGTAAAATGCTTTTAATCACTCTGTTCTATATTTTGCCATTGTCCCAGCCACAACAACAGAGTCTGATAAAATTAGTACATCATGGTGAGTTGGTGGATCTGACTAGCTTAAAAGTCCCTGAAAATCTCTATGTTTCCTGTAGTTCAAGAAATAAAAAGCAACCCAGAAGGTGGTTTGGGAATGTCAGAATAGATAATACCATCATAAGGGAAACACCCAATTTATCTTCACTTATATTTACACTTTTACTTAGATATTTAGATATGATTAGTAGGGAATTAAACAAGCTTGAACACATGGCAGAAAAGCAGAACATACCCCAGATAAAGGAAGAAGAAAGAGGACATTGGGACCACAATCTAAGAAAACTTGGTCTCCGTAGATAAATTGAAGAGGTGAGAAACACCAAATTTTAAATGTTGATGGGAAAATTGTGCATGATTGTTTTATTTATAAACATTTTTAACAGTCCCACCATATTACCTGAAGTTATTTCAAGTCTAAAAGGTAAACCACTGTTTATAATTTTTTAAATAATAAACTGCTATTAATCTTGTATCACTGTTATAACAGACAAGTTTTTAGTTAATACAGTGAGACTGATACCACACATTATATATCCATCACAGTACAGTCACACTTCATCTGCTCTTAAAGTTTCAGAATTTAACTCTAGTGAAAAATAACCATGCCTGTATTCTCACTCCTCAACATTCAGACAAGGCTACTTGTTTAGGTTCTCTGTCAAAATACATTTAAGGTCAACAGATCACATATGATAACCCCCCAAATCCATAAGAGAAAGTCCCCTTGCCAGCATCTTTTCAGATCCATCTTTGGAGCCGGGCTTATGTTTGAATTGTTTCCAGTAACAAAATAATTTCCTTCCTTTTGCCATTCTGTTGCATCCACCAATATATTCTGAATAAAAAAGCAGTAAGATAAGCCCATTCTAAAGCCAATGTAAGATTTTCATTATGGTTGTCCAAGTTTCTGTAAGGCCCTTGATTTGACCTAATTCACCTACTGACAAAGACAAAACAAAACAAAAAAAGATTATGAAAGAGAACCCCTGCTGACTACCATGACATTGTGCTCCTTAGGAATGGAAAACAAAAGAAATGTTACTTCTGGGCTTCCCTGGTGGCACAGTGGTTGAGAGTCCGCCTGCTAATGCAGGGGACACGGGTTTGTGCCCTGGTCCGGGAGGATCCCACGTGCCACGGAGCGGCTGGGCCCGTGAGCCACGGCCGCTGAGCCTGCGCGTCTGGAGCCTGTGCTCCGCAATGGGAGAGGCCACAACAGTGAGAGGCCCGCGTACCGCAAAAACAAAAACAAACAAACGAAAAAAAAAGGAAATGTTACTTCTAACAAAGATTGGAGAAGAAGTAAAAAGAGAAGCAAGAGTTGAGGAACAACATAGAAAAGTCAAAGAAGAAGCTCACCAGAAGGTAGAGTGAGCTTTGACCAATAATTTGGGCTATTTTGAGGACAGGCTTTTGCCAATTTTGATATTTTAAAGTGGGAATTTTCAGAAGTGGCCTAAACTCACAAGGATATCTATTGATGGAGAGAGCGAGTCTGGTCTGAACCTGGACTTCAAGGGCTGGTCTGAAATGCGACCAGTCTCCAGAAAGTAGGAAATGAGTTAAATTAGATCTAGTTATTAAAATATATTCTTCATGCTGGACAACAAAAGGAAACTTACCCTTATTACCTTCCTAGCCTTGTACTTTTTGTGACTTTAGAAATCTCAAGACAGGAATGAGGGCTCCCTTCAAATGTACCATCATATTTGAAGTATTTGTTTTGCATTTCCAGTGGCAAGTTGATATTAAATTTTTAAACATAAAAATTATGCACCACAACTACAGAGCCCATGCACTCTGGAGCCCACGCACCACAATCAGAGAGAGAAAACCCACACACCACAATGAGAGAGAAGCTCACACACCACAACGAAGAGCCTGAGCACCAAAATGAAATTGAGCTATTTGTAATGAGGTGGATAGACCTAGAGTCTGTCATACAGAGTGAAGTAAGTCAGAAAGAGAAAGACAAATACTGTATGCTAACACATATATATGGAATTTAAGGAAAAAAATGTCATGAAGAACCTAGGGGTAAGACAGGAATAAAGACACAGACCTACTAGAGAACGGGCTTGAGGATATGGGGAGGGGGAAGGGTAAGCTGTGACAAAGCGAGAGAGTGGCATGGACATATATACACTACCAAACGTAAAATAGATAGCTAGTGGGAAGCAGCCGTATAGCACAGGAAGATCAGCTCGGTGCTTTGTGACCGCCTGGAGGGGTGGGATAGGGAGGGTGGGAGGGAGGGAGATGCAAGAGGGAAGAGATATGGGAACATATGTATATGTATAACTGATTCACTTTGTTATAAAGCAGAAACTAACACACCATTGTAAAGCAATTATACTCCAATAAAGATGTAAAAAACATATACATATTTTAAAAAAATGTCTCCAGACATGTCCAAATTCCATTATCCCCTGGGATACAAAATTGCCTCCCATTGAGACCCACTACCTATCCTCTCTAATTCCTCCCCACAACCCCATATACAGATTAGGCTATGGCTCCCTCCTGTTGGGCATGAAAGGATAAATAGTATCTATCTTGAATAACTTTGTCATCAGCACTATTAAAAATAAATATTATTGTGTTTTTTTAAGCTTCTTATCCAAAGGTCAAGGAAATGAGTATCACTGCCGGTCACCAGAAATTACACCAAGGACAAAAACGTAATTGTAATATTATGATTAGAAATACTAAAATAGTAATTTGTGTAAAGACTGGATTTGGTACTGATTGCTTCTGCTTATAAGATGGATAAATCCTCTGTCCTCTGTTATAAATGATGGATTTTGAGTAATGCTTACCAACAATGCTACAGCCGCTCTTGCGGTCCTAATTACTCAGTTGGAGTCACTGTCTCCACACGCCTCTGAACAGGACAGCCCACGTTTTGCAGCTGACAACTCTGCAAGCCCAGTGCAGAGCCCTGCCCCTCCACACACAGCCCCTGCTCCTGATCTCATTTCTGTACTTCTCCATTCCCAAAAAGATCCCAAAGCATTTTTTTATGCTGTGCTTCACTGACTACTGCCACCACAGCTCCCATACCTTGCTCAGCACTTCTGCCTCCTAGGGAAGCTCATTGGTTTCACCTGGAGCATCATCCTTGCAAATTGCTCACTGGAGGTGCTTGCTACTGATGTTTCTGAAGCCTATGGCCCTAAAGACCCCGTGAGGATCAAGACCTGGACCAGTGCTTTCTCTCAAAACCCTGCCCTTCCTTAGGCTTTGGACTTTTCAGGCCTGAAGTAACTTGTCACTTTACTAGCAGCAGAAGTATTTCATTCTGCCACATATTTTTCTGCAGCAGTGGAGTGTGCAATCAGTGTCACCACTTTTTTTTTTTTTTTTGCGGTACGCGGGCCTCTCACTGTCGTGGCCTCTCCCGTTGCGGAGCACAGGCTCCGGACGCACAGGCTCAGCGGCCATGGCTCACGGGCCCAGCCGCTCCGCGGCATGTGGGATCTTCCCGGACCGGGGCACGAACCTGTGTCCCCTGCATCGGCAGGCGGACTCTCAACCACTGCACCACCAGGGAAGCCCCAGTGTCACCACTCTTATTCCCCTGTTCCTTTTAGAACTGCCCAACTGAGTAGTAGCTGTTGCCATTTTAACATTTCAACCTACTTCTTGAGTTGGCTTCTTTAGCACATGTAGGGCTAGCACTATTTGCTGGATCTAAGTGCCTTCCTTCCTTTTGTTTTCTGGCTCAGTCATTGATTTTTCTAACATACTCCTCTAGATTCTGCCTTTGTGGGGTCCCCAAAATGGCTCAGACCTTCAGAGAGCCTCCCCACTTTTCTGCTTCTTTCCCAAAGATGTTGGCTGGGGCAAGAGGTGTGGCTTATGTTCTTACTCCTTTAAGTGTTAGCAGTATGGGCATCACCAGGGCGCTTATTAGAAATGCAGATTCTCAGGCCACACCCCAGACCTACTGAGTCAGAATCTGCATTTTCATAAGATCCCCAGTGTATTATATGCACATTAAATTTTGGGAAACACTGGCTTCCATGACCTCATGGAGGTGGAATAAAGTAAGGGGGCTTGGATGACTTCTTTGTCCTCTGCCTTCTCTGGTCTTCAGAGAGATGCCCTTATCTCCACTGAGATAGTGCTTGGCCTGTTGTCATTCACAGCTGATTTGGCCATCACTGCCATGACTCATGGTCTAGTCTTGCTGGGCTTAGTAGAATCCTCTGGCTTTCCCATTCCACCTCAGTTCTGGCTGGCTGCTCCACTAACAGTCGGGATGGAGCCCTCTTACCCCCAGCCTAGTGACTCCCCATGGCAAGCTTCCCAGCTAGACTCTCAGCCCTTTCTGGGCCATGTGTATACCACATGGGAACCAAGAGTGGCTTAAGAAAGCAAAACCTCAAGGGCAAATAGGGAGAGGTTGGTAAAAGGGTACAAATTTTCAGCTATAAGATGAATAAGCTCTGAGGAGCCGGTGTATAACATGGCAACTATAGTTGAAAACACTGTTTTGTATAATTAAAATTTGCTAAGAGAGTAGAACTTAAATGTTTTCAACAACAACAACGAATGTAAATATGTGAGGTGATGGATGTGCTAATTAACTAAATGGGGGGAATCCTTTCACAGTATACATATATATCAAATCACCACAATGTATACTTTAACTATCTTACAATTTTATGTCAGTTGTAAGATAGTTAAAGCAAAACTTCAGAGAGAGCCTTGCTCTGCCTGACCACACTGTATTGCAACGTTTCTGGGTCATGCCCCAGGTGAGGAGGAGGCGGCAGGGGTGGGGGTAGCCGAAGAAATCTCTTTCTAGAGTCCAAAACAGGGAGCAGAGCAATAGCTCTTCTTTTCTCTCCATATTAACCTCAGTTATCTGAAGCACCAAGGCCCAAATGTGAAGCCCCATCTTTGCTCTCCAGCCTCTTCCACCACCTTTCCATTTTCCCACCATCTCTGAGCTGCTAAAGGAGTGGACTTTTTCCCCCTAACTTTCCTTAAGTCATATCCCTTCTTTCTGAGCCCAGATAACTGTTATTGGTGGGCTTAGGGTATCTCCAGTACACTAAAGGAGAATTTTCTAAGTATTCCAGGCTCTTCCTACACAGAAAAGAAGATAAAATTTAGGGAAATTCTTGAGACAATTGCATGGCTTGCAGGTCATACTGTCTTGGCTGTGTCATCATATTTTGGGATGACAGGTGCTGAATATTACCTGGGTGTTTATCGTGGCATTCCTCCTGTTAAAAATTCTAACCTCCCCTCCCCTAGTTCCACCCCCAGGCAGGTGGATGCCTCTGGAAGACTAGGGTAGAGGTCTTGTACTTAGAGAGTCAAAAATGAAAAAAATAATATACAATTTTAAAAATAGCCCTGTTGCATAATGGCTGTTTCGCATCTGTCAAGCCCCAAAAGTGAGCACAGCAAAAGATGGTCTCCAGACCTACATGTAGAAGGCATGATCACTGTAAAAAGTGTAAAATATAGAAAAACATGCAATATATGTAATGTGACAACCGAATAAACTTGGGCAAAAGGCATGAACAACCATTTTACTGAAGACATACAGATGGCAAATAAGCACACAAAAAGCTGTTTAACATTATTAGTCATTAGGGAAATATAAACCAAACCACAGTGAGATAACATTATACACCCTGTAAAATGTCTAGAATTTAAGTAACTGACCATACCAAGTATTTGCAAGGACGTGAAGCAACTAGAACTCTCTGACATTGCAGGTGGGAATGTAAAATGGTACAACCACTGTGGAAAACATTTTGGCAGCCTGAGTTAAACTTACATCTACCACATGATTCACTCATTCCACTCCTAGGTATGTGCCCACAAGAAATGAAAATATATGTCCACATAAAGACTTGTACATCAATGACCATAGCAACATTATTCATAATAGCCAAAAAACTGGAAACAACCCAAATGTCCTTCAGCAGGCAAATGGATAAACTGTACTGCATCCATACCATGGGATACTACTCAGTAACAAAAAGGAAAAAACTATTAATACAGGCAACAATATTGATGAATCTCAAAATAATTATGCTGAATGAAGGAAGCCAGATCACCCCCCCCAAAAAATGATTAGTTCATCCTGTTTGATTCCATTTATAGCAAACTCTAGAAAATGCAAACTAATTTATAGTGAAACAGATCAGTGATTTCCTGGGGGACAGGAGTAGAGAGAGGGATGAACTATAAGGGGGCACAAGGAAACTTTTGGGGGTGATGTAAATGTTTATCTTGATTGTGGTGATGGTTTCATAGGTTTATGTACATGTCAAAACTGAACAAATGGTACATTTTAAATATGTTCAGTTTATTGTACTTCAATTATAATTCAATAAAGTTTAAAAATTAAATGATTTCTCTTTCATTTGCTATAGGACCATCTCACCATTTGTATAGTTCTGTAAGTATTCCTGAAGAAACATCACCCTCATTATCTTCTCCTCATGATGTACAGAGTAACACAACAGAACAAAAGGTAGAAAGCTGTATGTCTCGGGTGCTTTGTATTGATCATTTATTTATCTGGTTAACTTTCCTGTCTATGGGATAGCCCCTTCACTGGCATGGTACTGATTGGTTAGAAATAATGGGGTTCTACACAGGTCTGGACCCTCTCCTTTGTAGAGAAGGTTCTGAGTCAGCTTCATGCTAAATGTACCATGTAGTTGAGCAGAAACTAACAAATATTCGATGATGATGATGATGATGATAGCTAACATTTATTGAGAACCTGCTGTGGGCCAGGTCCAGTGCTAAGCTAGAAGGAAGGAAAAGGGGGGAAAGTAGGTGACATAGGATACAAAGATGGAAAAGACATCATCACTGCTCTTGAGGACTCATCTTCCAGGGATCAGGCACACATAAACAGAAGTCCTTACAGTCAAAGGAGAGAAGAGTTTTGATTTGTACAAAATGTAGAAGCACATAAGATTTAGAGAATAGTCCTGCCAAGAGAAATCTAAAAATGCTTTATAAAAGGAGGGCTTAATTGAATTAGGTCTTGAAACATGAGTGGGAAGTTTCCAGATGAGTAGATGTGAGGATATGGTGAGGCCGTATTACAGACAGGCTTAAAGTGTTAAGTGAAGGCGTGAAAGTTCAAGCCAGCAAAACCATGGCACAGGAGGAAAGCAGACTAAAAAGGTAGGTTGAAGGCAGAACTTAGTATACCTTGCTGAGGTATGAATTTATTCTCTCAGTAGTAGGGAGCCGATGCAGGTTTTTGAGTAGGGGTGTGAAATAAGAATGATTTGGGTTTAAAAAGATAAGCTGGTTGCAGTGTGTGATATAGATACATAGAGAAAAGAGATTAGAAGCAAGATAGTTTTGAGTCTATTGGGATAGTCCAGATAAAAGTGATAAAGGCCCAAACTAAAGCAGTGACAATGAGGGTAAACAAGAGGCCACAGACTTAAGATATTTCAGAATCAGACTATGTCAGGATTTGGTGACTCAATAGATGAGTAGAACCAGAGAAAGGGAGACGACAATGATGATGACGATGATTTAATTTTTGTGTATGGGTTTTCTGTGCTCCCATAGTGCTGAGGCTTACCTCTAACTCAGAACTCATTATACTCCATCATATTTGTCTGTCCTTTCTACTGGATGATAAACTTCTTGAGGTCGGGAATTATGTACCTTATTTCAGTTCCAAGCCGTGTACTCAATAAGCATCAGATTGGATTAAACTAGCCTTATCTGAAATAAACGGAACAATTCTAAGCTTTCTGGAATGGAGCACTGGATGGATTGTTAGGCCTTTAACCAGAATATGGAAGACAGAGAAGTAGCAAGTTTGGAAAGATGGGAGTACCTGAGTACATGATAAGCTTCATTTTAAACTAGTTAAGTTTAGGTACCTGTAAAAGATATCCAGTAAGAGGTTAATAATAGATATTAGCATTGAGACCAGAGCTTAGGAGAGAAGTAGGGGATGAGGGGAAAGGGGAGATACTGTATTAATTTGATTGCTCTAGAGTCAGCAAAAGTCTCTTTTAGAAGGCTGAGTACTAATTAATTTTTTGTCTTGAATGTTAAACCATACAGAAAGATAGAGAAACAATTAAGACATCATATCCTTTAAATGATGGAGGTAAGAAAATGAACAATATTTGCAATTGCTCTGATATCTTCCAGTTAGTTTTATCATATAGTTTTCCAAGTTATGCTTTTTACCCTGATTATAAAATCTATGATTAATTTGATAAAGGAAGATATAAAAATTATTCATGATTGTAAATATTAGTATCACACATTTTTGAGTGATTGCTGGGTGAATAGGCCCTTTGGAATTGGCAAAGAAAGCATGGGGAAGTTAGACCCTCTGCTGTGGCTGCCTATATAAATTCCCAACATGCTGCCATTAGGGAGTCCTAGTACAGAGAATTCTCCCCATGAAGGTCTCTACCCTCTAATGCCATTTTTCTCCCCAGACATAAAAATACATCCTGTTTCCCATCTCCCAGGACTGGACTAGAGGTTAGCTAAGTCTTTGTTAGTCTCTGCAAAAGATTCCCACGCATATCCTGCACACTCACCAAGAGCACTAGGACATCTCCACCTGGGCAGCCCACAAGCACCTCAGATCCAATATGTGTAAAACCAAATTCATCATCTTCTAGTCACCCCCAAACCCGTTCTCTGATTCTCTTAATTTTATTCAGGCACAAGACCTGAGTCATCTTTGACTCTTTCCTACTGCTCATATCCTACATCCAAAAGTTGCCACCTTCTGTCCAATCCACCACCTTAAATTCTCTCATAATCTTCCCTTCCTTTCCATTCGTGCTACCCATGCCCTTAAGTACTGCAATAATTTGCCTCCAATCTCTTCTTCCTCTTAATCTATCCTACATTTTGCTGTGAATGTAATCTTCCTGAAATACAGCTTTGGACATATAATTCCTCGACCAAAAAGTCCTCGGTGGTTCCCCCTTGCCTACTGAATGAAGTGCAAAACACTTCATTCTAGGGCAGGGGAGTGGTGGGAGATTTAGCTGGCAAAGTAATTTAGGGCCAGAAGTTAGGGAGTTCAGGCTTGTCCCTGATGGCAGTGGTGGGCCACTGGAAGCTGGTAAGCAGGGGACTTCAAAAAAAGGCCTTTTATACTTAGAGATACTGCCTTAACTTCCATAAATAAATACATCGTTGACTATGGTAATTCTAGACATTATGGCAGCCCAACAAGGAGAACTATATCATTTTTTCTTATTTAAAGGTACCTCTTCTTTCCCCCAGAAATTACAAGTACTTCACTTCAAACTCCAGGTGTTTCTGCAAAAACAGCAAATGTCTATAGACACTCTCTACAGGATACTTCAAAACAAGAGGCAAGTAACATTTCTTTTGTCCCAGATACAGACAGAACAAATGAAATATGAAATTATGATCAAGATTGGCATAACACAGTTTCATGTATTAAATGACAATTCAGAACAGCCTTATTCCCTGAAATTAACCACCCTATAGTAAGATTTTATAAAAATTGAAATGTGAACCCACAGGAATAATCCTGTGCTACTTCAGACTTCCACCACTCATGGTTATCAGTTATGTTAGTGTTGCCATACTCTAAGTGTAGGGAATATCAGTAACAAGCTGTAAGCTAACAAAAGAAAAATGGTGAGCCTGAGAGTTTAAATGTGTTAAATAGATCCAAAATTTGAATATTTGTCTCAATTCTTAATAGAGATTTACCAGAAACAACTTGAGTGTTCCCACTTAGCCCTTAGGTTACAGTCTTCCTAAATGATGAGCTTCAAGAGCTTCAAGGTCCATACCTATGCCCTGCAGAAGAATCAACATATTGGGCTTTTGTGAATCATTTCTCTTCTAGTGCTGATGGGTTGTGCAGAGACAGCCATACTGCCTCGCCCTATCCCCTTTGTGACCAGTGATCACTCATCTGATGGCGGGAAGGTGGCCACAGACATTCAGGGTACCTGGTCACAACATATATTACCTCTGTGGGTTGCCAATTTGTCATTCATTATAAGAATCAAATGCACCTCCTTGGCTCCGTTAGCACTGCATTAACTGGCTCACCTGTTCTAAAAAGTTAACATATTTTGCCATATTCTGTGTTAAATGCATAGAAAGTGACAGACCCATTTATATATCTCTTCAAATGTAGCATGTTAGCCACAATATGCTTCTCTATATAAACACATATTTATAAAACACCTGCTGTGTCCAGGGCACTGTGCTAGTGTGCTAACATCCATAATCTGTATGCTTAGTACCTGATTAAAGAATCTTAACTACTTTAAGATAGTTTAGTAGTTGCACATCAGGAATTAATAACTTCTTTCACTAGCCTCACTATACAGTCAGAAAAAAAGTATTCTCTGAGTGTAGCATGGACGGCAAACTTAGTACTACATATGTTATCAAAAAAAACCCAATAAACGAATTTAGACCATATGTTTTTAAAGAAGGCTTTAAAATACATTGGACAATATGCATAAATCAAATGGTCACAAATACCTAATTTATTTTGAGAAATAGCATGACCACTTTTATTACAATAGAATCCAATGCTAGTTTCCAGCTTATTTCACCCATCCCATCAGTGTCAGGAAATGTACTTCTGGTGGCTTGTGTTCAGCTCTCAGGCCTGGAAAACAAATAAAGTCTACTCTGTTGGATTTATCTTCCTGTATAATTACCTAAGCAGGTAGAGCTCTTGGCCAAATCAAAGAGTCACATCCCTTGTGTGCAGAAAACCTGCTCTGTGCTTTCCAGCTCTCTCAAAACATTTTCCCTATAGTTAACTTTCTTTAAAAACCACACATACTCTTCTTAGCTATTCAGCTGATTACCTTCCATGCTGATCAGTGCATTCCTCAGTTAGTTAATTTTAGTATATTAATGAATTCTATAAGCCTTTGAATTCTGTAAGTAATGTACGTAATGTAAACCAAATGAAACATGTGTATATTATAAATGGACTTTTTAAATCACTTTATTAAATTTCTGTGAGAAATAGATGATGTTCAAATTCTTTGAAAACTCATTTGAGGATTTTCTTTGTTTTTTCTTGTGGCATGTATAGGTGACATATGCTGATGTGAATGGGGAAAAGGCCAAGAAATCAAGCTTAAACTATGAGTCAGCTAAACATTAACAATAACTATTAAGGAAATCCTGCAGTCCATTAATGCATTCATTCAACTAACATTTATTGAGCTTTTGCTACATGCCATGCACTATGCTAATTATTGAACACATGAAGTAGAGAAGCCATGGTCCCTATCCTGGATTTTACAGTTTAGTGTAGAGCAGTCATGCCAGTAATCACAATCCAATATAATAAGTGCAATAAAGGAGGTATATAAACAAAGTCCACTCTCCATAGGGAAGCCAAGGAAGCTTTTACAGAAGGTGCCACAATTGAGCTGAGACATGAAGGATGAGAAAGAATTTTCTAAGCAGACAAATGGAAAGAGAACCTTCCAGGAGAAGGGAATACATCTACCAAGATATATACATTAGAGCATAGTGGGTTTGTGGAAATAGTTTTTTTCAGAATTGCTTTAACTAAAAGTTCAAGTTAGAGAATTACAGATGAAGCTTGACTGGTAGATAAGGGTTAGATCATTAAGATTCTGGTAAGCTGTGCCAGGAAATCTACCTTTTATCCTGTTATCGAAGGGCAACTATTGAAGAATATTCGCAGGAGCATAATATGGTCAGACTTTGCCTTTTCTGCTCAAACATAGAAAACAAACATACGGTTACCAAAGGGGAGAGTGGGGGGGGGATAAATTAGGAGTTTGGGATTAACAGGTACACACTATTATATATAAAATAAATAAAATACAAGGACCTACTACATAGCACAGGGAACTATATTCAATATCTTGTAATAACCTATAATGGAAAAGAATCTGAATCACTTTCCTGTACACCTGTAACACAACATTGTAAATTAACTAGACTTCAAAAAATGACCAAAAAAAAGAAAGAAAAAAAAGAATTTGCCTTTTATAAAAAAGGAAAGTGGAAGTAGACGTGAAGAGACTGGAGGCAATGAAACAATAAAAATAACAGTTAGCATATTGAACACTTACTATGTACCAGGAACTATACTAAACTATATTCTCTCATTTAACCCTCCCAACAATAAAAGTATTTTTATCTAACATTTTACACATAAGTAAACTAAGTCTCAGAGTGGTAAATTATCATGCCCAAGATTTCACATAATATGTGGCAAAGCCAGGGTTTTAACCTAGGTCTATCTTACTCAACCAATCCTAACTGCAATACCATACTGCCCCTTATTACAATTAAGAGGCTATTACAATAGTGAAGGCTAGAAATGAGTCCTGAACAAAGTCAGTGGCAGTGAGGATGAAGAGCTGGGCACAGATTGGACTCAGACTAAGAGGGCCAAATGGATGAGATTTGGTTACTGATTGAATATGGGGGAAGAATGAATTGAAGACAACTCCCAGATTTCTAGTCTGAGCAACTTAATGGATAGTGAATAGTGGTGCCATTCAGTTGACAGGCAATACATTAAGATGAACAAGTTTGGAAGAGAAAAAATAAGTTCAGCTTTGAATATGTTGAGTTTGAGATGCCTGAGGGCATCCAAGTGGGACATCTAAGTGGAATAGTCAAGGGGGCAGTTGTAGATATTGGTCTGGGATGCATGGGAGAAGCAGTGAAAAGAACACCTTATATCAAAACCTATGGGAAATAATAAAAGCTGTTCCCATAGGTTTGATATAAAGTGTTCTTTTTAAGGTAGATTATACTTTCTCCTTTTTATTCCCTCTTTGACCTAAGAGTTATCCATAAGTATGTTGCTTAATTGTCATGAAATTAATATTTTCGGCCACATTTTTAAAGTTAGGTTCAGAGAATGTAGCCTGTAGATCTTTAACACATTGAAGTTCTTAACGTTTTCTTTGTGGCCAAATATGTGACTGATATTTGAAAGTATTCCATGGACATACAAAAAATGTATAATTCTTTATTTAAAGGATGTAAGGCTCTAAATGAATTTTAAATTATATTTATTGATTATATTATTCAATTATTATATGTCTTTACTGATTTTTTTGTCTACTAGACTCTTTTCTTACTGCCTGCTAGATGTGTCCAGCCATCAAAGAGGTGTATGGAAGTTCTACATTATAATTGTATTTTTATCAAATTCCCATTGCATTTCTAATAGCTTTTACACAGTTAGGCTCTTTAGGATATTTAATGCACCATGTTGCTAGAAACCATAGAAGAGTTCCTTATTCTTTTAACCGCGCCATTATTTATCTATTGCTAAATAACCAAAAAAAACCCCTAAAACCTGGCAGCTTAAAAAAATCATCTCACAGTGTCTGTGGTTAGGAATACAGAAGCAACTTAGCTGGATGGTTCTGATTCAGGGTCTCTCATGAGGTTATGGTCAAGATGTCATCCAGGGCTGCTGCAGTCATCCTAAAGGCTTGACTGCAACTGGAAGATTCACTTCTAAGGTTTCTCACTCACATGACTGTTGGCAGGAAGTCTCAGTTCCTCACCATGTGGGCATCTCCATACACCTCTTGAGCATCCTCATGATATGGCATCTGGCTTCCCCCAGAGTGAGCAATCCAAGAGAAAGGGGCTGAAGCCACACTATATTTTACAACCTAGTCTCAGAAGTTATACACCATCACTTCCACTACATATTCATTAGAAGCAAGTCACTAAGTCCAACCCACACTTAGGAGAAAAGAATTAACCTCCACCACAGGAGGGAGTATTATGAAAGAATTTGTAGACATATTTCAAAAACACCACAACAGTATTATCTTCACACTTTTTTTCAGGTTTGTTCACTATTAATTCCAGCTCCTTCCTTTCCAAAACTGTACACACTCAAAAACATACTCATACACAAAGAAACTCAAGAAGGTACATAAAATTTAAGTAAAACTTCTATGCAGATCGTTGGAATTTACTGGTTATTCACAATACACTTTACATTTATTGGGAGAAAAATAAATAGATATTCACCTTGACTTTGAACTGGCTTTAATTGGTAATACTACCAATACTTTCTAATACTTTCTATTATTCAAAGTATTCTGTTTGTTTAAGACTGTTTAGTCATGATTGTGCACAACTGACATACACCATCCCAGTATTCCTACGGATGTATTCTACATGAAGACTTGCTTTAGTATCATTATCCAGAAATAGTCACTAAAATCCACTTATGGAACTTTGCTAGATGGCATACAAAGCATGTTAGACAGTATTTGAGTGGGAAGAGATTAATGACAGGCAGACTAATGAACAAACATTGAGCCAACGCGTGTGTTAAAGAATTAATTCAAGGGACTTCCCTGGAGGTCCAGTGGTTAAGACTTTGCGCTTCCACTGCAGGGGGCGCGAGTTCGATCCCTGGTTGGGGAACTAAGATCCTGCATGCCACGTGGCGCAGCCAAAAGAAAAGAAGAATTAATTCAACAAATAAATGTTCTTGAGTGCTTAGTATATGCCAGGCACTGTAATCTAGTACTCACAATACAGCATAGTAAGTCCTATAACAGAAGGATGTATAGGGTGCTTCAGGAGCATTGACAGAGAATGCGTCTATCTAGGCAGATATCAAGGAAGGCTCTCTGAAGGAGGTGACACAAGCTGAATGAGTCCTAAAAATGAGAAATTTAAGAGGGACACTAGAGTTACAAGGGAAATAGTGAGGGCAGAGGCAAAGGGAACTGCGTGTTGTTCAGTATCTCTGGAGCATAGAATATATGTAGAATGGTGACCAGAGATGAGGCTGGTGAGGAAGGCAATCATCCCAGACCTTAAGGTGTATTTGATGCCTGACTGGTAGTCCCTGGAGGGTTTAAACAGAGCACTGACAGCAGGGAATAAAAGACCTATTAAGATATGTTAATTACCATTTTACAAGTAGCCCATGAAGGATACCAATAAATAGTAATTTTCTTTTTCTCTCTGAAAATTCACCTGCAGCTCCCGGAATCTTCTTTTCTCACGACTCATCAATTAAGTAAATATCTAAGAAAACTTAATAAAGTAATGTGTTGCTTTAAATTAATATTTAAATAATTACACAGGAGTGCTGTTTGAGTCCTCCATTCTTGTAGTTTTACTTGTCTGTAGTAAAACTCTCCCCTTTTGCAACCTCTCAGGACTAAGCTAAAATTGTAAAGTAGGCAAAGCTAGCTGTTCGCGCTCTTCCACCTCCTTCTCTCTTTGTTCTCCCTTTAGTCCTGTGCCCCCCTGATAGACAGTACTTTCACTTCCCTTTCAGGGAGCACTACTTCTGGGATCTGGATCTATTCTTTTCCCTGTCCCCACTCAAAAATGCTGCATTACTTTTGCCTTTTGAGGTTACTGGTTTTCTAATGATGATAAATTAGTTTACTATATATTTATTTATTTATTTTTAACATCTTTATTGGCGTATAATTGCTTTACAATGATGTGTTTTATATATATAGTATTAATGACTTAATCTGTTACCCCCCTAAGGATATTTGCACTGTAATCCAAAGTAATCAGTCTCTCATGATGCAAAATAAAGGCCAGTGGAGAACTTTTCTTTGGCCTGGGAGCCTTTCACCCCTCAAACCTTGGTGGCCACCCATTCTGCTGATGTCCTATTCCCCTCAAACTTGAATAATAGTTCATGCACATAAAATAACTCCTGATGGAACACACATACCCAACACCATCATCTTTTAAACACTCAACAAACCAAATGAGGTTCAGGATAGTTTTTATAAATCCCAAACTCTGATGCAAATGGTTGGGTAAAGTGAAGTAGTGTGTGGTGGTAAATGGTGTTGATGTTCAGACCAAGCGTTTTAGAAAAGGATTTGGGGGTAGGAGTGATAGCAGTCAGCTTGTCTGATTTGCTGAGGGCTCATGGGATACAAGGATGCTGAAGGAAGGAAACTGACTAGCTCAGTATCAAGGTAGTTTCAAGAAATAAAAGTGAGAGAATAATGATTATGTGTAGTTTTATACAGTGTTAATTCCTGCCTCCCTCTTCCTCCTGACCAACTCCCACCCTAGACTACAGAATCACTTGAGTCTTTTCAATAGCAAATGCTCTGGATACCCTTTTATTAAAAATCAGCTAAGATGAAGAACTCTGTATATGACCTGGAGCTTCTCTCCCATTCCTTTCAAATACACAGGGTTAAAATACCTTTAGCTATACCTAGGACAATTCCAGGACACAGCACAAGAAAACCTAGCTACAACACATCTGGTATGGCTCTGCCCATTGCACCCATGTCACATTCCTTTACCTTACAGAAAAGAACCCAGGTTCAAGGCCTTTGGCTTAGTCCTCTTGTTCTGACGCAGCTCTTTGCTTCCCAAGACTCAACTGGACGCATCATGTCTGTTCCACCATTTACCTCCTCTCTCTTCTCTTCCTCCAACTCCTTGGTTCTCTGTTTTTTCTAATGCTAACGTAAAGGACATACACAGTAAGCTTAATAAAATAGAATTAGGAACCAAAGAAGTCAGGACAGGAGGAAGCAAATGTGATAAGATAGCGATGTGGTAAACAGTTGTAATTATTAAGCTTTGCATTTAGATACTGAGTATGTTCTGATGATTGGGATAGAAGATGAGAGGAGAAACAAAGTAAAGAAGACAGTGAGCCTGTTGCCCTGAAGACTGTGCTCAGAAGTTTGTATTTCACTCATTGAGTGACAGTCTAAGGTTTTGAGGAGAAATGTAATATTATCAAATCAGTAACTTTGCTGAACACCCCTGATAGCATCATATACGACAAATTGAAGACAGACACTTCTTCTCTGCAGAAGTCCATTAATGATTTGTAGCCTGCACAGTGGCCTTCATTTGTACACATAGAGCAAAAATATGTTAAATGGAAATTTATTTACCAAACTTTCTTGAGAACCTACTATGTTCAAAGTATAGTGCTGGTTATTAGACAGATACCAAGATGAATAAAGCACTGCCCCTGACCTCATTTGTGCTTCACAAAGCACGAGGAGAAAAGACAGGGAGACATGAGCAATACCAGAGAGTGAATTGAGGGCAGGACAGTGGATAAAATGTTAGGCAAAGGGAGGGCCACCCATGGAACTACCCAGTTTTTGGCTTATCAGATTGGACCACTGATGTTAGGATACAGAGGTGCTGCTTTTAAATCCCATTCAACCACTAGAATGAGTAAATGGATTTGGCAATAGAATGGACTACATGTATGTATGATCAGGAGGTATGAGACATCACTCCAAAGCTGTGGGCCTGAGGTACCAGTAGAGGACCACCAGTTACATTAAAACTTAGATATTCAGAAGGATTAGGCAGACAGACTAAAATTCAGTCTTGTCACATTAACCTTCAAGGGGTGGTTGGCCAGTTAGCTTTTGGACTAAAGTGAGGTTGTATGGAGGAGAAGGTTAGGAAGAGAAAGGTTATATTTATAGTTTTATGACATAGCAAGTTAAACGGTGAAAAACTGTGCCTTATCTTTGGGGCTTCTAAACTAATTATCATTAATATCACTGCCCTCTTGATTTAAGAAGTAGAGAGTTGGCAGTACAAATGACCTAAACCTTAGACGCTTTAGTAGCATCAACCTATTAGGGAAAACCACCTAAGACTAGGGAAAAGTGGATGGAATATTATGGCACTCCTAGAATTGTTGTGGAACTTTCCAACATAACAGTGAGTTCATTTGCATGTTTCTGCTCAATTGACTCCAAAGAGAAACTGATAATTCATCGCAAATTGCAGATTTGTATCCAATATTACAACTAGTTTCTAGTGGTCTTATATAAGGCTTTTCTGATCTATATGGTTAGTTTTGTTCTTAGTTCTGTGCTATTTCCTTTTATCTAAATGCATGCCTTTGGGACAGAAAGTCTGTGGGGAGAAGTAGAAACATACACAGGACTCCACTTGCTGCCTGTGGTATAAGATAGGGAGAGCAGAAAGAAAGAATCTGGGTGCATTGGATTGCAGAGGATCTACAAAAAAGAAATTGTGCTGGAGTTGGCCTAAGAAACTGGGTCTTAGAAAAATGAATGAAGCCAAAGGATAGGAATTATGTCACTGATGTGAGCATTCATGTTCTAGGTTCTATATTGCAAAAAGGTATTAGTCTGTGGATGGGCTATTGATGCCTAACCCTAACTGAGACCTTTTCCTGCTAGGATTTAGGTTGTAATTTCACAGTCTGACTGTATGTCTCAAAATTAAATTGTTAGGCCTTGGAGGAAAAAGTAAATTTGATAACATAAAGGCAGGACAAGTAAAAATGAAAATAGAAGCACCATGTTTCCTTTAAGAAGGTCAAGAAGAAGAGAGGCGAGGGATCCATGGAGGCAGAAAAATATGAAAGTAAATCATAATTAGTCTTAGGCCTTGATTTTTTAAAACTCTTTGTTATTATTCTATAATTTACATGATTTTGTTGTTCTCTTGCTACAATTTAGTAAAATATAATTTTGGTTCCATGTAGTAGGTCATAACAAATAATTCTGATTAGAACACAGAATAGAATATTGTGATACCTAGAAAAGGGCTCCATCTAATTTGGTATTGCATATGATCTGAAACCCGTTATTTTAATCTGTCATTGCCAGTGGATCATCCATAGATCTTTTCCTACTGTGGGGCAAGGAGAGGAGATTAGGAATTTTGAGGAGGTGGGTAGAAAGTGAATTATCAGAAAGCTCTGATCAAGCAGGACAGGCAGAAAGGACTAGCCCATCCCCTCTCTCGCCAACCCCATCCATGCTCTTCTCAACTCACTACAGAACAAACATGGCTAAGGTGGATCAACAGTGGTAATATCAGATAGGTGTTAGTTTACTCAGCACCTATTATTCTACTCTTTATGCAGCAATTACTCTACTCCTCTGAGTAATTAATAGAGCATGTCCTACACCCAGGGGCCAATTTCTAAATAAGAGGCTAAATAGGAGGGTTAGATAAAAAAATAAAGCTTATTCTTCTCTGTGAATTGCTGGGGAGGGAAAAAAAACTCCCAAGCACAAAGCGGGTAATCTGATTCAATGATTAGGAAATTGGAGGAAAGTCACATAAATTATTAACCATAAGAAATAAAATCAATCTCTTTTTACTTTTTCAGGCAACAAGACTACCATCAAAATCACTGTCAAGAAAAAGTATGTACGATGAAACTCACTGATAAAGCAATTAACTATGTTTTCTAATATGTTATTAGAGAAAAATCTGTGAATCAGACAACCAGCAAAATCATCTGCTGATATTAGTCAGTTTCCCTCTTTGCCTTTTTCTCTTCCTTGCCTTTCACTCTCAGTTAATCTTGAGTTTTACAGAGGTCCAAAATTATTGTTAAAAGAGTTGTTGTTAAGGGGGGTACAAAGTTACTGTTATTGGCCTTTTGCCCAGGGGGCTCAGGAGGGTAGATTGGGGGAGGCTTAGGAGGTTTAATCATCACGGGGAAAGCATCACATACCACAAACCCACAATGGGAAGACATTAAGGGAAATACCTTTGCAGACCCCTGCAGATCTGGCTCAGGGCTGAGCATCCTGCCCCTCAGGCAGGTGAGCCAGGATGCCTAGATCTGTCTCTTAATTCTCCTGGGAGTAAGAAGAGCCTTACGATAGCTACTCCATCAAAAGAAGGGACCTGGTCACAAGAGAGCTGCAACTTGGGCCAGGCAGGGAAGAGGGTAAATTTGATAAGCCCCAACTCTGGGGCTAGACAGAGGAATCATGAACAAGAAAGGGGTTCAGGGGAGTAGCACACTCACACACTCTTTCACACATACACCTGATCAATTCATAGAATGTGCAACAAACACAAAGGCTGAGACATACTGGCACCAAAACGATATTTCTTGGTTTAATAGTATAGTGAAAATGAGCTGAATAATCAGATTCTACTTATCGCATTTCGCTTCATTAAAAACTTGATGAATGTCCCAATTTTATATGTCAAAGTTGGACATGCTTCTTCTCAGCTACCCTAAGAGTAGTAATGTAGGTCTGCTGTACATTATCTCTGGTGATAAGAAAATTATATATATTGAAATTCTTAGCTCATATGTATTGGAACAGATTTAGATCAATTTAGACCAAGAAGGTGAGTAACTTACTTATTAATGTTTAAACGTTATTCTTAGAAGTGTTTGATTTAGGACATTTTACACAAGTAAAACAAGTCTTTTTCAACCATATGCTGTCATTTCAAACTATGTTTTTCAAACTCAGTAGCCATTTTCTGGTCTGCACAATAGGTGAAGAAAAAATACATTACGAGAGCTAGATAGTAGTGATGTTTGTGCAACATTGTCAGTGTACCTAATGTTGCTGAACTATACACTTTAAAATGGTAAATTTTACGTTATGTGTATTTTATCACAATAAAAAATGCATTAGGAGATTTGGGAAATGGACTCGAATAAAACAGCTTTTCCTTGAAGCGTCCCTCAAACCTTCTCTAATGGGTCAGGAGAGAATATGCTACATACGGCAAGGTGTTAACTTTGATTGTTGGCCTAAACCTGAACAATCTGGGGCTACCTTTGGAGATAATTCTGAGGCAACAACAACATTATAGGGAATCGGGTGCCCAAATGCCAGGATATCAAACAATGCACAGCTAAAATGCCACGCATCCAGCCTTTGCTGCCACTGACTTGTAGCCACAGCCTTGAGAAGTAGAGTTCTTGTGGAAGGTACACACTCCTGGTCTGGCTGTCTTGAGGATAACAACTTTAAAAAGAATACTGTTTTATTATAGGCAAAAGGATTTTTATGATCCCAAAATATATCTGCAATAAGTACACATACATAAACAGTTATAGAGTTTGGCAGGTGCACTTTGCATCTGCCCCTGGTCCAGTCTAAGCTGTAATAGTGAGCATAATTAACCATGAGGAAATGGCCATTCAAGTCTGGTCCCTGGGTTTCTACTTCAGCTCATACTAAAAGAGCCCCAACTTCCCTCCACTGCTTAGCCTTCTGGCCCTTTGAGTACGAGTTCTGGCTCAACCTTTTTTCCTTCCGAAATTAATGTGTTTCTTTATTTCTTGAGCTGTCCTCTGCCTTCCAATCCAAGACAGTTTGCACTGATAATCTTTCGTTGGACCTAAGCCTGTTCATTTCCCTTAAATCATCAGTGCTAACCGTTGCCCATTGATTAAACTTTAACAACTAGCTGTAGTCATTTGCATATATAAACACAGTCAATTGACAGAGGAAGGCAGCAACAGGCCAGCCACAGAACCCACAGGCTGATCCCTCCACTATGGGGCTTCATTTTTTACCCTCATCTCCGAGCTAAACGGATGCCTAAGTAAAAGGAGGCTATATCCACAAAGGCACATAAATGTTTGAACTGCAAATTTGTTTCATGAAATAGTTTGTTAGAGGTAACCTGGTTTGTATTTTTAAGAAATATTGCTTGGGTCATAAACACAGTCTTACTTCTTGCCAGGGCATTTGTTTTCTACGAGCCTAGACACCCACTTGGCTGTTTGTTTGTTTTTTTTTAACCAGGAAGCCATTTATCCTCAGCAATAAACTTTTATAGTTCCAAGGGATTTTGGGGTTTTCTTCTGCTTTATTTTATTTTAATGGGTGTACTATTTTATTAACATTTAAATTTCACCAACAATGAGCTCAAGTATATGCTAGCCCTATGTTCAGATTTTTGAAACAAAGATAAAATGGACAGACAGCTTTAAGGGTGCAATGTATTTAACACTACACAATATATTCAACAATTAGACAATCTAGGTGGTGGTATAACTATACACTTAGGAGCACAAGTATAGGGTCCAAGGGATTTTGAATCAAAGAAAATCTTATTCAAAAAATAGATCACAGGCACAGAGAATAAACCAACTTGAAACTAATCTGGTGTTCTAAATAGATTTCCTATGTTCTCTCTATACACTGTGGCTGGATTGTAGCTATGCATTGTTTGATAAAAGGAATTAAAGGTTAGCCCCTGTCCCTAAAATAGAGTAAATTCATATGTGATTTCCCTTGTATCCCCGCTCACCTCCTTTCCAGATAACTTCTGAAGAACTGAACAGTATAATTCAAAATATAATGACCTGCGTTGTGGCTGCAGTGACTAGTGTATTATATCCAGCCATCACAAAATATGAAGAAAGGTCGCGAAATATTACATACCCAATGCCTGATGACTCTACCCTCTCTTCTGATAGTGAGAGTTGCTGTAGCACATGCCGTGAAACATTTCTATATGAAACAAGTAAGATAGATGGTTCAGGCAGAGCCCTGTGCAGAGGCAGCTGACAAGTCAATAGGGCAACCAGTGGCACCGTCAAAATCATCTTCTGCCCATAAAGAAAGAACAGATGTAGAAAGAACATATCATAGGAAAGAACACTCGGAAAAGAAACCTAAAACCCCCAAACCTAAATATAATGAGAAATCTGAACCCCCCCAAGCTTAAAACCTGTAAATCCAATAGTCACCTTGTTGCACTGATTGAAACAGGCACAAGGAAATGTAAAGATGCTACCACTGAAACAGATGGCTTAGAACGCCCACTGTCTCCTGATGAAAAAGCAAAAGCTGTAAATGAGATGCAGGAGTTAAATGATGTTTTACTTAACTTTAAATATCACCTAAAAAAGGAAACTGAGTTGATTTTAGAAAACATTTTTCATGAAATGGTGTCTGAATTAACCCAGACCATCCCCACCCTTTCCTTTGTTACGGCCAAAGCTGTGGTTGACCAAACTGACACTGACAAAGGAGACTTGCTCTCCAGTGTTGATATTTCCTCAGCAGCTGCTGAAATTATGGAAAATGTGCTTGAGAAGCTACAGTCTGCAGTTGAGAAAAAATGTACCAAGGAATTTTCACAAGAAAATGTATCTGTTCACTTTAAATCAAACTTAGTCAGTGGAGAACATTTCATTTCTCCAAAAGAAAAAACTTCAAAAGCTTCACTGCCCTATGCTTTGGAAAACATGAATGATATTGCAGAGAATATGGTTCATGTGATTTTAGAAAAGCTGACGGCTCTTGCATCTTCTAAGCAAAGTGAGCTTTTTCGTCTTGAAATCACAACTGAACTGGCTTATCAGCAACACAGGGAAGATCCAACATATACATTCCTTCAAAGAGCCAGCAAAAGGAAATCCAGTGTTGAACCTGATGCTGCCAATTTGATTGGCAAGGAAGAAATACAAAATTCAGTGTCAAATATTTTTTCCCAGTCCTCTCTGGTTGGTTATATAGAGGAAGCAATCAGCACTATACTAGGCTATATACAAATTGGACTTAATAATGAAAGGCTCATTGCAACTGAAGAAACAGTGATCATCCTTCAGCTACTTGATGATATCTTGGCTCAGCTACATCAGACACCAGTGAAAACAGATGTCCGAAAGAGTAGACACTCCAGAATGAGCAGTCCTTCTGGCACTGAAGAAGACAACAGACTCACCAGCACTAGAGTAACTAATGCTCCTAGGTATGTGTGCCTATTTCCACCTATTAATGTTCCTGGTATGGTCCTTTACTCTGAAGACGAAAATGAAGAAATAGACAAAATTGTAGAAAATGTATTGATTTCATCTATCAAAGATGAAAAAGCAAAATTACAAGAACAGGTTCCTGATCACTGGTTAACAAAGGAAAATGCTGGTTTTAAACACAAAAGCAATATGAACTTACCTACAAAGCCTGCTTATCAAGACAAAGTAGTATTTCACGATCAGGGATTAAATACTGATCTTCCAACTTTTAATAATAAGGACCTTTTTAAGGACAAACCTGGTGTGAATAAAGACATTTTACTTTTCAGCCAAGATGAAACGTATCAAATACAAAAAGCTTTAGAAAATATAGTTAGAAGTATTTTAGCACAGATGCTCAAAGATATATCTTCTGGGCTCTCTGAACACTTAGACTATAAAAATGGTAGAGAGGCTTCACTTCTTACCTCAGGAAAACCACAAGATCTGTCACATCAAGAATGGATGGACCAGATGTTCTCTGTGTCAGAAATCCATACGGTAGCTCAAGATATTATAGATGCTGTATTAAAAATACTTCACATGGCTTCTAGTCACATTATCGGACATTCTTCATCAGTACATCAAACTTCTCTAGATAATACTGACATACCAAATAAAGAGCCATTAGCAACATGGTTTGAGAGTAAACAGAAGAAATTTTTATCTGCACTTGGTGTAAAACATACCTGGTTAGAACCTGGAGCAAGTGGCTCGACATCTGAACCTGTAGATCACATTAATGATAAGATCATTAACACAATTTTTAAGAAGTTGAACTCATTTGTTTGTCCAAAATTACAAAACCGCTTCAAACCAGAAAGCCATGCTGCCCATTCAAAGCCTGCACCTGACAAGAAATCTTTGTCTCGATCTCACCTTAGTGTTTACACAATTAAAGTGATAAAAATTGTTTTGGATGCTATCCAGGAAGAACTACAATACAATAAGAAAAAATCTAAATCTTAGCAGGGGTAGCCCTCCCAAGAATTTTAGAGGTAGAGGATTTTTCACTGACACCGAAAATGAATTAGACTCTGTTGTCACAAAGCTAAGTAATGACATTATGACAAGTTCATTAGCAACTTGCATTTGTGAGGTGTTAAGTGGAAACACAGATAAAAGCAATATTTTACTCCCTTCAGATAAACTAAGGTCTAAAATCTCATATGGAACTGGTGGCATTGATCAACAAAAACTTTTGCCTTCTCATTGCCAGCACATGCAGGAGGAAGTTCACCAATGTACTAGATTGCAAGTGTTAGACAGAATTGGAGATACCTTATATGACATGTTATGCAAGCTCATAGGAGACCATCCACATTCTCCCCTACCTGATGAGCAAAATACAGAGAGGATCAATGAGAATTTGAGAACAACCAGTACATTGAAGTCCAATATTAAGCTAATTTCTCAAACAATTCTAGAAGGCATTGTTTCAAAATTATGTGGCGTTGAGATAGATTGCATTTTCAAAAATTCAGAATTTAAAGCTATCTCAGAGTATATTGACACTGACAGCCTGTCATTTGCTTTGCTTCTTGAGGAAATGAGCAGAGGCTCTGACATAATCTTCAGCATGGTGCCCAATGTGACCTGGCCAGGTAGCCAAGAGGTGACTAACAAAAAGGGAAAAACTACTGCCCCCAAAACAGGAACCACAAAAGAAAAGCATCTAAATAAACTGAAAATCATGGCTTCAGATATCCTTAAAATGGTTTTTGCTAAATTGGAAGGGTTTGCCAATGGAAATTTAGAAACTCTGGACGCTATAATCAGTGGAAATAAAAAGAACAGCAGGACATACTGGGAAAGTTAAAATACCAACATTTGTGCTAACACACGTGAAAAACGATTGCAGTCGACTTTATACATGCATGCAAAGAAAGTGTCAAGTACTATTTTGAAAGCTATTCAAACTGAATTAAACGTGAGCTTGCCAGATTTGGAAACATGTATAAGCAAGCCACTACAAGAGAAAAAACGCTTAAGAACTTAGTCAATTTCATTTTGGATGCAATTTCTCCAGATATCTTTAATGAAACTGAACCAGAAGAGAGAGGCATTGAAAATTATAGATACAGGCCAACCTATGGAAATTCTCTTCCTGGAGGAGCTGACCCAGAGTCATATCTAGAAGACCCTGCAGAAACAGAAAGAAAGTGCTGAAGAGGAAAGACCAACAGAAGAAGAAACTAAATCAGATTCTCTTAAGCAACAGGAACTCGAAAGAACATTAAAAAAATTTGAAGTAGAACTCAAAGAGCTACAAAAGTTCCCAGTCTTGCCCATTATAAGAAATATTTTGAATGAAATTTTTCAGAATGATTTAATTGATCAACCAAATGTGCTTCCTCTTCCCCAGTTCCATTTATGTGACATTCCTCATGCTGGTGATGAGCCACTTGCTCAAACATCTGTTCAACCCCTGGATAAAACAATGGGCCCTTTAGTGTCTGAAGCGGATGTAACCATTGTTGCAGATAATGTTGTTAGAACCATATTTCAAAAACTTTATTCTGCTGCTATGACAGATAGAAATGAAAATTAAAATAGGTTTAATACTATCACCTTTCCAGCAAATATCTCTTTTACTGAACATACCAGTGGAGGAAAGTCCCCTGTTTATTCTACCATACTGGACAGAAATCCATGTACACTTCAGTCCACATTCAATATTGGTAAACTGACCAAAATAAATGTAGTTGAAGATATTATATAGTCAGTATTAACAAATTTAGAAACATTTGCTAGTACCAAAGTAAAAGCCCTCTTTTGTCCTCTTATCAATTTCACAGTTCCAATGGCTTTACCTTTACAGCAGGATGAGACTGCTTCAAGCCAACCATGCTTATCAACCAAAGATTCATATTCTGATGACCAATTTTCTTGATGCTCAGTGAATCATAATAAATCAGGAAAGACCACCTCAATATGTCAACTGAGTGCCTCTAAATTAAATATATATGCAACAGAAGTGGCTAGACAAATTTTACAAGGAAGCAAACGTAAGTTAGATAAAGAAATAAAAACTCCATTCTTAACTCATAATGTTGTGGCTTCTGAAAGTATTCCAAGTCAGGTTGTTAACACAATGTTAGATATTGTGTCTACTAAAGGCAAATATGAAAAGAATATATTTGACAGAGAGACTGATCCAGGTCGGCCAGAAGATATTGTTGAAAAGCTGTTCAATAAAAGTGATTATCGAGAAAAACTTCAATGTCAAATACTAGATACCATTGAAGGTATCTTAATTGACATCTGTGAGGAAACAATAGATGAGAATAATCTCCCATTTGCTGTATCCACTCTTAAATGTAATGTAAGTGGGAGACATTTAGAAACAAACTCTGAAAGGGACCCCGAGTATGCAAATAAGGCTATTCTTAGGCTTTTAGTTCCTAAGGAGTATGTTGCTATGATTTCCAACGGTATGGTGGATATTGTTCTTCAAAATCTCACTTCTGCTATCATGCTTGCAGTAAATGCAAAGGATTCTATTTCTCCAAGACTGCCTCTGATATTTTCTGACGCATTTCCCATAGCAGAGGTCAACAATCTCCTGTTATAGACTCAATGAATGAAAGGAAAAGGGAGAGATTTCCATTTGCAAGAAATGAAAGAGATGTACAGCTGAAATCAGCTTATTCTGATAATAATCAGACAACTGTACTTAAGAAACAAGATGCCGGACTTCCCTGGTGGCGCAGTGGTTAAGAATCCGCCTGCCAATGCAGGGGACATGGGTTCGAGCCCTGGTCGGGGAAGATCCCACATGCCGCAGAGGAACTAAGCCCGTGTGCCACAACTACTGAGCTTGCGCTCTAGAGCCTGCGTGCCACAACTACCGAAGCCCGGGCACCTAAAGCCCGTGCTCCGCAACAAGAGAAGCCACTGCAATGAGAAGCCCGCGCACCGCACGGAAGAGCAGCCCCCGCTCGCCACAACTAGAGAAAGCCCGCGTGCAGCAGTGAAGACCCAACACAGCCAAAAAATAATAATAAAATAAAAATTTTTTAAAAAAAGAAAGAAACAAGATGCCAAGAAATCTGCTCCTGAGCCATGTGAGGAAAATTCTCATTTCATTACTAAAACTATTTTGAATAGATTAAAATCTTTTGCCACAGAAAGAATAGATTTGCTACTTATTCCTCATACGGAGACTAGAGAAAAACCATATGTTGGATCAGAATTTACAAATTGTAAACAAGATGACAGCATATTTCTTGAATCAAACCAAATGCCATTAGATATGAATATCCTGAAAATATCAACAGCTAAAACCGTTCTCAGTCAACAAGTCACAAATTACATATTTGCTAATTTCAGAGAAAAACATGGACCTGCAATTCATGTATCACAAGCTAGTCTTAAGGAATATGCTGACATAATCGCCAGTACCATTTTGACACATGAAAAATGACATATACCTAGAAATCCAAAAGATGTATACATATCAAAACAATACTTCATTCCAAGAAAACATCATTGCAAGTGAAACTGTCAACAACATCTTAAAGAGTTTACATGATAAAATACCTTTAAAGGCAAGTAGCTTTTACTCAAAGCAGGACCCTGGTCTTTTTACACAACTAACTGTACAAAATGAAATATTGCCTGGTCAAAGAAAAATGGAAGACAACACTGAACTGCCTCTCTTTTCAAAATGCTCAGATCAAAACCAAATTATATCAGAAGCAGAAAACCAGAGAAGGACTTTGGAAGAAATATTTAGAAATGGAGAATCTAGACAGGAAAAAATAACTTCTTTGTTAAGTGTAGTTAAGGATATTTTAAAGAAGGTATATCAAAGGGTAACGGAAGATACAGACCATTGGCCTCCATTTAATGAACTCCCCCACTTTATATCTGATTCTAAAATTAAAACATCAGCACAAAAAAAAGCTTTCCAGTCACATATAAACAGTGTCGCAAATGACATAGTTGAACGTGTTTTCAGAAAAATGTTCTCAATAATTATGACATCTTTATATGAAAACAGTGAGACCGGGGGAGAATTGGAAGCATCTGGCAATGAAGAACTGCTGATGAATCCATCGTGCTTTAGAGAATTGAAACAAGCAGAAAAAAGAAGTGTTCCCCCTGAACCTGTGATACCACAAGTTTATCCTTACACAGGTATTGGAAGTGTCACTTCATTGGAAAACATTTTATTGCAATTTTCTCCATTGCGACTGGGTGAACAATTGGTCCAAAAGGTTCTCAAAAAGATCACAGATTTTGATTTGCTGAATCTAGAAGAGAGTTCATCCCTTAAAGGTCAATCTGATGAAATTCGACATCTGAGGCCATGCAGTTCTAAAGCTAGCCCCAAGGGCAGCCCTAAGGCAAGTTTTAAAACAAATTTTAAAACAAAATCAAAGTTACCTCTTTGGCTAAATTTGGAACAAAACCACAGCTAGGACCTGGTGGAGCTAAAGCCAAAAGCAAAACCAAGTTAGGTCTTAGAGAGAAGACTCTAAGAGGCAACCAGTCCAAGACTTCCATTGGGCTACCGGGTCTGCTATCCATAGGGGATGCCAAAAATCTCTCAGTGAGAGCAAAACTCCCCACTGTGGAGCTAAAAATGTATTCCAGGGATATAGTAAGTAATATTCTGGAAACAACTCTGAATGAATTTCAAGAGGTGAGGCAAAATAGAGCAATGGTAAATGTAAACACTTTATCTTCTGATCAAATTGAGATAGCAAGTGAAATAGTTGATGCAGTTTTGCAAGGATTATACGCTACGAAGAATAATTTGGCCCATCCAATAAAAGGCTCATACTCAGATGATCTCAAACTTTCACAGGGATATTTTAGTACAATCTCTTTTGCAAATCCAGAAGCCCATTTCTCTTTGGAGAATGTTTCTTCACAACTAGAAAAAAATCTTTCCTAAAGAAAATATTTTTAAACAAATGTTTGATAAATGGCAAACAGAACCAAGTGACGTGGATAACGAAAAATATAAGCTATCGACGATAGCTGAGGCTGCTTTGAATGAAATTTCAATGAAAGAATTAGAACAATCTGTTTCACTTTTAAGTTTGTCAGTTCTTGAGCCCTGTGAAAGCAGGCACCATAATTTTAAAAGAGCTGCTTCTAGAGTTGAGGATTCCCAAACACAAATTAATACATTTGGCCAGGAAATTGTTGAAAAACTATTCGAAAATTTAGAGTTGTGCTTCTTGACTCAGATGTTCACAACAGATAGTAAAGAAACCCTAGAAAGCAAGAAAGAAACTGCTGCTACAAGTAAACGTAGTTCCTTGAGAACAAACAATCTCAATTATGTACCATATTATAACACAAAGTTATATTTGCTCAAGAGATAAATTGCTCAAGAGATCTTGGAAGGGGTTCTGAACACCTTAGAGTCATTTGTAGACCTACAGTTTAAACATGTCTCTACATATGCTTTTTCCAAAATTGTGAGAACACCTATTGAAAACTTTTTTGCTGTGCAAAGGAAACCATTAATGAAAATAATATTGCCCAAGTTACAAACACTGAATAAATTTCCTGATGAATCTAAATCAAGTAGTACAATTTCCCAGGAAAACATACAGAATACCCTTCAACAGCTTTACTCATTCCACTCAGAATTGCTTACTTATACTGTTAATACTGTCAATGACATGCTTAGTATAATTAAGAACAAACTAGACAAAGAAAAATGCCATGAGGAACCATCTTCAATTAGCTTGTTTGAAGAAAACATTGTAGCAAGTTAGATCATCAGCACACTGATGGACCAGTGCACTTATTTCTATGAGCTGATGAGCCAAAGCCACCCAAAGGAAAATCTGCTCCAAGGAGCTAAAAATGCCTGCACTGCTAATTGGTCCAGATTTGCAACTGGAATGGGAATGTCCACTTCAAAGTCAAAGGGAATTAGCTTCCGGGATGATCCTCCACAAATCCCTGCCTTGCCTTATTCAGAGAAAGATATGAAAATAAAGGACAAGACTTCCTCAAATATACCTTCAGATGTCAGATACTCTGCAGGAAATTCAACTAAAACCACAGAGCCAATGGAAGGGCTCGAATCTGACCTTAAACCATCATCTTCTAGAAGTGAAGCTCAAGTCTTCAGCCATTTTGATCAAGCTGTGAAAGGATACTGCTCTCTCCTCGAAGGCACCGTCTTACAAAAGCCATCTCAGAAATCTAGCGACTCTGCACAAGCAGCACTAGAGCACCCCATGTCCTTCAGAGAAATGGAAGAAGGTAAAAATCAAAGAATGCTTCACTATGATCCCCCCAAACCAGTTGTTAATCCAAACCAAATACAGACAACCATTTCTCCACTCAAAATATGTTTAGCTGAAGAAAATATTGTCAATACCATGCTGTTGAGTTATGGCCTTTCAAGTCAAACCCCACACACTAACGGAAGTATGAAAACTATGAAGCCATTTTTTGTATTAAAGGAAAGGCCTTTCTCTGTAATGTGTGAAGAACAAAAGGATGAGAAAAGCTTGCTTAAAATATGGGGGAAAAGAAACAGCTATGAAATTGAAGAAGAAAACAAAAGCTTTGTGGCAAGTGGAGAAGATTCCACTTTACTGGAAAAGTGGAAAAATAAGTACCCAAAGTTAGAGAAAATAGCAACTCTCCAAGAGGCTGAGGTCATTGCTTTTGCAGATCAGGAACTGGGACCACATGAAATCCATCTAGTAGCAAGATATGTTACTATATCTGTGGTCACACATTTCAAGAACTTTGAAACCAGAGGTGAGTGAGGACTGACTTATAAAGAGTTGACATCATTTTAGGGAAAAAAGTCATTGATAATTTTAAGACTTTTATTTTTAAACCTCACACGCAAGAAGCTACATTCACTGCTTCTCTGAAAATAGCCTTAGATTTGGGGTGGCTGTTTATTTACTTGTGTGTTTTCAACTGGTCAGTATGATAAAAGAAAAAATGTTACCCATTTACATAATTTTTATATGGAGGAGTGTTTTTCAGTTTTCCCTATCTACAGATGAGATTAAATGGGCATAATTTAAGGTGGGATATTTTGGTTGGGCATGAGGTATGGTTATGAAATGATGTTTTGCTTGGGACATACAACCGCTTTAAAGGCAATTCCCAAACAGAAATTCCAAGAGGGTTTTTTTTTTTTTTTTTTTTTTTGCAGTACACGGGCCTCTCACTGTTGTGGCCTCTCCCGTTGCGGAGCACAGGCTCCGGACGCGCAGGCTCAGTGGCCATGGCTCACAGGCCCAGCCGCTCCGCGGCATGTGGGATCCTCCCAGACCGGGGCACGAACCCGCGTCCCCTGCATCGGCAGGCAGACTCCCAACCACTGCGCCACCAGGGAAGCCCCCAAGAGGGTTTTTTTAAAGTTCTTTAAAAAAAGACTTCTTACATTATAGTCAGACCTCATGCATAGTTAATTGACTGTAATGATCCAACTTCTTTTTGAGGTATACAGTTAAAGTCTTTACAATTATTGATGATAGTTTATAAGAACAGTGGCATTAAACTTCTTGTTCTGTTCATGTTCCAGTGTTCTGACCTAAATCCTTTTTAGGTATAATACTCTAAACCCATGCTTACGAGTATGATATCTGCACTCCCTTTCTATGAATGCTTACATGCATATATTGGGTTGAACCATATGAAATAGCCATTTTTATATGTCAAACATCAGCAGTTTCATTCTGTTCTATTTATTATATACTATTTAGTCCCAAATGGGATAATTAGCTGAATAGCCAAAAATGTTTTCAAGAATTATATGAGACCTCTAGATATCACTGGAATCACTCCAGGGCCTTGTAACACTGAAAGCTAGAAATCATTCCTCTGCTCCAGGATTTCAGCTTCTTAAAGCTATCCAAGGAAGAAACCAGCAATTAGAGATTTGAATTCTAAATGGGCTGCCCAGCAGAAGTAAAGATTCCACAGGTGGGAAATAGAGATTTGAAGAAAACCCAGTTCCTTTCTTGACTAGATTTTCCTATTTCTTGAGTGGGGTACACCCAAAGTGAAATTCATATGTAAAATATTGCCAGTATTTTGAATGCTCAACATTTTTCCTTAATGCATGTTAATAATACCAATGTTTTCTGTTTCAAGGTCCTCTTGATGAAAAAGTGTCTATTATTTCCATGCTGTTAAGCAAAAAATACAAATCAAAACACCCTCTAAGAAGCATAAACAGTGATTCTTCACTTAATTAACTTTGTGAACATCTCACTGAATTGGTTATTTCCTATATAATTTCAAGCATTTCTGATTGCACCAAAGATGGTGGAACAATACAGAAATCACTGGAAAACCAAGATGCAACTTTTAGCAAGGTTATTTTAGTTCATTCCCAAGTGTTTGAGAGTCGGTCAATTTCTATCAGAGGACTTGCTTTAAGCATTTCTAAAATCATTATTCGAAGCCTTTTAAATAGTGACATTTTAAAGGCAGACGTTACACAAGTGGTTTCTGTAAAAGCAAAATATATTTATTGCCCAAAACCAGCTGTGGCTGACTTCAGCGATCTCTTTCAGGGTCTCTTAATAGGAGTAACCCATGTTCTGTCCAAAGAAATAGGAATAAATCATCACCTTGACAGCAAAGGAAGAAACAAATCACCGTCCACACCTAAAAGCCATAGTTTGCCCATTTGCAACAAAACCAAAACTATGAAAAGACAGATAGGTGCCAGAGGTTGGAAATCAGCTCCTACTCACCAAATTAATCAACTAGCACAGAAAAATAAACTAAATTCTCTAGCATGTAAGTTAGACATTCTGGTTGGCAGCTTAAGAACTCATGAATTCAAAGAAGTAGTCAACAAAATTTTCAAAATTGTTTTCAATTTGTTTTTGCCAGATGAATGCCCAAATTGGGATACAGATTCTGGTAAAATAGCAAGAGAAATGTTCCTATCTTCAAATAACCAGCAAAGTCATAGAATTCCTAGAAATAACCTAGGGCTCTCCCCCAAATCAGCTTTTCTTCTGAATGTTGTGTGTGAGAAACTTATTAGAGTACTCTTGGAAGAATGCACAACCAACAACTTCCTTACAGATGGTCCTCTTTCTGATGAAATATCAACAGAATGTCAACTGTTCAACATACTTCAAAATGTAGAGGATTATTGCAGGGGAACAATGGACTATGGCTTACCAGTTGAAGGATATGACATATCAGACCTTTTGGAAAATCTGGCAGAAATAGATCAAGAATCTATGCTTAGTATTATTTCCCATAGCTTGGTAAAATCCTTAATGGAAAAATTGTCATGCGGTATACAGCAACCTCCCAGAAGTCTACCACTTAGAAACAAGCATTTAGCATATAGGACAAGAGAGAGACCTCCTAGTTTCCCAAAAGCAAAAAGGCCAGAATTAAAAGAATCAGGACAGGGTAAAGACTCTGTGAGATTCATGAGTTATGACAGCAAGCCTCTGACAGGACCATTGAATAATCGTAGGGTGATTCATTCCAAAATGCAAACCCCATTCCGTAAGCAATTTTCAGGAAAATTCCCTTCTCTACCTCCTCTTCGAAGACCAGGTAAAAAGGAATTGAATGCAACAACCTTTCTTAACATGTGATATCCAGGAGGCATGAACACAGGAGTGTACTCTGCCACGTTTCTGGAGGAAATAATTGCAGACATTTTTCTTAATCTCACCACCTCAGTGCAGGGCAAAAATGTAAATATCACTGAAGCCCAGCTCAACGAGATGAATATATTAGATGTCAACTCTGTGGTGAATGAGTTTAATAATGCTCAAGTCACTGTTTTACAGGATGTTGAAGAAAGGATATGTTTTCCACCAATCTATAAAGAAACTGTTAGTAAGATTGTTGACTCTGTTTATAATGATGTATTGTGGGACTATGCATTTCAATTTACCTGTGGCAATCATCTGGCACATGCTGCCAAGTCAGTAGCAGAACAGATAACTAATGGCATATTGAAAGAGAGTATAGACTACCAACTCCCATTGTGCTTTGTTGGAAAGCTCATGCCTAATTCATATTACCCTCTCAAAGCTGAAAATACACTACAGAAACTTCAAAACAACCTGAGTGAACTTAATTACCAAGGTCAACATTCAACAGGCTATACTACCATCCTAACACACGCATTTTTAGAAGATGCCATCAGAAGATTATTATCTCAGCTCATTCCTCCACCCAGCGAGGCTTCATGCTTGGGAAAGAAATACTTAATGACTTCGGATTTTAATGAGATGGCCACCTATATAATAAATAAGGTTTTGTTAGCCATTTCAAAGCATAAGATTTGGCTCACTAAATACGATTGTCAATATCTATATACAGAAAAAACCCTTCAAAATATGCTGGAGTCTGTTTATAATAATATTTTGCAGATGTCTGGCTTGCTTGCATCAATACAGAAAAGTATAGAAAGCCAAAGCCCAATAATGGTTGACCGAATGGCCAGTCTTATTATTCAAGAGATTATTGAAAATCATCTTCAACGCTTTTTGTGTGAAGAGGGCTTACCTCATTCAACGACTCCATTGGATGAAATACCAAATATGGTTAAAGAGGTTCTCAGTGAAGTCACAGGGTCACACAGACCCCAGAAGCCATCATCACTAGGTATGGACATTTTTTTTTAATTTTTTTAAAAACTAGATCCTTACTATATCTACAATTCCCCCTTTCTTCTTTGCCTTTAATATTTATTTATTTATTTATTTATTTATTTTTGGCTGTGTTGGGTCTTGGTTTCTGTGCGAGGGCTTTCTCTAGTTGCGGCAAGAGGGGGCCACTCTTCATCGCAGTGCACAGGCCTCTCACTATCGCGGCCTCTCTTGTTGCAGAGCACAGGCTCCAGACGCACAGGCTCAGTAGTTGTGGCTCACGGGCCTAGTTGCTCCGTGGCACGTGGGATCCTCCCAGACCGGGGCTCGAACCCGTGTCCCCTGCATTGGCAGGCAGATTCTCAACCACTGCGCCACCAGGGAAGCCCCACTAGGTATGGACTTTTATCCCAATGCATTTGTAGAAGAAATTGTTGCCAGACTATTTTCAAAGCTCTTCGATCCAAAATATAACACTGAGTGTGATTTGGATAAAGTGACCCAAAAAATAGTAAACTCAATAAACAACCATTTTAACAAAGCTAAAATCTGCATTCTTCATGATGACCAAGAGCAGTCATTCCCCACTGTAGATACAGACACTGTGGATGAACTTGTCAATCCAGTTTATGAAAATGTTCTGAAACAGCATGGGCTGTCCCCTGAGGTTGATAATAAAGAACTCAAAGACAGTGATATTTTTGTGGAAAACATTACCAATTTAATCATAGCAGATATTTCTGATTATCTTTTTCATCCACTGTTTTCTGGGGATTTGTTGGCTTCTTCCTATGCTACTTTAACAGCAGAAAACATTATTCAGAACATCTTTAGTGGCATCACTGAACCTACCCAGCCAAGCCTGCATTTATCTCCATATAACACCTTGCTGCCATACACATTTTTAGAAGACATAATCAGAATATTATTATCTAGAATCTTTCCTTCTTCATCTAACATGGTTCTATACAGTGAAACTCCAAGATAGATCAGGAATTAATCGCAGTGAAATCTCTTCAAAGTTAATCAGTGATATTAGGATGAAAATTTCCCAACATGAAATTCGATTTTCAAAAGATGAAGACGAAACCGAATCTGTTTATTCAGAGGATGATGCTCAGCGTCTCGTTGATTCCACATTCAGAAATATCTTGCAAAACTCTGGGTCTCAAGAAGCAGTTGAGCACGATAACACAAGCAGTGACAATGTTCTTATTGATAGAATAGCAGGTTTTATCATTAAAAATATCTGTCAACAACATCTTCATCCATTTGTGTATGGAAAGTTGTCATTTCCCTCATCATATGCACACTTTGATAGTATGAGAAGAAGGCAATGTTTTTTTGCCAGTGTTTACTCCTCAGCCTTTTTGGAAGATGTGATCTCTGGGGTTTTAAGCAAAATATTCCACAGGGTATTAGGTACTGTGCAAACAAAATCACTAAGAGATTCAGAAAAAGAACTGTTGGAAACAGCTGAAAAACTCATATATTTGATAATGGAAGAATTCTCAAAAGTTCAAGTTAGCATCCTAGAAAATGTTAAGGAACAATTGTGCTTGCCCCTAGTAGATAGAGACATAGTGATAAAAATTATTGACACGGCATATAGCAAAGTTTTACAAGAATGTGAACTGGAACCTAATAAAGACCTTCTCGGTGACACCAAGACACTGGCTGAGAGGGTAACTAAAATTATCCTGGCTGAAGTTTTTGATTTCCGAATTCCTCCACATTTCATAGCAAAGCTGCCTTTTAAATCATATTCAAAACTCAATGCTGATGTTTTGATAAAGAGAGTTCATTATGCGATCAGTAAATCAAGACTCCAAAGACAGACTTGTACAATATATACCACCATATTATCATATACACATTTGGAAAAAATAGTCACTCGGGTTTTATCTCAGATATGTCCATTGAACTGCAGTGCAGAAGACCCATACCTTTCGCAGTCACACTTCAGCAACACAGTTGTGAGAATGATCGATGAGATCATGTCAATAATTTCTAAACATGCAACATGCATTATTAAAGATGGAAGTGAAAAACAAAATGTGATTTCAGAAAAGATATCCAGGCTATGGTTGATGCCATTTATAATGACATTTCTAATTCAATCTATACCAGTCTCTTTCAAAAGATAAAAAAGGCGTAAGTAATATACCTGTTACAAAAATAGCAAGGTATATAAGGGAGATATTTAACCGCCATCTTGAGTCATTCTTTTTTTTTTGCGGTACGCGGGCCTCTCACTGCTGTGGCCTCTCCCGTTGCGGAGCACAGGCTCCGGACGCGCAGGCCCAGCGGCCATGGCTCACGGGCCCAGACGCTCCGCAGCATGTGGGATCTTCCCGGACCAGGACAGGAACCCGTGTCCCCCGCATCGGCAGGCGGACTCTCAACCACTGCGCCACCAGGGAAGCCCCCATCTTGAGTCATTCTTATCTGGAGATAAAACTCTTCCTTCAGGTACAGTGGATCAAACTTATCAACAGAGAGCAATAGATCCTAAACGAAGAGAATTATCTTTCGTTGTGAATTCGGCCGTCTTTTTGGAGGAAGTAATTTCTGAGCTTTTATGCAAAATCCTTTATGTATTCTCACATAATGTCCTGGCTGCCGAAAACCCATGTAAAGCAAAAGCCAATGTTACTGATATTGTTACAAGATTAGTAAAATCAATTGTGCTGGAGTTCACCAGATCACAAATTTTAGTTGCAGATCACTTGGATGAAATCTGTATTTTTCAGAAGGATATAAAGAAATGGTTAAAAAACTATCAACATTATTTATGAAAAAATATTAGATGATTATCGATCTCTGGTTCATGTTTATAGAGCTATACAAAATGATGCTGTCAAGTTGGGGGAAAAATGTATTATTTGCTGTTAGGAGAATTTTATGATTATCAGGTGGAGTCATTAGTTACAGGAGAATTAGCAACTTCTTCCTATTCCTCCCTCCAAGAGGAGAACATCATCAGAAATGTACTTGACACCATCAACGATGATAGCCATGACTTGCCATCATGCATCACTGTATTGCCTCGTTCCCTTTTAGAAGATATGATTTACAAGCTTCTAGCACATATGTTCCCTTCATCTGAGACTGAAACAGAACCAAATGAGGGAGAGGTGCCACCAGATTATGAGTTTGTGAACAGTGCTTCAAAACTAACTGATGATATCATAACAGAAATTTCTGAACATGAGATTAGACTTGCCAAGGCAGAGGAGCATGTGGAGAGTTGGCAATTAGGGGTAATCGATAACTTCGTTGACTCCATATGTAACAATATTATTTTAAAAATTAAGTTTGAAGATGAAGTACAGAAAGATACATGCAAAAGAGGAGGCTCATTCCTCGGGAGAATAGCTGGTTTCATTATGAAGGTAATTGTGGACCACCATCTGCAGCCATTTTTATGTGAGGAAGAATCATTTCCCAGTGACTTACCCCAAAATGACCATGTCACTGAACTCTTGAATTCCATGAAAGAAAAAATACAGTCCTTCCCACAGGTTTCTGTATACTCTGCTGCCTTTTTGGAAGATGTTGTAATTGACCTTGTTCGCAAATTTTATACTCTACCAAGTATTGCTGAAAATCCTAAGGACAAAGAGATATCAGAAAGAGATATCATGGGCCTAGCTATAAAATTTGCAAATGCTCTGATAGGGGAATTTAGGAAAAGTGAAGTTAAAGTTCTAGCGAATGCTGAAAAAATGTTTTCATTTCCACCGACAGATAAAGAGACAAGTCGATAAAGTATCTGATTCTGTGTATGATGAGGTCATAGGCATATATGGATCTAAAAATGTTCAGAAACATGATAGAAGTAACATTGTTATAGAGATGATTGCTGTTTTGGCCAAGAAGGCAATCTCTGCTTTCCAGATTCAACCACTTTTTTCAGGAAGCTGGTCTTCCACCTTATTTTCATTTCTAGATGTGGATAGCATCATCCAAAGAGTTCAACAACTACCATATAAAACCTTTACAAAGATAAAGAGAAGCTTGAAGGAGAACCCCGTTTCTTCACTAGAACAATTATCTACACTTATTCCTCTAACCTCAGACCTGAAAGACAAAATGGACACTTCGGAAATAGATAGAAGAGCACTTAATGGAAAAGAGAACTTCAAAAAGGAGAAGACATCAATGAAAACAGGCAGCATCCAGAAGCCAGTATGTACCAATATACATAGCATTATGAAGAGCGAAGTAACTACCCTAGCATCAGGGTGAGGTGGAGGTGTGCCAAAGAAAAAGAAAGAGGATGAAAAGAAAAAGGAAAGTTCAATTGGAAAAGATAATGAGAAGGTATTGAAACTCACTTCAACAACAACCAGTGTGAAAAGTAAAGATAATCAGGGGCCAGATTTGGGTACAGCACTTACAAAGAATGAAATCAAGAAGAAAGACCGTTTGGCTAGAAAAGATGAGAAAGGGTGAGGTGATGAGGTATACCAAAATCTTTCACCAGCTATCGATGATACAAAAAACAAGGTTGTCCTGGAACCAGATTTTAAAATAGATGATAAAAAGAAGAGTGACAAGAAAAAAGAAAATTCATTAGGAAAAGGGGACAGACCTTTTGAATTACCATCTCTGAAATCCAAGGTGAGATATAGAGAGATCCAAAAGAAGAGAAGAGATTCTCCAGCTTACGCAGTTACAGATGACAAACAGATCTTGCATTCTAAACATGCCCAAAATGTCACTGGAATCATTTACAGAAATGTTTTAGAAATATCTTCTTTCCAAGGACCAGTGGATGACTCAAAATCCCCAAATCCTGTAGGTGATAAAGCAGCATATGTAACTCAAGCGGATGGCAAGGAGTTTGCAAAACCTGCTTCAATGAATTCAGCTAAACAGAATGCTCCTGCAAAAGAGGAAGAGAATGAGAAAAGTAAAGATAAAGAGATTAAAAGTACACCTAGTAAACGGGACAATCCTCAGAACTCACCAGAATATAAACCTGGGATTTTCCCTGCTAACTTTTTAGAAGATGTTATCTCTGAAATAGTTAACAAATTGATTTTTTCTTCCTCATTGGATACAGATGACGCATGTCAAAATGTAAGCAGAGGTGTAAATCAAGCTGAGCTCTATGACACGGCTATGAAACTGATTGATTCCCTGTTAAAGGAGTTTTCAGATGCTCAAATTAAAGTATTAAAGCCAGATCAAGGAAGTAGGTTCCTACCATCTGAAGATAACATTTCATCAGTTCATAAAGTACCTCTCAGGCAAAAAGAACTGTCTGTGGAAAAAAGACCTCCCAAGAAAAAGATAATTATGGATAATATACCACCCATGCATAACACGGCACGTGCAACTAAAATACCTTCTTCAGATCAGGCATCTTTTATAGCTAAAATACCATCAATCAATAAAATTTTGGTCAATAAGATTGTTCACTCCTCTATATGCAATATTTTTCAGGAATATAGATCTCAAGACTCCATTTGCGAGGACATAAAGAGTAATGTTGAAAAATTAGCAAGAAGGCTAGCTAATGCAGTAATAGAAGAAACTTTTCAGTATCAGCTAAACTTGCTACTTTATGATGAGACTCCAGGTTCAGTATGTTTGCCTCTATAATCTAAGGAGGTTATGAAAAATGTCCATAAGGTGGCCCAGACAGCCTGCAAAGAATGTTAGACATCATCGCTATATACCATAATGCTGCTTTATGAATTTTTAGAAAGGATAATTTCTTCTCTTCTATCAAAAATTTTCTCAACAGTAGCCAACACTAAAACAGAAATATCTGAGGATAATTTGTACACAGAATTGGACTTCCTTCAAATGAAATTAACAAGTATAGTTATAACAGAGATCTCCAAAAATGAAGATATGATTATACATTATGTAGAATCTTTACATCCTAATGATGATGAAATTATTCAATTAGTGGTTAAGACTATTTATAATAATCTTTTGCAACAATTTGGATCTCAAGAGAGCATACAAAAGTGTGTCAGCAGTGGTTGCAAAATCCTTTCAGAAGGCATAGTTAATTTAGTTGTACAAGAAGTGACCAGAAATCACCTACAGAACTATTTTTCTGGAGAACTAACGCCACTTCAGTGTAAAGAAGTTGACAGTGTTGTTGAAAATATCCTTAAAGATGTTATCCAAACCACTGAAATTCCCCAGTCTCAGCCATCACAGGCTTACAAAGTGCCTTTTAACATAATAGAAGAAATTACTATAAATTTTTTGTCAAAGCTTCTATTTAAGTTTCCAAAAGCGGATAAGGAACAAAACAATTCTCTAAATGCTGAAATGCAAAAAAATAAGCTCAAAAATCTTAAATTCATTCCAAGAATATATCTCTAAAAGTCAGATTACAGTAGTACCACAGGTCAAAGAATCATCCACTGTATCTTTAGCAGACAGTGCGACTATTGAAAAAGTAGTTAATTCTGTTTATAACACTGTTTTAAAGCACTCTGGCTTCCATATTTCAGTATATAAAGATTTAACAGGTAAGAACAATGTCCTCTCTGATATAATAGGATTTTTAATGGTGAAGGAAATTTCCAATTCAGAATTTCATCCTCAAGTAGAGGAAGAAACATCAACTTCAGAGTTAGCTCTGGAAGCTGTCAAAATTATGGAAAAGATGGTTAAGATTACTGATGATCTTAAGTCAAAGAAAAAACCTTCATCCAAAAAAGAGGCTGTATTAGATGCCAGGTTTTTAGAGGAAACACTTGCCTTGTTCTTGGCTAAACTAGTAAAGTTGCCAAGTGCCTCAAGCAAAGATGCTAAAAACTTATCAAAGCCTGAGTTAAATAAAATTGCATCTCAATTGACAAAATCCGTGACAACTGAAATTTCCAGAAAAAACATTAGTATTGTAGCTGCTAATCCTGAAGAAAAATTTTTAAATCCAGAAAGTATAGAAATTATTTCTCAGATGGTCGATTCTGCTTATAATCATGTACTACAACAATCTGGAACACATGGAGAACTTTATCATGACATGAAAGGTACAAACAACATCTTTCCTAAAGAGGTGGCTTCTTTAATAATCAGGAAAGTTTCCAATTGTCCATTAGAAACAATTAGCCCAGAAGATTCACATGCTAATCTCTTTGGCGATCTGGACATTGGTCGAATTGTTGAAAAGGCACATGAGCATGCTGTCAAAGTGGAACCTGAGCTACAGCAAAAAGGGTTACATCAAGGTTTAAGGCAAGAGGAGCTTTCAGTTAGGATAATTCTTCACCATGGGAAACAACCCATCAATATTGATCCAGACATTGTTACAGAACACTTAGGGGTCATTTCTATAAAGACTCAATCGCTTAAGAAGTTGCAGGTGGAGTGTTTAGCTAGAACTGGACACAGCATTGAAACACTGAGAAGAGGGTCAATAAGTGGGAAGAGTTACTCAACTGATACACCTGATACGAGAAAGAGAAAGAAAAATGCATCTCTTTGGATCAGGCGGGACGACTGAACATAAAGCTGTTAGAGGTAAGTGCAAAAGGCACTAGTGAAAAGAAATGAGCAGTCAGTGAGACCTGGCTGTCCTTCTGTGATTTCCTTCCTCAGGTAGGTCTACAGGAATGCATTTGTAAAATATGGTCAACTTTCTCTTGCGCATCCCAGTAGAACCGAGGACTCCGATTCCTCCAATACCATCCTCTGCTTTCCTGGGACTAACCCCATCAGCAATGTGGCTCAGTATAAAGGTGGCAGGCTGGTTTCCATTAGCCAGTCAAACTGAACTGCCATTTTCTGAAGAACGGGAGTACAGAGAAATACCCTTAACAACAAACAAGACTGATTGGAATTGTAGTCCTCATTTGGCAACTCAGAGGAAATGCAGTTTTTACAATCACCACAGTTCTTTTTAATGGATATACATTATCATAGTACTATATGGATCTAGAAGGACCAGTTAGAATATCAGCTAAACTAGCCTCTATTAGAGATTGAAATCCTCAAACTTAATTTAAGATTCCACAGTAGTATTGTTTTTATTTAGCAACATTCATCAACAAACATTAGACTGCAAGCTCTTTAGAGTTCGTTTCTTCTTATTTCACTTTTGTTACATAACACCTTCCCAGTTCTCCATATTCTTACATCCTCAGGATGTACTCGGTTTCTTTCCTCTTCTACCCTTGTCCTCGACCCAGTTGTCTTCATGCTGCTATTTTTATGAACTAGTTTCTCTGCAGTCCCATATTTGGGCTCCAAATGTACTTCAATAACGGGGACCTGAAATGCAGAAATGCTGTCCCTGGTACAATGCATCTATTGAAAAAGTAGTTAGTTCTGTTTACTGATCTTAGGGATGATGTTGCCAGGAGATGGAGTTACACCGATCCAGCCCAATATTCTCATTTAACGCCAAAGCCCCTGGGTAAAAACTGTGCAAACGGAGCAAAGTTCTATGGGACCAGGCTGCCTGAAGCCTAGGCCTAGGAGTATGTTTTCCTTACCATTATTTTCCAACTCACTGAACTAAGTCTAAGAGCTGGTGAATACATTGATGGATACTTGTTTTGTCTCAAATACTGAGACTTTCATAGACACTGATGGAATCGCCTTGGTCTGTAGTTTCTTGGACTAGATGAAGGTCTTTTCTAGCTCTAAAATGTCCTTTTCTCTCTGGGTTCTCAAAGTTATATTAGCATTTACTTAATAGTCTTCATTTATATGTAAGTAACTCCGTGGGCACAAAACCTGTTTGTCTAAACTGTAGAACATTACTCCCAAGTCATTACTTCTTAACCATGTGCAGAAATATCTATCAGTTCTTCTCCTTGGCAACCTGCTTTCTTCTCTTACATCCTTTATCAGTACTTTAACTATCTCTTTATAGCCCAGAGGAACTTGGAAGAGAATAGCTAATCCAAAACAACTACCCCTGCTAATCCTAAGGGAAGTAAAAGCTGTCTTAAGGAAACTAGACGTAGATGGCGCAGCAAGTTTCAGCCATGTTTTGATGCTATCTGGATAGCAGTGCCATCCATCCCCAGCATGAGGATGAGGGTTGCAGAAAGAACAGATCAGTTTAGGGAACCCAGACAACTCCCGGGCTATTCCTCAGTCAGAAATCCACAAGCAGGGTTTCATTTGCTATTTGGAGGTACCCAAACTTCCCAATACACCAGACACATGCCTATTAAAGGCTCATACAGTGTTACATTCCAAAGCCATATAGAATGATTTTTGATTTTTTGAACCACTTTCCTTCCACCAGCGCAAATAACCAAAATTGATTGTGTTTCTATTTCTTACAGAAGTTCTTTAATTTTGTATTGCACAAAAGATATTCCTTTAAGGCAGCATTTATCTGAAAATCTGGTTTGCAGTGTTGCAAAGAGATCTAAGATTGATAACTAAAATTAACTTAAAAGTTCTGTGGCATCATCAAAAGGCTACAGAAATGGGAAAAGTCATTTGTTTAATTAAAACTGTCTCTTCCTTGATCTGTCTTTAACATTGCAAAATGGAAAGTGACACTTGACTAGGGAGGTGAGGAGAATGAAGATTTGCTCTTTGAAGCTTCCTTTAGAAAATACATTCAAAGGATTAGGGTGTGGAGGGGTGAGGAGTGAACATTCAAAGTCCTTCACAATTTTGGCTATTACTCATTTTAAAAAATCCAAGTCAGCCAATACTTCGTCTTTTTTCATGAAAATTTCTGTATTTAGTTGGTCTATTAGTTCCCTACTAAGAAGTTTAGAAAAACATTTAATCATGTCTAAATCTGTTAAAAAACTTTCAAGGCAAGTGATGAAAACAGTGTAATTAAAGTATTTGTGCATTTTGCACCTCTTGGCGAGTAAAAGGTAAAATTTGAAGCAAGAGAAAGAACCTTAGGGTTTCTTCTTTGAACTGGAGTGATAATCTTGAATGCAAAACAAATTACAGAAATGAGCAAATATTGCTTGTGATCTTCATTTATTTCTTCTTTTAAATATATCACTAATATATAAGTAAAAGCACTTGAAGATAAATAATTTTACTAAATTGAAACTAGATACCATGTGAAAGTTGCCTTATTACAATAGAACCACAGCAAAAAAGACTGAGGCGATTGTTTTTAATATTCATTGTCTCTTTAATTCCAGACTGCTAGTAGGAATTCATTTCAGAGTTTAATAAAGCCTGACATCACCAAAGTGGAGCTTTTAAAAGATGTCCAAAGCAAAAAAGATCTTATCATTCGGTTGATAACTCATGATATTAATCAAGAAGTTTTACAAAAGAAAGCAGAAGAGAGCTTTACTTCTGATGAAGATAAAGTTGTTTTACAAGAGGTTGTAAAAGAAGAATTTCCAGAAGGCCCACCTGAAAATCAAATAAAAGAAGACATGAAGCCCACTGCCAGCACAGGGGCTTTCCCCAAGCCACTGATGAGCAAGAGCAATCTGAAAAAAATTTTGTCACTAGGAAAATGTTGTCAGCCAAAATCCAGTGTAACTACAATTACTGAAGCATCACCAGCTCAAAAGACAGAATCTGAACAGACACAAATAAGAACTGTTTCTAAAGTTGATGTAACTACCTCAAAATTCTCGACTGACACAAACTCTTCCTCTTGGGAGAAAAAGACACAACTGAGCATAAGTGTGAGAACTTTAAGTATCAGTGACTGGGTTTCTATAGAAAGGGTAGAGAGTTTCACAAACTTAGTACAAGTAATATACACTGGGTAGGAAGACAAGGGCATAAACTAGATCTAGGCAGTCTCTCCCACCTCTGACGATATTTACAACAAAAGGGAAATGATTAACAGATGAAGCCAGGAGCTTCAGTTGAAGAAAAACAGATCATGGAAAGAGTCCTAGGCTAGTTAGAAGGACAAGAAAAACAGAAAATGGAAACCAGTTAGGAGAAATACAAGCTAATTATTTAAAATGATAGATTGCATTCTTTTTTTGTACTCTTAACTATAAATATTCATTGGAAGTTTTGTGCATACAAACTCCATGCCAGTGGGCAGGACCAGAAGATGGGCTTGGAGGGGAGTAAAAAGATTCATGCAAATTCAGCCTATCTGGGTTTGAATTCTGACTTTGCCACTTAGTAGCTATGTGACCTTTGGGCAAGTTGCTTAACCAACTATTTTCTTAAAAATTACTTATCCGGTTTGTTGAAACATAGCAAGTTAGTTGAATATGTTGAATGTTCCTCCTGTAATCAGCCCATAAACTCCACTATCACTTTGACACACAGCTCTTGTCCCTGGTTCTGTATCCTTCTAGTGATGGTCTGGGCCTCACTGACCTCTTGGGTTGGCCCTACCCCCAAAATTGTATCTTATCATGTGTATGGAGATTACATATGATTTAGAATTTCCTGGTAAGTCAATTCCCTGGATTATCCATTTGCAGTGATTCCCACTTAACCCAGAAGCTGCACTGAACCAGAGAAAACAAAACACAGGGATACAATTCTGGCCAGTTCAGGAGCTCATCAGGTCAATAGCCTTAACACAGACTCTAATCTATTTATTGGGATCTATTTATTTACTGGGAAGCCATGTGAAATTTCAGGACCAAACAAAGTGTGCCTGGTCAGAAATGCTGGCAGTATATGTTACAGTATATTTTATTTGATTTGTTGTAAACTCTCCTTTGTGTTTTACCTGACTTGTACTTTTCCAGGGAATAGAAATGAAATCTAGCACCAAACCGACACATTACTTCATACATAGAATTATGAGTTCATCCTCATATAATGAAGAGGATCTGCCTTCATTTTCTCGGTACAGTCAGTTAAAGCAATACTAGTTGACTAAGGAAATAGAAATCTGAAATGAAGATTATGCTGATCGAAGAATGGGCCACTCAAGTAAACCTGTGAGGAAGCCAGTGTTTAGCCCTTCAACCTCCCCTCACTCCTTCCCCTAACTTCCCTCTGTGGTTACTTCCTGGGCCTTCCCTTCCCATCTTCTCTCCCATTCCTATTTATCTGGTCTCTACTTCTCCTGGGACCTACTTTCTAGTATAGTGATCTACAGTATGGTTAGATTAAGTCTTTAACTAATGTGTTAGGTTCTTGAACCCGGGAGACAGGCCCTGAGTCAATAGTCCCCACTCTAATGGCCCACCTAAAGGAGTTCATACTTAGTTCCCATATGTACCTAAATGCTCAACCTGGTGGCACTGTCAGAAGAATCCCAAGAATGGAGGGGGCGGTGTAAGCTGGAGCATTCAGGGAAGAATTTTCAAAAGCAGTGGAGTTTGAGTTGGGCCTTAAAAGATGGATAAGATTTAGATAAGACCATCCAGGTTGGAGAAGACTACAAGAGAAAGGCTGGACTATGCAGTACCTATAGGGACAGGGCAGAACAAAGTACACTGCAGACTTGAAGTCTGATTAATACTTTTTCTAGAATAGCCAAAACGTGTCTGAAATCATTCTTGTGTTTATAAGAATATTCACAAACTGGGAACAGTAGCACTTTGTATCATGGGAGAAATAGGGCATAGGAGAAAAATCAACCTTGTTCTAACTATATTCTTTTCCACCTGGCACTATGAAATTAAGTTTTCTTTTTGACCTGATGCCATTTTAGGACATCGCTCCTGGCCTACCACTGGCCCTATCTCCCATCACGATTGTTTTAACATAAATAATTAGTAATGCAGGCAAATCTCAATTATTTGTATCATTGCATAAGAAAAGGGCAAACATATAAAACCAAATAAAGTCAATGTAGCAATCATTTTTCATTATTTCACAATAATCATTTTATCATTTTTATTTGAGAACTCAGAGACATACCATTCCAGGTTTGCATCTATATGAATAATGACTTTGACAGGTTGTTCTTTAACTAGTATTCCTTTAACAAGTATAAAATACAAAGAAAATGAAATGTTTTTTACCTTTTTCTTTTAGTGGTGATGACGAGCATCCCTCAGATCCAACTGCCAAAATAACAGAAGGTTGGATTGATTATTTTTTCATTCAAATTAGATAGTATTTAAAAAAGAGACTTTGTTCATTGAATTGATGAATTTTCCTGTCAAACCTAAAGTTAATACTGAGCCTTCCGGTAGGTTGATCTACATTGGGGGAGTACTGGGTCAGATAACTAGTTAATGTGAGCCAACTAGTTTGCTTTTTCTGAAACACTAATAATATTTCATTAATAATTTTGGTGGAAAGTATGTGGTGTGACTATAATTATGAGTTTACAATTACCAGGCTCCTGTGGGAAATATCTAGGAAATAAGGGTTTATCACATCTATATGTGGACTACAGCCCATGCTACTAGGATTTAATCATCTCTTTAACAGTGTATGTTTGTATTTAAAGTGATGAAATGGAAAAACCTACAAGCAAGATTACTCTACCCAGCAAGGATCTCATTCAGATTCGACGGAGAAATTAAAACCTTTACAGACAAGCAAAAGCTAAGAGAATTCAGCACCACCAAACCAGCTTTACAACAAATGCTAAAGGAACTCCTCTAGGCAGGAAACACAAGAGAAGGAAAAGACTTACAATAAGAAATCCAAAACAATTAAGAAAATAGTAAGAGGAACATACATATCAATAATTACCTTAAACGTGAATGGATTAACTGCTCCAACCAAAAGACATAGACTGGCTGAAAGGATACAAAAACAAGACCCATATATATGCTGTCTACAAGAGACCCACTTCAGACCTAGGGACACATACAGACTGAAAGTGAGGGGATGGAAAAAGATATTCCACGCAAGTGGAAATCAAAAGAAAGCTGGAGTAGCAATTCTCATATCAGACAAAATAGACTCTAAAATAAAGACTATTAGAAGAGACAAAGAAGGACACTACATAATGATCAAGGGATCAATCCAAGAAGAAGATATAACAATTGGAAATATTTATGCACCCAACATAGGAGCACCTCAATACATAAGGCAAATGCTAACAGCCATAAAAGGGGAAATCAACAGTAACACAATCATAGTAGGGGACTTTAACACCCCACTTTCACCAATGGACAGATCATCCAAAATGAAAATAAATAAGGAAACACAAGCTTTAAATGATACATTAAACAAGATGAACTTAATTGATATTTATAGGACATTCTATCCAAAAACAACAGAATACACTTTCTTCTCAAGTGCTCATGGAACATTCTCCAGGATAGATCATATCTTGGGTCACAAATCAACCCTTGGTAAATTTAAGAAATTTGAAATCGTGTCAAGCATCTTTTCCGACCACAACGCTATGAGACTAGATATCAATTACAGGAAAAAAATCTGTAAAAAATACAAATACATGGAAGCTAAACAATACACTACTAAATAACCAAGAGATCACTGAAGAAATCAAAGAGGAAATCAGAAAATACCTAGAAACAAATGACAATGAAAACACGATGACCCAAAACCTATGGGATGCAGCAAAAGCAGTTCTAAGAGGGAAGTTTATAGCACTACAATCCTACCTCAAGAAACAAGAAACAACAAACAACTCAAATAAACAACCTAACCTTACACCTAAAGCAATTAGAGAAAGAAGAACAAAAAAACCCAAAGTTAGCAGAAGGAAAGAAATCATAAAGATCTGATCAAAACTCCTGTATTCAAAATGACATAATTGAGAGCTTTATTATAAAATGATAAATATGTTGTACATGAAGTGCCATCTTTTGAAGAATATAGGCTGGCCAGGGCACTTTCGCATTGATAGAAAGTGATAAACTACATCTCAGAATTGCATCTCAGAATTGAGCAGTGACCAAGGACAGCCTGCAGAGTTCAGTGGCAAGTAGAAAAGATCCCATCTAGGTTTCTAACTAGCATGTCCAATCAAAGAGTAAAATCATTCTTCTTTGCCTTTAGTTTGACAGGGACACCTCCTCCCAACCCCTGCATTCGGCATATTACAGGAACTCACTGGGAAGCAGTTATAAATTCAAATAACATACTTTTGCTCTGATAAGGGCTTTTGGAGGAAGAAATGCAGAAATGGCCACCTTGTGCTAAGATGCTCAAAGTAGTAAAAGCCCCATAGAGGATAATTTATTAGAAATTACAATGATGCCTGTTTATGAAAACCCACAAGAAAGGGGGGACTTCTGGACCAACACATGCCCATTATAGCTTATGGTGTATTTTTTACAGATAGGGTTTTATTGGGAATCTAAATCAGTTCATGGTGTGAAGTGTCATTCTATAGCACTTGGCATGCATCATGGCCCATCCACTTTTGCCATAAACACCCCAGACATGTCTCTCTCTTCAGAGTGACCAGTGCCAACCAGGAGAACTCCACTGTGCTGCCCACAAGCTGATCTAAGCAGCATCAGGGTGTCTTGAAGGAGAGCTGGTCTCACCAACCTTGCTCCATTTTGACATATGTAACTCCTACTTCCAATACACTGAGAATGCCACACCTACTACTTGATTTCTCTTTTCAGCAGCTTTGCTTTGAAAGGAATATGACTTGTTAGCCAAAGGGTTCATTGTGCCCCTAGGGATGAACTTTGTGTGTGCTGTTATTCTAGCCAGTGCCCATCTTGAACAATATGCAGAATCTATTAGTGACTGCAAACTAGGGGCAGTGTCTCAAAGTGTCATTCAGAGACTGCTTGCACCAGCATCAACCAGGATGCTTATTTGCAGAATCCTGGCCCTTCTCCAGACCTGCACAGTCAGTATTCTCAGGGAAATCGTGTCCAGGCATCTGCAGTTTTAACAAGATCCACAAGTTGCAAAAACAAAGCTTCATTTTTCCCCTCAACATTTTCAGAATGTGGCTTTGCGGTACATGTCTCAATCCTGTAACTAAGTCTTTGTCTTGCTTTTTCAGAGATCTCTCCATTCAAGCCTTTATCTTTCCCTCTGCAGATTTTGGCTTTTTCCTTATTAATTTCTTCATTGTTCTTATTTTGTTTAAACTACCAGCACATTCCAGTACTGCATTATTAATCTGAAAACCTGAACTATTTTCCCCCTTATTTGGGGGTAAATTTGCTATCTGCTACCTTAGTTTTAATCATAGATCCTTGAAGTTCCTAAGGTTATACTGCTAGAGAAGATAAAAACTAGGGAACTGCAAGAGGTATAGGAGAACTTTGTCTTTTACTAGAAATAAGAAGGCATGTGCTTTATTGCCCTGTGTCTTTTCATGACATCCTGTCATGATGCATCAGCAACATAGATAACTGCTCATTTCTGTCCTTACAGATACAACAATCATTTCGTTAACATAAACTATGATATACTTTAAATAAGAGCCCTTTGCATAAAACAAGTGGTGCAGAAAAATCGGTCTAAATGGAGACTCTTATTGGCCACACAAGTCCTTTATAGCTCACACAACAAACAGATCACTTGGAGTTAGTCAACTGAAAATTTACCCAAAGTGAGTGAGAAACGATAGCCTTTTTAAATGCACTGCTGCTTCTGCCTGGATATTTTGAAATGGACACCAGTACTGTTGAGAGTTGAAAGTTACCTTTTCATGTGAAATTAGCTCAGCAGGCTTTTTTGGATAGTTATCTGCTAGCACGAGGGAGGCAAGGCACTGCTGAGCTGGCTCAAGAAGCATCAGGGTGCAGGGAGTGAAGAGCTGGCCTGCACATCAGAAAGCCTTGGCCCTAGGGCAAATCTGGCCACTTTCTACCCACATGACCTTAGATGAGGCATCTGACCTCACTGAATTTCTCCTGCTTCCTTCCCAGGGCTGTCAGAAGGAGAAAAATACTCTTTGTGAAAGCACTTTAAAAATCAAAAGCTATTATATAAATTCTTCTTTCTGAATCCAAAATTATCACTCCCCTTGCCTGACAGCCTCAATTGGAAAGGCTGATAACTGACCACATTTCTCTTTTGGTTTGTTCACAGACTCTGATAAGCCCAGTACTTCCAAACAGGGGTCTGAAATGATGAGGAAGGTATCATCAGCTCTCTCCAAAGTGTTTTCAAGATCTAATGCCAATGTTCCCAAATCTTCCTCACCCTAACCCCCTCACCAAGACACAAGCTGAGGCTGCTACACCTGATATCAATTAGCATGTTGACCTTCCTCAAAAAATAAATGGTTTTTGAAGCATGACGTTGTGTCCTACACGCTGATTTTTATACACACTGAAAACAAGAGCAAAGAAAAAAAAAAGGCAGCTGGAGAAAAGGAAGGCTTGATAAATGCTTTTGATAAGCATTTTGGGATGAAAAGAGAAGCTGTGCCTCACATATAGATGCATCTAACAGGCAGTGTGGGATTTAAGCTCTGCTCTTGAGGGCCCTGCAGCCTTGCTGGGAAGATGAGACTAACTTAGAAGCAAAAGTGTGACACCAATAAAACAACGTGTCATCACACATTTCAGGTGCCGTAGGGGTTCAAAGAAGGGAGTCATCGCTGTGAGCTGGAGTGGTAAGGATAAGTTTCCTGAAGGAACTAGAATTGAGGCAATCCTCAAAGGACCAGTAGGATTAGACAGGCCTGGAGAGCACCAAGGCTTCCCCCTTAGGTCACAGCTGCATACAGTGCTGCCATGCCTGAACGATTTAGTTAGCACTGTCTGATACGATGTTCTACGATGATAGAAATGGTCTGTATCTGCTCAGTCTGATATAGGCGGCACTAGCCCCATGTGGCTATTGTCACTAGTATGATTGAGGAACTCAGTTTTTCATTTTGATTTATTTCAATTTAAATAGCCACATGGGGCCATTGGTTCCCTTATTGGACAGTGCAAGTCTAATTGGTACATGGCCTCAGGGCCACCAGCCAATTCTGATTAGATTGAGGGATTCCCTGGAAGTTCACTTCCAAAGTCTATCCTCAAACACCTAAAGCAGTGTAGAGATCTGACTCCTCGGGGGGGGGGGGGGCTTTGAAGCCTCTAGGCATCCTCTTGGTCCCTTTAAGAGACACGAACCACCAATGTGGCCAGAGGGAAGCTCATGGTTTCCAATCATATTTGTGCCCCTGCACTTGCCAAAACTCAACTGATGGAGAAAGGATAGGCCCCATTGAGAACACCAAAGTCAAGGAATCACAAATAGCAAATTGGAACCTCACCTGCCAGCTGGCCTCAAACACTGCTTGGCTAAAAACTGCTTCCATGGGACAGAAACATGACGAAGATCACTCACTAGTCATTCTCATACCAAGACTTTATCCAGGAATTTAGGCCAGTGGAAGGTCTCAGATTTATACAAAATGCCCAAGGGAAATATTTCAAGGCAAGTAAATGTCTCTTATGCTGTACCTGTAGTCCATAAATGTTATGTTAACTGAACTTTAGTAAACAGAATGGCAGGCACTTCTGCCCAAATATCACATATACACAAATTTGGCTGCCTTCACCTACTCACTCATTTCTGCCCTTACATACTGAAGTTCATCACAGGCAGCAGCATAAGTTTTAGTTTGTAAAGGTTCACAATAATGACCAACACTGATCTTACATATGGCTTTGTTTTTGTTAAAAAGTAATACCAATCCAGTTTGGAATTCAAAAGTTACAAAAGGTACAGTGCAAAGTAAGGCTCCTTCCCGCTCCTCTCCCAGATGCTACCTGGTTCTCCTCTCCAGAAGCAATTTCTATTACCAATGGATAGAGTATCCTTCTCGAGATAGTCTATGGATAACAAGTGTATTATCGTATGACTTTAGAAAGAAGTCTAATTGAACATCCTCCCTCAAAAAGGCAGAAAACAGAGAAAGAGGAAGAGAGGGAGGGAGGTGAGAATGGAAGGAGAGAGAGAATGTGCACATGCTATCTGGCAGCTACTATGTCCTGATGTCACTGCTTGGGTCTGTTTCAATGGCTGCATTTGTAGCTTCAAATAAAGTCAGTCCTCATTTTTTAAAATGCTCTTTTGTCTAATGAACTAAAGGTCAAAAGGTGAGCAGCAGAGTGGTAAGAAAGGCACCTACCATAGCTGTTCAAAGCCTGCTGGCCAAAATACATTAAGAATGTATGAGCTTGCAGCTCAATATCAAAAAAACAAACAACCCAATCCAAAAATGGGCGGAAGACCTAAATAGACATTTCTCCAAAGAAGATATACAGACTGCCAACAAACACATGAAAGAATGCTCAACTTCATTAATCATTAGAGAAATGCAAATCAAACCTAAAATGAGATATCATCTCACACCAGTCAGAATGGCCATCATCAAAAAATCTAGAAACAATAAATGCTGGAGAGGGTGTGGAGAAAAGGGAACACTCTTGCACTGTTGGTGGGAATGTAAATTGATACAGCCACTGTGGAGAATAGTATGTAGGTTCCCTAAAAAACTACAAATAGAACTACCATATGACCCAGCAATCCCACTACTGGACATATACCCTGAGAAAACCATAATTCAAAAAGAGTCATGTACCAAAATGTTCACTGCAGCTCTATTTACAATAGCCAGGACATGGAAGCAACCTAAGTGTCCATCATCGGATGAATGGATTAAGAAGATGTGGCACATATATAAAATGGAATATTACTCAGCCATAAAAAGAAACGAAATTGAGCTATTTGTAATGAGGTCGATAGACCTAGAGTCTGTCATACAGAGTGAAGTCAGAAAGAGAAAGACAAATACCATATGCTAACACATATATATGGAATTTAAGAAAAAAAATGTCATGAAGAACCTAGGGGTAAGACAGGAATAAAGACACAGACCTACTAGAGAACGGACTTGAGGATATGGGGAGGGGGAAGGGTGAGCTGTGACAGGGCGAGAGAGAGGCATGGACATATATACACTACCAAACATAAGGTAGATAGCTAGTGGGAAGCAGCCGCATGGCACAGGGATATCACCTCGGTGCTTTGTGACTGCCTGGAGGGGTGGGATAGGGAGCGTGGGAGGGAGGGAGACGTAAGAGGGGAGAGATATGGGAACATATGTATAACTGATTCACTTTGTTATAAAGCAGAAACTAACACACCATTGTAAAGCAATTATACTCCAATAAAGATGTAAAAAAAAAATTATACTAAGTGAAAGTCACTGAACACAAAAGGCCACATGTTATATGATTCCATTTATATGAAATGTCCAGAATAGGTAAATCTACAGAAATGGAAAGCAGACTGGTGGTTGCCAGGGACAAGGAGGAAGAGGGAATGGAGAGTAGCTGCTTAATGGGTACAGGGTTTCATTTTGGGATGATGAGGAAAGTTTTGGAACTAGATAGGGTTGGTGGTTTTAAAACACTGTGAATGCACCAAATGCCACTGAATGTTCCCTTTAAAATGGCTAATTTTATGTTAATTTCTTCTCAATAAAATAAAGTTGTAAGGAAAAGATGTGGAGACATATCAACCAAAACAAAACAAAAAAAAGTCTAAAATTTCAAAAAAGGGGGAGGGGAGGGGAGGTGGGAAGGGAGCAGGCTGATGTTAAGAATCCTTACCACATTCACCGCAAGCTGTCTGAGCCTAGTGAAGCCACACTTCTCTACTCTATGGTTATACCTGCCAACTGGAAAGGTTACTGCAAGGGTTTTAAATATCCCACAAAGACTGGAATTCTAGAATTGCCTGATATTTCCCCTTCCTGGCCATTTCATCATAAATTGGGGTCACAAATTCAAGGGCCATATTTATGAACCCAAATTTAGGATACATACTCTGGTTAAGTACCAAGTATACTCCCAGGGACAATGGATTTTGCTCAAAAATCCAGGACATTTAGCTGTTAAAAACTACAGCTCTCAATGATTCTAACACTCAAGGGATTAAAAGAACTCATCCTCAGATATTTTACATATAGAAATAGTAAAAGCATAACTGAATTTCACTGCATTTTAAAAACACAGCTCAGGGGCTTCCCTGGTGGCACAGTGGTTGAGAGTCCACCTGCCGATGCAGGGGACGCGGGTTTGTGCCCCGGTCCGGGAAGATCCCACATGCCGCGGAGCGGCTGGGCCCGTAAGCCATGGCCGCTGAGCCTGCGCGTCCGGAGCCTGTGCTCCGCAAGGGGACAGGCCACAACAGTGAGAGGCGCGTGTACAGAGAAAAGAAAAACAAACAAAAACAAAAAGAAAACACAGTTTATTTCCAATTCTACCATGCAGCTGAACAGGCTGTGGCTTCAGTGATGCCTGTGGTCACTAGGATTAGAGGACTCCCGGTCCCGGGAGTGCCGGGCCCTTTTATGCCTGTGAGATTTATCTTGACTCCTACTTCTACTTCTGTGACTACGCCCCTCAGAGCGCCCACTGTGCCGGCTGCAATGTGCGTCTGAGCTTCGACCTCTGTCTCTATCTCTGTTCTTGTCTTCTCTCTCTTCCCTCCTGCTTGATGACTTGTGTTCGTGCTTGGGCTTCTCCTTCCTCAGCTCCCTCTCTCGGTCCTCTGTTCCACCACAGCAGGTCGCCCTGATCTCAGGGGAGCTGGGGTGGGGCTTCCACACCTCCCTGGACTCTGACTTCTGACCCCTCTCTGAGTTCTTGCCACTGTGCTTTTTAGAGCCAGGGTCATCCTTTTCCTTTATCATCTTGCTTCTGGGCGATGAAGAGGAGGCTGGCTGCTCTGCCTGTACCTCCTGGTCAGTCTTCTCTTTTTCTTTCTTTCTTTTCTTTTTTTCCTTTCTGTCTGGAGAAAAAGAAGGGCAAAATAAGAAAAGGAAGATGGAAAAGATGGAGGACATGCAAAAGGAAAGCATCCTTGGCAGCAGCGTGAAGCAGTCACAGTCTCTACTTCCAGAAAAGTTCCCCCGAGAAGCCAAGCTGGATGTCTGTCACCCTTGATATGTCGAGTTGCTGTATAAGGCAACCCCCACTCTTAATTATCTCTTTAAAGACCCTACCTCCAAATACAGTCACATTCTGAGTTACTGGGTGGGGGAGGGCGGTTAGGACTTCAACATATGTATTTTGGTGGACAGAATTCAGCCCATACCATTAGCCTTCTGCTGATACCTCTCCTTTCCCAATTAAAGTAAGCTTCCCCACACCTTCCCCCTTCACACTTAAGAACTGATTACCAACTCTCAGTGAATGCTAAGAAGAACAAACACTAAGCCTACCCAGAATCTTCTCTTGGGCCTTAATGCTTTACCTTTTTTGTGTTTTTTGGTGGGTTTGCCATCTTCAGAGCCCTCAGATGAATTCAGTGAGGGAGTGTGAGCCCCGCAGCCCCTCTCCTGCAGCTCTCTGGTCACATCATCCATTTCTTCTGAGTCCTTAGGAGCCCGATAGTTAGACACATGATCCACTCGGATAGTTCTTCCTTTGATCTAAGACAGACAGGCAATGCTTCAGCAAAGACAGCCCTCCTATCTAACTATTTGAACCCAGCTGCAGAAATCCATGGTTTGAACCATACCCATTACCCTCCCGCTATTCTATTTCTCGGGAAATCTTGAAAGCAGACCTGCCCAACTGGTGTGTCACAGCACATATCCCTACACATTAATTCGCTCAGCCCTTGGGGCAGCCAGGTGGGGCCTGGCGCAGCTGGAGCCCCCAGGGCAGTTGTACTAGGCAGCGTCATCAGTTTACCCCAGAGTGCCATACTAATATCTTCACGTTCTACGTGTGCCATGAAGTGAAAAGAGCCTGGGAAGTACTGCCCCAAAGCACAAGCAGCACGGAAAACTGTAAGAGTTCAGACGCACAAACAATGAATTACCCTCAATCTGTAACACCCACAGTGAAACACACCATGAAAAAGCCTGGCAGCAAGAGGGAATTCCTGAAATTGAGCTCAATGCTACAGCTGCTTTCTCGACACAGCAATTAGGACAAGGCCAAAGCAGACCAATAGTTGGGAGGGGGGAAGGAATCTAGAAAGGACTACTTTTTTTTTTTCTTAAGCCCTCACACCTTGCTCTACCCCCACCATACTGGAACAACTGGCTCACACTGATACTATCGCTGCAAAGCACAACTCTCCAGGTGAACAACAAAAAATTGACCCCTTACTTAAAACAAAAACATTCAGGCAGATACAGACTTATTCTATAGACAAAGCCATCTGAAATTTGAAATGTCTGGCTTTTACTGTTCCATTCAAGAGCAAGTTTTTACTCTTACCTTTAAGCCTGAGCACTTTCTATCATCTATCTTATTCCCCATTTCAAAACATTTTTGAAAACCTTCCCTTTATGGTGACTCCCTTTGACTGCCGGCTCTCTTAAAAATCAAGCCTAGAACCTTTTTCCACCCTGTCCTGTAATCTTCAGTTGTTCCACACTGGTGCAGTCAGTGACAAACTCTCCAAGTCAAGAGTTACCCCTCTGACCTGTGACAATGCTCGTTCAACAGCAGTGCTTTTCCTAAACAAGCATAGGGACCACGTGGAGCACAGATAAGCCTGACTTGCCCCATGTCCTTCTCTTAGCCAAACGTCTCACTTACAAGGGTGGAAGAGAGAGGGGAACAGAGGAGAGAAAACTTCAGAATGAGTTACTTTTGTAGAATTTGTCATCAGATTTTAACTAGAGAATTTCCAGGGCCCAGTACTGCTAAGTCAGTGGAGACATATGACAGACATACATGGCTATGTCCTCAGCCATGAAACCATGATGGAGCCCCAAATTTCCTGACACAGGACAGCATGGAAGAGCAGCATTTGCTAGTCTCTTTGTTCTCCAGTATACCAGAAATGAGAGTGGAGTGTGAGGAGGGAAAGGTGAGAAATAGAGGCCTGGTTGGGTGCCGGGTGAAGGGAAGTGGGGGGTCATGGTACCTATGCTCCTGAGGAGATGGTTTGCTAAGAGATGGGTAAAAGGAACAAGTGCTGGCAGAGTCATGAGCCAATGGAATTATTTTCTGGGATCATTTCCTGGTCAATATGTCCCCAAACCTCTGCAACCCTCACAACACACCCAGCTGACCCGTACTGCCCTTGAGCCTGTGGCTATCAGGTGGGAAATGAAACTGAAGCCCTACATGAAGGAAAAGTTCTGCTTAGTAAGCATACTCACCTTGATCCCATTAAAATTGTCAACAGCCAGAATTGTGCTCCTCTGGTCTTCATAGCAGAGGAAACAGAATCCTTTGGATTTCCCAGTCTTCTTGTCCCGTACCAAATTAATGTTAACAATTTCGCCATATCTATTTATTTTATAAAAGAGTAAGACACTATTGATTTAAAATGCAAAAACTTTCAGATTGGATGACAAAACAAAATTCAAATAATATAGTCTGTACGGGAGACACATCTAGAACAAGATGACAACGAAAGGTTAAAAATAAAAAGTTAGACAAAGATATATCAAGAACACCCAATTAAGAAATGGGTGGTAGTATTAAGATCAAAGATGACTTCAAGGCCAACAAAAAAAAAATTTACATGTGACTAAGAGGGCTCTTTTGCTCTGAAAAAGGTCCTAATACATAACAAAAGTCATGAAATTTTATGCATAAATCAACAAATCAAAAATTATAATTAAAAATAGGATGAGCAAGTAAGAGTGAAAGTTATGAGAGATTTATGAACCACTTTGAGTTCATAACACATAAAATTGACAAAAATAGGCCAGAGGAATTAATTAATATAAAATTATATAATATAAATACAAATAAACTTATAACTAATAATATAACAATTATATTGTTAAAAATATTAACATCAGACTAGTATATGTACAGATATATTTGATTGTACAAAAAGATGAGTTTCTTCTCAAGAATCCATGAAACACATATTAAAATTGACTGTAGACTAGGTCTCAAAGTAAACCTCAATCATCTCCAAAAACAGCACAGACCATATTCTCCAACCACAATGTTAAACTGCTGGAAATAATATTTTAAAACAAAAAATACCCTACCTAGAACTTGAAACCTATTCTCCAAGCTAACAACTGGATGAAAGAGAAAGTAAAATAAAGAAAAGAAATCAATGGCAGACTCTTTAGAAAATAACAAAAATGGGAATATATACCAAAATTTATGGGATGTGGCTAAAACCACACTCAGGAAAATCTGTAGGTTGTACATCCCCTAAAAAGTCAATGTTACCATAACATAATTTAAACATATGAATAAATGAATGCATAAAAATTAAAAAATAATAATTTTGCATAGCAAAAAGATCACAATAAGCAAAGTCAAAAGTCAAATGACAAACTAGGAGAAAACGTTTGCAATTTATATCACAGATTAAGGACTAGAAAGCCATTTTTTTCCTTTTGCTATAAAAGACATTATCAGGACAACTGGTGGAGTTGAATAAAGTCTATAAGATTAGATAATAATACTGCAACAGTGTTGATTTCCTGAATTTGATCACTATACTGAGGTTAAACAAGAGAATGTACTTGTATTTTGGGAAATACACATTGAAGAATTTAGGAGTAAATGGGCATCATGTCTGCAACTGACTCTCAAAAGGTTAAAAAAAAATGTATAGGTGGCAAGAAATAATAACAAAGCATATGTGGTAAAATGCTAACATCTGGGGACTCCGAGTGAAGGGGGTACAGGTATACTTTATACTATTTTATAACTTGCCTGTTTTAAGCCAGAAATTATTTCAAAATAAAAAGTAAAAGAAAAAAGAATACAGGAGTTGGCTTGAAGGGACTACTACAGACCAAACTGGGACAATGAGCATCAAGAAATAAGAATAACAGCAATGTAGTACAACACATCAAATTAAAAAAAAGTCCACAGCAATACAATACATGATAAAGTGTTACAACAATAAGTTCATACCCTTAACAATGAAGAGCTCTTGTAAAATCAGTAAGAAAATGAGGAATACAGTAATAGGGAAAAAAATAGGCAAATGATATTAATAGACAATTTACAAAGAAAAAGAAATAATAAGGGCCTGTAAATCTATGAAAGGATGTTCAACCTCTCTGATGATGAAATAAAGGCAAAGTAAAATAATACTGAGAGGCTGTATTGCAAATACTTTTTTAAATAACGATTACTGATTTGGATTCAGAAAAATGACCATTCTAGTGAGAGTGGAAATTGATACCACCTTTTCAGTGGAAACTGAAACAACCTTTTCAGAGAGTAATCTGGCAATGTTTATAAAACATCTTTAAAATGTTACCATACTGATCCAGTAATTTCACTAAGGAAACCATCAGGGATGCATACAAAGATGTATATACTACAATGTATATTGCAGTATAATTTATAACAGCAAAATATTAGAAATAACGCCCAACTTTGAAAAGAGGACAATAAAGAAAAACACCAAGATGTTAACAGCTTTTCCTTAAAGTACATTCTATTTTCTTCTTTATACTTTTTCTTTTTGCCAAATGTTCTTTTTTTTATAACTATAATTTTTTTTAAACATCTTTATTGGAGGACAATTGCCCCACAATGGTGTGTTAGCCTCCACCCTACAACAAAGTGAATCAGCTACACACACACACACACACACACACACACACACACACACACACACACACACACGTCCCCACATCTCCCCCCCTCCCGCATCTCCCTCCCTCCCACCCTCCCTATCCCACCCCTCTAGGTGCTCACAGAGCACCGAGCTGATCTCCCTGTGCTATGTGGCTACTTCCCACTAGCTATCTATTTTACTTTTGGTAGTGTATATATGTCCATGCCACTCTCTCACTTTGTCACAGCTTACCCTTCCCCCTCCCCATATCCTTAAGTCCATTCTCTAGTAGGTCTGCGTCTTTATTCCCATCTTGCCCCAGGTTCTTCATGACCTTTTTTTTTTTTAGATTCCATATATATGTGTTAGCATATGGTATTTGTTTTTCTCTTTCTGACTTACTTCACTCTGTATGACAGACTCTAGGTCCATCCACCTCACTGCAGGTAACTCAATTTCATTTCTTTTTACAACTGAGTAATATTCCATTGTATATATGTGCCACATCTTCTTTATCCATTCATCTGTTGATGGACACTTAGGTTGCTTCCATGTCCTGGCTATTGTAAACAGAGCTGCAATGAACATTTCGGTACATGACTCTTCTTGAATTATGGTTTTCTCAGGGTATTGCCAAATGTTCTATAATGACTATACATTACTCTGATAATCAGAAAACAAAATACTTTTTGAAAGCCACTGTTATCAATCGCAAAGGCAATCTTCATGGAGAGCAACGTGTATAGCCAGAACAGAGAATTGGATAAACACACACACTAGCTGTGTGAAACAAACACACTCAATGCAAATAAGACAAAAACAGCTCCCAGATGGAAGGCTGGATCAGGGAGAGGTATCACAAAGGGGTGGAAATTATAGGCTGTACCTGCTGTGAACTTCCCAATACCCAGGAGTTGGAGGAAGCAGCCTCTGTCCCTCTCAGGGCCTTCTACCATGGCCACCTTCTTGTTTTGTTGTTTTTGTTTTGTTTTGTTTTTTGTTTGTTTGTTTGTTTTGCGGTACGCAGGCCTCTCACTGTTGTGGCCTATTCCGTTGCGGAGCACAGGCTCCGGACGCGCAGGCTCCGGACGCGCAGGCTCAGCGGCCATGGCTCACAGGCCCAGCCACTCCGCGGCATGTGGGATCTTCCTGGACCGGGGCACGAACCCGTGTCCCCTGCATCGGCAGGCGGACTCTCAACCACTGCGCCACCAGGGAAGCCCCATGGCCTTCTTCTTGCCCAATTTCTTTCCCATGGCCTTCTGCCCTATATGCTGCCCAACCATTCTGCCAGAACCTGCTGCCCCCTAAGTTGCCCAACCACTCAGCCAGGGCCCTCTGCCCACTGGAAGGCCCAACCATGCCCTGCCATGGCAATGACTCTGCCAGGGTGTGCTAGCCGTGTTTGCTTGCCCAACCCCTTTTACCATGGTCCTCTTCCCCTGAGGGCTACACAGCCCAGGGGTCATGGCCCTCTGCTCCTGTGAGCTGCCAAGGCCCTCTGGCCCTATGGACTAACTACTCTATGTAGCTCTGGGGTTGTGCCCAACCCCTCTCCTACCAGCTGCCACTACTAGTGTGAGCTGCCAAGACCCTCTCCCACCCAGTGCTGCTGCTATCATCCCATAGCAGAATGAAGAATATAAAGTTCTCCTATACATTCTTATTCCTCAGCAGCCTGTGATTCTCAGCCTCCGGTTAGAGATTGGCTCTGCTCACTAACCTTACCCTAATCTAGAAACAAAGCAAGCAAACTATTGCCTAAACCTGTTGCTTTTTTCCCAATTCCTCTGTGCTTTGCCCTAATCCTACAATGCCACACAGGTGTGGGCCCAGAAGGGCCCCGTGATTATGAGTTACCACGGGTTTGTAGGAGCCCGAAGAGATGGGCCAACACAGTACCTTCCTGGGAGTTCCAGCCTGTTCCAGTGTAGGCCTCAGTGAAAAAGTAATAAAAATAGACCAGAATCCCCAAGACAGCCTCCTAAATCATCCAACTTCTTGGATCTTCCACATTGGGAGAGTACCAGCACCATGTCCTGGGACTGATCTAAACTAGAGCGGAAGCTCCAGCCCTCCCTGTGCAGGGAGGCCGGTCAGCCTAGAATTAAAATAAATGGTTTTTGTGATGCCATAAAATGCATTATGGAAGCAAACTATTCTGATGACTGAGAAGGCAGAAAATGAAAGGGGACTTACTGTGAGAACACACAGATGATGTCCCCTTCAGTCAGCTCATAAGGAAGCCCTCCTAGAAGAAAAAAACACATTTCAGTTCAGCAAACATTTACCAAGTGTCTACTATGTGCCATGCATGCTTCCAGCCAGGCACTGGGGGTGCAAAGAAGAGTAAACAACAGGGCCTGCCCTCAAAGAACTCACAGTCTGATGCAATGACAGAAACACATAGAAGATGTAGCAGTAGTACAGAAAAAACAGTGATTAACTTTGAGTGGAAAGATCGGGGCCACCCCTAACCAAACTAATCCTCCTCACACCCAAAATCTTCTGGACAAAGCAGATAGTTTCCAGCACAAAACTTAGATTCCATAAACATATCTTGAACTCATGTGCTCTTTATCTACAAATTCAACAGCTAAGATCCAAAATCAGTTTAAATATGCAAATATTAACCCCAACTCACACAGACTAAGGATTATAAAGTCAATTGTTAAGCATTTCATAGGAAATAAATTCCCCTGCAAATGTTTCCTTCCTCATCAGTAGAATGGGGATATTAGTACTTTCTTCACAGAATTTTTATAAGAATTAAATAAAACAATGTTTATAAAATGCTTAGCACAATGTCTGGTGCAATAACCTCTTTGAATAACCTGTCAAATTACTGGATGTGACACAAGTGAATACAGAGATGGTGATATGACCATGGATAAAAGGCAGGAGCTAATTAGATGAGGAAAATAAATTCTGAGGGAAAGGGAATGGGGCGGGAGGGAGTTGGCAGTAATATGGGATAGGGGCTAAGACCATGAGTTCTAGAATCCCATAGTTCTGGCTGTTTCACTTACTAGCTATGTGGAAGGAAGTCTATTAACTTCTCTGCACCTCAGTTTCCTTAGCTGTATAAATGGGGGGACGGGGGTGATAAAAATGGTCTCTGAGGGCTTCCCTGGTGGCGCAGTGGTTGAGAGTCCGCCTGCCGATGCAGGGGACGCGGGTTCGTGCCCCGGTCCGGGAAGATCCCACATGCCGCGGAGCGGCTGGGCCCGTGAGCCATGGCCGCTGAGCTTGTGCGTCCGGAGCCTGTACTCCGCAACGGGAGAGGCCACAACAGTGAGAGGCCCGCGTACCGCAAAAAAAAAAAAAAAAAAGGTCTCTGAGAAACCAAGTGGCACGATTCTTAGCATAGTGAATGACAAGCAGTACCTATCATGAGCACTGACTTGGCAGAGAGAGAAAACTAGAAATGGGGGAGAGAAAAGACATGGAAAACGGATTCACAGGCAGAGAGCGGAAGGAAATAAAAGTGAGTGATGAATGTCGGGAGGACTGAAGGGCGGGAACGCTGAAATGTTAGGGAGCAGGTCAGGAGAGAATGAGGAGCCCTACGGGAGAAAGATGTGGGCCTCACCCAAGAAGATCCAGGCGCTGTCCTTGTACTCGGAGTGCCAAGACACCTTCTCCGCTACCCCCAGCTGGACCTCACGCTCATTCAGCTCGTTGATCAGCTTAACCTTAGTTAAAGGGCTGCACAGGGCGCGAAAAAGCGCACAAGTAAGCGCGGCCCGGCCTGAGGTAAAGGAGAGCAAAACTGGGGGACTAATTTTCTAGTCTCCCCGCCTCTCCCGCCCCTCAGCCCCGGCAGGCCACCTCCGGCTGCCCGTCCCCGACACCTCCCCTCAGAGGGAAGCTCTGGGGCCTTACTTCATCTCTGCAGGTTCACGCTCAGAACCTAGGAACAGACTTCACGCTCAGAACCTAGGAAGCGACTTCCAGGAGAAGCCGTAAGACGCATGCGCAGCCCCAGCGCCGCGCGCCCATTGGTCTCCTCGGAACTTGCGCCGCGCCGGAAGAGCACAGCCGCGCGCCCATTGGTCTCCGCGGAGCTTGCGCCGTGACGGAAGAACGCAGCCGCGCGCCCATTGGTCTCCGCGGAGCTTGCGCCGTGACGGAAGAACGCAGCCGCGCGCCCATTGGTCTCCGCGGAGCTTGCGCCGTGCCGGAAGAACGCAGCCACGCTCCCATTGGTCTCCGCGGAGCTTGCGCCGCGCCGGAAGAGCGCAGCCGCGCGCGCCTGCGCACTAGGTCGAGAAGTGGCTTTCCTGGTCTGGTGAACTTGTTCCCTTGGAGTTTTTCTCTGGTCCCTCCCTTCCTTCCTCTGTGAAATTGGGCGAGAGTGCGAGCCTGGTCTGTTACAGGACTCCTAGCTCTTGGACGATGCCTGGCATTGATTGGGTTAGCTATAAATGTTTGCTGAATTAAGACTGAAAAAGGTGCCTGATACGGCGACTTGAGTCCCAGCCTTCGCTCCCAGGGCTAATTCCCACTCCATCCTTCACTCCAGCCGATTACTCACACGCACACCCCCATCAAATCATCCCTGTTCAGGAGTGATGGCAGAAAAGTGAAGAAGATACGTGAGGGGGTAAATCTTTTTTGTCTCTCAAATCCCAATGCATAGGCAACTGACAAGTGTGCCTCCATAGGCTGAATTGAATACCCAGATTTGTGTGAAAGCTGCTACCCCTTTTCCGTAGTCACTTTCCTACTCAAGCGGGAGGTAGAAATTCATATTGTTAAATTAATAGCTAACAGTTGAGCAGAAAATGCTAGATTGTGTGCTAATCAATTTACATGCGTTGGCCCTCTATTCTTGTAACAACCCCGTGAAGTCTATAGATACTATTATGGTCCCCATTTTATAGAAGAAACTGAGGTTTAAAGGAGTTAAAGAGCTTGAAAGGTACTCTCTCTCTACCCATCAGGTCTGGCTGATTCATCAATCCTTACTAAGCATCTGTATTTGTCCGTACAGAAAGCCTGTAGACAGGATTGTAAGGTTGGGTTCTCTGCTTCAAAGAGCTATAATATCATCGAGGGGACAGGGTATATTTGCTTGATAGATTTTACTCCAGAAATAATCAGGAACATGTAGAAGAGGTGGTGGCATATAATGTGTGAATAAACCATACTGAAGACTTGAATCCATCTTGCATATGTGGACATCAGTATCTGGTCTCAGATCATGCATGGTCTAAAAGTGAAATTCCGGAGCTGTGTAGTTCTCTGTGTAGGCCTAGCTCAGAGCCCCAGAAACTAGGCACTTCATAAAAGTACTTTGATGATGATGGTGATGATGACAACTGTACCCTCAGTGGTTCACGATGTACCCAATGTCTTGCCAAGAAGCAGAACAGAGGCTGCCCATAAATGACAGTTTCTCTTCATTCATTCTGTGTCTTTTCCCCTCCCCTACTCCAACCCAGCTATTCATTAACTTTGCAGAATTACCTTGGCAATGAAAACTAAACAGTGACAGATTGCATATGGGTTTTATCTGCTCCTAGAAACCTTAGGTTGCTTAGTTGTAGGGTTGAAGTAGTCACTGCAAAGTGGTAAACTAGCATACAGTATTATCTGGCTGGATTCTTCAGGCAACTGTGAAATGAGAGAATTGGAGCAATACCTGGGCCTCAGTCATCAGAGTTCAAAAAGAAGATGAAGCAAAAGAGGAGAATAAGATGAACGAAATAATAGCCACCTTGGATGGCAAACGCTGGTCCTCCTCTCAGACATTAAATTCAGAGGGTCCTCTGGATTCCCATCCCCTTTCCACTCAGACTTATGGAAATCTCTAGGCATCGTCTTACGTACCAATTCCTACCAAGTGGAAGCACATCCATGGAGATGTCCCAGGTAAACTGGGAAGATTTTTAGCTCTCCCAGCTTCTACTCCTTTCTCCACCAATAACATTCATTTAGCACCCATTGTATGCAGAGCTCACTTTTAGGTTCAGTGGGTAATGCTAAGGAAACTGAAGGCAGTCCCCACATTCAAGGAAAAGCTGAACAATATGTCTAGCCAAATTCATCTCTCCACTTCCCACCACCACACCACATCCCAATGTTATGACCATTTTCCTGGTTGCCCAGGTTCAAAAACAGGGATGTCATGCGTCAGTCTTCCTTATTACTCACCCAAAAATATATATCCAGGGCTTCCCTAGTGATGCAGTGGTTGAGAGTCCGCCTGCCGATGCAGGGGACACGGGTTCGTGCCCCAGTCCAGGAAGATCCCACATGCCGCAGAGCGGCTGGGCCCGTGAGCCATGGCCGCTGAGCCTGCGCGTCCGGAGCCTGTGCTCCACAACAGTGAGAGGCCCGCGTACCGCAAAAAAAAAAAAAAAAAAATATATATATATATATATGTATATATATATATACATATATATATATCCAATCACCAATTCCTAATAATTGTGCCACTGCAGTGTCTATAAAACACATCCGTCTACTCTCAGTGGTGTTTTGAGTCATTGTCACATGCCTCCCAGCTCTTTCAGTACTCTTATAACTGCCCCAGCCCCTATTCTCCAGTCTTTTCTCCCACTGCGCCTCACCACGAAGCCTCAACTTCAGCCAGGTTCCACTTCTATCCATTCCCTCAAGGGCCCCTTTCATTATCCAATCCAGATACCTCTTCTGAGAGAGCCCCATAACCCTGGGCCACTCGCCTCTCTCTAACTGAAACCTGCCCAAGCTCCAAACTCTCATCAAGGCATCTCTCATACAGGAAACCTTTCCTGACCTTGCCAGCCTGCAGTGATGGCTCTCACTTCTGAACTCTGCAGCACTTCGCCGCTCTTTTATGCTCTCCCCCCAGAAAGACTGTGAGATCCCAGAAGGTAAAGACTGCATCTTTAAGCTCTCAGCACCTCAAACCTCAAACACTTTCCTGCACACATAGCAAGCACACAATACACTTATTGGTTAATGAAACTGAAAACACAGTTATGGTTACCTTTAGGGAAACAGATGAAGGTAGGGGAAAAGAGGCTTTTATTTTCCCTTTGTCCCTTTCTATACTGTTAGAACTTTCTTACCATTATCCAGCTATCTTACCTTTATCACACTTTTTTATTGCCATGTTATGATCTTAATTTTCTTGCTTTTGTCTTTTATTCATTCAACAAATATTTATTGAGCAACTATTATATGCTAGACACTGTTCTAAGTGCTGGGGTTATAACAGTAAACAAGGCAAGTGGAATTCCTGTCCTTATGGAGTTTACATTCTTGTTGGGGAAGAAGGAAAACAGACATATAAATATACATTCGATGTTGATAAATGCTATGAAGGAAAAATAAAGCAGCATTAGGGGGCAGAGAGTGAGAGAGTATTGGTATTTTATAAAGGGTGTCAGTCAAAGAAGCCCCCCCCGATAAAGTGACATGGAAGTGGAGATCTGCAAGCCATGGGGGTATCTGGGAGAAGACTGTTCTAGGTAGCAGGAACAGTACGTGCAAAGGTCCTGAGACAGGAGTGTGTTTGAGAAACAACAAGGAGGCCAGAGTGACTGGAGAGGAGCAGGGAAGGGAAAGAATGACAGATTTTTGTTTATTTAACAAAATCCAATTTAATACCCACCATGTACCAGACATTGTTTTAGGTACTTTACACATATTAATTCATTTACTTCTGACAACAGCTCTATGAAGGAGATACTGTAATCCCCATTTTGCCGATGAGGAAACTGAGGCACAGAGAGGTTAAGTCACTTACCCTAGGTCACACAATGGGAGAGCCAGGATAGTGTGGCTTCAAAGTCTGTACCCTTAGCCACTATGCACAGGATAAGCGGAGTTCAGGGGAGCAAATCAGGCATGGCCATGTTGGGTGGCAACTTTGGATTTTACTCAATGTGAGGTGAGAAGCCACTGAAGGATTTTAGTCTGACTTACATTTTAGCAGGATCACTTTGGCCACAGATTGGAGGTGGCCAGGGGCGGGGAAGTGGGAGGGGGAATGCCTAAGGTAGAAGCAGGAAGACTAGTTAGGAAGCTCTGCAATAATTCAGGGAAAAGATGGTGGTGGTTTATCTCAGGGTGACAGCAAAGGAGGTGGTATTCCATGCTGGTATCTTTTTAAGCTAAAAAATATATTTAAAAAAATAAATAAGAACACGTCTAACACCAACATAAAGTCATATCCTGTGTTTGCAAGTGTTTAGGTGCTGGGCTAGATGCTGGGGATACTACAGTGAACAAGACCACAAGACACCAGCTCACAATGTTGCCAGACAATTACATATGTGAATAAATATAACACAAAAGGATGAGTGTCAAAATGAAGACATGAGTGAAATGCTATTGGAACTAGATAAGGAATCAGTTAATTCTGATTGCTTGGGGTCAGAGGGAGCTGGGGGTGGAAAGCAGATTGTCATGTAAAGATACAGAAAGGCAGGTAACAGTTGAGCTGGACCTTGAAGGCAATCACCATGCAGGTGGAAGATAGGGGATGGGTGCCATGCAGAAAGAGCGTTTCAAGCAGAGGAACCAGCAGAAGAAGAACCACCAAAGGCAAAAGCATCAAAGTGTATGGTGTACTTACAATGCCAAGACATGGAAGCAACCTAAGGGTCCATCAACAAATGAATGGATAAAGAAGATGTGGTATATATATATATATATATATATATATATATATATATATATACACACACACACACACACACACACACAATGGAATACTACTCAGCCATTAAAAGAATGAAATAATTCCAAGTGCAGCAATATGGATGGACCTAGAGATTTTCATACTAAGGGAAGTAATCCAGAAAGAGAAAGACAAATATTATATAGGTAAACAACAAGGACCTACTGTATAGCACAGGGAACTATATTCAATATCTTGTAATAACCTATAATGGAAAAGAATCTGAAAAAGAATATATATATATATTTATATCACTAACTTTGCTGTACACCTGAAACTAACACAACACTGTAAATTAACTATACTTCAATTTTTTTAAAGTGTATAGTGTGACCAGGGGATGGAATGGGGGGCAGGACATCCTATGAAGATGGAAGAGTTCAGGCCATTTTGTGAAGGGCCTTGTAGATGAAGCCAAGAAAGTCAGATTCCATTCTTTTACATGTAGCTATCCAGTTTTCTCAGCACCACTTATTGAAGAGGCTGTCTTTTCTCCATTGTATATTCTTGCCTCCTTTATCAAAGATAAGGTGACCATATGTGCATGGGTTTACCTCTGGGTTTTCCATTCTGTTCCATTGATCTATATTTCTGTTTTTGTGCCAGTACTATATTGTCTTGATTACTGTAACTTTGTAGTATAGTCTGAAGTCAGGGAGCCTGATTCCTCCAGCTCCATTTTTCTTTCTCAAGATTGCTTTGGCTATTCGGGGTCTTTTGTGTTTCCATACAAATTGTGAATTTTTTTGTTCTAGTTCTGTGAAAAATGCTGTCCATCGACAGATGAATGGATAAAGAAGATGTGGTACATATGTACAATGGAATATTACTCAGCCATAAAAAGAAAAGAAATTGAGTCATTTGTAGTAAGGTGGATGGACCTAGAGACTGTCATACAGAGTGAAGTAAGTCAGAGAAAAACAAATACCGTACGCTAACACATATATATGAAATCTAAAAAAAAAAAATGGTTCTGAAGAACCTAGGGGCAGGACAGGAATTAAGATGCAGAGGACATAGAGAATGGACTTGAGGACATGGGGAGGGGGAAGGGTAAGCTGGGACGAAGTGAGAGAGTGGCATGGACATATATACACTACCAAATGTAAAATAGCTAGCTAGTGGAAAGCAGCCATATAGCCCAGGGAGATCAGCTCGGTGATTTGTGTCCACCTAGAGGGGTGGGATAGGGAGGGTGGGAGGGAGACACAAGAGAGAGGAGTTATGGGGATATATGTATACATATAGCTGATTCACTTTGTTATACAGCAGAAACTAACACACCATTGTAAAGCAATTATACTCCAATAAAGATGTTTTTTAAAAAGTCAGATTCCAGCCTGTAGGCAATGAGAGGTGATCATATGGCTCAGTCATTCAGTCAGTCAGCCAACCAACAAGGCAGCTGCTTTTGTTGAGGACCTGCTATATGCAGATACTGCATTAGGTACTGAGAATACAAAGGTGAACATGCTCAGTCTCAAGGGAAAACATATATGTGGGGGGAAAAATACAATCCTGGCATTCTCCCTTAACCCTGGGAATGAAATTGTCAATTTTATTTTCGATCACCTTGGAACCACTATGGAGAATAGACTGAAGGTGCACGAGTTCTTATGTTGGGAGAGCAGTTGGCTGTGATGGGCAGGACCAAAGTCAACAGACTTCAGTGGCACAATATGTTGATTGAAGTAAATGTGGGTGGTGAGGAAACATCTAGGGATGACGCTTAGGTTTCTGGTTCAAGACTAGCTGGGTAATGACATTCTGCCGAGGCAAGAAAGGCAGAGAGGAAGACTGGTTTGGGAGAAAGATTATGAATTCATTGGTAAACTGTTGAGTCAAAGTGCCTGAGGAGCCAACAAAGGAGATGAGGAGGAGGATGACAGATGAAGATGAAGCAGCAGGAGAAAGTAGGATTCAAGAAGAGTGAAAGGTGATCAGCATTGTCAGACACTACAGAAAAGGTCTCTTGGTAGAAGCATCTTTAATTTTTCAGTGTTTTCATCCACTTATTTCAATTGATCCAAAAACAATGTCACCATCAGGAAGGCTGACTCAAGAGGACCCATAAATCTAAGCAGCATGCCATCCTGTACTTACCTGCTCCCACACTGGAGACTTAGGGGCAATGCTGCTTGATGGAAGCAAAACAGAAGCCTAAAACAATGGATGCAGGCCACACTTTACTTGAGTTAAAGAAAGCTGTTTAAATGTATTTGTTTCAAAGATCTGGTCCTGATTTGTAGGTTTCCTGGAGGACTAAAGGGAATAAGAAATGATACATTGTGTTAACAGAGGATCTTATCATCTCTTCCTGGGATATTAACTTGAATCCATGCGTGGACTTCAGGGAGTCTATGAAGACCCTGAATTTGTTTGTATGATGTGCATGTACATGAACATGTGCATTTTTTAGAGGGAGGTCCACAGCTTCCATCAGATTTTTAAAGGGTTCTATGATTCAAAAACAACAGCTAGGAGAGAGTATGAAGAAAAGGGAACCCTCCTACACTGTGGGTGGGAATGTAAATTGGTGCAGTCACTATGGAGAACAGTATGGAAGTTCCTTAAAAAGCTAAAAACAGAGTTACCATATGATCCTGCAATCCCACTCCTGGGCATGTACATCCGGAGAAAACCGTAATTCAAAAAGATACATGCACCCCAATGTTCACTGCAGCACTGTTTACAATAGCCAAGACATGGAAGCAACCTAAATTTCCATCGACAGATGAATGGATAAAGAAGATGTGGTACATACATACAATGAAATACTACTCAACCATGAAAAAAGAATGAAATAATGCTGTTTGTAGCAACATGGATGGACCTAGAGATTATTATACTAAGTGAAGTAAGTCAGACAGAGAAAGACAAATATCATGTATCACTTATGTGTGGAATCTAAAAAATGATACAAATGAACTTATTTACAAAACAGAAATAGACTCACAGACATAGGAAACAAATTTACCTTTACCAAAGGGGATAGGTGGGTGGGGAGATAAATTAGGAGTTTGGGATTAACATATACACACTGCTATATACAAAATAGGTAAACAACAAGGACCTACTGTATGGCACAGGGAACTGTACTCGATATTTTGTAATAACTTAGAAAAGAATCTGAAAAAGATTATATATATGTATAAATATATGTATGTATGTATAACTGAATCACTGTGCTGTACAATTGAAACTAACACAACATTGTAAATCAACTATACTTCAGTTTTTAAAAAATACCACAATAACAGCTAAGGATAACTGCCTTAGATAAGCACCTTTGATTATCTGTGAATACCGTCATCCACAGATAATTGAGAGCAGTCTGCAAAGCTTAGCAAGAAGGTGTTGCAGGAGAACTGGCATGAGTTATGTGAGTCAGGTATTGGTGAACTGGAAGCACAACTGCACCCCTATGGGCTCCCCGCCAGGCTCAGCACAACTGTTGGCCCCTGGCAATCTGATGCTTTAGGTAGAATCCCAAGTAACTGGACGGAGAATCCCAAACTCTTGAGGAGCAAGAGGCCAAGTTGCTTCCAGGGGTGAGTTTGCCTTCTAGAAGACACACAACAGATGTCCTTTTACCACCTGGCTGTCATTTTCCCCTTCCTCCACTGCCCAGAGCAGCAGCTTTCTACACGTCAAGCACCACAAATTTCAGAAGCAGCCAAGATTTCTGATAAGCTGACTTTGAAAGCAGAATCCAGTTCCAGAGAAGAAAGTGAGAGAGTAAAGAAGAAATTGCTGGGGGAGTAAATGGCTCTGATCCAAGAGAAGCCTCCTGTAATCACAAATCACATTTACTCTAAATCCATGATGTTAAATCCCCATTGGCATGCAGGCCTATGGAGTGTGTGTGCTGAACTGAACTGAATGGGACAATCATACCAGATGGGGTGAGGAACAGAGCTGGGCCAATCCAACTGGAGCTGAATGGAAAAGCTTTTTTTTTTTTTTTTTTTTTTTGCGGTACGCGGGCCTCTCACTGCTGTGGCCTCTCCCGTTGCGGAGCACAGGCTCCGGACGCGCAGGCTCAGTGGCCATGGCTCACGGGCCCAGCCGCTCTGCGGCATGTGGGATCTTCCCGGACCGGGGCACGAACCCGTGTCCCCTGCATCGGCAGGCGGACTCTCAACCACTGCGCCACCAGGGAAGTCCGGAAAAGCATTTTTGAGGGATGACAGGAGCCTGCCTACTCAGGTCAATCTCCAACCCAATGACTAGTGCTCTACTCCCTATTCTCCAAAATGTTCCCTGCATGATCAGCTTTTACTGTCCTCATTTTCACTATTTGAGCCAGACTTTTTCTGGGGTGTTCTGTTGCTGAGCCATATTACAGAATGACATACAGAGACCAAGGTGAAGAAGCTAGTTAGCAGGAATGATCCAGAAACACTGATCCAGAGAGTAGGAGACAGTCTGCAGATTAGGGAAAGGAGTGGGTGGGCCACAGGGCAGAGAAGCCAGATCACTGAGACACATCACTGAAAAGACTAGATCAGATGGGCGATCAGAGAGACAAGCTGAGGGGCAAGCAAAGCCCTCAGAAAAGAAGCACAGGACGGGCCTGTCTTGGCTCAAGTCACAGTGACATTGCATGTAGGCTGGCAGCATTCTTCCTGTATGTGGTGAGGGCTAGCATCCTTCATGAGGCTGGGCACAGGTTTTCAAAGCCTTCAGATGATGCCACATAGCTTTCACCCTTTCTCTGGTCAGCAATTTACATTTCTGTAATAACGTTACAATTCTGAAGAGACCAGCTGACAGAGTTAGAAGAATATAGACTCTGAGGCTTGGCAGACGTGGGTTCAAACCCCAGTTCCACCCCTTGCTAGCTGTGGAACCCTGAGCAGTTTAATTAGCTTCAATGAACTCCATGTGCGTTGGTGATAATATCATCTCACGCAGATATTGTGAGGAATAAATGAGATCACACATGTGAAGTGTGTGTGATAAAATGTAGGTATTACTAACATTCACAATAATCTTCTCAGATTCTACATACCCCCAGGCATTGTTACAATCCCCACCCCTTCTGCAGCCCCCAAATCTTACCCCCAGATCTTCCTCAGGAAACAGTTGGAAATGGCTGTCTGAGAATGTGTGTGTGTGTGCATTTCTGTATAGTCCGAAAAAGGCCTTTGCAAACTAGTGCCTGAGTTGGAATAGGAAGGGGGAGTTTTGAGGTTTTTTCTTTTGAAATTACATGAATACATCCTCACTATGAGAATATATAACAAGTAAGAAGTATTCAAAGTAAATCATGATGGTCTCTCTTCACCCCCCATCAATCCCACTGCCCACCTCACAGCTATTCACTCACTGTTAACAATCTCCTCTCTATACATTTAGCTGAGGTTTGGGGTTTTATTTTCATAAGTGGGTTCAGACTCTACATATTGACGTGTGACTTGATTTATCAACCAACAACATGTCTTGGAGGTCTCTCTGTGTCAGGACATATAAACCCATCCCATTCTTTTCACACCACTGCATAATATTTCACAGTAATGGATGTACCAGTCTACTCATTCAGGAAGAGATATTAAAGTCCTGGGCAAGATGCAGCTAAACCATCACCGGCAGATGGCTGGTCTAGGCACCATGAGAAATCAGGTGTGACTTGTCTTGAATATCTTCCTAGAGCTCCTCTCCCACGAGCCTGGCTCCAAAGCCAGGCTCTGTTGAAGCCTGGCATCTCCTGCACTCCCATTCCAGCTGAAACCTGTGGCCCTTTGTCCCGTTCCCTAGGGGTGGATGAAGCGCCCTGTTGCATCCTTGGTGACAGCTCACTGTGACCAGCCTTTAATGCATTCGTTATAGGATAGTTTGACCGGAGAATAAGCCCTTTCATTCTTCCTTTTCTCAACCCTAGCTTGTTTGCCTTGTCAATGCTCCACACTGGAGACTCAGAGTCCTCAGTCTGCTCCAGGACTGTAAGGACCAGCAACCAACCTCCCAGGAAGGAGCCATGTTCTCTGTGGCTATGATCTAGGACACACAGCTGAGACCAGGTGGTGGTGTGGGAAAGGGGGTAGAAAATACCAAGGGAAACACAGAGATGGGGGTAGCTAAGAATGAAGTGAGAGAGCTAAGGGAGACTCTTGGAGGCCCATCAAAAACAGATTGTGTAGGGAGTGAAAGACAATTCAGTGGGAATAATGATGTTTTGCACCACTGCAGAATCTCATTCTAAGGCCCTCCTGACAGGTGGGCATTCATCGTTTACTTGCATACTTCCAATGACAGAGAGCTCACTATTTTCCAAGGATGCCTAAATTAGTTTGAATCAGCGTGTGGGTTCCTGAGACAGAAAACAGGAAAGTGTTAACAGCTAAAAGAAAACAAACAACTGTCTAGGATATGAGCAAAGGAAAAGTAGACTGAGAAGAGCATCTGTTGGGGATGGAGGGAAAAGAGACCTGGGCAGCAGAGAATACTGGTGCAATAGGCAGGATAATGGTCCCCACACCACCAAACATGTGCACATCCTAATCCCCAGAACCTATGAGTATTTTACCTTACATGACAAAAGGCACTTTGCAGATGTGATTAAGGATCTTAATATGGGGAGGATATCATGGATATCCAGGTAGACTCAGAGTAATCACAGGGCCCTTTAAAAGAGCGAGGCAGAAGGGTAAGAGTCAGAGGAGGAGATGTGATTATGGAAGCAGAGGTCTGAGTGATGTGCCATGAGCCAAGGAATGTGCTCAGCTTCTAAAAGCTGAAAAAGACAAGGAAATTATTCCCCGCTAGAGGCTCCCGAAGGAATGCAGCCCTACCAACACCTTGATTTGAGCCTGTGGGACCAGTTTGGGACTTCTGATCTTGAGAACTAAGATAATAAATTTGTGTGGTTTAAGCCGCTGTGTTTCTGGTAGTTTGTTACAGCAGCAAAGTGAAACTAATACAACCAAGCACCTGACAGTAGGAGAGAGGAAAGGACAACTTTACCATGCCTACAGATCACCTGGATATCTTGTTCAAATGCAGACTCTGCATCAGTAAGTCTTGGGCAGGGCCTGAGATTTGCATTTCTACCAAGCTGTCAGGTCATACCAATGTTCCTGATCTGATACGCCCTTTGATTAACAAGAGGATAGAAGAAAATCAAGAAAAATACCTGTGTAACATTTTACCGTTCATAAAGCCTTTTTGCATCCATCATATCTCATTTTTATCATACCCACGACACTGAGAGGTAGGTATTATTGTCCCCATGTCACACACGAGGAAGCCAAAGCTAAATCAGAGAGGTGAAGTCATTTGTCCACACAAAAGCACAGAAATAGCGTCAGGCTGGCCCCCAGGTGCCCTGACTCCAGAGCCTGTGCTTCTGCCATTTGACAGTGGTTCCCACCCCTGGCTGAATATTAGAATCACCTGCAGACCTTTTAAAACTCCAGATGCAGAGGTCAAATCCCAGACTAATGACATCAGAATCCCTTGGTGTGTGACCCAAACATCACTAGTTTTGGAATCAACAAGTGATTCCACTGCACAGCGAAGGCTAAGAGCTGTTTCACTAGAGCATTTCACTAGAGCAGCACCAGCATCAGCATCACCTGGGAGCTTGTTAGAAATGCAGATTCTTGGGCCCACCCCAGAACTAACACATTCAAAACTCTGGAGGTGAGGCTCAAGAATCTGGGTGTTAACCAGCCCTCCAGGGGATTCTGATGCACTCTTGAGTTTTAGCATGGGTTTGAAAAGGGCCACCTTGACTCCATGCATAGAGTCAAGGGCTGGGGAAACAAAAGCACACATTAGATCCAGGTATAAAATTAGGCCAGGTGCTAAGTGACTGAAACCAGCCTCCTAATGGATGTACCAAAGAATAAAAACAGTTCTCAGGTTGGCAACCAGAATACCAAGTCCCCACGCCACAACCTTTCTGATCCTTTGTAAGAGAGACATCTGCCAAAGGCCCTCTCAGACTGTCAAAACATCCTGGAATATAATATTTGCTTCCAACTCTGCACCTTGCTCTTCACTCCCTCACTTAAAACACTAACCTTTCCCATTTGTGCTCTGACCTGAACTGAGTAAACAAGCTTCTCACCACTCTTCTTCCCACCCCTCTCTTCTTGGTATCCAAGATGAGAGTAGCAGGCAAAAGGTTAGTTCTAATGTACCTGAGCAAATGGATATACAATCTAAAATAGCAGTGAGCTACACAGCCGCCCTCCCTGGGCCCATCTCACCTGCCTCAGCAACACTGCCGCCGTTTGGCCTAACTCTATCCCAGGAAAATGGAAAATTCCACAACCAAACATTAGAGTAGATACTTTCCAGAATGGAGCTCACCTCCCCTTCTCCTGTCCCAGAGATACCTCAAGTCTACAGGATCAAGAAAAACAAGGCTAATATGATCCTGCAATCACACTCCTGGGCATATATTCAGAGAAAACTCTAATTCGAAAAGATACATGGACCCCAATGTTCACTGCAGCACCATTTACAATAGCCAGGACACGGAAGCAACCTAAATGTCCATTGACACATGAATGGATAAAGAAGCTGTGGTACATACATACAATGGAATATTACTCAGCCATAAAAAAGAATGAAATAATGCCATTTGCAACAACATGGATGGACCTAGGGATTATCACACTAAGTGAAGTAAGTCAGAAAGAGAAAGACAAATACCATATGATATCACTTATATGTGGAATCTAAAATATGACACAAATGAACTTATCTACAAAACAGAAACAGACTCACAGACATAAAGAACAGACTTGTGGTTGCTAAGGGGGAGGGAAGGTGGGGAAGGGAGGGATTGGGAGTTTGGGATTAGCAGGTGCAAACTATTATGTATAGGATGCATAAACAAGGTCCTACCATACAGCATAGGGAAATATATTCAATACCCTGCAATAAACCATAATGGAAAAGAATGTGAAAAAGAACATGTATATATGTATAACTGAGTCAATTTGCTGTACTGTAGAAATTAACACAACATTGTAAATCAACTATACTTCAATAAAGTAATTTTTTTAAAAAAAGAAAGGCAAAGCTACAGGATCGAGAAAGTAGAATGCAGGGAATTTCCTGGCGGTCCAGTGGTTAGGACTCCACACTTCCACTGCAGGGGGCATGGGTTCAATCCCTGGTCAGGGATCCTGCATGCCTCACGGTGTGGCCTAAAATTAAAAAAAAAAAAAAAAAAAGAAAGAAAGTACAAGACTGGCAGCCACCACTCATGACCAGAGACGTGGTCCAACATAATGCAGAAAAAGTTCTCAGTGAGTATACCCAATAGACAGCAGCTCTCGACAGGGAGTGGGCTCTATTCTAAACTGAATGACAGCTAGTAACAATTCTGTTTTGCTTTTCCTGCCCTTCTGAATCCTCAATTAATCAAGTTCTGAGGGATGAGAAATAGGGGACCAGCACACCCTATTTGAAAGAATTAGAATCTGAGGTGTTAGGAAACAACAGGTATAGCTGATTCACTTTGTTACAAAGCAGAAACTAACACACCATTGTAAAGCAATTATACTCCAATAAAGATGTAAAAAATATATATATATATATACATACACTACCAAATGTAAAATAGATAGCTAGTGGGAAGCAGCCGCATAGCACAGGGAGATCAGCTGGGTGCTTTGTGACCACCTAGAGGGGTGGGATAGGGAGGGAGGGAGACACAAGAGGGAAGAGATATGGGGATAGATGTATATGTATAGCTGATTCACTTTGTTATAAAGCAGAAACTAACACACCATTGTAAAGCAATTATACTCCAATAAAGATGTTAAAAAGAAAAAAAAAGAAAGAGCCTAAGCGTGTGGTAACTCCCCTGAAAGTATGCTGGACCCTAAAATAGCTTGTCTGCCCCACTTCCCACTTCAACTGATTATGATCATCTTGCTTGATTAAAAGCAGACATAATAGTAACTGAGAATTTGTTATTAAGCAAATGCTTAATTAAACTGAGATTAGTTGTTAAGCTAGAACTTGAGGCTTAGGAAGAAAAGAAGTGGACATCTAAGATCAAGCTATGGAGAAAGAAAAAGTGTGATTAGAATCAATTATATATTCTGCCAGACGGAAGACCTGATGAATGTCCGAGTCTCTCCAAACAAAGTCCTTGAAACATCAGTGAAGGGAGAGAGCCTGGCGAGACAACGGGCAGCAGGTACTTGGGAGTTGTCTAGTAACTTGGTGGTGGGAGGAGGGACTAGCTCAGGACCCAGGGAGACGTCTGCGCTGGGATTGCTGCCTTCAGAGAGTTGGAGAGGCAAGAGGCTGAGGACTGAAAACGAGACGGGGAGTGATTCTCAGTGACCAGCAGTATCCCAAAGAAAGGAAGCTGCCGGCCTGGACTGCCAGCGATGGCCGGCACTGCGTTGCAGCTCTGAACCCACCGCTCTGCCTCCCCCCCATGAGAATTTGAGCTGGAGAGCCAGCATGCCCTGGTAAGTGGAAATACTGCCACTTCAAGACATGGAGTCATCTTTCTCATTTGGAGTGATCCTTGCTATCCTGGCCTCCCTCATTATTGCTGCTAATGCCCTAGTGGTCATGGCTGTGCTGTCGTTGATCCACAAGAATGATGGTGTCGGCCTCAGCTTCACCTTGAATCTGGCTGTGGCTGACACCTCGCTTGGCCTGGCCATCTCTGGCCTAGTCACAGACCAGCTCTCCAGCACGGCTCGGCCCACACAGAAGACCCTGTGCAGCCTTCGGATGGCATTTGTCACTTCTTCTGCAGCTGCCTCTGTCCTCACGGTCATGCTGATTGCCTTTGACAGGTACCTTGCCATCAAGCAGCCCCTCCGCTATTTCCAGATCATGAATGGGCTCATGGCCAGGGCCTGCATTGCCGGGCTGTGGTTGGTGTCTTACCTCATTGGCTTCCTCCCACTCGGGGTCCGCGTATTCCAGCAGACCGCCTACAAGGGGCCCTGCAGCTTCTTCGCTGTGTTTCACCCGCGCTTCGTGCTGACCCTCTCCTGCGTTGGCTTCTTCCCAGCCCTGCTCCTCTTTGTCTTCTTCTACTGTGACATGCTCAAGATTGCTTCCATGCACAGCCAGCAGATCCGCAAGACGGAGCATGCGGGAGCCCCGGCCGGGGCTCACCGGCCCCCACGGACCCCCAGTGACTTCAAGGCTGTCCGCACTGTGGCCGTTCTCATTGGCAGCTTCACTCTGTCCTGGACCCCGTTCCTTATCACTAGCATTGTGCAGGTGGCCTGCCAGGAGTGCCACCTCTACCCAGTGCTGGAACGGTACCTGTGGCTGCTTGGTGTGGGCAACTCCCTGCTCAACCCACTCATCTATGCCTATTGGCAGAAGGAGATACGGCAACAGTTCTCCCAGATGGCCCTGGGAATGAAGAAGGGGCTCGCCGCATTCCTCCTCCTTCTCTCAGCCAGGGATGGTGGCCCACAGGGGCCCAGGGAAAGTGCCCGTCACATCACCACCATCTCCCACTCAGAGCTTGACGGCTAAGATGGTAAGGGCAGACAAGTTTCAAAGTGCCCCTCTCTCCCTTCTCAGAGCCCCAGCTAGGAGACCAGGTGGAGCTAGGGAAAAGAGAGCACTTGCTTCCAGCAACTGACCACCCCCTGCACCTCCTTACCTCAGACTGAGAGGTAACTAAGGCAGGGTGCTGACTTCCCTCTATAATCAGCTTCCCCATTTGCAAATCTCCATTCCTCCCTGCCCTTCTTTTGCAATGAGTCTGTTTCTCCTGTAGAGGTATACTGACTTAAAGCAAGAAGTGTACTACTGGAAAGATGCTTAAACTCAAATCTTATTTTTGAATACACTAGAGCAGCACTGTCTAATAGAAGTCTAATGCAAGCCACCTATGTAATCTTAAATGTTCTAGTAGTCATGTTAAAAAGGTTAAAAAAAAAGAAGCAGGCAAAAATAATGTTTCATTTAACTCAATATATCTAAAACATTAATTCAACATGTAATCAGTATAAAAGATTATTACCCTATTTTTTTCATGCTAAATCTTTGAAGTCTGGTGTATATTCTACCCTTATAGAATACCTCAATTCAAACTAGCCATGTGCCAATGCTCAAGAGCTACACGTGGCCAGTGGCTATCATATTAGAAAGCACAGCACTAGAGAAATGAGGTTCTGTTCTTTTTAACTGTGTACTACAGTGATTGCTTTGGTGAAATGAGGGGTCCTGCCCTCCCTGATGTAAATCAGACATTTTATGTAGTGAGGTTGTATGAATGTAGGAACCTGAATTAGATACTAAAGCTTGTCTTTTTCCACACTTCATGGTGTTCAAAACAGTGTTTCTTTGGCGAATCACCTGTCTTGTAATTATTTCTGCTGTTACCCCTCCAACCCACCACCTTCCTAACTCTGTGGTGCCCCTTCCCCTCAGTTGGCCTCTTATGTCACTTGTAGCTACTTGCTGATGACGATGCCAAACCACAGATTCTGAGACATTGAAAGGAAAGAAAGGGAAAAAAGGGGTAGGTACCAAAAAAGGCACTGCCAAGCCCTCCACACTGGACCCACTTTGCTCCTCAGAGATTGACCTTCTTCCATTTACTCCCAAATTTGCATTTTCCTAAGAAACTCAGTTGCATAAAAGGATGTCTCCAAAATGGCCCAGGAGACCAGCCTTATCCTGCTTTCTTGCAGGTACAGAAAATGACTGTTGGCAACTGGGAATTATACTCAGGCTCCCCCTGGGCAACCCTGGCAGCAGAAACTACAGGAATAGAGTGGGGAAGAAACCCAGGAACCACACTCAGCCTTCCTGAGCTTTCCTGCAACCCTTTCCACAACCTCCTGGTCTCCACAGTACATTCCTAGAGAGTTTGTCTCTTAAGGCCCTCAACTAGATTATCTCCCTAGAAAGCTGCTGAGTGGACAACAAAAAAGGGCAGAAGAAACCAAAACAGTATGAATTGATTTGTCTGGGATTTGGTACCAAACACAAACACAAATAATAACTGGGTTTGGGGACAAAATTGAAAGCAGGCTCAAATCAATGCCCTCCTTACTGGTGGTTCAAAGCTTAATTTCCTGGCCTTGCTGCAAAGGACTGATCTTCCCAAGGTAACACAAGCAAAGTGGAATAGAAGCTAGTTACAGGAGAAAGGCAGGAGCTGAGGGGAGGCCAGCTGATTGTTGTGTTATGAGGTTCAGTCTAAAAAACCCTGCTATTCCTGGGAGTCAGTGTGCGCAGTGGGAAAATCACAGGCTTTGAAATCCAACAGAGCAGTGTTCAAATTATGATTCAGTCATTCAAATTCTCAAGGCCACAGTTTCCTCATTTGTAAAATTGGGATGATAATGCCTACCTTATTTGGCTATAGTGACGATTAATCCAGACAATGCATATGAAAATGCCTAGTACACCACAGCACATTGTTAGTACTCAGAAAATGTTCTCTTCCTCTTCCTTAAAAAACCTAAAGAATAAAACATTCAGCTGACCAATTTAAGGGAATCCGTCACATCTGCAGACATTAGGAAAAATGAGTGATGAGAGGTGACTCAGGCTGGAAAAGACAAACATAAATCTTTTAGCAGGATCAAGACAGAGCAGATACAAACAAGGCACTGTTACCATATTCTTGGGTTTAAGAGTAACCGCAATTAAGAACACTGTGTTTAATAAGCCACCAAGAGCAGAGATACAGAATGCTATGCTAAAGAGTCTAATGGCTTTCTTTGACGCAGGCTCCTGTACAGATAAGGGAAGGCACTGGAGTGGAGACATTTAGATTTCATTCACACATCAAATGTTGTCTCCTGATGGACTTGCAGAGAAGCCAGATCCTGTTCAGCAATTTGATCAAAATAGCCAAAAAGATATTAAGACCTTGTAGGACAGAATGTAGATCAATTGGTCCCATCTATAATTTCCATGAAAAGCTTATTGTGAATCCGTTAAAAAACATTGTGACATGACTAAGTTTTATACTAATTCCTTGGCTAGCTAATGTTATGTACAGCATACCTCCGTTTCAGAGGGCTACCCTCAAGAACAGTACACACAGCCCTCTGGACAGGGTCATTTTGAGTGGTTTCACAAATGTTAGAGGCAGGTTGCCCTGATCCACCAACACTCTCCTGCTTGTCCACATGACCAAAAAGCCCATCTCTGAGAGTTGGCCAGCCAGAGTTAGCCTTGGGATATCTTCTTCCTATATGGTGAAGTGTTTACTGGTTCACATGGGAAATGAACTTGTGACTCACTTGCTCAGTCACTGGCCAAACTAAACAGAGACCAGTGAAAACAGCAGGCTCAAGAGATACTTCAAGGACACACAGAACAAGAGGAAACATGGTGTTGACAGCTGGGCAATGAGAACAGCAATGGGCCCAAGGCCAGACCCAACCCCTTGCTGCCATCAGCCACTCACTTATTTTGTGACTCCTTCAGTACCTTCCATGTCATCCTTCAAATGGCTGACTGGTCTGGAATCTTCTCCTTTTAATTAATAAATCTTCATTTGTTATTTCTTGCAATCATATAAACTCAATGATGGTACCTACAAGCGTCAGCTGGCATTCATTCATTCATCTGTCCATCCATCTACCTACCCCACAAGCATTTACTGAGGGCTAGGTGCTAAAACTACTCCAGCTTTCCTGGATTTCTTTTAGAGCTATATATTGATGTATACATGATGTTCATTATTTTTTTTTCTGATTATAAAAGCAACTTTTTTCATTTTAGAAATTTTTGAATATACAGAAAATCATAAAGTTACCCATAATTATACCACCCAGAGATGATCACTGTTATTTTCCTTCATCTGTTTTCTTCACTTAATATTATATTGTGCTGTTTTCCTATGTCATTAAGCTTTCTTCAAAAACATGAGTTCTAAGGGTTGCATGTTTTTCAACATGAGTATATAATATTTTAACCATTTTTCTATAGTTGTACGTTTATGTTATTTCCAATTTCTCACTGTTATAATACCACTGTAAATACCCTTGTATATAAATCTTTGACATGTCTGTTTAATCCCCTAAGATAAAATTCTCCAAAGTAGTATTACTAGGTCAAGGAGCATTAAACACTTATAAGAATTTTGATTCATACTTTTGCTGGCCTTTCTTGAAAGGTAATGTTTCCCTAGGATATTTGCTATGAGAAGTCAAAAGTGAGCCATAAATGAGCAGACCACAGTGATATGAATATCTCAAAGAAATAAAAGTGCATGGCTTCCTGAAAGCATAAACCATACCAAGGGGGCTGACCAGTTTTTTTTTTAACAAGAGGAACCTGTTGCTATGCCCTACTGCTAGAGTTAATCTGCAAATCCAGAATTCTGGACTAATGGGACACAGCAGTCTAACAACACCCCTCACAGGACAACTGCATCATTGATACAGCATCGTGTGATATACAGATACCAATTTCAGTGTGTTTTCACTCTTAAAATCTTCTGATAGTGGCTTTGTGCAATACCATAAAATGCTAAATAGGCACGAGAATATGAAAATATGATCACATGGAACCAGGAGCCAGGTCTTGATGCAGCTGAAGCCTCGAAGCCATGGTCTTGCAGCCTTGCTGACCAGGAAATATGTGCTCCACCTAATGGATCCACTGTGGCAGGGTGAAGTGTGGGAGAGCTTAACATGCTACTAGCCAGCCATATGTTCACTGGATTTACAAGCTGTTGGGACCATAAGCAGCCACTGAGCTCAAAGAGCCCTCTCATGAGGAGTCCTAGAAACAACTAATGCAGCTGCTAAGGGTCTCAGAGTCTGTTTTAATGCACAAAGCAGCTCCTGTTTCTTTCAAAATGCCTTCTACACAATGGCGCGGGCAGAATTCATTTGCTCCAAAGCTCCAGAGGGACTAAAATCAGACCAAGAACCTGGGGGCTGGGGGGTTCTCTAATTTTTTAGGTTTCTTTTCATTTGGTGGATGTTACCCAATAGTTCTATGATTGAATTATCTTTCCCATTTAATATAATAAATCCATATTGGTTCCAGTTCTATCTCAACTGAGTTGACATTATGGCACTAAAAAGATGATGAACATGCTGAGATAACAGTCATCGGCCCAGTAAAATGCCATGCTGTCTTACAAAACTGTTCATTGTGCTTTTACCACTCATAATAGTTTTGCGGATTTGCCCACTAAGCCATTCGACAAATACTAAAGCACATCCTATGGAAGAGCAAACTGATGTCATCTCAGTCATCTCTGTCATCTCAGAGGTGGTTTAAAAAGTAAGAAAACTGAACCAAGAAATTAGAGCTGAATGGCTGTGAGGTTATTTCAAATGTGGAAAACGGGCTCATGATCCAAAATTCCAACTACCACTTTAAGATTACGAGGTCCCTTAGTAATCTTATGCAATGATGTGTTAAATTGTTTTTCTTATTTGCTAAATAAACGGGAGAGCCAAGGATGCATGAAGAGTGTTTATAATGAGTTAGGCACAGCCCCTAATACAACTGAATTCTGATGCTGATCTGAGACACTGGATAGAGAGAAGAGATATCCTTTACTGAAACCTCAGGAATTAAGATTAATGTGAGTGGCCATGCTAACTGAGAAGATATGAAGATCAAAAATATTATCCCTTAAGGGATATGTTTTAGTGAATAGAAAAGAAGTATTTATAATCAGGTTCTTAGAAGTTTAATCATTCCTCCCATAAATTTATAAGCCTAACAGCAGACTTCTTTGCATGGGAGGAAAGAGGGTGAGAAGTCTAGTCCCATGTTCAAATTACTCAATTTGAAATTAGTGAGATCTGGGACTTCCCTGGCAGTCCAGTGGTTAAGACTTCACCTTCCAATGCAGGGGGTGCGGGTCAGGGAGCTAAGATCCCACACGCCTCGGGGCCAAAAACCAAAACATAAAACAGAAGCAATATTGTAACAAATTCAATAAAGACTTTAAAAAAAAGAAATCAGTGACATCTGTTCTTCAATAAATAGTATTACATACAACAAGAACAAACTCCTGTGTGTATGGTATGCTCACTTAGACTGGGGAGGAAGAGGGGGCTAGTGAGGAAGGAGGTCATGGAGAAGAAAGGCCAACAAAGGAAACATAAGGAAGCAGTAGAAAGTGGAGAATAAGAAGAAAATGATATATTTGCAGTCACAGGTCTCCAGGAAAGTAATTTAAATCTAGTCTTACAGTTAAGTGTCAAAGAGTGATCAACCACAACGACCATTGACCTTCTTTCTCCCAGGGTGCTATAAAGACAGGGGAACTAATGAAATCAGTATTTTTTACTGCTCACCTGCCATAAACTTTAAGTGACCCTGGACAAGGCTAAGTCAGTACACCTCTAGCATGGTGATTATAAGCATGGGCTCATGACCCAGATGGCCTGGGTTAGAATCCTGGCTCTGCCATTTCCTAGGAATGAAGTTTTTACCTTTCTGTGCCTCAGTTCCTCACCTGAAAAATAAGAATAGTACCTATCTCATAGGGTCGTTGAAAGGATGTAAACAGTTTTATAAACATAATACACTTAAAACAGTATCTGGCACATAAAAGCTTTATAAGCCACTTTGGAAGATAGTTTAGCAGTTTCTTACAAAACTAAACATATGCTTACCATACAATCCAGCAATTGCACTCCTTGGTATTTAACCAAATGAGCTGAAAACTTGTGTCCACATAAACGCCTGCAAATGAATATTTATAACAGCTTTATTCATAACTGCCAAAACTTGGAAGCAACCAAGACGTCCTTCTGTAGGTGAATGGATAAATATACTGTGGTACATTCAGAAAGAAAAAAGAGAAAATGAGCTATAAAGCCATGAAAAGACATGGAGGAACCTTAAGTATATATTACTAAGTGATATATACTTATATATAGTATAGCCCATATAAGCCTAAGAAGGTTACATACTGTTTGATTCCAACTATATAACACTCTGGAAAAAGCAAAACCATAGAGACAGTGAAATGATCAGTGGATTCTGGGGGTTTGGGGGAGAGGGAAGACTGAATAGGCAGAGCACAGAGGATTTTTAGGATAGTGAAACTATTCTGTATGATACTATAATGGTGCATACATGTCATTATACATTTGTCAAAACCCACAGGATGTATAACACTGAGCGTGAACCCTAATATAAATGATGGATGTGAACTGATAATGATGTGCCAATGTAGGTTCATTGACTGTAACAAATGAATCACCCTGGGTGAGGAATTTTGATCAAGGGGAAGCTGCATGTAGCATGTAGGAGGTACACGGGAAATCTCTGTATCTTCCACACAATTTTGCTATGAATCTAAAACTTCTCTAAAAATTAAGTCTATTAAAATTTATTTTGAAAAGGTAGTACTTTAGATTGACAATTAAGAAGACACTGTGGGGTGGTAGAATCTGACAACTATGTGCTGGCCTCAAATCTGCCATAATCAGGCTATGTGACTTAGGACAAATTTTCTTAGCTTTTCTGGACCCTATTTTGTCTACCTGTACAAAAAGGGGAGTAAAGCTCAGTGGGGCTTAACCTTGTTTAGGTTGCTCCCTTCCAGGCTACCCTCCACACAAGGATTATCTTCCTAAAAAATAAAAGCTGGTTATATTATTCTCTATTTTAAACTTCCTTTGCCTGGCCCCTCCCTCCAGGATAAAAGCCAAACTCTTTCTTAGGATATATAGAGAGCCTTCACAATTTGACCCTTTTGGCCACACTATTCTAATTTCCTTTCATTCTAGCCCATATTTCTTTTTTTTTAATTAACATTACTTTTCTGTTTTCAAATCACCTTATTTTTTTAAAATATTTATTTATTTATTTAGGCTGCACCAGATCTTTTTTTAATTTAATTAATCTATTTATTTATTTTTGGTTGCGTTGGGTCTTCGTTGCTGCGCACGGGCTTTCTCTAGTTACGGCGAGTGGGGCTACTCTTGGTTGTGGTGTGCAGGCTTCTCATTGTAGTGGTTTCTCTTGTTGCAGAGCACGGGCTCTAGGCGTGTGGACTTCAGTAGTTGTGGCGCGTGGGCTCGGTAGTTGTGGCGCACAGGCTTAGTTGCTCCGTGGCATATGGGATCTTCCTGAACCAGGGCTCGAACCCATGTCCCCTGCATTGGCAGGCGGATTCTTAACCACTGCGCCACCAGGGAAGCCCTGCACCGGGGCTTAGTTGCAGCATGTGGGCTCTTAGTTGTGGCATATGGACTTCTTAGTTGTGGCATGCATGCGGGATCTAGTTCCCCGACCAGGGATCGAACCCAGACCCCCTGCATTGGGAGGGCGGAGCCTTAGCTACTGGACCACCAGGGAAGTCCCTAGCCCGTATTTCTTTACAAGTGCTTCACAAAGTGTAATCTAAGGATCACCCTCCGTCAAGTGCCTATGACAAAAGCAAATGCTTTTGCCCCAAATAAGGTTAGGATCTCAGGTGACAGGGTGCAAGAATCTACATTTTCACAAGATCTCCAGGTGATTCTGCCTCAGGTGGTATTTGAAAACCATAACCCTTTATTTCAGCCATGCTGAAATTTCCCCCATTCCCCTGCCTGGAATGTCCTTCCCTGCCTTATCTACCTGGTAACATCTGCTTTTTAGCACAACTGTCACCTCCACTATGAAGCCTTTGGCCAGTCCCCTAGGTAATTGTCTGTTTCCTCCTCTGTGCTTCTGCAGCACTTAGTTCATCTCTCAGACAGTACTTAGTACCTACTGTACTGTACTTAGTACCTACTTACATGTCTGTTTCTCCTACTATAATGTGACCTTGAAATCAGAGACTATGTTTTAATTTATTTTTACATCCCCAGCATCTAAGACATAATAGATAACAATAAATGTTTGTTGAACAAATGAATGAATGGATAAAGATGAGAACTAAAGTATTCATCTCACAAATATTTGAGTGCCTACAATGTGGTAGGCACTATTCTGGTACAAGAAAGTAGCCAGAACTTTTTGCCTGTAAGACAATTAGAACCCTGCACACAGGGTTCTATTTTAAGCCTCTTTTTAAGCCTTTAAGCATTTTATCTGTGGAAACTTCCAAATAAGCCCCTTGTTTGTTTATGCATTCTTTAGGATAGAACCACTTGTCTGATGTTTACAAGTGGCCTTATGACAATGAATGGCAATGGGAAAGCACAATGTACTTAGTCCATTCCCATAAATGTGCTTTGGGGGTCCAGACTCAACTTCATAGTCACCTTCTCTTTATTGCTTTCTGGAGAATATAATATAAAGATTTGGCAAATGAGAAAACAGTAAATGAAGACAAAGCCAAAGTCATTCTGCCAATAAATACTTTAATGAGAACCGAGGTCTGTAACATAAATAGCAGTAACTGCCCTGGCCTATGCCTTCTGCTCTAGCCCAAGTCTGGGGCTAACAAACTACATTTAACCCACATTTGAAGAGAAGGTCATTTTGAGTGTCATCTATCAGTATCCATCTTCACAGAAGATACCAAGCTGGGGCCAGAGTCTCAGTGTTAATACTCCCTCTCAGGGAAAAGTTCACATGGCAACACAAACACATGAGCAATTTTGAACCATCCTATCGTTCTTCCATCAGGAGGGCCTTGGGAGACCAATGATTCAGTAAACACTTACAACTTTGTCAAAATACATTAGAACACAGAAAAAGGGAAAAGAAGAGTAGAAAGGTTGGCAGGGCTTGACTCACATATATTCAGTCCTTAGATTTGAAGCCTCTTGAGCTGCTCATATGTAATAAAAAACTGAAGAGTAAGTCATGGAAGATCACTGGGATGATACTGAAAGTCAAACCCGGTTCTAAAATTGTGCATTGCATTCTCTTAAATTGAGGTACTTAGTCTGTGCTATTCTAAGTTGCATTTGCTTAAAAGTCTTTTTTAAAACAATATCTAGCAAATCAAGCATGTGTTGAGTGCCCACCATGTGCCAATTTTGATTGCTGGCATTTAGCAATATAAACATATTAAAATTCTAACATATTTATATTCTTCAGGGGCAAACAGGCCATACACACACACACACACACACACACACACACACACACACACACACAAATATCCAAGAACATCAACGACATATAATTCAGTGCTAGAGTAACTGTTACAGACATTAGGCGATCAGAGGAATCCCAAGGAGGGAGGGAGATACTATCTCCATTAACCTATAGACTCCACAAGGGCAAGGATTACTTTTCAACCCTGAAGTGCTCACCACTGTACAAACACCACCACACACACTATCCAACTCATGGCTCTTCCCATAGGAGGCACTCAAACACAGCTAAAGGAAGGAGGGTCATCCATGAGGAAAGAGCCCTGCTTCGCTCTGGATTCTTTTGCTCTATGAGTGTTTTCTGTCTTATTATTTCCCCAGCTATTTTAGTCATACACTTAGGGGTAGGAAATATGGATTACCACAGCATGGACCTTCCTGTGGACATCTCCTAGCAGGGTTTCCCAAAACTTCCTAGCCCCTTCCAGATTTGGCTGTGTTTGTTGTTGTTGTTTGTTTTAAAGAGGAAAAGAAACTTTGGCATTTCTTTTCTAATCCCTTTAGTTTGTATTAGACTCCAACTGAAAGCCATTTCTGTACTTAGTTCCACCCACAGTGGTCACCATTAGAATGCTTGAGTAGATTCTCACTTGCCTAAAGGCTTCAATAATCAAATTTTCCTTCCTATAGCCTAGAATTACCTGGGAGCTTGAAGCACGTACTTCCATTCTCATGTTCCAAAAGGATACAATGATGTTCCAGGGTCCAAGTCGAAGCCAGTTTGGCCAAAATCCTTTATAGAGTGCAAAAAAGCCCTCATGTTTCCACATCTGACGGAAAGATATAATAAAAAAATGAGTGAATTCTCCTTACACTTTACATCTGACAATTATTTTTATTTTAGTACTCATCTTCCATGCCCCTCCCCAACAACTTAGGATCCATGAATGGTCCTTTTTCTAAAGACATACATTTTGTGTTCTAAATCCACCCACCCACTCATTCAACAAATATTTACTAAGGACCTACAATATGCAAAGTACTCTTCTCCATGTTGGGATAATAGTAATAATAGTAAACGAGAGAAAGTGTCTGTGTTAGCCAGCCTCCAAGATGGCCCCCGATGAAAGCCAACTCCAGTTATTCACACCCTTGTGTAGTCCCTCCCACAACATATCAGGATTGGTCTGTGTCACCAATAGAGTATGGCAGTAGTGAACGTACGCCACCGCCAATGCTATGCTATAAAAGACGTTTTGTATATAATAAGGTTTTGCCTTGTTCTGTCTTTGATCGTTTACTCTGGAGGAAGCCAGCTGCCATGTCATGAAGAGAAGCCCATGTGGTGAGAGACTAAGCCCTCCAGCCAATAGCCAGAGAGGAACAAAGCCTTCCTGCTGACAACTACATGAGTGATCCTTGAAGCAGACGTCCCAGCCCCAGTCAAGCCTTCAGATGATTTCAACCCTAGCTGACATCTGGACTATTACCTCATGAGAGAGCCTAAGCTGAAATCATTCAGCTAAGCTGCCTCTGAATTCCTAACCCACAGAAACTGTGACACAATAAATGCATGTTGTATTAAGGCACTGAGTTTTGGAGTAATTTGTTACACAGCCACAGATAACATACATTCCCTGCCCTCATGGAGTGCATACTCTAGTGGAGCTGACAAACGAATACATAAATTGATATATATTATATTCACAAATAATAAGTACTAATAAGACAACTAAAGCAGAGTAGGGGAAGAGGAGTTGGGCAAGTCACTGTCCTTCTCTGAATCTGTTTCATCACTGTAAATTCTGTGTATGTAATGCCATGGATGACCTCATGGGAATGACCAGAGGATTAGATGAGGAATAGTGTAAAATGCTTTGAGTTTAAGTTTTCTGTTTTATACACTGTAGGTCCTACATACACCAACTGAGTGGTTATTAGAATTAAATGACACAGAGATTGGCTCAAGATGGCAGAATAGAAGGACATGCGCTCACTCCCTCTTGCAAAAGCACCAGAATCACAACTAAGTGCTGAACAATCATAGACAGGAGACACTGGAACTCACTAAAAAAGATACCCCAAAGACAAAGGAGAAGCCGCAATGAGATGGTAGGAGGGGTGCAATCACAATAAAATCAAATCCCATAACTGCTGGGTGGGTAACTCACAAACTGGAGAACACTTATATCACATAAGTCCACCCAATGGAGTGAAGGTTCTGAGCCCCACATCAGTTCCCAACCTGGGGATCCGGCAATGGGAGAAGGAATTCCTAGAGAATCAGACTTTGAAGCCTAGCGGGATTTGATTGCAGGAATTCGACAGGACTGGGGGAATCATAGAGACTCCACTCTTGGAGGGCACACACAAAGTAGTGTGTGCATCAGGGTCCAGGGGAAGGAGCAGTGACCGTATAGGAGACTGAACCAGACCTACCTGCTACTGTTGGAGGGTCTCCTGCAGAGGCGGGGAGTGGCTGTGGCTCACCATGGAGACAAGGACACTGGCAGCAGAACTTCTGGGAAGCACTCCTTGGCGTGAGCCCTCCCAGAGTCCACCATTAGCCCAACCAAAGAGCCGGGTAGGCTCCAGTGCTGGGTCGACTCAGGTCAAACAACCAACAGGGAGGGAACCCAGCCCCACCCATCAGTAGACAAGTGGATTAAAGTTTTACTGAGCTCTGCCCACCAGAGGAACAGCCAGCTCTACCCACCACCAGTCCTTCCCATCAGGAAGCCTGCACAAGCCTCTTAGATAGCCTCATCCACCAGAGGGAAGACAGCAGAAGCAAGAAGAACTACAATTCTGCAGCCTGTGGAAGGAAAACCACATTCACAGAAAGATAGACAAAATGAAAAGGCAGAGGACTTTGTACCAGATGAAGGAATAAGACAAAACCCCAGAAAAACAACTAAAAGAAGTGGAGATAGGCAACCTTCCAGAAAAAGAATTCAGAATAATGATAGTGAAGATGATCCAGGACCTCGGAAAAAGAATGGAGGCAAAGATCGAGAAGATGCAAGAAATGTTTAACAAACACCTAGAAGAATTAAAGAACAAACAAAGAGAGATGAACAATACAATAACTGAAATGAAAAATACACTAGAAGGAATCAATAGCAGAATAACTGAGGCAGAAGAATGGATAAGTGACCTAGAAGACAGAAATGGTGGAATTCACTGCTGTGGACCAGAATAAAGAAAAAGAATGAAAAGAAATGAAGACAGCCTAAGAGACCTCTGAGACAACATTAAACACAACAACATTTGCATTATAGGGGTCCCAGAAGGAGAAGGGAGAGAGAAAGGATCCGAGAAAATACTTGAAGAGATTATAGTCAAAAAATTCCCTAACATGGGAAAGGAAATAGCCACTCAAGTCCAGGAAGCGCAGAGAGTCCCAGGCAGGGTAAACCCAAGGAGAAACATGCCGAGACACATAATAATCAAATTGACAAAAATTAAAGACAAACAAAACTTATTGAAAGCAACAAGGGAAAAATGACAAATAACATACAAGGGAACTCCCATAAGGTTAACAGCTGATTTCTCAGCAGAAGCTCTACAAGCCAGAAGGGAGTGGCACGGTATATTTAAAGTGATGAAAGGGAATAAACTATAATGAAGATTACTCTACCTGGCAAGGATCTCATTCAGATTTGATGGAGAAATCAAAGGCTTTACAGACAAGCAAAAGCTAAGAGATTCAGCATCACCAAACCAGCTCTACAACAAAAGCTAAAGGAACTTCTCTAAGTGGGAAACACAATAGAAGAAAAGGAACTACAAAAAAGAACCCATATAGCACAGGGAGATTAGCTCGGTGCTTTGTGAACACCTAGAGGGGTGGGATAGTGAGGGTGGGAGGGAGACGCAAGAGGGAGGAGATACGGGGATATATGTATATGTATAGCTAATTCATTTTGTTACAAAGCAAACTAACACCATTGTAAAGCAATTTTACTCCAATAAAGATGTTAAAAAAAAACAAACCAATAACAATTAAGAAAATGGTAATAGGAACATACATATCGATAATTACCTTAAACGTGAATGCATTAAGTTCTCCAACCTAAAGACACAGGCTAGCTGAATGGATACAAAAACAAGACCCATATATATACTGTCTACAAGAGACCCACTTCAGACCTAGGGACAATTACAGACTGAAACTGAGGGGATGGAAAAAGATATTCCATGCAAATGGAAATCAAAAGAAAGCTGGAGTAGCAATACTCATATCAGATAAAATAGACTTTAAAATAAAGAATGTTACAAGAGACAAGGAAGGACACTACATAATGATCAAGGGATCAATCCAAGAAGAAGATATAACAATTATAAATATCTATGCACCCAACATAGGAGCACCACAATACACAAGGCAACTGCTAACAGCTATAAAAGAGGAAATCAACAGTAACACAATCATAGTGGGGGACTTTAACACCTCACTTACACTAATGGACAGATCATCCAGACAGAAAATTAATAAGGAAACACAAGCTTTAAATGACACAACAGACCAGATAAATTTAATTGATATTTACAGGACATTCCACCCAAAAACAGCAGATTACACTCTCTTCTCAACTGCACATGGAACATTCTGAAGGATAGATCACATCCTGGGTCACAAATCAAGCCTTGGTAAATTTAAGAAAACTGAAATCATATCAAGCATCTTTTCCGACCACAAAGCTATGAGATTAGAAATCAATTACAGGGAAAAAAAATGTAAAAAACACAAACACATGGAGGCTAAACAATATGCTACTAAATAACCAAGAGATCACTGAAGAAATCAAAGAGGAAATTTAAAAAATACCTAGAAACAAATGACAAGGATAACACGATGACCCAAAACTTACAGGATGCAGCAAAAGCAGTTCTAACAGGGAAGTTTATAGCAATACAATCCTACCTCAGGAAACAAGAAAAATCTCAAATAAACAACCTAAGCTTACACCTAAAGCAATTAGAGACAGAAGAACAAAAAACCCCTTAAGTTAGCAGAAGGAAAGAAATCATAAAGATCAGACCAGAAGTAAATTAAAAAGAAATGAAGGAAACAATAGTAAAGATCAATAAAACTAAAAGCTGGTTATTTGAGATGCTAAACAAAATTGATAAACCTTTAGCCAGACTCATCAAGAAAAAGGGAGAGGACTCAAATCAGTAGAATTAGAAATGAAAAAGGAGAAGTTACAACAGACACCGCAGAAATACAAAGCATCATAAGAGACTACTACAAGCAACTCTATGCCAGTAAAATGGACAACCTGGAAGAAATGGACAAATTCTTAGAAAGATATCACCTTCCAAGACTGAACCAGGAAGAAACAGAAAATATGAACAGACCAATCACAAGTAATGAAATTGAAACTGTGATTGAAAATCAACCAACAAAGAAAAGTCCAGGACCCGATGGCTTCACAGGCGAATTCTATCAAACATTTAGAGAAGAGCTAACACCCATCCTTCTCAAACTCTTCCAAAAAATTGCAGGAACACTCCCAAACTCATCCTATGAGGCCACCATCACCCCGATACCAAAACTAGACAAAAATGCTACAAAAAAAAAGAAAGTTACAGGCCAATATCACTCATGAATACAGATGCAAATATCCTCAACAAAATACTAGCAAACAGAATCCACAGCACATTAAAAGGATCATACACCATGATCAAGTGGGATTTATCCCAGGGATGCAAGGATTCTTCAATATATGTAAATCAATCAATGTGATACACCATATTAACAAACTGAAAAATAAAAACCATATGTTCATCTCAATAGATGCAGAAAAAGCTTCTGACAAAATTCAACACCCATTTTTGATAAAAACTCTCCAGAAAGTAGGCATAGAGGGAAACTACCTCAATGTAATAAAGGTCATATATGACAAACCCACAGCAAAGATCATTCTCAATGGTGAAAAACTGAAAGCATTTCCTCTAAGATGAGGAACAAGACAGGGATGTACACTCTCGCCACTATTATTCAACACAGTTTTGGACGTCCTAGCCACGGCAATCAGAGAAGAAAAAATAAAAGGAATACAGATTGGAAAAGAAGAAGTAAAACTGTCACTGCTTGCAGATGACATGATACTATACATACAGACTCCTAAAGATGCCACTAGAAAACTACTAGAGCTAATCAATGAATCTGGTAAAGTTGCAGGATACAAAATGAATGCACAGAAATCTCTTGCATTCCTATGCACTAATGAAAAATCTGAAAGAGAAATTAAGGAAACATTCCCATTTACCACTGCAACAAAAATTATAAAATACCTAGGAATAAACCTACCTAAGGAGACAAAAACCTGTATGCAGAAAACTATAAGACACTGGTGAAAGAAATTAAAGATGATACCAACAGATGGAGAGATATACCATGTTCTTGGATTGGAAGTATCAATATTGTGAAAATGACTATACTACCCAAAGCAATCTACAGATTCAATGCAATCCCTATCAAATTACCAATGGCATTTTTTACAGAACTACAACAAAAAATCTTAAAACTTGTATGGAGACACAAAAGACCCTGAATAGCCAAAGCAGTCTTGAGGGAAAAACATGGAGCTGGAGGAATCAGACTCCCTGACTTCAGACTATACTACAAAGCTAGAGTAATCAAGACAATATGGTACTAGCACAAAAACAGAAAGACAGATCAATGGAACAGGATAGAAACCCCAGAGATAAACCCATGCACCTACGGTCAACTAATCTATGACAAAGGACGCAAGGATATACAGTGGAGAAAAGACAGTTTCTTCAATAAGTGGTGCTGGGAAAACTGGACAGCTATATGCAAAAGAAGGAAATTAGAACACTCCCTAACACCATACACAAAAATAAACTCAAAATGGATTAAAGAGCTAAACATAAGACCGGACACTATAAAACTCTTAGAGGAAAACATAGGAAGAACACTCTTTGACATAAATCACAGCAAGATCGGTTTTGATCCACCTCCTAGAGTAATGGAAATAAAAACAAAAATAAACAAATGGGACCTAATGAAACTTCAAAGCTTTTGCACAGCAAAGGAAACTACAAATAAGATGAAAAGACAACCCTCAGAATGGGAGAAAATATTTGCAAACAAATCAACGGACAAAGCCTTAATCTCCAAAATATATAAACAGCTCATGCAGCTCAATATTAAAACAACAAACAACCCAATCCAAAAATGGGCAGAAGACCTAAACAGACATTTCTCCAAAGAAGACATACAGATCTCCAAGAAGCACATGAAAAGCTGCTAACATCACTAATTATTAGAGAAATGCAAATCAAAACTACAATGAGGTATCACCTCACACCATTTAGAATGGGCATCATCAGAAAATCTACCAACAACAAATGCTGGAGAGGGTGTGGACAAAAGGAAACCCCCGGGCTTCCCTGGTGGCACAGTGGTTGAGAGTCCGCCTGCCAATGCAGGGGACACGGGTTCGTGCCCCGGTCCAGGAAGATCCCACATGCCACGGAGTGGCTGGGCCCGTGAGCCATGGCCGCTGAGCCTTCGCGTCCGGAGCCTGTGCTCTGCAACAGGAGAGGCCACAACAGTGAGAGGCCCGCATACCGCAAACAAAAAAAAAGGAAACCCCCATGCACTGTTGGTGGGAATGTAAATTGATACAGCCACTATGGAAAACAGTATGGTGGTTCCTTTAAAATCTAAAACTAGAACTACCATATGACCCAGCAATCCCACTCCTGGGCATATACACAGAGAAAACCATAATTCAAAAAGATACATGCACCCCAGTGTTCACTGCAGCACTATTTACAATAGCCAGGTCATAGAAGCAACCTAAACGCCCATCAACAGATGAATGGATAAAGAAGATGTGGTACATATATAAAATGGAATATTACTCAGCCATAAAAAGGAACGAAATTGGGTCATTTGTAGAGACGTGGATGGATCTAGAGACGGTCATACAGAGTCAAGTAAGTCAGAAAGAGAAAAACAAATATCATATATTAACGCATATATGTGGAATCTAGAGAAATGGTACAGATGAACCGGTTTGCAGGGCAGAAATTGAGACACAGATGTAGAGAACAAATGTATGGACACCAAGCGGGGAAAGCGGCGGGGGGTGGTGGGGGTGGTGTGATGAATTGGGCGATTGGGATTGACATGTATACACTGATGTGTATAAAATTGATGATTAATAAGAACCTGCTGTATAAAAAAATAAATTTCAAAAACAAAAGAATTAAATGACAAATAATGCATACCAAAGGTCATAAATTGATGATGTGTATTGAATTCCACCAACAGAAACAGTTCCTGTTTAATGCATAACTATCTATTAAGTAACTGCTGTGTGTTAGGCATTGTATTCTATATTGAAAAAATTGTTATTTTGCCTTCCCACTGGTGAAGTGAAACCCACCACTATACTAAAAAATGAATATATTTGGATAAGGCAACAATATGAGAATCCAGACTTCTAAATATCCCTTACCCCAAGCTATAGATTAAGAACACTCAATATGATTATCCTTATTAATCATTTTTAAAGCAAATAGTAACATAATAAGGGCACTATTTATGGAAACATAGTGGTAATATGCTTGCCCCAATGGATCATCAGCAAATGCTATAGGTCTCAGACCAAAATTGATGTTGGAAAATTGTGAAAATCAACCAAAATAAATCCTGGATACAGATAACCTAGAATCATAGACTGCTAAGATAAGGCACCTGAGAGATACAACCCAACCCCATCACCTCTCACCTGGAACTGGTCTACAATCTCCACCGAGAAGCCAAAGCAATCTTGGTTTTTTTTTTGTTTTTTTTTTTTTTGTGGTACGCGGGCCTCTTACTGTTGCGGCCTCTCCCATTGCGGAGCACAGGCTCCAGACGCGCAGGCTCAGCGGCCATGGCTCATGGGCCCAGCCGCTCCGCGGCATGTGGGATCTTCCCGGACCTGGGCACGAACCCGTGTCTCCTGCATCGGCAGGCGGACTCTCAACCACTGCGCCACCAGGGAAACCCCAAAGCAATCTTTTAAAATTATAAATCGGATAGTCACTTTCCTGGTGATTTCCTGGTGGATTTCATTCTAACTGCAAATTTTCTTTAATGACCTACATGATTTAGCCCCTGTCTCTCTCTCCAGTGTCATTTCCTACTACTTTTTCCTTCATTGATCACATGCAGCCATACCAGCCTTGTTTTTAACCCTTGAACATGTCCAACTCATTCCCAACTCAGGGCCTTTGTACCCACTCCCTCTTTCTGAAATGCTTTTCTCTCAGATCTTCTTCTGGCCACCTTCTTCTCATCATTCAGACCCCTGCTCAAATGTCACCTCCTCACAGCCTTTCCCTGGCCATCCTAGCTGAAGTAGTTCCCCACCACTATCACCAAGTCACTATCTCATTATGCTGTGTTAGTTTCTTCATAGTATTTACTTCCATCTGAAGTTATACTGTTTACTGGACTTCCCTGGTGGTCCAGTGGTTACGACTCCACACTCCCAATGTAGGGGGCACGGATTTTATCCCTGGTTGGGGAACTAAGATTCCGCATGCTGCACAGCGTGACCAAAAAAAGATTTGGAATAATGAAATTACACTGTTTATTATCTGTGTGTTTATTGTCTGTCTCCCTCAACTAGAATGTAATGTCCAGAAAAGCAGGAACCATGTTGGTCTTCTTCACCATCCTATCCCACCACGTAACACTGTCTGGCACAGTAAAGTCTCCACTAAATATCTGAATAAATATTTGTGGAGTAAATGAACACACAAACTTTTACACACACACATACACACACAGCCTCTAACACTCTCATGAGCCATATGAATCCCTGTAGAGCTCCAAAACAGGGACTAACGTCTTCCAAACATTAGAACTGGGATGCACACTTTTTGGCTTGAGGCAGTTGAGTGAAAACAAGCAAGAACTTCTGTAGATACACAGAGACAAGAGGCTACTTCATGAAATTATACATTTATTCAACAAATAATTTGCTGTGGATAAAGTGATAAACAAGATGCATATGGCCCTGCCTTCACGGAGCTTAGAGTCTACTGGGCAGACAGCCATTAAAAGCAATTACAATTGACTCTTGAACAATGCAGGTGTTTAGGGGCACCGACCCTCCATGCAGTTAAAAGTCCTCATATAACTTATTTTCAGCCCCCTACATCCACAGAGTCAACCAACCACAGGTTGTGCAGTACCAAAGTATTTACTCTTGAAAAAAATCTGCATATAAATGGACCCATGCAGGGCTTCCCTGGTGGCGCAGTGGTTGAGAGTCCACCTGCCGATGCAGGGGACACGGGTTTGTGCCCCGGTCCGGGAGGATCCCACATGCCGCGGAGCGGCTGGGCCCGTGAGCCATGGCCGCTGAGCCTGCGCATCCGGAGCCTGTGCTCCGCAACGGGAGAGGCCCGCATACCGCAAAAAAATAAAAATAAAAAAAAATAAATGGACCCATGCAGTTCAAACTCATGTTGCTCAAGGGTCAACTATACAATAAAATGTAACAAATGTGATACAGCCATACCACAGAATATTACCCAACCATAAAAAGGAACAAAGTACAGGCATACCTCATTTTATTGCACTTCACTTTACTACACTTTGCATAGTGGATTTTTAACAAATTGAAGGTTTGTGGCAACCCTGCATGGAGCAAGTCTATCAGCACCATTTTTCCAACAGCACTTGCTCATTTTGTATCTCTCTGTCACTTTTGGTAATTCTCGTCATATTTCAAACTTTTTCATTATATTATATTTGTTATGGTGATCTGTAATCTTTGATGTTGCTATTGCAAAGAAATGACTCACTGAAGGCTCAGATGATGGTTAACATTTTTTAGCAAATCAAGGTATGTACATTGTTTTTTTTAAGACAATACCATTGCACACTTCATAGACTACTGTATAGCGTAAACATAATTTTTACATGTACTGGGAAACCAAAAAGTTCATGTGACTCGCTTTATTGTGACATTTGCTTCATTGAGGTGGTCTGGAAGCATACCTCTGAGGTATGCCTGTACTGATACATGCTACAGCATGGATGAACCTTGAAACATTATGATAAGTGAAATGAGCCAGTCAAAAAGCTCACATAGGGCTTCCCTGGTGGCGCAGTGGTTGAGAGTCCACCTGCCAATGCAGGGGACACGGGTTCATGCTCCGGTCTGGGGGGATGCCGCATGCCGCGGAGCGGCTGGGCCCATGAGCCATGGCCGCTGAGCCTGTGCGTCCGGAGCCTGTGCTCCGCAATGGGAGAGGCCAAAACAGTGAAAGGCCCGTGTAACGCAAAAAAAAAAAAAAAAGCTCACATATTGTATGGTTCCATTTATATAAGATATCCAGAATCGGCAAATCCACAGAGATAAAAGTACATTAGTAGTTTCTTAGGGCTGGGAAGATAGGGAGGTAATAGCTAAATGGCACAGGGTTTCTTTTTGAGGTCATGAAAATGTTCTAAAATTGACTGTGGTGATGATGGTTGCACATATCCGTGAATATACCAAAAGCCTATTCACTCTGAATAGGTGAATTTTATGAATTCTATGACATTAAAAAAACATCAAAAAAGATGTTTTTTTAATTCAAAAAGAGTCATGTACCAAAATGTTCATTGCAGCTCTATTTACAACAGCCCGGAGATGGAAACAACCTAAGTGCCCATCATCGGATGAATGGATAAAGAAGATGTGGCACACATATACAATGGAATATTACTCAGCCATAAAAAGAAATGAAATTGAGCTATTTGTAATGAGGTGGATAGACCTAGAGTCTATCATACAGAGTGAAGTAAGTCAGAAAGAGAAAGACAAATACCGTATGCTAACACATATATATGGAATTTAAGAAAAAAAAATGTCATGAAGAACCTAGGGGTAAGACAGGAATAAAGACACAGACCTACTAGAGAACGGGCTTGAGGATATGGGGAGGGGGAAGGGTGAGCTGTGACAAAGCGAGAGAGAGGCATGGACATATATACACTACCAAACGTAAGGTAGATAGCTAGTGGGAAGCAGCCACATAGCACAGGGAGATCAGCTCGGTGCTTTGTGACCGCCTGGAGGGGTGGGATAGGGAGGGTGGGAGGGAGGGAGACGCAAGAGGGAAGAGATATGGGAACATATGTATATGTATAACTGATTCACTTTGTTATAAAGCAGAAACTAACACACCATTGTAAAGCAATTATACTCCAATAAAGATGTTAAAAAAATGTTTTTTAAAATATATTAAATGCTATGACAGAGCAAGTATATAAAACTACTTACACATACACAGTTTAATGGTCAGGGAAGGCCTTTATGAAAAAATAATGCAATCTGAAGAATGAGTAGAAGCTAGCCGTCTAACAAAGTATATGGCATGGGTGAAAACTTGGGAATGAAAGAAAAGTCTAGTACTAGAACTTGTTCAGTATGTCTGGAATACAGAATAAAGGTAGCAAAGATAAGGCTGTAGAGGTAAAAAGGGGTCAAGTCATATGGACCTTGCATCAAAGAGAAGCCATTCAAGGGTTTTAATATAGAGGTAACAGGATGAGATTTGCAGCTGCTCATTTCTACATCAGAGATGAATGCATAATTCCATTCACCAAAGTGTTATGGCACTCTTATAGATAAAATAAAAAAGTATGATGACAATAAAGAGCAAAGTTGTTTTAAAGAATTTTAATAGCAAGTAAGTGAATGAGTGAGTAAATATAAGTACTTAAAGGTTACTGTCAACATGCAAATATGTTTCTGACAATATCATACAGTACAGTGGTTACAAGTATAAACTCTGGAATCAAACAAACCCTGATTTAAATCTCAGATCTGCCACTTATTAGGTGTATAATCTTGGGTAAATACTTAGCTACTCTGAACCTGAGTTCTCTCCTATATAAAATGGCAAAGATATTATCCACTCTATAGGGTTACTGAGAGTTAAAGGATATACTCTAGTGTGTGGTACATAATAAGCATTCAATAAATGCTATTACTATATTACTATACCCTCTATCTCCTCTTAGCCAACCTTCTTGAAAGAGTATTTTATACTTGTCTACTCATCCTCACTTCCTATGTGTTTATCTGTCTCTTCCTATTAGAATTAAAATGTCATGAAGGCCAGGGCTTATTTGTTCACCAACCTAGAACAGTACCTAGCACAGAAGGCACAAACATTTTTGTAATGAATGAATGAATGATTAAACACACTCTTCAATGCACAGCAATCTGACTTTTGCAAACACCAATCCAGCAAACCTCCTCTAGAAAATATTAAATCCAGCAGACACTTTGCAGTCCTTATACTGGATCTCTCTATTCCATTTAGCATTAAATAACTGCTCATACCTTCCTAAAGCTCATTACTCCCTTGGCTTCTGTGACACTACTCGCTTGTAAGTTTCCTCGTATCTTCTGAACTGTTATCTTTTTTTCTTCTCTCTTTTTTTTTTTGGCCGCACCACATGGCTTGTGGGATTTTAGTTCCCCAACAGTGGACTGAACCCGCACCCTCAGCAGTGAAAGCGCAGAGTCCTAACCACTAGACCGCCAGGGAATTCCCTGAAGTGTTACCTTTTGGTGTCTCTCCTGGGTTCCTCGTCTGCCAAGCCCTTAAAGTTGGTATTTCCCCAGAGTTCTTTCCTTGGCCCCACTTCTCTCTATACCAGTGACTGTCAAGTGGAAGGGTGAGCATGTCAGAAATAGAAAGGGGGTCTTTTGCCAAACTCTACTCCCCAGGGTATGAGAATCACTGCTTCTGTGAATCACTGTTAATGAATGGAAGGAGTTTTATAATACTCCAGTGTGCTAGGAAAGCAAAAAAGCTGTGAACTCCTCTACCTGCTTTCCTTGGCCTCCCCCTCCAGTTATGTAACACCTGTACACTACTGCTTCCCCAGGTTCTTATCTACACCCCTGAACTCTCCCCCAAGTTAAGACTAAGATATCCAAATATATTCACTGGGTGTTCCTCAAAACATCCAAAACTGTGATGTCTCCCACAAAACCTGCTCCCCTTCCTGTAATGCCTCTGTCAATGAATGTCACTACATGGTCACCAAGGCCAAAAACTGGGAAGTTATCTTTGACATCTTCTTTCTCCCACACCTCTCCACATCAAGTCAACAAAATCCTGTTGACTTTATCAACTAAATTATTCTCAACTCTATCTCCACTATTCATGCTCAAGTTCAGGCTCTCATCATCTCTTGCTCAGACTACTATAAGAGGCTTCTAATCAGTTTCCCTTCTCTAGGTCAGTGGTTCTCAAAGTGTGGTCCCAGACTAGCAGCATCAGTACTGCCTGGGAACTGGTTAGAAATGCAAATTCCCAGGTTCTTCTCCAAACTTATTGAATCAGAATCTGGTGATGGGGCCCAGCCACCTGCATATTAACAAGCCTTCCAGGCGGTTCAGATGCATGTTAAAGTTTTAAGAACCACTGTTCCAGGCTTATCCCCTTAGATTAATGGTTTTCAACCTTGGGCGAACATTGCAATCACCTGAGGAGTTTTCAAAATACTGATAACCTGGCTCCCACTCCAGGCGTTCTGAGGTCATTGGCTTAAGGTGGGTGCAGAAGCTGTGAATGTTCCCCAGGTGATTGCAGTGTGCATCTAAGATTGAGAACAACTGTCTCCACAAAGCCAGCTTGATCTATTTAAAATGTAAATCTGACCTGATTAAAATCTTTCAATAGCTCCTCATCAAGTAAAAGAATAAGTCCAAGCATCTCAGCATAGCATTCAATATCCTTTATAACCTAACTAACCCTCACCCACCAACATGAGGAAGGCACCACAGTGTGAAGAATGTTGGGTTGAAGCCAATGGTCTAAGTTGAAATCCCAGCTCTCCCACTTACTAGCTGTGAAACCTTGGGCAGGTTAGTTAATCTCTTAGCACTTCAGTATGCTGTAATGGTGAGAATTAAATGAATGAATACATGTAAGTCTCATTAGGACAGTCCCCGATACACAGTAAAGCACTGAACAGATGTGAGTTACTATTATTTTAGATGCCTCCATCTACAGGAAACCTATCCCAAATTTCCAAATTGGACTAAAATTTCCTCCCATAGACCCCTGAGTTTATCACTTGACAAGATGTGTTGATTATCTGTTTGTATACATGTGGTACACTGTAATTTCTCTGTAAGTACTAAAATGGTGCCTGATAGATAATAGTTGTTAACTAAACTGAGAAACCATATGACAATATCATATTTTAGCTCCAAATTTGTTTTTTGCAGAAGTATTATCATGAATGATTATATAATATATAATACATGTATGATATTCAGCTTCCTACAAACATAACATAGCAGAAACTTTCAAAGCCAAACCGTGAACAATAGTACAATGCTGAACGGAAACCAAGTACCAGATTTTCTATTATAGCATCTCTGCCTTGTTTGAAATGGGCAAACGTGGGATAATGTTAAGTCCTTTCTATCAGTAATTCTACATGGTGCTATTGATAAAAGTATCCTGCAGTCTTAAGCATTCAAACTGGAATAATAATATTAAGGACCACTGTGCATCAGCAGATTGCCAAGGGGACAGCTTTCCTACCTAGGAATTACTCTGAGAGGCTACTAAAAATAGACATAATGATTCTTCCACCTTCAGAATGAAATGCAGCAACTAAGAATAAAGACTGCAAGAAGGTCTGAGACATCAAAGAAAATTAAAAATACAATCCAAGTTCACAGTGTGCGTACCTTTAAAATACCATCCAAAGTGCCCTTGTAGAGGTCCACATGTCCCACAATTGCCCTCTGGTTCATCATGCGAGTTCGAACCACATCAACTGGATTGGAAGCCAGAGCCCCAGCCAAGCCGCACGTAAAGCTGGAACTAAAGATAAAAACTTTAAGGAGACAGACTGCCCCACTTCCACCTCTGCCCGCTTAAACTGAAATTAGTCCAAATATAAATGTACAATGAGTCAGACTCATCAAATAAAACCTGGCACTTGCCCTTTCATTACAATCTAAAAAGAAAGGAAATATGTACTAATCTTTACATTATTCAAAAGTTGTCCCCTTCACTTTTCAATCCAAAATTCAGATAGCCTTTTTTTTTTAAGGGGACAGTTTATATAAGTCTAGCAAGTTCCCTAAGCAGGAAGTATTATGCATCATCTATTAGTTATGTAAATTTTTCAAACCACAGCATCATACGCCAAATGCATTTGAGTAGTAAAATATCATAAAAGTTTCAAGATGAAGAAAACGTAGGATGAAACTAGCAACAGTCTTCAGCCCAAAACTGTGGTTTTGTTTCACAGGCCCTATAAAATTTCACCCTTTTATTCTGTTTCTCATTGAGAAAATTTGCTTTCTGATCCAAAACTAACCAAAGCAAATAACAGATGAGTTTATTAGATACAGAGGCTGTGTATGAACAAATGCAAATCCTACAGACCTCTGATAGGCTACTGTATTAGACACTGCCCCCAAGTACCAAAGTGCCCATAGCATCTGGAATCTCTGTACCTGTATCAGAAGGCTTGAAGTTCTGGTGATGAGAGAGAAAAAGGTATTTAGACCATATGTACCCATTATCAATTCTACCTGAGGACTTCAGTGAAAGATGCTTTTTGTGCTTAAAGTACTGAATATATGGAATGAGTACAACCTAGCATACTTACACAAAGTGAGTTAAGATTGTGTCTCCCACCACCCCTGACAATATTAAGTGCTTCTTCGTAATGTCATAGACTGGTAGCTCTACTCCCACAACGATGGCAGCCCGCTGAGCAGTTGGGACAACACCCTACAAAACATAAGTGACATGAGACACCAAGGAAATACACTGGTAGTGACATAAGTCTAAAAGTGAACAAAGTAAGTCAGGAATTTAAAAATAACAGAAAAAATCCAAGTCTGAAGTATAGGGGTTATTACTCCTTCAAATCAATAGCTAATACTGGAACATTTATAAATTTCCAATTCACTTACTGTACTAAAAAATAAAACCATTGATATGACACCCAAAGCACAAGCAACGAAAGAAAAAATAGATAAATGGGACTTTATCACAATTAAACATTTTTGTGATTCAAAGGATACCATCAAGAAAGTGAAAAGACGACCCACACAACGGGAGAAAATACTTGCAAATCATATATCTGGACTAGTGTATATCATATATTATACATGGACTAGTATCCAAAATAAAGAACTCTTACAACTCAACAATAAAAAGACAAACAACCCAATTAAAAAATGGGCAAAAGATCTAAATAGACATTTCCCCAAAGAAGATAAACACTTATACACCGCTGGTGGGAATACAATATATGGCAGCCACTGTGATAAACACTTTGGCAATTCCTCAAAAGTTAAACATAGAATTACTACATGACCTAGCAATTTCACATCTAGATACATACCCAAGAAAATTATAAACATATATTTATCCAAAAACTTGTACATGAATGTTCATAACAGCATTATTCATAATAGCCAAAAAGTACAAACCACCCAAATGCTTATTAATTGATGAAGGGATAAACAAAATGTGGTATATACATACAATGGAATTATTATTCAGCCATAAAAAGAAATGAAGTACTGATAAATGCTAAAACATAGATGAAACTTAAAAACAGTACGTTAAACTAAAGAAGCTAGTCATAAATGCCACATATTGTATAATTCCATTTACATGAAATGCCAGAACTGGTAAATCTATAGAGACAGAAACTAGATTAGTGGTTGTCTAGGTTTGGGAAGGCTGGAGGTCATGGGAAGTGACCATTAATGGATATGGGGTTTCTTTTTGTGGTGATAAAAATGTTCTAAACTTAGACAGTGGTGATGGTTGCACAAGTCTGTGGATATCCAAAAAACATTAAACTGTACACTTTAAGATGGCAAATTTTTATGGTATATGAATTATCTCAATAAAGATGTTATTAAAAATAAAACCCGGAAGCAAAAGTCAGTAGGGAGAAAAGAGCTTTCAAGTTTATTTCACAGAATTTAGGATGTGCAGAAAGGACACACTAGGATGACAGCAAAGGTATGATGCAGCCAGGGAGAAGGCCAAGGCAAAGGAGTACCTCCTTATGAGTCCTCCTATGATAACACTACCAGCTTTTCACTCACTAGTACAGTATTCCTATCACAGCTCACATTACAACATAGGGCTGCCAGAGCATTAAAAGTCCTGTTTTTGAAGAATATGAATGATATGAGAAAATGCCTACAACGCTGAAGAAGGTAAGACATAAAATTACTTATAGTATTATTCTAACTTTAGGGGAAAAGGTATACAAACACATGCCAAAATTTTGTAAAAATTTTCACAAGGAATGTTTTATTTTTACAATTGTGTTTAAATTTAAATATCATTTAAAAAACTGAAAATAATATACCATGGGGAACAACTGCTTTCTGTGATACCTGTCATAATTAAAGAGTTCAATCATCTCTAAATTCCCAAACTCCATTTATAAAGTGGAAGCGATGTAGCTGTGCTGTCATCAGGAGATGTTTGATTCTGCTGATCAGGCTGGCTGGCCCAGCAGTACCTTCCTCTCTGATCCTTCCACCTGCTCAACTCTGTTAGAAGATGGCCTCAGAAGACTAATTTGGTGAACCGTAAGGCCCCACGGGCTGAATTCAGGTCACAGACATGTTTTGTGTGGCCTACACAGTGTTTCTTAAAAGGCTGAATTAGCTGTCAACATAAAACAAAAACAAAACCACAGGAATGGATATTTCACACAGGAATGCAAATTTCCAGCTTCTCTTGAAAGCCCAGAAAATTTGGCCACACTGGATTCACGTGGTGTACGACAGCAATGAACAGGGCAAGTGCTCTCCAGTTCACTACTCTACTGTCTGTCCAACTCTGACCTAAGTGCCAGTTACTCTTTATTACTGTGCTCCTGTTGTTATTTCTTACAATGGAGTTTGGAAGAAAGTGAAGTGTTTCCAGTGAAAGTGAAATGTTTCCAGTACCTATGTTACAATCAAAGCAGGAAAACAAAATACAGACATGTGTTTGAAGAAAAATGTAAACATATTTCCTTGTTGAAATGAAAAAAAGATTCCCATATTTTAATATGTAAATAATACATGTCTGTGTCAAAAGAATACATAACACAATATACTTCACTTCTCCTTACATGCCTGGATGAAGTAAGTAGCCTGGATCATAAAAGTAGCTATGTTCAGTTCCTCAAAAAATTAAACATAGAATTACCATACAATCCAGCAATCCTACTTTTGGGTATATACACAAAAGAATTGACATCAGTCTTGAAGAGGTATCTGCACATCCATGTTCACAGCAGCATTATTCACAAGAGCCAAGATACGGAAACAAACTAAATGTCCATTAATGTATGAATGGATTAACAAAATGTAGTATACGCATATAATGGAATGTTATTCAGCCTTAAAAAGGAAATTCTGACACATGTGACAACATGAATGAACCTTGAGGACATTATGCTAAGTAAGGACATTATGCTAAGAAATAAGCCAGTAATAAAAAGACAAACTGTATGATTCCACTTATATGAGGTACCCAGAACCATCAAATTCATAGAGAGATAATAAAAGGTTGGTGGCCAGGGGCTAGGGGAAGAGGAAACACGGAGTTGCTGTTTAATGGGTACAGAGTTCCAGTTTTGCAGCATGAAAAGAATTCTGGAGACTGATTGTACAAAAATGTGATATTTTATATGTATTTTAACACAATTAAAAGATTATTTTAATTAAAAACAAAGTAGCTATGTTCCCCTGACAAAATCTCCAATTCTACTTATTGTTCTGTCTTTGTCTTTTCCTTAGCCTTAGTTTGTGAAAAAAGTTCTAGTTAGTTCCATTTTCTGGTTTTAAATTAGACTAATCAAGAAAGTGTACCTTGGAACTTCCCTGGCGGTCCAGTGGTTAAGACGCCACACTTCCACTGCAGGGGCGCGGGTTCGATCCCTGGTCAGGGAACTAAGATCCCGCACGCCGTGCAGTGTGGCAAAAGAAAGAAAGAAAGGAAGGAAGGAAGGAAGGAAGGAAGGAAGGAAGGAAGGGGAAAAGAAAGTGTACCTCCAAGTGCTTTTTATCAAAAAGCAAACGTCAAGGATCATTAACGGATGCTAAGATCATTTGGTGAAAGGTCATTAAGTAATAGGATATATGCACGTTGTTAGAATATTACCCTACAAATTACTTGCTAATTGCAAAGGGGGAAAAAAAAACGTATCTTTTACTATGATAAGACCTGGTAGGCATCATCTTAACAAGTAAACGAACTTGGCATCACCAATTTTGGGACAAACTAACATTTTGTGTCTCTTGCTGTGATGCATATGAAATAGTGTCATCTATGAAGTTCTCTTACCAGAAATGTTTAACATGCATCTAATCAAGCCAACAGATCTAACTTCTAGCTTACAGGAAATACAGGGGAAATGCAAGGAAACATTTTATATAAGAAAACTGACCTGACCTCATCAATAAAGGAAATTTGAATATGGACTAGGTATTAGATATTAGGGACTTATTAATTTTCTTAGGTGTGACAATGGTATTGTTATTATGTAGGAGAATGTCCTTATTCTTAGGAGATGCATAATGAAGTACTTAGGGGAGTAACACGATGTCTGCAACTTCCTTTCAAATAGTTTAGGAAAAAAAGGAAAGAGAGAGACTCATTAGATATTTAAACAAAAAAAAGAGAGAGTGTGCACGTGTGTGTGTGTGTGTGTGTATGGGTATGTGTGTGCATGTGTGTATATACATAAGTAGATAAAGCAAATAGGGCCAAACTTTGAGTCATTTAATCCAGCTATGTAGGTGTTCATTGTTCTGTTCTTCCAACTTGTCTGTATGTTTGAAAATTTTTATAGTAAGTAGTTAGGGAACATTATAAAGAAATAATAAAAGCAAAGCTCTCTCTTTTAAGAGTCTATTAATGGAGTTCCCATTCTACTCTCTACTACTAGTAGTCTTATTTAATATTACAATCCTAAGTGATTAAAACTGGATAAAAAAATTACAGGAACAAAAATATTTTAAAAAGTATAGATAGAAGACTGGAACATAATATGACAAAATGTTAACAGTGATATCTCTAGCTAGTGGGACTACTGGATATTTTTATCTTTTATATACTTTCTCAACATTTTATAGTATATCTTTTACCTTTTATAATGTTAAAAAAGTTGTTTTAGGCAATAACTTTTGATCATAAACACTACAGAGACTACCATAAACATACATTGCTGTGTTAATACAAAACTGGCAAAAATACAGATTGAAAAGTTAAACTCACTGTGAATTTGAACAAACCAAAATGGCTGTCTCAAACAATATAACTTCTCTCACACATAAAATCCCCAAACATTAAGCAGAAATAAAGACGACTGATAAGTTTTGGTCCTTTCATAGCTGATAAGGAGCTTCTTACCTTATTTTTTAGGTTACCAAGAATCTTACATAGTATAAGGTGACAATTCACAATTTTATGGCTTTATATAAAAGGTAATTTTTGCAAATTCTAGCAACTGTGTAAAGAATAATACCAAGAAAAGAGTACTCACCCTCCACAGACCCCTGGTACCTTCTTGTTGGTATATATCAATGAAGCTGCCAATCATGCTGCCTTGGAACAAGCTTCCTTGAGCCTGCATTCGAATCTAAAATCAGAAGAGGTGAACATTTTATTTTGACAGAGAACCAAAATGAGATGTTTCACTCATTTAAAATGAAGAAAACAGTATTTGGGAATTAAAAATCAGCTTACTATTATGATGAAATTAATGACTTAAGCTACATATAGAAAGAATGTAATTTGTGTCAAAGTATATTTTATAAAGACGATTTTTATCAGCCTCACATTCCTCATACTAAGTCCATCATTTCTGGAGTTGGAAGAAAATTTGGGGAAAAGAAAGAATGAGTACTCTGTAGGGGTAGAAAATAATCCATTTAAACTACGATTAGTTTAGTGAAAAACTATAAACAACCTATATGTCCAAAAATAACAACAAAGGATTAGCTGCATAAACTATGATACATCCATTTAAGGGAATACTATGCAGCCATAAAATTTTATTGTAGAATAATATTTGTGGATATTGGAAAATGTCAACAATTAATTGCTAAATAGAAAAAGCAGGTTGCAAAGCAGTATGTATGGTATATCATTTTTATCAAAAACATGTAGACTTAAAAATAACCATATGCTCAACAAAGAGACTGACTGAACATACACACCCAAATGTTGACAGTGGCTTACGTCTAAGTGATGAAGCTCCAAGTGGGCATTTTTCTCTTTTGTGTTTTTTTCCTGCCTTCCACTTTTTACTACATTGAACATGCATTGCTTATTGAAGTATAAAAAGCAGGAAAAAAGTTTAAAAACATAATTTAATGCTTACAAGACCTTAAATTGAGTTTTACTTGTAAAAAGCATGACACTGTATTCTGCAAAGTAGCCTTTGAGAGGCACAAGAAAGGAGATACAGCATTAAAAGGCCATGTAAAAGATTTGGTACAATTTCCACCGAATGCACATATAGATCATAGTAGTCAGTCACTAAGTACTAGTGGCCCAAATGTAGGCCTGATTTTCATGAAGCACAACTCTAGGTTTTAATAAATGCTCTTGGTAAATCATGTTACAGCAGCATGTTTTTATGTGGAAAGTCAACTGCTACTACTAAGAGTTTTGAAATAAAACCTAAACCAAATTAAAATGGAATAGAAACTACCACAAAGACAAACTGAAACCACAAATATCCTATGGTAAGTAGAAGACTTCTTTATGCAGGTGATTCCTGACCAGGGCTGGGATGAGGGTGAGGCAAGTGTGGCACCTTCCTCAGGCACAAAATGTAGTGGGGGGGGGTGTAAAAAACCTCAGTAATCCAGATAAATAATATCTTAATGTGATATTTTTAAAAATCAAAATTAATACACAAAAACCCATGATGAACCAAGTATCAAAACTGTAATTAAAGACAGATCCAACAGGGCAGGATTAGAGTGAGTGAGACGGATTGTACAAAATATTGCTATTTTGTTCATGAATTTTTCACATTCATTTTAATTTTTGAAAAATATTGCATAAAAATGTTATTTCTCTTGATTATTGAGTTTTTTGGCACACCCTTACATTTTGCACCCAAGGGGAGTATCTCCCTTGTCCTAGTCTTGGCCCTGTTCCTGAGCAGTCTTGAAGGATAAATTCATGAGGAAAGGGGGAAAAGGCATTGCAGGCAAAAAGAGAACTACATGCACAAACGCAAGGAAGTGGCACGTAGTTCAGAGAAAGATCTATTCAAGAATAAATGAAAGGATTAAACAGCCCAACTGTGATTATAACTCCTATATAGGATTGTGACTACCCCCGACCCTCCACGTCCCAGCACCACTCACCACTCAGCCCTACCTAAGGATATGAAAGGAAAAGGGAGATTGTAGCATTGGTCAATGGTTGTAATTGTACCAGACAGGTCAGAGCAACAGGAAATTGAAATGAATCACTTATATGATTAAGTTTAGGACCCTGATGGATAACAAAGGAAGTTTTAGGGAATTAAATATTATTGTTCTTGAAAAGCACATTCTAACCAGTGTAATTATATTGCACATATTTTAGAGTTTTAGGATATAGTCAATTATCTTCAAAATACTTGTTCTGTAAATCTAAACTGATATAAAAATTCTGTAGCTAAAGTATTCTCAATTTAACCCAGAAATATCATTTCATATCATTTCTTCATCAACCACCACTGGTTTCTTTCATGTGTGTTGTTTTTCAAGTCACTCTCTCGGTTCTCAAAACTCTGAATCACAATAGATCTCCCCTCCACCAACCTAGCCACTTGTGGTTTCAAATAAATAAAACATATGTTCTCTTACTCTTTTTTCTCACATTCCCCCTAAAATGATTTTTAAAAACTTGGGATCCTCTTACACATTTTAATCATATATTTAGTGCTCTTAATTATCATAAGTGTAAATGAGTTAATAAGTAAAAAAGTTAAAGATTTTATCTCAAAAATAAGATGCAGATTGCTATTATTAGATTAAGTTAGATTATTAGATTAAATAAGATATAGATTGATATCATTGATATTATTAAATAAATGTTTCATTCTGAATTTTGATAAAATCTGAAAGAAATTCAATCACGTTGTAAAAAAACTCAGCACCACTAACCTATACTGTTCTGGTTCTGAATTCAGAATATCTCTAATAGGCCAAAATATATCATTTTAAAGCCAAATCTCATTCTTAATAGAAATATGGATAAGACAGGAAAAGATAGCGACATTATAGATTTCAATTAGTTATTAAAGGAGGCTTCTCTAAAAACTGTATTTCACTTTATCCCTTTGTCTGATACTCCAGGTTACACCACAGGTCAATATACCATACTGTGATTTGGAATGGGTGGCGGAATGTGCCTTTCTTTTGTAAAGTGGGGCAAGGGCTGTTCTAAACACAAGCTCATTTTCAGATCAGTTTTTGAGAAGGGTACAAAGAAAGTAAGGGATCTGGAAATTGATTCCCTTAAAATTGCATAGCCCCCCCAAAAAAATTGCATAGCCCCCTTGGAAAGAACCTATAAAGGTTTGCATACTCTAGTTTGAAGACCAATGGATTAATGCACATCATAATAAACCGACTACTATTTATTAAGCATCAACTACCTACCAAGTACAATGATAACGGTTTACATATATTATCTTTAATCCTTAACAACCCTATGCAATACATACTGAATTATCTTCATTTTACAAATGAGGAAACTGAGGCTTAAAGCAGTTGAGTGATTTGCCCAAGGTTTTACAGCTGGCAAGTGATGGAGTGGGGATCTGAGCCCAAATCTGACTCAAAGCTCATGCTCTTTTCGTGTCACACTGCATACATCCAACGCTGCCAGACTTCTCTTACCTTTAGCACATCGGTGGGATTGGCTATAGTGGAAGATATCACTCCTGACACTACCCCACATATCATATTAATTAAAAGAGTTTCATCTGTAAAAATGAACAAAAAAAAGAAAGGTCTGCTTGTAAGAGGTACCAGTTTCTGAGAACAGAGTGCTGAGCTATCAGAGAAAGGGAACCATGTCAGAGAACTGACTACAGAAATGAACCACAAAGCTTATGAAAATAAAGAAACTCAAATATTTCTAGGTTCCAAATCAGTACTGAAACATATAAAATTAAAATAGATATTTCTAAAACACACTGGAATATATCCTATTATTCTGTATAGCTGCCAATATTCCATATAAATTCAGAATGTGCTATTTCTCCTTCAATCATTTCAAACATCTAAAGAAAAAAATTTTTAAGTCTTTTTCTGGAGAATCATCAACTCTAAAGACTCAGGAACCGAATGTTAAAGGATAAAATCTTATGTCTAATAGGAAAAAAAATACCTAAATATTAATTTTAATTGGCCATATTATCTACTAGCCTCTATTTATTGACAGAAGATTTCTGTAGTTAAATGTGTTAAAACTAGTCATTTGGAACTAAATCCTCTCAGCTAGAAAAAAGAACAAAGAAACCACAGAGCGTATTGTTCTAAAATTCAATCTTCACCAGGCCTCCTCACCATAGCGAGCCTACAAGTTAAAAACTAGGTAAACCGGGCTTCCCTGGTGGTGCAGTGGTTGAGAGTCCGCCTGCCGATGCAGGGGACACGGGTTCGTGCCCGGTCTGGGAAGATCCCACATGCCGCGGAGCGGCTGGGCCCGTGAGCCATGGCCGCTGAGCCTGCGCGTCCGGAGCCTGTGCTTCGCAACGGGAGAGGCCACGACAGTGAGAGGCCCGCGTACCGCAATAAGGCTCCAGAAAAAGTTGACTTAGACAATAAAGCAATTCAAAGGACATTACCAACCGAAAAGCTCTCCAGCTGTCCCCAACTATGCAACAGCCTCAGGCCTGTAGTAAAATAACCATTTTAGTATAGTATCCAGCTGAAAAAGCTACATCAGCAAATAGAGACATATGGTAATGCTGAATGTGGGTTAAGGTGGCCATATTTTGTATATATATAAAACTACTCTACCTGACCAAAGCTTATCAAAACCCACAGCTAGAGGATTCCTTATAGTTGAAGTCCTCTTGTAGATGAGGACAGCATTAATTTTCTCAACAAGTTTGCTCCATGTTCTCTCTGTGATGACCAGAAGCCTTTTTTTGTCCGTTTGATAGGAAAAGGGACAAACTTGAAGAGCAGGTCCCTCTAACCTATACATCACCTCTGCAAGGATTAATCCCAAATCAGTACAAGCTTATTTTGTCCTTGCAATGACTGCTACCCATTCTCAGGCACCCTGTGATGAACACTTCTCATTAAGCATGATTTCAACAATCCCTTTGAGTGTTACCTTAAAAGAGAATAAGGAGTCTTATACTGACCTTCTAAACGTTCTACAAATAATCTCTTCAAGCTCTGGTAAATGCCAATTTTAATGGTGCCATATGATGCCTGTCTTAGTAAAGCAGGAGCGATTCTGCCAGAAAGAAGGAAAGAAAAAGAAAGTCAGTTATACTTAACATGCACTCACAGATTATACATATCTAGACAGCCTACTCACTTCCATCACCCCCCTCATTCCATAAAAACAGCAAAATATGCATTTTTTTCAAGCACCCATGGATTCATCAAGAGAGCACATCTAGGTCATGAAACAAATCTCAAAAATTTAAAATAATTGAAATCATATATAATATGTTCTCTGACCATAATGGAATTAAGCTGGAAATCAATAAGGAAAATCCACAAACACTTGGAAATTAAATGATACTTCTAAACAATCCATGGGTTACATGGGTGTATGTTTTAAATACATAGAATTAAATGAAAATGAAAATTCAACCTATTAAAATATGTGGGATGCAACCAAAGCAGTGCTGAGAGAGAAATTTATAGCACAAAATGCTTACATTAGAAAAGAGGGAAAGTCTCAAAATCATCAATAATTTAAGTTCCTACCCTCAAGAAACTAGAAAAAAGAAGAGCAAAATGAACCCAAAGCAAGCAGAAGGAAGTAAATAATAAAGAGCACAAATTAATAAACTTGAAAACAGGAAAATAAAGAAAAATCAATGAAACAAAGTTATTTTGGAAAAAAATCAATAAAACTAATAAAACTCTAGCAAGGGTCCCAGTAGTAAAAAGAGAAATGTCACCAAGAGGAATAAAACGGGGAATAGCACTACAATTCTGCAGTCATTAAAAGAATAATAAAGGAATACTATAAACAACCTTATGCTCATAAATTCAACAACTTAGAAGAAATGGACTAATTCCTTGCAAACTACAAACTACCAAAACTCGATCAAGATGAAATAGATAATCTGAATAATCTCATAATCATTAAAATTTTTAATTTATAATTTAAAAGTTCCCAAAAAGGAACTCTCCAGGCCCACCCAGATCATTTCACTGGGGAGTTCTACCAAATATTTAATAAATGAATGCCAATCTTACACAATCTCTTCCAGAAAACAGAAGAGGGAACACTTCCCAACTCATTTTATGAAGCTAGTATTACCCTGCTAACAAAACCAAAAAAACAGTACAGAAAAGGAAAACTAACTACAAGCCAATATCTCTCATGAACTTAGATGCAAAACTCCTTAACAAAATATCAGCATATTGAATCCAATAATGTAGAAAAAGTATACACCGTTACCCACTTCATAGATTTTTTTTAAATCAACCTTACTTCCTAGCAGATGCAGATATATCTTCAATCCTATCAAGGAGGTACCAGAGCCAAGATTTCACCCTATTTAAGTTCTGCTTATAAACTGGAGACATTCTCACTCATACCTCCTTTGAGATTCTTCCAAACTGCAGAAGTATACTTTAGCTGTTATAAATAGAAAGACAGCAGCAGCTCAAACAGTTAAGATTTTAAAATGATGACAAAACATGCATATTTCTGACTTTATTGCTTGCTATCCGAAAAAAATAATCTTGTGATCATCTGTGCTGATAAAAGAACAAGGTGAAACAGATGATCCATGATTCACTTGCTTAAGGATGTATTACTTGATTTTTTCCCCCAAGTAAACTATCTTTGAAATTAAGGCTAACGTAAGTTAATAATAAAACTGATATCCATTCTCTGAGCAATAAATTGGTACCCTAGATGCAGGAGTGGACTAGTAAATTGGCAGCAGATAAACAACACACTGGACAATAAACCACCGACATATGAATAAACAAAAGATGACCCCCCAAAAAAAATGATGGGTCTCCCGCTCTTTCATTCTGCATTTTCTATTTAAACTGCCAGAATAGTATTTCTTTAAAGAGGAAAAATTGTTTTACAAGTCAGTATTTGGCAACTCAGGAAGATTATCACAGAAATATATACTGCGAATTGGTGCCGCTATTCACAGTGCCTATGGATGACTCTCAGGAAAACAGGAAAAAGCCAATGCTGCAATGAGATATCCATTTTAAAATGTATCGCTTATAGCCAAATGAACACAAGATCCAAAGCTCAAGATTTACAAGCAAGTGAAATATAAACTGGCACATCAATATTGAATTATAAGTTGAAATGGTGAATATAAAGGGCACAAACTATCAGACAGCTGAAATACATGGCTTCTCAAAAAAGTATTTCTATTCGTGACGTAAGGAAAGAGTCCAGTCTCACCCTGAATACAGAGCCAATACACCTTCTTCCTTATAGATTCGGAACAAGGCATGAAACATTCCTCGGTATTTTATCTCTTTGAAGCGGACATCAATACTTTGGCCTTGAACTTGAAGTCGCGTTTTGGTCAAGTCCACAGGGAAAGTTCCTGTGAAGGAACACACTCATTTATAAGTTTTTCCAAAGAATCACAGTTAAGTTTTGGATGAATTTAAGCCAATGGTAATTTTTAAAACATAAGACAAAGTTCTTTTTCTAACACCTAGGTCTCTACTTAAATATCACTATCAGAGGACAAGAGTTGTATGTGATAAAGTGAAATGTACTATATCTAGGCAGCAGGATTTGACCCACAGTATAACTGAAACTGTGATATAATAAAGTGCTTTAGGATAGTCCTAATACACTATAAATGCAAAATACGTAAATGTTTTAATTTCATCTGTTAACATACAATCTGGCATTTATCTGTCTCTTCCTTCTGCCCCCCTCCCACCTCAAGTCTCCCTACTTCTCCCTCATAAAATCTCCCCAAATCTTCACCAAGAAGATAGGAAAGCATGGGATTGCTGCTCCACATACTCTTAAATACTATTACAAAGTTTTGTGGGTTTTTTCTTTTATCTGTCTATGAGAAATAGTTTTCTAGTATTATGAAAGATAATGGCAAAGTCCTATTTGGCCTACTCATCTGGGTTCCTTAGGTAATTCAGGACTAACACCAGCACAGTGCTGAGTGGGAAATTTTCTTTAACCAAACTTCTTTCTCTTATTATATCAACACAGAGAAGTGGTCATTACATTGGCAAAATATATTTCAAGGACTATTTCAAGGTCTAAAACTAACAAGATGTTTATGCAGCTCTGGTCACTGATGACCTTGATACCATAACACCAGACAATATGCCAAGAAAGTCAATAAAAACTAGTGGATTGGGGTCACTTATGAACAGTTTAGGAAAGAAAATTTGGAAGATGAAAAAACACAATCTAAAAGTATTTCAAAATTAAAATCAAATAGAAAAGAATCTGGTTTGATCTTGGTCAATCTTCTTCTAAAATGGGAAAGAGGTTTGAAAAAAGGAAATCTGAATACTTACTAAGAAATTTATAAACAACTGAGCACAAAGAAAGGCCACTTGTATAAGAATATAACAGAAACCCCTATCTTATCTAACTCCCTCTATATTTTCATGTATGTTTCCTAAGCATAGCAAATTAACAAATAATTAAACTATCAAAACAGCTTCCTAAAATTGACTTTTCTTAACTTCACTTGCCATACCGTCTGTAGTACTTTTTTTCTTTAAGGTGTACATCTTTTTTTTTTAACATCTTTATTGGAGTATAATTGCTTTACAATGGTGTGTTAGTTTCTGCTGTATAACAAAGTGAATCAGCTGTATGTATACATATATCCCCATATCTCCCCCTTCTTGCATCTCCCTCCCACCCTCCCTATCCCACCCTTCTAGGTGGTCACAAAGCACAGAGCTGATCTCCCTGTGCTCTGAGGCTGCTTCCCACTAGCTATCTACTTGACATTTGGTAGTGTATATATGTCCATGCCACTCTCTCACTTCATCCCAGCTTACACTTCCCCCTCCCCGAGTCCTCAAGTCCATTCTCTACATCTGCGTCTTTATTCCTGTCCTGCCCCTAGGTTCATCAGAACCATTTTTTTTTAGATTCCATATATAAAGAAAATATTACTTGATAGCTTTGAGACAACAGTTTTTAAAACAAATAGGGCGGGACTTCCCTGATGGTCCAGTGGTTGAGACTCTGCGCTCCCAATGCAGGGGGCCCAGGTTCGACCCCTGGTCAGGGAACTAGATCCTGCATGCTGCAACTAAAAGATCCTGCATGCCACAACTAAAGATCCCACATGCTGCACAAAGATCCAGCACGCGGCAACGAAGGTCCTGCGTGCTCCAACGAAGGCCCGGTGCAGCCAAATAAATAAATAAATATATTTTTTTAAAGTACATTACTTTCTTATGATAAATTTTTTTTTTTAAATAGGGCAAGCGGGCTTCCCTGGTGGCGCAGTGGTTGAGAGTCCGCCTGCCGATGCAGGGGACGCGGGTTCGTGCCCCAGTCTGGGAAGGTCCCACATGCCGCGGAGCGGCTGGGCCCGTGAGCCATGGCCACTGAGCCTACGCGTCCGGAGCCTGTGCTCCGCAACGGGAGAGGCCACAACAGTGAGAGGCCCACGTACCGCAAAAAAAAACAAAAAACAAATAACACTACCATATCTATACCCTAAGGAGCAGGTTTCTCAGTTTTCACTTTCTTACCAAACTCAGCAACAATAGAGGCAAGGCCGCCATATACGAAGGGTTTCCAATTCAGACCAGACATCTCATGGCTTACAGTGGCACTTTTCTGGTGCTAAAAGTAAACACAAATCAGAACAAGGCACAAGAGTGAGGAGCATCTGTTAGTGTATGATCACATAATTTATATCAACAAAATTTGCAAATAAAACAAATGTAGAGAAAAAACCCTACCAGGTGGAATGACAAAAAATGAAGGCTCCTGTTTTATGTGATGATCATGAATGTGTTCTTTACTGCCATTCTGTAGAGGTAAGTGTTCGATTCACTCAAATATCAACCTGTGCCCTTCACGTTCTCTAGTTTCTTTAATGTTATTCCCATCCCCACCCAAAGAAGAGGTTTCATTCCATCCAGCACACCCAACTTAGACATCCAACTAGACAATTACAAGTGAAGGAGCCTGGACTTTAAATTATATAGGCTGAGGCATCTCATAAAAGCAGTTCATGGTATTCAGTTAGCTTGATTCAGGTGCAAGGCAGACTGACACCACTACCCTCTCATATTCTTAGTCCTCTCATCTCTCCACTAAATTTTAGGGTTTTATTTCATCTAGCTACCTTCCAGCTACACACAACCTCCCCCCACTAGGCCCAGGGTAAGTTAAGCACATTTTCACCTTCCTTCTGGTTCCCAGAGGAATGACGGCAATATGGATGATGTCTCTCCTCTCTCTGACATTTAACATATATCCATCTAATGAATCTCCTTTTCCCTGGCCTTTTAAAGCACATACATACAAATATTGTTTTTCTTTGATGTTTGGGTTCTTTAACAATGTATACTACTCCCCATCCCCCTCACCTCCTTCCCCATCCCACCCCCATTAGACCTGTCACCCTCAATATTTTCAGCCTTTTTTTCCGGCCACTCCCAGCTATTTCCCTCTTGGATTTTATTTTTTCCACAGTTCTGCCTTCTAAATCAGTGGTTTTCAAATTTCAATGTGCACCAGAATCATCTAGAAGGCAGATTAAAACATTGACTGCTGGGCCTTACCCTCAGAGTTTTTGATTGGTGGTCTGGGTCTGGCGTGAGAATTTGCAAATTTGCAAATAATGCTGATGCTTCCACGCTTTAAGAACTACTACTCTAGGCATTGCCTACTAAGTCCTGGTCCAGCTGGAAGCAATCTATTTTCTGAGGATGGATTCTCAGATTTCTTTTAAATATTCCTTTTTCAGATCTTCATGGTATGCATACTATTGAATTTCAAAAGCAACTTCAAGTGGTTTACAGTCAGGAATGAAGACTCTAAAGTCAGACTTGCCTAGGTTTAAATCCTGACACCACCACTTATTAGTTCTGTGACCTTGGGCAAGTTATTTAACCACTGTGTGCCTGAGTTTTCTGAACTGTAAAATGGGAATAATAATAAATACTATATTATAGGGTTGTTGTGAAAATTAAATAATATATGTAAAACACTTAGAAAAGTACCCGGCACCTAGTTCAACTATTAGCTATTATCATTATTACATTTTTGAATAGTTAAGTACTCAAATATACATTTTAACAGATAATACTTACTGCCCACCTCCCCTACTGCCCAATCTGGGGTTAGCACCATTGAATCACAGTCTCTTTTTATGGAAGACAAGGTTTTGTTTCGTTTCCACATAAGGAATTCTCTGTAACTAAGCACAGAACAATTTTCCACAGAGGATAGCTAACATGCAGACAAATGTTTTAGAGGCCAGAAAAATAATTATGGAAACTTCCTTTCAAACATAGTATGATCAGCCAGTCCATCTGACAGAGTCTGCAGTAGAAAACTCTTTTGGAGGAAAACTGTTGAAAATAATTCTAAAAAGCAAAGTAGCAATAAGCAATTCAATTACCAGCTGCAGCTTGAGATAAGTCTTGAGTACTAAATACTACCTTATCAACATTTTCAGCTATGCCCATATTTTAAGATTACAACTGATAGTAAAACATGACACAAATGATGAGAGGGTAGGCATGGAAAAGCAAGGACCATGGCATATCCCTTCTCTAAGTTGGGGCAAGGTGGAATGCCCTTTCCATTCACCAATTTAGAGATTGCCCAAAACAATCAAACATTTCAAATGGCTGCTATACTTGTCTCCAACACTTTCTCTTTATAACTTCCTTCAACTCTTTTCATCGCAGAAGAAGCCTGACTTGACTACCTGCTACCCAGCCTTTGAATAAAGAAGATGTGCTCAGGGTTCAGGGAGCAATAATAAAGCAATTAAAGGCAGGGGGCAAAGCCACAGCAGGGACCAGAAAGACCAGTCACAATCTCAGGTCCGTTAGCCCAGTGGTTCTTTAATGAAAATGTTCACGATTCTGGCTTGAACTAAAGAAAATAAGGGCACCTAGTGCCTTTTATTTCAGCTAAATGTATTTAATGTAAAGGACTATTAGAAGATCATGTTCTTCCTACTCCTGGAGCACTTTTTAAAAATCACCTTTCTTGTATGAAATGTATTAGTAGTTGGTAGCTGATATTGTTTAGTGTTCTTATTTGGCAAAATAAGACTGGCTACCCTACTTTGTGCTCATTTTTGTCATTCTCTATATTACACTTCAATTACTACAGCTGAAAATTTCAGTCACTTTTGTAGGGGCCATATCACACTACTGAATCACTCAAATGTCAGCTAAAACCTTTTACATAAGGCTGTATATATGCATGCATGTTATGTCATAGCTATTCCACAGCTGTAAAATGCTCTTTTGAGTCTTCATTTATCCCTTATATATCTTAAATCTCAGGCGTACAAATAATGACTAGGATGAGGTTTATCTTCTGGTTGCCCCATGTTATTTTCTCTCTTAACTAGGTAAGATCCCTGAAGGCCGACACCATGTCTCACAGTACTTTTTATAACCCCTACAATAGCTGGCACAGAACTGGGTACACGTCCATTATTGATAAATACTTGGTTGGTTCCAGTGTGATGTCCTTTATGCATGTATACAGCCTGTATGTAAAAGGTTACAGGGAAAATTTGAAAGTTAACTTACTGGACCTGACCAATGCTACACACTGTACACGACACTCTGCTGGTCCTCAGAGATTCTCTCCCTACTAATTCTCTCCCCTGGCTTTTGTTGCAGAGAATTACTTGTGTAAAATACCCCAAGCACTCTAAAAATGATTTTAACTTGTGGGGGCTATCCCCAGATATGGGTAAAAGAAAAGAGTCATACCTGAGTTGAAGTAGAAATATAGTACCTTAAATATTTTTATCTTGTTAAGAAGCCAATGAAAAATGTCTTCAAAATGCAGACATGTATTCTGAAGTCTGACTAAGGGAAATCTTATAGCCTAAAGAGTGAGAAGAATATCTAGAACACAAATTACATAACCCCGTTACACTACTCCAAAGATCTGGTCAGAAAAATGCAGGTGCCTTTCTTGCTTTCTCCTTTAAGGAAGAGTAGGCGTTAGAGATTCTCAGATTCAGGAGGTAATAATGGAGAGTCAAGCAAATGTTTATTGAAGGCATACTAAATGCCCAAATGCGCTATGGGTATAAACGTGATGTTTAAAACAAACACACACACACATACACACACACACACACACACACACAACATATGTTCTAACACCATGACAATATTTATGTTTCCTGGATAATTAAGGAGATGGGTGTGGGGATAAAAGTTGTATGAAATACAGTTCTTGCCTTTCAAGAGCTTATAAACTGGTGGAAGAAATCAGAGTAGTTCATTAAAGAAAAAAATAAGTGCCAAACTATGTAGCACAAACTATAAGAGCAGGAGAAGCATGGAAAATGAGACAATCCGCGTGGGCCTGAATAATTTGAAAAGGCTTATGGAGATGAGAGAACTTAAAGTGGGCCTTGACAGAGGGCAGGTAGAATCTCAACAGGTATAGGTAAGGAGAGGGTGCAGGGAGGAGAACAGGATGGATAGATACAAATGTGGGGAAAAACACAGCATGTGGAGGCAAGCATCAGTATGGTTTGACTCAGAAGGAAGAGTGCAATCTAACTGGAACAGAGAATTATTTTATCTGACTGAAACAATATCAGACAAAAAGTATGATAAGGAACAGGTTAAGTTGAAAGTCCTGAAACCAAAGTGTGTGGCAGGGTGGGAGGGATACTGTAAATTTTTGAATAGGGAAGTGACTTGAGGAAATCTACCACATTTAGTTAGCCTACTAGGGCTGCAGCCAAGCAGTGGATTACAAACAGGAGAGGCAGGGAAACTAGCTTAGGATGGTGTGAAGTAAAGCAGACAAGATGTTTGTTGGCAGTGAGGTTAGAGATAAACTTCTAAAATAGAGACACAAAGGAACTTGATGATGTAGGGAATGAAGGGGAGGGAAGAGTTCATGATGACTTGAAGCATCCCCAGCCTGAAAAAAACAAGGAAACACTGACAGAACACTACAAATGTCCCTGCTGTTACCTTGTCTGAGAAACTAATTCATGTTAATAATGGCTGTCATCCCAATTAGTTAGCTGAACTGCATTTTAATAGATGCCTTCAATGCCTTGACCTCAAGGAGTGGCAGGGGGTAGAAACTGAAGGGGAGCATCTTTCAACAGCATCCGTCACACTAATACAATGGAGGTGTTTGCTTACTCCGCTTACAATCACGGCCGCCGTTGCAAACTTCACCCTTAGAAAAATTAGGATTATTCCGGGAAAGATACCCATTCACCCTCTGGGTAGCAGGATCTTGCCAGTTCCTCAGCTGTCAGAGCGAGTTCGTGGAGAGAAGGGAGGCGCCTGAAGGAGGCGGCCTCCCTGGGGGGTCGAGGAAGCAGGGTTCAATCGAAGAAGTAAAACCACCGATGCCAGAAGAGTGAAAGACAGGGAAGGGACTCAGCTGAGGGGAGAGAGAGACCAAAGGACCGTTAAGCCCCTCCCAGGCCGGGAACCAGGCCAGCCCGGCCCCGCGCGGCCTGGCGCGGCCCAGCCCCGCTCCCCAGCCTTGAAGCCCAGGAGCTCCCCCTCACCTGCTCGGGCTCATCGGACGACTGGGAAGACGAGGCTCCCACAGTCGGAAGCGCCACTGCAACGCCAACCCGGAAGTATTGGTACCAACGGAAGTAACCAAGTCGTCGCCTCGGCAACGGTGGTACAGCCATCCCAACTCCGCCCCCTCCGAGCCTAAAAGAGAAGGCGCGAAATAGGAGGCGGAAATGACAAGGGTCTTAATGGAGGAGTCGGGCAGGCTGCAGGCGCAAAGGCCCAGACGGGGCAACCTGACTCTAGGGAGGTGCAGGTAGAGGAGGCTAAGACATGAGAAATTTGGCAGCTTCTGCAGCTAACGTGGGTGGAGTGATGTCGGCCCGTCACCGCATCACCACCCACCTCGCGCGTACAAGGACTAGGGAAAGGAAGGGCTGGGTACGAGGGGCGGAGCCAGCAGAGTGAAAGGGCGGAGGGGGGCGCCTTCGAGCAGAGTACCAAAAAGGAGGGAATGTGAGGGGGCGGGGCAAATGCTTAAAACAAAAGTGGGATAATGAGGGAAAGGGAGTGAGCGGTATTTACAGAGGTGCCTGAGCTGTGCGGGGAGTGGGGCGGGGGTGAGGAGTGGGACAGGGTGGGGGCAGAAATAAAGATCAAATAAGCAAATAACCTCAGCACCAGGTCTGAGGTCGCCAGGTGCTCAAAGCACATGGTTGAGAAAGAGCAAGTTAGAAGCAGAAAAGGGACCATAAAAAGTTCAAGATAAAGAAAATGAAGAGTAGAAATACTAACGGGGGAATCCGAGTTAATCCTCACCTCACAATCAGCCAGCAGATGATGAGAGGGCCTGGTGATCAGCTTCGGGCTCTAGCCCCACCCCAGGAGCCAGAAGGAATAACTTCAAAGCACCATAGATAATTACGTTAACCAATGGGCTATGTTTTTAAGCCTCTCGCGTGAAGGTCCCGTAATCACGCAAGAATACAAAATACTATGGTTTAGACGTTGAGTATAAGTAAAAGTAAGTCAATGCAAGGCCTGTGGCCCTAAATAATTATTTGTTAAATGAATAAATTTTGGGAATACCTTTGTTCCAAAGGGATGTGCGCACAACTACCCTATGAGACAGTTGCTATTATTTCCCCCTTTTGATAGCTGAGAAAACTGAGGTCTTAAGAAGTTAAGACCTCAAATTCAGTTCTGACTTCAGAGCCCAGGCTCTTAACCACTGCTATACTGCTTTCAACTTTAATAATACCCTTGTTACCTTCAGAAACTCCTTACTAAATATAGAGATAATGTGAGAAACCCGTACATGCATTCCAAAATGCGAATACCCTTAAATTTACGTCTCAGCAAAGTACTCCCTTTCAGCCACACTAAGGGGGTTGTAGCTTAGAGTTTTTCTTATTTGGAAGGACTATACTCTCTCCAGTGACATGAATTGTATGTCCAGCTGTGGCTGTGGCCTGGGCCTGTCCCTCACATCCAGATTGCTCAACCTTGTAGAATTTTGGCTCACTTTGTGACCAAATCACTATCTTAGCTTTTCTACGAGACTGCACTGCACTTTTGTCTCTTCAGCCACTGCCACTACCAGCTAATCTCACCAACCACCTAGGTAAATTTTGTTAAAAAGGAGCACTGTTTTCAAATGACTTATTTTAAAAGATCTACAATAGATGAATTTAAAAATAGCATTATAAACACATAGCACACTTTTATTTAACACATTTGCAGTTTGCTTAGTTTGTTTCCAACATTATCGCCTTCTGTTTGTAGTCTCTACCACACAGACCCATATTTGATTATACTCTGTCTTGTGTTATGCTCAAATTCTGATCTCTCCAAGAGATAAGCTCTTCAAGAGAATAGAATCCTTGAATCTTCAAGTTGGAAGGAGATTTAGCGGTCCCTTCTACAATATTCATTATAGACAGTTGTCCGGTCCCTGCTAGAATGCTTCCAGTGTAAGTATAGATGACAAGTCAGCCCATTACACTATTTGACAACTCTGAAAACTCTCACTTATGTTGAATCAAAACATGCTTTCATCTTTCTACTCTCCCAAGAGAAACATTTGGTCTTAAAAAATGAAAAGAGAATTTTATTTGGAGTCAGAAGACCTTTTTTTATTAATTGAGGTGAAGTTCACATCACTAATACAATATTATGTCAATTATATCGCAATAAAACTGGGGAAAAAACAAATTAAATTGAGAACATTTTTATTTTCATTAAAAGACATGATTAAGAGAGTGAAAAGGCAAGCTCCAGGCTGGGAGAAGAGATTTTTAATCATGTATCCCACAACATCTCATATCCAGTATAAATAACTCCTAAACTCAGTGACCAAAAGACAGGCAACTCATTTTTTTAATCGGAAAAATACTTGAAAGACACTTCATAAAAGAGTCGATCCAAATGACCAATAAGCATATGAAAAAGTGCTGAACATTATTAGTCATCTAGAAAATTAAAATTAAAATCATACTGCACACCCACCAGCATGGCCGAAGTTAAAAGGATTGTCAAAACAAGAGGTTTGGTGGAAAGCATTTCAAATTCTCAGACACTGCTGGTGGGAGGACCTATTAGTTCTCTATTGCTGTGTTAAAAAAAAATTGCCACAAATTTAGTGGCTTAAAACATCACACATTTACTGTCTCTTAGTTTCTGCAGGTCAGGAGTTCCAGGCGTGACTTGGCTGGGTCCTCGGGCTCTGAGTCTCACAAGATTGCAATCAATGTGTCAGCCAGACTGTGTTTTTATTTCGAGACTTAACTGGGGAAGAATTCACTTCCACGCTCACTCAGGTTGTTGCAGAATTCACTTCTATGCAGCTGTACCACAAGGGCTTCAGTTTCTTGCTGACTGTTGGCCAGAGGCCACTCTCAGCCCCTGAAGCAGTCCCCAGTTTCCCACAATGTGGCCCTCTCCATAGGCAGTTCACAGTACGGCCACTTCCTTCTTCCAGGCCAGCAGTAGACAAGATCCTAAGATGTGGTTTTATCCACGCAGAATATAGTGGGACTATTATTTTCTGTGATAAAGGACTATACCTATTTTTTGAAAGTACGATAGCTTCATTTCTCTGATTACAAAAAAGTACATAGTCATTATAAAACATTTGAACTGTATACAAAAGTGGAAAGAAGGTATAAATTACCTGAAAGCCAAACATCCAAAGACTACTCCTCTTAACAGTGTGGAGCACCTCCTTCTAGTCCTCTTTCTATGCCTACACACGTGCTTATACTATCACTCTTGTGATTTGCATGCTCCTGTCACAAGTTCCTGCGGGGTGGCCTCGTGCTAAAGTCAGTGTTTCCGGCCACCTCTAATTTATGGTCCCTCTATATTTCCCCGATTTTAAAAGTCCCCGGTTTTAAAAGCTATGCCTCCTTTTTTGGGGGGGGGCGGGTACGCGGGCCTCTCACTGTTGTGGCCTCTCCCGTTGCGGAGCATAAGCTCCGGACACGCAGGCTCAGCGGCCATGGCTCACGGGCCCAGCCGCTCCGCAGCATGTGGGATCTTCCCGGCCCAGGGCACGAAGCCGTGTCCCCTGCATCGGCAGGCGGACTCTCAACCACTGCACCGCCAGGGAAGCCCAAGTTATGCCTCTTTATGGAGGAAAAAGGAAAATACAAAAACATATATTACAAAAGAAGTAAAAATAAAATGTAAACGTCATCCCCACTACCCAGATACTGGCGTTAACATTTCTATGTGTTTCTTTCCAGTCTCTCCGTCTTTTCTATAACTGTATACATGCCACATAAACCTTGCCTTACCTCCAGCCTCCTTGTAGACCTTGCTCTCTCACTCACTGCTCCCTTGCTGATCCTAGAGAGCCAACTTCTCCCTTTCTTATTAACTTCATGTTCTTTCCAGGCTACCAAAGCAAGAAAATCCTCTTCTAACCCTGTGACACCCTCTAGATATTGCCTGATCACCTTCCATTCATAGCCGTTTTAAAAAATTTAACATTTTACTTAACCCAATATAACCAAAATAATATCATTTCAGAATGTAATCAATATAAAAAGTATTAATGAGATGTTTTACAGTTTCTTTTTATACTAAGTTCTTGTATATTTTACACTCACAACTCATCTCAGACTAGATACATTTCAAATACTCAATAGTCACGTGTGGCAATCTGACGACCGTACTGGACAGCAGAGATCTAACTTTATGCTCCACCTGATAGATTATCACATACCTTCTCCAGCATCCACCCACCCCAAAAAATCATCTAGCTCACTTGGCTGCATCAACATCACCTGATGTTGTTAGAAATGCAGAATTTCAGGCCCCACAAAAGACTTGTTTAAATTAGAATCTGCATTCTAACACTATCCCCAGGCGATTCATTTGCATACAAAACTTAGAAGTCTGTTCTGCCTCCTGTTAAACACTTCCAGTAGCGTGAAACTCACTATCTCATCCCCAAGGAAGCGCTTTCCATCTTTAAATGGTTCCAATTATTAGAAATACATTTGTCCTTCCTTTATTGAGGATTACCTATAAGCCCAGCATTATGCTAAGCACTTCACATGCATTATCTCGTTTAAGCCCAGCACTCTATGTGATAGTCTAATTTTGTCTCCTTTTGTCATTGCTGCTGCTGTTGTTGTTGTTTATGGTAAAATATATATAACATAAGTTAACCTTTTAACCATTTTTAAGTGTACAATTCAGTGGCATTAAGTACATTCACAATGTGCAACCACCACCACTATCCATTTCCAGAACTTTCCATTATCCCAAACAGAAGCTCATTAAGCAATCACTTCCCCTTCTCCTCTCCCTGCAGCCCCTAATTACCACTATTCTTTCTGTCTCTCTGAATTCGACTATTCTAGATACGTCATATAAGTGAAACCATACGATATTTGTCCTTTTGTGTCTGGTTTATTTCATTTAGCATAATGGTTTCAATGTTAATCCATGTTGTACCCTATATCAGAAATTCCTTCCTTCGTACAATAATTATTCCATTGTATGTATGTACCACATATTGTTTATGCATTCATCTGTTGATGGACATTTGGGTTGTTTCCACCTTTTGGTTACTGTGAATAATGCTGCTTTGAACATTGGTGTACAACAATCTGTTTGACTCCTTGCTTTGAATTCTATTGGGTATACACCTAGGAGTGGAATTGCTGGGCCATATGGTAATTCTATAATTAACTTTTTAAGGAACTGCCAAACTGTTTTCCACAGCAGCTGCATCATTTTTTCATAGCCTTTTTTTTAAAAAAGAACAGTTATTGTGGCTAAATTTCTGATCAGAACATTTTAAAAACATGCTCTTTTAAGAAAACTGGAGTATAAAGACAAAGATTTTTGTAAAAACCTCTAATCCCATTATCCCATAAAACTCTTCACATATTGATAACGTTCTTCCAGGATTTCTTTTTACGACAATTATTTCTTAAAATAAAGGTTTTGTTTATTACCATGGAATTCTAAACATGTTTTTGAAGGAATAATATCTTAGAGATATACTTGCCTTAAATATATACCATTTTTCAAATATTATGCATCCATCAGAGATTATGTTTATGAGAACTATGTAATAATAATAATAAACTCTACCTTCTATTGACTACCATATTCCACAAACCTTTCACGTGCTGACTCTATTCCTTACAACAACCCTGTTTAGGCTTTACCACTGATGGGCCAGATTTCACCAGCTGTGTGGTCTTGGATAAGTACCCACCCTCCCTGTTCCTAAGTTTCCTCCCCTGTGAAAACACTCCTGCTAGCACCCACCTCCTGAGTTACTAAGCATTCAAATGTGATGATCCACATAAGGCATTTGGAACAGAGCCTGGCGCACCACAATCATTCCAGACATGTCTTCTCACCAAGTAAATTCCAGGTCCCCTGAAAATTTAAACATGAAAAAGAAAATCTAACCATGACAGTACTAGAAGAAAATGCAAGTGAACATTTTTATAATCCTGGGTTGAGGAAGACCTTCTAAGCATGCTATCAGAGGCAGAGACAATAAAAGCAAAGGATTACTAGAACTTATCTCACAATAAAAATCATTTCTGAATGGCAGAAAACACCAGAAAGTTAGAAGATGAGCAATAATTTGGGGGAAAATTATAACAAATTTGACGAACTAAAAGCTCTTTAATATACAATGAGCTTCATAACTTAAAAAAATACAAACACTCAAAGATATTTTCCTAGAAAAATAGGTAAAAGATATAAACAGCAAAGCAAGACAGTCTGATGTGGCCAATTTATCTGTGGGGACATTTTGATGAGCCCTATTGACACAGCTGCTCCAATGCAGCCACTGTTTCCCACTGTGTCCCATCCCAAGGCACAGTGTACTCTCCCAGTCTGCCTTCTCTCCTCACCTCCAGTCCACAGGACTTTCACTTTCCACCTTAGTTAGTCCTTTCTGCATCGCTTACATTTTCTTTTACAAAACTGTTACTTCTAATCAGAAAAAATGAAAAGAAAAAACATCCAAATCATCTTTATAAAAGATTTTATGATATTAAATATATTTGCATACTCAAATCCTGAAAGTTAAGAATTTCATTGAGCAATTTTCCTCTATAGTCTGGAGCTGAGGATTAGGAATCTTGTGTTCCGAATGCCTTCCTTCCCTATATCTATGTATACATATATATATATATATATATATATATATATATATACATCTAGATAGATAGATGTCTATATCTATATCAGATTCATTCATTCGTTCACTGATAGGTACCTACAGGCACCTACTGTGTGCCAGGCACTGTGATGGGCATGGGGACCTAGCAGTGAACTACAAACATTCCCTGCCTCCATGGAGCAGACAGTCTGGTTGGGGGAGGAGCAGGCAAAAAGGAAGTAAATATTCAGGTTAATAACATTGTCGAGTGTGAGGAATAATGAAGCAGGGAAAGAACACAGAGAATGGCAGGGGCTGCTGTTTTACATTAAATGGTCAGGAAGACCTCTCTAATAAGGTGATATTTGAGGAGAGGTGTGAAGGAGGTGAGGGAGTGAGCTATAAGGATCTCTGAGAACGTTCCAGGCAAAGAGAATGGCAACAGCAAAGGTCCCTAAGCAAGAGTGACCCTGCTGTGTTTGAGGAATATCAAGTTCACCAGGGTGGCTGGAGCAGAGGGATGAAGGGGGACAGCAGTTAGAGATGAGGTCAGAAAGGTAACAGGGGTCGGGGAGACCAGGTAGGACTGTTATATCCTGGTAAAGACTTTGGATTTTATTCTAAGAGTCTGGGAAAGTTGACGTTTTCAGGAAAAAGCAAGACTACAAAAAGGCAGAGGTGTCTATTCTTTACATTTTTAAATGAAAAAGAGAGTAATTTCCATTAAAACAAATGGCTCCTGGTTATTTGTGATTACAGACCAAATGGTGCCCAATCCCCAACCATCTTTCACCGCCCCATGACTGAGACCTGTGCCTCAAATTGGCAGGAGTTACCAATAGGGAAATCTCATGTTTGGGTGTTATGAGGAAAGAGTTCACACAGCAGGATTGGTGACTTACTCCTTGCATGTCTCCAAGAGAACCATGATTGACCCTTAGCCAACCCATGAGAATATGTCTGTCAGAGTATTCCTTATATCACCAATGGATTGACGATTTTGTTGTGTACACCTGAAGTAATAGACATTGCTGTACCATCTTGTTAGGGTTGCTTTGCACAAATATCAAGCTTGATGATGTGAACCTGTTTTCATTGCTGGAGTCAACAAGAATGTTAGGGTCCTGAGTTTTCTGGTCATGGCCAGTTGTTAACAAGATGTGCATATGTGACCAACTCTCCCATCATTGGGCATAGGTATTCCACACATATTCCTGGAGTTCACTGCTACAAGAAATCGAAAGGGAAATTAGAAAATATTTTGAACTAAATGAAAAATGAAAACAACAAAACCTGTGAGATGCAGCTCAAGCAGTATTTATAGCACAAAATCCCTATATAGGAAAAGAAGAAAGGCCTCAAATCAATGACCCTAACTTTGATCTTAGGAAATTAGAAAAATAAGAACAAATTAAGTTCAGAGTAAGCAGAAGAAGGGACATAATAAAGTTGAGGGCAGAAATCAGGGAAGTAGAAAATAGAGAAAATCAATGAACCAAAAGCTGGTTCTTTGAGAAAATCAATAAAACGTATACACCTGTATCCAGACTGATCAGGAAAAAAGAGAGAAGACATAAATTACCAATATCAGAAATGAGAGACATGTCCTCCAGACAGTAAAACAATAATAAGAAAATATTATGGAAAACAAGCAATAAAGAAAATTTAGATAAATTGAACTTCATCAGAATTTTAAAAAATTTGTGCCTTAAAGGACACTACCAAAAAAGTGAAAAAATAACTCACAGAAAGGGAGAAAATATTTGCAAGTCATATATCTGATAACAGGTTAGTAGCTAGACAAAGAACTCTCACAATTCAACAAAATTTAAATAATCCAATTAAAAAGTGTATATCACCAGGGAAGAAGGACATTATATTGATATGATTATTAAAAGGGGGATAAATTTTACAAAGGACATATAATACTAAACATTTACACACCTAATAACAGAGCTTCAAAAGACACGAAGCAAAACCAGAATTGAAATAAAAAATAAGCAAAAACACACAGAGATTTCAACACACCTGTCAATAATTGATAGTGAAAGTAGACAGAGAATCAGTAAGGCTATAGAAGAGTTAACACTATATCAAGTTGACCTAACTGGCTTTTATAAAACATTCCAATCAACAACAGATACATTCTTTTCATGGCCAGGGAACATTCACCAGAACAGACCATTTTGTGGGCCATAAAACAATTCACAACACATTTAAAAGTATTAAAATTAATACACTTTACTATATATAAAATAGATAACTAATAAGAACCTACTGTATAGCTCAGGGATCTCTACTCAATACCCTGTAATGACCTATATGGGGATAGAATATAAAAAAGAGTGGGTATGTGTATATGTATAACTGATTCACTTTGCTGTACAGCAGAAACTAACACAACATTGTAAATCAACTATACTCCAATAAGGGAATTCCCTGGCAGCCCTGTGGTTAAGACTTCACCTTCTAATGCAGGGGTGCTGGTTGGATCCCTGGTTGGGGATCTAAGATCCCACATGCCTTGCGGCCAAGAAACCAAAACATGCAACAGAAGCGATATTGTAACAAATTCAATAAAGACTTTAAAAATAGTCCACATCAAAAAAATCTTAAAGAGAAAAAACTATACTCCAATAAAAATTAATTTAAAAAATAAATAAATAAAAAATAGCCTAACAAAAAATTTAAAATTATTAAATCATACAAAGTATGTTTTCTGAACACAATAAAATTAAATTACATTTTATTAGATCAAAGATTAAATTAAAGTAGATCAGTAAAAGAAAGATTTCTGGAAAACCCCCAAGTATTTGAAATCTGAATAACATACTTCTAAATAACGCATGTCAAGAAAGACATCAAAAAGGAACAAAAGGGAAATTATAAAGCATTTTGAACTGAATAAAATGAAGACATAGATAACTAGACTGATTGTGGTGAATATTTTACAATATATACAATATCAAATCATTATGCTGTACACCTGAAACTAGTATGTTATATGTCAATTACACCTCAATAAAAAATAAATAAAAATTCTACTGCTAAAAAGAAAATGAAAACATAGAAAAATTTATGGGATGCAGCTAAAGTGATGGTTTGAAGAAAGTTTACAGCACTAAATGCCTATATTAGAAAACATTAAGGATCTGGAAAAAATGACCTCAGCTTTCAAGCTAAGAAATTAAAAGACAGGGACTTCCCTGGTGGTGCAGTGGTTAAGAATCTGCCTGCCAGTGCAGGGGACATGGGTTTGAGCCCTGGTCTGGGAAGATCCCACATGCAGCAGAGCAACTAAGCCCGTGCATCAAAACTACTGAGCCTGCACGCCACAACTACTGAACCCTGTGCGCCTGGAGCTCATGCTCCGCAACAAGAGAAGCCACAGCAATGATAAGCCCACGCAACCGCAACAAAGAGAAGCCCCCGCTCACTGCAACTAGAGAAAGCCCATGCGCTGCAACGAAGACCCAATGCAGCCAAAAATATAAATAAATAAATAAATAAGAAATTAAAAGACAAAAAGCAAATTAAACCTAAAGTAAGCAAACTTAAACCCAAAGTAAAGATGACAGAATTCAAACACATCGAAAACAGAAAAACAAAGAAAAGCTGGTTCTTTGAGAATGTCAATAAACTATAAATTATAGATCCTACAAATATTGTGTCTAAAATGGTCCCCATTGATGCCTGCCTCCTGGTATTCATGCCCCTGTGTAGTACCCTTCCCTTGAGTGTGAACTTGACCTAGTGACTTGCTTTTAACCAGTAAAATATGGCAAAGGTAGGGGGATGTCACTTCCAAAACTAGGCTATGACTACCATCTTGCTACACTCTCTCTATTGCTGGCTTTAATGAAACAAGCTGCCATGTTGGAGAGATAACATGACAAAGAACTGAGGGCCACCTCTTGCCAACAGCCAACAAAAAAATTGAGGACCTCAGTCCAACAACCCACAAGGAACTGAATCCTGCCAAAAACCATGTGAGCATAAAAGTGGATCCTTCCCTAGTCAAGTTTTCAGATGAGACCCTGGTCCTGGCTGACACCTTGATTACAGCCTTTTGATGCAACCGAGCTTGAACTGAGGACCCAGCTAAGCTGTGCCCAAATTCCTGAACTGCAGAATCTATGAGGTAATAAATATGTATTGTTTTAAGCTGCTAAGTTTTTGATAATTTATTATGTAGAAATAGTTAACTAGCACAAATGTTAAAATGATAAGGAAATATTATCAACAGCTTTATGTTAATAAATTCGACAACTTCGATGAAAAAGATGAATGGACAAATTTCTTAAAATACACAAACTATCGAAGATCATTCAAGAAGAAATCAATAACCCACATAGTCCTACAACTATCACAAAAATTAAATTGTAGTTAAGAAACTTCCCCACAAAGAAAACTTTGGGCCCAGATGACGTGATTGGTGAATTCTCCCAAGCATTTAGTAAGAAATAATTTACAATTCTACACAAACTTTTCCAGAAAATAGAAGATAACAGATTACTGCCCAGCTCATTCTATGAGACCTGCATTACTCCAAAATCAAAGACATTATAAGAAAGAAAAAAAGACTAATATCCCTCAAGAACTTATATGCAAAAATCTTTAGCAAAATTTTAGCAAATAGAGTCTAACAATGTGTAAAAAGGATACTTCATCATGACCACATGGGGTTTCTCTGAGGAATGCAAAGTAGGTTTGACAATCAAAAATCAATCACTGTAATCAAAACAGTATGATCCTGACACAAAAACAGACATATAGACCAATGGAACAGGATAGAAAGCCCAGAAATAAACCCACACGCTTATGTCAATTAATGTACAACAAAGGAGGCAAGAATATACAATGGAGGAAAGATAATCTCTTCAATATGTGGTGCTGGGAAAACTGGACAGCTACATGTAAAAGAATGAAATTAGAAATTCTCTGACACCATATACAAAAATAAACTCAAAATGGATTAAAGACCTAAATGTAAGACCGGATACTCTAAAACTCCTAGAGGAAAACATAGGTAAGAACGCTCTTTGACATAAATTGCAGCAACAGTTTTTTGAATCCGTCTTATAGAGTAATGGAAATAAAAGCAAAACAAAACAAAGCAAAAAAAAACAAATGGGGGCTTCCCTGGTGGCGCAGTGGTTGAGAGTCCGCCTGCCGATGCAGGGGACACGTGTTCGTGCCCCGGTCCAGGAAGATCCCACATGCCGCGGAGCGCCTAGGCCCGTGAGCCATGGCCGCTGAGCCTGCACGTCCGGAGCCTGTGCTCCGCAACGGGAGAGGCCACAACAGTGAGAGGCCCGCATACCCCCCAAAAAACAAACAACAACCAAAAAAAGGACCTAATTAAACTTAAAAGCTTTTGCACAGCAAAGGAAACCATAAACAAAACAAAAAGACAACCTACGGAATGGGAGAAAATATTTGCAAATGATGCAACCGTCAAACAATTAATTTCCAAAATATACAAACAGCTCATAAAGCTTAATATCAAAACAAACAAACAAACAAACAATCAAACAACCTGGGGAAGTCCCTGGCGGTCCAGTGGTTAGGACACCACACTTTCACTGCCAAGGGCCCAAGTTCAATCCCTGGTCAGGGAACTAAGATCCCACAAGCCACGCAGGTGCCGCAAATAAATAAATAAACAAACAACAAGCTAGTAGAGTGTTTTTTTTAAAAAAAAACCCAGTCAAAAAATGTTCAGAAGACCTAAAAAGACTTTTCTCCAAAAAAGACATACAGATGGCCAAAAGGCACATGAAAAGATGCTCAATATCACTAATTATTAGAGAAATGCAAATCAAAACTACAATGAGGTATCACCTCACACCAGTCAGGATGGCCATGATTAAAAAGGCTACATATAATAAATGCTGGAGACCGGTGTGGAGAAAAGGGAACCCTCCTGCACTGTTGGTGGGAATGTAAATTGGTGCAGCCACTATGGAGAACAGTATGGATGTCCCTTAAAAAACTAAAAATAGAGTTACCATATGATCCTGCAGTCCCATTCCTGGGCATATATCCAGAGAAAACTCTAACTCGAAAAGATACAAGTACCCCAATGTTCATAGCAGTGCCGTTTACAATAGCAAAGACATGGAAGCAACCTAAATGCCCATCGACAGACGAATGGATAAAGAAAATGTGGTATATATAAAATGGAATCTTACTCAGCCATAAAAAAAGAATGAAATAATGCCATTTGCAGCAACATGGTTGGACCTAGAGATTATCATATTAAGTGAAGTAAGTCAGACAGAGAAAGATAAATATCATATAATATCACTTATATGTGGAATCTTAAAAAATGACACAAATGAACTTATTTACAAAACAGAAATAGACTCACAGACACAGAAAACAAACTTATGGTTACCAAAGGGGATAGCGGGGGAGGGGGGATAAATTAGGAGTTTGGGATTAACAGATACACACTACTACTACATATAAAATACATAAACAACAAGGACCTACTGTATAGCACAGGGAACTATACTCAGTATTTTGTAATCACCTATATGGGAAAAAAATCTGAGGCAGAATATATATATAAATAAAACTGAATCTCTTTGCTGTACACCTGAAACTAACACAACATTGTAAATCAACTATACTTCAATAAAAATGAATTAAAAACAAAAAAATTAAAGAATATATATATATATATATATAACTGAATCACACTTGACACTAACACAACGTTGTAAATAAAATAGACTTCAATTAAAATAAGACAAAATCAGGCTTCCCTGGTGGCGCAGTGGTTGAGAGTCCGCCTGCCGATGCAGGGGACACGGGTTCGTGCTCTGGTCCGGGAAGATCCCACATGCTGCGGAGCTGTTGGGCCCGTGAGCCATGGCCGCTGAGCCTGTGCGTCCAGAGCCTGTGGTCCTCAACGGGAAAGGCCACAGCAGTGAGAGGCCCGTGTACCGCAAAAAAAAAAAAAAAGAAAAAGAAAAAATCAATCACTGTAATTCACCATATTAATAAAAGAATAAAGAAAAAACATATAATCATATCATTAGACACAGAAAGCATTTGACAAAAGCATAAAATCTTTTAGTAAACTAGGAATAGAAAGGGATCTTCCTCAATCTGAAGAAAAACCTATAGCTAACAACACATTTAATGAGAGACTGAATGATTTCCCCCCTAACATCAGGAACAAGGCAAAGTTATCCACTTTTACTACTGCTCTTCAATATTATACTGGAAATTCTAGTCAGTGCAATAAGGCAAGAAAAAAGTGCATATAGACTGGAAAGGAAAATGTAAGCTCTCTTTCAGGGATGATAAATTGTCCAAACCGAAAATCTTCCAGAATGTACAAGAAAACTACAACAACTAACAAGTGATCCTGGAAAGGTTTCAGGATATAAAGTCAATATACAAGAATCAATTGTATTTTCATATATTAGTCAGAAATAATTGGGCATTTAGATTTTTAAAAATCATTTAAAATAGCATCAAAAATGTGAAATACTTAGGGATAAATTGGATGAAAAATGTGCAAGAGCTAGATATTGAAAACTACAAGACTACAAAATTAAAGAAGGGTTAAATAGAAAGAGATACTATACTCATGAGCTGGAAGACTCAATAAGATGTTAGTTTTCCTCAAGTTGAGGAATAGATTCAACACAATACCAACCAAAATCCTAGGAGGCTTTCCTGTAAAAATTGACAAGATGATTCTAAAATTCATAATTGATATGCAAAGAACCTAGAATAGACAAAACAATTAGGAAAAAGAATGACAAAGTTAAAAGACTTATACTACTTGATTTCAAGATTTATATAAAATTATAAATTTATAATTTTAGAATCATAAAGGTACAGTAATCAAGACACAATAGTATTGCCAGAAGGATAGACATACTGATCAATGGAACAGAATAGAGGGTCCAGAAGTTGATCCATACATATACAGTCAACTGATTTTTGACTGAGGTGACTAGGATAATATTTTCAACAAATTATGCTGTCAAAATTGGATAACCTTATGCAAAAAAATCAAGTTTCACTCATTTCATTTCCTATATAAAAATGAACTCGCAATGAATCATAGACCTAAAGGTTAAATATTTCTTGAAACTGTTATGCAGCAGTTAATTTCTAACTGATACAGAGGGATTCTATGGTGTAAAAAAATATGAAGAATTATATTCCTTTCTTAAAGATTTATAGTTTACGATATCCAATTAAAAACTGAGAAATCCAACAATAAACAAATCTGTTTAATTTTGTTTAACCCAGTAATACACAAATGTATTTGACCATGGAGATCTTTATTTGCACATTAGTAATAGTCTATGAAACACACTTTGGAAACTATGGTCTTGTTCAAAATTTTTGCTTTACATGTGGGGAATGTGATGTCCAGAGAGAGTAATTCACTTGACCAAGTCCACTTGAATAATGGAAGATGTCTGCAGGCCTAAATCTTCTGCTCCTTGTATTACACAACAGATTATCATTTTCATTTGGTATGGTATATGCCTTGAAGGTTTCATAAGCATGTGTTGCTTCTATTTCTGTGTTTCCACTACTCCATGTGCTGTCTGTATTATAGCACTTATCATCATATAGTACAATCACCTGTATTCCCCATGAGACTGAGCATTCCTTCTGCCCAGGGAATGTGGACTGACCATTTTTGTTTTGCCCAGTTAGTTCCAGTGACTAGACTACAGCAGAATCTCAATAAATGTTTCATGAACGAAAGGAGGGGGGCAGATTTCCACGTGAACAGCCCAAGAACAAGAGTACAGACATCCAAGAGAAGAGTACAAGACTCCAAGTTGGGAAGAAAGGTACTGAGGAAAAGTGATCTAAGGGAGGGAGACAGGATTGGTGGGAGATTCACACAGCATCAGGAAAGAAGATCCAATGAGATATAGTGGTATCATCAATGCAGAGAAGATATTTGGTTCAGGACAGCTGGTACGTTGTTACATAATCTCTAAATAATCAGCTATGCTAAAAGCCAAGAAAATGCTCTGCTCCATGCAAAAAAATGCACGTTATGACATACTAACATTAAAATAATTATTTCAGTTGGATAACATTGGATATATATCATAAATAAGTATCGGTTCAGTATGTTGAGGGAAATCATTTCAAGCTTGTTATTCTCAAAATAAAAATATTACAATATACAAAAACAAAAGTACATCACAAAAGAAACTAATATTTATTGAGCATGACAAGCTGTTGACATACCTACCCCATTTAGGTCTCATAACTACCCTGTGAGGTAAATATCTCCCTGTCCCTTTTAAAAAGATTTGAGAAACTGAAGCATCCTCTCTTCTAAGAATCTGCATTGTCATAAGAATCTGGGTTGCCCCTGTTTTATTCCCAATAATTTCCAAAACCAAAAAAAAAAATTTAATGTAGTGAACTTCTCCAATGACTCCAATTTTACAAACAGAGTTTAATTTTCCTGATTTACAGAACCTTTGGTTGAGCACTTAAAAAACAGTAACAGATCCATCATCTTGCTCAGGACAAACTGTAGGAATTCAAAATAGCTACCTCTCTAAGGAGAATCCAAGACTTATAAGAGTTCCTAACATGGTTTGTATCAAAACCAATTTGTAACTTTTCATGGGAACAGAAATAAAAAGAGGAATGAATGCTTATAGAGTGCTTAATAAATTCCACATATTGTGCTAAACAATTTATAAAGCTTCCTCTGTGTAATTCTCACACCCTCCTTATGAGATAAGATATACCTTGTTCTGGAATGTTTATTTTTAAAATTATGAGTTTTAAAAGTTAGAAAAACAAAGTGCATAAATGGGATAAATGTTTAATAATGGAGATTAGCCATAAATACACAGAATGTAAACTTAAAGACAGCACTAGTCTAGGAAAAATAATTTCATTTAACTTTAAATCTAAATTTCTATTTATTTCATTAACATTTTAAATAATAGTCCACGAATATAAGGCAAATACATTGAGTGATACTATTTCCCAACAATACTTGGGAAATATTGGTTATGTTCTGTTTTGAAAAACCAGTCACTTACATGAGAGATTTTAAGATTATTAAGTTTAAATTGTAAATTTTTGCCTCTGATCTTCATTTTGGAACGAAGTGAATCTCACTACATTTACACACATTGCAGTCAAAATTGTGTCCAGTGACACTACCATACACAGTAAAGATTCATTATATCACAGTTCTATAGAACAGCTGTGGGTCCTGCCTCCTACCCAGCAGTTAACAACAAAATTCAACCCGTTAAAAGGGCAGTGGCCCTTTGGTTTCAGCTGAAATTTCTTAGTTATTAAATTATTCCCCATGTCAAAAAAAAAAGCCGAAACAATCTTAAAATAAAAGTGCCCAGCTAAATTGGCTGGAAATTCTAGCCCTGTACTGTCTTTCTTATAACTGACATCTTTCAGGTATCATAAACTATATTAATCTGATCTTGGAGAGGGGAATTGAAAGGGATGTTGAAGAAAATTTAATGTTCTTTTTTCATATAAGACCCCAAATACCTAAATTCCTAATAAACATCAGGGTCAGAGAGTGACTCATGATTTCACTGTTCTCAACTGGTTAAATCAAATGACCCCTCTGGCAGTCAAGTTTTAAATCTGCAAGTCTAGACATTACATCAAAATTCTGATGTCCAAGTCCGGGAGGCTGGACTCCAGCCCCGAGAACTACTGCTCAAAGCAGATGGAGTTTAAGCTGCCTAATCTCCACATCGCTTTTTTTTTTTTTTTTGTAAACCTGGCAGCACTCCAAGATGCAGCGGAAAGTTCTCATACTGCGCTGAAGTCGAACAGGTCGCTAAGCTCCTAGGTCCTTATAGCGGCCACGCGCTGCTGCTGGGTTTCATCTTAGGACCCCACTTCCAGCAGGTCCTAAGGCTGGGGAAAGGGGCTCAGTGGGATGCAACCAAAGCCAGAGTGGGGAGTAGGCAGATGGGGCACGGAGTCTGGAAAGAGGAAGAAGGTTGGGGGCAACGGGCTGACTTCCAATGTCCCCTACTAGTTCCCAAAGCAGTGCGGGCAGGAGGTGGGAGACCCCAGGCCGGGTAAGGGGATCAATTAGGCATCCCACCAGCTGGGCGGCAGCGGCGGCGAGGAGAGACGTGAAGTGACCCGCTAGCCCCGCAAGGGTAGAATTGCCAAGTTGCAGGGAACGCGCCTCTGGCAGCGCGGGATCCGAGAGGCCGCCAGATGTCCCCAACGGGGTCCTGGGGTCGGAAAGCAGGTCCAGGGAGCGTTGTTAAAAAGAAAACAGCGTCTCGCTGTCGCCTGGCATCCTCCTCCCTCGGCTTGGCCTCCTCCCACTTTTGCTGTCCTGCCCGCGGCTGACCGGCCCGGACCTGCCGAGAGGACGAGGCTCGCTGGGCTCGGAAACCGCGTTCTGTCCCACGTGCCCCGGAGCCCGGGCGCCGGCCCTAGTCCGGCGCGTCGCCCGCGGTCTCGTGATCCCGGACTCGCGCCCTCCATCCGCTCCCCAGTGTAGAGCGAGCTAAGGGTTCGGCGCGCTACCGAGGAGCGCAGGGGTCGGGGCGCGGGGCAGGGGCACACCTCTACCTGCTGCCAGCCTGAAACTGCCAGAAGCCCCACGATTGAATCCATCCACCGGGATTCCAGCTCCTTTGGTGGGGAGAGCGCCTCGGTTCACTTTGCTCCGCAGGGGCTCTGGGTCCCGGCGGGGTACGTGGCTCTCTGTCCTGGCTGCCCCTTCCTCCCGGGACGAGGTGGCCGTCCCCCGGACTAGAGCTGGTGGGTCGCCTCGGGTGGGCATTTTTCGCTGGGGTGGGATCAGCACCGGCTCTGCCCCAGCTCTCGCTCCTGCGCGCCCTCTAGGCCGCGAAGAACCCCTGGTTAACCCCTTAGCCCCCGGCTCGCTGGCGCCACCTGCGCGGAGGAAGTAGGGGCCCGCGGGTGGCCGAGGGGCTGCGGGCGCAGAAGAGCCGGCGGGAATCTGAAGGGGCGGGGGGACGCTACACAGCAGGAGGACAAAGCCCTCTGTGAGGGAAGGAGGGGCCGGCGGAGAGGAATGCAGGCCCCCTGGGGAGTGTGGGGCTACGGACGCCGCGACGCCTCCTGCCTTCCGCTCTTCCCGCTCCTTCCTCCGCCCCGAAACGCAGCCAGAAGGAGATGCAGCTGCGGACGCATCTGGATCGGCTGCCCAGGCCATTGATGGCTGCCGTCCCCCAGCCAGCAGCTCTGGAAGCTGGCGACTCAGGCTTGGGGAGGCTATGCTGCGCTTGGCGCTGAAGATGCGCACATGAGGGAAGGGAGGCCAGGATACCTCGGCCCACTCTTGGAGTAGGTTTAGGTTGGTCAAATTCGGTGCGGAGCCCAATGCAGAATAAAGGGCAAAACCTCCCTCAAACTCTACAAAGCAGTGTGGGCTTCAGGTTTCCAAACATGACACTCACTGAGCCCCTCACGCCGACGATCATTTCCTCCCACCAGAATCCAACTTTTCATCCTTCGAATACCAACTGATTCAGAGGGAGAAATAGCCATCTGCCCAAATCCTCAGTCACTGCGACTTCTGTGTGGGTACTGACTGGTAGAATTTTTCATATCGATCATGGTCACAGAATTGCAGTGGGACCAGTCCCTGGAAATGGATCAGAACACCCTTTCACTTTACCAAGAACCAGATAGGTTCTGTCACATAGCCACTATCTGGCAATAAGTTCTGAACTTGGCTTGAGGAAGAACCCTCAAAAGCAGTAGAAAGAAAAGATAACTAACCTACATTCATTTCAATTCAGGATTCAGGAAGAAATTCCAGTGACAGCTAGTCATTTTTGGGGTCAGTGAATTCAGTAAAGAATGGTAAGCCCCAGGCAGAAGAGACACTGCTGAGAAAGAAGACACATCCAGAGTAATAGATGCAAGGAAACAGCATGGCAAGAAGGAGCCGTTGGTACTCTGAGTTGGATGGAAATAGAGAGTTTGATTCAACGGAAAATATACTTTCTTAAAATGCAAGTTGTACAGCAGGGAAGGCAATTGTAGCTTGGGAATGGGGATTTTCATGATGTTGTCAATGGCTAAACCAAGACCCTGTGCCAGACAGACGCTGTGGTAACTTCCCCAATATCCATACCTTCTTATCTTAGTGGTCACCTCCTGTTCTTTAATATCACATCCCTGCCCTTACTCCCTCCTGGAACATATGATTCCAATCTTAGCAAATTGGTACAATTCAAATCCAGAATAATCAGCATAGTCCCATGCCCTGCCATTGGTTGGCTATGGGTATAACCTAATTGGGGCCAATGAGGGTAGCAATTTCCTGCGGCTTTGGAGAAAGTTTTTCTTTCATATTCTGGAGGAGTTTCAGAAGCAACCCCCTCCTCGCATGTGCTCAGAGAAATAAAGAGCCCCTAATACTGTGGGCAGCTATACGTTAGCAATAAGAAAGAGCCAAGTTAAAATAAAGCAGACATCAAGAAGCATAGGCAGATGGGCTTCCCTGGTGGCGCAGTGGTTGAGAGTCCGCCTGCCGATGCGGGGGACACGGGTACGTGCCCTGGTCCGGGAAGGTCCCACATGCCGTGGAGCGGCTGGGCCCGTGAGCCATGGCCGCTGAGCCTGCATGTCCGGAGCCTATGCTCCGCAACGGGAGAGGCCACAACAGTGAGAGGCCCGCGTACCGCAAAAAAAAAAAAAAAGAAATCTGACTTTGGTGCCATTTTTGAGCCTCTGAATCAAGCAGCTTTTGAGTCTAGGTCCACCTTCATTGATTAGGCCAGTGAGATTTGAGTTTTCTGTTACTTGTGATCTAGTGTTTCTAACTAATACAGGCCCAATGGTCATTTTTGGTAGCAAAGACGCAAGCGTAAAATGGACAGATGGATTAAATAACTTTTAAGGCCCCATCCCAGTGATAAGAGTCTACCTCATTTCAGTGGTAGAGCTAAAAGGAAATCCTGGAGAAGGAGGAAACATGTAACCTGATCTGAGTGATTCATGTCTGTTTTCAAGAGTAACAAAGAGCCAACTTTTCACCATTCACATAACAACTGATTCAGAGGGAGAAATAACCATCTGCCCAAATCCTCAGTCGAGGGGACTCCTGTGGGGGACTGAATGGTGGAATTTTTCATAGCTATTATGGCCCATAATGTTTTATTTTATACTTTCTTTTCCTCACTATACTGCAAATTCCATGAGAGTTTGGACTGCCGGGCATCTTTCTATAACATATAACAAAGTAGACACTCAAAAAATGGGAGCTGGAATAAAATCTGTCAATCATTTGACATTATAACAGAAAAAATTGTACGCTGTAATGCAGTCTTTGCATGTGTCATTTTTAATGATTTTTAATGACACATTTTATTATTCCCACCATGGGATTTCCTATAATAGCTCTGTCCACTCGGGACTAGAGGGAACAATATGATAAAAAAATTAGTTTAATAACAATCAAACCCTTCCGTTCGTGGCATGTCTCTTATCACTGAACTAAAACCCAAGATTTAAACCTACTTTATCATAAGCCAGGTTTCAACATTTACCAACAGTTTACTCCCGCTATTCTCCTCTATCAGCCAGCAAGAATATCCCACCTCTGGGATTCCCTGGTAGAAAATTTATTTACATTTACTCTCTGAACATTGGTAGATACAAAGATCTCTCTAAACCTTGCTGGTATTCTTGTTTATTTTTAAGGTAAAAATCACATCACATACAATGAACCATTTTAAAGTGTTCAATTCAGTGACATCTAGTACATTCACAGTGCTGTGCAACCATCACCCCTATCCAGTTTCAAATCCTTTCATTACCCCAGAAGAACACTCCATACCCAGTAAGTACTCACTCCCCACTCGCCCCTCCACCCATACCTTGGCAACCACTAATCTGCCATCTAACTTTATGCATTTGACTATTCCAGATATTTCATATTTAAAAATCATACAATATATGACCTTTGTGTCTGGCTTCTTTCACTTAGCATTATGTTTTCAAGGTTCACTGATGTTATAGCATGTGATCAGTACGTCATTCTTTTTAGGGCTGAATAATATTCCATTTTATAATTACTCCATACTTTGTTTATCCTTTCATCCATCGATGGACATTTGGGTTGTTTCTACCTTTTGGCAAATATGAATATTGCTGCTACAAACATTAATGTACAAGTTTTTGTTTGGATATGCTTTCATTTCTCTTGGGAATATACCTTAGAGTAGAATTTCTGGATCATATGGTAATTCTATGTTTATCTATTTGAGGAACCACCAAACTGTTTTCCACAGCAGGGATGATATTTTACATTTCCTCCAGGAATGTATGAGGGTTCCTATATCTATACATCCTCACCAGAACTTTTATTATCCTTTTTTTTTATTATACCCACCCTAGTGTGTATGAAGTGGTACCACATTGATTTGCATTTCCTTAAGGACATCTTTTCATGTGTTTGTTGGTCTTTTGTATGACTTCTTTGGAGAAATGTTTATTCAAGTCCTTTGCTGATTTTTAATTGGGTTGTTTGTCTTTCTGTTGTTGAGTTATAAGAGTTTTTATATATTCTGGATATTAAACCCTTATCAGAAATATGATTTGCAAATATTTTCTACAATTCATAACTTGTCTTTTCACATTCTTGATAATGAACTTAGAGGAACAAAAGTTTTTAATTTTCATGAAGTCAGATTTATTTATTCTTCGGTTGCTTGTATTTTTGCCATCAATCTAATAAACAATTGCTAAACCTTTATACAGTGCTGGTAGGAATGTAATATGTTGCAGCCAGTGTGGAAAACACTTTGGCCATACCTCACAAAGTTAAACATATACATAAATATATTATCTAGTAATTCCATTCCTAAGTATATACCCAAGAAAATTAAAAATTATATGTTCACACAAAAACCTATACACCAATGGTCATAACAGCATTATTCATAATAGCTAGACACAAAAGGACACATACTGTATTATTCCACTTATATGAGGTATCTACTTTACACAAATTTATACAGAAAGAAAGTAGGATAGAGGTCACAGGCACTGGGAGACAAGGGAAATGGGTAGTTACTGCTTAATTGTTACAGTCTTTCTGTTTGGGGTGATGGAAAAGTTATGAAATAGATAGTGGTGATGGTTACTCAACAATGTGAATGCATTTAATGCCACTATATCATAAGCTTTAAAATGGTTAAAATGGTAATTTTTATGTGACACATATTTTGCCACAACTAAAAAATAGCATAATACACAAAAAAGCATTGCATTGTACTGTTTAAGTGAGCAAATCCATTATATATGAATTGTATCTCAATAAAGCTGTTTAGAAAATCCGTTATCACCCCCCAAAAGAAGTATCATTAAGAAGGACAAAAATATTTAGGAATATATTTAACCAAAGAAATGCAAGACTTGTATGCTGAAAAATACAAACTATTCTTGAAAGAAATTAAGGAAGACCTAAATAAGTGGAAAGCCAGCCCGATTTGATAGACTAGAGAGGTAATAGGGTTAGGATGGCAATTCTCCCCAAATCGATTTGCAGTTTGATGTAAGAACTATCAAGACACCTTTTTTTTATAGAAATAGATGAGCTTATCCTAAATTTCAGATGGAATTCCAAAAGACCTTGGATAGCCAAAACAATTTTCAAAAGGAAGAACAATGGTGAAAGATTCACACTACCCAATTACACAACTTACTATAAAGCTGCAGTAACCAAAGTGTTTAGCGGTGAGAATCCAGAGGTAAGCTATATCTCTATGGGCAATTGATTTTCAGCAAGGGTGACACATTGATTCAATGGGGAAAAATACTGTTTTCAGCAAATCATTCTGTGACAATTAGATACTTATATACAAAAGAATGTATTTGGCCCCTACTTCAAACCATACATAAAATTCACTCGAAATGGATTTTAAAAAATGAAGTGTAGCCTAAAACTATAAAAATTTAGAAGGAAATATAGGTTAAATCTTTGTGACCTTGGATTGAGAAATGGTTTCTTCATTATGATACCAAAAGTACAGGCATTAAAAGAAAAAGTAAATGACTTGGACTTCATCAAAATTAACAATGTTTGTGCCTCAAAGGACACTATCAAGAAAGTGATGAGACAACCTACAAATGGGAGAAATTATTTGCAAATCATGTATCTCATAAGAAGGTAGTATCAAGAATATATAGGGCTTCCCTGGTGGCGCAGTGGTTGGGAGTCCGCCTGCCGATTCAGGGGACACGGGTTCGTGCCCCGGTCCGGGAAGATCCCACATGCCGCGGAGCGGCTGGGCCTGTGAGCCATGGCCGCTGAGCCTGCGCGTCCGGAGCCTGTGCTCCGCAACGGGAGAGGCCACAACAGTGAAAGGCCCGCGTACCGCAAAAAAAAAAAAAAAAAAAGAATATATAAAGAACTCTCGCACTTAGAACAAAAAGATAAACAATCCAGTTAAAAAAATAGGTAAAGGACCTGAACAGGAATTTCTCCAAATAAGATATATAAAGTCAATATACACATGAAAAAATCCTCAATTCTTTAGTCATTAGGGAGACACATCAAAATCACAATGAGATATCACTTCACATCCACTGTACATCTACAATTTTTAAAAGGTTAAAAAACAAGTATTGGCAAAAACTATGGAGAAACTGGAACCATCATATACTGTGGATGGGAATATAAAATGGAACGGTCCCTGTGAAAGACAGTTTGGCAGTTCCTCATAAAGTTATGCATAGAGTTACCATATGACCAAACAACCCATTTCTAGGTATATACCCCAAAATTGAAAATATTATTATTATTAATTATTCTTATAGAGAAAATTATTCTTAATAGAGAAAAAGTAGAAGCAACCCAGATATCCAGCAACTGATGAACAAATAAACAAATGAGGTAAACCCATACAATAAAACAGCATAGTGCCATAAAAGGGAATGAAGTACTGCTACATGCTACCATATAAAGGAACCCTGGATACATTTTGCTAAGGGAAAGAAGCCAGGCACAAAAGGCCACCTAATGTATGATTACATTTATATGCAACATCCAGAATAGAAACAAGTAGATTGTGTTTAATTAGGGTTGGGGGAACAAGGGGTGAAGGTAATGATAGTTAAGTATAAGGAGTTTCTTTATGAAGTGATGAAAATGTGCTATAATCAACTATGGTAAAGAAGACATACAAATGACCAATAAGCACATGAAAAGGTGCTTGACATCATTAGTCATGAGGGAAATACACATCACAACCACAATATGATACCACTTCACACTCACTAGGATGGCTATAATTTTTTTAAAAAGAGGGAAACAAGTCTTGGCAAGGATTTGGAGAAATTAGAACCTTCATGCATTGATGGTGGGAATGTAAAATGGTACAGTTGCTGTGGGAAACACTTTGATGACTTAGCAATTCTACTCCTAGATACGTACCCCAGGAAAAGGAAAACATATATTCACACAATAACTTGTATACCAATATACATAGAAGCATTATTCATGAGAGCCAGAAGGTGAAACAACCCAAATGTCCATCAAATGAAAAATGGATAAACAAAAGGAGGTATACCTATATAATAGAATATTATACAGCCATAAAAAAAGAATTAAGTACCACTATATGCTACCACATGGATGAGCCTTGAAAAACATTATGCTATGTGAGTGAAACCAGACACAAAAGACCACATATTGAATGAGTCCATTTATACAAAATGTCCAGAATAGGCAAATCTATAGGGACATCAGGGAGAATGGAGGTTGCTTATGGTTGAAGTAAAAAAGGAGGTTAGTGAATGTCTGCTTAATGGATATGGATTTGCTTTACAGAGTGATGAAAATGTTCTGGCATTAGATTGGTGATAGTTGCACAGTATTTTGAATATACTAAAAAACCACTGAACTGGACACTTCAAAATGGTTAATTTTGGGACTTGCCCGGTGGTCCAGTGGTAAAGAATCCACCTTACCATGCAAAGGGCGCGGGTTAGATCCCTGGTTGGGGAACTAAGATCCCACATGCTGCGGGGCAACTAAGCCCTCGTGCCACAACTGCTGAGCTCGCGCGCCTCAACAGGAGAGCCTGCGTGCTGCAAACTACACAGCCCATGTGCTCTGGAGCCCACACGCCACAACTAGAGAAAGAAAACCCGCATACCACAACTAGAGAGAAGCCTGTGTGCCACAATGAAGACCCGATACAGCCAAAAAATAAACAAATAAAATAAATAAATATTTTTAAATAGTTAATTTTACAGTATAGGAACTACAGCTCAAAAGTATATTTTCTATAAATGAACAATAAAGAAACAAATAAAAAATTATATTTCACTTCTAATCCCACCAAACAGATAGCCAATAGGGACTTTTTGGTATATTTTCTTTCCCTTCTAATATATGTATGTGTGTATACATATATAATATACATTTCAAAATTAAAAGTAAGATCTTATTCTAAATACAACTTTATAACCTAATTATATTTTATGAAAAATTCATACCTTGTAATATGGATAGAACAGTATAATTAACCTCCATGAATTTATCATCTGAATCAACAAATATTCACCTCATGGCCAATTTTGCTTCATCCTTACTTCCTGATTAATTGAAGCAAATCCCAGATATCAATTCATTTTATCCATAAATATTTTAACATACATATCTAAAAGATAAGCACACTTCCTAAAAACAAAACCGTGATATCAATATTGTACTTACAATTTTTATAGTAATTTTTCATAGCATCAACCTTTCAGTCAGCATTCAGATTTCCCCAAATTGTATCATAAATGTTTTTGTAACAGTTCTTTTGTTCATACTGGGATCCAGATAAGTTGCACACACTACAATTGTTTTGTTATTGTTGTTTTGTTTGTTTTTGTTTGGTTGGTTGGTTTTTCCTGTTATTTATTTATTGCCACTATGCGAGGCATGAGGAATCTTACTTCCCCCCACCAGGGATCCAACTGGCGCCCCCAGCAGTGGAAGAGCGGAATCTTAAGCAATGGACCACCAGGGAAGTCCCTACAATTGTTTATGTCTTAGACGTCTTTTAATCTAAAGCATCTCCCTCCTTCACTTTTATTTATTTATTTATTTCAAAGTGCAACAACTTATTAAACAAATAACTTTTATTTTTCTGATTTTGCCCTGGAACAGGAAGAAATAACAAAAACATTTTAATGGTGAAGACTAAAACTCCAAATTGCAAGGTACAGGATGGATGGTGAGAAGTAAACAAAAGTAATTGTATAACATCATATGAAAAGCAAGTCACATACAGAATAAAATTTTTTCCTGTACTATATCAACTAATTTAAATCATGATGCTAATAAATATCAAATTACTACTAAGTATTTTCTAAGGATATATTATATGTATAGGACTATATTCTAGGCTATATTCTAGTTCCTGATTGTGTTCACCAGAAATATAAAACCAAGGTCTACCATGTTATTTTTTCCTTTTTTAAATTGTGTTAAACATAATATAAAATTTACCATTTTTAAGTGTACAGTTCAGTGGTATTAAATACGTTCACATTGTTGTGCAGCCATCACCACCATTCATCACCATAACACCACCTGTTCTCTTTTTTTTAACATCGTTATTGGAGTATAATAGCTTTACAATGTTGTGTTAGCTTCTGTGTATAACAAAGTGAGTCAGCTATACGTATACATATAACCCCATATCCCCTCCCTCTTGCGTCTCCCTAACACACTCCCTATCCCACCCCTCTAGATGGTCACAAAACACCGAGCCTATCTCCCTGTGCTATGCAGCTGCTTCCCACTAGCTATCTATTTTACATTTGGTAGTGTATATATGTCCATGCCACTCTCTCGCTTCGTCCCATCTTACCCTTCCCCTCCCTGTGCTCTCAGCCCCATTCTCTACATCTGTGTCTTTATACCTGTACTCTCCTAGGTCCTTCAGAACCATTTCTTTTTTTCTTAGGTTCCATATATATGTGTTAGCATACAGTATTTGCTTTTCTCTTTCTGACTTACTTCACTCTGTGTGAGTCTTTAGGTCCACCCAACTCACTACAAATAACTCAATTTCATTTCTTTTTATGGCTGAGTAATATTGCATTGTATATATTTGCCACATCTTCTTTATCCATTCATCTGTTTATGGACACTTAGGTTGCTTCCATGTCCTGGATATTGTTAGGAGTGCAGAAATCAACATTGTGGTACATGACTCCTTTTTTTAATGTATTTTTTTGTTAGTTTCTGCTTTATAACACAGTGAATCAGCTATACATATACATATATCCCCATATCTCTTCCCTCTTGCGTCTCCCTCCCTCCCACTCTCCCTATTCCACTCCTCTAGGTGATCACAAAGCACCGAGCTGATCTCCCTGTACTATACGTCTGCTTCCCACTAGCTATCTATTTTACATATGGTAGTGTATATATGTCCATGCCACTCTCTCACTTTCTCACAGCTTTCCCTTCCCCCGCCCTATGTTCTCAAGTCCATTCTCCAGTAGGTGTGCGTCCTTATTCCTGTCTTGCCCCTACGTATTTCATGACCTTTTTTTTTTTGGATTCCATATATATATGTTATCATACGGTATTTGTTTTTCTCTTTCTGACTTACTTCACTCTGAATGACACATTCTAGGTCCATCCACCTCACTACAAATAACTCAATTTCGTTCCTTTTTATGGCTGAGTAATATTCCATTGTATATATGTGCCATATCTTCTTTATCCATTCATCTCTCGATGGGCATTTAGGTTGCTTCCATGTCCTGGCTATTGTAAATAGAGGTGCAAAGAACACTGTATATATGTGCCATATCTTCTTTATCCATTCATCTCTCGATGGGCATTTAGGTTGCTTCCATGTCCTGGCTATTGTAAATAGAGGTGCAATGAACATTGTGGTACATGGCTCTTTTTGAATTATGGTTTTCTCAGGGTATCTGCCCACTAGTGGGATTGCTGGGTCATATGGTAGTTCTATTTTTAGTTTTTTAAGGAACCTACATACTGCTCTCCATAGTGGCTGTATCAACTTACATTCCCGCCAACAGTGCAAGAGGGTTCCCTTTTCTCCACACCCTCTCCAGCATTTACTGTTTGTAGATTTTTTGATGATGGCCATTCTGACTGGTGGGAGATGATGTCTCATTGTACTTTTGATTTGCATTTCTCTAATGATTAATGATGTTGAGCATTCTTTCATGTGTTTCTTGGCAATCTGTATAACTTCTTTGGAGGAATGTCTATTTACGTCTTCTGCCCATTTTGGGCTTGGGTTGTTTGTTTTTTTGATATTGAGCCTCATGAGCTGCTTCTAAATTTTGGAGATTAATCCTTTGTCAGTTGCTTCATTTGCAACTATTTAATCCCATATTGAGGGTGTCTTTTCGTCTACTTTATGGTTTCCATTGCTGTGCAAAAGCTTTTAAGTTTCATTAGGTCCCATTTGTTTATTTTTGTTTTTATTTCCATTTCTTTCGGAGGTGGGTCAAAAAGGAACTTCCTCTGATTTATGTCATAGAGTGTTCTGCCTAAGTTTTCCTCTAAGAGTTTGATAGTGTCTGGCCGTACATTTAGGACTTTAATCCATTTTGAGTTTATTTTTGTGTATAGTGTTAGGGAGTGTTCTAATTTCATTCTTTTACATGTAGCTGTCCAGTATTCCCAGCAGCACTTACTGAAGACGCTGTCTTTTCTCCATTTTATATTCTTGGCTCCTTTATCAGAGAAAAGGTGACCATATGTGCATGGGTTAATCTCTGGGCTTTCTATCCTGTTCCATTGATCTATATTTCTGCTTTTGTGCCAGTACCATATTGTCTTCAGTACTATAGCTTCGTAGTACAGTCTGAAGTCAGGGAGACTAATTCCTCCACCTCTGTTTTTCTCTCTCAAGATTGCTTTGGCTATTCAGGGTCTTTTGTGTTTATATACAAACTGTGAAAAATTTTGGACTAATTCTGTGAAAAAATCAGTGGTTGTTTGATAGGGATTGCCTTGAGTCTGTAGATTGCTTTGGACAGTATAGTCATTATCACAATGTTGTTTCTTCCAAACCAAGAACACGGTATATCTCTGCATCTCTTTGTATCATCTTTAATTTCTTTCATCAGTGCCGGGAGCTCTCTAGAGGACCAGTGTCTTGAACTCGGCTCTCCCACCTCAGAGGCACAGGCCTGACGCCTGGCAGACGCACCGAGACCCTGCCAGCCACGCGGCTGAAGATCAGGAACACCATCCCCCCAGAGGCGCGGCGGGGGGTGGGGGGCCGGCGGCGGTGCGTCTGGGAGAGGCGGGGGATAGACAGCCAGGCGGAAATCTCAGTGGAAATCTAAAGGCTCACGAGATTGGCAACGGTGTGGAGGCGTGGACTCGGAGCGCAACTCAGCGCCCGGATAGAGGAGGCAGCCGCGGCACGAGGGTCCTGAAGCCCCGCGGCGCCCCTCCCCCGCGGCCGAGCCAGGGCGGGAGCCATCCCTGGGTGTATTCTCCGAGGAGCGCCCCTGGCTCCTGAAAAGGAGGCGGGGAGCTCGGCAAGCGGCCCGCGTCTGCGGCTTCTTCTCCACGCACTAGCCTCCGCGCAGCGAGCACAGGACGCCCGGACACTTAGCGCGACTCTGCGCCAGGATAGAGAAGGTAGCCGCGGCGGGTCGGTCCTGAATTCCCGCGGCGCTCCCTCCCTGGCGGCGAGTAACGGTCCTGAAGTCCCGAGGCGGCCGAGCCTGGCCGGTCGCCATCCCTGGGCGTGTTCGCCGAGGAGTGCCCGTGGCTCCTGCAAAAGGGGGCGGGGAGTTCAGCGAGCGGCCCGCGTCTGCAGCTTCCACTCCACGCCCGAGCCTCCGCGCAGCGAGCAGAGGACGCGCCCCGGAGCCCGTTCCCTGCGCCGCGGCGCGCCTGGCCTCCGGGCCTAGCCCAGGTAACATTTCTGCTTCCTGAGTCCTTTTTAGCATGATCCAGTCATCTTTGATATTTAACTTCTGATATGACAGGATGTTCCAGAATCTTATTGTAATTTCCTGCTCCAATCCTAGAGTCAGCTATATCTCCAAAAAGAGCTGGAAAAGATTATTTTTAATGGCTGCATCTACTGGATGTACCAGTTCGTATTTAGCCAGTCCACTATTTGGAGGAAAAGAGTTTACAAAGTTTCTGTAACTCTTCTGTAGTATAAAATAAATACTGAGATGTTTCATAGAAATAGTATATATAAGTGAGTGATGATGCCCTTATAATTGTTTTCTCTATTATTTAATATTTTTTAAAAGCCTAGTCAATTGACCCAGCTAGGGCGTGACGCATAAACGGGTGTGCGTCATTCACCTGTTAGAGATGTCTGCTTCTAGAGAGGGGCTTGCAAACAATGAATTAAAAGGTGGTAGCTTGCTAGGTAGAGTAATCTTGGTTGAAGGTTTTTCTCCTGAATCACTTTGAATATGTCCTGCCACTCCCTTCTGGCTTGCAGAATTTCTGCTGAAAGATGAGCTGTTAAGCTTATGGGGATTCCCTTGTGTGTTATTTATTGTTTTTCCCTTGCTGCTTTTAATATATTTTCTGTGTATTTAATTTTTGATAGTTTGATTAATATGTGTCTTGGCGTGTTTCTCCTTGGATTAATCCTGTATGGGACTGTCTGCGCTTCCTGGCCTTGATTAAATATTTCCTTTCCCATATTAGTGAAGTTTTCAGCCATAATCTCTTTGGATATTTTCTCCGTCCCTTTCTTTTGCTCTTCCTCTTCTGGGACCCCTATAATTCGAATGTTGGGGCGTTTAACGTTGTCCCAGAGGTCTCTGAGACTGTCCTCGATTCTTTTCATTCTTTTTTCTTTATTCTGCTCTGCAGTCATTATTTCCACTATTTCGTCTTCCAGGTCACTTATCCGTTCTTCTGCCTCAGTTATTCTGCTGTTGATGCCTTCTAGAGAATTTTGAATTTCATCTATTGTGTTGCTCCTCAGTGTTTGTTTCCTCTTTAGTTCTTCTAGGACCTTGTTAAACGTTTGTTGTATTTTCTCCATCCTATTTCCAAGATTTTGGATCATCTTTACTCTCATGACTGTGAATTCTTTTTCAGGGAGACTGCCTATTTCCTCTTCCTTTGTTTGGTCTGGTGGGTTTTGACCTTGCTCCTTCATCCGCTGTGTGTTTCTCTGTCTTTTCATTTTGCTAAACTTACTGTGTTTGGGGGTCTGCTTTTCACAGACTGCAGGTTCGTAGCTCCCTTTGTTTATGGTGTCTGCCGCCAGTGGCTAAGGTTGGTTCAGTGGGTCGTGTAGGCTTCCTGGTGGAGGGGACTAGTAGTGCCTGTGTTCTGCTGGATGAGGCTTGAATCTTGTCTTTCTGGTGGGCAGGACCGCATCTGCTGGTGTGTTTTGCGGGTGTCTGTGACCTTATTATGATTTTAGGCAGCCTCTCTGCTAATGGGTGGGGTTGTGTTCCTGTCTTGCTAGTTGTTTGGCCTAGGGTGTCCAGCACCGTAGCTTGCTGGTCTGTGAGTGGAGATGTGTCTTAGCGTTGAGATGGAGATCTCTGGGAGAGATTTCGCCGTCTGAGAGTACGTGGAGTGGAGCCGGGAGGTCTCTGGTGGACCAGTGTCCTGAACTCGGCTCTCCCACCTCAGAGGCCCAGGCGTGACACCTGGCGTTCCGCCCCTAGACCCTGCCAGCCACGCGGCTGAAGGTCAGGAACACCATGTCCAGACTGGGGCGCCAGGGGGCGGGGTCGGGGGCGGTGCCTCTGGGAGGGGCGGGTGATAGACAGCCAGGCGGAAATCTCAGTGGAAATCTAAAGGCTCACGAGATTGGCAACGGTGTGGAGGCGTGGACTCGGAGCCCGCCTCAGCGCCCGGTTAGAGGGGGCAGCCGCGGAGGGTCGGTCCTGAATTCCCGCGGCGCTCCCTCCCTGGCGGCGAGTAACGGTCCTGAAGTCCCCAGGCGGCCGAGCCTGGCCGGTCACCATCCCTGGGCGTGTTCGCAAAGGAGTGCCCCTGGCTCCTGCAAAAGGGGGCGGGGAGTTCGGCGAGCGGCCCGCGTCTGCGGCTTCCGCTCCACGCCCGAGCCTCCGCGCAGCGAGCAGAGGACGCGCCCCGGAGCCCGTTCCCCGCGCCGCGGCGCGCCTGGCCTCCGGGCCTAGCCCAGGTAACATTTCTGCTTCCTGAGTCCTTTTTAGCATGATCCAGTCATCTTTGATATTTAACTTCTGATATGACAGGATGTTCCAGAATCTTATTGTAATTTCCTGCTCCAATCCTAGAGTCAGCTATATCTCCAAAAAGAGCTGGAAAAGATTATTTTTAATGGCTGCATCTACTGGATGTACCAGTTCGTATTTAGCCAGTCCACTATTTGGAGGAAAAGAGTTTACAAAGTTTCTGTAACTCTTCTGTAGTATAAAATAAATACTGAGATGTTTCATAGAAATAGTATATATAAGTGAGTGATGATGCCCTTATAATTGTTTTCTCTATTATTTAATATTTTTTAAAAGCCTAGTCAATTGACCCAGCTAGGGCGTGACGCATAAACGGGTGTGCGTCATTCACCTGTTAGAGATGTCTGCTTCTAGAGAGGGGCTTGCAAACAATGAATTAAAAGGTGGTAGCTTGCTAGGTAGAGTAATCTTGGTTGAAGGTTTTTCTCCTGAATCACTTTGAATATGTCCTGCCACTCCCTTCTGGCTTGCAGAATTTCTGCTGAAAGATGAGCTGTTAAGCTTACGGGGATTCCCTTGTGTGTTATTTATTGTTTTTCCCTTGCTGCTTTTAATATATTTTCTGTGTATTTAATTTTTGATAGTTTGATTAATATGTGTCTTGGCGTGTTTCTCCTTGGATTAATCCTGTATGGGACTGTCTGCGCTTCCTGGCCTTGATTAAATATTTCCTTTCCCATATTAGTGAAGTTTTCAGCCATAATCTCTTTGGATATTTTCTCCGTCCCTTTCTTTTGCTCTTCCTCTTCTGGGACCCCTATAATTCGAATGTTGGGGCGTTTAACGTTGTCCCAGAGGTCTCTGAGACTGTCCTCGATTCTTTTCATTCTTTTTTCTTTATTCTGCTCTGCAGTCATTATTTCCACTATTTCGTCTTCCAGGTCACTTATCCGTTCTTCTGCCTCAGTTATTCTGCTGTTGATGCCTTCTAGAGAATTTTGAATTTCATCTATTGTGTTGCTCCTCAGTGTTTGTTTCCTCTTTAGTTCTTCTAGGACCTTGTTAAACGTTTGTTGTATTTTCTCCATCCTATTTCCAAGATTTTGGATCATCTTTACTCTCATGACTGTGAATTCTTTTTCAGGGAGACTGCCTATTTCCTCTTCCTTTGTTTGGTCTGGTGGGTTTTGACCTTGCTCCTTCATCCGCTGTGTGTTTCTCTGTCTTTTCATTTTGCTAAACTTACTGTGTTTGGGGGTCTGCTTTTCACAGACTGCAGGTTCGTAGCTCCCTTTGTTTATGGTGTCTGCCGCCAGTGGCTAAGGTTGGTTCAGTGGGTCGTGTAGGCTTCCTGGTGGAGGGGACTAGTAGTGCCTGTGTTCTGCTGGATGAGGCTTGAATCTTGTCTTTCTGGTGGGCAGGACCGCATCTGCTGGTGTGTTTTGCGGGTGTCTGTGACCTTATTATGATTTTAGGCAGCCTCTCTGCTAATGGGTGGGGTTGTGTTCCTGTCTTGCTAGTTGTTTGGCCTAGGGTGTCCAGCACCGTAGCTTGCTGGTCTGTGAGTGGAGATGTGTCTTAGCGTTGAGATGGAGATCTCTGGGAGAGATTTCGCCGTCTGAGAGTACGTGGAGTGGAGCCGGGAGGTCTCTGGTGGACCAGTGTCCTGAACTCGGCTCTCCCACCTCAGAGGCCCAGGCGTGACACCTGGCGTTCCGCCCCTAGACCCTGCCAGCCACGCGGCTGAAGGTCAGGAACACCATGTCCAGACTGGGGCGCCAGGGGGCGGGGTCGGGGGCGGTGCCTCTGGGAGGGGCGGGTGATAGACAGCCAGGCGGAAATCTCAGTGGAAATCTAAAGGCTCACGAGATTGGCAACGGTGTGGAGGCGTGGACTCGGAGCCCGCCTCAGCGCCCGGTTAGAGGGGGCAGCCGCGGAGGGTCGATCCTGAATTCCCGCGGCGCTCCCTCCCTGGCGGCGAGTAAGGGTCCTGAAGTCCCCAGGCGGCCGAGCCTGGCCGGTCACCATCCCTGGGCGTGTTCGCCAAGGAGTGCCCCTGGCTCCTGCAAAAGGGGGCGGGGAGTTCGGCGAGCGGCCCGCGTCTGCGGCTTCCGCTCCACGCCCGAGCCTCCGCGCAGCGAGCAGAGGACGCGCCCCGGAGCCCGTTCCCCGCACCGCGGCGCGCCTGGCCTCCCGGCCTAGCCCAGGTAACATTTCTGCTTCCTGAGTCCTTTTTAGCATGATCCAGTCATCTTTGATATTTAACTTGTGATATGACAGGATGTTCCAGAATCGTATTGTAATTTCCTGCTCCAATCCTAGAGTCAGCTATATCTCCAAAAAGAGCTGGAAAAGATTATTTTTAATGGCTGCATCTACTGATGTACCAGTTCGTATTTAGCCAGTCCACTATTTGGAGGGAAAGAGTTTAGAAAATTTCTGTAACTCTTCTGTAGTATAAATTAAACACTGAGATGTTTTATAGAAATAGTATATATAAGTGAGTGATGATGCCCTTATAATTGTTTTCTCTATTATTTAATATTTTTTAAAAGCCTAGTCAATTGACCCAGCCAGGGCGTGACGCATAAACGGGTGTGCGTCATTCACTTGTTAAAGATGTCTGCTTCTAGAGAGGGGCTTGGAAACAATGAATTAAAAGGTGGTAGCTTGCTCGGTAGAGTAATCTTGGTTCTAGGTTTTTCTCCTGAATCACTTTAAATATGTCCTGCCACTCTCTTCTGGCTTGCAGAATTTCTGCTGAAAGATGAGCTGTTAAGCTTACGGGGATTCCCTTGTGTGTTATTTATTGTTTTTCCCTTGCTGCTTTTAATATATTTTCTGTGTATTTAATTTTTGATAGTTTGATTAATATGTGTCTTGGCGTGTTTCTCCTTGGATTAATCCTGTATGGGACTGTCTGCGCTTCCTGGCCTTGATTAACTATTTCCTTTCCTATATTAGGGAAGTTCTCAGCTATAATCTCTTTGGATATTTTCTCCGTCCCTTTCTTTTGCTCTTCCTCTTCTGGGACCCCTATAATTCGAATGTTGGGGCGTTTAACGTTGTCCCAGAGGTCTCTGAGACTGTCCTCGATTCTTTTCATTCTTTTTTCTTTATTCTGCTCTGCAGTCGTTATTTCCACTATTTCATCTTCCAGGTCACTTATCCGTTCTTCTGCCTCAGTTATTCTGCTGTTGATTCCTTCTAGAGAATTTTGAATTTCATCTATTGTGTTGTTCCTCAGTGTTTGTTTGCTCCTCAGTTCTTCTAGGTCCTTGTTAAACGTTTCTTGTATTTTCTCCATCCTATTTCCAAGATTTTGGATCATCTTTACTCTCATGACTGTGAATTCTTTTTCAGGGAGACTGCCTATTTCCTCTTCCTTTGTTCGGTCTGGTGGGTTTTGACCTTGCTCCTTCATCCGCTGTGTGTTTCTCTGTCTTTTCATTTTGCTAAACTTACTGTGTTTGGGGGTCTGCTTTTCACAGACTGCAGGTTCGTAGCTCCCTTTGTTTATGGTGTCTGCCGCCAGTGGCTAAGGTTGGTTCAGTGGGTCGTGTAGGCTTCCTGGTGGAGGGGACTAGTAGTGCCTGTGTTCTGCTGGATGAGGCTTGAATCTTGTCTTTGTGGTGGGCAGGACCACATCTGCTGGTGTGTTTTGCGGGTGTCTGTGACCTTATTATGATTTTAGGCAGCCTCTCTGCTAATGGGTGGGGTTGTGTTCCTGTCTTGCTAGTTGTTTGGCCTAGGGTGTCCAGCACCGTAGCTTGCTGGTCTGTGAGTGGAGATGTGTCTTAGCGTTGAGATGGAGATCTCTGGGAGAGCTTTCGCTGGCTGATAGTACGTGGAGTGGAGCCGGGAGGTCTCTGGTGGACCAGTGTCCTGAACTCGGCTCTCCCACCTCAGAGGCCCAGGCGTGACACCTGGCGGAAGCCCCTAGACCCTGCCAGCCACGCGGCTGAAGGTCCGGAACACCATGCCCGGACTCGGGCGCCAGGGGGCGGGGTCGGGGGGCGGTGCGTCTGGGAGGGACGGGTGATAGACAGCCAGGCGGAAATCTCAGTGGAAATCTAAAGGCTCACGAGACTGGCAACGGTCTGGAGGCGTGGACTCGCAGCGCGCCTCAGCGCCCGGTTAGAGGAGGCAGCCGCGGCGAGTCGATCCTGAATTCCCGCGGCGCTCCCTCCCTGGCGGCGAGTAAGGGTCCTGAAGTCCCGAGGCGGCCGAGCCTGGCCCGGCGCCATCCCTGGGTGTGTTCGCCGAGGAGTGCCCGTGGCTCCTGCAAAAGGGGGCGGGGAGCTCGGCGAGCGGCCCGCGTCTGCGGCTTCCGCTGCACGCCCGAGCCTCAGCGCAGCGAGCAGAGGACGCGACACGGAGCCCGTTCCCCGCGCCGCGCCTGGCCTCCCGGCCTAGCCCAGGTAACATTTCTGCTTCCTGAGTCCTTTTTAGCATGATCCAGTCATCTTTGATATTTAACTTGTGATATGACAGGATGTTCCAGAATCGTATTGTAATTTCCTGCTAAAATCCTAGAGTCAGCTATATCTCCAAAAAGAGCTGGAAAAGATTATTTTTAATGGCTGCATCTTCTGGATGTACCAGTTCTTATTTAGCCAGTGCACTATTTGGAGGGAAAGAGTTTAGAAAGTTTCTGTAACTCTTCTGTAGTATAAATTAAATACTGAGATGTTTCATAGAAATAATATATATAAGTGAGTGATGATGCCCTTATAATTGTTTTCTCTATTATTTAATATTTTTTAAAAGCCTAGTCAATTGACCCAGCTAGGGCGTGATGCATAAACTAGTGTGCGTCATTCACTTGTTAGAGATGTCTGCTTCTAGAGAGGGGCTTGCAAACAATGAATTAAAAGGTGGTAGCTTGCTGGGTAGAGTAATCTTGGTTGTAGGTTTTTCTCCTGAATCACCTTAAATATGTCCTGCCACTCCCTTCTGGCTTGCAGAATTTCTGCTGAAAGATGAGCTGTTAAGCTTACGGGGATTCCCTTGTGTGTTATTTATTGTTTTTCCCTTGCTGCTTTTAATATATTTTCTGTGTATTTAATTTTTGATAGTTTGATTAATATGTGTCTTGGCGTGTTTCTGCTTGGATTAATCCTGTATGGGACTGTCTGTGCTTCCTGGCCTTGATTAAATATTTCCTTTCCCATATTAGGGAAGTTTTCAGCCATAATCTCTTTGGATATTTTTTCCGTCCCTTTCTTTTGCTCTTCGTCTTCTGAGACCCCTATAATTCGAATGTTGGGGCGTTTAATGTTGTCCCAGAGGTCTCTGAGACTGTCCTCGATTCTTTTCATTCTTTTTTCTTTATTCTGCTCTGCAGTCGTTATTTCCACTATTTCATCTTCCAGGTCACTTATCCGTTCTTCTGCCTCAGTTATTCTGCTGTTGATTCCTTCTAGAGAATTTTGAATTTCATCTATTGTGTTGTTCCTCAGTGTTTGTTTGCTCTTCAGTTCTTCTAGGACCTTGTTAAACGTTTCTTGTATTTTCTCCATCCTATTTCCAAGATTTTGGATCATCTTTACTCTCATGACTGTGAATTCATTTTCAGGAAGACTGCCTATTTCCTCTTCCTTTGTTTGGTCTGGTGGGTTTTGACCTTGCTCCTTCATCTGCTGTGTGTTTCTCTGTCTTTTCATTTTGCTAAACTTACTGTGTTTGGGGGTCTGCTTTTCACAGACTGCAGGTTCGTAGCTCCCTTTGTTTATGGTGTCTGCCGCCAGTGGCTAAGGTTGGTTCACTGGGTCGTGTAGGCTTCCTGGTGGAGGGGACTAGTAGTGCCTGTGTTCTGCTGGATGAGGCTTGAATCTTGTCTTTCTGGTGGGCAGGACCGCATCTGCTGGTGTGTTTTGCGGGTGTCTGTGACCTTATTATGATTTTAGGCAGCCTCTCTGCTAATGGGTGGCGTTGTGTTCCTGTCTTGCTAGTTGTTTGGCCTAGGGTGTCCAGCACCGCAGCTTGCTGGTCGGTGAGTGGAGCTGTGTCTTAGCGTTGAGATGGAGATCTCTGGGAGAGCTTTCGCTGGCTGATAGTACGTGGAGTGGAGCCGGGAGGTCTCTGGTGGACCAGTGTCCTGAACTCGGCTCTCCCACCTCAGAGGCACAGGCGTGACTCCTGGCGGAAGCCCCTAGACCCTGCCAGCCACGCGGCTGAAGGTCCGGAACACCATGCCCGGACTCGGGCGCCAGGGGGCGGGGTCGGGGGGCGGTGCGTCTGGGAGGGACGGGTGATAGACAGCCAGGCGGAAATCTCAGTGGAAATCTAAAGGCTCACTAGACTGGCAACGGTCTGGAGGCGTGGACTCGCAGCGCGCCTCAGCGCCCGGTTAGAGGAGGCAGCCGCGGCGAGTCGATCCTGAATTCCCGCGGCGCTCCCTCCCTGGCGGCGAGTAAGGGTCCTGAAGTCCCGAGGCGGCCGAGCCTGGCCCGGCGCCATCCCTGGGTGTGTTCGCCGAGGAGTGCCCGTGGCTCCTGCAAAAGGGGGCGGGGAGCTCGGCGAGCGGCCCGCGTCTGCGGCTTCCACTCCACGCCCGAGCCTCCGCGCAGCGAGCAGAGGACGCGCCCCGGAGCCCGTTCCCCGCACCGCGGCGCGCCTAGCCTCCCGGCCTAGCCCAGGTAACATTTCTGCTTCCTGAATCCTTTTTAGCATGATCCAGTCATCTTTGATATTTAACTTGTGATATGACAGGATGTTCCAGAATCGTATTGTAATTTCCTGCTCCAATCCTAGAGTCAGCTATATCTCCAAAAAGAGCTGGAAAAGATTATTTTTAATGGCTGCATCTTCTGGATGTACCAGTTCTTATTTAGCCCGTCCACTCTTTGGACGGAAAGAGTTTAGAAAGTTTCTGTAACTCTTCTGTAGTATAAATTAAATACTGAGATGTTTTACAGAAATAGTATATATAAGTGAGTGATGATGCCCTTATAATTGTTTTCTCTATTATTTAATATTTTTTAAAAGCCTAGTCAATTGACCCAGCCAGGGCGTGACGCATAAACGGGTGTGCGTCATTCACCTGTTAGAGATGTCTGCTTCTAGAGAGGGGCTTGCAAACAATGAATTAAAAGGTGGTAGCTTGCTGGGTAGAGTAATCTTGGTTGTAGGTTTTTCTCCTGAATCACCTTAAATATGTCCTGCCACTCCCTTCTGGCTTGCAGAATTTCTGCTGAAAGATGAGCTGTTAAGCTTACGGGGATTCCCTTGTGTGTTATTTATTGTTTTTCCCTTGCTGCTTTTAATATATTTTCTGTGTATTTAATTTTTGATAGTTTGATTAATATGTGTCTTGGCGTGTTTCTCCTTGGATTAATCCTGTATGGGACTGTCTGCGCTTCCTGGCCTTGATTAACTATTTCCTTTCCTATATTAGTGAAGTTCTCAGCTATAATCTCTTTGGATATTTTCTCCGTCCCTTTCTTTTGCTCTTCCTCTTCTGGGACCCCTATAATTCGAATGTTGGGGCGTTTGACGTTGTCCCAGAGGTCTCTGAGACTGTCCTCGATTCTTTTCATTCTTTTTTCTTTATTCTGCTCTGCAGTCGTTATTTCCACTATTTCGTCTTCCAGGTCACTTATCCGTTCTTCTGCCTCAGTTATTCTGCTGTTGATTCCTTCTAGAGAATTTTGAATTTCATCTATTGTGTTGCTCCTCAGTGTTTGTTTGCTCTTCAGTTCTTCTAGGTCCTTGTTAAACGTTTCTTGTATTTTCTCCATCCTATTTCCAAGATTGTGGATCATCTTTACTCTCATGGCTGTGAATTCTTTTTCAGGGAGACTGCCTATTTCCTCTTCCTTTGTTCGGTCTGGTGGGTTTTGACCTTGCTCCTTCATCCGCTGTGTGTTTCTCTGTCTTTTCATTTTGCTAAACTTACTGTGTTTGGGGGTCTGCTTTTCACAGACTGCAGGTTCGTAGCTCCCTTTGTTTATGGTGTCTGCCGTCAGTGGCTAAGGTTGGTTCAGTGGGTCGTGTAGGCTTCCTGGTGGAGGGGACTAGTAGTGCCTGTGTTCTGCTGGATGAGGCTTGAATCTTGTCTTTCTGGTGGGCAGGACCGCATCTGCTGGTGTGTTTTGCGGGTGTCTGTGACCTTATTATGATTTTAGGCAGCCTCTCTGCTAATGGGTGGGGTTGTGTTCCTGTCTTGCTAGTTGTTTGGCCTAGGGTGTCCAGCACCGTAGCTTGCTGGTCTGTGAGTGGAGGTGTGTCTTAGCGTTGAGATGGAGATCTCTGGGAGAGCTTTCGCCAGCTGACAGTACGTGGAGTGGAGCCGGGAGGTCTCTGGTGGACCAGTGTCCTGAACTCGGCTCTCCCACCTCAGAGGCCCAGGCGTGACTCCTGGCGGAAGCCCGTAGACCCTGCCAGCCACGCGGCTGAAGGTCAGGAACACCATGCCCGGACTGGGGCGCCAGGGGCCGGGGTCGGTGGGCGGTGCGTCTGGGAGGGGCGGGTGATAGACAGCCAGGCGGAAATCTCAGTGGAAATCTAAAGGCTCACGAGATTGGCAACGGTGTGGAGGCGTGGACTCGGAGCGCGCCTCAGCGCCCGACACGAGGGTCCTGAAGTCGCGCGGCGCTCCTCCCCCGCGGCCGAGCGTGGGCGGGCGCCATCCCTGGGCGTGTTCTCCGAGGAGCGCCCCTGGCTCCTGCAAAAGGGGGCGGGGAGCTCGGCGAGCGGCCCGCGTCTGCGTCCTCCTCTCCACGCCCGAGCCTCCGCGCAGCGAGCACAGGACGCCCGGACTCTCAGCGCGCCTCTGCGCCAGGATAGAGAAGGTAGCCGCGGCGGGTCGTTCCTGAATTCTCGCGGCGCTCCCTCCCTGGCGGCGAGTAACGGTCCTGAAGTCCCGAGGCAGCCGAGCCTGGCCGGGTGCCATCCCTGGGCGTGTTCTCCGAGGAGCGCCCCTGGCTCTTGCAAAAGGGGGCGGGGAGCTCGGCGAGCGGCCCGCGTCTGCGGCTTCCACTCCACGCCCGAGCCTCCGCGCAGCGAGCAGAGGACGCGCCCCGTAGCCCGTTCCCCGCACCGCGGCGCGCCTGGCCTCCGGGCCTAGCCCAGGTAACATTTCTGCTTCCTGAGTCCTTTTTAGCATGATCCAGTCATCTTTGATATTTAACTTGTGATATGACAGGATGTTCCAGAATCGTATTGTAATTTCCTGCTCCAATCCTAGAGTCAGCTATATCTCCAAAAAGAGCTGGAAAAGATTATTTTTAATGGCTGCATCTTCTGGATGTACCAGTTCTTATTTAGCCCGTCCACTATTTGGACGGAAAGAGTTTAGAAAGTTTCTGTAACTCTTCTGTAGTATAAATTAAATACTGAGATGTTTTACAGAAATAGTATATATAAGTGAGTGATGATGCCCTTATAATTGTTTTCTCTATTATTTAATATTTTTTAAAAGCCTAGTCAATTGACCCAGCCAGGGCGTGACGCATAAACGGGTGTGCGTCATTCACCTGTTAGAGATGTCTGCTTCTAGAGAGGGGCTTGCAAACAATGAATTAAAAGGTGGTAGCTTGCTGGGTAGAGTAATCTTGGTTGTAGGTTTTTCTCCTGAATCACCTTAAATATGTCCTGCCACTCCCTTCTGGCTTGCAGAATTTCTGCTGAAAGATGAGCTGTTAAGCTTACGGGGATTCCCTTGTGTGTTATTTATTGTTTTTCCCTTGCTGCTTTTAATATATTTTCTGTGTATTTAATTTTTGATAGTTTGATTAATATGTGTCTTGGCGTGTTTCTCCTTGGATTAATCCTGTATGGGACTGTCTGCGCTTCCTGGCCTTGATTAACTATTTCCTTTCCTATATTAGTGAAGTTCTCAGCTATAATCTCTTTGGATATTTTCTCCGTCCCTTTCTTTTGCTCTTCCTCTTCTGGGACCCCTATAATTCGAATGTTGGGGCGTTTAACGTTGTCCCAGAGGGCTCTGAGACTGTCCTCGATTCTTTTCATTCTTTTTTCTTTATTCTGCTCTGCAGTCGTTATTTCCACTATTTCGTCTTCCAGGTCACTTATGCGTTCTTCTGCCTCAGTTATTCTGCTGTTGATTCCTTCTAGAGAATTTTGAATTTCATCTATTGTGTTGTTCCTCAGTGTTTGTTTGCTCCTCAGTTCTTCTAGGTCCTTGTTAAACGTTTCTTGTATTTTCTCCATCCTATTTCCAAGATTGTGGATCATCTTTACTCTCATGACTGTGAATTCTTTTTCAGGGAGACTGCCTATTTCCTCTTCCTTTGTTCGGTCCGGTGGGTTTTGACCTTGCTCCTTCATCCGCTGTGTGTTTCTCTGTCTTTTCATTTTGCTAAACTTACTGTGTTTGGGGGTCTGCTTTTCACAGACTGCAGGTTCGTAGCTCCCTTTGTTTATGGTGTCTGCCGCCAGTGGCTAAGGTTGGTTCACTGGGTCGTGTAGGCTTCCTGGTGGAGGGGACTAGTAGTGCCTGTGTTCTGCTGGATGAGGCTTGAATCTTGTCTTTGTGGTGGGCAGGACCACATCTGCTGGTGTGTTTTGCGGGTGTCTGTGACCTTATTATGATTTTAGGCAGCCTCTCTGCTAATGGGTGGGGTTGTGTTCCTGTCTTGCTAGTTGTTTGGCCTAGGGTGTCCAGCACCGTAGCTTGCTGGTCTGTGAGTGGAGATGTGTCTTAGCGTTGAGATGGAGATCTCTGGGAGAGCTTTCGCTGGCTGATAGTACGTGGAGTGGAGCCGGGAGGTCTCTGGTGGACCAGTGTCCTGAACTCGGCTCTCCCACCTCAGAGGCCCAGGCGTGACACCTGGCGGAAGCCCCTAGACCCTGCCAGCCACGCGGCTGAAGGTCAGGAACACCATGCCCGGACTGGGACGCCAGGGGGCGGGGTCGGGGGGCGGTGCGCCTGGGAGGGGCGGGTGATAGACAGCCAGGCGGAAATCTCAGTGGAAATCTAAAGGCTCACCAGATTGGCAACGGTAGAGGAGGCAGCCGCGGCGAGTCGATCCTGAATTCCCGCAGCGCTCCCTCCCTGGCGGCGAGTAAGGGTCCTGAAGCCCGAGGCGGCCGAGCCTGGCCGGGCGCCATCCCTGGGCGTGTTCGCCGAGGAGTGCCCGTGGCTCCTGCAAAAGGGGGCGGGGAGCTCGGCGAGCGGCCCGCGTCTGCGGCTTCCACTCCACGCCCGAGCCTCCGCGCAGCGAGCAGAGGACGCGCCCCGGAGCCCGTTCCCCGCACCGCGGCGCGCCTGGCCTCCGGGCCTAGCCCAGGTAACATTTCTGCTTCCTGAGTCCTTTTTAGCATGATCCAGTTATGTTTGATATTTAACTTGTGATATGACAGGATGTTCCAGAATCGTATTGTAATTTCCTGCTCCAATCCTAGAGTCAGCTATATCTCCAAAAAGAGCTGGAAAAGATTATTTTTAATGGCTGCATCTTCTGGATGTACCAGTTCTTATTTAGCCCGTCCACTCTTTGGACGGAAAGAGTTTAGAAAGTTTCTGTAACTCTTCTGTAGTATAAATTAAATACTGAGATGTTTTACAGAAATAGTATATATAAGTGAGTGATGATGCCCTTATAATTGTTTTCTCTATTATTTAATATTTTTTAAAAGCCTAGTCAATTGACCCAGCCAGGGCGTGACGCATAAACGGGTGTGCGTCATTCACCTGTTAGAGATGTCTGCTTCTAGAGAGGGGCTTGCAAACAATGAATTAAAAGGTGGTAGCTTGCTGGGTAGAGTAATCTTGGTTGTAGGTTTTTCTCCTGAATCACCTTAAATATGTCCTGCCACTCCCTTCTGGCTTGCAGAATTTCTGCTGAAAGATGAGCTGTTAAGCTTACGGGGATTCCCTTGTGTGTTATTTATTGTTTTTCCCTTGCTGCTTTTAATATATTTTCTGTGTATTTAATTTTTGATAGTTTGATTAATATGTTTCTTGGCGTGTTTCTGCTTGGATTAATCCTGTATGGGACTGTCTGCGCTTCCTGGCCTTGATTAACTATTTCCTTTCCTATATTAGGGAAGTTCTCAGCTATAATCTCTTTGGATATTTTCTCCGTCCCTTTCTTTTGCTCTTCCTCTTCTGGGACCCCTATAATTCGAATGTTGGGGCGTTTAACGTTGTCCCAGAGGTCTCTGAGACTGTCCTCGATTCTTTTCATTCTTTTTTCTTTATTCTGCTCTGCAGTCGTTATTTCCACTATTTCGTCTTCCAGGTCACTTATCCGTTCTTCTGCCTCAGTTATTCTGCTCTTGATCCCTTCTAGAGAATTTTGAATTTCATCTATTGTGTTGCTCCTCAGTGTTTGTTTGCTCTTCAGTTCTTCTAGGTCCTTGTTAAACGTTTCTTGTATTTTCTCCATCCTATTTCCAAGATTGTGGATCACCTTTACTCTCATGGCTGTGAATTCTTTTTCAGGGAGACTGCCTATTTCCTCTTCCTTTGTTCGGTCTGGTGGGTTTTGACCTTGCTCCTTCATCCGCTGTGTGTTTCTCTGTCTTTTCATTTTGCTAAACTTACTGTGTTTGGGGGTCTGCTTTTCACAGACTGCAGGTTCGTAGCTCCCTTTGTTTATGGTGTCTGCCGCCAGTGGCTAAGGTTGGTTCACTGGGTCGTGTAGGCTTCCTGGTGGAGGGGACTAGTAGTGCCTGTGTTCTGCTGGATGAGGCTTGAATCTTGTCTTTCTGGTGGGCAGGACCACATCTGCTGGTGTGTTTTGCGGGTGTCTGTGACCTTATTATGATTTTAGGCAGCCTCTCTGCTAATGGGTGGGGTTGTGTTCCTGTCTTGCTAGTTGTTTGGCCTAGGGTGTCCAGCACCGTAGCTTGCTGGTCTGTGAGTGGAGGTGTGTCTTAGCGTTGAGATGGAGATCTCTGGGAGAGCTTTCGCCAGCTGACAGTACGTGGAGTGGAGCCGGGAGGTCTCTGGTGGACCAGTGTCCTGAACTCGGCTCTCCCACCTCAGAGGCCCAGGCGTGACTCCTGGCGGAAGCCCGTAGACCCTGCCAGCCACGCGGCTGAAGGTCAGGAACACCATGCCCGGACTGGGGCGCCAGGGGGCGGGGTCGGTGGGCGGTGCGTCTGGGAGGGGCGGGTGATAGACAGCCAGGCGGAAATCTCAGTGGAAATCTAAAGGCTCACGAGATTGGCAACGGTGTGGAGGCGTGGACTCGGAGCGCGCCTCAGCGCCCGACACGAGGGTCCTGAAGTCGCGCGGCGCTCCTCCCCCGCGGCCGAGCGTGGGCGGGCGCCATCCCTGGGCGTGTTCTCCGAGGAGCGCCCCTGGCTCCTGCAAAAGGGGGCGGGGAGCTCGGCGAGCGGCCCGCGTCTGCGTCTTCCTCTCCACGCCCGAGCCTCCGCGCAGCGAGCACAGGACGCCCGGACTCTCAGCGCGCCTCTGCGCCAGGATAGAGAAGGTAGCCGCGGCGGGTCGTTCCTGAATTCTCGCGGCGCTCCCTCCCTGGCGGCGAGTAACGGTCCTGAAGTCCCGAGGCAGCCGAGCCTGGCCGGGTGCCATCCCTGGGCGTGTTCTCCGAGGAGCGCCCCTGGCTCTTGCAAAAGGGGGCGGGGAGCTCGGCGAGCGGCCCGCGTCTGCGGCTTCCACTCCACGCCCGAGCCTCCGCGCAGCGAGCAGAGGACGCGCCCCGTAGCCCGTTCCCCGCACCGCGGCGCGCCTGGCCTCCGGGCCTAGCCCAGGTAACATTTCTGCTTCCTGAGTCCTTTTTAGCATGATCCAGTCATCTTTGATATTTAACTTGTGATATGACAGGATGTTCCAGAATCGTATTGTAATTTCCTGCTCCAATCCTAGAGTCAGCTGTATCTCCAAAAAGAGCTGGAAAAGATTATTTTTCATGGCTACATCTTCTGGATGTACCAGTTCTTATTTAGCCAGTCCACTATTTGGAGGGAAAGAGTTTAGAAAGTTTCTGTAACTCTTCTGTAGTATAAATTAAATACTGAGATGTTTTATAGAAATAGTATATATAAGTGAGTGATGATGCCCTTATAATTGTTTTCTCTATTATTTAATATTTTTTAAAAGCCTAGTCAATTGACCCAGCCAGGGCGTGACGCATAAACGGGTGTGCGTCATTCACTTGTTAAAGATGTCTGCTTCTAGAGAGGGGCTTGGAAACAATGAATTAAAAGGTGGTAGCTTGCTCGGTAGAGTAATCTTGGTTCTAGGTTTTTCTCCTGAATCACTTTAAATATGTCCTGCCACTCTCTTCTGGCTTGCAGAATTTCTGCTGAAAGATGAGCTGTTAAGCTTACGGGGATTCCCTTGTGTGTTATTTATTGTTTTTCCCTTGCTGCTTTTAATATATTTTCTGTGTATTTAATTTTTGATAGTTTGATTAATATGTGTCTTGGCGTGTTTCTCCTTGGATTAATCCTGTATGGGACTGTCTGCGCTTCCTGGCCTTGATTAACTATTTCCTTTCCTATATTAGGGAAGTTCTCAGCTATAATCTCTTTGGATATTTTCTCCGTCCCTTTCTTTTGCTCTTCCTCTTCTGGGACCCCTATAATTCGAATGTTGGGGCGTTTAACGTTGTCCCAGAGGTCTCTGAGACTGTCCTCGATTCTTTTCATTCTTTTTTCTTTATTCTGCTCTGCAGTCGTTATTTCCACTATTTCATCTTCCAGGTCACTTATCCGTTCTTCTGCCTCAGTTATTCTGCTGTTGATTCCTTCTAGAGAATTTTGAATTTCATCTATTGTGTTGTTCCTCAGTGTTTGTTTGCTCCTCAGTTCTTCTAGGTCCTTGTTAAACGTTTCTTGTATTTTCTCCATCCTATTTCCAAGATTTTGGATCATCTTTACTCTCATGACTGTGAATTCTTTTTCAGGGAGACTGCCTATTTCCTCTTCCTTTGTTCGGTCTGGTGGGTTTTGACCTTGCTCCTTCATCCGCTGTGTGTTTCTCTGTCTTTTCATTTTGCTAAACTTACTGTGTTTGGGGGTCTGCTTTTCACAGACTGCAGGTTCGTAGCTCCCTTTGTTTATGGTGTCTGCCGCCAGTGGCTAAGGTTGGTTCACTGGGTCGTGTAGGCTTCCTGGTGGAGGGGACTAGTAGTGCCTGTGTTCTGCTGGATGAGGCTTGAATCTTGTCTTTGTGGTGGGCAGGACCACATCTGCTGGTGTGTTTTGCGGGTGTCTGTGACCTTATTATGATTTTAGGCAGCCTCTCTGCTAATGGGTGGGGTTGTGTTCCTGTCTTGCTAGTTGTTTGGCCTAGGGTGTCCAGCACCGTAGCTTGCTGGTCTGTGAGTGGAGATGTGTCTTAGCGTTGAGATGGAGATCTCTGGGAGAGCTTTCGCTGGCTGATAGTACGTGGAGTGGAGCCGGGAGGTCTCTGGTGGACCAGTGTCCTGAACTCGGCTCTCCCACCTCAGAGGCCCAGGCGTGACACCTGGCGGAAGCCCCTAGACCCTGCCAGCCACGCGGCTGAAGGTCAGGAACACCATGCCCGGACTGGGACGCCAGGGGGCGGGGTCGGGGGGCGGTGCGCCTGGGAGGGGCGGGTGATAGACAGCCAGGCGGAAATCTCAGTGGAAATCTAAAGGCTCACCAGATTGGCAACGGTAGAGGAGGCAGCCGCGGCGAGTCGATCCTGAATTCCCGCAGCGCTCCCTCCCTGGCGGCGAGTAAGGGTCCTGAAGCCCGAGGCGGCCGAGCCTGGCCGGGCGCCATCCCTGGGCGTGTTCGCCGAGGAGTGCCCGTGGCTCCTGCAAAAGGGGGCGGGGAGCTCGGCGAGCGGCCCGCGTCTGCGGCTTCCACTCCACGCCCGAGCCTCCGCGCAGCGAGCAGAGGACGCGCCCCGGAGCCCGTTCCCCGCACCGCGGCGCGCCTGGCCTCCGGGCCTAGCCCAGGTAACATTTCTGCTTCCTGAGTCCTTTTTAGCATGATCCAGTTATGTTTGATATTTAACTTGTGATATGACAGGATGTTCCAGAATCGTATTGTAATTTCCTGCTCCAATCCTAGAGTCAGCTATATCTCCAAAAAGAGCTGGAAAAGATTATTTTTAATGGCTGCATCTTCTGGATGTACCAGTTCTTATTTAGCCCGTCCACTCTTTGGACGGAAAGAGTTTAGAAAGTTTCTGTAACTCTTCTGTAGTATAAATTAAATACTGAGATGTTTTACAGAAATAGTATATATAAGTGAGTGATGATGCCCTTATAATTGTTTTCTCTATTATTTAATATTTTTTAAAAGCCTAGTCAATTGACCCAGCCAGGGCGTGACGCATAAACGGGTGTGCGTCATTCACCTGTTAGAGATGTCTGCTTCTAGAGAGGGGCTTGCAAACAATGAATTAAAAGGTGGTAGCTTGCTGGGTAGAGTAATCTTGGTTGTAGGTTTTTCTCCTGAATCACCTTAAATATGTCCTGCCACTCCCTTCTGGCTTGCAGAATTTCTGCTGAAAGATGAGCTGTTAAGCTTACGGGGATTCCCTTGTGTGTTATTTATTGTTTTTCCCTTGCTGCTTTTAATATATTTTCTGTGTATTTAATTTTTGATAGTTTGATTAATATGTTTCTTGGCGTGTTTCTGCTTGGATTAATCCTGTATGGGACTGTCTGCGCTTCCTGGCCTTGATTAACTATTTCCTTTCCTATATTAGGGAAGTTCTCAGCTATAATCTCTTTGGATATTTTCTCCGTCCCTTTCTTTTGCTCTTCCTCTTCTGGGACCCCTATAATTCGAATGTTGGGGCGTTTAACGTTGTCCCAGAGGTCTCTGAGACTGTCCTCGATTCTTTTCATTCTTTTTTCTTTATTCTGCTCTGCAGTCGTTATTTCCACTATTTCGTCTTCCAGGTCACTTATCCGTTCTTCTGCCTCAGTTATTCTGCTCTTGATCCCTTCTAGAGAATTTTGAATTTCATCTATTGTGTTGCTCCTCAGTGTTTGTTTGCTCTTCAGTTCTTCTAGGTCCTTGTTAAACGTTTCTTGTATTTTCTCCATCCTATTTCCAAGATTGTGGATCACCTTTACTCTCATGGCTGTGAATTCTTTTTCAGGGAGACTGCCTATTTCCTCTTCCTTTGTTCGGTCTGGTGGGTTTTGACCTTGCTCCTTCATCCGCTGTGTGTTTCTCTGTCTTTTCATTTTGCTAAACTTACTGTGTTTGGGGGTCTGCTTTTCACAGACTGCAGGTTCGTAGCTCCCTTTGTTTATGGTGTCTGCCGCCAGTGGCTAAGGTTGGTTCACTGGGTCGTGTAGGCTTCCTGGTGGAGGGGACTAGTAGTGCCTGTGTTCTGCTGGATGAGGCTTGAATCTTGTCTTTCTGGTGGGCAGGACCACATCTGCTGGTGTGTTTTGCGGGTGTCTGTGACCTTATTATGATTTTAGGCAGCCTCTCTGCTAATGGGTGGGGTTGTGTTCCTGTCTTGCTAGTTGTTTGGCCTAGGGTGTCCAGCACCGTAGCTTGCTGGTCTGTGAGTGGAGGTGTGTCTTAGCGTTGAGATGGAGATCTCTGGGAGAGCTTTCGCCAGCTGACAGTACGTGGAGTGGAGCCGGGAGGTCTCTGGTGGACCAGTGTCCTGAACTCGGCTCTCCCACCTCAGAGGCCCAGGCGTGACTCCTGGCGGAAGCCCGTAGACCCTGCCAGCCACGCGGCTGAAGGTCAGGAACACCATGCCCGGACTGGGGCGCCAGGGGGCGGGGTCGGTGGGCGGTGCGTCTGGGAGGGGCGGGTGATAGACAGCCAGGCGGAAATCTCAGTGGAAATCTAAAGGCTCACGAGATTGGCAACGGTGTGGAGGCGTGGACTCGGAGCGCGCCTCAGCGCCCGACACGAGGGTCCTGAAGTCGCGCGGCGCTCCTCCCCCGCGGCCGAGCGTGGGCGGGCGCCATCCCTGGGCGTGTTCTCCGAGGAGCGCCCCTGGCTCCTGCAAAAGGGGGCGGGGAGCTCGGCGAGCGGCCCGCGTCTGCGTCTTCCTCTCCACGCCCGAGCCTCCGCGCAGCGAGCACAGGACGCCCGGACTCTCAGCGCGCCTCTGCGCCAGGATAGAGAAGGTAGCCGCGGCGGGTCGTTCCTGAATTCTCGCGGCGCTCCCTCCCTGGCGGCGAGTAACGGTCCTGAAGTCCCGAGGCAGCCGAGCCTGGCCGGGTGCCATCCCTGGGCGTGTTCTCCGAGGAGCGCCCCTGGCTCTTGCAAAAGGGGGCGGGGAGCTCGGCGAGCGGCCCGCGTCTGCGGCTTCCACTCCACGCCCGAGCCTCCGCGCAGCGAGCAGAGGACGCGCCCCGTAGCCCGTTCCCCGCACCGCGGCGCGCCTGGCCTCCGGGCCTAGCCCAGGTAACATTTCTGCTTCCTGAGTCCTTTTTAGCATGATCCAGTCATCTTTGATATTTAACTTGTGATATGACAGGATGTTCCAGAATCGTATTGTAATTTCCTGCTCCAATCCTAGAGTCAGCTGTATCTCCAAAAAGAGCTGGAAAAGATTATTTTTCATGGCTACATCTTCTGGATGTACCAGTTCTTATTTAGCCAGTCCACTATTTGGAGGGAAAGAGTTTAGAAAGTTTCTGTAACTCTTCTGTAGTATAAATTAAATACTGAGATGTTTTATAGAAATAGTATATATAAGTGAGTGATGATGCCCTTATAATTGTTTTCTCTATTATTTAATATTTTTTAAAAGCCTAGTCAATTGACCCAGCCAGGGCGTGACGCATAAACGGGTGTGCGTCATTCACTTGTTAAAGATGTCTGCTTCTAGAGAGGGGCTTGGAAACAATGAATTAAAAGGTGGTAGCTTGCTCGGTAGAGTAATCTTGGTTCTAGGTTTTTCTCCTGAATCACTTTAAATATGTCCTGCCACTCTCTTCTGGCTTGCAGAATTTCTGCTGAAAGATGAGCTGTTAAGCTTACGGGGATTCCCTTGTGTGTTATTTATTGTTTTTCCCTTGCTGCTTTTAATATATTTTCTGTGTATTTAATTTTTGATAGTTTGATTAATATGTGTCTTGGCGTGTTTCTCCTTGGATTAATCCTGTATGGGACTGTCTGCGCTTCCTGGCCTTGATTAACTATTTCCTTTCCTATATTAGGGAAGTTCTCAGCTATAATCTCTTTGGATATTTTCTCCGTCCCTTTCTTTTGCTCTTCCTCTTCTGGGACCCCTATAATTCGAATGTTGGGGCGTTTAACGTTGTCCCAGAGGTCTCTGAGACTGTCCTCGATTCTTTTCATTCTTTTTTCTTTATTCTGCTCTGCAGTCGTTATTTCCACTATTTCATCTTCCAGGTCACTTATCCGTTCTTCTGCCTCAGTTATTCTGCTGTTGATTCCTTCTAGAGAATTTTGAATTTCATCTATTGTGTTGTTCCTCAGTGTTTGTTTGCTCCTCAGTTCTTCTAGGTCCTTGTTAAACGTTTCTTGTATTTTCTCCATCCTATTTCCAAGATTTTGGATCATCTTTACTCTCATGACTGTGAATTCTTTTTCAGGGAGACTGCCTATTTCCTCTTCCTTTGTTCGGTCTGGTGGGTTTTGACCTTGCTCCTTCATCCGCTGTGTGTTTCTCTGTCTTTTCATTTTGCTAAACTTACTGTGTTTGGGGGTCTGCTTTTCACAGACTGCAGGTTCGTAGCTCCCTTTGTTTATGGTGTCTGCCGCCAGTGGCTAAGGTTGGTTCACTGGGTCGTGTAGGCTTCCTGGTGGAGGGGACTAGTAGTGCCTGTGTTCTGCTGGATGAGGCTTGAATCTTGTCTTTGTGGTGGGCAGGACCACATCTGCTGGTGTGTTTTGCGGGTGTCTGTGACCTTATTATGATTTTAGGCAGCCTCTCTGCTAATGGGTGGGGTTGTGTTCCTGTCTTGCTAGTTGTTTGGCCTAGGGTGTCCAGCACCGTAGCTTGCTGGTCTGTGAGTGGAGATGTGTCTTAGCGTTGAGATGGAGATCTCTGGGAGAGCTTTCGCTGGCTGATAGTACGTGGAGTGGAGCCGGGAGGTCTCTGGTGGACCAGTGTCCTGAACTCGGCTCTCCCACCTCAGAGGCCCAGGCGTGACACCTGGCGGAAGCCCCTAGACCCTGCCAGCCACGCGGCTGAAGGTCAGGAACACCATGCCCGGACTGGGACGCCAGGGGGCGGGGTCGGGGGGCGGTGCGCCTGGGAGGGGCGGGTGATAGACAGCCAGGCGGAAATCTCAGTGGAAATCTAAAGGCTCACCAGATTGGCAACGGTAGAGGAGGCAGCCGCGGCGAGTCGATCCTGAATTCCCGCAGCGCTCCCTCCCTGGCGGCGAGTAAGGGTCCTGAAGCCCGAGGCGGCCGAGCCTGGCCGGGCGCCATCCCTGGGCGTGTTCGCCGAGGAGTGCCCGTGGCTCCTGCAAAAGGGGGCGGGGAGCTCGGCGAGCGGCCCGCGTCTGCGGCTTCCACTCCACGCCCGAGCCTCCGCGCAGCGAGCAGAGGACGCGCCCCGGAGCCCGTTCCCCGCACCGCGGCGCGCCTGGCCTCCGGGCCTAGCCCAGGTAACATTTCTGCTTCCTGAGTCCTTTTTAGCATGATCCAGTTATGTTTGATATTTAACTTGTGATATGACAGGATGTTCCAGAATCGTATTGTAATTTCCTGCTCCAATCCTAGAGTCAGCTATATCTCCAAAAAGAGCTGGAAAAGATTATTTTTAATGGCTGCATCTTCTGGATGTACCAGTTCTTATTTAGCCCGTCCACTCTTTGGACGGAAAGAGTTTAGAAAGTTTCTGTAACTCTTCTGTAGTATAAATTAAATACTGAGATGTTTTACAGAAATAGTATATATAAGTGAGTGATGATGCCCTTATAATTGTTTTCTCTATTATTTAATATTTTTTAAAAGCCTAGTCAATTGACCCAGCCAGGGCGTGACGCATAAACGGGTGTGCGTCATTCACCTGTTAGAGATGTCTGCTTCTAGAGAGGGGCTTGCAAACAATGAATTAAAAGGTGGTAGCTTGCTGGGTAGAGTAATCTTGGTTGTAGGTTTTTCTCCTGAATCACCTTAAATATGTCCTGCCACTCCCTTCTGGCTTGCAGAATTTCTGCTGAAAGATGAGCTGTTAAGCTTACGGGGATTCCCTTGTGTGTTATTTATTGTTTTTCCCTTGCTGCTTTTAATATATTTTCTGTGTATTTAATTTTTGATAGTTTGATTAATATGTTTCTTGGCGTGTTTCTGCTTGGATTAATCCTGTATGGGACTGTCTGCGCTTCCTGGCCTTGATTAACTATTTCCTTTCCTATATTAGGGAAGTTCTCAGCTATAATCTCTTTGGATATTTTCTCCGTCCCTTTCTTTTGCTCTTCCTCTTCTGGGACCCCTATAATTCGAATGTTGGGGCGTTTAACGTTGTCCCAGAGGTCTCTGAGACTGTCCTCGATTCTTTTCATTCTTTTTTCTTTATTCTGCTCTGCAGTCGTTATTTCCACTATTTCGTCTTCCAGGTCACTTATCCGTTCTTCTGCCTCAGTTATTCTGCTCTTGATCCCTTCTAGAGAATTTTGAATTTCATCTATTGTGTTGCTCCTCAGTGTTTGTTTGCTCTTCAGTTCTTCTAGGTCCTTGTTAAACGTTTCTTGTATTTTCTCCATCCTATTTCCAAGATTGTGGATCACCTTTACTCTCATGGCTGTGAATTCTTTTTCAGGGAGACTGCCTATTTCCTCTTCCTTTGTTCGGTCTGGTGGGTTTTGACCTTGCTCCTTCATCCGCTGTGTGTTTCTCTGTCTTTTCATTTTGCTAAACTTACTGTGTTTGGGGGTCTGCTTTTCACAGACTGCAGGTTCGTAGCTCCCTTTGTTTATGGTGTCTGCCGCCAGTGGCTAAGGTTGGTTCACTGGGTCGTGTAGGCTTCCTGGTGGAGGGGACTAGTAGTGCCTGTGTTCTGCTGGATGAGGCTTGAATCTTGTCTTTCTGGTGGGCAGGACCACATCTGCTGGTGTGTTTTGCGGGTGTCTGTGACCTTATTATGATTTTAGGCAGCCTCTCTGCTAATGGGTGGGGTTGTGTTCCTGTCTTGCTAGTTGTTTGGCCTAGGGTGTCCAGCACCGTAGCTTGCTGGTCTGTGAGTGGAGGTGTGTCTTAGCGTTGAGATGGAGATCTCTGGGAGAGCTTTCGCCAGCTGACAGTACGTGGAGTGGAGCCGGGAGGTCTCTGGTGGACCAGTGTCCTGAACTCGGCTCTCCCACCTCAGAGGCCCAGGCGTGACTCCTGGCGGAAGCCCGTAGACCCTGCCAGCCACGCGGCTGAAGGTCAGGAACACCATGCCCGGACTGGGGCGCCAGGGGGCGGGGTCGGTGGGCGGTGCGTCTGGGAGGGGCGGGTGATAGACAGCCAGGCGGAAATCTCAGTGGAAATCTAAAGGCTCACGAGATTGGCAACGGTGTGGAGGCGTGGACTCGGAGCGCGCCTCAGCGCCCGACACGAGGGTCCTGAAGTCGCGCGGCGCTCCTCCCCCGCGGCCGAGCGTGGGCGGGCGCCATCCCTGGGCGTGTTCTCCGAGGAGCGCCCCTGGCTCCTGCAAAAGGGGGCGGGGAGCTCGGCGAGCGGCCCGCGTCTGCGTCTTCCTCTCCACGCCCGAGCCTCCGCGCAGCGAGCACAGGACGCCCGGACTCTCAGCGCGCCTCTGCGCCAGGATAGAGAAGGTAGCCGCGGCGGGTCGTTCCTGAATTCTCGCGGCGCTCCCTCCCTGGCGGCGAGTAACGGTCCTGAAGTCCCGAGGCAGCCGAGCCTGGCCGGGTGCCATCCCTGGGCGTGTTCTCCGAGGAGCGCCCCTGGCTCTTGCAAAAGGGGGCGGGGAGCTCGGCGAGCGGCCCGCGTCTGCGGCTTCCACTCCACGCCCGAGCCTCCGCGCAGCGAGCAGAGGACGCGCCCCGTAGCCCGTTCCCCGCACCGCGGCGCGCCTGGCCTCCGGGCCTAGCCCAGGTAACATTTCTGCTTCCTGAGTCCTTTTTAGCATGATCCAGTCATCTTTGATATTTAACTTGTGATATGACAGGATGTTCCAGAATCGTATTGTAATTTCCTGCTCCAATCCTAGAGTCAGCTGTATCTCCAAAAAGAGCTGGAAAAGATTATTTTTCATGGCTACATCTTCTGGATGTACCAGTTCTTATTTAGCCAGTCCACTATTTGGAGGGAAAGAGTTTAGAAAGTTTCTGTAACTCTTCTGTAGTATAAATTAAATACTGAGATGTTTTATAGAAATAGTATATATAAGTGAGTGATGATGCCCTTATAATTGTTTTCTCTATTATTTAATATTTTTTAAAAGCCTAGTCAATTGACCCAGCCAGGGCGTGACGCATAAACGGGTGTGCGTCATTCACTTGTTAAAGATGTCTGCTTCTAGAGAGGGGCTTGGAAACAATGAATTAAAAGGTGGTAGCTTGCTCGGTAGAGTAATCTTGGTTCTAGGTTTTTCTCCTGAATCACTTTAAATATGTCCTGCCACTCTCTTCTGGCTTGCAGAATTTCTGCTGAAAGATGAGCTGTTAAGCTTACGGGGATTCCCTTGTGTGTTATTTATTGTTTTTCCCTTGCTGCTTTTAATATATTTTCTGTGTATTTAATTTTTGATAGTTTGATTAATATGTGTCTTGGCGTGTTTCTCCTTGGATTAATCCTGTATGGGACTGTCTGCGCTTCCTGGCCTTGATTAACTATTTCCTTTCCTATATTAGGGAAGTTCTCAGCTATAATCTCTTTGGATATTTTCTCCGTCCCTTTCTTTTGCTCTTCCTCTTCTGGGACCCCTATAATTCGAATGTTGGGGCGTTTAACGTTGTCCCAGAGGTCTCTGAGACTGTCCTCGATTCTTTTCATTCTTTTTTCTTTATTCTGCTCTGCAGTCGTTATTTCCACTATTTCATCTTCCAGGTCACTTATCCGTTCTTCTGCCTCAGTTATTCTGCTGTTGATTCCTTCTAGAGAATTTTGAATTTCATCTATTGTGTTGTTCCTCAGTGTTTGTTTGCTCCTCAGTTCTTCTAGGTCCTTGTTAAACGTTTCTTGTATTTTCTCCATCCTATTTCCAAGATTTTGGATCATCTTTACTCTCATGACTGTGAATTCTTTTTCAGGGAGACTGCCTATTTCCTCTTCCTTTGTTCGGTCTGGTGGGTTTTGACCTTGCTCCTTCATCCGCTGTGTGTTTCTCTGTCTTTTCATTTTGCTAAACTTACTGTGTTTGGGGGTCTGCTTTTCACAGACTGCAGGTTCGTAGCTCCCTTTGTTTATGGTGTCTGCCGCCAGTGGCTAAGGTTGGTTCACTGGGTCGTGTAGGCTTCCTGGTGGAGGGGACTAGTAGTGCCTGTGTTCTGCTGGATGAGGCTTGAATCTTGTCTTTGTGGTGGGCAGGACCACATCTGCTGGTGTGTTTTGCGGGTGTCTGTGACCTTATTATGATTTTAGGCAGCCTCTCTGCTAATGGGTGGGGTTGTGTTCCTGTCTTGCTAGTTGTTTGGCCTAGGGTGTCCAGCACCGTAGCTTGCTGGTCTGTGAGTGGAGATGTGTCTTAGCGTTGAGATGGAGATCTCTGGGAGAGCTTTCGCTGGCTGATAGTACGTGGAGTGGAGCCGGGAGGTCTCTGGTGGACCAGTGTCCTGAACTCGGCTCTCCCACCTCAGAGGCCCAGGCGTGACACCTGGCGGAAGCCCCTAGACCCTGCCAGCCACGCGGCTGAAGGTCAGGAACACCATGCCCGGACTGGGACGCCAGGGGGCGGGGTCGGGGGGCGGTGCGCCTGGGAGGGGCGGGTGATAGACAGCCAGGCGGAAATCTCAGTGGAAATCTAAAGGCTCACCAGATTGGCAACGGTAGAGGAGGCAGCCGCGGCGAGTCGATCCTGAATTCCCGCAGCGCTCCCTCCCTGGCGGCGAGTAAGGGTCCTGAAGCCCGAGGCGGCCGAGCCTGGCCGGGCGCCATCCCTGGGCGTGTTCGCCGAGGAGTGCCCGTGGCTCCTGCAAAAGGGGGCGGGGAGCTCGGCGAGCGGCCCGCGTCTGCGGCTTCCACTCCACGCCCGAGCCTCCGCGCAGCGAGCAGAGGACGCGCCCCGGAGCCCGTTCCCTGCACCGCGGCGCGCCTGGCCTCCGGGCCTAGCCCAGGTAACATTTCTGCTTCCTGAGTCCTTTTTAGCATGATCCAGTTATGTTTGATATTTAACTTGTGATATGACAGGATGTTCCAGAATCGTATTGTAATTTCCTGCTCCAATCCTAGAGTCAGCTATATCTCCAAAAAGAGCTGGAAAAGATTATTTTTAATGGCTGCATCTTCTGGATGTACCAGTTCTTATTTAGCCCGTCCACTCTTTGGACGGAAAGAGTTTAGAAAGTTTCTGTAACTCTTCTGTAGTATAAATTAAATACTGAGATGTTTTACAGAAATAGTATATATAAGTGAGTGATGATGCCCTTATAATTGTTTTCTCTATTATTTAATATTTTTTAAAAGCCTAGTCAATTGACCCAGCCAGGGCGTGACGCATAAACGGGTGTGCGTCATTCACCTGTTAGAGATGTCTGCTTCTAGAGAGGGGCTTGCAAACAATGAATTAAAAGGTGGTAGCTTGCTGGGTAGAGTAATCTTGGTTGTAGGTTTTTCTCCTGAATCACCTTAAATATGTCCTGCCACTCCCTTCTGGCTTGCAGAATTTCTGCTGAAAGATGAGCTGTTAAGCTTACGGGGATTCCCTTGTGTGTTATTTATTGTTTTTCCCTTGCTGCTTTTAATATATTTTCTGTGTATTTAATTTTTGATAGTTTGATTAATATGTTTCTTGGCGTGTTTCTGCTTGGTTTAATCCTGTATGGGACTGTCTGCGCTTCCTGGCCTTGATTAACTATTTCCTTTCCTATATTAGGGAAGTTCTCAGCTATAATCTCTTTGGATATTTTCTCCGTCCCTTTCTTTTGCTCTTCCTCTTCTGGGACCCCTATAATTCGAATGTTGGGGCGTTTAACGTTGTCCCAGAGGTCTCTGAGACTGTCCTCGATTCTTTTCATTCTTTTTTCTTTATTCTGCTCTGCAGTCGTTATTTCCACTATTTCGTCTTCCAGGTCACTTATCCGTTCTTCTGCCTCAGTTATTCTGCTCTTGATCCCTTCTAGAGAATTTTGAATTTCATCTATTGTGTTGCTCCTCAGTGTTTGTTTGCTCTTCAGTTCTTCTAGGTCCTTGTTAAACGTTTCTTGTATTTTCTCCATCCTATTTCCAAGATTGTGGATCACCTTTACTCTCATGGCTGTGAATTCTTTTTCAGGGAGACTGCCTATTTCCTCTTCCTTTGTTCGGTCTGGTGGGTTTTGACCTTGCTCCTTCATCCGCTGTGTGTTTCTCTGTCTTTTCATTTTGCTAAACTTACTGTGTTTGGGGGTCTGCTTTTCACAGACTGCAGGTTCGTAGCTCCCTTTGTTTATGGTGTCTGCCGCCAGTGGCTAAGGTTGGTTCACTGGGTCGTGTAGGCTTCCTGGTGGAGGGGACTAGTAGTGCCTGTGTTCTGCTGGATGAGGCTTGAATCTTGTCTTTCTGGTGGGCAGGACCACATCTGCTGGTGTGTTTTGCGGGTGTCTGTGACCTTATTATGATTTTAGGCAGCCTCTCTGCTAATGGGTGGGGTTGTGTTCCTGTCTTGCTAGTTGTTTGGCCTAGGGTGTCCAGCACCGTAGCTTGCTGGTCTGTGAGTGGAGGTGTGTCTTAGCGTTGAGATGGAGATCTCTGGGAGAGCTTTCGCCAGCTGACAGTACGTGGAGTGGAGCCGGGAGGTCTCTGGTGGACCAGTGTCCTGAACTCGGCTCTCCCACCTCAGAGGCCCAGGCGTGACTCCTGGCGGAAGCCCGTAGACCCTGCCAGCCACGCGGCTGAAGGTCAGGAACACCATGCCCGGACTGGGGCGCCAGGGGGCGGGGTCGGTGGGCGGTGCGTCTGGGAGGGGCGGGTGATAGACAGCCAGGCGGAAATCTCAGTGGAAATCTAAAGGCTCACGAGATTGGCAACGGTGTGGAGGCGTGGACTCGGAGCGCGCCTCAGCGCCCGACACGAGGGTCCTGAAGTCGCGCGGCGCTCCTCCCCCGCGGCCGAGCGTGGGCGGGCGCCATCCCTGGGCGTGTTCTCCGAGGAGCGCCCCTGGCTCCTGCAAAAGGGGGCGGGGAGCTCGGCGAGCGGCCCGCGTCTGCGTCTTCCTCTCCACGCCCGAGCCTCCGCGCAGCGAGCACAGGACGCCCGGACTCTCAGCGCGCCTCTGCGCCAGGATAGAGAAGGTAGCCGCGGCGGGTCGTTCCTGAATTCTCGCGGCGCTCCCTCCCTGGCGGCGAGTAACGGTCCTGAAGTCCCGAGGCAGCCGAGCCTGGCCGGGTGCCATCCCTGGGCGTGTTCTCCGAGGAGCGCCCCTGGCTCTTGCAAAAGGGGGCGGGGAGCTCGGCGAGCGGCCCGCGTCTGCGGCTTCCACTCCACGCCCGAGCCTCCGCGCAGCGAGCAGAGGACGCGCCCCGTAGCCCGTTCCCCGCACCGCGGCGCGCCTGGCCTCCGGGCCTAGCCCAGGTAACATTTCTGCTTCCTGAGTCCTTTTTAGCATGATCCAGTCATCTTTGATATTTAACTTGTGATATGACAGGATGTTCCAGAATCGTATTGTAATTTCCTGCTCCAATCCTAGAGTCAGCTGTATCTCCAAAAAGAGCTGGAAAAGATTATTTTTCATGGCTACATCTTCTGGATGTACCAGTTCTTATTTAGCCAGTCCACTATTTGGAGGGAAAGAGTTTAGAAAGTTTCTGTAACTCTTCTGTAGTATAAATTAAATACTGAGATGTTTTATAGAAATAGTATATATAAGTGAGTGATGATGCCCTTATAATTGTTTTCTCTATTATTTAATATTTTTTAAAAGCCTAGTCAATTGACCCAGCCAGGGCGTGACGCATAAACGGGTGTGCGTCATTCACTTGTTAAAGATGTCTGCTTCTAGAGAGGGGCTTGGAAACAATGAATTAAAAGGTGGTAGCTTGCTCGGTAGAGTAATCTTGGTTCTAGGTTTTTCTCCTGAATCACTTTAAATATGTCCTGCCACTCTCTTCTGGCTTGCAGAATTTCTGCTGAAAGATGAGCTGTTAAGCTTACGGGGATTCCCTTGTGTGTTATTTATTGTTTTTCCCTTGCTGCTTTTAATATATTTTCTGTGTATTTAATTTTTGATAGTTTGATTAATATGTGTCTTGGCGTGTTTCTCCTTGGATTAATCCTGTATGGGACTGTCTGCGCTTCCTGGCCTTGATTAACTATTTCCTTTCCTATATTAGGGAAGTTCTCAGCTATAATCTCTTTGGATATTTTCTCCGTCCCTTTCTTTTGCTCTTCCTCTTCTGGGACCCCTATAATTCGAATGTTGGGGCGTTTAACGTTGTCCCAGAGGTCTCTGAGACTGTCCTCGATTCTTTTCATTCTTTTTTCTTTATTCTGCTCTGCAGTCGTTATTTCCACTATTTCATCTTCCAGGTCACTTATCCGTTCTTCTGCCTCAGTTATTCTGCTGTTGATTCCTTCTAGAGAATTTTGAATTTCATCTATTGTGTTGTTCCTCAGTGTTTGTTTGCTCCTCAGTTCTTCTAGGTCCTTGTTAAACGTTTCTTGTATTTTCTCCATCCTATTTCCAAGATTTTGGATCATCTTTACTCTCATGACTGTGAATTCTTTTTCAGGGAGACTGCCTATTTCCTCTTCCTTTGTTCGGTCTGGTGGGTTTTGACCTTGCTCCTTCATCCGCTGTGTGTTTCTCTGTCTTTTCATTTTGCTAAACTTACTGTGTTTGGGGGTCTGCTTTTCACAGACTGCAGGTTCGTAGCTCCCTTTGTTTATGGTGTCTGCCGCCAGTGGCTAAGGTTGGTTCACTGGGTCGTGTAGGCTTCCTGGTGGAGGGGACTAGTAGTGCCTGTGTTCTGCTGGATGAGGCTTGAATCTTGTCTTTGTGGTGGGCAGGACCACATCTGCTGGTGTGTTTTGCGGGTGTCTGTGACCTTATTATGATTTTAGGCAGCCTCTCTGCTAATGGGTGGGGTTGTGTTCCTGTCTTGCTAGTTGTTTGGCCTAGGGTGTCCAGCACCGTAGCTTGCTGGTCTGTGAGTGGAGATGTGTCTTAGCGTTGAGATGGAGATCTCTGGGAGAGCTTTCGCTGGCTGATAGTACGTGGAGTGGAGCCGGGAGGTCTCTGGTGGACCAGTGTCCTGAACTCGGCTCTCCCACCTCAGAGGCCCAGGCGTGACACCTGGCGGAAGCCCCTAGACCCTGCCAGCCACGCGGCTGAAGGTCAGGAACACCATGCCCGGACTGGGACGCCAGGGGGCGGGGTCGGGGGGCGGTGCGCCTGGGAGGGGCGGGTGATAGACAGCCAGGCGGAAATCTCAGTGGAAATCTAAAGGCTCACCAGATTGGCAACGGTAGAGGAGGCAGCCGCGGCGAGTCGATCCTGAATTCCCGCAGCGCTCCCTCCCTGGCGGCGAGTAAGGGTCCTGAAGCCCGAGGCGGCCGAGCCTGGCCGGGCGCCATCCCTGGGCGTGTTCGCCGAGGAGTGCCCGTGGCTCCTGCAAAAGGGGGCGGGGAGCTCGGCGAGCGGCCCGCGTCTGCGGCTTCCACTCCACGCCCGAGCCTCCGCGCAGCGAGCAGAGGACGCGCCCCGGAGCCCGTTCCCTGCACCGCGGCGCGCCTGGCCTCCGGGCCTAGCCCAGGTAACATTTCTGCTTCCTGAGTCCTTTTTAGCATGATCCAGTTATGTTTGATATTTAACTTGTGATATGACAGGATGTTCCAGAATCGTATTGTAATTTCCTGCTCCAATCCTAGAGTCAGCTATATCTCCAAAAAGAGCTGGAAAAGATTATTTTTAATGGCTGCATCTTCTGGATGTACCAGTTCTTATTTAGCCCGTCCACTCTTTGGACGGAAAGAGTTTAGAAAGTTTCTGTAACTCTTCTGTAGTATAAATTAAATACTGAGATGTTTTACAGAAATAGTATATATAAGTGAGTGATGATGCCCTTATAATTGTTTTCTCTATTATTTAATATTTTTTAAAAGCCTAGTCAATTGACCCAGCCAGGGCGTGACGCATAAACGGGTGTGCGTCATTCACCTGTTAGAGATGTCTGCTTCTAGAGAGGGGCTTGCAAACAATGAATTAAAAGGTGGTAGCTTGCTGGGTAGAGTAATCTTGGTTGTAGGTTTTTCTCCTGAATCACCTTAAATATGTCCTGCCACTCCCTTCTGGCTTGCAGAATTTCTGCTGAAAGATGAGCTGTTAAGCTTACGGGGATTCCCTTGTGTGTTATTTATTGTTTTTCCCTTGCTGCTTTTAATATATTTTCTGTGTATTTAATTTTTGATAGTTTGATTAATATGTTTCTTGGCGTGTTTCTGCTTGGTTTAATCCTGTATGGGACTGTCTGCGCTTCCTGGCCTTGATTAACTATTTCCTTTCCTATATTAGGGAAGTTCTCAGCTATAATCTCTTTGGATATTTTCTCCGTCCCTTTCTTTTGCTCTTCCTCTTCTGGGACCCCTATAATTCGAATGTTGGGGCGTTTAACGTTGTCCCAGAGGTCTCTGAGACTGTCCTCGATTCTTTTCATTCTTTTTTCTTTATTCTGCTCTGCAGTCGTTATTTCCACTATTTCGTCTTCCAGGTCACTTATCCGTTCTTCTGCCTCAGTTATTCTGCTCTTGATCCCTTCTAGAGAATTTTGAATTTCATCTATTGTGTTGCTCCTCAGTGTTTGTTTGCTCTTCAGTTCTTCTAGGTCCTTGTTAAACGTTTCTTGTATTTTCTCCATCCTATTTCCAAGATTGTGGATCACCTTTACTCTCATGGCTGTGAATTCTTTTTCAGGGAGACTGCCTATTTCCTCTTCCTTTGTTCGGTCTGGTGGGTTTTGACCTTGCTCCTTCATCCGCTGTGTGTTTCTCTGTCTTTTCATTTTGCTAAACTTACTGTGTTTGGGGGTCTGCTTTTCACAGACTGCAGGTTCGTAGCTCCCTTTGTTTATGGTGTCTGCCGCCAGTGGCTAAGGTTGGTTCACTGGGTCGTGTAGGCTTCCTGGTGGAGGGGACTAGTAGTGCCTGTGTTCTGCTGGATGAGGCTTGAATCTTGTCTTTCTGGTGGGCAGGACCACATCTGCTGGTGTGTTTTGCGGGTGTCTGTGACCTTATTATGATTTTAGGCAGCCTCTCTGCTAATGGGTGGGGTTGTGTTCCTGTCTTGCTAGTTGTTTGGCCTAGGGTGTCCAGCACCGTAGCTTGCTGGTCTGTGAGTGGAGGTGTGTCTTAGCGTTGAGATGGAGATCTCTGGGAGAGCTTTCGCCAGCTGACAGTACGTGGAGTGGAGCCGGGAGGTCTCTGGTGGACCAGTGTCCTGAACTCGGCTCTCCCACCTCAGAGGCCCAGGCGTGACTCCTGGCGGAAGCCCGTAGACCCTGCCAGCCACGCGGCTGAAGGTCAGGAACACCATGCCCGGACTGGGGCGCCAGGGGGCGGGGTCGGTGGGCGGTGCGTCTGGGAGGGGCGGGTGATAGACAGCCAGGCGGAAATCTCAGTGGAAATCTAAAGGCTCACGAGATTGGCAACGGTGTGGAGGCGTGGACTCGGAGCGCGCCTCAGCGCCCGACACGAGGGTCCTGAAGTCGCGCGGCGCTCCTCCCCCGCGGCCGAGCGTGGGCGGGCGCCATCCCTGGGCGTGTTCTCCGAGGAGCGCCCCTGGCTCCTGCAAAAGGGGGCGGGGAGCTCGGCGAGCGGCCCGCGTCTGCGTCTTCCTCTCCACGCCCGAGCCTCCGCGCAGCGAGCACAGGACGCCCGGACTCTCAGCGCGCCTCTGCGCCAGGATAGAGAAGGTAGCCGCGGCGGGTCGTTCCTGAATTCTCGCGGCGCTCCCTCCCTGGCGGCGAGTAACGGTCCTGAAGTCCCGAGGCAGCCGAGCCTGGCCGGGTGCCATCCCTGGGCGTGTTCTCCGAGGAGCGCCCCTGGCTCTTGCAAAAGGGGGCGGGGAGCTCGGCGAGCGGCCCGCGTCTGCGGCTTCCACTCCACGCCCGAGCCTCCGCGCAGCGAGCAGAGGACGCGCCCCGTAGCCCGTTCCCCGCACCGCGGCGCGCCTGGCCTCCGGGCCTAGCCCAGGTAACATTTCTGCTTCCTGAGTCCTTTTTAGCATGATCCAGTCATCTTTGATATTTAACTTGTGATATGACAGGATGTTCCAGAATCGTATTGTAATTTCCTGCTCCAATCCTAGAGTCAGCTGTATCTCCAAAAAGAGCTGGAAAAGATTATTTTTCATGGCTACATCTTCTGGATGTACCAGTTCTTATTTAGCCAGTCCACTATTTGGAGGGAAAGAGTTTAGAAAGTTTCTGTAACTCTTCTGTAGTATAAATTAAATACTGAGATGTTTTATAGAAATAGTATATATAAGTGAGTGATGATGCCCTTATAATTGTTTTCTCTATTATTTAATATTTTTTAAAAGCCTAGTCAATTGACCCAGCCAGGGCGTGACGCATAAACGGGTGTGCGTCATTCACTTGTTAAAGATGTCTGCTTCTAGAGAGGGGCTTGGAAACAATGAATTAAAAGGTGGTAGCTTGCTGGGTAGAGTAATCTTGGTTGTAGGTTTATCTCCTGAATCACTTTGAATATGTCCTGCCACTCCCTTCTGGCTTGCAGAATTTCTGCTGAAAGATGAGCTGTTAAGCTTACGGGGATTCCCTTGTGTGTTATGTATTGTTTTTCCCTTGCTGCTTTTAAAATATTTTCTGTGTATTTAATTTTTGATAGTTTGATTAATATGTGTCTTGGCGTGTTTCTCCTTGGATTAATCCTGTATGGGACTGTCTGCGCTTCCTGGCCTTGATTAACTATTTCCTTTCCTATATTAGGGAAGTTCTCAGCTATAATCTCTTTGGATATTTTCTCCGTCCCTTTCTTTTGCTCTTCCTCTTCTGGGACCCCTATAATTCGAATGTTGGGGCGTTTAACGTTGTCCCAGAGGTCTCTGAGACTGTCCTCGATTCTTTTCATTCTTTTTTCTTTATTCTGCTCTGCAGTCGTTATTTCCACTATTTCATCTTCCAGGTCACTTATCCGTTCTTCTGCCTCAGTTATTCTGCTGTTGATTCCTTCTAGAGAATTTTGAATTTCATCTATTGTGTTGTTCCTCAGTGTTTGTTTGCTCCTCAGTTCTTCTAGGTCCTTGTTAAACGTTTCTTGTATTTTCTCCATCCTATTTCCAAGATTTTGGATCATCTTTACTCTCATGACTGTGAATTCTTTTTCAGGGAGACTGCCTATTTCCTCTTCCTTTGTTCGGTCTGGTGGGTTTTGACCTTGCTCCTTCATCCGCTGTGTGTTTCTCTGTCTTTTCATTTTGCTAAACTTACTGTGTTTGGGGGTCTGCTTTTCACAGACTGCAGGTTCGTAGCTCCCTTTGTTTATGGTGTCTGCCGCCAGTGGCTAAGGTTGGTTCACTGGGTCGTGTAGGCTTCCTGGTGGAGGGGACTAGTAGTGCCTGTGTTCTGCTGGATGAGGCTTGAATCTTGTCTTTGTGGTGGGCAGGACCACATCTGCTGGTGTGTTTTGCGGGTGTCTGTGACCTTATTATGATTTTAGGCAGCCTCTCTGCTAATGGGTGGGGTTGTGTTCCTGTCTTGCTAGTTGTTTGGCCTAGGGTGTCCAGCACCGTAGCTTGCTGGTCTGTGAGTGGAGATGTGTCTTAGCGTTGAGATGGAGATCTCTGGGAGAGCTTTCGCTGGCTGATAGTACGTGGAGTGGAGCCGGGAGGTCTCTGGTGGACCAGTGTCCTGAACTCGGCTCTCCCACCTCAGAGGCCCAGGCGTGACACCTGGCGGAAGCCCCTAGACCCTGCCAGCCACGCGGCTGAAGGTCAGGAACACCATGCCCGGACTGGGACGCCAGGGGGCGGGGTCGGGGGGCGGTGCGCCTGGGAGGGGCGGGTGATAGACAGCCAGGCGGAAATCTCAGTGGAAATCTAAAGGCTCACGAGACTGGCAACGGTCTGGAGGCGTGGGCTCGCAGCGCGCCTCAGCGCCCGGTTAGAGGAGGCAGCCGCGGCGAGTCGATCCTGAATTCCCGCGGCGCTCCCTCCCTGGCGGCGAGTAAGGGTCCTGAAGTCCCGAGGCGGCCGAGCCTGGCCCGGCGCCATCCCTGGGCGTGTTCGCCGAGGAGTGCCCGTGGTTCCTGCAAAAGGGGGCGGGGAGCTCGGCGAGCGGCCCGCGTCTGCGGCTTCCGCTGCACGCCCGAGCCTCAGCGCAGCGAGCAGAGGACGCGACACGGAGCCCGTTCCCCGCGCCGCGCCTGGCCTCCCGGCCTAGCCCAGGTAACATTTCTGCTTCCTGAGTCCTTTTTAGCATGATCCAGTCATCTTTGATATTTAACTTGTGATATGACAGGATGTTCCAGAATCGTATTGTAATTTCCTGCTAAAATCCTAGAGTCAGCTATATCTCCAAAAAGAGCTGGAAAAGATTATTTTTAATGGCTGCATCTTCTGGATGTACCAGTTCTTATTTAGCCAGTGCACTATTTGGAGGGAAATAGTTTAGAAAGTTTCTGTAACTCTTCTGTAGTATAAATTAAATACTGAGATGTTTCATAGAAATAATATATATAAGTGAGTGATGATGCCCTTATAATTGTTTTCTCTATTATTTAATATTTTTTAAAAGCCTAGTCAATTGACCCAGCTAGGGCGTGATGCATAAACTAGTGTGCGTCATTCACTTGTTAGAGATGTCTGCTTCTAGAGAGAGGCTTGCAAACAATGAATTAAAAGGTGGTAGCTTGCTGGGTAGAGTAATCTTGGTTGTAGGTTTTTCTCCTGAATCACCTTAAATATGTCCTGCCACTCCCTTCTGGCTTGCAGAATTTCTGCTGAAAGATGAGCTGTTAAGCTTACGGGGATTCCCTTGTGTGTTATTTATTGTTTTTCCCTTGCTGCTTTTAATATATTTTCTGTGTATTTAATTTTTGATAGTTTGATTAATATGTGTCTTGGCGTCTTTCTCCTTGGATTAATCCTGTATGGGACTGTCTGCGCTTCCTGGCCTTGATTAAATATTTCCTTTCCCATATTAGGGAAGTTTTCAGCCATAATCTCTTTGGATATTTTCTCCGTCCCTTTCTTTTGCTCTTCGTCTTCTGAGACCCCTATAATTCGAATGTTGGGGCGTTTAATGTTGTCCCACAGGTCTCTGAGACTGTCCTCGATTCTTTTCATTCTTTTTTCTTTATTCTGCTCTGCAGTCGTTATTTCCACTATTTCGTCTTCCAGGTCACTTATCCGTTCTTCTGCCTCAGTTATTCTGCTGTTGATTCCTTCTAGAGAATTTTGAATTTCATCTATTGTGTTGTTCCTCAGTGTTTGTTTGCTCTTCAGTTCTTCTAGGACCTTGTTAAACGTTTCTTGTATTTTCTCCATCCTATTTCCAAGATTTTGGATCATCTTTACTCTCATGACTGTGAATTCATTTTCAGGAAGACTGCCTATTTCCTCTTCCTTTGTTTGGTCTGGTGGGTTTTGACCTTGCTCCTTCATCCGCTGTGTGTTTCTCTGTCTTTTCATTTTGCTAAACTTACTGTGTTTGGGGGTCTGCTTTTCACAGACTGCAGGTTCGTAGCTCCCTTTGTTTATGGTGTCTGCCGCCAGTGGCTAAGGTTGGTTCAGTGGGTCGTGTAGGCTCCCTGGTGGAGGGGACTAGTAGTGCCTGTGTTCTGCTGGATGAGGCTTGAATCTTGTCTTTCTGGTGGGCAGGACCGCATCTGCTGGTGTGTTTTGCGGGTGTCTGTGACCTTATTATGATTTTAGGCAGCCTCTCTGCTAATGGGTGGGGTTGTGTTCCTGTCTTGCTAGTTGTTTGGCCTAGGGTGTCCAGCACCGCAGCTTGCTGGTCGGTGAGTGGAGCTGTGTCTTAGCGTTGAGATTGAGATCTCTGGGAGAGCTTTCGCTGGCTGATAGTACGTGGAGTGGAGCCGGGAGGTCTCTGGTGGACCAGTGTCCTGAAGTCGGCTCTCCCACCTCAGAGGCACAGGCGTGACTCCTGGCGGAAGCCCCTAGACCCTGCCAGCCACGCGGCTGAAGGTCCGGAACACCAAGCCCGGACTCGGGCGCCAGGGGGCGGGGTCGGGGGGCGGTGCGTCTGGGAGGGACGGGTGATAGACAGCCAGGCGGAAATCTCAGTGGAAATCTAAAGGCTCACGAGACTGGCAACGGTCTGGAGGCGTGGACTCGCAGCGCGCCTCAGCGCCCGGTTAGAGGAGGCAGCCGCGGCGAGTCGATCCTGAATTCCCGCGGCGCTCCCTCCCTGGCGGCGAGTAAGGGTCCTGAAGTCCCGAGGCGGCCGAGCCTGGCCCGGCGCCATCCCTGGGTGTGTTCGCCGAGGAGTGCCCCTGGCTCCTGCAAAAGGGGGCGGGGAGCTCGGCGAGCGGCCCGCGTCTGCGGCTTCCACTCCACGCCCGAGCCTCCGCGCAGCGAGCAGAGGACGCGCCCCGGAGCCCGTTCCCCGCACCGCGGCGCGCCTAGCCTCCCGGCCTAGCCCAGGTAACATTTCTGCTTCCTGAATCCTTTTTAGCATGATCCAGTCATCTTTGATATTTAACTTCTGATATGACAGGATGTTCCAGAATCGTATTGTAATTTCCTGCTCCAATCCTAGAGTCAGCTATATCTCCAAAAAGAGCTGGAAAAGATTATTTTTAATGGCTGCATCTTCTGGATGTACCAGTTCTTATTTAGCCCGTCCACTATTTGGACGGAAAGAGTTTAGAAAGTTTCTGTAACTCTTCTGTAGTATAAATTAAATACTGAGATGTTTTACAGAAATAGTATATATAAGTGAGTGATGATGCCCTTATAATTGTTTTCTCTATTATTTAATATTTTTTAAAAGCCTAGTCAATTGACCCAGCCAGGGCGTGACGCATAAACGGGTGTGCGTCATTCACCTGTTAGAGATGTCTGCTTCTAGAGAGGGGCTTGCAAACAATGAATTAAAAGGTGGTAGCTTGCTGGGTAGAGTAATCTTGGTTGTAGGTTTTTCTCCTGAATCACCTTAAATATGTCCTGCCACTCCCTTCTGGCTTGCAGAATTTCTGCTGAAAGATGAGCTGTTAAGCTTACGGGGATTCCCTTGTGTGTTATTTATTGTTTTTCCCTTGCTGCTTTTAATATATTTTCTGTGTATTTAATTTTTGATAGTTTGATTAATATGTGTCTTGGCGTGTTTCTCCTTGGATTAATCCTGTATGGGACTGTCTGCGCTTCCTGGCCTTGATTAACTATTTCCTTTCCTATATTAGGGAAGTTCTCAGCTATAATCTCTTTGGATATTTTCTCCGTCCCTTTCTTTTGCTCTTCCTCTTCTGGGACCCCTATAATTCGAATGTTGGGGCGTTTAACGTTGTCCCAGAGGTCTCTGAGACTGTCCTCGATTCTTTTCATTCTTTTTTCTTTATTCTGCTCTGCAGTCGTTATTTCCACTATTTCGTCTTCCAGGTCACTTATCCGTTCTTCTGCCTCAGTTATTCTGCTGTTGATTCCTTCTAGAGAATTTTGAATTTCATCTATTGTGTTGCTCCTCAGTGTTTGTTTGCTCTTCAGTTCTTCTAGGTCCTTGTTAAACGTTTCTTGTATTTTCTCCATCCTATTTCCAAGATTGTGGATCATCTTTACTCTCATGGCTGTGAATTCTTTTTTAGGGAGACTGCCTATTTCCTCTTCCTTTGTTTGGTCTGGTGGGCTTTGACCTTGCTCCTTCATCCGCTGTGTGTTTCTCTGTCTTTTCATTTTGCTAAACTTACTGTGTTTGGGGGTCTGCTTTTCACAGACTGCAGGTTCGTAGCTCCCTTTGTTTATGGTGTCTGCCGTCAGTGGCTAAGGTTGGTTCAGTGGGTCGTGTAGGCTTCCTGGTGGAGGGGACTAGTAGTGCCTGTGTTCTGCTGGATGAGGCTTGAATCTTGTCTTTCTGGTGGGCAGGACCGCATCTGCTGGTGTGTTTTGCGGGTGTCTGTGACCTTATTATGATTTTAGGCAGCCTCTCTGCTAATGGGTGGGGTTGTGTTCCTGTCTTGCTAGTTGTTTGGCCTAGGGTGTCCAGCACCGTAGCTTGCTGGTCTGTGAGTGGAGGTGTGTCTTAGCGTTGAGATGGAGATCTCTGGGAGAGCTTTCGCCAGCTGACAGTACGTGGAGTGGAGCCGGGAGGTCTCTGGTGGACCAGTGTCCTGAACTCGGCTCTCCCACCTCAGAGGCCCAGGCGTGACTCCTGGCGGAAGCCCGTAGACCCTGCCAGCCACGCGGCTGAAGGTCAGGAACACCATGCCCGGACTGGGGCGCCAGGGGGCGGGGTCGGTGGGCGGTGCGTCTGGGAGGGGCGGGTGATAGACAGCCAGGCGGAAATCTCAGTGGAAATCTAAAGGCTCACGAGATTGGCAACGGTGTGGAGGCGTGGACTCGGAGCGCGCCTCAGCGCCCGACACGAGGGTCCTGAAGTCGCGCGGCGCTCCTCCCCCGCGGCCGAGCGTGGGCGGGCGCCATCCCTGGGCGTGTTCTCCGAGGAGCGCCCCTGGCTCCTGCAAAAGGGGGCGGGGAGCTCGGCGAGCGGCCCGCGTCTGCGTCTTCCTCTCCACGCCCGAGCCTCCGCGCAGCGAGCACAGGACGCCCGGACTCTCAGCGCGCCTCTGCGCCAGGATAGAGAAGGTAGCCGCGGCGGGCCGTTCCTGAATTCTCGCGGCGCTCCCTCCCTGGCGGCGAGTAACGGTCCTGAAGTCCCGAGGCAGCCGAGCCTGGCCGGGTGCCATCCCTGGGCGTGTTCTCCGAGGAGCGCCCCTGGCTCTTGCAAAAGGGGGCGGGGAGCTCGGCGAGCGGCCCGCGTCTGCGGCTTCCACTCCACGCCCGAGCCTCCGCGCAGCGAGCAGAGGACGCGCCCCGTAGCCCGTTCCCCGCACCGCGGCGCGCCTGGCCTCCGGGCCTAGCCCAGGTAACATTTCTGCTTCCTGAGTCCTTTTTAGCATGATCCAGTCATCTTTGATATTTAACTTGTGATATGACAGGATGTTCCAGAATCGTATTGTAATTTCCTGCTCCAATCCTAGAGTCAGCTGTATCTCCAAAAAGAGCTAGAAAAGATTATTTTTAATGGCTGCATCTTCTGGATGTACCAGTTCTTATTTAGCCCGTCCACTATTTGGACGGAAAGAGTTTCTAAAGTTTCTGTAACTCTTCTGTAGTATAAATTAAATACTGAGATGTTTTACAGAAATAGTATATATAAGTGAGTGATGATGCCCTTATAATTGTTTTCTCTATTATTTAATATTTTTTAAAAGCCTAGTCAATTGACCCAGCCAGGGCGTGACGCATAAACGGGTGTGCGTCATTCACCTGTTAGAGATGTCTGCTTCTAGAGAGAGGCTTGCAAACAATGAATTAAAAGGTGGTAGCTTGCTGGGTAATCTTGGTTGTAGGTTTTTCTCCTGAATCACCTTAAATATGTCCTGCCACTCCCTTCTGGCTTGCAGAATTTCTGCGGAAAGATGAGCTGTTAAGCTTACGGGGATTCCCTTGTGTGTTATTTATTGTTTTTCCCTTGCTGCTTTTAATATATTTTCTGTGTATTTAATTTTTGATAGTTTGATTAATATGTGTCTTGGCGTGTTTCTCCTTGGATTAATCCTGTATGGGACTGTCTGCGCTTCCTGGCCTTGATTAACTATTTCCTTTCCTATATTAGGGAAGTTCTCAGCTATAATCTCTTTGGATATTTTCTCCGTCCCTTTCTTTTGCTCTTCCTTTTCTGGGACCCCTATAATTCGAATGTTGGGGCGTTTAACGTTGTCCCAGAGGTCTCTGAGACTGTCCTCGATTCTTTTCATTCTTTTTTCTTTATTCTGCTCTGCAGTCGTTATTTCCACTATTTCGTCTTCCAGGTCACTTATCCGTTCTTCTGCCTCAGTTATTCTGCTGTTGATTCCTCCTAGAGAATTTTGAATTTCATCTATTGTGTTGCTCCTCAGTGTTTGTTTGCTCTTCAGTTCTTCTAGGTCCTTGTTAAACGTTTCTTGTATTTTCTCCATCCTATTTCCAAGATTGTGGATCATCTTTACTCTCATGGCTGTGAATTCTTTTTCAGGGAGACTGCCTATTTCCTCTTCCTTTGTTTGGTCTGGTGGGTTTTGACCTTGCTCCTTCATCCGCTGTGTGTTTCTCTGTCTTTTCATTTTGCTAAACTTACTGTGTTTGGGGGTCTGCTTTTCACAGACTGCAGGTTCGTAGCTCCCTTTGTTTATGGTGTCTGCCGCCAGTGGCTAAGGTTGGTTTACTGGGTCGTGTAGGCTTCCTGGTGGAGGGGACTAGTAGTGCCTGTGTTCTGCTGGATGAGGCTTGAATCTTGTCTTTCTGGTGGGCAGGACCGCATCTGCTGGTGTGTTTTGCGGGTGTCTGTGACCTTATTATGATTTTAGGCAGCCTCTCTGCTAATGGGTGGGGTTGTGTTCCTGTCTTGCTAGTTGTTTGGCCTAGGGTGTCCAGCACCGTAGCTTGCTGGTCTGTGAGTGGAGGTGTGTCTTAGCGTTGAGATGGAGATCTCTGGGAGAGCTTTCGCCAGCTGACAGTACGTGGAGTGGAGCCGGGAGGTCTCTGGTGGACCAGTGTCCTGAACTCGGTTCTCCCACCTCAGAGGCCCAGGCGTGACTCCTGGCGGAAGCCCGTAGACCCTGCCAGCCACGCGGCTGAAGGTCAGGAACACCATGCTCGGACTGGGGCACCAGGGGGCGGGGTCGGTGGGCGGTGCGTCTGGGAGGGGCGGGTGATAGACAGCCAGGCGGAAATCTCAGTGGAAATCTCAAGGCTCACGAGATTGGCAACAGTGTGGAGGCGTGGACTCGGAGCTCGCCTCAAAGCCCGGTTAGAGTGGGCAGCCGCGTCGGGTCGGTCCTGAATTCGCGCGGCGCTCCCTCCCTGGCGGCGAGTAACGGTCCTGAAGTCCCGAGGCAGCCAAGCCTGGCCGGTCGCCATCCCTGGGCGTGTTCGCCGAGGAGTGCCCGTGGCTCCTGCAAAAGGGGGCGGGGAGTTCGGCGAGCGGCCCGTGTCTGCGGCTTCCACTCCACGCCCGAGCCTCCGCGCAGCGAGCAGAGGACGCGCCCCGGAGCCCGTTCCCCGCGCCGCGGCGCGCCTGGCCTCCCGGCCTAGCCCAGGTAACATTTCTGCTTCCTGAGTCCTTTTTAGCATGATGCAGTCATCTTTGATATTTAACTTCTGATATGACAGGATGTTCCAGAATCGTATTGTAATTTCCTGCTCTAATCCTAGAGTCAGCTATATCTCCAAAAAGAGCTGGAAAAGATTATTTTTAATGGCTGCATCTTCTGGATGTACCAGTTTTTATTTAGCCAGTCCACTATTTGGAGGGAAAGAGTTTAGAAAGTTTCTGTAACTCTTCTGTAGTATAAATTAAATACTGAGATGTTTCATAGAAATAGTATATATAAGTGAGTGAGGATGCCCTTATAATTGTTTTCTCTATTTTTTAATATTTTTTAAAAGCCTAGTCAATTGACCCAGCCAGGGCGTGACGCATAAACGGGTGTGCGTCATTCACCTGTTAGAGATGTCTGCTTCTAGAGAGGGGCTTGCAAACAATGAATTAAAAGGTGGTAGCTTGCTGGGTAGAGTAATCTTGGTTGTAGGTTTATCTCCTGAATCACTTTGAATATGTCCTGCCACTCCCTTCTGGCTTGCAGAATTTCTGCTGAAAGATGAGCTGTTAAGCTTACGGGGATTCCCTTGTGTGTTATGTATTGTTTTTCCCTTGCTGCTTTTAAAATATTTTCTGTGTATTTAATTTTTGATAGTTTGATTAATATGTGTCTTGGCGTGTTTTCTCCTTGGATTAATCCTGTATGGGACTGTCTGCGTTTCCTGGCCTTAATTAACTATTTCCTTTCCCATATTAGGGAAGTTCTCAGCTATAATCTCTTTGGATATTTTCTCCGTCCCTTTCTTTTGCTCTCCCTCTTCTGGGGCCCCTATAATTCGAATGTTGGGGCGTTTAACGTTGTCCCAGAGGTGTCTGAGACTGTCCTCGATTGTTTTCATTCTGTTTTCTTTATTCTGCTCTGCAGTCGTTATTTCCACTATTTAATCTTCCAGGTCAATTATCCGTTCTTCTGCCTCAGTTATTCTGCTGTTGATTCCTTCTAGAGAATTTTGAATTTCATCTATTGTGTTGTTCCTCAGTGTTTGTTTGCTCCTCAGTTCTTCTAGGTCCTTGTTAAACGTTTCTTGTATTTTCTCCATCCTATTTCCAAGATTTTGGATCATCTTTACTCTCATGACTGTGAATTCTTTTTCAGGGAGACTGCCTATTTCCTCTTCCTTTGTTTGGTCTGGTGGGTTTTGACCTTGCTCCTTCATCCCCTGTGTGTTTCTCTGTCTTTTCATTTTGCTAAACTTACTGTGTTTGGGGGTCTGCTTTTCACAGACTGCAGGTTCGTAGCTCCCTTTGTTTATGGTGTCTGCCGCCAGTGGCTAAGGTTGGTTCACTGGGTCGTGTAGGCTTCCTGGTGGAGGGGACTAGTAGTGCCTGTGTTCTGCTGGATGAGGCTTGAATCTTTTCTTTCTGGTGGGCAGAACCGCATCTGCTGGTGTGTTTTGCGGGTGTCTGTGACCTTATTATGATTTTAGGCAGCCTCTCTGCTAATGGGTGGGGTTGTGTTCCTGTCTTGCTAGTTGTTTGGCCTAGGGTGTTCCGCACCGTAGCTTGCTGGTCTGTGAGTGCAGCTGTGTCTTAGCGTTGAGATGGAGATCTCTGGGAGAGCTTTCGCTGGCTGATAGTACGTGGAGTGGAGCCGGGAGGTCTCTGGTGGACCAGTGTCCTGAACTCGGCTCTCCCACCTCAGAGGCCCAGGCGTGACACCTGGCGGAAGCCCCTAGACCCTGCCAGCCACGCGGCTGAAGCTCAGGAACACCATTCACTGACTGGGGCGCCGGGGTCGGGGGTGGTGTGGGGGGCGGTGCTTCTGGGAGGGGCGGGTGATAGACAGCCAGGCAGAAATCTCAGTGGAAATGTAAAGGCTCACGAGATTGGCAAGGGTCTGGAGGCGTGGACTCGGAGCGCGCCTCAGCGCCTGGTAGAGGCGGCAGCCGCGGCACGAGGGTCCTGAAGCCCTGTGGCCCCCCTTCCGCGTGGCGGAGCCTGGGCGGGCGCCATCCCTGGGCGTGTTCTCACAGGAGTGCCCCTGGCTCCTGTAAAAGGGTTCGGGAGCTCGGCGAGCGGCCCGCGTCTGCGGCTTCCACTCCGTGCCCGAGCGTCAGCGCAGCGAGCAGAGGACGCGCCTCGGAGCCCGTTCCCCGCGCCGCGGCGCGCCTGGCCTCCCGGCCTAGCCCAGGTAACTTTTCTGCTTCCTTAGTCCTTTTTAGCATGATCCAGTCATCTTTGATATTTAACTTCTGATATGACAGGATGTTCCAGAATCATATTGTAATTTCCTGCTCCAATCCTAGAGTCAGCTATATCTCCAAAAAGAGCTGGAAAAGATTATTTTTAATGGCTGCATCTTCTGGATGTACCAGTTCTTATTTAGACAGTCCACTATTTGGAGGCAAGGAGCTTTAGAAAGTTTCCGTAACTCTTTTGTAGTATAAAGTAAATAGTGAAATGTTTTATAGAAATAATAGATATAAGTGAGTGATGATGCCCTTATAATTGTTTTCTCTATTGTTTAGTATTTTAAAAAAGCGTAGTCAATTGATCCAGCTAGGGCGTGACACATAAACTGGTGTGCGTCATTCACCTGTTAGAGATGTCGGCTTCTAGAGAGGGGCTTGCAAACAATGAATTAAAAGGTGGTAGCTTGCTGGGTAGAGTAATCTTGGTTGTAGGTTTTTCTCCTGAATCACTTTAAATATGTCCTGCCACTCCCTTCTGGCTTGCAGAATTTCTGCTGAAAGGTGAGCTGTTCAGCTTATGGGGATTCCCTTGTGTGTTTTTTGTTGTTTTTCCCTTGCTGCTTTTAATATATTTTCTGTGTGTTTAATTTTTGGTAGTTTGTTTAATATGTGTCTTGGCCGGTTTCTCCTGTGTTTTATTCTGTATGGGACTGTCTGTGCTTCCTGGCCTTGATTCACTATTTCCTTTCCCATATTAGGGAAGTTTTCAGCTATAATCTCTGCAGATATTTTCTCAGTCCGTTTCTTTTTCTCTTCCTCTTCTGAGACCCCTATAATTCGAATGTTGGGGCGTTTAATGTTGTCCCAGAGGTCTCTGAGACTGTCCTCGATTCTTTTCATTCTTTTTTCTTTATTCTGCTGTGCAGTCGTTATTTCCACTATTTTATCTTCCAGGTTACTCATGCGTTCTTGTCTCAGTTATTCTGCTGTTGATTGCTTCTAGAGAATTTTTAATTTCACCTATTGTGTTGTTCCTCAGTGTTTGTTCGCTATTTACTTGTTCTAGGTCCTTTAATGTGCCTTTTGTTCCAGAGGCTGCAGGATTGTAGTTCTTCTTGCTACTGGTGTCTACCCTGTCGTGTATGAGTCTATCTCAGAGGCTTGCGGAAGTTTCCTGATGGGAGGGAGTGGTGGTGGGTAGAGCTGGGTTTGGTCTGGTCGGCAGAGCTCAGTAAAACTTTAATCTGCTTGTCTGCAGAGAATTGAAAAACAGACTTATAGTTACCAAAGGGGAATTGTCGGTTGGAGGGATAAATTAGGAGCTTGGGATTAACATACACACACTACTATATATATACTAGATAACCAGCATGGACCTATTAGATAGCACAGGGAATTCTACTCAGTATCCTATAATAACCCATATGGGAGAAGAATCTGAAAAAAAAGAAGGAAAATATATGTATATGTGTAATTGAATCACTTTGCTATACAACTGAAACTAACAAAACATTGTAAGTCAACTATACTCCAATAAAGTACAAAAAGAAAAAAAAGAAGTACATACAGGGACATCAGTACAATGGCTTGAGAGCCTGAGGACTTAGTGGGCGATTCCAGCTTGGCCACAGACACCCTCTGGGACCTTGGCCAAGTTAGATCAAGTCTTTGTGTCTTTGCTGCTTTCTCGTAAATTAAATTAGACTATTCTTATCCTTCCGTATCTCACAAATATGTCATAAAATAAACATATCTGACGTGAAAATATTGAAGGTTTCTTTTTTGGGAGGGAAAGGAGTGGCAGGTAAAAGGCACTCTGAATGAAGATTCAGTAGAAAGAAGCCTTTTGACCTTCAGTTTAGAAACCAGTCAACTTCAAATAAATTCAGTCCACCTCTGTTGAGCACTAACTCTGTATATGCAGCATTTTGGGCTGTGTGGTATGTGACCTTCATAGACGTTATAATCTAGTGGAGCCATGCTCATTCCTGCGTACTCTGACCTTCTCCCAAGCGTGTGCCAGTTTCCAACCCTGAGTCTGGGCTGTTTTCATTCACTCTCTTCATGCTCAAAGGCAGCAGAGCATTCTAGATAATGCACAAAATGGTGCTGAATTTGGGGTCCCCCACTTGAGTCTAAGCTGTGATTTGGGGTTCAGACATGTCCGATTACCTCAGTGACTGAGGAGCCTCCTGGGAGAGAACATGTCCTCAAGGAAGAAGGAGCCATACACAATAAGCTTGAGCCAAAAGCAGAGCCCAGGTCATCAGAAGAGAGAGATCCTCTGACTCCAGTCCTGTGTTTCCTGGCCCTTGTCTGAGTCCAGTGGGAGGTGGGGTAGCTATGGTGTGAGGGAAGGGGGGCCAAGGTGAAAGCTGAAATATCTGTTTCAAACTTTTCAAACCCCACACCTCATAGTTATCACACATGCTCTCACTTCTTACTTTACTCCAAGGGATCAAGGAAGGCATCAGTACAAGTGCAGCAGAATACCTGAGTAGAAGTGACTTTTTTTTAATGGCTGTGTTCTGATAAATCTTTTTTTAATATTTATTTATTTGGCCTTGTCAGGTCTTAGTTGCGGCACGTGGGATCTTTGTTGTGGCATGCGAAATCTTTTCCTTCTGGCACAGCGATCTTCTCTCTCTTTGTGACGCACAGGCTCCAGAGTGCACAGGCTTAGTTGCCCGGAGGCATGTGAGATCTTAGTTCCCCGACCAGGGATCCAACCCGTGTCCCCTGCATTGGAAGGTGGATTCTTAACCACTGGACCACCAGAGAAGTCCCCAGAAGTGACTTTTTAAAAATGAAGAAATGTATTAGCTCATAAAATAAGTTTGGGGGAAGATGGTTCCAAGATTGGTTAATTGGGTAGCTCAAGTATGTCATCGAAGACGCAAGTGGATTTTTTCTTCCTGCTCTGCCATCCTCAGAATGATGGTATATTTCCTATCAGTTCCTGGCAAGGCTACACCATGGCTTCAGCATTCCTTGATGTCACATGCAAATGAAGGCATCCAGCAAAGACCGGGGATATTCTCCCTCCCCCTCTCCCTCCCCCTCCCCCTCCCCTCCCCTCCCCCTCCCCCTCCCCTCCCCTCCCCCTCCCTCTCCCCTCCCCCTCCCCCTCCCCTCCCCTCCCCTCCCCCTTCCCCTCCCCTCCCCCTTCCCCTCCCCTCCCCCTTCCCCTCCCCTCCCCCTTCCCCTCCCCTCCCCTCCCCCTTCCCCTCCCCTCCCCTCCCCCTCCCCTCCCCTCCCCCCTCCCTTCCTCTCTCTCCTCTCTCTCTCCTCTCTCTCCTCTCTCTCTCTCCCCCCACCCCCAAAGGAAGAAAAACCCTTTCAGGACCCCTGTAGCAGAATTGCCCCTAGGTTCCACTGGACAAAATTGTGTCACACACCCACCCTAAACTCATTCCTTGTCAAGGTAATGACAATACTCATAATCCATCCCTCATGCTGAGGAGGAAAATCACCTTCCCAGAACATGTGGCACAGTAGGCTGAAACGTGAAATTTTACCAGAAAGAAATAAGGAAAGGTGTCTGTGGCTTAGGTCCCAACAAGTTCCTTCACCTTCCCTATCCTCTACTTCAAAATGTTTGTACATACTCCCATCTGCAAAATGTTTCTGTATCTGCTCCCTTTTAATCACCTCTGAATTGTTCTGTCTTCACCCAGATTCTGAACTATCTCAGAGAGGTAATTTCCATCCATTTCAAAGCCTGACCCTCTATCAGTCTACCTGATTGATCCTTGACCTTGCTCTTGTTCTAGCTTCTTACAGTGATCCCTGAACCACACCTGCAGGCTTTCCCACCTGGCACTATATTAGTGAGAATCAGGCGAGATCTGAAGCCCTTTTCTTTGTCCCAGAGGAATCCAAATTTAAAGATGCAAGAACGCTTTCAAACTCTATGAGGTGGGGCAGGAGTGGGGGCAGGGAGGCAAGGGCCAAGAGCATGCTTTATTGTTTCCTACCAAGATTCTATACGCAAGGATTCTCTGTCCCACTCTGGGATGTAGGAGTGCCACGTGGTATCCTCAGCTCCCTTGCACCCCCACCAGCCACAGTCCCCTGGAGACTGGGTTCGCTCTAATTTTCTGTGTCTCATCCTGGAGGAAATCAGAGAATGACTTAGCTTGAAACTGAAAGTTGTTTTTCTTTTTACACTCCCATTTATGCATTTATTCATTCAACAAATAGTAAACTCTGTTCTAAGAACAATGTGCTAGGAAGATATTGTTAAATAAATCAGGTTCACCACCTTCATGGAGCTCACATTCTGGTCGGGGAACTTTGTTTCTCCCACAAGGCTTGGCTTGAAATTCATGGCTCTCTCAAGGGACTAGAATGGAAACAAAACCTAAGAGCAATGCTGAGTTATAAACTCTACACAGTATATAACCCATGTTTTTATTCTTCACGAACGACTACTATTATTAGTCTAAATTATTTTGATCTTTATATAATTCATAACATATTACATTTTTCACTGAGGCCAGTGTTTCACACAATTACAGCTTCCAACAAGATAAACACAGTGTAGGGCAATGTACTTGTGGTACTAATGCTTTATTAACAATATGCCATGTCAACTGAGTGGGCTAGGCCATGGATGGATGATAACAGCAAAAACGGAGCCTATATCTGATCCAAGTTTATGTATCATAAGAGTCATTCTCCTTTCTCTGCTCATCGTCAGAAATCTATCAGATTATTCAGCAGAACGATTCGTAGATGCACTGTCAGGCGATAAAATATTTACTATTACTTACACTCCTTTGGCTACACTTGCTGGAGGATATGTAGTAAAGTAAAATTTTTTTTTCTTTTTTTATGCTTCAAAATTCACCCAAGTTGTCTTTTCCATTTTTGCTCTTAGGAAAAAAATCTCCAAAAAAGTGCTACACTATATAGAAATACAAAACTCCCTTGTTTTATAGCAGTTCTGCTTCCGAGGATATCATGGACCCTTGGTGTCTAATTTATCCTGACAGTGTCTAAAGTGGAAGTAAAGCAATTCAGAAATATGAGTCTGAGAAGGTGGATGTAGCAGAAGTGAAATGAGAGCGTTTTAGTGAAATGTGAACCCCAGTCAATCTGAATGAATTCCTCTAGCACCTTGCTTCAGGAAAGAATCTGTAAGGGTCTTAATCTTTGCTTCACTCACAACGAAGCACATGACCCTAAGTGAGTCACTTAATCTCTGTGTCTTAGAGTCCTTGATTTTACAACAGGGTTAATAGGACCTGTGATGCACCTGTACTTACAGGAGAAAAGAGAACACCCTTTCTGATATGCACCTAATAATTATCAATCAATTATCAAGAGGAATTTACTGAGCCCTGCATGTACCCTTCATTATATGCCCAAGGCCTGGTAAGCACCTTATATACAAATGCTCAAGAAATCTTTGTTGCATGGATGAATAAGAAAATAAATCAATGAGTCATCTATTGTATGCTATACAGGTCTTGTGCTATAGAAGATCTGAGATGCATCCCTGCCTTCAATGAACTAATTAGTCAAATAAGGCATATAGATAATAAGTTATGTAGTAATTTAATGTAGTAAATGCCAAGTGAATGTTATAGTCCATCATCTTCAAACTAGAATTTCCAGATTCTCTGCTTCATTTTGAATTCTTCCCTAAAATTTATCAGATTAAGAATATGCCCCTGATTTTATTGCATAGAAGTATTCGAGGATGTTTAATTAAAGACTTTCAAAAATAGAAATATATTTTATTAGGATAAAATTCTGTAGAGAAGTAGAATGGAAATATAAGTTCAAGGGGAAAAAAGAAAAATATAAAACATTTCCATCATTCCCAAAAGTTTTCTCGTGCCTCAACCTTGTGAATCTCTCCTTCCATCCCCAACTCAAGTACTCACCGATTCTGTGCATTCTGTCATTATAGGTTACTTTGCATTTCTAGGATTTTAAACAAATGGAATCACACACTATGCACTTTTTTAATGGCTTCTTTCACAAAGCTTGATGATTTTAAGATGCATCTATATTGTTCCTTGTGTTAATAATTGTTCCTTTTTATTGTTATATTCCATTTTATGGGTATACCCCAATTTCCATTGTATACCACAATTTGTTTATCCATTCATCTGTTGATAGACATTTGGGTTGTTCCCAGTTTTAGCTATTACAAATAGAACTACTATGAACATTTGTGTACAAGTCTTAATATGAACATGTTTTCACCTCTCATAGGTGAATACCTAGAAGTGGAATTGCTAGGTCATATGGTAGGTTTATGTTTAAAATTTTCAGAAACTGTCAAACTGTTTTCCAAAGTGTTTGTACCATATTATATTCCCACCAGCAGAGTATAAGATTTCCAGTTGTTCCACATCCTTGCTAACACTTGATATGGTCAGTTTTGTTATTGTTGTTGTTGTTTTAATTTATTTGGTTGTGCCAGGTCTTAGTTGTCACAGGCAGGCTCCCTAGTTGCAGCTCCAGGGCTCCTTAATTGTAGCACGTGGGCTCCATAATTGCGGCAGGCGGGCTCCTTAGTTGTGGCATGCATATGGGATCTAGTTCCCTGACCAAGGATCGAACCCAGGCCCCCTGCATTGGGAGCACAGAGTCTTATCCACTGCACCACCAGGGAGGTCCCGATATGGTCAGTTTTAAACTTTTTATCTATTCTAATGGGTATGTGGTGGTATCTCTGTGGCTTTTAATTTCCTTTCCCTGATGACTAGTGCCATCAAGTATTTTTTCATGACCTTATTGACCATTTATACGTATATATATATATATATATATATATGTCTTCTTTTTGTCAAGTGTATGTTCAAATCTTTTTCCCATTACTGTTTTTTTTTTCTTATTATTGAGTGTGTGTATGTCTGTGTGTATATTCTGGATATAAGTCCTTGTTTGATGTATGTATTGTGAATATTTTTTCCCAGTATCTGGCTTGCCTTTTCTTTTTCTCAATGGTGTATTTTAAGCATTAAAAAAAAAAAAGCTTGCTGGAGTTGTTTGTGTTTGTGTTATACCTATAGATTTGGGGAGAATTATCACATTAACAATATTGAATCATGCTATATTTCTGTATTAGGTATTCTTTAATTTCTCTCAACTCTGTTTTATAATTTCCACGTAGAGGAATTTAATTAGATTTATTTATAAATATTTATAAATATTTTAGTGCTGTTGTTTGCAGCTCTAAAGAAACTATACAGTTTATAAACCAGTTTTTTTTTACATCTTTATTGGAGTATAATTGCTTTATAATGGTGTGTTAGTTTCTGCTTTATAACAAAGTGAATCAGTTGAAAGACAAATACCGTATGCTAACACATATATATGGAATTTAAGGAAAAAAAATGTCATGAAGAACCTAGGGGTAAGATAGGAATAAAGACACAGACCTAGTAGAGAATGGACTTGAGGATATGGGAAGCGGGAAGGGTAAGCTGTGACAAAGCGAGAGAGAGGCATGGACTTATATAAACCAGTTTTTAAGTTGTAAACTCTGTGACAATTAGAGTGCTAGCAGACCCCGTCTCCCGCCGTAGCGACCACCCTGCAGTTTTCCTTTGGAAAAGTTTTTTTAACAAAAAAACTATTCAATTTGTTTAATAGATAAAGGGATATTCAGACTTTCTGCTTCTTGTGTCTGTTTTGGTAAGTTGTATTTTTCAATAAATTTGTCCTTTTCATCCATGTTGTTGAATATGTTGACATGATGTCATTCACAGTGCTTTCCTATTAACCTTTAACGTCTGTAGAATCTGTGGTGACAACCTTTAGCCATAATTATCATTGCTGTGTATGCATTATGTAATGTATGTTAATGTAATAGATTTATTGTTAAAATTAATTAATATATAAATATTTTGAAATTTTTCAGCATTAATTTTTAATACGAAAAAATTATTATAAGTAACTTGCAGAAATAAACACTCCTTGGTGTCTTCAGTAAGTTTTAAGAGTGTAAAGGGTTTGTGAGAACCACTGCTGTATAATATTCCAGTGTATGTATGTGCCATTATTTATTTATTTACTGCTGATGGACGATTGGTTTTTCTCTAGGTTTTGGTTATTACGAGTAAAATACTATGGATATTCTTGTTCATATCTCATGGTGGATGTATATACTCATTGCTCTTAGATATCTAGAAATGGAATGGCTGGGTCTCCTGGTATTTTTTAAATGGATGGTGGTGTATATAAAACCCTGTTGAATTCAGATTCCATTGAGTATATTTCAAAGAGTATTCTGTAACATATTTTTATACAAAGGGTGCCACTTTTAAATTCATCTTCAGCTCATTCCTCTTCTTACTTGACACATTCCACTAGGTGAGTTCACATACCCACTAACCTATCCCAAATCTTTATCTCCAACTCAGAATTAACTCTTAAGTTTTAGACTGCCATATATGACAAATTGCTGGACATCTTAATGTCCCATACATGATCCATAGAGCAACAGCCCAAACATATCCTAAATGGAACTTGAAGCTGACGATTCCTCTCATATTCTCTACACAGAAGCCCACACTACAGAACTGGGCCTCATCCTAGGTTCCACCTTCACACTTAATCCCCACAACCAGACATTCACCAAGTCCCCCCAGTTTTTCTGCCTAAATATTAATTAAATTCTTCTCCTCTTCCTTCCTATTGTCACTGTCATTTTTATTTCTTTCTAAACCACCACAAAGGCATCTTAATTAGTCTCCGTGCATCTAGCCTTTTTTTCTGTTATCCTTAGCCAATACTTTAATTTTTTAAGTTACAAGTGTAAAATAATAATAGAAGAGAAAAAAGATACCAGTTATTGAGCTTCTACTCTGTATCAGGTACTATGCTAGGCATGTATTAACTATATTATCATATTTTATTTTAAAATGATTCTGTAGAGTAGATCTTCCCCCCATTTTAAAGATGAGGAAACAAAGGGTCAGAGTAAATTACTTACGAATACTACAGATGCTACCATATTACAAATATGCATAATAAGTAGGAGAGGCCGGATTTAAAATCAGGTCTCTTGTTCATGCATCTAGCCTTAACTCCTTCAAGTCTCTCTTCCCCTTTGAGTCCAGAGAGATCAAAGCCAAATCACAAATCTGCACTTCATTCTTCCATAAAAATTTTCAGTGGCTCCCTATGTCCACAGGCTTAAAGTCCAAGTTCCTGTGCAAGGTATTCAGTGCCCTCAGTCATCTGCCCCACCCCCACCCGCATCTACCTCTCCATCTGATTTCCCTCCACTGGCCCTTACCCACAAGTAATACTGCATGATTTTTTGTTCTCCTGCATATATTTTGATGCTTTGTGTCAGTTTAATTCCTCAGAAAAGAAGAGGTCAAGACAGGATTGGACATGCAAAATATTTATTGGAAGAACCATTTGTAAAGGATAAAAAGGGAGGGAGCAGCAGTAGTTGGGAAGAGCTTAGAAACCATGATGCAGATCTGACGCTTGTGAAAGAGAGGAAAGAAGGATTGAGTAGGAAGAGCCTCATACTGCAATGAAGTTCTAAAGTCTTGGACAAGGTTGATGGGGAGTACCCAAGCAAAAGTTGTCCATTAAAAGAATCCCACAATGGGCAAAAAATGGACTGATACTAGTAACCCTGCTATGCCCAGTCTTTGTCTGAGAATTCCCTGGGGGGAAGCATGGCCTGATGGGAACACTGCAATGGATTCAAGGGTGTTGTAGCTAGAGTCTGTCATCAGTGATCTCCACAGCAGGTACTCTCATAGGAAGATCTGATTAGACTATTGCCATGGCTGCTACATGATCCTACTCATGTAGGATTTGCCCATGCTTCTCTCTGCCACTCTAACTGTCCTCCCCGCTTTTGATTGGTTGAATCCTATCAATAATTTAAGCTCAGCCATCACTTCCTCCATGAAGCCTTCCCTGACACAGCCAAGCTGAGTCAGGAGCCCACTTGGATCATACTTCTATCGTAGCACTATTATGCTTATGAATCTGTTTCTACTACTTGAATATAAGCAACTTGAAGGCCAGGATTGGGTCCCATTTATCACAATATTCCCAACACATGACACTGTGCTCACTTAGCATTTGCTCCATGAATGAATGAGTAAATGAATAAATACCCAACCTTAGCTCCCTTATCCCTGATGCACAATATCTGCTTTAATCAAAGTGGTCCATTTATTGAGTCATAGAAGCATTATCTATGGTTGGTTTCCTTCATGTCTCTCCTCTTACCTAAAATGCTCTTCTTTGCTTTATCAAGTTGTGTTCATCCTGCAAGACCCTGCTTAGTTTAAACTCAGTTTCAGACCAGGCCTTCCACATCTATTTCCATCTGCTCTAATATCCCATTTCTCTGAATTCTCACTCTGCTTGACAGTCTGAATCACACACTTGATTATAAGTGTTCTTGCATTGCTCACTAATCATTTGTGGGGTGTTGAGCCTAGCTTGCCAATTAGATTGTAATGCCATAAGAGAAGGGTCTATGTTGTATACTTCCTTATCCCCCCCACCCTTTAACATATAGCATAATGAAAAGTGCTGATTACAAAATTTTAAACCTTTCAACTTTGAAGGGCTAAGTCAATCTCTGCATACAGTTACCAGAGGAGTGGGAAGACTCTTTTCCTAGAAATTATATAAGTGGACTGATCATCCTTGAGACTTGTTCAAGAGCCCTCTACTGCTGAGTGGTTCAATCAGAAATGTGAGGGACATAGAAAGGCTTAACTAGAATCCTAGAGGCCTAGTTGATTAAACCTGTTTTTCCCCACCAAAATTTATGACAAGAGTGACTTTTTCTTAATAAAAGATTCATTCGACTTACTCTGTTGCACTTATTCTATGTGAAGGCAGCATTGTTTGATGTTCCCGTTATTTGATATGTCCCCAAGAATCTCTGATCCCAGTATCTACTATCTATTCAGTCATTTATTCATTCAACATATATTTATTGAACATCTGAAGAGATAAGTCAGTCTAATGGCTTAGATTCTAGATGCTAGAGCAGGAATGCCTGCGTTCAAATCCTGGCTTTATCACTTTCTAGTTGTACGACTGAAAACAAAGTACTTACCATCTTTGTGCCATCTGTAAATGGGGATGATAAAAAGAGTACTTTCCTGATAGAATTGTTGTATTGAATAATTAATATTATAAAGTACTGAGAACAGTGCTTGGCACACACTAAGTGCTATATAATTTTTTATAATTTTTAAAATTACAATTGTAATCATTATACCCAGTGCCTCTACTGCTACTTCTCCTTTCTTTCTTGCATTCAGTTTCTTCCATTCACTAAAATGTTCTGAGGGGGCATTTTCTCTAGAAGGCCCCACTCATAATCAGCATACATTACTGGGAACTTTGGTTATTCTATCAGATACACTACTTGACATCTTTGTTTTTTTCATGGGATGAGAAACAAAACAGGGAAATTTTAATGTGGGACCATTGAGTAAAAGTAGGAAGAGCATTAGACTAGGAATAGGGAAACCTAGGTTATAGTACTTGCCCTGCCATTTTTCTCTTGTCCTTTGTGTGATATTGGACAACTCTTTTTAACTGTTCTAATTTTCCATTGACTCATCTTCAAAATTAGTTGGTTGGCCTAAAACAGTAGTTTTCAAATGTTTATTATTTATTTTATATCAGTGGAAACTGTTCTTCACATAAGTATTAGGTAGGAGTTCAAAATATAAACATGTAGTTGCTCCTTTGGTTAAAAAGAAGATGAGGCGCTTCCTGAGGCACCTCTTAGTTAAGCACTGGGCCACAGGCATTGAGACCACAGAATTTAATCAGTGTTGTGTTGGTAAATTAGTTCTCCTAGAACCAGTGAGCCCTGATTAGTAATTTTCCTACCATGGCCAACTCTCAAGGGTTAAAATTTGCCATACTTTTCTGTGTGCAACCACTCTTTAGGAGCAAAACCAGTCCATTAGCCCAGGTCAGTCAGTTACAATAGCTACCTAGCAAAGAGCAAGTCTCTGAGGGTTATGCTAGAGATAAGTAAGGTTTCAGAGAAAAATAAGGGCAACAGATAAGAATAAAAAGAAATAGAATGAGACACTTTCTGGAGAAGGCAAGCTCAGGTAGGTATCATAAACACACCAAGGCATCATGAATTTCCAGGGTACTGGAGTGTGTTGGCAGTAGGGGAAGAAACATGGAAAGGGAAGAAGGAAAAGGAGTAGCAGACAAATTTGTTTCACAGTATCACCATTTTGCTTATAAATGGCCTTTTTTAACCGGTGGAGGGAAATGGAATCAAGGGTATCCCACAAAAGATGCAACACTCACATGTTTTTCTACTTGAGTTTGGAATAATTTTTTATTTTCATTTGAATATATGTCTATATCTCAATAGAGAACTGTATCTCAATAAAGCTGTTTTTTAAGTCTTGTACACCAATGTTCACAGCTGTATTATTTATAATAGCCAAAAAGTGGAAATAACCCAAATATCCATCAGCTGAAGAATGGATAAACAAAAATTGGTATATCTATACAATAAAATATTATGCAGCCATAAATATGGAATGAACTACTGATACATGCTACTACATAGATGAACCTACCTCAGAAACATTACGGTAAGTGAAAGAAGCTAGACACAAAAAGCTGCATACTGTGATCCTATTTATGTGCAATGTCCAGAACAGGCAGATCTGTAGAGACACAAAATTGGTTGATAAAAAGTTGATAAAAAATTATTCCAAACTCAAGTAGAAAAACATGTGAGTGTTGCATCTTTTGTGGGATACCCTTGATTCTATTTCCCTCCACTGGTTAAAAAAGGCCATGGGGTGTGGGTAGGAGGGAATTGGGAGTGGCTATTAATAAGTATGGGGTTTCTTTTGGGGGATGATGGAAATGTTCTGATTAAACAGTGGAGATAGTTACACAATATTGTGAGTATATTAGAAATCACTGTATTTACACTTTAAAATGGTGTATTTTTATGTTAACTTATCTCAATTAAAAATTGCCCACAAAAGGCTATACAGGAGTAAATCCTGATGGATGGTGGTCCTGGAAAAAAAAAGACCACGTGGACAGTTAGTCAAGAGAACCAAAAGAGTGGTTTCCTAGAAGCTTGGGGAGGAGTTTTAAGGATAGAGTAGTCAAAATCATCCAAACAATTTCCCTTGTGCTGATTCCATTCTCACCAGGAGTCCTTTTTATTATAATTTGGCTTCTCATGTACATTTCCTTTTGAAAGAAAATTTGCTGACCAGAGTTTTCCAGTCTTCTTGGCTGCTATATTTTTCCTGAAGAAAGAATAAATTGGATTGGGATTTTTGTTTGTTTTATAAACAATTTCTGGTCCTCCCTCTGAGGCAGATTGACTCTCCCTCCTCCTAATTTTAGTTCAGATGTGCAGGCTCATGACACTATACACAGAATTTGAGAGAAATTTTATTACTCAAGGGACACCCCCACGGAAAGCAGGGGGGCCAAAATGGTCAGGACTGTCTTGAGACAGAAGCAGAGGGAGTGCGTTGGGCCTTTATAGTCTTTAGGCAGGGGACTGGGGAAAAGCACTCCCTCATTAGCTGTAGGTTTGCAAGTTTTAAATTTCCCACCTGCGCCAAAGGAGGAGTCAGGCTGGAGAGTTGCGAGTTAGAAATTTCCCACGAGGGTGAAGGCGCCAGGACTGTAAATTTGCTAGTTTTAAGTTTGCTACTGACAACATGGAAGAGGGAGCTGGGCTTTCTTATCAGCCTGTCCAGAAGTGGGGAGCAATCTATGAATACTTTAAGATTTTGGAACTTTAAACTTTCCAAGTTTGTTATTTTGATTATTCTCTGTCTGTCAGGGCCAGTAGCAAAGAAGTGTAGGTGAGAAAGAAGAAACTAGCTCAAATAGAAGAATTGGTAGAGTTCAGTGGCTGATTGAACTTACATGTGTGTTAAGGAACTACTGAGGCAAGATTTTAAGTCTTGAGAGGAGGAACACTAGTGCCATAGACCTTGTGAGGAAAATTGGGAGAGAACATTTTCTATACTGTTTAGTACACATTGTTTAGAATATGTTTGTGCAAGCAGTATCTTGCAAGTGTTTTTCTTGTAAATGTATTTTTTTCTTAACATTTTAATAACTATTATAGACGACTATATGACCGAGTTAGGAATAACAGAGATGCAACCAAAATCATATTTTTTAAAACAAATTTAGTAAAATGAACCAATTATTTAAAATAACCTGATTTTTATTCCTTTTACTCATCTGATTTATGTCTTCACCTGTTGGGTACAGTATTTTTTTTTAATTGGTGCTTCTAGCCCTTACACACTGGGAGGACCCAGAATTCACGTTTCCATGTGCTCACATTTCATGTGTAGCCCTGATTTCGGGATTGCAACACGGGCTAGACAGTGGTCTGGCCGAGGAGATAGGCATCAGCCCAGACCCTCGCCCTGACCCGCGGAATGTGGCCCACAGCCCACCACCCGCAGGCAGAGCACCGCTGCCTTCGAGAATGTGTAAGGCCACGCACATGTCCGCGCCCGCCCTCCCTGGTCAGTTAGAAAAGAAACCCGGATGTTTGGGGGGCGGGGGAGAAGCTGGCGTCTACCCATGAGTCAGCGCGCGTAGTTATATACTTCTACCCTCTTCTGAGGTGCTTACTCCGCGCTGAGAGTCGCCCCAGGCTGTGGCTGTGGACGCCGCCTAATGTTTTCACGCTCCTCCCTTTCCTCCTCCTCTTTCTCCTCCTCCGAGTCCCAGTCAGGCCGACCTGCTCCGCTCGCGGTAAGTGGCCCCCGCCCCCGCCTGCGCCGCGCGGAAGCAGGCAGGGGCTCTCCCGCGAGGCTATGGCCACCGTACTCTGAGGGCAGCTGAGGTGGCCCGGCCGTGAGGACTGCAGGTCGAGGGTCTGGATGCTGGCGTGCGTTGCCAGGATGGCCCAGGGCGCGGGGGAGGGGACGGACTTGGCGGCGCGGTGGCGGGTGGGCCACCATCTTGCACCAGTCCGGCGGGGGGAGGCATCTCGGAAAGGTAGCTGCTTGGCGGCAGCGTTTGGCGGCCTGAGGGCCAGGGTCACTCGGTTGCCACTACTGCCTCCTCACCTTCCGGGGCCTATGTGTCGGTCGGTCCCAGCTTGGTTTTGGCTTTTCTTTCTGGAGGCAACTCCCTTTGGTCTTTTGTATATATGATGCCGATGTTTGGCGAGACCCGCCCATCCCCACGGCTCTTCAGTCATGGGAATAGAGACCAGAGAGGGTTCTGAACTTTCTGGTCTCTTGGGCCCCTCCTTTCTGTCCTGATTCCCCCCCACCCAGGTTACTGGTCATTCAATGCTCACACCCTTGTTCTTGCCAAAGGGACTTCGCTCCTCCGTCATAGAAATCGTGCTCCATTCCGTTATTGTCTAGAGAAGAGCCCTGAGGAGAAACGTGGAGTTAGAGACACAGTTTTTTAACAGTGATCTTTGCAGGTTTTACTTAATGAGATGGAAAAAATTATCTCATTCTGAGGTTTTATCCTTCTCTAGACACGGAGGGAGTTCCTCTTAACTCATCCCAAGTTTTAATGCTTTTTTTTAAAAAGGAGAAATCAGAGCAGAAAATGTCAAGTGAACCAGCTTCTACAAGCACAGGAGGTCTACATCCAAGGAGTTCTCTTTGTTTGCAAAGATTTTTTAATCTGTGAACTTAAATTTTGCTTTTATTATTTTCAGGTTTGAACTGTGATTTTTAATGCCTTTTAGTGCCATTAAACATAAAATTAAAACCAAGAAGTAGAGTTTTAACTACAGAGGTCTGGTCTTAGCATTTGTAATGTGTCTTGCTTTGGGGGGTTACAGTGAAAACTCAAACTGTCTCCTTAAGCAGAAGCTTTACTAAGCCTATGAAGACACTGGGTTGCTTATAAAATTAAGGCTGTGTGCCCTTGATGTTTTAACATTTGTACAAGTCCCACTGCAGTTGTATCTTGCATTTGTATATTTCATGGCTATCACCTCTTTTGAGGTGGGCTGTGGGGTGTTGATAGAACTGTTTAGAAGGTGAGGAAACAGCCTCAAGGAGGAGACTTTACTGAGGTCATGTGGCTAGGAGTGATAGAACCAATTCTCGAACCTAGGTCTTCTGACTCCTCACCCAGTGCTTAATTCACTATATTGTGATCCATTTTTTATGAGAGTGAGGTGGTCAAGGAGAATAAGCATGGAGACTCACCTAAAATATATAAGTAACACTTTTCAATTCTTTTCCTTTATATTTAAAATATTTAAGGCTTCATATCAACACAACATTGTAAATCAACTATACTTCAGTAAAATATTTTTTAAAGACTTCATATCTTTTCAACTTTTTTAGTATTTAAATAATATTGTTATTATTTCCAAGCATGTTGAAAAGTTGAAAAAAGTTCTACGTTGAAGAGATCCAAATTTCAGCTTCTTCTCTTCAACCCCTTTTCCCCAGTTAAGTTTTCTAGTCCAATCTGATTTTTTCAGCCCAGGGTTTTACTTCTCAGCATCAGCTTTCTTAGTGGAAGAGAGTGAGGGGAAAGGATATATAATTCTGTACCTCCTCTTCTATCCAATTTGTTTTCTTTATTCAAGAGGACATTTAGATCCATACCCAAATTTTTCTGTCGTTCTTGTTATACCAGTTGGACAGGGGCAATACCTAAATGAATAGCAATTTTTGTGAATAGAAAGTAACCCATAGTTTTAGTGACAGATAGGATATTGGAAATTTATATTGAAAATGTATTTTATTTCAAAAGTGACTTTTCAAAGATCAGAAATATTTGACATATTCACTAATTAAATACGTAGCCCTGAATATTTTTTCTTCTTGCTTCAGAGAAGGACTTAAAATATATATGATTTTCAGTCAGGTTGTTTTAAATAATGACCCCAGAAGACTTGTTTTACTCAGTAATTTGTATCAAACATGTGTCTAGACTTTTTAAATTCATTCATTGCAAAGCAGTTTTCTTTTAAGGAGTGTTTTAAATAATAGTATATCAGGAAAAGTAGTCATACCTATGTACCATCTGGGTCCAATGGACAATTTTTATTTCATCTTTTATAAGCCATTTTAGAAATAATTTACATAAGAATAAAGAAATAGTGAAACCAGTTTTATTAGGTATTTAATAAGTGTTTAGACATGGTGTACTTCTTTGTATGTACTTAGAAGAACAAAAAATACATTCCAGAAGCTGATAAAAGAATCCACTTGCGCGGGCCTCTCACTGTTTTTTGGGGGTTTTTTTGCGCGCGGGCCTCTCACTGTTGTGGCCTCTCCCATTGCGGAGCACAGGCTCCGGACGCGCAGGCCCAGTGGCCATGGCTCACGGGCCCAGCCGCTCTGTGGCATGTGGGATCTTCCCGGACCGGGGCACAAACCTGTGTCCCCTGCATCAGCAGGCGGACTCTCAACCACTGCGCCACCAGGGAAGCCCTCCACTTGTCTTTTGTTAAGACAGATATTAAAGACATTTGCAAAAATGTAAATCATTGTCATTCTTCTCCTTAAATTTTTTGTTTTTGAAATTGGTTATTTTAATTAAAAATATTTATATGGACATGTAATGGGATTATTATTACTTTAAATAAGTTAATATATATTAAATTTTTTCTCAGTTTCAATTTCTAATATGGTAAGTATCAATAGATATAATCCACATAAACAGAAGGCTCATTGGGGTCCTCAGTAAGTTTTAAGAATGAAGAGTGGACCTGAGCCCAAAAAAGTTTGAGAACTGCTGATCTGGTGTTCTTTCTTTGTGACAGTATTTAACAGTTCTATACATGAACTAGAATTTTGTTTCTTTTTAGTGCTTATATTCATCAACTTGTATGATTTTCAGTAAAGAAGGAAAAGTTGAGCAAAATAATGCGAAGTATTGTACAGTAATTTTTCATTTAACCTTCCAGTAGTGCTGCAAGGAAGGTATTACTGTTTTCATTTTACAGATGGAAAAACTAAGTTCAAAGAGGCCAGTTAGGGCTTCCCTGGTGGCGCAGTGGTTGAGAGTCCGCCTGCCGATGCAGGGGACATGGGTTCGTGCCCCAGTCCGGGAAGATCCCACATGCCTAGGAGCGGCTGGGCCCGTGAGCCATGGCCGCTGAGCCTGCGTGTCCGGAGCCTGTGCGCTGCAACGGGAGAGGCCACAAACAAAAAAACAAAAACAAAGAGGCCAGTTAAATATCCTATAGGTTTGGCAACCAGAAAGTGTGGTAGACTTAAAATTCCCACTCAGTCATTCAGCCCCTGTGTCCAGTATTCCCATAATTGTGCTCCATATTTTTACTTGATATTTTCCCAGTGGATCAGTTTTACTTCTCTAAAATGTGAATTACTTAAGAATATATACTCCCTGAAATTACTTTAGGAATTAATGATTATAGAATATCTTATGAAAGGGACTTCCCTGGTGGCACAGTGGATAAGACTCTGTGCTCCCGATGCAGGGGGCCTGGTTTGACCCCTGGTCAGGGAACTAGATCCCACATGCATGCTGCAACTAAGAGTTCACGTGCTGCAACTAAAGAGCCCACCTGCTGCAACTAAGAGATGGTGCAACCAAATAAATAAATAATTTTTTTAAAGAATATCTTATGAAACTTATTAAAACATTTATTATATAGTTCGTCTTTGAAAGGCCAATTATGCATTTGTCTTTTCTCCAGGTTATATCTTTTACATATCGATTACAATAAAAACATAGATAAAATCTTTACCCTGAATATGATCTAAAAATTACTTTGCAGAAAGTAAATTTTATTAGAGGGGTGGTCCATCCCAAGAGCTAATTTTAAAATGTTTTAAAATATAGACAATCTTTGCAAAGTATTATGCTAATGAATTTTAAACCTTAGCGTCAACTAGCTATTTTCTACATATAGATGAAGTATGAAAGTCAACAGACAAAAGTTGAGAACTTAAATTAGGGGGGAAATAGTAGAGTTATTAAAAATCTGCCCAAAATGTACCTGGACTTCATGTGTTCAGGCTTTCAAAAAAATAAATCATTTCCACAATATAAAAGCTTCTTGGACAAAGAAAAGATGATGAGTCTATATTTTCCTTCTAAATTATATGTGATTTATTCCCAAAACCTGGTTTGAGAGTTTGAATTGTTAAGATGCCAGTGAAATTGTCTAAGAAACCAAGGTATAATCCAGTGTTTCTTGGATTTGAATACGGTACCAATTAATTCCTATTATAAGGAAAACATTTTCACAGACACCCTCTTAAAATGTTTAAATATTCTTCGAGTTCTTGTACAATCATAAAACAAAATAATCAAAACTGCAAAATCAATGCCATTCGAATCAACTTTAATACATTGAATAATGTATTTTGGTGAAACAAAGTCACTGACTACTTTTTTGAGTTTTTCATATCCATGATTCATATCTGTCTAAACAGTAGCAAGATTTTTCTGTTTAAACGTTTTCAATACCTTCATTTCTCTAGCTAACCATAAATACTGTCATTTTCCTTGCATTTAGTATAAATGCATCATTTAGATATTCCCTCCCTCTGTTCTTTTATTATTAGCCAGCAGCAGTAAAAGTGATAGTACTTGATGACAATGCAGTAGTAAATACAGACAAAAACATGAGTACTGGTATGATCCAACAGTTCCTCTTCTGAGTATTTATCCAGAGGAAACGAAAACACTAACTCAAAAAGATATCTGCACCCCCATGTTCATTGCAGCATTATTGTAATATAATGTTATAATATTATTGTAATAGCCAAGACATGGGAAAACCTAAGTGTCCATCTTTGGATGAACAAATAAAGAAAATGTGGAATACTATTCAGCCATAAAAAAGAAGGAAATCCTGCCATTTGCGACAACATGGATGGACCTTTAGGGCATTATGCTAAGTGAGACAAAGAAAGACAAATAACATATAATCTCACTGGTATGTGGAATCTTTAAAAACACACACACACACACCTCATAGATACAGAGAACAGATTGGTGGTTGGGGGAGGGGGGGGACAAAATTGGGTGAATGTGGTCAAAAGGTACAAACTTCCAGTTGTAAGTCCTGGGGATGTAATATAGTGTGGTGACTACAGTTATTAAGACTATTGTATAGTTGAAGGTTGCTAAGAGAGTAGATCTTAAAAGTTCTCATCACAAGAAAAAAAATTGTAACTATATGTGGTGATGGATGTTAACTAGACTTACTGTGGTGATCATTTTGCATATGCACATATATCAAATCATTGTGTTGTACACCTGAAACTAATATAATGTATGTCAGTTATATCTCAGTTTTTTAAAATGTGAGTACTGAAATTATGTGACTGAGCTTCGTTATAAGGTAGTCATTCAGATGATCCTTGGAGTATGCTTATGTTAATATTTTAGATAGCAAAACAATGTATTGTTTTAGAGCTTTCTTGTACCATCTGGAATATAAATATTTTCCCAGAGGTCTGTTAGTTTCAAAAATGTTGGGGTAATTTGTTGGAAAGTGTATTATTAATCTTGAATTGAATGTAAGTACCAGAAACTTAACTCAAAGTAGTTTGACCAGAAATGAACAGTTATTCCCTCTCTTAACTGAAAAGTTCTAGTAGGTACTTTGCCTCCAAGCATGGCTTAGGTGTTTAAATGGTAGCAAAAGAACTTGAATGTCTCCCTGTCCTACCCTCTTTTTCTCTACTCCATAATCTTATGGTTTTGCTATTCTCTTTGTTGGCGTCTTTCTTAGGTAGTCTTTCTCCACATAGGGACTTCCATCACCACCAGGCTTATATCCTACCAGCTTATTATATGCTTAACAGCTTTATTGAGCTATAATTCACATAACATACAATTCACCCATTCAATGTACAATTCAGTGATTTTAGTACATTCACAGTGTTGTGCACCCATCACCACAATCAATTTAAAAACATTTTCGGACTTCCCTGGTGGTGCAGTGGCTAAGAATCTGCCTGCCAATGCAGGGGACACAGGTTCGAGCCCTGGTCCAGGAAGATCCCACATGCCACGGAGCAGCTAAGCCCGTGCACCACAGCTACTGAGCCTGTGCTCTAGAGCCCGTGAGCCACAACTACTGAAAGCCCAAGCGCCTAGAGCCCGAGCTCTGCAGCAAGAGAAGCCACCGCAGTGAGAAGCCTGCACACCACAACAAAGAGTAGCCCCCACTCACCGCAACTAGAGAAAGCCGATGTGCAGCCATAAATAAATAAATAAATTTATTTTTTAAAAAAACCAAAAAAACATTTTTTTAATCACCCCATAAAGAAACCCCATACCCATTAGAAGTCACTCCTTATTTTCCCCCCAACCCTCCCAGCCCTAAGCAGCCACTACTCTACTTTCTGCCTTTATGGATTTGCCATTTCTGGACATTTCATATAAATGAAATCATACAATATGTGGTCTTTTTGACTGGTTTCTTTCATTTAGTATAATGTTCTCAAGGTCGGTCCATCCATCCATTTGGTAGTATATATCAGTACTTCATTCCTTTCTATGACAATATTCCATTGTATAGATATATCACATTTTGTTTCTCCATTAATCAGGCATTTGGGTTGTTTACTTTTTTTTTTTTTTTTTTTGCGGTACGCGGGCCTCTCACTGCTGTAGCCTCTCCCGTTGCAGAGCACAGGCTCCGGACGCGCAGGCTCAGCAGCCATGGCTCACGGGCCTAGCTGCTCTGCGGCATCTTCCCGGACCGGGGCACGAACCCATGTCCCCTGCATCGGCAGGCGGACTCTCAACCACTGTGCCACCAGGGAAGCCCTGGGTTGTTTACTTTTTGCTATTATCAATAATACTTCTATGAACTTTCATCTACAAGTTTTTGTGTAGACATACGTGTTCAATTCTCTCTTGCTAGGAGTGGAATTGCTGGGTCATATGGTAACTTTAAGTTTGTGAGGAATTGCCAAAGTGTTTTCCACAGTGTCTGCACCATTTTATACTCCTATCAGCAGTGTATGTGGGTTCCAATTTCTCCGTATCCTTGCCAGCACTTGTTATTGTTTGTCTTTTTGGTTATAACCATCCTAGTGGGTGTGAAATTGTATCTATTACTTTTTAAAACATTTTATTTTGTGGTAAAATACACATAACATACAATTTACTATTGTAACTATTTTAATCCACTAATGTTTTTTTTAATTTTTGTAGAATTAACTCTTAAAAGATAGTTGAATTTTAGATGTATAAAAGCTGAAACAAAATATATGTATGTAAATTATAATTATTTATACATGCAGTCTCCAAAAACTGAATGGGTTGTGCTGGAGGAGGTCTTTCATTAGTCAGTTACTTGGAATTAGTCAGTTACTTGTCAGCAGCTGAGATGGAGAGTTCTTTTCCGCTTATTTTGGTGCCAACTCTGAGTTGCAGAACCTAGAGACCCTTTGGAGTTGCCCTTACAGGTATTCTAAGCTACTTCTTGCATATTTTGCTAGATATTCCGTTTCTCTAACAGATGATTTAATGTCCCATGGAATTCCTTGCCTTGCCACCAAAACTGTTAGTTTTGGGGGGGCTCAACTACCTTATTGGATAGCACAGCTTTAGACTGAAGTTATGGATCTAATGGCATCTGAGAGTGTTTATGAATGTACCAACTGAGGCTCCTTGGTGGCTGCTATCAGCCTCAAAAGATACCGCTGTAGTCATGGGCAGTGGATATGACTTGTTTATATAGACTACTTGTACATTTAGTACCAATTTAGGGTATTTGTACCAATAGATATTGTATATGATCATTTAATAAAAGGATTCTATATGAGTCTCAAATGCTGTACAGTTGTGACTTAAAAAATGTTCTATATTCTTCGTAGCAGTAGGTCCTTAATGCTGAGCAAGAATTGTCGTGTATTTATCTACTTGACATATGCATTACCTTAATTCTCGTTTAGGGACAAGCAATAACTATTCAGATAATTAAGTTCAGAGGTTTTAATTAGCCAAACCTCAGAAATAGGGGAATTTACTTAAGTACAGAATTCACTAGAGATTCTTGTAATAGTAATTCAAACATTTATACCAGTAAGTTCTTCTGGAGTTAAAGTCGTTTTTTTCCTTTGACCTAATTCAGTCTAAATGATTTGGAATTGGAAAAAGCAAGAAAGCTTGCTTTTGCTACTCTGAGGATTATGACAAATAAAGTGGAAACTCAGTTAACTCTATTTATCTTAATACTTTAGAGTATTGATGTTTAAGTTTTAACTTTTTAAAATAGCTGAAATAGATTTTTAAGCATGTTTATCTTGTATGTAAAAAAATGTGTATATGCATGAGAATTCAGAACAGAAATTCCTGTTTTAAAGAAAGCAATTTAAATGTTTTTTTGAAAATGTTTAATGTAACAGCTTTTTAAAAAGCCCAAAGAAACGTAGACATTAGATTGTAAACTTCTGAAGGCAAGGACTATGATTTATTCATCTTAATTTTTTCCCTAGAACTGAGCACATTACATTGAGTACAGAGGCAATGAGTAATTATTTTTAATGAGTTAATCTATGATAAAGTGTATCCAACTAATTTTCTGTTCCTTTCAGTTAGCGTTGATAAGAAACAAAACCTAAAAATTTCTTTGAATGTGTTTTTTTATAATATTAATTTATTTCTGAAATGTAAAGAGCAACAGTTAAAGGTCAATGTTACTTAGCATTTCAAAATTCAGATTTACTAAAGCATGTATTACAGGGTGATTGCTCATTTACAGAAGGGTGTCTTTCAAAAATTATTTGTAATTTAATAGTTTCAGATTTCTTCAAATAATAAATGCTTATTACATTCAGCATTTAATTTACAAAATTTGCATTCATTCAGGAATGAACCAATTATGGAAAGTGAGTAGCATGTGTATATCAAACTCAAAAGGTACACTTTTTGTAGAGAAAAATATTTAATGTGTGTACATTTAATTTAATAAATCCACCCTAATAGTAAGTATCTTTATTTTATAGGGCAGAAAACTAAGAGCTACCTTGCTACCTTGTCTGGAGTCACATGGTGAGTTTCTGGAGATTGAAATTAGACCCAAGATTTCTGAATCCCAAGTATCATGTTTCAGTATATTTGGTGCTACTTAAAGTGACTCATAAAATTGATTGATGTCATGTGTTAATGCTTAGGTGACTCTGCAACTTGATGGACAACGACAACCCTTTTCAACCAAAAAGTAAGTATTGCTGCTGCAAGTGATACTAGTGTACTTGGGTCTTGTACTGATAACCTTACTTCATGAGAAAAGGTGAGACAGACAGAGGTGGGCACATTAAAAAAAACACACAAAAACACTTAAATTTATTAAAGTAATACCATAGTATAAAAGAAATACATACAATAAAAATGTCAGTAAAGTAGAAATGAAGTGTTTCTTCCTCATTTCCAGAAATAACTACTATTATCGGTTTGGTATACATAATCACAGACTTTTTTCTATGCATAGACAAAAAATAAATTATTTCTAAATAAGATCATACTATATATGCTATTATGTGCCCTTACAATTTTTTACTCAACCATCTATCTTGAATATATTGACAGTGACGGTACCCAGTTAAAAAGAATGAGGAAGACCTATGTATCAACATGGCATTAAGACCATGGTATTAACGTAGATATAAATTTCTTTATTATCAGTATACATGGGTCTCTCATTTTTTTTAATTTGGCATTGCCTGACTTTGCCTAGTTCCTTAGCCCTTAGATTACCATACGTTAAGTGCATACTGCATATCCAGTAGACTACTGTGTGTAAAAGGAAATGTAAAGGAAGAAGAAAATATGTTCTTTACTCTCAAGGAGCTTACTTTGGAGTTAGACATGTACAGTTAAGACACATTAAGAAATAGCAGTTTGAGATTGTATATAGTATATTCTGAGTTGCCTGGCATAGGCTGTCAGTGTAGTAAAAGGTGGAAGAAAAACAGGGTCTAATAGTTTATCGAGGAGTTACAATTGAACCAAGAGTTGGGAAGGAGTAGGGAATTAATATTTTGTTGAGTATTGCTTGAAGTTAGATACCTATATAGCTTTTCCCTAAATCTACATTACCACTTCTATTAGGTAGATATTACACCCATATTTTAGGTGAGGAAACAGATTCAAGTAATTTCTCCAGAGTTACATTAGAAAGGGTGCAATGAAGATTTGAGCTATTCAATTTGATGTCAAGTCCATGCTCTTTCTACTATACTTGAATAATATGGACAGTATAAGGTAAGGAGGAAGGGTATTTTAGATGGAAAAAACAGTACAAATGAGGGCTCTGAGGGACACAATATGCAAATGCTAAACTATGAATTACACTTAATTATTTCACTTAGAGCATTCTGTATATATTTTTTAAGTAAGGTTTAGAAAAGAGATAGGTTCTTAAAATTGGTTACATTTGGGAGGGTGGAAGATTTTTTTATTTTCTTTTATGGTAGGTGAACTACTAAGCATTAAACAACACTATGCTAAGAAATTATTTGTATAGAAGGGGAAACTACATTTTAAAAATTTGTTAGAAAATAGCACCAATTTATTAACGTGTTTCTTTTGTATGCCATCCCCAAATCATTATATTCACATAGTACCTTTTAATTTTGAGTCAGAAGTAGAAATGACATTGTTTTAATCTAGTAAAATTACCTTTAGAAATTATTTAATTTAAAAGGTAAATTTTAGATATCATTGTCTAATAAAAAAAGGATATCATTGTCTAAGCCAGAACTCTAGAGCTATTATTTTGTTTTGTTTTTATTTTTTCAAAGTTGTTACCCCATCCACATCTTACTCCATATATCTAGTGCCACTTATATCCATCTTCATTGCTATTATTTTAATTTGGGTGCATTTTTAAAAATAATACATAGTTTAAAAAAGACAATCAGAAATTTATAGGTTGCATACCCACAGATTCTTGAAAAGTGAGAGAGCAAGCAAGAGAGAGGTGTGCATGTGTTTTGGGCCTACGTACTCCCTGTTTTTTTCAAGGCATCCACTTTGAATAGTTTAGCTGTTTTTCTAATAATTAGTTTCATATTTCTAAATTTTTGAAATATGTACTGCTGTCTCTTGAATCATCAGTTTTTGCCATTATCTAATGATTTTTCCATTAAGAAATAGGAGGGTTTTAGTTTTCGTACACTTAACCACCACCCCCAAGCACCTCCCAATGTAGTTATATCTCAATTTTTGGTTAAATCATATTTGATGTTTTTATTGTGATGACTATAACAAATATTGTTTGCTGATGAGCATAGTATTGATACGATGGTAATAATATATTATGGATACATTTCCTTTTTTTTTTATATCCAGCAATTTAAATTTTTTGGTTTTTAAAATTTGCTAAATTTTATTAAAATTTATAGCCAAGTCTTCTCACACCCTTCTGTAGCCTCTTAAGTTGATTTTCTATATGGTAAAACTTGTCAGGTAATCTAACAATTTGATTGTTAATCTGTGTGTGTGTGTGTGTTTATGTGTGTGTTTGGTCTCCTAGAGACATTCCTCCTGGGAGTAATGGTCGTCTCTACTCTGGCTGGTTGCTCTCTAGACCTGTTGAACAGCTATTGTCCTGGGACTTCCCTTTGTCTTTGTATTGTGTTGAATGTCATGTTTTCTGCATTCTGTGTCTTCCTCCTTAAGTCTCATATTTTGATGGGGGTCTTCCTAAGATAGAAAGGGTGAATGGGAGGTAAATTTTGTGTGATGTTGCTGGTCTTTATTCTTTTTTCTTTTTAAAGGTTGCGTTTTTATTTATTTTATTCATTATTTATTTTTGGCTGTGTTGGGTCTTTGTTGCTGCGCATGGGCTTTCTCTAGTTACAGCGAGCGGGGGCTACGCTTCGTTGCAGTGTGCTGGCTTCTCACTGTGGTGGCTTCTCTTATTGCGGAGCACAGGCTCTAGGCACACTGGCTTCAGTAGTTGTGGCACACAGTCTCAGTAGTTGTGGTGCACGGGCTTATTTGCTCTGTGGCATGTGGGATCTTCCCGGACCAGGGCTCAAGCCTGTGTCCCCTGCATTGGCAGGCGGATTCTTAACCACTGCACCGCCGGGGAAGTACCATGGATCTTTATTCTTGATGAAAGAATGTGTAACTTCATGCTTGACGAAAATCTTGGCTGGGTATAAAATTCTAAATTGAAAATTATTTTTACTAAGACTTTTGAAATCATTATTCCAACTTTCTTCTCTCTCTCTCTCGCTCTCTCAGATTTTAGGATATTCTCTTTATTTCCAGCATTCTGAAATTTCATGATTTGTCCATCTACTGTAGGTTTTTTTCTTGATCATTGTGCTAGGTGCTGGTGGATCCTTTCCATCTAGAGATTTATGTCCTTTAGAACTGGGAATTTTTCTTGTATTTTTCCTTTGATTATACCCCCTTTTTTCTCTGTTCTTTTCTGGGCCTTTATTACGTGAGTTGTACCTTTGAAATTGATTTTATAACAAACTTGTCTTCTCTATTTAGTATATGTATACTTTTTGACTTTTAGTTCCACTTACGGGCTGTTTACTCAATTTTGGCATTTTATTTTTCTTTACTGAATTTTGGCTATTTTATTTTTAATCTTTTTGCTTTGAGAATATTACTTTTTATAACATTCCTATCTTATCTCTTTAAAAATGCTAATTACAGCCTCTAATGTTTTCTCTTGTTCTCTGTATTATCTGTGTTTTCTTTAATATCTTTTGGTCCATTTTATTACTTTGGTCTTTCACATTGGAGATTTTAGTCATATTTCTGGGGCTTATTGGGTGTCTATCCATATTTAAGAATGAGGCACTAAAATGCTTCCTAGTAGCTCTGTGTGATTGGTCAGCACTTGTAGGCTGGTGGTATCCACAGTATGTTCTTTACTTAGTTTCTTCAGGTGAGAAATACGTAATCTGCTCTGGGATGGAATAAGCCTCACTTAATTATCCTATTTTCATTCCAGCATCTCATTCCTGCCTTGTCCTGTGCCTGGTATCCCTGAATCTGGTTCAGTTTTTCTAGCATATCTCCCACCTGTTGCTTCTTATTCTCAGTTTATCTCCCTTTTGTTAATACAGAAGTTTGTGGGGGGTTTTCAGATAATAGGTACAATCCTTTCATGGATATAATCATATTCTAGTCATAAAACTGAAACTCACTTTGATTGGATTTGATTGTTCCTAACATTTATTAGCCACTGTAAATAACTACTGTCATCCATTATCTATCTAGCTAGATTAATTTTACTAGTTTAGATATTAGAGGTTGAGTTCCAAGTTTCATACTTCTGTTACCATTTACTGACAAATATCAGTTCAGTAATTGCTATCAGAATATTAAAGTACATCTTAAATATCATACTATGTATTGCAAAAAAAGTATTTAAAAAATAAAATTTGATTCTCTCTTTTTGAAAAATTAGATAATTCCAAAATGGCAGAACTGTTCATGGAATGTGAAGAAGAAGAGCTGGAACCATGGCAGAAGAAAGTAGAAGGAATTCAGGATGAAGATGATGATGAGCTGATCTTTGTTGGAGAGATACAAAGTTCAAAACCAGCCATTTCAAGTAAGCATTCACTTTCAGTGAAGCAAAGTTTTATAAGATGTTGCTTCTAATGGAAAACCTGGGGCTGTCTTATATGTCCTTGTTACTCTATAAGGAGCTGGAGGTGAGAGAGAGAGAGCATAGAGGTCAATAAGAATTTGTGAGAATCAGAGAGAGAATGTGGTTGGGGAGTTGAATAAGGAGATGTGAGAGGTAAAAATATCATATGAGAGAAAAGGAAAATGTTAACTAAATTACCTAAAGGTTAAGATTACCTAACAACATTGTAGGCCTTTTGAGATTAGAAATCATAATTTTATTGGAGCCAAGTAGCCTATTTACTTGTTTATTTGTTAATTTTTCTTTTTTTCCCTTAAGCCCAAATGTACCCGGAAAAGGAAGTATTGGAATGCTTTGCTTAAAATATCAGACTACTAAATAAGTTTGTGTTAGTCTCTGATGGAGTTTCTTACACCCAGGCAAGTGCCTCATCAGAGTCATCTTGATTCATGGCTACAAAAATTAAAAGGTGCTGGTCTGTGTACCAACATGGCCGTTAGCTTCTGGCCACACCCATCTTTCAGCAACTCCTGATTACTGTATATTCATGAAGAATATACAGTGGCCTGATCTTCAGCTGCTATATTGGGATGATGCAAGCAGTCAGCACACTTAATCCTTAATCCACACTTTCTAGGAGAATATGTCCGGTACCTTTGTGGATTTCTGGTAGAGTAATTAGACTTGACATTGTTATAATGTTAAAGTGAAGATATTAACGATACTTGTTAAGATGTCCAATCAGAAATGTGTAAAATGCAGAGGAACAACATACTGAGTTTCAGCGGAGAATGAGGAAACAGATTCTTCCTCATTATACTTAACTTTTGTTAAGCCAGGAGAATTTACCAAAGAATGTAGCCAGCATACCAGTGTTTTCTTGCTTACTATGGCAGTGTATAATAGTGTAGTTTAGAGAAAAGTTTGTAACTTTCTGAAAGCCTAGTTCTTACTTCTCTTGACTCTGAACTTAGAATAGCACTTCTATTCAGTTTTATAAAAGGTAGAATAATTTAATTTAGTTTAATTTTCGGTATCACTTCCTGTGGCAAATTGAGAGATGCTAAGTGGAGTGCGACTTCAAAGAAGTAGGCATGTTGGCATATTTGCTGCTGATAGAGGAACAGAATATTCTCTTAATGTTTCCTAGTCACTGTGATTATTTTTATACTGAAATATTGCCATATTTCAATATTCAAATCATCTTATTGAAAGCATGACAGTTCACATTGGATTTATATCAGTTATAGATGACTAGTACTCAACTAGAATAATGTGTATTAGTATTTTTTTAATATCCATTTTTTTAAATTAATTTATTTATTTTTGGCTGCATTGGGTCTTCATTGCTGCGTGCGGGCTTTCTCTAGTTGCAGCAAGCGGGGGCTACTCTTCATTGCGGTGTACAGGCTTCTCATTGCAGTGGCTTCCCTTGTTGTGCAGCACGGGCTCTAGGCGTGCGGGCTTCAGTAGTTGTGGCACACGGACTCAGTAGTTGTGGCTCGTGGGCTCTAGAGTGCAGGTTCCATAGTTGTGGTGCACGGGCTTAGTTGCTCCGCGGCATGTGGGATCTTCCGGGACCAGGGCTCGAACCCTTATCCCCTGCATTGGCAGGCGGATTCTTAACCACTGCACCACCAAGAAAGTCCTGTATTAGTTTTAAGTGATTCTGTCAGAAAGAAAATTGACCCCAGTGAAATTTCTTTTCTAAATAACTCAGAATTTAAATGATTTTATTGATGTTTTATGTGTGAGCCATAAAATACTTTAGCATATGGAACATGAGCTAAATATTTAAAAAGAACCACTGTAAGAGGGGGGATAAAAACTTGTGTTTGATACACTGCAGTCACCAAAAAGTACTATAGGAATAGCTCTTTACTGGTTTGGGTAAATACTTACCTTGAATTTCTGAACGAAAACAATACCAGGTTGTTTGAATGAGCAGATTTTTCTCCTAGAAGACTTCTGTAGTGCTTAGTCAGAAACCCTACTTTTGTGTGACCCTTTAATTTATAGAATTATTTTATGAGATCTGGTTCTTTTCTACTAGGAGGGGAAAAAGGAAATTTTTTGATGTCTTATGGTATTGTTTTGTCTGCTTTGTATCTTCTCCTGATTAGCAATTTTCTAAATTTTCATTTGATTTCTCAATAACCTAGAAGCTATGGGTTCACATGGGTATAAGAGTGAGCAATATTAAACTGATACAAGGTCATGTCAGGCTCAAATTGACTTTTGGTGTGGTAGGTAGATATGAGATACTTTTGTAAACTCTAGATTAAATTTAGTCTGCAGTCTCTGATGGTATCCCTTTCAGAAGTCAAGAGTAATGGTACAGATAATCCATCAGCTTGCCCATAATGAAGCTTCCAGGCTTTTAGGGGTGTGAATGTGGCATGGAGATTGGGGAAGGGCTTGATTTCCAGTCACAATAACCCAGGTCTATATACAACCCTGTCACCATTAAGAGAAAAAAATATACTTCAACTATTGGTTATATATGGATATATTTTTGGAAAGTTTTTTCTATTATCTTAATATATATTTCATTCAAATAAAATTTTTTTTAATAAATATAATTTTTACAGATATTTTGAACAGAGGTACTGCCAGCTCATCTTCAAAGGAATTAAAGACAGTCAGTCAAGGTATAGTATTATTGTATTATTTTAATTTTAAAGTGAAATATTTTGACAAAATTGGTTGTGTAGAGAAATATTCAATATTTTTGTAATTTTAAAATACAGGTGTTACTGATGTTTTCAAGCCTACAAGTGAATACTACAAACACCCGACATCAAATCCAGTGGCTGCCTTGCCTAGATTTCATCCTGAATCTAAATCTTCACATAGCTCTGATACTGTTCAGAGCATGTCTAAACCTGTAAGTGTTTCTAAAACTACAGAATTAGATCAGGGACACAGTGGATATTATGATACCCAGTCAGAATTGTGGACTATCATAGTTAGTCACTATCCCAGTAGAAACATAATCACTATCAGAAAATGTCACCATCTTTAAAGTGAGAGAGTGACATGGACATATATACACTACCAAACGTAAAATAGATAGCTAGTGGGAAGCAGCCGCATAGCACAGGGAGATCAGCTCGGTACTTTGTGACCACCTAGAGGGGTGGGCTAGGGAGGGTGGGAGGGAGGGAGATGCAAGAGGGAAGAGATATGGGGACATATGTATATGTATAACTGATTCACTTTGTTATAAAGCAGAAACTGGCACACCATTGTAAAGCAATTATACTCTAATAAAGATGTTAAAAAAAAAAGGAGCAAGGGAAAGTGGAAGGGCTATTATAAACAAGGAGCCTGTGATTGGGAGATTGGGATTAACACATATATACCATTTTTTTAACATCTTTATTAGAGTATAAAAAAAGAAAATGTCACCATCTTTATGATGGCTCAGCCAATACCCAAAATAATAGCTGCAGGAACTAACTATCCAACCTGTCAATAAATCAGGTAATATGCTTAAATTAAATAGGTGTAATATTGAAAACTATGCTATCTAAAGGTGAGTAAAAAAGTATAATCAGTAATGAAAATTGCATAATGGCAAAATTCTTAAGACAGTAAACTGAACCAGGCATTGTTTTTTTTTTTTTTTTTTTTTTTTGTGGTACACGGGCCTCTCACTGTTGTGGCCTTTCCCGTTGTGGGGTACAGGCTCTGGACGCGCAGGCTCAGCGGCCATGGCTCACGGGCCCAGCCGCTCCGCGGCACTTGGGATCTTCCCGGACCGGGGCACAAACCCATGTCCCCTGCATTGGCAAGCGGATTCTCAACCACTGCGCCACCAGGGAAGCCCTTAAACCAGGCATTCTTAATTGGGAAGATTTTTCCAAGGTCATTATTGCTGTTTATTTTGAAAACATACTTTCATAGTTTAGTTTTTAAAACTTTTAACAGAAATAATATATAATGGTAATATTTAACATTTGTTAGTCTGTCAACATGGGTAAGTCTTAGTTCTAGATGCTATATATAAATTAATCTCTTTTAATTCTTATGACTTTCTTATGAGGTAAGCGCAGTTATTTCCCCCATTTTATAGTTGAGGAAACTGAGGCTCAGAGAGTCTAAATGATTCACTCAAGGCCACACAGCTGGTAATGATGGATCTGGGATTTCAATCCAGGTTAGCCCAGAGTTTTTAAAATATGCACATACACACATCCATACATACATTTAAGTATGTGCTTTTAAAAATAGAAGCATTGCCTTGGAGCAGTGGTGTATTTCACAGACCATTGGGGTTCCCTGAGACTCTCAGTAGTCTGTGAGGTCAAAACCATTGTCACAGTAACACTGAGACATTTGCCCTTTTCACTCTGTTAACATTTGCACTAGTGGTACAAAGGCAATGGAGGGTGAAACTGCTGGTGCCTTAATATGAGTCAAGGCAGTGCCACCCAACCCTACTAGTAGTTTTTGTATCGGTGGCCACCAAGCACTCACAGTAGAAAAATTTCACTTTCACTTAAGAATATTCTTGAGGAAATAATAAATTGTTTCTAATTTTATTAACTTTCAACCCTTGAATACACTTCTTTTTAAATATTCTGTGTGACGAAATGGGTAGTATGCATCATAAAGCATTTCTGTATCTGCAGTATAGAGTTTTTCTTGAGGAAAAGCACTTGTGAGATTGAATTGCAAGCTGAACTAGCTGTTTTTTTTAAATAGAATGCCATTTTTACTTGAAAGGATGACTGATAAAGCACCATGGAGTAATTATTTATTGCTGCTTAACAATAGTACCACAAACTTAGAAGCTTAAAGCAATATATACTTATTATTTCATGGTTTCAATGAGTCTGGAGTCAGGGTATGGCTTAACTGGGTCCTCTGCTGGGCCAGTCTGCAATCAAGGTGTCAGGCAGAGCTGCAGTATCAGTTAATACTGCTCCCAAGCTCACGTTGTTGGCAGTATCCAGTTCTTTGTGGGTTGTCAGACTGAAGGTGTCAGTTCTTGCTGCTGTCAGCTGGAGACCGTCCTCAGTTCCTTGCCGTGTAGGCCTTCCTAACATGACTTGCTTGCTTCCTCAAAGCCAGCAAGGGAAAGATGGCCTATGTAACATAATCAGGTACATCCCATCACTTTTGCCGTATTCTCTTGGTTAGAAGCAATCACAGGTCCCGCCCACACTCAAGGGGAGATTATACAAGTGTTAATATCAGGAGGAAGTTATGGGGGCCACCTTTAGAGTCTATCTGCCACACACAGTTTTTCAGTACTCAGAAATATACAAAGCATGCCTATCATGGAAGAAAACTGATACTATGCTTGCCAATGATAAAATTTGAGCTTTCAAGCAAAAAATTCAATATTGGAAAACCTATATCTGTATTCCGAGATTATTATCAATCATAATATGAGCCCTGGACTAATGGTCCAAGAAACCTGGATTGAAAATGAGACTTGAATGCTGATTCTGTCTTTGTTCCTAAGTAGAGCATTTTCACAACCTCTGTGGGCCTCACTTTCTTCATTTCTAAAATGACAACCTTTACCCAGACCGCTGGCTCTCAAACTTGGATTCTCTAAGTATCCACAGGCTGTTCTTAATGTTTTTATAAACTTAATAGGTGCACCTGATAATTGCAGGCTACAAGAAATGCAAAAATTATTTGATTTTAGCTGGAATCAGATTAACTCAGTGGTTTCCTCATACTGTAATAAGCTGTCTGGCATTTAGGAAAAACAAACCAGGGAATTCCCTGGCAGTCTAGTGGTTAGGACTCGGCGCTTTCACTGCAGTGGGCCTGGGTTCAATCCCTGGTCGGGGAACTAAGATCCCACAAGCCATGCGGTGAGGCCAAAAAAAAGGGGGAAAAAAAGGAAAAACAATAAAGGAAACATCATTATTTAAATACAGATAGATGAAAATCATTCCTATGTTGGACCCAGGGAAGAAGAATAATAAGGAGGAGGGATATCTTGCGTGTTAGAAAAGTTAGAAACTAGAGCTCATCCAAACTCAGAATTTTTTGTTTCTGTGGGCATGGTTGTTTAATCAAAGTTACTCAATCAGGTTCCCAATCCTAGAGAGTTTTTTAAAAATAGAGATTTTTGTCAGTTGGTCTTGGGTGAGACCTGGGCATAATAGATTAAAACAGAAAAATCTCCAGGTGATTCTGTTATGCAGCCACAGTTGAGGATGACATATATTCTCAAATGAATTGAGAATCCTATGTTAGGGAATTTTCTCTGAAATTCTTAAACTTTTTCATTCTCTTTAACCTCAATAACTCTTTTCGGCAGGCAGGGACATAATTATTATTATCCATTTTAAAGTAAGTGTGATATAGCTTAAGGCACAGGCTTCGTAATAAGGCCGACCTTTGTTCTAATTCCAGCTTCATCATCAGTAACAAGCTGGGTTGTACTGGGAACTTTACTTAACCATACTTAACTTTAGCTTACCTGTTTATAAAATAGGAGATCATATTAGGTCTTCATTAGTAACTGCTGTGACAACTTCTTAACAGAATACATGTAGTACAGATCTTCTTTGACTTCTTTGATGGGGTTACATCCTGATAAACACATCGTAAGTTGAAAATATCCTAAGTTAAAAATGCATTTTTGGGCTTCCCTGGTGGCGCAGTGGTTGAGAGTCCGCCTGCCGATGCAGGGGACGCGGGTTCGTGCCCTGGTCCGGGAAGATCCCACATGCTGCAGAGCGGCTGGGCCCGTGAGCCATGGCCGTTGAGCCTGCGCACCTGGAGCCTGTGCTCCGCAACCGGAGAGGCCACAACAGTGAGAGGCCCACATACCGCCAAAAAAAAAAAAAAAAATGCATTTAATACACTTAACCTACCAAACATCATAACTTAGCCTAGCCTATGTTAAACGTGCTCAGAACACTTACATTAGCCTGTAGTTGGGCAAAATCATCTAATACAAAGCCTATGTTATAATAACGTGTTGAATATCTCATGTAATTTATTGAGTACTGTACTGAAAGTGAAAAACAGAATGGTTGTAAGTATATTGATTGCTTACCCTCGTGATCACGTGGCTGACTGGGAGCTGTGGCTTGCTGCCACTGCCCAGTATCGAACCACATATCACTAGCCTGAGAAAAGATCAAAATTCGAAGTATGGTTTCTGCCGAATGCGTATCGCTTTCACAACATCGTAATATGGAAAATCGTAAGTTGAACCATCGAAAGTCTGGGACCGTGTGTACTGTGAAAGAGGCAAGTACATTTTAAACAGACAATAATTGGTGGCTACTATTTCAGCTGCAAAGGAATAACTTGAATCTCATAAGTGACTTACCCAAGGTTCCATAGTTAAATAAATGGACAAGTCTTCCGAATCCTAGTCTATCACCTTTTGTACCTTACCATTGTATTTGGTATCTTTCTGAACTACTTTATGAGATATTAAAAAATCCCAATTGGAGAATTATTTTAACAAGTTATTTGTTTAATAATATATCTGCTCTCTGAAATGGTGGTACTTAATTGACCAGAGTTATCACCTAGGAAAGGATTTAAAGTAAAGTGTTAAGTTTGTTTGGAGGAACTTCTGTTAAAGAACTATTTTGGGAATTGCTAGTAAATATTTTCCATTTTTAAGTGCAAATATTTGGAGAAAATATTTACCTTGTAGTTAGATTGTGCTTGGTTACAATTAAGTCATATAGCTATTATTGATTTTATATAATACATGGTAAAGCTCAAATGCAGAAATCTGCCTGTTAATGCCTCAAATTCTAGGAATAGAATGGTTTGTGTCACTTCAATATCTGTCTCCATAACAAGTCTCTGTCAACAGAAAACTTAATAGCAAAGTAAAATTCTTAATACATGATTGTCTCTCTCAACTTGTAAGCACAAAACACGCAAGCAGGATCCTTATATTCCCATGATAAAGGTAGTATGTATGGGGTTTGGTGCAGAGCCTGACAGGGGTTGAAAAGAAACGGAAGAGAATTTTGTTTTCTGCAGATGGTTAGTGTGGTATATAGAGTACATCAATCAGGACTATATTTTATACACAGGTGTCTGGTCCTCTTTTTTCCACTGAACTTTATATTAGAAACATTTCTTTGTCATTGGCTGTTTCTGAAAAACTTAATGTTGCATGATAGTCTATTATTTAATTTATTTAACCGTTCCACCATTGTTGGACATACAGGTTTTTAATTTTTGCTATTATAAATAATTCTCCATTAAATATTTTCATTTCCTTAGCATAAAGTCTTGGAAATGGACTATTTAGAATAATTGGATCAAAGGATATGAACTTTTTAAAGCCCTTGATAGATACTCCCAAAATTTTCTTGCAGAAAAGTTGTACCAAAATATAACCTCTACTTTGCTAGTAATATCATTATTTTTAAATGTTAACTGTTTATTTAAAACTAACTTTAGATTTTCAGAAAAATTACAAAAATAATCCAGAGAGTTCTCATGTACCCTTTACCTAGTAGATGCTGATTTTGACAGCAAGTAATAAATATCTTTGTGTTTTATAACTTACTAGTAATTGAATCATTAAGGTTATCTTTATAGTATTGACATAGTTAAATTTACCTTTATAAAACTTTGTAAAACGAAATAATTATAACTTATTACAGGATTTTATAAAGACTTCATCACAAGATGAATCGGATGATTCTTCAGATCTGGTGTTAGACTTGACCCAGGATTCAATACCACTATGCCAAGATGGAACAGCAATTTATATAGGAGGTTTGGTTTGGCAGTTTTTATAAATATAATAAAAAGAGACTTGATGAATATATATATACGATGGATTTCTATTTTGAAGCCTGTATCTTCATGCTATGTTTTTCATATATTGTAAAATGGAAGCTAATCATTCCTGAATGTCTTTCTTGGGTGATTTTATATAAAATCGTATTTAATGATAGAATATTTTATTTCTTTTTATTAAGTTGGCTAACATATTCTTTGAGCTCATTCTCACTTGGAGCCAGCCATGCACTGAAAAATCTTAATATAATTTCTGTGAGTCAGGGAAGTCCCCTGATACCCTAATACTATGGTTTAAAAAAAAAGTATTAATTACTTGGTAATTAGTATGAGAAAAAATGCATGGTTATAGTTGATTTCTTAATAGGCTAGAGTCTTTCTATCAAAATTAATATTGTAGATGTGATAGTTAAATATGGTTATAGGGTAGTAGTATAAAATGGCAATACTAAAGAAATAAGTGATTTGCACATAGTAACTACTCAGTAAATATGCATTGAAGGAATAATGAAAATTTCCAATTAAAGAAGAATTACAGTTCTTTGATTGTATACCATAACAAAGTTCTTCATTAACCTGAAATAGTATGCCATGAAGTTTTATCTAGTTGAGAAATTCCCTGTTATCAAAGCAATTATTGTTTCTGTGTTAGCAAATTTGATGTATTTCACTAACTGGAGAAAGGTACACAAAAATTTTTGTGAATATTTAAATTGTTTACTCACAAGTTAGTATATATTTACAAAACCAAAATAGAAAGAAATTTATAGTAATATGTGCGCCAAAAACATTTTCCCTTGATAATATTTGGTTTGATAATCACTTATCTAGGCGCCACTTATCTAGTGAGTAAAATAACCAAGAACCAAAATAAATAAGATGAAATAGATGTCTGAAATCTGATTTTATAATGCACACAGTCTTTATTCATAGAAAAAATCTGAATTCTTGAAGCTTCCACTCTCTCTCTCTCTAAGTTGTTATACTGCAAAGAGTGGAACTTTGCCCTAATGGTAAATAGGGTTATAGTTGATTAGGAAGATATAGGCTTGAGCCTCTATTCTAAATATTTCTGTAGCCTTTATTAAATCACCTAACCTCTTTACACCTCAATTTTCTCATATTATTAAAATAGATATTTTTATTTTTCTCACATAATGCATTCATTTTCTAGACCTGAAATCAGCCATTTAGCTATATAATTTTGATTCTTGCTCTGTTTATCTCAGGGCTTTTTTGAGGCTCAAATGAGATAAGTGAGAAGTGAAAAATTCATTAAAGCATTGAAAGACTTGACAATAAACATTGTTAGCATGATAATTATGAATAGTAATATGCACTATATGTTCAGAAGCATGATTAATGGACTCCTGTCTAGGATGATCATAGGATATTGGAGATGGCTGGATTTGAACTTGATTTTAAAGAAGGAGAATGGGATTTTTATTGGCACTGTTGAGGATAGCGAACAGCACAAGCCAAAGGCAACACAGATAAATAAGTTGAAGAATCAGAATTTAAAACTATTGAGCTCAGAGTTATTTTATTTAACTTGGAGATTTATGCATGCTTTAAAAATTATATATAAAACAGCCTATTAGATAACTAGTTGCCTAGTCCAAAATACCAGCACTCATTGGTTGTTCAGTGAACCTAAGCAACTGAGAAGAATGTTAGTGTGATTACACAGAAATCAGTCCTAAGTGTCTGCAATATAGCTGTCAGTAATCATGTGCTTGAAGATGGAAAAAAATCATTTCTGTGTTATCTCAAAGAATGAAACGCAGATTTGACAGAGGAGCCCACTGGTGTAATACTCTTATTTTCCTGGCATATATCTATTCTGCTTCTCCTATTAGTATACAGTTGGGAGCATTAAAACATGTGCAGTTTTAGAATCTTTATCACAAAGTACAATTGTGTGTTATTTTCAAAAGGGACTTTTTCTGGGTCTGGTTATAGCCTAAATAGCCCCACTTCTCTTGCAAATACCCTGAATTGCATAATTCTTTAGCCTTTAAGTGATGGTTTTCAAACTCAAAACTATTTTCAGCAATGAAATCTCTATTCAAACAGAATTTTATGTAAAAGTCTCATTTTTTTTTAAAGTAAAATGAGAATTTCTCTGTCTGACATGCCCACTGAATTCCCTAAAACAGAACCATTAGGCTCAGGGGAACATCGTTTGAAAGCCATCATACTAACTCCAAACCTTTTCATATGAATAAGTGAGGTATTGTCATTCAAGATATTTAAGATTAGTTGTTTCTACTTTGCATGTAGGAGTTAAATAGATAATTTAAACTACCCATCAGGTTGTTAAGTGGGAAAAGAACCAACTTGGTTTTCCATTAGATATCTTAGGACTTTTTTTAAAGTATCTTAAGGAGTTTCTCTAAGTTTTTAGATTAGAATATAAATTGTTTTTGTTTACAAGCTCAAATGCATTGAAGCATCTGAAGAGAAATTCATTTTTTGGAACTGAGCTTTTAGAGAATTCTCTCTTCTGCCTTTTTTTTGGTGGGGGCGTGGCTTGGGTTTTTTTGGTCCGACTTCTTTCATGATACCTATTTATATATTAATTTGAAAGCATCTTTAGAATTTTCTTGCATAAAAAGTTTATTTCATGAATTGTTCAAACTGTGTAGTCCATAATGGTTATTTGTGCAGTTTCTTTCTACCTATTGATCATATAAATTTTGGTCATTCTTTATTGTCAGTTGTATGATATGGTAATTCAATTATATTACCTTTATCTCCAAAGTATTCTTACTTAATTTTAAATGTAAGGCCATTTTAGTAGCATTTGTAAGCAATATTCTATACTAAAGCAATTTCAAATATCTTTCCCACTATTTTAATCATTGTAGATCTAGAAGACTCTCCGCCTATAATAATGGAATGTTCTTCTCTTTCTCAAGAAAACGTTGTTAGTCCAAAAAAGCCAAAGATCACCGAAGGAGTTTCTGACATAAATCCTTGTGCTTCATTGTCTTTAATGAACACTCCTTCAGTGACATCCTCCCCTGTCTTGCTATCAAAAGGTAAATATGAATCTGGCGTATAAAAAAGAAATTGTATTATTTATACATAAATTTCAGAAATTGTGATGAAGTTTAAAACTGTTATTACTGGTTGGGTTTAAGGTTAAAAAAGGAGAATTTGACTCATAAAACTCCTTAATTTATTTTAGGTACAAATACCTCACCAACTCTCCATAAAACTGCAACACCTCTTCTAAGATCTTGTCCAAAGTGCAATGTTCAGTTCAATCTTTTGGATCCTTTGAAATTTCACATGAAGGTAAAACTTTTTCAAAATTTGATTTTTAAAAATATTCACAAATCTCTGAAAATATTAATATTAAAATATTAAGGATTGATATATAGTAAATGCTAGTTTATCCAGATATTTAGATAAGAAATCTTCTCATTGGTATTTTCATATAACTTAAGTAAAAATTGATACTCATAATGATTAACTTTATAAGAGATTTTAAAATCCTTCCCAATCATTAAATTATTAAAATTAAGTTTACAAACACTACATATTATATTTTAATTTTTAATGAAATAATATATTAATCAGGATATTTTATTGACTAGGTCATGCCATTCTTCAAACTTTTTGTAAAGCAGGCATTTTATTAGGTGCTTAATTTTTCATGTAACTTAATTCCTTTTTTTATGTTATTTTTTGTCCATGGTGATATATGCATGTCACATTACTCAATGAAAATCTTAGCCTTGCATTTTAATTTTTAGCACTTAGACATAAATTCCTAATGGTGGAGCATTTAATATGAAATGATAGTTTTAACTCAATCCAGAATATAGTATGCGTAGTTGTTATAAATTAATTCTAGATTTATATTGGTGTAAGAAGCTCTTGTAATTAGGTTTTAGGTAATTTTCAAAGTACTAATGAAAATACTTTAAAATATTTTAGTAGATACTACAGTGTCCTTTGTGTCTGTGGAAAGATAGTCCGTATTCTTTTTGTATGCCCAGTATAAATGGCAGGAAGGGGGGAACGAGGCAAGAAAAAAGGTAGTGTAGGATATATGCAGAAAAGAAGGGATGAGAAGAATACAAGGTAAAGAAAACTATTTAGGAAAAGTTATTGCTCACTATTTCAAAGATTGGCAATTTTTTCATTGAAATTCAGCATTTTACAAAAAAATGTATAAAGAAAAGGAGCATCCTGGAATTCCAATTACAGTCTCTTTATTCTTGGGCAAAACTGTATTTGATCTATCACTATTTCCATCTCCCTGAGTGTGACTTCTGTTAACTGGACTTTGGGCTTTGGTTTTAAAAGTAAGAAGTAACTTCTACAATGCTTTCAGGTTTCCTATTTATGTAATATTGTGTAGAGATACACAATCAAGTGATGTTTTTATGTTTTGCATCATAGATAGAGAAAAGAAAGGAATAAGTTTGTTAGTTATCTTTAGTTTATTTAATTTGGGGGTAATTATAGTCACATGATTCAAAAAGTATAAGAAGGAATATAGTGAAAAAATCTCACCCCGACTCCTGTTTGCCTAGTTTTCAATACAACTCACAAAGGAATCATTTTTTATTAACTTGTTTTGTATCCTCTTTGATTTTCTTCCTGCGTATACCGGCACACGTGAATGTTCTTATTTTCCATCTATTAATATACACAAATCATAGCATGTTATATATACTTCTGCACCTAGAGAAAGTGACAGACTTTTTCTAAAATGTAGCTTTTATTTATTGTTTGTGATTAAAACTATGTGAGACTGTCTTTCCACATGAGCTGGCCCTAGTTATAAACACAGAATCATTTTTTGGTGTCTAATTTTTAAAAGAAATATAAATAAGGCTTATATATTTTTTTCTCTTTCAGCGTTGTTGTCCAGACATGGTAAATGCATTTTTGGGAATGATTAAAGTGGAACTTTCCAGTACTGAAGATAAAAATGAGACTGGTGCAGAGAAAGGAAAATTGATTATGTTAGTTAGTGACTTTTACTATGGAAGACATGAAGGAGCTGTTGATGAGGAAGAGAAGACTTATACAACATTTAAATGCTTCAGTTGCTTGAAAGTTCTTAAAAATAATCTTAGGTATGTAAATACTTATTTCTATTTCTATTTGAAAATTGGGATGCTACAGATGTAAATATTGTATTTCTTTTTCTGTGCCATCCTAGATAAGCAATTTTAACTTTCTACTAAGAATAAAGGCAGATTTTCATGTTGAAAAGCTTTTATCTTTTCTTGTATTTTTAGGAGTTTGACACTTGGATCCACTTTAGTTGTATTTCTTTCAGATAGCTTAAGAAAGGACAAAATTTATTTTAAGCTAGGAGAAAATCATTCTTTTCTCTGTATTTATTATTGAACTAGGAATTTCCGTGAGATATTTTTATTAAAATTTTAACTGCTTCTGAATCTTATTTTTCCTATCACAAGAAGAACCACTTTATCCAATTTTACCTCCTCCATGTTTGTTTTATTTAATGTTCTCTTTTACAGTTCATATTTATAATTTTAGTACATTTTCCTTACAGAAGAAGTGATTTTTTTTGATCATCTAGAGAAGTACCAGTTCTTTTTTTTTTTTTTTAATATTTATTTTTGGCTGTGTTGGGTTTTTGTTGCTGCACGCGGGCTTTCTCTAGTTGCAGCGAGCGGGGTCTACTCTTCGTTGCGGTGCACGGGCTTCTCATTGCGGTGGCTTCTCTTGTTGCAGAGCACCGGCTCTAGGCACGCGGGCTTCAGTGGTTGTGGCACGTGGGCTCAGTAGTTGTGGCTCACGGGCTCTAGAGCGCAGGCTCAGTAGTTGGGGCGCACGGGCTTAGTTGCTCTGTGGCATATGGGATCTTACTGGACCAGGGCTCGTACCCGTGTCCCCTGCATTGGCAGGCAGATTCTTAACCACTGCGCCACCAGGGAAGCCCAGAAGTACCAGTTCTGTGCAACATGTCTGCTTTGATTTTATAATTTAACACATTTTCAAAGTAGAGATTTAATTCTCAATGGAATTCTGAGGAGTTATACATGTATGCTTCAAATTTTAGGAGCTTATACTTTGCAGTCTGAGTTATATGGCATGTTACATATCTATCATCCTAAGTGAAATATAACAAGAACAAAGTAACAAGATATATTGATTGGTATTTTTTAATTGGCTATATAGCCTGACATTGTTTTTCCAATATTTTATTATAAAAAATTTCAAATAGTCAGCAAAGTTGAGAAAATTTTACAGTGAACATCTCTATATATTTACCACCTCAATTCCAGCATTAATATTTTACTCTACTTGCATTACTACATATCTATTTATCCATAGATCCATCTGAGTTTTTTATACTTTCCAGAGTAAATTGCAGACATCAATGCACTTCCCTTAGGTCAGATACATATATGCATATGTATGTCTGTACCTATATTGTGACACATACACGCTTATAAACTTTTAAAAATATTTACCCTTGAAAACCATCATTTATAACTAGCATTCTTAAACATTCTATAGGTAGGTCATTTCTAAGCTCAGCATTTATTTTTCCTGGTGAATTCTTGGGTCCAAAATGAAGTACATAGAAAAACACTGAAATACCCTGTAATATAAGCCTAAAACACTTGTGAATGCTACATTTATGGTAGCGTTTTATAGTTTTCAAAGACCTTTCACTTATATTATTCATATGAGTTTTCACACTTCATTACCTCCTTTTATCAAGCCCTACCAGCCATCAATTGCTAATGGTCCCAGTAGCTTAACAGAAGAGAAATTGTTATTTGCTATGTAACACTGAAACAATGTTACGATAAAACTCTGTGACTCAGGACTTCCCTGGTGGCGCAGTGGTTGAGAGTCCGCCTGCCGATGCAGGGGACACAGGTTCGTGCCCCGGTCCGGGAGGATCCCACATGCCGCGGAGCGGCTGGGCCCGTGAGCCCCGGCCGTTGAGCCTGTGCTCCGCAACGGGAGAGGCCACAACAGTGAGAGGCCCACGTACCGCAAAAAAAAAACCCAAAAAACTCTGTGACTCATAAAAACAGAGTAGAACAGTGGTTACCAAGGATGGGGGAATTGGGGATATGTTATTTAGGGGCACAAACTTGGAACTTTTTATAGATGAATAAGTCCTGGAGATCTAATGCACAGCATAATGGTTATAGACAACAATACTGTGTTATAAACTTCAAAGTTGCTAAGAGACTAGATCTTAATTATTCCTACCATAAAAAAAGAAATTATAATTATCTGATGTGATAAAGGTGGTGGTTTTAAGGGATGGTAGACCCTAATAGCTCAAGATTTCTCCTCTCAGCCCTGTCAACATATTGTAGTATATTTTTCCCTACATCGAGTGTCACCAAAACCAGTTAGGGTTATTTTATTCTGAGAATAGCCTTGTGAGGGGTTTCCTTTTTTCCACATCTCCATCTACTGGCTTAAGAAGTGTGAGCTGCTGATGGGGGCAGGGTAATAACTGAGAGATAGCTAGTTAACAGATTATTTTATACAAATAAATTTTACTAAAGTTGTGAGCTAAAAGGTTAATGGCTCATGACCTTTATATGTAAATATTTAGGCAAGACTAGGATTTTTAAATAGATTTTAATAGAGATGATATTAAAATGAAAGGGGGAAAAAAGATATTTCAAAGTGTACCATAAGCAGCTCTAAAGATAAGTGGTGTTTTGGAGGTGTGAAGAGATAAATGTTAAAACCTCTGTAATAAGTGCTGCCTAGGTTGCTGACATTATTACTTCATTTCAAGATTATTTCCTTTAGGGACTCATAGTGACTAGCTATTAATATTTGACCCAGACTTGAGATTGTAATTTTGATTAAATAACTTTACTTTGAAATTCAGTAAAACATTTCAGTAAGCCGTTTGAAATAGATATGCCTGTTTATATTGTACTCTCTGCCATTAAAGGTCATAGTTCCTTCTCATAAGAAGCCTTTTAGGGAATCTGACATAGCAGAATGTAGAACTGAAAAATGGACTGTGCTACAAAGGGCACAGTCTGTGAGTTAAAATGAACTGTTTGTGCTAACAGTAAACCTGTATCATTAAATAAAAGATTCTTGTAATTATAGGTATTAAAATTGCTATTACATGCATGTAGAAACCAAGACACAAATAAAAATACTAACAATTTGTCTTTTAAGCAGCTGAAAGCTATTGTATATCGCAAGGCTGTCAAAAGATTTCTCTCATGATTCTGTAGCTGCTCTTGGTGGTAGAGTTTCCTTTAAGTATTTTATTTTAAAATGTAAATAGTATTTCATGTATGGAAAAGAAGCCTGCTGTTTTTCTTTACAAAAAAATTTTAATCTGAAATAATGGTGAGGAAGCAAATTAGCAGTATTTCGTATTAACTATATTAATGGATTATTTTAAAACAAAGATGCAAAGAAGAATGTTCACTGATGCACTTAATGAAAGTGATCATTTGAATTGCACACTTTTCCAGAGGACTGTATGGCTTTAGAGGTGTTATTTTGAGTAATACAACTGCATTTTTAACATTTAGGTTCAGATACTTATTGTGAGATTTGTCTTTGGTTATAAATTTGAATATTTGAACCTGTTCACAATCATTTATAGGTTTATGAACCACATGAAACATCATTTGGAACTTGAGAAGCAGAACACTGAGAGCTGGGAAAACCACACCACCTGCCAGCACTGCTACCGTCAGTATCCCACACCATTCCAGCTGCAGTGTCACATTGAGAGCACACACACTCCCCATGAGTTTTCTAGTAAGTCACAATTTTATTAAAATCCTGAACATTAATGATTTTGATTATCTAACCTATGAGGAATCCTTAAGAATTCTGATGGAAAAATAAGAGTAAGAAATAGATTTTGTAATTTGGGGGCAAAGTTGAAAGCATATTTTAACTTGTATAAACTTTTCAATAAAATTACTTACTAAAATTGAAGTCCCTCTTGTAAATTGAAACTTTCTTGGCATAACTTATGCATTGTATGTAGGAAGTAAATTACAAAACTCAGATTCCCTGGTTTGCAAATATAAAATTAATGGTCTTCATTTACACTCTAATAAGAAAAGTAACTGCAGTGATAGTTAAAATCACAGAGTCTGGAGTTAGCTTGGATTCAAATCCCAGCTCTGCCTCTTAATACAGCTGTGAGATGTCAGTCAAGTTAATTAATCTTTCTGTGCCTCAGGTTCCTCATCTGAAAAAATGGGGATAAAAATTAACAGTACAGCTCTCAGTGATGGTATGAGAATGAAACAAGCTAATACTAAGTAAAGTCCTTAGAACAGCATTACAAAGTTAACCACAGTAGAATTGTTGGAACCACCATCACCACTATTATTATTATTACTTGTTGTTGCTGTTGTTATGGATGTGCAAACTGAATCTTTGATTTATACATCCTTAAAATGATGAAATGTGTTTTTTTCCACTTTCAGCTATTTGTAAAATCTGTGAATTATCATTTGAAACAGAACATACTCTTTTACAACATATGAAGGACACTCATAAACCCGGTGAAATGCCATATGTTTGCCAGGTACACACACATTTTATTGTGTATTTAGGTGTTTAATTTTCACATGCCATGAAATAGTATTGTTCTTTTTTTTTTAAATAAAAATGAATTACTAAAATGAAGACCCTCTTCAATAGTTGAAACTCTTGGTTTAACTCATGTATGTGTGGGGGGTGGGTTGGATTTGACCTGTGGGCCATAGTTTGCTGACCCCTCTGCTAGACAAACAAAAAGCCCTGCTGGAGAAAGACAAACATATTGACTTTCTTACCCTATAGGGAAGAATATAGACGTGTTAGAGAAATCGGAAATACTGTTAGTTACGGGGAACTCAACTAAAGGCTTTGGGGCCAGTATTTTTCCAGAATTTCAAGTGGTCCCCAGTAAGATAGCAAGATAAAGATAAATTGCCTCTGTTACAGCCTGGATGCTATTTAAAATCCAAAGAAGAGGATCCTCGTTTGATGTAACAGGAAAAACTTTATAGGTCAAGAGGTGTCAGACTTTGAAAATTCAAGTCAGGATGGGGATGGGGGGTAGTAGATATGAAAAGAAGGGAATCTACTGATGTTTAGGAATATCCCTAAACTTTGAAAGACAACTTTTCTGCTTCAGAGATTATCTGTATTACTTGCAGTATCAGGATCCTTGGTTGTATAGGCAGCAGAGCTGAATTAGTAGTATATCATGTTACTCTAAACAAATGACTTATTGTGGCTACTTTGATATAATTGCATATCAGTTACAAATTTTCAAGTTAAATTAAATCTTCTTTATATTTCTAGGTTTGCCAGTTTAGATCATCAACATTTTCTGATGTAGAAACTCATTTTAGAGCATCCCATGAAAATACTAAGAACTTGCTATGTCCATTTTGCCTCAAAGTTAGTAGAATGGCAACCCCCTACATGAATCATTACATGAAGCATCAGGTAAGATTTAGCAGCTCTTATTTGTTCATTTTGTCTTAGTGAAAAGGTTATATATATAAACTTAGAACATCGGTTAGATTTGTTCTAGAAGGAAAGCAAAGTTGTTCCAAATGACACCATTAATTCATAATTTATGCTGAAATACTTGTGAAACTTCCACTTCTTCTCCTTGTCTGCTTCCTGGTGATGATGAGGCTCATGGATAGTGAAAATTCTGAAAGGTAGGTACAAATAGGAGCGTAGTGTGGAGGGGAAGAAGAAAGATGAGTGGAATATTTATATTGGACATTTCAAGGGTTTAAGAGTGGTGAGAATGGGAATGATTTTAAAGAGCAGGGAAAAGGATAAGTTTGAACTAAGGAAGATAAGATTGAGGATTCACAATCTTCTGTTTTCCTCTTTCTCTTCAAACTTTATCTCCACTTTCTAGTCCACCTTCCCCCACCCCCGCTCCACGGCTTGTGGATCCCTGACCAGGGATCAAACCAGAGGCCCCTGTAGTGGAAGCGCAGAGTCCTAACCACTGGCCCTCCAGGGAATTCCCTAGCCCACTTTTTATTATGAGAAGACATGTGGTTGTCATCAGTGATCCAGGATGGTCTCTTGTAGCAGCCAGTGACAAAAGAAACAGCAATGACACATTTCTAGATATGTGAACTATGCCAAAGAACAGTGTTTAGGTTATAACTTGTTTCTTAGATGACTTTTACCAGTTCTGCTTTTGTAATTTCTGGAATATCAGTACTAGTGCTTGCACCTTTCCCTTGAATTTTCATTTTATGCTTGCTGGTTCTTTTCCTGACACAATTAGACCATCCTTTATTTGGGCTGAAAACTTGGTAACAGTGAGCCTATTCTTGAGTGCTTGAAAGAGCAGTCATACATTTGCCAAAATCAGAAGTCAATGAATTTACTGAATCTGATTATGTAATGAGGTTTTGCCTCCTCACTGATCAGCTCATTACATTTCCTTATTATTGAATGCGTTATCATGGCCATTTTATTCAGCACTTGTGCTAACATTGCTTTCAGTTCCAGTCATTAGATAATCATGAAATCAACTTATAGTTGTTAATTGGAAAAAATCATAAATATAGAATATCCAAATGCATTCAAGATCACCTGTGTTATGGCAACATGCTTATTTTTTTATCCTGGTATGTCACCTCACTGTTAAACTCTGGCAAAATCTTTCTATTCTAGAGTTTCCCTCATGTTCCATCAGATGTCAAATAGATGTTCTACTCTAAAATTGTCCCTGGAAAAAGAAATTCAGTAAATGGCTGCACTTACAAAATGAATAGTTTTTTGTTTATTTTTTAATAGGATTTTTCAGAGCTTTTAACATGCTAAAAAATGCTTTAAAGATCATAAATCTCCGAGCAAGTGATATTGTATATGTTGTTCCCAAAACTTAATTGACCATTGAATCCTTTATTTGCACAACACATATTAACATTTCTTTAGGAATAGAGTTTTTGAAACACTGATCTTGGTACTCTGTATTTCATCCTTTGACCTTTGATTTTGAAAGAAAGAACGAGATATAAAGCAGTAGCTCTATTTTATTATGAAGCTTTTAACGTAATTCTTTCTCTTGTGCTTTACTAAGCTCCAGAGTGAGGTGTAGATGTGGAGGGAGTAATAGATGCTTAGAAAGGTAAGAAAGAGATGGATGGGCTTGCTATGTGGACTGTCTCCTAAATGGTTTAACCTGATCTGTAGTCACTCTTCATACCGTGAGTTGTATGTCTTAACTTGCCACATATATAGGAAAGCGTTAACCCAGCAGGTCTGAGCTGCTCAAATATGCATGTTTTCAGAAGAGTCTAATACTTGCATAACTAGCCCTTGGCTAACTCTGGAAACTGAGCCTTTGTTATTAATTGATGAGTGTTTTACACGCCTAGAACCTTGAGCCATGTGGTACCAGCTTTTCTAGGTCTTGTGCAAAAATATGTTTATGGTGAATGCCTGCTTTTCTTATGGAGTCTGAAGATTTGGTGACTGAACCCCGTGAAAACCTGGGCTCTAAGACTCAAAGAGAGCTTCCCTGGAAAACCAAATAAAACAACACAAAACAAAACCAAAAAACTTCATACCTGTTGCTGCAGTTAGTTGCTGGGGGATTGATGAGCATGTCCTATGCAACTCCACTGGGAGAGGGCACTTGGAAACTGGTGCCAGTATCCTCCAGACTTCACCCAACGCACTTTTTTCCTTTATTAATCCTGTTCTGTATCCTGTCACTGTAATAAATCATAGCTGTGAGTATAACAGCTTTTAAGCCCTATAAGTCCTTCTATTGAATCATCAAACCGGAGAGTAGTCTTGGGACTACTGACACACCATGGGTGCCCAATTTTTTTGTAAGTTTGGAGCACCTAAGAGGTAGACAGTCAGCAATCAATAGAGGAAAGACTCTCAGTTTGAATATAATTGTTCACAAAAGACTCAAAAACCATAGCTGAGCAAGATTATAAGGTTGTAATTGAGATATTAGGGCAATTTTAGACCATAAGAATTGTTGAGTCTGTGGCTCATTTTATTCTTTTTAAAGACTTTGGTTGTAACCTTTTCCTTAAAAGAATAGATTATTATGTATTGAGTGATTTCAGAGCTAACAGGACAGTTTGTACAACTTTTAAGAAAGGATGAAGGATTTCAGATGTGTTAAATAGCCTCATTAGATCTTTATAGTAATAACAAGCAGTTAACATGTACTAATCACTTGCTGTACGACAGCCACTAGCGCTTTTACTTGCATTATCTTGTCTGATCCTTACAACCACTCTACAAAGCAGGTATGTGATCATTTCCATTTCATAGATAAGGAAACAAAGCTTTATAGAAAGTAAGTTACCTTGCCCAGTGTCACATTCTCTAATAGTTGGCAGAGCCAAAAATTGACCTAGGGCCCAAGCTTTTACCACAGAGTCATTCTTCACTGACATTAGGTCTAAAGGCAGATATTACAGAGAGTCAGAATAGCCTTGAAAACCTTCAAATCGCCCAAAAGATATAGTATCCTTGTCAAAAAGTTCAACACAATTTTTTTCTCTATCCTTGTAATAGGTCACCATTTTTTTGGTTGAACATCATGTTATTTTAAAAACGTACTGTATTATTCTCAGCACATCACAGGTATACATGCATAAGAGAGATATGAAAGACTTGAGTCCATCTAAGGGAATAGTAGGTTAATGTCCCCATCTCAGGGCTCTGGGCAAATGCTCATTGAATGGAATGGCAGACATTTTGAACTAGTTTAATTGTGCTTGCTTCTCATGTGCACTCTCTGTCAGTCTCTTGCTGCCTGCCTTACTGGTTATTAAACAGATATTTATTTACTGTTTAATATATGCCAGGGACTGTTTTACAGAAGTGAGCAAAACAAAGTTTGTGCTCTCTGGAATTTGCATTATAGTGGCAGGTGGGAGAGAGAATGAGAATATGTATTATGTCTGAATGTATCTGTATGCCAGCTGGTAATAAGTACCATAGGGAGGAAATACATGAGGATAGGGTATGCCAGGGCTTAGGAGGTGAAAGAGTAGCTTCTGTTTTTTTATGTGGGGTGGTCAAAGAAGTCTCTCCAGAGGAAATAAGGGATTAAGCCATGTGGCTATCTGGGAGTGAATGTTCCAGGCAGAGGGAACAGTAAGTAGGCAGTGAGGTGAGCATATATCTAGATGTTCAAGAAGCAACAAGGAGGCCAGTGTGGCTGGAGCATGGTAAACAAGTGGGAGAAAGAGTAGTAGGAGATGAGGTTGTAGCAATAGAATGCGGGGAAGATAGTATATGGCCTTGTAAGTCAGAGTCAGGATTTTGGAGTGTTATGGGAAGCCATTGGAGTGTTTAGGCATGTGAGAGATTATTCTGGCTGCTATGGAGAGAATAGACTGTTGGGAGGAAAGAGTGGAAACAAGAAGGTAGGAGGCTATTGTGAGAGAGTGCGGGTGAGTGACTTGGACTCATCTGGTGGCAGTGGTCGGAGGTGATGACAAGTGGAAAGATTATGCTTTTGAAGGTAGAGCTGAAAGGTTTTATCAGTGGGGTGTGAGAGAAAGAGTTAAGAGTGACCAAATTCCTTCATCCTGAGCAGCTGCAAGAATGATGTTCCCATATATTGAGATATTGGGAAGACTAGGGAAGGAACAGATTTTTTTTAAGGGTGGATGGGGGAAAATCTAGAGTTTAATTTTGTCCATGTTGATTTGAAGTGCATGTTAGATATCAAGTAATGATGTTGATTAGGCAGTTGGATGAATACTATTTAAAGTCATGAAACTGGATGAGATATAGGTACAGGTAGAGAAAAGATTTCTGGGACCTATATCTGGGGAACTTTCTGTCATGTTACCTTGCTATCAGCTTCTTGACTGAGTTTTTTTTCCCCCCTCTTTCCCCTCTCTTGAGTACATATAGGTGAATCTGTTTATGTTGGCTGTACCTATGATATGATCCAATTAACCATACTTCTTAAGATGAAACTAAAATAGTAATACAAGTACATTATATTTACCTATTGCTTTGAACTTTGTAAGGAATTTTTATTTATCAAATGCCTGCTGTGCACCAGTAATGGCTAGGTACTTTAATGTATGTTACCTCATTTGATTTTTCCTAAATGTTTATTTGTGTTTTAAATGCAAATAGTGATGAACCTGTGGAGATACAGCTTTAGAGAAAACATTTTTATATTTGTACGTTGTTCCAAATTTACCGATGAATGTACAATACATATTTTAATTGATGACAGCATATACAAAAAAACTGCAGTTGCTAGTATGTAGTAGAAAGAACACTAACTAGCTATGAGCCAAGTGCCTTACATCTCTCTTCGGTCCTGTTTCCTATTGGTAAAGTAATAATATGACCAGGTTTCAGAAGGAACATAGTCAAGGGGTTCTCAAATAGTAAATTCAGATCAGTTGTTCTGATTTATGCTTCTGTAACCATGCCGTCCAATATCAGTCACTAGCCACATGCGTCTATTTAAATTTAAATTAATTTAAAATTAAAATTAAATGAAATTTTAAAATCGATTTCTCTGTTGCACTTGCCACATTTCAAGCACTCAATAACCACATGTGGCAGTGGATACCATATCAGGCAGTGCAGTATAGCACATTATCATCACTGTTTAAAGTTCTATTGGACAAACACTGACATATACAACCATTTCTATAGCATAACTTTCTTGGGAGTGTCTGGTTAAATTTGTTTGGTTTTAGAAAGTTCAATTTATGTTACCAACTTGTGAAACAAATGGAAATAACAAAAATTATTTGATCTTTCCAAGAATAAAAGTATAATATAGCTCATTTTCATGATATCATATGTTTGAATAGTTTATACTTCAAATTAATAATTAAGTAAACTCACACTACAAATAGTATAGGACTTGTCCCATTGTAATCTAATTGATATAATTATCATATTGATTGCCTGTATGATAACAAATACTTTTGAAACTCAAATACTAATGCAAGAAGTACTTGTAAAAAGCGAAATATTTTGGAATTATTTATGATAGGATGTGGTAAAATTCTGGTTTTAAAATTCTTTAGCTATTAGAATTAAGAGCAATTTCAGGCCTTGGGATTTGTGGTGGCAGAAATTATTTTCTAATATTATTTCTAATATTTATTGTAAACAGAAGAAAGGAGTTCATCGTTGTACAAAATGCAGACTACAATTTTTGACCTACAAAGAGAAACTGGATCACAGGACCCAGCATCGGACATTTATAAAGCCTAAAGAGCTAGAAGGATTGCCTCCTGGTACAAAAGTGAGTTTTAAATATGTTGTATTTTAACGTTGTATGATAATAGAAATAAACCCCTGCCTGTTTTAATCTATTCAATATAATATTAAAAATTGACTTCTGGTTGTCATTAAAATTTTAATTTTAGGTTTTATCATTCCTATGCTTGGAAAGAAAAATTTTTATCCATTGTTTTTTTTAAATTAATTAATTTATTTGGCTGTGTTGGGTCTTCATTTCTGTGTGAGGGCTTTCTCTAGTTGCAGCGAGCAGGGGCCACTCTTCATCGCGGTGCGCGGGCCTCTCACTGTCGGAGCCTCTCCTGTTGCGGAGCACAGGCTCCAGACGCTCAGGCTCAGTAGCTGTGGCTCACGGGCCCAGTTGCTCCACGGCATGTGGGATCTTCCTGGACCAGGGCTCAAACCCGTGTCCCCTGCATTGGCAGGCAGAAGCCCTATCCATTGTTTTTTGAGTTGATTGAAATGTGCTATATTGGAGCATATTCCTTTGCAGTGAGTGCAACTATATTAACTGTAGACTGAGTCATTGTGTTGTTTCAATATTCTATAGTCTGGGGACTTCCCTGGTGACGCAGTGGTTAAGAATCCGCCTGCCAATGCAGGGGACACGGGTTCAAGCCCTGGTCCGGGAAGATCCCACATGCGGCGGAGCAGCTAAGCCTATGCGCCACAGCTACTGACCCCACGCTCTAGAGCCCGTGAGCCACAATTACTGAAGCCCACACACCTAAGAGCCCGTGCTCCACAACAAGAGAAGCCACCGCAATGAGAAGCCCACGCACCGCAACGAAGAGTAGCCCCTGCTCGCCGCAACTAGAGAAAGCCCGCACAGCAGCAAAGACTCAAACGCAGCAAAATAATTAATTAATTTTAAAAAATACTTAACTTTAAAAAAATATTCTATAGTCTGTTTTTGAGCTTTTCCAGTTGGCAGCGTACATGTCTGCTTCAGCTGGTGAGGAATCATGTTTATCTTTGTGTCTCCAACATCTGTCATAATGCCTTGAATGCCGTAGTTTGTTGAAGTTGGTATTACTGAGTCAACTCTTAGAGAAGCAAATTCTCTTAATTAGCATTGCACTGTTAAGTGAGCAAACACACATCTGACGACAAATTTCATTTTCCCTCTGCCTTATGTACATCTGTTTTCTTTGACTTCTTTTATGTAACGTCAGCTTTTGACTATTTGCTCCAGTAGAGGGATGCACAATCCAAAGTGAAATAATTCCCAAACATTTAGTACTTATATTTGAGTACTAAACTTTGATGTGAGTATGTCTGCTATTTGAGTTCATTAAAATAATGTAAAGCAATGCTCTGAAGCTCTAGAGGGAGAGAAGCTATCCAGTATCCTTCCCTGTAGTCCATTCATTCCATGCTGGAACAAGACACGCAGAATACTAACATAAGCAGTGCAATCCTCTCTCGTATCTTCCCTTATTAATAATAATAGTAATAATTATGATATTATTAATAAATGAGACTAAATGTCTTGTTAGCACTTCAGAATTAAGCTTTCCATGTGCTTTTTCATACATTCTGTTATTTAATCCCTGTAGCAAACCAGTGAGGTAGAGAAGGCAGGTATTATTCCCATATTACAGATGAGGCTTAGAGAGGATAAGTTACTTACTCAAGGTGACATGGCTAGGAAGAGGTAGTACTGAAATTTAACCTCAGGTCTTTTGACTCCTAGTTCAGTGCTGTTTGTGTGATACCAAATATATAGGTGACTGTTTTTCATTATCAACCAATGGGTATAATCAGACATTTCTTTTTCTGAATATTAAATTAGAAATTTTGTATTAGCTCCCTCTAAGAAAATTCTGAATATTATTAAATTCTCCATGCTGTATGATGAATTGATGTAACCTCCGCAGTAACCTTTGCCCAAAGAACCCCCAGAGAGAGAAGGTCACATTTACTGGAGATCTGGGTTTTTTTGGGGGGTGCATTATTGTTTTTAATTGAGGTATAGTTGATGTACAATATTATATAAGTTTCAGGTGTTAACAGTGATTCTGGAGATCTGTCTTATAGTTACCAAAGAGTTATTTCAGGATTTGAGATTTAAATTTTGACCTCTATATTTACCAAAGCTATTTAGTTATATCAGAGCATAAAATAGCCATGGAATGTGCTCTTCTGACCCATTACTATCTGTGTTAACATATAAATGCTATCAATACAAAACTAGTATTACAACAGTAAATAAATACTGAGGGTAAATTTCATTTAATTGGTATGACCGTTTAGAATAAATGCGAGACTTACCTGATTATAGTTTATACTCTGATGTTTAACTTTTGTATTGCAGTGAATTTTTTTTTGGTAACAGCTTTATTGACATGTAATTCATATACTATACGATTCACCCATTTAAAGTATACAATTCAGGGGTTTTTAGCATTTTTAGCATATTCACAGAGTTGTGAAAACATCACTACAATCTATTTTAGAACATTTTATCACCCCCTAAAGAGACCCCATATCCATTAGTAGTCACTCCCAATTTCCCCTTCACCAGCAACAGGCAAACTTTAATCTGTTTTCCATCCCTGTGGGTTTTCCTCTTCTGGATATTTCATACAAATGGAATCATACAATATGTGGTCTTTTATGACTGGTTTCTTTCACTTAGCATAATGTTTCTGAGGTTCATCCATATTGTAGCTTGTATCAGTACTTTGTTCCTTTTTAAGGCTGTATTAGTACTTGTGTATCAGTACTTTATTCTTTTTTATGGCTGAATATTATTCCATTGTATGGATATACCATATTTTATTTATTCACTCATAAGTTGATGAGCATTTGGGTTGTTTCCACTTTTTGGCTGTAATGAATAATGCTCTCATGAAAATTCATGTACAAGTTTTTGTGTGTACATTTCTCTTGAGTGGAATTGCTAGGAGTGGAACACCTAGGATTATATAATAACTCTTATGTTTAACATTTTGAAGAACTGCCAAACTGTTTTCCAAAGCTACTGCACCACTGTACATTCCCACCAGCAATATATGAGGGCTGCAGTTTCTCCACATCCTGTCAACACGTGCTGCTACCTGTCTTTTTCATTATAGTCATTTAGTTGGTCTGAGGTGATACATTACTCGAGTTTTGATTTGCATTTCCTTAATGACTAATGATGTTGAGCATCTTTTCATGTGCTTATTTCATGTGTATATCTTCTTTGAAGAAATGTCTTTTCAGATCATTTGCCCATTTGTTAATTGGGTTATTTGTCTTTTTATTGAGTTGTAAGAGTTCTTTATATATTCTGTATACAAGTCCCTTATTAGAGATATGATTTGCAAATATTTTATCTCATTCTGTGGTTATCTTTTATCTTTCTTAATAGTGTCCTTCGAAGCACAAAAGTTTTAATTTTTACCAAGTCCATTTATCTATTCTTCTTTGGTTGCTTGTGCTTTCAGTATCATATTTAAGAAATCATTGCCTAACCCAAGGTCATGAAGATTTACTCCTATGTTTTCTTCTAAGAGTTTTATAGTTTGAGCTCTTACAGTCTGGTCTTTGATACATTTTGAGTTAATTTTTGTATTTAGTATGAGGTAGGGGTCCAAATTCATTCTTTTGCATGTAGATATCCAGTTGTCCCAGCACCATTTGTTGATAATACTATTGTTTCCCTCACTGAATTGTTTTGACATCCTTGTCAAAAACCAATTATGGCCTGCATAATGTTTGATCTTTTTAATATTAATGTGATGCTTAATTTTCTAAAAATATATATTGCCTTCATTTTTATAGGTTACTATTCGAGCTTCAGTTGGACCTGTTCGTTCAAGTCTATCAACTACATCTTCCAAGAATACTCCAAGCACTTCTTCTCTTCAGGTCTCACCTTCAAAGTCTACAAGTAAAACTGCTGAAAATCCTACAAAACCTTATGAAAGTAAATATAAGACAAGAAAGTCTTATGCAACTACGTCCACTGCAAGTAGTCAAGGTAGAGATGTATTTGAAAATAAAGCAAAAACCTATCACAAGCAAAAGAAAGAGTGCAACAAGAAGAATAAAATCGGCGTAGTTTTGAAGAACTTAAGGTAATATCTTTTATTCCTGATATACAATCCTAATTTAATATTAAATATTAAAGGTTATTTTAATATAGCTTAGCATATCACTAGATATGCACATTTACATGATAATCACTTATCTGGCATGTAGGCCAAGAAGATAATAAAAAGGTACTTTCTACAACTGCTGAACAGAACTTGAATTACTGAGTTTATTGTATAATTGTCATCTTTTACACTAATCTTATATTTTATGCTTATATCTTGTGATAGTTGAATTGTTAACGTGATCCTTTTTATTCCAAGGAAACATTAACTGGTATTAGACTTTTTTACTTATTCTAGCTTGTTGTTTCCAAGCAGATTTTCAAATTATAAGTCTCTATTTAAAGATTTAATGTAAACACCTTGGCTTCAATTAATAAAACATTAATAAGGCTTTACCATATTCTTTTGTTTTACAATATATTTTTTCCTGTCTCCATAAGGTGTCTTCGGGGAGTTCACAAGTGCATTGAGTGTCGTTCCAAAATAAAAGATTTTGCAAGCCACTTTTCAATATATATCCACTGTAATTTTTGCAGATACAAAACAAACTGTAACAAAGCCTTTATAAATCATACGGTGAGGTGAGTTAAACATGTACACTGCCAGTCAAAACTGCCATTCAAGATATTTGGTTTTGGGGTTTTTTTGTTTGTTTGTTTTATTTTTTAAAAATATTTCTCATGCGTTTTTAATATTTAGATATTTGGTTTTTGAAAACAAAGCCAGTTTGTCACATCAAGGATCTAAAAAGATCTAGCAACAGGGAACTTCTAGGATATTACCCAATACTGTTTTCCAGCATAATAACTCATGAAATTAGTGGAACAAAAATTTTAAGAACAGTTAGACTAATGAAATTAGAATAGGTTTGTTAGGGAAATTATTTTTCAAAGTCTTTCAAAAAGTGGTCCATAAAATTTTAAATTTTTCCAAAATATTTATCAAATAAATACATGTAACCACGTGAGTGTTATCAACTTCAAAGCAGTCAACTTTTAGAGACTTCAGCTTTGTCAAAGACGCTAGGAACATCATCGGTGCTCACATGCTCACTCTCTCGCACTCTCTCTCTCTCTCTCTCTCTTTCTCATCCATCTGTCTGTCCATTTGTCTTTCAAGCCATCTATCTTTGCATTCATTTGATGAATGTGAAATGAGAGAGTACAGGGATATTCCGGTCATGACGCTACTGTTGGAATTTCTTTTCATATATCAATTCTATTTACATTATTTGAGCACCTACCATGTACTCTATTGCTAGAGAAAGACTTCAGAGCCCACATTACTTTCATTTGAACCTCATTGGTACTTTATGCCTTTGGGATAGATTTTTTTTAATAGACAAAAATTATTCAGATATAAATATACTAAGTTGATTATTCAGATTGAGGTAGTTGCATTTATTTTCAGTCAGAAATAAGGTAAACCAATAAAAGTGGTTCTCTTGCAAATCATAACAAGACCTCTACATTACTTTATGGTCATAGTTAACTACCACTTTCAAGGATTTGCCCACATTTTTTAATGCCTTCAGAACTTAGCTCTCAGTTTTTTTGTTTCCCCTTGATGATCAGCCTGTCATCATGTTGCCTTGACTTCTTTAATGCCAGCACTTCACCTCTGAGGTGTTGTACCCCCTTCTTTACCACCATCCAATTTTACCTCATCATATACAATATTCATTCGTTTTGAAATCTCATTACCCCAGGACTTTCAGTCTTGACCCCGCTTTCCAGTCCAGCATCACCAATCCAATTGTATAGTCAACTTCACCCTCAAGTTCATCTGTTTTGAATGTTGCTTTGTTTTTTGTTCTAGAATCCTTTACATCTTCAATCATGCTTAACCTTGCTATCCTTGACTCTCTTATCCTTTTTGATCTTTCTCTATGCTCAATTCTAGACCACCAAACTGTGCTTGATTCAGTCAGCTCTGAATTCCTGATCTTTAACTTTAATGTGGTCCTGTCTTTTTAAAATACCTCTTTGTTTTTGTCTACAACATGTTTAAATCCTTTTCATTACCTTCAAGATTTTATTCTAGTCTCTCAGTTGTTAACCTTGCCTACTAATTACTCAGAGGTCATCCTTTTCATTTTTCCCAAGGTTAACCTCTTTCTACCTCGTTTTTGTTTTCCTTCATCCAAACATTAATCTCAGAAAAAGATATGTCCTCTTTTTCAAAGTTAATCCTGCCCCTCATCTCCTCCATTTCCTCCATAATCTTATGCACCTTCATTTCATTTTTCTCTCTACCACATTCCTTCTGCCTGCAAATATTTTCAGGTATTCTTTTTTTTTAGGATGAGGGAGATTTGCCTTTACTTTGCATATTTTCTTATCTTCCTTTTACTGTCAACATTTGTAAAGAGTATTCTTTACTATCTTGTTTGTCGTTTCTTTACCCTTTGTAATTTGAGTATCACCCCCACCTGTCAGTTCAAGCTGCCCCTTTGAAGGTTATCAGTCATGTCCTAATCACTCAGTGTACTCACTGCTTTTCATTCTTACTCCTCCATGACTTCTTTAGAGTATTTGATACTTTTGATCACTCACTTTTGAAACTCTTCTCAACTTCTCTTTATTACCACCATTTTTTCTTGTTTTCTACTCCTCTATTTCATTACCTTTTCTTTCTTCAGCTCTTCTTGCCTCTTTACGTTTCTTTTCTTGGTACTTCAACCACTCTCAGAGTTTTATCTTTTACCTTTCAACTGTAAATCCTCCAATTTCAGTGCTGAGTTTTCCTGAGATCCAACTCTTCATCTCTAACTATTTGATAGATATTTTCACCTTTAACTCACTGGCATTTATACAGGACACAAATAAGTCAAACATTTTTGTCTGTCTAGGATCCAAACTCTTATCACCCCAATACCCTTTAAGCTCAGTCTGTCTCCACGCATTATTTCCATAAATGTGGAGCATCACCTGGAAATAATAGACTTTAAGTTTCTGAAGCCTATGGAGTTCTCTTGATCTGCCACCATTCATCATGGCTTCCTGAAAGTCCATCTTCTGTAATTTACCACTCTGCCTCACAACTACTGCAGTGGTTCTGCACCCATACCTCAGTTGTTCCAAACCAGACCACAGCCAACCTTTCTCTCAGTATACTGCTGGGGAGAATGCTGGTCTCTTATTCTGTGCCTAACACATGGCTGCCCCAGTGGGGCTTTAATTCTGCCCCTAATTTCCAAGAGATTAAATTGGAAGTTACCTTTGGTGTTTCTTAAACCCATGGACCATTCTGTCCTCTCCTTTCCCATTTTCCATAGGCTCCTCAACTGTCCTGTAGGACCTCTAACCCCATTCTATCCCAAAATATTCCCAATTGGCTCCAGGCTTCCTTCATAGCCTTTTTCTAATTTCCAGTTAGCCCCAACCCTGCACTGCATTGTCATCACGCACACTGATTGCTTACTCATCGTTAGCCTCATACAGAACTGAAATCTTCCACTTTTACTCTTCTAAGGGCCTTGAAGCGCTCTCTTCTGTTTCCCCTACTTCATTGGTGCCTTGCTTCCCTGGTTGCCTCAAGTACCTCTCCGTTAATTGGATACCCCCACTCCGACCCGTGTGGACTTTTGTCATAGGATTAAGCTCTGTACATACAGAAGCTTCATTTTTCTCAGAGGTTGAGTATCTTTATTCTCAGCCCATACCAACTCTGTAATCATACAGAAGTCAAGCCTCCCAGACTAATCTTCCCCAATGTATAGTTTGTCCCATATTCAATATCTAAAGTGACTTTTCCTTAATTCTTTGGAATGCCCTTCTCCTTCCCTTTCATTTTACCTTCTGTGAAGTATCTGATCACCACAGCCACTCGTACGAATCAGTTGTTTCTTTGAGTTCTGTACTACTCAGCTATTCTGCCTCATATTAAATACATGTCTGTCTTACCTACTTGAGAGAGCAGTTCTTTGTATTCACCATAGCACCTATTCTGAGGATTTTTTCTTGGGATTATAGGTAGCCATTCTTTCCCCATGTATACATGGTATGCTGATGATAGTTACTGTGTGTCTAAGGGTAACCATTGACTTGATGTGTTGTCTGGTTTGGGTCTGTCAGTGCAAGCTAGGGCTAGTACTTTTCAAACTTTATCTTGCATAAGAATCATCTGAAAAACTTGTTGAAACTGATTTCTGGGCTCCACCACCAGAGATTAATTCAGTAAGTCTGGAGTGGGAGCTGACTTTGTATTCCTAATAAGCTCCCAGGTGATACAGATGCTGCTGGTCTATGGACCACAGTTTGAGTAATACTGTGCTACACTAATCCCAGCTAATTCTGCCTGACTTTCTAATACAGGAAAGCTTTTCTTATCAGTTTAAAAGGGGGTATAAAAGCTATTAGCATTGGCTGCAAAATTTGGTTAGTGGTTTTCTGTTCTGTGCGGAGAGAAAGTATTGTTTTAACTCATGAGCTCTGCTTTTAATTCGCGTTCTTTAAAGCTCTCCTAGTGATTGCAAAAGATTCTTTAAATGTTTCATTTTACTGATGGTAAGTAATGTCATTTAGCCCAAGAAACATTTACTTCCAGGATCATTCAGATTGGTCCCCTGGGCTAAGTATATCAAGATTAGAAAGTAATAATTATTATTCATAACAATTTATATTATAGCAAAATACATTATTAGCCAATACCTTTTAAGTTGTTCTCAACTTCTAACAGTTGAAAAACTTAACTTGATGCTCTTTGCATTTTTAACTGTAAAGGGTTTTTTTTTTTATAATGGTGAGGTATGATCATTTAAGATTATTCTCAGGGAAATATGTTGTTCGAAAACACACAGGGAAAATGAAACGTAAGATAAAAATCTTGAATTAAACAGAGATGCTAATAGAGTTTTATAACTTAAATCATGGTCTTTTATTCAAAACTAAGAAACTAAGCATAGGCTTGAAAACTGATCATAAAATTAATGACTTATTGTATAATAAAATCTCATTTGTCTTTTGTCTCTCCAGCTCTCATAGCAACCAGCCAACTAAACGGTTTTATCTTTTTAAGAAGCATTCTGGAACTCTCAGGTAACTACTCGATCTTTTTTTTTTTTTTTTTTTTTGCGGTACGCGGGCCTCTCACTGTTGTGGCCTCTCCTGTTGCGGAGCACAGGCTCTGGATGCGCAGGCTCAGCGGCCATGACTCATGGGCGCAGCCGCTCCGCAGCTTGTGGGATCTTCCCGGACCAGAGCACGAACCCGTGTCCCCTGCATTGGCAGGCGGACTCTCAACCACTGCGCCACCAGGGAAGCCCTATTCGATCTTTTTTCATTCTCTCTACTGAAAAATTATAGTAGCTTTTTAACCTGATGCTGGAGTGCCTAGTTTGGAAAATGAAGTGATTGCTACTAGACATAATAGAGTTCTGTACTTTATATCCTTACCTCAAAGAGGGGATTGCCTATATTCTCTAGCTAAACTTGTTTCAGTGATGTCAGGCATTAAGGTGAAACTTTCATGAATTTGCACTATAAAATTAAAAAAATAAGGCTCTCCAGCAATATTTGAAAATTTAAAAGACTTTTAAGATATCTAGTAAAGTGACTAACACTACTTTGGTTGTGATCAGTATATAGCCTTCATAATCCTTGGGGCTTTTTTATTTTTGAAATAAAAGTACACAACTTGTTTACTGTTCAGAGGAATTGTGAACATTTCTAAAGGCACTGATAATTCATTTTGGTTATACCACACACACTTAGCTCAGAATCCACTAAGAACCATTTTTTCACACTCTTCTAATTCCTTTTCACTCTATATTCCTTTCTTTAATTATTTTGTTCATGTTCTCATTGCTATTTGAAATACCAGTGTCAAGATCTTTGTAGCAGGAGGCTAAGACATAGACTTAAGTTTAGCCAATAGTTGTTTTGATGCTTTAGGTTAGTGGAAAAGTAGAAGAGGGGATGCTGTGTCTCAGGACCTTTGTATTTTATTATTCCTTTTGCCTCATTTCCTCTTCCCCAGATATCTGTATGGGTAGCTAGCTCCCATGGTAGCTACCTTTAGGTAGCTCCTTTAGGTCTCTCCTCCAATGAGTGAGCCTTACCTGGACTGCCCCATTTAAAGTAGCATCCGACCTTCCCTGGTGGCGCAGTGGTTGAGAGTCCACCTGCCGATGCAGGGGACACGGGTTCGTGCCCCAGTCTGGGAGGATCCCACATGCCGCAGAGCGGCTAGGCCTGTGAGCCATGGCCACTGAGCCTGCGCGTCCGGAGCCTGTGCTCCGCAACGGGAGAGGCCACAACAGTGAGAGGCCCGTGTACTGCAAAAAATAAAATAAAAATAAAAAAAAATAATAATAAAGTAGCATCCTTTCCCCAGGCCCCACCCCCAGCACTCCCTCTCTTCCCTTTCTTGCTTTGTTTTTATTTCATGGCAGCTTTTTACTGTTCAATGTATTGTATATTGTGTATTTCACCCTCTTGTTTATTGCCTATATCTTCTCACTAGAATGTGTGTAGTTCAGATACTGAGCTATGCCAGACATTTGCTGGGCATTGAGTAGTGCCTGGCACATGATAGGCATTCCATAAATATTTGTTGAGTAAATTAATATTGAAAGTGACATATGTGGAGTATGTGGACGATAGACAAGTAGCTCATAGGCAGAGGAAAGTTTGATTCCATTTTTAAAATATGTTAGTGCTATTTTTAAAATATTACTAAATTCAAGGCATTAGAAGATTCTAATAAACTATATTTAGGTATTAACCTGTACTAAAAATTTTTATAGTAGTGAAAAGGATTTGTAAAGATGAGAATTTGATTTTTACCTCACTATTGTTGAACACAGTTGTGTGCTTGGTTCTTAAATTAACTGTATGACCTTAAAGATCTGAGGTGCTTTTTTCTTACCTTGGGTGGATCTCAAATTTAAACAGAAAATTGGTTATTTTCTGTGTATGGGAGGTTTCATACTTGTAATTTTACAAAATAAATTTTGTAATTAATATTTTGTTAAAATGCAGTGCTCATTCTTTATTGTACATCTATTATGTATAACACAGTGTAGCAAGCCCTATAAAGATGACAGTGATGAAGAAGGCTTGGTACCAATCTTCAAGGAATGTACCATTTACAGTAAGGTGTGAACATAAATAACTACAGAAATTAACACAAGGAGGTTTGTAATAAGTGCAATGAGAGTTACTGATTTCAAAAGAAAGAAAGGTTTCTACTTAGAAGAAGAGGCACGGGGCATTTTAGTTGGAAGAAATAGCATGAATAAAAATGCAGACAGGAAAAAAGCAGAAGACATACACAATGAATGGCAAGTAGTACAGTTTGAATGGAGCATGAAGTTCATATAACATAGCATTAAGTTCAGAGTCTGGGGAAATGGTTTTGAGCTGAGATGCAGATTGTGGAATCCTTGAAAAAGGCTGGGGAATTTGGACTTAATTTTAATTTGAGGATGTTGGGAAAGCCATTGCGGTTTTGTGTAGAATCAAGGGTACTGAAAGAAGACCAATTTGGAGGGGTATACAAGGTGAGTTGTAGCTACATGAGGCACATAGACTGGTTAAGACTATTGCAGTAGTTAACACTGATTTAATAAGATAACCTGGGTTAAGGTGGCGAGGTGATGTCATGTCACATTTAAGAATATGGGCTCTGAAAGGGAACCCTCTTGAATTGTTGGTGGGAATGTAAATTGATACAGCCACTATGGAGAACAGTATGAAGGCTCCTTAAAAAACTAAATATAGAACTACCATACGACCCAGCAATCCCACTACTGGGCATATACCCTGAGAAAACCATAATTCAAAAAGAGACAGCTCCAGACTTTTTCCCGGACTCCCTCCCAGCTAGCCGTGGTGCACTAGCCCCCTTCAGGCTGTGTTCACGCCGCCAACCCCAGTCCTCTCGCTGCGCTCCAACCAAAGCCCGAGCCTCAGCTCCCAGCCCCGCCCGCCCCGGCGGGTGAGCAGACAAGCCTCTCGGGCTGGTGAGTGCCGGTCGGCACCGATCCTCTGTGCGGGAATCTCTCCGCTTTGCCCTCTGCACCCCTGTTGCTGTGCTCTCCTCCGTGGCTCCGAAGCTTCCCCCCTCCGCCACCCGCAGTCTCCGCCCGCGAAGGGGCTTCTAGTGTGTGGACACCTTTCCTCCTTCACAGCTCCCTCCCACTGGTGCAGGTCCAGTCCCTATTCTTTTGTCCCTGTTCGTTCTTTTTTCTTTTGCCCTACCCAGGTACGTGGGGAGTTTTTTGCCTTTTGGGAGGTCTGAGGTCTTCTGCCAGCGTTCAGTAGGTGTTCTGTAGGAGTTGTTCCACATGTAGATGTATTTCTGATGTGTTTGTGGGGAGGAAGGTGATCTCCACTTCTTACTTTTCTGCCATCTTGAAACTCCCTGCATGATTTATTTTTAAGGCCTCCTTTCTTTTCTGACTTTATCATCAATTAAATAGGACATTAGATTGTAGGCTTCACAGAGTGTATCCTTTTTTGTTCACTCTTGTATCCATAAGATCTAGTAGTACAGAGTATGTAACGAAGGTTCTCAGAAAATGTGTATTGAATGGATGAATATTGTAGCCTTGCTTTGCAGATGGGCAAAGGCATGGAAAGATTGTACCTTGCACAAGTTATATAAGTTAGTGGAGTCATGACTGGGCTTTAGTTCTCTTCACTCATATCTTTTGGAAACCGGCATCAGAGGGAACAAGCTTATAGAGCACTAAATGCTAGCATAATTTAGACATGGCTATGCCATTTTCTAGAGACATGGTTATACCATTTCATATATATCGGGTTTATATAACAAAATTTGCAAATGGTGATCATGACACATAAAAAACAAGTCAAGTTATTACATGGAAAAATAATGATTGAACTTGTATATGGATTTTCATAAAAGATAAAAACCTTTTCTTTCTGTCTTCTTTTTTTCATAGGGGCATTACTCTGGTGTGCCTTAAATGTGATTTCCTAACTGATTCTTCTGGTTTAGATCTTATGGCTAAACACTTAAGTCAACGTAAAACTCATACTTGCCAAGTTATAACAGAGAATGGTACGTATATAATTGTGTTACTTTGGATTTCTGATACTTATTCCAGTGTTTTTGATCAGCCACAATATGGCTCTTACATATTAAAATGATAGTTTCATTCCTCATATATTCTTTAAGAATTTTTTTTTGAAGTATAGTTGATTTACAGTGTTGTGTTAGTCTCTGGTGTACAGCAAAGTGATTCAGTTATACACATACACATAGATTCTTTTCCACTATAGTTTATTACAAGATATTGAATATAGTTCCCTGTGCTATACAGTGGGACCTTGTTGTTTATCTGTTTTATGTATAGTAGTTTGTATCTGCTAATCCCAAACTCCTAATTTATCCCTTCCTCCCTTTCCCCTTTTCATTCCCCATATATTCTATTTTAAATGTAAAACTCTTCTAATTTCAGTTCCTGGGAGTATCTCAGCTTCTGGACCCACTTCTGCGTAAGTTTAATATTCATTTAGTGCATTTTTCTTTGATGGATTTTAGCACTGTTGCATTTTTTAAATGTATCATTAATAGAAATGAAAAATATTAAAGTATTTTGTTTTTGTTTTTGTTTTTAAAGCCGCTTGTTGAAATAGATTCCTGCTCTATGGAGCTCGTGCAACCTGGTGCAAGACAAGTTGGAATTTCCTAAGTTCAAAGTTCTGAAGTGTTTTCTTACACAAAGGCAGTTTCCTAAGTTCAAAGTTCTGAAGTGTTTTCTCATACGAAGGCGGTTAAACAGCCAAGTTCATGACACTAGTTCTCGTTATTCAGCTCTTTTCAGCTTTCAGATGGCACTAGAGTCTTATTCCACCTTATCTTTGTGTCAGGTTAACATATCTTAACATATGTTTTTCTCTCCAGTTTGCTCTCTTCAAAAATAACTTTTGTTGCTATGGTCTTTTCTTGCTTTGCTTAAAATAATTTGTGTTTTTCTCTGCTATACTTGCTTTCAGAATATTGCATTCCAAAAGATGTGACTGTTCATCTTTTTTTGTCTGTTTTGTCTGGTTTCTTAGTTAATTTCTTATAAGTCTTACAATTTTAGGTCAGATAGCTGTCTTTTTCCTCGTTCCTTGTCTGTCATTGTTCTATTTTTCGTATTTTTCAGATGCAGAAGCAACACAGAAATTTCAAAAAAAGTCCAGGGTACTCCTGGTCAGTGTCCCCCTTCGATGGACACATCTGATGCCTGTTCTCTCTTTCCAAGGAATGTGAATTGTTTGACTGTGAGACCTCCTCTAGGTTGTGGCCTTAAGAAATCAGATCTTAGGGAGAGTCCCTTCCTTCATGACTGGCTTCCCATAAGACTGATGCTAATGTGGCCAGAGATGACCTCAAGGCCCACCAAATTGAGCACAACTTCCCCCTGGGGGCTTTGGTTCTTGATCTTAAGCTTATGGGTTGATTCTGACCAAGAAAAAAGCCCATCAAATCAATGCTTCAACATCCAAGTTGAAGTTTAATCATTTTGGCTGCTGCCCTTTAATCTTTCTCTAGCATGCATGCAGTCCAAGGAATATAAAAACTGGTTATGTAGGGAACCAAGGTTATTTCCATGTTCTTGGAAAACAAATTTCTAAAGTTAGTGATTTTTACTGTCATTTAAAGTTTTATCCAGTGTTAAAAAACCCTAGGAGTTTTCAGCAATACTAATATTCAATTTTTTTTAAGTCTAATTTAATTTTGTTGTCTTGGTTTTATGTTGTCTTCACCAAATTTATTAATGTCCGTTTTGTCATGTCCTCTTTTATTTCCTTTCTTTAAAACTTGTTTTGTGTTTGTTTTGTTTCATTAATAACTCCCAAAAAAATCCTTACAATTCTCCACAGATTTTATGTAGCTACCTATTGACTTCTTAATTTGGTAATTGTTTAGACCATTAGACATTATTATATCCTCTGTCTATCTTGGGACTATCATTAACATTATCTTAGTGATTGTGAGGTCAAAGACATAAAGAATTGGCAAAAAACACTTCCTACAGACCTTAAAACAAATTTTAAAGTTACATTTTCTGTACATCTAACACATAATGTCTTCTTAGCCATTAATGTAACTCCTTTGGATAAAGATAATATATCCAGAAAATATTGGGACCAAAAACTGCACTTGTTTCTTGCCCATATATATATAGATGTATATTTTTTTTTATTTGGTGTTTGTTTATTTTGGTTACATTGAATATAGATTTGCTGAACAGTTTTGATGTTATTACTTATTTTTTTAATAAAATTTGTATTGTTAAAGTGCCTTTGGAATTATTTTCTAATAAATAACTTTGCATAAAAGCTGTAGATTTTAGGGCTTCCCTGGTGGCGCAGTGGTTTAGAGTCCGCCTGCCAATGCAGGGGACACGGGTTCGTGCCCCGGTCCGGGAAGATCCCACGTGCCACGGAGCGGCTGGGCCCATGAGCCATGGCCACTGAGCCTGCGCGTCCGCAACGGGAGAGGCCACAACAGTGAGAGGCCCACGTACCGCAAAAAAAAAAAAGCTGCAGATTTTTTCATACAACTAGGAGCATTGCTTTGCTTCTTACATGGAAGCCTGATTACTTGGCCTACAGACTGAGAGCTTTATCTGTTGAATCCATCTTCTGGTTTTTGCTTCAGCGCAGTTAAAAGCTCACTGTGTATACTTTACTAATTTTTAGAACTTTAAAGGGTGGCAGGAGTCCCTTTGTAATCCTAATAACCATAAAGGTGGGCAGGCTCAGAAGTTGTTTGGCTCAATCATGAGTGGTTTTTTTCCTCTTAGCATTAGAACTTCTTGAATTGTGCTTTGAAACTTAGTCCGTTTGGGCTGCTATAACAGAATTGGGTGGCTTATAAACAATAGAAATTTATTCCTCATTTTTCTGGAGGCTGGAAGTCCATGATCAAGGTGCTGGCAGATTCATTGTCTGTTGAGGACCTGCTTCCTGGTTCATAGACAGTCGTCTTCTCTCTGTGTCCTCACATGGTAGAAAGGGCAAAAGAGTTCTCTGTGGTCTCTTTTACAAGGGCATTAATCTCTTTCATGAGGGCTCCACCCTCATGACGTAATCACCTAATGATGCCTCACCTCCAAATACCATCACATTGGGGATTAGGTTTCAACATTTGAATTTGGCTGAGGGGAGGGGGAAACATATTCAGCCTGTAGCAGAAACATATCGAAAGCCAATTTCAAGGATCACTTGTTATGTAGTCCATTTGTAACTCATAGTCAAAAGAGTTGAATTTATTAGTTTCAATTTTCCAGACTGATTTCTGCTGTAAATGATTTTCCAAAATTTCCAAAAGTTGCTTGTTTCTTAGTAGTGGACTTGGCGATATTTCTATTCTTTATTTCCATATCTGTCTCTAAGATGTTTTTTCATTCACCATCTTTCCATTTTTTTTACATTTCAAAAATTGTGGTAAAAATATATAACATAAAATTTACCATTTTAACCATTTTCAGGTGAATAATTCATCAGTATTAATTGCACCAAGCTTTAAACTTTTGCCCAGAAATAACTTCTTTGTGGTTTTAACATAGGGTCTCTTTTTATATACAGATATTTTCTCTGCCTCTGTCATAGTTCACAAATACGATAAACCACATTCTTGCTATAGGAATATTTTAGGCAGGGGTGCACCTTTGTGTTCTTCCATAGGATCCTATTACTTACAGTATATATTAGGTTCATTTTCTTAAAGTATAATGCTCTTAAAATTCTGTATCCCGTAGCATCATTTTTTTACTTCATTTAAATAAAACATCTCAGTGAGTACTAAGCTTGCTTATTATAGGCAGTTAGTTGAGTTTTAATTGGTGCTAATGAGTTTTAGCTTGACAGTCTGATCTCTTTACTTTCAGGCTAAATAGTCCTTTCACCTGATTTAGAAATAGCCATCTTACACACGCATGCTTCTTGGTTACAGCTGAATAAAAAGTGTGATTGGCTCAGTTTCAATCCATCACCATTATTAGAAAAATAACCTCTGAACTACAAAGACTGTTTCTTACTCTGTTTTGTCAAACTTTGCCAAAACACCTCTTTGGACCTCATTTATTTGTTTAGTAAATATTTATTGAGCACTTACTATGTGCCTGACGCTCTTCTAGGTGCTGGCAAAACAGACCGAAATCTCTGCCCCTGTGGAGGTTATTTTTCAGTGTTGGAACATAGACAATAGAAAATAAGAAAAATGTATAGTATGTTAGATGATGATCAATACTCTTGAGAAAAATTAAGTACGGAGGGAGGATAGTGAGTACGGATTGGTAGTTGGGAGGTTGCAGTTTTAAATTTGGTGATCCGAATAGGCCTCCATGACAGGATGACAACTGAGTTAAAGACCTGGAGATAAGGAAGTGAGCCACTTGGGTATCTATCAGAAGAGCATTCCAAAGAGACAACAGCAAAGGCAAAAGCCCTGAAGGGGGAGTTAGAATCCTCATTCGTTGCTGATGGTAATGCAAAATGGTTCAGCCACTGTGAAAAACAGTTCAGTGGTTGCTCAAAAAGTTAAACAGAATTACCACATGACCCAGCAGTTCCACTCCAAGGTATGTATCCAAAAGCCTCGAAAGCAGGGACTCAGATACCTGTACATGCATGTTCATAGCACTATTCACAATAGCCAAAAGAGGGAAACAGGCTAAATGTCATAAACAGATGAAGGGATAAATAAATTGTAGTATATTCATAAAATGGACTATTATCTAGGCATGAAAAGGAATGAAGTAATGATACATGCTACAATGTGGATGGACCTCAAAAACACGATGCTAAGTGAAAAAAAATCACAGGTCACATTGTATAATTAGACATATGGAATATACAGAATAGGCAAATCTATAGAGACAGAAAGAAAGCAGATTGGTGTTTGCCAGGGGGAATGGGGAGCGACTGCTTAATAGGTAGAGTTTTCTTTTCAGGGTGACGACAGTGTTGAGGAACTAGACAAGATGGTTGCACAACATTGTGAATGTACTAAATGCAACTGAATTGTTCACTTTAGAATGGTTAATTCTATGGCATGTGAATCTTCTACAAAAGAAACCTTAGCAAACTAGGAATATGAAGGAAACCTCCTTAACCTAACCTAAACCTAATAAAAATCTACAGCTAGCATAATGAGAGGAAGAAAAAGAAGGGCCCTGAAGTAGGATCATGCCTGGCTCAAGGAATAGCAACAAGACTGATGGGTCTGCAGTAGAGTTGGGGAGAAGGGGGGACAGTAGGAGATGGAGCCTGAGAGGTAATGTGGACCATGTAGTATAGAGCCTTACAGGCAATTGTGAAGATTTGGCTTTTATTCTGGGAGAGGAGGCCATTAGTGGATTTTGAACAAAGGAGTGTTGTGGTTTTTATTTTTTAATTTTTATTTTTTATTGAAGTGTAGTTGATTTACAGTGTTTCAGGTGTACAGCAAAGTGATTCAGTTATACATACATATATACTTATTTTCTAAGTTATTACAAGATATTGAATATAGTTCCCTGTGCTATACAGTAAATCCTTGTTGTTTGTCTATTTTATATATAGTAGTGTGTATCTGTTAATCTCAAATTCCAAATTCACTCCTCCCCCCTTTCCCTTTTGGTAGCCAGAAGTTTGTTTTCTATGTCTGTGAGTCTGTTTCTGTTTTGTTTTTTAATTTAATTTAATTTAATTTTTTAAATTTTTATTTTATTTTTGGCTGTGTTGGGTTTTCGTTCGGTCTTCGTGCTTCGTGCAGGCTTTTTCTAGTTGCGGCGAGCAGGGGCTACTCTTCATTGCGGCGTGCGGACTTCTCATTGCAGTGGCTTCTCTTGTTGCGGAGCGTGGGCTCTAGGCACACGGGCTTCAGTAGTTGTGGCACACGGGCTCTAGAGCGCAGGCTCAGTAGTTGTGATGCACGGGGCTTAGTTGCTCCGCGGCATGTGGGATCTTCTCGGACCAGGGCTCGAACCCGTGTCCCCTGCATTGGCAGGCGGATTCTTAACCACTGCACCACCAGGGCTGTCCTATTTGTGTTTTGTAAATAAGTTCATTTGTATCATTTTTTTAGATTCCACATATAAGTGATATAGTATGATATTTGTCTTTCTCTGACTTACTTCCGTTAGTATGATAATCTCTAGGTCCATCCATGTTGCTTCAGATGGCATTATTTCATTCTTTTTTTATGGCTGAGTAGTATCCCACTGTGTGTGTGTGTGTGTGTGTTTGTGTGTGTGTGTGTGTGTGTGTGTATCCCACATCTTCTTTATCCATTCATCTGTCAGTAAACATTTAGGTTGCTTCCATGTCTTGGCTATTGTAAATAGTGCTGCAGTGAACATTGGGGTGCATGTATCTTTTTGAGTTAGAGTTTTCTCCAGATATATGCCCAGGGGTGGGATTGCTGGATTGTATGGTAACTCTATTTTTAGTTTTTTAAGGAATCTCCATACTGGCTGCACCAATTTACATTCGCACCAACAGTGTAGGAGGGTTCCCTTTTCTCCACACCCTCTCCAGATGAATACAGGAGTGTTTTATACCTCAGTGAAAAACAAAAATTCTTAAGTACAGTGAACAGGATCACTCTAGCTGCTGACTTGAGAATAAGACGCAGGGGACCAAGGGCAGAATCAGGGAGATCAGCTCGAAGCTATTGTAATAATCCAGGTGGAAGATAACAGGGGTTTGGAGTAGGATGGTAAGAGTGTACGTTTATAAGTGGTTCAACTGGGGCTATATCGTGAAAGTCAAGCCAACAGAATTTGTTGGATGTGAGGTGTGAGAGAAAAAGTGTTGTAGGGGACACCACAGTCATTAGCCTAAGCACCTGGGAAGATAATGTTGATATTAACTGAGGTGGAGAAGACTAAAAGAGGAGTAGATTTGGGAGGGAAGATGAGGACTTTGATTTGGGACATGCTTGAATTTGAGATGCCTATTAGATATCCAAGTGGGGATGTCATGGACATTCTCATGTGTGAGCTTGGAGTTTAGGGGAGAGGTCCAGGCTGTCAACATTTCATTTTTTTTTTAAGTCACAAGATGGTATGAGATCTCCGAGGGAAAGAGTAGAGGTAGAGAACGTACAAGGTCCACAGATAAAGCCCTGGGGCATTCCAACAATAAGCGGTTAGAGAGATGAGAAGGAATCAGCAGAGGAGACTGAGGCGTGGCTAGTGATGTGAGAAGAACACCAGGGAAGTGGCAGTATCCTTGACCTCAGATGCCCTATTTGTAAAATGTGGGTACTAACTTGTTCTGGAGTTCTTGGATTTTATTATTGTATTTTTGTTATACCTAAACATCACTTATAATTTGTTCTTAGAAGAAAGTGAATTCAGAATGTCACATCCACTCTCCCCAATAGCAGAAACAGAGTTTTTATACATTGAGAGAATGAAATACCCCAATTATTCCTAGTCATGGTTAACTCTCTACATGTACTCTTGTAAAAGTAATACTCGTCCATTTCTGCAAAAGAAGGGATCTCGGTCTAGAGTTGTCCATAATTTGTAAATGATCTGCATAATAAAAGTGCCATGGTCAAATAAATTTAGGAAATGCTGGGTTACAGTTAAATAGATTCTTTATTGTGGGATTTTTCATGCTACATGTGGTTTATGGTTCTCTAAGAAAAAAATTAGCAAACATTTATTTGACTCTGGAATTTCACCCCCAATACTTAATAACTTCTAAACATTAATCTCCATAAGATACAGTATGGAGAATGCTGACCTAGAATAATCATTAGATTTTCTGAACTGGGAAATAAAAAATAGTTGGGTGAGAGTGTTGACTGAGATGAACTTCTAGATATTTCATTCACGTTCATGAATCATTTGTAAGATGGAGTATGAAACTGGAGGCTAGCAATATCCGTTTTCATAGTTTTGGAAATTATATCAGGAGAAACTTGTGTGCTCATGATTGTGGTCGTAAAGTATAAGAAATACATAACTGGAAGAGACTAGTAATTTGTGTTGGAGTATATGGTCACTTTACATTGTTTCAAACTCAGGAGACTTCAGACTCCTATTGAAATTATGTCTAACTTCTCTCTGTAACTCATGCTTATCAAATCTACACATTTGCCTACTTTTCTTGAAACTATTACTATTTTCAGCCCATTTTTATCTATTAAGGAGTTTCTTACTCTGTAAAGTTTACTTCCTACTTAAACAGCTTCAAGAGATTTTCCTTGATACTAAGATTATGAGCTTCAATCCCAAACTGCATAGTAAAGCCTCCCTGTACCTTAAAGGGGCAGTTCGGTGGGGTGGCTAAGAGCCCAGGGCCTGCAGCAGACTACCTAGGTTGGAGTTCCTGTCCCGCCAGCAACTAGATATTTTACTCTGGGCTCTGTGCTTCAGTTTCCTCATTTGTAAAATGCAAATAACAGCACCTACTCATAGGGTTGAGGGAATTAAACGAGTTAATACATGTATATAGCACTTAGAACAGTGACTGGCACCCAGGAGTGTAAGTCATCTTTGTTACTATTATTGTTAGTCTATTACTAAACTTCCTGATTTTATTTCTACCTTCATTTTATTCAGATAGAATGACCCTAATCTCCCCATTTTTCTTTTTTTTTTCTTTTAACATCTTTATTGGAGTATAATTGCTTTACAATGTTGTGTTAGTTTCTGCTGTACAACAAAGTGAATCAGCTATACGTATACGTATATCCCCATATCTCTTCCCTCTTGCATCTCCCTCCCACCCTCCCTATCCCACCCCTCTAGGTGCTTACAAAGCACCAAACTGATCTCTCTGTGCTAGGCGGCTGCTTCCCACTAGCTATCTATTTTACATTTGGTAGTGTATATATGTCCATGCTACTCTCTCACTTCCTCCCAGCTTACCCTTCCCCCTCCCCACGTCCTAAAGTCCATTCTCTACGTCTGCGTCTTTATTCCTGTCCTGCCCCTAGGTTCATCAGAACCATTTTTTTTTAAGATTCCATATATATGTGTTAGCATACGGTATTTGTTTTGCTCTTTCTGACTTACTTCACTCTGTAATGACAGACTGTAGGTCCATCCACCTCACTACAAATATCTCAATTTCGTTTCCTTTTATGGCTGAGTCATACTCCATTGTATATAGGTGCCACATCTTCTTTATCCACTCATCCGATGATGGACACTTAGGTTGTTTCCATCTCCTGGCTATTGTAAATAGAGCTGCAATGAACATTTTGGTACATGACTCTTTTTTGAATTATGGTTTTCTCAGGGTATATGCCCAGTAGTGGGATTGCTGGGTCATATTGTAATTCTGTTTTTAGTTTTTCAAGGAACCTCCATACTGTTCTCCATAGTGGCTGTATCAATTTACATTCCCACCAACCTCCTCCCTATTTTTCATTCCCACCTTCCAATACCACTTTCACAATCATTTCTGTTAACTTTCTTTTCCTAACCCAGTATGTCTGTCTTGAGAATCATGGCTGAAGCACAGAGTACTAAAGGTAGGCATACCATTAGCTTTTGGTGTCTCAAGCTCACCAGACTTCTATTTTTAGGGAACATGTATGAACGCTCCTAGGTTCATTTGAGTCATAACTGTCTTTGATAAATAGTATTAGGGTATTTCTCCTAAATTACACTGCCTTGTACTTGATCACACCATGGTTCACCTCATACTCATATTCACACACCTCGATTCTCTGATTTTGAGATCCTTCCATAGCCTCACTCCTGTCACTTTGGTATTCCTCACTCCTGTCACTTTGGTATTCGACCACGTGGAAAATCTTGTTGTCATCAAGCAACTTGGAGAGGCTACTGTGCCCCTCTTCTACTGTTTTTAATCCTTCATACTGAAAAATATCTATTTATCGATACCACTGGGATATATGGTGGTATGAAGGGAATTCAGGCTTGAAATAAGACAGTCCTAAGTTTAAATCCTGGGTTTGAACCTAGCCAGCTGTGTAGCCTTGGGTGAATTACCTAAACTTGTCACGCCTCAGGTTCCTCATCAGTGAAAAGTGTATGTGTGTGTGTGTGTATATATATATATATGTGTGTGTGTATATATATATATATATATATATATATATATATATATAAATAACTTGGCACTGGCCTGACAAAAAGTAAGCCCTCGATAAATGCCATTGCTTACCCTAGTACTACTAACATTAGCGCCATTCCTGCTGCTGCTCCTGCCGTGATTGCTTTCACTGCTGTTACTACTATTGCTACCGCTGGAAGGAGACCCTGGGAACTACACATCAGTGGAATCTTCTCATTGACAGCTTTAGAGGCAATCCGTCAGCACTGTGGTTATCCGTAACTTTGGCTTGTAGTTCAGATGTCCTGCCGTACATTCCTCCAGACTGCAGGGTGGATGACATCTTATCACAATGCTTCAATTACATGTGGTATAATTGTCTAATGTCGGAAATGAGGGTAGTTCTGGCTTTTCCTGTCAAGACAATGAAAAGACACCGCCTTGTTAAAAATGAGTACAGAATCCAATTTGCTTTGGGGGAAAACATTCCTTTTGTGCTGAGAGAATCCCATCTTTACAGGAATTTTTTAAATGATTATTACCAGGAATTCATTTCCAGGAATCTCAGCTTCTTATCTAATACCAGTAATTTTATGAAAAAGTATAATTGTAAATACCAGCAGTAAAGTGGCCTTTCCTTTAGTAGGACTTTGAAATGATTCAAAAGTACCTGCTTTTCTCAGAAGTTAGGGATATTTTCATTCAACCTGGGAATTGCTCCATCTGTTTGCCCCTTATCTCCTTTCCTGTCCTCCATTTTCTCCAGTATATCTACCTGAATAGATTAATTATAACATAGAACAGAAGGAACGTTTGAAGTTGTACACGTTTCTCTTTCTTGATAAAATGTTGAGAACAGAATGGGGTATTTCTATCTAGCAAATCTTCAGAGCCTCAAAGCATAAGAATCCTTGGGTAAATCAGTAAATATCTCAAGCTTAGAAAATTAGGCTATTTAACCAGTTGTCTATTTACTGATTGACTCGAATGTCCTAAAGACCACAATTTGAAGTGATTTTAAAAGTTGATTAAGGGACTTTCCTGGTGGCACAGTGGTTAAGAAGCCGCCTGCCAGCGCAGGAGACACGGGTTCGAGCTGTGGTCCGGGAAGATCCCACATGCCACAGAGCAACTAAGCACGTGCACCACAGCTACTGAGCCTGCGCTCTAGAGCCCGTGAGCCACAACTGCTGAGCCCGGGGGCCATAACTAGTGAAGCCTGCGCGCCTAGAGCCTATGCTCCACAAGAGAAGCCACCGCAGTGAGAAGCCCACACACTGTAAGGAAGAGTAACCCCCGCTCACCACAACTAGAGAAAGCCCATGTGCAGCAACGAAGACCCAACGCAGCCAAACATTAATTAATTAATTATTTTAAAAACTTGATTTAGTTATCTCAGTAACTTTCAAGTGGCTTTGTGGTCAAATTACCTCAGTTCTGAATAATTTAAGAGAAGAATTTATTCAATACTGCTTTATTTTTAAAACTGAATGATCTGGAAAAACCTGAATAGTCTTCCATTTTTGTTTCTTCCTAATGCCCTTTATATTAGGGGAATTGAATAAAGTATAATATACAAATGTTTACCTGTACACTACATTTCACATGCTATCTTATTTAAATCTTCAAAAAACCCTGTAAAGTTGATTTTCAATCCCATTTTACAGAGGAACAAACAGGTTACTTATTCTGAAAATAAAATGGTATCAGGAAGTACTGACTCGGAAGCACCATCCTCCCTGCCCCAGCTTTGGTCAAATCTGAGCATTTTCTCTAGTGGAAGATCTGCACAATTTCAAAACAGACTTCTGATCTGCAGACAAGGAAGCAACCCTTATCCAAAGGCCTAAAACGTCATTATCTTCATAGCTGGCTTAAAATGCGTACGGCCATCGAGAAAAGCTAGCGCACAATCACACTATTCTTGGTGTTGTCCATATGAATGGAGAACTGGAAAGGTTCATGAAAGTCATTTCTTCCCATCTCTCAAGTGGTGCAAGAAGCTCTTCTAAAGCATCTCTTTTTTAAAGTTCCAACTGTTAGAGCCAGCCCATTCCTAGCCTTTCCATCCCCCTGCCCTGCCCTCTCTTCCTAGGAGGACAGTTCAATCCTCAGGTACCTACTCAGCCCCTACTCCCAGGTTCTGGACCTACCCCTGGGCTAAGAGGGATTTCACCAGATCAAGCCCTGGCATCTAGGATCAACTCCCAACTAATCTACTACTTAGTCCTGAATGCAGCAGGAGTAGAGCCATTAGTCTCAGGCCCAGGAGCACAGCTTCCTTCCAGGCTTGAAAGAAATAGAGGTAAGAGGGCTTCCCTGGTGGCGCAGTGGTTGAGAGTCCGCCTGCCGATGCAGGGGACACGGGTTCGCGCCCCAGTCCGGGACGATCCCACATGCCGCGGAGCGGCTGGGCCCGCAAGCCATGGCCGCTAGGCCTGCGCGTCCGGAGCCTGTGCTCCGCAACAGGAAAGGCCACATCAGTGAGAGGCCCGCGTACCGCAAAAAAAAAAAAAAAAAAAAGAAATAGAGATAAGAGAAGTTAGCGTTGTGGTTCTGGCTCTGCAGTTAGACAGACCTGGGTTAGCCCCTGCTCTGACCCTGGGCAACAGTGTGAGTCTGGGCAAGTTGCTTTGATCATTCTGTGCCTCAGAGTTTACTGTGAAGATCAAGCATGATAGTCCATGTTAAGCACATAACCGAGTACTTAGCAGTGCAGAGTACACAATAAAGATTAGCTGCCATTAATAATTGTCATTATTTGAGTTGGAGGTATAGAGATTGAAAATTAGGCTAGATCTGATATCATCCTTGCCATGGAATGATCCCCCTGAAAGGATAGGCAGGACCACTATACCTGTGTACTTCCCCTTTATCTGAAGCATCGAGGTTTCCACCTGGAATTGGTGAGTAAGGATCAGATAAGCCAGGTTTCCTATCCGTGCTTTTACCTGACGCTTCCTCCAATACTTTAAGATTAAACGCGATAAAGCAGAAACTAACACACCATTGTAAAGCAATTATACTCCAATAAAGATGTTAAAAAAAAAAAAAAGGTTAAACACGGCCGGTCACAATACTTACTTTATTACTGGAGAAGAGACTAAGGACCAACCACAGAGTCAGCTCAGGTCATGAAGTCCATTTCTGTCTACTTCAACTGTGTCATGGTTTAGGGGTCTCGCCCTGTGACCCCAGGGGTCTCTCTTAAGGCTCCCAGGGTTACTTCCCTTGGATAGATTCAAAATCTATCTTCCTGGACAGGTGAGGTGCTTCTCAATGTCTACCCTCCCTCTCTGCTGCTAGGCTCATAGTTCTCACCAGGGGTCACAGATTTCCCTTAGGAGAGTTAAGCCCCAGTGATTTAGTGAAGGTAGCTTACTTATAAAAGTAACCATTAACATGAGATCCACCCTCTTAACAAATTTTAAGTGTTCTTGATACAAAAACGTGGAGCACAAAGAAACTTTTGGAGGTGATGGATATGTTTATTACCTTGACCGTGATGATGATTTCACGGGGTGTGTGCATATGTCCAAACTCATCAAATTGTATAAAGTCAATATGTTGTTTTTATATATCAATTACACTTCAATATTTTTTTAAAATTATTTATTTGGCTGCGTTGGGCCTTCGTTGCTGCACGCAGCCTCTCTCTAGTTGCGGCGAGCAGGCTTCGTTGCAGTGTGTGGGCTTCTCATTGCGGTGGCTTCTCTTGTTGCAGAGCACGGGCTCTAGGCGCATGGGCTTCAGTAGTTGTGGCTCGCGGGCTCTAGAGCGCAGGCTCAGTAGTTGTTGCGCACAGGCTTAGTTGCTCCGCGGTATGTGGGATCTTCCCAGACCAGGGCTCGAACCCGTGTCCCCTGCACTGGCAGGCGGATTCTTAACCACTGTGCCACCAGGGAAGTCCACCTCAATATTTTTTTAATTAGTAACCTTTCTAGTTCTCAGTGTCTTAAGTGCCCAAACTGGGACCAGGATTAGCTCCTTCTGTATGGGCTTCCTTGCCAGGACATGGTCAGCACCCATTAGAAAAACTACCGGTATACATATACATATATCCCCATATCTCTTCCCTCTTGCGTCTCCCTCCGTCCCACCCTCCATATCTCCTCCCCCCCCAGGCGGTCACAAAGCACTGAGCTGATCTCCCTGTGCTATGCAGCTGCTTCCCTGACTCACTTTGTTATAAAGCAGAAACTAACACACCATTGTAAAGCAATTATACTCCAATAAAGATGTTTAAAAAAAGAAAAAAGAAACTACCGGTAAACACTTTCCCACCTTCACTAATTTTACCAGCAGAGGGCGCACAACAGACATGCAATTTCTATTGAATTATCAACCTTGCGCCCAGAGTGGTCCTCATAGTGCAGAGCTGTTTATGCTCCGAATTAGTTCTTCATTGGCCTCTCATGGTTAAGAGGCTCTTGCCTACTAGTTTCAGACGCCCAGCCCAAGGACGTTTGGTATGACTGGAACAGTTTCATCTATCCTAGGAAAGGATCCACCTCACCAGGCTGGATTCCATGTTAACTAGACCACTAATTTTGAAGGCGTGGCTCAGGAAAGGTAGTTGCAGATCTTAGGGTTTATCAAGAAGCCTGGGGGTGGCGGGGGAGAGAGAAAGACCTGGAGGCACATCAGAATCAACTATGGATATTTAAAAAAAAATAAATTCCTGGGCCTTGCCCCCAGATCTAGTAGATCAGAATGTCCAGGGTGGTGCCCCAGGAATCTATACTTTAACACGGTGCCAACGGATTTCATTCAGTCCGGTGTGAACCAGCGTTTCGGAACTGCTAATCTAGGGCAATCTCTGGCATTCCTATCTCAGTCGTGCTGCTGCAGCTCCAGCCCTTAGGGACATGGACAGTCATGGAGTCAGAACTAGGTGTGAAACCAGTGGGGCCTAGGCCAGCCCTTCCAGAGGGAGCAAGGCCCCTCCCAGTGAGAGGATGAGGGATGGTGGGTGGAGGGAGGTCTCTATAAGTTAAGGCAGCAACTCTGTCCCCTCAGATGCTATAACAGAATAATCACTGACCCCTCTCTGCATCTGCCGCTCAAAGTTGCAGGAGAAGCTAAGCCTTGCTTTCCAGGGAGCTCCCAGCACGTCTCCAAGCCCTCCATCCCCGCCCCGCATGCACACAGGGTGGGCTGCAGTCAGCTACACTTGGGGGGTGGGCTTCTCCAGCTATTCCGGCCTGGGTCTCCCTCCCCAGCACCGCTCCAGGTGGCGGTGCTCAGAGAAGCATTTGGTCTTGGTCTCTCTGACTGAAGGACCCTGCTGAGACAGTTCTCAGCCACACTGAACTCAGCCAGAGCCAGTCCTCAGGCTGAATCGGGGGCCTGAGCAAATGCTCCGATATTGGGGGAAGGGTGGTGCTGGGGGTCCCAGTAACAGGATCCTATAGCCCCCAAAGGCTGAGCTGCGGAGTCCGGCCGGCTGTGTGGTTCCTAGCTATTGTCCAAGCCAAGGACATCTCAGGGACTCCTTTGGCCCAGAGCTGATACTTCTTCTGTCAGCCACTTGGGTTTCCTGGAGGATGTGGTTAGGGGTGTCCCATCCAGGGATGAATGTCCCCGTCTGGCCTCTCGGATACTGAGTGGCCTCCTGGTCAAGCCTCTGTGGATCAGGGGGACTGGCTGGAGTAAACCCACAATCCCTGCAAGGGGAGAAATCCTGGAGCTTGGAACCAGCTGGAAAGACAGTATAGTATCATAGAAAGAGCCTAGACTTGAAGTAAGACAAATTTCCCTTCACCACTTACTACCTTGGACAGGTCAGCACCCATATTCTTATCGGTAAAATGGAAGGTATTATCCCTACCTCACAGGGTTGAAGGAAGATTAAATGAGCTAGTGAAAAAATATAAAGTGTTTTAGCACAGGGTCTGGTATCCACTAGGCATTGAAATGTTCGTAGTTATTTCTCCAGGTCCTGTCTCTGTTGAACACTCAAGGGTACAGGTCTGGAAAGTAAAGGGGGGCTGTAGAGGGGAGATACTGGCCATCATGGATCGTTGCAGAGCTTTACTGAGGCTGAATGAGGAGCCTGCGTCTCTTGAAGCCCCCCGCTCCTCACCACCCTCACAGCAACAAGGGTGTCACCGTTCTCTGGCCTCCTGAGTCCCCTTCCTCAATGTGCACTCTGGGAACAGCCCATTCCCAGGTCCTCTTGCTCAGTCTGTGGGAGGCCTGGGTGCCACCACGCCACCCTGCTGCTGCCAGCAGGAAGTTCTGGGGCTGGGAGACTGGATGGAGCCCAGAGCTTCTCAGGATTCCTGGGGCCACAGTGGGGAACCCCCTGACTTCTTGGCTGTCCCCAGGTGCCTGAGCGAGAGCAATGTCATCCTACAGGAAGGGACGGGATTGGGCAGGTGAGCTGCAGAAGATACAGGCAGGTAGGATTGGTGAGTGCCTGCTTTGGGCAGCAAAACTACCAGAGCCTTGGCGGTACCAATTACCAAAAGATAATTGTCTGGGGGCAGTTCTCAAGTCTGGATTTTAAGGTGGGGACCAGCCAGCGTGGAAGGGACAGCCCTGAGGCCCACACACCCAGGAAGGCTGCCTATTCCTCTCAGAGGAGCTAAGAAAACTGGAGGCTTTTCCCTCTTGCCAGTCAGTAAACCTGCTGAATCTTCCCAAAGGTTACTGAATCTAGATGATGCTAAGACCTTCCACTGGCTTCCCACTGCACTTAAATAAACCAACATTCTCCTCCCTGCTTGCTCAGCCCCACCAGCCCCCTTTCTGTTCCTCAAATGCACCAACCTTACCCCTGCCTCAGGGCCTTGGTATCTGCTGTTTCCTCTGCTTGGGGTTCTTTTCCCTCACAGCTGGTTGCTTTCTTTCATTTAGGTTTCAGCTCAGATGTTCTCTCTTCAAAGATGCCTCTTGTGACCACTCTATCTAATATGTTGCCCTCCCCCTACCTCCCTCACTTTCTGTCCATTTACCCCATTTTATGGCCCTTAGAGTCCTTATCACTCTCTCAAACGATCTCATTTATATATCTCGTTTCTTGTTCAGTGTCTGTCTGTCTCCTTTATGAGAGTAGGATTTTATTTTGTTCACCTATGTATCCCCGGGGCCTAGAACAATGGCACACAGTAGGTGCTCAGTAAACATTTGTTGAATGGCTGAAAGGTGTCAGAGGCAATCCTGGTCAGTGGACTTGGAATGTTGTCATCTTGATCCTGTTTAAGCAGAAAGGGGCGTGACCAAGATGGGCCGGGACCCGGACTAAAATGCATCCATTAGGATGGACAAGTGCCCCCGCAGCCACTGAGAGGTGGCCCGGCCCTGCAGCCAGGTCACAAGAGCCAAAAGATGCCACAACAGTAGTCCGTATCCTGGGCAAGAAGTCGGCATCTGAAGTCTGAGACAAGGTCCTGGGGTATTCCATCGGGGAGAAGCACAGCGACAGGGGCTTCAGCGGGCAGTTCACCAATAGACAACAGGACCCCAGACCCTCGGGTGAGAGTCGGGGGCAGGACGTTGGGTGGGGACAACCGGTCAGCAAACACAGCCTTAATGGGGGTACTAGGAAGACTCCAAAAGCCAGGATCCAGGCAGAAACAAAGTGATGAGAACCAGACTGGCGGCTGGGCCGAGGCTGAGACCAGACGGGAGTGGGGTTGGGTGGGAAAGTAGTCAGTGAGGGACGCAGAAGCAGACAGGCTGTTTGGGTGGGAAGCACATCTGTTACCCTTTGCTGTCAGGGGCAGGGCCAGAGCTGCGTTTGCCTATCAGAGGACAGTGCTCAGGGGCTATCTGTCTGGGACCCCCTCCCCTCCTCTTGGGCTTCCAACAAGAGGGCTGCCTTTAGGAGCACCCCCAAGCAAAGAAATCTACCTGGGGCTGTTGTACAATAGATATGCCTTCAGAGCCACTTTTAATTTCTTTAACCATTGGACAAGGAGCCTTCACATCCATAGGGCCAGATGTACAAGAAATACCTACAGGACTTCTGCGGGAGAGCCACCAGAAGTTCCCACTGGCTCAGAAAGCAATAAACTGTCCTGCCTGAGGTGTGGGCTGCTCAGCTGTCAGTGGGCCAGACTCCTAGCTGTGCTCTTGCTTAAGCCCCAGGGTCATTCCTGCCTCCCTACTTTTGCCCACTCCCCTCCTCTTTACCAATCCAAATATTACACTTTATTCAACAACCAAAATAAGTTCAATGACTTTTTTGGTGACTCCTCCCTGATGTTGAGTATATGATGCTCTCAATTTCCATAGCACAGTCTTGCACTTGGTAATATTCTTGTCTAATTTTTGTTCCCAAGTAGTTTCAGTGTGTACATTGTTCTCACAACTAAATCAGAGGGTCTTGGAACGTAGGGGATGAATCCTCCTGTTACATTTCTTCCAACAAAGATCTGGGGGCATCATAGACCTATGTTAGCTTGAACCCTGCCCTCTTCAAGAAAGGGCAGGGGGAAAGAAATACTTCTGGTATCAAGGGCTGCTTGGTGAAAAATGGGGAAGCAGGAGCTAACAGCATTGGAAGGAACTGGGCCTGTTGGGCAACCTGTATTTTTATGTTTAAATTTTGGGAAATAAGAAGAGAGCAGCCTACTCTCGACATCCAAGGACCCTAGGAAATAATGATGAGTCAATGTCTCCTTTCAAAACTTCTCTATCCCTCTGCCTGCACTGGCTCTCTAGAACCGCATATCTGTCCTGTATTCCACCCCCTCCAGGTGTTTCTGCCCACTGATGACATCATGTGAGAGAATGAATTAGTCCTGAAGAAGTGACTCAAAGGATGAGCATTTCAGGCAGCATAGAAGGCTGGTAGGGAGTGTGCCTCTCTAGCAGGGCGAGCTGCCTCTTCTACTCATCACAATCAGAAATGTCTTCTTGGAGGAAAGCAAGACATGAAGGCATATGATAATCTATACAAATTTTATTTTAATATCAATTTGTATGGAAACAAGCAGGTGTCAGTGTTACACAGGCACGGAAAAAAGGGAAAGAAAAAAACCTCCAGTGATAATTGCTCTTGTATTTACACCGTTTGGTTTCAACAGGGACAGGAAGTTTTACTGTTAGCTTCCTGTGGGAACTCCAGTTTCTGCACCTTCCCCTGCTGCCTCTCAGCATCACGATAGAGCAGGGATTTCTGAGCCTTCAATCGGCAAGCCAGGCACATGAAAATTGACTCCACGTTCTGGCTCTCTTTGGGGTCCTTGGCCGATGTCTCAAATAAGAGCATGTTATGGGCATCGGCAAATTTCAGGGCTAAGTTGGAGGGCACCTGGATCTGTTCCCTCAAGTCACACTTGTTGCCCACAAGCACTTTCGGGACTAGTGGAGGCACGGCATGCCCATTGCATTCTTGGATCCACATTTTGAGGTTGGTGAAGGATGTCATCTTGGTGACGTCATAGACAAAGACCACGGCATGCACATTGCGGTAGTAATGCTCGACCATGCTTTTTCGGAAGCGTTCCTGACCGGCGGTGTCCCACACCTGAACCTGGAAGATACAAAGACCCGTATTTGGAGTCAGAAAGCGAAACATGAACAGATAGGAGAAAACATGGTTCTGTGACATTATAAAAATGAGGTGACAAGCCCTGACACAGGAAGTGGTTCTTTGACAAATTGGCAGAATGGACTTATCAACATATAGAGAGAAGTTTCTTTCAGGGTTTATTAAGTCTTTCTTAAGGTTTTTAGTTGAAAAACTGGAATGTAAATTGGTCAGCTTTCCTGGAGGGCAATGTGGCAATATTGTCAAAAACCTTAAAAATGTACAAAACTCTTAGAGCCTAGAATCCCACTTCCAGAAATCTATACAAAAGAAATAGCAGATAACGTAAATAAGTACTTGGGATATAATATACAGCATGATGACCATAGTTACCACTGCTGTATAATATATATGAAAGTTGTTAAGAGAATAAATCGTAAGAATTCTCATCACAAGGAAAAACTTTTTCTTTTTTTGGCTTTTTCTTTTTATTGTATCTGTATGATATGATGCGTGCTCACTAAACTTACTGTGGTAATTATTTCACAATATAGGTAACTCAAACCATTATGCTGCACACCTTAACCTTATACAGTGATGTACGTCAATTATATCTCAATAAAACGGGGGGGGAGCAAAAAAAGAAAAGAAAGAGATATGTGGTCAAAATTCTGCACAAAGATCTTAATCACTTAAAAAAAAAAAACAAAAAAACAGGAAACAACCTCCTAGGAGAGGAGCAGCTAAAATGTATGTATTGGGTTGGCCAAAAATTTCGTTTGGGGTTTTCCATATGATGTTATGAAAAACCTGAATGAACTTTTTGGCCAACCCAATATATATCTATACAATGGGCTATTATGCAGCCATTAAAATAACCTCTTCATAGAATAAATGGTGTAGAAAATGCTCATAAAATATAAGTAAGTGAAAAAAGTAGGAAACAAAATTTTTCATATGCTATGGTCCCAATTTTTTTTAAAAAAATTAAACATAGACAAATGCATAGGAAAGACTGGAAGTGTATATGCGAGGACATTAATGGTTATTTATGAACAGTGGAACTTAGGTGATATTTACTTTCTTCTTTTTTTTTGTATTTTCCAAATTTTCTACTTCATGCATACATCACTTTGTTTTTTTGTTGTTTGGTTTTTTTTTCATGACTTTTTAAAGCAAACAAAGTTAGTGTTAAGATCTCACCATGTGGCTCAATTGATTTTAAGTTCACTTCTTTGTTGTGTAAAAGGTAATTTAGCTCACTGGATTTTTCTTCTGCATCTCAGCTTTTGGGATAAGGCCAATGAATAACATATGTAAAGATACAACTCCCAGGGGATACTCTGGAGTCTAAACACATTCAGCCCAATCTATTTCCTGTTATACATCCAAAGTCTTGGACAAGAGAAATCATGCTGAGAACGACAGCCCCAAGGCCTTATACAATTCTCAGTTATGAAAGAAAATGCGATTATGGTCACTAATTGACTACTATGGTTCTTAAAGCGAAGTATAGCCTTTATTTGGAGTTAGCAGTCAGTAAGTATAATCTAGTAAATATAATTGAATCTCTTTGCCGAATGAAGATCTTACAGGGCCCCAGAGTCATCATTGTGAACATCAGTTTTCATTGTCCAGGCTTCCCTTCATCTCCTCAATGGAGATGGCCGCCATGTTCCTTTGGCACGACATTCGAATTCATCTCCTTCTCCTATTTAGATTTCCATGTCTCTTGGTCAGACTCTCCTCTCCTCACTCCCGGATTACAGCAAAGTCTTTTGGACTCTAGACGTCTCCACTCCAGTGCCTCTTGCATACTGCTTTCAAACTAGCCTTCCTAAATCCCTGCTTATATCAGCACATTATTCTCCGCTTCAGCCAATTCCGATAGCCCTCTACTGCATGTGGCATCAAAATGGAAACGTTTGTCTGCCATAATCGGACCCCACCCAACCTGGTTTCCAACTACTCAGCTGCACCTGCTTCATTCTCTCCTCTGTCCCTTTGGTCCTGCTAGTCCAGCTTCCCCTGCAGAAGTGGTTGCCCCCTCATTGCTCTATCCAAATCTCACCCATTCTCCCAGGCTCGGCTCACACTGCACCTTCTTCCTAAAACCTTCTCCAACTTTTCTTCAGTTCTCTTTCCTTAGGCATTCCTATCGCACTTTGAGTCTGCACCACACCATTTAGAATATATTTATTTGTTCTCTAGTCGTTTCATCAGTGTTCTTGGCATCCCTCCAGCTAGACTGTAAGCAGTCTTTTTCTGCATCAGATCACTCGTCATCATGCTTGTCATCAATATCGTCGTTGTGATCAAAAAGCAGTATTGGCCTGAGCCAGCAAAACTACTGTCTGGCATCCTAGGTATCTGCCAAGGTGATTTCGGAGACAACATTCGACTTTGGTTACCCAGAAAAACATAAGTCCTCAAAGGCTGATTTGCTTCGGCAAGCAGAGACAGAAGAGATTTTCATTTCTTCCACCTCTCTGGTGCTCTGAGCAGGAAGAAAGAGGAGAGCAGGCCAGGAAAGGAATGGAGGTCAGTGGGAAGAGGGCAGGTATACTGGGAGGATATCATTACCACTTGGCTCCCACCCCCACCCTCCGGTAGTCGTAACTCTTGCCTCTGAGTAAGGCTGAATGCCTACCAGCCCTCAGGCATGTGGCAGATGCTTTAACACCATGAGCTCAGGGCTCTAAAAATACCTGCCACTAGCAGGAACGTGGGTGGGAGTGTATGAGGTGTTTGGGGCTGAGTAGTTTGGCTGTTTGGCTTTTCTGTGGCTTCAGAATTGGGCACGCCACCCCAGCTACCAGAACTGCAGGGAGGGCCCTCTCTGCTGGAGACCTCCTTTGCCTTTCCAGTGGCTGGGGAGCCTTGGAGCTTTTATTCAGAGGCTCGGAATTTCAACTACTGCTCTCATTCCAGTTCTTTAGAAACCCCACCCCAAGTTCTTTGCACCCCTGTCTGTGGTGAGGGGGGAGCCAGGAAGCAGGCTGCTCACAGCAGAGAATCAGAAGAGCCAATGCTGTGGCCTCAAGAGCCATCAAAAAGGGACAGCACGGCAGTCAGGCTCGCTGGAACACGACTGACTTCATTTTGTTTCTGGGTTTAGTGTCCCTGTCCTTCTCAGCATCCTCATAAGCCCCTGGCCTCTGTCGGACAATGAAAGCATCTCCTCTCCCTTTGGCAGCTGGCGCTCCCTCACCCAGTCCTCCCTTCCTGTGGGCACTGCACCTGACGCCTGCCCCTTAGCCACACACATGCCCCCAGGATCCTCTTTTCTCTCCAAGGGCCAGTGGGGTATAGTGGAGTCAAACCAACTAGGGTGCAAATCTCAACCCAATCATGTCCCACTAGTTAGGTGTCCTCAGTCAAGTTACTTTATCTTCAGTGTCCTCCTCTGGAAACTAAGGATAAACACAGCAATCTGGTAGGGATGCTGTGAGGATTAGCATTCCTTGTAAGTACAGGACACAGTGCCTAATACACTCCCCCTTCGCCCCTGGCCTGAAACCGCCACCATCAAGTCTGGCCAGACAGCTAATTGGGCTGGCGCTGTTGGAGACGCAGCAGTAGATGTGGAATTGGGAAAGCCGGGTTCTAGCCCCTCAGCTTTCTAGCTGAGTCAATGACCAGCCAAATGAAATAACATGCGAGGAAGAGCTTTTACACAATATAAAGTGCTCTGCAAATATTAGCTGCTGCCATTGTCTCAGAGGGCCCATGAGCCCTGTCCTGGTAGCACTGCTCCTTGGATCCGTTGGTTCTCATCCTGGAAAGCGCAGAAAGCTTGGCTTCTTTTCTTGGCTGCGCCACACAGCATATGGGATCCTACTGCCCCGACCAGGGATTGAACCTGTGTCCCCTGCATTGGAAGCGCGGAGTCTCAACCACTGGCCCGCCAGGGAAGTCCAAGCTTGGCTTCTTGAGGATGAGATCGAGCCAAGGCAAACGCAGTCAGTGGGGAGGGGGAAGAGAGAGGAAGGCCAGCAACATGCCATGGGTGGCTGGGGGCAGGCCCAAAGTGACAGGGACTCTGGAGAGTCAAGGGGCACAGGGTGGGGAGCTGCCAAAGATAAATCTAGCCTTGTAAACCATTTTCCTGGGGCTACCGCTGCCTGAGCAAGCTTCGGCAAGTTCCTCACCCCTGCACGTGCTCTTAGCTGACATGGGTATTTCTTATCCCTAGGGAACATATCTGGCGTCTTTCTACGGATGAGGCATGAATGTCCTTTTGTTGGAGGCTGGTGGAGGGGGGGTAGAAGTGGAAAGAGAGAGAAAATACATCTGTAACCTTTGGAGGATGCCCGAGTGGATGACGGGAAAAGTTTAAGATAAATCTTTCTTCAGCTAGCTGGCTGTCCCATCTGCGTCTAAGATACACCACGTTCACACACCAGGCTGACACAGAGAATGGCAAAGGATGACAACAAGGAGAAACTCACCCACAGCAAGAGAGGCAGCAAGGGAGACAGAGAAACAACAAAACTGCTGGATAATTAACCATTCAGCTAACTGGCAGAAGATGGAAGCTCAGAAGCCCTAAGGAAGACATGACGTCATTCTGACTGCGGGCAGCTTCCGAGGGAACGCTTAGCTCAGCCACTCGGTAATGTAGCACACGAAGGTGTTTTTCCAAGTGATCAGCGGAGGAAGAGAAATCCACGATCCTGAACAGCACCTGCCCACAGCCTCGGCTGTCCTGCAGCGAGCGTGCCTGTTCTGGAGTGCTGGGGCAGAGGGTTGCCCAGGCTATAGGAGGAACCCAACTGGACAGCAGGGGGTGCTTGCATGAAAATTTACAAGGAATGGCTCAAAAATTAGAACTGAGCCTCCCCTCTACTACCTGCCCACCCCCAAACACACGCCCCAGTTGGCATTTTCCAATGCTTTTAGACTGAGACAGGTGCAATATGATTTAGCTAAACCTGTAAGGTGACTGACACTTAATGGTCATTAAGGGAAGCTCCACCCTGCCTTTGGGGATTGGGGGAGGCCTCCATCCTTCCTAGGCTGATGTCAGGGAGGACTGTCAGCTTTCCCATATGATGTCTCACCGTGTCCCTGTCACAGGTAACTTTGTGGGTTGGATGGATGATGGGGCTGGCCCAGAGTGGGGATTTACATGCTCTTCTAAGCCAGGCTGCATGGTGTGTGGAAAGAGCACCGAAAAGGGAATTAGGAGACCTGAGTTGTAGGCCGGGCCCTGGGTGATCTTAAGCAATCACGTTCCCTCTCTGAGCCTCAGTTTCCTCTCTGTAAAACAAGGAAGTCGGATTAGAGATGCTCTAAGGTCTCTTCCATCTCTGAACATCCTCTGATTCTCATACCCAAGGTGAGGCAGTCAAGGTGCAAAAAGTAAAACCCAGGTACTCGGCTCGACGTCTGGGGTGCAGCTGAAGGTGACATCTTGAAGGCTCCTGGGTTCTGGGGCTGAAACCCTGGGCCCCTGGCCTAGAAGAGACCATAAGGCTGGTTGCCCAGCATGCCACCTCCCCCTGAGCACAATGCCCCCCAGCCAGATAACTGCCCCGCTAGAGGAGAGAGCAGTAGGAAAGAGCATGAGCTCGGAATCTAGGTTGAAATCCTGGCCCTGTCACGGGGAAGGCAGGATAGTGAGATGGCAAAGTGCTTGGGCTCAAGAGTCAAAGACTGAAGCTCAGATCCACGTGCCTTGGGGCAAATTATTTAATCTCTCTAACTTTGGTCTCCTTATCTCTAAAACAAGAATGGTAATAATAGTCCTAATTTCATAGGGTTGCTGAGAAGACCAAATAAGATCGTGCATGGGAAGCACCTAGCCTGTGCTCTTTGTTTCTTCAATAAATAGAACTTGTTGTCGTTATTATGATTATTGTAGGCTTTTCTTGATGTTCTTGTGAACCAGGAAATACTGGATTATAAATCTTGTGAGGGCATGGGGGACACATTGATTGGAGACACCAAATGGGGCTTCAAGGCCCTAGGAATGGCCCTGGTAATTAAGACAGTAGCCCCAAATATGCTAAATTAGTCGTCCCCCTGCAGGGGTTGACAGTATGTGCTACCCTGGGACACAGGGGGGCAGCCCCGGAGAGGCCACACCCTACTCTTGAACTGAGAGAAGAGCTTGCTGAGACCTCTCTGCCACTCTCCTGTGAGCACTGGCATTTTAGAGCCTGACAGCCTTCTCTTGCTGGCTGTGGTCTAGGGCCACCTCAGCCTGGGGACTTTTCTCTCTTCCCCAAAGGCAGTCACCTCCTAGCGTGATTTTGGTACCTGTTCCTTGAGAAACTTCAGGCCAGCCGGAGTATGGGGCAAAATCATCTCCTATGGAGCTCATTTGCTAGCTGCCATTCTCTGCCATCTCCCCAAGGACATGCTGGTCTCGCCTTCTGGCTTGGGTCCTGAGCTTGTAGCAGCTTTGCCAGAGGCAGGGTCGCCATCCCGCTGCTCCCACACCCCACCCTGAGCTCCTTCAGAATCTGCACTCAGAGGGCTCCTCCATGAGCAGTGTCACAAGGTTTTGCCCTCTTGAAAATATCATCTTCCCAAAAAAGCCTGTGTTAAGCACTTATCTGCACGTGGTGCTGTGCTGGGCTCTGTTTCTAGTGAGTCACATTGTCACAGGCTCTGCCCTCTGGGAAAAAGTCCGGAATCTTTGGCAGAGACTGTAAAATCCAGTTTGATCAAGTACTGGGTGTTAGAAGGGAAGGAATCTTTGCAAAATTTCCCCAAGGCCATTGGGTAGTGACCCTCTTCCACTCGTTTTCACCTCCCACTTTCTGGCTTCCTCCTCTCCTCTCCCCCTGTTCTCCTTCCCTAGACTCCCAAACGCTTCCTTTTCCTCCATCTAAATTTCAAGGGGACTTATTTCCCCTCTCTTAAATCCAGAGGACTCGTTGGCTCAATGTGACACGATTTTAAACAAGCGATAGCATTAAATTCAAAAGGTTTTGAGGGTTTAAGAGCACATCCATAAGTACATTTCTAGTTGGGATTTTAAAAGGCATGTTTTAGAAACGCCAGAGTCTTACAATGTTCCATTAAAGAAGTCCTAGCCAAGCAGATATTGACATAAGAGCCCTAGGAAAGGATGGAGACAGAGACCTACTTTGACTTTTAAAAGGAAATGTAGCAATTCCCTCCAAAATGCGAGGGGCAAAAAAGATCATTATTTCCAAACAGTGCCCTGTCTTCCTGATCCTGGGTCTCTGTTGTTTTCAAGAGCCCTCCCTTACCAATACTGAGCTGCCCATCTTCCTGACATCTAGTGCCTTGGCCTGGTCTCTGAAGCCATTTTAAAACACATTCATTTTAATAATGAAGGAGTCAGGAACCTTGTACAGTTTAGAGCATTTCATCATTCTCCTCAGTTACTCAGTCCTTCTCTCCACATCACTCAGAAGAGAGGCCCTGTGGTCACTGGGGCTGTTTACCCAGCAGGAGGGAGGGTTGCCTTCACCCGACAGTGTCCGACCATAGGCTCAAGAAAAGGCCAGCTGTGGGACTTCCCTGGTGGCACAGTGGTTAAGAGTTCGCCTGCCAATGCAGGGTACATGAGTTCGAGCCCTGGTCCGGGAGGATCCCACGTGCCGCAGAGCAACTAAGCCAAATGCGCCACAACTGCTGAGCCTGTGCTCTAGAGGCCACGAGCCACAACTACTGAGCCCACGTGCCACAACTACTGAAGCCCACGCACCTAGAGCTGGTGCTCCACAACAAGAGAGGCCACCACAATGAGAAGCCTGTGCACTGAAGGAAGAGTAGCCCCCGCTCGCCGCAACTAGAGAAAGCCCGCGCGCAGCAACGAAGCCTCAACTCAGCCAAAAATTAATTAATTAAAAGACAAAAAGAATTAAGAAAAGGCCAGCTGTGGGTCTAAAGAAGTTGGTCTTTAGTGCCCAGTGCCTTCTGAGGTGGCTTTCCTGCCCATAACCCTGCCCCCTCTGCTCCTCTGACACATGAAGCTGCCCTTGCCATGTCCTCCCTCCCTCCATCCTCTGCACATTGAAATATTACTGTCCTATCGAGTTTCTACCTTTTCTGAACCAAAAGTGAGCACAAATGGTCAGACAAGAATATCTGTACTTAGCCTACTTGACAAACTAAAGAGAGGGGGGCACCAAGACACTTCCCTTAGCCCTCAGATAAGTTGCTCTGCATTTTTACAAAGGCCTGCTGAAGACAATACCCACAGAATGAGTAATGGGCATTAGGTACCCAGACAAATAAAGAAGATATCATTTAAGGGGTACTTTCCAAAAGAACTAGTTTAATCTATTATGAAGTGTTGGCAGGTAACCCTGTCTCAATTTCTTTAAAAGGGTTCATGGCTGTGTGCCAGAAGCACCCCACACCACTCCTATTCCAAATCAGCCTTAAACTTAATTATAACTTGTAATTTAAAATAAAGCAGCTTTCATTCTCTATGGAGTTCCATCTCCCCCCACCCCCGCAAGGCCTGGGGGCTTAGCCAAAGCAGGTTTTTGCAACCTATTGGCACCCACGAGGTAGAAGGGACCTCAAGATGTGTAAAGCGCTTTGGGATCCTTCCCACAGACCAGGACGGAGATCCCTCATACCACCCTCTGCCCACAGGTGCCGCTGCTCCCGGCTCAGGGTCAAGGATAGGATCAAACAGGCTTTTCCTAGTGGGAGCTGTCAGGCAGGGGCAAAGGGCATGAATGCAGCCACTCCCGCCTGCCCTCAGAAAACGGGTGAGGTGGGTACTGGGCCACTGAGAGAGGCGAAGGGGATAAGGACGTGCCGAGGGTCTTGGGCTCAGCAAGCGGCGACGCAGCCACGCGCTGGACATTTACAACCACTAGAGCAACGCCTCTGGCAAGGCCCCCTCCCAGATCCCTCCCTTCCCGGACCTGACCGTCTGGATCACCTTGATCTTCTCGCCCTCGATTTCCACGGTCTTCTCCCTGAAGTCCACGCCGATGGTGGCCTCAGTCTTGTCCGGGAAGGTCCCCCCGCAGAAGCGGAAGGTCAGGCAGGTCTTGCCCACGTTGGAGTCCCCAATCACGATGATTTTGAAGATGCGAATCTGCACGTACTGGTCCAGCGACGAGTCCAGCTCCAGGGACGCCAGGCCAGCGGCCGAGGCGGGCTGCAAGTTCCCATGGCCCAGGATGGGCTGCGCCATCTCCCCCGGACCGGACCCGGGCCCCAACCCCCCTCGAGGGCTCCACACAAAGAAAACGGCCACGTTAGTGCGCTCGAGGCGAGCGAGCTTTGTGCGTGTGTATATGTGTGTGTGTGTGTGCGTGTCTGTATCCGCGCGTGTGTGCGTGCGCCAGCAACGTGTGCGCGCGCGCGCGTGAAGGGGGTGCCTCTCACCCCAGGCCCCCCCTCCTCCAGCGCACCCTCCTAGCAGCTCTGAGGCAGCGACACAAAAGCCAGGGAGGGGAGGAGAGATGGAGGAGAGTGGGCAAGCGTTCTCCTTGCGCCTGTGAGCTGGGACGGGACGCTCGGGCGTGCGATCCTACCGCGCTCCCCAGGCCGCTGCGGCCACCACCGCACCTTTGCCTAGACCCTCCCCTGCCTGGACTCCAGGGACACACCGGAGGGAGGAAGCCTAGGGAGGAAAGGTTGGGTGGGGAGAGCCGCACACACCACCCCAGGATGGTCTTCCTTTCTCCGTGCCCCCATTTATTTTATAGGTTTATAGGTTTCGGGCTCCCCACCCCCACTTTCTCGGAGCGCACGAGGTCAGCGGGCACAGCTGGGGAGGACAAAGAGAGCTGCACCCTCAGGCATCTCTGGAGCACCTCGGCCTCGGAGCGACACTACTCGGCGGGGGTGGGGGGTGGGGCGGAGATACCTCCTTCACCAAGCGGCCGGCAGCTGCGCCGCGCCTCCGCAGCCCCCTCCCAAGCCTTAGGATAAAGCGATGCTCTGTCTTATTGAGAAAGCAGGTGCGCTCGCGCGCCCCAAGGAGCCGGGGAGGGCGCTGCCAGGACACGCTGTGGGTTATGGGGGACCGCGCAGCTGCGAGAGGTAGGCAGGGGCACGGGTGTTCGTGTGTAGGGGGAGTTAGTGTTTCTGTCACAGACTTGTCAGATGTAGGGGGGCGCGTGCCAGGCACCAACCTCCCCTTATCACACCACGAGCACCCATCCTCTGAATGTTCAGGAGAGTGGCTCCCATTGGCTGCCACAGTCGGTTGTGTTTGTCTGGCCAATGGGGAAGGCCCGCCACGGGAGAGGGCCGAACATGGGGTAGAAGAAGGGGGAAGCTGGTGGTGGCAGCTTCAGCAAAAGGGGACTTCGTTTCCGGGGCTAACCATTACAGGTCCAGGTGGAGGGATCTTGGGACATAGCATGAACCTCACAGTGTGTTACATTCCTGAGCCCTCCATATAATCATAAATCCTTCCAGAATGGTGGAGTTTCAAAAGGAATTATAAACCCCTAGGAGCGTTCACCCCTCTGCAACTGAATGTAGAACAGAGTGGTTGGGTCTAATTTGCCAGAAGCCTAGGTTATGCTTGGAAGATGATAAATGAACAGAACTTTCTTACAGTGTTGGGGGCAGCTTCCCAAGGCTTAATAAGCATCACACATCTTGGTCAAGACCAGTATTCCCTCTGCCGAAAGTGATTTGCAGGTTCAGAATCTGTTTGAAATCAGCTCTGCTGAGGTACAATTTACATATAATAAAATGTGCCCGTTTATGTTTGCTTTTAAGACTTTATCCCTCCTCCCACATATTTCATAAGTTAAGGTAATATTGACACATACCAATAGCACCGACGTATGAGTTATTTGCTAACGCCATCAAGGTCAGGGATTCCAGCAGCACACGTGAGTTACCATCTTATTTGTGTGTGAGGCTGAGCTGCAGAAGAGACAAGTATGACGAAATCCATTCCCACTATGAGGAAAACAATTCAGTGCATCGGTGATAGATCTGTAAGCAAATTGGAATGTGACTGCTCAGCCAAGTCCAAGTTACTCAAAATGGCTGGGAAAATGGGGTCTTCTAGTTAAGAAGCTTTTTAAGCTGAGTTAGCAGATATATATACAGCTAACTCTTTTAGCATATATGTGGGTCACCCATTTCTAAAACCCTAGATTATACGATTCAGTATTAAACCTCGAGAAGGATTTAATCTTAGTTGGCTAATCGAAGGTCATCATTATGAATACCAATTATCATTGTCCAGTGTGAACAGTAATCCTCATTGTACAGTATTTTGTTTCTGATTGGTTGATGTCTAGATAATAGTTTGCCAAATCATTCTCCTCTGAATTGGAAGCTAATGCTCCTGGTGATCATTATCTAGAGAAGAGTACCTATTTTTTTAAAAAAGGTAACTATTAATTAGGCATATCCAGTAGGTAAGAGTGAAAACAAGGGCTTCCCTGGTGGTGCACTGGTTAAGAATCCGCCTGCCAATGCAGGGGACACAGGTTCGAGCCCTAGGCCGGGAAGATCCCACATGCCGCGGAGCAACTAAGCCTGTGCGCCACAACTACCGAGCCTGTGCTCTAGAGCCCGCAAGCCACAACTACTGAGCCCGCGTGGTACAACTACTGAAGCCCGCGCGCCTAGAGCCCGTGCTCCACAACAAGAGAAGCCACCTCAATGAGAAGCCCACGCACAGCAATGAAGAATAGCCCCTGCTCGCTGCAACTAGAGAAAGCCCGCGTGCAGCATCGAAGACCCAACACAGCCAAAAAAAAAGAGTGAAAAGAAGCTTTGCTAATTCATAGCCATAATTAATGCTAACTTTCTGGGAGATATAAAAAGATATTACATCCACATAAGATTATTTAGACATATGCTCCCAGCAAAAACTTGTCACTGAGTCTGAGAGTTCACATTATATTTGTAAGGTAGAAACACTGATTTCTGGAAATGTGGTATATCAAAATGGGCCCCATGCCCTAATAAAATACTCTGTGGAGTGAGATTTTGGGGAAATTTCACTTATATTTTTGGAGTTATTCAATATGTGTAAGTTGCTTTTGCCACCCAAAATGATAAAATATAATTTTTTATTAAGAGGACAAGAAAACTTCATTGTACCTATTGCAAAAATAAATGTGCTGTACAACGTCTTTTTTGTATGTTAATTGTGCATCATTAAATGACTGTCTTTCAAATACACCCAGTTGTTTTCATAGGTATCTGATCGTCATGATTTTGATAGTGTTTTCCAAAGCTTCTTTCACCAACAGATATGATTAACTTTGTATTTAATCAATCCATGTTTATTACTGGCTTTTAGAAATAGCAATAAATTTCAATGTCTTCAAGACCTTTAAAATATGAAATAAGTAGAAATCATTTTTTACCTTATTGTGGAATTGATATTTTCAATATTTATCCCCCCAAAGAGTCCTAGCTTAAAAGGCAACTACTGGGACCTCCCTGGTGGCGCAGTGGTTAAGAATCCACCTGCCAATGCAAGGGACACAGGTTTGAGCCCTGGTCCAGGAAGATCCCACATGCCGCAAAGCAACTAAGCCCGTGTGCCACAACTACTGAGCCTGCGCTCTACAGCCTGCAAGCCACAATTACTGAGCCCACGTGCCACAACTACTGAAGCCCGCACACCTAGAGCCCATGCTCTGCAACAAGAGAGGCCACCACAATGAGAAGCCCGCACACTGCAACAAAGAGTAGCCCCTGCTAGCCGCAACCAGAGAAAGCCCACGCGCAACAATGAAGACCCAATGCAGCCAAAAATAAAAATAAATAAATGTTTTTTTTAAAAAAGGCAACTACTACCTGCACTTCTGAACATTAACCTATTCTTTTTTTTTTTTTTTGCAGTACACGGGCCTCTCACTGCCGTGGCCTCTCCCGTTGCGGAGCACAGGCTCCGGACGCGCAGGCTCAGCGGCCATGGCTCACGGGCCCAGCCGCTCCGCGGCATGTGGGATCTTCCCGGACCAGGGTACGAACCCGTGTCCCCTGCATCGGCAGGCGGACTCTCAACCACTGCGCCACCAGGGAAGCCCTAACCTATTCTTAATGAGTAAGGGAACCCTGGATCATGTTCACCCAATAAATACTGCTTCCTGGGTTAAACTTCCTAAAACAACTTTGTAATTTCATTCTTTATCCCTATTCCACTAAAGATAATAACTTCATCACCTACAATATTAGGGCCAAACCCTTTTGCCTGTTCAAATCTGGCCCCACCATATTCACCCGTCCTTACTTACTTCCTAGTATGTACTCTCTACCATTGTCCCCTGAAAACGTGCTGGGTTTTGTTTTATACCTCCAAGCAGCATGGTGCTTCCTCTAAGATACTTTACAAATATTAGCTCATTTAACCTTCATAACAACCCTATGAGATTCGTAAAAGAGGAAAGTGAGGCACAAGTTAAGTGACTTGCCCAAGTGGCAGAGCCAGGATTCAACCTGGGGCAGACCGGATGCAAAGTCAATGGTGCTTAACCACTGAAAATATTACCTTTGGTCCCAAAGTATTCACCATCTGAAATATCATTCCTTCTCCTCCACTATTTGAATTTTACTACTCATCCTTCAAGACACAGCTCAAGTAACACTTCTTACATGAAGTCCTTCCTTAGCTATTCCATCCCATATTTTCTCTTGCTCTTGCACTACATCAGATATTATTATTTAAATGACCAGTATATGTCATCTCCCCAACTAGACAGTGACCACTTCCTATACTTTTCATATCCCCCAGAGCTCCTTTAATAGCACAGTCCAAGTGGCAAGTGCTCAATAAATACCTGTTAAATGAACATGTAACTCAAAACTTTGAAATAGGCATATGTTATGTTTTGCATACAGCCAATAATTTATTTCCAATTTAGCTTACATTTGGTAGAGTCAAAACACCTAGTTACACTCAGCCCCTCACCCTACTCCTCCCACAACTCTTAAAATCCTGCTTAGGAATACTCTCACAGAAAGTCTGTGAAGCACAAACTCTTTTTGCCAGCATCCTGCTCTCAAGCACGGAAGCCGTAATAGCAGGAGACTGTCCGCAGCCCTCGTACAGCATCTAGGACACAGAACTGCACAATATAAAACCGATTTGGGAATTACTAGTCCTGCAAACAGGGGCTGGGTGGGAAAGCGCCAGCAATTTGTAAAGACAGAAGTCCACTCCGAATCTGGGAAGCCAGGTGCCCCGGCTGGACCTACGGAAATACTGGAAGTGGACTACAGCCAGAGAATCCGGAAAGCTTAGTACCTAGTAAATAGTGGCCTAAAACAGAAAAACAAACTGCGGTGCTGGGGCCACGCTTTGTGAGGTGCCGTTACAGGTTCCCGCCATCGACAGAGCGGCAGCACCGGCCACAGCCGCCAGGCAAAGCGGCCCCACCGGTCCCTCCTTGGACAGCTTTTGAGCTCGCTTAGCGGAACGCGTTGCCATCAACCCACAGAAACTTGCAAGCAACTCAGCCTGTGGTCTTTCCAAGTGTTCGGACAGCTAGGCGCATGCGCACAGCTTCTCTCCGTGCGGGCCAATCGCAATGCGGCACTGAGTGTTACGCCTGCGCAGTAGGCCTCCAGTCGCGCTTCCCCTTCCCCTGCTCTAGAAGGCCGGCCTAGCTGTCCAATGCCCACCCGGAGCTGGGAGGAGGAGCCTACGTAGAGTGCGTGTGAAGGGAGCCGGGGGAACTGGCCAAGGCCCACGGTGTTTGACCTGACGGTCCGTCCGTGCTTAAGAAGAAAGGAAAGGAGGAGGAGGTCCAGAGTAGCGGTTGCGGAAATGTACCGGTGTGGAGGCCTGGCGGCGGGTGCTTTGAAGCATAAGCTGGCGCCCTTGGTGCAGACAGTGTGCGTCCGAGGCCCGAGGCAGAGGAACCGGCTCCCAGGTGACTGACCCATCCCGGGCAAACCCCACCTTGAAGACCAAGTACCTGGGTTCTACAGGCTCCCTATGCCTCTCAGGCCTTCCCCACCCCACCCCACCCCCGCCCCTGGGGAAAAACTATAAACACACTCAACAGTCGCGTGAATTCCGAATTGGCGGGATTCAAACCGTAAGTTTCGCAAGCCGTGCCGGCCTGACCTTCAAGGGATTTGAGCCCAGTAGTCGGCTTGAGGCCTTTTTCTGGGAGGGTTTGCTGTTCAGGGATAACAGAACAGCTGGCTGTCTCGTATTGTCCAATGCCACCTCCCGGCCACCCCCAGTCAGCCTTTTTAGAGCAATGAGGTGAAGTAGACTTTGTCATTTATCGATTGAGAGACCTTAAGCAGGACATTTAAGCCCTACGCCTCAGTTCCTTCTGTAAATGAGCATATAACCTGCCTACCTTCCAAACCCCAGATCAGATTCATAGATTTGAGTGCCCTGTGAAACAGAAACAGTGCAATCAGTGCAAGTAAGGAGTCAGTCCGCCTGTGCGCCAGCCACCGGGAAGAGTTGACCCAGAATTAGTCTGAGATGCCTCGTCAGTGTAATTCTTGGTAGTCTCAACGCTTCGAAGAAACAGTTTGCAGAAAGCATTGTATTTGCCCTCCATGAAGTTGTTTCAGCAAATTTTAGAGCTAGAAGGGATTTCGTAGTAAAGTTCAACCCACTAATTTTATAGATAATAAACCGAGGCACAGAGAGGTGAAATTGCTTGCTCAAGGTCACGTACCTAAGTAACAGGCAGAGCAAAGGTTAGTTTGCCAGTCTCTAGGTCCCTAATCCTCTTGCCCCAACTCCACACTGCTTCCTAAAGTTTGACCTCAAAAGGTTAAGGATGAATCCGGTTCCCCTTTAGCCCACTGGGCATCAGATTCCTTGAATTTATCTAAGCATGTCTTGAGCCTGCTGATTTCCAACCTGCACAATTTCAGGGGGGTAAAGAGTTATCCACCTGTAGGAGGTGCTGTTTTGTTGTTCTTTTTTTTTTTTATCAATCATCTTTGAATGGCCACCCGAGGATATTCACATTTGCTATGTCAGTGTGGAACTGCCTTGAGGCCTTTTCAATTTGGAACTGCCTTCTGGGTGCTTTAAAAAAAAGTGGAAAATATTTCCCTTAGATTGTGAGAGTCTTCGGAAATGTGCATTTGAAAAGTTTTTCCAGTTGCTATGCCTCAAGAAAATGTTTCCTGATGGGTGTACCCGAGGTATGTTCTAAGACATGTTGCTTTGGGAACTTAAAGACCAGATTAGATTTTAAAAACTAACATCCTGTCTATGATGTCATCTGTATGGGTTTTGTGCATTGAAATGAGAATGCTCTATGTAAGTTGGACAGAAATTTAGGTAAGCTGAAGATTTTCATCCACACTGGGCTTTCAAACTTTGTGTACTTATTTTGCTTAAAACTCACAACTTTTGCCAGCATTCTGAAGTCTGACCAAAAGTTCTCATCAATTAAGTATGGATTTGCAAAGGTAAATTGATTTATGAGACATTTGAGGTGGTTGGTGATATTAGAACTACTGAAAAATACTCACTGAAAACGTTCTTTTCCCTTGCATGACTTTATTTTAAGGCAGTCTGCTGTAGAATATATTCTGACTTCTTGACATATCCATCATTTCTTTGTATACACTTACTCTTTGTCCTTTGGCCAAGCACCAGAGTATAACATCATTACCTTTAGCAGTGGGTGGGGGTGGTTACAATTTCAAAAAGAAATGCTTCTGTCATTTAAGGCATCAGCCTTGTTTTCTGGCTCGATTACTGATTGCTTTTAATCTGATTTCTTTTGCACATAGCAGCATTTACCATATGTTTTTGCATAGATCAGGAAGAGGCATTGTTTGTTGATATGCCATTTCCCCTCCTTTTATCCCTTCCTCCCCACTAGTTCTTTGCCAGGATTATAGCAAACTTTAAACCTCCCTTGAAACATCTCATCCACATCTGTCACCATTGTCAGGTTCGTTTCCATTATATGTTGCCTTTTACCTTAAAACCGTAATTGCTACTATTTGTTTATTTACTTTATTTGGATGCTCTGCCTCTTTCCAGAAATGATTAAAGGTAATTAATAGTCATCACTTTATATCTGCATTCAGCACTGAGCAGATTGGTTAGGTAGTAGGTATTTTCTGTTCTGTAGTATTTTATTTGGTTATCAAACATTGTGCCACCGATGTGATCAGACTGATCACTGACCCCTGAGGCGAGGCTCAAATGTTTGAACATTTTTCTCTGTTCAGAATCCTTCTCACCTCTTTAAAAAGGAAACTGGACATCTTGAGGGCAAGGATCCAGACTTCCTGGGCACTGCCACATGACACTTCCTTTGAAGCCTAGAAGATGAGCCTTTACCTACTCCTTCTGCTGAGGCAAAACTTTCCCGAAGAAAATTTTAGCAAGTCAGCATTTTCTGCAACCAATTAATATGTTGTATTTTCTAGACATTTTCTAATATTTTAAGGGAGTTGTTGCATATTGTAAGTTTTATGTTTCCAAAACTTTCCTGGTCATATAAATTGAATGGAGGGCCAACCCTAAAAGTACTGAATGAGAATCTCTAGGAGAGAGCCTTGGGAATTTATATTTATATTTAACAAGCCCCTTGATGTAATTCATATGATCAGGCAAGTTTGGAAACTACTGTTCTGATGAATAATGACTCTTTCCCTTCCATTCTTCTGACCTAAGGATTAAAAACCAAACTGAGCAGCCTTGAGTCTCTTGTGATTTGTGTCAAGTTCATTTTCTGATATTCAGAATAGTAGCAGCCATTCTCCCCTCCTAAGCTATACACTATCTGAGACAGGAGTTATGTCATATTTATTTTTGTGTCCTCATCATTTTGTACAGTCTCTGGTACGTGGTGAATTCTCAGTGACTAAACCCTAGTAATGTGAAGGATGTAACTTTGCAGAATAGAGTTAGATTTTTTTTTTCTGTCATCTAAATCATTTTTCTTCTGGTGCCTTCAGAGTGTTTCACACAAGAGGCATCTAACTACAATGGACAGATCATCTAGGCTTGTCCTATCCTGTGTTTTATCCATGTCAGAAAAATAAGTTTGACATTCAGAAAACAAGATTCAAGAGCATATAGACCTCTTAACCACTTGAGATTCCTAGGTGCCTCAATTGTGTGAATGTATTTCTGGAAAAGGCCTTCTGGGAGTATGGAAAAACAGGAGATTATGAAGTCTAAAGAAATGAATTTGCTAATTTAGGTACTATTCTAATGCTAGCCTGTGGTATTTGAAGTTACTAATTTATTATTAAGCAGCCTGTACAATGGGATATGGCCAAAACTTCTTTGCAAAGAATTCTTCAAAGTGTTCAGTCCTTATCAGTAGAACCGGGTAGAATTTCTATTTCCTTATTTTATTCATTAATTCAAGAAATATTTGTTGAGCAAACACCTACAGGAATTGAATCTTTGCACGATATAATGAATATAGACAATAATGTTGTATTATATTATCAGACTTGCTAAGAGACTAGATCTTAATTATTCCAACCACTAAAAAGAAATGATAATTATATGACACAGTAGAGGTTCTAATTATCGCTAAAATGGCAATCATATTATTACGTATAAATGATCAAATTTAAAAAAAAAAGAATTGAATCCTAAGTGTGAGGAAGGGAGCTCTACCTCTGTACATGTGGTTTGACTGCAGAAAATCTAAAACAAGTAGATTGGGGCAATGAGAAGTCAAGGAGTAAGGTGGCTCTCCCACATTAATAAGACAAGTGAAAAGGCATGTTTCAGTCATAATGTAAAATCTCCTAAAACTTTGAGGCTATGGGGGGAAAGGTGTGGGAATAATTTTATAGGTAAAAGAAAATTGGAGGGAAAATATGAACATCCATACAATATTATCACCTTTTACAAAATTAAAGTCACTAGGTATGTAAAAAGTTGGTTTGTTAATGACAGTATTGTATTATATTTCTTTTCAAGCAATAGTTTAAATGTAAACCCATTTACTTTGTAAAAAATCAATTTACTTTTTTAAAAACATCTTTATTGGAGTATAATTGCTTTACAATGGTGTGTTAGTTTCTGCCGTATAACAAAGTGAATCAGTTATACCTATACATATGTCCCCATATCTCTTCCCTCTTGCGTCTCCCTCCCACCCTCCCTATCCCACCCCTCTAGGTGGTCACAAAGCACCGAGCTGATCTCCCTGTGCTATGCGGCTGCTTCCCACTAGCTATCTATTTTACATTTGGTAGTGTATATATGTCCATGCCACTCTCTTATTTCGTCCCAGCTTCCCCTTCCCCGTGTCCTCAAGTCCATTCTCTACGTCTGCATCTTTATTCCTGTCCTGCCCCTAGGTTATTTAGAACCTTTTTTTAGAGAAATGCAAGTCAAAACTACAATGAGGTATGACGGTCAGAATGGCCATCATCAAAAAAAAAAAATCTGCAAACAATCAATGCTGGAGAGGGTGTGGAGAAAAGGGAACCCTCTTGCACTGTTGGTGGGAATGTGAATTGATACAGCCACTATGGAGAACAGTATGGAGGTTCCTTAAAAAACTAAAAATAGAACTACCATATGACCCAGCAATCCCACTACTGGGCATATACCCTGAGAAAACCAATTTACTTTTAAATGTCTTTTTTTGTTGTGCAAATTGAGACAAGAACTGCTGAACTTACCCAAATCTACACCTTTAGTTTTATGTTTGTGAAAAGCAAGCAAAATCAGAATATTATATTAAATTATTATATTAAAGCAAAGTTATTATTATTTCTGTATTTAGGATCATCTAGAGGGATAAACAGAATTTTAAAAGCATTTATTTTCAGTAAAGAAAAACTTGGAGTGAAGGTAAAGGACAAAACTAAATTCTTTGTGCTAAGCCATGTGGAACTTTTTCTACCCAGTTTCATTTTCTAAGCTCTGAGAGTTGTCAGTTTCTATTTCTGATGCTTCATCGTTTTTATGGACTTCTGAAAATCAAAAGCTTGCCCAGATCAAGATAAGCTTCTCCACTCTTGCACATGTTTTTATTTTAGTGATTTGTTGTTATTTCCAAATATAAGCCGTTGTATTTCATGTGGTGATGAAGGATTCTAAAACAGGTAAGAAATAAAAACAGTAGAGAAAAATACATTTCCAGTTCTAAGAATATAGGTCCATAGTCTCTTATCTATAATCTAGAAATCAAAATAGGACTAAAAATCAAGTTTTTGTAATTCATTTGTCAGTAAAACCTGACCTGAACTGGAGAGAAGCTACTTAGAGTCTTTTGTTTATTCCACTCAGTGTGCTTGGTCATAGAAGCATTAATGTGTGTGACTGGGTTGCTGCCCCTTACTGTGTTGGGTGTTACTATATGCTGTATGCATTATATACTTCAAACCTAACAATTCCAAGTTCTGGAATGCACATGTTCCCAAGGATTTCAGGTAAGAGACTGCAGCCCTGTTTTGGACATGTTTTTACCCCTCTGAGCCCTGTAATTGTGAAAGCAAGGGGGATAGCTCCCTATTTCACATCTCTGCAAGTACATAGGGAATAGCTACCGGCGCCGTTCTGTTTGTCTTTTAAAGCTTGATCAGACCAGAACATATCTACTTGCCTCTAGACCAGTGATTCTCAAAGTGTAGACTGGCAGCATCAGCATCACCTGGGAACTTGTTAGAAATGCACATTCTTGAGCCCTATCCCAGATCCTCCAACTCAGAAACTCCGGGTGGTAGGTCTGGCCATCCATGTTTTAATAAACCCTCCAGGGGATTCTGATGCACACTCAAGTTTTAGAACCATTGTTCTAGATCAGGATTGGCAAACTACAGCCCACAGGCCAAACCCACATGCTTTTGTATGCCCCTTGAGCTAAAATTGGTTTTTACATTTTTCAGATGGCTGAAAAAAACTGTTAATAGACTGTTTTTTGAAAATTATTTAAAATTCACATTTCAGTGTCCATTAACAAAGTTTTATTGGGACACAGTCACGCCCATTCATTTATATGTTATGGCTTTTGTGCAACATCAGCAGAATCGAGTAGCTGCAGCAGACACCATGTGGCCCGCAAACCTGAGAATATTTTCTATCTGGTTCTTTACAGAAAAAGTTTTGCAAACCCCTGTTCTAGGTTAATAGTCAACATGAGGAATATCACAAGCAGAGAAGGTGCTGAGACCTTCTTCCTTCATCTGAAAATGCCAGCATCCTCCTGGAGAAAGAAGTCTATGAAACTCTTACATTTCCATTTGTGAGCGTTGTTATGATCCTCAGATTCTTACATAGCTGTACCGAGTTTTTACATCAACATAATCTTTGTATTATTTTGGAGGACTGAGAGCCAAGTATTGATAGTTGGTAGACATTTTAAATTTTGTCATTGTAAAAAATATTTCATAGTCCAAAATTCTTCAGTTCTTTGGGGGAGATAAATTCACCTAAATTTTTTTTTCTGGTTTTCTTCTAAGCTTTACCATTTCTGTCTTCCAGGACACATTACCTTTCACACAAGACTAAACTGTATTCTGGTTAGGTTGTGTTGCAGGAGTTTATTATTTTGTGCACGGTTTGAGCCAGCCATTTAGACTACTCCTTAAGTAGTTGTTAGTGTGTCCCAGGTAGCCTGTAGTTAACTTGTTATATCTATCTATTCAGTCATCTCTCCATGTTTACTTCATTTACGGTGAAGATGTGAAGAGAGAGGTATTTGATGAACTGCCCGTGTGTTTTTCATTACCTTTTCTGGAAGCTATAAATTCCTCCCTGGACAGCATTAACTTGTACTGTTAAAACTCCAACAACTTAAGAGTGTGCATTCTGATATCTGTTGTATTTGTGTGTACAGTTTTGAAGATTTTTTTCCCTTGGTCATTTGACAGTGAATATCACACAGCCCAATGGGCAGTTAAGTCTTTACTTGTACAGTGCATTGATGTTTAGTCATAAACATGTATTAACTATTTTATTTTTGTATGTGTGTGTGTCTTAATAAATTGTGTTCCTTAGGCAACTTGTTCCAGCGATGGCATGTTCCTCTAGAACTCCAGATGACAAGACAAATGACTAGCTCTGGTGCATCAGGGGGCAAAATCGATAATTCTGTATTAGTCCTTATTGTGGGCTTATCAACAATAGGAGCTGGTGCATATGTAAGTAGAAAAGCAGCTTGTGTAAAGAAGCTGCCAAACAGCTCCCATTAATAGACTCAGTACTACTCTGCTTTAAGACTTTTACAACTAATTCTCCTTTCTCCTTTTGGAAAAATTTCCAAAAAGCCTTCTTTAAAGTGCCTACTGTCTAATATCCTATGAGAGCCAATTTGGGAATGACTGAAATTTAATCTCACGTTGATTATCTTTGCTTTTTTCACTTGTCTTTTTACTCTTTACTTGGAAGCTCTGCGTTTTCTTAGATTTGACTAATCCATAAAATTGTACCTTTTCTCTTGGATGTGACACACTAACCTGTGAATATGGTCAAAATTCATTGCAGCTCCTTAGCACAATATTTGATTTTGACCCATTTGTCAAATATTTTATTTTTCCTTAGTTTGGGATAATAAACATTTAAAAACAACAACCTTCAATCTGGCATTCCTGAAAGGAAAACTATCCCTGAATCTCACCCAAATACTAAATTATAGAAGTAGGCCTAGTATCTCCAGTTTTAGGATGGAGTTTGTGTGAGGTGAGAAATATGGTTTTAACTGCTATCTAATAGTACCACAATAATATCTCCTTAAATGAACTCTGATCAGCTTAGCTGGTCACAGAGGAGTTATTCTGTGGGCATTTTTCTTTAACTTGGCAGGGTTTACTGTGACTAAGCAGATCAGTCTAAAGTTGGGTCATGTAAGGCTGAGTGAACCAACTTAGATAACACCTAGTAACACCCTTGATTGAAGGAAGCTGTTTGTTTTACTTATTGAGAGCAAATGGTTGGATGACATTACAGTTTTAGTTCTTTCTACCCTGGTAAGACGGTGAACTTATCTTTGTTACTTGATCTAGGTTAAAAAAAGGGGGGACATGAAAATTATTTGAAGCTACTTAGATTATCATTCCCTGACCTAACTCCCAAGTGCACAAGAAAAGTAGACAGCTCTTGCCAGTTGTGGGTCAAATCGGAGTAAGAAATAGGTGAGCTGTGTCTGATAACAGACTTTGAGGAAATATACATTCTCCTCCATTCCTGGAGCAGCACTTTTTTCTTTTTTAGCACAGGGTAACCAAAAATGCTTCCCTGCCTTTGTGTTGAATGTTTCTTCATTAATACTTAGTGCTTTTTCTATTTCCTTTTGTTTCTTTCTTGGCCTTATCTTTACCTACAGTTGTGCAGTGTCATCACCTAGGATCCCCTTCTAGATCACTAGCGTCTACAGGTGCTTCTGGGAAAGATGGCAGCAGCCTAGTATACTTCTTAATTGTAGGAGCAACAGTCACTGGGGCAGGAGTTTATTATGTAAGATACTTACAGTAAAATATATTTTGGGGTAGGGTGGGTGAGACCATGGCACTAATGAAAACTTGATCCGTTAGAATACGATGAAATATTCACAGCATGTGCTTTCTAGGTATTTATTAAAGGGACATTGTCAGTCACTAGGGAGTCCTCCAGTCTCATTCTTCAGACTGTGGAAGTCTTACCAGATATATCTAAAGCCATACATTGAATGATTATTATAAATCCTCATCATCAACCCTTTCTTTGAAACTTTTGCCAATTTCATAATTCTTTTTTTATGATGCTAAATTATATTGTGCTTTAGTGCTGCATACCTAACAAGACAGTCTCAAAGAGTAAACATTGAATGCAAGTAAAGGTAACTTGAACACCATCCATTTTGAATCATTTTAGGTAAAATGTAATTTTTGTGTTTTGTGGGAAACAATAAATTAACCCTACTTTTATTGTGAAAAGGCATTTTATTGAATGCTTCGGAGGAGGTCCCAAAAGCCATAGAAATTGCAGTGTTCTTCCCGCTCACCCCCAGCCTCTATTTCAAGTAAATTCATTTGGCAGTGTCCCTTTTGTAATCTGTAATTTGGTCAAACTAGTGGCTGAAGTGGTACAAGCTAATGCATTCGTGTGGATTGCTTTCTTAAATGCCTCTCTTTCATAATTCAGATACTACCCTCTAAACCTTAACTTTTCCATTTTATAGCTCTCTCAACTTTTCCCATCAGTTCCATCCCATTCATTCAGAAATAGATTTAAATTGTTTGCATCTGATATGTTTGTAACAGTTGAAACCTGTTAAACCTCTGGTTTATGTTGCTGTACCAGAGTTGGATGGCCTCCAAAGAGCTGGCCAGGCAAATCTCTTAATGCCAGGCCACAAGATAGGGCCACTCACTGTTGCTTTCTCCTGCCTAGAAATGTCTGTGAAGCACAAGTTCCTCTCAAGCCATTCAGTTAAATGCCTCATTGCCCTCTGGGTTTATCCAACACTGGTAATAATAAAGCTGCTATATTATAATGATTTCAGGTTAAATGATAAGCTTTTGTCTACCAAACTATTTTGTATAGTTTTATATTACATTTTAAATAATGAGGTGGCTTAGATTTGTCAGTGAGCAGAGTCAAGGTAGCCTTTAGAATATTTAATGAGATTTAGTATTTGGGCCCTTTGCCATTGTTCAACTGATAGGACCACATTGCCTGACTCAGAAAATGAACTGTTTCCTTTCATATTCCTTTAAGATGAATATATGGCGTTATATTCATCTGTTTAGGAAAGTTGTCTGCTAACATACTTTATAAGTTTGTAGTTTTTCTTAACCTGACATGTATTCATGTTACTAACTGAAAATCTGTGCAATCTGGGGAGACAGAAACACTCGGGGGGAAAAGGTAAATTTTTATTTAGTATGTCTGTAAACTTATTTTTATATCGGAACATTTACTTAAAAGCTAAATATATAAATATATATGTATATAAATATGTGACAAACCTCTTTCTTGTCCTTTCCCCACTAAACCTCAAGATATTTCTTGGTCTGCTCTTCCCTTCGTGTGTGAAGCCATTAGGAGGTATGAGAGGCCCTAGGCTATTTTTGGATATCCCTCTCAAAGTGAACATGACCCTAGTTTATTTCTCTGTTCACTCACACTGACCAGCTTAAGCCGTCTCTTTAGGTAAACGTCCCTTTCTTAAAATAAATATTTTTTTAAGGAATGAATAAATGCTCGACTTGTGTATGATATCTGATGCCAAGATAAAAAACCTTTCTTCCTGAAATTAATGTTAGTTGAATTCAGTTTATGAATTTGATGGATTTAGTGGTACATTCAAGGAATAACCATTATCTTTTAACATACAGTAGTTAATTTTCTAGTTCATTCATATCATATGTTAGATGTTTCCAGGCTCATAAGTGTCAAGTCCAGGTCTGAGAGTCTAGGTTCCTTACTGCAGCACATTGCCTAGTGGGCTGCTTTGTAAGGGGCTCATAGAAGTATTCTTAGAACATGTTTTATGATACTTCCTCTGATTGTCCTTACTTTCTCCTCCAATTAATTAACAATCTGGGATTTCAACTGACATATGGTCACTTAAATTCCTATCTTATTGACCCTGTGGGGTACAAAAGAGCAAAAGTGTTGTAATTAAAACAAGTCATTCTTGCCTACTGCTTTTTTAAAAATCTTCAATAAATTCTGATGCTGTATTAAAAAAAAAAACTAGTCAGTGCTAAGGTACCCTTCTTCAATTTGAAAGGATAGAGAAGATAGTATATTTGAAATACAGTAGGTGTTTAAGTGAGATGTTTGCCCATTAAGTATCTGAGTGTCATAAAAGGATAGGCCATTGAGGGAAAGATGGGTTACTCTATAAGACTAGGCATACTGGCGGACATGCTTCAGGGCATTATCTAAGTACTTAGCGAAACTTGGGACATCTACCAAGAAAACCTATGTCCCAGCTTCCTACTCAGGACCATATAGATTGGTTTCACAGGTAGTATCCAGCATAGTCCAAAACCCCTTTTATAAAGTTTAGCTCTTCCTAGCACTTGATTCTTCCAGTATAAAATGTTTTTCTTTTTTCTTTAGCTGTACCTTCAGAATTAAATATGAGGAAAATTCTTCACATATAGCCTAAGGAAATCTGAAACTGCAACATTTCCATCTGCTTACCTGTATTCTTTCCATACCAAGTGTGTACACACTCGGTATTTTTAATTTCTTAAGAAAATAATTTTTGCCTTAGTGATTCTAACATAGAAGAACTTACCTCATGTAGACAAAAGCTTCTCATTTAATTGAAAGATAATGAATGTTACTTATGGTATGAGCTAGCTAGCTGTATGATGAAATAAATTTTCTCCATGTTTGGGTCTTCAGGTCTACAAGACAATAAAAGATGACCAAAAAAGATACAATGAAAGAATTTCAGGGTTAGGGCTGACACCAGAAGAGAAACAGAAAAGGGCCACATCATCTGGTGAGTATGATTTGAGACTCAGTATATAAAGGGAAAGTTATAAACAATTTGGGTGCTATGCTTTGCGGATATACTGTTTAGACACGATGATGCTGTGAGATTGTAAGCTTCCAGAAACTATGGTATTACCCCAGACCGGGGAGCAATTTGTTACAGTTTTTGACTGTAATTTGGGTTTGAGAATAAAATTAGTGATAATTATGATTGGTTGTTTTTCTTTATATTAGACTCTTAAGGGCTAGCTTTAAATAAAAAATGCAAGCTTGGCAAGGAAAATTATTGGAAAAGAGATGAAGGCCCTCTTTTTTCCATGAGGACATTCTTTTGGTCTGTTTTGTTCCCCTTTTGAGTCTTTGGAGTTTCAATTTGTTAAAGATATATTTGTTTCCCTAAAGCATATAGGTCTAGCCATCACTTCCATCCCACACATCTGGCTTGATTTTTCAGAGAGGAATGTTTTAATCCTTTAATAAGCCCCACGACTCTGGGTAGGCGATTTCCATTGCTTTCCTTCATACCACCTCCTTAGTTTTGAACATTGTTTAATAATCCACGATTGATCTGCTGGGTTTTCCCCCTTTATTGCTAACAAGGTGAAACTGAACTTGATATGTTCCTGTTGGTCATTAAGAAATTAATGGGAAGGGCAGAAGCTTTCTAATATATACTTTCTAATATATTTTAGAAATAGCTAAACACTAAGCTAGGCTCTAGTTCTGAGAGACTTAGTGAGTGAATGACATTGGCCAAATTATTCACCTCTTTTTTGGGTATTTTTCACCTATGAAATGAAAGGGATGCTTCCTTCTCCTATACTATCAGAATGCAATGAAATTTCATAAGATTAATGTAGCTGCAGTGTTTTGCTAGCTTTTTATGTAAACGATTAAGTCAAGTGAAAGGTGTTTTGTTTTTTTTTTTAAATAGTGGCAAGGAGTTGTCTGAGACTTAAAAAAAAATTCACCCTGTCTGGTCTTTTGCTTACAGCTCCAGAAGGAGAGCCAGTTCCTGAAGTCAGGGTACCAAGTCACATTCCATTCCTGCTCATCGGTGGAGGCACTGCTGCTTTTGCTGCAGCCAGATCCATCCGGGCTCGGGATCCTGGGGCCAGGGTAAGGCACATCCTGTCTTGCTTGGCATGGAGGGCGTGGTCTGCAAGCACTTAGCCAATGTGAACACTTTATTTGCCTCTTAAATGACTTCGCTCTGATAAGTATCATTGTTTTGTGTCTAAAGGTACTAATCGTATCTGAAGATCCTGAGCTGCCATACATGAGACCTCCTCTTTCAAAAGAACTGTGGTTTTCAGATGATCCAAATGTCACAAAGACACTGCGATTCAAACAATGGAATGGGAAAGAGAGGAGGTCTGTTCACTTATGTAAAATGGGTCCGACCAGCAACTTCAGCTAAGCACAAAGAGTAGGTCAGGATTTTGCATGAACCGCATGTAGTGAGTAGGACAGATGACTTGGCTGCACACTGGAGTCCGCTGTGGTACCCACTTGGTATAGCTTAGAGGCAACAACAGGCTGTAGTGGCAAGAGTCCTGGATTCTGTTAACCAGATCTACCAACAACTGAAGATGTAATGTTGGCCTCTGAAGCATTAATGCTCCTGTTTCCAGGACCTTTGTGTTAGACTTCTCTAGTGAAGAGCAGCTCAGTCTGTGTTGTCACTTCTTCACACCTGCCTAGGCATGTCCCATAAAAGCAAAAAAAAAAAAAAAATGTTCGGTGGCACTTCCTTGGATGCCCTAGGAGGCACTCAGAATTGGGGGTATATAGTGGGAACACTGTAAGGAAGAACCTCTATTTAAATGTTTGCATGAGAGACTTGGAAATACAAGTCAAGAAGCCCTTTCCTTTTAAAAGACTCCTTGAATCTCCTGAGTCCAGTACCATGTTCTTTGGGTATCAATTTTTTTTCTCATTAGTGGATCCCTTTGACACTGGACTAAATTTTATAAATCTACCTGCCTCCCTCACTCGTATTATCATGTCCTATTCTCAGGCAGGATGCATACTTCCAGTTATGTTATCCATCCCTTAATTAATATTTCATGGTTACTGTCTACTGTTTGAGGCAAAATCATCTCAGGAGCTAGACCTAGTTGTCCATTGACCAGTGCCATTCTGGACAGCTCGTTTGGGTGGATGTGCATATCAGCTCCTTGGACACTCCTCGTGTTCTAACTTTGAAAGGAACCAAAATCCAGAGCAGGATTTCTCAACCTCGGCACTACTCACCTTTAGGGTTGGATAATTCTTTGTTTTGGGGGCCTTGTCTGTGCATCGTAGGACGTTTAACAGCATCCCTGGCCTCTACCCACTAGATACCAGAAGCATCCTCCCCCAAAGCTATTATAGCCAAAAATGTATCCAGACATTGTCAAATGTCCCCGGTAGGCAAAACTGCTCCCAGTTGAGACTCACTAGTGTAAAACACCTCTGTATAAGTAAGTCGCGATCAAGATTTAGTGGCCTTGGAGACTTACTTTAGAAAATGTTCCTAAAAGTTTTCCATGGTGGAAGCAATTTTACTAAAGCTCTGGGGGAAGTTGATAGCAGTTCCAGGTACTTATAACATTTTTTTCCCTTTTCTCCGTACAGCATATATTTCCAGCCACCTTCTTTCTATGTCTCTGCTCAGGAGCTGCCTCACATTGAGAATGGTGGTGTGGCCGTCCTCACTGGGAAGAAGGTGAGCTAGTAGGCTGCTTCCTTTGTCAGGCTCCACCTATCTGCCCATGTGGGCAGTAAACATGGTGACTTGTATTCCCACTACCATTTATGTCTGTCCTGCCATTGTAGTTCATCAAAGAAAGATCAAGTCATTTTAGGTTTAATATTGCCGGTCTACACTAATTAGTGTGTCTTCCTGGGGAAAGCACTAGTCTCAAGCCTAGAGTAGCAGGCTAGCTAAACTTTCCCGGGGAAGTCAGATCATTGGGGACCGTGACTCTGAAGCTGTTCCTTTTTCTGATTTGCTCCTCTGCCTTTCCTTCTTCTTCCTGTTTTTCCACACTAACATTTCTTTGGGATTATTGATGGCAAGACATTGACAAATGTATATTATTCAGGATAGTAAAATAATTCAGGCATGGCATCAGCATGGAAAATATTGTTAGACTTTACAAAGTTGAGTGCCTGAATACTGGGGGCAGTTACTGGAGGGCATTTAGGGTCCAGGGAGGGTTTTGTTTTGTTGTGTTATGTTTTGTTTTTGTTAACAAGAGGGAGGTCTAGAGTGTGTTTGTAAACTAATGGCAATGTTCCAGTAGAGAGGGAAGGGTTATCAGAAGGCGCAAAGCCCAGAGTAGATGGGATCCAGAGCACAAGTGGAGGCATTGACCTTTGATAGGGATAGGCCCACTTCTCCTATAAGGGGATGTTAGGCAGAGAAGGTGGATATGGGTTTGTGGATAAGCTGGTAAGAAGACCTTATGTATTAAGTATCACCTATGGGTAAATAGCACACAGGCCCTGTCCTCCAGGGGCTAGCAGTATTAGGCAGAAACATGAACAGATAATCATAACACAGATTTGAAGTAAGAAAGAAACTCAGTATACTGTGGGAATTATTGGGAAGTGTGCCCAGTATAATGATGGTTTCAGGAAAGGCTTGCTGGAGAAGGCAGTCTTACAGAATGAGAAATCTTATGGAACGAAGAAGCATTCACCAGATTAGAGAAAAGTGAAAAGCATTCAAGTAAAAAAGAATAGCATAAGCAAAGGCACAAGGGTATGAAAAAGCATGTTTGGTGCAGGGGAACACAAGCAGCTAGGTGCCGATAGAGCAGAAAGTTAAGGAGTGGCAGGAGATGAAACTGAGAAGTCGTGCGGGGTCTGATCGTCGAGAGCTCTGTCGTGTGAAAGAGCTTGAGTTTTATCGCATTGGCACTGAGGAGCTGTTGAGTTTTAAACAAGGATATAAAACAGTTGGATTGAATTTTAAGTAATCACTCGGTTGGCTGTGAGGAAGATGGTCTTCAGGGGAACAAGATTAGAGATAAACCATTTTGAAGACGATTATAATAATCCAGGTGAGAGATGATGGGAGCCCAAATTAGGGCAGTAGTGGTGGTGGTGGTGGTGATAATGATGAAGAAGATGAAGTAAGCATAGTTTTTTTAAGTGCTTTACGTGTATTACATCATTTTACCCTCACAATAATCTTACGAAGTAGGTACTATTATTATTTTCATTTTATAGAGAAAGAAATTGAGATGAAAAAGAGGTTAAGTAACTTGCTCAAGATCACATAGTTAATAAGTGGTGGAGACAGAATTTGAGCCCAGATCTCTCTGAATGGAGAATTCTGATTCCAGAGCCCAAGCTCTTAATGACATCATTGTATAGCTTCCTAACAGAAAGGTGGTGAAGAGCAGGGAACAGACTGACGGCAAAAAGGCAAACTTGGTAGGGCGTGGTGGCAACTGATTGGAGGCAGAACGTGAGGGAGCGGGGGAGGCAAAGATGACTTTCTGATTTCCAGCTCGTGTGGTAGATGGTGGTACACCCCCAGCTGAGAGAGACATTGCAAGAGGAAGACCTAGTTTAAGGGGGACATAAAATTTCGTTTTGGACTGTTAAGTATTAAATGGAATATCTGTGTGGATATGTCCTAAGGGCAGTTGGATACATGACTGTAATGTTCAGAGGAGGGTTCTGGGCTCAGATACAGATTTGGGAATCATCCACATGTGAGTAGGGTTTGAAACGATGAGAGTAGGTGAGGCCTCCCGTGGAGAACTGAGGTAGTCAGAAAAGGAGTGAGGCAAAGATGGAACCCTGAGGAACCCAGATTTCAGGAAACGGGCTTAAGAAAAAATGTCCAAAAAGGAGACTAGGAAAGAAGTACTAAAAGCATAGGATGAGGAAAACCCAGGGCAGGGGCCAAGGTTGGAGTTTCAAGAAGCAGGATGTGATCCATAGTATTACCGCAGCAAAAGAATCTGCTAAAAAAAGAATCATAAAATGACCCATTACATTTGGGTGTTCAGATATCATTGTGAAGTTAGAAAAGAAGATAAACTTCTCTTTCAGAAAGTTTAAATGACAAAACGGAGATGACATTGGACAAAAGCTTGAGGAGGACATAGAATCAAAGGTGGGACATTTAGGATGGGACAGACTTAAACATGTCAATGGGCTGAGGGGTAGGATGTCAGGAGAGAGATGGGGGAATGAGCAGGTGACTAATAGGGGAATGTTCTGGGAGAGAAAGAAAGGGATGGGGGTCAGGCATAGAAACAGAACAGAAAGGCCACCTCATCCCAGAAGCTGGAAGAAAGGAAGTAAAGTTTTTATTTGGGCGTTGGGAGGTGGGAATCCGTACGGGAAGCTGAGGAAGATCACATCTGATGGCTTTACTTGTCTTTGCAATAAACTAGGACACCAGGTGGTTATCTGAGAGTGAGCAGTTTGAGGGTTGAGTACAGGGGTTGGATTGAAGAGGGATCTTACCCAGGACAAATCAAAGGTGGCTAGGGAAGCTGCACACCCATCCAATCTCAGTTTATGTCGTTGCCCACCCCCACCCCTCCACCCCAGAAAACTCGATTGAGTGCACCTGGCATATGTTTCTAGCGCTACCTGTACTGTCCTTCTTAGAGCATTTCTCACTTGATTTTTCACTCTTGATTGTAGTACATGTTAAATTGTCTGTCTTGGCTACTACACTCTGAAGGCAGGAAGGTATCTGTTTTTCTCAACATTGTGTCCCCAGCACTTACCACAGTGCCCGACACATACTAGGTGCTTAATAAATATGTCTTGAATGAATGGTCTCACTGCTCATAAGGAGTAGAGCAGAGCCAGGAACCCTAGTCTGTCTGACTGCAAAGCTCAAGCTTTTCACCCTAAGGAGCAGGGTACAAGGAAATTAGGGATGCTGGCAAGAGCACAGTTTGGATGATCTACTACTGGCCCAGATTAGTTGGAATGGAACAGCCCACTGGGTAAATGGAGAAAATCAAAAGCAAGGATAGGTGACGGTGGAACCGAGAGAAAGCTGGAAGAATGGAAAATTGTGACCAAAGAGTGAGATGTTTGAAGTAGAAGTTTAAGAGATAGGATTCTAGATGTGGCTCAGAGGAGAAGTATAAGCCAGCTGCCAAGGACTTCAGTGAATGAGGAGTGACCAGGAGGAGGCTGGATAACACTGATTTGCAGGGATATATGTCGGTGTCCTTCAGAGGGGATGATAGTACAAGAATAACTTGGAACCACCAGCAGCCAACACCCTCTCCTTGTGATGGGGAGGAATTTGGGTGAGTGAGCAGTCTCTATGTATGAGCTTTCCTGGGGGCGGGGGGAACGGGCTCAGTTTTAGTGAAAGCTAGAAGTTGGAGAAAGCATCCTGCAAAGCTGTTGAGGATGTAGGAGAGTTGTTAAAGAAGTAAGGGTCCCAAAGAGCCAGGCAGAAAAGTCTGTCCCTGTTCTCCATTTCCACAAATTGGGCAGGAACTTTGGGACAGTAGGGACTTAACTCTAATGTTGGCTGCTTAGGAAATCATGACTACTTGAAGAAACTGGGTACCAGAAACTGTAGTGCCAGTGATTACCTAGAAATGGTTTCTTAAGGATCACCTTAGGTCAAGAACTAGCTCTTCTCATTGGGCTGATGGGTACAGGGTTCCTTTGGGGGGTGATGGAAATGTTCCAGAATTATATAGTGGTGATGGTTGCACAACCTTATGAATATACTAAAACCCACTGAACTGTACACTTTAAAATGGTGAATTTTATGTTGTATATCTCAGTAAAAAATTTTAAAGCCAATTTCTATCTCTCTGTGTGTGTATGTGTTTGACTGTACCAGGTAGTACAGCTGGATGTGAGAGGCAATGTGGCAAAACTTAATGATGGCTCTCAAATAACCTATGAAAAGTGCTTGATTGCAACAGGTGAGTATTTCTGGAGGTGGCTTTATTCCCTGATACAGCTCATTCAAGTTTTAGTATAAAGGCATTACTTAATCTTAAGAAAACTGAAACCCAGACTCTGAAGTGGGTGTCTTCTCTTGGTGCAAAGCTTGGCTAACTACAAGCATCTGATCAGTTGCCCGTCTGGATTATGCGTATTGTTTCTTCTGGTAAAGGCATGACGGATGGGTACTGAAGAGGACTGCCTTTCTTTTTTCTCTCCCTGCTTAGCCTTTGCCTTCTGCCCTCTGCCCTGTGTCCTGAAAGTGATATAACCTCATGGCTTCATTGCCAGTTCCAATCAGAAATCAAGAGAGGAGAAGGATGCAGTTGCTTAAACAAACATAGCCGTGCTTTCTGGTGAATCCTCATGAAAAAGTAGACGAGAACGGGAGCAAAAAGTGAGGGCTTCTGGCCATCTGTGGAAATGGTGGGCCCTTTGAAGAGATACTCTCAAATCTGCTTTTCAAAGGAAATTGATTAAAGCCCACTGTGGGGCGAGTGGAGGGAAAACAAAGCCTTGTATCCTGTTGATGCCACTGTGACACCAGCAGCACACGCCACAGCACCACCTTTGTGGGGGGATTGTTTGGGCTAGCTCCAGCTCATTGGGCTGAAGGACTTTTCTCCTCTTATTTCCAGGAGGCACGCCAAGAAGTCTGTCTGCCATTGACAGGGCTGGAGCAGAGGTGAAGAGTAGGACAACACTTTTCAGAAAGGTAATTGTCAGCTTTAGTGCTTTCGTTGTGGCGGTTTTGAAGAGGTAGCATAATCTTGTGGTCTCCAAGTACCCACCCGGGAATTGGGAGATTGAAGTTCTAACTATGGCTCTTCTGCAGGCTTGTTATCTGGCCTTGAGCAAGTCACTTCCTCTCTCTGCACCTCAGATACCTCACTCAAGGGTTTTGAGCTCCTAGGAGAAAAACAGATTTAGTGTTTTTTATTGCTTGCTATAGTTCCTTCGATTGCCCTTCCATAGTTGTTTTCTCCTGATGCATTTGAGTCATTGGAACTCCTTATAGCCTCTTGGCATTTTTCAATGCAAGTGCTTTTGTAGAGACTTTAGGGGGGAAAGTTAAGAGTACCCAAGTGAAAAAGGAAGCGGGGGATTGCTTCTTAACACCATGCTTTACTTATGAAAACTGCTGAAAAATTTCAGCCACCGCTGTGGGTGTCGGAAAAGGTTTGTACTGTCCTTTAAGTTCTTGATACAACAAGGTTTGTCAACCTTGGCACTATTGGCATTTTGGGCCGTATAACCATTTGTTGTGAGGGGCTGTCCTGTGCATTGTAGGGTGTTCAGCAGCGTCCCTGGGCTCTACATACTAGCTTCAACTAGTATCTCCCCACTCTAGTTGTGACAGCCAAAAATGTCTCCAGACATTGCCAGATGTCCCCTGGGGGAGGGGGAGTATATCTGCCCCCAGTTGAGAACCGCTGTTATTAGAAAGAGTGTTACATTGGAGAAAGAAATTTACATCAATAAAATAGAGGCTGTAATTGAGCCACTTTATACAAGGAGAAGATTTTGTGTGCAAATTATTGTTGTCAAGGATTTAGCAAAAATATTTCCTGGTATTATCATCCTATGCCCCTTTGGGAAATCAGTGGACTAAACTTGTGTGATCCTGCAGATTGAAGACTTTAGAACCTTAGAGAAGATTTCCCGGGAAGTCAAGTCGATTACAATTATCGGTGGGGGCTTCCTTGGTAGTGAACTGGCCTGTGCTCTTGGCCGAAAGGGTGAGTATTGGGGAGTGACCTCGATTTTCTTTCTCTGGTCTTATATCACATGCTTCTCAGAGATGCATTTACCAGGATCAGTAGAAAGAGTTTGATTAAGGTTTACATGGTGAAAAACTAATCACTGAGTTAGGTCTGATGAGGGATGCCTTAGTGATAGAAAAGCTGTCATCTGAGCAGCTGAGCAGTGCCGCTTTCTTTCCTTTTTCCTTTCCTCTCGCCTCTAGGCCAGGACTCCTTAGAAATAAAATATTAAGGAAAGTGAGTTATTAAGATGGTAGGGGCAATGTAGACTACAGAACTGTATGTATCTTTGAACTGCTGCTCCCTGTAAAAGTCAAAGACTTCTTTCAGATACATGATGGTTCCCAGCTTGACAGATCTGTGAGTTCCAGTTTGAATGTTTCATGGCAACCATTTTTTTCTTAATGTTATTTTTCAGCTGTGTGAAATCAGGGCATCTTCTCGGGAGGGTGCTTACTATTCAGAGCTTGCAAGGCACTTGTGTAAGCCTAAGTATAAGTGCACTGAGTTCACAGTATGTAGTTGAATCCAGGGACAAGTTCTGGCATCTGTTGTATTTGCCTTGTGGATGCCCTTGTGCCCTAGTGCCCCACAAATGTGCGCTCTGGCCTGGGTCGCGGCATTGCCCTGTGTTTAGTAGACGGCTGCCTGCGGCTCCTTTACTTCTCTTCCTGTCTTCTAGGATTGACTTTTGCCTCCACTATACCTACTCTGTTTCTTCTTCCCAGCTCGAGCCTCGGGCACAGAAGTGATTCAGCTCTTCCCTGAGAAGGGAAATATGGGAAAGATCCTCCCCGAATACCTCAGCAACTGGACCATGGAAAAAGTCAGGCAAGGTAGAGACACTCTTTCCATATGCTCCCACTCTTGCCTTGAGTGAAGACTAAGGCAAAATTTGCTTCTTTGGGAACCCTCTGTCCATAAGCCTTACCAGCTGCCCGATGAAAATTTCCACCATTCTCACGTCAGCCAGCTTCATGTAGGTGTTCTGAATCTGACACACCAGATTCCTGGAAGTGCTGGAAGTGAACTGTGGGCGTGGGTGCCTGTGGCTCTCCAAGGCTGCCTACGTACTAATGATTACTCTCATTAGCTTCTCTGGTTGTCACGAAGGTGGTAGGCTCACAGGCTCAGCCTCAGGTCTCGTTTGCCTTTACAGAGGGGGTTAAGGTGCTGCCCAGTGCTATTGTGCAATCAGTTGGAGTTGGCGGTGGCAGGTTACTCATCAAGCTGAAAGATGGCCGGAAGGTAAGGAGGGGAAGACAGGCTGCCAGAACACCTTCCAAGCGTGCTCTGCCCTTTCCTCATTCTCACTCCTTCATTTGATACCAGTAGATTAGCTGTCTTGGCAGTCGCCATTAACCTGTCATAATGTTCTTAATGAACTGTCTTTTGCTAAAAGAAGAATGATGAGAGCCAGAGTAGCCGGCTGGGAACCATTTCCCATAGCCTCTTCCTATGTGTGTCACAGATTTTTGAGGCCTTCCTCGGGTGGCAGATTTCTGTTCAGATGGTAGCGGGTATGTATGTGTGGAGGGGTGGCACTTTATGAAATGGAACTTAAAATCTTTTGACCAGAGTTACCCGATGATTTTTTTTTTGTAAAGCCCTGATTTTTTGTGATTTTTTTTGTGACTCTGATTTACAGTCGCTGGGTTCATAGGCATATGAGGAAACTGTAATAATTGACTGAATTCTTTTTGTCCTCAGGTAGAAACTGACCACATAGTGGCAGCCGTGGGCCTGGAGCCCAATGTTGAGTTGGCCAAGACTGGCGGACTGGAGATAGACTCTGACTTTGGTGGCTTCCGTGTAAATGCAGAGCTCCAGGCCCGCTCTAACATCTGGGTGGTAAGTATGCAATGACAGCCTGACCAGGCACGGTGCCTTGGTCCCGGCCTGGGAGCAGGTCTGCCCGGTGGTGTGCGAAGGCTCGGCAGCAGCTCACCCAAATAGGGTCAGCGTGTTTGGAAGCTGAGGGTGGAGAGCAGAAACTCGTGAACTGCTTGGTTTACGAGATCAGGTCTGGCCTCATGCCGCAGGCTCATGGAAAAGGAAATGAACAGTGTTCGTGCCCACAGGAGTAGGTCTCTCCTGGTTCCACTGTTGGCAGCAGCCATCAACATGACCCTGGCGGGCGTGTGCGCAGCTTTCAGACTGATCTGCTATTCCCTTGCCTGAACACGAGTCCAGGGAATGGAGAATGAGGCAGTTTTATAACATTCTCTGGAAAGGAAAATTACTCCATTTTCATTTTCCTTGAGTACTATTTTTAGCTGTTTTCAAAAATCTGTTATGACACAAACAAGACTATAGTATGTAGGAACCATGAGGTAATTTCCCTATTGTTAGATCATTACAAGTGTATTGTGTTTGATTATGGACTCTGCAACTGAAGACATAGGAACTTTGCAGGGTGTTTTTCCCGTAAAGATTTTTTTTTTAAAGTTACAGTGTACTGGATTTTAAAAAATTGTTATAAAAGCAATACATGCTCAGTATGAAAAACACAGGCAAAAAGGAGAAAGGGACATTTCCCTGCAGCAACCACTGATGTTTAGGTGTAGTTTCTTCCCTTCACTTTCTCGCGCATAGTTTTTTTCTTTGTTGTAGACAGTCATGGCGAGCATACTACGTATAAACATTTGTATTTTCTTTTTCACTTAACATTCGAATGTAAGTTTTTTTCCACATTGCTTCAGATTCCATAAGCAGTGTAACGACTGTATAATATTCCGTTAGGTGGATTTCAGAGTTTATCTCGCCATTGCTCACATGTTGGATTTTTAGGTTGCTTTGGGGGTGTCTGAATAGCCACAAAGATGAACAAAGGGTGAGAGAGCTCCCATACCACATCCGTTGTGAAGCTGGCCTTGTTCACCTCCAGCCGGGGGTTCTCTCTCTGCTTGAAACACTGAGCTCACTCACTGCGTGCCTCTGGCAGGGTGCGCCATAGTGAGGAGGAGTGCCACACCTTCCTCAGCTCACTTACACACTCCTCATGGGCCAGGTCTATGCCGGGCGTGCCTCTGCAGCCCAGACAGTATAATGCTTTGTACAGAGCAAGTATTCCGTAAATACTTGTTGAATTAATGAGTGAATAGTGAATGACCAAAAAAAGTGCATCTTGGAAAAGATGTCTAGGTAAGAGGCAGTCACATCTAAAAACCGGATTCCACACAGGAAAGAATATTCTGCAAATCATGGTTATTAAATATCCTGTTTCTGCTGAGGGCAGAAAGAGAAGAAATAGGTGTAAGCTGGAGCATGGACGATTAAGGGTAGCTTTGTGGAAGCATAGAATGGTTTTTGTAAAAATGGAAGCGCAACTGTTTTTGGTAGTGTAGGTATGATTCTGGCCTGTGGTTGGAAATCATTAGTTAACATCACAAGCATTTTTTGAGCCCCCAAAGTGTATGTTCTGTCCTTAACTTGCTTTTTTATCATGTGCTCATGTAATGTATTTGTCTCCAAAGGCAGGAGATGCTGCATGTTTCTACGATATAAAGTTGGGTAGAAGGCGGGTGGAGCACCATGATCACGCTGTTGTGAGCGGAAGATTGGCTGGAGAAAATATGACTGGAGCTGCTAAGCCGTACTGGCATCAGTCAATGTTCTGGTAATAGTTTTGTGCCTTGAGGACTCAATTGGTTAGAACACAGAATTAATGGAACCAGAGTTACATGCTTTGGTTTCCTGGTGGGCCAGTTAGCTTCATACAGAGGGTGAAAAAATTCCATCTCGTGTCCACGCATCCTACCCCCGAGCCATCTTCTGGCAAAAGGGTTCCATCTGACATAAGTTAGACTAGGTGAATGAATGGAAATGGCATCAGCACTTCTGCTAAAATAGCTCAGAGTTCGAGCTACAGTAGGTAGTACAAAAGTGTGCTCTTAGATACAGACAGCAGTATATTTTATTTGCTCTTTGCTGCTAATTCTGCTGAGCCCAACCTACTGACAAATAAGGCAGCTCACTCATATGTAACCCTTAAGATCAGCAACTCAGAGTCAGACGTATATAGGCAGCTCTCTGGGTAGTAGAAAGTTCTCAATGGACATTCTTGAATACTGGAGCTGGCCCTGTTTGGCCCACTCTCATCTTTTTGATGTGAAAGATGGGGTACATAAAACTTCAGGGTTTCAGAAGCCTCTAAGCAGTTTCTGTTGGGGAAATTCTCAGCTGATGGGAGTACATTTTAAGACGATCACACACAGTTTCATGAGTGGGCAGCAAAAAACATAACAGATGGCTTTCAGGGTCAACACGTGTAAGATAATGCAGTTAGGAAAAAAAGTAGTTCGTAGCTGTACAATTATCAGTTAGGTTCCAGGAACGGAATCCAAGAAGTCATTGTAGACTGTTCCCTGAAGACACCAGTCCAGTGAGCTTCTGTGGCCGAGAAGATAACAAAAGGTAGAGCACCAGAAACAAAACATCTCAAGTAGCTTGGATGATTACAAAACCATAGTGTGTCTGTGCCACAAGTATTCTGTGAAGTTCCTAGCATATTAAAAACAGCATGATGATGATAGGAAAAGTTTCCAAGAAGGACAATGAAAATAAAATGACCAAGTGAGTGAAGGTGCCACTTTATAGAAAGCACTTCAGCCTTGAAAATTGAAGGCTAAGAGGAAATATTGTCAGTTAATAAAACCACAAAATACCCCAGGTTCTGGATTCCATAAATATGGAGCACTCTTCAAAGTTTCAAAAAGGCAGTTTTAAAAAGAGTAAAGGAAGGTAGTGAATAGTAAATGTGGGGAACCCACCCCCCCAAATGTGATATGGTAAAAATTAATGATTAAATTTAAGAAAGTATAGATCATTGTATGGATCTGTGATATGCATAGTGGCTTGTTAGGAAAATAAAACCTGTTTGGAATAATTGTGCTTTCTCACAATTGTCCCCAGATGTCCTAGCAGGCGACAGATCAGTTTGGCGTTTCTCTTGCTGTGGCACATACCAGTTTCTTTGGTTGGCATGAAAGTGTGGCGCCTTAGCGGAAACGTTCTACCGCACCATCCTTTACAGTCCTTTGACAGAACACCCTCTTCTCTCTCCTTCCTTAGGAGTGATTTGGGCCCCGATGTTGGCTATGAAGCTATTGGTCTTGTGGACAGTAGTTTGCCCACAGTCGGCGTTTTTGCAAAAGCAACCGCACAAGACAACCCCAAATCTGCCACAGAGCAGTCAGGTAAGGAAGCCCAACCACTTCTCTTGGAAGAGTGTTGAGAAACCATGGTCCAAATCCTCCTGAACAAGGGGTATCTGTGTTGGCCAGAGGGAACTGTCAGTGAAAGCCTCTCTTCATGTTGTGCTTTAAAATAAACCAAACCCGAAGTCCTCACTCTTTAGTGGTCTGAGAGCTGGCAAAATCAGGTATCCTGGTCAAAGCATAGATATTGTGGATTGTGGGTGTCGTCCTAGACTCTTGGACTCTTGGACGGTGGCTAACTCAACGACTCTGTAAGTCTAGTTTGTCCCGAGGGACTGGGAAGACCTGCGTGATGAAGAAAACCTGAACTTTTTCAATGGCTTTTTTTTTTTTTTTTGCTTCCTGCTGATCCCAAGAACTAGGCCTGAGAACCTTAGTTTGGGACCTGCTCCCCTCCTTGGGCCCTGAACAGTGAAGAACTGGGCTGAGTAGTCCTTGAGCTGCCTCTAATTCCATTTGTCAGATCTTAATAGCGGGTTTTCTCTAGACGGGAGGCACCTCTCGGAATGAACTTCTCTCCGACACACATCTCTTTCATTAACTCCTAGGTCTCTTCTCTCTCCCTTCGTGACCTTGGCTGAAGTTATTTAACCTCTGTGTCCTCTTGTTAGAGGCATTTCAAGGACAAGTTGTTCTTTAAGAAGGAGAAAGCAAGACATTATATGGATACGAGGTCCTTTTCCCGTGTAATCTAAGTGGATTACATATACCCACTCCTTAATTCGGACCTCTCCTGGGAAGTGGATCCAGCAGGGGGACCCAGGGACTTATACAGTAGGTGTTTATAAACTACAGGTCACTACTCTCTCCACTGGGCAGTATTACTTGAAGCCTGGTTGTTCCCAGAAGACAAAATGCCCTCTCCCCAGGCTGTTGCCACCACCCTGCACAGGAGGAAACACTTCCATATGGTTCTTCCATATGGAAGTGCCTTCTGCTTTGGCCAGAGTGTCTCTGGCAGTGCCATCCAAGTGAACTTTCTGCTATGATGGCAGTGTTCTATCTCTACTCTGTCCAATACATTAGCCACTAACCACATGTGGCTCTTTAGTATTTGAAATGTGGGTAGTGCAAATGAAGAACTGAATTTTACATTTTATTTAATTTTAACTAAAACAAACTTCAATTTTGAATTAATTTTAATTAGAATAGCTATATGTGACTAGTGGCTGTTGTACTGACCATGTAGCACTAGAATGTTTCTCAGGGGACAAGAGCAAGTCTTCTGTAGTTTGAAAAAAGATCCCAGGAAATATCCGTAATGTAAATTGAAAATGAGATAGGAAGTTTGGGGTCAGACTGACCCAGTGCCCAGGAGCTGGCAAGGAAGAGCTTTTGTTGGCTTTGTCAATGGAGAGGGGCTGGAATAGGCCAGTGTTTACTGAGGTGGCATAGAAAAACAAATCATTTAGAAGCAGCTTGAAGCAGGTGTTGAAAGATACTTGCCTTCTAGAATTTCCAAGCTCATAAGAACTGACTTTGTTTTGTTTTGACTTTGCTTGTTTGTTTTGGGGATTGGCTACAGGGACTGGTATCCGATCAGAGAGTGAGACAGAGTCTGAGGCCTCAGAAATCACTCTTCCTCCCAGCAACCCTGTAGTCCCCCAGGCCCCTGCCCAAGGGGAGGACTACGGCAAAGGCGTCATCTTCTACCTCAGGGACAAAGTGGTGGTGGGAATCGTGCTGTGGAACATCTTCAACCGAATGCCAATAGCAAGGAAGGTAGGTGCCCGTCAGAGCTCTGAGAGGAAGATGGGAGGTGTGGGCGGAAACCGTCCCTGTGACTTTGTCAGATGTCCTGCCACGCACTGTCCACCCAGGTCAGACTGTGCCTGAGCAGAACAAAGGTATCACCTTGGCTCGGGTATGTTTCTTTTTCACTCGGGACATGGCTGGGTAGCATGGGCATTGGCATATGCTCACTTGGGCTTCGTAGAAAGCCATTCCCACAACTCCCTCCCAGTGTGAAGTGGCGACTGGCCCGGGCTACCCTGGTGTGCGGCCCAGCCCACACGCTCCTTGTTCCTCTGTCCCTCAGATCATTAAGGACGGTGAGGAACATGAAGATCTCAACGAAGTAGCAAAGCTTTTCAACATTCATGAAGACTGAAGACTGCTGTGGAACAGGCAGGCCCTTTGCTGTCCCCGACAGCAGCTTGGATGGGTAAAGGAGCGTTTTTTATTCAGCAGACTTCCTCTGTATTTATGAGTGTGAATAATCAAGTCCTTTGTGAATATTTCATCCATGTAGGCAAATTCTTAATGTTCACATCACTAAATAAAACCTGATTCTTCTAAATTAAATTCTCTTCTCTTTGAAAGGGAGCAAGTGGGTGAAGGGAGGAAAGTGTGCATATTAGAGAGCAAGTCTGTTGGAGCCACTCCCAAGTGCATCATCTTCCTCGGCCTTGTACTCCCTGCCCCACACTCTCAGCTTCTTTCAGTTCACTGAACTTCTCCCTCACCCCTGCAGACCTCCTGTACGGACCTGCTGTGACCTCTGCCCGCAGCACTTGACCCCTCTCCCCTCCTCTGGGGAACGTCCCGGTCTCTGAAGACTTTCCTGATCCTTCCAAGCCTGTTCCTTGTTTACATGTCTCCCTGCTGCTCTGCAGCTTCCTGGAAGCCAGAACCATGGCTTTCCTGTCTTGCTCATGGTTCTCTCTCCAGAGCTGAGCACAGGGTCTGGCTCACAGTAGGTGCTTAGTGAATCGTTGAATGAGTGTACACATAAACATGTGGACTAGACTCTGCTCTACCTGGGACAGCTCCCCTGTGTACCCCCACAGCCCAGAACTGAACTGGTCTTGGGAGGGGAGGGCAGAAAAGACATTTATTGAAGATGGAAACGAAGGTTCGGAGACCTGCTTCATGGCTAAGCCTGGAGCCTGACTCTGAGGGATTGTGGTCTCTCAACTCCTCTGCCCACTGTCCCCCAAACTAGAAATCTGCCCTCTCCGAACCCCTTTTATCTCAAATAGGCTTATAGGCATGCCTCACTTTACAAATGATTTCCTGGGAAGAGAAGTCAAAGTTTCATAAATCAACTCATTTTTTGCATTTCAAATTACTTAACTTTTAAAAATCAAATCTTATTTCAATTAAGAGGAAATTTTTACTACTTTCAAGAGTCCTATTGTGAATCTTCTTCTAAAGAGAAAATTACTACCAGGCTGGATTTTTTCGATATTGGGTTTGTTTAAAGGGAGTTGCAGCTACAATGAAATCCCTTCTGAACACTAGGACAGGACAAATGTCCACTTTAAGAATTAGCTGTACTAGGGCTTCCCTGGTGGCGCGGTGGTTGAGAGTCCGCCCGCCGATGCAGGGGACGCGGGTTTGTGCCCCGGTCTGGGAGGATCCCACATGCCGCAGAGCGGCTGGGCCCGTGGGCCATGGCCGCTGGGCCTGCGCGTCCGGAGCCTGTGCTCCGCAGCGGGAGAGGCCACAACAGTGAGAGGCCCGCGTACCGCAAAAAAAAAAAAAAAAGAGCTGTACTAGAACAGGTTCTTACTATATGTATACAGGTTTAGTGGAATATAATCTGAGGCATGACATATCTAAGTCCATAATGTAGGTAGAAAACTCATCTAGTATCCTGTGAAACGGGACTTATTATACAGTAACTGCTGCTTACAAAGATCTTACAGCTGTAAGATCCTAAAGTGTTTCACAAATCATTTTTTAAAAAGATCGAATTGTGATTTGCCTTGTTTTAGTATCAGGTACAATTTAGTCTAATTCTTTGACAGTTGTCATCCTTGTATGGAATGTCATAATAATTCAGTTAATTAAAATGAAAGGATGTATTCTTCTATTCAGTGTTCACTGAGTGCCTACTACGAGCCAGGTAGATGGCAGAAGAGGAAGGTGGAGAAAACATGGCCACTTCTCTTAAGGAGCTCCTGGTGTCAGTGAGGAAAGCAGACATGTGAACGCAGAAGTATAATGTACTCAGTTGTGTCCACAGGAAGATACACACCAAGAATGGACATCAGCCAGAGCATCCGTCCTTTGTCAACTACTGCTGCTAGATCACTTCCTAAAGCATCACTTGGTCCATATCCCCCCACCCTACCTCCTGGTGACCAACGTACATTGACTCCCTGTCACCAATCACATCAGGTCCGAAGCCTTCCATAGCGCTCTTGACCTCAGCCCTCTCTGCCCTGCGGGCCTCCTCTGCCACAACTTCATGCGCATACGCACATATACATCTGGTTTATTGCCACCTTTAAACTTTTGTTTGTGCTCTTCACATCTGGAAACCGTCCCTATTCCCTTCTACGTATCCAAATCCTGCTCATCTTTCAAGGCCCAGATGAAATCCCACCATGGTGATGTAGTACCAGTTGGACTAGTGCCCGCCCATGATTTCATCTCTGAACTTCGATTGCACTTACTGCCTTTGAACTTGATTGTTCTTTAAGTCGTTCTCTGCATTGTTAGTGTTCACTCCCTAAATTGTTTGTAAGCTATCCCAGAGCAGAGACTTTTTTCTCAGGATGGGGACAACATGCGCCATCCCCCAAAACCCTAGCAAAGTGCTGACCAAGTCCTTGGTTGCTTGGTTGGATGATGCTAGATAACAGGGCTTATTGTAAGAGTGAGCCTCTGCCTTGTAGCCTCAGTTCTCTGTAATCCAGGTTATCAGACCCCCATTACTTCACCCACTGCCACGACTTGCCACTTTACCCAGGATGCATTTAACCTGTTTAGGCCCCCAAGTATCGCAAGGACCAATTTCTGACTGTACAGACGACCAGTGCCAGCTGAGGTTTGGCCCTTGATAGCTGGCCTGTGATTAGCTGGGCCACAGCGCCGCACAGTACAGGGCTAGCCACACCCTGCAAAGTTGGGGCTCTGCCAAAGTATCAAGCTTTCAGGGCTCACCCACTTGACTTGAACCTCGCTTTTCTTTGCCATTTGACAACTGACATCTGGTGGTACCTCGGCACCGCTTCACAATGGTACTAACATTTGCCTGGCCACCTGTAAGGCACGGCGAGGGATGTCCTCGTACTTTAGCTGGAGAAATGGACCTGAGGGAAGGAAGTGTGTTTGATTGGAAAGGGGTCAGAGTAAGCCTCTTAGTGGAGGATGAGGTCAACGTGTGTGACTTTTCTGTTGTTCTAATCAACAGGGCCTGTTTTGGAGACAAGAGGCTTAAAGCAAGTGAAAGGGAGGGGGGGGTGGGGAATCCACAGTGACCTACTGCAGGCTGCTTCCTTGAAGGAAAATCAGCAGCCCCTCTAGAGACCCATTTATACAAAAGAACTCTCCCCTCCCTTCCACCACTACCCCTTCCCTTTCCCGCTCCTCTCAAGTTTGGCTGCTGCGATATCCCTTCCGTCCTTCCCTGACTCCACCTAAAGCTGGGCACCCTTGCTGCCCTAGAGACCATTGGGACTCAATTCCAGTGCCTTGCTCTCTGGGCAGAGGGAAAGTCCTGCAGGGCCCAGAGCTGAAGTAAGACCGCCTCTGGCCTCTTTCCCATCTTATCAGGGAATTTCTGGCGGGCACAGACGAATGTACACAGAACCACACACAGAGACACACAGCTCAGGCCAGTGATGACGTTCCCCTGCCTGGCTGGTTCTACAGATGGGTGTGAACTGGGTCAGAGTATAGGGAGGGTCTGAATATTTAAATTCTGGACTGCCAAGCCCTGGTTGGAAGACGGGGATCGTCTCAAAATGAACATTTGGAGAAAGAGAAACGCAGCCCCTGACATCTGGAAGCTGGCCTGGGACTGTCAGCAAGGCCTTGGTGTCACTAAAAACTGGCTTAACACGCCCCACTAGGCCTGGGTGTTCTGTTGAACGTAAACAGGTTCACGGGACATTAGAATCGTACAAGGCCACCCTGATCATGGTGGATGGAAACAAAAGCAAGACTACTCCAGAATCATGTGTGAACGCAGGCAAAAATATGAACACTGCCCAAGCCACAGAAATGACCAAATACCGCCCTCCATCCTGGCTAATCTAAGTGACTGCTGCTTCCTTACCAATTACATATTGAGCCTCGCTCCAGTCTGCCCTCCTATTGGATATGATTGATTCAGTAAGACACTCCCTGACAGCATCCAATCCAGAGCAATGCCCGGCTTCCTTAAACGCTCCCGCAAATCACCCAACCTGGCCTGAATCCTATAATAAGTCCTTCCCAGCACCCTCTTCCTGAGACACCCCATGGTTCCCCAGGGCATGCATCCTCCCTCGCTGCAGTGAGCAATGAACTCAACTTGTTCGACTACAAGAGTGCCCTGGTGGTCTTTGGCTGGTGGGCATTGAAAATTTGGAGACAAAGAGCCAAAATACCTTCGGGAGGCCCACCTGTGAGTTTTGCCTAGTCTCGTACCTTTTTGAAGACCTTACCTGGTCCCAGTGGAGCCTCCAAGGTCTGTGTCTCAGTTGGAGAAGGCCAGGAGTCTCATCTGGTGCCTGGACAGAGGTGTCTGGCTTCCCAAGCAGGTTCCCGCCTCTGCTCTCTTGGCATTTGCAGCACAACACGGAGATGCTTCTGGAGGAACACCCAACATGGGTGTTGAATTTATGAATACACACATACGTTCGTAAATGGATTTATTGGTCAGCTAGCAAACATAACTGCGTAACTTGCTGCATGCCGTGGGCCAATAGGCCCCAGAGATAAGAAGATGAGTAACATACAGTCCCTGCCCTCAATGGCTTTAGAACCTAGTGGCGGACACAGACGGGTCAACAGGAACCATCAGTGCAACAGAAGTGCTGGGAGTATGATGTGTGAGTTCACATCGGAACTTCGTTACTCCTCAGATGGCTTTACTGTTCTGCTTCCATCTAGTCCAGGCTTTTCTTCCACTGACCAAATTGTGTTTCTTCCTCCATTCCCTGCTTGTAACTTCTCTCATCTCTAGGAGCAGAACATGAATATGTTTTCTTAAATAAATATGTATAATATCCTGAATACAGAGGATGGAGCTGCCAGCCTCCTTGCCCAAAGAGATCACCCCTCTTCCTCTTCACTTTTCCTCAGCCCCTTCCTTTTCCCTCCTTCCTCGCCCACTTGTTTTCCTTCTCCCTGTGTTTCTTCTTCAGGTTCCAGTAAGTGCTCCCCGCCCGTGTTTCTTCCTCCCGAAGCTGGGGAGCACAGCGGAAGGAGCGCTCTTCGGGATCTGCGCCTCAGCTTTGCCACTCACTCCTGGATGACCCAGAGCAGCTAATTTCCTAGGTCTCGGCAGCCTCATCTGTAAAATGAAGAGAACAGACTAGATCATCCCTCCACCCTCAGCTCTAACATCCTGTGTATAGAAAAGTCTCTCAGGTGCTTCTTCATCTCTCCATGGACTCAGTTGCCTTTCATCTCTAAGTCTATAGCAGATGCTAATGGGACCTAAAGCCTTTGGCAAATGTCTCCCCACATTGCCTCTGCTGTCCCTTTGGCTCAACAGATTTTTTGTGTATTTGTTTGTTTTAGTTTGAGGCTTATGATTCTTCTTTGACTCAGCAAGTAACATTTAGACCTAGGCCCCTAGAAATCGCTCCTTGCCGGATTTGCTCTCCATGGAGAGTTTAACAGACTTAAAACTACGCTCCATGAAAGCCCAGAATTTCCCCAGGAAGGCTTTATGGTGAGACAATGCTCAGCCATGATCCTAGCACATATATTCCTACACAACCATTCAGTGGCTCCCAGTCCCCAACAAACACACCCTGCAGAGCTGGCCGGTGAACAGCCACCTTAACCCAGGCAGCTTTCAACCTGACGCTGAGACAATTAGCTCAGAAAACCCCCCTCATACCACATAAGCCCCAAGTCCTGAAACTAGCTTGTACACCCCCTTTGCTCTTAAGTCCATGGCCATTTCCACGTTAGCCATGGTCCTGGCAGAGCCCTGCCCCAAAGTGCAGAGACAAGTGAGCCAGGAAGCTGGCAAGCTTCACCACCCGATTCTTACCATAGAGACAAAAGGAAACTGCATGCAGGGAAAGAAAGAAAATCCAGCACTGTGATTTGCTAGGTGGAAAAGGATGCTTAAGGATCTCTGTCCGTCCAGAGGGAAAGGGGAGCTTTAGGTGTTTCAGAGCAGGCCTGCAGAGCCCCGCCAGCGTGAAGCCTTCCTTGGCCCAGGCCTGAGGTCCTCGGCCACCTTTATTGAGACTAATATCCCAAGCAGCCTGAGTGAGATTCTGGTCTCCCACTACAGTGGGAGTCCTCAAACTAGTGGCACAGTGTGAAGGGCAGAGACTGGTGGTGAAAATAGGGAATCCTTGACCTCAAAGTCACCCCCACCTCAACCTGGCCTGGGCCAATACCAAGTTCTAGGAGAAAGGCCACATCGACCTCTCAGCAATTGGTCAGCTTGACTTAATGCAGGGGGTGGAGGGCAGCTCAAAGCTCAGAGCACTCCGCCTTTGTCCCCTTGGTGGCGCCAGCCCTTGTGCTGGCCTGTTCACTAGAACAGGAGGTTCCAAAGAGACCTCAGCTTCCAAGTGAACTCCCCAGCCAGTCCTGAAGCAGCAAGGCTCACTGCGTGAGATGGATAATTGCAGAAGGATACCTTGATGGGAGTTTTGCCTAAAGTTGCAAACGTACACTGCCCTCCCGGGCACCACCTGTTGTTCCCCAGAACAGAGCGGCGTGGGGGGCAGAGACCGAGTTTGGTGGTCTCCACAAGGACTCCCGCCCTCCCGCCGCTCCTCTCCCAGCTGCCCCACCGAGTCCTTCTCCGGGAGTCCGAACCCGCCCCTTCTCGCCCGACGGGGAGCGAGGAAGGGGGGTGGGCAGGAAAGAAGGGATTGAGGGGAAGTTTCAAGGGGTGTGCCGGGGAGGGGGGAGGATTCTCATGAGTCAGCGGATCGGGCTCAGTGTGACTTCACTGCTTCCCGAGAAGAGGCGCCCGGGGCAAGAGGCCGCTCGGAGTGCAGCCGCTGGAGTGGAAGGTCGGAGCGCTGGGCGGGGCTACGGGACGGGGTTCGGGGCTGGCCTGGTCGCTCGGGGCCGGGGCGGCGCGAGGAGGCCGCTGGCGAGCGGGGACCGCTCGGGGCAGCGGCGCCGACCTCTCCCCCTCTCCTCCTCCGCCGCAGCCAGTTCCCGCCTCGGCCCGAGACGTGGCGCGCGTTCCGCCTGTAGGTGGCGCTGCTGAGGCGCCGTGGGCGCGCTGCTGGGGGTCTGGGTGGGGAGCTCTGCCCCCGCGGGGAATCCCGGGGGTGCAGGGTGGGCGGCCCATGCAAACGGATGGCGAGGGGAAGGCGCAAGGGGCCGCCACAACCCCCACTGTCCTTCGGGCCCGGCGCTCCCACCCGAGCGGCGGCAGAGTTCGGAGAGCCGACCTGCTACGCTAGCGTCCAGGCGTGGGGCCGCCTGGTGCGCGCTTCTTCAGGGTCCCTCGGGGCACCTATCGGGTCCCGCAGAGCTGGGGGAAGCTCGCCTCCAGCTAAGGGATCGCGGTTTATGGGCAGCGTTTCCTCTCCGGGGATGGCGCTCTTGACCCGCGGGCAGCAGAATGGAAAGTTTGAATCGCTTCTCCAGCGTTAGGGGTGGGTTTCCCTGAGCAGCCACTCTCCAGCCTGGCTCCCTTGAGACCAAGGATGCATCTCTTGCAAAGGGACAGGCTGTGGCCGGCGTTGGGGTGCAGTCTGGGACCAGGGCTCGTGCTAGATGAGGGGTAGGGGCTCAGCTTTGGGCTAGGTGTAGGGCGATGGTTAGGGATTCCATGCTTGTCAACCCGGTCTTCAGCAACTATGTAAAAAACAAAAAGCGAAGAGGCCCATCTGGGGCTCAAACTTGCAACCTTGGCCTCGGTTGATAGAGCTTTGTGCCCTACCTCCGTGCAGGCCCTGAGCTCTAGTAGTCATGATGCAGCTGACCTTCCCATGTTGGTTCATGGTTATGTGGTGGCTGGTTAGTTAACATATTGAGAGTATCAGGGCACAAAAATAACCTGTGGCCAGACACCTTTAAGCTGAAAGAAAAAAGTTGTTGGGGGCTCCAGCCTCACCCTTTCCAGAAGCTCCAGTGGCTGGCTCTTTCCATGATACAACTTTACATATAACTATATGGATAGAGTGTGTCTCCCTTATCGGTGCCAAGATATAAAAGCTATGCCCTGTACTAGGGTTCTGGGTGCCTCTTCTCCTCCGTCAATCAGTCCAGCTCCTCTGCTTTCAGGATGTCCAAAGCCATCTGAGAAAGTTATCTAAGGATTTTCCATAAAGGAGAGGAAAGGGGGGAAAAAAACCCAAAGGATCCTAAACGTTCCCAGGTTTCACTGTGTGCCAGGAGAAATACCGTCTGTCTCCCGCCCAGACCTCAGAGCCCGGGCCTCCTTCCTACAGGGCGGTGCCCAGCTATTCCTGGAAACCCCCTCCTTTCTACCAACCCCTTCCCCAAAGTGTCTCCTCCCAGAGCACGACCTAGGAAAAGGATCGTATTGTCAAAGTTTGATGTCCCCCGTCCCCTTTTTCTGTCCCCAACCTGACCTGCCGCAGTCCTCAGCCTGCCCCCTCCCTTGATGCCCACATGCTGGCTTCTCCTCCCGGAGCAGGGCCTGAGCTGTGGCCTCTCCCTGCAGCCTGGCCCCGCGCCCCACTAGGTGACTGGGAGAGGATCTGATATACTAATTTGTGTTAATGTGATAATGGGCACTAATGGGGTCACGTGCTAACCATGGCCTCACTGCCTCAACCCCAAGTCGAGGTTGCAGGCTGACTAATCTCCACAGCCGGCTTGGGGGGCGGGGAGTGGGAGGAACCCAAGCCTGGGGACAATCCCAGGGTGCTGGTGCCTTCGAGCTGCTGCCTCGGTTTCAGTTTCATCCTTGGCTGACACTTTCCTCTGACGAGTGGAATTGCTTTGGTTTTCCTCCAACCCCTCTCCCCTCCGCGGCTGTCCCCCCCCCCACTTAGACTGCTAGCTTCCCTCAGCCAGCCCTTCACTTCGTGAGGGGAGAGATGGGAAGATAATTTGGCAGCGATGAGGAAAAAATGTACACGTAGACACCCTCAGACGCACAGGCTCACATACCACACTGCCTTGCAGACACACACATGCACACGCCCTCCACAAACACACACGCATGCACGAGGGGACTTGACACTCACATCCAAGAGTCGAGCCCGTGTGTGTGTGTGTGTGTGTGTGTGTGTGTATGTGTGTGCGTGTATGCACACGCTGGCCACGGTTACACCCTCGCTCACATCTGAGGGACACACACGGAGTCACACATAGGCAGGCTAGGCCCTCCAGAGACCCATCCCACACACAGACCCACACACACACTCACACACTGTCACACACACACCAGCAGCGGCAGCCCAGTTGGATGGCTTCCTCAAAAGAGGGCTGGAAAGTTTGTTTGCTGCCAGCGAAGGGGCCTAGACATTCCGTGAAATGACTCATACTGCACCTTTATAGACATTAAATGTTGCATTTTTCTGGATTCAACAACAACAACAACAACAACAACCACCCTCCCCCCCCCCCGTCATGGGGGCACGGTAGGGGAAGTGAGGTGTGCTGCCTCACGGGCCTCTGTCTAGCGCCCGCCTCAGGCTTGTCCTTGCCTCCCTGTGGGATGGGGCAATCCTGAAAGGGCAGAGTCCTTTACCTCCCGGTACAAAGCTCAGCCTGGAACCGCCCCTTGGCAGGATGTGAAGTGGGTGAAGTCGGGAGCCAAGTCTCCCTCACAGCCCCTCCCCATTATCCCACCGCATCCCCAGTCCCGAGGACCTGCAGTCAGGCCCAGTGCCCCCACTTGGTGTTCCAAAATGAGCCCTTCGTCTTCTCTCCATCCATTCAAGCGCCCTTCCCCAGCTCTCCTGGGTTTGTCCTTACTGCCCTCTCCCGCACAACTCCAGGAGGCGCCATTCGCCGTATAGAACACGAGCACCCCATACAACGTGACTGGAGCCCCCTTCTCTCTCCTGAGCCTCTTCTCCATCTGAGGAGGTACCGGCCAGCTCAGTGGCTACTTGTGTCCCTGTAGCCCAGCACACTCGTGTTTCCTGCAGCCTTGAGGGGAGGCACCTCTGGAGTGTCATTTGGAATCCCCGCAGGGCTGAGGGGCACAGCGAGGCTGCCCACCACACCAGATGGGTGCTGGGCCAGCAGACGTCGGGGGTTGAGGGGTTAACTCTAGTTCCACTGGACAGTGGCCCAAAAACTCTGGATGCTGTGCTGCGTCTGATAGGTGCCCCAGAGCAGGCGCCTGCTCTCGGCTCTTCTCCAAGGGACTTTTCCAGGCTGAGCCTAGGCCCCAAGATCGGGGCTAGGGACCAGTGGGATTAGAGCCTCCAGAGGGCTTGCCCTCATTTACTGAACTCTGCCTGAGCCAATTCTTCCTTATTTTTTGCAAATGAACCACAGGATTGGGTCCCTCCTCCTACACCCACCCTCCAAATCCCCCGCCAACCCAGAGGCACTGAATCTGTTTCCCAAATACAGTATTAGGCCGGCTCCCCTGGCAGCCCAGGGTGGACACGCAGGGCACTCACTCAGGGCCCGTGGCACCTTCTATATCTGGCTGGCATCTCCCTCCAGGCAGGCCCCTGAGCTGCTGTCTGGCCCCTCCAAAAAGTGAAACCCAGCGCTCCTCTGAAATTTTGTAGGGGCTCTGAGGATGCCAGGTCGTGTCCCAGTAAAGGCCTGGAGGAGAAATGTAAAGCTCTCCATTTGAATGAAAGCAGGGGTGGGTGAGGGGTGGGGACCAAGCGGCTTTCCAAGAGCCCCAGCCAAGGAAGGTGGCTGGCCAGATGAAAGTCATAATCTGGGAAGTTGCTCCCAACTACATTCTCCCACCAGCATGCCTGTGCTTTGGCCTGGGCACCCCACCTCCGTCACCCCCCAGTATGTGCCAGACAGTAGATCTGCTCGTCTCCCGGGAAGGAGCACACTGGTATAACCTATCCCAAGGAATTCTTCTATCTTGCAGCTACTCAACAATCTTTTCAGAACAAAAACTCCTTATGATGCCCAGCCACAGCCTGGGACTGAGAGGTTTCCGTCCGTCATTTGCATCTATCTAGGGTCTCGTCATGTCAACCCAATAGAGGCAAATCTGGAGTTGTTGAACATATCAACAGAGGAATTGATTGCGGGCTGTAGGGAAAGGATTAGAGGGGACATCTCAGCTTTACAGGTGGGAGGATTCCTTTTAAACCATAACTTCTCTCCTGACTTTTGAATATGCTTCTCATTCTGAAAGTCTGATTGATAGGCGACTTTTCTAGCATGTGTCTGTGGTGGAAAGTAAGGGCCATGGCCACAGAGGCTGTGGCACTGTGGTATTTTGTTCTGGCCACAGGTTTGAATAGAATTTGTTGAGGCTCAGGGGTTAAGGGAGGGAGGAAGCAACCAGCCACCTTGTTTCCAGAGAACCTGGGGTAATTTGCAGGAGAACATAGGCTAGCAGGCACTGCTGCAAAGAGGGGACAAAGAGGAGCTGAGAAAGTGGCCAAGGTGGAAAGGCAAGTTGAGTGCAGAAGTGGGGAGGTGGCCCTACACAGGCTCTGGGCAGCCAGGAGGCCCCTCCTCTTCCAGGAGGACCCCAGTTCTGAGGCCCGAGAGGACAGAGTTGGGGTTGGAGAGTGTGGGGGGGAAACAGGGCTGGAAGGAGAGAGGCTGAGAGCTGGATGGCGCAGCCTGGGCATTCACGAGCAACTCGAGAAGGGGAATTCCTGCCAAGTCAGGGAATGAGCCATTGGCAGAGACATCATGCCTGTCGTCAGGAGTGGTGATCTCAGCCGGCTGGCCCCACCTGGCTGGGGCTCACCCAACGGGTAAGTGGAAGAGCGGGGAGCCAGGTGGGGAAGGGCTGGGCAGCAGCAAGGTCATCGGGAAGGGCAGCCCGGCTGACCTGGAGCCGTGGAGTCAGGAAGGTCATTCAGGTGGCCTATGGCTCCCTAAGGCGAGGGCAACACCAGGTTTTCATCGAGGGGGTGGGGTTTGCTTTGGCTGCAACTCCCAGATCATGGGGCTGCGGTTAGTTCCGAGTGGCTGCGGAAGGTGGGAACTTATGGGATTCCCACAAGCCGTGGGCTCCAGGTCACTGGCAGGCAACAGGGCCTGTCACCGTAAGCTGGTGGGCCCGGTGCTGTCCTCTCTCCCTGCCCGTCCCAAGAGGAAGGCCTCTCCTCTGGCACTTCCATGCCTTGAGGCTTCAACCTTGGTTTAAACCACAAACATTCATAGGAGGCATCCACCATTCGTCCTCAGCAGCTTCCGGCCCTGGCAGACTTTCTCCTGATAGCTGGGTTGAGGGAAAACGAGATGAGACAGAGATGGTGCTGAAGAAGGCTAACGTTTATTGAGGGCTTACTAAGCACCAGGCACTGCCACAGACACAGGCTATCTCATGCAAGCCTCACCACAGCCTTGGGAGGCAGATTCTTATTATCCTCAATTTAAAAATAAGGATAGTGAGGCTCCGAGAGTTTAAGCGACTTGCCCAAAGACACACAGCCGCTAAATGGTGCAGCTGGAATAGGAACCCAGGTCTGTCTGATGTTAGAGACCACTGAACTCTCAGCAAAATGGGAAAGTGTGTGTGTGTGTGTGTGTGTGTGTGTGTGTGTGTGAGTTTGTGTGTGTGTGTGTGAAGGTCAAGTAAAGGGGGCTTAGGGATGACTGGAACCTACCACAATTTTGAGAGGGGAGCCTCCCTGGCAAGAGAACAACAGAAAATTGTTGTGTCTCCTGATCCAGAATCCCCTGGGGAAAGTGTGCCCATTTACAAGAGAAAAAAACTGGAAATTTGCTCTCGGCACTTATTTCAGGGACTTAACTTTAGGTGGCCAAGAGGTCTCAAGGTGCCCCCGTGCCCCAGTCCAGCCCCTAGGTCTTCCCCCGGAAACCTGTAATCTGCAGCTACCTTCACCACCATCATCCACCACCACTTCTGCTCCCCAGTCCTGTGCCAGGGACTCTCCTTTCCCAAGGCTGGGGAAGCAGACAGATGCTGGTGGCTGAGCAGGTCCCTGAACCTCAGGACCTTGGTCCACCCCCACCCCCCAGAGAGCCCTCCTCCCATGGGGCCCTTTCCGCTTTGCTGCTTTCTGCCCGGGTGGTAGATGCCGGGCTGAGGCCTGGCTAGGCCCCTCCTCCAGACCATACAGAGCCATAAGAAGTGAGAATTCCCAGCCAACTCCCTCCTAGAGCCTCCTAGCTGTGGGACGGAGGAGGGTGCGGGCTGGTAGGATGCTGGGGCAGGTCAAAGTAGAGGGTAAGGGGGAGGCAGAATGGGAGACTGGGGTTCAAGTAGATGCCTCAAGCAGAGCAGCCTGGCTCTGGACAGAAAGGGGCATGAGCTTTTTCCCAGCACCCCAACTCTGGCTACCCTTGCACCTGCTGCACCAGCCCCTCTCCCCCCAATCCTTCTCCGGATTCATATCCTCCTGGCCTCCCCCACCCGGAGCCCTAAGCTCGACTTCCCTAAGAAATCCCCAAAACTCTCCAGTCGCGCCAAGTGCACGAGCATTTGGCCAGGGATTCCGCGGCATCTGGCATATCGTTCCCGAATTGTATCCTCTGGGCATCTCCTGGCCTCACCCACCCGCTCGGCCCGCCCTCACGCCAGGTCCTCCACACAGCAGGCGTTCAGTAATAATCTGGAGCGCAGGGCTGGGGCCAAAGGCGTCAAGCGAGTGGAGCGCGCAGGCCAAGGGGGCCGGACATAGCCATCCAGAGTCCCCCGGGAATGGAGCGGCTTTCTCTACGAGGCATTGTGTAGGGGCTTCCCGGACGGAGCTGCGGGCCCCGGAACGCGCCAGGTGGGGGGGTGGGGCGCTGGGAGCGCGAAGTGGGCTCCGCGGGAGTCCTGCTCTCGCGGTTCCCCGGGGGCGAGCGAGCCGGGAGGGGAAGGAGAGGCCGCGCGGGCCCCTGGCACGGCTCCCCCTGCCGTGCTGGCGACCGCGGCGGGCCGGGGGTGGAGGGGCGCTGTTTCCACCAAGACGCCTCGTCCCTCCCTCGCGCCCTCCCCCCCCCGCCCGCCCGCCCGCCCGTGGTCCCTCCCGTCGGTCCCTCCCTCCGGCTCTTCCCTCCCTCCCGCCCTGCCTCCTTCGCGCCCGCCCCAGCCGCCGCCTGCGGGGACGTGTGTGTCTCTAGTGCAATTTCCCCTTTCGCTCGGTTGTCTGATTGCAGGTCTCCGCTGGCTCGCGCCCCCTCCCCGGGCGCCCCCGCCGCCCCCTCCCTCGGCCTGACCCTCCCCGGCGTCCCCCCGGCTCCCCCCGCACTCCACCCCACCCCCCGGAGTCGTTTTATCAGGGGCGCCGCCGTCTCACCTGGTATTTGCATCTCGCCCTCCAACTTGCCATTGGCGGCGCGACGTGTGGGAGAGCCCTGCGCCTCGCCCGCCCGGACCAGCCTGCCCCGGCGCCGAGGTGAGTCACGGGCGCGGGGCCGCGGGGGCAGGCGGGCAGGGAGGAGAGGAGGGAGGGAGGGAGGGAGGGGGACGGTGGCCCCGGCGGGCGCGGGGACCGACCGGGCGCCGCGCTCAACTTCCACTTCTCCTTTCGCCGGCGCCGAGGTATCGGCGCCACTCGCCCAGCCCGGCTTCCGAGGGGAGAAAGCGGGCTGGCCGGGCTGGGGACCCGCGTCTCGGCCCTCAGAGCGGGGAGGGGACCGCGGCGATCGATCCCGGCCCCGCTACCGAGCCCCTTCGGCGGCAGGTACGTCGATGGCGCCGGTTTTCTGAGCCTTCGGGGACCTCAGAAAGTTTGCCTGAGGGCGGGATAGGGGACGCCTGGGCCCCGGAGCGTAGGGGCTTGGGGCCCAGGGAAGGGTGGGAGAGCGGCGGCGTGTTGAGTCCCGCCCTTGCCTCGCCCCACCGCGTGTGCGTTGTGGAACCCGGACCACGGATCCTGGGTTAGAAGCTGAGTCGATTTCCCGAGCCGGGGTGGGGGCCGGTTTGCCCTCTCCCCAGGCAGCCCGGGGTCCGTGACTGGGCCTATCGTGACAGCCCGCCCCAAAAGCTCGGTGCCCGAGGGCAGGAGGTTGGGCCTCACTGGCGGGGCTGCTAGATTGATCTGGCGGCCTCTAGGGCTTCTGGGACCAGGCGCCTTAGGGTAACACACACACACACTCTCTCTTTCTCTCCCTCTCTCACACACACACACACACACACACACACGCACACGCGCGCGCGCGCGCACACACACACCTATGAACCTATGACTTGGATAACTGGGTCGCCAAAATAGAGACCTCTCTCGTCAGCGGCCGGAGTTTCCGTGTGAGCCGGCCGCCAGCCTTCCCGCTCCCGTGTTCCCGCTCTCCCGGGCTCTCCCGCCTCTCTGTTCCCTCCTCTGCTGCCGGCACGGGGACTCAGCAGCCGCGCAGCGCGGGGTCCCCTGCCGACAGCGCCTTGCTTTTGGAGACTGCTGAGGCGGCGACTTTATGGATTCCCGGTCCCTCCGTCGCACCCGAAGTCTGCCGCCCTTCCCTCACTACACGGCCTTCCTGACCAGAGTCACCTCCTGACCCCATTGGCTCCGCGCCTCGGCCAGGTTCTCCCCGGCTGCCCACCCCCCACACGCCAGCCATGGGATTTGATGGCCGTTTGATTCCTGCCCCTCATCCTTCTGCCCGAGATAGAGGCCTGTCTGGTCCTGCAGCTTCTTATGGTTAATGTTTGGCGGTTCATTGTGGCTAATCATTTTAATTAGCTCTTAAAGTGGGGAGGATCAGTTAACCTTGAACTTCTCGATTTTGGCCTGGTGGGGCCTCATATGGGAGGAGTGCTGGGGAGGTAGGAGCGGAAGTGAGGTCACCACCCCAGGACCAGAGCCACCACTGCTTGGCCCCAACAGCTGGTGGGCACACCCATCAGGGACTCACCCACTGCGAGCTGACCCCTGGCCTGAGTGCCAGGTTGGAGGGGGGAGGTGAAGGGATCAGATCTAACTCTCTCCTCTGGGGAGACAGGACACTTTGGCACTGAAAATGCTCAGGGTCACGTTTGCACGGCAAGAATGCAGATTCCTCCTCGCGGTTAGTTATGTAGGGTTTTACCGATTATAAGGCACTTTCTCAGCCATTAATTCAGTAGACCCACAGCAGTAACAGATAACGGGGAGCTATCTTGAGTTAAGTGGAGGAATTAACTATCCTGGAGGACTTCCTATCCTGGCCAGTGTGGGGAAGAGGCTGCCTTGCAAGTGGCTGTCTCTGGGTTCAAAGCCTGGGAGGTGTGAGTTGCAGGGGTGGGGGTCGTTGAGCAGGCTCCACGTTGCCACCCTCACCCAGCCTCTAGCTGTGAGCCGAAGGAGTGGCTTGTTTGCAACTATGTCTGGCATTCCTCCCACTGCTGCACTGTTTGCTCGGTGGTTGCTCAGGAACTGGCGCCCACCCCTGGACAAACTGGAGGCCTGAAAGCAGCCCTCCCCCTGCCTTGAGCTAAGTGGTGGGACAGCAGCTTCTGTCTCCTCTGTCCTATATGGGAATCTAAAAACGAGGGTGCTGTGGTCCGTCATTCAGGGGCCTGATTAATAGGATGTCCAAAATATCCCTAGCCTGCAAAATTCAGGGCCTCCCTGAGAGGCCCAGCCAGACGCAGGCTGAGGGGGTTGCTTTCCCAGGAAAAGCTCTGCACCGAAGTTTGGCCTTGGTCCTTGCGAGCCTCACCCCTCACCCCTCAACTTTTTCATTTTCCCTCCCATCCCTGGAGCCAGACTGTCTGGGTTTATATCCCAGCTCTGTTATTTACTAACTGTGTGATCCCAGTCAATTGTGTGCCTCAGTTTCCTCATTTGTCAAATCAGACCTACCTCCTAAAGTTTTGCTAAGGATGAAATACATCGGTACACATAAGCTCCTTATTAGAACAGTGCACGGCACATGGTAAGCGCAAGCGAGCCTTACGGTATTGTCTTACACGGTGCCTAAAACTCAGATTCAACTCAGCGAACATTTGCTGAGAACCAGTCCCAGTACTAGGCATCAGCGAAGGGGCAGTGAGGGAAATACAGAGGTGAAGAAGACACCGCCTGTCTTCCGGGACTGTGTGTACCTTCTGGCATGGGCCAGAGTCAGGGTGGGGAGTGTGGGAGGGGGCCAGAGAGGGTGGCTAGGTCACCTATATAAATAACCAAAATTTGAAGCCGGGCTCGAATCCCTAATTCAAAGCCAGTGTGGGGAGCCAGGTACCTCAGACTTGGAGGCTTCTCCTTGTCTGGGGACACTGGCTGGGCTCTGGTCAGGACGCCACCCCTGGACAGAGGCCTGCCCTGGGATTTGGGTGAATGAGAGGGAGGGGGAGACCCAATTCCTGTGTGGGCTGCAGGTGGCAAGCATTCAGTGGTGTGATTTGTTGGTTTGCAGGACAGGACGGCGTTACTTAGGGCCACCCCCAGACTCCCTTCTAGCCCCTCTGCCTGCCATGCCCCCAGCACCTCCCGGAGGTCCCCCACCAAGCTTGGAAGGGCCTTGGGCAGCCTTCTCCCCTCAAGCTTGGGCCTGACCCCAACGCAGGCTTGCTTCTCTCTCCAGGATTTCTAAGCTGCAAAGAGGTTTCTGGATTCACTGCCAATTTATTCCCTTTGTGGTTCTCAGACTGAAAACTAGTTCTGCAGGGGAGAGAGGAAACTCATCCGAGGTACCCAGAATCCCATGGGCGCTTTCCTAGGGGTCAGGGGCTTTTCTCATCAACACCAACCTGCCTGCAAATCTCTGGCCGCTGAGTCTTGCGTGGCCTGTAATAGCAGCCGCACCGCTAATGCCCTATAGCTCGGACCCCAGCGCTGGTTGCCAAGGAACTGCTGGTCGGGGTGCTTATGACGGTTCTGACCTCATAGGGGCTGCTGAGTTTCAATTCAAAGGATATTTATTAACACCTACTGTGTGCCCAACCTGTGCTAGGTGCTGTAGGGGAGACGAGTGAAGGGGGTGGGGTGGGAGAGATGACTAAGACACTGATACAAGCAGAGGCGAGGCCAGCAGCTGGTCAGGTGCTAATTGTGCTCCTTGGAGCAGGGGCCAGAGGCGGCCGGGGCTCTGAGGTCAGCAGCAGTTGGAGGAGGGAGGGAAGGCTTTGTGAGGGCCTCGGCTCTGAGCTAGACCTTGAAGGGGGCAGGGTGGTGCGGGGGAGATTGGGCTAGGCAGAAAAGGGAGAGAAGACGCCTTTCTCTCTCTTTCCTGGCCACAGGCTGACCTTCAAAGCCTCTATAATTGTTTGGCAAATGCATGTCACATAAAAGACCAGGTCAGCCAGTGTGGGTGGCTCGGTGCAAACCCCAGTCTCCATCCTGGGAGATGCAAAGTGGATGGCCCAGGTGGGGAGCCCAGCGCCCCCAGGACGGATTGGTAAAACACAAAGGTTGGCCAGGCTTTCCCGCCCCACAAGCTGAGGGGATTTCATGTTGATCTCCCGCCTCCCCCGTCCCCTGCACTGCCCATGCAGAGGCCCTGGAGGGGAGAGGGGAAAAAGAGAGGCAGAGGGCACCAAAGGGACAGGAAAACTGCCCCGCCACAGGTGTTACTGCAGGCACGGGCTGGTTGAGTCCCATCTTTCCCCAGGGTCCTGGGATTGCTCTGGAAGCCCAGAGGTTCAGGTAGAGGATAGAGATTTTCATTTTCTCAGCCAGCCGAGAACTAAAATGTCCCACATGTTTCTGTCCAGACCCCCTGGGGAAGGGCGAGGACTAGCCATGTATTTGTTCTGGGACTTCTGCATCTCCCATGCCTGGATGTGGAGGGGGACTTGGTCCTTGTTGGATTTAATTGGATAAAAACACCTGGACACACACATACCGCCCCCGCCATGCATCAGTTTTCCTCTCTCACTGCCCTCTTGCCCTGCACCCTCCCAGCACATTGCAAAACCACAGAGACACACCAGAGTGCCCTGACTTTTTGGCCCGGGAAATTTGTGTCCTAACGTGAGTTACTTGGCAAAGAGACCCCACCCAGCCTTCTCCCTGGGTGATGAGGAGGGTCAAGCAGGGAGGGGTGTTTCATGCAGGAGGATCTGCGAGGGAAAGTGCCAGAACATTTCTCAGCCAGACCAACAAGAAGCAAGAGGTTAAACAGCCTGCCCAGATTGAGGAAACTTTGCCCTAGGTTCCCATCTTCTCGAGGGACCCCCTTCTTGTCCCAGTGCTGGTACTTTCCACTTCTCACTCCACCTGCCCTTCCCGAAGCTCCCTTCCTCTTCCAGTCTAACTCAGTATTCTTCTCGAGCACGGTATTATCCGGAGGAGGAAGAGCACAGGCTCTCTGCGTTCATATCCCAGACCTATCACTTACTGGATGTGTGACTGTGGACTAGTCACATAACCACTCTGAGTCTCAGAACCCACTTCCCAGGGTTTGAGTGAGGATTAAATGAGATAATGCCTGTAAAGCACTCAGCATGGTGCCTGCCACATGGTAACCACCCAGTAAGTGTTAGCTGCTATTATTCTGTGGCTCTTACTGTTATTGTTGATGTTGTTCTTATCATTTCCTCCTCCCACACCTTTGACTTTGCCAGGCTCCAGGGATCAACTGCTTCTCTGGCAGTGCTGGCAGGGCACACAATGCCCATTCATAAAACCAACAGGGAGATTTTCCACATCTTTCTGCTAACTTTTTGTTAACTCTGCTGTCACACAGGATAAGGAAGGGATGTGGAAGAAGATTGTGTGTGTGTGTGTGTGCGCGTGTTAAAATCTTTCTGAGTGGCAGGCAGTGCCATCTTTATCTCTTCACCACTTCATCTCAAGGTTCGTTCTCTGTAGGAATACGAGTGAGCTAGTTCCTTTGAGAGAAGACCTCATGTTCCATCCCTGGCAAGTATTTAGCAATCATCAGTTTGTTGTTATTACCCTACTGAGTGTAGAATTCTGGGAGCCGACCGGCCAACCACTGCTCACTTTCTGCCTCCTTTCGCTCATGCCCAGAGGCCTTGGGTTGGAGCTGGGACACTGCCTTTGCCCAGAAGAGTTCCTGGGGGGCTGGGGGCCACTCCCGTTCCAAAGGCCTCCCAGAAAGTAACTTGGAGGTTCCATCTGCTAGCAAGTGGATTTTGTTTGCTTGAGAAGCCTGTGACCACCCACAAGGGCAGGAGGCCCTGGACCACCCTTGGACCACCCCTGAGCCACTTCACTCAGTCCCTTGGTCCCCACCCGTAGGCCTTGGGGGATGTGATGGGATGGGGGATGGGAGAGTGGGCAATTAGTCTTAACCTCCCCAAATTCCTGATGACCTGATAACAAGGAGGTACTTAAGACATAGATTTAGGAGATAATCTGTCTTTTTCCCATAATGCCCCCAGAGGATAAGAGAGGCTAGTTCAGCTCTGCTGATTCTGTGAGAATCCATGCACAGAAAACACCTGTCTCATTAGGTGACCACTTTCTTGGCGCCACCCTGATCCTAAAAAAAAAAAAAAAAAAAAAAAACACAGCAGGCCCAGGCCCCTGCTCTGAAGAATCTAAACCCAATTCTGGAGCTCTAGTAATACACATGCACTTAGCCTCACAGCGGGCGGGAGCTGAAGTGCCAGCCAGCCTGTGGCACTTAAGGTTTGTAGATTAGGTGATGGTGGGTTCGAGGAGGGCTTACCTAGAGGAAGATCATTCTTCTCCCTCCTTAACTTAATTGGGGAAGGTCTCCTGGAAGTGAGAGGGCAGATGGCCTTTCAAAAGAGGAAAGAGAGCGCATTGGCTGTGCTCTAGGGGCCTTCCAGGCTCGGTGGGACAATAACATCGGCAGGCGGCAGGAGCAGGAGCAAAAGATAAAACAACAAAACACATTCGAATCAGCACACTCAGTACGTTCCAGGGTTCAGAATTTGTCTCCACTGGTGGCATCAAGGAATGTGTTTTCTAGGAGAGCATGCGTGTTCTTGCCTCTTGTCTTCACTGCTCTCGTATAGTGATACTATTGCATAGTTAAATTACGCAGTAATATTACTTTTGCTAAAATTACAGAGTAAATGCTGCTGTTGTTATTTTACCCAACCTGGGGACCTTTTTCTTTCTTTTTATTGAACAGTTTTATTGAGGCAATATTGACATACAATAAACTGCACATATTTAAAGCGTACGATTTGATAATATTTGACATATGTATACACTCGTGAAACTAGTCACCCCCAAAAGTTTCCTTGTGCCCCTTGGCGATCCCTCCTTCTCATCCTGAACAACCACTTATCTGCTTTCTGTGACTATCAGTTAGTAATCATTTTTTAATTGAAATGTACAAATCTTCATTGACTTATGATGAGGTTACATCCTGATAAACCCGTCGGAAGTTGAAACTATCTTACGCTGAAAATACATCAATTACACCTAACCTGCTGAGCACCATAGCTTAGCCTAGCCTACCTTCTTAAACATGCTCAGAACACTTACATTAGCCTACAGTTGGGCAAAATCATCTAACGCAAAGCTTATTTCATGATAAAGTGTTGAATATCTCATGTAATTTATTGAATAATGTACTGAAAGTGAAAAACAGAATGGTTGTCTGCGTACAGAATGGTTGTAAGTCTATCGGTTGTTTACCCTCGTGAATGCGTGGCTGACTGGGCGATGTGGTGGCTGCCACTGCCACTGCCCAGCATCACATATCGCTAGCCCGGGAAAAGATCAAAGTTCAGAATTTGAAGTACAGTTTCAACTGAATATGTATCGTTTTCGCACCGTCGTAAAGTTGAAAAATCATAAGTTGAACCATCATTAAGTTGGGGACCGTCTGTATTTGACATATAACATTGTGTAAAGTTAAGGTGTACACCATGGTAATTTGATATGTTTATATGTTGTAATGTGGTTGCCATTGTAGTGATAATTAGCACCTCTATCATGTTGCATAATTATCCTTTCTATTTAGTGATTGGAATAATTAAGTTCTAGTCTCTTAGCAAGTTTGATGGTTGTTAATACAATATTGCTGTCTACATTCCCTACACTGTGCATTAGAGTTCTAGGGCTTATTCACTACTCAGTGTAATAGTTTGCATTTTCTAGAGTTTTATGTACGTGGAATCATATAGGATGTACTCTCTCCTTGTATGGCTTCTTTCATTCAGCATATTTATTTTAAGATCCATCCATGTTGTTTTCTATATCAGTATTTCACTCCCTTTTATTGCTAAGTAGAATTCTGTTGAATGGATATACCATATATTGTTGATCTATTCATCGCTTGGTGGACATCTGGTGGTTTTGATTTTTTTCTACTTTTTGGCTATTACAAAAAAAGCTGCAGTGAGCATCTTTGTACAAATCTTTCTATAGCTATATGTGTCTTTTTCTATTGGTCAAATACCTAGGAGTGGAATGGCTGGATCATTCAGTAGTTGTAGGTTCAACTTTTTAAGAAACCATCAATCTGTTTTCCAAAGTCATTGTACCATTTTACATTCCCACCAGCTGTGTATTAGAGTTTCAGTTGCTCCACATCCTTGTCAACACTTGGTGTGGGCAGTCTTCAAATTTTACCCATTCTAATGGGTGTGCAGTTGTATCTCACTGTAGTTTTAATTTGTATTGCCCTAATGACTGATGAATTGAACATCTTTTCATGTACTTATTTGTCACCAATATATCTACTTTGGTGAGGTGTCTGTTCAAATCTTTGGCCCATTTTTAAATTGACTTGTTTGTTTTCTTGTAGTTGAGTTTTGAGAAATCTTTATATATTCTAGATATAAGACCTTTATCAGATACATGCTTTGCAAAGATTTTGTCTGAGTATGTGCCTTGTCTTTTCATTCTCTTCATAGTGTCTTTTTTTGGGGGGGGTTAAATTTTTTATTGAAGACAAAAAATAGCCACATAAAATCCTTGCCATTTAGTGATTAGAATGAGCTAGAAGAATTTTTTTAAGTTATTATTAATGTAGGCATGCCTTCAGAGTCATAGTGTCTTTTTTTTTAGAATATTACTACTACATTTATTTACTTGTTTGTTTGTTTATTTTTGGCTGCATTGGGTGTTCATTGCTGTGGGCTTTCTCTAGTTGCAATGAGCGGGGGCTACTCTCTGTTGTGGTGCGTGGGCTTCTCATTGTGGTAGCTTCTCTTGTTGCGGAGCACGGGCTCTAGGCACACAGGCTTCAGTAGTTGTGGCACGTGGGCTCAGTAGCTGTGGCACATGGGCTCTAGAGCACAGGCTCAGGAGTTGTGGCACACGGGCTTAGTTGCTCCGCGGCATGTGGGATCTTCCCAGACCAGGGCTCAAACCCGTGTCCCCTGCATTGGCAGGTGGATTCTTAACCACTGCGCCACCAGGGAAGTCCCATAGTGTCTCTTGAAGAGCAGAAGTTTTCAATTTCTTTGAAGTCTAACCAATCAGTTTTTACTTTTATGGATCATGCTTTTGGTGTTGTATCTTAGAATGCTTCACCTAGCCTCAGGCCACAGATATTTTTGTCTTATGGTTTCTTTTAGAAGTTTTGTAGTTTTAGGTTTTACATTTGGTCTTCGATCAATTTCGAGTTAATTTTTCTCTATGCTGAGTGGTACAAATCCAAATTCATTTTTTTCTTTTTACATATGGATATCCAGTTATTCCAGCACCACTTGTTGAAAAAGTTATCGTTAGTCTGTTACAGTTGTCCTTATATATAGGTTTATTTCTGGACTCTATATTCAGTTCTGTTGATTGATCTATTTGTTTATCTTTATGCTAATACCAATTGTTTTGATTACTGTAGCTTTATAATCATTCTTAAAATCAGGTAGTATTAGCCCTCCAACTTTGTTCTTTATCAAAGTTGTTCTTGCCTATTTTAAGTCGTTTGCAACTCCATGTAAATTTTAGAATCAGATTGTCAGTATCATTTTTTAATTGACATATAGTTGATTTACAATATCATATAAGTTTCAGGTGTACAACACAGTGATTCACAATTTTTAAAGGTTATACTCTATTTAGAGTTATTATAAAATGTTGGCTATATTCCCTGTGCTTTACAATATATCCTTATGGCTTATTTATAATATCTTTTTTTAATACTTGCATTTATTCTATTTACATTAACTGTTATAGCAGATATGTTTGGCTGTGCTTTTGTGATCTTATTTTATAATCATGGATGACCTTAATGTTACTGTCATTTTAGAAGATGCTTAATCTCTTCACTGATATTCTTTTTTTTTTTTTTAATTTATTTTTGGCCGGGTTGGGTCTTCGCTGCTGTGCATGGGCTTTCTCTAGTTGCGGCGAGCGGGGGCTACTCTTCATTGCAGTATGCAGGCTTATCATTGCAGTGGCTTCTCTTGTTGTGGAGCACAGGCTCTAGGTGCGTGGGCTCAGTAGTTGTGGCCCATGGGCTTAGTTGCTCTGCGGCATGTGGGATCTTCCCGGACCAGGGCTCGAACCTGTGTCCCCTGCATCGGCAGGCGGACTCTCAACCACTGCGCCACCAGGGAAGCCCTATAACCTATTTTTGGTGCAGGGTTCCATCATTATCTGCTCCATACATCATTTTCTAGACGACAGTCATATCCCTTTTCAACCTGTCTATCTAGCCAACAAAAGACCTCTTTAAAAAAAAAAAGTTATCCTCACACCGCATTCTCTTGAACCACTTTAGCTCTTATAACTGATCCAGCCAGCATCATGAAGTCTTTCCCAAGGGTCCAGTGATCAGACCAGCACCCAATATTCACCAGGTAGAAACACTGTGGTTTTGTACAAAGAGAGAATGCTTTGATGATGACCTGATTGATCGCCATCCGCCTTCTTGATGCTGTTTGGAATACATGACTCTAGCTGGTAGGTGTTTTCCTTAGTAGAGGCCTGGAGCAAGAGAAGACTAGTAATGTTTGAGCCTGGAGACCTTTGCCCCCTAATTCTATCCCTATCCCCACCCCTAGACTGTAGCCCTCAGATCTATCAGGATTCGGGGTCTCTTTTCTAGAGCTCTCACTTGGGCTGAGAATTTACACGGACTTAGTTCATGAATGCCCAGACCTGTGTTTGTTAGAGTCAGGAGAAGATTAAATAGACCTTGATCCCATGGATTTTACCACCTGTTGGGGAAATAAGACATACACATGAAATAAAGAGCAATTCAAGATTGCGTGGGATTAAGAGATCTTGTGGTCAAATTTAAGGGCTATGGGAGTTTAGAAGGGGGCTCCTCCATTGGTGTGGACTCTCGTTATCAGGGCACAACCAGCTCCATGGATCTGGGGAACTTGGTTGGGACCTTGCTAAATGGGCACTATTTGATTAACCAAAACAGAGCAGCAAGGGCCTGGCAGGCCTGAGAAACTCCGTGAATGAGCCTGGAATGTTCCCTCAGGGGACCATGAGGAGACCACTGGGCTTGAAGCCCAGGCTTGAGTTGGGAAATCATGGGAAACAAGGCTGAGTAGGTAGGGTGGGGTCAGACTGTGAAAGACCTTTGGAAAGCAAGCAGATGAGTTTGGACTGTAAAGCTCTGCCGAGTATGGCTGGTGTGGCCACAGCCATAGATGTACATGTGTGCCCTGGAGTAGGGGCAGGCGCCAGCTCAGAGGCTAGGGGAGGAGCTAGGCAGAGGCAGGGCCATGACTGGAACTTACTCTTCCTCATGCCCAGTCAAGTGGGCTTTCTGCTGCACCAGGCCTGGCTAGCTTTTCAAAGACTTTCACATCCCCTCTATACAGCTTCCCAACAGAGACCACAGGCATGGGGAGTAGATGGGGAAGGCCGGCTCGCTCCAGGGCTAATGGTGTCAGCAAGAAACACTCCCTTGCTCACTGGCACCCCTATTAACCCCGGAGCCACTCCTTAGGTTAAAGCAGGGTAGCTCCGGATGGCCTTTTAAAATGAAAATGTGCTGAGGAGAGAGGTGACACATTAACCCAGTATCACCCATTAACACATTAACACTAAATGGTTTATGATTTTTCTGAGTGGTGGGAAGTTATTTCTGGGGAGGTGGGGTGGCCTGCGGAGCCCTGACTGCTACTAGGGTCAGTAAGCTTGTGAGAAGCTCTGAGTAGCATGAAATCTCTGGTGGAGGGGGGCGGGGGAAGCCCGAGGCTGTGAGAGCCATGTGACATGGCATGCCTGTGGTTACATAGCCCATTAATGGCAAAATTGCCTGAGCAGAGTTTTTCCAAACTTTCCCACCCAAGCGCCCCAAACTATTGAATTGTATCTTAGAGACCTAGAAAGACACAGCTGTATAAAATTTCTTTGAAGTATGGCATTTTATCTGTAGTGTGAATGCCGCGGTCTACTGCCTGAGCATATTTTAATTGATTTCTCAGTGAACAAAATGGAAGCCCTTGGAAGATGAGCAGGTTTGGACTGTGGCTTTGATTCCTGCTCTGGGGATTGGTCAGCTTTAGCAAGCAAGCCCTGTCCCTGTGGGACCCGCCTAGGAACAGGTCAGAACGTGAACTTTCAAGGTTTTAGCCCAAAGTGCTGGAAGGGAAGTCCATCACCTCCTGCATGTTTATTTGCCCACCGTCCCCATTCCTGTCCCCTTCCTTAGTTCAAACTCATTTGATGGAAAAATCTAAGCTGTTGTGCTCTGAGGGGAAGTCATCGGACTTGCTCAGTGGTTGGCCCTGGCCTCATCGTAGCCTTTGGGTGGGTGACCAGATCCCAAGGTGAGATGGAGACAGCGTGGGACCCAGGAAGCTCTGAGGTCTGGGCTCTGAAGGCTGTGCCCACGAATTCCCCAGCCTTCCCTCCTCCACCACACTCAGTCTGCAGCCCCTCATTCCGCCCCACCTGTAGCGTGAAGTGTTTACAGTACTCTGCAGTTAAAAAAAAACAACAACCAACTGTCTGTACACTCAGAGCCTTCCAGCCTACTGCTGCGCCCCCAGCCCCCTGCTCACCTCTTGGTGGCTGAGAACAGAAGAGCCGTCGAGGCTCTCCAGGCCAAAGTTAGCCTCCTCAGCAGCCCGAGCGCCTCATTTCTGTCCCCAGAGCCTGCAGATAGAGACAGTGACAATGTAGAAAGAGGGCATACCCTCCCCCAGCTTGTACAAGGTAGAATATTCAGCTCTCACTCCGGCAGGCAGCAAGCCCTCATCCACAGCCCCTGCCTGCGAGGGGTATAGGGGTGCCTGCCTGGAGTGACGAAACCACAGCAGGTAGGGCCCTGGGCAGGCTGGCTGTGCCGGGCGGGGCAGGGCAGCGACTGGGTGAGGCCCAGATTCCCCAGGCTGATAAGGCAGCCTGTAAACACCCAGCAAGGGGAGGGGGCAGAGGGCAGGCAACCACATGGCAAGAGAAGGGGGAAACCGGAGCCCAGGCCTAGCTGCAGGAAGTGGGGCTTGATGTGGAAACATCCTGTCCAGTGGGGACTAGACTGGTGGCCATCAGCAGTCATTCCCTCCACCACGGAGGCAAGCTCAGCACGCGGTGGGGCTGCCTAGGGGCCAGGCCAAGAACCTGGTTCCTGACATCTCCAAAGGACATGATCAATGGGTCTCTATTATGGGTTATTCTACCACCTAGCACTGCTGGTGGGCAGGGGCGGTGCGGGGGAGCGAAATCAGGACCAGCTACCCCCCCCCATAGAGAAACTCAGCAGTGGAATCCTCTGAAAGCATCTGACTCTCATGGGAAAGTCCTGGTCGTCACTCTGCATGAGGAGCATCAGTTGGAACACCTAATCGTGTCCAGGCCCCCTGCAGCACTCCAAGAAGAACCCCGTATCCAACATGCCAGTCTCTTCCATCCTGCGGGGCTTTATAATTAGAACTGCAGACGGTCAGAGCTGGTGGAGCCTTTTGCAAAGGATCACCAGACTCATCCACTTCACTTAACAGATGGGGCCGCTGGGTCTCAGAGATGGGCAGGGACTTGGCCACGCTCATGGAGACCTAAGTTGAAGCCCCAGCTCTAGAGCATTTTCTACTCCTACCCTGTTGCTCTAGATCCAGCCGCCAACCCTCGTGCATAGGGCTGCCTTGCACACTTGCTGAACCTCAGCAGTTATGCTTGTTCAGGGTTATGGGGAGGCTGATGGGAGGAGGGAGCTTCAGAATCAGAAATCCGAAGACCTGGAGTCTGGCCTGAGCTGTTCTATGAACTTGCGTGTGGCCTTGAGTGAGCCCTCTCTGGGCCACTTTTTTTTTTTTTTAATAACAGCTTTATTAGATATAATTATAATTCAATACCATACAATTCACCCAATTAAAGTATACAATTCAATGCCTTTTTGTATACCCACAGAGTTGTATGTCCTTCACCACAACCCATTTTAGAATATTTTTATCGCCCCATAAAGAAACTCTATACCCATTAGCAGTCACTCCCCGTTTTCCCCCAACCTCCGAGCCTCAATTTTGAAGAGACACTTGCTATAGGAGTGTTTTGAAGGGAAAAAACCCCAGCAATGTTGTTTAGGCAGATGGGCTAACCCAGCTTACCGGGAACTTAGATACAAATAGACCCTACCACAGAGAAGAATGGGGTGGGCCCAGCGATAGGCCCCTGGCCACAGACCTGGCACCTATGAGGTGTTCAGGGCTGACTTTCCATAAATATTTGAAAAAACATGTGAACCAACACCCTGAGATAAGAACCCAGACTTAAATTATGTGTAAGGCGAGAGCAAGTGTATATTTATGGGGCAGGGACCATGCCTAAGCCACTCCAGGTCTGAAGCCAGCAACACTCTGGAAGCAGTAGTCTCCTGAGGTACAGGAATAGAGTCAGCCTCCTTCATCAACAGAGCCGGAAGCCTTGTACTCCACAATACCTCTCCTCCACAGCTGGCCACAGGGGCTCAACTAGTCACCATTTCGGTGCATCTTTGCCCAGAAAGTTACGTTTCACCTATCAGATGGAGCTTTGAGGCATCTGGGACACAGGCCTGGGAAGCTTTTGTTGAAGGACATCGTAGGGGCTCCGAGCCTTCAACGTTGGGTGTTGTGAGCAAGCTCGGAGCTAGGAATCTGAGCAGGTGGTCGCCAGCATGGAGCAGTGGGAAAAAGCACAGACTTTGAGGTCACACAGGCCTGGGTTTGAGTTCTGCCTCCATTCTTGACAGGCAGTGTGACCTTGGTCCTGTTACCTCATCTTTTCTAAGCCTCACTTCTCCTGCTTGTAAAATGGAACTATTAAACCAGGATTATTACCAAAAGAGATGTAACTGAAAACAAAGTTCAAAGAGCGTACTAGTTGGAAATAAACCTGGGTTCAAACCCGGGCTCTGCCACTGACTAGCTACTTTGTTTGCGTTGCTGTAAGAATGAAAGGAGATAGCCCTACAGCAAGTGACTGGCGCGACACCAGCCCCGCGGCTTGTACCCAATAAATGTAAATCCGTGCCATCTTCCCTATGCTCCGCCCTGTCACCCTGTAATTTTTACTGTTCGGTCCCCTTCCCCAGAAGCAGAGGAAACAGGCTGGCGTGATATCAGAAGGCACAAAAGAAAATCTTGCCCACTTTAAATGAGTACCCACGCCACTCTGCCCCTCCTGCAACATGCCCACAGCTGAGGCCACAGTGGCGACACCCGCCATCCCGGGTCCAGCACTAGCTCAGATCGGTGCCAACCCCGCAAGCGCTTGCCCTGAGCTGGCACCGGTCTCAAGTGCTTCCACCCGCTCCGCCCAGTCAGGTGTGCTTTCCAAACACGTGCCACCAGCTTTGAGTTGGGCTTGTAACCAAACCCTGTCCCTGGGTTTGCACTGCAGATGTAGGGAGGGGCTGGCAGGAGCCCGGGTGCACATCCAGATGTTGTCTCTGAGGCTTCCTTGGCATCCTCCATATCAGCTGTGAAGCAGTATTTACTCCAACTTGCGGGGTGGAGCGGGCACGCCCCTCAGAGGCGATGGGGCTCTATCACAGGGGCGCTGGGTCTTTTTGGCTCTGGAGGCATGGAGGGAGGGGAGAGAGGGCGAAGCCAGACTGTTCTATTGACAGGAGGCCTGGCTGGTCAGGGCTCTTAGCCAAAAGCACAAGAAGATGACCTCTCAGAGCCGGGAGAGGTATCCAGACCATCTTCCCATCCATTTTCGTTGGCCCATTCAGACCATCATTTTTAGGGGTCCCCTTACCCTTAGCTTCGCTCACTGCTACTTGAACCTCATGGAACACTATTACCACAGGGGGCCAAGGTGGTTGTGTCTATCCACTATTAGGACCCCATCCCAGGCACCAAGGCTTCTAGAACCATCATCATGTACTTCTAACCTGTCTTCAGGGGGACTGACAACTGGGCAGAGGTGCAGAGCCTCAGGCTACTACTGCTCCTCTGACCTATTGCCTTGGGAAGGCCTGGCAGAGCTTCCGGTCACCTGCCCGGATCCCTCACGGGCCCACAGCCCCACTGCTAGGAGCCCCACCTTGCAAAGGCAACTGGGAGGTATTTACAAGTAGAAGTCACCACACCAAATCAGCAGCGGCTGTGGAACGTGATAGCTTCCTGTTCCATCACCCAGAAAATGCCACTACCCTTGACCCGCATGTAATAGAATACTTTGCTCTCCATTGTCGCCTCTGTCCATCGGCGCTAGGGACAAAATCATGCAAAGTTTTGACGTGCCATTGATTTCAGTGTCACCTGCTGCTCCGAATTAACCACCATGGTTGGCCTGGTTTCCCCAGGCTCTCTCGCTTCAACCCGTCTCTCCATCTGAAGCCACCCAGGGCTGGTCCTCAGCCCAGGCAGAACTGACCTCAGCATTTACAGCCCACTCGTTCACCCAGCAGGCTCACTGTGCTCTCCAAGGTGATCGCTAGGTGAGGTGATGAGCTCACGTGTACTCACCTGCTAACGGGAGAGGGTTTGTGGAGACAGTCCCATCTCCCTCCCAGGTCCCAGCTCCCCCAGCCCAAGCAGGCTGGCAGAGGAGCTGCTGGGGCGTCCCCTTGTGTAGACAGCTGTCTCCTCAGCCTTCCTGTGAGGGATCCTCCCCACTCACCCACAGGGCCCCTCCCCTCTCTGCACTCTCTGACCTGTGTGGGGCAGGGGCGGGGCTGGGAGGGCCCGCAGGCCCTGAAGGGGAAACTGCTGAAACCCCTGGGACAGGAAGTGGCAGAGAGGGGCTGTTTCCTCTGGCAGAGCAGGGGTGCGGGGAGGGCTGGCCCTATCTCCTGCTCCACTGCCTGTCTGCTGTGGGCCCTGGGAGGCCGAGGAGAGCCGAGAGCCCTTCTTTCCCTGCCTCCACCCCACCCCGCAAAATGGAGGCTCCTGGACCACCGGGGGAGGGGGGGGCGGTGCTTCTTCAGAGGAGGCCATGTTCATTTTGCCGGAAGAGGAGTTCGGAGAGAAGGGCAGACAGGTCAGCAGAAGGGAAGGGTCGGGAGGGGCAAGTGAGTATAAGTGAGGGGGCCCACAATGGTAGGGAAAGCCACAGCTGGGCAGGGGAACCTTCTGTAAGGTCCTGTTCTGAGAGAAAACGATCAGAATACTATGCCTGCTCAAAACTGTGAGTTGGAAATGCAGCAGGTTGCTGAGTCTCTAAATTGTAGGGCTGGAAAGGGCCTGAGGCCATCCAGGCCAACCCCCCTCGCTGTGCAGCTGAGGAAACGGAGGCCCACAAAGCAAAAGTGACTTGATCAAGGTCACACCGTGGGCAGAGCCAGGGCCAGAACTTTCTGATGAAAGTTACCATTTTGTACTTGATGTTCCACGCCTCCCTCCAGGCACCTGTGAGTCTCCGTGACATTCTTCTACGAAAGGAGCTTGAATTTATTCACTCTGAAGGGGAGTGAAGCCTTTGGTCCAGGAGTCAGCAAACTTTTCCTGCAAAGGACCACATAGTAAGTAGTTTAGCCTTTGCGGCCCATGTGAACTCTTGTCACAGCAACTCAACTTACGATGCAGAACCACCACAGACAATACGTAAACGAATGCATGTAGCTGCATTCCAATAAAACTTTCTTTGTGCACACTGAAATTTGGACTTCATATAATTCTCCTGTGGCAGGAAATATTGTTCTTTTGATTTTTTTCCCCAATCCTTAAAAAAATACAAAAACCGTCCTTAGCTCACTGGCCACACAAGAAGACGGTGGGCTGGATTTGGCACATGGGCCATAGTTTGCAGACCCCCAGCTTTAATGTAAGTCAAGCTAAGGTATTAAGAAGAGGAGAAGGAGGAGGAGATATATCAGGTGAGGAGGAAGCAGGTAAAGCTTTGTAAAGGAGGTGACATTTGCTTCAGATCTTGAACACCGTGTGGGAATTGGCGCCGCAGAAATTGGGGAAGGGCATATCAGGCCTAGGGGACAGTGTGAACAAAGACGCAGAGGTGGGGAAGTCATTGCGAATGTTAAATGTGTTCTGCACATGTGTGGCCTCATTGTTATTTGCCAGCCCTGGGTCTTTGGCTGCTGTCTGTTCTCACCAAAGGAAAGGGTTGGCTTTTTTGAGGATGCCGGAGAGACAATGAGGAGGGGAGAAAGAAAGGTCACCTGGGAGTCACGGCAACTAGCTGTGTGACCTTGAGCAAGTCACTTCTCGTTCCTCGAGAACTCGGTGTCTGCAGCTGGATGACAGGAAGGATGGATGCCATGATCTTTCAGGTCCCTTTTAACTTTGACATCCTGAGACTGAGTCAAGGAGAGGCTTTCAGCTATGTGGGGGAGGGGAGGGAGGAGCCCCCGCGAGCTCCCGGTGACATCGGGGCTGAAGGTGCCCTCCCTGTCTGCCCAGCCCGGCCTGTAGGCCCTTTCCACCTCATGCTTTCTCGAGCCCGCCTCTCTGTGCAGGGGACGCTGGACTGCCCCTTGCTTTTCCTTGCCTGGAAAGTAGCCAGTAGGGGAAGGGGGTATTTGGAAGGGGCACCAAGAGCCAAGCAGGTCTCAAACCCCGCGACACCCCTCCCACCTGGGGGAGCCCCAGATCCCAGCAGGGAGCCTCTGCATTCGTTTCTAGGACACATGCTGGCAGGGGCCTAGACAAAGAACACTGTCCCTTCAATAAAAGTTATCTGACTTAATATCCTTTTGGTGCCCAGCCACAGATTGCCCCAGCTTCTAAAAAACCCACTAATAAATTTAATTAGTCTCTGGTCAGTGTGTCTGTCCCCCACCCACCCCCCGTGGAAGCAGGCAGGCCTTACTGGGGGCAGGGGTGGGGGTGGAGTGTGTGCCATTCGAAGCATTTTCATTCAGCACATGCAGCTTTCTGCTACAGTGTCCAGAATGCCAGCCTCGCCAGGCCAGGCCTGCTCCTCTGGCCACTGAAGGCCTGTCGAGGCCCCACCCGCCAGGGTGTGTGTGTGCGTGTGCATGTGCGTGTGTGGGTGTGTGTGTTTGTGTTTAGCAAAATGACTGTCTGGGCCCTCTTTTTTCCACCATTAATCCTGGATTTTTCAAGATAATCCCAACTTCAAAATGTCCAAACTGAGCTCATGTTCTTGCCATATTTCCTGCCCCAGTCACTCTATCTTTTACAATTCTCACAGCAAGAACAGGTTGCAATCTTGGGGTCTCTGCAATTACTGTATGGCCCTGTACTCTGTCATTTTATTCCTTCAGGGTGGCCCTGGGATTCACCTCCTTGGCTCCAGGTGCCCCACCTGGTCCCCTTCCATCTCTTCCACTCATGCACTCAGAACAAACTGATCTTCCTTGGGAACTGCTTGCTTTATGCCCCTCCCTTGCTCAAGAATCAACAGTAACTCCCAGTTGCCTTCCAGATCAAGTTCAAATTCCACCACCTGGTGAATTGAGGCCTATGCACTTATCCCCCTGATTTCCCTGGCCCCCCAGCCAGTCCCACCTCCTCCCCATAGTCAAACTGGTTTCCGCTCTCCACCATGTTTGATGATTGTTGGTTATGTCCCCCCTCAGCCTCCATTTCATCCCACCACTCCATTTCCCTTTCTTCCTGTCCATCTAGGTAAAGATATCCTGAATGCTTAATGCATGACCTCAGCCAAAGAGACACGGATCTGACCAGGAAATCTAAAAACACACTTAGGGGGTAACACAGGGCTCTCACCTACATTGACCTGCTGGCCTTCCACAACAATCCCATGAGCTAGGGAGGATGGCCTCGTTTCCCGGAGGAAGAGGGTGACCTGCCTAAGCCCCAAGGCAAAGCTGGGTCCTCTCGCTGGGAAGCCCGTGCCCTTACAGTCTGCAGGGACTTCTGGGGTCTTCTAGGCTGTGGCTGGCAGCGCACCCCGCTGGGGTTCAGTAGCTGGCCTGGATTTGGCTTTGCCCGCTTTCCCGCAGCATGTTCTCCCCATCACTGACTTGTTCTTCGCTTCCCGGGAGCGCTTCGTGCCCCTCTGCCTCCTGCTGGTCCCTGGAGCTCCGGAGATGAGGGTGTGGTGGCTGCAGGCACCTCCAGGGGGCGCTCTTTTGACTTTCTCAGGCCAGGCCCCTGGGAGTCAGGACAGCTGGGGAAATAGGTTCCCTTTGTCATAGCCCTCCCCCCACCCCACTGGGGCTTCTTCAGTGCTCTTCTTGCCACATAACCACAGCCCAGAGGGCTGGGGCTGGGTGGAGGTGGTGAGGACAGGGGACTGGGAGCGCTCCTTCAACCACAGCCGCCTGTCCCTCCCTACAGGGCACCCATCCCAGGAGAGGAGCCAGCCCCTTCCAAGCCAACAACTGGAAGCCTGCAGCCCACCCTACCTATGTTCTAGAGCCATGGGGGGGCATCCAGGAGCTTAATGGGGTCTCCAGCCCCCTTGCTCTCTGGGATGTCACCTGGAACTCATCATCTGAATGAGTGTGTTTTAATTTTCAAAGCACTTTCCCACCACCATCTTCATTCACCCGAGACTCCCTGGTGAGCTGCTGCTAGGCCTGGATTCCCCTCAGCCCTCACCCATCTTAAGGATGACAGAAACCACAGCCCAGAAAGATGGCTGACTTTTCCGGGGTCACACCTCTTGTTGGGTCTCCTGGAGAAAGAGGAGCAGACGTCTCTGTGCCTGCGACCTGCAGCCCTGACCCCTCCTCCAGTGCGCCAGCTCCGGCGGGAAAGTAGGGGCAGGCCTGGAGCTGAGAAAGGGCAGGGGCAGTTGGAGAGGAGCTCTGGGCCTGCCTTACCATCAGAGCTGTGACAAACCATACACGGGAATCAGGCAGTGACCGAGGGCCAAGGAAGGAAACTGGGTTTCTTGTAAATAAGCGCAGAGAAACCCCAACCAACAGAGCTTGCAAAACCTTTATTTTTTTCCCTCCCTCTTCCTGATTTCATCTCAAATGGAGGGAGTGGTAAGAAGGCAGGAATAGAGGAGAAGAAGCTGACAAAATAGCTGTGGCCAGGGCCCCTTCGCTGGGCATCTGTTCAAGGAGGGGGGTCTAGCTGGCTGCTTGGAGTCCAGCTCTAGTTGGACCAAGGTTGTGCAGGAGTCCCACACTTGGCTTACTTCTGCTACGTCCATGGCTACAGACTGGACCCCCGAGTCTGGCCCTCTGCCTCTTAAATACACGCCACTGGTCATGTGGTGCAGTGTGCAAGTGTGCTGCTTGATGACTATTGGAGGAGGGGCTGTTTTTAAGTAGAGGGTACAGCTGTTCCTGGGGTAGTTTCCATTTTGTTTGTGGTTGTGGGGGAGGGGTGTTGAGGGAGTGGGAAATGGCATGAAGGAAATTGTCACTTCCTTTCCAGAGAATTCCAGAAAGGTTTCAGGGAGGACGGGGTATTTCAGGAGTGAGAGCTGGCTGCGAGAGGGTGAGGAACTGGAGAAACTCTGCTCTGTGGGCCCAGCTGACCATCTGGCCCCCATGTTTGCCGGCGTGTGTGAAAATGCCACGGGTGTTATTAGTGATTCTGTGAGAGCCATTGGCTCAGCCGAACGGGTGTAGATTTAAACTTGCTCCACGGAGACCGTGGACGTGGCTTTCACATAGGGGCTGTTTCCTGTAGGGGAGGCCCACATGGGTGGGTGCTGGACACCGCTTGACATGTTCCAGTGACAGCCCCAGAAAGGGTCTGTACGTCTGAAGGGGGCCCAGCTGTGATGACGCAGGAACAGCCCAAACCACTTCTGTTTTGCTATTTTGGTTTTGAAATGCAATCACAACCACAGAGAACCAGAGGTGTGTGTTTGCAGGCCGGGGGTGTGGGCACCCTCGCTTTCTTGCTCCCTCCTGTGGCGTGCGCGCACATGCGCGTGCACACACACAGGCCGGGGGCCATATGCTCTCACAAAGTCTTTGCTTTCAGCCCAAGTAGGACAGGCCCTGGGAGCCAGGGATACTGCAGTGGCCTCAAAGGGAGTGGAGCTCTTGCCACCCTGGGAGTGGACTTTGACTGGAGCCAGCTGTGAGCTTTGCAATGATGGGGCGGGGTGGGAGGAACTCAGCACCGGTTACTAAGGGTAACCAGGTGCCCGATTCCTTGAGCCAAGTGTCCTTGTGGACCTTCCTAGCCCCCCACTCACCCATGAGGCGGTGTCCAGGGCTCTAGGCCAGTGAATGTGTGTCCCAGGGCGTCTGTAAGGACGCCAGGGAGGGGAGCCCCTGTGCGGGCCTCCCCGGCCTCCAGCAGGGCGGGCCTTCTTGTGCTGGTGGCTTCTTTGGTTTCAGGTTCCTGGGAGAGGGAGGTTATTTTGAGGGACTTGGGGGAGAGTGAGTGAACATGCAAATGAGCCTCTCCCCACCTCTCACTTTCAAATCCTCAAACATCTGAAGGGGGAAGGGTGAAACCTTCTGGACTGGAAGGTTCCATGGGGGTGAGGGGAGACTTTTCTTAGCTTCCCACCCCCACCCCACACACCTCTTCACCTTAACTTCAGGCTAGAGCTCTCGGGCAGAACGAGAAACCAGGATCAGCCTTGGGTGCTGGGTGCAGCCTCACAATAGTCACAATTCTGGGCCGTTGGGACCTGCACCAACCAAGTCCTGAATTTGGATATTTAGACACGCTGATACCTAAAGAAGGCAATTGGATTCGTCTCCATCTTGTATTTCAAACCTCTCCTTTTTGCCTTGATGGCCAAGGGTTCCGTCCAATCCAGTGCGGAGCTGCCTTCCCTCTCCCACCACCCCCCTAGGAGAGCGGGCCTGGCGGGGGCTCACCCCAAGGACCCATGGGCCACGTACACATTCTGCTACTGGCATTCTTCTCCTGGGAAGCAAGAGGACTTTGAGTTTTCCGTGTGTGGGGCCGGGAGGCCATGGCGGCCCTCTCGCCAGCAGAACCCTGGGCCCCGCCCCGGCCCACTTCACCACAGCCAGCTTCTGCCAGCCGGCATTGGCTTGGTGCGCTGCCAGTATTAGCTCGGGCTTGTCATTCTCACAAAGGCAGGCCTGGCGGAGGAGGAACCGACGACTGAGCTTGTGGCTGTGCTGGCCCAGACAGGACCAGAGCCCTTTGACACACAGAGGCTCTCACGCACATATCCCCACACCCTGCACATATGTATATCTACAGTGTGTTTGCATACCCACAGCAAACCCCCTCCCGAGCTCCCCTCATTGTAAATTACAGTGCAGAAATACACAGATGTAACACACACAGAGTGCACACGTTTCTCTCTCTCCTGTAAGCTAGAGCACGTGACACCCACCCCACACCCAATGTACGCATGGGGGTATACTTATTGCCCAGAAAACACACCTCACTGGTACTAGCTGACCAGTACCATTCATTCATGTGTTCGTTCCACAAACATACATTGAGCGCCTGCTACATGCCCAGCACCGTGCAAGGTGCTAAAGTTTCATCCATGCCCTCAGTGAAGCCACGTTCTAATGGGGGAGGTAAGGGAGGTGCACAGAACTGTGAAGAGAAGCCAAACTGATGAGCAAACCTGGAGGGAAAGGCCATGGCGGAATGACCTCGGAGGAGAGAGGGGCAGACACAGGAGTTTCATGTTTAGACAAAGTGGGATTAGGTGAAAGTGATCGCCTTTCATTTGATTAGTATGAGAATGCTTCCTGGGGGCAGACGGCCGGCCTGTGGGAGGGCGGGAGCTGCGGAATGCGGGCCTTGGGGCACTTTAGCTGGGGGAGACAGACCTTCCAAGCATAAATGGCCCTGGGAGGCTTCTCCAGGAGGCCACAGGCTCCCGGGTCACGTGCAGGTGGGGGGGGCGGGGTGGTGGTGGTGGTGGAAAGCCGTGCTAGCAGGGCTCAGCCTCTCATTCACCCAAAGGGAAAATAAGACCTGCCACGTTGACTTGAGAGACTTCTCAAAGTTTTTGCTTGGGGGTGGGTGGAAAGGTGTGGGGGGGGGGCGGAGCCAGCCCTGTGGGCTAACGGAAAGGAAGTGGGAGAGGCCTGGGTGTCTCCTGTGGGGGAGAGTGCTCATCAGGGAGGTCACCCGTGATATCCCCCTCCCTTTCCTCCCCTTTGTCCCTCTCTGAAGTTCCTCCTTTCTTTACGGGCCAGGAGAAGGTTTTGCCACCCTGACACAGCCAAAGGAGTGTCGAGGAGCTGGGGGTCAAGTGTGTCGCTCCTCCTATGGTGCGTGGAGCCAGTTCTTCAGACGCTTATGGTTGAACCAGGCTGTTCGTAGACCTGCCACACCTACACACACGCGGGTACCACGCAGAGCAGAACCCTCGGGGCCAAAGCCGTGCTACCTGAGTGTTCGGGCTGGAGATGCTGACCGCGCTGGAGGGAGGGGCGTGGGAGGGGAGCCAGGGCTCTGGGAGGCAGGCCTGGGTGCTGCGCAGATGCCTAGAGAAGGGCAGCAAGCACAGGAAACAATCAGAGGCCCGGGTGCCATGTGAGCACCTGAGGTACAGACTGTGAGTGCCACAGAGGACAGATATGTGGACTGCAGCAGACAGATCTCCTGGAAGAGGGGGGCCCTGAGCTGGCCCTGGATGATGGGGAAGGTCCCCTGCGCCCTTCCCCCAGCTGCGGCTCTCCTCGCCGGTTCCCAGGGTGACAGTTCAGTCTTGAAACTGAAAGCAAAGCTAAACCAAGAGCACAAGCCACATACGGCACAGAGGCCATCATCTCTGGCGGGCGGCGGCGGTGGCTGGGTGGTGACGAGAGCGCAGGACATGCGGCCCACCTGTCCCTCTGTCTCCAGGCTCTCTGGAGGCGTGGTTGAGTCTGAGAGTCCCATCCCCTCAAGCAGGGTCAGGCTGTCACTGGCCCTGACAACACAACCCCTACAGTGAGACATGACTTCCACAGTGGACTCTGCCCTTCAGAACTCAGTGGCCTCTACTCCCAAGGCAAACCGAGCCAGGCAGAGCCTAGAAGACCATCCTGTGCGCCCAAATGTCCCCGCCCCAAGTCTCGCACGCAGATTCTTTCCCCAGCCAAGGGTACTGTAGGGATTCTTCATGCTCCATCCATGAGGCCAGATGGGCTGCCCCTGGCTTCCCCTGTGGCCGCATCCTGGGGATTAATCTTCAGAGTGGAGAGAGCCCGAACTCCCGCTATCTCTCACCTTCTCCAGAGGGCGTGGGAAGGGAGGGAGGCCAGCTCAGGTGCAGATGCTGGTGACCCAGACTGGCATCGAGGCTCAGCCTCTTCCCTCTCAAGGCGACTCAATTAACTTTCTCTTCTTCCTTCTTTCCTTACCTGCCTCCTTTTCTTTTCCCTCCCCCTTCTGCTCCCACTGTCCTCCACTTTTGGCTATCCCTCTTTTGGCAGTCTGTCCTAGGAACAGAGCTCAAGGAAGGTGACTTACTCACTGCCCCCATCTCTCCCTTCTCTGTAGGTCGCTCCTGCGCTTGGCCCAGCCCAGCATGCAGCCTTGAACCTGGCTTAGGCCACCACCTACTCCAGCTCTCTACAACCCCTATTTTACCGTGGCTCGTGGTGTGGGCTCTAGGCTCCAAGGTACAGCATCTCTTCATTTAGGAAACCCCACGCCTCCAGAGGGCCCTGCGGATCCTGCAGTCAGCTCTCTGAGAAGACAGCATGGCTATTACTCTGCAGCCCAGTGACCTGATCTTTGAGTTTGCAAGCAACGGAATGGATGACATCCACCAGGTATGGCCCCAGAGAACAGAACCTGGTCAGCCAGCGCAGACAATCAGATAGACACAGAGAGGCAGGCAGACAGCCAGTGAGCTGGCCGACCAGCCAGCTAGCCAGAAAGCAAATATTGTTGTTGTTTTAATGTATATTTTATTTATTCATTTATGTATGTTTATTTTTGGCTGCGTCGGGTCTTAGTTGCGGCACACGGGATATTCGTTGCGGCACGCAGGATCTTTTGTTGTGGTGCGCGGGTTCTTCGTTGCAGCGCTTGGACTTCTCTCTAGTTGTGGCATGCGGGTTTTCTCTCTCTAGATGAGGCATGCGGGCTCAGTAGTTGTGGCACGCGGTCTTAGTTGCCCCCGCAGCACGTGGGATCTTAGTTCCCTGACCAGGGATCAAACCCGCATCCCCTGCATTGGAAGGCAGATTCTTTACAGCTGGACCACCAGGGAAGTCCCAGTCAGCAAATATTGATCAAGCACCTACTAGGTTCAGGACATAGGGGCTGCTTGCCAGCCAGACTGTGCACCAACGCGTCCCATGCGGCCAGGCAGTAGTCATCGCGTGGTCATTTAGTGAGCTGGTTTTGCCCACGTGCAATTACAGGGCACGCATAGTTCCCAAGCCAGCCAAGCATCTGCTAAGTACACTAGCTGAACTGTCGGTCAGCAACGGGCTGAATGCACAAGTGTACGCTGACCTCCATGTGCATTTTTGGCCACTGTGCTTCACCTCCAGTGTCACAGTGAGAAAGGTGCTGGGACAACCACATAGCGGGACTGAGAACTGCCAGCTGGCACCGCAGGGTCCAGTCCAACCCCCAGCACCTTCAGACTCACGTCTCTAGCCCGGTGGATGAGCCCTTCCATAACCGTCTTTTCAGCCTCGATCTAAGGATTCAGGATAAACTGGAGATAGGTTCCTCTGGTGGGAGGAAATTGGAAAACAGGACAGGATTCTGGCACTCAGGCCCCCACTGCTCCATACCTTGCCTGGCACTAGGGTACTTACATGTACCCGTTGGATGGTGTCCTGGCACACTCATCCCTACCCTCCACTACCCTCCTTCCACACACTGGAGAAGAAGAGGCAGCCAGGTCCGGTAGAAGGAATGGAAGATTAGAAGTCCAAAGCCCTGGGTTCTGATCCCAGTGTGGCCACAGTGTCACCTGGGCAAGTCCTGTCCGCGACCCTGTCTGGCTGCCATCTCCCCATCTTCACCAAGAGGAGTCCAGCTGGATTATCTCCAAGGGCACCCCAGCCTAATTCTGATGCTGTCTATCCCAGATCCCTGTGAGGATGGGAAACTTTGTCCAATCTCTAGTGACCTACCAAAGGCTGCCCCCTAGTGGGCTTGGAGTACATGGTACTTTCTGTCCAGCTAGGTCTTAACCTAAAGTTGCTCAGTTTTATCCAGCATCTCTGGCGTGCCTAACCTCCTGGACGAAGGGAAGAAAAATCTAACTCTACCTGGGTTCTCAACTCCGCTAGTCACTTTTTAACTTGTTTCTAGTCCACTCAGCAATTATTTCTGTTCTTCATAAAGGCTGCTCTTCACCGAAGCTGTTCTTCCCTCCCAACCCCACGCCTGCCCCTCCACCCTCAGCAGACAGCCTCTCCTCCAATCCACAGAGAAGCTCAAACCCAAGGACGCCCTCACTTTCCCTCCCTTCTCCCTCTTAGCAATAACATCACCTGTTCCTATTTCCTTTCCTCCGGCCTGGGACAAAGAAGTGACCCTCTTCCTTCCAAGGGTAACACCTACCCCGGTGCTTAATCTCTTCTCTCCTGCCGCCTTCAAGACCTCACACCATCCATCACCTCCTCTCTCTCTTGTACCTTTCAGACCTCCCACACCTTTCTCCTCAACCTAGAACATTTTCATGTCTCCCCAACCCTAAAAGAAACCCTTTCCTCCCTTCTGCCAGCCTCCTCCAACATACCACCTTCTTAGGTCTGTTCTTCTCCCCAGTGTAGCCTCCACCCTCTGGGTTTACTTTTTCACCTCCCTTCTCTCACTCTTTTTAGGAAACAATTTTTGTTGCAAAGTATACTGTGAATACAAAAGAGGTAACATATAATGGAAAAGAATCTGAAAAAGAACATATATGTGTGTGTATATGTGTGTGTATGTATGTATAACTGCATCACTTTGCTGTACACTTGAAACTAACACAACATTGTAAATTAACTATACTTCAATTTTAAAAATGAATGCAAAAGAGTGCATAAATTATATATATATATATATTTAAAGAATAACTATAAAGTGAACAGGCATTAACTCACCACCCAGGCTAAGAAATAAAACGTTACTTGTCTCCTAGAAGCCCCTGATGCCTAAAGCACCTAATGAGAACCTACTGTATGCCAGACCCTGTTCTAAGTGCTTTATCTACATTGATCTGTTTAAAAACCCTATGGGGTCAATAATATGACCGCCCCAGTTTTATAAAGGAGGAAACCGATGCACAGAAAGGTTAGGTAACTTGCGCAAGATCACACTGCTCGTAAATAGCAGAGTTTGGTTTCAAACCCAGGTAGTCTGACTCTAGATCAGCACAGTCCAATAGAATTTTCTGAGATGCTAGAAATGCTCTAGATTTGCGCTGTCCAGTGTGGGGCCATGTGGCTATGGAGCACTTGAACTATGGCTGGTGCAACTGAAGAACTGAAATTTTAATCTTGAAAAAATGTACACAGTCACCGGTGGCTAGTGGCTATGGTACTGGACTGGTAGCTCTAGACTCTGTGGCCTTAATCACTACGCCCACCTGCCTGCCTCCCTCTGTCCGTCCTCCCTGAGATCTGTTGTAATGTGTTTTGGGACCCTAGCACTCCCCTGAAACTGCTCTAGCCAGGTGACTGCCCAGCGGCCAAACCCAAAGCCAGGATCTTATTCTTCTGGATCCTTCAGGAACATTAGGCAGAACTGAGCATTCTCATTCTTTTTTTCATGAAGAAAGAATTAACAGACTCATGAAAGAAAATTTGGAAAATACAGACAAGTAGAAAAGAAAAAAATCACCCAAAGTCCCACAACCAGAATATAATTATTATGAACATCCTGGTATATTTCCTTCTATTCGTCATTTTTAAAAAAACACTTGTGATTGCACTCATTTTTTAAATTTAGCTTTGTTTGATTTTAGAACAACTATGTCCTCTGGGGGTCAAATTCTTATCCCAATAATTTTATCCACTCCCAGGGATGAGCTCTTGGATACATATTTTTGACTCCCTGAGGTATCTCCATTTTAAGTATCTCAGTGGTACCTCCAACTCACCATATTCAGACACTTTCTCCCTTATCTTTCTCCAAAAACCTACTCCTCGTCATTCTGGGTTCCCCCTTAACAAGAGCAGTATCCCCATGCACCCACTGAATCAAACTGGAAATCAGAACCCTCTCCCCCATCCAGGCAGGGACTAGGCCCTTACCTTCCTACCTCTATAATGCCTCTGTTCTTCTGTCTTCATTCCTACTCTCATCACCACAGACTGAGCCCTAAGATGTTCACAATCTGAGCCCCTAACCCTGGTACCCAACCCTGAGCGTAGGCTGAGTCCCTCGCCCTTTTTGCCATTGACGAATCCTTTCCCACTGGCTTCAGAATGAGCTTTATCCTTCTCATAGACTGAGCACTAACCCTGTTCACCGATTAACCCATAACCACGACCAGTTAGAACTGTCTGCCCCTGGTTGAGTGCAGCTGGTACAGAGTTAACCCATCTCTATTCATTAAGGACCCACTCAAAGCATCACCTAGTGAGGCTGGACCCAGAGCAATGTCATGCCCTACAAAGGACAGCCCCTGAGGGGTCCAAGAATTAGGAATTGCAAGAAGGGTCAGTACGGAGGGCTTCCTGGGAGAGGCGGGTGAGCCCTGAACCAGATCCCTCTCTTTTCCGTAGCTGGAAGACCCCTCAGTGTTCCCAGCTGTGATCGTGGAGCAGGTCCCCTACCCCGAATTACTGCATCTGTACTCAGGCCTGGAGCTGGACGACGTTCACAATGGCATCATAACAGACGGGACCTTGTGCATGACTCAGGATCAGATCCTGGAGGGTAGTTTTTTGCTGGCAGGTCTGTTTCCTTCCTGGGCAGAGAAGGTGTGGAGGAGAAAGGGGTTCTGTCTTCAGGGAACAGTAGTCCACAATGGCTTCTAGTGACCCCACGCAGCCAAGGTCAAGGCCCCCAACAGTTGGAAATTAGATGGGGTGATTAGGATAAGCAGGAGGTAGTACCACTTCAGAGAGGAGGAAACCACCTAAATGGATTCATGATCTCCTGAGATGGAGCGGGACAGTGAGGGGAGACCAGCTGGGATGGGTGTAGAGAAAGGTGGAGAATCAGGGTGGGAGGCGCGCTGGTCCCCTCCCGGCTGCCCCCGGGCTCCTTAGCTCCATTCTCTGAGCTGGCCCTGGTTGTAGCTGCATCCACTGCCCTATGCCCTGAGGGAACTTTTCTTCTCCCCCATATCATGGAACCCGGCACCAGATGACAATGAAGCAACCTCGCAAACCATGTCAACCACTGAAGTCTTGCTGAACGTCGAGTCTCCCAATGACATCCTGGATGAGAAGCAGATCTGTAAGTTTGAACCCTGGCGCCTTAAGTTGAAGCAACACAAAATTCCCTTAAAAATATCACATCCGTGTATTAGATTCTCAGGGACATGTGTGCGCACCCACACCCACCCATATACACGTGCACATGCTCTTTGGCTGTGACTGGAATGGGAAGGGCAGGAAGGCACTGGAGACAAGCAAAGATGGCCAGGGTGACTGTTTGGGTTTTTTTTTTTTTTCTAGTTTTTCAATTATGGTAAAATACACATAACATAACATGGACCACCTGAACCATTTTTCAGTGTGCAGGTCCGTGGTATTAAGTACATTTGTTATGTTGTGCAGCCGCCACCATCCTCTCCAGAACACTTGCCACCTTGTAAAACTGAAAGTCTGTCCCCATGAAACACTAACTCCCCATTTCCCCTTCCCCTCAGCCCCTGGCCACCACCACTCTACTTTCTGTGTCAATGAATTCGACTCCTCTAGGGACCTCAGATAAGTAGAAGCTTACAGTACTTGTTTTGGAGGGACTGGCTCATTTCACTTATGTAATGTCCTCAAGGTCCATCCATGTATAGCATGTGTCAGAATTTCCTTCCTTTTTAAGGCTGAATACTATTGGCCAGGGTAACTTCAGGCCCCTCTGCTGTCTTGCTGAGCTCCCAGGAAGACTGTGCAGGGTGTGGCCTCTTCATCCCTTCACTATTCTGGGAGGTTGGCCCCTACCTCCCCCGATGGCCCCCGAGGCAGGCTTCTCCCTCAGCACCCCCCACGCACTTGCCGTGACTCCACAGGAGGATTCCTGGCCCCAACTGCCCCTTCCCAAGGAAGCACTGGGATACAGTGGGGGAAAGGAAGCCCTGAAGCTGCAAATTCTGAATCCTAGCATTCCTAATCCTGACTCTGTCACTAATATTCATTCAGGATTCAACAGATATTTTCTGAGTGCCTGCATGTACCAGGCATGTGTGACCAGCTTGCTGTGTGAACTTGGGCACATGCTCTGCCATCTCTGGGTCTCAGTTTCCTCACCAGAAAAGCAGAGGAATTGAGCTAAATGATGTCTAAGGCTCCTTCCGGTTGTGAAATGAGTAGATGACTAAATCAAGGTGGCCCTTTTCCTTGGGTGTCACCTGGAGCTTCCCCACCACCAGCAGTGCGCTATAAACGTGGCCGCCGTGATTGGGGCCAGCTCGTGCCCACAGCTCTGCAGATGTTTCCTCTCCTAGTGTTGTGAGACACGGGAGGCATTTTCAGGTGTATCCTGTGTCTGGGGCCGTGGGGAATGGCGCCTCGCCCCGCCCCGCCAGGAGCCCCTTGTTCTCTTGAGCACTGGGAGACCATGCCCTGGGCCGCACCCACCTCAGGCCTTTCTTCTTGCAGTCAGCACCTCCGAAGTGCTTCCAGACCCGGACCCTGCTCCAGCCGTCACTCTGCCCAGCTACCTGTTTCCTGTCTCTGAGCCCGACGCCCTGAACAGGGCTGGTGACACTGGTGGCCAGGAGGAGTGCTGTCTGGAGGAGAAGGTCCCCAGAGAAGAAAGTACCAAGAAGACTGGAAAATCAAAGAAGAGACGTAAGAGAGAGAAGGGGGGGGAGGAGAGGGAGAGTGTTCCTTTAGGGGGGTGGGCAGTAGGAGGGGCTCAGGGAGACCATAAGTAGGGGTGAGTGTCGGGGTGAGGTTCACAGACACATTTAAGAGAACAGCTCTCCGGTGTGGCGGGATGGACAGAAAGTCCTCCCTTCTGGAAAGACGGGCCCCATCAGGTGGCCTGCCCAAAGCCTGACATTTCCCAGGCCACCCCCATCTGCCCAGCAGATATGTAAACTCTTAAAAACCCAATGATCCCCATGGGTTGAATCCTGTACTGAGTGTTCAGACACCTGGCTTGGCGCCCTGGCCAGTCCCTGGCCCTCTGGGGGCCTCTGCCTCAACCCGTGCTCTTATCTTCCCTCTCGGAGCTTACGGAGCCGAGACCATGTATGGGAGAGGACTTTGGGCTTTCCCAAGCCCCAGTGTTATTGATTTACTCAGGCGATGGCTGGTTGATACTGCCGTGTCCGTGCGGCAACCAAACCCTGGTGCCACACTTATCCACACCACAGTCACGCCTTTAGGCTGCCTTTTTGTTTCAAAAATTAGGCGAGGCAGATTCTGATCTTCTAAAGGTGGCGCATCGGTAAGCACTCCATTGCCCACACAGGAGCAGTGTTCTGCTCTACCTTTGGGGCCTGAAAATGAGGGCTGGCCATTGGGCAGGTGCGGGCACCTGAAGGCTGTGCCTGTGGAGAGTGACCCGGGCCTCCCGACCTGCCTCTGCCTTGTCTGCCTCACCACCCTAACTTGGTGAGCGCTTGGGCCCTCCCTCCCAGGAGCCGCCCTTCAGCGCTCACCCTGGCTGGGCTCAGCCTCACCCTGCTCCCACCATCCCCCCACAGTCCGGAAGACCAAGGGCAACCGCAGTACCTCACCCGTCACTGACCCCAGCATCCCCATTCGGAAGAAATCGAAGGATGGCAAAGGTACGGCGGGGAGGCAGGTGAGGCGGGTAGGGAGCCGGGGGGCCTGGGCGCCCCCTCACCGCCTGCCACTCTGCAGGCAGCACCATCTACCTGTGGGAGTTCCTCCTCGCACTTCTGCAAGACCGGAACACCTGCCCCAAGTACATCAAGTGGACCCAGCGAGAGAAAGGCATCTTCAAGCTGGTGGATTCCAAAGCGGTGTCCAAGCTGTGGGGGAAGCAGAAGAACAAGCCTGACATGAACTATGAGACGATGGGACGGGCACTAAGGTAGGAGCCACTGCCCTGAGGAGTCACCAAGCTCTTCCTTCTGCCCAAGGAGTCCCGTCGCTAAGGGGCCTCCAATTTTCCCTGAAAAGACTGGGCTCTGGGTGGTGTGTAAGTGCCTCGCTCCTGTGGCCTGGGTCACCGGGACGCTCTTCCGAGGAGGGAATTCCTGTGACTCTCCCGTTTGCTTGCCCCCCAGCCCATTTCCCAGGTCCCGCCTGGGAGGGACAGTCCCCTTCCTCTTGCATTTCTGTCCTAGCCTTTTTTTCTTTTTAGAGCAGAAAGAGAACTTTAGGGCCCCCCATCCCCAAGAAGGGCTTCCTTCATATTCTGCAAGCTAGGGGTCCAGGAAGATGGGCCTGACTTACCCACGGTCGGTCTCTCAGGTTGGGGGACTGCTGAACCCCCATCGTCCACCCCTCCCATCCTTCACTCACCCCCGTCCTCTGCCCCAAAGCAGGATGGGGGTCAGCATTTGAAATCCCTGCTTGTGGACCCTTTGAGTCATCGGGGGGAGATATCAGAAATTTCATAAAAGCCTTCCAAGTCCGAGAGTTGGCCCTACCCCTTCCCTTGCCCTTGGGCTCCTGTCTGGCTCCCCGACCAGCCTCCACCTCGTGCGCACCCTGCCCGGGAGGGTGGTGTGTCCCTGGCTCACCCCCCACTTTCTGTCCCGTGTCCCACAGATATTACTACCAAAGAGGCATCCTTGCCAAAGTGGAAGGGCAGAGGCTGGTGTACCAGTTTAAGGAGATGCCCAAGGACCTGGTGGTGATTGAAGACGAGGATGAGAGAAGTGAAGTCCCAGCCACATCCCCTCAGGCCTCCACTCCCTCCACCTCGTCCAGCAGCACCACCCGGCGAGCCAGCTCCAGGGTATCATCCAGAGCTGCCCCGCATGGCAAGGGCGCCACTTCCTGGGAAAAGCCAAAGGTTCAGCACGTTGGTCTACAGCCATCTGCGAGTCTGGAATCGGGACTGTCTCTAGACGAGGAGATCCCCACTACCTCCACGGTGCTTGTCTCTCCACCAGAGAGCCAGGCCAAACGCACCAAAGCTGTGAGGTAAGTGCACCCAGGTCGTTCCAAGTCTTCCCATAGTACCTCGTGATGGGGAGCGTTTTCAGCTTCTTGCAAAGCTTCGCTCTCTCTCGGGTCTCCTGGGACCCTTGTGGCATCCCTGGGAAGCCAGTGGGACACTTGTTGGTTAAAAGAGGAAAAGTGACTTGCCTGAGGTCACACGCCAGTGTAACGGCCAAGCCAGCTGTTGACCTGGGGTGCTTCTCTTGCCAGCTGGGGCTGTTTCTGTTACCCCAGAGTGCTCCCCAAGCAGCCACCGGGAGCCTCCACTCCTGGGCTCATCCCCCCAAGGCTCCTCCACTCCAGAAAAGAGGCAACATCCTGCCTTCCTCAGGCCCTCCAAGCCCACCAGGAAAGCTCTTGCTACTTCTTGTCCACACTAAGGTGCCTCCAATTTTCCATGGAAACTTTGGGCTTCGTCTGGCTTATATGTATGTACCTGTCACTACGCTGGTGTGGGCCACAGGGATGCTCTTCTGAAGAGGGACGGCAGTAGAGTGGAGCGGTGACAAACACGAGCTCTGGAGTCAGAAAGCCTTGATGCGTCCCTGTTACTAGCTGTGTGGTCTAGGGCAAGTTACATAACCTCTCTGTTCCTGTTTCCTCACACAGTAAAATCAGATTGTTAATCTTATTCGACTCATGGCTGATCGGAAGATTGAGTGAAATCCTGCATGCCAGCCAGTTAGAATGATCCCTGATCTTTACTAAGTGCTCAACAAACGGTAGCCAAAGTGACGACAAAGAAAACGCCTTCAGCTCCGTTCCTCCTGTGCCCTCCTTCTGAGCCTCCTACCTGAACCAAATCCGTTTTCTATTTCTCCTCAGTACTTCTTCAGTGCCCAGCAACATCCACCTAGGAGTGGCCCCTGTCGGGTCAGGCTCGGCCTTGACCCTGCAGACCATCCCGCTGACCACAGTGCTGACCAACGGGCCTCCTGCCAGTACTACTGCTTCAACCCAGCTCGTTCTCCAGAGTGTTCCGCCTGCTTCGACCTTCAAGGACACCTTCACTTTGCAGGCCTCCTTCCCCCTGAACACCAGTTTCCAAGAGAACCAGGTGGCAGCACCAGGGGCTCCGCTGATTCTCAGTAGCCTCCCCCAAATTCTGGCTGGGGGCAACTGTCCGACCAATCCAGCACCACCCTCGGTCACAGGGGCTGGCCCAGCAGGGCCCAGCTCTCAGCCCCCCGGGACTGTGATTGCGGCCTTCATCAGGACTTCTGGTGCCACAGCAGCCCCTGGGGTCAAGGAGGGGCCTCTGAGGCCCTCCTCCTATGTACAGGGCATGATGACTGGGGCCCCCATGGAGGGGCTGCTGGTTCCTGAAGAGACCCTGAGGGAGCTCCTGAGGGATCAGGCTCACCTTCAGCCACTTCCAACCCAGGTAGTTGCAAGGGGTTCCCACAATCCGAGCCTTCTGGGAAACCAGACTTTCTCTCCTCCCAGCCGCCCCACTGTTGGGCTGACCCCGGTGGCTGAACTTGAGCTCTCCTCGGGCTCAGGGTCCCTGTTTACGGCTGAGCCTAGTGTGACCACATCTGGGAGCCTACTGACCAGATCCCCAACCCCAGCCCCCTTCTCCCCATTCAACCCCACTTCCCTCATTAAGATGGAGCCCCATGACATATAAACGGAGGGCTTGGGGGGAAGTGTGACCCACCAGGCAAAGTGGAGCAGCATTTGTATATGGACTTCCTCTAAGAGAGCCTGACTGAAGGAGTGCACCTGCCCTTATATTTCAGTGGGGGGTCAGTACACCACACCCCCGTGCCCCACCCCTGCCCGGCGTCACCATGGCCAAGACAGGCCCAGTCGGAGCATCCCTGGTGTCAGACCACAGCTTTCAAGAGCACTAGGGGCTATGTTCTTGTCGGGGTAATAGGCTGACTTGGTGACGGAGGGCAGACCTCCTGAGACGTCTGAAGCCCGGGCTGGGGTAGGGGCTTCGTGAGAAGAGTCTTTTTGCCTGACTGTATTTCACCATCTTCTTTCCCTCCACAGAGTACTTACTATCCCGTACGTGAATATCTCTGTATGTATTTGTGTGTACTCGTGGGTCTGTATCTCCATTTCTTTGGTGAGGACGGGGGTGTAGCTGTGAGGTCTTCAAGGGTGTGTGTCTCTCTGTGGGTCAGCCACAGAGATGGGGAATTTTCTGTTTTAAGGGAAAGCCTTCTCCGGTTCCCTTTGTACAAACCAAGATTCGGTTGTTCTGAGCCTATGGGGTACAGGTTGGAGCCCCCACATCTGGAGAGATGTCACAGAGCTGGAGCAGGTCCAGGGGAAGAGACCTTCGATGAGCATGTGTGTTGGGGAAGACGCTTTCTTCCTGGGGTCAGCCTCTTTGCCCACCAGTCATTAGCCAGCAGGCCGGAAACATCAGCTCCCCAGAGCACTTCGCTGAAGTGCCCCTCCAGGGGCAGACCCAGCCACAATGTCCCCGGGGGGAGGGGGGCTAAATTAGCTGGATGTTTGCGCCAAGGGCTCGGGCTGTAATACCAGCCTCCACGGGCGCCCTGCCCTGCACCCCGAATCCTGGCTTCCCTCTTGATTAATTTTGCCCCTGCCGCTTCCCTGCTGGCAGGCGGGGCCGGGGACAGTCGGATAATCCAGTAGCGGTGTGCTTTGGGCCCACCTCTGTCCCCGCTCGTGCCTACTTGCTGCTCAGCCTACTTTCTACTCCCCTCACAGGTCGGTCCACCCAGCCACTTCCGCGACCGCTGCAGCAGACCACCTCCAGTGGGCCGCGGCCCCTGACCTCCAGCTTTCTCACCTCACCCTGATTCCTCCTCCACGAAGACGGGAGCCAGCAGCTGTGAGCTCCCTGTTCCTCCTGTCTCTCCATGTGCCTTCCTTCCATCTTTCCTCTTTCTGAGAAGGGGTCAGCCAATTTTCTCTTGAAGTCAACCCCTCGGCCTGGGGCCTCCATCCCGTCCCCTGTCTCTTCTGTGAATTCGCTTTCCTCTCTCCGCCACGTTTCAGAGCCTGCCTAAGAGCACTAATATGTCAGCCTTGGAAACAGTGATATTATCTGGTGAATTTGGTTAATGTGAATCAGTGCCTCAGGACCTTTGCTATGTCCCTGGCACAAAACCAGCCACGTGACCTAACTACCTCCCCTGGTTGCCCTTCTCTCTCCTTCTGGTCACTGCCAAGCCCATTATCGTCCTCTTGTTCTCCCTCTTCTCCCCCCAGGAGGGAAGCATACATGGTTGTGCAGGTGTATTTCTCACACGTCTCCAGCGCTTGGCGTTAACGTGATTTTTTTCTAATAAAATCAGTTTATTATGACCATTTCCTGGTGGCGGAAAGTAAAGCATCTTGAAGAGGGTCACCTTTAAAAGTAATTTTGGCACAAAGGTGCCACGTGGGTTGAGACTGGCCCTGCCCCCCTCACCCCAACCCCATAGAACTCATCATACGAAGGTCTTCTTCGCACTTCTTGGCCCCTGTGAGCCCTCACAGCACATGACACTACTTCCCGTCCCCTTCGGCACTAGCTGGGCTCATCCGAGTTCTCCGTCACCCTCTCTCTCTGTGCCCGTGCTGGCTCCACATCTACCACTTTACCTGTGGGTGCCCCCAAGGGCCTCATCCACCCGCCTGGCTCCAGGAGGGCTCTTTGGGTTGGGTCTGAAATCTAGAGCTCCAGCCCTCACTCTTCTCCTCAGCTTGTGGCTCACATTTCTAGCGGTCTGCTGGACAGTTCTACCTGGATGCCTGTCAGTCCCTCAAAGAGTGCCCCTCTATCAAAAATGGATTTTTGAAAGTCCTCCACACACACAAAACCTTTCGAAACAAAAAGGCCATCATGACTTGCCTGTTTCTGTTAATGGTGCCACCATTTTCCTGACCTTCTAAGCTTGACATTTCAGAGCCAGCTGATGGCTGCGTTCACTTGACCCTGTCCCCTCCCCATTTCCTGAACTCCAGCGCAGTTTGCCATTGTCTCTCAAATCTGGCCTTCTTCCACATTCCCAGCCTAGCTCAAACTCAGAGCTTAACCCCCTCCCCAGACATATTGGCAGCCCCCCAGGGTGATCCGACTCAGCCCCTCCAATCTGCCAGGGCACCACCTCTGTTCTTCCTCTGCCAGGATGCCTCCAGGTCGGGGTGACACTCAAAATACTTAACCTCCGGGTTTCCCTGGTGGCGCAGTGGTTGAGAGTCCGCCTGCCGATGCAGGGGGCGCGGGTTCGTGCCCCAGTCCGGGAGGATCCCACATGCCGCGGAGCGGCCGGGCCCGTGAGCCTGTGCTCCACAGCAGGAGAGGCCACAACAGTGAGAGGCCCGCGTACGGCCAAAAAAAAAAAAAAAAAAATTAACCTCCAATCTGTTCTGAGCGGCTGGGCATTAACCCTTTATTTTCTGAATCGTGAGGCAGTCCAGGGGTCCTGGAGGAGGTGTGGGGGAGCACTTGAGGGCTCAGGTCAGCCGTTCCAGAAGTACTTTGCGCTTAGCATCAGCTCTGTCTTCAGACAAGTTCCCAAGTCTTTGACCTTCTGACAAGGCCCTTCACCATCAGGGCCTGACTTCCCCAGTCGGCTCAGCATTGCTTCCCTGACCTGTGTACTGCTCCAGTCAAAGGGGTGGATTGGCTGGCCTTTGAATGTGCCTCCGTTGGAGTTTCCCACCTCTGTGCTTTTGCTTTACTCGCTTCTGCTCAACCGGAATGGCCTTCCCACCCCGCTAGTACCAATTAAGTTGTATCCATCCTTCAAGTCTTGGTTCATGGAAGCTGCCTCCCCAGACCAGTTTTGGCAGTTTTGGCAACTGATTGTGAGCAGCCTGTGACATCTCCTCTGTAATAATCACAAACTGTTGCTTACATCCTCAACGACCTGAACCTATTTAGTCTCCCCAGTTACCTTCTGAGGGGCAGGGGACTGTATCACCCAAAGAGCAGGGCACACTACGAAGCAACTAGTGAGCATCAGCGGACGGTTACTGCTTGAGCTGGTGAGAGATGGGGGACCAAAGTTTGAGGTAGGTGACCTCCAACCTCCCCTCTGCACAGGCACTCACCCCAGGTGCTCCACTGCCCAGGGCCTGCCCTCCCTGGCTCAGTGCCCTCATGGTACCCCCACCCCACCCCCCCAGCCTTAGCATCCAAGAGTTGTTACTACTTTGAACATCCCCTGCCCCTAAAGAAACTTCCCTGTCCAGTTTCTTTCCTACTCGAAGTGTTAAATTAGCTAATCTGATAAACTAACCTGTGCTGATATAGTTATGGGAGAGGGCTAGAGGAGAGCCTCAGGAGACAGGTTCATTTCAACCAGGGTCACGTGGCAACAACATCCCTGCCTTTGCAGTGGTTAATAGAGTCAAGAGACTTGCTCCTCACCCCCAGCAGCTGATGCATTACTCCCTCCTCTGAGCTCCCACAGCACTTTGTATATACCTCTTATTGTAGCACTTAGCACATGGTAGCTCCTTAGCTATGTGTTTATGTATGTTTCCCCTCCGATAGACTGTGAGCTCCTCAAGGACAGGGACTGTGTGTTAGTCACTGATGTATCCCCAGCGCCTAGCACAGTGCCTGGCACACAGTAGGTGCTCAATAAATGTTTATTGAAAGAATGAATGAGTCCTGTTTCTAACCATGGGAATTTCAGCCCTATACTAAGGCAGGCAAGAGGGGCGAGAAAAGGACAACCCATACTTGGGGGCTACCACGGCTTTTTTCCCCTCATATAGCACTGCAGGCACCTGCTTCCCTTGCCCACGTCTGCGGCCGCCCCAGGACAGCGACAGCAGGGTCCACAAGGAGACCAAGGCTGCTTCCAGCAGTGCCTTGCTGCCACCAGGTGCCCCGAAGACTCTGAACTCCTGCCCTTTTCTGCTGCCCCCTTCCTGGGACAGACTCATCACTATTTCCTCATCCCTGGGTGGGACTGAGTGGTAGAAGCGTCAGGCCCTGTGGGAGGGGCGGAACAAGAAGGTATTCTCACGATCGTAGTCTTTCTGACCCCATCATGTATTTTTAAAGAGGCGGTTGCCTCCTGCTCCAAAGCCGCTGGATCCGAGGTGAGTGAGCTCATTCCCCTCCGGCTGCTCCCAGGCCTGGGAGGCCAAGGCGGTCGCAGCCTGTGAGAGCCTCGGCCTTGGCACCCTGCGTCCAGCAGGTGGCGCTATGGAGCCGGCGCAGGCGGGCGGGTGACCCAGCGGAGCCCGGGAAGGGAGAGGCGGCCAGGGCGGGGCGTGCCGCTCTTGGCGGAGGCGGCCGCGGCCGGCATCTTTCTCTGCCTCTGTCCTGACCCTGCGCCCCAAACTGTCCCTGGGCGGCTCCGGCCCCCACCAAGGCCTTCCATCGCTCAGTAGCTTGGAACTTTCGCCCCGGCCCCCTCCGCCTCCCCTCCCCTTTCCAGGGGGAATTCAGCAGTCGAATGAATGCCCTCTCCCCATTGGCCGGTCGCGCCCGGGCCCCGCCCCGCAGCCACCCACCCCCAGCCTCCGGGACAAGCAGGTGAGCACGCGGCGGGCCTGGCCTCCTGCGCCGGCCGCCACTCTCGCACGGGCGGCGGGAGTGAGACCGGGCCGCCGCCCCCAGCCGCGGGGCGCCCGGCCTGGCCACCTCCCCACCGCGGCCTGCGTTTAGCTACACTTGCACGCACCGCCGCTTTCAACCTTGAAATCGGAGAGTGATCGAGGCACTCGCGACAGCCGTCTGCGCGCGGAGGGCCCCGACCGCCCGCGGCGTGAGCCCGGGTTCCTGGGAGGCGTCCGAGTCCGTTTGCCCAACGCTGCAGCTTAGCAGCCCGCCTCGCCATGGAAACCCGTGGTCTCGGGGAACACGTGGAGCCTGGCCCGCCCAGTTGCGGGGTCCAGAAGGCTCCAGCACTTGGCCCCTCCCCCTGGGAGCTAAGCAGGCCGCCCTTGGGGCGGACCTCATCCTCCGCAAACCACACACGCACTTGTCTTAGCAGGGACGGGACACAGTAAAGCACCCAACAAGCTTCCCCGGCACAGGGTAAAATATGGAAGGGGCAGGAGCTTATCGCCCAATTCCCGCCCCCCCCCAACCCAAATAGATCGCGGGTCGTCCTTTCTCGGAGTACGGAGACTTGAACAGGGCCTCCCTCTCAACGCTGCACCCCAAAAATGAACATTCTGGTAAGACCATCATTAACTGTAAGCTTGTGACCTCAGCACGTAGGAGCAACTAACTTCAGCTAAACAGCCATGTTTACTCAGTGTGATTCTCTTCCGTCGGCAGTAAATTGAGCCCCATTTGGCAGATGGAGTAATGAAGGCTCGAAAGGTTAGGTTCTCTCTCACCCGAAGTCAGCCTAGATGGTAAGTGGTGGGCTGGCTCTTTCCCCTAGGCCGCACTGAAAGGATTAGATCACTTAATAAGAGGCCATCGTCCTCACCCCAGTCCGGACCAGGGATGCAGATTTACCTCCTGCTTTATGGGGTTCACAGTCCGTACCTCCTGCTTTGCTCTTCCCACTCTGGCAGAAGGGCAGTGAGAGGACTCCAGAAAAGGTGTGGGGAAGGGAACCCAAAAGCGAGAAAAGAAACTGCTGTTTGGTCCCGCTTTTAACTCATCCCCTTTCTCCAGAGAAATAAAGGGGTGTGCACACCCACACACCCCAAACACCCATGGCTGTCCACGGATCCCCAAAGGACCATCACCAATTCCTTTGGAGTTATTCGGACTTTGCCCACAGCATGTCCCTCCTGCCCTAAATGGAAATCCTTACAGCATCCCCACGACTCTCCCTTCATCCTTTCTTCTGAATCTCAAGGGATCACCTTTTCCCCTCCCTCTGCCTGTCCTACCTCCAGCACATTTTTACCAATGTATTAAAAGAAAAACAAAAAAATACTCTGTCATACCTGGTTTAAAGAGTTCCCATGGTTCCCCATCACTTCAGGCAAAAGTCAAAGCCATACTCCGTGGCATGGCTGGCAGGGCTCCTACACCCTCCTCCCCCACCTGTACCTTCTAGCTCCGGTGACACTGAAGTGGGTTGTAGTTTCCTGCACATACTACCCTTCTTTGTCTCCAAGCCTGTGCTCAGATGTCTCCTTAGTTCAAAGATTCTTCCCTACCACCCCTAATTCCCATTTTCCTACTTATCAACTAGGCATCACTTCTGAACAACCCTGTGCCCCTGCCCATCCCTCTGAGCTCCCATAGCATCCTTGGCTTAGCTGGATCCTTGCACTCGCCACATGGCCTCAGGTGTTGTTTGGGAACCCGAGGCCTCAGGATCAGAAAGTGGGTAAGTGCAGGCTCACAGATCACTCCTGGGGCTGGCTGGGCTCCTGTGGGCCAGACACACAGACCCCTGGCCTGTACGCTGATACGGCTCTCCAGAGACTGCAGCCACAGTGAGAGGTCCTAAGAACATAGCTTAAAAGGGCCTCATCCCAGGCCTGCAGGCATCCCGTTCCCCTCAAACAATAACGGGCTCATTCTGGAGCCAGCAGTCAGAAGGAATTATAGCTTCTACCACTGTTTTTCAGAAGTAGGGAGAAAAGCTGTAAAATCCAGGATGGGCATCTTGCCTCCATAGTAGCGGGGTCTTAGGAAAGCAGAACCACAGAAAGACTGCAGTGGGTACGGGGGCAGGGGCACACCAGCATGACAGTGAGGGCAGTGACTAGACGGTGAGGTCAGCTGCTGACACCGACGGCCCAGGGCAGGGAAGAGAGCTGGCAGGCAGGTGATTTCCTTGACTTAAAGAGCGGCATCCCTCACAGCCACCTAAAAGGTGGTCCCTCCCCGCATCATGCTCCTCCTGTGCAGCGCGAGGAATGGGTGCACACCCCCCGGGGGGACCCCACCAACCCCCGCCACCCCGCGCCAGACCAACGCAGGTGCTCAATTCTCCCCACTGGCCACCCCCGGGATTTGCCCCGGCCTTTCCTTTCCTCTCCAGATCTTGCCCCAGTGACCCAAATGCTCACTGGCCACTCCACCTTGTCCTCATTTGCTGTGCCCATAAGGACCCAAAACTGCAAAGCAGGATCAGGGCTTTCCCCACTGACTTCATGGGGACGCCCACCTTCTGTAACCACGGAAGAGCCAATACGGGGAGGAGAGAAGACAGGAGACAGAAGCCCTGACACAGGTTTTTCAGTATGCAAGTGTTTTTGACTCCACAGCCAGTTGCTTAAAATTAAACATAAAGGGCAGCCAGAATACACACCCAAATGCAAAAAAGTAAAGGCAAACATAAAATAAACCACACAATACCATGACCCCCAACAGAACCAAAAAATTAAAACCCCAAAAAACCCCTCATCTTTATATATATATATATATATATATATATATATATATATATATATATATATATACACATATATATATATATATATTTTTTTTTTTTTTAGAAAGGGAGAACAACTGTTCAAAACCAACTGGGCAGTATGGTGGGGGTGGGGAGCAGTCCTACAGAAGGGGGCCTAGAACTTCCCCCTGGGGACAAAGAACAAACACAATACAAAGAAAATAACCACCAATGCTCCTGCAAGGGTCAGGAGTCTCCAGAGAACAGATTGTCCCATCCTCAAACTGGCTTTTTTTTTTTTTTTGCCTTTTTTTTTGTCCTTTTTTTTTTCCATTTTCTTCTTTTGTTGTTGTTGTTTTAGCACCTGTACAATAAAACTGTACCATCTCCAACCAGAGCTGGCCATAGGGAGGCCCTCCCGCCTTTGGATGGCACATACTCTCTACAAGGATTGTTCGGAAAAATAGCAATTGATAGAAAAATAAGAACAAGAGTGGGAAAGACAACGCCACAGAGGGGGCCGGGACAGGGAAGCAGCCCAAGCACCTCCCCCTCTCTCCACGAACAAACTCAGCGCTGGAAGGGAAGCCTGGTAGGGCCACACACTCAGCCCCAGGTCCCCAGGCAGGAGTGGAGGCCGGCAGGAGACCAGTCTCCTGCCCTCATCTTAGGAAATAGCTGAGGCCTGGGTTCAACATCTGGCAGGCAATCCCAGAGCCCTCTGCAGATTCCAAAGGAGAACAGGTGGGGGGCAGAGGGAGAATGAGGGAGGAGAGAGAGAAGAGAGAGGAAAGGGGTGCTCTGAGTCAGGCAAGGGGGAGAGATGGGGACAAGGGTGGGGACCCGAGAGGCTCAGTATCCAGGGAGGCCGGGGGCGCAGGGGGGGAAAGCTGCAGGAACAAACCCATACTGTGCACTCTGAGGAGGGCAGTGAGGACAGCAAGGAGGGGGCTACCTTATCCTTCAGACCCATTCTCAACTCTCCTCCATAAGAGTAACTCATTAACCCCTTACTCCCATAATCCTCCCCTCCCCAGTAAACACTAATCTCGAGACAGCAGGGCTGCTGCAAAGGGCAGGAGGGTGAAACGGGAAAAACTGGGGGAGGGGTGAGCACCAAAGACTCAGGATTCACCCCCCACCCCCCAGACCTGGGCCAGCACCAGCCACCATCATTAGTCACAGGCCAGTGGCCCCCCCCACCCCTCCCTGCCCCCTCCCCAGTGGTGGAAAAAACCCTGGGAGTAACTTTTTCGGAGGGAGGGAACAGCTTCAGAGCTTAATCGAGAAAGACAAAGAAAGGAGGTGAAGAAAGTCCCTCAATACAACAAGTTGTCTCAAATCGTCACAGTGATACAGACTTATCAGAAACCAATGAAACAATACAAATTAAATACTAATAAAATAAATACTATGGAAGACAAAAGAACACAGGGGAACAGAGGGGGCGCTCAGAGATTTGGACTCTTCTCTTTTCTCCTCCGGACAGGCCGTGGCCACCCAGGGCCCAGGTTTGGTCTTGGTCACACACAAGGAGGCCAGTCCAAGGGACCCTGGCGCCACCTCCCACCACCCCTGGGACCTCTTGTCCTCAGACGTGGAGTTCAACTTTCCACCCCCGTCACCAACCACGACAACAATGACGATGACAGGGAGATGAGAACTAACTGTAACCAAATTAAAAAAAACAAAAAAACAATCCAGTCACTAATGCTGGCATTGATAAGGCGGCTTCTTGTTGGTCCGTATTATTGCCTCTTTCTGCAGTCTGGTGCTCGGTGGGGGAAAGACATGGGAGGTGGGGGAAGGGTGAACTTGGGAGGAGAAAGAAGAAAAGGGAGGGGCTGTTTTCCCGGTCAACTGTTCCAAGGCTGGAACTCCACCTCGGACCCTAGGAGCCGAAGCAGCTCCGCCTCGTACCGCACCAGCTCCACAGTCTCAGAGGAGCCCGGGGCGGAGGTGGCGTCCATGCCTCCAGGCCACTCGGCGGGGGTCAGCAGCTGACTGGAGGCCACCTGCCGGTAGAACTCGGCCTTGGGCAAGGTGGCGATTTCAAAGTGCGGGAACCGAGCCTGAAAGATCCTCGAGGAAAGCTTCAGCCTCTTCAGGACGTCGGTAAAGAGAAACCAGTTGCAGGGCCTAGAAAAGGCAAGAATGGGAGTTAGGGGAGGGGGCCAAGGGGACGGGGCGGCGGGGGTGGGGTGCTGGGAGCAGGTGGGAGGGCTGCCGGTCTGGCCACCCTCCACTAAGCCACAGACCCCATGGGTGTAGCGGAGGTGAATATTTTCTCCTGGCCCCTACATTGGCAGGCCCAGCTTTCAGCTAAATGGCGAGCACTCAACCCATGAGTGGTGACCTCTTCCAAAAACGGGCAGCGGGAGGGAAATGGGCCTTCCAGAACCTAAAACTCTGAGCAGGCTTCCCCAGGCCTTACCCGCACCGTGACCTGGAATTTACCATCTGCTGGGACCAGTTCTGCCCCCAGCGATCCCTGCCAGCCTGTCTGGTTTCCCTTTCCTGTTCTCACTCCTGCTTCCCCTGCCTCCTTGTTCTCCAAGATCTTCCCCGGCAGAGGGGGAGCCGTGGAGAAAGGCCTAAACTGCGGGTAATCCAAAAGGCATTTCTCTTTGGCTCTGGAATGCATTAGACAAGTTTTTTCTCCAGCGGAGCACCATCATTTCTGCAGGGCCGGAGCTCACGTTACAGCTACAGCCAGTCTGACTTTGCTGAGCACACCCGACTGGGCGACAGCCTGGGGGCAGTCAGGAGGGGGGCTGCTAGGCTGGCCCGGGCCAAACGCTTGCTTTGACTAAACCACGAGGAAACGCTGCATCCCCATGTCAGTGGTCCCTGTTTCCAGGGCTGTCCCTCCTCGCCATTCGCCATTCCACTGTCCCACTTCCAGCCTTTACCACTTTTAGCCTGGACTATATTGCATCAGCCTCCTCACTGGGTCCTCTGTTATTCTTCGTTTCCTAAAAAGAATATCGGACCTTTTCACTCGCTCCCTAAACCACTTTCAATGGATCCCCAGTATCTCCAGCAAAAAACCCTTCAAACTCTTTAGCATGATTATCATGCAAGACCTCATTCAAACACGACCCCATTCAACCCCTTCAGCCCTGTCTCCACCCAATCTCCCTCTCTCTCTCTCTCTCTCTCTCTCACACACACACACACACACACACACACTGCACACTGTATCCCCATCCCACCAAATGCCAGCCATTTGATGAAGGACTAGCCCTGTTTTCTGAACTTGAATGTCTCAGTGCCTTTGCTCGTGCCACACCCTCCATCCTCCTCTCCTCCCTGGCCCAGTGCAGACTCCCTGTCACCCGTGAAGCCTTCCCCCGATGTAACCGGTTGCTCATCCCATCTTCCACAGTCTCATGGCACTTGGCTTGTACCCTTATTATAATACCTGTAACAGAGCCCATTTCAGAAAGAATATACAAGAAATGTAAACTGTGGTTCTCTCTGTGGCACAGAAATGGGGACTTGGGGTGGACTGGAACTTTTATTTTTCACTTGACACCCTTCTGAACTGTTTGAGTTTTTTACAATAGTAAATCTGCTTAGGAACTCGGTCTTTTATTAGAGTTAATGGTATACCTGTCTGTGTCCTCTATCAGACTGGAGATTCTTTGAAGGCCAGAGCTGTATTCTAGCCCTCAGGGTTTGACCTGGTACAACTGCTTAAGACATGTTTCTGGAATTGAATGTTCTGTACAGCACCTAAAACTTCTACCCAGACCCACAGTCCTCATCCCTAAAATGCAGCATTTCTTCCAAATGGCAATAACCTCTGTCATCTCACACAATCAGGGAATGGGGTGTTCTGGGTTAAGGGAAAGGGACTACAGATGCCAGACACTTGGACATCGCTTTCCAAGAATGGAGGAAAAACCCCCTCAGAACATTAACATTGGTGATCACAATTCAGTCTTGCTTTGATGAGTCAGAAGGCACTTCTGAAAGCCACAGGGCCTCGGAGTCATCATTCTACACACACACACACACACACACACACACACACACAATTTCTTTAAGAACATAAATGTTCACATCGCGCTGTAGCCGTGTGGAAGGGCAGATTCAGAAGTGGCGCTGGAGGATGTAACATCAGGAACACCAGCTCTGCTGGTACCAAGCTCTCAACGGAAAACCTGCCTGCCGCCCAGCTTGCTGAGTGGTGCGCGGCCCTCGGTTGCTCCGTGTTCTGTCCGCACCTAAAGCACACTACCCCGGTCCTTTTACTGCCTGGGGCCCAAGATCCTGTTTCAGAGAAGGAGGTGCTGAATACTTTGGAGGAATTAATTAACTGTGCAATACTATATCCCAGAGGCCCAGCCCCGCCCTCAGGGATCAGCTTATGCCCAGAAGAATAAGGACCAAAAGCCCGTGAAACTTGATCCCTACTAGTGTCATCATAGAGGCTATTTTTATTCTTATCAGGCCAGGGGGGAAGGGATGCAAAGAAACTGTGGTCTAGTGGTTAGAGTCGTCAACTGAGGGGCTCCCTCAGAGGGTTCCTAATCCATTGCCCCCTCCTCCCCGTCTATCATGTGCACTTCATGTGCTTTCATTTAAAAAAAAATAGGGTCTGATATTTTAAAAATAGATATCAAAGAAAAAGTATCCTTAAAAGTGTCTGCAAAGGTATTTGAAATATGTGAAGACACCAAGAAGAGGACACTTAATGATGGAGGCCAAGAACGAAAGGACAGTGTATCCTGCATCCTCCTAACCAGTTCAGCCACGGCCCTGCAGGCTGCTGAACTCCCTTCTGAATCATCAAATAAAGGTTAAACTGGGTTCAGTCTAATGCTAAGTATCAAGTATATCCTAGTCTCTGAAAACGGGTGATCCTCGTTATAATATGCACGGTAATCTGAGAGGACAGCAGCCACGCCATCATCTCGCCAACATTAAGGCAATGAGAAACCAGCCTGTGGATTACTTAAGGACCCCAGTGGCCCCATAGCTATGGCAACCATATGTCCCGGCTTTTCCAAGAATCTCAATTTCAAATATTCTGTCTGGCTGTCCCCAGAAACCACAAAAATGTTCCAGAGATTCTAATAGTTCACCAGCCCAAATATCTCCCAGATCATCTCTTACACCCAGGAACAGGGCAAAAATCCTTCAGAGAGTGAATCGAGATTTTGGTTTTGCAAAACACACATAGTCAATGTACCTAGAGCTATTCTGAACATATCTAATCTGGGCTGGAAAGTCAGGCTGGACTTGGTCATATATTATCTTTCCTATGCTCTAGCACTTGTTCTCCAGGTCTCAGCTTCCTTCTGGAGAACTCCAGCATTCTCAGGGAGGCGGGCCCTGGCCCGGGGTGCTAGTGCTTGGTCCTCATAGATCTCTCAAACACTCACCCGCGGGACACTGACACCTGGAGGTTGTAGCAAGGGAGAAGAGGCTTGTCTGAGAGCTCAAACATAAAATCATCCCCATCCACATCATCTCCTTCTTGATCGGAGCTCCCAGGAGGATTATGTAGGAGGTCACAGGCAAACCCGTCTTTTTCCTCTGTAAAGACATCATACAGGGAATTAGGACTTAGCTACATGCATAAGACCAAAGAAAAGAAATGCTCCAACAAGATAAAGAGGTGTGGCGGTGGGTGATCAGACGAACAACCAGATCCCCAGTCAGGGCCAAATGTCTCTGATCTCATGGCTCACAGCCTTGGGAGGGCATGTGAAAGTTCTAGCCCCGGGAGGTAGTACTTTGTGGCCAGAGATTCCTTATACTCCTCCACCTTTCAACCGGAAAAAAGCAAGGTGGTGTGAAGGATACGCTGCCCAACTGTTGGAGACAGAAGCCTGAAGATGTCATCGGCAGTTGAAGGCAAGGGAAAACACCTGCCCTTCAAACTGCAGCTTTCCCAAGCCACCAGACTGCCTGCTGGCATCCCCAGAAGCCCGGAGGGGGCTCAGCCTGTTCCCTTCCCCAGCCGTGTGTTCGGGTGTGGCCTGCCTCTCCTGGTCCAACTTCCCCCAAGCTTAGTAGCGGGTGCCTCCCTCGATCTGCAGCCCCTGGTCCAATGGGTGAATGCCGGATGACGGCCACAGAAAAAGGCTCACTGCTCTTCCAACAAAGGAAAGCTCGGGCCAGAAGGCTAAGGGCTTGGGAGACAGCAGCTATCATCTCAGAAACCCTGTGTGCATCTTGGGGGCAGGGTAGGGAGGGAATGGTAGCTGCCAGATGAGGGGCTGGGTCCCTCTGGAGCGTGAGCAATACCAGAAGAGGTGACAACGCACATAGGCGCTTCTGGCAGGGTTAGGACAAAGCAACGGAGGAGAAAGGGACTTGGAAAAGAGAGAATTTTTAAAGTACCCAGGGTGGGGAGTGGTAGAGGGCTAATGACGGATGGCTTTCTCCAAATCAATGGCATCTCCTGGTTTGGGCCAACAAGTTCTGAGTCTGGGGGAGGCATGGGCTAGAGTGTGGGCTGAAAGGGCCTGTAAGCTACTAACGGGTGAAGAAGGGCTACCTCCATTAGGTCACTCCTGGCTTTGAGAAGAATCAGTGAAACCCAAAGCAGATCCCAAACCTCTGAGCCATAGACAAGGGTGGGAAGAATCCCACTTAAAGCTTACCCAACACAGAACTGCTGTAAAAGTCCCAGGAAACGCCAGGATCACCCTCTGCCCGGCCCTGAAGATCCGAGAGGTGATCTGATGAAAGAAGAGAGGGAAGTGAGAAAAGGAGGTAGGCTAGAGAAGGAATCTAGAAGCAAAGTATATCCATATGGGGTTAGGAGAATGGGAGATGGAAAGGAAGGACCATAAGAGGGGCTGGGAGCGACCCAAGAGAAATCCGCTTCCTGCTATCCATCAGAGGTTACAAACCAGCAGCCAACAGCCAGATCTAGCCCGCTTACTGTCTAGGTTTTGGCCCAGTGTTTTAAACCCCTATAATTTAATTAACTTCTAACATTTTAAAATTGGGAAATTTCACTTAAAATTTTGGATTTCCAACTTTTCTTGAAAAAAAAAAATCAGGAGATCTGGCAACACTGCATCCACATTCCTACATGTCAACAGTTGGCTGGAGGGAGAGGCGACATGTGCGTTCTCCAATTCAGCAGGCCCCACCCAGCCTGCTCTGCTCTCTAACACGATCAGCCTGAAGGCATTTAGGCCTGCGACCCCTGCTTCAAATGATGTAGGGAATTACTCTGCAAGCAGAATCCTAGACCTATCCCAGGATTTCAATTCCCTGTTGGTCACAATGTTCATATATCCAATCGCGATCTTGCCAATTCAAAGTAAGATGAGGAAGCATAATTCCTTCTGTTTCGTCTTTGAAAACATGGTAGGGAGGGGAATGGCCAAGTTTATCCTCATGAAAACCTATTGCTTCCACGCCTAGGTATATACCCAAAAGAATTAAAAAAACAGGTATTCAAATAAAAACTCATACGTGAATGTCCCACAGCAGCTCTATTCACAATCTCCAAAAAGTGGAAACAACCCAAATGTCATTCAGCTGATGAAGGGATAAAAAAAATGTGGATAAACACTATGGAATATTATCCAATCCTCCATTAGGAGGAATGAAGTACTGTTACACACTATAACATGGATGAAACTAGGAAAAAAGGAGGCTAAGGGGTTAGGACTCAGGACTCAGTGTGTGTTTTTTTTTTTTTTTTTTGGCTGTACCACATGGCTTGTGGGACCTTAGTTCCCGACCAGGGATTGAACTCAGGTCCTGGCAGTGAAAGCACCAAGTCCTAACCACTTGACCACCAAATTCTCCCAAAAAACCCCATTTTAAACCCTCTGCTTACCTGATCTGAGAACAGACATCAGGTCACCCCTTAGCCTCCTTGTTCCCTAGCTAAGCATCATCTAGGTGAATTGTTTCACCTCTCAGCCCCACGTGGACAAAAAGCAGGTTTCCATGACAAATTCAACTGTGTCATCTGTGGGCACATGGCCCAGTGGTTGCCAATATGCCACGTAGTACAGTTGACAAGCTGATTTAGCTGTGACACCTGGGCAACAGGACAGGAGAGAGTCCAAAGGGCACAGGTGAGGTGAGAGTGCCCCCTGAAAACCAAATCCCAGGAGGAAGTTGGCAGCTACTCTTAAAGGAGCAGAGCTAAGCTTCCCAGATGGAAGGCACCGCCACGGTCCAATATACCTTCCCTTTGGGTCACACATTCTATCAGCAAAAATGCCCATCAGCTGTTGTGAGCTACTGAAAGAAATCGTTTTTTAGCAACCTTCTAGGAGATGAAGGGTTTCTTCCGAGAGGAAAAGGCAGTCAGAGAGAAGCATTCAAGTAATGGCTGAGCAGCCGGAGGGGAAAACCTTTCCTCATGTACATTAGATCTTTTGTGCATTCTATGAAAAAACTCTGAGGTCATGGCTGCCAGCTTATTTCCTCTTCTGTACCCTGTGCCATTTGGGAGTTAGAAGTAATTCCTTCCAAAGGCCTCTGTCAGGTAGGTGTCTATTCTGTGCCTAGCCCTGTGCTAGGTGTCCTGGAAGATAAAGGAATGAGATCGTAAGTTCCCTAAAGGCAGGGTCCACGTCTGTCCTGTTCATCACTGTCTCCCTGGTACCAAAGCCCAGGTGCCTGGCACACAGTAAGAGCATAATAAACACATGGGGAAAAAAGTGGGTGGCGGGGCAGAAATTACTATAAGGCGAGACTCTAAAGTCATGTGCTTACTCAGCCTGGGTCCGGAACATATGCATTCAAGTGACTGCTGTCCCCCACACAGGTCACACGAGGACTCCATCAGAGCAGCCCTCGCTCACCACATTCCTGGGGCTCTTCTCTTGGAGCTGCCTTCAGAGACCCCGGCACACTCCTCTAATTTTCCTCGCTGGCGACAGATCTTTGTCATTTGCAGGTGAATTTGCCTTTTTGAGACAGCCCAAAGTTAACTGGCACAGGCAAAGATGCCAAAGTCGGAACAGGCCCACGAGTGGCATACAAGAGGAACCATCAAGGTCTGCTTGACGGGGCAGCTTTGAGGCACGTTTCCTCACACGTCTTCTCGTACAATCAGGATGAGGAGTGACTCCTTTTCCCTGATTCTCCCTTGCCTTCCCCTTAACTTTCAGTTCTTTCCGCTTTCCTTGCCTTCAAAAAGAACCCTCAGCCCAGCAATCCCGCTCCTAGGTATATACCCCAAATAATTGAAAACAAACAAATACTGAATCAAACAAATACTTGTTCACGCGTGTTCACAGCAGCACTAGGCACAATTGCCCAAAGGTGGCCACAACCCAAATGCCCGTTAGCTGATGAATGGATAAGAGAAAATGTGATCTATCCATACGAGTGGATATCATTCAGCCTTAAAAACATGCCACTACGTGGACAGACCTTGAAAACATGACGCTACGTGAAAGAAGTAAGACTCAAAAGGCCCCATACCGTATGATCCCATTTACATGAAATGTCCAGAATGGGCAAATCCATAGAGACAAAGTAGACAGGTGGTTGCCAGGGGGCTGGGGGGGGGGCGTGGTAGTAGAGAGCAACTGCATATGGGTATGGGGCTTCATTTTCGGGGGAAGAAAATGTTTTGGAGCTCGATAGAGGTAGTGGTTGTACAACACTGTGAACACACTAAACGCCACTGAATTGTTCACTTTTAAATGGTTATTTTTGTGTTATGTGAATTTTGCCTTGATAAAAAAAATTTTTTTTAATTACTCAGTGTGAGCCGTGACCCTGGCAATCAGAGTTTCTCTATGTCCCAGGGTCCCATCGTACCCCTCCCCATCTCCTCCAACCAAGTCACCAGCTGAGGGACATGAAAGGAGAGAAAAACAAAAAACAAGCAGTCTTCGACATGGGGTCATATGGCTGAGGTCTCTGGCAGGAAAAACAAAAACCTGTGATTCAGTGACCTCAAGTGGTAAATTGCTAACCCTTTCATCAGTGGAAGGAAAAGCAGTCCTGATACTTCCTCCAATGCCCCAACCCAAACTGCAACAATTCCCCCCAGCTCCCACATTCTTTCTGACAGAGGACGAAAAACGAGTCTGTTTTCCCTTGGGTAGGTTGGATATTATTCTTTTCTTCAAAGGGTCAAAGGGAAATCAGTCACATGCCTGCCTGTAATCTGGCCCAAGGAGGAGGTCTTCCAAAGGCCTCTCAGAAGGTTTGGATGGCTTGGTGTTCCGAGCCCAAGGACGAGAGAGAAAAGGTTCACTGTCTGACCTCCAGACAGTGTTAAGCCAAGCCAATGTAGGAAAGTCCACATTTTCAACCCACACGATTTACCAGCATCTTCTGCTTTACAGAAGAATTCACTACAGGACACCATCCATTTACATTTAAAAGAGGATTTGATTCCCAGACTTTTCCAGAACAGGGGACTTGTACAAAATGAGGATGCTCTACATGAGGCACAACCCTGATAATCTCTCTGGCTTGCCGTTTCCGCCCTTTACACCCTACAGGGACTCGCCTTCATTTGCTGCCCACTGGGATCTCCACTAGGGGAGGAAGAAGACAATTAATCTATGGAGAATTTGGTCAGGCAAATGCTTGGGGATGAAAAGCAAAAAGCTTCTTAACTACGTCGGCCAGACAGGCAAGGTAAAAAGAAATCCGGAAGTCCACACGGAGGCATCTAGGTGTAGGGGCCTCCCTAACCCTCAACCTCGTGGTGCTTCCTGCAGCCACTCTACCCAGTGGTTCCTTGAGATTTGGGGCAGGGGAGAGCTATGGAGATGAAAAAAGAGAAATACCCGGTTCAAGGAATCAAAAAGCTCCTGGTGATGGTTGCACAACATCGTGAATGTACAAAATGCCACTGAATTGTTCACTTCAAAATGGTCCTGTTAGGTGAGTTTCTCAATTAAAAAAAAAAAAAAAGGCGGTGAGGGGGGACTTCCCTGGTTGCGCACTGGTTAAGAATCCACCTGCCAATGCAGGGGACACGAGTTCGAGCCCTGGTCCTGGAAGATCCCACATGCCGCGGAGCAGCTAAGCCTGTGCGCCTAGAGCCCGTGCTCTGCAACAAGAGAAGCCACCGCAATGAGAAGCCCGCGCACCGCAGTGAAGAGTAGCCCCCGCTCACCGCAACTAGAGAAAGCCCGCGCGCAGCAACGAAGACCCAACGCAGCCAGAAATAAATTAATTAATTAATTTTTTTTAAAAAAAGGCCCTGAGTAATACTTCTCATCCCCCCCAAAACAGCCTTTGGCCTCAAGTCCCTCCTCCCGGTGCCTGCCTCCCCCGGCTGCCAAGGTCCTAGCCAGATTGAGCACTTTCCCTAACAGCCAATCAGAGCTCTGTCTTCAATAGGCACTCAGTATTTGCATGGAAAAGAGGTGGCCCAGTTTTAACACTCCTTTCAGCTCCTGGCTCCCACTATGAAGTTATAGCTCCATGCCCATAAAGTTGAGAAACAATGTCAAGATTTGAATGAAGGTGCTCAGCCTGGACAGGCTAGGAAGTGCCAGAATTAAGAAAAGTCTTTTCTTGCGTCTGCAACACAGACTAGCATTCAAGTTAGCTTAAGGAGGCATCAAAAGGCTTTCTAGTAGTTGGGATTAGTTAACAGACATGAGAAGAAGAGAGAAAAACGTGTTTATTTCTAATTTTGTAACTACTTAAAATGGTTTCAACATTCAAACTCCTTGGGGATTTTGGAGAAGGGGTCCGAGAAGAAAAGACTTTGCTTCCGACTGTGGTCAGAGACAGCTTTATTTGGACCCAGAGGGCCCCAAGCCCTCAGGAGGGCAGTCTCTAGCCCAAAGACACCCCTAGATGAGACCTGCTGATCAAAGGAGAGCTTCGTGCAGTGCTTTTATCATGTTGAGATGCTCTGGACGGTCCCGTGTGGCAGCTTTTCCTGGGAATTGTGTGGAGTGCAGACAACACGCGTGCGCGTGGAGGAGAGTGCGTGCGGTGCGTGGGATGCAGGAAGAGGCCACAGAGGGTGGCTTGCCCCGAGCCCCGGTGATGGTCCAGCTAAAGTGAACAAGAGTCCTCACTGGCCCAGAACAAATGCCTGAAGGAGCATCCCCAAGGGGCTCCACCCCTCACAGACAGGGGCCTGGGACCCCAGAGCCGGCAGAGGGAAGAGGCAGTCCTGCTCCAGCCAGAGAGGCTGGGTCCTGCTGGGGGCGGGAGGCCTGCACACGGCGGGGGGCCCGCAGGGATGAGTTGGTCTGGCTGCGGACTGGCTGGGGGCTGGCCGAGCAGGAGTCAAGGGCTCCCTCAGCGGCCTCCTATCGCTCCCCCTCCAGCTTTCATTAGTACCTAGAAGGCAATTCCCACCTAGTCCTCCTTCCGTGGGGGCCTTTAGCTCAGGTTCCTAGCTAACCTTTGTTCAATAAACAAATGAGCCCCTGGTTGGGAGCCCAGGACTGTACTGGGGGAGGCGTGGGGGGGCATGGGGGCATGGGGGGAGAGTTCGGGGCTGAGGCCACAGCCCAGGAGAGGGGGAGCAGCCTCGGGCAAATCCTTGACCCTGTGGGCTTCCAGGCGAGAGGGGCTGAACCACAAACACTGAAGCCTCCGAGGAGGATCAGCGACACAACTCCCAGCTGCTCCATCCGACCGAGTGCCGCTCAGGCAGCCTGAAGAAGTCACTGCTAGCGCAAGGGCCAAGCTGTGATGTCACGAAGGAGGCGGGGTTCCTTCATTCGGAGGTCAAGTCTGAGGAGATTCCCACTGAGCATGCCCAAGCTAGACTTCCCTCCTTCCCTCCTCCCTGCTGTCCAACTCGGCAGAGCTATCTAACTGCAGACAAACAGCTGTCATCCGCTAATAAGAAAATAAAGGCAAGTTGGCTTGTGGCCCTTGCCATGGGCCTTAACACTACTTTTCCAGAGGGGGCAGGTGAGGGAGAAAGAGAAAGGAACAGGAGGATGCAGAGGGGACATCACAGTTACCACAGAGTGTCAGGAATAAAGTATCGGAGGGGTCCCAAGGGTCGGACTTTGACCACCAACAGGGAGAAAATACAAAGTGCAAAAACAAAAGCAAAATGTTAAGTGTCACTTCTTTGCAACCGACATACCATTCAAAGCACAAGTCCACACATTTTGCCCCCAACTAAGTCTACTAGTGGGGCTGCTGTCCCACAGGGAGGCCTCCCCACATACCGAACGGGGAAATGGGTCCCCGCGGGCTACCAGGGCCCTGAAGAGGATGCGTGTGACGCGGACGCTCAAAGCACAGGGACAAGAGGAAGCGACCTTCTGACTTTTTAAAGTTCACAGAGATTTCTGAGCCACCAGAAGGAAAGCCCGTGAAGAGGGCTGACACCCCTCACAGGAGGTGCTTGAGATGGAGGAAGATGAAGGGCATCTCGGGAGCTCAGGGATCAGAGGCCAGCCCCAGGAACGAGGTTTTGAGTCTGGGCCGTACTCACCGCTCAGAAAGCGCTTCATGGTGTCGCTACTGGCCAGCTTCATGGCCGTCTGTCCCGAGTAGGTGGCCAGCGTGGGGTCAGCCCCGTAGGACAGCAAGAGCCAGATGGTTTCCAGGTTGTCGTTGACCACCGCATCATGAACTGGCCTGCGAGGTGATACAGGGTGAGAACAGCAGGGCCCAAGTGGGAACCTGGGTGTCTAGGCCTCAGGCCACCTCATCAGGGAAAGCAAACTGAGCTGACCCCAGTGTAACGTGGGTGAGACTTAGGGCAGGGGAACCACTTGCTGGCCTGCACTGTCCTCTATCCCTACCTTTCTCCTCCCTCCCATTTCTCTCTCTTATCTTTCCCCCACCATGACGGGACAGTCCCTGTGGCACAACGGAGCTCCGCTGTTAGCTCTGGAGCTCAGGACAGAACAGGTCCCTGACTGAGGATAAACTTAGAGCAGATGCTGGGGGATATGAATGGAAAAACCCAGATGATTGCCCCAGAGCAGGGATGAGCAGAGCTGCTCCACACACCAGGCCGGTGGCCAAGCGGAGCCTACATCCTCTGACCCAAGTCCCCCCACTCGGTATGCAACTTGTGTCAGTTTCACTCAGGAAGTAGGCCCTCGAATAGAGCACAGGAGAATGGGTGCAATTTCTTTAAGACAATGGCAGGTGTCTCTCTCTCTTTTTTTTTTAAGTATACAGAGATCAATTCAAGAATCAAATCTGGGATGTTACCCTAAGGTCAACCTCCCAATTCCTAAAGCCCGAGGTTCTGCCTGAGACAGGTGCACAGGATGATCCCTAGACAACACCAGCCTCCCCTCAGTGACCAACGTAGACTGGCCAGCAGGAACTCATCCAGCCTTGCCCTGAACCGGTCCGAACTGGGGCAGGTTCTCTTGAGGGAGGGGCTGAGCGGGGAGTGGGGGGGGCGGCGGGGGGTAAGGGGAGCAGCCTTCTTGCCTCGTGCCGTCCTGCGCGCTGCAGTTTACGTTGGCACCGTGCTCCAGCAGGATGTTCAGGATGTCAGTCCAGCCCCGGGAGCAGGCCTCGTGCAGGGCCGTGTAGCCAGCGTTGTCACGGTGATTCACATCTTCACTGTCTTTCTGGAGGCAGTAGAGAACAACGTCCTGTGGGAACGGGGAGAGCGCCGTGAGCAAACAGAGGCCAAACTCTGGAAATCACCCTAGTTAGGTCTGCAGCTCTCCAACTGTCCAAAGAGTCTCAGAACCTGCTCTTTAGTCCAGAGACTGACAGGCAAATCTCAAAATCTTTTGCCAACAAAATCAGTCCTGAGGTGCCATCGCCAGTGGCTCAACTTCGGGCCGTGTCCTCAGCCATGGGGAGACAATTCTAATGACCGAGAATACTCATCTGGGTGTGGTTTGCTGGCGTGAGGCCCTCAGAGAGGCTCACCTGCCCACCCAGAGCTTAAACCCTCAGGCCTCAAGTGTCTGAGCACTCTTTCTGTAGTCTGGGGCTTTTCGAGACAGCCCCAGACCAAAGAAATGAGACATGTGCTGGCAAGCACAGCCCCTGGCAGTAATTCGAGAACAAGGAAGAAAGAATTGGTTTAAGTACTATCCCTGGATGCTGGTTTTAATTGTTTTAAGTACTATCGCTGGATGTTTATCCCTGGGCAGTCAATTCCAGGCCTCCCCTCAAATCAAGACTGTTCCAAGGATAAGCCAGTACGGTCACTCATCCATAGTAGTGATTAGCTTCCCTGGGCTGAGACGACAGGACCAGAAGCGGGACTCCAGGCCTAGAAGCTGCCTAGCTAGTCTAGGATGAAGCTGGTGAATACGCTGACGGGCAGGGGAGAGGCAGCCCCTCTTCTGAGGGAAAGAGGCTGACAGCAGCTACCAGGGGCCTCTCATCAGCTCCCCCAGGCCCTGGTGAGATGGGACTCAGCCGTCCTGACTGACAGCTAGCTCACTGGCTGGCTGGCTAGAGCTAGCGAGCGCGCGAGCCTGTGTGTGCCCGCTGCCTCTACCCAGGGGACCGCAAGGCCCCCTACCCTCCTCATCAGTGCAGGTGTTGCCTCTTCCTCCAGGCCTCAGACTACTCCTCCCTCCCTCCCTCCCATGACAGGCTGTCCAACTTGCTCTTGCCCCATCCTGATTGGTTGGCCTGTGGTTTCCTGTTGGCTGGCTTGGCCCCAGGTAAAAGAAGTTCACTTAAAGGGCAAGCGTTGGTCATCATTTTTTCTTTCGATCTCCCTTGGCAGCTACCCAGGCCCCCACACGAGGTGCGCGAGACAGATACGTGGTTTGCCAGTAAGACACTGTCAAAGCGGCTCTCCCATGCCAACCAGGCTGGCTGGGCGTGCAGCTGTCTTTAAATGAGTCAGTTATGGGTGTCGGAAGCCTTAAAAAAAAAAAAGAGGGCCTACTCTAAAGCCCAGCAGCTCCACCCTTCAGAGCAAATCCTGGGGAAATAATTGGTGTGGCGGGCAAAGGCACATGGTCGAGGAGCTCATATCAACAAAAATGTCCAACAAGGTAACTGCATGATGGCAAATGAGTCAGGCTTCTACCCCTACCCTGGCATTTGGGAATCAAAAAGACTTTGGTGTGAATTCAGACTCACATGTACGTAGTAGCTGAGTGATTCTGGATGTGTCACTTAACAATGCTAAGCCCTGATTTTCTCACCTATAAAATGGGGTTAATAAAACCTACTGCCATAGGCTTACGGTGAAGATGAAAGGACACGACGTAATGAGAACTCAACACGACAAAATAAACACCAGCTTCCTTTCCTAATTTCTTTTCGATCCATAGGGAAGTAGCATGAGGCGGGGTGAGCTCATCTCTGCCCCTCCAATGTACTCCTGACTCCCCCACTACCAGAAGCCAAAACGAGGGGAAGCTGGAGAGGGATGTAAAGAGTGAGCGATGATCACCCCCGTCCCTCTCTGAGTGGGGGAGCCACGGCACAGGGAAATTCAAGACGACATAAAAACCCCCAAATCCCATTTCTGGCCTAGGAATGTACTGGATGATACTGTGTCACCATTTCAATTCTGTTCAGCCTAAGTTGCCTTTCAAAAGGGTTTGCATTCCCGCACACCACGCCAGGGTCAAGGCGGCCCCAGAGGCCGTCTGCGCAGTAGGAGGAGGCCAGCCTGGGCTCAAGCCCCAAACCAAGCCTTGCCCGGGCCACAGAAGAGCCAATGGGGAGAAGCTTCTCCACAGATGCTCGGGCAATGGCATCCTGTGGCTGGGGGGTGCTCCTTACCTTATAGCCAAGACGGGCCGCCCGCTGCAGGAGGGTCTCGCCAGCATTTTTGTTCACTATGAGCCGACGAGCCTCTGGGGGGATCTGCCGGGCTGTGGGTGACTCGGAGGCCTCCTCTGGACCAGCACTTCGGGACTTAGAGGGCGTGCATGGCTCTGTGGGTTTCGCTAGGGTGGGAGATTTGGGAGATCGTGTCTTCTGCTGGCTCCAACGCCCTTTACCCTGGAAAGCAGAGGCGCAGTCCTAGATCAGCACAGGTCCCCACTCATTTCTACCTGGTGAGCAGATGCTAAGGGGCTCAAGTCCTCAACCCCAGAAACCAAGGAATAATGATGGGATTGGAAAGCACAGGTTGAGGAGACATCCCAGCCTCTCTCAAGCACTCTGCATGCCTTCTTTACCTGCCTCGGTCCCCGTTTATTGCGGTTTTTACAAGTCATCTCGATAAATAAGCGGGAGCAAACTCTCAGAGTAAAGAGAAGTGGAGACAGCTAGCTTTGACTAAAGAGGCACGGCTGTGGAAGCCTTCACTCTTGTTGCAAAAACCTTTCCCCCACATCCAGCCCTCACCAGGCTTTTCCCACCTCTCATCACACCGTGTCCCCGATCACACTCATGCCCCCCTGGGCTGGTGGAAAGCGATCAAGCCCACGAAGCAGACAGACCGGATTTTGAATCCTGCCTCTGCCAGCCACTAGATACAAGACCTGGGGCAAGACCCAACCTCTCGGAGCCTCACTTTTTCCCTTGCGGGGTCTTTGAGATAATGAACTAGAGCAGCTCCAGAACAATGCACAAGGTGGGTGCTCACAAAACCTTAGTGTCCTTTCCTCATGAATGACCCCTGCATGTCTCCTTTATCCTCCCATCTTGAACTGGAATGTCTAGAGAAAGTTCCCATGCCTGGCCCAGCACTGTTTAGTGAGTCTGTAGGGGCAGGTAACTTGTCTCTTTCAGATGAAGGGAGGGGACTTCAGATGGGGAGGGACTGTGTTCGAGGAGCTGTGCTAGAGGAACCAGACCCAAGGCGCCTCATCTGCACCTGGACCTAAGTCAGATGATGAGATTCGAAACCTGGAGTTGATACCATAAGTGGACAAGACTTTGGGGGGGCCTTGGGAGAGGAGGGTATGACTCGCATGTGGAAGGGTATGAATCATTGGGGAGCCCGAGGACAAGAATGTGCCCTCATCAGACTTTAAGATGGTCCCTGATGATCCCCACCTCCTGAAATTCATGCTCTTGTGTAGCCCCCTTCTGCACTGGAGAGGACTGATCTGTGTAGCCAACAGGAGAAGGCAGAGAGGACGGTGTGTGGCTTCCAAGGCTAGGTCCTAAAAGACAATGTTGCTTCTGCTTTGCTCTCTTTTGGATCACTCGTTCTGGAGGAAGTCAGCTGCCAAGTCATGAGGACACTCAAGCATCCCTTTAGAGAGGCCCACGGGGCAAGCAAAGGAGGCCTCCTGCCAACAACAAGCATCAACTTGCCACCATGTGAGGGAGCCACTCTAGAAGCAGATCGTCCAGCCCCAGTCAAGCCTTCAGATGAATGGAGCCCTGGCTGACACCATGATGGCAACTTCAGGCGTGGGAGACCCCAAACCAGACACAGCGAAGCTGCTCCTGAATTCCTGACCCCCAGAAAGTGTACGAGATAATACATGTTTATTGTTGGGTTAAGCTGCTAAATCTTAGGGTAGTTTGTTGCACTGCAGCAGATAACTAATACATCACACTTCCTCAAGTCCCTCAGAGCATCAAAGTCTCACTTAAATCCTGTGTCTTCCACAACATTCTACAGCACTCTGGTCCCCACTGCCCTCTTTCTCTGCAACACCCAGAACACCTAGTCCGAATCACATAACCCAATGCCTTATGTCTGACTGTCAATTTCCTCTGGTTGTTTCACGGACAAGTCTGGCCTCCCCTGCTACGTTTGAAGCTCCCCGGGGTCAGGGTTCACATTTTCATCTTCTCTTTTGTTCCTTACAGCACTTAACTCGGGGTTGGGCACATCACTGCAACAAGCATTTGTTGACTTGATCCAAGGCAGCTATATATAGAGCCCTGGGCAGCCAGAAGAGTTGCCTAGAAAGACACGAAGCCAGGAAAGGAATGGCAGCAGGGAAAAGACAAGGTCCCAGGGCATTTGTTTCCTCTGGTAAATCCCAAGACAAGAGCTGCTATACGTCCACATCCCAGAAGGGCAGAGAGGTACGACAGCTGGCAGGAAGGCACCGGCTATGAGTGTAGAATGCTGCTTTATTGCCGGGAGGATAGAGGTGCATTATGGTGATACTGGAGGATGCTGGGTAAAGTACCCAGGTTTTTGCTAAGCCAAGACAGGAGCCAAAGGGTGACTCTCCTTCTAGGGGCCAGAGCTGCCAGAGACAAGGGAGGCTGCCTGAGGGAGGAGCAACAGCAAATGGGGACCACCTCCCCCTCCCCCCTTCCTCCCTGGCTCGGAGCCCCTGCGGGAAGAAGCCTTTGGCCGATGCCCCAGCTTTAGTGTTGCAGGTGCGTCCCCCGCACTCCCACCACCTTGCTTCCCACTACAAAGCACTGTGCCATGGGGGCAACTGGAGCAGGTGGTGGTGACTAGGAGAGAAAGAAAGGTGGGAGGGAGAAAGGGAGGCCCTGTGAAGGGAGAAAACCTCTCTGGGAGAACACTTCAGTGGGCACACCGCCAGGCAGAATAACCAGACAGAAGCATCAGCGCGTGCTGCTGGACGTGAGGCGGCTGGTCACCTTTGCGTGGGACGGGGCCATCTGAGCGTGTGGGGAAGAGCAGGGGAGGAGGACGCCCAGCTTTCGCCAGAGCTGCTCAGGGTTGCAGTGTCTCCCTGCCCAGCTGCCCCCTCCCCCAGTGTCTCCTGGATAGACAGAAGCCACCCATCCACAGGGTGGAGACATAGGCAAAGAGTGGGGGGCGTGCGCCAGGGGCAGCCAGGCCGGCCTCACACCCCAAGTCTCTCACTCGGGTCACCAAGTAACCTCGAACAAGTCCCCTAACCTCCCCAAGCCTCAGTTTCCTCACCATAGAATGAGGACAGCTACTGTAGGAATTAAGAGCGATCATGCAAGCAGAGCACCCGGCACAGACCAGACTTCCCCTCTCCTTCCTAGGCCCCCTCTGGGGGTCCCAGGGAACTGGCACTGCTACCTTGCCTCTCCGAGCCTCTGTCCCCTCATTCTTACCTCGGCCTGAAGCTCAAGGATGTACACCAGCCTCAGAGAGAGCACTTTACTGTTCTCAAAGCCCTTCACATCCGTTGCCTCCTTTCTTCCCCCAAGCACCCTCTTGAGATGGAAAGGACATGAAGTATCATCTCCATTTTTAAAGATGAAGAAATAGGCTTGAGTACTTTGTTTGAGCTGGAACCAGATTCCAGAAGAAGGAAGGGGAAAGGAGGGGAGACTCAAGCACTTGGGTCTCCTACCTTTTGCCAGTGCCACACAGGGATCCCTGCTCTGGAGCTGGAGAGAACCGTAAGGATCACAACCACCAAAACAAGCCCAATATGACCTTTTTTTTAGTTGTCAAGACAAACACATATTACAGGTAAACATTTGAACCTGAACCTCACTCCTCTCAAATGTACAGCTCACCGAGGATAAGGACGGTGTAATTTTTTTTTTGAATTGTGCAATGCGGAACTCAACACCAGTGCCATGAACATCAGACCCAAAAGAGACGTCAATTTTGCACAGGGGTTCTAGAACGCTTGCCTAGCTATTGATCGGTGAGCGCCCACTCACCTGCTCCTCTGCTTCCATGAGAAGCAAAGGAACTGAGGAGTGGGGTTGGGGAAGTACAGCTATGACCGGCCCAAGGGGAAGAATTCCTTCAGCCCCACCCTTAGGCAACCTTTGTCTGGACATCAACATCCTTGCTTCTGTAAGTTGTTTTCTACCTTGATTGACTCAGAAAGCTCCCTGATTGGTTTCCAGTGAGTTAAGCCCATACAAAAGCTTCTTGATTGGATGTTAACAAGCTATTCAGGGTAACATCCTGCCATATTCTTTAGCTCTTCCCTAACTCAAAGGAGATTCAAGGATTGTCAAGGAAAAGCCATCACGGGCCAAACCCATAGTTTGCAGATGCTTCTTGTCAGCTCTAGCTTTAGCCCATTCTTCAAATCCATACCCCAACCCTTCTAGAACTAGTTTAAAATATTTTAATAAATATGGGTTAATTTGATTCCCCCCCCCCATGGCGTACTCACTCACTCGGAAGACTGTTGACTGAGGAGCCCGCCTGGAAACTGTGCCACCCTAGCCCGGCCCCGACCGCCACAATGCCCCTCCTCTACAGCTCCCCTGGCTGGTAATGTACCTTTGCCTCTTCTGAGACCGTCGTCATATGCTTGGTCTTGCACTTTCGTTTTCCTGATGGCTTTTCTGAATTTTCAAGGCAGGCTGGCTCCTCTAGGTTATTTGGGAGGAAACCATTTGGTGAATCCGAAATCCCCTGGGCTTTGTTGGGCAAGAGAAGGTTCCTGTTCCTGAGGCGGTGCTCCGAACTTTGGGAGGAAGTCTTCTGCTTACGGGCCTTTAAATCTAAAGGCAAGAAACAGGAAAGAATGGATGTCAGGGAAATGGAACACAGAAAAGCAACGCCTTCCTCTAAGCTGGATCAGAGGACTTTGGGGATTAGAACCTCAGTACAAAGTTGTGTAACTGTTCGCTACCCATATCTGGCACGGTGCTGACTATTCCACTAAATGCTTCTCGAATGGACACTGTGCTTCCGCATCAAAGTCCCTCTTCTACACGCAGGAGACAACTCCCAGCCCTGCTAGCAGCGGGTGGCCCATCTGGCTGTCCCTAAGATGAGGGTACTTTTAAAAGGATTTCCCCATAGCCCAGAGCAAATCAGAACTTTCTTTTCAGCTTTTCCCCACTTTGTCTTTTTTTCCACTCTAATACGAAAACAAATTTAGCAGCTCTGCTGAAGTGAAATGTGAAGTATACTGGGGTGGGGAGTAAATGGTAGAAGGCTTCCTTCGTAGCCTCAGCTCTACCCGCCGCCTGACTGCCCTGTTGGTCTCTGTCCAAGCACACAAAGATCAAAGCCACAGAAACTCCCTGAAACCAGAAGCTGCCATGGGCCGACTTAACTGGTGGGCAATCACAGAAACCTGCTGCCCTCCGTGGCTGGAAATCAAGTCACTGGGACACACTGGGCAACATCTCTAATTCTAGCCGTAGCTCACTGAACAGAGCGCATTCCAGCTTCAAAAAGGCCTGCTGGGAACTCCATGACCAAGAGCCTCATCCCACAGGGTCAGTCCTGAACTCCAGAGGTAGGGGGACAGATTGAGTTTATCCTTATCTCTTAGCATTACCGTTACATGACTTGGCCACTAGCTGTGTGACTGCTGAGGGCAGGTCATAATCTCCCTGAGCCTCGGTTTCCATGTCTGTAAAATGGGGAGCATAAAACCCACATAACTCCTTATAAAGTGTTATAAAGAGTAAGGTATCATTATTGTATTATTTAAGTGTAAGCTCTTTAGGTAGGGCCATGCCCATGTGTTCTTTATCTCCCCCACAGGACTGGCCACCATGCCTAGTACACGGCAAAAGATCAGTATGTCTGTGAAGTGAGTGACTTCAGCCTCAGTTTCTCCAGGTTGTGAAACGAAGGGGTTGAGCAAGATCCAAGCGTTCTCAACTCGCCTCCCCTGACCTTTGCACGCGCTCTTACGTGTGAAATCGCCGAGGGCAGATCCGGATGTAGGAACCATCATTACAGCATGAGGAATTGTCTGCAGGTTATGCACAGCTCTTAGAAGGCCAGCTGCCATACCACCCCTTCCTCCCAACTAGCTCCAACCCACTAGTGGGTCCCCACATCTGTCTTAGAACTGCTGTGCTGGATGGCTTCTAATGGCACTTCCAGCCAGCACGTTCTCAACCAGGCCTTTTGACGCAACAAGTTTGGGCTGAGGCAAAAGAGGAAGGAACAGAACTGTGCCTTGTGAGGACCTCAGGAAACACAGGGAAGCCATATTACAGCATTCAATGCCACAGGAAAAGCAGCAGCCCCTTCCCTGTGTATTCAGGGCAGGGCAGGCTGTGGAGTTTACTCAACTGTGGTGGAGCAGCCTCACAGTAGCACAGAAAGGAACAGAGGGTGAAGGCAGCAGGTGTATTGCTCTTCCTATCCCCTCCGCAAATCAAGAAGAGAGAGACCCAAGCCAAGGACGAAAGGAAAGATCATGAGGCCCAGACAGGAGTAAAGTGACCTGTCTAGTTTGGTCTCTGCCTGACTCTCTGGTGTCAACCTGAAAGAGGGTAGCAATAGGAGGGATCAGAGCTTTCGGAGAAAAGAGATGTTTGCCAGGCAATTCCTTCATGAAGAGTCACCATCAGATCTAGAGGAAGGTGACCAGACCACAGGCCAAAGCCAACAAACTCAACTCAAAACCCGTAGACATACACATGGAGGGAGAATGATCTACTTTCCAACAGCCGGAGCTGCCTCCACAACAAGCAGGATGCCTTGCTGAGTGGCGTTCCCATACTCCTGGAGGTGGTTGAGGCTGCCTGTCAAGAGTGCTGTGGAGATCTCCGCATTGAGTGGAAAACTGGGCCAGGTAATCTCGAAGGTCCTTCTGGTTCCAAAAGCCGATAAGTTCCATAAGAAGCTTCCAAGCTTCTAGGAAGCCAGATCTCATTAGAGAAGACTGGGTGATACAAAAGCTCCTCTTCATCCTAACACAAGTGGCTGAGGCCAACTGCTTGACAACTCATTCCTGACCAATCCATATGGCTATGGCAGAAAACTGGGAAAATCATCTCCACTCTCTCACACGGTTGATGAAAATTGGCTCGATCACTCTCTTAAGTGTAGGAATAGGTATTGTATATATCTCTACTTAAACAGAGCTGGAAATGAGGTTTAGCCTTCTTTGCATTATAGCAAACCCAGAATCTACTACCCACTCAGATGTGGTCATTCAGTTTTCACTAATATGGAGACTGCAGACATTTACCAGCAGCTCAGGATGAATACATTATGGGAGCCAATCAATTGTTGCTTCAAGGGCAGAGGTCAGAGAAAGAGAGCGAGAGACAGAGGTGTTCTCATTGAACCCAGAGATGTGCTTTTTGCTCATCTAGAAATCCACTATAGGAATGGGCCCGAAGAGCGCTTAGCCCAACAAACTGATATTAGCCTTGGTGACGGTCTGTGCCTCCATGATTACATATTATAGCGTCTAACGTGGCCAAACAAAGCCTGGTGTTTTCTCCTTGGGCTGCCTGCTTTTCCAACAAAAATGATGCCTGCAGGTCCAACAAAAATGATGTCATCTGAAAGCTTCACTCTGCCTCTTAATGACCTTTGTGGCTTTAACCAAGAAAGCCAAGTTGTGCCCGCTTCTACTTGAAGTTCTTCTGTTGGGTTGAGGAAACCATTGTGCTTCTTTTTAGTTTAGGGGCTGGAGGTATCCCAGGAAAGGCAGCCAATACCCTCTTTCTTCTTGAAGCCAGGATTCTAGGAGAGAAAACCCAACCTCCCAAAAGACCCGACTCCCTCAAGCCAACCAGAGAACTCCCTGGTATTGAGTTGTCCCACACCAAGGACGTCACTGTGGCCTTGCCCACAGGTCCAGACTTTTATAAAAAATTGGAGAGCTCGGGGCTACATGTCCTCAGCTCACCTGTAGGTCAGTCCAATGTCATTCAATCTCAACCCCAAGCCAAGACCTCGGGACTGGAGTTGAGTGACCCCCTCTGGCAGCTGGAGCTCATAGCACCATGTCTCTCTGGGTGCAGAGGCCTTTGGCTGGCGTAGAGGAGGCAGAGGTGGGAACACCCAAGATGCCCGAGGGTCCCCAGAAGCCAGAGTCACTGTGGTTTGGGGACGGGGGCAGCAGCTCCCTGGGGCAGCAGCCCCCGGCCGGCCTTACCTGCTCTCCCTTTCCGCCGCTGCTCTTCTTCTTGTTCAGTCAGGTACTCCCCAGTCTGGTATTTTCGGCTCTTCTGCCGTCTCCGTTTCTTCCTCTTCACCAGGCCCTCCTCCTCGTCTTCCTCCTCCTCCTCGTTGGTGTCCCACATCTGCCGGGCAGCCTCTGTCCTCCAGGGCATCTCTCGGGCTCGCCACAGGTGCCTGCGGCCCTGGCTCAGCAGGGTCTTGTCCTGGGCATGGTGGCTGCGATACTGGGTGTCCCGTTGGGTCTTTCTCACCTTTCGACGCTTGGCCGGGGTGGGGGTCACCTCCTCTTCCTCCTCGGTGGGGAAGACTTCCTGGCTTCCCATGTCACTGTCTGCCATGCCAGCAAAGGAGCTACAGATGCTTCCTGTGGACGGGATGTACAGAGGACGGTCAGGTACCTCTTCAAAGGACCAAGAGTACGGTGTCGAAGCAAGTGCCCTGGATTAGGAGTTTGAAGGTCTGGGTTCGAGTTCAGGCTCTGCCAGTTATTGGCGGTATGCTCTCAGAAAGTTCCTTCACTTCTGTCTCCTCGTCTATAAAATGAGAATACTGTCCTCTGCCTTACTGACCTCACAGGACTGTTCTGAGGCTCAAATGAGATAATTCACCCTTAAGCGCTTTACAGAGTCCAATATATTACACAGCTATCAAGTATCCAAACCACACACCCTTCCTCGTCCACGCTGCCCTGCCACTTTCATTCATTCCACAAACTCTTACTTAGTGCTTATAAGGTGCCAAGACTTGTCTGAGGGGCAGGAAAGGGCCACAGGGTTTAGTAGAGGGTGAGGGAGAGCAGACTGACATAGCGCTCCCGCCCATGCTCACTATGTGACCCCCCAATCTTGCTGACAGAGCCACCCTGGGCAAGCAGAGTTGTCACCAAAGAGTCTCAGGAAGAGTGAAGCAAGAAGGAGCCCCTTTCCTGTGACACAGCCTGCGTTAGTCCCGCCCAAATGCTCCTCAGCCAGGCCCTCTTCCCTTCATTGACCCCACCTCCTACTGAGCAGCCAAGAGTCCAGGGGTGGAGCTTTCTCCCCAGCTCCACCCCCTGCCCCGCTGCAGCTGTTCCTCACCGTTGGGCAGGCACTTCCCCCTCCTCTCCTCACCACCCCAGGATGATGGGACCTTTCCTACCCTCCTCTGCCACCCGGCCAAGAGGCCATTTTCCTCCCCACGCCTGCCTTCAATTCTGCTAACAACAAACACAGTCCTAAACGGGCCCGGTTTAGTGATCCAGGAGATCTGACATCTTTATCAGAAGCGGCTCTGAGATACCACCATCTTTCTCCCGAGGCCCGGCTATTAACTCGACAATCCCCAAACCCAAGCGAGGTCAGCAGAATAAAGAAATGGTTCGAGGGAATTCCCTGGTGGTCCAGTGGTTAGGACTCCGCGCTTTCACCGCCAAGGGCCCAGGTTCCACCCCTGGCTGGGGAACTAAGATTCCACAAGCTGAGCGGTGCAGCCAAAAAACAAAGAAAAGGTTCGAGGCTAACAGGGTGGCAGCGGCTCTTGACCGAAGCTTCAAGTCAGTCAGTCAGACCGCTTAAAGACAGCAAATATCCAGGAAACTTTCCATTATACAGACTAGGCAGGGAACGAAGTGTTCTAGTTAATCTAATATTCTGGTTAACACGAATCACCATAGAGATCACACAGGGATCACCGATTTCCAAAGAATCAAATACACTACAATGTGTTTAACACCGAAATGGGAACGGCTGTAATGTAATCGCTCTTTGATGATTCAGAGGACACTTCAGGATTTTTCGAGGCCTCCAGGCTGTCATTACGAGCCCCAATTACCACCGCGCTCTCCACGTGCTGAGGTGCCCGTTAATAGAATGTCAGATAACTGAGTTTACACTGTGCCCTGCTTCCCCATTCCATCCACTTTGCATGGAAATCTGGGTGAACCGGGGCAACCATTTCTAGCACTAAGTACCAACTTGGAGGCTAGCAGGCAACAGTAGTAGCTAGAAAGGGCTATCCTTTTTTAGACCCTGGGGGTTGACCAATACAAGTTCAGGGGACCAGAGGTGATTCTGCTGGCCCTGACGACTCAGTGACCATTTCCAATTTGGATACCTGGCACACAGGGCAAGAGGACAGAGGCCCAAAGGTTAAATGTCTGTGCCAGAGACTGGCCCCCAAAATCACGAGATGCCAAAGCCTGGAGTAGAACCAGTTTTCCTGAGTGGCACAGGCCTTTCCTCTTTCCACCACTGGCTGCCAACAAGAGATGTCAAATCCCTGTTACGAAAAGCTAAGTAAATCATCCTAAAATCGTGGGCAACGACCCAGCTCCTACCCTGGGCTCTCTCGTCTCTGCAAGGAGCTGGGCATCTTGGCACGGTGAATCAAATTCCCAACTCTCCACCTGGGCCGATGGCAAGGTCGCTCGACCAGACTTCTACCTCTCTGCAGAGAAGTGCCAAGATGGGCCTCAGCCTCAGACTCACTCACCAGACTGACTGCGCGTCCGGGTGCTCAGGACCACGGGGATGAAGTCGCGGAAACTGCTCTTTGCCTTCTTCTCCAAGGAACCTGGAGTGGTGTGTGGTTTGAGAGCAGAAGGCAGAGATATCACAATCAGAGTCTCAGGACAGGAAAGCCTCCCCCACCCTCCCAACCCGAGAGGCTCAAATGGAGAACTCAAGGGAGGGTTTGTGTTCTCCCTGCATTACATTTATTAATTTCCCTTATGCTGCTATCACCTACGTATCTCTTTTAGAGAAGGAGCTTTTCCCGGTGGTTTTTGAAAACTGGGAGTTGGGTCATTTTTGCTGACACCAAAAAAGGCAGTGCACGGCATCGATTTGCCGGCACGCCACAAAGCGGAAGGCCCGGTTGTCTGGACGACTGTGAGGCTGCTGCGCCTCCACAACGTTATAACTGAGCTGGAGCAGGTCCCAGAGAAGGGTAACCTCCATGAATCGTAGAGGATTGAGCAAGGCAGGAAGATGGGAGCAGGGAGCGGCGGACGGCGGAAAACTGCTATATAGGAACAGACTAGAAAGAGGCAGGTCACGTCAGACAGGCAAGGCTACGAACACCAGCTACTATGGGCAGGAATACGCGGGCTTCTCTCTGCTGAGGGCGCCAAGGAACTATTAGTGGCAGAGCATACGGGTTACATACACACCTCCCCAACCCAAACATCCTGTGTGTCCCTAAATAATAAGGGTTTAGGACTCCTCCAACCCTTCTAGCTAGCTAGCTATTAATTTTTAACTTTTATAATGGGAGTTTCCAAATATACCAAAGGTAGACAAAACAGTGTAAATAACCCCCATTTGGTCTTAATCCTCATTAAACCCATTTCTTCCCTGAGCCTAGACCCACTTCAGGGTAATAGGTTGGCTACTCTGCTGTAGGACTGACTCTTGTCTGTCTGAAAAGCACCACTTCAGAGTGTGCCTTATTCTAGCAACCAGGGTGAGCAGCATTAAGCCCCCACTCCCGTCTCCCTTCTCCCTCCGCTTAGATTTCAGAGGTGTCAATTATATCTCCCTCCTGGGACTTCCCTGCTGGTGCAGTGGCTAAGACTCCATGCTTCCAATGCAGGGGGCCCGGGTTCAATCCCTGGTCAGGGAACTAGATCCCGCACGCCGCACGAAGATCCCGTGTGCCGCAACTAAGACCCGGCACAGCCAAACAAATAAATAAATAAATATTTTTTTCAAATTATATCTTTCTCCCACAGTGAGGAAGTCTCACTTTCCTGGTCAGTTTCAGAGCCCCTCCCCCCCCACCCGCCATAGGGATCCCTCTGCAGCCCATCAAGAGGGCCAGGACCCGCGGGGCCTACCTTCCTCGTGGCCATCGGCTCGTTTTCCTGGAGACTGGGACTCCGGCTTTGTTGGCTTCCGGTGCTTGTGCTTTACCCTGACTCCATTGTGCTCTTTTCCTGAATCTGAAGCCCCCCTGGGGCTTTTCTTGGTGGGTTCCTGGGGGTCACTAGGTGGCTTCCGGGACTGTGGAGAGGTGGAGAGAGTCAGGTCTGAGGTCAGTTTCACCTCTTAAGAAAGCTCTCTTAATGTTGAGCCCTGTGCCCTGACACACGGACACGAGCTTCCCACGTGGAGGCTGGGGGAAGGGGCCGCCCGCTGCCTTCCACAGTGGGCTACAGAGGCTTTCTGGGCTGAATCCAGTGCCCTAGCTAATCCCCACAGACATCCATACCCCATCATTTGAAACACGTCCACAGAGTCTGCATTCACAAGCCGAATAAACACCCAAAGTCATCTGAAAAGGTGCAAAGTCAGGCCCCATACTCTCTATATCCGAACAGCAATAGAGAGATGGACAGAAAACAAAAATGCCTCTTCTGCAAGTTGGATGACTACATTGTTCAAATAACTTCACTGTGAATAGTACTGACACCAACAACTGAAACTAATTCTCATATGGGCCAACTCAAGAAAAATTATCTATTTGCACATGTAGATTAATAGCAGAAAAAAGATTCAACTAAGGCAAGAAGAAGAGTCTACCACGGCAGCAATTCCAATCTCCCGTACTTAGGAAAGACACCGAAAAGGCCCAGGCATTTTCAATAATGACCCTTTACACTCTGAGGCCCTTTCACCTTTTCCAAACACTCTCTCTAATATTCGATTTGTTCTTCCCAACAACCCAGAGAAGAAAAGCTAATATCACACCCTTGAACAGACGAGGAAACTGAGCCTCCAAGATAAGAGGTTAAATGATTTGTCCAGGGCAACACAGCCCAAGGCGTCCACTTGCTCAGGGGCCGTCCGGGACCAGGCAAACCTGCAAGTTAGCTGCTCTGTGCCTGCAGTGAGAAAACGGCTGGGCTAGGACTAAGACCCAGGGCTCCTGGCGCCCATCCCGGGCCTCTTCACCTCAGCTCTCACTCCTCTTCTCCCTCACTTGTGTCCTCCACTGGTTTTGGTCATCCCCACTCATACCTACTGCCCGGCGCATGCGGTAGGCACAATGGTTGTGCTTACACATTGCAAGGACACTCTTGAGCCTAGCAGTCACACATCCTCACAAGCTTTGAGATCTCTCCACGCCACCCAACAAGAAATAGGGCAAGGTAGGGATTTCTAGTATTGTAGTATCCAAGGAGTGCAGAGTAAGCAAAACATTTTAACAATGACAGCGGGCCCTAGGAAGAAAGGAAGAGTTGTTTTCCCCCTAAGCAGACCCGCACGCCACATTCTAAAAGGTTATCACGGTCCAGCTCCAGCTAAGGGGATGGCAGATGTCTTACTGACGCAACATTTTTCCGGCGTGGGGGCGGGGGGAATATGTCTCCATAGAGCCACCATTCCCCATCAAATTCCAGGGACTCCTGCTATCCCATGAACTCCTGCTTCTTTTTCAGCAGAGGGCTGAGCTGAAAATTCAGTTTCTCCCTTTAGTTGCTGCCAGCTCCTATAAACCAAAGTGTTAGGAGAAAGAAAGAAATGGGAAGGAAAGAGGAAGATGGGCAACTGCTGCCTAAAGTGTGACCTTCAGGTATGGCCACAGAACAACTACCTCAAGTCAGGCGGAATAAAGTTCAGTGCATGTCAATTTGAACATGTCGCATTTATTTCTGAATATCATTTTTAGCTGGCTCTTTCAAGTACAGACCATTAACTTTTACTTCCTAAGAGAGACAAAAACAAGTAAAACAGAACATCTAGAAGGGATCTGTGTCTGTATGTTCTGCAAGGGCAACACTCAGAGTAAAAATATATCGCACACTCCAACTTAGGCAAAAAGTTGCGGTGATGAAGAGACCATGTAAGATGAATGTTCTGGTTAACAGAGTTTTGAAGGGTTTTCCAAAGAACTTTCCAAAAGATGAGAAGACAACCAGCACCAGATGAAGCAGAACTTTCTTTGCTGATGACTCAGAAGGTCCTTCAGGATTCCGCACGGCCTTGGGGCAGGTGGTGTAGGAGACAGGAGACTGATTCTTTTTTTAAATTTTTTTTATTTAATTTTTTTATTGAGGTAACATTGGTTTATAACATTATATAAGTTTCATGTACATAACATTATACTCCTACTGCTGTATACACTACAGAGAGTATTCTGATTCTTGGCCATACCCTGAAAGGGGCCATACCCTGGAGACTGGGTTTCCGGCACTGTGGAGAGGTGGAGAGGTGACCCCTGATTTTAGTTTTGCTTATCAATGGTTTCTTTCTCAGGAAAATGGAACATAAGAAAAGAAAGATCTAAGTTATTTGCTTTCCGGAAAAATGGACATTTACTAAATCATTACAGGCAGCTGCCAAGGGCTGCTTCAAGGCTCCTGATGCTGTGACTTTATTCTCTGCCCTCTGCATCTGTCAGTGGGCCCAGTGAACTGTTCATCTAATATAGGAAGGGGCAGTGCCTGCCTGTCAGCGAGTCGCCTGCAAGACATAAGCTCCATGAGGGTCTATCCTATTTGTAATAGTAATGATATCAACAGCAGCCACTAACACTTCCTGAGCACTTACTATGTGCCAGGCACTGTTCTAAGCATTTACACATGTCACTTCATTTTATCTTTTTTTAACAATAGCTTTGTTGACATATAACTTACTGAGATATATCATACACTTATTTACGTTTATTATTCAACTGTTTTTAATACAATCACAGAAATGTGTAAGGATCATCACTGTCTAGTTCTAGAACTCTTTCATCACCCCAAATAGAAACCCTGTACCCATTAAGCCGTCACTCTCCAATTCCTCATCCCCGCCAGCCTTAGGCAACTACTAATCTACTTTCTGTCTCTGTCAATTTGCCCATTCTGGACATTTCACATCATCATTTCATTTAATCTTTACACAGCCCTATGAGTAGGTACTATCACTGTCTCATTGTATAGATGAGGAAACTGAGGGCAAGAGAGATGAAGTAACTTGACCGATATCACATAGCTAGGAAGAAGTAGAACCAAGATTCAAACTCAGGCACTGTGCCTGGCTCCAGAAAGCATACTCCTCACCAAAATGCTGTACTGTCCTCCTGAAGATGTATTCCCACTGCCTGGGAAGGACTGGCACATAGTAGCCGCTCAACAAACACTCGCTAAATGGTCAGTGAAACAGCTATACATAAGCAGAGTGGAAGACAGTGTGGCATAGCTCAAGATGAACATGAACTTTATTTTTCTCTTTTTCTTTTAATTTTTTAAATTGGGGTATAGTTGTTTTAGAACGTGAACTTCAGAGCCAATAAGACTGGAGCTTGAGTTCCACTTCTGTCATTTAGTAGCTGTGTAACTTTGGGTAACTTACTCATTTTCTTATCTGTGAATTGGGTGTAGTGTTCACCTCATAGGGTTATTTGAAGGATTAAGCTAGATAACATACGTAGAAAGCACTTGGTATGTAGTAGGAATTCAACAAATGGTAACAACTATAATGACATGAACTATTATTATTACCACCAAGAGCAGATTGCAGTCACCTGAGCAAACGCTAGACGTATGCTGTACTGTTTAGTGACCTATGTTCCTACTTGGCATGTCTCTGCCGTACTGAGGTGGTCATGGGGTCACTGAGAAAAACCCACCCAAACTCTACTCCCAGGGTTCTTAACCTGGAGTCCATGGGTGGGCTTTGGGGAGTGGGTTGGGTCCGTGAGCCCCTTGAAATTATGGGCAAAGTTCTGAGGTCATGTTTCAGGGGACAGGGTTCACAGCTCTCATCAGCTTCCCAAAGTGCTCTATGGTCCACAAGAGACTAAGAGCTTCTGCCACAAACAAACTCATAGTGCTCTGGCTAGAAATCTATCCAACATCCAATCTGAAGGCTGTTAACATAACCTCAAATTGCTCCATATTTTGAATAAGCCCTGTCTATCCTCAACTGCTTCAAGAATCTCCTTGATCACTAGTGTCCTTCAGATCCTCTTTGGAGTAACACTGGATTCAGGCCAAGTCCTCTTAGCCCACCTTTTTGCCTAGAACCCTGCCATCATCCTTAGCCTATTAAGAACCCAGACCTAGATGCCCATCTGCCTTGGACACCAAATTCCCAATGGGCTGAAACCCACAGCTGCCACCCCAAGCATTAGGGGGAAAGGAAACTGGTGGATAAGCCCAGAAGCTGAATTGGCTCGAGCCCCACAAAACTCCAAGCAAATCCTAAGCAGGCTTACCCCGGTGGTGCAGAGAACAACCTTGTCAAAGGCCCCTTGCCTCCCTGGACCCTAAGCTCTCAAGGCCAGCAGTCATCTTAGAAGAGGAAAAGGAAGAATGGCCATGCAAGGAAGGGCCTGTTATTAATTGATTTCCCTCCCCATATCGTATGGTATTCTTCCACTTTCCAACCTCATCTGGGACAATGGCTTTCCTAGCCTCAGGGACCGAATCATTTCCCACATCTACAAAATAGAAGCCCACCCCTCCCCACGCTAAAACACCATATATGGAGAATGTTACTTGGTAAGGGTCATGATTCACTTTACACAAGCCTTCCAATCAGTTCAGTTCACAGAGCTACTCAAGAACACTGCACGAGGGCTTCCCTGATGGCACAGTGGTTAAGAATCCGCCTGCCAGTGCAGGGGAAACGGGTTCGATCCCTGGTCCGGGAAGATCCCACATGCCGCGGAGCAACTAAGCCCGTGTGCCACAACTACTGAGCATGCGCTCTAGAGCTCGCAAGCCACAACTACTGAGCCCACGTGCCACAACTACTGAAGCCCGCGCACCTAGAGCCCGTGATCCGCAACAAGAGAAGCCAACGCAATGAGAAGCCTGCGCACTGCAACGAAGAGGAGCCCTCGCTCACCGCAACTAGAGAAAGCCCGCGCGCAGCAACAAAGACCCAACGGAGCCATAAATAAATAGATAGATAGACAGATAGATAGATAGATAGATAGATAGATAAAATTAAAGAACGCTGCACGAGGTTGACGTCTGCAGGACAAAGCAGACAGCTGGGGTCTCGGCCCGGCCCTCAACCTCAGCCCAGCACTCACCTTGGGTCCAAGGGAACTGCGGACCATAACCTTGGCTTGTGGCTGCTGCTCCTCTCCATCCTTCTCTTTGCTGCACTTCATTTTCTTGGGCGGCAGAGGTTCGGTCACCCCATCGGTCACCACCGAGTCTGGCTGCCACTTGTTCTTGCAAGGAAAGACACCTACACTTTCCTGTTTCACTCGAGCCTGCCCAGCCTTACTCCGCACTTCAGCTTGGCCCCTCTGGGTAGCTGCTGGGAGGCCATCGGCCCGGAAGCAGGTGGCTAAATTGAAGACCACATCACCATCCACCTTCTCCATTTTCACCCGCCCCAGGTCCACCTGGCTTCCGAGCTGTGCAAGGTCTGTGCTGGAGGCCCTCTTGCCGCTTGGGACCACGTCCAAGATGATTTCCTTGGGGCGGCTGTCATGAGGTAGCAAAGGCAGCTCGGGCATCTTGTGCAGGTTCTGGGGGGTGGCCAGGACCAGCTCATGGGACATATAGGTGGCCAGCACTTGGTTCTTAGGCTTCGTGTCTCCTGCCAGCTTCAGGCCGCAAGCCCCCTGGGGGCCTTCCAGCTTAGGAGTGCTGTCGGGGCAGAGGTGGCTCTCTGATTCCTCAGGCCCCTGATTCACTCTCAGGTCCCCACTGCTAGGCTGCACAGACAGTGCCAGGGTCCCTGTCTGAGGGCTGAGCGTCAGGAGGACAGGGTTCACTTGTTCCTCGTAAGGCTTGGCAGCAATCCGGCAAGTTTTGTTCTTGGTGCCCGTGTCCTGCTCTGGAGCAAAGGGGCCCCCGGGCCGTGGCTGCCCCTCGGGAAGTCCATGCACAGCCTCACTAGGGCCAAGGGATGGCACACCAGAAAACTCAGAAACGACGCTGGTGGGCCTGATGGGCACCCCCTGGCTGGGGGTCAGCTGCCCGGCACTGGAAATGCCGATAGAAAGCAGAGACGCCTGGTGGTATGGTGACCAGCCAACAGGCAGGACCTGGGTGCTGGTGGGTTTCCCGTTGACTGAACACCGTGGGTAAATATTTGCTGGCCCTGTGGGCTTCCAGAGGGAGAGCTCCTTGGTTTGGCAGCCCGGCAGCCCAGGGGCGATGCGGGCTGGGGTGTAACGCTTCACTGTGCTTGGCTGTCCCTCAGTCCCAGCCTGGCTGCCCTTCTTGCCACAGGGGGCACCAGTGCTCTTGGGCTCTCCTTGATCGATGATGGAGATGGGCTCCTGCTTGGGGAGATGACGGGGGTCTCGGTTGAGGCCCAGGTTGGGGTCTTTGTTCAGCAGGAGGGATGCAGGCACTGGGTTGGCCACTCCCACGTAGGTGCCGGGAATGGTACTGATCAGCGCAGTGGAGTTCTTCACCCAGGTGCTTGGGTCCCCGTTCCTCACGATCTCAGGAAAGATGACGAAGGGCGAGGAAGTGGAGCCCAGGCATGAGGTGACATTGCTGCCGGCAGCCTGGGTCGTGCGCTGGGACCTAGACAGGACCGTGGAGAGGAGGGCCTTGCTGCTGGTGTGCACGGGGGTCAACACGGGCATGGGAGGCGTCTTGCGCTGGTTCGGCAACGGGAGCTTCTGCCGGTTGGACTTGGAGGAGAGGTCCAGGGGCATCTCGCTGCACTCGGGCGGAGAGGCCATCTCTCGCTCCAGCTGTGGAGGTGACTTGAGGGGAGAGAAAGTGACAGAAGTCCCTTCTGTTTGTTGCTCGTTGCCACCTGGCATCTTGGCAGGATGCGGTGGGGCTGAGCTCACGCTGGGGGCTGGCAGCAGAGGCTGTGGTGGTGGAAGCACCTTGGCAGAAGCAGTGGAGAGGGAAGTATCTGCCAAAGGCCCGGGGACCCCATCGGGTGCAGGCTGGGTGCTGGTGCTGCTGGATGGGGAAGCGCAGGGGAGCCTGTTCACCTCCAGAGAGACCAGCTTGGACTCCGAAGTCAGAGGCCGGGCCACAGAAAATGCATATGGGTAAGACCGCAGCTCTGGGGAGGCCAGCACCCCAGGGAGACACCTGTCCTGCAGGTAGGATGGCAGGACAGGGAGTGTAAGGGTGGAGGAGACTCCCAGGGTGGTTGGCAGTGTGGCCACGCTGAGTGGCTGCCCACAACTTGGAGGCGGGATATAGACCAGCGGCTGGCTTGGGGTCAGCACTGTCCCTGGCTGAAAGGACAGGGGTACTTTTTGCATAGCTGGTGCCTGAGCTGCAGGAAAACACACTCGACTCAAACTAAAGGACGCCGGGATGGGTGCAGAGGTGGGAATGGCAGTGGGCGTGGCAGCCGGCATGGGCGTGGGGGCTGGAGTGAAGATTGGGGCTGGGGTGGGTGCAGGCACCGGCGTGGGAGCAAAGGCAGGGATGAGAGTGGGGGTAGAAGGCGGGCCAGAGGACGGGGTCGGGGTGGGCATCGGCACCGATGGAGGGGCGGGAGCTGCCGGAGGCGTGGACGACGGCATCGGAGCCAGAACTGGAGTGGGGACAGGTGCGAGGACCAGGGTCGGAGCCGAAGGGGGCACAGGAGCCTGGATCAGAGCCAAGGGAGGAGCTGAAACTGGGACTGAGATGGGGGTAGGGGCCGGAGCCGACAGGGGGACGGGGCCCGACGGGGGAGCAGAAGCTGGCACGGGCACCAAGACTGAGGCCGAAACCGAAAGAGGGTTCGAATCGGAGATGAGTGTGGGCACTGACGGTGGCGCCGGAGCCAGAGCCGGGACTGGTGCTAAGGGAGGGGAAGGGGCCGGAACCGAAGTGGCAACCTGGACGGGAACGAGCCCAGAATGGGGCACCGGGGCGGGGACAGAGAGGGGGACCTGGAATGGATCTGGAACAGATGGGGGGACAGAGGCTGAACTGGGAGCCGGGGGGCAGATGGGGGCTGGCAGCGGACTGAAGTTAGTGGTAACCAGAGGCAGGGTGCCCTCCACGGGGACGCCAGTTCCTAGAGTTGCCAAAATGAAAGTATTCTTCTCCCCGACACCCTGCCGAGAGTCCAAAGCCTTCGCCCCAGCTGGCGAGCAGTCCACCTGTTTGCTCATTTGGGTGCTGAGGGGAGTCCAGGAGCAGTCTGCCGTGCCGTTGCTGGCCTCTGGGCCGTCAGAAGTGGGAAGCTTGAGCCCGTCTCCCGGGCTGCTCAGTGGCACCAAGGGGCCCCCTGCCTCTGCCACATTCCCAGCATAGTCCATTTTCGGCTGGGTGTCGTCAGGCCTGTCTTCTGACTGGTGCCCAAGTTTTTCTGTTGCACTGCCATCTGGGTCTGCCCCCCGGGCATTACTGCCACTTCCAACTGCCGTGAGCTCCACCTGCAACGACAGAGCAGCGTGCCCATCTTAGCGAGCTCTCTGTAGATCGTGCAAGTGTCCCGAGGCCCGGGAGAGGTGACTGCTGGTCCTCTTTGCAACTCGACCAACCAGGCAGAAGCAAAGAGAAGCTGGCCAATTTCTGTCTCACATACAGCAACTCCTGGGAAACACCCTGTCCTTTCCTGGCCCCCTTCTTGGGATGGCAGGCTGGGCACATTGCCTGAGCAGTTCAGCTCCACCCGTTGGCAGGTGGCATGTGGTTCTGCGTGGCCCCTTACCTTGGAAAAACTGCTGACACAAAACTCCTGAGATCCAAAGTGCTGGCAGTCACCTGTCGTGGACTCCTCATCAGAAAGAGGTGCTCTTCTAGCATGGGAGACACAACCAGAAAAGGGACATGAGGCCTAGTCTTCAGGCCACCGCCACCTTCCCCAGAACGCCCCCTGCCTGCCTGGGTTCCCGTAAAACCCTCCTGTCCTGCTTCCCTTGGTGGCTTGGGGGAAATCACAAGGAACTAGGGGTGGGGGAGGTCCAGGCTGAAAACCGGAGCCTCTGTGCCCAGCTTTTCAAGTTCCTGCAAAGGAGCCTGATCGGACTAGACTCCCCTCTTTGGGCTGTGTATTCTAGGGCTCTCACCAGGAGTGTGGAGGACCCCAGCACCTTTGCCTTGTCCCTAGAGCTTATCCATCAAGGTGACCGCCCAGGAGGTACTGAGCATTGCCAGAAGGGGAGAGGTAATTCACAGAAGATCCCAAAAGGCATGCAAACTGCTTTTCTCGTAAATATGATCTACAAGGAAAGCTGGCTGCAGGTACCATAAGGGTAACCCTTTCCTAAAACAAATAACCACCCCCATTGTGTTTCATGTTCCAAATCCAAATCATCACCTAGTCACCTGACGAGCTTGCCTAGAGCAGGTACACGTTTACTAGCGCACATAATGATACTCATCTGAGGCAGGTCACTGAGCATCAAGGGGCATTTCAAAGGCACGACTTCTTTCCCTCTAGGGTATCTCTTCCCCTTCTCTAGGGCACCAGAGAGCTCAAGCCAGCACCCTCCTTCCTACCTTTCTGCTCTTGCTTGCATCCTATCCCCTGCCAGCTCCCCCACTCCCTGCTTGGCCTCCCAGCACCACTGCATTTTCTCCCATCGCAAAGGGAAGGAAGCCTTCAAGGCTACGGACCCCGAATTCAAGTTGGTATATTGCAGAGGGAAAATGCTCAAGGCCAGAGAGCTGGTTCCCAAAGGAGGAAAACTCAACTGTACCCTCACCTCCTCAAAATGTCTTCTCTAAAATTTGGGCAAGAATCTTAGAAAATGGTATATCATGACCAAAAAAAAAAAAAAAAAAAGGTCAGACTGGGAGGGTGAAGTTGAAGAGAAGACAAACACCCCCTGGAACTTTGGTATTTTGAGTTACAGCAAGAACGTGCCACTGCTGCCCTAGGGAAGACACCAGTGGGGCAGGAGCCATGGTGTGAGTGGCCAAGTGGAAAGCTGAGGTGCAAGAATAAAGCTCCAGAAGAAACCCTGAGATGTGGTTCCTAGGGTGCAAAGCACAGGAATGCTCTGTGCGCCTCTGGGGAGCTAGACTGCCTTGGGGTTTGCCCCCCTTCTTCAGAGCCTCGCCCTGAGCTCTGCAACAGCCAGGGAAGAAGCCAGCAGCTGCCTCACCAGCCATCCTAACCAAAGGGCAGTCAGGGCGCCCACAACCAACCCCCACAAGAACTAACTCCTTCCCTCCCACTGGAACAGGGCACTGTTGATGGACCCCAAAATTGTACCTGGGGCAAGAGAAGCAAAAAAGGCAAGGGGATCACCGCGGGCCTCTCCCCATCTTTTCAGGGCTCCAGAAGGGACTAACCGGGGGGAAAAGGCTTGTTCCCTTTAAAAGGCATCTAGGCTGGCAGAAGTGGGAGGGTTCCACTGCTCGTAGTGACTGCTGGTGACAAACAGAAATGATCATAAGAAGAGAGCAGGGCTGGAGATGCAGTCAGGGGTCCCGAGGAAGGGGAGCCTGAGGGAAAGGGCAAATACACTTCGACGTCAACCCCTGAGAGCCCAGAAAAGCAAGACCAATACCCAGCCTTAGGCCAGGCCAGGGATGGTTTTGCGGGGAGGATGGTGACGAGGAAAAAGGAGCGGCAGGGAACCACCCCCTTCACCAGCCCCACATGAGGGACCGCAGAGGGGAGACACTATTTCCATTTCCCCCGTCCTGACCATACAAAGGGCAGTTCAGCTGCATATTCGGCCCTCCTTGCTCGGCTCCCACCCTGCATAAAGTCACCTTGAAAGTAGACACCCTGCCTTCAAAGGCAGCCACCAGAGAACGGCAGAGCCACCGGCCCAGAGACTCTGGAGGTGGCAGCGACAACAGCAGTCCTGGCTACTCCAGCCATACCCACACCTGAGTGCCAGCCCCCAAGGCTCTGGGAAAATGCCCTGTGGCCACGTTTCAAACCCTCTGAGGAGAGAGGTGTGTAAAGCCAAGCAAACGTTAAATTGCTCCATTGAGAGAAGAGCCTGGGACAGAGACAGCTTGCAGGGCAGGGGTGCATGGGGAGAGGAGGGTCAACCGGGCAAGATTAGGAGGGCGTGGGTGGCGGGGAAAAGGCAGCAGGGGTCAAAGCAGGCTTCAGTCAGGTCTGAAAATCAATCCCACCTTTTCTTCCCAACAGAGATGACCCTGGGCCGTTATGCTCAAGGCTTTGTTGAACTTAAACCAGAAACAGCCATAACCTTTCAGGGCTGTTTTCCTAATTATTAAGGGCTAGCACCACTGTCAAACCAGACCTTTTTCATTTCCTGTTGGGTCCTAACTACATGGCACACATCTCGCTTAGATCGCAGTCCCTGCAGACTTCCCATAGCACCCCAAGACTGCCTTCATTCCAGCCAAGGTCTCCCCCAAACACACCGTGTGAGAAATACCAGCCCTCACCTGAAACACCTACTCATCCCCCAAGCCCCGGCACAAAGGCCACTGCCTCTGGGAAGCCCTCCTGTATTCCCTCAGGAAGTTTTTCATTCTGGCCTCTAGACTCCCACGGGACCTGTACACGCCACTCGACAGCACTTACCACCAATATCCCATGACTACTGGTTTGCTCTGATTGAGTTTAATAAATGTTTGGTGAATGAAGGCATGAATGGGTACAAGAAAGGAAGCAGCAAGCAAGCAGAGGGATTTAGCCGGAGGCTTGTCTAGAGTCGGCCACCTGAGGCCAGCATAAAGCCCCTGTCCCCAGTTTCTACAGTCCTCAGCTACATCTGATGGCGCCGGGCAGGCTTCTCAAACATAACTTTAAGAGTTAACCCCCAGATGCAGCTTTACACCCGAAATGTCGAAGTTCTACAGGTGGTCAAGGGCTAAGGAAGATGGTTTTTAAATAAGGTGAGATCACATTTTGGAAATCAGCTATAGCATGGCCTGGGCTGTAGTGGGAAGGTGACAGCAACGGGTAGATGAGATCAGGAGTGACAACACTTTAAAAAGGTCATCTTAACCACTTGGCATATTTGGTAATCTAACGTCCCAAGAAAGGTCCATAAGGAGGGAAAATCAGGTTCGGGCCCACTTCCTGGTCCTTTTTCAGAGGGGATTTAGAATAGACAGTAAACTAAGGTAACTTGTTCATTGATTTTTTGAAGGCTCTAGTCCAGATCTCTACATCAAAGTCTCAACTACTTATAACTAGCTGCCAATGAATACTCCCGCGAATCGATACCAGCACCCTGCCTTCCCCAGATCATCTCTTCGTTATTATCTAAGGACATACGTCATATGCAAAGGAAAATATCTTTCTCGTGCAGATCTGAGAATTTTGTCTTATTTTCCTTGATCTTTATATTCTAAAATTAAATTCCTTTTAAGTCCATCTCTAACTTGTTCCTCAGTATAGACAGCGTTAAACCATCAGGAGCTAATGGCTTTAAAAAAAATAATAAAAAGGTCTATTCTCCTAACCTGAACCTCACACAAGGACATACTTCTCCAGTTAAGAACAGAAGAAAGTAGATACACACAAAGATGTCCATTCCTTTCCCCTTCAATATTACCAACACTCTCCCACATGCACACACACCCATGCACACACTTCCAAGATTTCCCCAAGGAAATGTCAGATCTTGAGTCCCAGGAAAAGCCATATCGTTCTGTATTCTAGGTGACTGACTTGATGTATTTGGATTTCAACAGTCGATATATTGAAACCAGCAAGCATGGGGGAGTCATACCTTCTCTAAAAATGGGAGAGGCAATGCAACCATCACACACAGCTCTTTGGCCAAGGGTTATGAAAATCAAATGTAGAATCTGAAGGCCATTTTGAGTGCTCTTCATATGGGGCATGATCAGGAAATGGAACAGCCTGGTCAACCCAGTATTTTGGTGAACAGAAAACTGAAAATACACGCAGATCAGGCAAGCATCACCAACCCTCAATTTCATACGAAAACTACGTTAAGCAGTTTGATCCTCCTTTGATACTTCATAAGGATCTCACTGCGAATCGTCATTAGCCTCGTGAGGCAGGAAAGTGCTGATCACCAGAATACCCACTAACAGTTTCCAGTATAAAGCTGAATGACAAAATCGCCTTTCTTCCAGGCTTAGATCAAGGACCAAAAATATCTTACACGTATCCTTGAGCACAGAACATGGATGCAGCAAACAAAACTTGCAATTGCCCAAGCTTCCCTTTAATCCACAATCTGACAGTTCTTAATGAGCAGACAAATACTAGTCGGTGAAAGGTCATCTGTTGGCCTCCTCACTTTCATCTGAACAGGGATGGCATGGCAGAGCAGGCCACTCACACAGCCCCAGCCCCAGCCCATCTCAGGAAAATTAGAAACAACCAGCAGCCTCCTCCCCAGGGTCCCCCCTCAGGCGCTGCTGCAGCTACCTCGCTAGGGAGCAGGCACCGCTCACTGGAAGCCGGCAACAGCCACCTTCCCAGCCTCCTCACCTCTCCTCGTTGATGCCACACATGCGAATCCGGTCAGAACTGGTCCAGTTGTGCACGCCGCTGTAGAGCGGTGCTGTAGAGATCATGACAGCCACTCACCACCAGCTAGGACCTGCTGTGGCCACTCCCCCTGGGGAAAAAGAACTCCCAAAAATCAAAACTTGTAACACGGACAGCTGCTTTAACCACCTTTTATGCGGAAACATTTAAATAAATAAAGGTAATTAGAGCACCAAAATGTTAAAGCAGTCTCTCACAAGCCAGCCTGCTATGGAAAATTAAGGTCCAAATGGGGATGAGGGGGCACCAGCTTTCCAGGAATCCATAGGTTTCAGGATGGAGACGAGGATGCTGTTAATCACCTAGAGTGATTTTTAAATTATCTGAAAGACAGATATGCATGAGTGTTCGAGGAAATTCAATCTATTTCAGACAAGTGAGATGCCAGTATATTGTTCTACACACTTTTAGCCTAACCAACTACAATTAGGGGGTCATTCCCATATATGAACAGGGCATCGAAAGACTACTGGGGAATCTTTTTCTCGTCAACTCTCCAATCCATGAGTACTGAAGTATTTGAGTGACATAACCAATTTAAGCTCTCCAGAGGAAGCACATGCTTTCTTTATAAGCCCTTCAAAAATACTCATTCTAATTTCAAGTTAGGAGTTATATAGATATAATGCATATACCTAACCTGGTTTAAAGTGCCCTTCAGATCAGATGCCATACTCCTTGTGCTCTGACCACAAACAAACAGAAAACAATGCTCCATCAAGAACCGCACATGTCTGCCCTTGTCCCTTCCTATCGGTCTGTCATCCCCATGACCTACCGCCCCCTTCACCAGCCAATGTCGGGTTCTCGCTGTTGACAACCACTGCACAGCCAATTCACCTTCCAGAGAAAATGAGGCATCAAGAGAAAGAGGTTTATCCAATGAGGTTGTCTTGAGACCCTCAAACTCGAATTAACTTATTAGCTAAAAGCCTTATTCATCAAAGCTCAACTGAACAAAACCCTACAGTGATCAGAATTTTATGCTGTTCTCCACTTTCCAAAGAAAGTAAACCACAGTAACCACTCACCTCAGGAATTTGTTTCATTTATCCTTTACACAATTTTCAGAGATTGTCCATATTCAACACAATATCACTTACTCATTCAACAAATACGTATTGAGCACCTACTATGTGCTGGCACTGTCCTAGGTACTGGGGATTAAACAATTAACAAAAAAGACCAGAAATCTCTGCCTTCATGGAGCTTATATTCTAGTGGGATGAGATGGACAATAAACACGTTAAATGAGTCTGTGTTACAGTATGTTAGAAGGTGGTATAACACAGGCTAAGGGGCAAGGGCAATGGTCGGGGGCGGGGAGTGGAATGGGCTGCTGTAAGTGCGTGATCAGAGTAGGCTTTACTGAGAAGGAGACATTTAAACATCCTGAAGGAAGCAAAGAGGCGAGCCATGTGGATATCTGGGGAAGAGCATTCCAGGCAGAAGGAACAACCTTGCAAAGGTCCTTAAGGCACGAGGTGCCTGCTAAGATCAGAAAAGAGCCAGGAGGCCAGCATGGCTGGCACAGAGGGAGCAGACAAGGGAGAGAGTCAGTGAGAGGACAGCAGGGCCACATCCCCCCATTCTCTCCTTGGTCCTCATCCTACTCCTGTCCCTGTCGCATAGGATACCGCTGCCTTTGCCCCTTCCTTTGTACTTGCCCCTTTCCTGGCTTTCCAGACCCAGTGCCTGCTGGCCTATCTGGGGCCCTTCTCTCCTGCCACCCCAGAAACCTGGCCCTCGGTCTCTCCTCACCTCTGCCACCCTCTCCTATCCCCCTTCCTCTTCCCTCCCTCTTTCTCTTCCTATCCCACCCATCTCCCTCTTTCCCTTCTCCCTCCTCTCTCAATCTCTCTCTCCCATTTCTCTCTATTTCTCCTCATCATTCCCCTTCCCCCTATTATTCTCCCAGCTCTCTCTGTCTTCCTCTCTCCTCTGCTTCTCTTCTTCTCTCTCCTCCCCTGCCATGGTCCCCTCTCCTCCAACGTTCTTCCCGTTCCCACCCCTCCTGCCCCTGTCCTTTCCCTCCTTTAGCTCACCTTTCTTATTTCCCCTCAGGCTCCACTCTCTCCTCCCTTTCCTCCTCCTTCCCTTCCTCCCTCCCCGCTGCCCCCCCTCCCCTCTACTCTTAGTCCTCGGGCCTCAGCCTTCAGTCTCCCTCTCTTGTCCTTCTGTCTTCCTCTGTCTCTCCTCTTCCTGTCTCTCTAGCTCAAGTCTGGCCCTCCCCAACCCCTCCGCTCCCCTCCCTCTGCCCTAAACCCCCTCCCTCTGTGTGTGTGTGTGTGTGTGTGTGTGTGTGTGTGTGTGTCCTGCCCCTCCTTTTCGCTTAGCTCAAGAGCTCCCACAGTTTCAACTCACCTCTTCGTGCACTGATGACTCCCAAATCTGTGTCTCTAGCCCTGGCCTCTCTCCTTAGACCCAGACCAGAATTTCCAGCTGGCAGCAACTTGCCGTTAACTGGATGTCCCCCGAGCCCCTCAAACTCAGTGTTTCAAACCGAACTCATTATCTGTTACCATAAACCTGCTCCCCACCCCCATACCCAGCGTGCTTCCTATCTTAGGTAATAGCGCCACTATCCCCTAGCCTGGAAATTTCAGCATTCAACTCCTTCTCTCCCCCACCACCCACATGCCATCAGGAGTCAAGCCTTAATAATGCCATCTCCATCCTCTCCTTCTACCCCTCTCACCACTGCCCTGATGCAGACCCTCATCATCTCTCAACCAGAATATTACACTAGCCTCTTAACTGGTCCCTCTGCCTCCAATCTCTTAATTCTACAATCAATTCATCTTCTAAAGAACCAGTTGGATCACGTCACACCCCCCCTCCTCCAAAGCTTTCAATAGCTTTCCTCTGTCTTCAGAATCAAGCCCACATTTCTTAGCACAGCATTCAGGGCCTTCCACAACCTGGTCTCAAACCTCCTGTCTAGCCTCCTCTTCAGCCACATCCTGCTATTTCCCTGCACCCTTGCCACCCCAACTCCTGACCCTTCCCTGAAGTGGCCTCTCTTGTGTCCCCTCTTCCTTTCTGTCCTCTCTCAAAGCCTAGCTTAAATGTCATCATGTCATCTCCCCAGCCCCAGCCCCTGGTCGGTTAACTCCTCCCTCTCTGGTTCTCCTCAAACATTTCATTCCCACCCCTACCACAGCACAGATTCTTAGTCCCTCTGCTGTGTGGTTAGTTGGGGATGTGGCACATCTGTCTTGCCCCCACCCCCAGACAATCAGCTACTTACGGTAAGAAATACTGTCTTTTCTGTCTCTGGTTCTTCTGCAATACCTTACGTATAGTAAGTACTCAGTATATACGTGTTATATGGAAGTGAAACCTGGATGAGAATTGAGGTGGTGACCCTGAGAAATTACATGAAGCAAAAGAAACCTCCCTAAAAAGTATTCACCATGCTTACTATTTAAAAAAAATGTATTTCAGTGACAGCGCTATGCACTGTCTATAGCACACCCTTCCAAGCTGCCTGATACTAGCCCAGTTCATTGTCTTTGAGTTATTTTGCACCTTTGTAAATTGCAGGTAACTGATGGATATGCAAACTCTGTCTCGTCCCATGCAGTTTGGATTGACTTTCCTCCCCACTGTGGAAAAACCAGTTTTGCCTCCATTTGCAATTCAATTCCTTTACTCCATATAAATTTGTGCTTTTTGGACTTTTTCTTTGAAGCGGCTACATCTGTCTGGTTCTCTTGCTGATTAATGAGTAAAATAAAATCTTTAATACGTGTTCATTTTTACATCTGTAAGAGACTCATGATTTTATCTTTTTCTGAAAGTTATCTTTAACATTCCTAAAACAGTTATGTGGGCTCACACATAATTTTAGAGAGATTTCCACAAGGGGTAAGACAAATGGGTTGCCTGTCTGCGTCACATCAGGTCACCGGGATCCCAGTCCCTAAACATCCCGGTTGATCAAGTTTTGACTGTTTCTTAGAGTATCTTGGAATATCCCAGTTTAGGAAACAACAGCTCAGCCTGTTGGCTGACCAGCCTGGGACAGAAATCAGAGGGGGGAATCCTGGCATTTGCAAACAGAATAATGTATAGAACATCATTACCTAGATAAGGGAGTTTTTAGACCCCCCCAAATCCCCAAATAACAATAACAACAACAAGAAAAGCAAGTAAAAACCAAAATAATTACCATACAATGTGCATTTTATGACCACCTAGAGAGCAAACCTGACCCTAGGCAGCCCCACTTTCACAAGATCCTGAAGATAGAGCATCTGCTTAAATCTCGGCCTCCCACGCTTCCACTATGATTTTGTCAGACCAACGCCTCTTCTTACGTGAAGTCCTCTGCTGCTAATTAATAGTAGCCTTTGCGGAGGCAGGGAGGGGAGGAGAGGGGTAGAAAGCACAGTCAGGAGAGCACAGAGCTAAGTGGTCTACACAAGAAGCAAAGATCGGTTCTCCCGAACCAGAGAGTAGGCAAAGGGAACTTCTAAAGAGGCACCGGTGGTGTCAATGCCCACATAGGGCAGGAGGAGTCAAGAAGGACAATGCACACCAACATTTCCCAAGAGTCAGAATCACTGAGGTGCTGGTTCAAAATACAGATTCATAGGTCCCAGCCCTGGAGATTCTAATCCAGTAGGCCCAGGGTTTTGTTTTGTTATTATCATATCCAATCAAATTAATAACCACTCAGCTGTACACTACGCCTCAGGAGAGGTGAGCAGAAAGGAAAAATCCTACAGACACGCCACACTTGGTAGGTTTCACTGGTGTACACACTTGAGGCCCAGCTTGCTTTTGCTCGTAGTGTCTGCACTCACGTGTGGTGTACAACTCTCAATCTCTCTCACTCCCTCTCTGATGGGAACCGTCACATCAAAGGCAAAAGGCGAAGTTCCTAAAAGGAACTTGGAAGAAACCTGGTAATCTCAAGTGACCCAGGAAGCACAGGGATACGAAATACCGCAAAGGATTTTCCCAGATGTCACAACCATGTAATTGCTAAGAAATGAACAGCTGCACGGCCCCAGAATCGAATGCTGGTCACTGCCTGGAAGGCAGCAGGACCACTGTGAGCTGTCCCCACTTTGGGGGGAAAAACTCAAAAGACACATCCAACTCGTGGTGAGAACAAAGGAGAACACATGCTCCACCAATCCAAAGTGATAAGTGTGGCTGAAAATATAAAGAAAGAAAACTTTTTGATTTAGAAGGCACATGTACACATAAGTAGAAGGACTGACCAAGACACAAGGGAATGAATCCAAGAAGCGGGCGGCAAGGAGCAGGTAGCCAGGCACAATCACTGCACTATGAAACAGGGGAGACCAAAGAGAAATGGACTAATAGGAGAGCAATAACCTTAAAATGGTGAAAAGCGCCGCTAAGCTGAGGGCGAGCAGGTAGTAGAAGAAAAACCATGATGAGGTAGAACTCTTTCCCCCAAAAATCCAAACGGAAAAAAAAAAATGCTTGAAGACAAGTGCAGGTGTGAAAGGCATAAAAGAGAAGCCCATAGCATATAACAACCAAAAAAGAAAAAAAATGAAATAGGGGAACCTGAAATATTTCACCATAGTGGGCCAAACTGAAACACTGGGGGGAAGCACTGAAGACAGACATTTTAGAAAAGTTTAGAGAGAATATGTTCTCAAAAGGGGAAGAACATCGAATCGTAGCCCAAGTTAGGGTTGGGAGAGTTGGTAATAAGGGACAGTCAGCACTAAAATCTCAAAGGAGATTGTACAGATTGGGTAGACTTTTTTGGTTCTGTTTTGAAAGGAAGATGCCCAAACAAGCAGATTTCACAAGAACGACAAGCAAAAGCATGTGAGGAAGAGGAGGGCATGACAGGAGGTAACAGAGCATCTATCTGACTTATTTTTTTTTTTACGAAAGTAGACATTGTTAAAAACTTTTAGTTTTTACCCTTGAAAAATGACCAGACAGGGGATTTCCCTGGTGGCACGGTGGTTGAGAATCCGCCTGCCACGCAGTGGTTGAGAATCCACCTGCCAGTGCAGGGGACATGGGTTCGATCCCTGGTCTGGGAAGATCCCGCATGCCGCGGAGCAGCTAAGCCCATGGGCCACAACTACTGAGCCCGCGTGCCGCAACTACTGAAGCCCACACACCTAGAGCCTGTGCTCCGCAACAAGAGAAGCCACCACAATGAGAAGCCCGTGAACCGCAACGAACAGGAGCCCCCACTCGCCGCAACCAAAGAAAAGCCCACGCGCAGCAACGAAGACCCAACGCATCCAGAAACGATAAATAAATAAAATAAAATAATAAAATTAATAAATTTATTTTTTAAAAAAAGAATCCACCTGCCAATGCAGGGGACACAGGTTCGATTCCTGGCCTGGGAAGATCCCACATGCCGAGGATCAACTAAGCCCGTGCGCAACAACTACTGAGCCTGCACTCTAGAGTCCGTGAGCCACAACTACAAAGCCCGCGTGTCTAAAGCCCGTGCTCGCAACAAGAGAAGCCACCTCAATGAGAAGCCTGCGCACTGCAACAGAGTGGCCCCCGCTCGCCACGGGGCTAGAGAAAGCCCACGTGCAGGAACGAAGACCCAATGCAGCCAAAAATAAATAAATAAATTTATTAAAAAATAAAAGGAAAGAAAAGAAAATGACCAGACAGGGTGTTTGTTAGTCTAGTGGACCAGTTCCCCAGAATCACGTAGCTCCTTTTGTGGCCAAAGACCCCTTACATGCAGAACAACTGGTGCTGGCAACACATGGGATACAACTAGGACCCCTACACATAGCATGAAACCTGCCCATTTACTCCAGCTTGGACTCTGCCATCCAGACAGTAAATTAGAAACTCAAGATTAAGAAGGCCTCAGTTAAACTAAATCTGGTAGTACTCCCCCAGGACTCTTTTGGTTCACACTGTCTTGTGACCTGGAAGCAATTATGACTCTAAAAAAATGAAAGAGCCGGAAAATATTCCTCTTGAAGCCTGGCCCTGAATCTGTCCTCAAGAGGATAGGCGTGGCCAGCAGACAGTTAAAGAAGGAGGGCTGGGTCAGTGATGACTAATAAGTAAAGAAAACCAACTTTGGGACCTACTGCTCCAAGAGAAATCCAGAGCCCTGGGGAAAGCTCCCGTAAGACAGAGGTATTCGCATTCTGATTTCACAGAAGCAAAGGAAAGGCCACCCTACTACCCCACTTTGGGAGAAGCAGCATCTAAGACACCCCCAAGGAGATCCAAGTGATCACTGGCATTGAGATCCTAGGGAACATGAAAAGGCCACGGCTTCCACCCAGTCACTGGAGTGCCTTTAGAGAGATGTCAAAACGTCTCAAAATCATTGTTTTCAATAGGAAAGTTTACACATACCCAACAAGGATAACTTTACCTGACTAGATATAGAACCCTCACCACAGGTCTTACCCTCCTTGTCCCTCTGCCTTCTTCCACGTGTAGGACTAGCATTCCTATTTTTCCTACTTAATTACATATCCGAAACCTCACCCCCCAATGAGGAAGTTCTTCCAACTTAAATTGTTCTAATTTAATGATTTCCCATATAAGGATATTCTAATATTCTCCTCTGGCTCTCCCCTCAATATCAATATGCCCTCTTCTTTCCCTACCATTAACCAAATACCATTCCTTGAAACTCAGGAGTCCTGTATACATGCCCCAATCACTCTGCTTCCCTTTATGCAAAACAGGTTCCTCTACCACCATACACCACCACACACAAACATACAAACACACAAAATCAACTGAAAATAATCTGCTGGGCAATTGAAAGGAGGAAGGGGCCCTTTGCACTGTTCATCCCCACCTTCTATTCTAGCACTTCCTGGTTACCCTGAGTTTTTAATTTTTTTTCTATCCAAATAGTTCCACGAGTTCTACTCCAAGGGATAAGTCTTATAAGGGACACTGCATCCTGTTCCCAGATGCATTCATTCCTGTATTTACCGAGAAGGCTAAGGAGTTGTCTGCACACGGCTCTAGCAAAGACACCTTCACAGACTCCATGGGTACCTCCATGTTTGAAAACCCTGCCTTATAAACATTTATGAGACTTGGATACAAAGGAATGTTTATCTGCTAAACGCATGAGAGCTTATTCATTCAAAGGAATAAATGTCGTTACCTCCAAAGTAGTCACTTTGGGAAGCTAGACATTCATCTCAAAGCAGTGACCAATGGCTTGCGATCTCTTTGGAGCTCTCCCGGTGAGCATTACCATCCAAACCTTTCTCAAGCCAACTCACAGCCTTTTCAGTCGCCTCACAAGTGCTGAATCCATCCAGAGTCATTTTGATGTTTTAAAACTGCCAAAACCCATTCAGAATCATCTAATCACAAAACTGGCAATACCCTTGAAGAATGATATACAGTTTACCGGCGGTAACCGTGGGTTTCACATCCGCGGTTGGCTGAATCGGGGATGCGAACCTCGCGCGCGAATGAGGAAGGCCGACTGTGTTCCTTCTATTCCGCTATTTTTTGTCAGGGACTTGAGCGTCCACGCATTTTCGTATCCATTTTGATATCCACGGGGGTTCCTGTAACCAATACCCCGCAGATACCAAGGGACGGCTGTACGATAGTACCCAAAGCCTAAACTGTGGGGGGCAAAACTTGGAGGGCATTTTCAGCCCCCACTTCTCAACCATCTGAGACATCTCACTATATGCAGTTACTATGTCATCTGCAAAAATTGAGAATAACACAAAAGCACTTGAACGGACCAAAGGTAATTGATTTCAGCAGTTTAGTAGGCAAAAACAAAAGTTTTAATCTCTCACGTATATTTTCATACCACCAGATCATTTTAGCTTTTCCACCCACTGCCAAGATACTTTTTTCCTATTATTCAAATAGTACTCACTTCCATTTCCTGCTGCAAGGAAATTATTTTACTCCATCTAAGGAAAATACCTCATCATAGCTTTAAACTGGACCTAGGCTCTAGGAACAAGATTTTGTACAACTTCTAGATGTCACAGATATCTAGAAAACCTAAACATCATGAAATTAATCAGTCCTTTTCCAAATGCAAAGCCACCTCAAAATGTCACCCTAAGTAACTAGGGTCATCCTTTGAACACTTCTCATTTCTACTAGATCAAAAAAATGAGTTGGCTTTCCTCAATTTGGTCTTCAGCAGGACCATGTGAATATTTGGTGTGTCTTTCACACTCCAAAGTTGAATCATTGTAATCTGAGACTTCAATCCCTTTTGTGATGCTTCTGTGTCCTCCCTGCCATAAACTGTGACAGTGGCTCTCAGATCCTCCATTTCAGTATACAGCATTCATGATATGGAATTTTTCACCTAAAGAGAACTCCTCCTCACCAAACTTTGGCCCTTTTTTTTTGCAGTACGCGGGCCTCTCACTGTTTTGGCCTCTCCCGTTGCAGAGCACAGACTCCGGACACGCAGGCTCAGCGGCCATGGCTCACTGGCCCAGCCACTCCGCGGCATGTGGGATCTTCCCGGACCGGGGCACGACCCCGTGTCCCCTGCATCGGCAGGCGGACTCTCAACCACTGCGCCACCAGGGAAGCCCTGGCCTTTTTAAAAAAAACTCTCCTGGACCTCTTACACAAATACTTGGAGAGGCCATTATCAGCCTATTTTTTTTCTATTCTCTCACCCCAGAATATGGGCTTAACTCATTTTGTACATTTACTCATTCAAAGGTACACACACACACACACACACACACACACACAAATTAGCTCACAGAATTTCAAACTCTCAACATTGGCTCAACCTGCTACCAGTCTATAGGTTTCTCAAGGCTAGAAAAAATATTTTCTACTTCTTTCAATAGTTCCTCCCAATAGTGTCTAGCATGACACAAAGTACACAATATGCGCTTGATAATTACTTGCTAAACTACAGGGAAAAACTAAAATTCCCTCTACCCCATACAGAAACCAAGAACAACCCCATGTAAAAAGCATTGTGTCGGGCTTCCCTGGTGGCGCAGTGGTTAAGAATCCACCTGCCAGTGCAGGGGACACGGATTCAAGCCCTGGTCTGGGAAGATCCCACATGCCATGGAGCGACTAAGCCCGTGCGCCACAACTACTGAGGCTGCACTCTAGAGCCTGCAAGCCACAACTACTGAGCACCCACACCTAGGGCCTGTGCTCCACAACAAGAGAAGCCACCACAATGAGAAGCCCGTGCACTGCAAGGAAGAGTAGCCCCTGCTCGCCGCAACTAGAGAAAGCCCGTGTGCAGCAACGAAGACCCAACGCAACCAAAAATAAATAATTAGTTAATTTTTTTAAAGAGGCATTGGGTCTTTGAATTCCTTTTACTTCCCATGATCTCTCATAAACTTTCTTTCTTCTCCTTACTTCCATGATAAAGAAACCACAGAAATAAAATAAAATTGGGCTGGGGCAAAACAATAAAGTCAACTTCCAATTATCTGTAGCTTAGCCGCAGCTAATTTTTAAACCCAGCCGACTTACGGACTGCCTTCTGCCACTTATAGTAGATGTGTGCTCAGGGAACAACTCATTTTAATATTTGCCTAAGCATAATATAAATAGGAAGGTAGATCTGCTGGGGAGGGGGACAGGTAGAGAATAATAATGCATTTCTGAAGTCAAACAGAAATTATTAATTTGTTCACTGATCTAGTTTTAAATTGGCCTGGTATCACACTCTCCCTATATTGGCATAGCTGATTGTTGGCATCAAAGTTCACTTTGGCTGCAGAGAGGGACTATATTTTACAGCCCATCGTTTTTCTCTGCCCAAAAGTTTGGTTTGGGGATACCCGAGCTATTTGAGACGTTAATCTCTCTCATCCAATCACTGATGAACATCCTTGTCATAGAGCCATACCAGACCTGGGCTCTATCTACCAGCTCTTGTAGAACTTCCAGATGTCAGAGACAGCTGGAAAGCCCAACCAGTCATAATTAAACACAGCAGCCCTTTTCAGAAAGCAATGGCTTTTTTAAATGTCACCCTGGTAAACTACGTTTGGGTCATTTCTAAAGGACGGACCAAAATGTGCCCTGAAGTTTCGACTGGATATACACCCTTCAGTTCCTGTTCTGAAATATTAAGCAGGGTTACAGCACAGCTGTTAAAGAAGCTGCCACTTCCACCTCAAAGGTGGATGCAATAATGCAGTGATGAGCCAAGCTCTTTCTTCCTACCACGTCGTAAACGCTAAATATGTACTAATACAACAGGAATATGGAGAAAGAGCACAGAGAATCAAGATATAAGGGGAGCACTCAGGAGCTATTGATAGTTTTCTTTCTGCCACCATGTTTACCATAGTGTAATATAAAAAGGTAATGTCATAGGACACAGTTGAATAAGAAAAACTAGATTATACTATAATAATAGATGCCATTTATTGGGCACCTGCTATGGACCTGGCACTATAGATGCATCATGTAATCCTCACAGCCCTGTGAGACTGGGGTTATCATCTCCATTTTATAGATGAGAAAACTGAGGCTCAAGAAAGTTCCACACGACTAGGAAGTAGAAGAATCAGGACTGTAACCGAGGGCTGTTATGTCTCCAAAGGCCTCCAGATAATTCTGATGCAGGCTAAAGTCTGAGAACCACTGGACCACACTAACCCGTACGTGGTACCACCAAGTCACGCTGAGTAAAGCCTCGTCATAGTAAGACACCTAATCACCTCTCAGGTCTAGGTATAGAGTGCATCCGCTCACTCCGGGGCTCAGAGCCACATGTAGTGCACTTCTCTATAGAACTTGGAAAAATGAAAACCTGCTTGCTCTCCTTGTCCCCGGACACCAGCATTATAACAAAACTCGACTGTACCCTTAAATGGCACTAACACTAAGATTTCTAGGCATACCTTAGCAATGAGGTAACCAAATTTTGTTTCTTAGCAGACAGTCAAAGAAGCCTAAAACACAAAACTTTGCCTGCCCCTCAGTACTCTCAATTCTTCATGGATACTTAGCTTAAGGTCTTCTTAAAATCCAAATGAAGATGTATCCTGTGTCACATACTCTCATGAATAAGCTAAAAATTACCCCGTTTTACAAATAATAAATCATCTCTCTTCAAATTCATCACAATCCATTGGGCAGGGAGAATATGACCTTGACATGCAGCCTGCAGCCACTTTTTAAACAATGATTCACTTTTTAATGTTTTATGGGGAAAGGGTGGCTTCTGCTTTAAAAAAAAAAAAAAAAAAAAGAGGGAGCCAGAACAGTGTATCGGAATGATGAGGATAGAAAAAGAGTTAAATTTTACTCTTGACCAGAATTCAACTTTAGTTCACCAAAGAAAGTTTTCATCATAAAAGAGTGCTTTTAAGTTATGAACAGTAGGAAAGCATATGATTTAGAAGGAGAACAGTTTCTACGTTATTTTAAGGATGACCATTCAAAAACTGGCGTTAATAAAGCCTAGTTTGTATGTGAAATTATATAAAATACTGTATAGCATCCTAGTGGCCGAAAGGTAGATTACTTCTTATTACCTCCCTCTTTGGCCGGTCAGATGCTAAACCTTCTGGCAAGCAGCGACTCACACCCAACTGGAACTCCAGCATTAAGAAATTTCCTTTCTTTTGGAAAACCCAAAGGTCTAGGGCCTTCCTTCCCCCCTCACGTAACCATCAGTGGCTTCTCCTTTTCCCTTTTATCCCAACAACTTCCACTTTCCCCAGCGCTCTCTCCTTTCCACTCTAGTGTTCACTTTCCCACCCAACTCAACCATGAACTCCTCCTCTCTCAATCCCAGATGCTGGTTGACACTGGAAAACAGCTCTCTACCCTCTGAGGCCATTCTAGTCCATCTCAAACTTAGCTCAGCCTAGAAGCAATGAACCACTCCAGCTGTCCAACCCCGAATTAGCGCCTCTCCTCCATGCCCCCACCCCACCCTCCAATTCTGGCCCAAGGCTCTCAGGCCACTGTTCTTTATCCTGTTTCTTTCTGGAATTTCCATCATCCATCTCCATATATCTAGGATTCCTCCCACTTGCAGACTGGAAAAACTGGTGTATTCCCACTTTCTCCTTCTTTCAAGGCCATTCTATTTAGGACAGTTAATTCCTTCCCCCATTCAATATCCTTACTTTAGTCTAGATTTTCTAATTAATGCTTAGACTTATAAGCCCTGGATCCCAGCTAACTTCTGCTTCCTGGGCCCTCCCAGGGCAGCGGCTATCAAAGGCAAGTTTTTACCTTCCCCACACCAGCTCCCAATGACATCTGAATAAACACCTTCCTACTTTGGCTTGTTATCCCACCCTCTTTCTCTATTCTGCATTTTTCAGCCTGTATAGTATCCCTAAACTCCCTATTTCCTTATGTGTAAATATATTTCTATTTCTTCCTACATATCAGTTTCTCTGTAGCCCTATTTTTACCCAAGATCATCCTTCTCTCTTGCCCAAACCTTACTGATTCTAGCATGGAAGTGTAAAGAGCCTTAAAGATTCTACAAACTTTACTTTGGAAAACATTATCCTGGAGATTTCAAGGTTCCACTTTTTCCTACTTAGCCCTAACATGGAACCAGTGTGATCACCTTTCTTCCCTCTTCACTGTCCAACCAACCCACTTCTGACTTCTCTTTCTGCCTTCCTTCTTTCTAGTATTCAAGTCCTTTTCTCCCATAATTCTGTTCCCCTAAAAGAATACCCTCTAAAACCCATAATCCAGACTCATCATGTTGAGATCCTCTGCCCCCTGTACTAACCTTTTTTTTCCTATGTAGTGAATTGTAGCATGAGTAAAGCAAAGAGACATCTGGAGGAACCCCCTTTGCTTCCCAAGAAAGTTTACATCACTGAGAAAGAAAGGGATCCTCCTTCCCTCCCTAGCCTCTCCTGGTAAATCAAAACAACCAGCTCTACAAGTGCCCTTGGTACAGCCACCATTGCTTGTGGAAATCCCCTCCACTCTGCCCAATCCAAACTCCAACTGCAGAGTTTCCCAGGGACTTAGCTTTCCTCTGCCCTGTCCTAACAATTTGCTATCTCTTCCTTGTGGCCTCAAGAACTAGTCCTCCTTAACCGAGACATCAGAGTCCTCTCCCCTTCCTTCATCAGCAACTTCTCAGGGCCATAACAAAAAGAAACCTACCTACCTTTGCTGCAAAGCTAGCAACGGGGTCAACCCTCGTAACATCAATTTGAGTAAGGCTCTGTGCCCCATGGCCTGTGCCTCTTGTCCCCTACATCCACCCCAAGAGCAGCTGCCTCAGTCGCCGTATCAAAAGATGAGACTGCCTAGCAATATCCACATAGCTTGGTCAGATGGCCATGTCCCTCCTCAACTCCATCAGCCTTCAGATTCTCTTAACTTGCATCACCAAGCCTCCTGCTCCTCCTAGCTCCCCCAGTCTTTCCTACTAACTTTGCTTCTCCATCAAAATTTTACAGGTTCCTCCCCCTGCATTTTGCTTCTATTTGGAGCCTCTGGATGATTCTTGGGATTAGGTTACCCCATTTAATCCCCTGGTGGAATCCTCCAAATTTCTTTCCTACATACTGTCCTCTTCAGTACTACGTGGTGACATCCCCATCCAATCTAAGTACCCCTAAACTCTGCTCCACTGTGCTGCCTACCATCTCTCCCCAAATAAAGCTTCCTCTCTCCCAACATTCAAGGACAGGACAGGTAAACAGACAATTAGATGACCTTTAAAGTCCCTTCCAACCTGGTAATTTTATTATCAACCTAATCTAATCCCAACCCCGAATACATACCCCATTCATTTCCCCCGAAAAACGTTTCAGCAGTGTGACTTTGAGAAATAGCCTTCTAAGTTGAAAGAACCACGGGCTAACCAGGGCAATGCAAACCTACAGTTGCACCCCCAGAAGTCTCACCAAACATTTCTGCAATTGTACTCCACCTCTGTGCCACGGGGACTGTCTCCAAACTGCCTTGAGAGTATTCCGCTGCCGCAGAAGTTACAGGGTCCCCTTCTCACACTCGCATAAAGAGCCCCTAAACCGTGGGCTAGACGCGTCCTCACCAAGGTACGCCTGTCCTTACTGTCTACTCTAGAAGACACCAAGAATAAATAAGTATCACCGCATCGACAGCTTCGTACAGCCAACACTGAAATTTTTCAAAACAATAAAACAAAACCAGAGTGCTTCCACTGGCGGGGGGGGGGCGGGCGGAATAGAAGGGCACCCCCACCGGCCTCCCAGGTTTGCAGTGTGGTTCCCTCCCGCCTTTCCCCTCGACCACGTCTTTGCCTACAACAATCTCCCGCACCTCCATAACTCGAAATCCCCAGCCGAGGTGCGGCCGGCTCCTCCCAGCCTTGCCCCGGACGTCCCTCTGGCCCAGCCTTCCTCTCGGCGGGACCCCAGCAAGGAGGGCCCCCTCCATCGTCCAGCTCACCTCCCGGTCCCTTCCCGGGCCTCTGGGCACCCCCACAGGGCTCTGTCCCGAAGCAGAACCTCGAGGAGCCAAGCCCACGAGGCCCGTCGCGGGACCCACCCCCCGCTTCCTTCTCCCAGCACCTCGTCCTCCATGCACCCGGCCCCCGGGGCTCTTCGTCGTCGTCGTCCCGGCTCGTACCGCCCCCCGTCGGGGGCTCCACCCCCCGCCTGCACCCGCCCCCAGGACGGCCCCCTCCCCACCGCGCGCCGCCGGCGCCCTCTGCCCCGGCACGGGACTCCCTTTGGCCTCCGTTCCCCACCCAGAAGCGGCGGCGGCGGCGGCGACGGCAACGGCTGCGGCGGCCCCAGCAGGAGCAGCAGCGGCGGCGGCGGCAGCGGCAGCAGCGCCGCCCCGGCCCCGCCCCGCCGCCCGCCGGAGCCCCACGCCCCGCCCGCCCGCCCCGCCGCGGGACTGCTCCCCCCAAAGCCCACCACTAAGCCCCCACCCCACCCCCAGTCCCCAGCCGCGATCCGTTCGAATCCAGCTCCGCCAGGCCTGCTGTCCGTTCCTCACGCCCCTTAGGACCCGGGGTGGGGGAGCCCTGGGGTTCGCGGCCATCCCTCTCCCTCCTTCTCCAAGGGCTGGGGGATTGCCCCCGATCCCGAAACCCGGCCCAGTAACCGGAGCCTCCCTCCTTGCAGCCCTCGGCTTCGCTCTCAGACCCCTTGCCTCCAGGCCTGGCGCGAAGCGGGTGGAGAGCTTGCACGCCGGATCTCCCCCCTGGCTTGCTGGGGCTAGTATGAATTGCCCCCGATCTCATCCTCCTTCAATTTAAGCCCCCTCCCCGCCGCGCCCGGCCCGGCGCCCCCGCCCCTAGAGCGAGGGCAGCGGAGCCAGGGCGCTCCGAAGTCATCCCCCGCCTTTTTTCCAGGGACTCGGATAATTGCCCCTGCCCCCATCACAGCACTCCCACTCCCGAACCCAGGCCCCGCCGCCACCTAGGGGTACCCCTTACCCTACGGTTCCTGCACCCCGACACCAGGGAGAAAGCAGCCCTTAAGAGCACCCGTCGCACCTCCCCTCTGAGGTTGGAGGGTATTTTCTCCTGGTCTCTTCAGGACTTCATCACGGACAGCCCCCCCCCAAAAAAACAAGCCCTTTCTCGCCCTGCCCTGCTGGCCAGTCTCCCTTCGGATCGTCGGATCCTTGGATCAGGGGGTTGGGGGCCAGGTAGTTAACAAGACCGTAGCCTCCACCTCCCTTTCCGAGGAGTGGGGTAATTCCAATGGTTCCCCCCCAGGATCAACCCGACCCCCGTTTCCATGGAGACCCCCGCCCAGCCGGGATGAAGACTCTCGGATCGTGGCGAACAAGTCTCACCTGGCTAAGGGAGAAGGGGTGAGGAGGGGGTAGGGTAGGGCAAGAATGGGGTACGAAGGTGGGAAGTGGAGGGGAGCTGTCCCGAAGGGAGGGGCGAGGACAGAGCGAGCTCCAGGGAGCGCTACGTCCGGGGACACGAAGAGGACGGCGCCCCCGGGGGGCAAGCAGAGCGGCCGCGGGGCGAAGAAGGGACAGGGTTGGGGAAAGGCTTGAGGTAGAAAGGAGCGGGTGGAGGATACGAGAAAGCCGGGGAGTCAAAAGGGGTGGAGGGGTTGGAGGAGAGAAAAAAAAGACGCACCTGTTCCCGAGTCGGCTCCGCGGGGAGGCTCAGGCCGCCACCCGGACTCCCTCTTACCCCCTCTGAGCCACCACCCGCCTAATACTGCCCCGATCTGATGCCCCCTCCGCCCCTTATTGCCACCGACCTCCTTCTCCTCTCTCTCGGCGGCGGCGGCGGTCGGACTCTAGGAACTGAGAGGAAGAAGGGAGGGCTCAGCAAAGCGGAGGAGAGACAGAGCCACACACTGGCAGCAGCCGCGGCGAGCGAAAGAGTGAGGGGGAGAGCGGTGTGTGTGTGTGTGTGTCTGTGTGTGCGAGCGAAGCCTGGTGGAGTGGGTGCCGGTCGCAGGGCTCGACGGGAAGTGGAGTCCGGTCGGATTCGCGGGCGGCGCCAGCCACCGCTCCGCGGGACTACAACTCCCAGAATGCCGCCTGCCCGGGGGGAGGAATGGGGAGGAGGAGGCGAAGGGAGGGAGAGAGCAAGAGAGGGAGGGACGAAAGCAGGGAGCAAGCGGCGGCGAAGGGGGCAGAGCCAAGCAGCCCCGGTGACACTGGGAGGGGAGGGGAGGAGGAGGGGATCGCTGCGAGGACCGAGCGGATTCCGGAGAGGGAGGCAGCGGTAGCTGCAGCAAGCCGGGCAAAAAGCTAGACTCCCAGGAGAGGCGGAGGCGCTCAATTCGAGAGGCTGCAGGAGCTCCACGCCCCCCCCCCGTACGCCCCACGAAGGGGGAGGTTGAGGAAGGGAAATGATCAGTGCACCACGGCCAGGGGTTTCTCTCTTTCTTCCAACGCTCTCCACCTTATGCCCCGACCTGACTTTCTCAGGCCACTGGTGCTGGATCCAGTGTGCAAATCCGGAGACCCCAGATCTCCCCTGCCCGGCAGCACAGAGCAGACACATTCAGTCCCCTTCTCCCAGGGGCCTGAGGGAGGCTCCCCTTGCTAGCAGGGCGTGACTCCCCCTTCATCCCGCCCCCCCTCATCGCCACCCCCCATCTCCCTCCCCGGAACCCCTCCCTTGAAGCCGGGGCTCGCGTCTCCCTCCCAGCCAAGAAAGGGACTCCCTCGGGGGCGACTACCCAGCCCCCTCCCTTATACTGGGCCCTTACCCACCAGTATCCCCTTCTTAGCGTTGCCCCCCTCACCGAAGTAATAGTGGGGGCGACCCGAGTTGGACTGGTGGCTACTTTCCCTCCGAGACTAGCCGTCCTTGGCCACGCCGACCCTGTGTAGAGATAGAGAAGCACATTAATTCTCCCGTTCCCCCCCCTCAAGTTCGGATCCCCGTGGAAATGGCTCACAAGGAAAGAGGGGTTGGTAGTGGAAGTGAGCTGGGGGTGAATCCCAATCCTCAAACCTCATCCCAGGCGTGGAAATCCAGGGATTCGTCCCCTTTCTTAAAAGCCATCAAATCGCTTGGGGGGGGCGTTAGTTGGGGGTAGATTATCTAAACCCCAATGTCCATGCTACTCGAAGCAACGCTACATGTAGGAATAAGATAGGAACTAGGCTGCCGCCGCGAGAGGAAAAGTATTACCCCCCCTGCCGTTGTCCACCCCCAAACACACAACCCTAGGAGAGTCAGATGGCCGAGCAAGGGGCGGGGGGAGGCGGTGGGAGTGCTGGAGAGTGAAAGGGTTGCGGCGGGGAGGGTCCGCGGCCCCCTGAGAGCAGAATCCAGATGCTAAAGAGGTGGGTGGGGGGGTGCGGCATAATTGCAGACAGTGTCTCTCCTAGCTTTTCCCGGAATCGCCACCGAACACCGTCTAACACTCGTAGTTGCTTACCAGTCAATCCCCTAGCCCCATTTGTGCGCTTGAGGCTGCCGGAGCCCGGGAAGCCCGGGCACAAACTCCGCGGAAGCTGGCCTTCGCCGCCGCCGCGCTGCCGCGGGCCTCCCTCTCTCCGCTGGCGGCCCCGCCGATCTACCTTCGCCCCCGGCCGAGGCCAGACCCCGCTCGCAACTCCACGCCCCTACTCCACCCCCGGCTCCCCCTCCCCTCGCCCTCTCCCCGCTGGTCCGGCCCAGCCCCTAGCGCCGCGCCGCCCCGCCCTACTGCTCGGTCCCGAGCCCAGCAAGTGCCCCGAACTCGCCCCCCGCCCCCACGCCCAGGCCAGTCCGGCCGGGCCTGGTTTCCCCCTCCCGCCGCGCCCCGCCCCCGAATCCACGTCCTACTTCGCCACCCAACTCGGCCCGATCCGGGTTCGGCCCGCGCCCAGGCCACCGGAGTCCCCGGTTCGGTCCGGTGTACGGCCACCCACCCCGCCCTTGCCTGGGTGCCGGCCTGGCCCGCTGCCTGCGCCCGCCGAGCCGACTCAGGCGCGCGGTCCTGGTCCCGGTCCCGGTGCCGGCCTCGGTCCCGGCGGCGTTGCCGCGTCTCGCCACGAGGGCTGGGTCCACGCAAGATCCGAACCCGCGCGGGGTGGGGGCCGAGGAAAGCAAGTTTCTTTATCTTCTCTCCGCCCCCGCCGCAGGGCCGCGCCGTCCCCCCGCTTCCCCGCTCCCACGGAGCCCCCTTCACCTGGGCAGAGCCCCTCGGCCGCTGTCGCAACTTTGCTCTTCTCCACGCTGCCGGGGAAGCGGGCGAAGCGGGAGGAGGAGGGAGGTGGAGGGGGGTGCTGGGATCAGGCCGCTGGGCTCCGGGAGGACACGTGGGGGAGGAGGGGAAGGAGGAGGAGGAAGGGGGGGCAGGCCTGCAGTTCTCGGGGCTCCCCCTGCCAGCCCCGGGGAAGCCGGAACCTCGCCGGGCAGCCGCAGACCCCGCACTGGCCACGGGGGAAGAACGGAGCCACCTTCCCCGGCCAGCCCGTGGCTCCAGGAAGGAGGGGGGGCGAGCAACGCCGCTTGGGGTCGGAGAGCAAGCGTTTTCGCTCGAGCTTTATGTGAGGCTCTCTCTTTCTCCGTTTAGCCTCTGTGTATGCGGGGGGGTGGGGTCTTGCCTGCGGGGGGGCGCCCCCACCGGACGCCCCGCCCCTCCCCTCCCCCGGCCCCCCACTTCCCTAACCCGGGCGACCTCGGTGCGTGGCTCCGGCACGGGCACCGAGGCCGCCCGCGGGTGCAGCCCCAGCCCCGGCGCCGAAGTGGGACAGGTGCTGGGGAAGGGAAAATGCCGGGGCTCGCTGCCTCGCCTCGCGTCTCCGGGGCGGCCCACCCTTCGTGGCAACGGCCGGGGCTGCAGCCCCCGTGGGCAGAACTCAAAGGGCAGCCCCCGGCCTGGGCGTGGAGGCATCTCGGGGGGGGGCGGGTAGGAGTGAGAGGCCCGAGGGAGGAAGGAGGAGGGGGACGAAAGGTCTGCAAAGGGGGGAGCCTGCACGACTCGGGCCGAAAACCTGGCTCTCTTTCCAAGGCTCCTCAGTCACCAAACTGAACCCCTTGACCCTTACCCTTTACCCTAACGACTCCTCTCCTGGCCAAAGGAATAAATCCTCGTATGTGTTTACATCCCAGGCTATCCCCGGCACTGAAGGGCTGAGAAGCCTGCGGTCCACATTGGAACTCTGATGACTTTACATTAACTCTGAGGAGAGCAGCTTGCGATGGAGCTGAAGCTGCCGGGCGGACTTACTTTCAGTCTTAGGGTGTTTCTTAGCAGCTCCAACCCTGAGTTGGTGGTGGGGACTTCAAAGGCATCGCCTCAACCTACAGGGTATTAGGGGAGGTGCCCTGCAGTTCCTGGAGGGTTCAGGGCTTTGTAAACGGAATGTGAAATGAATAGCAGGAATTTGAAAAAAAATCTTTAATGTGCAGATATATTGATATTATTTATTATATATTTATCTATACTAAGGAAGCCAGAGGGTGATGTGGACTGGAAGGAAGCCCTGCAGGATTAATGTCTTCCTCCTCCCCCTCCTCCCCGCCCCCCTCCTTTGTCCTAGGCCCAGAGGTTCCATCTCTAAGCTGTGGGGTGTCTTCTCTCCTTCTCTCCTTTGGAAGGACTTTAGAGATGGCAGTTGAGACTTGCCTGGTATGTCTCCCTCACCTGGTTTGAAGGATGTGTGTGAGTATTGCGGAGGAGGGCAAGCCTCTAAGGCTGCAGTGGCTTTGCTGCTGGATGAGGCCTGGTGTTCTATGACCCCTCTTGCTTGTCCTCACCAGCGTCAAAATCTATTGCCAGCAGTGTGGACATACCGCTTGCCATTTTACTTTGCTTTGGGAACCTCTTCACTAGCTGTTTTACTTGACCACTCCTGCCCTGCCATGCACCCCACACAAACCTTAAAAAGTGTTTGGCCTAAGTTGCACCAAGGGAAAGTGGAGATTGGGAAATGATTTGTTTAAGCTAATCAACATATGAACTCGAAATGCATTATTAAGGGGGGAAATTGCCTCTATCGGGCCTGATAATGCAGGCCCCACCACTTCTGCTTTGATTTAAATTGGCTGTCTTCACTGATTTTAATTAATCTGGTAATTACTAAATCTCCACGTCTCTTAAGGCCCTTAGGGCCTTAGGGCTACTTTGCTCCTTGGTTTGAGGCTGAAACAGATTCTGGACACCTCCGTTCCCACTCGTCTGTGTCTCACCATTTGGCTGCATCATTTATCTGGCGAAATAAAGGTTGGGGCAAGATGGCTATTTCCTGGCTGAAGCCCTAGCATTTCTGAGCCTTTTCCTGTTGGGGGGCCACACTTCCTGCCCTACAGGAGATGATGGGAAACCAAGGAGCAGGGTGGGGAGAGCTGTGGGAAACCTTGTAAAGAATGTAGAGTTTAATGATTCTTTTATTTGAGGCTAGAACCACAACATCATCATAATAATACCTTACCTTTGTACATCAGAGTGTTTACAAAGCCCTTTCACTTGTGTTATTTCATTTGTTTCTCACTACAACTCTTGATGTTGTAATTGAGGAAACTGAGTCCATGAGCAGCTATGAGTGGCTTGCTCAAGGTCATATGGCTAGTGAGTGCCTGAGCCAGGATTCAACCCCAGTAGTCCTGTTTCCACATCCGGAGCGCTTTTTAATATGGAATAGCGCCTCCATTTCATGTCAAAATATTCATTTTCAGGCAGGATTGTTTTTCTAATTGTTTCTCCCATCGATAACAGCTGGACTCAGAGAGGCAGCTTGGTGTAATGGAAAGAGGATTGTTTGGAGAGTTTTAAGAATCAGATCCCAGTCCTGTCTTGTCGATAGCTAGCAGTGTGACCTCAAGCAAGCCCTAACATTTAAGTAGTGCCAGCCTGATGCCCGGTACTGTATTTTGGGCCTTCCCCCTGCTCTAAAATATGGAAATCAATGCACCTGTCATACCTCCCTTACAGGGACACCCCTGAGCATCAGATGAGATAATGGATGGGAAAGAATTTTGTACACTGTAAACCACTGGGCTCATGCAAGACTTATTATTATCAGCACCACCAGCCTCCCTAGGTGTAGCTCAGAGACCTAGGGGTGACACTGGCCTGGGCCCTACCTTCCTGAAGCTTACCAGACAAAACAGGGCATTTGCGGGGGGGGGTCCCAGGATAATTTAAGCTCCAAACCAACCTCTGGCTAAATTCATAGGATAATTGCTTTAATTCTCTGTTTGTTCTGCAATCACAGGCCTTGTCTCTCTGGTAAAACAGCCCAGCCCTATGACAACAATAACAACAATAAAATCCCAGTGGTTTAGATCTTCAGAGTGCCAGAATGAAGCACATTTGCAGCTTCTGGTCATCCCTTCATCCCCTGCACCCCAGTCAGTTGAAGGTGAAGTCATGTTTGGAACCCAGGGTCTCAAGACTGCTGAAGGGCTCATTCTAAGTCACCCCAGTTGAAAGCAGACCAGGGGAGATCGGGGTACAGAAAGAACCTTGCAAACGTGGGAAAAGAGTGGGGCTGGTACTAGGTCAGCAAGACTGACCACGAGTTACAAACACTATGTGCTCTCAAGTGTTTCACTTTATGCTCTAGGAGGGGCCACAGGGGAAAATTCATTGCCCCCTATTCACGTAAATCTCAAATGCACAAACCCTATTGCAGCAGGTTGCTGCTGGAGAAGCATGCCAGTGGCTCACTGCAGCTAAGGAAGGCCTGGTCTCTGCCCTCTCAGAGCCCGGGGTCTAGATGGGGAGACAGTATGTCTGGTTAAACTTAACTCTGTAAACAACCAACAACCTTTCTGGATTTTATAGCCAAAGGGGGGGGAAATGAGGAAGGGGACTAAAATCACCCCAGAGGTCTCTCCGGGTCAAGCCTCCCCCCTTCCCTAAGACTCCTAGGCACTTAACAAGGTTCTTAATCAAACAGACAGTGTTAGAGATGGAAGGAACTCTAAGAAACCATCTGCCCTCCTGAAAAGCTGGCTGTGGCTGCACGCTGCCAACAAAATCAAGTCCATGAGCCTTCACCTAGCTTTCAGGGCCTTCCCCGATCCGATTCCAGCCTCCTTTCCTCCCATGTCGCTCACAGGGCCTCTGTTCTCACCAAACTGGCCCTCTTGCCATTCCTTGGACAAGAGGAGCGCTTCCTTGACTGCTCCCTCAGCTTTTTCTTATGCCCTTCTCAGCAATGTTGAAATGCCACTCAACCATTACTTAAGCCAGCTCTTTCCTGCCACCTTCCCTGATTCCCCACTCCCTGACCCCCACTACCTCCCTACTCCCTCCTTAGTGGTACCCCACAGTACTGAGCTTGTCCCTTTAGTTAGCACTTCTATGCTCTGCCTATTTAGCTCTCCAACCAGATTTTCCCTTTCTTGGATGAAGGAACCCAGTATTTCTCATCGGTGTGTCACAGCCTCCGTCCTCTCCTCCAAACATCCCCCACCCTGGCACGGAGTAGGCGCTCTATGAGTGTTTGTTAAGTGAATGAATGAATGGATCATCTAATCCAACCCTCTTATTTTATAGTGGGGAAACTGAGGCCCAGACCTGGCTTCCCTTCTAGCCCGTTATTAAAGACTCGGGGTTTTTTTTTTAATTTATTATTATTATTATTTTAAATTTATTTTTGGCTGCGTTGGGCCTTCGTTGCTGCACGCGCACTTTTTCTAGTTGTGGCTTGCGGCGAGCAGGGGCTCCTCTTCGTTGCGGTGCACGGGCTTCTCATTGCGGTGGCTTCTCTTGTTACGGAGCACCGGGTCTAGGCGCACGGGCTTCAGTAGTTGTGGCTCGTGGGCTCTAGAGCGCAGGCTCAGTAGTTGTGGCGCACGGGCTTAGTTGCTCCGTGGCATGTGGGATCTTCCTGGACCAGGGCTTGAACCTGTGTCCCCTGCATTGGCAGGCAGATTCTTAACTGCTGTGCCACCAGGGAGTTCCCAAAGACTCAGTTTTAAATCTTGGTCCTTTTTAATCTTTCTCTTCCCATTTAATTCACGCAGTCTCTGAAGTTAGACAGATATGATTTGAATCCTGGCTCCGCCACTTCCTAGCAACATTACCTTGGACGCTCGTCTTCCTTCTGAGCCTCAGTTTCCTCATTTATAAAATGAGGCCTAATAAATACCTCCTGAAAATGTTCTAAGGATCAGATGAGTTCTTGTATGTTAAGTGCTTAGAAAAGGGCCTGGCCCCTAGTAGACACCCCATAGTAGTTTGTTTTTTTTAACGTGAGGAGTTTTTAAAGAGTTCAGAACTTCGGAGCACCTGCTTAATTCAAGCCTGGGAATAAAAGCTACAACCTGGACATAAAGAAAAAGAGAGGTGTATTTTTGAAGAGGAGAATGGAATAAAATTTAGCAAGACCTTTGAGTCAGTCGAACTATTACCTCTTCCTCCAAAGAGGCTAAAGAAGATTGAGAATAGCACTCAGTCCAGTGGCCCACATTCAGTGGGAGCTCACCAAATTCCAGTTCCTGGAGCGGTGCATTCCTCTGGCTGTGGTGGTGATTCAGGATGCTGGCACATGACTGACGTGCCCTGCTGAAGCTACACATACTATTCTCACCCCTATCTGTGTGCCTATACTTGAGCGCCCCTTCACCTGGCCAAATCCTTCAAGCCCCGCTGCCATGAAGCTTTCTCTGAATGCTTCTGCCTCTGAACTCTTGGCCCCATGGCAAGTACTACTTAGCACTTAGTTCTTTTCTGTGCTCTGTGCCTTAGCTCTACCTCCCCATCTGAGGGACTTGTCATAGTCATAGAAGGTGCATCGCCCACAGTTTCTGGGAGCATTCAAGGAGGCAGAACTCCAGGAATACTTTGGGATCGTTTGACAGTAGGTGTTCAGTGGGGGCATGGGACCCTTCAAGTCCGGGCCACACTATTGTCTCCCAACCCCCCGACCCCCCCCCGCCACTCCTCAAATCAACCACTCCCAGGACACCCCACCCAGCCTTTTCAGTAGCCATCTTCTCTCTTAGAATTTGCAAGTATCTGGAGGGCAAGGGCCATGTTTTACTGTGTCCTCCACACAGCCCAGCATAGTACTTCCAACATTAACAGCCTAGAGTGAACACATGGTTTTGCTGCTGTAGATAACTTGGTAAAGATACCGCGCTTATTCTGGGCCTGTGTGTTTATATGTGTTCTTGTGTGTCTGTTCTTGCTCCTTAAACTTCAAGGGGCTCCAGAGGAAGAACTGTCCATTTTGGGAAGACAGTCGTCACAGGATGATTAAAAAACGAGTTGAGACCCGGGATTTAGACTTTTTTTTTAAATCCAGGAAGCCAGCATTCTGCCCTCAGTACATACTCACTTTAAATGCTCACACCAGGGCTTCCCTGGTGGCGCAGTGGTTGAGAGTCCGCCTGCCGATGCAGGGGACACGGGTTCGTGCCCCGGTCCGGGAAGATCCCACATGCCGCGGAGCGGCTGGGCCCATGAGCCACGGCCGCTGAGCCTGCGCGTCCGGAGCCTGTGCTCCGCAACGGGAGAGGCCACAACAGTGAGAGGCCCGCGTACCGTGAAAAAAAAAAATTGCTCACACCAAAATTTCTCAAATTTAATATACACAATAACCACTTGGGGGGAGTGGGGAGCTTGTCAGAATTCAGATTCCAAGGCACCCTCCCAACCCAGGGTCTTATTGAATAGGTCTGGGGTGGTGCCTCATACTCTGAATTTCTAACAAGCGCTACCGGGAAGTTGGAACCAGAGGATTTTTAGATGACCCTTTGAAAGACATTGAGCACTTTTTCTATTTTTATCTTCACCAGGGACCCCCAAACTTTTCACTACCAAAGGTTTCATTATTTTTCCCCTCATAGACCCCATTTTAAACACACAGTTATATGTCACTTAGTGTGTGCTAAACACTGTTTTAGGATTTTACAGGGACTTCCCTGGTGGTCCAGTGGTTAAGAATCCGCCTTCCAATGCAGGGGATGCGGGTTTGATCCCTGGTCGGGGAACTAAGATCCCACATGCTGTGGGACAGCTAAGCCTGCGTGCCACAACTACTGAGCCGTGCGCCACAGCTAGAAAGAAGCCCACACGCTGCAACGGAAGCTCCTGCGTGCCACAACCAAGACCAAATGCAGCCAAATAAAAATAAATAAATAAATAAATATTTTTAAAAAGGATTTTACAAATAGTTACTCTTTAAATACTCCTAACAACTCCATAAGGTAAATACTATTCTTCTCCCCTTTTACAGATGAAGAAATTGAAGCCCACAAAGGTTCGGTGACTTGCCCAAAGTTGCCCAGCTAGTAGTTTTTTTTAACTGAGGTCAAATTCACATAAAATAAAGTAATAATTTTATTTTATTTTACTTTTTGGCCGCACCACACAGCATGCGGGATCTTAGTTCCCCAACCAGGGATGGAACCCACACCCCCTGCAGTGGGAGCACGGAGTCTTAACCACTGGACCACCAGGGAAGTCCCTAAATTAACAATTTTAAAGTGTGCAATTTGGGGTGGGGGGAGAGATAAATTAAGAGTTTGGGATTAACACATACACACTACTATATGTAAAATAGGTAAACAGCAAGGACCTACTGTATAGCACAGGGAACTATATACTCAATATCTTGTAATAACCTATAATGGAAAAGAATCTGAAAAAGAATATATATATGTGTGTATAGAAGATACACTTGCTGTACACTTGAAACTGTCAAAACATTGTAAATTAACTATACTTCAGTAAAAAGAATAAACAAGTGCTCTATAAAACTATTATATACAAACTATTATGTATAAAATAAGCTACAAGGATATATTATACAATACAGAGTATATAGCCAATATTTTATTATAACTATAAATGTAGTATAACCTTTAAAAGTTGTGAATCACTATATTGCACACCTGTAACTTATATAATATTCTACATCAACTGTACTTCAATTAAAAAATTTTTAAAGTGTTTTGAACTAACAAAATGTTCTATAAAAACATTCCATTTCAAAAATTAGAAATCTAGAAAATATTTATCAATGTTTTCATTAAAAATAAATTCAACACTGAAAAAAAAATAAAGTGTGCAATTCACTGGCATTTAGTACATTCACAACATTGTACAACCACCACCTCTAACTAGTTCCAAAATGTTTTCATCACCCCAAAATGAAACTCTGTACCTGTTAAACAGTTGCTCCCCTTCCACTCTCCAGACTCTGGCAACCTCCTATCTGCTTTCTGTTTCTACAGATTTAACTATTCTGAATATTTCATTTAAGTGAAACCATATAATATGTGGCTTTTAGTTTCTGGTCAGTATCAAGTTTTCAAGGTTCCTCTGCATTGTAGCACGTATCTTCATTCCTTTTTATGGCCGAATAATATTCCGTTGTATGGATGTGCCGTAATTTGTTTATCCATTCCCAGCTACTAAGTTTGGTTTTCGTTTTGGTTTTTTTGGGAGGGGTCTGCATTGGGTCTTCGTTGCTGCGCGCGAGCTTTCTCTAGTTGTGGCGAGCAGGGGCTACTCTTCTTTGCGGTGCGCGGGCTTCTCATTGCAGTGGCTTCTCTTGTTGCAGAGTACAGGCTCTAGGTGCATGGGCTTCAGTAGTTGCAGCACGTGGGCTCTAGAACGCAGGCTCAGTAGTTGTGGCTCAGGGGCTTAGTTGCTCTGCGGCATGTGGGATCTTCCCGGACCAGGGCTCGAGCCCATGTCCCCTGCATTGGCAGGCAGATTCCCAACCACTCCACCACCAAGGAAGTCCCCCAGCTACTAAGTTTTGAAGTCGGTATCTGAATCCAGGCAGTCTGGTTCCAGAGTCTGTGTTCTTAACTCTCTGTACTCAAAATATTTATCTACTTAAACAGGATATATTTTAAAGTAATAATTTTCCATTGAATAACGTATCAGATACATACAAAGTTGGGCCAGAACTTCAGATCAGCCCAAGATAGTCACACTGAGGTCATTTAATTCCAGCCAAAGCCAAAAACACTTGCCCTTGTAGTTAACCTCTGCAACCTCATGCTGGTACGTTTCACTAGACTTTATGAAATACCAGCGCAATTCATTGATTCTCTCCCAGGCTTTTATGGGTTCAGGGACCCCAGTTTGGGATCCACTGGTTGCAAATCCCTGCAAGACACCCAGTCAACAGAGAGGTTCTATTGAGTTGCTCATTAAAGTCTACTGACAATCTAGAAAGTGGTCTCATGCACGTGAGAAAGGTTTTCCACACCAAGAAGCTAAACAAGGAAGGAGGTGGAAGTTAACCGTTACTAAATTGGAAAATTCCAAAATCCAGGAAGGCATTCTGTTTGAATGTTCTAGTTAACTTATTAGAGTTTCCCCACCAAGGATGCACATGGCCATGTACTGAGGACCAATAAGACAGCCCTTTAACTACCCCCACCAAAAGGCGACAGCCTAAGCTGGACTTACCAGAGAGGATTTCCAGACCCAGAGCAGAGCATCTGCTCTGACAAAACCCAAGGTGAGAATGCTATTCCAACACAATGCTAATCGCATGATTTTTCTCCTGATTCTTCAAGGGTGTGGACAAAAAAAAGAAAAAAGAGTCAGGCTTGCATCTCCTCTGGAGGTTTGTGATACTTGCGCCCCACGTCTGAGAGCCCCATTTGATGTTCTGAGCACTGCCCTCTCCAAAGGGGCCCCTTGTTGCCCAATCAGAGACTGAACAACCAGGGCTGGATTCAAAACCATTAGCCCTGGCTTCACTCAGCAGAATAAAATGAACATCAAGGAGAGCCTTGAAGGGGAAAAGATGCTACAAAACATGTCGCTTGAGAGGCGAGAGGTGAATGGTGAGCAATGAAGGCTTCTTCATTTTTGTAGCCCCAGGGTCTAGCAGAAGGCCTGGAACTGATGGGAAAGCACTCAAAACATGTTTGTTGATTGAATGACTGACTGAAAGAGAGCCTTCTTCTTGGTGTGGAGGTCGTTATGGAGGCATTGTAGAGCTGCTCTGTGGGGACAGAGAATGGAGGGAAGTTGGCATGGGTCTGGAGCGCCCTGCCAGGACCTACACAGACCATGTTTTTCTCTGCCTGAAAATTTCTCCCAGGCAAAGTTCTCAGAGCCTGCAAGTCTCAAAAGTAGATTCCTCGGAGCTCACTGTGGGCTTTATTCTACTGAACTCAAGTCGCAGAGACTTAACAGTGGCATAGTGTTGTGGGGAGAATCTGATGAGAGCACCTATATAGAAGCATATTGAAAAAGATAGAAGGCCAGGGAATTCGAATTCTTGTTAACTTACCAGTATGGCTCCGCATGGTCTAAATGACTCTTTGTGTTACTTGGCCAAGTAGGTTTCTATCTGTGGGTCTTATCACTGAACATGCACTTGTGCAGACGCCCCCCCAACACACACACACACACACATTTTATAATGTGGTAAACTCCTGTTTGCCAAAATCCAAATAACTACAACCCTCAAGGAGTCGGAATGCTCTTTTTGAGATACAATGCAATAATCCCTTACATTTGTATGGGGCTTTGCTGGTCACAAAGTGCTTCCCCATCCATGACCCCATTTGTTTTCTGATTGATGTTCAGAATGGTCCCGAGGCTTTGCAAGAGACTGGAGGGTGTTGTGAAGCTTCAAAGAGCAATGACGTGTGGTGCAAGTGGCCTTGGCTGTGTGCAGGGCCTCCGAACACCAGGCACCTAGTTGTGGCAGAGACATCAGGGGTACAGTGACTGTCACAGACTTGCAGGGACATATCAGCTCTCAGGGGACTGGGCTGGTGCACATGGCTCCTACAGCTGAAAGGAGGAGCTGAGACTCATCTGTACACAGTCAGCACTAGGGCAGCAGAGGAGACAGAAGGGTGGGCACACCCATCGCTCTTTCCTTCCAGCAGCCTTTCCATCAGTCATTCAACGGGCAGACATTGAGCACTTGAGCTCAGAAGGAGCTTGTTCTGGGTGTTGAGGGTGCAGAGACGAACAAGACTTGTCTCCTAGTTCTCCCTGGCCATGTAATCTGTGAGGTCTTCTCCCCTTCAAATGGCTCCTTGTTCATTATAACCCTATCTTTCCAGGGGCAAATGTTGAGGGAAGGGGTTCCACCCAGTCGCTCCCTCCCATTTCCCTCCCTCTGTGTCTCTGGATCTCTTTCTCTCTCACACACTCACATACACACACATACACACACAGACACACACAGACACACACACACACACTGCTTCACTCAGGGCCTCAAAAGCCTCAAGGCTAACCTGACTGTGTCATGCTCCTCTATTAAGGAGAGTATTGAATAAACCAGATCCATGGGAGCAAAATGAAAATTCATAATGCATAGCAATAATAATAGTAATCCCTCACATCTGTATAGAACTTACTAGTTTACAAAACACCTCCATCCTTATTTCTTTATTTGATCCTGTGTCCTGTCATCATCTTTCATATTCAGAGGCAATCTTCTGATTGTGATCTCCACGTATGAGTGAAGCAAGACTAAGCCAGGGCTAAGAGCCCGCTCCCCAGGTAATGAACCTGCCCCCCCGTTTGTCTTTTTGCACCTTTTTCTTTTTTGTCTTCCCTCTTTCTCTTGCTGTGCTGTCTGTGGAGCCTGGAGTTGCCTATGACTCAGCTTCCCAGTCTCTTGGGAGCCCAGAAGCCCATGGGAAAAGGCTGTTGATCAGTAGCCCCTCAAACGGGGCCACAAAGCCTTTGGCTCCTGCCAGGATGGATGGGTGGGGTGAGCAGGGGAGACCCTCCTCTTTGGGTAGCCCCCAAATGAGCCCTCAACCACCTCAGCGGATTGGGCAGGCCTGGCCTGGGAGAAGAGGAGCACTTTCAGTTGAACAACGAAAGGAGGGTGTGATGAAGCTTTTAGTAGGATGTGAAATGGGGCTTTGAAGCTGGGAAGGCAACCGCTGAGTGCGGGCTTTGCAGGGTGCAGACATACTGAAGGAGCCTGGGTCTTGCAGGAAAAGATGTTAGTGAAGGGCAGAGAGGAGCCCCCATTGCATCCACCGGGTTTTTAGGCCGTTTTTTTTTTTAACCCTAACTAGTTCACTCATCCCCATTCCCTCCCGTACTCCCATATCCCCTTCATTTCTCCAGTCTCTTCACTGAGCCCTCTTCTCCCGCCGTTCCTCTAATGCAGCCCCAATTTGCTGAGCTAAAAATGCTCTCAGTGAAAGTCCACCCCAGATTGTTCTGAAGCCATCCCAGCCAAACGTTCTCAAACTCCCCCATCCCTCTCTCTACGTGGTATTTAGCACATGGCTCGGGCCATACCAGCCACACCCTCCACCTGGCCCAGAGCTGGCCCCAGATGGGAATGCCCGAGGAACTAAGGAGGAGTAGGGGGTATAAAGCCACTGTGCTCTGGTGATTTGCAGCAGTAGAGGATCAAAGCTTGTCCTCCCCTGGTAGGAGGGGTCAGGGCCGTCAGTCCTGGCAGTCGCAAGCAGGGGGCCCAAACAGCAGGGAAAAGCTGCTTTTAGCTAGTGGCCAGGTTTAAAAGGGACGATTGTGCCTAGTGGCTGCCATGCTGGGATGGGGACGGAGACCCACGATCTCCTCCCTTCATCCTTGGATGTGACCAGCAGCCAACTGAGGCTTCCAGCGTTGCCCAGCCTTGGAAGCTCCCTTCCTTCAGGAAACGAGCTTCGTTCCAGCGTAGGAGCCCCCGGCCGAGCCCTCTTCCAGCTCCTACCCTGACGTTTGGGGCCGGCCGAGTTAGCACTGTCGCTCCAGCAGTGGCAGCCAGTGCGGGGCGGGAGTGTGTAATTGCAACCACTTCCTGCCCCAGCTTGCCCTAGGGCTGGCCCCGCCCCTGAGGACAGTCGGGGCGGGGCCCAGGTACAGTGAGGGAGTCCGATTGGTGAGGGGCGGGGCTGCCGAAGAGGGCGGCCCTCAAGGGAAATCAGCTGAGACTCATAAAAAGGCGGTGTGGAGCGGGGCGCGGGGGGGGGGGGCACGCCCTCGGTTTGAGCCAGCCGCAAGAAAGGGCTGGGGCCTGGGGCATTCTATTGGCACAATCTGTCGCTGCAAAGAACGATCCAGACAACAGTCCCTCTCGAACTAGTAGACGACTAGTTCCAATATTAGCTTTATTCATGAGCTCTGAGCACTCCGAAGCCCCAGTAGAGAGGGGGAGGGGAGACCCTAGAGATGCTCCCCTCTCTGGCCTTGGCACTGCTCTCCCTGAGCAAGTTAGGACTGAGACAAGCGGCGGGGGGTGCTGCTGAAAAGACTCTGGTGGTACACAACACCCTTGGTCTGCAAGTGCCTCTCCCTTCCTGGAGCTTCCAGGATTCTCTGGCTGGTGGCGTCATCGGTCTGTTGTCTACCCAGGCCTCGGAATGCCCATTGTGTGCAGAGCCCGTGCTACATCAGGTACCCTGGAGGTACAAAAGAAGCAGAAAGGCGTCTCCCTCACTTTGGGGAGCTGGACATCAACTGGGCATTAGGGTAGCAGAGCGGGCAAAACATGCCCTTGATAGTCAAAAATGGAGGTTGTGGCCCTGCCCCATCCTCACGTATTAGCTGTGTGACTTTGGGCAGCTTGCTTATCTTCTCAGCTTCAGTCTCCTGGTGTGTAGGATGAAGCTGCTAATACTTGCCTTACAGGGTTGTGGTAAAGGTAAAATAAAACACGCTTTGAAAGCTATAGAGCACCCTACAAAGGCAAGGAAGGGACGCTCACGTTAAGTGGGGTAGAGGTGGGAGAGAGGACCCTGATGGCGGGAAATGAGTGGGCACCAATGATTAGAGTGCAAGCTATCCACGGGAGTGTTAAAGGAGCATGCTGTAAGAGGGCTAGCGGGGCTGGCGGGGGTCGGGGCGTTTAAGTCTGCCTGGACTTCCACTTGGAGGTGGGTCTGAGAAAGGAGATTCCCCTAGGAAAAGGTGGGCAGGCGATGTGGAGAAAAAGCCATAATTTCTCTCCTTTTGAGAAGGGCTTGCAATGGTCCTGGTTGCCTTAATCATGCCCATGTGAAGAGAGGCCAGCGGTGGGTAAGGAGTTTTGTCTGGGGGGAGGGGGTTGCCTGTCAGCCCTCGAAGGCAGCAGCTGGAAGCCCGCCGCTTGCTCACATACCACGCCTGCAGCGTGCACACGGCTCGCTGGAATGAGCCCGGAATGTCTCCTCTCCTCGCCCTCTGCAGACCGAGGAGAGCCGAGGGGAGCTGGGCGAGCCAAGCACGTTAATGGCAGCTGCAAACCTGTAGGCTTCTGGGTCCCCTTCGAACTCTGGCAAGGGCTGCCTAGGCCCGGCTGACCCCTGCCCTCCCTTCCTTGCTCAGCAGCCACACGGGGGTGGGGGCGTCCTTGTTTGCTAGGTGGGTGTTGGGGGGAGGGTGTACCCAGGTGTAGTGGTGGCACATGTTTCAGGGATGCACCCACGTCTGTGCATGTCAGCAGCTGTGTCTGCATACTAGCGTGTCATACATGTGCACGCTCCAAGTGGCACGAATGCGGGATTGACATTTCTGCTCCTGTCTGACTTTGGACCTTCTCCTCTGTAAAATGAAGAGACTTGTACCAGAGCATGTCAGAGGACCCTTTCAGCTCAAATGTTCACTGTTTCCACATGTAGGGCTATGGCTACTTAAAAAGTCAGAGCAGTAGAAAAAAAAAAATCAGCCAGGGCTTCCCTGGTGGCGCAGTAGTTAAGAATCCGCCTGCCAATGCAGGGGACACGGGTTCGAGTCCTGGTCCAGGAAGATCCCACATGCCGCGGAGCAACTAAGCCCGTGCGCCACAACCACTGACCCTGCGCTCGAGAGCCCGTGAGCCACAGCTACTGAAGCCTGCACGCCTAGAGCCCGTGCTCCGCAACAAGAGAAGCCACCGCAATGAGAAGCCTGCACGCTGCAACGAAGAGTAGCCCCCGCTCACCGCAACTAGAGAAAGCCCACGTGCAGCAATGAAGACCCAACGCAGCCAAAAATGAATAAATCAAATAAATAAATTTATTTTTTTAAAAAAACGAGCCAAACCAGTTGTGACGTTGGTTGTCGACACTTCAGATGTTTAGGTTTGAAGATTCAACTTTCAAAAGGCCAGTTACTTGGCATCATGTAACATCTGTTCGCTTTCCACCCGGACTGTGGCATGATGGTGTTTGTCTATTTGCTGTGTGTTTACATGTATGTGAGTGCAACTATGGGTGCGTGTTTAAATTGCATCACAGAATATTAGAGCTGAACGAGATCCTGGAGGTCATCTAACTGAATCCCTTCCATTTCTGATTCATTTATTCAACAGCCCTTTTGTGAGCCCGGATCTGTGCGGGGGAGCTGCAGAGATAAATAAGACATAGTTTCTGCCCTCCAGGAACTCACCTCTAGCAGGGGGGAGAAACATGTAAACAAACAATTACAATACAATGTGATAATAGAGGTATAAATCCTATGCTATGGGAGCCCAGAGGAAAGGCCAATTAATTCCGCCTGGAGGTGTCTGGGACAGAAACTACAGTGACAGTCTCACAATCATTCTACAGCCAATGAGCTTTCACCTTCACTTTCCTACTTCCAAAATATTCATCCTTGTTCTCCTAACCAGCCTTCTTCTCAGGAAGTCTAGGAAGATGCACACTAGGTCTAGGTAACCGGGAGAACCTAGAAACTCCTAGCGAGCTGGGAGGGAGAAGTTCCCGGCTGGGAGTATAAGGCTATGAGAAGAGAACCAGCACCTCTACACAAAGGGCCTGTCTGCACAACCGTAAAAGGATTGGCCAAGTGGCATGCTAGGATCAGCACCACCCACTGGGCTCCACCGTGACCCCCACCGCTCTCAGCTCCAGGCCAGGGAGAGCCGTAGTTGCAGATAGTTGAGTGAGGTTGCCTGGTGTTGGAGGGATGGAGACTGAGGCGGAGGCCAAGGGAACTGAGACTCCAGTCCTTCTTGCCTGGCCAAAGGGGTGTGTGGATGGAGAGCGCCTTCAACAGGGCGTGCCCTTTGAGTTTTCTGCCCGAGGAACGTGGCTGCGTTAGGCATCCTGTCTCCCTTGCCCCGGCGGCCCTGGTTAACAGCAGTGCACGTTACTGCGATGGTTGCTGATGGGGTAGCCGTAGTCGATGCGGAGGGCAGATTAGAGCGAAGCTAACTGGCGGAGGGGAGGGGACACAGTAACTCTGGACTCGACACCAGAGGTTCCAACCTCTGTCCTACCTGCCCAAGAGATAGCTGTGGGAGGCTAACCTCCAGCCCTCAACCTCCACCCCACCTAGCGTCCTTCTCCCTCTCAGCGGGCAGAAGACAAACCACCCTCGGGGCCTACCACCACCCACCCACCCGCAGGGCGGGAGCACTCCCTCCCCCTCCCACCCCTCGATCCCTAAAGCCAGGAGATGCTACGGCGAAGGGAACCCTGGGAGTGCGCCTTGAATGACCCCCCAAACACATCTGGATTTTTGGAGTTCGGGCCAGCCCCCGAAACGGACCCCAGGGAAGTCCGCCAGAGGGAGGGGGCGGGGGAAGGGAGCGGCAGAGCCGAGCGAAGGGCCTGCCGTTTAGGACTCCCGGCCCCACGACTAGGACCGTCCCAAACTTCCTGTTTCTTCCGGCCGCTCTGACCCTGGGGCTGCAGCTCGGAGATAGCTCGGGGCCTGGAAGTGCATGCTGGGTAAGCGCAGACGGACAGAGTAGGCGAGCTGCTCGCTGTCGCTGTCGCCGCGGCGCAGGGCCGGTGTGGGCGCGCGCTCGCCTTCCTTCCCCGGCGGTCACGCTTTGCATGTGGGATGGGCAGCGGGCAGGTGGCAGGGAGGCCCCCGCGCCCAGGGCTCTGGGAGGAGCTTAAGCCGGGGCGGGGGCGGAGGGGGAAGGGGAGGAGGTGGCCGAAGGGGCGGGGGTGTGGGCCGGGAGTTTCTGCATTTTAAAGGGAAGCCGAGTCGTCTGCTTCGGAGGCCGAAGTTCGAGCCGACCTCGCCGCGCCGAGTGCAGGAAATCCTGGAGGGGCAGCGCAGCCGGATCGGCCCCGGCCCGGCCCCCGGCTCTCGCGCCCCGCTGAAGCCCTAGGGGGGTCGTTTAGGGCGAGTAAAAGGAAGTCCTTCTTTACTCTGCGAGGAGGAAACTTAACGGAACGGGTGACCCCCCCCTCCCCAAAGGTGGGCCAGATTTAGGATTAAAAAAAAAAAAAAGTGTGGGCAAATACCCGACTCCAGAGAGAAACTAAGGTGATCCCAATCGCGGAGGGGGTGAAGGTAGGAAAGGACAGCCCTTCCCTCAGTGCTTCCGTCCTCAAGATAGACGGCATGGAGTGGGGGGCCTGAAGCAGACGACGCTCGACTGCTATCCTGAGGTGCCTTCTCCCCAGCAGCCCCACTCTCCTCCCCGATGCTGCTACTTAGTTCCCGCTTCAAGACGCCGAGGGAGAGAAGTCGCCGGGGAAAGATAGTTAACTGCGTAACGAGGAGATTAACCACCACCCCCCCGACCCGTACCTTCCTTTGGGGCCACACCCCCTGAACGCCACCGCATCTCCCACTCCCATCACCTCTCAATAGTCCCCACTCTCTGGCTTCGCCACGTGTTTGCGTGGCATCTCGATGAAACTGGTAGTTATGCTCTCGACCTGGGGTCGAGGTTGGATATAGGACCAAGCAGGGTGGGAGGTACGGCACACAGGGGCCCACTTCACAGATTATTGCTCCTACTTTGAAGATGAAGAAACTGAGGCAGCCCAGAGAGCTTGGACGTTTGCTGAGCTCACACAGGGAATTAGTAATAGAGGTTAAAACACACCTTGGAGATGGGGGGCAGGGGTTGATGTTTAAGACTCAGATTAAGCAATCACATCCCCCACCAAGTCTCTCCAGACTCCATGCCTCCCACTAGCTGGGTGCTACCTTAGCAATCCTCTCTTATCCTCTCTCTGATGGCACAACGCACTTAGGGTTTGTTTGTTTGTTTTTTTAAATCACGTTTCTGTCACCCATGCGCTGCTGGACTGTGAGTGCCTCAATGATGGAGACAGGGTCTTGATATTTATTATGTGATCTCAGTGCCTAATAAAATGCCTGGCACATAGAAGTCATTCAATAAATGTTTCTTAAAAAAAAATGTTTCTTTTTTGAACAATGGAAATCAGGAGTCCAGACTCCCAGCCCTTTTCAAGTCAAAATGCTCTCTTATCCCATAACTAAGACCCGGCACAACCAAATAAATAAATAAATATTTTTCTTTTAAATGCTCTCTTATCTACCCATCCACCTACACACCCGGCTTAGAAGTACCCCTTTAGGCACAAGATCTTTCTATTGCCACATATCCCTGGTGCTGGACTCTGCAGTTGGAGGGGCTTTCAAAAGTAGACACGGGGGGTGGGGAGGGGCCGTCTTGGGCTGGCTGGCTAGCTCACCTAGCCAGGGGCAGGCTCAAGCTGCCCAGTTACAAATCTGTTATGTATGTTCTGTACTCTGGTGCCCTTCTCCCGAACCAAAATATAGCAGGCAGTGCAAACATTTATGCAAATGAGCCAAGAGCCCTGCTGCTTTCAAAAATAAATGATGGAGCCCGTATCAGTAGTTGCAGTGTGTCTTGGCAGGGTTTGGAAGGGGCCCTGCCCGCCCCTTGCTAGTTCTCTCGGGAAGCCAGGCACAGTGAGAAGCAGTGTCCCCTACCCCCGTAGTTTCCCCCTCCCTTCCAAAACTACAAACAGTCACAAACCACATGGCCCACAAGCAACCGAGATTTGTGGCCTTTGGAACCTCCCAGGGCAGGGGTCAGTAGGGAGGTCAAAGGGGGTGTAGGCATCACACAGTCCAGAGTCATTACTCTAATGCCCTCTGGGAGAGTTTCAAATCAATGGGCCTATTTGTCCTCCCTCCAGGGAGGACTGGGGGTAGGGCAGTGGGGGTCCATTATCATGCCCACCCCCACCCCCCATAACACTGCCTCCAAAAAGCTCACTGAAGGCCTGGTAGCCTGCAAATCTCCCCACTACCAGAAAAGCAGAAACCGGAAGTGGGATGATTTCTGTGGGGATGGGCAGACAGGACGCGTTCTTTGGATTCTAGGTTCGGAATCTAGGAGTCTGGACTTTCATTTGGGAGTCTGTGGCATTTACAATGCCAGTGGGGTAACCCAGGGCCGCTGTTGACCCCCCACATTTTGGTAGCCAGCCAATTTCCAGCAAGATTGTGCCCTGGCCCATGATTGTCCCTATTCCTTCTGGGAGAGTTTTAGAATCACTCGCTGTGGGAAAGAGGCGAGATAGTATAGTGAGTGGTTGAGGGCCTGGACTTGGGCGTTGGCCAGACCTGGATTCCAAACCCAGCTCTGCCACTAACCAGCTGTGTGACCTCTTCAAGTTACCTTCTCTGAGCCATAGTTTCCTTATCTGTTAAACCGGGATAATAATAGTACCTACCACATGAGACTGTTATTGGATTAAATATGATGTGTACTACGCACTTGGCACTTGCTTACGTGCTCAATAAGTTGTAGCTGTGGTGACCATTCTTAATAAGTTTTATTTTTATACATCTTTATTGGAGTATAATTGCTTCACAACTGCAAGTTAAGTATTGTGTTACCTGTTACCTATCAAACCTGGGGCATTTCTCAGCTCAAGTCCCTCCCTAAGATCCTGGAGAGATGGAATTCCTTCCGGCACCCCTCCCCTCCCAGCATTTGGGTAATTGTTATCAGGATTGGCTCGGGATATGCCTAAGGTGCGGCAAGGGTGGCTTTGGCCACAGGCTGTATCCCTTGAGGGAATTTAGCTTTATTGACTAAAATGGTTTTAAGTTGTGGTCAGCGCGGGGGGGGGGGGGGTGTGGGCGGGGCTCAGGGAAACTGTCCCTCCGTAAGCTCTAAAACACATGCCCATGGTATCTAGGGCCAGGCTAGTACCATGGCTCTAGGCACCAGCTAAGTGTGCATTTACAGTGAGGCAGCTTTGAAAATGGTTTGCCTGATTTACTTGATAACTTCCATCTCTAAATGGCCTTTGTTTAAAAATTTACCCTGGTATGGAATGAGAGAGAGTTCACTTTTAATTCCAAATTTTGGAGGCGGGGGTTGGTAGGCCAGGGAGTGGCAGTTCGCTAAGTGCTGGCCAAGATGGGCAGGGAAACACAATCTGGTTCTGTCAGAAGTTCACGAATATGTAGGTCCAGCTCTGCTTTTGCAGGGCACTTTCGGATTCATCCTTTTTTTCGTTGAGTTTGTACTGCAAAAGAGAGGGAGACTGAGTGTCTCTCATCAGACTTTGGCTCCCTGAGGTTGGAGTCCTTGTCATCCACCCTCACAGGACCAGGAGCCTTCCGACGGCGGGGTCCTAGTCTCCCCAGTTAGGCTGGCGGTTCCCCAGCCTGGGAACCGAGAGCGTTGCCTCGGTCCTCGGAGCGTCTCCCCCCACCGGCGCCCGGTGCATTCCTTGATGTTCGAGGCGCCCGGAGGCTCAGCACCCGCGGCAGAGCGATTGGCGCGAACGGGGAAAGGATGATGCCTCGGGGGCCCTAACTCCCCAGACCTCTGGCTGGGGAGGGGACGGGGGAGCTGCACGCCGCCCGCGGAGGGAGGGGCCACGTGGTGGGGAGCTGCAGAAGGGTGCCCCCGGAGTCCGTCCGAGCCCTTTTGTCTGTCCCCCGCGGAGAAGCCCCCTCCCCAAAGAGGGCTGGCATCGGGGAAGGAGGGAGGTCCGGGCAAGGGGTGGGGGGGAGAGGGGAAGGAGGAGAGGAGAGGGAGCGAGCACTATGGGGGCTGGGAGAGGCTGGAGGGGTGGAGGGGCCGGAGACCGAGCCGAGAGGAGCGGCCGGAGCTGCCCGAGAAGGCGAGGAGGAAAAAACGGAGGAAGGAAACCCATCCTGCCCCCAACACCCGAGTGTCTCCTGTTACCAACCGAAAGGTGCTGCCTCAGGAAGAGGTGATCGGAGCCGTTGAGAGCAGTCGGTCACGTGAACCGAGGGGGGGCGGAGAGAGAGCGAGAGAGAGCGAGAGCAAGAGAGCCAGTGCGAGAGAGAGCCGACAGACAGACCGACCGACAGACAAAGAGCCCAAGAGGGAGGCCGGCGGGGCCCGCGAGAGAAGGAGGAGCCGGAGGGAGGGCAGCGCGGCCCCGGGCCTCCCCCTCCCTTTCCCTCTCCTCCCCAGCCTCAACTCTCAGGTCTCCCACTTGGGGAGACCAGTGATCCAATGAGGGCCGGAGACCCGGTCCTCCCGCAGAAGGGGCCCTTTATTCCCCTCGCTGTCTCACTCTGCCCATGCAGCTAGGCTTGACGCTTCCCCATTCCTGGAACGACAAAATCAGCTGTAATTGGGCCTGGTAAATACTCCTTTCTAGCTTGCAGAATAAGGGCAACTCCCTGTTATTCGCAGAGGGGCTTCCCCAGGGCCCTGGGAATCCGGAATCTTCCAGACCTTAGAGCTACCCCCGTCCCTGCAAGTCCACTGGGAATTGGGACCCCGTGGGGTAGACACTGTTGTCCATTGGGCAACAAGAAATGAGGTTTGGGTGAGGAGTCCACTGTGCCAGGCACTGTGCTGAGTCCGGGGGCTGCTGAGATGGACAGCACAGATGAAAGGCTGTGACCTCCCTTCTGGGAGCTTCTGCCCTAGGAGAGGCGGTCACAGTCGGACAGTCAGAGTTGACTGTGAAAGGGCTCTACCCAGCACTTGGAAAGAGCTAGAGGGAGTATGGAAGAAGGAGAAATGACCGAGGAACTGCAAGGCTTCTTGGAGGAGCATGGCCTTGAAGGCTGAGGAGAGCTCTGGAGTCTGGGGGATGTAGGTGCAGGTGGAGGGATTAATCTGAGCAGAAGGTCTGGAGCACAGGCTAGCTCCTTCTAGCAGGAACCTGCACTGGTTCATAATTATAAAGATAAATTTGCTGTTTTAAAACAAATTGGATTGTAAACATTGCTATTTTTCTTGATCTAATTGCAGGCCCTACTGCTGGCCCCTTGTTCATGCTGATTACTGGGAATTGGCTATAATTTTACAAAGTGCTACCAGTTCAATGAAAACTTTCCTCAGCCCGCTTTTTCCACTTTTTCCATTGGGGAAGCACGGGCTAGGAGGAAATGAAGTCAGTATCCTGTCCCCTGTCCCCCTGCCCCACAGGGCTAGGAGGTGACCACCCACTGATGAGTCTGGGCCAGGGGCACAGAGAGGTTTGCCTTGGTCCTGCCCTCCCCTCTCACTGCCTGCTTGGCCTCACCATTGGGGTCACTGGGCAGGGATTCCAAATCCAGATTCCAGGTCCCTGTGAGCAGGTCAGGTGTTCCTTGGCTATCCCAGGCCTTTCATATTGGCATATTAATCGTGTGAATTCCTTTATCTTTCATCTTTTTTAGTTTGCAAAATACCATCAACTCCCTGTTATCCTCAGGGCCTTCCAGGATGCTCTGAAATTCCAGCGTCTCCCTGACCTTAGTTAGACCCCCTCCCAGCTCCAGCCCGCGAGGAGCTGGGGCCTGACAAACAGGGGTATTTTAGTGGAAGGAAGGACGTGGTAGCTACAAGCCTTGGGTGGCAGGCCCAGTACATGGAGTCCCCAAGATTAGGGATATCACTTGAGATATGACTAGCTGGGTTGCTCAGGGCAAGGGGACCCAAATCTCATAGGAAGGTGTATAGCCCTAAAGGTACCCTTCTCAACATTCTGGTGAAAGGGCCGTCTCTTCCCCAAACACCTTGTAGACACACGGTATTAACATCACCACAATGAACTTTTTACGACTGTTACTCATTTATTCCTTCATTCAGTCCGTTATTCCACAAACATTTATTCAGCATCACTGTGTGCCCGTCTGTGTTCAGGACTGGGGACTGAGTCCGCCCCCACCAGGAAGTACTGCTGTACTGAGAAAGAGATCACAAATTCTGAGGAATGGGAGAGAATGCTTCCCTTTGTTCCTAATCCAAGAAGGATTAATTAGTTGAAGAAAGGGACAGTTGGGAAAAGGTAGAAAGCACATGCTCATTGTCAAAAATTTGGAAAATAGAAAAAAGTAGAAACATAATTTTTAATCATGTCACTTCTGAGCTGTGTGGATTTTAGCTAGTTAGCCTCTGGGACACTCAATTTTCTCACCTGTAAAGTGGGAGTAATTGCCTCACAGGGTTGTTGTGCAAAGACATGTGATAATTTATCTAAGTAAAATGCCAAGCACAGACCTGATACTTAATAGGTCTTTGATAGTTTGCCTGTACCTAGTATTGTTAAATAACTACCATCCAAAGACAATCAACTGCGGTCAATATTTTGGTGCATTTCCTTCCAGTCTTTTCAAAAATGCATAGTTTTTCCATACAGTTTGTGATATACCATCAATATACCATTTTATAGCTTGCCTTTTTTAATTTTACTTAAAATTATAATAAGAATTTCCTCATGTTATTAAAAAGATCCTTGTAAACATCATTTTAGTGGCCATGTAATAGCCCCTTGTGTCGATTCCTGTTGCTTTTTAAAAGCTCCCAGGTTATATGTCAATTATTTCTCAATAAAGCTGGGAAACAGAAAATAAACAAATAAAATAAATGAAAGCTCCCAGTCCTACTGTCTCCTTTATCCTTTACCCATGACCAGCCCGGCAATACCATGTCTTTGCTGAAGACAATTATGGAACCACCTGTTTCCCACCCGCCACGTTCAGATCTAGTTATTTTCTGTGACATGGATTGGTCCTTTCACTTGGGCATTTCCACAAGTGTCTGCCCTTCCATACACTCATTGGCAGCCAGACATTCTCAGGCTGTGTGGTACCATGTTGTAACTCAACACAGTCCCTGCCTCAGAGGACCCTCTCCTCCTCCCCCTCACCACCTTTGCCTCTCCCCATTCCCTAGCCTGCCCCTTAAGCTTGGGCTGCGAGTTCCTTAAGGACTCTCTGGATGCCAACTCCACTTCCACCCTTCCAGCCAGAGATGGCACCTCCACTGCTCTACAACCTCAGTTTCAGTTTTTTTGTTTTCGTTTATGTTTTTTGTGGCCACACCTCACGGCTTGCGGGACCTCAGTTCCCTGACCAGGGATCGAACCCGGGCCACAGCAGTGAAAACCCAGAATCCCAACCACTAGGCCACCAGGGAACTCCCAACAACCTGTTTTGATGTCACCAAGAAAAAAGACCAGGAGGCAAACACTGTAGCCTCTGGCAGGTCTCAGGAGGGCTATAGATCAAGCTCCTGTGTCTGGAGGAAGCTTAGTAGGTCCTCCTCTCTCCTGGGCGTTGCCATAGGTGACAGTGAGAATTACACAGAATAAGGAACCAGTGAGGTGGGTGGAGTGGGAGTGGGTGCTTGTCTTGGGGCATTTCTTTTTTCATTAGGTAAGCACTTCTAACCCCTCTGAGTTTCTCCAAATGGGGGCTGGAATCGTCAAATAGATGTCTTGCTATGGGGAGACCTAAAGTCAGCAGACATGTTTCTTAATGCAGTCCTCCAGCTTAAAGAGAGAGAAGTCCTTAGATATCCAGAGTGTTCAGTGTGAAGCAGGCAGTCTGGGGTTCTAGAACAGGAGACTTCCCTTGGGGAGAGGAGAATGAAAAACCCTCTGGTGTTCTAGGAGAGACAAGGAATTCTAGTCAATGGGACAGTCCCAAGAGCAAAAGCTCATTCGGTGGAAAATGTCACGCATTTCAAGTCGGTGGGAAGAGAATGGATTATTTAACAAATGGTTTGTGGATATCTGATTATTTTGGGAAAAAAGTTAGCACCTCATGCCATCTGCCAATGTAAATTCCATAGTTAAATCCTAGTAGCCTGATGAGTCAGGTTCTTGGTTGCAAACCACAGAATCTAATTGGAACTAACTGAAGCAGGAAAGGAGTTTGTTGGGAGGCTATTGGGGATCTCACTGTGACCTTGACTATGTTAAAGAACCAGCCTCAGGAAAAGGGTAGGAAGCAGGGGAGGCAGGCAGTCAGGATCATGCCAAGGATGGGCTTGCCCGGGATGCTGTGACTGCATGGTCCCCTCCAGAGACTTAACTGCTGCTCTTCTGCATGTCTGGCTGCTGAGATCTCCAGGAATAATTGCTTTTCTCCCCTGCAGTGCTGTACCACTCAAGTTCCAAAGTCCAGCGGGAGAGAGGGCATCTGACTGGCACACCCTGGGCCATATCCCTGCTACCAAGCTGCTGGTGGATAGAGAAAGGGAATATCTGCCTTCGTGTGTCTTGGGATTTGCTTCAAATCATCAGAGTGCTTGAATACTGAGCAACTCAAAATAAAAAATGTCCAAATACTGTTGCTGATGTTTCCTGAGCACAATCAATTTGCTATACATATTCCCCTTGCCCCACTCCCTACCCTGCCCCCTAAGCCTGGGATGGGGGTTCCTTAAGGACTCTCTGGATGCCAGTCCCGTTTCCACCCTTCCAGCCAGAGATGGCACCCTCATTGCTCTACAGATTCTTTACATATATTATTTCATTTAATCCTGAAAACCACCCTGTAAGTTGGAAACTATTATTATCCCCACTTTATAGTGGAGGAAGATGAATATGCCCTTGGTCACAGGGCTAGTAAGTAAGGGGTGGAGCTGATTTTGGTCCCAGCTCCATCTGACTCCAGAGCTAATGCTTGCACTTATACACTCTGCTCCAGAGTGGAAAAGAACAGCGAGCAGTAAGACCATAAGCAACCTAGAAGAAAATAGGGGAATATTCCTCTGGTCCTGAGAATAGGGGAAGTCTTTCTAGACATAAAGGTAAACGAAGGAACAATAAAGGACATGAAAATACAGATTTGGCTATGTAAAACTTCTGTATTTAAAAAATAATAACACCACAAGCAAAATTAGACAGCAAGGAGTGTTTACAATATATAACAAAGTTTAAGTATCTTTGATATATAAAGAAGTCCTACAAATCCACATGAAAAAGACAAACATCTCATTAGAAAACTAGGCAAAGGACATGAATTGGCAATTTGCAAAACAAGAAATACTAATGGCCATTAAAGTAGGAAAAATATTCAATATTGCTAAAGAAGTGCAAATACTGAGATACTGACATACAATTTTTACCCATCAAGTTCACAAACATATATGTATACATTTTAATTTATTTTAGTAATAGTTATTTAAATAATACTCTGTTGGTAAGAGTTTAGGGAAGCATGTTTAAAAAATCAGCTTGATTGATGGATACTTTAGCTACAATTAATGTCCATTTAAATGGTGCAATTTAATGAGTTTTGGTATATATATCTACCCGTAAAACCACGGCCACAATCAAGATACAGAACATATCCATCTCTCCAAAACTTTGCTTTTAATAGTCCATATCTTCCCCCATGTCTCTCCCCAGGTAACCATGGACCTTGCTTTCTGTCACTATAGTTTTGTTTGTATTTTCTAGAATTTCATATAATGAGATTATACAGTATATAGTATTTTGGTCTAGTTTCTCTCACTCAGCATAAATGTTTTTGAGGTTCATCCACGTTTTACCTGTATCAGAGTTTATTCCTTTGCATTTCTGAGTGGTATTTCATTGTAATAAATATACTATTAAAAAATTATTTAACCGGTGATACTTATTTGGGTTGTTTCCAGGTTGCACTGACTGGGTTATTGTGAACAAAGCTGGTATGAACATTCTGGTAGGAGTGTAAACTAGTAAAATATTTTAATAGGTCAATTTGGTTCTGTGTGTCAAAATATTAAAAATACACCTATCAAAATTACATGATGTACACCTATCAAAATTACATGATGTACAAGGTTTGCTTCAAAATAATCCATTGGCAGGAAGAAATAGGTGAAGGTGTAGGTGAAAAAAGATCAGCCATCAGCTGATAATTATTGAAACTAGGAGATGGGTACATGGGGGTCTGTTAAACTATTTTACCTTCACGTATGTTCCCATCATAACATTTTAATACTCATACCTCTTGATCCAGTTTTTCGTAAAATCACATATGCACAAAAGACGTCCATAAGAAATTATATTTATAATAATGGAAAAAGCTAAATGATCTAAATACCCAACAAAAGAGTGGGTAAATAAATTATGGCACATTCATTGAACAGAATACTATGAAGTCTTTAAAAATCATGTTTTCAAAAAATATTTAATGACCTTGAAAATTACAATATACATTTTATATAAAAAATGTAGGTTACAGACCAGTTATATACAGCATGATTCCACTTTATTTAAAATATATAGTAAAATACAAAGACTGGAATGTTAATGATGGTAAGCTATGTGGTAGGATTACAAATGTTTTTTATGATCTTCACAGTTTCCTGTATTTTCAAAATTTCTACAACGAGCATGTGATACTTTTATAATGTTTTTAATGAAAGAAAAATAGTATTTCTTTTTCCTCTGGTCTTTTGCATTCTTTTGAACTCTCTTCCCTTACAGTGTCTTAGTTTTAACTCTACAAGATCAGTAGAACAGCTTTTTTTACATTTCCACAGACCCAAAGTAATACATTCTCAAAACTAGATGGAACCTTAGAGACTAAGACTGATCCCATTTTTCAGATGAAGAAACTGAAGATCAAAGAAGGGAAGTGACTTATTTAAGGCCAGCCACACAGAAAATGGGTGTCAGAGTCAAGACTAGAAGTCAAGCCCCCTGAGGCCAATTCTAGGGATGTTTCACTGCCTTCTGGAAGGGATCCCAGGTAACCCAGCTCCTGACAGGGAGCGTGACTGGACATTCTTGAATAGGAGGCCCCAAAGATAAGACCCCTGCCCTGACTTCTAATCCTGATCCTAACCCTGGCTGCAGACTGAACCCAACCCCATTAATCCAGGCCTCAATGGACCCCTCAACTCCACACGCAGACCAATCTCCCCAGCCCTGGCCAGAGGCTGAATTCAGATCTGTGTTGCACAGGGAGCCTTTTCTCCACCCTCACCCTCCATCATACAAATCTGTATGATGGAAAGGCTGACAGGGGCAGAATATAGGTGAATCGATACAACCTCCTCCCTTCCAGGGTCAAGGGCAGGACTCTCCTATAGGCAGGCAGGCAGGCAGGCACCTTTTAACTAGAAAGACAAAGGCAAGTCCAGGGCTCCAAAGGAGGATACTCAGAGCCAGCGTTCTAACTTGGGGAGAGTCTGGCTCCTCTTGAGAACATCTCTCCTATCCGTCCATGTGGCTCTCTGGGGCCCTCAGCCTGCTGGATCAGAAAGATCAGGCCCGGAGGCCTTTCCCGGGGTCCCCGAGTTAGCTGAGGGAAGGGAGCGGCCCAGAGTAGGGCGGTTCTTGAAAGGCCTTTGGGAAACAGGGGCGGGGCGCAGGGGTGGGGAGTGTTGAGAGCTGCTGGAGGGGCGCCAGAAAAGATCGAGGGAAAAGATGCGACACGTGACGCCTGGTTAAAGGAATTGGAGCTACAGGAAGGAATGGACCATCCTCTCTTCACCTTCATTCCCGGAAATTCTGTCAGAACTCCGTCGTGTTGGGAACCCCAGCGGAGGGGACTGGGACTCCCTCAGGGATAAGGAGTTCGCCAAAGTTGAAAAGGAATTTCTCTTCCTGTGAGATAATTGGACCAGTGCCTCAGTTCCCCCTATCTGTACAATGGGGCAGCAATAGCCTTCCGGGCCCTTCCTCCTTGGGGACATAAATGAAAATGCATAAGAATCGGGTACAACGTTGTTGAAGCATCTCTGGTTTCAGGCTCAGCTGGGAGGGAGGTACACGTCACACTAAGAGAGTTATAATCCATTTCGGTGCCTTTATTGACAGGCACTGGAAGGCTGGGCATTTAGCTTAGGCCTTTTTAAGGGCTACGCCACAGCTCCTCGCCCCCCCTCCTTAAATTTCCAGGGGTGGTATTGGGAGGAAGGGAGGGGGCTCAACCCTTGCCTCTCCATCCTCCCTGGCCCAGCAGGGGAAACCTATTCCAACATCACTGCTCAAAGATTAAGGCGACCCCTCAACGTTCAGCATCTTGCCAAGTGGAAAGAATTCCTTTGGGGGCATAAGGTGGCCCCATCTCTGAGTCTGTGGAACACTGTCGTCCAAAACTTTGCTGTTTGGAGTTCCTGAAATCTGGAAAATGAACTGTCTCTTTCTAGCTGTAATTGTGTGTGTGTGTGTGTGTGCGTGTGCGTGTGTGTGTGCGTGTGCGTGTGTGTGTGTGTGTGTTGGGGCGGTTTGTGGGGGAGAGGGAGGTGAAGTAGGTAAAGGGGAGGGAAATTGTAGGTAGTATTGCAGGTATTAACCTGCCCAATAGATTTTGTTTCCCCTCCCACAAATGCTTAGAAAAAAAAAAAAAAAAAAAAAAAAGACCCGCAAAGCCAGAGAGGAGCTTCAGGGTGAATCTTCTGTGGTTTAAGGCTTTTCAGACCCCAGTTAGCCCTCTGCCCACCTGAGCAAATTAAAGATAAGGATGAAAAAGTAAAAAGAAGAGATCAAGGTAAACATGTGACTCTCCTTTTTACCTACATCATGATCTTCATAGAAAAGATGCCAGTGGCAGCAAAGCTACAAACCCAGGTGACAACATGGAGGAAGCAAGGACCATGGGAAGAAAAAGGAAGCTGACCACGTGTCTTTCTTGAAAAACTTTCCTTTATTTCTCTATAGCCAAAACTGTGAGCTCAAGGGGCTTACAGTGTGGGCAAGGAAACAGGTTATAAGAAACTAGAGAACAAGGCAAGAGAGCAGAGCATCAAGATTCAGGTTAAAAAAAAATCAGACAGGATGAAAAAGTTGAGAGGTGGTCAGAATCAGGGAAGGTTTCTGGGAGGAGGTGAATCTTGAACCTTGACTTGGAAAATTCAGGTATGGAAAGAGGTAGGGAGGGTATCAGACTAGAGGGACACCACGAATCTGAATCCATGTGCGGTGGGGGGTGGTGCAAAAGAACAAAGGCTGCAGAGAGCAAGGTTTGTTCAGGGAGGCAGCATGGCTGAAGAGGAGGGTGCTGTGTTGCAAGGTCATTGTGCAGATCTGAAGAGAATGTACTGTACTGTGGGGGGTCAAGGAAAGACATGTTGTTTCCTTTTGAGAACACTGGGAGCGGGGAAAGAGACTTTGTCTCCCTTTTGGGAACACTGGCCCCAGGCGATGTGGGAGAGGCTTCCACAGTTTCCCCAGCCCTTGGGACACACACAGCGCTCAGCCCTCTGACCCCTTGCACCCCCTCTTCCTTCCATGCTTACAGGGCTAAGGGGTGATTTATAAAATAAGAATACTGACCCCACAAAGATCAGTGTAATTATTTTACAATCCTACTGTGAACATGCAGGTTGCTGCATGGGTGTGCATGCGTGTGTGCGTGCACGTGTGTATGCACGCTACAGTGCAAGGACACACACAAAGCATGTCTTGCATTTTGTCAAACTGAAGCAGAGCAGGTGGCAGCCTGCTCGGCACTCTTTGAGGCAGACTGCACAGCATAGCAGAAGAACACAGAACTTAGATTTGAATCTCAGCTCTGCCACTGTCCGTCTGGGGGACCTAGGTAAGTCCCTTCACCTCTCTGAGTCTCGTTTTCTCATCTGCAAAATCAGGATAACAGTACCTCCCCCAATAAGGTGAAGGTGAAATGAGATCAACAGGAAACCACCTGGCTCATAATAGATACTCAAGCATGGACAACTTTTTATATTAATTACCCAACTCCCCAGGCCCACATCACCCCCCTGGGAACCTGCTGTGCAAGCCTGAATTCCCACCGTTTCCCACCAAGCCTCAGCTCCTTTGTTGAAAGAGCTGTTCCAGGCAGTGCTAGGCACTGTTTGTGTGGGATGCAGGACACAAACATGAAGCAGAAACAAATGTGGCAAAATCTTGATATTTGTGGAATCTAGGTGATGGGTGTGCATTGTGTTATCTAGTCCTTTGTGTGGGTTTGAAACCCAAAGTATAAAGTGAAGCAGAAGCCCTCCTCAGCTGCAAAAAAGGTTACATCTATCCCACAGGAGAGCAGCAAGCCAGCAACTAATTTTTATGCCAGGCAGAATGTGCAAGGAGGCCCTCAAAGAGGGACTACTGAGTGCTGCAAACCCAGGCGGGTGGGCGGGAAGATTACTTCACCTGGGGCACTGTGGGCAGCTTCCCAGAGGCAGGGGCAGTTCAGCTGGTCCTTTGAACAAGAGACTTTGATTTGCAGAGAACAGGGTTGGGGGCCTGGTTACAGTGGTCCAGGCTCAGAGAACAGTTGCCAACTGCATAGACTCTGGCACAGACCTGACGGGTGTGCTTTGAGAACTGCAGTCCAGTTGGGTGTGGCCGGAGGGAGAACACATTAACCCCTGAGTGCTCAATAAACAGTTGTGGAGAAGGCTGAATTGATCAGGTTAATCTGTTCTTTGCTAGTGAAGGGCAGAGCCAGGAGGGGGGCCTATTTCAGAGCTCAGCTGGGAGATGTGGATGAAGGAGCATGGAGCTTGAGGACTGAACTGGTTCCTGGGGTGTGGGGTTACTCCGGGTGTAGAACTGGAGGGGAGAGGGTGAGTGCCTGGGGGCGGGGTGTTGGCTGGGCCTGCTCAGGGCCCAGAGTACAAGGCAGAATTTTCAAGGAGGCAAAACAGAGCAGCATCACGGACAACGAAGGGTAAAAGTTCTCTCCTGCCCATGCCACCTCAGCCTGTTGAAGGCCCAGAAATCCCCTGCCATCTGTTTGCATTCTTTTCTAGGCACCTTGAGGATTTTTTTTCCAAGTTAAAGAGGCTCCTATGCAACCACAAGACCTGGGGAGGGGGTGGCATGTTAAGCCAGTACTAGCTTAACTCCTTACCTGTGCAGAGAGAATTTTCTAAACCAGTACTTACCAACCTTCCAGACTGAGAGCAAGACTCTCTTGAAACAGGAAGGGACAAAGGGAGAGGGGGCATCAGTGGAGCTGGCGAGTGAAGAGGGACACTCCATTTGGCTGAGGACAGACCTCCTTGGCAGGTGACAGGGAGGAGAGCGGGCTTCAAAAGGAGAGGATGGGTCAGGAAGCAGAGGCCACCAACGTTGTCTAGGTCACAGTTATTTCTCCTGAGCGTCCTGTGGGCCCCTCCCTGCCCCCTTCCTCCTCACTTTGGCCCCTCTCAGTACTGTGGTCCCCACCCGTCTTCACACACAACAGGAAGAAGGCAACTGAGAACAACCCAGAATACTCTCTACAGGATGGGTCTGGTTAGCTGGGGAAGGATGCCCAGGCCACTACCAGGCTGGTCTCCACCTGGGAGAGCCAGCTTAACTCAAGCTTCTTAGGCAGGTGCCAGGACAGAAGGCCCTAGAATCCAGCAACCTGGAACACAGGACAGTGATCCTTATGGGCTAGAGCTAATCCCGGGTTAAAGGGATGGCCTTAAGAAGTTGGAATTAACCAACCAACAGCATCCCTTTGCCAGCTATATTTGGGAGGTTCTGGGGACACCAGGGGTCCATGTTCACCTTTTATGGCTAATATCTAGCAACCAAAATCATTTATTTTTCATCTTCATTGCTGCCATTTTTGGAGTGTATACCATGTGCTAGTTACTTTATTATCATCAGTAATAGCTAAAAGGCGTGGAACACTTACAGCGTGGCAGGCTCAGAACTTGACTTGTATTATCTCAGTTCATCCCCACAACAGCCCCGTGATGGAGGTACTGTGCTGGTCCCCATTTTACAGAATGCAAAACAGAAGTTCAGAGAAATGAAACAACTTGACTCATTGAAGGCCACATAGCGAACAACTGGTAGAGGCAGGATTCAAACTCAGTATGTGGGTCTCCAAAACCCACATACCATGTGCTTCAGCAGCCCGCTCCACAATCTCCAGCGTGCTTTGCTGCCTTGCTCCTAACTAGCGATGCCTTCTCCCAATTAGTAGATTAGTCATGTGTTGACACTTCTAGTCTCAGTCTAATGGCTTGTTTATTTAACTGATGGATGCTGCTCCCCATTTGAGGCCATTAGCATTTAAACAAAACAAAACAAAACTGTTGAGGCTGGCATAGTGACACTGTGTTTACTGTTTTTCTCCCAGTGTTAATTGTACTTTCCAAATATGTATTTTGATGTGCTAACAGTCCCTAAAGAGAACATCGGAACAGTTTAGTAATCCCCTCATGTAGCTCCAGCCCCACTCCCCTTAATCTCCTTAGTGAGGGGGACAAATGGCTTGGGGACCAGCCTTGGCTAGGATGGGGAAGAGGGATGGTGACTGTCCCATTCTGAATAATTAGGGGGCAGAGAGACTGGGGCTGGGCTAGCAACTCTGTCCTTGGAGGCTAAGCCCTGGAGCATCCCCCCTCCACACTTGGGGAGGGAATTTCGTATTTCTTTCCAGGACAATAAGAACATCTGTGCCAAGGCAGAGGAGGAGGCCGGGCGCTCCGAGGCATCTCTGCCCGAGTCTCTTGACACTGTCCGATTGTTACTGTTTCAGTTTCTGCTTGGATCACTGACCGTGTCCATTTAGAGCAGGCTGGCTTGGGTAAAGACAGTGTAGGGCTGAGGAAGGACAGAGAGGACCTGTCCGACTGGGGGTGGGGGTGTGAGTTGGGCAGGGAGCTGGACTGACTCTAAAGTGACCAGGTTACAAATAAACCGCTGCAAAGTACAGGATCAATCTTGCATCCATAAATGGGAGGAAGGAGCACTTCCACTGTCCCTCTTTCCCTGGGGTTGACTGCTGTTGATCGGGTCCAGTTTGTTTGTAGCCTCCTTACTCTGACACAGTGGGGTTCAGCTTGACCTTGGGGTAAATGGATGAGGAGCTTCAGGTTTGATCCTTATATGGGACAGTTTGCTTTACAGGGAGAAAAAAACTGGCTACTTCCTTCCTCCCAGCTCCAGTTGCAAACTGATGGGAGTTAAAGTGGGGAGTTTACGGCTCCCTGCAAACCCATTCCCACCCAGTACTGGAAAGTCACATCACCCAGTGTGTTCTGATGAGTGCAGCCGGTTCTGGCCCTATGAAGTCGGCCTGGGACTGGGAATGAGCTAAGGCAGCTCCTTATTTTCTTCCTTACTCGGGACATCCAGCTCTGGAACTGGGAGTTCTGAGGACCAGGAGGAGGTAGGCATCTGCCTCGTGCATAATTAGCTACATCAGACTCAAAAAACATTGACGGCCCATCCCTTTGGGCATCATGCTGCGCCTGGCACGAGCTAGTAATCCCTACCCGGTCCTGGCCCTCCCGAGTTTACAACCTTAAGTCACACGATAATGACACAGATCCCAAAGGCGGGCAGTTAACAAATAAATCCACTTGTCCGCCAATCACAAGGGATCCATTGAGGGAGCCACAGAGACAAACAGGGCCCCCTTCAAAGAGCTTCCAATCTGGTGGGTAAATAGGTAAGACTGAGTGAGGGCTTGGGGGAAGAGGTTCAGGCAAGGAAACGCGGTCAATTTGGGCATCACCGAACAGACTGTTTTAGAAAAAAGTGCCCATTGACCTGTGGCTGGGTTTTCTGTTCACTTGAGCCGCGCCTGCCACCCCGAACTGAGGTTTAATTCCAGTCCTCCACGCGCGTGGGGTGGATACAAAGGGCTAGAGGCAACGTAGCTCTGCGCCCGGGAGGTGGGCAGCCCGGGACTGGGAGGCGGGGGCCGAGGCGATCCGCGTGGGATCGCCCCTTCACCTTGGGTGGTCGGGGCGTGTCAGTGGCCCTCACCTCTCTGGGCCTCACGGTCCGCAGCTAAGGTCCCTCAGGGTATTTTCGGGACAGTCCCCCTCCCACCCCATCCCGCTAGCCGCTAGTCCCTGCTGTGCACTGCGCGCTGGTGGCACAGGTTTGGGGCGGGAGCCGGGAGGAAGCTCTGGGTACAGTCATCCCATGCGGTAGGGTCGCAGCGTGTCCCCAGGGCGCGCCGGCCAGGCCCGGGTTGCGGGAGGCGCCGTGGCCCGCCCGTCCCCCAAACACTTCCGACGGGCGCCTGCGTCCCGGGCGGCCGCCGAGGGCCAGGCGGGGGAGGGGGCGACCCGGCCCAGGTTCGCGCTCCCGGGCCGTGCGCCCGCCCACGAGGTGCTGGTGGCCGGGGGACGCCGAGGCTCCCCCGAGGGCAGGCTGCGCGCCTCGCGGGGCCGGGCCGCCGCAGGGCCTGAGCGGGCGAGGCGTGTGTGTGTGCGTTTGTGTCTGTGCGGGGGGACTGCGCGGGAGAGCGAGCCGCCGACCCGGGAAGGGGTGGGTCGGGGAGGGCGGCGGCGGCGGCGGCGGCGGCGGCGGCGGCGGCGGCGACGGCGGCGGCGGCGGCGGCGGCGGCGGCGGCGGCGGCGGCGGCGGCGGGAGGAGCGAGCCGGGAACCAGGGAGGTCGGCCGGGCTGGCGGGCCCGGAGCCGCGGGGAGGGAGGGCGGAGCGCCGAGGGCGGAGATGGGGCCGCGGGAGGGAGGGGGCCGGCGGGGCGCGGCCAGGGGGCGGGGCGCCGGGACCTGGGGAAGATAAGAGCGTGCTCGCGGGGAGCGAGGGCGGGAGTGAGGGAGGGGCGGGCGACTTAGAGACCAAAGAGGAGACAAAAGGACGGGGTGGGTGGGAGGGGCGTAGACAAGCGGGGTTAGGGGAGGGGCGCCGGGGGACGCCTCGGAGGGAGGGTATGTGTGTACGGTGTGGGGGGGCTGGTGTGGGAGGGACTTAGAGAGGGACGTGAAGGGACAACATAAGAAGGGAGCGCGGGGGTACGGAGAAAGGGGGGTGGGCCGGGAGTGCTCCACCACGCTGGCCACGAAGGGGAGGGGAAGCCGCGAAGGGGAGGCCGCTGGGAGGAAGGGCCACACACAGGGAGGGGATCCTGGGGATGGACAGTCCGCGAGGAGGGCGGGCCGGGGCTTCGGCGGGCTCGGGAGGGAAGGGTGAGCAGACGCGGGGAGAGGGAGTGCTGCAAGAACCCGAGGGTGGAGGCGGATGGGCGTGTGTGGAGCGCTGAGGGCAGGGATTTAACGCTGCCGATCGGGATGACCGAAAGACCACGGTGGGGGCCGCACAGACGGGACGGGGCTACCAAGGCAGGACGAAAACTGCCCAGGGGAAAGTGGGACCTACGAGGGCTGCAGAAGGGTGGCGGGGGCGGCCTCGGGCTCGGCAGGAAGGCGCCACCACCGCCCTCTGCCCGTCCCCAGCGTGCCCCGCCCCGTCCGGGGGCCCTAAGGGCAGGGGCCTGGGCCGAGGGGGAGCCGAGCCAGGGCGGTACCATTCGGAACAGAGAGGGGGGCTGGGGGGGAAGGGAGGAGCCAGGGGTCAGAACCCTGTTGGGGCGGGGGGGGCCACACCCTGGGAAAAAGGCTTGGGCACATCCAGAATGGACCAATCAGCGAGCAAGGCCAGGGTGGCGTCAAGGGGCAGCTCCGGCCAATGGGAAGGGAGAACACTTCGGAGGTTCGGAGGAAGAAAAGAAAAAAAAAAAAGCCCCACGAAACAACAATCGAATCCGTTTGGGGGCTTGGAAGGCTGGGAGTGGGCGTCGTTTATAGCACGTTCCAGCGCCTGCCCTCCCCTTTGAAGGATGGGGTCGTTTGCATCACTCCTGGGCCGCGGGGAGCACACGGAGCTGAAGAGGGTCCCGAGAAAGTAGACGGGGATTGGCCGTTTACAGGGGGCACTTGATTGGGTGCTTCGATTTGGGGGGGTGGGGTGGGTGGGACGGAGGTGGCAGCTTTGTGCTCAAAAGAGTGAAATAGAAGGTTATGGTCTCTTCGAGGGAGGCAGGAGTGGGCAGAGGTCCACCATTCCCCCTCACTGGCTACTGACTTAAAGTGACAACCAGCAAGTGGATCGCGGATAATCTCAAACCAATGGATAACTTAAAAATACCTCTTGAGCTCGGAACACTATCAACATATTCAGTTCCCTTCCCAGCACCGGGCAGGTTCTTGAGAGGATGAGCAGTGGTAGTCCGGGCCCACAGCTGCCACTGGGAATTTTATGGACACTTATGGCGTGGCTTTTGGCTTCGGAGTTAGTCGAGGGTCCCACTGCTTAGTCACTAACTGAAATCTTAAGCCTCTAAAATAAAGGCATTGGGACTAGTTACCTTTGAGGTGGAAGCACTTGGGAACTGATCTGGAGAGTGATGGGCTCAGAAAAGAGGGCCATATTGGTGGGGGCCATTGCAAAATAATATTCGTGGAGTGGCAGAATTTTTGGCCCAGGGATTCCAAATGTCTGCAAAGCTCCTGAAACTGTATGTAAAATGGTGTAGGTGTTTGTGCATTTTTCTGGGGAGGGTTCATAACTTCAAATTCTCAGAGGGTTCTGTGACACACAAAAATTAACCCCCATCTTGGTCTAAAAAGAGTAGGGGGACCCATCTCCAAGGCAGGAGGTGAAGTGCAGTAGTGGCTATGTCCTTTCGGAATCAACAGAGGGGTTTCTCCAATTCCTTGTGAGGAATCTTGGCTGCAGGGGCCCTCTCCATACGTATTGTCATCCAGAGAAAGGCAGGTTCCTCAGAGCCGAGAAGCTGACGTAAACTGCCATGCAGCAAAGTAATGCTTGAATAAACTATAAACAATGGTGAGGAGTTGGCCCTGCTTAGGAAGTAAAGGGAATAGAGCTTTACTTCTGAAAGCTCATCTACCTCATCTGTAAAGTAAGGGTAAAAGTGCTAACTACTCTAGATAGCAACCTGTGTAAGCCGGGAGGCTCACACATGAAAAGAAAACCATAGTGGTTAGACTTAAAGCTGAACCCAGCTTCAGCACCATCCTAGGACCAGCCTCGAGCAGAATCCAATTGAATGATTTGTGCATAATGCTGCTAGGTTCAGAGGTTAAGAATATACAGTATTTAATTACTATCCCTGACTCTTTAAACTGGTTGTTTATGGTTATATCCGATGTGATGGATTTAAGGTTGTAGGCTAGGGTAACTTCCCTCCAGTCCAATTTAGGACAACATAGTCCTTGGTAAGAAAATAAGGTCCCCTGACAAGTGCGACTAGAGAAATGCAATGAGGAGCATCCAAAGGTGTCTTGTCTAACTTGAAGGAAATGGGAAACAACACAGAACACACTCCAGTTAAATAGATTAAAAGAACGCCTTTATTTCTAAAATGCGGCTTAACTACACCCACGGTGTGCTAAGCCAGTTTTGGAACTGATCCTGCAGCTCGGAGTAAAACCGGACCAATGGAGGAGCAGTCAGGGCTCCCAGTTACAGGCACCAAGGTGTCACTACTCCAGCAACTCAATCTACAGAGATTTTCTTCAGCTGTTTTTTGTGACGTATGGAGAGTCGTTTTGGATTTCTCTGTACGACAGAGAGGTCCGACCTTGAGGAAGACCGGTAGCCCACATCCTCTGCTTTTATAGGCTTAATGATATGGCCTGGCTTGGTGACAACCTTGGGCATAGTCAGCTTTTGGAAGGACCTCTGGGTGTTCCACGTAGATCCTATAGGGGTCTGAATGGTCCTTTCAAATTGCTGATGGTGTGTGAATGGATATGGAAGCATCCGCACCTAGAAAGGAAGGCAGAGTGATGTGGCATGAGCCAGGCCTGTAAACTCTAATGGCACCTGGTCAGGTAGTTTTAGCACATAGGCCATAGTTCTACACAATGGTTGCAGTGAGTGAAGCCTCTGAGAGGCTAAGGTATCCCCATGCCCCCATCCAACCTTAGGAGTGCCAATCTGCTTGATGGCATATGGGAGTAGAGGGGCCTAATTTGGATTAGAACCTCCCTTCCCCCAGGCTTACACAACAATCTAGGGATTGAAAAACCATCCCAACAAGGCCCCTGCAGCTATAGGAACACTACAGGAGCTGCAGGTTGCTGGCCCCTAGTGGGTCTCCCTATACAACATTGTGACTGCAAGACACATCTGAGTATTGGTGTATCTCTGTGACTCTCCTACCCTCTTCATGCTCTTAATCCCTTCCTTTCCTCCCCTTGATTCACAGGATTGATGTTTTACGGAACCCAAAGATTTACTCCTGAATCCTGAACTCTACCAGGCTATTACACTTAGCTTCATGCTCTTCCCAAGTCTCATTTCCTTGCCCAGGATTCTTCTTCACTCCACCAAAGCGCTACCTTCAGACATATAAATAATCTTTAAACACCTCCCCAATGGCCAAAGGGGAGCAAAAAGATGTAAGCAGAAAAACGGGTAAGTTACAATCAGTAGTCTCTAGAGATACTCAATGGAACACTCAAGAGAAACTGAGTACTGCCGGGCAGTCCTGGTGGTGGTGAAGGACACAGATTCTTTAGGTTAAGGGAGGGTCTTAGTGGGGTTGACAGCTACATCTGTGCATGTCACCCAGAGCAAAAGAATAGAAAAAAACACCTGCACAAAATATGCAGTCTTGGGAGGTTTTTCCCCCTTTGGCTCAAAGTGCTTTATTCTATTGCATGCTGGGACCTGAAGTATATATAGCTTATTAAAAAGATGAAGAAAATCAAGGGAGATTCTTGGAAAGTTATTTGTCAATTTACTGTGACTGTATTAAAAAACAAATAGTTAAGATTCCTGGAAGGGAAAGGTGATCTTTATTGAGGTCTCTACTCTGCCCTTCGCCTAGAATCCGGGCCCGGTGAAGCACCCCTTTTCTCTCCCTCTTATCCCATAACTGCTTGTTCATTGCCTATTTTCTGGTTATATATCCTCAATTGGGATTACAATTCAATTTATGCAGCAAAATAAGATCAACAGAGTATTACTGAAATGATATTTTCTCCTCTCTTCTGTACCTATTAAATAGCCCTCCCCCACTTCAGAAGGAAAAATACAACTCATTTCAATATTAAACCGGCTGGGGACAGATCACAGGGCCACAGACTTTCAGAACTGAAGGGAACATAAAGGTCACCGAGTCCAGTCTCATTCCCAAGTCCCTTTTACACATGCTCACAACCCCAGAGCAACCCCTTCTCTCTTCTGACCGGCAGAAAGTTTTTCCTTGAACTCTGCCTTTCCTCTAACTTCTACTTTATGTGACTTCCACACGACAGCCTTCATTATACTGGAAGACCATGATCATGCTCAAATCTGCTCCTCTCCTGGGTAAACATCCCTAGCTCATTATCACATGACACAATTTTAAATCTTTTCATTGTCCTGAACAAGTACTGGTTGATCTTCATTTTTCTTAAGATGCAGCTTAAACCTATAGCCTCTGAACATTACCTGGACTATAAACAAAAGCCTGCAGAATGGCAATTCTTAGTTTGCTGAGACCCATTTGCATCAGCATTATCTGGGGGTCCTAGCTGAAAATGCAGATTTGGGGGCCTCACCATTGCTGCAAAGATTATCCTTTAAGTTTTAACTTTCCCAGCCAGTAATTAAAACAGCAGAGTCAGTTTGGAATTATTCATCTCAGAGCCAGTGAAAACAAAAATAGATCTGATTCTGTGGCCAAGATCACACATCCCTCTTGACCACAGAGCACCAGAACGCTCCTCCCAAGCAGGAGAGCCAGGCAGAAAAGAGGAGGTTGCTAAAGGGCTCTCTATCCCTCACCTGATGAGCCACTGCATGGATGTTCCGCTTCTCATTGAGAATCACATTTGGCAAATTCTTGTCTTTCCTTGGAGGACCCTCAGGGGCTTTAACGAGAAACCTGGAAAGCAGAACGGCAGGACGTCTGACTAAGAGCATTAAGGACTTAGTCAAAAGGGCAGAGAGGACACATGAGGGTCAAGTGGGAGAACCTGGTGCCCTTCTAACAGGCTTTCTTCCCTGTTCTTACCGGCGTCTCTTCTTGGCACTGGGCTTCAGGCCCACACCACCCCACTCGCCCCAGCCAGGCAGAGTCAGGTCCACATCCTTCGGCTTACTCGCCTCCACAGCTTCCCTCTTCTCTTTCAAGAAGTCTCTGATGACATCATCCCCAGCAAAAGCTTCCTTTATCATCTGCCTTTGATCTCTCTCTTCATCTTCCTGGGAAGAAATGAACAACAGCTACAGCTTGCCTCCTGAGCCGAGGTTCGTGGCAAGACCGCTCAACTGCTGGGTCGTGACATTTTAGCGCCCCCTAGGGGGAAGTGCGGAACAATGATGGTCTTGCACTACAAACCCATCGGCAGCCAATCAAGCTCCAATCTTCTCTCTAGGGTAAATATCCCTAGCTCATTATCATATGACACAATTTTAAACTTTCAATAAGGACACTGCAGGGTAGAGGAAGGAATGGCCTGTGTTAGGAGGGGGAGCTCCAAGTGGGCCTGGCCAGAATGTGGGGGTCCTCCAGCTTATATCTCTGAAAAGACAGGCACCAGGGCTCCTCACTTGAGCAGTTTCAGTGACTTAATCGGGGAGTTTCCCCCCCCCCCCGGATCATTCGAGATCCCACCGAGTAGAGCAAAATATTGTCAACAGCTCACTGACTCACCTTTGAGTTGTCCTGCCTGGCATCTGGTCAGAGCTCTGAGTGACTCCCTCTTTCCTCTGAGGGCTTTAGAGTCACCCCAGGGAGGATTCGGTGGCTCAGAATTTAAGGCGAGGGAGTCTCAGCGGCACTCACAAATTTGCATCTACGAAACTGTCACTGGGACAAGCCGGGCCCATACTACTCCAGACCTCTTAACTGCCGCCATGTGCCCCCAGCACAGAACTTCACTGATTCTATTCCTCGCGGAGGAAGGACACTTTCCACACCAGCTCTGATACCCCCCAATGGCCCACGACCCTGGCTCTGCTCACCAACTCCTCTACTGTCGTGGGAACTGCCAAGGACTTCATGGAAGGAGATTTTGTGGTCAGGAGGTTCTGGAGATCAATCATTTGCTCCTTCCTTTTCTTCTCCTTGGGGACACCAAGATGATTACTTGGGTTCCTCTCCAACTGCTGCCCTTCTACCGCAACTCTGGGAAGCTCCTTGTTTTGAAAACATCCTTCTTTGCCCAGCTCCTCCAGTTCGTCCAGAGTTCGTGCTCTCTCCGGCCTCTGCAGCAACAGAGGCTCCTCTTCCTCCCCGGCAGGTTCCTCTCTCTGGACCGCCAGAACTGTCCTCGTTGAACTCAGTTCTTGCTTCCTGGACTGATGGCTCTCCCTGTTGAGTTTCTGAGACAGTGCCCTCAATTCAGACAGCACCTCCTGGCTGCTAAGGTCTGGGGGAAGAAATGAAAGCTGTCGGAAAAGTAGGGTGGGAGCTGCCTTGTCAACAAGCGTCTACTGACCTCTCGCTGGGCGCTGGGCACCATGGGAGACATGCTAACGGGGACAAATGGGTAAGAGAAGATGCCATTCGCTGGATCTCCTGGCAAGTTCACTAATCATTACCTGTCAAGTCGTGGACAATGGAGTTTAGGAGTTAAAAGCTGCATGTTGGGAAGCAGATGTCCGGGTCCTATTCCCAGCTTTGCCAATGACTCACTGTATAACTGGAGCTGTGGCTTATTTCCCCGTAAACTCTGCTTGGGAAGATCACCCCAAATTCCAAATTTGTATTAAAAGAGCTGTTTTAGCCAGTGGCCTCTAAATTCAACTTCATTGTCATTTATTATTTGTAATCGCTAAAAAATTGTGATTTCTAATTTGTAATTTACACTGTAATTTCCTACTTGTAAAAACGGTATCCAGCATTGTTTTATCTTAAAGCAGCATTTCACAATCTGCTGTGGCAGAGTCAAGTAGCTCGCACTTTCCAGCCACGAGCATCATCTGAGCAAATACTGCTAGTCTCTGAGAGCCCCGAGGGAAACACAGCCGTGACATGCTTTTAAACTGTCCCTTGTGTTGACTCAAGTTGCCTCCATTCCCAAGTTCATCCTGCTCTCTAGCTCTGGCTTGAAGCCACTGGAAGAAGCTACTTAGATCTGGCCTGAGGACATGCATGTTTATTTTCAAGGACTAACTTTCCTTGCTCATCTTGTTTGGGGTCCATGCCTTCCCACTATTTTAGGATACTATTTCCCCAAAGGTTTGGGATCATTCTATTTATCATCCAAGGAAGTCCAAATCCACCTTTCATTCCGCAACCAACTGTTCTACACATTTCACTAGATGGGCAGCTTTTGAGGGGTCTTGGGAGGAACCATCTCGGCCTGCGGTGCTGCTTTCTACAATCCTCTCGGAAGCGACTGCTTGCAATTATTAATCCCAGAAGTCTTTAGCTGAAAACCCTAAGTAAAGGTCCTCCAATACATTCTAAATGACAGCTCTAAAAACAAACTTTTTTTTTGCCACTGAAAAAGATTCTTGCTGTCGTGTAAATGCATTCATTATTCCTCTAGGAAATATAATCGGACCCAAGAATCTGTCCAGATTCAGGTGATTTCTGAAGGCAGTTAGTTTCCTAAGCAGGCTTTATAAGGCTTTGTCCCCGGAATGGGAACTCTGACCTGCCTCAAGGGTGCTAAGGCTGCTAATTAATATATAACATGCAAATCGAGTCTGAGCATGGCGTAACAATTCTAATTTACCCTGTACCTTGTGGAGTCATTCATTCCTATCAAGAAAATCACACCCCATTATCAACATATCGACAGACAACTGCAGCGATGATTTGAAGACACTTCATAATGTCTCAAAATACGCCTCTGTGTCTGTGGGTGTGAACAACTTTCAGATTTGCCAGTCCACCACATGTACTTCTCACTGGCTTGTGGGTACCAGTGATGTTAACTCCTGCCCTTCCTTCAAGGATGGTGTACTTCCGTCTTTCTGAAGACTGGACACACACTCTAGAGCCATGCAGATGCCTGCTTATTAAATGCCTTTGAAGGAGAATGGTCATGACAAATCTGTTTTCTCTTCAGGGACCCAGGGCACTCTCTTGAAAGTACCTAGAGCCTAGTCACTCTGTGACACAGGTGGGTGGACCCGGCTTCCCTCTCAGTCTGCCAAGAGCACCAGCACTAGGCACTCCTCCCCTCTGGTCCACCACTGCTCACCTTTTGCTTCTTGACTGCCCACCGGCTTGGCGATCTGGTTGAGCCGAGACTTTTGTCTAAGTGATCGCCTTTCCTTAAATTCTTTCAACAGAATTTCTTCCGCCACCACTGGTCCTTCTTCCTCACTTTCAGGAGCCTCCTGGGCTGCAGGCTCTGCAAGTTCTTCAGGGTCCCCCTGGACCTCAGCCTCTTTTGTGTCACCTGAGTGATTCCTGAACATCCAGGGGTTCGGTGTGTCTGCCTTCACCTGCACCTCATTCACCACGTCAGGGACAAAGGGTTCACCCTCTTCCTCCGCACCTCCCTCCTCTTCCGCACTCTCGGAGGCCGCCTGGATCTTCTGCATCAGCTCTTTGTTCCTGGCCAACTGTTCCTGCATAGCCTGGCGAGCCTGGAGGAAAGGGTCACGGCACGAGCACCTTGTCATTAGTGACCACAGTAACACCTTTCTTGGTCCAGTTCTTAGAGCTGCCTCCTCTCAATCTGACTTAAGTATTTCTTACTGGTACCTACTGTTCAAACTGCACATACACCACTGTGTTAACAGCTATGGAATAAAACGGAAGACAAATTCTTTGTCCTCAAGGAATCAACATGTGAAACAAGGTTTTTAAAAAAAAACACAAAAAAACACACAACTCCTCTCCCCTTTAACTGGACTTGCCTTCAATGCTGCTTCCCTTTCATCTCTCCCTTTCCACCTTGTTCCTGGTCATTTTCCTCTCTGCCTTAAGAGATTTTCTGATGCCTTTTTAGAGTCCTGGTTTTCCAAGCATCCTCATGGCTCTTTCCCAACTCTGCTTCTGCTAGCATCCTTATGGATTTTCCTTTCTTTCCTCCAATTCCATCTCTGATTCTTAAGAGAATGGTATTGTTTTACATATATCAGTAATGTGAACAGAGTGATCCCCCCGGTAATATTAGAGAGTAGCCTCAGAGTCCTCTTGCTGAAGTTGTCTTAAATCAGAATAAAAGTTAAGGCTTTACCTACACAGCTGAACAGCGAGCCTGGATGGTCTCTCACCCTGATGGTCTCTTACCTCCAGGTCATATTTGGCCATAACTGCCTTTGACTTTGCCCATTTCCCACTGTTCTGGTGCTTAAGGCTCATTCGCTCCTGGAAAGAAAGGGCAGAGTGAGATCCTTATTGCTTTCCGGGGAAAGTTGGTTCAAGGGTTGGAGGCCAGAGGCAGCCTCACCATCATTCTGGCCTTTTCGAGTTTTTCCAGTTCTTCCAATGCTGCAGCAGGATTGACCTTCCGCAGCTTCTCGAACTCTTTTAGGGCTTGCTTGGCCTTTCCTTTCTTCAGAAGTTTGTGATACCTATAGGATGAGAGAGGGGTATGGGGGAAGAGATTTAGCTGAACCACTGGCGCCACACACGAGTGCCCCGCCACACAAGGGGTTTCCCTATGTGGGGGAATGGAACGGACATCACAGAGCTAGCTGGCTGCAGGGAGCCAGCTTGAGACATGCGACACCCCGCGGGACTCTCAGTCCCTGCAGCCCCCAAGGGCAGACCTCTGCAGAGCAAAGAGTCCCCTCTGCTTCTAGAACGCAAGGGAAGAGCAGAATAGGATCCAAAGAGGCAAAAAGGCAGGAAGGAAGCCCTACTGGCCTCCACAGCTGTAGAACTCAAGAGCTCATTCGGCAGAACCACTGTGTGATACCCTGGAAGGGAGAGAAAGTAATTGAACAGTCCTCTTTTTAGCAAAACCAAGACGGAAAGCCAAAGCCACAGGAGCAGGTACTACTGAAGGAGGCAAAACTCTCTGAGGTTGGTTTGAAAAAGAAAGAGGCTAGTCACTACTCTTTGGGACCTCTCCTACATGACCCCAGCCGCCATGGGCAAGGTTCTCTCCTAAGGACTCGCGATTCTTCCTCGTCACTTTCTTCCATGGAACCCAAGGCCGGTACACAGGGGCCTCCTTACTTTTTGCTTTTGATTTTCTTCTCTCTTCGAGCCCTGGCCTCATAGTAGGACTGCAGGGCCCGGGCCCTTTGAAGCTCTGCTCGGCGCATCTTCACCTATAATGAATGACATTTACAGTGACCCCTGGGTTTGATGGCAAATGCTAAGAGAAAGAGAGCATGTCTGGGTGGATCAAAGGGCCTAGCACACTTACCTCTTCCAGGCTCATGGCTTTGAGAGAGGCCTTTTCCATGGGAGTCAGTAAAGGGTCTGTCACTGGCTGCTTGTTCTTATGGAGGAGATTAAAAATCTCCTGCTCCAAGGGAGTTCTTGCCTTAAGGAGGTAACAGAACACTCTAAGTCTTAAATCATGCTCCTAGAGTCTCCCTCTTTACAATCCTATGGCCATATACTCTATGACATTATAATTGGAATCACGAACTGGATAGGATTGACTGTTACAGCAAGAGAAGGGGGTTCCAGGCTCGCTGTTCAGCTGTGTAGATAAAGCCTTAACTTTTATTCTGATTTAAGACAACTTCAGCAAGGGGACTCCGAGGCTACTCTAATATTACCGGGGGGGATCACTCTGTGTTCAGATTACCAATGTATGTAAAACAATACCATCCTCTTAAGAATCAAAGCAGGATGCCCTTAAGGTCAATGCTGGCAGGAGAGAGGAACAGCAGTACCAAATTGTCAGTCTTAAGAGTTGCAAAACAAAACGGTCCCTGTATTGTTATGTATATTTGAAGCACAATACTCTTAACATAAAGTTAGGGACCTCAGATCCATATCAGCCTCCTTTTAAGAATACTTCTAGAGAAAAGGGGAGGTTAGGTCTTAAGATGAGCACAAAAAGACACTGCCTTTAACAATAAGACCTTCAGGTAATTAGCCTGCTTCCTGATAGTTCAGATTTAACTCTCATCAGTTTCTAACTTTGGCTCCAACTCCTCAGTCGCCAGTTAACTTTGCATACTAGGTGGTGTCTACGCTGATGAAGTGAACGGACTGTGAACCAGTGACTTTACATGTCAACAAAAGACCCCATTTGCTGCTTGACTGATATTGTGAGGATGGCTAAAATAATCAGGCTGATCGTGTCATGGTCCACTTTGGCAAGGCACAAAGACAGCCTGGGGCAAGAGCCAGTTTCAAACTTCATGCACGTATTTTATGTGGCTTTCTTCAACGGCCATGTACATCACGGTCAGTGTTAAAACTTACAAGTATCTGGACAAATGCATAAACACACATCATCACACGTTACACGGCACTATTGATCTAACCATAAACCTACTGAATAGTAAAGGTGCATGTTCTTCCATTTTTAGTATTTGCAGTAGTAATCAATCACAGGCTACAAAGTGATTTATATTACAATGTTGTAATCTCCCTCCAATTCAATTCAATTTACAAACACTTATTGATTGCAGCTACATTCCAGGCACTTGTGCAGGGTGCTAGGAATACACAATTAAGATAGTTCCTGTCCTCATAGAGCTCATAGCCTTTCAGAGGAAAGAGACATATGCACCACTAACAACATAATGGGTTAAATATTAGACCACAGGAGTAATCACAGAGGAAGGAACAATTAATTCTGATTAGGAGGTGGGGCAGCTCGGGGAATGAAGAGACTTTTTTTTTTTTTTTTGCGGTACACGGGCGTACGCGGGGCTCTTATTGTTGTGGCCTCTCTCGTTGCGGAGCACAGGCTCCGGATGCGCAGGCTCAGCGGCCATGGCTCACGGGCCCAGCCGCTTTGCGGCACGTGGGATCTTCCCGGACTGGGGCACGAACCCGTGTCCCCTGCATCGGCAGGCGGACTCTCAACCACTGCGCCACCAGGGAAGCCCCAGGAAGAGACTTTTTGAATTAGGCTTTGAGGCATAAGCACAATTCTACAAGGAGGTGGAAAGAGCCAAATGGAGAGATGAGTATAAGCAAAAACACAGACCTAGGGAAAGCAAAGGTATGTCAGGGAACAATGCACTGTCCAGTGTAGCTAAGATGCCAGGCACTTCTGTCTCATTCGGTAAGTGGAGAGCCTTTTGAAGGATTTTAAGCAGGGAAGTGATAATCGGTTTTGTGTTTTGGAGACAAAATCCTGGTGATTGTGTAAGGGGTTCTATGGAAGGTATCAAATGAAAATGAGGAGAGGAACCAGGGATGTGAGAGTTATTACAGAGACAGAACTACAGGACTAGACCCCCTGCATGGGCTGGGGGTGCTGGCAGTTGAGGGGAGAAGGACTTATGCCATTGACTGAGTTACAGCATGAAGGTCGTGGTACAGAGCTTCAGGGTCTGGGGAAGGAAAATGCCAGGCTTTCTTTGTTGTTGAGAAGTTTAGGTGCACAGGGGAGAGCCAGGTGAGGCCTGCTGGTCATATGGAATGGGTCTGGAACTCAAAGGAGTTGAGAGTGATCTGTACCATGTTTACAGAGCAAGAATAAAAAGGACTAAGGAGAGTCAGATAAAAAGCAAAACAGACAAGAAAACAACAGCAGGACTACGTCACAGAAGCCAAGGGAGAAGTTTTAACCACATGATGTGTTAATAGCGTCAAATAGGCTGAAGACGCAGAGGACTTGGGATCTGGCTATTGGGAGGCCCCTTGCTAACACCTTCTGAGAGAAGTTTCAGGAAGGCAGTAGGGGAAGAAGGTGAGAGAATGGAGACCAGCTCTTCCCGAAGCATGTTCCTCAGCAGCTGACAAGATTTACTTCATTTTTTAAAAGTTTAAAATTCAACGTGTTCGATTTTTAATAAAATCAGCCTGTCCTACCTGGGTTAGAGTAAGTCATAGGGGTTTCTTTACTATCTTTTCATAGCCTTTAAAAGGCCAGCGTAGGGGCTTCCCTGGTGGCGCAGTGGTTATGAATCTACCAGCCAGTGCAGGGGACATGGGTTCGAGCCCTGGCCCAGGAAGATCCCACATGCCGCGGAACAACTAAGCCCGTGTGCCACAACTACTGAGCATGTGCTCTAGAGTCCGTGAGCCACAACTACTGAGCCTGCATGACACAACTACTGAAGCCTGCGCGCCTAGAGCCCGTGCTCCACAACGAGAGGCCACCACAATGAGAAGCCCGTGCACTGCAACGAAGAGTAGCCCCTGCTTGCCACAACTAGAGAAAGCTTGTGCGCAGCAACGAAGACACACAACAGCCAAAAATAAAAATAAATAAATAAATTTATTTAAAAAAAAAAAGTCTAGCATACACCGTGGACCGCCAATCTCCAGTAGGGGCATGTGGCATTTTCTAGCAACGGAACCCTACCAAACGCCCCACCCAGTCCCACTCCCAGGGCATACTGAGAAAAGAAGGTTTTGAGGAGAACACTTTGGGAAATGCTAGTGTCGGCTGCCAGTGGAGGGAAGGAGGGAGTGGTGGGAAGTTACCTCACATCATTTCTAGCACTTTACAGTTTACAAATGCTTTCTCACACATTATCCCCTTTAATTCTTCTCAGCTAGAGTCAAACGGAATTTTAGGAAACTGGACCAAAACTACAAGTGCAGACATTTTGGATTCTTAATCTCCAGAAATACTAGTATATTGCTAGTCCTTGGGCTTTGCCCTCTAAGGCACTGCCAGCCACAAAGGACCCCCTGACTTCTCTGTGCCATGTTGGTGTAATTTCTCAAAGATGAACCTTAGGGCTTCCCTGGTGGCACAGTGGTTGAGAGCCCGCCTGCTGATGCAGGGGACACGGGTTCGTGCCCCGGTCTGGGAAGACCCCACGTGCCACGGAGCGGCTGGGCCCGTGAGCCATGGCCACTGAGCCATGGCCGCTAAGCCTGCGCGTCCGGAGCCTGTGCTCCGCAACGGGAGAGGCCACAACAGTGAGAGGCCCACGTATCGCGCAAAAAAGAAAAAAAAAAGATGAACCTTAGAATGAATGGTACAGCAGGTTTGTGTACAGCATCTGGGCCCCACTCTGTCTCGCACAGGGAGTTTCTGGAGATCAGAGGCTACGCCGTTCTCAGTGCAACCCGCCCCCCCGCATCTCATCTTTAATGACCAACTCGGCATTGACCTGCCATCTCTAAGGTCATACCAGCATTTGGAAAAAGCAAGGTGCAGAACAGTGTGTAGTAGTACTACTACTTTTTTGATTAAAAAAATGAGGTAAACATAAATATATCCATAAAACTCTTAAGTTAACAGCAACAAAAAACGTATAAAAAAGTGGTGATCTCTGGGTGAGTATGAAGGTAAAAATGAACAGATGGGAGGACAAGGGTGGGGTCAGACTTTTCTCTATGTATTTTCTATACTTATTTTTGAATCCTGCAAATTGTATTACCTCAATTTTTTCCCCCTAAAGTCTCCCTTCCATCCTGCAGCCACACTTTAAACCTGGTCTCTTTTTCATGTGGAAAAGGAAGCATCCTAGAAAGAGAATGGTGGTGACTTCAACAACAGTATCCGAAACAGAGCTTATCCCCGTAATGAGCAATGACTTGCTCAATTTCTAGCTATGGCGGCAAGCCATGTTTACTTTGATGATCTTTAATTACCTCAACTTCCTGACACATAGGACACCATTTTTGGATTTATAGAAAGCAGAGAAGCCATCTATCCATGGTTTGGGCACTGATGTTTTGGACTATTTTTCTACTAAAGACAGAGCACCACATTATAGACTGCATAACCAATGGTGTATTGGAAAAGAAAGGCTAGCTGTTCTGAAGTTGTTCAGACTAAAAATTGAAACTTTAGGGACCAACACAGGATTACTAACTTTTAATTTTGCCAATGGCATAACTACCGTTCCACCCCCAACCCCATCATTTACTACCACCATCGTTTTGTAAAGGAAAAGCTATTTCAACACCATTAACGTGGAAAGAATAACCTCATAATAAAAAAGAGCTGGCAACCTTACACCAGCATACTCACAATTGTCCTTTTACTTCAGACGGATGAAACATCTGCCAGAGATCGTTGTTTGGGAAACCCAGCGCTAAAATACCTTTTTTATTTTCTGCAGCTCAGTCATAATGAGTTACTTGCTAAACTTCTAGTCATTAACAGCAATCTGCTATATTTTAATATGGTATTCCTTTTCAAGCAAACTTTGGTTCTGCTGCTCATATATCCCTCCTAAGGCATCATTAATGCTGCCAGGTTCCTGATCGTCCCAAGGTCAGAATGTTGGCTTTAAAAGCTTTTTTAAAAGAATCCAGTGTGTGAAAAAGAAAACATCATTATGTTCCTTCTCTATTGGCAATCAGATGTGGTCACACAAACACATGCAAATAACCATGCAGTGGACAATCCAAGCTGAGGAAGCTGAGGAAGGGCGATGACAGAGCTATGGCAACTGGCTACGAATCTTGCTCCCCCGCCCCCTCCCATTTTGACCGCTCAACTAAAATGACTGCAGCTGCCATTTCGGCTTAAGGTGTCCAACAAGACCAACTGCAGGCTCTGCAATGTCCACGCGGTGCAATCTCACTTTCCAAGGTGTGCTATCCTCGTGTTGCACTTACCTTCCAGCCACTGACCACATGTTCGATGGGAGCAAAGATGGACTGCTGCTTGCTCAGGGGAAAAACCAGCTGCTCTGCTTGCCGGTTCTTCTGCACGACGGGATCCCATTTGGAGAGGACTTGTGAGGTTTTATTGAATGCCACTTCTCTGTGGATCTTAAACAGGCAAAGCACACAGAAAGAAAGAGCCATGAAATTAAGCATCAAACTCAAAGGACCAGCAGGAAACTAAGAGGCCATGTTTCTTAGTTTAAGAAAGAAATCAGGATGCTACAGATTAGCTCTTGCTTACTTCTCAGGACTATGCTTCCCCTGAGATCAGTTTTAATCTTTTCCAGGGTGAGGCAACCACAACTTTCCTTCCTCCCATTTTTCAGGCCATCCCCCTTCTCTTCTTACGCTATTTTTCCTTGTCAGTTCAATTTCTCCCCCTTAATGGACCACATTTTCTTTGACTCACCCGCTCAATCTCTTCTCTGTGAAGGGGTAACTCCACAGTCTTCTTCGATTTGACTCTATTCAGCTGCTTTTTCACAGCAGCCAATGAGGATGAAGTTTTAACAGGCTCAAGCAGATCTGAAAGGACCAGCTTTTCTCCTGATCCTGCAGAAAGGACAAACTTTCTGGTCAGACTGAGAAGTGAGGCAAAACCTCAACATCACATAGGGAGAGACCTCAGTAGAAAATGCTGGCAGACAGGCAGGTGTGCAGGGAAGCAGGAATAGTCCTCTTACTTCAGTCACTAGCCAGAGTGACGCCACTGCCTTCCTACATTCCCAAACGTGTTGGAAGGTGGAAGACAGAAAACTATTTAAAACAGTTATTTGCTTTTCTCCTGGTCTTTCTGCTTCCAGTCTTGCCCCACTTCAATTCATTCTTCACACAGCAGCCAGAGTGTTTTGAAAATGTAAATCGTAGCACGTCATGATCCTGCTGAAAATCCTCCAATGGCTCCCCATTATACTTTGGTCCCTGTCTGTCTCTCCAACCTCACGTCATCCACAGATGGAGAATGCTCCAGCCGCACTGGCCTTCTTCCTCTTCTTCAAACATGCTGAACGTGTATCTTCCTTAGCGCATTTGCGCTAGCTGCCCCCTCGCCTGGAATACTGCTTCCTATCTTTGCATGGTGACTTTTCTTGTTATTCAGATCTCAGCTTAAATTTTGCCTCTTCAGAGGCTTTTCATGCCCAGCCAACCGAAAGCAGCCACTTACGTCACTTGACTGCATCATCCTGTTGTAATTCGCTTACTGTCTCCCTGCACTAGAATGTAAGCTCCACGAAGTTGCGACTTATTCCTAACTGTAGTCCCGGAAACTGATATATGGTAGAGGCACGGTAAGTATTTGCTAAATGGATAAGCTTGGAAGAATATATTGTTACCAGTTCTGGGAGGTTATGTTAATGGTTACTAGAAGCACATAACTCATTCAAGCTGCGTAAGCTGTGAATATGGTGGAAAAGATTTGGCATCTAGACTTGTTATCAAGATAAAATCAAGTTAAAACACTGCCACTTACTAGATCATATATTCTCAATCGGGGTGATATCATTCCCCCACCCAGGGGTAAAAACTGGTTCTTCGGTGGGCAGGGGTAAAAAAAAAAAAAAAAACACTTAGATACAGCCATCCCTTGGCATCCATGTACAGGGGACTGGTTCCAGGACCCACCAAGAATACAGAAATCCAAGGATGCTCAAGTCCTTTGTATAAAATGGCACAGCATTGATATTTGCACATAACCCATACACACCTTCCCATATATTTTAAATCATCTCTAGATTACTTATAATACCTAATACAAAGTAAATTCGATATAAATAGTTGCTGGTATGCGGGATAAACTCAAGTTTTGCTTTTTGGAATATTTTGAAATTTAAAATTTCAATCTACATTGGTTGAACCCACAGATGTAGAACCCACAGTTACAGAGGGCTGACTGTATTAGTTTTGTGTCCCTCCAAAGCTCAGCCTTACCTAAGAAAATCTTATTCCTGGTGGCAGAGTAGGCGAGGAGGGAGAGAGGAAGTGAGGAAAAGAAATGCCTAAAAAGGCTCCTCAGGGGAGCAATAAAGAAAAAAGTTTGAGAAACACTGTACTGGGTGAAGGTCCTTGAGTAGGTAACTTGACTTCTCTGAGCTCCAGCAGTAGAGGAGAGATTATCTGCCTGTCTGAACTCAATGCACTGTGAGAACTCAAATAAAAATGAAATCAGGGACATGACTAAGCTCGTGAGAGGCAGCTGTCTTCATTCACGTCCCTCTATCCTAGAAGTAGCTCATCAAGCTCAGTGGGAGACCCTGACTGTGGCCTTTTGGCTTTCTTCTAGAAATGGAAGAAATTCAAGAGCATCTGACTACCCTTCTTCACCCCCTCGCACGGTAGTGTTAATGGTATGATTCATTAACCACATCAAAAACAGCTGGGGGCTTCCCTGGTGGCGCAGTGGTTGAGAGTCCACCTGCCGATGCAGGGGACACGGGTTCGCATCCCGGTCTGGGAGGGTCCCACATGCCGCGGAGCGGCTGGGCCCGTGAGCCACCGCCGCTGAGCCTGTGTGTCCGGAGCCTATGCTCCGCAACGGGAGAGGCCACAACAGTGAGAGGCCCGCGTACCGCAAAAAAAAAAAAAAAAAAAAAAAAAAAACGCTGGGAAGTGACCATCATGCTTTTGGAACTCCACAAGTTCCATGCAGATAGTTTCCTCTGGTTAACTCACCTTCAGAACTGACACTGAACTCTGACACCTTCAGACTAGCCTCAGATCTCTCAGCCAATTTCCACCTGAAATTAAGCAAAACAGAATATAGAAAGAATGGATACATTTTGCTGGGGAACAAACACTTCTCTCTTCAAACAATGCTTCGGTTTCATTTCTATTCTAGAATCAGGTTTTGTCACAAAGCAACCAGGAAATCTGTTCCTAAGCAGGACATGGTAGTCTAACCATCTCTTAATGTAGGCTCAGCCCCTCAAAAACACAAGGCAATGCAAGGTAGGCATAATGAGAAAGGTATTGGACTTGAATTCAAACATATCTGGATTTGAATACTAGATCTGTCACTTACGAGCTGAGTGACTTTGGGACATGTCAATCTTATTTTCTAGTTGAAGAAACTGACATGCAGAGAGGATAAGAAACTTGCCTACAGTCTCCAAAGTACATGCTCTGACAATTGTATCTTCATTGTCTTAGGCACTCAATAAATGTTAGCTGCAGCTAAGTCTCATGGAATCAGCTAGTTATAACCTGTCCAAATCGAAGGGAATGTTACCTATTCTTTCCATCAAGTGAACTGATTGCTTCCAGAAGCTTTTGATGCTTTCTTTCTCCATCACTGTCCCCCTGGAAACAGAAAAGGAAAAACCATCAGAATGATGAGGGGAGGGAAAAGACAGTATGGCAATTGAGGCCCATGTAAAATCTCTCATTCTTTTGGTCAGTGGAGAACTGGTGAATCAGATGAGGTCTGGCATGCAGGCATTCCAGCTCAAATGGAAAGAAATGCTTCAATAAGCCAAACTCCCTCATTGTAAGGAACATAGAGCCTTAGTAACCAGGAGCTAACGCCATGCCTCTGTCTTGTTTTGAGAAGAAAAGTGCCATGAGAATAATGTTTCTGTATAGAATATACAGTGTGATCTGACACAGAAACTGACATAATAAAACCAATTTAAGTAGTTTTGTCAAGAGAATAAAGAGCTGGAATTCCTATAGCAGCTGTTGGAGACCCAGCTTAATTATGCATATGTATATTTCAGTCGGATAATCAAATAACCCTCTATGGAAATCCAAACTTGGGAAATAGGGAAATCATATAATACCATGTGTTTTGGTCTTATATACTCAACTTAAGCAACCTGAGGACAGTGTATCTTATATACGATCTTGGAATTCCCATAGCACTTAATACAATATCATATACATGAAACACTAAATATAGGTATCCTCTGCTTTTTGAAAGTTTGCTTTGCTTTACGCCGCTTCACTTTCACAAAAGACCTACATTAGTACCTGCTTTTGCTAACTGAACAAAATCTGAAGAGGATTTTTGCTTTTACAAGAACAAACAAAAAGCCTTAAAATGAAAATAGCGTCTAGCATTCGTTTTGCAGTGAGTTGTTATAGAGGCAGCACATACTCAGAGCGGCACCACCAAGCCCCTTCCCTGGAAACTACACTTAGCACCTCAGCATCAAGCTGCCATAGCTTTGAGCTGTCTATGAGCATCTATGCTTTATCTTGATTTATTTTGTGTTTCCATTAGCAAGATGTGTCCTAAGGTAATAGCTTCTTTGCTTTATGCCATTTTAGCTCATGAAAAGTTTCGTAGGAACACTCTAATTTGGGTAGTGGTGGAAACCTGTAACTAATTTATTTGTGAGACCTGAGCAAGTATAAACAATGTTGTCACCCCTTTTCTTTCCAGGAAATGTGGCATCTACCCTAATTTTGAGGCAGAAGGGAAATTGGAGAAGGCGGTTTAGTGGGTGTCACCCACCTCATCTTCACTGGTGCTCAAGGGGTACTCTCTTGGCAAATCCTCTAGTTCTTCCTGTTGGTTTAAAGCCAGAAGGCTGCTAAAGGAGATAAAAGAGAAATATTATCACTTGAAACAATTTTTCTTATGTTGAAATGATCTCTAAAAGATAACTGCAGTTCTTAGTACAGAACAGTCCTATCCCCTGGAAGAGGTGCAAACCAAGCAGTGTGAGCATCTTTGGAAATTTGTCAAGACATAAAATTTAGACTGCATAAGGCAGGCATCACCTGCAAGAGGTGAGCACTGGTTAGTAATACCCATACAGAACTGCATGAAAATGAAAAAGATCTAACACTCTTCAGTGACTGATTGGCACTCCATTTCCCACTGACCTCTGGTAGGCTGTAAAAATGTCAGACCCTAGGTAAGGTGGCAGAAGACGCTGTTGCTAGCCCTTGAGGCAAGGCAATATCACAATCAACATTTCTAAATCCTCCACGTGGAAGATGCCTGTAAAGGTGCAAGCTTACTTAAAAGTGACATCTTGATCATTTGTTCTCAGGAATAGGGAAACGGGGAATTGGAAGAAAGCAGCTGGAGCTTGCTTGGCAAAGTAGGTGCTTAACTTAGGAGACTGGTACCCAGTAACAAATTATAGAGTCTACCATTATCTAATGGTATATGTCAAACTCTGCTAGGTACCCATTACTAAACAGATTATATTTAGTTCCCCCGGCGGGAGGCATGAAACGCCACAGAAAATGTTGTGGATGACTCCAATGAGCAAAGGTTTCCAAGATAAGAGGACTTTATAACGCAGTCACTGTCTGCGCGGAGGGTTGAAATGCTCCCCAGCAGCTGCAGAAAAAGGAGTCACGTGATAAGGAAAGTGCAACACGTTAACTTAGCTGGAGAGGGACAGGAGGCATCAGGACCAACAGGGATGAGACTAAAAAGCCGGGGAGTGGAGGGAGCGAATTAAATTAAATTAAAAGGGCTTTAAAGGATGGATCATGGAAATAGTAACGAATGGCGAAGTCTTGGGAGGGGAACAACCGACGCCAGCTAAAAGGCGGACTCCATTTCTCAAAAGCCCGGGAACCCGACCCACAACGAAACCCAGACCACTCTTCCCCTCCGTTACCCCTCACCTCTCCGCAGCCCGACTCGAGCTCATCTCACCAGCCTGGATCTCACATGGGCCAGGAGCGGAAGCCGAAAGGAAAGCAGTTTCCGTGCCGGCCGCAAAGCAATTTCTGCTTCCGCCAATCACGCGCGACAAGGTGCGTCACTTCCGGCCCGCCCCGAGGCGTGCGAGAAACAGGAGCCGCTTCGGGAGCGTTCCGCTGGGAAGCGGGAGACTGGAGATAAAAGCTTGTCAGCGGACTACGCTTTGCTTACCCCACCCACCCCTCAGCTCTCTGGCGCGCCAGCGTCCGTCCTCCCGGCCCCCCGGGTTCCCTCGCGGCGCAGGTGGGTGAGCTTAGCGGGAGGGTGCTGCGCTATTGGGAACCGGGCAGAGCGTCCTGCGAGCTTGCTGCCAGCCAGCTCAAGGCTTTATTGACCGCCCGGGAAGTGGCCAGCATCGTGCTAGGTCCTTGCGATCCGCCCATGGAGAAAATCCCCTTTCACCCCGCGCCCCTTTGTAATTGCAGCTCTGGGTTCCTACTTCCCTACGTAACAGAGTTTCATCCAAGAATGGGCTGTGTCAGTGGCTGCAACTTCCTCATCTCCCATCAACTTTTAAGAATTTTTTTACACAAATGCCCTTTAACTGTTGAGGTAAGAAAATGATTTGCCAGCCTCCATTTAAACATTTGGTGGTAATAGCAAAACTATTTCATAGCAATATTTGAAAAATTACTAGTTGCAAAGCAAATTACTGGACAATCTAAAAGTCATAGCATTGATTTTTCAAATTCTGCAACAATAAGCCATGTTTTATTTTCCTGCTTAAAAAGATGAATTTTCCTTTAATTAAAAAAAATGTAGAAAAGTAATACACGAAAACATTCTTGGCATTTATTCTTCGAAGCCACTCCCATTTTGCTTTCACCCCACCATTCCACTGAAACTACTCTGGACAAGATCATCAGTGACACCCAAGGTTGCTAAATAAAACGGACACTTCTGTCTTTTTCTTCTCAGAACTCTGTGGTATTCGATACTGTTGGTTTGTCTTCTTAGTCATATTCAGGGAATGTCTTTGACCATCTACTATGTGCCAGGCCTCTCGGCAGTGGGGATACATTGGTGAATGAAACAGACATGTTCCATGGCCTTATATAGTCTACTTTCTAGTGCGATTAAAGACAATTTTGTCGTGGTTGAAACTCCATCCTGGGCTTCCATGACACCACTCTCCTGGTATCTTAGCTTTATGACCATCTTCCGACGTCTTCACTGCTGGAGACTTCTGTGCTTACTCCCTAAATGATGATGTTCTTTAGGTTCTGTACTCAGTGCTCTTTGTTTATCCCATGTGCTCTTCCTAAGCCTTTAACACTTGTATCAGAATTCCAAAAATCTATATCTCTAGCCCAGATCTTTCTTGAGCTCCAGACTAGTATCTCGGATTGCCTTCCGGTGTTCCTTTTTATCCCACTGGCACATCAACTGTGAAGTGGTCAGTGATTCCTATCTTTTCTATCAGAATTCCGTATTTCCCATTTCTGGGGGACTGGCACCATCAACTACCCAGTTAGTCAAGTCAGAAGTCTGAGTCATCTTAGATTCCTCTCTCCTTTATGCTTTACGGTGATTCCCTCACATTGTCGGTTCTACTTCCTAAATCTCTCTCATGTATCTCCCTACCTTTCTGTCATTATTGCTGTGGTATCAGACCCTTACAATTTCAAGCCCATGGCATTGCTGTAATCTATTATAGAAAAGGGGAGCATTAAAGCATATTGATGGGGCTTCCCTGGTGGTGCAGTGGTTAAGAATCTGCCTGCCAATGCAGGGGACATGGGTTCGAGCCCTGGCCCAGGAAGATCCCACATGCCGCAGAGCAACAAAGCCCGTGTGCCACAACTACTGAGCCTGCGCTCTAGAGCCCACGAGCCACAACTACTGAGCCCTCATGCCACAACTACTGAAGCCCAGGCGCCTAGTGCCCGTGCTCTGCAACAAAGAGAAGCCACCTCAATGAGAAGCCCACGCACTGCAATGAAGAGTAGCAACTAGAGAAAGCCCACGTGCAGCAATGAAGACCCAATGCAGCCATAAATAAAATAAATAATTTTTTTAAAAAGCATATTGATGAAGAGCATAGGTTTTGAACTGGACTCTCTGGGTTTGAATCTTATCTCTGCTGCTTACTAGCTTTGTAATTCTTTTTTAAAAAAAATTATTTATTTTTATTTTTGGCTGCCTTGGGTCTTTATTGCTGCCCGCAGGCTTTTCTCTAGTTGCAGTGAGCGGGGGCTACTCTTCGTTGCGGTTCCCGAGCTTCTCATTGGGTGGCTTCTCTTGCTGCAGAGCACGGGCTCTAGGTGCGCGGACTTCAGTAGTTGTGGCACTCAGGCTCAGTAGTTGTGGTTTACGGCCTCTAGAGCGTAGGCTCAGTAGTTGTGGTGCATACGCTTAGTTCCTCCGCGGCATGTGGGATCTGCCTGTACCAGGGCTCGAACCCGTGTCCCCTGCACTGGCAGGTGGATTCTTAACCACTGTGCCACCAGGGAAGTTCCTAGCTTTGTAATTCTTTACTTAACCTCTCTATGCCTTTGTTTCCTCATCTTTAAAATGGGAATTATAATAATACATTGGATAGTTGTGTGGGCTAAATGAATTACTATACATAAAGCACTAGAATAAAGGGCAAGCCCTTAGTATAATACCTGTCACATTAAAATGCTCACTCAATAGATATTAGCTCTACTAATTATTTTTTAGGGCTTTTCAGCCTTTAGTCTTTCTTCATCCAATCACATAAGTTGGACCATGTCATTCCCCTACTTAATGAAGCAAATAGACCCTAATCACTTTCAAGAAAAAATGAAAAAACTCTTTTGTCCTGTCTACTTCTTCAACCTGTTGGAATTGCTTGCCCCTTCCCCCACAGCAATTCTAATTACATTTTTATGGACAGATGATGCTCTCTTAATCTTATATAAAGTATGAATAAAAGCATTTTAAGAAAACATTGACATGTTTTATTGATTTATACTTAATCTAAGTAAAGACAGTGTGTATGCTATGCAAATGCAGCTTTAAGACAAGTCCCCTAGGTACTCCCCCTTCCTAGCTCTAACCAGATTGCTGCCCCATTTCCCTCTTATGCAGAATTATGGAACAGCTGAGACCTAAAGGAGGAGAAGGAGCCAGCACTGGGGGGAACTGGGGATGAGTGTTCTGGGCAAAGGACCACCATGCAGCTTGCGGGATCTCAGTTCCCCAACCAGGGATTGAACCCGGGCCATGGCAGTGAAAACACTGAACCCCAACCACCAGACCACCAGGGAACTCCCATAAGAACCCTTGATCTTGATAAGAGCTATTAGTGATTATCAGTAAAATAAAAATATATCCCCCCCACACACAAGTATGTTCATATTTCAACTGGCTTACATTTCACAAAAAGGACCTAGGCTCAGCCAAAACTTGCAACATGGCAACAATTGTGATTTTATGATAAATTCATGATGTATGCCCTGCAGCATCTAACCTACTCCTTGAATATAGTAGGGGCCCAATAAGTGTTTTTTGAATTAGTGAATGAAGTCATGATAGTCCATGCTATTCATAATCATAAAACTGCATAATTATAATTATTTTACATAACTTTAGAATTTACAGAGTGCTTGCTATGGTCTGAATGCTTGTGTCCCCCCCAAATTCATATGTTGAAATCCTAATCCCCGATATGATGGTATTTGGAGATGGGACCTTTGGGAGGTGATTAGGTCATGAGGGTGGAGCCCTCATGAATGGGAGTAATGCCCTTATAAAAGACACCCCAGAGAGCTCCCTTGCCCCCTTCCACAATGTGAAGTCATAGCAATAAGGTGCTGGCCATGAACCAGGAAGAGGGCTCTCACCTAACCATGATGGTACCTTGATCTTGGACTACCAGCTTTCAGAACCACCAGAAATAGATTTCAGTTGTTAATAAGCCACCTAGTCTGTGATCTTTTGTTATAGCAGCCTGAGCAAATTAAGACAGTGCTTTTATATCCATTATGCCATTTTGTTCTTTTTTTTAATTAAACTTTTAATTTTGAGATAACTATAGATTCACATACAATTGTAAGAAATAATACAGAGATCCTGTGTATCCTTTACACAGTTTACCCTAATGGTAACATCTTGCAAAACTCTAATACAGTATTACAGCCAGGATATTGATATTGATATAGTCAAGGTACAGAAAAATTTCATCACCACAAGGACCAGTCATGTTGCCCTTTTACAGCGTACCCACCTTCCTCCCACCCCTGCCTCCTCCTTAATGCCTGTCAATCACTAATCTCCCCACTGGTATAATTTTGTCATTTCAAGGATGTTATATAAATAGAATCATACAGGATGCAACTTCTTGGGTTTATATTTTTTCACTGCAGATTCACTCAGATTATTCTGTATATCAGTAATTCATTTCTTTTTGTTGTTGTTGTTTTTTAAGTGTATAATTCAATGGTTTTTAGTATATTTACACAGTTGTGCAGCCACCATGACAATACATTTTAGAACATGTTCATCACCCCCAAAACAAACCTTGTACCCTTTAGCCACCATCCCATGGTTGTATAATAGGAACTATATTTGATCTTTGTCCCTGGATCCTGGCACAAAGCTCCCAAAGTCCTTGGAATTTTCTGAGTGATAGGAGTGCCTTTTGCCAATGATTTAATCAATTATACCTATGTAATTAAGTCTCCGTAAACCCCCAAAAGGTCGGGTTTCAGAGAGCTTCTGGGCTGGTGAACACATGGAGATGTGGGTAGAGAGGCACACCCAGAGAGCATCGAAGCTCTGTGCATCTCCTCACGTACCTGGCCCTTTGCATCTCTTCCAATCTGGCTCTTCCTGAGTTACATCCTTTTACAATAAACCAGTAATCTAGTAAGTAAGCCCGTTTTCTTAGTTCTGTGAGTCACTCTAGCAAATGAATCGAACCTGAGGAGGGGGTTGTGGGAACCTTCGCTTTATAGTCAGTGGTCAGAAGCACAGGTAACAATCTGGACTTGGGATTGGCATCTGAAGTGGGGTGGGAACAGTCCTGTGGGACTGAGCCCTTAACCTGTGGGATCTGACGCCCTCTCCATGTAGATAGTGTCAGAATGGAGTTAAATTTGTGGGACACCCTGTCAGTATCCACTGAGAAGTGGAAAATTGCTTGGTGGTATGGAAAAGAACACACATTTTGGAGCCCCATCCCAATCCCTCTCAGCTGTAGGCATCCACTTAATCTATTTTCTGTCTCTATAGATTTGTCTATTCTGGACATTTCATATGGATGGAACCATACAACATGTGGTATTTTGTGACTGGCTTCTTAGGATAATTTTTCAATGCTCATCCCTGTTACGGCATGTCTCAGTACCTCTTTCCTTTTTAATTTTAGAATAATGTTCCATTGTATAGATATACCACATTTTACTTATCTATTATTTTTTCTTTTCTTTTACTTTCTTCTTCTTTTTGTTTCTTTTTATTTGTTTCTTTTTTTACTTATCTATTATTAATCAGTTGATGGATATTTGGATTGTTTCCACTTTTGACTATCATGATGTATCATGATGGTATTATTTTTTATATTATATACATGGTGAACATTTGTGTACAGGTTTTTGTGTGGTATTTTCGTTTCTCTTGGATATATACCTAGGAGTAAGATTCCTAGGTCATACAGTAATGAACTGCCAACTTGTTTTACAATGTGACTGCACAATTCTACGTTCCCACCAGCAATGTAGAGTCTTCCAGATTTTCCACATCCTTGTCAAAACTTTGTTGTTGTTTGTCTTTTTTTTTTTTTTTTTTTTGTGGTACGTGGGCTCCGGACGCGCAGGCTCAGCGGCCATGGCTCACGGGCCCAGCCGCTCTGCGGCATGTGGGATCCTCCCGGACCAGGGCACGAACCCGTGTCCCCTGCATCAGCAGGCGGACTCTCAACCACTGCACCACCAGGGAAGCCCTGTTGTTTGTCTTTTTGATTATAGCTATTCTGGTGAGTGTGGAGTAGTAGTATCTCAATGTAGTTTTGATTTGCATTTCCCTAATGAATAATGATGTTGAGCATCTTTTCACATGCTTATTGGTCGCTTGCCTACCTTCTTTGGATAAATGTCTATTCAGATCCTTTGTCTAATTTTCAGTTGGGTTAATTGTCTTTTTATTATTAAGTTGTAAATTTCTTTATATATTCTGGATACAAATCCCTTATCAGATACATGATTTACAAATATTTTCTCCCATTCTGTGGGTTCTCTTTTCATTTTTTTTGGTGGTGTCCTTTGAAGCACAAAAGTTTTAAATTTTAATGTAATCTAATTTATCTTTTTTTTTGGCACTTGTGTTTTTGGTGTTGTATTTAAGAAACCTTGCTGAACCAAGGCCACAAATTACCCCTCTGTTTTATTCTAGGAGTTTTACAGTGCTTGCATTTAGTTCTATGATCCATTCTGAGTTAAATTTGCATAAGGCATGAGAAGGGGTCCAAATACATTCTGCATGTGAATATCCAGTTGTCTCAGCACCATTTGTCGATTGTTTATCTTTTTGCATCTATTCATGAGGGATATTGGTCTGTGGTTTTCTTATCTTGTAATTTCTTTGTCTGGTTTTGATATCAGGATAATGCCTCATAGAATGAGTTGGGAAGTATTCCTTCCTCTTCAGTTTTTCTGGAAGAGATTGTGCAGAATTGGAATTAGTTCTTCATTAAATATTTAGTAGAATTTATCAGTGAAGCCATCTGAGTTTTCTTTGTGGGATGATTTTTAACTACAAATTCAATTTTCTTTAATAGATACAGGGCTATTCAGGTTATTTTGTTTTTCTTGAGTGAGCTTTGGTAGTTTGTGTCTTTTAAGGGATTTGTCCATTTAATATAAAATTTCATTTTTATTGGCATGATGTTATTCATAAAAGTTACTTATTATTCTTTTAATATCTGTAAAATCTGAAATGATGTAAACTATCTCATTGGTAATATTGTTATTTGTGTCTTCTCTCCTTTTTTTCCTAATAAGACTGGCTAGAGTTTTATCAATTTTGTTGATTTCTGATTTATTTCATTTCCTGTGCTTATTTTGGGTTTAATTTTCTCTTACTTTTCTAGTTTCTTTAAGTTGAAGCTAAGGTCATTGATTGGAAAATTTTCTTCTTTTCTAATATAGGCATTTAGTACTATATATCCCCCTTCAAGTATTGCTTTCTCAACCTTTCACAAATTTTCATATACTGCTTAAAATATTTTCAGTTCAAAATTCTTTGTAATTTTCCATTTGACTTTTTTTTTTTTTTTTTTTTTTGCGGTACGCGGGCCTCTCACTGTTGTGGCCTCTCCCGTTGCGGAGCACAGCTCCGGACGCGCAGGCTCAGCGGCCATGGCTCACGGGCCCAGCCGCTCCGCGGCATGTGGGATCTTCCTGGACCGGGGCACGAACCCGCGTCCCCTGCATCGGCAGGCGGACTCTCAACCACTGCGCCACCAGGGAAGCCTTCATTTGGCTTTTTATATTAATGATTGTCATCTGCCAAAAAAGCCACTTTTACTTCCTCCTTCCCAATCTAAATGCTTTTAATTTCTTTTTCCTTTATTGATTGTACTGGCTTAGAATCTCCAGTACAGTGTTTAATACAAGTGACAAGAGTGGATTCCTTGACTTGTTTCTAATCTTAGGGGGAGAGCATTCACTCTTTCACCATTGATGCTGTGATGATGTCATGATGTGAGCTATAGACTTTTCTTATGCCTTTTATCAGTTTGAGAAATTTACCTTCTATTCTGACTTTTTGAGAATTTTAAAGAATTGTGGTAAAATATACATAAGATAGAATTTACCATTTTAACCATTTTTAAGTGTATAGTTCACTGGCATTAAGTACCTTCACATTGTTGTACGATCATCACCACCACCTAACTCTAGGACTTTTTCCTCTCCCCAAACTGAAACTCTGTACCCCTTAAACAATAACTCCCCACTTCCCCTCCCCCAGCCCCTGACAACCACTATTCTAGTTTCTGTCTCTATGACTTTGACTATTCTAGGTCCCTCATGTAAGTGGAATCATATATTTGTCCTTTTGTGACTGGCTTAGTTCACTTAGCATAATGTCTTCAAGGTTACTCCGTATTGTAGCATGTGTCAGGATTTCCTTCCTTTATAAGATTGAATCATATTCCATTGTGTGTATATACCACATTTTGTTTATCCATTCATCTGTTGATGTACACTTGGTTGCTTGCCCCCTGCCAGTCCGTTCAGGCTGCTATAAGAACATACCACAGACTAGGTAGCTTATAAACGACAGAAATTTATTTCTCATAAATTCTCTAAAATTATTTCTGGCCTCTTGGAGGCTAGAGGGCCAAGATCAAGGGGCCAGTATGTTCAGGTGAAGGCCCTCTTCCTGGTTGATAGCCGACACCTTTTTTCTGGGTCCTCACATGGTGGAAGGGGCTAAGGGGCACTGTTGGATCTCTTTTATAAAAGCACTGATGCCATTCATGAGGGCTCCACCCTCATGAACTAATCAGCTCCCAGAGACCCACCTACTAATAAATTGGTGGGACCCATCACCTTTGGGAATTAGGATTTCAACATATGGATGTGATTGGTGGGGGCTGGGGGGGAACGACACAGACATTCAGACCATAGCACCACCTTTTTGGCTATTGTGAATAATGCTGCTATGAACATGGGTGTACAAATATCTGCTGGAGCCCCTGCTTTCATTTCATTTGGGTATATACACAGAGGTGGAATTGCTGGACTTTATGGGAATTCTATGTCTAATTTTTTGAGGAACTGCCATCATTTTACACAGCAGCTGCACAGTTTACATCCCCAGCAGCAATGCACACAGGTTCCAATTTCTCCACATCCTTGCCAACACTCTATTTTCTTTTCCTCCCTCCCTCCCTCCCTTCCTTCCTTCCCTTCTTCTCCCTCCCCTTCTCCTCCTTCTCCTTCCCCTTCCTCTTCCTCTCCTTCTCCTTCTTCTTCTTCCTCTTCTCCCTCTCCTCCTTCTCCTTCTCCTTCTTTTCTTCTTCTTCTTCCTCTTCTTCCTCTTCTTCCTCCTCTTCTTCTTCTTCTTCTTCTTCTTCTTCTCCTTCTTCTTCTTCTTCTCCTCCTCCTCCTCCTTCTTCTCTCCTTCCTTCCTTCCTTTCTTTCTTTTTTCTTTCTTTCTCTCTTTCTTCCTTCCTTCCTTTCTTTTTTCTTCCTTCCTTCCTTCCTTCCTTTCTTTCCTTTCTTTCTTTCTTTTTCTTCCTTCCTTCCTTCCTTTCTTTCTCTTTCTTCCTTCCTTTATTTTTCTTTCTTTCTTTCTTTCTTTTCTTTCTTTCTTTCTTTCCTTCCCATCCCAATCAGTATCACATTGTTCTGTGCCTGGGTCTTAATTTATAAAGGCGACTGAATGGCAACACGGAGAGAACAATGCCATTGAAGGAAAAGTTTAATATTACTTACAGTTCCCCTAGAAACAAGAGGCAATATTCCTCTGCCTTAATCATGCCAGGGCCAGGTACCAGGCAACTAGAGACCACCCCTATAGTTTAGAACCTGCCGAAATTATTCAAACTAGCCAATCCGAAACTGTTTACCCTGCCCTGTCTTGCCTTTCCATTGGCAATCCCACTAAAGTCTCTGGCCTGAGTCTATCCCTCACTCATCACTCAGTCACCTTTATAAATTAAGACCTGGGCATAGAACAATAGGCGCAGTGTGCAAGGTGACTCAGCTTTTGATGGAGGGAGCTTGCCTCTAGACTGCCCTTGGCCTACTAACTGGACTTACCAAACAGCGAGTACTGCCCAGGAAGACATGGCTGACCATTGGCACACTGGCACTCTGGCTGCACTGCTTCATGCTGTATCTGCTATACACTGCCATGGTCCTCCAATTAAATCTAAGAGGACCTCAAAGGCACTTGCGTCTATGGTGCTCCTCATTTAGTTTCAGGTGCTAAAGTCTCCATTCGTGGTTGCTGTAATTCCATAGTTGGCATCTTACCTTGGACAGCTGGGTCAACTGGGCCAAACCTGATTTTCCTGGTTCGATGCACCTAGGTTCCGGGCAGTGACCTCTAGATCCTGGGCAGTGACACTGGAGGTGATTAGGATCACTGGCTAATTTACAAGATAAAGCTCCCTGCCCAAGGGAGTGAAGAGAGGCTTCCTCTGATGAGAGCATGTTGGATGTGAGTCTGATCCATCGACCCAACAGGGCTGAAGTTAGCAGTGGACACTCAGGCTCCTGCTGGAGTTTCCCCTCCCAATAAGCAATTAAGACATGGCCTGCTCTTCTAGAGGGAGTCCCTGGGGAAGAGTCTTGGCGTTGGTCCCTGGTGAGCTCTACAGATCTGCTGGTGATGCAACTCAGGGTGCCTTTTCACAGCAAACCATGGCACCCAAACACTGAAGTTTGTTTCAAAGGCAAATCCTTTTGTTGCTTGCTTTACTGCTGTCACATTTTTCCTTTGATCAAGTGGGATGTAAGGAATCCATCCTTGGAGACCCGTGGCTCAATGTTTAAATAAAAAAGAGGATGTGGAGAAGAAGGGGAACTTTAATCCCACTCCCCCTAAAACACCTGAGTAGGTCTCTCAGCTCACTTGAGATTATAAATCTCCAGGTCCCTGTGCTTGGGCACTCTCAAATGCTGCTGCCTATGCATATGCTAAAGTCTCATGTTTAAAACAAAATTATCACAAAACAAAAAATGTAAAAGATAAAGCTGAGGCCACCATTGCTCTCCTAGATGTCACCCCTCTGAGGTTGATTGGGGTACCCTAGAAATAGAGGCCACTGCTCAGAGCAGAGGCTACTGGGGATCACCAGGAGCTTATCAGGTAAACACCCAAAAGAAAAAAAATGAGGGGGAGAAGTTTAGCCGACTATAAATATTACAGACCATTCTAGAAACGTGTTTAATAGGGACAGCGTTGGTCCCAGGGAGAGGTTGCTTAGAGGCAAGAGGTCCCTTTTTTCTCCCCTCTTTCCCTCTTCTCATCTGGACACAAAAACTAGACTGTGGCTTTAGTTAGGTAGCTACAAGCCAAAAACAGAAGAAAAAGGAAAAAAAAGATAAAGATAAAAGACTGCCACTTTTGGCGGCTACAAGCCCAAGGGAAAATAAAGAGGAACTTTAAACCATATGTACTGAGCAAATGCCAGTTCTAACAAGCATAATGCTAGCCCTAGATTACTTATTGATTTTGAAACAAACCCTAGCTAGATACAGGAGGAGAAAATAGAAGGTAATTAAATTATGTAAACATGTATAATATTTTCATATAAATATATAATAGGTGAATTGTGAGTATATATAAAATATATAGCTAAATTAAAACAAAATCCCCCAATTTGATCCAACTGGAAATTTGGAATTTATATATTAAAGAATTTATATAACAAAATGATAAAAAAAATGCTGATTGGCTTTTGTGCCTCTACAGGCTTGGTTCTAAATTAACTTTAATACTTGCTAAAATACATCACTTGACAAGAACTTTATGGACTTAATCAAGATGGGGCTTAAATTGCAGTTGTGCCTGGGGATCCCAGTAAATTTAAACATCATGTCCCCTAAAATCTAAAGAAGGTAACTAAATATAAAATGAAGAAAAAATGGGTATACCTCACTCTAATTGTAGCCTTGCCTAAATATCCAAAGGCATAATACCTATTGCCCTAAAATATTCTATATAATAGGGCATAGATGCTCTGACACAATATAATAAATTAAGACTAAAGTAAGTCTTTGAGACTTACAAATTGGCTTAATAAAATGGGACCCCGTGGACCTGCAGTTAAAATAACCTGGTTCAGTATAAGTTAAAACATGGAGCTCAAGGATTAAAACTTATTACAGAAAACCTAATTAATAAAGGAGTGATTATCTGCATTTCTTCTCCATTTGATAGCCCCGTGTTGCCTGTTCTTAAATCTAAAAAAAAAAAAAGAATGAAAAGAAAAATGGTGTGTGTGAGGGTACTCCTCATGATGGATTATTACTACCTTTATGCTGTGGTCCCATTCACCAAGGCCCCCATACCAGATATCCAATATTATCAAAATCAATGATTCTATTCAGTCAACAACTGGGAAATATTTTTCTTTTATAGATCTGGCTACCGTTTTCTGTCCAGTGCCCATTTCAACAGCCTCTCAGCTGCAATTTGCCTTTACCCCTGAAGGGACACAATACATCTTCTCCAGCCTACCCATGGGGCACCTCAGCAGCTTTGCCATCGCACTCAGTCCTTATAGACAAGATCTTAACTACATCCACCTTCCTCCAGGAGCACAGGTATGACATTCCATTGATAACATCCTCCTCCAAGGAAATTCATTAGACACACTCATTAAGGACATACAAATCCAAACACAAATTTAGCTCTTCTTCGGTTCTAATGACAACATATTTCTCATTTACCAATTTTACTCCCAAATGAAAATCAACAGGCACTCTTGTTAATACCCGCTCCAAACTCCTTCACTAAAGAGACTTTGGCAACCTCTTCTCATACCTCCCAGCGTCTCTGGACCACTCCTGATGGCCGTAGGTTGCCCAAGGGTTTCTGGTGCAATAAACTGCCCTTACAAAAAATGCCTGGCTACCTACTTGACCTTCCTAAAGACAGAGGTTCTCACAGATCTTGAGCCTGTGACCCTTCATAGCCAGCTGCCCATTATGCTTTGAGTCATAGAAACAGCACCCCACCAACTTGGCACAGCTACTGAGGCCTTCTTTTTTTTTTTTTTTTTTTTTTGCGGTACGCGGGCCTCTCCCTGTTGTGGCCTCTCCCATTGCGGAGCACAGGCTCCGGACGCGCAGGCTCAGCGGCCATGGCTCACGGGCCCAGATGCTCCGCGCGCATGTGGGATCCTCCCGGACCGGGGCACGAATCTGCATCCCCTTCATCGGCAGGCGGACTCTCAACCACTGCGCCACCAGGGAAGCCCAACTGAGGCCTTCTTAATCAGCACGCAACCAAACCTGGGCCTTCTGACATGTTCTACTTGCAGGAGGGGATGGCTTCCCCTGTCCTTAGTCCCTTGCCAGATTCCAGGGTGCTGGAGGAAGTTACCGCTCCCCCAGACCCTTGGCTACCTGGGAAACCCCCTGGGATTAACTGTGCTAACAGCAGTAGATTATGCAAATGGCCCTGCTAAACATCATACATGATGGAGCTCAGTGGAATGTTGCTGTTTTGCATCCCTTAGCTAGGATGTCCCTAATAAACGACAGGACACCAAAAACCACACACTTGGCCAAACTTCAGGCAGTTATCTTAACACTGGATGCCCTGACCAACAAATGGTCACATCTTCACGTTTATTATAAACTGGTGGGCATTGCCTAAAAATCATCTCTACCAGGTTAAAGAACTCTGGAAACTCTTGCCTCACAGATACCCAAAATATAAAATTACACATGTCTTTCTATGCATTAAGGTCACAATATAAGGCCTTGCCAAGGGTTCATTACTCATTATAAACACTATTAATAGTAACCAAGGCACACATTTCATTACTCAAAATACACAGTGCTGGGCTCTTGGAAAAAACACTCAATAGAACTTTCATGTCACTAATAGGTCTCAAATAGCCCTTTTAACTAAGAGACACAATGGTCTCCTTAAACAATTCCTTTTCAAGTTCCAGTCTAAACAAATCCCTAAATGACTCTCTATCTTGCCCCAGGTGTTAACCTATCTTTATACATTTTCGATCTTGTCCCATTCCATAAGGGCTGGAGGCCAGATCGATGGTGCATATTCTCCTGGGACCTCTTAACCGTAGATTGTCCCATAGGCCAGGCAGCTGCTCATCTGATACAGGACCCATTTGAAACTAAACTTCCACCAAAAACCTGTCAAGTGCAACTGCACACTATTCTGGTGACCATGGTCTTACTATCACTGGTCTGGATGCTTTCATTGTTTACAATCCGGAGGCCCAACCCTTCAAGTAAGCCACTGTTTCAACCAAACATAGCAAATGCTAAGACCCACATCAACTCGAGTGGGTATCCCCTTAGAAATGATACTCCTAGTCCCACATCCTAGATTACATCATCTTGACTCAGAAGCTTACCGCTGGAGATGGCATCGCCTCTGATGACATCACCCCAGCCCAAGACCTCACCGTTGGAGATGACTTCATTCCCCGTGCTGGAGACAACTTTCTCCCAGACGCTAAGACCTTTCATAGTCTCATAATAAAAGGTTTCTATGCTGTTTGGATTAACTTAAACCCTACTACTGAAGGTCTTTATTATCACCACCCCAAAGTTTCCTAATATGATGTCAAAAAATCAAAGGAGTAATTGTATTAATCATGCTTTCAATTTGTTTTTGTATATTATGATGCTTCGACATTCTAAAAAAAATCTTCCTGGCTGGGGAGAGACTACCCCTCCCAGAGCTAACCAATTCTTAGAGTAGCAAAGGACTCAGCCTTTGATATGCAAACTAACCAATCCAGAGCCATACCTCCTCCATCTGGCCAGTGTACCCCAAGAGGCAATATTCCTATGCCTTAGTCATCCCTGGGCCACGTACCAGGCAACTAAAGACCACCCTTAAGATATTTGAATGTTAAACCAACTGGGCATTCCTGGGAAAAATCCCATTTAGTCATGGTGTAAAATAGTCCTTATATGTTGCTAGATTTGGTTTGATTAATTTTAAAAGGAGTTTTCATCTCTATTCACGAGGGATATTGATGTGTAGTTTTCTTTTCTGATGATGTCTTTGTCTGGCTTTGGTGTCACATAATATTGGCCTTGTAGAGAGAGTTGGGAAGTGTTCTTTCCTTCTTTACTTTCTGGAACATTGTTATCATTTATTCTTTAAATGTTTGATAGAATTCACTAGTGAACTCATCTGGGTCTGGGTTTTTTTGTGTGTGGAAAGAATTTAAATTATGAATTGAATTCCTTTACCTGTTATAATCTTTCAGATTTTCTATTTCTTCTAGAGTCAGTTTTGGTCAATTATGTCTTTCCAGAAATTTGTCCATTTCATCTAAGTTATCTAATTTGCTGGTATAAAGTAGTTAATAACATTCTCTTATAAACAGTTTAATTACTGTAGAGTCAGTTGTGTTGTCCCCTTTTTCATTCTTCTTTTTGGTAAATTAATTAATTAATTTATTTATTTATTTTTGGCTGTGTTGGGTCTTCGTTGCTGCACAGGGGCTTTCTCTAGTTGCGGCGAGTGGGGGCTACTCTTCATTGCGGTGCGTGGGCTTCTCATTGCGGTGGCTTCTCTTGTTGCGGAGCACGGGCTCTAGGCGTGCGGGCTCAGTAGTTGTGGCCCACGGGCTCTAGAGTGCAGACTCAGTAGCTGTGGCGCACGGGCTTAGTTGCTCCGTGGCATGTGGGAATCTTCCTGGGCCAGGGATGGAACCCATGTCCCCTGCATTGGCAGGCGGATTCTTAACCACTGCACCACCAGGGAAGCCTCCCTTTTCCACTCTTGATTTTAGTAATTTAAGTCTTTTTTTTTCGTTGTCAGTCTAGCTAAAGGTTTGTCAATTTTGTTGACCTTTTCAAAGAACTAACTTTTGTTTTCATTAATTTTTTTCTATTGTTTTTCTGTTTTCTATTTTATTAATTTCTGCTGTAATTTTATTATTTCTATCTTATGCTTGCCTTGTGTTTAGTTTGCTCTACTTTCTCTAGATTCTTAAGGTGAAAAATTAGATTATTTGTGATCTTTCTTCTCTTCTCACATAGTCATTACAAGCTATAATTTTTTCCTTTAAGCACTGCTTTAGCTGAATCCTATACATTTTAACATGTTGTGTTTTAGTTTTCATCCAGTTCAAATTTCTTTCCAACTCCCCTTGTGATTTCTTTTACCTATAGGTTATTAGAAATAGATTGTTTAATTTGCAAATATTTCTGGATTTTCTAGATTTCTTCCTGTTGCTGATTTCTAATTCAATACCATTGTGGTCAGATATATACATTGTATAATTTCTATCTTTTAAAATTTACTGTGGCTTGTTTTATGACCTAGCATAAACCATAACCATGAACAATATAGAATGTTCCATGTGCACTTGAAAAGACTGTGTATTCTGCTGTTGTTGGATGGAATGTCCTATAGAAATAATTTAGGTCAAATTGTATGATAGTGTTGTCCAGGTCTTCTTTATCCTTGCTGATTTTCTTCTCTAGTTGTTCGATTAATTGTTGAGAGTAAGATATTGGAGACTATTTTCCCTTCACTTCTGTCAGTTTTTGTATCACATTTTTGGGGCCCCTTTGTTAGGTGTGTTTTTACAGTTGTTATGTCTTCCTGATGAATTGAACCTTTATCACTATAAAATGTCTTTTTTTCCCTCTAATAACACTTTTTTTGTGTTAAAGTGTGTTTTAGCTGATATTAGTTGTGGTAGGCAGAATTCTAAAGATGGCTCCACAAGATTCCTGTTTCCTTCTTATTCAATCAAATACTATGTGATTAACACAAAGTGATTAATTTTCCAGATATAAAGTCCCAAGACAGTTAACCTTACTATACAAAGATTATCTGGTAGGCCTGACCCAATCAGGTGAGCCCTTTAAATACAGAGAGTTTTCATCAGCTGATGCTAGAAGAGGTGATCAGAAATTCAAAGCACAAGAAGGATTTGATGCTCTATTGTTTGCTTGAAGGTAGTTGGGACCATGTATCAAGGAAATGGGGACCTCAGTTTCACAGCTACAAGGAATAGCTGTTGAATTGCTGCCAACAACCCAAACTTGGAAGTAGATTCTTTGAATGTGGAAGCAGATACTTTTTTTGTTGGAAGCAGACTTTTTCCTAGAGCTTCCGTATAAGAGGCCAGCCTGTCCACACCTTGATTTTGGCTTCTTGAGACAAAGCAGAGAACATGCCTTGTCTTATGACCTACTGAACTGTGGGCTAATAAATTGGTATTGTTTTTTGTCTGTTTTTTTTTTGTTAAAGAAAAATAACAAATAATCTACATTTTTATTAGATAGTATAAGTTTCCTTAATAACAAGTACATAAAATAATCCACAACGGGTTACATATTCCCAGATGTTAACATCTCTCTGTATACTTCATGTGTTTAATGAAAGGTTGTAAAATTTGAGGAAGACAAAAATAAAAGTTTTTAAAACTCAAGATACATAATAAATAAATTGGAACAACTAGAGATGACTAAAAACAAAATGTATCATATTGATCCACCCACAACATAACCTGATCTCAGGGACTTTAAGATATTTATACAGTAAACTTCAAAAGTATTTGCATTTAATTTTTTAATGTAATTTTACTTATTTATTTATTTTTTCCTTTTTTTAACATCTTTATTGGAGTATAATTGCTTTACAATGGTGTGTTAGTTTCTGCTTTGTAACAAAGTGAATCAGCTATACATATACATATATCCCCATATCTCTTCCCTCTTGCATGGTATTGTTTTAAGGTGCTAAATTTGTTACAAAGAAGTAGAAAACTAATGCATTGGTACAGCCACTCCAGCTCTCTTATGGTTGCCGATTGCATAGTATATCATTTTTTATCCTTTCAACTTATTTGCGTTGTAAATCTAAAGTGTGTCTCTTCTAGACAGCATGCAGTTGGATCCTGTTCTTTAATCTAGTCTGATAATGTATTTTTATTGTAGTGCTTATTTCATTTACATTTAATATAATTATTGATTATGATATAAATATAATTATTTATAACTGCCATTTTCCTATTTTCTATATGTCTCATGTATTTTTTCCCTCTATTTCTCCTTTACTGTCTTCTTTTTCATTAGATATTTTCTAGCATGCCAGTTTAGTTCCCATTATTTACTCTATTTGTTGAATTATTCTTTTAGTCGTTGCTCTGAGGATTAAAATATATATCTTAACTTAAAACAATATACTTCACATTAATGCTAATTTATTTATGGTAGTGTATTGAAACTTTGCTCTCATATTGCTCCCTTTCCTCCTCCCTCCTTTGTGCTATTATTATCATATATACTACATCTTATATATTCTAAACTTAACAATATTTTAATAATATTGTTTTATGCAGATGTCCTTTAAATCAGTTGTGAGAAGGATAGAAAAATATATTTATATTGTATTTTATGTTTTCCTATGTAATTAACATTATTGGTGCTCCCTTCCTTCCTTCCTCCCTCCCTCCCTCCCTCCCTCCCTCCCTACTTTTTCTTTTTCTGTCTTTCTTTCTTTCTTTCTTTCTTTCTCTCTCTCTCTCTCTCTCTCTCTCTCTCTCTCTCTCTCTCTTCCTTCCTTCCTTCCTTCCTTCCTTTCTTTCTTTTCACCAGATCTTAGTTGTGGCTCGCAGGCTCCTTAGTTAAGGCTTGCCAGCTCCTTAGCTGTGGCTTGGGCATTCCTTAGTTGCGGCTCGCCAGCACCCAGACTCCTTAGTTGTGGCATGTGAACTCTTAGTTGTGACATGTATGTGGGATCTAGTTCCCTGACCAGAGTTCAAACCCAGGCCCCCTGCATTGGGAGCACGGAGTCTTATCCACTGCACCACCAGGGAAGTCCCACTGGTGCTCTATTTCTTTGTGTGGATCCGAGTTACAATTTCTCTTCAGCCTGATGAACTTCCTTTTTAAAATTTCGTATAAAGCAGGTCTGATAGCAATTTGTTTTCTTAGGCTATTTTTTCTGAGACTGTCTTTGTTTGTGGGGCTTTCATTTTTTAAGGGTTATTTTTCTATATATAGAATTATTATTTATTATTTTAGAATTAGTTTTTTAATAACAGAATTAGAGATATAAATCATATAACATGATTAACCCATTTAAAGTATATAGTTCAATGGTTTTTAGTAGTATATACACAGAGTTGTGCAATCATCACCACAATCAATTTTAGAAATTTTCATCATCCAAATAAAAGCCCTGTACCCTTTGCAGTCACTCCCCATCCTCTACCTTTTTCCATCATCCCTAGGCCTCTACTAATCTCCTTTGTGTCTGTATAGATTTGCCTCTTCTGGACATTTTATATAAATGGAATTATGCAACGTGTGGTATTTTGTGACTGGCTTCTTTCACTTAGGGTATTACTGTCAAGGTTTGTCCATGTCATAGCATATACCAGTGCTTCATTTCCTTTTGTTGCTGAATAATATTCCATTGTTTGACTATACTACATTTTGTTTATCCATTCATTAGTTGGTAGACATTTGGTTGTTTCCACTTTTTGGCTATTATGCTGCTATAAACATTTGTGGACACGTTTTTATGTGGTCATAGGTTTTCTCTTGGCTACATATATAGTAGTGGAATTTCTGGGTCATATGATGTTTCTCTGTCAGTTTTGAAGAACTGACAGACTGTTTTCCAAAAAGGCTGTACCATTTTCCATCCCCACCAGCAATGTATGAGGGCTCCCATTTCTCCACATCCTCACCAACACTTGCTATTATCTGTCTTTTTGATTATAGCAGCATTTGTTTTATAAATGGTATTTCTTGATATTTTGTAATACATTTAGACATTTTAAAATTTGAAATATGTTAAATATTGTTTACTGCTGTTTTGCTTTATGAATTCTCAACTTAAATACTAATGTTAATACATATTTCAGTATTAAACAAAAAAAGGACCCCAAATCTTCATTTTTTCCTCTGATTATTATTATTTATTTATATTTTTGGCTGTGCTGGGTCTTCATTGCTGTGCGCGGGCTTTTCTCCAGTTGTGGTGGGCAGGGGTTACTTTTTGTTGTGGTGTGTGGGCTCCTCATTGCAGTGGCTTCTCTTGTTGCAGAGCACAGGTTCTAGGCGTGCAAGCTTCAGTAGTTGTGGCTCGTGGGCTCTAGATCGCAAGCTCAGCAGTTGTGGCGCACGGGCTTAGTTGCTCTGTGGCATGTGGGATCTTCCTGGACCAGGGACTGAACCGGTGTCCCTTGCATTGGCAGGAGGATTCTTAACCATGTGCCACCAGGGAAGTCCCTCACTGCATTACATTTTAAAGTCATATAAAAGAATTATTTGGCTATATGAAATTTATGCATTCTTCCTTAAAGAAAGGAACGTCTATAGAGATACAGAAGTGCATTTGGTATTCATTACTGGTGATTCTGAATAAAAAGAATTTAGGTTTTGGGATATAAGGTGAGAACAACATTAGCTAGAAACTATACTAACCAATGGATGGTTTCTGGAAATTTAAAGGTTAACAGTTTCACTTATTAAGTTGGGGAAATAAATTATATGTATATTGTAGACCAGTGTGACAGTTGCAAAAACAGTCTAAACATGAATAAGAGAATTTGATACATTTTCTAAATGCCTTAAAAGAACCTTTCTCCTACCCTCATTCAATGTCCATTTCTAGACTTGACTTGAGTATTGTGAACACTTACAAAGTTTGCTCCAAAAAACTAGGCCATCACTGTGAATTAATAAACATCACAAAATGACTTAAATCACCATGTACTAAGTGGCAGGTCCTTGTAGTAGTTGAATGAGTATTGGTTTTCTAGAATGGTAAGAGGCCTGAGAAGTTGCATAGTTTGCCTCATTTATCTTACAGGTGTGGAAAATAAAGATGAGGTGAAGAGACTTTCCCAAGTTCTCATAAATTTACAGCAGAGAGGGACTATAACCAAGCTGATTCCTGATTGGAGGCTATTTCTGCAATACCGTGATGCTTTAAGTCAAAGTTTAAAATGCATTTGATTTGCCCCTTTGTTTAAACCTTTAAAAAAATGAGCATGATATAGCCTAAAATAGCAAGCAGTTTTGATGAACTCACATTTTTAGCTATCAGCCAACTAGAAACCAAATATAATAGCAATGTTAATATCAGAGTAGATAATGGATATATTATTAAAAGCAAGTGTAATGATGACAGCCTTCCTGTTTCCTAGGCTATTTTAAGAATCATAAGTTCTCTAAGTGCCCATCATCGGATGAATGGATAAAGAAGATGTGGCACATATATACAATGGAATATTACTCAGCCATAAAAAGAAACGAAACTGAGCTATTTGTAATGAGGTGGATAGACCTAGAGTCTGTCATACAGAGTGAAGTAAGTCAGAAAGAGAAAGACAAATACCGTATGCTAACACATATATATGGAATTTAAGGAAAAAAATGTCATGAAGAACCTAGGGGTAAGACAGGAATAAAGACACAGACCTACTAGAGAACGGACTTGAGGATATGGGGAGGGGGAAGGGTGAGCTGTGACAAAGCGAGAGAGAGGCATGGACATATATACACTACCAAACATAAGGTAGATAGCTAGTGGGAAGCAGCCGCATAGCACAGGGAGATCAGCTCGGTGCTTTGTGACCGCCTGGAGGGGTGGGATATGGAGGGTGGGAGGGAGGGAGACGCAAGAGGGAAGAGATATGGGAACATATGTATATGTATAACTGATTCACTTTGTTATAAAGCAGAAACTAACACACCATTGTAAAGCAATTATACCCCAATAAAGATGTTAAAAAAAAAAGAATCATTAAGTTCTGCTAGTACATATTTTAGGGTCACTAAAATTACTTTCTAAAATAATTTTTGAAACTAGACTAAATTACTAAGAAAATTACTTTCAGGTGACAAAGGAACACGCTTCTGGAAGAGGAGCTAAAGAGGTTTAATAGCTCTTTCTTATCTATCTCATCACCTGAAAAATGTGTCGAGCAGTAACTTCACAATTTGAATATTACAAATGAAAAAGGGGAAGAAATAGAAATCCACCCAGTTCTGGAATTATGGATTGAGTTTTGGAAGATGATTTGATCTTGTAATCTTTTTTGCTGGTCCTCTCTTGGCATTTACCATCTTCTGATTAGCTGGATTATATCTTTCTGTTTTCACTGGATTCTCTTTCATTCTATGCAGTTGATTCATTGGTTGTCTTTTAGAAACTTGGTGTGAGCCAGAGACCTGAGACATTTTAGCTAGGTATATACGACGTTCATCATTGATCTTGTGGTAAGCCTTTGATTCTCGTTCCAGTCTAAGTACATAGTCTTTCACTTGATTTTCAAGGCTCCTTTTTTCTTTTGCTAGCTGTTTAAGTAATGTACTTAAGGATTCCACTGGCATCCGCTCATAGACACGAATAGAAGATAGTCTATGTGAAGGATTTCCATGGAATTTTTTCCATTTTCTCTCTGAGACTAACAACTTGCTTTTCTAGTTGATCATTCTGTTCAAGTTGTGTCTCATAACAGGTTTTCCACTCACTGCCTTTGTTGTCAGTACTGAGTTTGGCTTCCAGTTCCACTACCTTTTGTCTTATTTCAAGTATTGAGATTTGTACTAAGTCTTTCATATGGATTTCTTCCAATAACTCCAGTTTAAGGAGGTCAGTGCTCATGCCTTAGAAGGTGTCACTTCTTTCATCCCCCATAGTGTCAGGTCAGAGATCTCCCACACCCTTCCCCTCAGCATAGCTTAGAGCAGAATACCTGAAGGGACATCCAGAAGCTGGGGATGAGAAAGTGTTGTCATGAGCTGTTGGTATGGTGAACTGACTCTTAGAATTCTTGGTTGAGCTTCTTTCCCCCAGCACTTTGAATATGTCATAATACTGACTTCTTGTCTCCACTGTTTCTGATGAGAAGTCAGATGTTAATTTTATTGTGGTTCCTTTGTATATGACACATAATTTTCTTCTCACTATTTTCGAGTTTCTCTCTTTGGCTTTGGCTTTCAACAGTTTGACTATGATCTCTCTAGCTGTGAATATCTTTGAGTTTGTGCTATTTAGAATTCATTGAGCTTCTTGGATGTGTAGATTAATCTTTTTTTAAATGAAATTTGAGAAGTTTTCACCCACTATTTCTTCAAATACTTTTTATGTCCCTTTTTTCTCCACTTCTCTTCTGGAACTCCCATTATGCATACGTGGTGTGTTTGATGGTGTCTCACTGGCCTGTGAGGTTCTTCAGTTTTCTTCGTTCTTTTTACGGTCTGTTCCTTAGACTAGATAATCTCTATTGATCTACCTTTTTTTAATTTTAATTTTTAATTGAAGTATAGTTGATTTACAATGTTTCAGATGATCTACTTTCTATTATCAACTCAAATCTGCTGTTGAGCCCCTTGAGTGAATTGTTCATTTCAGTTGTTGTACCTTTTAATTCCAGAATTTTCATTCATTTCTTTTTTATAATTTGTATGTCTTTATTTATATTCTCTATGTGAAGAGTCACTGTCATCATATATTCCTTTAATTCTTCAAACGTGGCTTCTTTTAGTTCTTTGAACATATTTATAATAGCTTATTTGAAGTCTTTATGTATTAAATCTATCACCTAGACCCTCCCAGAGACAATTTATATAAGCTGCTTTTTTTTTCTGTGTATGGGCTGCACCTTGTTTCTTTGTTTTTTAATTTTAATTTTTTATTTTTGTTTAGTGATGTGCTTGGACTAATTATGTAGTGTCTATTTCCCCTGTAGAGTGTGAGAACTGGAATCTCTGCTCAGTTGTTTTTTTAAAATTCTTTTTAAAAAACTTTTTATTTTATATTGGAGTATAGCTGATTAACAATGACGTGATAGTTTTAGGAACACAGCAAAGGGACTCAGCCATACATATACATGTATCCATTCTCTCCCAAACTCCCCTCCCATCCAGGCTGCCACATAACATTGAGCAGAGTTCCCTGTAGGAAAAGGAACAGTAGGTCCTTGTTGGTTATCCATTTTATTTTTTTTTGACAAAATAATACATTTATTACCTATGATTGGCAGATATATTGCTCATTTATTCTCTCCATGTTTAAAAAGAATTTCAAAATAACAAAATAATTATATACACCATACAATTCAGGGTAAGGTTGGGCTCAGGGGACCACTTCATTGTTCACAGGGTGGACAGAAACCTGTCTCCAAACATTTTTTGAGCTAGTTTAACTTTCAGCTCTGAGTCTGGTCCCAGTCTTGAAATCACAGAAGGTTAGGGCCTGGAATTTTCTCAGCCATAGGGATGAGGTTCTAGTTCAGACAGGAGGAAAGGGCTTCCTGGAAGGGACCAATAAAGCCTCTGAGGCAGAAACATGAGGAGGCAAGAGCAGAGGGCACTGGGGCTGAACCAGAGGGGCCTGGCATGGGGGGAGGGGGAGGAGCCCACTCCCGATCCAGCATTTCCTTGTGCTCACCCCTGCGTCTCCACTCAGTAGAACAGGGGCTGCCTTAGAGCACCAGCAACTGGTAAATCTGATGGAGGAACTTTCTCCTTGTAGCTTCCAGAACCTGAAGGCAGGACCCAGTAGGAACTTTGACTGGATTCATGAGATCCCAGGATGCCAGGGAGTTACATACCCTTGATTATTGAGATGGCCCTGCCAATGCGCCCAGTTCCTGGAAGGCATGGTCAGGTAGTTTTGAGAAATATTGTATGATATCCCTTATATGCGGAATCTAAAAAGAAATGATACATATGAACTAATTTGCAAAACAGAAACAGACTCACAGACTTAGAGAACGAACTTTCTCTTTCTCTGACTTACTTCACTCAGTATGGCAATCTCTAGGTCCATCCATGTTGCTGCAAATGGCATTTTTTCATTCTTTTTTATGGCTGAGTAATATTCCATTGTATATAGGTACCACATCTTCTTTATCCATTCCTCTGTCAATGGACATTTAGGTTGCTTCCATGTCTTGGCTATTGTATAAACAGTGCTGCAATGAACATTGGGGTGCATGTATCTTTTCAAATTATGTTTTTCTCCAGATATATGGCCAGGAGTGGGATTGCAGGGTCATATAGTAGCTCTATCTTTAGTTTTTTAAGGAACCTCCATACTGTTCTCCATAGTTACTGTACCAATTTACATTCCCACCAACAGTGTAGAAGGGTTCCCTTCTCTCCACACCCTCTCCAGCATTTATCGTTTGTGGATTTTTTGATTATGGCCATTCTGACCGGTGTGAGGTGATACCTCATTGTAGTTTTGATTTGCATTTCTCTAATAATTAGCACTGTTGAACATCTTTTCATGTGCCTCTTGGCCATCTGTATGTCTTCTTTGGAGAAATGTCTATTTAGGCCTTCTGCCCATTCTTTGATTGGGTTGTTTGTTTTGATGATATTAAGCCTCATGAGCTGTTTGTAAGTTTTGGAGACTAACCCCTTGTCAGTCACATCATTTGCAAATATTTTCTCCCAATTTGTGGGTTGTCTTTTTGTTTTATTTATGGTTTCCTTTGCTGTGCAAAAGCTTTTGAGTTTAATTAGGTCCCATTTGTTTAATTTTGTTTTTATTTTCATTATTCTGAGAGACGGATCAAAAAAGATATTGCTGTGATTTATGTCAGAGAGTGCTCTGCCTATGTTTTCCTCTAGGAGTTTTATAGTGTCGGGTCTCACATTTAGGTCTTTAATCTATTTTGATCTTATTTTTGTGTATGGTGTTAAAGAATGATCTTGCCCTTATTTTTTCTTTCTTTTTTCCCTCATTCTCATTTTTAAGCCTAGCTACCTAGAGTTAACCCTTGGGTCATCATAGTTTAGTGGTCAGCCAGTTATTGGTCCAAGATTTTGCTTAAACACTTTAACCAGTAAGGCTTTCCATCCTTTTTCCTAGGGAATCTATTTATGTGTTGGCACACTCATTCTAAGTTCAGGCAGTTAAAAAATCTCTGATTTTCACTTTCTGCTTATACATGGCCTCAAAGTCAGCCATGAGTGAATAGATAACTGGGGCCATCTCTGGTCTCCCCTGAGCATGTGTGCAGCCCTGTGTGTGTATTGATACATAACCTTCCAGATCCCCTGGAATAAATGAGGGCTTATCAAAGCACCTTATGGTTGGTCTCATTTTCCAGATCTCCTTTTAAAATTTCGGACTGGTCTGTTGCTTGCTCTAACCAGTATCATAGCCTTAGGCAGCTGTGACACTGACCTTCCCTGATTATTTTCCCCTAAGATCATCATTGGGCATGAGGCTTTTCTGTAGAGCTTCAGATTGGGTCAGCCCTTTCAGCTACCATGAGACTGCCAGTTCTCTGGTCCTCAAGGTCACTGCACCTTGGAAGTAGGGACATGGGAGCAGCCCCAAGTCAAAATACTACAGATCCTGCTGTTCTTGCTGCCGTTCAGCAGCTTTTCTTGTACAAACACTTTTCAATGTGTTGTATGCTTTTCGTTCATTTCCAGGGTTCTGAAATGGTTGATTTTGACAATTTGTCCAGTTTTATCATTATTTTGGGGTGAGAGGATTTGGAAAGGTCCTCACTGGGCCATTCTGGAAGTCCCACGATGTCTAGTCATTTTTCTAAACAACTTTTGGAGGTGTAATTCATAAATCATACATTCCACTCATTTAAACTGTACAATTCAATATTTTTAGTATATTCATAAGATTTTTCAATCATCACCACAATCTAATTTTAGAACACACCTAGTAATTTTTGATTGGATACCAAACATTGTGCATTTTACCTTGTTGAGTGCTATATATTTTTGTATTCTTATAAATATTCTTAAATTATGTTTTGGGATACAGTTAAATTACTTGGACACAGGCTGATCCTTTTGGGTCTTGCATTTAGGATTTTTTATGTGGGACCAGAGTAGTGCTTAGTCTGGTGCTAATTATTCCCCACTGTGAGGCAAGACCCTCCTGTGTACTCTACCCAATGATCCATGAATCTCAAGCTCTTCAATCTAGCTGGTGAGAACAGGCAACTTTCCTGGTCTTGTTAGAGTGCCAGCCACTGTTACCTCTAATCCTTTTGGATGGTTCTTTCCCCAGCCTTGGGTAGTTTCCTCATACACATGTGCTGGTCCATCTGGTCAGTACTCAGATGGATCCTTGAGGAGGACCCTCTGAAGATTTCTGAAATTCTCTTTCTATGCAGCTTTCTTCTCTCTGGTCCTCTATTCTGACAACTTTAGCCACCATATTGTCTCTAGACTCTCAGCTCCATCTCAACTTTGGGAGTCTGCTGCCATCAACCTGGCTTCCTCCTTCGTGTGCCACAGCCTAGAATCTCTCTCCAGGCAGTAAGATGGAAAAATTGTAAGGCTACCCTCATTTGTTCCCCACCTATCAGAGATCATTGTACTTTGTTATCTGATGTCCAGTGTCTTGACAACCATTTCATATATATTGTCTAGTTTCTTTGGTTGTTTCAGATGGGAGGGTAAATCTGGTATCTGTTAATCTTTCCTGTCTAGAAGCAGAAACAATCATTTGGGGGATTTTCTAGGTATCTTATTACTGATTTCTAATTTAATTACTTTGTTGTTAGAGAATATACACTCTGTAAGATTTTAAGTCTTTTAAATTTATTGACAAATTTTATGGCCCAGCATATAGGCTATCTTGGTTAATGTTCCATGTGTTCTAGAGAAGGGTATGCATTCTGCAGGTGCTGGGTATAGCATTCTAGAAATATAAATCAGTTAGGTCAAATTAGTTGATAATGTTCAAATCTTCCATAGCTTTACTGATTTTTTTGTGTACTTGTATCAATACCCATGGAGGGATATTAAAATCTTTGCCTGTGATTATGGGTTTGTCTATCTTCATAATTCTGTCAATTTTTGCTCATGTATTTTAAAGCTCTGTTAGTAACTTCATTCATATTTTGGATTGTTATGTCTTCTTGATGAATTGACTCTTTTGTCATAATGAAATGACACTCATTATTTCTGATCTCTGGTAATACTCCTTGTCTCGAAGTGCATTGTGCCTTGCCTTATATTAATGGAGGTGTACCATCTTTGTTTTTTTGTTTTTAATAAATTTATTTATTTATTTATTTTTGGCTGCGTTGGGTCTTCGCTGCTGCATTCCGGCTTTCTCTAGTTGCGGTGAGTGAGGGCTACTCTTCGTTGCGGTGCGCAAGCTTCTCATTGCAGTGGCTTCTCTTGTTGCAGAGCATGGGCTCTAGGCGCATGGGCTTCAGTAGTTGTGGCGTGTGGGCTCAGTAGCTGTGGCACGCGGGCTCTAGAGCTCAGGCTCAGTAGATGTGGCGCACGGGCTTAGTTGCCCCACGGCATGTGGGATCTTCCCGGACCAGGACTCGAACCCGTGTCCCCTGCATTGGCAGGCGGATTCTTAACCACTGCACCACCAGGGAAGTCCCCCTTCTTTGTTATACACAGTGTTTGCATGGGGTATTTTTTTCCATCATTTTACTTTCAACCTATCTTCCTTTCTATTTAAAGTATATTTCTTGTAAGTGTCATATAGTTGGGTCATACTTTTTTCAGATACAGTCTGACAATCTTTGCCTTTTAATTGGTATTTATAGTTAATATAATTATTGATATAGTTGACTTTTAGACTAGCATCTTGTTCTTTGTTTTCTATTTCTTTTTTCCTCCTTTCTTATCTTCTTTTGGATTGATTAATATATTTTAGTATTCCATTTTACTTGGCTTTAGCTATAACTAGTAATATAATATAATATATATAATATAAATATTTGGCTCTAGCTATAACTCTTTGTATAATTTTTTAGTGGTTCCTGTAGGGATTATAATAGGTATCCTTAATTTATCACAGATTACCTGAATTAAACTTGTACAATTGCACATATTATATAACAATGTTACAACTACATAAGTCTATTTTCACTTCTTCTTGTCCTTTGTGTTACTGTTGTCATATATCTGACTTCTTCCTGTATTATAAACCTCACAATTCATGTTTTTTTTTGCTTTAAACAATTAGTTGGCTTTTAAAGAATTAAGGAAAGAAAAATAGATTTTTTTAAGTATTTACTTTACATATTTTCATTTTCAGTAGTCTTTCTTTCTGAATATCTAAATTTCTATCTGGTATTATTTCTTTTCCACTTGAAGAACTCGCTTTAGCATTTCTCACAGTATGGGTCTGTTTCTGATGAATTCTCTCACCTATCTTTAATCTGAAAATGTCTTTAACCTTTCTTTTCCTTCTATTGGACATATCTTGCACCTCTCTTCATATATGTCTGCCCACTTTTTTATTCCAGTTGTTGCTGAGGCATCCAGCTGTGTACAGGTGTAAAATGACAGTAGTTCACCTCATCTGGAGTACTTATTTTTTGCTTTTGGTTCTAGGGTTACTCTGGGGCCACATTTTGGGATGCTTGCTAGAATTCACTTAGCTGTTATGATGCATATGTAATTTGGAAGTGGAAGGGTATTAACTCCCCATAGGACAACTCTCTCCCTTGGAGGTGAGTCTGTGGATAAATTCTTCCCTCTTCTGTTCCTTCCATGGACAATTCTGTTATGTTCCACATGTTTCCTCACAGGTTCCCTGGTGAGCTCGAACCCCACTTGGCCATGGTGGTGATCAGATTGGTAACCTCATACCCTTGGGTTAGCTTTCCCCTCTTCCCTTTTCCGCCCATCCAAGTCCCCCACTCCTATTTCTTGATATCACTTTCCAAAATAAACTATCTGCATTCGAAGTCTTAAGTGAGCTTCTTTCGTGGGGAACTGTGGCTAAAACACTGCTTTTCTAGTATTTGCCTTTCATGTTTTAAATTTCCTCACTGTTTGAAGAGGATCCCATAAATTTTTGTATGACTTACCTTTTCATTATTGTTTATTTCTCCTTTGATCCCTGAGTTATTTGGAAATGTATTATATAATCTTCAAATAAAGATTTTCCTATATTTTTGTTATTGATTCCTAGCTTAATTCTACTGTGGTCAGACAAAATACTCTGTATGATTTCAGTCCTTTGAAATTAAAAAAAAATATTTATTTTCTCTATTATTATTATTTTTTGGCTGCATCGGGTCTTAGTTGTGGCACGTGGGGTCTTCATCGAGGCGTGTGGGATCTTCTGTTGTGGTGCAGGCTCTTCATTGTGGCACACAGGCTCTTCGTTTTGGCGCACAGGCTTCTCTCTAGTTGTGGCGTGCGGGTTTTCTCTCTTTAGTTGTGGTGCGCGGGCTCCAGAGCGCGTGGGCTCTGTAGTTTGCTGCATGCGTGCTCTCTCGTTGAGGCGCTCAAGCTTAGTTGCCCCATGGCATGTGGGATCTTAGTTCCCTGACCAGGGATTGAACCGACGTCCCCTAAATTGGAAGGCGAATTCTTTACCACTGGACCACAAGGGAGGTCCCTGAAATTTGTTAAGACTTGCTTTATGGCCCATAGTATGGTCAATTTTGATGAATGTTTCATTTACACTTGAATAGAATACGTATTCTTTAGTTGTTGGGTATAGTGTTTTGTATTTGTCAGGTCAAGTTGGTTGATCATGTTGTTCAACTCTTCTATATGCTTAATGGTTTTTTATCTGCATTTTCTGCCAATTACTGGGGGAGATGTGTGTGAATCTCCCAATTTGATTGTGAATTTTAAAAATTTCTTCTCTTAGTTCTGTCACTTTTTATATATTTTCTGACTGTGTTATTAGGTATATACAAGTTTAAGATTGTTATCATTTCCTGTTGAATCAAATCTTTTGTCATTATGAAAAGACCCTCTGTATTTCTATGATGCCAGTTCCTTTAAAGTCTATTCTGTCTGATAGTCATATAGTTATCCTGATTTACTGCTTGCATGATATGTTGTTTTGCTATTTGTTTATTTTTGACCATTTTGTATCCTGACATTTAAAATGTGTTTCCTGGGACTTCCCTGGTGGTCCAGTGTTAGACTCCGTGCTTCCAGGGAGATCAGCTCGGTGCTTTGTGACCACCTAGAGGAGTGGGATAGGGAGGGTGGGAGGGAGATGCAAGAGGGAGGCGATATGGGGATATATGTATACGTATTGCTGATTCACTTTGTTATAAAGCAGAAACTAACACACCATTGTAAAGCAATTATACTCCAGTAAAGATGTTTAAAAAAAAACAACCTGATGCAGCCAAATAAATAAATATTAAAAAAAAAAAGGAAAAAGACTCCGTGCTTCCACTGCAGGGGACATGGATTCGATCCCTTTTAGAGGAACTAATATCCTGCATGCCACGTGGCCAAAAATACATATATAACTAAAAAATAAAAAGTGTAAACTGTGAACATCCAAACATTAAAAAATGTGTTTCTTGCAAATAAAATAAAAATTTTAAAAAATGTGTTTCTTGCAAGCAGCATGTGGTTGATTTTTTCATAGAACTGGACCGTATCTTTAATTGGAATATTAATCCAATTACTATATTTAATGTAATTTTTGACACATTTAAGTTTATGTTTGCCATCCTTCTGTTTGTTTCCTATCTGTCATATCTGTTGTTTCCTTTTTTCCCTTTCTTGTCTACTTTTGGATTTATGAAGTTTGTTTTAAATAAACTTTTAATTTTGGAATAATTTTAGATTTACAGAAAAGTGGCAAAGATAATACAGAAAGTTCCCATATACTCATCACTCAGTTTCAGAGTCCCCTAATGTTATCATTTGTTGAAATAAAAAAATATATATTATTAACTAAACTTCAGATTTTGTTTGAATTTCACTAGTTTTTCTTTTGATGTTCTTCAGGATCCTGCTTCAGGATCCAATCATCACTACCACATTGCATCTAGTTGTCATGTCTTCTTTTTTTTTTTTTTTTTTTTGCTGTACGCGGGCCTCTCACTGTTGTGGCCTCTCCCGTTGTGGAGCACAGGCTCCGGATGCACAGGCTCTGCGGCCATGGCTCACGGGCCCAGCCGCTCTGCGGCATGTGGGATCTTCCCGGACCGGGGCACGAACCCGTGTCCCCTGCATCGGCAGGCGGACTCTCAACCACTGCGCCACTAGGGAAGCCCATGTCGTGTCTTCTTATTCTCCTCTGATCTGTGACAGTTTCTCAGTCTTTGTGTTTCATGACCTTAACATTTTTGAGCAGAATTTGTCAGGTATTTAGTAGAATATCCTTCAATTTGGGTTTCTTTGATGTTTTCCTCATGATTAGATTGGGATATTGGGTTTGAGAAAGAATACCACAGAGATAAAGTGCCTTTCTCATCACATCATATCAAAGGGTACATGCTATCAACATGACTTATCACTGGTCATATTAACCTTGACCAAGGTGGTGCCTTCCAGGTTACTCCACAGTAAAGACACTATTTTTTTCCCTTTCCCGTACTCTATTATTTGGAAGTGAGTCACTAAGTATGATGTGTTTTTTATTATTCTATTTTCCATCTTTTAGTTTACTAGTAACACATCCTTTTTCTAACCATTAAATATTTTTCTTCCAGTTTTATTGAGATATAATTGACATATAGCACTGTATAAGTTTAAGGTGTACAGCATAATGGTTTGACTTACATGCATCATGAAAGGATTATCACAATAAATTTAGTGAATATCAATCATCTCATATAGATACAAAATTAAAGAAATAGAAAAAAACCACTTTTTTGTGTGTATGATGAGAACTCTTAGGATTTAATGCCTTAACAACTTTCCTATGTAACATACAGCAGTGCTAATTATATTTACCACATTCTACATCACATCCCTAGTACTTATTTATCTTATAACTGCAAGCTTGTACCTTTTGACTGCCTTCATCCAATTCCTTCTCCCCCCCACTCCTCACCTCTGGTAACAACAAATCTGATCTCTTTTTCTATGAGTTTATGTTTGTTTGTTTTTGAAACATAATTGGCCTACTACACTATGTTAGTTCCTATTATACAACATAGTGATTCGCTATTTCTGTGCATTTCAAAATGATCACCAAGATAACTCCAGTTATGATATGTCACCAAAGATATTACATAGTTATTGACTGTGTTCCCCACACTGTACATTTCATAACCATGACTCACTTATTTTGCAGCTGGAAGATTGTACCTCTTAATTTCCATCACCTATTTCTTTTCTCCTCCCACCCCTCTCCCCTCTGGCAAGTACCTGTTCTCTGTATCTATAACTCTGTTTCTCTTTTGTTATGTTGTTCATGTATTTTGTCTTTTAGATTTAACATATAAGTGAAATCATACAATATTTGTCTGTCTTTCTCTGTCTGACTTATTTCACTTAGCGTAATACCCTTTAGGCCCATCCATATTGTCATAAATGGCAAGATTTCATTCTTTTCTATGGCTGAGTAATATTACATTGTGGGTATATATATACCACATCTTCTTTATCCGTTCATCTATTGATGAACAATTAGCTTGCTTCCATATCTTGGCTATTTTAAATAATCCGCAATGAACATAGGGGTGCATATATCTTTTCTAATTGTTTTTGTTTTCATGTGACAAATACCCAGAAGTGGAATTGCTAGGTTGTATGGTAGTTCTGTTTTTAATTTTTTGAGGAATCTCCAAACTGTCTTCTATAGTGGCTTAACCAATTTACGTTCCCATCAACAGTACAGGAGGGTTCTCTTTTCTCCATGGCCTTGCCAACTTTTGTTATTTGTTGTCTTTGTGATAAAAGCCATTCTGAAAGGTATGAGGTGATAACTCATTGTGGCTTCATTTGCATTTCCCTGATGATTAGTGATGTTGAGCATCTTTTCATATGTCTGCTGGCCATGTGTATGTCTTCTTTGGAAAAATGTCTATTCAGATCCTCTGCCCATTTTTTAATCAGGTTTCTTTTTTTTTTTTTTTGATGTTGAGATGTATGAGTTTTTTGTATATTTTGGATATTAACCCCTTTTTGGATATATTGTTTGAAAATATTTTCTCCCATTCAGTAGGTAGCCTTTTCTTCTTGTTGATAGTTTCCTTCACTACGCAAAAGCTTTTTAGTTTGATGTAGTTCCATTTGTTTATTTTTGCTTTTCTTCCCTTGCCTGAGGAGACATATGCAAAAAAATATTGCTAAGACTGATGTCAAAGAGCTTACTGCCTGTTTATTCCTGCAAGTTTTATGGTTTCAGGTCTTACATTTAAGTCTTTAATCCATTTTGAATTTATTTTTTTGTATGATGTGAGAAAGTAGTCCAGTTTGATTCCTTAGCATGTAGTTGCCCAGTTTTCCCAACCAGCTACTGAAGAGGCTGTTTTTTCCCCATTGTATATTCTTCTTTTTTTTTTTTTTTTTTTTTTTGTGGTACGCGGGCCTCTCACTGTTGTGGCCTCTCCCGTTGCGGAGCACAGGCTCCAGACGCGCAGGCTCAGCGGGCCCAGCTGCTCCGCGGCATGTGGGATCCTCCCGGAACGGGGCACGAACCCGTGTCCCCTGCATCGGCAGGCGGACTCTCAACCACTGCGCCACCAGGGGAGCCCCCCCATTGTATATTCTTGCCTCCTATGTTGTAGATTAGTTGCCCATATAAGTGTGGGTTCTTTTCTGGGTGCTCTATTCTGTTCCATTGATCTATGTGTCTGTTTTTGTGCCAGCACCACACTGTTGTTTTTTTTTTCCCTACATGTAGGCCTTTTATTTCTTTTTTAAAAAAATTAATTTAATTTATTTTTTTATACAGCAGGTTCTTATTAGTCATCCATTTTATACACGTCAGTGTATACATGTCAATCCCAATCTTCCAATTCATCACACACACCCCACCCACCGCTTTCCCCACTTGGTGTCCATACGTTTTTTCTCTACTTCTGTACCTCTATTTCTGCCCTGCAAACCGGTTCATCTGTACCGTTTTCTAGGTTCCACATATATGCATTAATATACGATATTTGTTTTTCTCTTATTGACTTACTTGACTCTGTATGACAGTCTCTAGATGCATCCACATCTCTACAAATGACCCAATTTCATTCCTTTTTTATGGCTGAGTAATATTCCATTGTATATATGTACCACATCTTCTTTATCCATTCCTCTGTCGATGGACACTTAGGTTGCTTCCATGTCCTGGCTATTGTAAATAGAGCTGCAATAAACATTGGGGTGCATGTGTCTTTTTGAATTATGGTTTTCTCTGGGTATATGCCCAGGAGTGGGATTGCTGGGTCATATGGTAATTCTATTTTTAGTTTTTTAAGGAACCTCCATACTGTTCTCCATAATGGCTGTATCAATTTACATTCCCACCAACAGTGCAAGAGGGTACCCTTTTCTCCACACTCTTTCTAGCACTTGTTGTTGGTAGATTTTCTGATGATGCCCATTCAAACTGGTGTGAGGTGATACCTCATTGTAGTCTTGATTTGCATTTCTCTAATAATTAGTGATGTTGAGCAGATTTTCATGTGCTTCTTGGTCATCTGTATTTCTTTGGAGAAATGTCTATTTAGGTCTTCAGCCCATTTTTGGATTGGGTTGTTTGTTTTTTTAATATTGAGCTGCATGAGCTGTTTATATATTTTGAAGATTAATCCTTTGTCCGATGCTTCGTTTGCAAATATTTCTCCCATTCTGAGGGTTGTCTTTTCGTCTTGTTTATGGTTTCCTTTTCTGTGCAAAAGCTTTTAAGTTTCATTAGGTCCCATTTGTTTATTTTTGTTTTTATTTCCATTACTCTAGGAGGTGGATCAAAAATATCTTGCTGTGATTTATGTCAAAGAGTGTTCTTCCTATGTTTTCCTCTAAGAGTTTTATAGTGCCTGGCCTTACATTTAGGTTTTTAATCCATTTTGAGTTTATTTTTGTGTATGGTGTTAGGGAGTGTTCTAATTTCATTCTTTTACATGTAGCTGTCCAGTTTTCCCAGCACCACTTATAGAAGAGACAGTCTTTTCTCCATTGTATATCTTTGCCTCTTTTGTCATATATTAGTTGACCATAGGTGCGTGGGTTTATCTCTGGGCTTTCTATCCTGTTCCATTGATCTATATTTCTGGTTTTGTGCCAGTACCATATTGTCTTGATTACTGTAGCTTTGTAGTATAGTCTGAAGTCAGGGAGTCTGATTCCTCCAGCTCCGTTTTTTTCCCTCAAGACTGCTTTGGCTATTCGGGGTCTTTTGTGTCTCCATACAAATTTTAAGATTTTTTGTTCTAGTTCTGTAAAAAATGCCATTGGTAATTTGATAGGGATTGCATTGAATCTGTAGATTGCTTTGGGTAGTATAGTCATTTTCACAGTATTGATTCTTCCAATCCAAGAACATGGTATATCTCTCCATCTGTTTGTATCATCTTTAATTTCTTTCATCAGTGTCTTACAGTTTTCTCCATACAACTCTTTTGTCTCCCTAGGTAGGTTTATTCCTGGGTATTTTATTCTTTTTGTTGCAGTGGTAAATGGGAGTGTTTCCTTAATTTCTCTTTCAGATTTTTCATCATTAGTGTATAGGAATGCAAGAGATTTCTGTGTATTAATTTTGTATCCTGCAACTTTACCAAATTCATTGATTAGCTCTAGTAGTTTTCTGGAGGCATCTTTAGGATTCTCTATGTATAGTATCATGTCATCTGCAAACAGTGACAGTTTTACTTCTTCTTTTCCAATTTGTATTCCTTTTATTTCTTTTTCTTCTCTGATTCCCATAGCTAGGACTTCCAAAACTATGTTGAATAATAGTGGTGAGAGTGAACATCCTTGTCTTGTTCCTGATCCTAGAGGAAATGCTTTCAGTTTTTCACCATTGAGAATAATGTTTGCTGTGGGTTTGTCATATAAGGCTTTTATTGTGTTGAAGTAGTTTCCCTCTATGCCCTCTATATGACTATTGAGATGATCATATAGTTTTTATCCTTCAGTTGTTAATATGGTGTATCATATTGATTGATTTGTGTATATTGAAGAATCCTTGCATCTCTGGGATAAATCCCACTTGATCATGGTATATGATCCTTTTAGTGTGTTGTTGGATTCTGTTTGCTAGTATTTTGTTGAGGAGTTTTGCATCTATATTCATCAGTGATATTGGTCTGTAATTTTCTTTTTTTGTAGGATCTTTGTCTGGTTTTGGTATCAGGATGATGGTGGCCTCGTAGAATGAGTTTGGGAGTGTTCCTTCCTCTGCAATTTTTTGTAGGAGTTTGAGAAGGATGGGTGTTAGCTCTTCTCTAAATGCTTGATAGAATTCACCTGTGAAGCCATCTGGTCCTGGACTTTTGTTTGTTGGAAGATTTTTAATCACAGTTTCAATTTCGTTGCTTGTGATTGGCCTGTTCATATTTTCTATTTCTTCCTGGTTCAGTCTTGGAAGGTGATACCTTTCTAAGAATTTGTCCGTTTCTTCCAGGTTGTCCATTTTATTGGCATAGAGTTGCTTGTAGTAGTCTCTTAGGATGCTTTGTATTTCTGCGGTGTCTGTTGTAACTTCTCCTTTTTCATTTCTAATTTTATTGATTTGAGTCCTCTCCCTCTTTTTCTTGATGAGTCTGGCTAATGGTTTATCAATTTTGTTTATCTTCTCAAAGAACCAGCTTTTAGTTTTGTTGATCTTTGCTATTGTTTTCTTTGTTTCTATTTCATTTATTTCTGCTCTGATCTTGATGATTTCTTTCCTTCTGCTAACTTTGTTCTTCTTTCTCTAGTTCCTTTAGGTGTAACGTTAGATTGCTTATTTGAGATTTTTCTTGTTTCTTGATGTAGGCTTGTATAGCTATAAACTTCCTTCTTAGAACTGCTTTTGCTGCATCCCATAGGTTTTGGATCATTGTGTTTTCATTGTCATTTGTCTCTAGGTATGTTTTGATTTCCTCTGTGATTTCTTCAATGATCTCTTGGTTATTTAGTAACGTGTTGTTAGCCTCCATGTGTTTGTGTTTTTTACGTTTTTTCCCCCTGAAATTGATTTCAAGTCTCATAGCATTGTCATCAGAAAAGATGTTTGATGTTATTTTAATTTCCTTAATTTACTGAGGCTTGATTTGTGACCCAAGATATGATCTGTCCTGGAGAATGTTCCATGCACACTTGAGAAGAAAGTATAATCTGCTGTTTTTGGATGGAATGTCCTATAAATATCAATTAAATCTCTCTGGTCTATTGTGTCATTTAAAGCTTGTGTTTCCTTATTAATTTTCTATTCGGATGATCTGTCCATTGGTGTAAGTGAGGTATTAAAGTCCCCCGCTATTATTGTGTTACTGTCGATTTCCTCTTTTCGAGCTGTTAGCAGTTGTCTTATGTATTGAGGTGCTCCTATCTTGGGTGTATATATATTTATAATTGTTATATCTTCTTCTTGGATTGATCCCTTGATCATTATGTAGTGTCCTTCCTTGTCTCTTGTAACATTTTTTATTTTAAAGTCTATTTTATCTGATATGAGTATTGCTACTCCAGCTTTCTTTTGATTTCCATTTGCATGGGATATCTTTTTCCATCCCCTCACTTGCAGTCTGTATGTGTCCTTAGGTCTGAAGTGGGTCTCTTGTAGACAGCATATATATGGGTCTTGTTTTTGTATCCATCCAGAAAGCCTGTGTCTTTTGGTTGGAGCATTTCATCCATTCACGTTTAAGATAATTATCGATATGTATGTTCCTATTACCATTTTCTTAATTGTTTTGGGTTTGTTTTTGTAGGTCCCTTTCTTCTCTTGTGTTTCCCACATAGAGAAGTTCCTTTAGCATGTGTTGTAGAGCTGGTTTGGTGGTGCTGAATTCTCTTAGCTTTTGCTTGTCTGTAAAGCTTTTGATTTCTCCATTGAATTTGAATGAGATCCTTCTGCATTCTTGACTAAAACCTACCTGCAATTAGTACTTGTATTACTGCTTAATGTAAGGACCTTTCAACACTTTAACTCACTTTATTCCCTTTTGAGTTGTTGTCATGTGCTGTTAACGTCATGAATTTTAATTCATCGTGTTTTTTTTTAACCCACAAGACATTTTTTTAAAAAAAACTTTGAAACAATCTCAAACCTACAGAAAATTTTAAGTACACTACAAAAAAGGTTTTTCCCCGAAACTTTTATGTGTAAGTCACTGACATGATGCTCTATCACTTCAAAATATTTCCATGTGGGGCTTCCCTGGTGGCGCAGTGGTTGAGAGTCCGGCTGCCGATGCAGGGGACACGGGTTCGTGCCCCGGTCCGGGAAGATCCCACATGCTGCGGAGCGGCTGGGCCCGTGAGCCATGGCCGCAGAGCCTGTGCGTCCGGAGCCTGTGCTCCACAACGGGAGAGGCCACAACAGTGAGAGGCCCGCGTACAGAAAGAAAAAAAAAAAAAATTTCCATGTGTATTTCCTAGAAAGCAAAGACCATTCTCTTACAAAACTAAATATAACTATCAAATAAGAAAATTAACACTGATACATCACTATTATCCAGTACTCAAATCCCATTCAAGTTTTGCCAATTTTGCCAATAATATCCTTTATAGCCAAAGAATCCAATTCAGAACCAAGCATTGCATTTGGTTGGCATGTCTATTTACTGTTCTTCAATCTGCAACGGTTCCTCTCTCTTTCCTTGACTTCCATGACCTTGACAGTTGAGGATTATTATTTTGTAAATGTCCCAGTTATTTCATAAAATGTCCCACAACTTGGGTTTATCTCATGTTTCCTCATGATCATATTCAGTTTATAATTTTTTGGCAGGAATATCACTGAAGTGATGCTTTGATCTTTTATTACATCAAGGTGGTATCTTCCAGGCTATATACATATATATCTCCCCAGTTCCTAATCAAACTACTTATTCATTCATTCATTCATTCATTCATATCAGTATGGACTCATGACTTCTTACTTTATTCAATGGGTTTTAATCTAATACTATCATTATTTACTGTGATTTTCAGATTAGCCAGTGGGAGCCCTTTTAGGCTGCCTTCTGTGTCCTTTTGACATTTCCCCATCATTCTCTGAGCACTTCTTTACTTTTAGGGACAAAAATAAGTTTCAAGCTGCTCATTCTTTCTGTGCCCCAGTTATAGAATTAGCTTTTTCTCCAAGAAGCCTGGTTCCTTTTTAACGGAGAATGGTATTTAGAAACCAAGATCTAGGAGCTAGGCCTTTTCATTCTTGTTAGGGTTGTTATGGACTGAATGTGTCCCTACAAAATTCATATGTTAAAGCCCTAATCCCCAATGTGATAGTATTTGGAGATGAGGCCTTTGAGAGATAATTAGGTTTAGATGAGGTCATGAGGATGGGGCCCCCATGGTGAGATCAGTCCCCTTACAAGAAGAGGAAGATACCAGAGCTCTCTCCACCATGTGAGGATACAGTGAGAAGGTGGGAACTAGGAAGAGGTCTGCAAACCAGGAAGAGGCCCATCACTAGAACCCAACCCTGCTGGCCCCCTGATCTCAGATTCATAGCCTTCAGACCTATAAGAAATAAATTTCTGTTGCTTAAGCCACTCAGTCTATGGCATTTTGTTATAGCAACCTGACTAAGATAAGGGTGTTGTTGCTCCCAGGCCCTCTCAGTGGGTTAATAGTGAGAAATATGGTACCTATTTTCTTATTATAATCCTCCTATATGTAATCAATCTTCTGCAGCTATAATTCTCCATATGTCATTGAATTTCATGAGTATATTAATTATAATTATTTTCAAGCCTGTGTCTGAGAACTCTAATATCTGGATCTTCTGTGGGTCTGTATCTATTGCCTATTTTCTCTTGATTTTTCAGTCTCTTGATTTTTTAACATGCTTCATTATTAGTGATTAAATGTTGGACACAACATAAAAAGTTGAAGAGATAATTTGAGGTGATGGATGGCTGATGCTATCTTACTCCAGAGGGGATTTATTTAGTTTTATTAAAAAAATTTTGTTGTTGGTGAGACTCTATTTTTTAAGGGGACTTTTAGGTTCATAGCGATATTGAGGGGAACATACAGAGATTTCCCATATACTCCTGCTCCCACACATGCACTGCCTCCTGCATTATTAACCTCTCACACCAGAGTGGTCCATTTGTCACAGTTGATGAACCTACATTGACACATCATAATCACTGTTAGTCCATAGTTTACCCTGGGCTTCACTCTTGATGTTGTACACAGGGGATTTATTTTTTCACTCTGGCAAGCAGTCAAGGTAGGGAGAGATCATCTTAATCTGATCAGAGATTAAGACTGGGCTTCAGTCTTTATGAGTGCTGATCTGTTTCCCATTCCCTTTTACCCTAGGTAATGGCTGTTTGGTGGATTCAGCTGAAATTCTGTGGTGTTTATCAGGGCTCCTCCTCCTTCATGGGCACTCAACTCCATTTTACCACTTTTAGCTCCATGAGACTTCTGAAATCTCTGCTCAGCTTCTCAGACTCCCAGCCACTATTTTCTGCACTGTTTTCTCCTCGGGTTCTTAGCTTCTCAATTCACAGCTTTCAGACTGGCAAATGCCTTAAAAGCAAAAATGCAGCCAGATATCTGACTCATTTCTCTCTCTCTCTTTCTAGATTCTCTAGAATCTTGGCCTCTCAAGTCCTTGATGCCTTGAGGACCCTTCAATGTGACCAAAATATGTCTTTTCATGTGTTGATCAGCGATTATAGTTGTTCTCAGTGGGATGGTTAGTCTGAAACAAGTTAGTCCACCACTGACAGAAGCAGAAATTGCTTTAGACTCACGAAAGATAACTCTGGCTATTGTGTGGAGAGTTAAGAGGGGGCAAGAATGGAAATAAGGATACCAGGTAGGAGGCTTGATAATATGATGGCTTGGACAAGTGTGAAAATAGAGGCGTATGGAAATGGACATAGGTTGAGAGATAGGGGCGAGAAGTAGAGGGAAATATAGGAGACTTATCTCTTCATCTTACAAAGAGGGGGGAAATACCTCTGGTTGGGTTGAACAGGAAACATAAGTTTAAGCATACTATTTAAAGTAAAAAAGATAACCATTAGAGGAAATAATACTAATGTGAAAATTATATTGGAAGGGATGGATGGGAGGTGCGAGTGCTCGAAGTGAGCTTAATCCTCGTCTCTCATCACATTATTTAATAGGTAATGTCAAAGAAGAAAGAGGAGAGGACAAATTTGAAGAATTTTTAGGAGGTAAAATTTTCAGGGCTTGGTGATTGATTTAATTTAGTGAGTAAGGGAGAGGGGGAAGGCAAAGGCAATTTACAGATTTCTAGCTTGAGTGGTTGGATGCATGTGGCATTACAATGGAGATAAAGAAAATAGAGGAGTATCTAGTTCAAGAGAGAAAATGATAAACTCAGTTTTAGTCGTATGTGGTGCATTGTGGTTGAGAATGTATAGTAGGTAAACATACACACGTGGGCAAAAGTTCTTACCACAATAAAATTAAAAAACATAAATTAACAATAAAACCATAGCAAAAAAAATATCTGGCCACTTAGAAATTTTAAATGACTGTCTAAAAACTCTTGGGTTAAAGTGGAAAAGAAACAAATTACAAATTGTTTATAAATACATGATAAAGCAAAAAAAGAGAAGAACCCATGCTACTGTTGTTATAGATAAATATCTTTGCTTTGTAGACCTCTGCTGTAGACTGAATGTTCGTGTCTGCCAAAAATGCATATGTTGAAACCGAACCCCCAAGGTGATGATATTAGGAGATGGGACCTTTGGGAGGTGCTTAGGTCATCAGGGTGGAGCCCTCATGAATAAGATTAGTGCCCTAGGGAATTCCCTGGCGGTCCAGTGGTTAGGACTTGGTGCTTTCGCTGTCATGGCCTGGGTTCCATCCCTGTTTGACTGCTGGTCAGGGAGCTAAGATCCCGCAAGCTGCACGGTGAGACCAAAAAAACCACAAAAGTATTAGTGCCCTTATGAAAGACACCCCAGAAAGCTCCCTTGCCCCTTCCACCATGTGAGAACACAGTGAAAAGACGTCAGCTGTCTAGGAAGCAGTTTCTCACCAGACACCGGATATGCTGCCTCCCTATCTTGGACTTCCCAGCCTCCAGAACTGTGAGAAATAAGTGTTTGTTGTTTATAAGCCCCTCAGTTTATGGTATTTTGTTATAGCAATACCAATGGACCAACAAGACCTCACTGTTAACTACAGTCAGAATTCTGTACACAGAGTGGGCAGATGAGATGAGCCTCATCCCTTCTGTGATGCTAAGTGAGGCCCGTGTTTGCCTGGCAGTGCCATACATTTCATCTTGTCTTGCATTCATTTATAACCCTCAGCAGCAACTCCTCTCCTGATGATAACCTTGATATAAATTAACTTCATACTCTAATAGAGCTTGGGAATGTTGATATGCTCAAACTATGGTATCCCAATGTTTCCATAGTAACTAATGCACACCCGGGGGAAAAGACGGAAAATAAATGAGAATAGCGTTTTAACAAAATAAGTGAGGGGCAAAGAGGCTTTAGACATGTGATTACTTCTTATTTAGGAATATGAAGATATTCATCTCCTTAATAATGGGGTTATAAAAGTTGTTACAATGAAACATGTCAGTAGCCATTTATATTCCATTTTTCTTATAATCATCACCATTGAAAACATTTAAATGGTTTTTTTTGCCCAATAATACTGTAGAAACTGAGTTAAAGGACATAGTTGCTGTTCTCCTGTGAGCCTGCAATCAGGATGGGACAGGTTAGGCCAATGTTCATAGTCCAGCCTGCCAGACAGAGCTTTGCCCCAGTGAATATTGGGAGGAGTAAGGAATCAAAGCAGCTTATTCAATCCTGTGGAATTTGTTTGCTTTGATGCAAGACTTTGCTAGCAACTCAACACTCTCCTGCTTAAAGACTGCCAGTATAGGTTGCTGCTGCTCCTCCTTTCCTATTCCACCAGCTGATTTTTCCCATTCCTCCCTAACATCCTTATTCTTCCTTCCCCAAATGCATTCTATGCACCATCTCTACCAATTTCAAAACAATTTTTTCACTTTGCCTCTTGGCTGGTTCTAATGTTCTCTATGTTTGTATATATGTAGGTAGCTACATACTCCCTATATATATCTCTGATAAACTGATAATTTACTAAAATATAAAACAATCTGTTTTAGTGTTAAACCAGTTGTTAAGGACTGAATTGTGTCCCTCCCCCTCAATTCACATATTGAAGCCTTAACCCCCAACGTGACTGTATTTGGAGATAGAGCTTATAAGGAGGCAATAAAGGTTAAGTGAGGTCATAAGGGTGGGGCCCTAATCTAATAAGACTGGTGTCCTTATAAGAAGAGGAAGAAAGACCAGATCTCTCTCCCTCACCCCCACCTCCATTTCTTTCTCTTTCTGCATGCCAGAGAGGAAAAGGCCACGTAAGGACACAGCAAGAAGACAGCCGTCTGCAAGTCAGGAAGAGAGCTCTCACCAGGAACCTAATCAAGCTGGTACCTTGATCTGGGACTTCTAGCCTCTAGAATTGTGAGAAAATAAATTTCTGTGTTTAAACGACCCAGTCTATGTATTTTGTTTTGGCAGAGCGAGCAGACGACATATCAGAGTTACATGCACAACCAATTAAGCTGTTATCGGATAGGAGCAGACTTTGTAAGAGGGAAGAGATACCTTTTTTATTTTAGAATAACAGAGATCGAATTTCTACAGAGAAATATAATAACTAATGGGATATTATTCAACCCGGAACAGAAACACAGAGAGTAGAAGGGCAAAGGTATACTGAATAGCTCCAGGTAGTTAGATAGCCTGGTTTAGCTGATTCAGCTTAGCCAGCTTCCTTCCGCATTTAGAAGAGAAGTTAAGAAGCACATTCTTTTTTTTTTAACATATTCATATCACCTTTTGAAAATTAGTCTTCAGCTTACCTTCTATGCAAATGAATTCAGAGATTAGAAGCAAGATGTGATGAGAGGTGCCAGTAGGGTGAGGTTCCTTAATGGGAATTAAAGTCAATTTCGTGGAGTTTCCAGGGAAAGATACATCAGACTAGTGACCGTTTACCTTGGATGGCCAGAGATCTGGTAGACATTCTCAAGTTCATATAAAAAAGGAGTATATCTTCATAAGAGAGGCTCAGTTTGGACAAGGGACATTTCTATTTTGTTTTGTTTGTTTTTAACTTGTGACATTCGGTTTTACAGTCACTGGGTAACGTGGAAATTTTCAGGAAATGAAGGTCTCAATAAAGCATTCTCTCATGCCAAGGGATTTGGTCTCTATCATCATTACATCCAAATTAAAACAAGGCAGAGACTATTTATTCCTGGATAGAATGGTCTTCTTTTGTCACCTATAACACAGAGTGCTAAAAGCTCCTGGTCAATCAATTATATATCATATTAAAATGTAATTAAAATTTTGTCACTGCGTTTTCTCAGACCTTAAAATTAGTGCTTTAGTGAAGTAGATGGACATTATAGTTTACTATAGACAATTTTCTTCTGTCTATTTCAGCACAATTCAAAGAAAATCACATCAACAAGGAACATATCTTCACAAACATTAATTTCTTTTTAGTTTTTTCTCGGTGTGGGATTCAGTCTAACAGATTGTCTGAATATATATTTAATACTTTAGTTCTGAATATAAGAAATGGGATAATTTTGTATCCATTTGTAGCTGGGTAGAGGTTTGGCTTGAGATCCAAATACTGTAGTTTTGTACAGTACATTGATATAGAAATTAATTAAAATTTCTGTATAGCTAATATATGCACATGGAGCAAAATTCCAAAGCTATAAAAGAGTGTACACTGAAAATTAGCTTTCTCTCCCACCCTTATATCCAAGTTCTCCAGTTTCCACCTCTGAAGGCAAGCACTATTACCAGTCTCTTGTGTTTCCTTCTACAGATCTTCCACAGTGCGTTGATGGTGGAACCAGATCTTTCCCTTCCCTTGCTGGTACTCAGTACCTGGCAGCATGAAAATGCTGCTCTTTGAGGTGAAAACTAATGCTATAAGCAGTAGCAAGGAACAGTGACTGCCCTTGCTCGTTGTCACATCCCTCCTTGGAAACCATATACCCAAAGCAGATCACAAGACATTTGTCTAAACCACTTCTAACTGGACGTAACACTAACACAGATTCATTTATCAGGAATACACAGCAACAGAAACACCTAACAGATCCATACATTAAATATTTACTTAGTTGTGTATGTGAAAAAGTAGATTCTTTTTCTAGTTGTTGAGCAGGAAGGGGTTCTGTTTTTACGCAGCATGGACTCAGTGAGCAATTGTTCACTCTTTTCCAAGGAGTTGGAGAAGGTTTCATCAGAAAGGTGTTGTGTAAATAACAGAAGGGAGAAACCTTGGCCTCAAAGGTGTGGAAGAGGCATTCCAGCATGTGTTGTGGTCTGGGGGAAATCTTCAATTTGGAGTTTGGGATAAAAGAAAGAAGGGAGTGTTGAATGTTGATTTGTGAAGAGCCGAGGGGATGAATTGGACTGGCAGGAAGAGGCAGTGCAGTGAAAGTGAGGTAATATGGGATGAATGGCCATTTGCGTTTGTGTGTAGTGAAGTTTTGTATAAGGATCTATGGACAGAGGTCAGTCAGCCCCTCTATGCGTTCCATGTTCCTAGTACTTCCATCAGTCCAGAATTTTTCTCTAACAGAGGCACCAAAGAATGGATTGTAGGATAGTATGGTACTTCTCCTCCATGATGTTCTTCTCAGAGGTTAATTCTATTTACTCAACAGCCATAACTTTCCTTAGTAACTTGTTATGGAGCTATCATCCACACATTTATGTAAAACAGTTTCTCAGTCTGACCACCCTTGACATTCTGGGTCGAATAATTCTTTTGTGAGGCACTGTCTTGTGCATTGTAAGATATTTAGCAACGTCCCAGGCCTCGGCCCACTTGATGTCAGTAGCACTCCACCCCCAGTTGTGACAACCAAAAAACGTCCAGACGTTGCCAATGTCCTCTGGTGCAAAATCGTCCCCAGGTGAACTTACGTAGTTTTTTGTTGTTGTTCTGTAAAAACCCCTTTTAAAAATGAACACTTATAAATGTTTATCAAAGTGATACATTCATGTGGTTAAAAATGAAGTAGTGCCAAAGGGCTTCCTTACAATAAAAAGCAACTATCTCCTGCCCCACTCCTCCCCACCTGTGGTCCCATTCCCTGAGGGTTACCACTTTTAACTATTTCTGGTTTGGGTTTTTCTAATGTTCCTGTAGTATCCATCAACCTGTTTATCCATTCACTCAAACCACATATTTATTGAGCACTGTGTTAGTTTGCTAGGGCTGGCATAACAAAATACCACAGGTTGGGAGGCTTAAACAGCAGAAATTTATTCTCTTACAGTTGTGGAGCCTGGAGGTCCAGGATCAAGGTTCCAGAAAGCTTGGTTTCCTCTGAGGGCCATTTGGGAAGGATCCGTTCCAGGCCTCTCTCCTTGGCTTAAAAATGGCCACCCTCTTGCTGCGTCTTCACGTGATTGTCCCTCTGTGCATGTGCACCCCTGGTGTCTCTTCCTCTTCTTATAAGGATACCAGTCATCCTGGATTATGACCCCTTCCCAACGGCCTCATTTTAATTTAATCACGTCTTTAAAGACCTTATTTCCAAATACCGTTACATTCTGAAGTACTGGAGGTTGAGACTTCAACATCTAAATTTTGGGAGCATGCAATTCAGCCCATAACAAGCACCTACTGTGTGCTAGCCACTGTTCTCAGCACTGGGGATAGAGCAGTGAACAAAACACAAAAATCCGTGCTCTTTTTGAGTTTACATTCCAGCGGGGGAGAGCAACAATAAGCAAGATAAATAATTAAAATATATAGTATGTTAAAAGACAGTAAGTGCTATGGAGAAAAAGCAGAAAAAGGAGATAGGGAGTTCTTGGGGGTGGGGGCCTGCAATTTCAAATAGTGTAGCCAGGGAAAATCTCTCTGAGAAGGGGAGATTCTGAGTAAGGACCTGAAGGAGGTGATAGAGCAATCCATGCAAATATCTGGGGGAAAGAGCATTCTAGGCAGACAGAACAGCTGGTGCAAAATGGTCCTGTGATAGAACATGTCCAGTTTGCTCAAGGAACAGCAAGGAGGCCACTGGGGCTGACGCAGAGTGAGCAAGGGGGAGTAGCAGGAGATGCAGGGCTTGGGAGATGCTGAGGCAGATGACTGGCTGAGGTCTAGTAAGCCATTGTAATGACTTTGGCTTTTGTTCTGAATGAGATGGTGAATTAGAAACACCTTGTTTTTCCTTCCTGTGTTTCTCCTTTACTCTCACACAACTGCCATACTCACAGCACTTCTGACGCCAGTTGTGTATGTGGGTTTCCCTAAAACAGGCAATACTCGGTGCCACCAGCTGGGAGTCCTACACTTTAACTCAATTCTGACACTTTCTACCTGGAGAGAGCATCAGATTGCACAGGTTAAGGGCTCAGTCCCACAAGACTACTGCCTCCCCCCCAACTTCAGATGCCAATGGTGAGTTCAGGTTGTCACCTCTACTTCCGACTGATGGGCTGTAAATTTGAGGTTCCTATGACCCCCTCCTCGGGTTCAATTAATTTGCAGGAGCAGCTCACAGAACTGAGGGAAACACTTACTTATGTTTACCAGTTTATTATAAAAGGATATGATAAAGGATACAGATGAACAGCCAGATGAAGAGATACATAGGACGAGGTCTGGGAGGGTCCTGAGCATAGGAGCTTCTGCCCCCTTGGAGTTGGGGTGCATCACCCTCCCAGTATATGGATGTGTTCACCAACCTGGAAGCTCTGAACCCAGACTCTTGGGAGCTTTATGGAGGCCTCATCACGTAGGCATGATGGATTATTAACTCCATTTCCAGCCCTTCTCCTTTCTCAGGAGAATGGGGGGTGGGACCGAAAGCTCCAAGCTACTAATCATGGCTCTGTCTTTCTGGTGACCAGCCTTCATCCAGGAGCCAGCCAGGAGCCCACCCAGCACTGCCTCATTAGAACAAAAGACACTCCTATCACCCAGGAAATGACAAGGGTTTTAGGAGCTCTTTGCCAGGAACTGGGGGGCAGAGACCAATAAAATTTTTTTCTATAATTTCACAGATGGGAAGCCATTGGGTGGCAAGGTCTGAGTTAACTTTTAAAAGAATCTCTCTAGTTGCTGTGTTAATAATAGATCAAAAGGGGGCAAGCATGGAAGCAGAGAGACCAGTAAGGGGAGTGTTGTAATAATCCATTTTCTCTAAATGATACGTCCTTCCTTGGTTGACCAGGTCTAGACATGGTCCATCTAGTGACTTCCTGCTCTGATAAATGGAGATTTAGCTCACTTACACTGCAGCAACCACTTCTCTCTTCCTCCTAATACATCACTCCTTTTAGTTCCTCTATTTAATTCCCTTCCCAACAGACAACCATTTTAATGTGTATCCTTTTGTTTGCATGTCTTTTTTGGTTATCTTCGTGCCTTTATATAAGACACATAGATCTCTATTTCTTGTTCCATCATCTATAGATCGAATCTCTTGAGTCTATACTTTCTAAAATTAGAATATTAGTGCCTCTACACATCCTTCCACCTCCCCTAACTTCATCTACCTTTCAATTTCTGTACCCTATGCTCCTTCATTGTTTGTTGACATTTACTTTATACTTTGTAATCATAATTAAGTTTCCGGTGATTGTCTCTAGGTTGGATTCCAAAGGTTAAAAACCAAAAAAGATAGTGTTTGTCTTATTACAGTTGTAGAGTTTTCAGTGTAAAGCCAAGAAATGGGCCTTGATTACATTTTCATGTTACAACTTCCATCAATTATTCTATATCACTCCATGTTCTAGTTGTCTTCATTATTGGAAAGTGGCATTTTTGAACAGTTTTGTATTTTCCTTGAATTTTTTTTTAGCCTAGAACAAAACTTTATTTAAAATTTGACTTCCTATGTAGGTCCTTCCTTAACAATTATGATTCGTGATAAGTAGAATTTAATGAGTAAAATTACGGTTTTTAACATGTCAGACTTCAGATTTTTCAAATTCTGAATAGAACTTCCCAAATAAATAGGAGCTGTTTGTTTTCAGTCCCATCGAAAACTACCTTAATGATGAATTGTGTATGAATGTCTTTTTTGAGCTAAAAATGGAAAATAAAGTACCTCCAAATCATTAGGTAAAACTATAGAAGAAAAATGTTGTTGATTTGGGGTAGGAAAGGCCTTCTTAAATAAAAATTGCAAATATAAAGTAAGAAATTGCAAATATAAAAAAAAACTTTAGCAAACTTGACTAAAACAAAATTTAAAACTTTTACACAAGGGGCTTCCCTGGTGGCGCAGTGGTTGAGGGTCCGCCTGCTGATGCAGGGGATGCGGGTTCGTGCCCCTGTCCGGGAAGATCCCACGTGCTGCGGAGCGGCTGGGCCCGTGAGCCATGGCCGCTGAGCCTGCGCGTCCGGAGCCTGTGTTCCGCAGTGGGAGAGGCCACAACAGTGAGAGGCCCGCGTAATGCAAAAAAAAAAAAAAACAAAAAAACAAAACTTTTACACAAGATATCTTAAAGATAAGTGATAAAATAGGAGAAAAAAATGCAATATGTGTCAAAGAACTGATTCAAAATTTACAGCAAACTCCAATAAATCAGCAAAAATGACACCAAAAGGTAAAAAAAATTTTAAATGAGAAACAGATATATATAAGAAATTTTTAAAACAGGAAATAAAAATGGACGAAAGACACATGAAAAGATGCTCTACCTCACCAATACCTGGAGCAATTAAAACGAGATACAATTTCTTAACCATCAGACTAACAAACAGCAAGTGTAACTGCAGAGAGGAAATGCCTCTTGTGTCCGTTGCTGGCAGGTGAATATGCAGCAGGCTTTGTACTTTCCTGGAGTTTTTGATTGCCTTTTTTTTTTTTTTGCTGTGGGTTGATTAAACATATGCTGTCTTTATCATATCTCTGCTATTTCCCAGCTTTCTCATTTTGTCTAGTGCTCAGAATAAATTCTATTTGTCTAGAAGCCCACTTCCTGTGTTAATTCTATCCAATTCTTCACATTTTCACATTTGATCCATGGACTTCTTGTACAGATTTTGTTTTTCTTGACGTTTCTTCGTTGCCTCTTTTTGGATTATTTCTTGCATTCTGTGCCTTTATTGTATCCTCAGTTTTCCTAGCTCTTAAGCATACCATCTCTTTTGCCAACTTCCCTTTTTCCTGGATGACTCTTTTTATGTTCTGTATGGTGTTTTTCTGGGCTGGTTGGTTCCAGAATCAGCCTTAGTTTTTGTGTGTTCAGTCAATACCGTTTCCTCCAATTTCTGTCTTCCAGACATTTGTGAAATATACTGTCATCTAATGCCCCTCTTCTCTTCTTTGTTATGAGCTTATGCCTTTTTAATCCCTTTACTATAATTCTAATGGTGTCTTAGGAGAGAGTGGATATAAATGCATGTGGTCATTCTGCCATATTGAAAGAGAGGTATACAGCCTTATAATAATTTTTTAAATCTTTCTAAGTCCTAAAATTAATAATACTCCTTGCAACTAATTCAGACATGAAAGAAGTGTATAAAGTAAAAGTTAAAAGTTTGTTCATCACTCTCACTCCTCAGAGGTAACCACTGTTCAGTAAATATCTTTCCAGACTTTTAAAATAAAATATACATACATAAAATCATACACTTACACACACAAAATGGTTTTTTAAATTTTATAAAGTTTGGATTTTATAAAAGTTTAGATACTTGGTTTTTAAACTTAGTATATATTGGGCATACTTACATGTCAGCAGATAGATACTTAATTTTTTAATGTAAAATCTTTATTGAAATATATACACATACATACAGGAAGGTGATAGTCTACTCTTTCCTGTGTATACAGTTAAAGAACTTTTTGTTTGCTAACTTTTGCAATGACAAACAATGTTATAGTGAACATCTTTGTACATATATCTTTGAACATATGTGCTAGTGTTTCTCAATAGAAGTACGATTGTTGGGTCAATGGTTATATAATGTAAAAATATTAAGAGATACTACTGAACAGCCTTACTGAAAGATTTTTCCAATTTCCTCTTCTATCAACAGTATTTGAGAGGGTACACCCTTCTGAGGCAAGCTCTCCTTAAAAGGTTGGAGACTCTGCTGTGCGTGGTTGAGAATTGGACTCAATTGCCCTGTTTCATGTTTATCTTTAATGACTTCACATGAGCTGGTCTTTTTTTGCTTAGAATATTTGAAGTTCCTTAGAGCCTGGGATCATGTCATTTACTTCTTTGGTATTTCCCATAGTGCCTAGTACAGGCTGGGCAAACTGTGGGTGCTTGACACATACTTAACTGACCGATAAACCAGTTTATAGTTTCGGGCTACACAATCCCTTGAGGTCAGCTCCTGGAATGAGAAGGCTGGGAAGAGTGGGAGGCTAGGGCTGTGCTGGGTCAGTAGCAGATGCTCTCACTTAGACATCAAGTTTAGACCATAATCTAGGAGCCTAAGCTGTGAGCACCTAGCACAATCCCTGGCTCAGAGGAGGTCCTTAATAAATGGTCTCTATTGATGTTATTATGACTCCCGTTTAGTGAGAGGGTAGTCTTAGGACTAGTGTTGAGGGGTCTGACACAGCATCTAAAATCATTCCTGGTGGAGTCAGAAATCCACAATCTAGAGATGAAATAAAATTCAGAACCAGTGAGAGCAGACAGGCATCAGAGGCAGAAGCAGAGGCTGGGTTTGAGCAATTTAGTTGCATTGTGATAGCACCTTCCCTGTCACCCCAGGCAGTTTTTATTGGACTTTTTGTGTGTTTGGCTTTCACGCGGTGGCGTCTTTAAGGTGCTTCTCAGTCTCTGACAGGAGCCAACAATCCCAGCACAGTGATGTGAACACAGAAGTTGTGTAATGAAAGAGATGCCGTTGACCTCTCACCTGTTGAAACAAATAATGTGGAGGCCGTATTGAGGATTCACTTGAGGTGATGGTGCTACGTAACAGCCATTCTACTAGACCAAGATTACAGCCCAAGCTTTTCCCAAGCAGCAGTAGGGTTCCCCGGGGATTGAGAAACTAAGTGGCCAGTCAGATAAGGAATAATTTCAGTGACGGATTTAGAGGGTCTGTAAACATGTGGAACATGGATGACAAGGGTTCGACAGAGTGAAGAATGGGTCTCCTTCTTCTTACCTTTCTCCCCCAAGTCAGGAGTGCAGGTCAAGGAGGGAGGTGGGAAACGGCAGTTACCACAGACGTCATTAGAACATACAACATTGATTGTGTTTCTCCTATATGCCAGACATTTAGCACACACACATTACCTCCAATCCCCTTTATCACTCTATGAAGTGGGCATTAGCTGTATTTTACAGATGAGGAAATTGGCTCAGAAAGGAGAAATTACTTGCTGTAGTTTACATAAGCTACTAAGTAGCAGAGCCAGGATTTGAACCTGGGTCCTTCTGGCTGTAAAGCTTTGAAGCTTTCTACTATGCACACCATCCTGTCTCTTCTGCGTCAGTGATAGCAGCCCAGGCCTCAGGGAAACAGCTGTTGCTTAAGAACACTAGTTGGTCATGTGTGGACAGGGTGTCCGTTGTTCTCTCCTTTGTTCATCAATTCATTCTACAAATATATGTTTATTTATAGCCAGAAAGTAAGGAGAGGAGAGCAGGCCAGGTAGGTGAGGTGGGAAGGGACACTTGTGTGGGTAGGAGAGCAACGGGGCATGGAAGGGTTGAGGCTAAAGTAAACAGAGAGAAAAAAAAGGTAAACAAGAGTTGACCGCAGGATGCGGACTAAGTTTTGGGGTCTGTTCTTGGATACAGTACTGAAGGGGTCTCTGGGTGTTTACAGAAGAGATGTCTGAAGCAACACTAACAGGCAAGCTGCAACCCAGTGGCGGCACTCAGGATCTGAGGTTGTTCAGACAGCACTTTACACCTACACACCATGAACACACACTCACACAGGAACCATCAATATGGAGACAGGTGCTTTTAAACAAGCACACCAGAATATATGTGACCACACAGTGGAAGCCTGGACCTTTATTCCATGCTGTTTCGAGTGCTCACCATGTGACTGTAACTCCCCTTCAAAGAGGCCAAAACCGATTTGGACGTATGAAGTCTAGAGATTTGTGGAAGAGCAAACAGAAAAAAGAAAGAGAAAAGAAAAGAAAAAAACGATCTTAGTTTATAGTCACAGTGTAGTTGAGTGTGTGTATTAAGACTTTGGGGATTATATAAAACGATGTAATGACATAGAAGGAATCGGTACGGAATGTTTGTCCATATACATTTTCCTTATTTTTCTTTTAAAGGTGAGCACAAATAATAATAGATTGTAATAAAGCAAGCCTGACCTACACAGCCACTTAATCCCAGAGGGAATGTGACCCAGAGGAGGGAGGGGCAGAGCTCAGGAATGTGTTGCCGTGACACATTGATTCCAGGACGCCCCGGGCTTCATCTGCACCTGAGATATGGACAAAGTATGTTTGGATGCTGTGGAGGTTTCTTTTTGTCCGCTCCCCAGTTAGAAGGATGGCAGCTGGGGTGACTGTGCCACTCCCAAGGGCACCTGGCGTACACAGGCTTGGGAATCCAGGGGCCTGATGGGGCTGAGGGACGTTCCTCTCCCTTCCATACCAAGTGTGTGCAATACCAGCAGCCTCCAGGATTTAAAGGGGAGAACTGGAGGCAATGATACTGATCATAAGGTTCATAAAGACTAAACCGATGATTATAATCAGCATGAGTGCTGGGGAACAATAGAACCTTTATAAAGACATACTTTCCCCTACAAATTAATTATAACACATCTCTCTCATAAGAGAATTACCTAGTGATTTTTTAATCCTTTAAAATTTTTGATTGAAGGGTGCCATGAAAGTGTCAAATGTAACTATCATTAGGTAGCATTTTGCTTCATATCATGTGGGACCCAAATCCTGTAAAAGGAGAAATAGTTCTTGACCATGCACGTGGTCCTTCAACTAACACAAAAAACTGCTTTGGGAAGAGCGTTGGCAGTCTCTTTTGTATTCATTGCAAATACCTTCACCCTACAGAAACTTTATTCAAGCTCAGGAAAATAGCTGACAATCTGGGCACTCTCCCTAACCGTGTGACAGGTAAGAAAAGGCCACCTTTAGCCCTCTCTCTTTTTTTTTTTTTTTTTTTGCGGTACGCGGGCCTCTCACTGTTGTGGCCTCTCCCGTTGCGGAGCACAGGCTCCGGACGCGCAGGCTCAGCGGCCATGGCTCACGGGCCCAGCAGCTCCGCGGCATGTGGGATCTTCCCAGACCGGGGCACGAACCCGTGTCCCCTGCATCGGTAGGCGGACTCGCAACCACTGCACCACCAGGGAAGCCCTAGCCCTCTCTCTTATTTCCCTTTATATTTGGAAGCCAAGAACCATCCTAGTGGAAACAGACCTAGTGTCTTTTAAAGTCTGCTGTATAATATTGATACCCTGGTTCTCAACTGTTTTCCCCACTCCAATCTTACTCTAAAGGATGCCACTCGCTCAGATCAGTAGCAGTGGCTCATCATGGTAATAACTGCCCTGCTGAGGAAGGCGACAGAAGGAAAGAATCAATGTGGTTGGTGGGTGGAGATTCTGCCTTGGATTCCCGCTCCCCGCTCTCCCCGCCCCGCCCCCCGCCTCATTTTCACAAGCTCTTCAAATCTAATACGAATTTACAAGCATTTTGGGGCAATCTTTACTTCATTATCTACCTGAAAGAATTTACGTCCTGTAAGTAGAGTTTCTCTAAACTCATCACTGTCAATTTTTTTGTTTACGATACTGCAAAATTATTCTATTCTTGGGGACAGTTATTCCTTTCAAGTTCCTTTTTACGTTTGTTTGTTTTGTTCTGAAAGCCTTAGAGCTGCAGGCCAGGGTGACTGGGACAGAGGTGGGGTCCCTACCTAGTGCATAGGACTTGGGAGGCAGAGGACTTGTTTTTACGCCGGTAAAGAGTAAAATCCCGAGTCGCAGTTGATTTCATGCAAACAGGGCTGGAGAGGCCCAGGGAGGACCTAGTTTGGGGTGAGCATCGGGATCTGTGAGCCAGTGTTGCTTCAGCGTCTCACAGTACGCGTGGGGGGAGGCAGGTCCCCTGTCCCTCCTGGTCCCATTGGCACTACCCATCACCCCAGTCTCTTTGGAACTATATTAATAGAAGGCGACACTTCACATTGGCGCTCAGACCCCAAAGGGAGTCTGGCAATGGCTTGGCAGGTGGGCAAGAAGCCGGGAGATGGGTGGGAGAGTGGGGCGGAGGCATCGTCGAGCGGCGTTTGGCTCAGCCAATGGCAGTTCGGGGCAGGGGTGGCAGAGGCGGAGGCACCGAGGCGGATCAGCCAATGGAGGGCGAGCAACTACTGGAACGACCTGGTGACGTGAGGAGCATTCCATTCGCCCAGTGGTGGGCGGCTGCCACAGCTGGTTTAGGGCCCCGACCATTGGGGCCCCTTGTCAGGAGGAGGCAGCCTCCGGGCTGGGGAGAAGCCGCTGCCACCTCGGGCGGCTGACGCGGTCCCCTGGGACAGTGCACTTCCTGGCCTCGGTTCCCGGCCGAGTTCTGTCTCCGGGGTTCAGGTAACAAGGGGTGGGGGTGGGGGTCTCCGGGGTTCGGCCGCGTGGTCTACCGCTCCCGCGGCTGCTCCGGGACGCGCGGACCCTGGCTCTCCCCTTCTCGGCTAGGCAACTGCCGAGCCCCTGGCCGGGGGTGACTACACGTGGCGGGGCGTGTGTGAGTGTGTACGAGCGTGCGGAGGTGGCGCACGTCCCAACCTGCCCGGGGCGGTGGTCGGCGGCGTGGCCGAGGCAGGGCGGGCCTCCCGAGGCCGCGCCCGCCGCCCGCCTGGGACTCCGGCCTCAGCCCCGTGCCGTTGGGCCGGTCGCTGGTTCTTGACGGATTTTGATCTTTGTTCTCCCAGGCCCGGCTCCCCTTCCTGGTCTCTCTTCTCTCGCTGGGCCGGTTTATCAGGAGAAGATTGTTTTCCAGGTTAGTTTTACACAAAGGAAGTGTTCTCTGTACCTCTGGTGCCCCCTCCCCTTTCCCAAGCCTTCCACCTTCTCCTTTCCCTGCTCAGTTCCTCGTCTCTCTTGGGACCCTTACCCTCTCCAGCCCAGGAATGATTTCGAGTTGGTTGTTTCTCATCAGTCAGTTGGGCTGCAGGCTTCCGCCTCGTTCTTGCCAGCGCGGGGCATGTGGTATCAGTAAATAGAGGCCACAGCACCCGACCTGAGAGGAGGAGAAGGGTGGCAGTGGCAGAGAAAGGCTGGGCCTGGGGATTCAGGATGCTAAGTGGAGATGGTACTTCTGAAATGTCCCAGAAAGCACCTTTATGACTTTTCTTGACTGCTGCCATCCCCCCCTCCCGCCCCTCTTCCCCCCAGGCATATCAGAACCTCTCCTGCTTAAGTCAGCCTTTCACCTACAGGTCTGTGAGGTGGTTTCATTAAGATTCCCACCAATGTTAGGCTAGACCAGCAAGGTTGGTTCATTTCCCGGACTCAGGAAGTTAGGAGGGTTTGATTAGGGGAAATCTGTTTTGAGTAAATACAACCTGGGTTTGTGTACAGAGTGTCCACAACCTCCTAGCTCTGCCAGAGGATGACTTGTTCCCTGGTGTGATTCACATTTGAGTGGCTAATTGAAGAAAGAAGGCGAAGAACTGGAGGAGGGGTGGGAATGGCTCCTTAAGGACAGAAACTCTACTATTATTTTTAGAGTCCTCTTTGTGATGATTATAGAAAAATATGGTATAGTGGAAAGTTCCCTGGACTGAAAGTCAGCAGACCTGTTTTCTTGGCTTAGCTTCATGGCTTTGTGACCCTGGAGAAGTTATCTCCCCTCTTCGGTCTTCACTTTACTCATTTCCAAAACAAAGTAATTGGGCCTATCAACTACAAAATCCCTTCTAGTTCCAAGGTTCTATGATAATCACATCATCAGTATTATATTGGAAGTAAAGGGGTATATTTAAGAAGATATGCTAGCCCCCTTCTCTTTTTGAGAACCTTTAACCTTTTCTTCTTTTAGGGGACAAAAACAGATTGGAAATAAACTCTCCCATTTCTCCACCCCCATCCCTTCAAGCAGTGCTCATCTTTCTGCCTCTGGGAAAGGAAGATTGAACTGCATTTTCTTGCTCCTGTCTCATTTGTGTGTGTGTGTGTGTGCTTTTTCTTAGGGCTGGAAATTGGACTTCTGATGATGTTTGACCCAGCGGCAGCAATAGCAGGCAACGTGATTTCAAAGCTGGGCTCAGCTTTTGTTTCTTCCCTCTTGTAATCACAAAACCCATTTTGGACCAGGAATTCCAATCATGTCTGTGATGGTGGTGAGAAAGAAGGTGACACGGAAATGGGAGAAACTCCCAGGCAGGAACACCTTCTGTTGTGATGGCCGCGTGATGATGGCCCGGCAAAAGGGCATCTTCTATTTGACCCTCTTCCTCATCCTGGGGACGTGTACACTCTTCTTCGCCTTCGAGTGAGTTTCCATTGAGTACAGTTGCCTGATTATGGTTACCTTGGGTCCAGGGGAAGAACCTTCTTTTTGGGGAGTTTGTGGCTAGTCCTTGGATGGCTGTCATTGTCCTCTTGGGCAATGTCTATAGATCATGCCAACTGAATTCATTGCTTTGAGCTTATAGCAGAGTATGTGCCTCCTAAAAACACCAAGACCCTTGATACCAATTTTATAGCACTGATTTGGGGCCACCCCTGGAACACTTGGGAAATAAAAGAGTTTGTCTTTATTACTCACCTCCCCTTTTCAGTGGTCTCCTTAGGTGCTTAGTGACAGACTGCCTCTTCCCTACCCCTCCTGAGCCTAGGGGCACTCCCCGTGGTCATAACTCCACCCCATAATACTCACTTATTCTGTTATTCTGGGTCCTATTTCCTTAGGGCTCAGCTCTCAGTTAGCTGTTAAATTGAAAAGCCAACTGAATTGGGAACCTGCAGATTGGTTCCAGCCTCAACTGTGCCACAATCTAGCTGTGTGTGTGGCACATATGTGCTTATTAAATGTGAGTTGCTCTTTCTTTCACTCAAAATTGCTCAACATAAACAACTCTCTATTCTGTGTGTGCCTGATACCAGCCTTGGAGTTATTTTTTCTGTGATGTAATAGCTAGTACTAGAGCCACTGTTTGAAGTCCGTGTAGGTCACTGCTCAAGGGAAGTGGCCAGTTGGATTCTAGGGTACTGTGGCATGACTCCTGGGAATGCTGAGAATGCTGTACACTCTAGGGCTGGGAGTAATGCTGATCGGTTTGGGATTACAGTATTATGAGGAAGGCCTTGAGGAGCCAAGAGGTGTGTTTGTGGACTGTGAACCACACCTAATAGGAGCCTGCTACAGTTCCTGTGCCCCGGTGACCTGGAAATGGAGCTCGCATGAGGGGGTGTGGCCATGGGACGGAGGACAGGGCTTCTTGGCCAGACTTCGTGGGTAATTAAAATGAGCTCTGGTCTCTTGGGGCTCATTTTTGTCTTTCTTCTATAAGGGCTTCAGGCTTACCCAGTGCATCAAGAGTGATTTTTTTTCGGGCTGCTTTACCGGACTTTTTTTTTTTTTTTTTGCGGTACGCGGGCCTCTCACTGTTGTGGCCTCTCCTGTTGCGGAGCACAGGCTCCGGACGCGCAGGCTTAGCGGCCATGGCTCACGGGCCCAGCTGCTCCGCGGCATGTGGGATCTTCCCGGACCGGGGCACGAACCCGTGTCCCCTGCATCGGCAGGTGGACTCTCAACCACTGCGTCACCAGGGAAGCCCTTTACCGGACTTTTTGATAGTTGCAGCTGGCTTGAGTAACAGCAGAGGAAGGAGGGGGACGTAGTTTATAACAGGGCTAGGAAAGTAAGGTCAGAGGACCTCTTTGTCAAAGGCACTTCTGTTGCTGCTATTGCTGCTGACTTTGTAAAGTATTTGGCAAAGTCAGACAGTTTGATGTTGGCTTCTTAGCTGCTTTCCAGTCTGAGTTTCATGGCAGAGTGTGTGTGTGTGTGTGTGTGTGTGTGTGTGTGTACTTGTGTGTGTGTGTACCTATGTGTGGCACAAGTGAGTGTGTGCAGGTGGGCAGGCATATGCATAACATTAAAAAAAATGTTTCCCCACTCCTCACCCTTCTCCAAGTTTTCTTTGCTTTATTCCTGCCTTGCTTCTTTTTGGAAGTGCAGAGATGAACTCTGCTTTCTATCATTCTCACTCCTTCCTCTGCTGAATCACTAGCTCTTTTGCCACCCTCCCTGCCCTGCCCAGGGTTAAATTTTTGTGGTTGGAACCATTCAAAACAGAGATGGGATTTGTTTCTAGACCCTGAGTGAGCTGGTAATTCTGGGCCCAGGAAACCTCTGGTTTGACTGGCCAAGGGAACTTGAAATTTGGAGCTACTGGCATTTGACCCTTTTTGTATCTGGGAGCCAGACAGAGTCTGATACGGATCTGTTCCACTTCGGCCCTGAAGGCCTCTGAAGAAAACTGCCTGTGGGATGAAGCTTGTAATTAGCCAAGTTACTGTTTGACAGAGACAGGTTGGGTTTTCTACCAAGATGACTTTTTCCCCCAAGTTATTTCTTGCGCTTTGCCCTCAGATATGAAGGGCGAGGTTGTTTGTAAACTGCCCTGGGTTCCAGCTGTCTGTGGGGTAAATATTTTTGAGGGTAGGGCTTGGGGGAGGGAGTAAGGAGGCCGGAGGGGAGAAGGAAGTAAACGTGTTAGCTGAGCAGTGGAGTGGGGAAGGCTACATCTGACCAAAGGGGAGAGGACCCTGGCAATGAATGCTTTTTTTACTGAGAATGGTAGAATCTGTGTTTGTGAGCGTGCATGCATCTGTCTGTCATATGCAGACACACAGGCACTCTAGGTGGCAGCTGCCTTGAGCCTAACCAATGACAGGCTGTACAGAGGATACCAGCGTGCCTCTGAGGAATGACATTTCTTTCTGGTTGACCTTTTTCTTTGGGGTCTATAATTTACTACCCACCACGTGGTGGTGGATAGGGTTTGGGGGCAGAATATGGGCTCCTTCGCTAGTATGAGAACTTAGGGAGACCTCAAGAAATCAGCTGGGGGCTTCCCTAGTGGCGCAGTGGTTGAGAGTCCGCCTGCCGATGCAGGGGACACGGGTTCGTGCCCCGGTCCGGGGAAGATCCCACATGCCGCGGAGCGGCTGGGCGCATGAGCCATGGCTGCTGAGCCTGCGCGTCTGGAGCCTGTGCTCCGCAACGGGAGAGGCCACAACAGTGAGAGGCCCGCGTACCGCGCATAAAAAAAAAAAAAAAATCAGCTGATGTAGCCCCCTGCCTTCAGGCAGTTGAGGGTGTCTGAACCACCAGTGACAAAGGGCTGTCTCTTTTCATCTTTAAACTGTCTAGGAGCGTAGACTATATATCCCCTGGCTGCTGCATTTTGGCCTTGAGGAAGAAAGTTCAGATCTTGAGGCACATCTGGACCTGCATTTTAGTAACAGCGTCCTGCTTGCAGCAGGTGCATAGGAACGAGTGCGAGGTGATTTATAACCACCCGTGGCACAGCCCTGGGTCAGCCAGATGGCTTGAGAAATCTGGTCAGGCGTGTGGGCGCCCCTTGATGAAAAACATGCAGTGTTAGTAGTGCCAGTGGACATCTTTTTATTTTTGGATTTTGCCTTTACACGTTTAGATTTCTCAAAGGAGGGACCTGTAATTTTCAGTGGACAGACAGTAGGTTGAATACGTAAAATGAACAAAGGTGGTCCATCCAGGAGCGAGTTAGCTCTGTATTGTTAGAAGTGTTTCCAAAGAAGCTGGGTAGCCATCTCTCAGGGCTGCTGTCACAGAGTGGATTCCTGCCCAGGATGGGAAATTGGGCTAGATTATCACTAGGCCTCTTGCAACTCTGAGAGTCTGAAATTCTATATAACTCTTGTGTCTGTCTGGAAAATTCAAATACACACACAGAAAAGGAGGGGATAGAAGATTACCAGTAGGTAGCTGTATTTTAAATGTAATTGTATCTGTAGTAAAAATGTCTTTGAATTTTGAAGCAGAGTGTAAATTGTACAGTACTTAAAAAAAAAGAATTTCCTTGCAAGTAGAGATTATCATACTAAGTGAAGTAAGTCAGAAAGAGAAAGATGAATACCATATGATATCACTTATATATGGACTCTAAAATGTGACACAAATGAACCTATCTATGAAACAGAAACAGACTCAGGGACGTAGAGAACAGACTTGTGGTTGCCGGCGGGGGTGGGGTGGGGTGGGGAAGGGATGGAGTGGGAGGTTTGGGTGAGCAGATGTAAGCTTTTATATATAGAATGGATAAACAACAAGGTCCTACTGTACAGCACAGAGAACTATATTCAGTATCTTATGATAAACCATAATGGAAAAGAATATAAAAAAAGAATGTATATATAACTGAACCAGTTTGCTGTACACCAGAAATTAACACAACATTGTAAATGAACTATACTTCAAAAAAATACTTTAGTTAAAAAAAAGAAAAAAGAACTTCCTAATGTATTCTTAGGATGAGGTATTTAGGAAGTGTGAGCTTTGAGCACATGAACCGTTCTCAGTCCTTTTTGCCCAAACCCTGTCCAGCTTGTGTGATGAACACATACCAAACAGCTTGGCCGGGAATGTTAGGACACTATAGCAGAATGACACTGACAACCTGTGAGCTGTCCAGCTACTGAAAGGCTATTGTGGTATTTAGTCAAATTCAACTTCCTCATAAAGCTGGGGGAAAGGACCAAGTGCACTGTGTTCTGGAAGTGGCTTCCTAGCTGTCTCTTTTAACGTTGTGACCAGATCACTAGCGGGGTCAAGGTCCTGAGACTTCTCTTGTGGCCAGAATGATTGTGTGACTCTTGACCCCTGAAGTAGAAGTAGTTTGCTGCTATGATCAGTGCTTATGCCTCACTGTGCTATATCTAGAGGAAACCGTATCAAGGCACTATCAAACCCTGTTGGACTGACCCTCCTGGGTGCTCCTGATGTACAGAGGAGTCGTTGAATTGGATGAACTGAAAGAAGTTTTGTAGCACTGCTTAGTAATTGTCCCACTTCTAGCCTATTCATATTCTACCTCTTTTTCAAGTCCCTTCTTGAGTCTTCCTTCCTTCATGAAATTTTTCTAGTAATTTCTGCATTCTCAGGACTAATTGTACATACCAGTCATTTAATATGTAATTATATGACATTTTTTATATTTCTGAATTCTGTGGTGATTACACTTCAAGCTCTTTCAATGTCAGGGACCATCTTCTGTGTCTATGTGGCCCCCACAGTGCACTCTGCCAGGCCTTTCATAGAGTAGGTGATCAATAAATGTTGCTGAATTGATACATTCTGGATGCACTTAAAATGTAACAGTCTTGACTCACAGAATCATAGAGTGATAGAGCCGGAGGGGGCCTTGGAGACTATCCTTATCCTTTTGCAGGTGACAAAACCAAGTCTACAGAAATGGGGTTATTTCATCAAGATCGATCGGCCAGCCAGTGCCTTTATATGACACTACTTTTTTTTTTTTTTTGCGGTACGTGGGCCTCTCACTGTTGTGGCCCCTCCCATCGCGGAGCACAGGCTCCAGACACGCAGGCTCAGCGGCCATGGCTCACGGGCCCAGCCGCTCCGCGGCATGTGGGATCCTCCCGGACCGGGGCACGAACCTGTGTCCCCTGCATCGGCAGGCAGACTCTCAACCACTGCGCCACCAGGGAAGCCCTATATGACACTACTTTTCATCTCATTGTTACCTTTTGAATACGGAATCGTGAAGACGTGCAGATTACTGAAGATGTGCATAGTGCTGGGTGCTGGACACGCATATTCTGAGGTCTTGCTAGCTAGTGTTTGTGTTACCTCAGTGGACTCCAGGTTATTTTGGCCTCCCTAGCCCATGCTCCTAGAAAACGAAGGCATCTTTGTGGAAAACTCACAGCGTTCCAGCATGGCATTCTGGTAGCCTTGCAGGGACAAGGGAGCCCATGTCTAAGTGTGAACTTAGCAAGTAAGCTTTGTGTGTTACAAGAGGTTATCACTGCTGTCGCTGCCCCTAGTCCCTGCTGCCGGGATGAGGACAGCTCGGAGAAAAATTAAGCAGTGTGTGCTCCCTACCATGTTACTCTGTGGGTGATGGTGATGAAAGGGACACCGTGTCCCCATGGACAGGAGGAAGAGAAGAGGCAATCTGATAACAAACTTAGCAGGTTTGAGGAGACACAGGGCTGGGTAGACCAAAGCCAGACTCTGACATGGCAGAATATCTGTGCCTACAGTGACAAGGTCCAGGTTGCTGAATTCCTTAGGTGAGATTAGGAAGAGGAAAAAGTGACTTTATCATGATCTCTAACCAAGAGAGTATTCTCTGCAGAGCTGCTCTATGGAGATTCAGTCTTGTGCTTATCCCGCCCAAGTTTCTGTCTGTGACTTGGTCAACCAAAGACAGTTTTAGAAAGGCATAGTTGCCTCTTTGATATCAATCTGTTAACAGTACTTAGCTAACCTCAACTTCCTGATAAAGCATGTCCCCTGAAGAAGGATTGGGTCATGTCTCCTGAACAGTGTGCTTTCCGTTAACAATTCTTTACGGTTCTGTCATTCAGAATTCATCTGTATATTTTCAGCCTCTACTACCTTTTGTGGTAATGAGTTTCACACTGTCAGTCTCCACTGAGTGAGTCTCCCATCTTTTGAGAATGAGTCTTAATTGAGTATAGTGATTGTCTATTTTAGGAAAAGTAAGCACAAAGAACAGGGATGTCCCTAGCATGCCTACATCAGTTGAGATATTTATTGAGGGAGAGGAGTCCTAAATCTTCCTCCTCAGAGATGCCAGAGGTGGTATTGTGTTTAAGAACAAAAAAAGGCATCTTATGCCTCTTGCAATAACAAGAGGCTAGTGAGTGGAGGGTAATGAGGGAGATGTGTCTGGAATGGAGCAAGGAGGAGGCAAGAACCCTATGATAGTGATTAGATAAGGCCAGTTCCAGGAGGGCCTCGGAATACTGGCCTGAGGAGTGGGGGGCTTAATATAATAGGCAGCAGGGAATTGTTCTAAGTTCTTGATCAGGAGGATATTATAATTGAAATTTTTTGTATTTGTTATAATTGAAATGTGAAATTTATTATTATAACTGAAATTTGGCAACTACTTAGCAGGTTTGCCTGGATAGAGATTTTGGCCTTCCTCAGTGAGAGGATGGCTCATTGCCTCACAATTGAAAAGGTCCCTGTTTGGTTAATTTTCCCCATTGCTCCTGGAGCAAAACAGGGTTATGCATTTTCCTTTGACCTTCACATAGCAGTAAATCTGGAGGGTGATATTAAATTATGTTTTTAGTGTCCAAGGAAACTTTTTCCCTCGTAGCAGACTCTGAGTGTCATCAGAAGAATGTTGAACCAGTCTTATGGGTGGTCGTGCGTGTTCACTGTGCTCTAGAGGTAGGCCATATGTAAAAGGACAGACAGCCATCCATATCAGGGAGCACTTACAGCAAGGCTTATTTCTATTATCTGGGATCAAGGGCCATTATGGGGCTCTAACCCTTGGGCCATTCCTGCCGTTCCAAGCACAGCTCTTCCTTAAAGCCAACCTTAATGGCTGCTATGGGAGCAGTTTCAAGCAGCCATCAGCTTCCCAAGAGAGCTCTTCTCTGACCACTTACAGTCCTTAGAGTCTGACTCACCATGTGAACACTTGATTATTGGTCTTATCTTATTTAGCTGTTTCATATGTTAGTTATGTTTTCCTCAACAAAATTAACTCCCATTTCTCTTGCTCTTCATTTGTTAGACCCATAAATACTTGTTGGCTGATTGATTGCATTGATAAAAGGACAACAACAAAAAACATAGCAAGAAAGCTATTAGGGAGACTTTGAAGCAGAGTATAGAACACTAGTCCACCCTGCCAGTCTGTGAGGCAGCCCTGCCATGGAATCTGTCTGGTTTCTTACCAGCTCCCCTCATGAATCTCTTTTGAGTTTTTTTGTGTGAATTGAAGTCTGTGTCATTATCATTGTCCCTCCAATGAACGCTAGTGTGCTAGGGATGGGGGATGGGACACGACACACCAGCTCAGCCTGGTACTGCTGGTTACTGCTGGTCAGTACCACCATGTGGGAGTCCTGTCGTCTAGTCCAGCTATGGAAGCCTGAGGCCAATCAAGAGGTTGGTAGAGGATGGCTTAAAATGATGATGTCTCTTCAGGTGGCAGAAATGAAGACTTAGTGGGCACATGGTTGCATTTATAAGATTCACAAGGGAGAAAAGCAACTTCTAACCCCCTGGTACTCTGAAGACAAAGGAGAGTTCTGTGTCAAGAAGTGTATGGATATCATTATTCGTATCGATGTAGATGGAAACTACTACGGGGTTTCAAAAACAGCTTATATATGTGGATGACAGATCCGTGTTTCACTAGGACAAATTAGTGATGTTTGAGGGTACTCCTGACTTTTGAGGTCGATACTGGGAATTACCCCCAAATGTTCACATAGCTTATTCCTATACAAGACAGATCTCTAGCTTACTGCAATTATGGGACTGACCTAGGTGGGTATTAAAGACAGACAGATGGGTTGTAGTTCACAGTGGTCTTAGCCGCTGGCTCTCTTATTTCTTCTTATTCGGGGTAGAAAGGCCTGCTGGTCCCACATCTGCCTTGCCAGCCACACCCACTCACTAGTGACAACTGGCTGCCAGTATCCTTGTCTCTGGAGAACAATACAATGGGCCTGCTGTGTACTTGTTGACATACAGAGTGGATTGTTTTAGCAGGTGCAGATGGTAGTCTGTGTGGAGATTACAGAGACCTTTATCCTTAATGGCGTAGTGTAATTGAAATCTAAGTTGTTCTTTGTCCGGTCAACAAGCAGGTGTTGAAATGGGACTTAGTTAAGCTTGGGCCTTCTGTGCATGGGGGCGACATTAGTATGTGTGTGGGGTGTGTGTGTGTGGGTGTGGGTGTGTTCTACCTTCTCTGTATCTTTTCCCTCTAATAAAACAGTTTAAACTCCCTTAGGTGGCCAATCAGATGGCTCTGATTTTTCTAAGGGTTTTCGTTGGAGACTATACACCCAGGGCAGTTTGAATCCTGGAGACGTCACTTCTTTGTTTTCAAGAGTGATTTTAGAGATGGGCAGTGATGAGGAAGATGGCTGTTTTCTGTCAGCGTGGTAATTTCATTTGGCTTGTTTGTGAAACGGAGCCTCGTGATTCTCCTGTGTCCTTTTGGGTCCCTGATAAGTGGAGGTGACTTTTCTGAATTCACTTCTTAATTATCTGTACCAGTGAAGGGGAATAGTGGAAAAGAGGGTAATCCACAAGCGAGTGATATGGAAGGACCTTCATTACCCTGAACTCAGTTAGCCAGATCCTACCCTTGGCTTTTAGGAGAAGGAAAAAAATCTTACAAAAGCAAGCTAAGACCAAGGATTTTATTAAAAAACAAACGAGCAGGCAAGCAAACAAAAAGCCACAGAAATCACTTTGCAAGTTCACTCCGTATGTTCACCTTCGTGGCAAACTGCTCAGTACAGTTGGTGTGAACTCCCCATGCAGTCGTGTGTGTGGCACGGAGGCAGGGGAAGGATCTCATGGGGATTGTTCCAGACCTGCAGCGAAGGTACAACCCAGGGTTAAACGTTTACTCTGAGTGGACAGCAGCTTGCTTAATCCCTGTGCAGATGAGATAAGCCTTTTTCCTTAGCTTACTTTCTTCACTCTGCCTCTGGTCCTTGCTCATCCACTTATAGTCTGCCTCCAAGAGAAGATGTCTATGTTGAAGGAGAAAATATGCCTCAGGAGGAGGAGAGTAAAAATAGGTCAGTGGTAACTCTAATTACGTATTCCCATTTATTTGGTTTGATACTCAGTTCAACTCGACAAGTATTTGTTGATAGCCTCTTTGTTCTCATACTTGTATTAGGCTCTGGGAGATAGAGAACCGTGATGATAATGTTAATAACTGATATTTACTTAGCGTTTACTATGTGTCAAGGGCAGTTCTAAGCACTTTATTTCTATTCATGCTTTTGAACCACACAACCACCTTATGAAATACTGTCACTATCATCCTCATTTCACAGATAAGGAGACTGAAGTTAACTCAGTTACCCAACTAGGAGCTGGTAGAGCCAGAATTCAAACCCAGGCATTCCCACTCCTAAAAGACAAGGTTCTTGCTCTTATGAAGTTCAGTTGGGGGAGATGAGATCAACATAGTGAAAAACAGTGCAGTTTAGGATAGGCCTTTGGAAGAGCCAAGACCTCGCTAAATCCCAGATTCTTCAGCTATTATAGATGTAGTGTGAGAAGTGGATGCTGTAATGCGCCTAAAGAGCTTAGTGCATATGGTGTGTGCTCAATAAATTGTGGCTGTGATGATGACAGTGACGCATTGATGGCTTTGGATCTGAAAGAAGAGTAGAGCTGGGATATCCAGAGAGAAAGAGGAATGGCCTTCCAGGTGAATTATGGAAAGAGGGGAACAAACATGATGTTGAGAAGGGGTGCTAAGGAGATACAATTTTCTTATTCCCTTGCTTATGGTCACTAGTCACCTATTGGCTCAGCTCTTTGAGGAAGGAAGAGGAGTGAGTGGATGTTGCAGAGTCAGTCAGCAGCCCTGAAGCTTTTCACTGGCCTTCAAGCACGCTGGACATACCGTCTGTCTGACACTGGGACTCTGCTTCATGACTGGTCCTCATCTTTTCTTCCCGCTCCTTGAGCTCAGGCCTAACGCCAGATGAGTGGGTATGAAAAGCTCTAGACATTCCCAGAGTGAGAGCAACCTGTGGTGCTTACAGTCCAGGTTCAGTTGGGTCCCTGACCTGAACAGGTATGAGCCTTTGCTGAGGTACAGAGGAAATGTGACCCCCAGCAGGCTGATGGGAGGGACTGGGCTTGAGGGTAACGGAGGTTCCTTAGGCTATCTTCTGTATGTTATAGGTGGCATCGATCAGTGAAGTATTTGTTGAGCGCCTAGTATGTGCAGAACCAAATGTTAGGACTTTTCAGTAATTCGAGAGAAGTAAAAAATATGGTCCCTGCCCTTGAGGTACTGTAATTTTGTTGTGGAGATCAGATTGACATACTGGTAACAATTCCAGGTCAGTATAGGGTAGGAATAACTAGATGTTCAATTGCTTGCTTTCTTCAGATGCCGCTACCTGGCTGTCCAGCTGTCTCCTGCCATCCCTGTGTTTGCTGCCATGCTCTTCCTTTTCTCCATGGCTACACTGTTGAGGACCAGCTTCAGTGATCCTGGAGTGATCCCTCGGGCCCTACCAGATGAAGCAGCTTTCATAGAAATGGAGATAGGTGAGTTTTCTAACCAGCTGGCAAGATATTGTACAGTGGGTGGCTTTGATAAGTAAGGGAATGGAATCATAATTGTAGTTGCAGACTAATAATCACTTCTAGCCTTTTCCCTCTGAGATCCTGAATCTGAGATCATTACCACCCTGTGAAGAATATGAACTTCATTCTTCCCTGTTCTTGGTTGCATTTTAGGAGGGATATCTTGCCAAGGTCCTGCTGCACTGTTCCCAAGAGGATTTTTTAAAAAACTTTTTGGGGGTCGTCAACTCATTTGATTTTTTTTTGTATTTATTTAATTAATTAATTTATTTGGGCTGTGTTGGGTCTTCGTTGCTGCTCTCAGGCTTTTCTCTAGTTGTGGTGAGCGGGGGCTACACTTCGTTGTGGTGCACAGGCTTCTCATTGCGGTGGCTTCTCTTGTTGCGGAGCACAGGCTCTAGGCATGTGGGCTTCAGTAGTGTGGCACGTGGGCTCAGTAGTTGTGGCTCACGGGCTCTAGAGTGCATGCTCAGTAGTTGTGGCACGCAGACTTAGTTGCTCCGCGGCATGTAGGATCTTCCCGGACCAGGGCTTGAACCCGTGTCCCCTGCATTGGCAGGCAGATTCTTAACCACTGTACCACCAGGGAAGCCCAATTCATTTGATTTTTTTCAAATTTATTTATTTATTTATTTATTTATATTTTTGGCTGTGTCAGGTCTTAGTTGCAGCACGCGGGATCTTTCGTTGCAGTGCGTGGGCTTCTTTCTAGTTGTGGCTCGTAGGTTTCTCTCTAGTTGTGGCACGTGGCCTTCTCTCTAGTTGTGGCACGCGGGCTTCTCTCTAGTTGTGGCGTGTGGGCTCTGTAGTGTGGCACACAGGCTCCAGAGCGCATGGGCTCAGTAGTTGCAGCACGTGGGCTTAGTTGCCCCGCAGATGTGGGATCTTAGTTCCCCGACCAGGGATCAAACTTGCGTCCCCTTCATTGGACGGTGGATTCTTGACCACTGGACCACCAGGGAAGTCCCTCATTTGATTTTCTTGATGAAAACTATAAACCTCTTCATAAAAATATTCTTATATGCATCACATACATACAATTTTGGATATAATTTCAGGGATTCATAGATCTTTTGAAGCACATGAGTGGGTTTCTAACCAAGGATTCCTGCTTTAGGGGAACACACAAGATGAGAGGGGACAGGAACCATTGGGAATTATAGGAATGGTAAAGGAAGTAGTTACAGGCTAATCACAGTACAGTCTGCAGCTCAGGGTAGGGCTCTTTGGGACAGAAATGAAGAGCTACACTAACCAGGAGCCAGGGTGCCTTCATGAATTGAAGCAGAACATCCCAGGACTCGAGGAGGGGAGCTCCTGGGAGACTCCTGGGAGCTCACACTCCTGGGAGACTCCTGGAGCTCACACTGGGAAAGAAGGCTCTGATGCCAGTACTAGGAGGGACTGGAGCCCACCAGATCCAACAGTGGTGCCTACCTAAATTGTTCTCAAATCTGGTACCCAAGTAGCTAGAGTCAGCATCCAAGCCACGTAGAGTAGAAGAAAGGGACCCAGTACTTGTAAGACTAAAAGCTGTACCATTGGTGTACCCATCTGTGGTTAGCCTTTAGTTCTTTCAGGTGCTTTGTTGTTGTTGTTTGTTTGTTGGGATTTTAATATTTTATTGAATTAAAAAGACAAACACATTGGGGTTCTAATAGGTATTATATTTATATATTATTTTTGAGAGAATTTACGCTTGTATAATTATTATGTATAATTATCCCCAAGAAGATAGTACATCTTTCTGTATTTTTAGACTGAATTTTGTGCCCTTTAATAGAATTTTTATAGTTTTTTTAACATAGTTTCTATACTTCTCATATTGAGTTTATTCCTGTTTATATGCATGCTATTGTCAAGGAAATATTTTCTCCCAGTTCTAGTTGGTTTCTTTTCTTCCCCCGCAGTTTTATTGAGATATAATTGGCATATGACATTGTGTAAGTTTAAAGTGTACAACGTTTTGATTTGATACTTTTTTAGGTTGCTTTGAAGGCTTCCAGCTTTTGTATTTCTTTTGTTTATTTAGCTGTGTTTATTTAGCTTCCTAGTGGATTTCTTTTTGAAAAATTTCAGCCTATTTTAGTTGCGGTAAGGGGACATAGATTTGTGCACATCTGCGCTCAAACTACTTAGGGGTGGGGAGAAGGTGGGAATTGTGGGAAGGAAACAGAGGCGAGGTGTGTTGGCGCAGCTGGAGTTGGGGGAGACCTGGACTAGTTAGGAGCAAGATAGGAAGGGACAGTTGTGAGTGTAGTCTTTTCTCTCTCTGGGTTAGTCTTTTGTCCTCCTCTTTCCATCACGTATAGAGAAACTGAAGGTCAAGGCAGTGCCTTGGCTTGATCTTGCCTCTCACAGCAGGCTGTTAGCAAGGTTAGCTCTGTTTTGCCAGATTGCTGGGCCCGGGGCCCAGGCTTAAGCTGTCAGGTTGTTACCTCTGCATTTAGCATGTTTCTCTCAATAGTAGAGTGCGTTCTTGAGTTCATACATATGTTTATGTTAGCAAGTTTTTGTCAACTTACATTCAGCCCTGTACTGGGTATGCTGTGGGTAGGGTCTGGGTGGGGGAGAGAAGAAGACATGTGGTTGGTTCCCTTGCATCATAGCTCACCTCACGGGGTGGGAGAGCCTTGAACTCTCTCCCAGGTGCCCTCATGTAAAGTACATGCAGAGGAATGTTAGGGTGGCATGCTGGTACTTATATCATCCTCTAATGAATAGCTATCCCCATTCTTTAAGACTTGTGTCACACTGTTATTGTTTGATTTCACAGCATCCACCCCACTCCGCTAAAAAAGGAAAAAAGTTCCATATGGCAGATATTTTTAAAATCAAAGTGAATTGAAAAAATATTCTGTTTTTAGAATTATCCTGCACAGCAAGGGTGCAATGAGACAGGCACTCTCATATGCTGCAGATGGGCGGGCATGCAAATTGATGCAATCTGTCTGGGAAGCAGTTTCCCGATAAGTGATATGGGCTTTAAGGGTTCATACCCTTTGAGCCAGTAATTTCACTTCTCTCAGGATTAGCTAAAGGAAATAATCAGAGATTTACACAAATACTTGTAGAAGGATTTTTAATGCATTATTTTTTCTTTTTCCTAGCTATTTTAATGCCAGCAACTTCATATATTACTGCTCAGGCTTCAACATGCTTTTCTTTTTTTCTTTATGTTTTAGAAATTAATTTTAACACATGAACATATTCTTGAGGAAGGGAGGAGGGGGTTGGGATTAGGGTGGAGATCAGAGGGGACTTAAGCTTTGTCTGTAATGTTTTAAGTTTTTGCATGCAGCATCATTTAGATAGCAAAATACCAGAGGCAACTTAAATGCCCAATAACATGAATTGGTTAAATAATTACAGTACATGCATATGATAGAAAATTGTATTGCCAATAATGATGTTTTCAGAAAAAAATTAACAACCATGGAAAAATGCTTACTGTATAACGTTAAGTGAAAAATACAGGGTATAAAATTGTATCTAAAATATAATCTCAAATTTAAAAAATCATGAATGTTTATTTATTTGTTAAGAGTAGAAGGAAAGGGACTTCCCTGGTGGCACAGTGGTTAAGAATCCGCCTGCCAATGCAGGGGACACGGGTTCGAGCCCTGGTCCGGGAAGATCCCGCATGCCGTGGAGCAACAAAGCCCGTGCGCCACAACTACTGAGCCTGCGCTCTAGAGCCCGTGAGCCACAACTATTGAAGCCCACGCGACTAGAGCCTGTGCTCTGCAACAAGAGAAGCCACTGCAATGAGAAGCCCACACGCTGCAACGAAGAGTAGCCCCTGCTCGCCGCAACTAGAGAAAGCCTGCGTGTAGCAGCGAAGACCCAATGCAGCCAAAAATAAATAAATAAATAAGTTAAAATTTATTTAAAATAAAAAAGAGTAGAAGGAAGTATACCAAAATGCATAAATATCCCTGAGTTGAGAGGCCATCAGTGATTTTTTTGTCTTCTATTCGTATTTTCTGTTTTTTCCAAATTTTTTACAGTAAGCATGTATTACTCTTATTTTTAAATAATTGTTTTTCTGATTCTAAATATTACCAGTCTTTTTTCATGCATATATTTTACTTTTGCAAGGTAAAATGCTTCTTTTTAGCGTACAGTTTCATTTTTCAGTATGTTGTGAATATTTAAAATGTGTACATCATTTGAAATGGCTGCATAATATTCCATCCCATGCACGTATCATAATGTACTTAACCAACCTCCTATTATGATATTGAGGTTATTTTCAGTCTTTCACTATTAAAAGGGACTTCTGTGACAAATATCCTGTGTTACCATCTTTTGTACATCTCTTTGTAATTTTGATAAGTTCCTAGAAGTAGAATGGCTGGGTCAAAAGTATACACATTTAGGAGCTTCCCTGGTGGTGCAGTGGCTAAGGATCTGCCTGCCAATGCAGGGGACACGGGTTCGAGCCCTGGTCTGGGAAGATCCCACATGCTGCGGAGCAACTAAGCCCATGCGCCACAACTACTGAGCCTGTGCTCTAGAACCCGCGAGCCACAACTGCTGAGCCCATGTGCCACAACTACTGAAACCTGCGCACCTAGCCCATGCTCCGCAACAAGAGAGGCCATCGCAATGAGAAGCCCACACACTGCAATGAAGAGTGGCCTCCACTTGCCGCCACTAGAGAAAGCCCGTGCGCAGCAACGAAGACCCAATTCAGCCAAAAATAGATAAATTAATTATTTTTTTTAAAAAAGTAAGCACATTTAAAATTTTGGTAGTCACTGCCATATTGCTTACTGGTAATGTATAAAAATACCTTCTCCCTATCCTTGCCAACACTGGGTATTTTTATTCTTTTTTTTTAACATCTTTATTGGAGTATAATTGCTTTACAGTGATGTTAGTTTCACTAGCACATCTGCTTTATAACAAAGTGAATCAGCTATACATATACATCTATCCCCATATCTCCTCCCTCTTGCGTCTCCCTCCCTCCCACCCTCCCTATCCCACCCCTCTAGGTGGTCACAAAGCACCGAGCTGATCTCCCCGTGTTATGCGGCTGCTTCCCACTAGCTATCTATTTTACATTTGGTAGTGTATATATGTCCATGCCACTGTCTCACTTCGTCCCAGCTTACCCTTCCCCCTCCCTATGTCCTCAAGTCCATTCTCTATGTCTGCATCTTTATTCCTGTCCTGCCCCTAGGTTCTTCTTTTTAATACTTGTTAATATAGAAGGTGGAAATGGTATCTTTATGTTAATTTCTTTGATTATCAGTAAAGTTGTATGTTTTCATTTCATATGTTTTTTAGCCATTTTTATTTCTTCTTTTATGAATGTTTTTCTTTATAATCAGCCAAAAAGCTTGAAGAAACACTTTTTTACATGTACACAAAATAATTGCATGGCACTCAGTGGAATTTGGGGAGGATACTCTGTGATGTTGAGAGTCTAGTCTGGAAATGCCAGCCTGGGGGGGACAGTGGGCCTAGGGAACGTTTGATTACTCCCATTGCTCTTGGAGAGGTGGTAAGGCTTTTGGTCTCAAATAATGGCTAGCAGTGGTGTTAACTGTCTTTACTGATCTACAGAAGCTACCAATGGTGCAGTACCCCAAGGCCAGCGACCACCCCCTCGTATCAAGAATTTCCAGATAAACAACCAGATTGTGAAGCTGAAATACTGTTATACATGCAAGATCTTCCGGCCTCCCCGGGCCTCTCATTGCAGCATCTGTGACAACTGTGTGGGTGAGTAAAACCAAAGAGATGTTGCCTGGGGAAAGGCTGAGTTGAAGAAGAGGGTCAGGGTGATTTTTCTCAGGAAAAATCAGTGGGGGTGGGAAGATAGATTTAGATAGGAAACAAGCTAGATTTTTAGTTAAGAAACTTTAGATGGGAAACAAGCTTCCGAACAATTGCAAATCAACTGTACTTCTGTAGATCAAATCATAATTTAAATATCCTCTAGTTTAAAAAAAACAACCTCTTTGGTAAATAAAGAAATAAACTTTACCTGTTTTTCAAATCTAGATTTTCTTCTACTGGATCTGTTTCAAGTGGAACCCACCTTACGTAGGGGGAGGAGAATCCTAGTCCACTGGAGGGCAGCATCGGGGAAGGAAGGGCTAAATAAGAAGTGGTGTTCCCAGGAGGAAAAAAATTGCTAGCATTTATTGAATTCCTAATATATACTAGGCACTTGCTAAGTGCTTTCCCTTTCTCTCATTTAAGACTCATAAGAACCCCATAAGATAGGTATTGTCCTCATTTTACAGATGAAGAAATAGATGAAGCACCTTTGTGTAGGTTCATATAATTAAATTAGTATGAGATGAAGCTGGAACAGCTCTGATTCCAAAACCCTCATTTGTTCTTTCTCTGCTTCTGCTGCAAGGGTGGGGGGTGTATGTGTGCATAATACAGAGATCTGTGCTTCTAGCTGCATATATGTGACTTAGTTGTAATCACTGCCTAGTGTATGCTGAGCCCTGGGAAAGATCAAAAACAGGCAGTAAATATGTCTGTTGATAGGCAGATATGTGCAATTCCTTATATTATCAATAGGCATACTTCCAGCATTTTTTATATATGCCATGGAGCATGCCTGAGTACATTGCTTTCCTCTCATTAGCCAATTCTTTTTAGATTAAGGTTGGGAAGATATATCTTACTTTATATGGTAAAAGCTATATGTAGATAGGATTTTTATAAATTGAAACTCATTTTAAATGAGCCAGGAAACTTGATATTTCAAGGAAGTGTGATGCGAAGGTTTTCAAAAAGTATTCCCTCTCCTTATTAATATTCTTAAACATAAAGAACTCATGCAAATTGATTTTTTAAAAAAGAAGCAATAACATTTCAGTAGAAATATGGACAGCAGATAAAACAGGAAATGCAATTACTTAGTTCACATGAAAAAAAGGTTCATCTCTACTAAAAAGCAAAGAAATAAAAATTAAAACAAGATCTTAAACCTAGAAATTTAGCAAGGAAAACCTGATAACGCTTAGCCCTACACTGGTAGGAGTGTAAATTGGAACAAACTTTTTGGAAGGCAACCTAATAAAATTCATGAAAACCTTAAAACATGTATACCCTTTGGTGCCAGTGACTTGCCTTCTAGGGATCTAACCCAAGAAAATAATTAGAGATGTGGTAAAGATTTAGGTATGGACATATTTACCTCCAGATTATTATAGTAATGAAAAATTGAAAAGAAACTAATTGTCCATCAGTAGATAAATGGTCAAATAACTTGTGGGACATAACATACAGTGGACTTCTATGGGTAAAGCTCATACCAGAAAGCTAAATGAAATAAAATTGAAGATAGGCTACATTTATAGTGTGATCTCAGTTACACATTTAAAAAAATATAAGTATGTATAAAGAATCATGCAAGGAAGTACTCTAGAACGCTTATTGTCTATTATCTATAGGTTGTGGGGTAATAAGGGATTTTGTTTCCTTCATTAGAAAAAAATTATTTTCAAGTTTTCTACAATGAGCATGTATTACTTGTATCAATATTATCAGAAAAAAGTGTGATTTATAATATATTGATGGTAAAAATATTGAATATATCTGTATAAATCTGCATTCTTCAGTGTTTTTTATGTGGCAGGTTTGCTTAAAGTAAGGCTATATCTTCCTTCCCTTTTCTGAAAAGATATAGCCCTTTAACTAGGAGATGCACCTGTTTTTACAGCCTTATTTTTTGACTGGTACACAGCTCACTGCGCTTTAAAAATGATATATTTTATTCTTTGTGCTTTTTTCATTCATTAAAATAATACATGTTGGGCTTCCCTGGTGGCGCAGTGGTTGGGAGTCAGCCTGCCGATGCAGGGGGCACGGGTTCGTGCCCCGGTGCGGGAGGATCCCACATGCCGTGGAGCGGCTGGGCCCGTGAGCCATGGCCGCTGGGCCTGCGCGTCCAGAGCCTGTGCTCCGCAACGGGAGAGGCCACAGCAGTGAGAGGCCCGCGTACCGCAAAAAAAAAAAATTAATAATAATAATACATATTCATTGTAGAAAATATGGGAAGTACAGGTATTAATAAAACGTAATCCCAAACTCACTCTCCATTTTGCTGTATTTCCTTCTAGTCTTTCTCTTGTTTGTGAAATTGGATCATACTAGAGTTTTTAGTCCTGCCTTTGTCACTTACCATTATATCCTGAGCCTTTTTCTACATCTTTAATAAATGTTTTTTGAATATATTATTTTAATGACTGCATAATCCATCATATGGCTGTATTCTAGTTTATTTAGGTGGTCTTCTATCAGTAGATATTATTCACGATCCTGTTTTATTCATTATTATAAAACTGCAATCAAAATTATTAAATTTTTAAAAATTATTAAATTTAAGGATGTGGCGAAATTGGAACCTTCATACATTGCTGGTGGGAATGTAAAATGGTGCAGCTGCTGTGGAGAACATTTTGGCAGTTCTTCAGAAAGTTAACATAGAATTATATGACCCAGCAGTTCCACTCTTGGGTATATACCTGTATTACCCAGTGAGCTCGGGCTGCCAACAAAATACCACAGACTGAGTAGCTTAAATAACAGAAATTTAATTTCTCATAGTGCTGGAGGTTAGAAGTCCAAAATCACAGTGCTGACTGGGTTGATCTCTGGTGAGGCTTGCAGGTGGCCACCTTCTTCCCATGTCCTCACATGGCCTTTTCTCTGTGCTCGCGCACTTCTGGTATCTCTTCCTTTTCTTCTTATAAGGATACCAGTTGTATTGGATTAGGGCCCCACCCTTATGACCTTATTTAACTTTAGTTACCTCCTTAGAGGCCCTGTCTACAAATGCAGTCACACTGGGGTTAGGGCTTCAATGTATGAATTTTAGGGGGACACAGTTCTGTCCATAACAATACCAAAAAAGAACTGAAAACAGGAACTCAAACGTACTTGTACATCAGTGTTCACATCAGCACTGTTCATGAAAGCCAAAAGATGGAGACAATCTAAGCGGTGGTTTGGGGGTGATGAAAATTTTGGGAAATAGGTAGTTGTGATGGTTGTACAACATTGTGAATAATTAATGCCAGTGAATTTTACACTTAAAATTGGTTAAAATGGCAAATTGTATGTTTTATATATTTTACCACAATAAAAAAATTAATAAAAAAGTATTGAACTTAAATTTCTGTGCACATCTCTATTTCCTTATGAGAAATTATTAAAAATGGATTTATTCTGCCGAAAGGGTGTGAGCATTATTAAGGCTCTTGATACGTACGGGCAAATTGCTTTCCAGAAAGGTTCTCTCAATTTGTACTTCCACAAACAGTATATTAGAGTGTACGTTTTACCGTGTTCTCACTAGCACTGAATATTATTTTTTATATTCTTATTTTGATAGGCAGAAAAGTATCTTATTGTTGTATTAGTATTGCAATGAGTTAGTGAATCTGAAAACGTTTAAATATATGTTTATATGGTATTTATTAACTGTTTTGCTTTTTGACTATTTTTGAAGGAGTATTTGTATTTTGTTATTGATTTGTAAGGACTTTTCATAGACTAAGTTACAAAATTCACATACTTTCTCGGGTTTTTTTTTCTCTTTAATTTTCTTTATAGTATTTTTAACATCTATGAAATATTTTTTAAAGTGTATGGAGTCAAATCTATTTTTCTTTGTCATCTGTGGTTTTTTTCCATTACTTTTATGCTTAGAAAGTCCTTCTCCATACAGGAGACAAATGTTCACCTATTCTTTATGGTTATTTTAAGGTTTCACTTTGTTTTTACATTTAACTCTTTAATTCATCTGGAATTAATTTTGGTAAATAGTGTGAGGGAAAAAGATCTAACCTTATTTTCAACCAAGTAACCAATTGTCTCTGAGTTGTTGATGGAATGATACTTCCTTTCTCTACTGGTTTTGAAGCACTACCATTCTCAGACAGTAAATTTTTATATATTCTGTTTCTGAGTGATTTCCATTCCATTGAGCTATGCCACACCATTTCAGGTATGTAGGTTTATAATTTTTTACTAACTGGAGTTTAAGAAAAACCACGCTACTCATTTTTCAAAAGTCCCTTGGCTATTTACACCTATTTATTCTTCCTGTGCTTAGTAGACACACTTACTAAGACTTTTCTTTGGAAAAGCAAGGTCTCTGCTGTTAACTGACAGTGAGACAGATCACTTAACCCCTCAGTGTCTCAGTTTTCTCATCTGTAAAATGGAGAAAAGAATATCTTCTTTTGCCCAACTTCCAGGACGATTGTGGGGATCAAATGAGATGGCTGTGAAAACATTGTGAAAAAGTGAAAAATAAAAGCCAGTGTTTTTTTTTAAAATTTATTTTGGAAGGAAATGGGTTTTTTTGGTTTTATTTATTTATTTGAATTTTATTTTTTTTATACAGCAGGTTCTTATTAGTCATCCATTTTATACACATCAGTGTATACAAACCCAGTGTTTTTTACAGTTGAAATAGGCAGCGATCCTAGGGGTCTTGGACTTAGGTATTAAGTGGATGGCAGGGTTGTGCTTAGTTTTGGAGGTTTTGGCACTGGACTCTCTCTTTCTCCCACAGAGCGCTTCGACCATCACTGCCCCTGGGTGGGGAATTGTGTTGGAAAGAGGAACTACCGCTACTTCTACCTCTTCATCCTTTCTCTGTCCCTCCTCACGATCTATGTCTTTGCCTTCAACATCGTCTACGTGGCCCTCAGTGAGTATACAGGGCAGTGTATGTTGCTGGAGGGGTGGGTGGTGGGAGAAGACTTGAGGACAGCTTAGGGGAGTGGTTCCGTATCCTGGTGGGACTTTACCATTGCGAAGGCACCTTAGGACCAGTTAGAAGTGTGCACTACTATCTGAGCTCCAGACCTCAGCTCACATCAGTTAGGATTTACCGAGTGTGCTGGTCTTCTCAGTGGCCCTCTGCTGGAGACCAGCACCATAATTACTGGTCTGTACCTAGAGTACTGGGCATTTCTGAGGTGATCCCAAAGGTTGGGGATGTATTTTTCCCTGTATGTGTCACCTCTTTTGCCTCATAAGACCTGCCCTTGTGTCAGGTGGTAGAAGGGGTTACACCAGAGAAATGTCTTTTAGTGGCTCATGGTCTACTTTGGGAGATAGAAAATATACACCTGTGTGTGTGTGTGTGTGTGTGTGTGTGTGTGTGTGTGTGTGTGCGTGTGCACATGCACACATACACACACATAAAACAGCCCAAGGACAGATGGGATGCGGAGTTAAAGGAGTGGTCTTAATCAAGGCAGCTTCCTGGGGAGAGATGAGTCCTGAGCTGGGTTTTGAACAGTGAAGAGATATGGATTGATGAAGAGAGAGGATTTTTCTTGGATATTTCTGATTTCTTTCATCTATGAATGAATATCCCGCTCCATGGCCATAGCTGGCGGCTAGGGAAAAGGGAGGGGAGCCAGATGCTTGGCTTGTGGCCGACTCTCTAGTCCAGTGTTGGGTCCTGTATTGAGAAGGTGGACCCTTTAGTCAAGAGAGTACCAGCTTGGAGGTGTGAGTCCCTTGCCTGAATGAGGGCTTATCTCTTGCCGGCTTGTAACAACGGATAGGGAGGGAAGAAAGTGAGTAGGCACTAGGGTATGTGTGTATTTTTTACTAAAGTTACTAATCTTTCTCTCTACTCCTCCTCCCAATTTCACAGAATCCTTGAAAATTGGCTTCCTGGAGACATTGAAAGAAACTCCTGGAACATATCCTCCCCTGGCAGGATGTCCCCGTGAAGCCCTCTTAAACTACTTTTCAGCATGCTTTCTGTCTGTAGTTCTCCACCATCTCATTTTTCAGACATCAGAGAGTGCCAACGTCTAAAATTTTTAAATGTAGCCTTAGTGGTAGCAACTAGAATGGAGGATGGCCAGGGCTTAAAGGGAGGTCTTTTCTTCAACTTTGTCTCCACTGCCTCCCTCCCAAGTCCTTCTGATCCCAGGCTCAGCCCTGCATTCTCTAGTGGGCTATACTTTGCTCTCAATAGACCTCTTGCATCACTTACTAGAAGTCCCACCTTCCTGTTATAGCTAAGCTGATTTTGTACAGAAGTTACATTTCTGAAAAGGAGATTCAGATGGGATTTCTAGAAATCACATTCTGGTTTCTTTCCCACCAGTTTTTTCATCTATAAAGTTTATTTTTTGATGTGTTTTCCATTGGCAGTGATGGCCAACATTGTTTAGCTTTGGACCCCTCCTAAATGTCCCCTTCGAAGAGCCAATGATGAATAAACAGACAAACACCTAAATAGATTAGATCTGTTAGAGAGCTACTTGTAGTGGATAAACAGGCATCCTTTACCTTTCATGAGGGATATAGCCAGCAAGTTTAGAATTCACCCGTTGTTATGTATGGATATATATTTGTGGTATATGTTCCAAGGGGTAAAGATGGTGTGACTGGTGTCATGAGTATGGGCTGCGGCATCAAGTCCCCTGGTGTGGCTTCTTCAGTATTCCTTAACCAACACCTCACTGTTCTAGAAGTACTCATTTGCTTCTTCACACTCTGGTCCGTCGTGGGACTGACTGGATTCCACACTTTCCTTGTGGCTCTCAACCAGACAACCAATGAAGATGTGAGTCAACTTTTCCTCTCCTCATTACATATTCTTCTACCAAAAGCCTATTCTCTAATTACCTGCTGGAGAACTGAGTCTCCAGGGCCTGGGAGGTTGAGGCAGGCAGAAGCCAGGTGTGGGAGATTGTTAAACCAGGTGTGTAGAAGAAAAAGCAGACTGCTTTGTTTGGAGCTGAATGCCTGTAGGGAATTAGGAAGAAGAGATTGAATATGGTTGGGTGAGCACAAGGTCTTTAGCTGTTCATAGGTCCTTAAAAGCTAACTGGTGCCTCTGGGTTTGGAACGGAGAGGGACAGTTGCATTGAATAAGTCCTTGCTTTTAAAAAGTTACCGATTGGGACTTCCCTGGTGGCGCAGTGGTTAAGAATCCGCCTGCCAATGCAGGGGACACCGGTTCGAGCCCTGGTCTGGGAAGATCCCACATGCTGCGGAGCAACGAAGCCCGTGCGCCACAACAACTGAGCCTGTGCTCTAGAGCCCGTGAGCCACAACTACTGAACCTGCGTGCCTCAGCTACTGAAGCCTGCACGCCTAGAGCCCATGCTCCGCAACAAGAGAAGCCACTGCAATGAGAAGCCCGCGCACCGCAACAGAGTGGCCCCCGCTCGCCGCAACTAGGGAAAGCCCGCGTGCAGCAACGAAGACCCAACGTAGCCTAAAATAAATAAATTAATGAACTAAAAACAAAAAGTTACCGATTAATCCATATTCATTGTAGAAAATCAGGAAGTACAGATGAGCAAAAAATAGCAAATAAGTCCCTGTAATTTTACCTCCTAGGCATCACCATTGTTAATGGTATGATCTATAGTCTTCTAGACTTGTCTAGACTTGTTCTCATGTTTGTTTATGTATTTTTAAATGGAAATAATACATAACGCTCAGGTATCTGCTTTTTTACTCTATTGTGAATAGTTTTCCGTGGCTATGCATGTATTTCTCTTTTTTTTTTCTGTTGTGGTAAAAGACACATAAAATGCACCATCTTTTTTTTTTTTTTGGCTGCGCTGAGTCTTCGTTGCTGCGCACAGGCTTTCTCTAGTTGCAGTGAACAGGGGCTGCTCTTCGTTGCAGTGCGTGGGCTTCTCATTGCGGTGGCTTCTCTTATTGCGGAGCACGGGCACTAGGCGTGCGGGCTCAGTAGCTGTGGCACAGGGGCTTAGTTGCTTCGTGGCATGTGGGATCTTCCTGGACCAGGGATCGAACCCGTGTCCCCTGCAGTGGCAGGTGGATTCTTAACCACTGGACCACCAGGGAAGTCCTTAAAATGTACCATCTTAAACCATTTTTTAAGTGTACAATTCAGTGGTATTAGTACATTCACATTGCTGTGCAACCATCACCACCATCCATCTCCAGAACTTTTTCATCTCCTGTGCTGCATGTATTTCTTCAACATAATGTTTAAGCCTTGGCTTTTATCTTGCAGATCAAAGGCTCATGGACAGGGAAGAATCGTGTCCAGAATCCCTATAGCCATGGCAATATTGTGAAGAACTGCTGTGAAGTGCTGTGTGGCCCCTTGCCCCCCAGGTACTCAGAGGACTAGAAGATCCTGGAACTCTTGGGACAAGCAGTTTGACCTGATCCTGTCACCTGGTGTGATGCATTCTTCTGAACATGGCCTCTTCGTGTCAAAAGAGGTCTTCCCAGGGATTGTCCCTTGGTGCCATATCTACATGGACCATAGGCCATGGGCTGGTTGTTTTGAAGGGATGACCTTTCATTCTTATTTTATCTGTTTGTTCCCTCGTTAATGTGGTATTCCCTGGTTTGTGGAAGAAAAAGTGAATGGAAGGTAGGAGATGTGTGCTAGGATCGGGCTAGACTGCCAAAGGGCAGGTTTATATTTTCCAGCACACACAGGAAGATTCAGTGGGGTGGGTGGGTGGAGAGGTGGATGCAAAGTGCTTTGTTAACTCTCCTGTCTCCTTCAGTGTGCTGGATCGAAGGGGTATTTTGCCACTGGAGGAAAGTGGAAGTCGACCTCCCAGTACTCAAGAGGCCAGTACCAGCCTCTTGCCTCAGAGCCCAGTAAGTGTTCCTGACTTTTTAAGGCTTTTAGACTTTAAGACTGAGTTGGGGATAGAGGGTGTAGACTAAATTTACACCTTAGAGATATAATTAGGCAATTTTGTGTCCAATCACTCCAGCTTCCCTGTCTCTGCTTCTGCCCTGACATTGCCTTAAGATCTTTATGCCCTTGACATAGATTGAGATCTAGTCATTTCTTCAACATTCTGTGCCAGCCAATGTGCTAGGTGCTAGGGATACACCAGTGAACAAGTCACATAATGCGTCTGCTCTTATGGAGCTCATTGTCTAGTGGGGACGAGAGAAAACAGGTTATTAGTCCGTGTAGTGAAAAGTGCCTTGATGAGGGAAGCATAAAATGCTATAGGAGCAATGACAGGGGTCAGGGGGGTGGGTTGGAGTTATTGGTGTGGTTACCTTGGTAGAAGGAGACTTCCTCACTGGAATATGCAGATGTGGAAACTCTCCCAGCTATACTGATCACATATGCTTTAATAAAGTATGTTCCTAAAATTATTAGTTGAACTTTCTTTTTTTTGTAATAGCTCTGTTGAGATATAATTCAGATACCATAGAATACCTGTTTAAAATGTAGGATTCACTGGTTTGTAATATGTTCACAGAACTGTGCTATCATCACAACAATCCATTTTAAAACATTTTCATTGCCCCCCCAAAAAAACCCCTGTACCCATTAGCAGTCACTCTCCCTTTCCCCCCAGTTCCCTCAGCCCCATCCCTAGGGAACTATTAATCTACTTTCTTTTGCTGTAGGCTTCTTCTGTACATTTCATAAAAATAGAATCATATTATATGTGGTCTTTTGTGACTGGCTTCTTTGATTTAGCCTTGTATTTTCAAGGTTCATCTATGTTGTAGCATGTAGCAGTACTTCTTTCCTTTATACGGCTGAATAATATTCTGTTATATAGATAGACTACATTTTATTTATCCATTCATCAATTGATAGACATTTAGGTTGTTTCCACCTTTTGGTTATTATGAATAATGCTGTAATGAACATGTGTATGCAAGTTTTTTTTTTGACACAACTCAATTCAGATTTTTTTTAGCAGATATTCATTTTTAATTATTTATTTATTTTTGGCTGTGTTGGGTCTTCGTTTCTGTGCGAGGGCTTTCTCCAGTTGCGGCAAGCGGGGGCCACTCTTCATTGCGGTGCGCGGGCCTCTCACTATCGTGGCCACTCTTGTTGCGGAGCACAGGCTCCAGATGCGCAGGCTCAGCGGCCATGGCTCACGGGCCCAGCCGCTCCGCGGCATGTGGGATCTTCCCAGACCGGGGCACGAGCCCGCGTCCCCTGCATCGGCAGGCGGACTCTCAACCATTGCGCCACCAGGGAAGCCCAACTGGTTTTTTTGTATATTGATTCTGTATCCTGAAACCTTGCTAAACTTCTTTTATTAGCTCTAATAGATTTTTAGTAGACTTGAACTTTCTTTTAAAATCAAATTCTCCTGGAATTCCCTGGCGGTCCAGTGGTGAGGACTTAGCACTTTCACTGCCATGGGCCGGGGTTCAATCCCTGGTTGGGGGACTAAGATCCCACAAGCCACGCAGCGCGGCCAAAAAAAAGAAATCGAATCCTACTCTTAGAGGAATGCTATTTGTAAGTTAGATAATTGTTCTCTACTTTGCCTTTCTTAAATTTTTAATTTTCTTTTTTGAAGTATAGCAAACTCATGTTTATATATCATTATCATCATTTCGAATATTGTTTTTCTGATGAGTCTGATCTTAAATCATTACAGTATAGGTTAGTGATTCTCAGTTGAATGTGGGGATGGGTGGTATTTTAGAATCACTCAAGAGGCATTTTCAAACCAGATATACCATCTGAAGATTTTACCACCCCACCCTCTTTGGTTTAGAATCACTGTTCTAGGGAGGTATGTGTTAGGGCCGAAAGAAGATTGAGAACCACCATGTCAGGCCTTGTTAGACAAGTATGTTATAACATTGTGTTGTGAAGGAGGGAAGGTGGTCTGTGTAATTATTTGTGGTCCCTTTTATTATTATCATGCATAATAATAGAAACATCTGTCCACAACAGACAGTTAAGAATAGAACTCAAATATACTTCAATTGCCTTCTGCTGAGAAGACGACAGTCTAGTCTTGGTTCTGAGTTTGGTGTTGGTGGCGGCGTATCTGTAGCGTCAGTGTGGTTGATGGGTTCAGAGGAAGAGTTCAGTGTCTATGGATTATCTCCATTTGTATTTTGAGGGAGAGCTTTGTATTGAATTTGATATCTTTTCCTTCTCAGGCTCCAACAGACCATCTAAGCTCCGATGAGATGCCGGAGGACACCAGCACTCCTGAAGAGATGCCACCCCCAGAGCCCCCAGAGCCCTCACAGGAGGCCACTGAAGCTGAGAAGTAGCCTATCTATGGAAGAGACTTTTGTTGTGTCTGATTAGGGCTGTGAGAGATTTAATGGGAGAAGATAACCTGAGACAGAGAGCAAGTAAGCTGTTCCTATTACTGTTTTTCTTTGGTCTTTATTCACCCAGTTGTAAACTGGCATTTTCTTGCTGCAAGCTTTTTTAAATTTCTGGACTCCAAGCAGTTGCAGAAGATGTCAGTCACCTCTGGTAACTGGACAAATGGGTCCCTTGGGCCCTGGCACTGGTTTTCCATGGCCTCAGCCACAGAGGCTCCTTGGACTCCCCTCTCTTCCCAGATCCCAGCTCTCCTGCTTGGGGTCACTGGCCCAATTCTGGGGTAAAGGTTCCTGAGACTGACTCAGATCCTCTCAAGCTGCTGCGCATCATGAGTCCAGGGGCAGTCACAGAGAACTCTGGCCAGGGAATTCTAACTGGATTCTTGAGGCCTTCAGAATGGAGGGGGATGGAGAGTGGGCTTGGAAGATTCTCCTGGCTACAAAGTGCCAACATTGCCAGCAAATCCTTTCAGGAATGGGGTAGGCAGTTTCCACTTGTTGTATTTATTCGTGCAGCTTCTCCTTTGTCCCCTGTCCACTCTCTAACTCCCAAGCCCCACGCTTTTCCAGTGAGATATATGTAAGTAATTGCAGTATAGATAACAATTCACATTTCTCGTAGACTACCCAGAAACTTTTTAATACCTGTGCCGTTCTCAATAAGAACTTACTTATGAGATGCCAACGGCACGGCCCCTCGCACTCTCTGTCTCATCTCTCTTCCTCTCTCATTAGCCCCTTTTAATTTGTTTTCCTTTTGACTCTTGTTCCCGTTGGGAGCAGGAACGGCAGTAATAAAAGTCTGCACTTTGGTGGTTCCTTTTCCTCAGAGGAAGCCCGAGTGCTCACTTAAACACTACCCCCTCAGACTCCCTGTGTGAGGCCTGCAGAGGCTCTGTATGCACAAATGGGGAAACTAAGGCACAGAGAGGCTCTCCTCTCCTCTCCCCCATGTCCCCTCAAAAAAGAAGAAAAAAAAAAAAAAAGGATAACCAGTACTTCCATTAGGCCTCGGCTGAGTGAGGAGGGAAAGCCCTGCACTGCTGCCCTCCTGGGGGACCCACTCCAAGGCCTTGGCCCACCGCGGGCTTGGTAACCACACCGGGGGCTTCCTCCAGGCCCCGCTCTTCCAGCACTTCCACCGGCAGGGTCCCAGAGCCGCTTCACCCTGGGGGTGGGCTGTGGCCCCCAGTCAGCTCTACTCAGGACCTGCTCTATTTCAGGGAAGAAGATTTATGTATTATATGTGGCTATATTTCCTAGAGCACCTGTGTTTTTCTAAGCCAGGGTCCTGTCTGGATGACTTCCGGGGAGGGGGGGGAGTGTAAACCAGAACTTTTAATCTATTTGAAGGCGATTAAACTGTGTCTAATGCAAACTGCCTGCCTCCTCCTTCCCCCTTCCATTTCAAGAACCACCATGGGGGTGTGAATATCTTTGGGGGGTGGGGTGGGGGTGGGGGTTGAAGGGGGTGCTTGTTACTACACATACTTCCATTTTCCAGGGGGCCCTTGGGTTGGAGAGGTAGCTCCCAAACTCTCCATTGACCTATACTACATTCTGGGTTGAAGTTTACCTTATTCTTGACTATGAAAAGAGGCCTTTCAAGGCCATGAACAGTATTAGAAAGATTGGGAGGGTCAGGGGTTATATTAAATTAAGAGAACAAGTTCTTTAATAGGATATTGTTTTTATGCAGATGGATGCTGTTAATTGCAAATGAGTCTTGGTTATTAAAGCAGGCTCCTCAGGGCCTCCCCTTGGAAATATTTTGTTAGTGATCTTTTACAAGTGATGGTATATATTTCTTTTTAAATGGTCTGTAATCAAGATTCCTTACCAGTTCTTGTCTCGCTCTTCCCAGTTAATCAGAAGTAATGAAATTCGGCCGCTCCTAGCTTTTTCTCTATGTCTTCCTATTTTCTTGTAGCAGGATTTGAGTTTAGCAATCCTTAGAGAGACAGAGAGACAGACTGGGACTCTGACTGACTCAGATTCCGGTCCTATCTGCCTCTACTTTCTCATTCTTTTTCTGGCTCTCTCAGTTTTGTCCTTGTAGTTAGATTTTAGTTAGTTATAAGGCCAAGCCTGGAGAGTTGGGAAGATATTAGGTTTTTCCAGTTAACCTGCCACTCAGATGAACCCATTTTTAGTCAGTTCTCAACCTATCCTGTCTTAGCCCATCTCCTCTCTCCTCCCTCAACTTACCTCAGCCACTCTTCTGTTGACCCTTGTGTGAGTTAGAGAAGCTTTCTTTTTCTGAGGTCAAGGGTCGGAATGGAAACCCCTTATCATTAGTGTGAAATGATCTTTTTTTTAAAAGCTTCTGCTTTTCCCTACTCCCTACCCTTGTTCTTTTCCTATATAAATCTTCTGCATTTAAGACCTTGGCCTGAAGATCTGTCCCGTTCATCCCATGCACCGGCTGGGACTGTTCCTAGTCTGAGTTCTGATCAGAGGGGAGATTGAAGAATTGGTCCCTCCCAGGGGAATAGGCTTTAAATTGTTTGCTCTTTTCAATGGCTGACATTCTTTCCACCTCTCCCCTTCCTCCCCATTCCTTAAGTTTCCTATGCACCCCACTTCCCCAGACCAGGATGGTTGGCACGGATCCAAAACCTCTGGGGGTTGGTGGAATTTGGCTCTTTGAGGCCTCTTTTTTTTCTTTCATGTCCCTTTGGCCCTGGGGCCCTGCTTGCCACAGTGGAGAACACCATCTCCCCCTTTGCTTTTTTCACCAGTGGCAGCAGTGGGTTCTAATTCTACAGCAGCTAAACTCCATTCTTCCTGCCCTGCCCTTCCTGCGTTTACCCTTAAGGCCCCTTTTCCTACTGACCAAATCTCTCTACCTTGTTGGGGGAAAAAGAAGTATTTTGTTTTTAAATCTATTTTCTAACTTAAATGCAATTTAATATGTAAATCTCTGCACTTTTGTGTGAGCCTACAAATGTGTATGTGTGCTGGGTTTTTCACTCTGGTGTTTCGTAATAAAGAAATCCTTCTTTTCGGGGGGAAGCCAATTAATGAAGGAGACTTGAATGGTTTTAGAAATACAGGGATGTCTGTTTCTTTGTGCTTCTGCCTCATTTCTTTACTTGTGCCTAGTGTGCGTGACCGGACCCCTCCCCCACCTTTTGACCCCCTTCTTTTGAGAGGGCCTTCAGCCTAGTGGGGCAGAGAGAGGGACCCGAACTGTGTGTCTGGTACCCCTCTGAGACCACTTGGATTGGCTCAAGTGGTAACCTAGCAACCTAGCCCTCCTCCCTCTCCCCATAGCCTAGCCCTGTTAGTCCTTTTCTTCTAGCTCAGTTCATTTTGTACCCCTTGAGGCTTGGGGCCAGGCTAGGGAAAATCACCAAGGGATCACAGTAAATTTTTTTTTAATGATAATTTGCTCTTGTGCCTTGGTGATACTAAAGAAGACCAGTACTTCCAATAATTCAAAGAGCATTTGTGTCAGTTTTGAGAATACATTCTAGGAATTGCTTGCTGTTCTTGAGCAGTGCGTTTTAGAAACAGTATCAAAGGCTAGAACTGCAAATATCGTTAGTTTTAAAGGATGCAAGCCCAACTCACAAAAAAGGGAGTCATTGTGGATTTCATGTTTTGGATAAATATGAAAGGGGAATGGGAACTAACATATTTTTATAGTTTTAATATCATACACTGAATTTCCAGTAATGCAACAGTTGTGTAAATTGAGTGAAGATGGTACTTTATTTTATTCAGAAGTTTACCAAGAGTTGTGATCTTTGAAAATCATGTCGCCAGTAGCACTGCCATTCATGGATTTTTAAGTTGCCAATACTTAGTCTTCCTCTGTAGCAGCTGCATTCGCAGTGAATCTACATATATAAGTGGAAGCATCTGACTTAATCTTCTAGTATAGTCTTGTGCAGGCATTTGTGTACTGAAATATCTATTATCTGATGATAAATGACGTTCCTTTTATTTCTCCTTTATACTATAGTTAGTGTATTATATTGCTATTCTGGAAATTACGTGTATAAGCAGTTTATATTAACTATGAGATTCATTTCAGGGTGGCAAAGGGTACGCTGCAAAATATTGTATATACCAACGGAGGGCTGGGGCTGATAGGGTTGAGAACTGTTGGACTAGAGTATCTCAAAGGTCCCTTTCTACCTCTAAATATTTGGAAAATTTAGAAAATCAACAAACACCGCCCCATCCCCTTATACCTTTAACGTGCTTTTTAAATTTTAAAAGTAACACATGTTCATCAAATTTAAAAGTAGCACATGTTGAAAATTTTGAAAGTACAGGAAAGTAAGAAGATTGAAAAATCACTCATAAACACATCACCAAATATAATAATCACTGTTAATGTTTTGGTGTATTTCTTTCTGGTCTTTTTTCTGTACATATATATTTTTGAACATAACTGGAATTCAACTATAAATATAGTTTTGTAATCTTGCTTTTTTTACTTAGCGTTTTCCATATCATTAGAAATTATTTGAAAATACTTCTTAATGACTCCATAATACGTGCATAACCTTTTCCCTATTGTCAGACATTTAGGTGTCTCCAATTTTTCATTATTATGAATATTGCTGTGATGAACTTCCTGATATATGGGCATATCTTATTTCCTTAGGATAGATTCCTAGAGGTGGAATTACTGAGTCAAAGGGAGCACTCTTTTAAAGGCTCTTGATAAATATGGCCAAATTGCTTTACAGAAAGGCTGTCCCAGTTTGTCCTACCAGCTTTGTATCAGGGAGCCTCCTTCAACACACCTCATTTAAACATTTGGTAATTTAGTAGCTAGCTGTTAACTGGTATCTTGACACCTTCATTTTTTAATTTCTATTTCTTCCGTTAATAATGAGGTTAAACATTTTCCACACCTCCCCTCTGCTTTATGTTTCTTGCTTTTTGTATTCTGCGAATTGGCCTTCCAAGTCCTTTATCTTTCTTCTGGTATTGGGGGTTTTCTACTCAATTAATAAATGAAAGCTTAGAGCTCACCCTCCACCATGGGCCAGGAAGTGAAGGGGCCTTGATTTAGAAGTGGTTTTACAACTCTGGAGCATGGCATAGAATTACCTCCCTAAAGTTCCATGTCCCTTCGCTCTCTTCAAGCCCCCCTCCCACTGCCTTTTCTGCCAGCCACTGCCCATCTTCAGCTTCTGACTGTTCCAACTTGGCCAAGTGGGTGATAGTTTTGTGCCCCAAATTAGAGACATGATTGTCATAAAACCTGGCCTCTGTCCATGACATCCCTGAAAGGAAAACACTGATCATGTAGAGTCCACGTTGCTTGTGCTCACTCTTGCTCCCTCTCTCTCTCATCAGAAAATTAAGCACTGTGACTTATCTAAGGTCACATGGACAGTTACTGGTAAAGCAGAGACCAGAATCCAGATGTCCTCACTCCCAGTCCAGAGAGTTTTCTGGCATAACCCCCTGCCCCTCAGTCGAGCAGGTGTAGACAGAGAAAGCAGTTTGAATAATTCCAAGTGTCACTTGAATGAAATGAGCCTTTCCTTCATTTAACATTCAATAAATACTTGTTGAAAACTGACCATGTGCTAGGGTTAACTTTAGGAGAAATGGCATTGCTGACCCCATTCTCTTGTGAGTTGAGAAACAGCAATAATTTTAGGATTTTTTTGCCATTTTGGATGAATTTTACCAATGATCTCTCCCTTTTGGGCATGCAGAGGGCTGACTATATATAGTCAGACTGATATGGGGGTAGTTGTTGGGTTTTTGTTTTAGACTTAAATCTCTTAAATCTCTCTGCAGACCCCTGCACTTAGGTTGAACTGGTGGTGGGGTTTCTTTAGCACAGAAAGTCAGGAAGTTGCCTTGCCGAGTTCCCACAGTCAAATCGCCTGTCCCTTTGTGAGGGCCATTGCCTTGGGCTCTCTCTGACGCTATCCCTGGCAGGTCCCAGAGGCAATGGTATACAAATGCTGTATTGGTAACTGTGAAGTTCTAGGAAAAGGTGAAGCCTACATATCAAGTGCTATAGAATTCCGTTTATTTAGGACCTTCCTGGAGGAGGAATGTTGGCTGGGTCTAGAGGAGAGGCAGTTCCTTCCCACTTGATTGTGTTGTTGGCTGAATAATATAGAATGTGGCCGACGTTGTATGAGAAGCCAAGGTAGCCTCTATTGTGAAGGAGAGGTGGGAGAGCCACTTCTTTTCCCCAGCTGGGAAACCTCATACCTCATCCTGAATTTCCTGACTTGGGAGGGGGGAAGGTGTTGAACCTCACTGAGACTACCGTGATCAGTGCCCATTTTCCCCTTACAAACCTCTTGTAGCTTTTGTTTTAATGCCCTTGGTCTCTAGTGGCCCCACTGAGGCCTCCACTTCTGTGAAAAGCCTGGGCGGGGTTTCTATGAGTGAGAGGCAGACCATGCTGCTTGAGAGTTTGGGCCGGAGCAGGAGAGGGAATTTGTGGAGGCAATAGCCATTTTTGTTGGGGGGAGGGGGGAGCTGATCAGGACCTACCTGGGGAAATAAAGGCAAGGAGTGACAGGCAGGGGCGATGGTTTAGCTAGAATGTGCTGATACCCCCAGCTGCTTCCCCTGATGGGCTGGGGAGGTATCTCTAATCCCGAACTGGAGAGGAGCTGACTGGACTCTATCTACACTTTTTCTTTTTGAATCTGGCCTTTATCCTCTTCTTTCTAGCAGCCCATGGATGTCCAGCGGAATTGCCTAAAATAAGTCTGATACCCAGGGCTGATCATCGTACTGTAGGCTGGGCAGAGCTAGGGCTGTCCCAGGCTCTCAGGTGGGCTTTCTCCCCATCACCGGCCTCTCGGGACACCAGAGCTGGCACCCTCTACCCTGAATCCTAGCACCCTCTGGGAGCTTTGATATAGCATGTCTCTGAGCTACAGCAGTTGGTCTGCAGACAAGCACATGTCAGAGTGGCCTTTGTGCCCATTCTTGAGCTCAGTACCTTGGAGGTTACAAAAAAGTTCAAAAATCCCCAGCATTTATTGTCACTGTGTGCCAGAAACTTTATACGCTATCTCATTTATTTCTCTGATAACCCCAAGAGGTAGGTATTATTAGCTCATTATTCTTTTTTGTTTAATTTAATTTTTATTTATTTTAAATTATTTTTAAATTGAGATATAATTAACATATAACATTGTGTAAGTTTAAGGTGTGCAATGTGTTCACTTGATATATTTATATATCACAATATAGATCATTGTTCTTATTTTACAGAAAAGAAATACATGTGTATGTAATTACCTCAAATTCTGTAACTAACTAGTAAGCGGTGGAGCCAGGATTTGAAGACACTTTAGAATGCCAAAGCCTTTGCTCTGGGTCACTACACTAGCTAGGGGTCCAAGATGAGACTAGCCTTGAAGGGAATGAAATGGAGGTTGCAGGGTGGTGACTTGTTATCATTCACTGAGCGTGAATTTTGTGCTTGACACTGTGCTAAGTATTCTACATACACTAGTTCATTCAATCTGTGTAACAACCCCATGAGGCTAGTACTATTATCCCCACTGTACTGATGTGGGAAAGTGAGGCTCAGGGAGGTTAAGCGGCTTGTCCAAAGTGACCCAGCTAGTGAGTGACAGGGCCAAGACTTGAACTCAGGTTGGCCAGAGATCCTAACTGCTAGTCTTCACCTTCCTGCTCTAGAGGAGCCTCCACTTACTGGAAAGGCCCAAGGGCACAGGAAGAGCCCCATTGCCCTCTTGGACCAGCCCTCCCCCCACCTTCCAAGGGGAGCTAGAGGCTACGGCTCCCTGGGCCTCTGACATCCGAGGCTGGGGTGGGGGTATAGGGTATCCAGCTGTGAAGACTCAGCCTCATGGACACCAGCCCTTGGTTTGCTGGGCTCAGGGTGCCACTTGGCATTTTCTAGATGTCCGTGGGGCTGGATAGGAGCTTCCAGCAGCCCTGCCTGGATAAGGGGCTGCAGGCTTTGCACTGCAGACCTACAGAGGCACTGCTTTCCTCGCCCTCAGGCCCTGGCCTGTAGTCTACATTTCCTCATTGCCCCTCTTCACTGGCCCCTCCCTAAGTCTGGTGATCATTGGAGCCCTTGCACAACTACCTACTTTCAGCCTGTATTCAGCCTACAGACCAAACTGAAGCCCCGTAGCTCTGAGACACCCCCCACACACACACACCCAGGGCAGGGGAGGATTTTAAAACATCATTTTCTCAGTCATTCCTCTTTTTCTGAAATTTTCCTTTCCCCAGCTTGGAGCTAATAGATAGGTATTACCCAGGGGGTTTAAAAGGTTTAGGAATCTCCTCCGATAGGCTCCCCTTGGTGTATGTGGATTTTAAGCACTTTGGGTCTTATTCACCCCCACTCCCCATCTTTCCAAAAGCCTCCATCAAAAGGCAGCAGGATCATGACTTTGCTGCTACCGTAAATTGGAGGCTTAGGCCTATTTATTTATTTAGTTTCATTGTTTTCAAATTTTAAAATATTTTTCCCTTTTATAGATATAAAAATAATACTTTTGAAATTCAAATAAGACAAGAATGTATTAAGTGAACACTTCTCTTCCTCGCTCCCCTAATCCCACCCACCCCCTCACAAGATCACTGGTAACCATTTGGTGCAGATTTTTCTGGTCTTTATTCTTGTGTATGTTTCCTTTTCTTAAATAAAAATGGAATCACCCTATAAATAAAGTTTATTACTCACTTTTCCCCCATGATATTGCACAGACTTCTTTTACAAGAACGTTTGTACGTTATTTGTATAATTTTAAAATTTCAATTTAAACAATAAAAAAATCACAAAGATTTTCCCCGTGTCGTTAAATATTTTTCTACAACGTCATGTTTAATGGTACTGTATGAATGAACCATAAGGTATCTAACTAATTCCCCATTTGCATTGTTTCCAATTTCTTACACAAAGCTGTCGTGAATATCTTTGTCCATATATTTGTGGCCACTCGTGTGGCTCTTTGTAGGGATGGAATCCTGGGAAGGGAATGGCTGGGTCAGAGGGTGTCAGAGGCACATCACAGGAGTGATAGTTTGCCCTCCGGAAGGCTGGCGGGGCTCTGAAAGCTCGTTGGGCTTCCCACTCAACATCTTCAACCTGTCTGAGCTTCAGTTTCCTCCTCTGTAAATTGGGAAGATGATGGTACTACCTCAGTGGGAGGGGGATAGCATGAGGATCACAGGAGAGATACATGCAAAGCGCGTGGAGCCCAGCACACGTCGCTGCTTACGAAATGACAGCAACTATTCAGTACCACTAGGGCGGTGAGGCCATTTGGGCTGCCCGAAGCCACTACGGGTAGTGGGACGAGTGCAGCTGAGAACAAAGCTCACACTCCAGTTTGCCCTCCCTAGTGCAGTTAATGCCGGAGAACCAAAGGAAGCCAGGAATCTCCAGCCCACCTCCCAGGAGATGGTGTAGCTTCAGTGGGCACACGGTGGGACCCAGGAAGAGATGACCTCAGAGGGAAGGTCCTGCTCACTGCAGATCTCCCTCTCTTGGACAACCCTTGGAGCAGGCCCTTTGTCGCGGGGTGCGGGGGGCAGGGTGGGCAATGAATAGTTCTAGGAAGAGGGGAATAGCTACCCCCCACCCTCAGACCCCAGCAAGCTGGTGGCCACGGGAGCCAGTGCTCTGAGGAGGGCTGGTCAGTGGTCAGCAGGGTCAAGGGCACTGAGCATCTTTGGGGAAGGGACAGACGGCCCTGACAGTGGAGAACATTTTGCTGAGTCCAGCTTTGAAGGAGACTGGTCTGTTCCACCCGCCCGCCCAACGCTCTCTCCATAGGAAAGATAACCGGAGACGGTAGTTTAGTTCTACCTGTTTATTGCTACCAACCCATCTCCCTTCACCCCCCTCATATTTACACCCAAACCGCTCCCCCAAGATGGCTTCTACCAGAGTTCCTGGGACTAGGTCCAAAAGTGTCCACTAAACAGGCAGTCCAAGACATGGCGGGCACAGTTGGGCCCCGGGAAAGGGTTACTCTGGGAATTCTGGGCATAGACTTGGTACTGGGGTCAAGTACCAGGATACTTGACTCTCCCTCCCCTTCTGGAGCTCAAGGTCCATCAAAACCTTTAGCAGAGTAAAGGTGGGATAGTGGACTCCCCAGTATCAAGCTTTGTGCTTTCTTTGCTTGTAAGGACCCACATGAGAGGCCAAGTCTTGCTTCTGAGGGGCCGGTCTGCCCTTGGAAGTCAGGTCGGGCCATCTGCCATTGGCCTTGGGGGAAGTGTCATTTAAGGGGGCTGGGAGTGGAAGGGGAGGGCGCTTGTTGTCTGAGGTGTGGGCATTGTTTTAAGCTGGGGGAGTTGCAGCTTGGCTTGAGTTACGTGGGGAAGTATGGAATGGATGAGCAGGAGATGTTTCATTTGGGAGCCCAAGGCCCCTCCAGCCCCCTTAGTAAGCCCCACTGGTGTCCTGGGCCACAGGTAACGGGACAGCAGACGTTTAATATCACAGAGTGTCAGAGTTGGCCCTCAGCAACTATCCGTTCTTATCCTGACCCGCCCTAGACCCAGATTGAGGAAGGCACTCAGTTCAAGTGGCACAGTGATTTAGTGGCTAAACCTGTAAGAGAATTAAGGTGAAGGAAAGTAGGAAAGATACATGTACATGTGGCTTCAAACCTTATTTAGAGAATCTGGATTCACTTGTGATCAATTAGAGTCCTTTTCGATGACCAGGTTCCCTAGGGTATTGAGATTGACCTGAACCACCGACTCGGCCCCCTTTTCAGGAGCAGCACGACAGGGGAAGGTGGTGTGGAGGCAAGGAGGGTTTGGAGGCCTTGGTGGTGAGGGGCATGGGCCCGGTGCCCCCTCAGTGCCCCCCGTGCTCTGGCCGCAGCTGGAAGGGCTGTGCTGTCAAGTAGCTGGTGGAGGGAGGCGGCCCGGCTTCGGCGGCTCGGCTTGTCGTGCACTCCAGCCGCGCCTGTAGGGCTCGGCCGACCTCTGCTGACCTAGGCACCCCTGGGGGAGCGGGGCCGGGCTCGGTGCCAGTCCTCCGGCCCGGGGCCACCGCGGAAGGCTGGGTCCAGCCCCGCGGACTGGGCTGCTCAGGCCCAGCCTCGGCCCACACTGCCGCCTCAAGGTGCCCCGGCCAGGGAGAGGCCGTGTAGCTGCTCCTCGGCACCCGCCAGCTCTGCTTCGTCGCGCCCGCTCTCTGAGCCCTCGAAGCAGCCCGAGTCACGTGGGATGTCCACCTTGGGCTCCGCCACCGTGTGCGCCACTGGCTCCTGGCCGCTCTCTGCGCCCTCTTCCGCCTCCTCGCTGCCGGCTGCCAGGGGCCAGGGAGGGAGAGGAATGTGGGGGGCTTGGCCCTTAGCTGGGAGGGGCTTCAGAAACCCTGGGGGCCCCACGTGGGTGGAGGGACCCTGGGAAGCCCGCTGGAGGCCGTCTCTTCTTCTGGTCACCCACCACCAAGCACCCCTGCCCTTTCTCGGCCCTTCTGGTGGGAGTGGTTTCCAGGCCAGCTCTCCCGCCCAGGAGCTCAAACTTCTTCAGCACTGAGCTAGTAGCCAGGACACCTGCTCTTGAATCGTGGCTCTGTCATTACCCAACGTGAAGGCCTCGAGTCCATGCCGTATCTTCTCCGGCCCTAAGTCTCCCGTTTGATCCCAAAGGGAGTTGAGCCCGATCGTTCCTAAAACCCCTTCTCATCACAAGCTCTGCCCGAGACTGGAATTCAAGTGTGGAAAGTGCCTGCGCACTGCAGAGGGCTGCTGGGGCAGGACCCGGGCAGGCCTCCCCGCCTAACACGCCCAACTCCAGCGCCCACGCCCCCTCTCCCGCTCCAAAGGCCACTCACTGTCGTAGTCCAGCAGCAGCTCAGCAGCCGTGAGCAGCTTGGCCCGATGCTGTGGGTCCATGATATTCAGCTCGTTGAGGTGTGTTTCGCGCAGCTCTTTGAAGTCCTCCAGCGTCTGGTAGCCATTGAGCAGCAGGGTGGACGTGTGCTCCTGTGGGCAGAAGCAGGCCACCAGCGCGGCCGCTTACAAGCCTCCCCCACCTACGACCTGTCTCTCCCCGCAGAGCTGACCTGCCCTGGCCCCCATCCCTTGCTCCTAGACACTAGACTAGGTCCCAGCTCAAACCTCAAGGCCGATGCGCTCCAGCAGCTCATGCAGAGTCTTGGGCTTGGGCCTCTTGCCCTTGCTCTGTCGGCGGCTGGGGCGGGCAGGTCCCACAGCCTCCTCGGGCAGCACATCCACGTAGATGAACTTGAAAGAGCCCAGCCTGCCATTGAGCAGGCCCAGCCACGTGCCCACAGGCGGCTTTTCGATGATCTGGATCACATCTCCCTTCTGTGGGAGGAGAGCAGAGCAGAACAGAGCGGGGGCGAGGTGGCCCCTTGGCCCCCTGTACCCTCTACCTGTATGGGGTACAGCCTGCCAGGCTCAGCAGGGGCCTGGTTGCCAACCTTACCTGCAGTTTCAGTGAGTCGTGGTCATACGGGCTGGGAGTGAAGTCGGTGTGGACTCGTGCCCGGCCACAGAAGGGCCCTGTGTACTGGGGGGCAGGTGGTTCCTCCCCGAAGCTGCCAGAGCCTGGGCTGGGGCTGCAGAGCTCACTGCCTGCAGGAAATGGGGCAGGGAGGAAGGTCACCTTTGTCCCCGGACAGCTGCGGCAGTGCCCAGCAGGTACCTTCCACGGGGTCTGGCTAGAAATCCCAAGGATACATGCTGGGGAAGAAAACTGAGCTCTAGTAAGTCTCACACTGCAGAAGGGATTCTGACCCAACCCCTCTGCCACCCCGAAGGAGCATAGCTTCCCTCCTGGCGTCCCAGGCATGAAAACAGTTGACCATAGAAGGAGGAATGGCTCACAGATCAAAGACTGGGCAAATTGGGAGGGTCTCTAGAGAACAACTGGGCCAACACCCCAATGAACAGATGAGGAAAACTGAGGCCAGACAGGCCAAGTGACCTGCCCAAGGCCTCTCACCTTATAATTGGCAGCACTGGGTCTGTTAAGACTCCAGGCTTCCTGACTCCCACTCCAGTGCTCCTGGAAGCCACCTTCCACCCAGGAAGCCACATCGTGCATCAATATTTTACTTTCTCTACTTAATAAGACTCTGTGTCGAGTTACAACATCACACGGAAGCTCAAGGCTTTCTCTCTGGGAAGGGCAGGATGAGGGCCTAAGTGGCTTTCAATGGGGATAGGGAGGTGTCTTTGGAGCCAGAGAAAGATCAGAGAACTTGGAACTAATCCGAAGGGAGAGAACGACAGTGCCTCTGTAAGTCTGCAGCGCAAAGCCTGCAGCCCCTTGTCCAGGCAGGGCTGCTGGAAGCTCCTGTCCAGTCCCACGGACATCTAGAAGATGCCAAGTGGCACCCTGAGCCCAGAAAACCAAGGGCTGGTGTCCATGAGGCTGAGTCTTCACAACTGGAGACCCTATACCCCCACCCCAGCCTCGGACGTCAGAGGCCCAGGGAGCCGTAGCCTCTAGCTCCCCTTGGAAGGTGGGGGGAGGGCTGGTCCAAGAGGGCAATGGGGTTCTTCCTGTGCCCTTGGGGCCCTCCAGCAAGTAGAGGCTCCTCTAGGGCAGAACTAAGTTCAAGCCTGGGTCACCTTGGGCAAGTCACTTAACCTCCCTGAGCCTCAGTTTTCACATCAATAAAGTGGGGATAATAATAGTACCGGCCCCATGAGATTGTTGTGAAGATTTAACGTGAAGAGGGCTGGGAAAGGTCCCAGCAGGCTGACAGTAAAGGTTCATTTCTCTTTACCATCCCCTCCCAGACCCCGCCCTTTCCTCCAGACTCAGCAGGTGTGCCCCTCCTCCCCTCCTCACCTGTGGATGCCTGGCGGCTGAGTGCTGGGAGCTGCCTCTCCTCTTGCTCAGAAAAGGCCAGCGCCATCTTCTCAGGGCCGGGGCTGTCCAGGCTGCAGTCCGGAGACGTCGGGGAGGCTGAGCCCTCCTCCAGAGTATCTCCCTGGAGGGGAGGAGAGGCAGCAAGCCCTGAGCAGCCCCGGGTGCAGAGGAAATGAGCCTGGGCTCCAGGGAGAACTGGGGCCTGGCTGGAGCCCCAGCTCTGCCTCTTGCGGGCTGCATGGCGCCCTCTGGGCCCTAGTTTCCTCTTCCGTGAAGTGGGACTGACAGTCCTTGCCCTGCCCACGTCATGGAATGAGGCTCAACGGGGGTGCCCGTGTGAATGCACTTTGTCAGCTCGAAGTGCCAACTTACACACAGAAAAGGCCTCAGTGCCAGAACTGAAACTCAGAGCTGTAACTGGGGCGTAGCCAGGCAGACCACGGCGCTGGAGAGTCACTACTTTTGACTGTGCTCCTATGTGCCAGACAGAGGATTTCATTTAATCCTCACTTGAGAATATGTGCTCCATCGTCCCAAGTTTACAGATGAGCAGTAATGGAGGAACGTTCCCGAGGCCACGAAGGAGCCCACAGACAAGTCGGTCTGACACTAGGGCTCCTGGGCCTCCCCACACCTCAGTGCGGTGGTAACTTTCACAGATGACTCAATGGCAATAAAAGCCCTGAGCTGTAGAAGTGGCCAGCTCCTGTATTGTAAATATTCCCCACCGTGGCCGACGGAGAGCTACCACTCTGGTGTCACTGAATGAGTAGCATCATCAGCTATCTCCACCCCCCAAAGGCTGTAGATGCCAGTAACCTCAAGGGCACGGAGGACACTGGAAGGCAGTACAAGAATTAGGAAGTGAGTTTTGAAGACTGACTTTAGTCTTTTTATTTTTAAAATACAGATTTAATTCTAAGTTGGTAGAAGCTAATTTTCAGTAATGGTTGTATCTCACACCTGGCTCACAAAATTCCCGAAAATTTGACCAACTGCTATCCAGAGCTGGCATGAGCCAGTTAGCACACTGCTGCCAGGGCACCTCCTCCAAGAACCAGGAGCAAACCAGACTCGCTGTGTCACTTTAGCAACTTGGACGTGCCTGCCCCACAGCTGTGTGTTCTGCCCTCCCTCCCTGGGCCAAAGCCAGCCTTCTCGATTTTCTTTCATAGGGCCTCTTTGAATCAAGCCTTCCCAATCACAGGGGCTGGTTCCAAGCAAAAGTTTGCGGTGGATGAATTTGCGCTATGTGATCTCATCTCCACAGACCTGCCTGCCCAGGAAGCTTCTGTTACCCAGAACTTCATCCCTCCTCAGACCCCACTACTGCTCCCTCAGGACCATACCTTCCTGCCATGTCCATGGCTGAGGGAGCTCCCTTCCCAAGGTGACCTTCCTGCTTGTATGGGGCCAGGCATCGTTACCTGAGCGTGGCTGTCACAGTGGCCGTGCTCAAACCCTACCAGAGCGGTGCCTGTCCTCCCTGTCCCCCCTCCCGTGGGTCCCAGGCCTCACCATCTCCTCCGACAGGGCCTTCACCATCATCTTGCCCATCTTCCTGTTCATGGTTCGGGAAATCACGGCCCTCCACTTCTTCCCCAGCTTTTTGCTGCTCTTTCCAGCATCCTCTGGGGGCGGAACACCTGAGTCATCTTCTGGAATCTGTGACAATAAATGTGCACGTCCAGGAACCCTGGTGACCATGTCTGGGTCCACGACTTGGGAGCAGAAGGCGGCTTTTGGGTCCTGGCAGATGCTGGAGGGGTGGGAAGGAGAGCTCCCCATCCCTTCCCTTTTAGCCCCAGACCTGTCCTAGGCCCTATTCGTTTGTATTTAAATTGGCCCTATCCATTTGTATTTAAATTGACAATTAATTTGCAATCGAAAAGAATGCAGGTGAGGTTTTAGGGCCCAGAATTTTGCTGGGTGAGAGATGTGGGCCCATTGTATCTAAAAAGACTTTGCCTCAACGATCCTAAAAGGGTCTTCCCCCCACCTCCCCACCATTACCCCACCCGGGGCCGGCAACCAGATCCCCCAAGGAGGCTCTGAAACTCACATTATCATCCAGATTAAATTCCTTCTCGCTCACCACTGGGGAGCTGGGTTTGGATTTGGCAAAATCTTTGAAGCTGCTGGAGCGCTGAAGCGAGAGCTGGAAGAAGCAGAGGTGTTGCCATCAGTGGCACTAAAAATGGTGGCCGAGTAAGGAGCAAAAAGCTGTCCCCGCTCCCAACACACCGCATGTACCCCAGGGCTGGACAGGGCCACGGGGCTAAGGAGGTGAAGCTACAAGACGTCCTGCTGGCTACCGGGCTTCATCCTGTTCTTTAGCTGTGAGCGGCCCCTAAAGCAGGCCGCAGAGCAAGTTCCTCGCCTCAGGAGCCTCCACCCCGGTCAGGCCTCAGACTAAGCCCGGCTTTCCACCAGTACCTGAAGTCTGGTCCCCAGAACCCTGTGGTGAAAGACTAAATGAGTCTGAGTAAACGCGTATCTCCTACTGGAGACATACCTCAGCACGAACCGCAGCATCACCTTTATTTATATAACAGGGCAAACCCTCCCAAACCCCGCAGCCTGGCCTCCAGGCTCTGTCTTCCCCAAGCATGGTTTCCTGTGACGGTGATCGGGCCAACACACTGGGGCCTCCAGGCCGATGCATCTGTGTCCCAAGAAGAGGAAGACAATCCCCCCAGGGGCCAGTAAGACCTGGCATTACGCGTTCTGGAAAGCCACAGGACAGACTGATTCAGAGAAGGTTTCCCCGCAGATTTGAGACACAAATGATTGGGTTGAATATAGTAAAAGAAAGCTGCCATTTTCTCTGTCTTCATCTCTGCTTTTAACTTAACTTAGCCGCTAATGCGACGAGCCGGCTACACTAGACGTGTGCCAGTGTTCACAGACTTGTAGGCCCGACCTATTGTTTGTGCTGTGAATGAAAAATGCTGCCGGCCATATCAGCAAACAAAGGATGCTGCGGCCAGCAAGCCATCGACCACTACCGCTGCCCTGATGGTGAGCCCCGAGGGAACTCAGGATGGAGACAAACGGGCTGCCCTCTGTGAAGCCCCCAGTGGTGCACCCTGAGGAGACACAGGGTGGGAAAGATACTAGCCCTTATCTTTGCATAGCAAAGGAATGATTTCAATAAGCCCCGACTCTTGCATCTTCCCATACACAGAAAAGCGCTAAATTCAACTACTTGGGATATCTGGTTTCCTTGAACTAACAGTAATCTTTCGATGTTCCCACTACCTGGTCTTTGCTGCAAACCCCCTGTATATCCTGGCTTCTCCCTTACCGCTAGGGAGCAGTCCCCCAGAGCTCTGAGAGGCTGCCTCCGGGGCTTGAAGTCCTCAGAAAGTCTGCCGAATAAAGCATAATTCTCACCTTTTAGGTTATGCATTTTTTTTCAGTCGACAGTGCTGACAAGCCTGTTTTCAGGAAATGAGCTTTTCTTAACTGTACGTGCCACGCACATGGCAGAATAGCAGGAGAAACCCGGGCCAGGTGAGGAGGGCCGACTTTAGACACAAGAGGTGGAGGCTGAGCCCAAATCAAGATCAACAGTCAAGACCAGAGATACACACAGGAACCAGAGTTCACAGATGGCCAGACAGATAGAGCGGGTCGGCGGCAGACACCAGAGATAAGGGCTTGAGGAACCGAAGCCCCAAACCCGCTCAAAGCTGAAAGTTTCACATCCTCTTTCCTACAAAAGGGGGGTCCAGTGACAATCCCCCAGGGCAGGGGCAGTGTCACCTGCCCCCTCAGCATACACACAACTGGCCCCAGCTCCTGGGGACTGCAACGGAACACTTCAGTTCTCTTGGTGGGTCTTGACCAAAAGCAGTCAGGGACAGCGGCCACACCTTCCTAGAGGTCACAGCAAGCTAGATGACCAGAAACTAGGTCAGTGGTCAGGCCAGGCAGACGCCACCACCATGAAGGCCTCCTGGGTGAGGCACTTGCAGCCTCAGGGAGAAAGCCTCTTCCGCAGGATGCTGGGGAGCTGGGAAAGGGGGCTGAGGGGTTACAGGGAGGGGAAAGCACGGCGGTGGGGTGACCGCTCATGTTCCCTGCATCTCCTCCATCCTCCTTCCCTGGTTTTCCCTGCCCGCTATTCTTTCCTCTTTTTCTTCCTTGCTTTCCCCTTCTCTCCTCCACCTTCCATTCATTTCCTCCTCTTGTATGGCTAAGATGCAGCTGCCTGGATAACTTCCTCCTTTTATTGCCTGGAAAAGAGGGAACAGAGAGAGGATGGGCACCAGGCTGGCCTGGGCCCAAGGAGGGCAGGCTGGGGTGCTATTTTTAGGCCGATGGGGCCTATTGTGGCCTCCCCTCCACCCGTCCCAATCCCAGGAGTCGCCCCTGAAGCCCCAGGGACCAGTGATCCTGGAAAGCCAGCAGGAGGGCAGGCGTGGGGCTGGAAGTGGGCTTTGTTGAGGAAGAGTAGACTCACCGCCAGGCTGCCCTCTAATTGCAGTTCTTGCCTTTTTCTGTCATTAAGCTCAGTCGGGGTTGGGGGGTGGCTGGGAAAGTGACTTTTGGCTCCTGAGACCTTGTGTCGGGGCCCCTCTGTCCCAGCTTTAGCTCAAAATGGGAGAAAACCACCTAAAAGGGCCATGTGGGTGGCGCCGGGAAGTGGGCCTGGCAGGCCACTCCTCAGCCCAGGGACGGGGAAAGAACTAGACAAGTTCTTTGGGTGACTAAGGGTGAGGGCCGTTTGCCCTGGGGGGCCTCTTGCCCCGCCCACCTCTAAACTCAGGGGCGGCCTCAAATATCCTGAATGCCTTTCGGTGAACCTGAAGTGACCCGCCCCCCAGCCAGGTGTGAGTGGACATCCTTGGGCCCTTTTGGATTTTCTGCCTGGCCTCCCTTTAGGGTGAGACCTTCCTGGGGGTCCTGGGTGGGAGGTAGTACCGTACACGTCGGCCACTTTTTCATGTCTAAGGGGAGTATAGGGGCCTCTTGGAAAGAACTACTTTTTTGGCGTCACACATTGCTGAGTTCAACTCTGGGATGTGTGGCCTTCGGTGAGTTATTTGACCTCCCCGAACATCAGTCTCTTTACCTGGTGTCGGCTAGTGAGAGTTCACATCTTGCTTCTGCCATTGACCAGCCGTGTAAAGCTGGGTCAATTCCTCAACTTCTCTGGGCTTCCGTTTCCTCATGGGTGAAATGAAGACCGGAGCACACACCTCACTGGGTTGTTGTGCGGATGACAGGGGTGAGCATGGGACGCAGCAGCCCCGCGAGGCACGTTCAGGGAGGCTTACTTAGCCTTTCCAACAGCCCACCTCCAGGCTCTTAGCCCTTGCGTTCCCCACCTGGAACACTCTGCCCTTCTCTGTGTCAACCATAGTTTTTCCCATCCTTCAGAATCCAGTTTAACTGGAAACAACTCAAATGCTCATCAGCTGTAGAGTGGATTTGTGAATTGTGGCCGAGTCCCATGAGGGAAGAGCACATGGCAATGAGCTTCGTGCAACTCTCCCCAACAATACGGTGACTCTCACGGCTACACCGTTGGGCAGAAGGGACCCACCACCAGAGTATATTATATGGTTCCCCGTACAGAAAGTTCAAAACCCAACAAAACTAATCCATGGAAGTCAGAAGAGTGGTGGCCTTTGGGCAGGGGCATGAGGGAAGCTTCTAGAGTGTTGGAAGTGTTCTGTTTGATCTGGGTGCTGCCTACATGGGGATGTTCACTTAATGGAACTCCACTGAGTGCTACATTTATGATTTATGCACTTTTTCTACGGATATTTTACTTCAATAAAAAAGGTTTTTCAAATCCTGTTTTAAAGGCACTGCCCCCTGCAGGAAGCCTTCCCTGATCACCCCCTCAGAGCCTCACCCTGCCCCCACTGGCATCTTCTTCCCCTGCTTCCTAAGACCGAGCGCCCTCTGGGCTCTGGGCACAGGCCTGTGCATGTGTGGGAATCCAGTAACGAGGGGTCAAACACCGCCCCTGTGCCCGGTGCCCTGCCAAGCACTTTGTGTGTGTCCGCTCACTTCAGCTTCACTGCAGCCCTGTCTTTACATCGCACTTCCCATCTGGGCACACAGAATCGGAGAAATGAAGCATCCTAGGTGGAGTGGCACAGCTGACAGTGGGAGGAACAGGGCTTTGAACCCACGTTTGTGACTCTGGAAGCCCGTGCTTGTTCCTGTGCTCAGAGCTCAAGAAGTTGCCCCCTAGTATAGAAGTGGATTAAGGGCAATGGCGACTGCAAGCGTTGTTTGGAGGAAGCTACCAGGAGAGCAGGTGGGGGCATGGAGGAAGAAGGGCTCCGGAGGGCTTCGTGGAGAAGGAGGCACATTTGAGCTGGGCTGTAGTAGGGGAGCCAGGATTTCTCCAGGTGGAGTTGAGAAGGGTTTGTCAAGAGTGGGAGTTAGGGATGTTCCAAGCGTGGCGATGGAATGGTGGGTACGCCAGTGCTTGGGGTGGGCAGCAGAGCATAAAAGGCCACAGAAGGCCCTTGCCAGCCATGGCATCAGCCTGTGGGCAATGAGGAGCCACTGGAAATATGAATTGCATGCTGGTGTGGAGGGGGATGCCAGATGTGTGCTGTAGGAAGGGAGCCTGGGGGAAGTAGTGTGCTGGGATTGGGGAACAGAGGAGCAGGGAGAGACTGGAAGGACGGGACAGCTGCACACTCGAATGGGAGCCTTGATTCCTCTCCATTTCTCCTGGCGAGAGGTCTGGGATGTAGCGAAAAGTAGGGGTGTGATGGGGTAGGACCATCCTTAGGGGAGGTAGGTCCCAGGACAAACCCCTGTCGACTACCTACACTCCAACAGACCAAAGAGAGTGCAGAGAGACACTTGATGGAGGCAAAAGTCTCCAAAAGGCAGCCAAGGGGTATGGCTCCCCCCATCCCGGGCGTCTCCCCAATCCTTCATGATGCATAGCAGGTGACACATCCTGACCCCACCATCCTAGAGGGCCTGTTCCCGACTCTGCTCTGCTGCTTTGAAGGTCACTCATCCCATGGCCATCTGGGCCTGACCTGCAGAGCTCTCCTGCTGATAGGCTGAGTCTTTTATGCTCATCAGACTCTTCCAGTGCTTTTGAGATCAGTAGGGAGACAAGAGAGTAGAGGGAGAAGGGGTCAAGACCCTGGACACCGACAAATCTTGGCTTAGATCCCTGCTCTGCAGTTTACTAGCTGTGTGACCTCGGGTAAGTCACTTCGCCTCCCTGAGCCTCAGGCATAAAATGAAGACAATGCCTGCCCCTACTTCACAAGGTTGTCGTGAAGAGCCAACGGGCTAAGGGATGGGTGGGGTGCACAGCACAGCACCTGGCACCTGCTGAGCTGTTAGGTGTTGTTTTCTCCACTTCAGGGCTGGGACCGAAGCTCGGTCCTTGCAGCGGGTTCCCCACCCCCACCCACGCCTGTAGCGTACACCCTCTCGTGGACACATGTACACATGTGACACAGTGCACTCACACGTATTGTTCCAGGCAATCCACACACCCTCCTGAGGTGGGCAGCTCAGGAACTATCTCCCTTTTCCGAGGTGACGAAACTTAGGCCCAAGAAAGGTCAGTGAACTGTCCAGGGTCCTACAGCTGGAACCTGGTAGGTTCCAACTCTGCTTTCTTGTCCCCTGCCCAGCACATTCTCCACTTGGTAGGCCCGAAAGGAGGAGAGGGACAGGAAAGGGAGGCCTCTCTTGCCTTTGTGCTTTCCCTCCACCACGTCACCTTGGCCTCTGAGGGAAAGGGACTTGCCCAAGTCACAGTGCTGGAGCCACGCCGCTGCCTCCGGGCCTGGGGAAGATGCTGTCTCCACCTTCTGGAAAGTTGGCTTTTCTAAGGGCACTTCCATGGGATGGGCCTTGGAGAGTGGCTCTGGAGGCTGGCCCAGGATTTGCAGGGGCGAGGTAGGCTTTGCCTGGACGATGCTGCCCTAGAGGACATGGTCCTCAGAGTGCCCCAATGGCCTTGACTCTCCGGGGAGAGGCCTGTGGGAAATCCCAGAGGCCCAGTCACCAAATACAGAATCTGGATAATGGAAGTGGGGAAAGAAGACGGGACTTCTGGGTGCCAGCACTGCAGTGTTAGCTCTTTCTCAGACTCTTTCCTCCAGCTCAGCTCCCCTGTGGTTTGGGGCCCAGCAGTGTGTAGGGCGGTCTCTGCTTCCCACCCCCATCAGCCGGACAGCAAGGGGAAGTGGACCCACTTGCTGAGGAGTGACAGCCAGTGGTAAGTCTGCCGGGGGCTGGCGCTGTGTGGGGCTTGGACAGGGGTGACAGAGCCTGTGTGAAGAATCATGAATCTCTTTCCCACCCACCCGCCTCCACTGCAACCTTAGAGAAGCAGTTGGAGCGGGGAGAGAACAGCTGGAAGTGGCAGCCACCCCAGGACCTGAGATGGGGCAGGATGTACACCCCAGTGCCCTGATGCTCGGCTTCTCAGCTGGTTCAGTCTCCGTCTGGAAGCTACTCCCCTGACAAAGGGGCTCCCCCACGGAGCACCTGAGCTGGGCTCCAGGGGAAACCAGTGGGGCGCAGTGAGGGCCTGGAGGCCCTGGACCTTGGCCTGTGGCTACGCCTGGCCTCTTGGACCTGGTTCAGGCCTGCTTTGGGATGGTCCTAGGCTCCTGCTGGATGTGCGGGGATGTACTTGCTGATTGCCCGGGAGGATCTGACGATCGAGTCAAAAAATTAAGTCTAGAAATCCTCAGATCCAACTAGAGAAACCTAAATGTGGCAGAGCCTTCAAGGAATCTTCTAGTCTGGCCTCAAGACTCCAGGAAGATGAGCACCTCAGTTGCCTGTGGCAGCTGCTTTTCTTCCTGGCCTTTAAAATGCCCCCCGACAGAATTTTTTCCTCCTCAGCCCTCCCTCCTACTCATCGTCTCAGCACCTTCATTTCTCATTCTTCACAAATAATTTCTCTCCACCTGGGAAGAACCTGTATGCCCCCAGCATCCCACTGCAGGTTTGGAGGCCCTTTCCTTAAATCTGGAAATCACGCTGGGCCCCATCTTCAGGTGGGCCCCCTCTCCTTTGGGCCCCGGGATCTACAACAGAGCTGAACCAAGTGAGCAGAGCCTGGGCTCTGGCCAAAGGGCGGGGGCCCTGGGAGCATCATGGCTCCCGGCTGGGCGGCCCAGCGGAGCCCTTTGAGTGAGATGGCTCCCGGTGGCGGGACCGGTGTAGGGAACAGAGAATTAAGTACGGTCTTAGGGTTCAACTTGAGAATTGTATTTTATAATTCTCGAATTCTAGTCTAGGATTCTAGTCCCCAATTTTAAGTCTCTATCTTATCATCGTAGGGTTGAATCCTACAACTTTTAGACTTCTAAGAATGCATTCTGTAACTCCGTTTCTCTAGAATTTGGGAAGTCTCTTCTGTACTTCTGTTACTCTAGTTACCTTTGGGCCCACGTCCCATGCCCTTGGGAGTATGGCCCTCACCTACAGACTCAACAGAAGGCCTTCGGCTCTTCCCACTTCCGTGAGTCCCGGAGAGGCTGGGCTGAGAGAGGGAAGGAAGCAGTGAGCGCCCAAAGATGCTCCTCACCTTTTTCTTCTGAGTGGGCTCCTTCTCGCTGGCGTTGGAGGGCTTACGGCGCAACATGGTCCTCTACCCTGGTGATGCTCCGCCCCGGCGCTCGTAGGTATCGAGATGCGGAGGCCTCTTGCTCAGCCTCGCCGGCACCGTCCAGGGGGCACGGCATGGACTGAGCCTCCGGCTGCCACTCTGACTGCTGCACTGGCAGCTTGGGGGTGCAGGCCATGGACACCCGGCGGCAGCAGCATACAGGAAGCCCCGTCACGTGACCAGCTCTTACAGCAATCGCAGCCCCTGCCGGCCCCTAGGGAGGAAGGAAGTCCCAGCTTCAGTCTCCAGAGATTCTGATGCAGACGGCTCTTGGGTTGAACAAGCAGAGAAAAGTCCCTACCCTGCCATCTCATGGCAACCATTGCCAGTCCTTCAGCCAGTCAACCTGACATACGGCCTACTCAAGCCCTTTATCTCACTGACCAGAGTCCCGAAACCGGAAGTGGGACCATCTCTCTGCCTGTGGGGCCAATGCTCCCAGTCACCTTGCATCGCCAAGGTCATCACTGCTATCAGTCCCTCTCCTATCACCCCATAGCCATCACTCCTATCTATAGCCATCAGCCCTGAAGTCATCTCCACTGCTACTGGCACACCTACAGCCACTACTGCTAGAAAAACCATCCCTACAGCCATCACCCCTATAGTTGTCATCACTGCTGCTATCACTGTCACAACCATTATCCTCTCGGCTGTTATCCTTACGGACATTACAGCCAGTCACTCCCATGACACTCTTACCCCACGACCATCATCCCTACAGCCATCACCCCTACAACCATCACCACACCCCTGCAGCCAACACCTTTCAGCTATCATCCCTGCAGTCATTCCCACTGCCATTAGCACCACTACAGCCATCACTGCTAAAACAACCACCCCTGTAGTCAACACCCTTCGGCCATCTGTCTCTATCTGCCTCACCACTGCCACTATCACCAGTACGGTGACCATCCTCATAGCTATCACCGCTACAGACACTATCACTATAGCCAGTCATACCCACTGATGCCCTCACCCCTACAACCATAACTCCTAGAGCCATCTCTCCTCCGCCATCACCCTGCAGCAGTCATCTCCACTGTCACCGGCACACCTGCAGCCATTCTCACCAGAGCAGTCACACCTAGAGTCAACATCCCTTGGCCATCACCACTTATATTTATCACCACCACAGCCATCAACGTGAATAAAAAAGCAATTGCAAGCAACTCCACGCCACCAGCAAATGTCCCTTTCAGCAGGCATTTCTCGAATGTCTACACGCTAAGTTTAGAATGTTCGCTTTGTGGGTTATCTGTGGCAGATATTTTAATAACCTTAATTACTTTTTCTTATTACAAAAGCAATTCATGTGCATCATATACAATTTAGAAAACAAGGATAAACAAAAAGAAAATTCAAAAATTCTCCGAAATTATCTTCCATACTATTTGCATGAATATTTTTGTTTTTGAGCATTTAACCTCTTTCTCTCTCCGTGTGCGTGTGTGTGTGTGTGTGTGTGTGTGTGTGTGTGTGTGTGTCTCTCTCTCTCTCTTTCTGTCTCTGTCTCTCTCTCTGCAGCATGATTTGCACAGAGAGCAGATCAGTGGTTTGGGGGGATGGGGAGGGGAGGGAGAGATCAGGAGGGGCACAAGGACCCTTTTGGGGGTGATGGATAGTTCACAATCTTGGTTGTGGTGACGGTTTCATCGGTGTATACATATGTAAAAACTCAAATCATATACTTTTAAAATGTGCATCTTATTGTAGTTAAATTATACCTAAATAAAGCTGTTTTTAAATTTTTAAAAATTGAAGTCCCATTTCACACACTGCATCTGCTTGTCAAACTGAGCACAGGCTCAAGATTTTCTCCTGCCATGAAATGTTCTTCTACGACGTGATTTGTAATGGCCGCCGAGCAGCCCATTGTACGAATGCATCACGATTATTTCACCAGGCCCCTACAGATGAACTTACGTTGCCTTGATATTTTTACTCTTAATTGTACATCCTTAAAGTAAATATTCGTGTATAGCCACGAATTTTTTCTTAGGATAGATTTCCAGAAGGGGAATCCTTGGGTTAAAAGAAAGGTGTGCATCTTTTTAAGGCTTTCCATTCTGGGACGCTTGTGAAATCTGAGGCTGTTCCCAAGATGTTCTGGCGACTTCCTCGCCCCTACTCTCCAGCCTGCTCTACGCCCTCCCAGCAGCCATCCGTGGGGATGAGCTCAGGAAAGACGAGGTCCTTCTCCCCCAGGCTGAAACCATACTTTGGCTGCGTCCTACTCAGCCTGCCGGGTAGACTCGCGAAAAGACCACGCTCTCCCGTCCCCTCCCCCCACGCCGGGCCTGCGCTTTCCAGACTGAAAGTCCCTCCCCTGCCGCCCCAGGCGCGGGCGCGGGAACGGCTGAGGCTGCGCGGCGTGGTGTCGGGGACCCGGCGGGCCTTGGGTGGCGGGCGCGATAGGGGGCGCCGGGTGGGGGACGCGGCTGCAGGGCTCGGGGCTCCTGGGGGTCCGGCGGCCGGTGCGGCCGGCGAGGGAGACTTCAGGCAGAACCTTCCCGGCCTGCGCCGCGACGGCGCGTCCCGGCCCCGCGCAGGATGTGCCGGCTTCCTGTTTGCTCAGTCCCGGCAGCGAGCCGAGCTCACACACTAACCGCAGAGCCTTCAAAGGCAGCCAGCCACCTAACCCCAGCGCTGGGCGGCCCCGACCGCCTCGCCGAGGCCTGGGAAAAGGCGGCGGGGTGGGGGCGGGGTGAGGGGCACCTCGAGAGAAGTACAGAGAGGCGACCAGCCCCCGGGACAGAAGGGAGCGGGTGTTTTCAGCCTTTCCCTTCTGGCTTCTTTTCAGATCTGTCGCTTCTGGTAAGAAGTCTCCACTCCGGGGGTCCTGGGCTCCCTCATCCGGACTTGCCTTCCCGGAATTTTCTCTCCCAGCAGATTGCCTTGGCCCCAGTTCCGTTAGGTCAGGCCCCAGCTGGCTAATGGGCCCTAAACACTTTTTTAATAGGTCTCCCTTCCAGGCAACACATTTGCATTTTATAGGTTCTGATCCAGGTACATAAAGCCCTCAACTAAAGAAGCGATCCGGGTCAGTAGTTCAGTGAACAAGGCCACCTCAAACTTGATAATGGGCTGGCAAACAGGACATAGGAGCTAGCTCTGGGTCCTTGTGTCAGGTACTCAGAGGAGATGCAAGATAAATAGCTGTCAAGGTCCCTTGCACCCGGGAGCTTACATCCTAGGTGCGGCGGCAAGCTTACGTTGCCCAGCACTTGTTCTTTGACAAGCACTGCATCAGGCACTCCTAAAACGTTATTTAATCCCGGCACAGGCTCCCCACCCCACCCAGGTAAGTAGTTTAAATTGGGATTATTATGGCAAAGATGTGTCCAGTATAAACGTGGGGCAGGAGAGCCTTGACTTAACGGCAATATTGCGTGTGTGTGTGTGTGTGTGTGTGTGTGTGTGTGTGTGTGGTGGGGTAGGGAGGTGTTCCACCAATAGTGAGACTCGTCTGAACCTTCAGAGGGTGGATACCGGGCTTCCAGAGATACAAAGGTCATTGTAGGCATTCACATAGAGCAGCCCCCGACCTGCACCTCCCTGCAAGAGATTCTAATTTGGTAGACGATCATGAGTGGAATATTTGGGCAGATGGGACCCAGACATGTATGAAAGCATCCCTCACTCTGCGAATGGGTACAATCCTGCGTTGAGAGAGTAAGAGTTCGGATAAGCGATATCTACGTTTGGAAAACTTCCTGAATAATTCTTATTCTCACCTCCCCCTGCCACCCACACATATCCAGTCGAAAGTAAGGGCACTAAGTGGCAGGCGGTGGGCTTTACAACAACCCATGAAGCAGGCACTGCTGTCATCCTCATTTTCCAGGGAGGAAGCCGAGAATCAGAGGGGTTCAGCAAACTGTGTAAGACCACACAGCTAGGAAGTGACGGGAGCTGAGTTTTGAGTACAGGCTTGGTCTAGGTTCAGGGCCCGTGCTATTAACCACTAGGCTCAAGTGCCTCTGATGCAGAGCTCCTGAACAAGGACGTGAGAGAATCGACACCCTACGCTGATTGGGGTGCCACAGGGCTACCTTGAAGCAGAGGGGAGTGAAGAGGATGGGGAGAGCATCTGGAAGCAGCATCATATACACAACAGATGGAGAGTTAGGGTTGATCAAGTGGGGGCGATCTGTAGGGGAGCCCTCGTCAGCCTGGGGAGTGCTCAACATCTGTACTATCTGGCTTAGAGGGTTGGCGTTGGGAAGCAAGTTGACTTCAAACAGCTGTCGTGTAGAGGAGGGGGATGTATTCTGGGTGGCCAGGAATGACGGGGAAGAGGTAAATGGAGTTTGGGTTCATTTCAAGGAAGACATTTTTGATATTCAGATGGTACTAGCTCAGCCCTGGTAAATAGTGATCTCTCCGTCTCTAGAAATGTTCAAACAGAGACCACATAGTCCCTTGGAAATACCTGGGCATTTCCAAGGTGAAGTCCATCGTGGTAGCCTGAGCCCTTATCAGACTTCATGGTGGTCATTTTAGGCAGGGAGGGCAAGGAGAGCAGAAGTGCAGGTGGGAGGAGGGCAGAGGAGAGCAAGGGGCCTGGGCAGGAGGCAGCCATTCCCACGCACACAGAGAGTACACACGAGCTGGCAGCTCTGGGAACGCTAGGGAGTCCCCGGCAGCAGGGGCTCATGGGAGGGAAAGACAGTCATCTCTGAATCTCTGAATTCATGATAAGGTCTTGGTTTAAAAACAAATAAAAACAAACAACTGCAGGCAGCTGTGGCAATTAGCATCAGAAGAGGAGGCTGGGCTTTGGTGCTTGATTAAAAACACACTCGGGACTCACCGGAGGGCCTTTCTATGGGTGACTGGGAGGGACTGGAGACAGCTGTCTAGGGCTGTAGGAGAGGAGGAGCAGGATAACATCTCCAATAAATGGAGTCAGGTAGAACTGGATTCAAATTCATCGCCATGCATCACCTACTGACTGCATGACCTTGGGCAAGTGACTTTGGGCAATGAGCTCTAGATAATGACAATGATAATGTGGGCCTTGCTTTGGGGGGGAGGGGGAGGAGTGGTGTGTGTGTGTGTGTGTGTGTGTGTGTGTGTGTGTGTAAGTGTAACCAGCATTACCCAGATGGCACGTATGGAGAGAGTGCTCTTGGCCCGGTGCCCAGTGCATGGAAAGTTTGGTCCCCGGTGGGGGACTCCACTGATGTTCACTCCAGCCTCCAGTCCTGCCTTGGCACCTGCTTCTACATCTCATCTGGGCCCCAGCTGAATCTCTGCTCCGTGACCTGGTGGCCCATATCCTGTGTGTCTCCACCTTATCAGGGGCAGGGTCCCTCAGCCCAAGCTATTCTAGAACACAGGAGGTGTGACAAGCAAGACGGCCTAGGACTACGCAGGACCACTGGGAGGGAAATTAGCATTTCAGCTTCAGGGCCTTGCCGTGGACCACTGGGGCTTTCTCACCCTCCCAGCCTACCTCACTTGAGCTGCTTGCTCAGTTCCTGTTTCACAAAGAAACTAGGAAGTGAGGAGATGGGCCAGCCTTAGGGCAAGGGTTGGCTGGGCAGGGCTGGCGCTGGGGAGTGCCTCCCACTCCCAGCTGAGAGAACCCTGGAGGACAGAGATGGACAGAGAGGAAACAGTTGCTCTTGACTCTTTCATATTCCTATTTTTTGGCACCAAGAGTGCCCACCCACTGAGGAAGTGCCCAGTGAGTTGGTAAAATTCACTGCTGACGTGGTTTAGCTGGTGAAGAGTAGCGAGCCCCGCCCCTTCTGTGGTCCTAGCCCGTGAACAGCTGGAGCAGCTGGTGGGCAAATGAGAGAGAACTGACAGTTATCATTTTTTTTTTTTTTGCGGTGTGTGGGCCTCTCACTGTTGCGGCCTCTCCCGTTGCGGAGCACAGGCTCCGGATGCGCAGGCTCAGCGGCCATGGCTCATGGGCCCAGCCACTCCGCGGCATGTAGGATCCTCCCGGACCGGGGCACGAACCCGTGTCCCCTGCATCAGCAGGCGGACTCTCAACCACTGCGCCACCAGGGAAGCCCTGAGAGTTATCATTTTGAAAGTGAACCATTTAGACTCTTTGTGTACGTATGCAGGTATGTATGTATGTGTCATCTTACCCACGCTCTTTCCTATTCCAAAAAGGATTAAAAGGGTCAAAAGTGTAGCTCAATCCCATCATCACCACTGCTGTCACAGCTGTGTGACATCAAACTGGTCTCCATGGGCCTCACTTTGCTCATCAGCGCCAGTAAGGGAGTGACAGAGGCGCACACTGAGAGGCACAGGGGAGCCAGCACAGAGCTGAGTCAGGAATGCTGGGGACTTCATCCCAGCTCCTGGGCAAAGGGCAGTGTCACCTTGGGCAAGTCCCTTCCTTTCTCTGGGCTGCTGTTGCAGTTTCCCCGTCTGGACACTGAAGGGACCAAACCTGGTTTTTGTTTGTTTATTTGGTCCTGGAGCTCCTAGTCAGGACGGCCTATGGCATTTGTGGGGCCCGGTGCAAAATGAAAGTGTGGGAGCCCTTGTTAAAAAAATTCTTAAAGATTTCAAGATGGTGACAGCAGAGCATCACATCAAGAGTGGGGCCTTTCTAAGTACAAGGCCTTGCGCGACTGCACAGGTCAGTCACCCAGGAGGTGGCCCTGCAATTGCTTCCAGTACAACTTTATGGGAAGCCCATCCAGCTGCTTATTTTTTTTAATTGAAGTATAGTTGATTGACAACATTGCATCATTTTCAGGTGTACTGGGGCTCTGCTTTGCCTTGTGGCATTTCTGAGGAGCCTTGAGCTCTGGGAAGCATAGCTGGGAAAACAGATTAATTACTTGCTCAAAAGCCTGTCTGGTTTTGACAATTTGTATGTAAAATTTTGGTCCCAAACGTTTTCCTTACCTCCCTCCAAAGGTGGGCAGGTAATAGCATTTTCATCTCTTGTCTGTGCGGCTTCCTGGCTTACAGAGCGCTATCACATCTGGATCTTACGGGCTTCTCACCTCATGAGGAAGGCGGTCCAGGTAGTTTACAGAAGGGATAACTGAACACCAGAGAGGTGCAGTGACTTGAGCAAGGCCACACAGCTGGTACAAGGACCCTAGAATCCTAACGCCTAGGAAAAGGGAGTTTTCCACGTGGCCTGCTCCACAGCGGGAATCAGCAGGCGAGGAGGGGTTTGGTAAGCTCTATTCTCCAGCAGAAAAAGCAAGGACCAGAGCCCAAGGGGACATTTATTTATCTTCGGTTCCTAATGATGTCTCAAGTGCCCTGCACGTGTTAGGAGCCCCGCTGTGTGTGCCCTGAACGTTTCCCTGTCTGATCTGGAGGAAAGCCCTTGAAGCAGGATGCTCCGTGTGCCGGGCATCTGAGGCCCTGGAGGGGAGGCGCTCGGGTGGCTGTGGCCCCCTCTGCAGCCAGGCTTCTGAATCCAAAAATGGTGGATTAGAAGAGGCAGTTAAACTGTGGGGAGGAGATGAGGCGCAGCCCCGGGTCTTGCACTAAAGGGAGGAAAGGGGGGCATGTGAGCTGCCCTGGGCTGAACGGCCTGCGAGTGGGTCTTGGCCAGGCACCCAGGCCCTCCTGCTGCCCAGGAACCCCAGGATCAAGTGTCAGGGGTCAAAGGTAAAGGCCTGGGCGGGAAGGCTCTGGGGAAGCAGGATCGTGTGGAGAACATGAGCTAAGTCCTACTCACCAGCCATGTGATCCTGGTTGAGTCTGTTTTCTCATCTGTAAAATAGTGAAATGCAGATCCCTTGCCCTTTTTTGAGAGAATGGGTCCTGGAGTCATTTGCCTGGTTTGATTCCTGCTTTTTTCATATCCTTGACGAGTGACCTTGAGTGACTTGGTTAATCTCTATGAGCCTCGCTCTGTTCTCTCACTTGTAAAATGGGAACAATAAAAGTACTTTCTCAGAGGTTGTGGGGATGAAATGGGAAAATGCGATAACGTATGGTATGCTTAAAAATTTCAGAGGGTAGATCTCATGTTTAATGTTCTTACCACAATAAAAATAAAAAAATGTAAAGCACAGTGCCTGGAACATAGTAAACACTCAGTGGGTGGTACCTCTGATGATGGTGGTGGTGGCGACGATGGCCACTAATTTTATTATGAGCAGCTGTCTTTGTGGGGTGAGCCTGTGGGGGAACAAATGACTCAGCAAACAGAGGCCCGCTGTTGGGTGTTACAGGCTCTCAGTGAGGATGGCTCAGAGCTGCGGCCTTTGGGTGCAAGTATCGGTGGTGATAACTGTCACAGGTCACCCTCACGCTCGGCAAGCTAGGCCTGGTGGTCCTGTCTGGGGGACTCCTCGGCCTGGTGCCTTCGCCCAGCACTCTGCCCCCAGAGACTTGCTTCTCTCCTCCCCTGACTCTGCTCCACTTCTGCTGGCCCCAACTTTCCGTGACCACCTTTGCCAAGTCCTCCAGCATGGGGCTCCCCTCATCCGGTCCACGAGGCTACCCGTCCTTTAGCACAGGAGGTGGTTGGCTGGGCGTGGCATTCATGCGAATCCACGTACGCGCACGCATGCTCACTTGCACATTCTCAAACACATGTGCTCCCCAACTGAGCTTCTGGGAGCCTCACATCCCCGCCGCCACCGCAACTCCTCCCCTTCCTCTCCCACCACAAAAGCCACAGGTAACAGCAGTCCCCGGCTGCAGAGCAGACAATGCAAAACCCAGAGGCAGGCTTCCTTGCCAGGCTGTTTTAAGCATTCAGCAGGATGTGAGCCCAGGTGGCTAACGGCTGGGCTGGCCAAAGACAGCTCTCCCCCACCCTCCCCCTGCCCCAGCTTGGCGAACTTGGAAGGGGCTGGGAGGTAGGCTAAGGGATTCTGCACGGTGCCAAAGAGCAAAAGAGCTGGACTGCTGACCCACTCTGGCCCCGCCACGTTCCCACCAAACACGGTGTGTCCCTGGGCAGGTCCCACCCCATCTGGAGTTCAGTTCTCTTATCTGTAAAATGGGGAAACCAGATTCTGCCCACACAGGTTAAAGGTCATCCAAGAGTGTGGAGGATTTAACAGCCTTGTCCCAGTGGCTGCACTTTGGAAAGCTCAAAGGGTGACACACGTGCCGGGAAGTCTGGGAGAGTGATTGGGCACTGTGCCTCAGGTCGTTCCCCGCGTCCTCTCCTACCCCATGGCCAGATTGCTATGGCTTAACTCCCTATGCTGTCAACTGGCATGGAGTCTGCCTAGGGTTTAGGAGTGATGGGCTCACACATGGGTGGGTGGGGCGCTGGTGTATGTGCCCCTCGCCTGGCTGGTCTCCCTGACCCTGGGGTGGTGGTAGCACAGCCAGAGGACTCAGCCACCATCCCCTCTTCTCCCTCTCCAGGCACAGTAGGGAGCCTGGGGGCAGCAACTGTCCCTTCAGCCTGTAGGCTGCAGCCAGGAGGCCACTGCAGGGCCAGGGACAGTGCGGGTGACCAGAGGTGGCCTCAAGGATGCGGGAAGACCAACAAGTCAGGAGCCGGTGTGGGTCTGGCTCTCTCCAGCAGGTGCTGGCAAGGTGGGGCTCTCCCAGGGCCACGGAGCCCCTGCGGGCTAGGGCAGTGTCCTATATTGGTCTTTTGGGGGTGGAGCCGACAACAGCCTCTGCCAGGTTACAGCCTAGGCCTACCGGGCTCATGGGAGGAAAGGGACTAGCTGGCTCCTGTATCCTGGGGCTGGGGGTTTGGGGGTGGGGAGCTGAGGGTGAAATGTCAAAGCCCAGGTGTGGGGGGGAGCTGGGGGTGGGGAAGGTGTGACCCAGAAGCCCTGCACCCCTAGGGCTTGGCCCTGCAGAAGGAGGCTAAGGGCAATGGGTCAGCAGGGGCTCTTGGGGCACGGGTGGGGGGTGAGGGGAGCTGAGTGAGAGGGTCAGGAGGGGAGTCTCGAGCTGCTAGACACTCCAGCTGAGGATGGTGAGAGCAGAGACTGTCATCAGAGGGGCCAAGGAGGCAGTGGGCGCGGCCCTGGAGGCCAGGGGCTCCGTGTGCCGCTGTAGCCAGGAGAGCTCCTTCAGCAGCTGGCGCCGCTGGAGCTCGGGGCCCACCTTCTCGCGGATGGTCTGGTAGTAGCGGTTCAGGTACTGGAGCTGCAAAAGGTAGGAGGGGTAAGGGCCTCCCCAGGCCAAGCTGTCAAGGTGTGGGAGCTTGGTGCCATCCAGGTCACCACAGGTCCCCAGCCATCATCAGGTGAGCAGGGGAGGGATGCCCCAGTGTGTGCCTGTAGGTGCCATCAGTGTGGACCCTCCCAAGGGAGGGGAAGGGGCAGAGGGTCTTGGCTTAGCGGAAGCAGAGGTGAGAGAGGCCCAGGGCTGGGGAGAAGGCACTCAGTGGCTCGAGGGCTGAAGGGTAAACAGCGCCGAGGGGCGCTCGCTCACCTGCTCAGGGGACAGCAGGCTGACGTCGATGAGGTTCCGGTCATAGGGCACCAACGACACCACTTCAAATGTCAGGTAGGTCCCTGGGTACTGGGGCGGGGGCACATGTAAGGTAGGAAGGCAGGAAGTGAGCGAGGGGGAGGAGCTAGGCTGAAGGGATGGAGGGAACACTCCACCCAGAAGCCCTGGGCACGGGGAACTGACCTTGTCAAGCCTGAACCCTCCACAGTGCCCTTGGCCACCCCCGTGTCTACCACTTAGGCACCCGCCTTTGGTGCTTCCCTCATGATTCCTGAAGTTTAGACTTAGGCCTGTGTTTTTCAAAGTGTGTGCCTCCAGAGTGCCAAGGGAGCCTGTTAAACATGTAGATAGATTCTGGGGTTTACACCCCAGATCACTGGAGTGAGAATCTCTAGAGCAGAGCTGGGAACCTACATTTAAATAATTTTAAGGTAAGTATTAGTTTTTTATATCTTTCTATCTGATTTCTATCTACAGCTCTCTTTCTATCCATATCTCTGTTTCTATCCATTGAGGTATCTATGGAGATAAATATAAAGAAGAAGAAATAGCCCATAATTCCCATCTCCCAGAGAGCTCTTGCATATATGTGCTTAGAAAATTCAAACTGCAAAAAGATACTCAATAAAAATGGAAAGTCTCCTCCCTGCCTGGTTTCCTTCCTGAAAACATTTTTGGCACATATAGTATATATATGTGTATATTCTAAAAATTCACGCAAAATGGATCCTACTATACACTTTTCTGCACCTCCCCGCCCCCCTGCCATAGTAAACCTAGGAGAGTGCTCCATATTGGCACAGGGAGGTCTACCTCACTCTTTTTATTTTTTTTGGTACGCGGGCCTCTCACTGTTGTGGCCTCTCCCGTTGCGGAGCACAGGCTCCGGACGCGCAGGCTCAGCGGCCATGGCTCACGGGCCCAGCCGCTCCGCGGCACGTGGGATCTTCCCGGACCGGGGCACGAACCCGCGTCCCCTGCATCGGCGGGCGGCCTCTCAACCACTGCGCCACCAGGGAAGCCCTGCCTCACTCATTTTAAGGGTCCATAGTGTGCAGATGATAATTTATTTAACCAGTGAAGGATATTTATCTGCTTCCATTTTTTTAAACTATTACCATCACTGCTACAATCAACATCATCGTACAAACATCTTTATACGAAGTGACGTTTTGGGACTATATCCGGAAGGGATACATCTGGCAGTGGGAGTGCTGAGACAAAAGGTATAGGCATTTTCAATATGTATTTTGATAGATATTATCAAACTGCCCTCCCAAAAGGTTGTACCAATTTGTACTTCCCCCAGCAATGTATGAGAGTGTTCTTTCCCCCACAAACTCACAAGCACTGGGTGTCATCAAAGTCTTTCGCTTTTGTCAATCAAATGGTATTCTACTGTCACTTTGATTTGTATTTCTTTAAGAATAAAGTTGAGCATCTTTTCACATTTATGGACCATTTGTGTTGATCTTAGTGAATTGTCTCTTTATGTCTTTTGCCCATTTTTTCCCGTTTTCCTTATTTCTGTCTTACTCGATTTTTAAAAGCTTGTGGTAAAAGAAGGACATTCCCCCTTTCTCTGACACACGTGCTATACTCGTCATACATCTTTTGAGTTTGTATATGGTATTGTTCCTATATAGATGTTTTTTATTTAATTGAGTCAGAGTTATCAATCTTTTTCTTCATGACTTCTGAGTCTTACATCAAAAGGCCCCTTTCCTCCCTGGGATTATAAATGAATTCAGATAGGTTTCCTTCTAGATCTTTTATGGTTTCACCTTTAAACCTTGATCCATTTGGAATTTTATTTTAGTGTAACAGTGAGGTTCTTCAGTTTAATTCCCCCCATTTATTAAACAATCTTCCTCTTCTTTACTGTTTTGAAGCACCAGCTTTATAGTAAACTAAATTCCCATCTTGTTTATGGAAATTAGGGGGTCCATTTCTGGACTGTTCTGTTCCACTGTTCCGTCTTTCCCATCTCTGGTGCCTTACTGTTTTAGTGATGGCTGCTTCGTAGTGTGGGCTAATATCTGCAAAGGCTAGTTTCCCTTATTGTTCTTTTCCAGAATCCTCCTAGCTATCTAGCTATCTTTGCATGTTTATTTTTACAAATAAACTCTACTATCATTTTGTGAAGTGTTGAAATTGAGGTTGCCTTGAATTTATAGATTAACTTAGGGAGAAATGACATCTTCATAATATTGAGGCTTATTTCCAGAGACCGCCATTTACTTAAATCTTTTTTATGTCCCTCAGTAGAGATTTTCTCCATGTAAGTCTTTTAAAGTTTATATCTAGGTATTTTATCTCGTTGGTTGTTATTATACAGAATCTTTATACCTAACAGGCTCCCCTGGTGATTATTATGTGCATTGAGAACCAATGATTTAGGGCAAGGATACTGATTCATTTGGTTTGGAGTGGGACCTGGGCATTAGCATTAAAAAAAATCTCCACGGGCTTCCCTGGTGGCGCAGTGGTTGGGAGTCCCAGTGGTTGGGGACACGGGTTCATGCCCCGGTCCAGGAGGATCCCACATGCCGTGGAGCGGCTGGGCCCGTGGGCCATGGCTGCTGGGCCTGCACGTCCGGAGCCTGTGCTCCGCAACGGGAGAGGCCACAGCAGTGAGAGGCCCGCGTACAGCAAAAAAAAAAAAAAAAAATCTCCAGATGATTCTAATATTCTAATGTGCAAACAGGTTTGAGAAACTGATTTATGGAGTTATTCTGACACTAAGGAAGACTCCAAATAAATTCATGACCCTACGTTAAATTCTCCTTTGACCATCCTTACCCCCCATGCAGCCCAGAGTCACTGCCACGCTGTCCACACCTCCAGCCCACCTCAGTGGCACTTTACCTTGGTCTTTGCTTCTACCACAAGGGCCACATCTTCAAGACGGATCCCAAATTCTCCATCCTGATAGTAACCAGGTTCTGGGAGGCACAAGAGATGCTGGTGACATTAAGTAGGGGAGGGGACCCAAGCCCAGGTTTCCTACGCTGACTGAGGAGTGGCTGGAGGGCTCGGCTGCCCCCCGCTGTTGGCTTGGGCAGACCCAGCACCTGTTAGATGCTCCGTGGCTACTCGGAGGCCACTGCCAGACTTCAGATTCCCCACCCTCCCTTGTAACCCAGCGGGGAAGACTTAAGAGCCCACTTGGGCCCTGGAGGTGCTCCCCTCTCCCTGTGTGCCACTGTCCTGTTACCCCGGCGCTTGAATGGAGACTCTGGAGTTTGGATGTACAGCTGCAAACCAACTCCCATGGGCAAAGTGAGGGTACGGGCTGAAGGGGCTTGGGGTTAGAGTGGGACAACCCATTCGGGGCTGGGAGTGGAGAGGTGAGGGAGTGCAGCGGTGGAGCCGGGGCGGGCCTGTGTGGGGCTGCGCTCCTTGAAGGCTGGCGTTCCCTAGACTGCGGTCCTGGAGGAGCCCCGAGAGCCGTACCGATGGAAGTGAACATGCCCTTGGCCATGGCAATGTTGCCAGACTGGAATCCCACTGGCCCTGGAAAGGGAGAGTCAGGGACAGTGTCAGCCCTCCTGCAGTCACCAGCTTGGAAACTAGCAGGTTCTGGGGAAGAGCAGGTAACTGGGATCCCTAGCAGCGTGTGTCCACCGCATCACCGTCTACCTGCGACTGGTCCAGACCAGACTGGCTCTGGCTTTTATTTCTCTGGGGTCTATGCCAGTCAGCCACTGGGCCTTGACCTGCCTCTCCTCTCTCTGAGGCCGTCCTAAATGCCAGCGGAGCGGCCAGCTGCCAGCATTTCTCACTTACCCTGTGGAGCACCAACTCCCCACCAGCTGGGTAACCTTGCATGGGTCACTGCACCTCTGTGGGTCATGGTCATTTCCACACCTATGAAACGCTCCACCTCTTTCATAAGAGGGGGGACTCCAGGGGAGTGCTGAGGAGATACGTACATTCGTGCACACACAGGAAGTTGCCAATGCCGTGGCCTGTCCCATGACCATAATTGAGGCCAACATCCCACAGGGCTCTGCGGGCAAAGGCCTCCACCATTCGCCCTGGAAGAGAGATGACCTCTGGTCAGCTGGCTGGACCCCAGACTATTGGCTTTGCCCCTTCCTGCTCTCTTTTTCCAGACCAACCACCAGGATGGTGCCTGAGGAGAGGGCCCCCTGAGAGGCAGGTAACCATGCCCTATCTCCAGTATACTGTACGTTGTACCCACTACCTGGACCTCCCCATCTGTGAAGACACCCGCTTCCTCCAGGAATCCTCCCATGACCGCTGCAGCCCACACTGACCGCCCCCACCTCTGAGCTCCGGCTCCAGCTCCTGAGTTGGACTAGGAGACAGGAGGCCTGGGCTCAAGGCCTGGCTCTCCCACTAACCCTCTGTGTGACCTTGGGCAAGTCACTTTCTCTCTCTGGTCTGGATTTTATCTATACAGTGGATGGGATGATGATATAATCCCTGCCCCACTAGCCTCCCAGGGTCTGAGTGCAGTGAAATCAGGGCCTGAGGTTCTGGGTCCAGCCTGGTTTGCAAAACCCACCTGATGTAGCAGCTGGGAAGACGAGTCTGGAGAGATCAATGTTTCCTATCAACACGCGGGTGTACGCCTCCTGATGGGGAGAGGGCGAGGGAATGCGGTGTGTGGGCCCAGGCCTGGGTTGGGGGATGTTTGGGGGAAGTGCATGCTCATGCGTGGTCACCCAGGTTCTGGAGGATGGCCGGAGGAGACCGAGGGGGACCTGCTCAAAGCTGGGGCTTGGTCCATGCGGTTCCCTTTGGCTGGTCCACAGGGATGCTTGTAGGTGGGGGTGAGCTGAGGCCGCAACAGTAGGGATTGGGGAGGCAAACTCCTTGGGCTGGAATCCTGACGTGGCCACTCACAAATTTGACCTTGGGCAAGTGATTTTAACCGCTCTGTGCCTCAGTTTCCTGGTCTGTAATGGGACGGTCATAGTACCAGCTCATAAGGTTGCTGGGAGGACTAGGTAGACTCGTGCATGTCGGGTGCTCCCAACAGACTAGATGCTCAAACAGAGGTCAGCACCCTTCATTGCCATGATCATGATCACCCTTTAGTTTTCGTAAGGCCTTATGGTTGGGTTGAGGCCTGATAATTGGCAGGTCGGCCTTGCTCTGTCGGGGCTGTTACCTTGTGGTAAGAGGGAGGGAGGTGGGCTGACAGTGGCCTCTTCTCCTGGTCACTCCCTGTGGCAACCTGGTGAGTCCCCTTCACCGCCCCCCCCCCCACAGGCTTGTCATCTTGAGCATGATAGCCTGGGGCATTGGATCTAACAGCTAAACTGAGCTCCTTGAGGCCTGACCAGTGTTTGTTTTCTCTCTCTCTCTGTCTCTGGCACAATGTCTGAGCCACAGTCCCCTTGCTGAATGCACAAATGTGGCCCCCTGCTCTCCAGCCCCCCGGAGGCCCCCAGAGGCACACAGACCATGTCCCTGCCTCGACCCCAAGTGGACCAGCCCTCGCTGCTTCCTGAAAACCTCCAGCTCCTTTCCTCCTCTGAGACTTTGCTGGTGCCTTTCTCTCCCCCTGGAATGGAATGCCTGTCTTCCTCTCTTCTGTTCAGCACAGTGCTAGGCTCACAGACAGCACTAAGAAAATATTTGTTCATTGAGTTACTGAAATGGGATGATGATAAGCTTGGGCTGAGGCCCTGTTGGGGGCCTGAAATATCTCTGGGGAAGTAGTTGGGGGCACTGGGTTTTCTGGTACTAATTTGCTGTGTGACCTTGGGCAAACTACTTAACCTCCCTGGGCTTCAGTTTCAGCCTCTGTACAATCAAATGGCTCTTGGCAGAGTGGTTGCTTGGGTGTCCGTTGGGTGAGCGTGGGTAGGGAAATGTGGTCCAATGCCTACCTTTTGGAAAGCAGAGGGGGTGCCCCAGTGGACTGTTCTGGTGATGTCTGTTGTCCCGTCCCTGTGGAGAAGGACAATCAACATGTCCAACTCTTCTGAACACCTTGGGGTAGGGATCGTGGCCACGTGCTTCCCGAGTGCTTTCCACTGGGGTTTGAGTGGCAGGGCTGGGATGGGGGTGGGGAGGGAGGTGAAAGGAAGAGGATGGCTGCCATCATGCAATTCCCAAACTCAGCATCTATGCATGAAGGGGCTCTACAAAGCTATCACATTCAAAATCACTATGTTTTCTGAGAGTCCCAATTCCCCACATACATCTTCTACCCCCATACCAGCCATTTTGGTTGTTTTGTAAATCTGGGTTTCCTTGGGCCAGGCTGGCTCTAAAAGCAAGGCTTCCTCCAGGCTTCCTAGGAGGTAGGAAGGGATGGTCCCATTCTTACAGATGGGGAAACTGAGGTCCAGAGAGATCATAGCACTCTCACACATTCATATACTTATTTGCCATTTATAGAAGGGAGGGAGGCAGAGCAGACGTCATTATCTCCATTTTCACAGGTGAGGCAATTGAGGCCATGAGGCTATCTCCCTCCCTGAGCCTCAGTGAGGCCAGGTCTGGCGCAAGCACTGACTCCACACAGTTCTCTCCATTGTAAACATGGATCTGCCCCAGGGATTTGCTCAGAGTCCCAGTGAACCAAAGCTGCCAGAAGCCAAATAGTCTGACTCCCAACCGCCAGCTGCAGCCGTTCCCTCAGGATGCCTGCTGTGGCCACCCCCCGGGGGTGGGGGCAGTGAGGAATGATCCCAGGGCCCTAGGGACTCCTCCATGGGAGCAGGTCACAGGGCGTGGCCGACTTCTTCAGAAGGAGAGAAGAGGAAGTGAGATGGCCATTTACCCGGCCTCACCCTGCTGAAGCATGCCCCAATCCAGCAACGCCCCAAGAATTCACTTCCCCTTCGCACACTGGCCATCTCAAGTATACACAGCGCCACACCGGTGACTGCGAAGGCTGCTAGGCTGAGCGCCTGCCAGGCTGGCTCCCAGAGCCCCGTTAAGGCTAAGTGTAGGGCTTTTATCATTAGCACATTCACCGCAGGATAGAGGATGGGAAACTATTCCTTGCTCCTCCATCAGTTCAGCGTGCCCCTTTCTATCCCCCACTCTAAGTTTCCCACAGTCCACCTGCTTCCTAGATGAGAAGGGAAAATCTTCCAGCCCACCTCAGCTCAGCTCCCATGTGAATGAATGGGCCTAGTCTATTCTGCATGGTTGTCATGTCCAGGTGTTCAGGTTGTGCACTGCACAAAGGTACCACATCTAAAGAAATGCCATTCACTGAATGGGTATATACTAATTTCAATGAGAGCACACAAGTGGACACACAGGTTGTGGGGTCCTGGAGCACGGGACAGTGCCCCCCCACCGCATAACCCTATCTGTGGTTGTGCACACACTCAGAAGAACACGCACGTGTCTACTCGCAGACACATCTGCATGCTGATGGGTGTGCCCTTTCCCAACTGTGCTGCAGGTGTCCCCTGAGGTTGCTTCACTCACCTGCCTACTGCTCTTGAAGGCCTGATCCTGCCCCCACTCCCCATGACATGGTCACCTCACCGTACAATGAGGGAAGAGGTGGTGAGGACAATGCATCATGCTGGCGGCGTGCGGGACATGTCCAGGGTGTGCATGAGTCGGTGAGAATATGGGCGCTGTGTTTGTGCAGCCAGGCGGGGTTGCTGAGCGTAGCTGTTCGGACTGTGTAATAATGTTCGAGCTTAAAAAACATTTAACTTTCACAAGGGGAGTCTTCCTGATTCTCACAGGGCAGCACCTGTGGGCATCCCCACTGTTTTGGCCTCTGTCTGTTGCCCACCGGGCAGGGACCCCCACGTGTGAAAATGGGAAGGATACTCAGGCACATTCAGTCCAGGCCTCTCCTTTCTCAGATGAAGGATCCATGCCCAGGAAGGGAAAGCTTTGGCTGGCTCTTGGCTGAGCTGAGACAGCCGGGCCAGGGCTGGGTGGGGAGTACATACCAGTATTGTCCCCCGGAATCCAGCAGGTACATCTCATCTGAGGACAGCTTGCGGTGCAGCTCCTTGGTGGGGCTGGGAAGGGGAGAGACGCTGAGAAAGGAGCAGCCTAACCCTGAGCTGGGTGAGGTGGGGGTCCTGAGTTAAAGCAGAGGAACCTCCTCCCCCCTGGGGGCCGGCCTTCTAGCTAACTCCTTTGGGGAAGCCATCATCCCCCAAAGGGCCCCAGGAGACTACTGAGCTTCTGCTGCTAATGTCCTCAGCGCACATCTGTTCATCCTGCACATCTGTTCATCCTGCACCTCCCCGAGCAAGGCCCTGGTCCCCAGGGAGGGGAGAAAGGAAAGAGCCCCGAGTGTGGGAGACGGGAGAACTTTAATGAGCACCCAGCTGAGCTATCTCTTTTTACATCAGGAGAAACAGGTTTGCAGAGCAAGGGCTTACAGAAGGCCCCGAGGGAAAGCTGTGAGGGAGCTGGGCCTGAACCCAGATGCTGAGTCTAGGGCTTTCTCTAACTTCTTGCCACCTCTGGGAGCAGAGGGCCCCAAGAAGCCAGGGCACAGGAAGGGAGGGTACCCGAGGGTGGAGCTGGAGAGCAGGAGTTGGTAGGGCTGAGGAGTTCCTACCCTGTTACTCTCTAGTAGGGAGAAGGGGCTGGGCTAAGGCAGCTGAAGGCTTGGGGACACTGGAGGAGGGAATTCTAGGATGGGTCAGGCCAGCCACTGGAGGGTGTCTGCCCTCTCCCTGCTTTGTCCTTGCCAGGCTGAGGCCTCTGGTTGGCTCGACTCCCCACCCCCAAATTGCATTAGGCAGGCCTGCAGGTGTTTGTTTTGTACAGAGCCAAACATCTGGCCAGGCTACATCTTGGGCCCACCTTGGTTGGTTCAGGCAGAGTGAATGGGCCCTTCTCCCCATGTGCTTGTGAGCTTTAAGAATTAAATAACTCACAGGAAGCCAAGGAAACACATCCAGCAGCAGCCCCACCATCTCCCTTCCAGATCCTTCTGCCCAGAGTGCTCACAAAGTCCCAGCCTCTCGAGCAGGGAGATTATCAAGTCTTTCAATTCAAAGGAGGCTCTCAACGCCTGACTGGGCTCCATTCCGCACCTCTAGCCTCCACAATGCTAAAGGCCTCAGAGCTTAAATGTGGACTCAGGTCCTTCACAGAGCCCCAGAAAATTCTTTCTTCTGAAGTACCTGTAGTGGGCCAGGGCAGCATTCAGGCCACTAGCAGAGATGGTTTCAAAACTGGATCCGGAGAAGAACTCTTCTTCTCTGGAAAGGACAAGGCAGGAATGATCAATGAATGGGCTCAGGGACTAGGCTGGGCCCAGGATGTCCAACAAGGGCAAGTGAAGGTGACGGCTGCCTCTACCTCAGCCAGGCTCCATTTGGCCTTCCCAGTCCCACCTCCTGTCACTTCCCAAGCCCTGACCTGTCACTCATAGACCACTCAAGGTCAGAGAAGCAGAGATTGTAGAGGCCAATTTTTCCTCCTCTACCTCCATTTTATAGATGGGGAAACCAAGGCCTGTGTCCCAAAGTGAGTTCCTAGTAAAGCAAGAGCGAAGAAACCTAGCTCCCTGTATCTGAAAACTCCCTCAACTCCGGAGCAGCATCCTGGGCTAAGTGTGCCCTCAGGGAACCTCGCTCCCCAACCTTGATATTCTCAAGTGGTCCAAGGTCCTACCTGGCCTGAGCTGGCCTGAAGCAGACACTAGGGGGCGCTGTTGGGTTGTGGCCCTTCAAGTTGTCCCACTTTCTGCAGAGCTGGGGAATGTCATCCAACACCTCTGCCCCGCTTCCCGACCACGACCACCCAAGAACCTGTCACTCCTTGTTCCAGTGGGGCCCTCAGATACTAGGAGGGTCTTCCTTCCCCCATAAGGAGACCAATCCCCCCTCCCTGCCCCCACCCCCACGTTAAGACAGTCAGCCGAAAAGGATGGCTGTGGTCCTTCACCCTCGGAACTTCTCCAGCAGCTCTGCCCCTGAGAACTCATCCACGGTGCCTTTGGGCACGTTCTCCTCCAGCCAGACCAAGTATCGGATCACAGCCACAGCGTCCCGCACCTGGAGCAGGGCAGGCAGAGAGGCGGGCCGAGGAATGGTCTCAGCCGGGGCTCAGGGATGAAGGAGATGGGGGGACTGCTCTGGGAGCTGAGCTCTAAAAACACGAGGGTCTTCCTCGCTATTCGATGATATTAAGGGATTCTTATTAATGTTTATATATATGATCAGAGTGTGGTCATGTTTGGAAAAGAGTTCTTGTCAGAGATACCGAAATGTTGATAGAAGAAACGATATGATAGATGGGATTTGCTTTAAAATCGTCCAGCAGCCGAGGACACGGGGGAGTGGAGATAATGAATGTAGGGTTGTAGAGGAAATGAGATTGGCCTTGAGTTGATGATTACTGAAGCTGGGTGATGGTGATGGGGATCATTATGCTACTTCCTCTACTTTTGTATATGCTTAAAATTTTCCGCAAGAAAAGTTTTCAAAAATGAGGCAATGTATCCTAATTTTAACAGGAATATCCAAAGGGGCAAGCCATCCTCTCCCTGGGGTGAAGGAATTATTATAAGTAACACTTATTTAAGACTTGGAATGTGCCAGGCAGTGCTCAAAGCAATATATTAAAAATATATAATTATATAATTATACTTATACATATAGAACTATATAATCATTATATAAGTATCATATATTTATGTAATTATTATATATTTATATGTACATATTAGATATATAAATGCACATATGTACACTATATATATTTATATTATGTATTACAATGAATATATTTAAACATGCATTATTTATTATATATTATTTATACTATACAATGTAGATATATATCTTTAATCCTCACAACCCTCTGCTATGGGTTACAGTTATGATCCTCATTTTACAGAGGAGGTAACTGAGGCCCAGAGAGGTGAAGTGACTTACCTAAGGTCACTCAGCTAGGAGGTGGGTAGAGGAACTAGGATTTGAACTCAGATACCATAGCTCCGGGGCCCAGGCTCTAAACCACTGAACCACCCTGGGAACAACAGGGTGGAGCACAAGTGGGTGCCCAGGAGTTTGGCGTCCACGTCTCTGATTCACTGAGGGCCTTCTTCAGGCTCCTCCAGCAGGGTCTCCTTTCTAACCCATCAGACCGGGAGCTCCCCAGAGGCTCGTGTGTCTGCCTGCCCATGGACTTACATGGCTGGCCCTGAGGAGGGTCTGCTCCTTGCTGTTTTTCACCGCCTTGGTTACCATCACTGGGGAGTAGGTGTCTGCTATGAGTTTCTCCTGTGAGGGGCAGAGAGGAAGCGGTCTGGGAGCCCTCTCTAGGGCACGGTGGTGTTTGAAAAGGATTGGCAGGAAATTCCAGCTCAGATGAGACTTGCCGTCTCCTGGAGTGGCAATGCCCTTCCTGCGTGTGCTTTCTGACTACGCAGGGCTTTCCTAGTCTTCCCTTCCAGCCTAACCTTCCCTCTCTCCCTCCCTCCCTCCCTCCCTTCCTCCTCCCTCCCTGGTCCTGGATCCCAGCAGCACTCTGGGATGGATCCGAGCCTGGCCCCTGCCAGCCACGGGCTGTTCTGACACTGTGTTTCCTGCACATCTCATATCATGACAGCTACCACTTATTGAGCGCCTGCCATGCGTTAGGCACCGGGCTTTACATGCACTGTCTCCTTTAAATCTCCTCAGAGTGACTCTTTTGAGGTTGTGACTCTTAGTGCCATTTTACAGGTGAGGAAACGGAGGCCGGATTGACTAAGTCACTTGTCCAGGGTCACGGCACAGCCAGTTCTCAGTCTCAGGTTTGGTGACCTCAGAGCCTCTGCTCTACTAGCCTGTACTCCCCCAGCCCCCTTGACAATCTCTGAGCTCTCTGTGGACAGATGTTCTGTCTCTTCCCGGGAAACCCTAGAAAGGGGACTCAGTGCACCACTGCTGACTGACCAACTTCCAGAATGGCCCAGGGGCTGTCCCCCCCCCCCCGTTAGGTTGAGACTTATCAGGGCTGTTGGGGGGTGGGGAGGACGGTGCATGGCAAACCCACCTTGGGTATCACTTCATAGAGCCCATACGACGTGTAGCTGGTCCCGATCCAGATCTTCACGGCTCCTGAGGTGTAAGCCTGGACGCTGTCACGGACTTGGCCGTAATCTTCGAGTTGCACACACATGGAATCCGTGCAGCCAGAGTTCAGGTACTGCAGGGTCTCGGAGCTAAAGCGACTCTTGTTTGCAAATAACCTAGGTGGAGAGGGAACACCAGGAGGGTCCAGACAGAATCTAAGGACAGTGCAAAAGACCAGCGGCCCTTTGTTCCTGGAGGTCAGAGGGCGCCTGCGCCAGGCAGCTGAGCAGACCAGATTTGGAGTACGTGGGAACAGAGGTCAAGGGGGTCAGGAAAAGCTGATCGGAGGCTTCCTCGAGGGTCCTGCTGGGGCAGGCACCCCGCTTCTGGGAAGGCTGCATGTTGGGGCAGTGAGGAGTTAGAGGAAGTCCGTTACCGCAAGCCAAGGACAAGCCCTACCTGATGGAGGAGTCAGTGAGCAGCGTGTAGGAATAGAAGAAGGGGTTATAAGGGATGTCACTGCTGCGAAGGTTGAAGAGCCCTGGGGAAGAGAATTGATGGGGACTATTTGAGGCTGACCTGCTCGACGCAAGTACACATGACACCTTTGCTCTGCTGTTGGCTTTGGCCTCCAAGGATCCCCAGCCGCACGCCGGCATCCTCTGCCCCTGAATGTTTCTCAGTCTTTCCGGAGTGGGGGAGGGTCTCTGAAGCACTAATGAGCGCTAGGGGCACTTTCTCCCAGAGAAAGGCAGATACCCAGCCAGTAGTCTGCACACGGTGTCGGTGGGCTCCCAGAATACCTGAAGCCCAGAGCTGGGGTCAGGTGAGAAGCGCTGAGCCACGATGGGATAGAACAGGGCTGCACGGGGTGCTAAAGCCGGGAAGCTGAGTGCCCTGGGCTCGTGGCCAGGAGGTTGGGAGGTGTTTGCTGGGCCTCCTCCCCTTCATGAGACAGAAGCCTTTGCTGCTGTGGTTTCCTGGTCCTCTGATGGCCCGGGGGCTGGCCCCAGATTGTACGGGGCTTCCTGGTTTCCTTAGTGAGCAGACGTGAGCTCCTGCCCTCACCTTAGTTCCCGCAGGCCATGACCATGGAGCTCTCAGAACCCATGGGTCAGTGGTCGTTGGGGGAGGAGTCCTGTGCTGTAGAGCCCAGGAGGCTTGGGGGTTGGGGGGAACGCAGGCACCCCCCTGCATCCACAAATCTCTACTCACAGGCCGTCTCATCAAGTGCGGACAGAAGCACGGCAGTTGGAGCCTCACGATGCTTCTGCATCTGGCTTCGGATGCCAGATACTTTCTCCTGCCAGCTGCTTCCTAGAAGCAAAAGAGCCAGAAGAAAGCAGAAGTGATCTACCTTCTCTTTGGCACTCCGTTCCTGAGAGGGCTCCCTTAGGGCAATGGTTTTCCATTCCTTTAGAAGCAGTAGAACCCTTTCTTTAACCAAACTCTTACTTGTGTAATCATTAAGGACATGGGCTCTTGACCCAGACTGTCTGGGTTTAAATCCTACCTCTGTCATTACTTGCTGGCTGACCTTGTGAAAATTAGACCCTCTGTGTCCTATCTTGCACATCTGTAAAATGGGGATGGATTATAATAATAGTGTCTACCTCAATAGAGTTGTTATGAGGTCTGAATTAACTAATATTTGTAATGTATGTAGAATTGTGTCTTGGTGTATAGAAAATCTGGTATAACTTTCTGATTAACAAATAAGCATGCAAAACAGAGATCAGGAGAGCAGCCCTAGTTGAAGGGCAAAGGGATAGGGCTGGGCCATGTTTAATCCTCTTCCTCGAAGTAACCCCAGCACTTACTAAAGCCACTTGGGTCTGGGCTAAGCACTTTGTGTACATTATTTTAATCCTTACTTGACCCATTTTACAGATAAGGAAATTGAGCCTTCGGAGAGGTAAAGTGACTTATCTATGGCTTTTGTAGCTGGCAAGGGGCGGAACTGAGACTTGAACACAGCTCTGTTTGACTACATGGCTCACATTCTTAATCGGTATAGACATTGGACTATCTTGCTAACCTTGTCCTTAAACTCTGTGTCACAGAGCTGTCCTTTCTGGGATGTTTGTATCCTGGTTCTAGGACTTTGGTTTTCATCTTTTTTTTCCGGCTCCCTGTAATCCCTCTAAAGAGTCTGCCCCTAGGCAGGGCTAGGAATTTGCTGGCAGAAGATCATAAGCATTAAGGGTCCTAGTTGGGCTGAGAGATTAGCATAAACAACATAATTCAATTTAAAAAATCTTTATGCAAACAGGTGAAACTGTTCATCAAGAACCAAAGCTTTGGGTGCGATACTTCTTCTAGGTTTATTTTATTTTATTGTGGTAAAATACACATACTATAAAGTGTTATCATTTTAACCATTTTAAAGTGCACAATTCAGTGCCTTTAAGAACATTCACAGGGCTTCCCTGGTGGCACAGTGGTTAAAGAATCCGCCCGCCAATGCAGGAGACACGGGCTCGAGCCCTGGTCTGGGAAGATCCCACATGCCGCGGAGCAACTAAGCCCGTGCGCCACAACTACTGAGCCTGTGCTCTAGAGCCCACGAGCCTCAACTACTGAGCCTGTGTGCCACAACTACTGAAGCCCGTGCGGCTAGAGCCCGTGCTCTGCAACAAGAGAAGCCACCGCAATGAGAAGCCTGTGCACCACAATGAAAAGTAGCCCCTGGGCTTCCCTGGTGGCCCAGTGGTTGGGAGTCTGCCTGCCGATGCGGGGGACGCGGGTTCGTGACCCGGTTCGGGAAGATCCCACATGCCGCGGAGCGGCTGGGCCCATGAGCCATGGCCGCTGGGCCTGCGCGTCTGGAGCCTGTGCTCCGTGGCGGGAGGGGCCGCGGCAGTGAGAGGCCCGCGTACCGCAGAAAAAAAAAAAAAAAAAAAGAGTAGCCCCTGCTCGCCGCATCCAGAGGAAAAGCTCGCGTGCAGCAACGAAGACACAACACAGCCAAAAATAAAATAAATTAAATAAAATAAATAAATTTATAAAAAAAAAAGAGCATTCACAAAATTGTGCAACTACCACCACTATCTAATTCCAGAAACATTTCCATCATGCCAAAAGGAAACCCTGTAGCAATTAGGCAGTCTCTCCCCATTTGCCTCTCTCCCCAGCCCCCCGCCCCCGGGCACCACTAATCCTCTTTCTGTCTCCATGGATTTGCCTACGCTGGATGTTTCACACAAATGGAATTCTACAATATGGGGCCTTCACTGACTTCTTTCACTTAGAATTATGTTTTCAAGGTTCATGGATGTGATACATTTTTGAGACAACAAACGAAAGCCAATTTAAATTGTCTGATACACACAGGTGTCTTTGAACTTTTCACGTTCTTCCCTTTGCTCTTTGCCCCCTTTAAAACCTGTGCGTGGCTGGAGAGAAAGTCTCTCTTGTCTCTGTGAGCTTAGAGACTCTGTTCTTGGGCTTCCAGGCCCAGTTCTGGCTCTGGATGGCTTTTCCTTGAAGACTAGCAGCCTGTGTTGGCTTGGCTTCCTCTCACTTGTGGGAAGTGATAAAACCCATGTGAATTCTCTCCCAGTCCCTGGAAGGTTTTCCCCTTTATCCACTCCTCTTCCTGACATAACTGCACCCTTCTTTAACTGAATGGAATGAGTTTTATTTATGATGGAAATGTCTTGGATAGCAAGTTTCTTTAAAAACTGCGTCAAGATGCAGAAAGTTTCTGCAAGTTACATCAGAATGGATAAAGAAAATTGGACACAATTTTGACTTGTTTCATCAGACTCGCTATTTTGAAATTTCTCTCCTGTTTTTGGGATTCCTTTCCAAACAAGAAGTGTGCATAGACCTGTGTGTGGAAAGGGACCTCTCAGATTGCCCAATATTTCTAGGAATCCAAGTCTATGGGCTTGTTCAGAATTCCTAGGGAGGTAGAAGCTGGTGGTGGCCAAGACATTGATTCATACTCAGTAGCCTGGGTCCAGTCAGTTTAGCTACCACTTACAAGAATTATAGAGCACACTGTTCTTTTATGACATATTTAGATGGTGTCAACGGGGTCAAGATTATCGATGTTAGAATTTTGAGGGTCAGTTAATTTTCCTTTGCGGTCCGGCCAACACTTGAACCCTAATCTGTGCCACAGACTGAGCTTGACTTAGTTTTTGCTTCCTTTGTCCATGCCAGCCCATCTGACCCCAGCCATCTTACATCTAAATTCCTCATCACTGCAGGACCCGAAGTCAAGGTCTGAATGATTCAATACAAACCAGTCTTCACTACCAGACAAGCAGCCCATATCATGTTTTTTTCTCTCTTCAAAGGGGTAGGTTTTTTTCATCTTTTTCTGACTCCCTTGTTTCCCGCCTTCCTGTTCCCTCTTGCTTCAAATCCTGACACTCTTTATTCCAGCATTTTCTAAATATGCTTCGAGGAACTTCCGATTCAGACTCTCTGAGGGGATGGGGCCTAGAAACCTGTGTTTTAAGAAAACATCCCAATCTATTCATGTGCACGTGGAACCATTGCTTTGGGACCTCTTAGGATGAATTTTTCAGCCAAAGGAGCAGCAGCGGGGGCCTGTGTTGCTCCAAGGTGGGAAAGAGAACGGGCGTAGGAATCACCTGTGAATGCCTCCTGCAGGGCATAGATGGGCTCACTTGGCACCGGAGGCCTCTCTGACCCCCACAGCAGGTCCACAAGGTTGACAGTGATGGACGCCAGCTCTCTGTCAGAGTCTCGGAGGGCCACGTTATAATTCTCCCAGGAATCTGCAGAGGCAGGAAGGAGTCACTTGTCCCTGGCCTGTGTATGCCTCCGGGAAAATTGTGACGCAGGCAAAGCTCGTTCTTGTCCCCTCTGCCTCCTGTTCCGCTCAAGCAGCCTGGGCTGTGCACTCTCACCTTCCTCCTTCAGCTTGCCCTGAGCCCGCCCCAGTACTGCCCACGGTCAATTAGCTAAGCTCGCCCTTTTAAGCGCCAAGGGCTGTGGGGCCCTCTTTTCGGTCCTGTCTGTTCGACTGAACTTCAATGCCACAGCCCAAAGGAATGGTGAGGTTCAGGCCACTGGAAAGGCTGGCAAAGGAGCCAGATCTGAAGTGGGAGCCTTTCAGTGCATATTCACGAGGACGGCACCCTTGGGGGCAGGCTGGCCAGCTGGGGGGGGGGCACTGGGAGCTCAGGGAGCTGTGTTCCTGGATGGGAGGGGAGGGGACTGTGCTGCTTTTTGTAAAAAAATTGTTTGGCCACGCCATGTGTGCCATGAGGGATCTTAGTTCCCTGACCAGGGATCAAACCCACGCCCCCTGCAGTGGGAGCGCAGAGTCTCAACCACTGGACCACCAGGGAAGTCCCAGGGACTGTGCTTATTTACTCAGAAACCCTCTCGACTCCTTTGACCCTTCCAAGCTGCCTTCCAGAAGAGGGCTACCAAGTGATTCTACTGCCCTGATTGTTAGAGTTCCAGGGCACAGAGGATGGTTCTAGGTTTAAGAACATCCCGGCCTACCCACTGGCTAGGTCTTAACGATTCCCTGAGTCTTCTAGGTTGGGTCTCTGCACTCCTGACTTAAAAAAAAAAAATCTATGTTTATTCTTTTAAATGTATTTTCATTACACAATCCAGGAATACACCCTTGTTGCAAAATATTTTGCAACTACAAGTTCAAACCCTCTATCTTTAGAGTCACCCTGCACCTCCTTCTACCAAGATGTGCTTCTTTACATCCTGAGGGCCTGAATCTCCCTCGTTGGTGTGGATAAACGCAGGGACTGAGGGAAGAACATACTGATGGAGAAGAGGAAGGGGTCGAAGCCCACACGCCCTCCAACAGGAATCTCGGTGAGGAGCCAGGTGACAACAGGAGTGGTGCCAACTGCGAGAAAGACAAGAAGGGACACCGAGGTTAGCCCAGGCCCTCCAGCCGGGCTTCTGTCTGTGACAGTCCTTCCACCTCTGGCCTCCTTGATATCCGCCTCAAAGATTAGGGATGGCTCCAAATTTCTTGAGCTTCCCACAGGGGCCCAGCATGGCCTTCCATGCACCCCCCTCACCTGTACCTTCCCAAACCCAGTCTGGGTTCCAGGGCTTGGGGAACAAATCCGTGCCGTCCTCTTACCTTCCTTATGGAGCTCCCAGTTGCAGTCCATCTGCCGCTCAGCCTGGGTCCAGTAGCGGCTGTCGGTCCAGAGAGCGGCTTTCCCCATGGTCACCACGGCGATTCCTGGGGCAGAACAGAGAAACTTGGAGGGGAGGGTGAAGGTGTAGAGCGTGGCTTTAGTTAGCGCTTTAGCAATGCGGTGCTGGCTCTGACGTTGTCACAAGGGGTCTCTGGAAAGAGTTGCTCTCCTCCCTTGGAAGGGAGTGAGGCAGGAGATGTTAAAGAGAGTGTTGGGGGGAAGGTAGCTGGAAGTGTGTCCTGAGTTGGGCATCTCTGCTTTGCCTTGAGGCCCTTTCCTAAGGGGGCACTGAGCAGGACAAGTGGGGTCTGCTTTTGGCCATCCCCAAAAGTCGATGCTACATGTAGGCGCTCTCAGCAAAGATGGTGTGGCAGTCAGTATGAAGGTGCGGTGGCTGATGGGAACACTAAGCCAGGGGCTTAGCTGAGGACAGGCGGAGAGGCCAAAGCCAGCGACTTCTGCAAAGAGAAGAAGGGCCCGTGATGGGCAAGCCCGGCAGCTTGAAGCCCAGGGGAGGGATGTTTAAGGATCAGCAAGGGAAGCTTAGGTTTCATTCAAGGGGCCAGGATCAAGGTGGGAGGCCGATTCTAAAACTGGGACCCCATAAATGGTCTCTATGTTTGTGTCTCATTTGGCCACGTGAGGTGATGTTATCCATAAAAGGACCAGCAAAGTAAAACTTTGTCCCCAAACGAGCGATTGTGTGAAGGGAATCAGCGGGCTCCTAGTGGCTAGATATAGAGGTAGCAACTGTCCCAGAAATGGAGCCAAGGGAGCGCCGTCTGGGCCTGGCTGTGGCCGAGGCAGCGAGCACAGGAAAGATGTCAGGAGGGCCATCTGCCTCATGCAGAAGCGTGGCTGCTGGGCTATGAGATGTGTGCCCTGGTGACCCCTTTCGGAGTGGTGAAGGGGGAGGCAGAGAGAGGAGCAGGGGCCTCTGGACACTCGCTCCTGGGCTCCTGGCTGCTGAGAACTAGCCACACCAGGGCCTCTCTGACCACTCTGAGTCTCCCACCAGAAACAATGAGGGCTGGGTAATGGCTGTCACCTGCAGACCCTGTAAAGCCTGTAATCCACGCACGCCTCTTGTCATAGTCGCCGATGTACTCGCTCTAGGAAATCAACAACACCGTCATTAGCCTTCTTCATGGAGTCACACCCCACATGGAAGGCCCCCAACCACATCCCAGTTCTTTCTGTCTAGTCAGTTTCAACCAGTCCTACAAGCCCAATGGGTACATCATAAATAACTTGTGCAGAGAGCTTTACACATTATTGGGTTTGGGTTCTCATAATCCTTGGAGACAGATCTCATTATTCCCATTTCGCAGTAGAGGAAACTGAGGCTCAGAGAAGTTCAGACACTTACCTACCCAAGCTTCTTAGCCCTTTTCGGCAGGTGGGAAAATGAATTCAAGTAATCGTATTGACACTGAAAATGCCTTCTCTTCCAACTGGGCTGTTGCTGGGAAGGTGGATGGGGTGGAGGTGGAGCCAGGGTGGGAAAGGGTGGGATGGGTGGGCAGGGGTGCTGCTTTGGGAAAAGCAGTTCTGGCTCAGACCATCTTCTTTCCTGTCTGTTCCCCTCTCCCAGCCTACACCCCAAACTTGTGGAATCTTGGATGCTGGATCGTTTCAGCGCTCCATCCATCAGCTGATGGGAAGGGCTGAGCCAGAAGGGAGCTCAGGGTTCTTCTAATTCAGTTCCCATCCCACATTCTAACCTCCTAGGGCAGGGGTATCCTAAACATTCATTCTGGATCCACCATCTAGGACTTGATCAAAATCGTTCTGAAGTTGTTTATAGTTTCACTGCCTGAGGTCAAGGAGATTTGGCAATGTCTTCTCTCCTATGTAAAGGAATACATTCTTTCAGTTGCCCTAAAACGCCCGTGTCCAAGCTCCCCACTTCCTTCCCTTTGCCTGTCAAATCCTTTTTCTGTCTTCCATCTTCCGATTCTTAACAGCGTCCTGTTTGTGGCCTGTTCTCTTAGGCCAGACCCAGCTCGGGGCAGGGAGGGGGGGGGGTTGGTGGGAGGAGCCATCCCTCACCATGTGAGCATCCGTGTCGGGGACGATGTAGGCAGAGACATTCTGGGTGTGCATCTGCTGGCGGAGGGCTGTGAGCTGCGCTGTGGTATTGACCACAGTAACTGGAAGGTACTGACAGGTGACAGGAAGACACCAAGACACACACACACACACACAGACACACATTGCTTAGAGAAAATGTCGCCGGGGCCCCCATCCTCTCCTTAGGCAGGGATTGGGGTTGGGTAGGCTGGGCCAGCCTGGAGAGGGATGGTGAAGAAGCTGATGTTATGGATTAGTCTAGATTAAGGTGCCTGGCCTGAGTGGAGATGGAGGTGTTTAAGAGCTTGGAGAGAGACTTTTTGTGACAGTAATGGGACCTGAGTCTGGGATGGGGTAGGGGGTGGGTAAGAACTGCAGGGTTCTGAGCCCCGCCACTGGGCCAGGCCAGGGGATGGCCCCTCTTTGGATACCTTGGGGTAGAGTTGCCAGTTTAGCAAATCAAAATACAGGATACATCCATGTTTATTTTAACATAAAAATAATGTGGTTTGCCCACCTACCTGCCTGCCCCAGTGGTCTCATAAAGTGGACGAGGCAAGCGGATGTATCCCATTTGTCCTGAGACTTTAGTGACCTGCTGGCAGGCCCATGAGCCCTCACCTTCCCATGAGCCCTCACCTTCCCATGAGCCTTCATCTTCCCATGAGCCCTCACCTTCTGGCCTGCTCCTGTCTGGAGAAGCTCTTTCACACTCTCATCCAGTTGTGTAAAGAACCCCTCTGGTCTCCATAGGGAGCTGATGACCTTCCAGCTCCAATATGCTGGGCCTTCTCACAGTCTTCACACCCGAGGCCTCCCCCTCTTGACCTTGCGCTGGCTCTTCTAGCCCTCTGTCTTCCGCCCTCCTCCCCGTTCCTCTAGAATCGTTGTTTTCTTTCCTCCCATCCTCTTCCTGGCCTCTGCCTAGCTATCCTCAACGAAGGGCTGGCTAGGGGCCTCCTCCCTCCTTGCTGCCCCTCCTCCCTCCGGCTCGCAGGGGCTGCCTGGGCTCAGGCCTGGAGGGAAGGAGATGACCTGCCGTGGGAATGGCTGGAGGGAGGGATGGGGGCGGATGTCAGACACCTGAGAATGCGCCGCCCGCCCTGAGGGAGGTTAATCAGAAACAGTGGCCCCAGAGTCCGGAAATCAGGAGGAAGGCTGGTAGAGGGTGAGGCTAGCAGCTGGGCCCATGGGGGATGGGGAGGAAGGTGGGAGCTGTGGGTCCGGGCGGGGCGGGGGCGGGGCGGAGGCAGGGCCTCACCGGAGGGCTGATTGAACAGTTTCTCACATCCTCTCTCAGGTCCAGTGACTTTGGGCGGCCCCAGGCACAAGCTAGAAACCGGAGAAAAGTCCAGGGTCACTTGGAGACTGGATAGGTCGTAGAGAGCACGGGAACATGTTCCCCCAACCCCCCTCCTGGTCCCCGCAGGGCCTCCATCCTTTGAAGCAGGAGATGCTGTCCAACTCTACTTGAGGATAAAAATAATTACATTTCATAGGAAATCAGGCTGAATCGGATGGCACCCTGGGTCACAATCAAAGAAACCTGTTTCATCGACAAGTGATTGCCACTTTTGGATGGGTTTTAGTGCTCATTAAATCAATTTTTTCCTTCCAATCTAATTGGGTCTTTTCAGGATCTACCGAACTGGAAAAGTTGTGTGTAAATTAAATTTTTGTAATCAGATTTTCTCTTAAATGCTCTAGAGGATCTCGCTAAATAATAACCCCACCTTCGTTTTACCCTTCTATAAATCTAATTATATATATACTGGGTTTACTTAAATTCAAGGCCCACTTCTACCATTTCTTACAGTCCAAATATCTGTCTCTCATTCCAGGCTACAGAAGCCAGCAATCCCAGGCTGACATCGTCCCCTGGTGGGGAAAGGTGGGTTAGCATCTAAAGAGCTCCTACTATGTGCTAGACACCGAACTCAGCAATTTACCTATAGTATCTCTTTTGATACTTGCAACAACCCTGGGAGATGGGGATTATTGTCTGCTTTCTACAGAAGAGGAAGCTGAGGCCCAGGTACGTTTAGTTACTCGCCCAAGTTTTACCACAGTGAGTCTGTGGCAGAGCAGGAATTTGAACCCAGGCCATCTGAGTACAAAAAAGCCAACCATGGAAGGGTGGTGCCCCAGAAGGGACAGAATGTATAGAGACAGTTTCCAGTTGGGGCTCTGCCCCAAATTTGGTGTGTCCCAAGAAGAGTCGCCCAGTATTCATTGAGCAAACATTTCCTAAGCCCCTGCTCTGCGCCACGCACTGGGTCTTCACACCCTGAAAGTCCAGGGGTCTCTGATAGGCCTTCCTTCCAGCACCCCACCTTTTGGGGGGAATCTCCCCAGAGGTAATGGGGGTCTGAGTTTGGGGAGACACTCTACTTTTCCTTTCTGAGTGGGTTGAGCTACAGATGGAAGGAGTACCGCTAGGTTCTAACACCATGAATGCCCTGCCTCACTGTCTCTCCCGGTCACATAAACTCAAGGGAGAGATGAGACCCACCCTGTTGATTTAAGAAAATGAACGCTCATTTCTGTAGGAACAGATCTCTGGCAAAATGGTGGCGCTAAAACACCAACATAAGAAGCAAGATACAGCCAACCCATGTCCCTCTAGACACCCCAATTACTGTTTTCTGAGGTCAGGGCTGTGGCTCCCAAGGGCAGGCTCTGCAGCCGAACCACTCTGTGGTCCCTGGCACGGGACCTGACACTGGGGAGGTGTCAGGAACTGGGTACTGAATGAATGAGTAGGGTCCTGCTGCCAGAGAGCAAAGGGAAGGAGGCCTCCCTAGGGCCAGGGTGGAGTGGATGTGGAAGATGCTGAGCTGGGCACTTAGCTGTGACTAAAGAGTACAAACAGGACACCATAGGGTGACAAAGACCAAACTTTAGCTAGACTCCACCAAGCCCTCTTCTCCATTAGGCCTTGACTTCCAAGTCCATCCTGTCCTTACTGGGCCTGCATCGCCCAGTCTTAGCAAGAATCCTGCTAAGTCAGTTTAGAGAGGATTCCCCACCCTTAGTATCTCATCAACCTTGATATCTGATCAAATTCCTCATCTCCCATCCTTGATATTTGATCACCCTGCCTTCAGCAAGGATCCTATTAAGTCAGTTTAGCAAGAATCTCCTCACCCTTGATGTCTCCTCTTGGCAATTTTCCATCCACTGACCCCCTCACTCTGCTCATGGACAAGAAGTCCTCAGCCATCTTTGCTGTATTCGGAGTTGAGCCTGATCGTTCTCCCCTACTGCAGCGCCCCTATTGCAATAGTCTTGAATAAAATCTTCCTTCCTCTTTTAACAAGAGCCAGAATCATTTTTTCTTTAACAGGTGGGAATGGAAACAGGCCAAATCAGACTTGAGGTGAGTCTTGAGGGTCCCCAGGACTGGCCCTGGGGTTCCTCTTCCTCAAGACAGAGAGAGGGACCAAGAAAAAAAGAGACAACCTAGGCCCAGACTTCACTCCAACCCTTTCTGAGCCCACAGGGGAGAGGCCAGAACTGCTCTCCAGCTGGACCTGCCCTCCCAGCGTGGGAGGGAGAGACGGGGGATGCACATACCACAGAGGAGGACAAGCCAGGGGTAGCAGCCCCAGGGAGCCCGGGCCATGGGGTCTTCAGATGCCGGTGCTGGGTGGATGGAGGGTCAAGGGAGAGTGGGCAGGGCTGTTTCCTTGGCCTCTTCCTCCAGGCCTTTCCGGGGCAGGAGCAGCCAGGGGGTGGGGGCTGGCAATGGGGAGGAGGTGTCCAGCTGGTGGATGGAGAGTCCTCTGGTCTTTGGTTTCTGAGGGTTCCAGGAGTCAGGCTGGGTGGAGAAGGCTCGACTGCCCCAGGCAACATCTGCTGGCTCCCTGTCACCCAGAATAGGGTGTGAGCCTGCCCCGGGCAGAGTCCAAAGATCTCTGAGACAGAGGAGGAGCAGCTGGTCTCAATCAGCCTGCTTCTCCCAGCCCCCTCTCCAGCAGCCAGCCTCGGCCATTCCCGAATTCTGTCCCCCTCCCTCCAGCAAGCTGTTTCCTATTAGCTGCCTCACCCCAGGCTCTGGCTACAGCCTCACTTTTGCTTTGAGATGGATGTTTATCCTTCCGCCTCTTCTGAGCTGGCCTGACTCAGAAAAAGCCAGTGTCCTCTCTGCCCAGTGCCTGTGAAGCCCCACTGCACCCCTCGGAGAAGTTAATTACAGCCGGAGACTGACTTTCCTGAACTGAAGGCTGGGTCCCCTCAGGAGAGTCCCTTCTGTAAAAGTGGCAGCAGTCACTGGCAGAGGGGAAGACTGCCCTTCTCTTGGGATGGTGGGGATGGTGGAGTCCGTGCAGCTGTTAGTGCCATACACACCTGAGGGAATGAAAGCCCAAAGGCCCATCTGGAGGGATCGGGGGATGACATTGAAGAGGGAAGAAGACCCAGAAAGGAGGTTTGGGGGCTCCCAGAAGACAAATTTGGTTAACTGGACATGCCCTTTCTACCATAGCTTCTAGAAGAGGTCTTTGTTCCCCTGTGGTGTGGGTCACTCCCAACGGGCATGACTCCCTCTGGGGGAAGTGGGCAAACTGAGGCCAGCCCTGTGTCCACCCACTACATCAGAGGGCAGCTCACTGCACCAGCGCCAAAGCAGCCCCCAGTCAGAGCCGTCTACACCCCTAGACCAGAAAGGAATACTTCCCAGAGACAAACAGACCCAATGGACAGGCGCTCCACCTAGCTTGGAGGGCCCCAGAGGCAAACCACCCATTCCTTTTGATCTTATTTTTAACGTATTTACACTCGGGTTACATCCATAGCGAGTTTAAGGCAGCTTTCAAGTAATCCATCCAAGGATCATAAAATAGATCATTTCGATGAGGGAAGGGGGGCCTTCGTGGGACTCCCTGAAGGAAGGGTGTCTAAATGAGTGAGGAGGTTCCGGGAGCTCCACCTCCAGGAATAAAAGTAGAGGCAGAGCCCAGAGCCTCAGAGGACAGCCCAGGACTGGGGATGAAGTTATGCCCAGAGACCAAAGGACTGGGGAAATGTTCCCTCAAAGGCCTTTCCCTCCCCTGTGCACTGTATTAGCCATCCGCAACCGCAAGCAGGTAGACTTGATGGGGTCACTCAGGGGAGGGACCCGGAAGACAGCCTTCTAGGACAAACAGCCCTGCCTTGACCAGTGACCTGGGAGCCAGACTGCCAGGGCTTCAATCCCAGCTCCGTCACCCACTAAACTCACAGTCTTGGGCACACTGAAACAGGAGGGAAGGGGGCAGGACACAACCTTTAAAAGAATGACATAGCCATAGGACATGACAAAAACTGGTTAGAACCAGCTAGGTTCAAGATGGCGCAGGATTTGATTTCCAGTGGACCTTGAGCCTCATTATAAGCTCATTGTTATACATTAGCATAAGCTAAGTGACACACCCACAGGTGCCATGACAGTTCTGAGGCTGACCATCAAAGATCAAAAAGTGGGGGATAGCCCAGTTCCTGGAAATCTCTGCCCCTTCCCCAAAATACTTGGAATAATCCTCTCGCTCATTAGTCTATGAAATTACCCAGCCGGTAAAAACTAACCACGCCATATTTCGAGGCCTCTCGCCTTCTGAGAGGGCCCACACTCTTTCTGGGGAGTGTGTTTCTCTCTAAATAAATCCACTTCTTACCTATCATTTTGTCTCTCACTGAATTCTTTCTGCCATGAGACATCAAGAACCTGAGCTTCATTAAGTCCTGAGACCAGGTGTGTGATCTCAATTAAAAGACCATGGGTTCAAGTCCCAATCTGAGTTGCACAGTTTCAAAATGATGTCACTTCTCTGAGCCCACAGTTTCCTCACCTGTGAAATGGGTGATAATTGTAGTAACTTCTCAGGAATGTGATGAGGGTTAAATGCGTTCGTGTTTGTGAAGCTCTCAGAACGTGCTCGCCACAAGGAGTAAAGGCTGCGTGAGTTTGTTAAATCCAATGCATAACTAGAACTCAAACCATTCTCGTCTGTACCTGGTTCTTTCTGCCCGGCATCCAACACTGCTGAAATGACAGTTAATGTTTTAGCAAAGATCAGCTGGGCTGAAGTGCCAACCTTGGAAAAAAATAACCTGAGCAGGCATCCCTCCCCTATCTGCTGGACTCTGCCCTGGGATGGTCTCGGAGGCTGCACACAGGACTCAGCCCTCTGGTTCTGTCCCCAGGGTCCCTGTCTTGGCCCTGGTGGCGATGATGACCTCACCTCCCTTCACCCTCAGCTCCTCTCTTATCTCAAAACCAATGTCTTTACTCATCACCCTGGGGGACTTGAACCCAGGTTGGTAACAGGCCTGATGTGGAAAGGAGTGATTCAGTGCGGGAAGGGTGGATGGCCAAGAGTCCTTGTGTCAACGTTGTTTCGATGAACTGTCGCTCACTGGAGTCTGGCCGTGGTGGTGCAGGCAGCCCATCTCTCCAAGGCCAGCCGAAAGGCCAAATTCTGAAACTGGAGAATTTGTTCTTCAGGGCCACTGCTGTCCCTGCCTCTTTTTTGGCACCCTGATCCCATCTTAGGCTTGCCATCCTGCCTTCTGACCTAGGTCTGCCCACTCTGGGTACCCAGGACTGCCCGACTTCATCAGAATGCACCTACCTAACTTGCATTTTCTCCCACTTGGTGAAAACAGATGTCCTGAGTCACCGTGCCGATCACAATCACAGCCCATCTCGTGTGTATGACAGAAAATGCATGTAAAGCGACCAGCATGCCAGGAGCTCTAGCACCAGGGCCACAGGCAGCCCTGCCGTGGGACCCTCTGGAAGAGTAGAAGCCAAGGACGGCCTGAGAGCGAAGTGGGAGCCAGCAGGCCAGAGCCGCAGAGGGCATCCTGACAGCCTCGGGGAGTAGCATTGGGGCGAACATTGGCAGGAGAGGCACAGAAGTGGCACTGCAGGCAGTGGTCATGGGGTGGGTTGGGGGCAGATTGGTGGCGTTGACATAAACAGAAGCCTGAGAGAGCACGGGCAGGTGGCACCGTGGCCTGGAGCAGTGTGTGGCAGCAGGAAAGTTGGATACCCAAGCGTGCTCCGAGAATTGTGAAATACCCCACTGGGGATGTCCCAAGATACTAAGGATGAAACCTCAAAAGGGAGCCTGTGGTCCTGCTGTTCTGCAGGTGGGAGGGGACTTCGGATCTAGCTGTTGATGTGACCTCAAAGGCTGAGAGACCAGCTCCCCTTTGCCATGTGGGCAGAGCACATGTCTGCTGCTTCCAAAGCCCCTTTCTACCCTTCCATCAGGTTAGTCAACCATCCTGGGAGACAGGCAGTCCTCACCTGCAGAACAGGAGGCAGGCTGGAGAAGAATGGTGGCGTGGCCCAGGTCCAAGCTTATCAGTGGCAGAACTGGGACTCAAACCTGGTTTTGGGGGCTTCAAAGCCCCTGCTCCCTCCATTGGGCCTCACTGTCGCCCCACCTGAAGTTCCTCCATGGCTCCCATTGTCCTCAGGATAGAATTTAATCTCTATAGCTCAGCGGTCAAGGCCTTCCTCCCTGATATGTCCTATCACCCATCTCTTCCTGCCCACATTCTCTCCAACCATCAGAGCCTAGTTCAAAAGTGACCTTGTCCACCAAGCCCTGACCCCCATCTCAAGTTCATCCCTCCGCTTTGGAGGCTTCCATAGCATTTTGTTTGAGCTTCTATATTAAAAGCTTGCCTTGACCCTTTGCTTTCCTGACTCTCCCCTCCTAGGTCACCCATCCCTGAGAGCAGGAGCTTGCTATTATAAATGGCTGTATGCACCACAAAATCCAAGACAGAGCCCAGCAAAGAGTGGGCTCAACACAAGCTTGATGAATTGACACTAAACCCCAACAACGTGGGGACTAGTCCCCCATCCCTAATCCGGAAGGAATGCCCTTGATGGGGGGGGCAATTGTCTAGTCCCCAGACGGCTGCTGTGGTGCTTTTGGGTGCTCCTTCTATCACATCTGCCCCACTTTGACAAAAAGCCAGCCCTGCCTCAGTTGTGTGTGTGTGTGTGCGCATGCATGCATGTGTAGGGTTGGCCACAGGGCTGGAGGTAAGAGTTTGTTTCATAGAAGCTGGTCTTTGGGGCTTCCCTGGTGGTGCAGTGTTTGAGAATCCACCTGCCAGTGCAGGGAACACGGGTTCAATCCTTGGTCCAGGAAGATCCCACATGCCACGGAACAACTAAGCCCGTGCGCCACAACTACTGAGTCTGTGCTCTAAAGCCTGCGAGCCACACCTACTGAGTGTTTATTCCTAGGTATTTTATTCTTTTTGTTGCAATGGTAAATGGGAGTGTTTCCTTAATTTCTCTTTCAGATTTTTCATCATTAGTGTATAGGAACGCAAGAGATTTCTGTGCATTAATTTTGTATCCTGCTACTTTACCAAGTTCATTGATTAGCTCTAGCAGTTTTCTGGTAGCATCCTTAGGATTCTCTATGTATAGTATCATGTCACTTGCAAACAGTGACAGTCTTACTTCTTTTCAGATTTGGATTCATTTTATTTCTTTTTCTTCTCTGATTGCTGTGGCTAAAACTTCCAAAACTATGTTGAATAATAGTGGTGAGAGCAGCAACCTTGTCTTGTTCCTGACCTTAGTGGAAATGGTTTCAGTTTTTCACCATTGAAAACGATGTTGGGACTTCCCTCGTGGCCCAGTGTTTAAGAATCCACCTGCCAATGCAGGGGACATGGGTTTGAGCCCTGGTCCGGGAAGATCCCACATGCTGTGGAGTAACTAAGCTCATGCGTCACAACTACTGAGCCTGCGCTCTAGAGCCTGCGAGCCACAACTACTGAAGCCCATGCACCTAGAGCCCGCGCTCCGCAACAAGAGAAGCCACCACAATAAGAAGCCCGTGCACCAAAATGAAGAGTAGCCCCCGCTCAACACAACTAGAGAAAGCCTGCGCGCAGCAATGAAGACCCAATGCAGCCATAAATAAATAAATAAATAAAATGATGTTGGCTGTGGGTTTGTCATATATGGCCTTTATTATGTTGAGGTAAGTTCCCTCTATGCCTACTTTCTGGAGGGTTTTTATCATAAATGGGTGTTGAATTTTGTCAAAAGCATTTTCTGCATCTATTGAGATGATCATATGGTTTTCCTCCTTCAATTTGTTAATATGGTGTATCACATTGATTGTTTTGTGTATACTGAAGAATCCTTGCATTCCTGGGATAAACCCCACTTGATCATGGTGTATGATCCTTTTAATGTGCTGTTGGATTCTGTTTGCTAGTATTTTGTTGAGGATTTTTGTGTCTATGTTCATCAGTGATATTGGCCTGTAGTTTTCTTTTTTTGTGACATCTTTGTCTGGTTTTGGTGTCAGGGTGATGGTGGCCTCGTAGAATGAGTTTGGGAGGGTTCCTCCCTCTGCTATATTTTGGAAGAGTTTGAGAAGGATAGGTCTTAGCTCTTCTCTAAATGTTTGATAGAATTCGCCTGTGAATCCATCTAGTCCTGGGCTTTTGTTTGTTGGAAGATGTTTAGTCACAGTTTCAATCTCAGTGCTTGTGATTGGTCTGTTTATATTTTCTATTTCTTCCTGGTTCAGTCTCGGAAGGTTGTGCTTTTCTAAGAATTTGTCCATTTCTTCCAGGTTGTCCATTTTATCGGCATAGAGTTGCTTGTAGTAGTCTCTTAGGATCCTTTGTATTTCTGTAGTGTCAGTTGTTACTTCTCCTTTTTCATTTCTATTCTATTGATTTGAGTCTTCTCCCTTTTTTTCTTGATGAGTCTGCCTAGTGGTTTATCAATTTTGTTTATCTTCTCAAAGAACCAGCTTTTAGTTTTACTGATCTTTGCTATCATTTCCTTCATTTCTTTTTATTTGTTTCTGATCTGATCTTTATGATTTCTTTCCTTCTGCTAACTTTGGGGTTTTTCGTTCGTCTTTCTCTAATTGCTTTAGGTGTAAAGTTAGGTTGTTTATTTGAGATGTTTCTTGTTTCTTGAAGTAGGATTGTATTGCTATAAACTTCCCTCTTAGTACTGCTTTTGCTGCATCCCATAGGTTTTGGATCGTCGTGTTTTCATTGTCATTTGTCTCTAGGTATTTTTTGATTTCCTCTTTGATTTCTTCAGTGATCTCTTGGTTATTTAGTAGCGTATTGTTTAGCCTCCATGTGTTTGTATTTTTTACAGACTTTTTCCTGTAATTGATATCTAGTCTCATGGCATTGCGGTTGGAAAAGGTACTTGATACAATTTCAATGTTCTTAAATTTACCAAGGCTTGATTTGTGACCAGGGTGACTTCTTTTAAACATAGCAATAGATAACCAGAACAGCCTTCTAATGACAAAATTTAAAGGACCATTTTAAGGGTAATGACCTCTTTGTGGTAGTTGATCTAGTAGAACCATTCCCTCCTCTCGAAACTTTCCCTTTCTTTGACATCCTTGACAATTTTTCCTGGTTTTCCATGGTTGCTTCTTAGTCCTCTACCTACACTCCTATATTTTCTTTGCCTTAAATTTTGATGCTCTGGCCTCAGCCTTCTTCTTTTTCTCTTGCAGCTCACTCTCACTGGAATATCTCAGCCATCTACCAAGTTGATGCTAGTCCAGGCTTCTTTCCTGAGCTTGAGGTTCATAAAACAAATTGCTCACTGACAATCTCCACTTGGATCTCTCATTTCCAAAATGGACCTCTTCATTTCTCCTGTACCCCACATGTTCCTCATCCAGTGATCTCCAAAGTTCCCAACTCCATGATTGGCATCCCTAGCCACCCAGTTGTCCCAGCCACAATACTGACTGTCATTTCAGACCATTCCCTCCTCACTGCCCTCACATTCAATCGGTCACCATATTTTGTCAAACCCACCTCCTAAATACATCTAAAGATCTTTGTGGTTGTCTTCTGCAACATCTCCACTCTCCCCTAATCAAAACCGGTGCTCATACAGTCTTCCGTATTCAGACCTGACATACCCAAGCTACAGCTGCTGTGGTCCATGAGCTTGGAGCTGTTTCCTTCAGTGAGGAAGGTGAGCTGCTAGAGCAGCTCCAAAGTCTGTGTTCTCAACCACTGGCCGTGGTGTGGAGGCTAGTTTGGAGGGAAGAGAGTAGAGGCAGACAAACCAGTTAGGGTCTATGGCAATTTTCACGTCTCTGCCACTCCCTGGCTCTGTGACCTTAGGCAAGACATTCACTTCTCTGAGTCTCAGTTTCTTCATCTATAAAATGGAGACAATAATAATTTTACCTACTTACAAGGTCGTTGCCAGGATTCATTAAGGTAATGCACGTGCAACATTTAGCACAGTGCCCTGCACACAGCAAATGCTCATGCTCAATAAATGATTGTGGAGTGTTCAGGAAGGAGGAGGAGATGGGAACTTGGCTGGCTCTAGCAGCTTGCCTTCTTTGCTGAAGACAACAGCTCCAAACTCATGGACCACACCAGCTGTGCCTTGGGATCATCTTCGGGTCTGCATAGGAAAGACTATGTGTGCATCTGTGTTGATTAGGGTTGAGTGCAAATGTTGCAGAATACATCTGCGTTGTGTTCCTGAAGTCAGGGTGGCAGCTAGGGGCTGGAGAAACTGACTTAACCTGCCCAACTGTAGCCGGCATGTCTGGAGCCAGACAGCAGGGGGCAGCAGAGGTTGATTCTATTGCAGTTCCCTGGATTGGAGTGGGGGTGGGGAAGAGAAACCTAAAGGAAGGACTTGTGATCCTAATTCCAAATTCCGGTGGACTGGGGAAGCTGTTCAGGGAAGAGACATGCTCTTGGGATCACTCTCCCTTAGGGTCTGGGGTGAAGGTGATTAAGGAAGTAAGACAGCTTGCGAGGGGCCAACTAGAATTTAGGGGTGGGATCTGAGTGAGTGAGTTGGGATGTTTACAAAGTATATTAAAGAAATGTATATATCCTAGTCGTGTCTCAATTTGGGCCTTCTAACTTTTCTTGGAGTCCCAGTGGTCCTTCTAAGGGCAGAATTATCAACTGGGGACCCTAGAGGGTGGAGATACCCTTATGTGTGTTCAATGATGAATTCGTAGTACAGGTAAGGACCCCATTCCTAAAGTATGGATGAAAAGAAGCCTCAGGCTCACAAGAGGGAAAACCAAAGCCCAGAGAGGGGAAATGACTTGCCTACCGTCATATAGCTAAGATTCAATGTCAGAGTCAACACTCACTGAGACTCTAGAGGTACTGCTGAACGCACTACACACGTTACCTCACTTCACCCTCACGGTAACCTCATGAGGCAGAATCAGATGTTTTATTATCACATTTTACAGATCAAGAAACTGAAGCTCAGAAAGGCTAAGCCATTTGCCCAAGGTACAGCCGGGACGGAAACCCAGGCAGCCTGATTCTAGGGCCTGTGCTATTAACCACCTCATTCTACTACTTGCCTAGACCAAGGGTTAGGTCTCCAGACTCCCAAATCAGGGCTTTTACCATTATTCGACATTGTCTTGGAGGGAAATCCAATTTTAGTAAGTCAGATCCTGGTCTTAAGTATAATAACAAGGCAGTTTGCTTCTTTAAGTGGATTTTCAGTTAATTCTTTTGTAAGGTAAATACCCCCATTAAAAAAAACTCTCCTCTCATCTATAATTTACCTGCTCTGTGGTGTTCCTATATTGTGTGAACTGTCTGGGGAATGTGCTATTCGGTATGCTTCCTACGGAGCATTAACACCAGTATGTGTTCTGCTTTAAGTGTCTTCTTTCTCAGCCTGCTCTGGCTCTCTCCTGGGATACCTTCCTACATCAGACTGTCAGTGTAGGTCCAGGGACAGTGAAAGCTAGTTAAAGCAATGGAATTTTTTGGATGATCATCTATTTTGTTTTCCTTGTAGTATTGCTTATTGTTGGCCAAGCAAACATTCTTATGCTTATTCAGTATTTGCGTGGAGGCATGCATGAATGCATTCATTCATTCATTCAATACTTGCTGAGCACCTACTATGTGCCAAAAACTATGCTAGATCCTGGGGGTACAGTGATGAGTAAGGTGAGCACGGTCCCCCGCCCTCATGGAATTTTGAGTCTAGATGGGCAGCACGTGCCCCTCACTGGATTTGGGCATCGCCCGTCTTCTCCACCCTCACTGCCTCAGCTTGAGCTCTCGCCACCTGTCTCTTCCTTGGGTCACTGCATCTATCTGGTCTACCATCTCTGCTTCCTCCCAACCCCCCACCCCAGCCTGCACAGAGCAGACAGCAGCAGACAGACTCCACCTTGGAAAACATCCCTTTCAACATGTCACATCCTTCCCCTGCTCAACCTGCTCAAAATCTTTCAGTGACTCCCCATTTCCTGTCAAATGGGATCCAAACTCCTTCACCATCTGGCCAGAGTCAAGCAATTCCATGAGCCCATCCTGCCCTATCCCCCACCCCTTATTGTCTACCTGTTCCTCTGTGAGTAGGGAGGGTCTTCTCACCGTCCCTATGCACTGCCATCTCATTCCTCAGCTGTACTGCACGTCCATCTCTGAGAATCCCACCCGTCCTTCAGAGGTACTACTGCCCACAGGAAGCTTTCCTAAAGCACCCCCCCCCATTTTCTGCTTTCCCTTCTCTGTGATTCCTGGGTCCAAGTCCTGGCTGGTGTGAGAATCAGATGAGAGCCATTGTGGGCAAATGCTTTGTATTGCCTAATGTTAGGCAGTCTTCATATTGGTTCTCATAGCTAGCATTTATTGAGCATATGTTCTCTGCCAGATAGTGGGGCTCAGTGGTTTACAGACTTCATCTCACTGAATTCTCTATGAAGTAGATAATATTTATTAAACCCATCATTTAGATGAGGAAACTGAGGCTCAGAGAAGTTAGAGATCTGGCCCAAGATCGCACTTAGAGATTGGTCCATCTGGGGATCCTGTGCTCTTTCAGGAGATGGTCCATTGGACTGAGCTGGGTTGAATCTCAACTTTGCTCTTTTTAGCTCCCTTAGTTGAACACCATATGGCCTTGAGGGTTTTTTACACTTGGTTTTTTAAAAATTCTATTGATATTTCCCCTGGTCCTGACTCTCTGTTTCTATTTTATCATTATTTTATTGTTGTAAGTCATCTAAAGTCTTTGGGAAACAAGGCGTAAGTAATTGAATTCGATGCAAATAAAATGCATTTCTCCCGTCTCCACTCCCAGTGTCCAGGAGAGAGGTGGGTGCCGGTGTTGTGGGTGAGCATTGTCTCGCTCTGTGCTCTGTGGGCCCTTGAGGAAAAGGCAATACAAGTCAGAAGCCAAAGGTCAGTTCCTTCTGTGAAATAAAAGGGCACAGAGTCTGTGCCAGGTCCTCTAGCAAAATGCCAAACTGTGGCATGAACTCTATTTCCTTCCATGGTTTTATTTTTAAGGAGCCATCAGGTGGTGATGGATGATTCATGTTTTACTTACTCTTCTTGTTTATTTCCCTTCCTCGACCTTCAGATTTTTTTCCCCTTAATGTTTGTTCCGGGTTTTGACAAAGCACTGAGGTACTTGACTTGCGTTGGTAACTTTTTTTCCCTAATGTCTTCTCAGGAAAAAAAAATGAAAGGAAGTGACAGTATTCCAAAACTATCTTTTATTCCATCAGTGGATGGATTGCACCTGCTACTCCTAAGGTCACTCTCCTCTTGTTTCCTTTTACAGTAAAACCTCATTAGAAGACACTCCATGAGTACCAGATGGGGATGGCTTGGGCCCTACCTGACCTTATTTGCCCACTCTCAGCAGAAAGAGTCATCTGAATAAATGGGCTCCATGCACTGAGTTTCCCTACTTCAAGGCAGCAAACTTTGTCACTCCTTTGGCAGCACTATTTGTGTACAAATGATTGATGCTGGGGAATCTTTTCATTCAGGCAAGCCTCCTAAGACCTCGATTAGGCTACAATTTGTTAGCCTACTTGGAGTTACTGTGAATTATTCAAAGCAATAAAGCTTCGTTTCTTTACAAGTAACCTACAATACAAATGGTTCACTAATTTGAAGGGCTACCTCCAATTAGTGTAAGTGAAGTTGGACTGCATTCAGTAGCAATTTATTGATTTCTCTCATCGTAGAAATCACCCTCTCTAGGCAAGAACACTTTCTAACAGCCCCAGCACTGTGGGAAGTCTGGAAGAGTGGGTTCCCCCTCAGAGACAAAGATGTGCTGGCCACTCACCTGTCCTTGAGTTGGAACCTTAGTAATAGGGATCCCTTTGAACTGATACATCCATATACTTGTAATCTTATACTTTATGGCTAAAAACATGGTCTGAAATTCATGGCCAGTATATGGCTGGGATGGAGAACTGGTTGTGTGTGATACTGGCCAAGTTCCTTTACCTCTTTAGGTTCGAGTTACCTCATTCTGTGACTGTATACTTAGCCTGTGAGTATGATTAAGGACCATCAGTGGCCAAGGTTAGGGCTCAGCCTATGGATGAAGAACTAAGCAAAGGGGCCTTCCTTTCCCAATTCTTACTGCCTGCTCATAGGTAGCCCAATGCTCTACCCCACTGAGCTAAGATACAAGACACTAGACAGCTAGAGTAGACTGGAATTGCAGGACAAAGACATTTAGGAAGGTGGGGAAAGATAGTGGATCATTTATATTCCCTGTAAAGAAGGCAAGAAGAAGAGGGTCACTTCTGCAGTCACTGGTGTAGCAAGGCATTCTCAGATTCCAAATAAGTATTTAAAATGGGTGATTTTGCTTTGAATTTCTCCCTGGGAGACTCTGGCCATGGGATGCTGCTGGAGTATGTTTCAGCGAAGCTGTCTTTTCTCTGTCTGTAGTAAGGGTGGGGAGGAAAGGAGATGGGCTGGGCCACCTTGGCCATATTTGAGCTACCAGATGACAATAGAATTCCTGCTCAGAATGCTAGGGAAATGGGTTTCTCTGATCTCCTGGGAGGAATTGTAATCACCAAGTGTTGAAAAGCCTAGGGAATCTGTAACTGAAGGCTGACTTTCATTTGGGACAGGAAGAGACAGACACGGAGGGTGAGACTGATAAGTGCAAGGGCGTGAAGCACCGTTTCCCTGGCAGGATGCTGGGGCTGGCCTGGAGAAGAGGAGGTGGTGGTAGTGATGGGGGAACCTACCCTCTTTGACCTAAATGCTCACAACCACCTTATGAGGTCATTACCATTATTATCCCCACTTTACAGATCAGGAAACTGAGGCACAGAGAGAAACAGAGGTCACACAGCTGGTGAGTTACAGAGCTGTAACTTGAATGGAGGGCTGACTCCAGAGCCTCCAGTTGTGGTTATTGAGAAGAGCAAGTCCTCCTGGGACAACAGGGTGACATGGAGAAGAAAGGATGGAGAGGGTTATGGTAACATGGCACCTCAAAGGCCCTGAGGTGGCCTCCATGCCAAGAGGTAGTATAGTGTAGCGGGGAAGAAGGTACATCAGTGATCCAACAGTCTCTGTCAACAGTCTGGGTTCAAAGCCCAGATCTACTGCTTCCTGGCTTGTGACCTTGGGCAAGTTTACTTGACCTCTCCATACCTCAGCTGCTTCATCTGTGAGATAGGGACGTCAGGGTAATCATAGTACCCGCTTCCTGGGATTGAATGAATCAATACAGGATTGAATGAATCAATGCCTGACACCCTTTGAGGACCACCTAGCTATTTAGCAACTTGTGCAGCAATGAAGTGCACAAGGGCTAGGGCTGTGGTTGGCTGGGAGCCCTTTGAGCCCCAGTTCCTCCATGCAGCCCACTTTAGGGTTCCTGTGAGAGGCAAATGAGGCAGCGCAGAAAGAGAACTGCACACAGTGATCCCCACAGCTGTTTTGCATGATTACATCAGCCTCTTGCAACTAACGCTAGAGTCCACATTCTCCTGCTGGCCTGGATCTGGGAGTTCACACATTAAATGAGTGGGTCATTGGCAAGGGATGGGGAACAGCTTTTGCTATGCAAAGAATTTCATTTTTTAAAATTAATTTTTATTGGGGTATAGTTGATTTACAGTGTTGTGTGAGTTTCAGGTGTACAGCAAAGTGAATCAGTTATACATATACCCACTTTAGATTCTTTTCCCATATAGACCATGACAGAGTACTGAGTAGAGTTCCCTGTGCTATGCAGTAGGTCCTTATTATTTATCTATTTTATGTATAGCAGTGTGTATATGTCAGTCCCAATCTCCCAATTTATCCCTCCTCCCCCCTTTACCCCCTGGTAACTATAAGTTTGTTAAGAATTTCGTTTTTAATGCAAGCGACTTTAGGTCCTGCTGACAGACAGTGAAGAAGGAAAGAGGCCATGGCCTCAGGTACCTCTGGGCTCAGATACAGAGCCCCAAGAATCCAAAACCTGCAAGGCGGTAGAAGAAGAACTCAGCTTCCAGAGCCAGACCCACTCTAGCGCAGACTGAGTGGCCTGGGGCAAGTAACTTCACCTCTCTGCCTCAGTTTCCCCATCTGGAAAATGGAGATAGGATTTATACCTCACAGGGCTGTTGTAAGGGTTTACTGCATGAACACGTGTAGAGAGCTTAGAGCAGTGCCTGGCACGTAGTATAATTATTGTTGATTTATTTCCCGAGAAACCAGGGAGATGAGTGAGAAATGAAGGAAGACGGGCACTCCCCCCCACCCTTTCCCCTTCCCCCCCGCTGGAAGGTGCTCCTGGCCAAGTGCGACATTGACGCCTAAATGGCACAATAAAGGAAAGGAAGCCTCTCAGGGAGCAGATGGGCTCCCACTGCCGCCTCCCAAGGAATGTGCTGACTCTTCAGAACAGGCCTTGGGCTGTCACTTAACACAATCACGGAGCAAAGGGAAATGATCAGGTTTGTCACCAGGGTCAGTGCCAATTTATTTAAGGAAGTGGTGAGCCTGAAAAGGAGGATGTGGGTAACGGGAGGTCCCATACATTCCTGGAGCCAGTTTGCAAAACCTTCGGGGCAGCAATCCCAGGTGAATGGGGAACCACCCCTCCACACATGACATTCCAAAGTTCCCAAGTGAGCAACCTTGACCAGAGGCTGGGATTGGAGATTCTGAGCCAAGCCTGAGAGGGGGGTTGGTGGCCTGTGTGAGCTGCGTCCAGCTGAGGCTCTCATGCTTTTTTAATTCTATTCAGCAAACTTGTATCAGGTGTCCAGTCTGTGCCGGGCACTGGACCAGGAGCCACGGGAGATGCTGGGAAGAATGATACAGGTAAGGTCCTTGCCCTGGAAGAACTCACAGAGGGTAGAGCCTATGCTCATTACACTCCGGGAAAGCGTCTGAGAAACACTGAGGGGTCAGGGACCAAATGGCCACCCCTTTTCCAGGGAGTTTACCTGGAAAAAAAAAGAATGTCTGGCAAGGATAATGCTTAACACAGAATAACCTCTCTTGGTGGAATGAGCGGGGGAGTTATTTACGGGGGGGGGTTGAAGGGGCTACAGCAGACTGTAAACTCATTCAAGGAAAGGCTTATGCCTTTGTCACTCCCTTCACCAGTGACTAGCATGGCTTTAAACCTATAGAGACTCATAGGCAGAGCATTTAGAATTCGATGCCACCAGCTTTGAGTGCCTACTATGTGCCAGGCACAAGGCCAGGTGCTCTCCCATGCTTGGATATTTTACAACATCTGAGTTGGATTAATGTAAATACTGAATGACTGGGCATGAATCATAGAAAGGAGCATGGGTATAATATAGCCCAGTGGTTCTCAAAGTGTGGCCCCTGGACCAGTAACATCAGCATCATCTGAGAACTTGTTCGAAAGGCAAATTCTCGGCCCCACCCCATTGGTACTGAATCAGAAACTCAGGTGTCGGGCCCAACAAGCTGTATTTTAACAAACCTCCCAGGGGATGGTGACACATACTCCCGTCTGGAGCCCACTGCTCTAACCCAGTGATCTTTAAAAGGGGATTTTGGCTGCCATGGAGGTTCTGGGGGAAACTCTGGGGAGGGGAGGGGGGCTGGAGCAGCCCTATTTTCTTCTTCTTCTTCTTTTTTGACCGCAGCACGCGGCTTGTGGGATCTTAGTTCCCTGACAAGGGATCAAACTCGTGCCACTGCAGTGGAATTGCGGACTCTTAACCACTGGACCACCAGGGAAGTCCTGGAGTGGCCCTATTTTCATCTGCTTTACATGTTGAGCTGCTACATTAGACTTTGCTTAAAGAAAGTGTTTTAAACTGAAGAAGTTTGAAAGCTGTGACTATCCTGCCTCATCACCTGTACAGATGGAAACACTGAGGCCCAGAAACGGAAGGCTCTGGGAAGCAGGGATGTACCAGCAGCCAGGCCTCCCAACTTTCAGCCCAGGGTGCTTACCAGCATCTCAGGCAACCCCTCATGAGAGAGGAAAGAGGAAGACTAGCTTTTGGGACCATCTATTAGTAAGATCCTGGGGCCTGTCTGCTTCTCTTTCTGGTTATGCCAGGAAAGGCCAGGGGCTTCCGGGGTTCTTGCAGGAAGCCCTCTGGTTTCATCTTTCTTCCTGTGGCCCAGGGTCTGTAGCCCCAGACTCCCTCCCGGCCAGCCTGACTCTCCCGCCCCCCACCCCAACATTCATCTCAAGGCAGAACATCACGGAGGTCTGCCTGAGCTTCCAGCCTCTCCCTCTATTCCCCATCCCGCCCTCTTAGGCCCACCTGACATCTGAGACCCTGCCCAAGTCTGCATTTCCCTGCCCTCCATTCCTTGCCCACTCCAATCCAGGCAATGCTCCATCATTGGCATCGTACTATGAACTGGGGTCACTGCGAGCTCCTCCTGGGAGGTCACTGCATTCTGTACCATGGCTCATCCCTCCCCAGCCCCCAACACTGCCAGGCCTATGGTCCCAGCAGGCAGCTCACAGGGCTTGGTAAATGGGCAGGGGAGGGCTTCCCTGGTGGCGCAGTGGTTGAGAGTCCGCCTGCCGATGCAGGGGACACAGGTTCGTGCCCCGGTCCCGGAAGATCCCACATGCCGTGGAGCGGCTGGGCCTGCACGTCCAGAGCCTGTGCTCCGCAACGGGAGAGGTCACAACGGTGAGAGGCCCGCGTACCGCAAAAAAAAAAAAAAAAAAAAAAGGGCAGGGGAGATGCTGGTGGGGTTGGGGTCTGCACCACCAGCTGCTGGCTCCCCCCAGGGCCCAAAGACCCAGCTGGCAGGACCTCCCCACCACTGCCTGTGCCCTTTCAGGGCATCACCTTTGACTTAGGACTTGAGCTTTTGCCAACCTCTATGGCTTTCTTCAGGGCCAGGGCACTGAGTGCAGCCGTGTCCACAGCACAGGGGAGTACGCAGCGGCTCCTCTGGGTGCCAGCTGAGGACAGCGACCAGGCTGGGGCAGGAGTCTCGAGCCACTGAGCCTACGTGGACAAAGTCGAGGCCACTTCAGTGTGGCGTGTGAGTCAGCTGCTTGGCTCTTCCCTTCTGGCTGTGTGGGTATGTGCGGGGGGTGCACTCTGGAGGAGGGAGAGAATGAAGAGAAATTGGAAACATGACCACCGAAAGGCTAACATTCATAGACCAAACCAGCTCATCTCCCCTGCCAAAGGGTGTTTGAAACCCTAGCCAGGCCCGCCCCTGTCTGAACCCTTGCCCTCTGTGGACTGCCTTATAGCAGGAATTTCACAGCTGATGGAAGCTGGGCAGTGGGAGGGAAATAGCCCGGGTTCTGGAGTCAGATGGATGGACATTCAAACCTGGGCTCAGCCCCTCACTAGATGATCAGACATGAGGGACTCCACCTCCTTGAACTTTGGTTTCCTCAGCTCCCAAAAAAGGATGGTAATATTAGGTTGAACCATACGAAAATGCTATTTTGTAGTCTTTCTTATCAATGTACAGAGCAAATCTCTCCTAATTACTTTTTCTCCCAGAACCTTGAGTTATCTGGGCCACTAATGCCATCCCACTTAAAAGAGCATTTTCTTTTTTTTTTTTTTTTTTTTTTTGCAGTACGCGGGCCCCTCACTGTTGTGGCCTCTCCCATTGCGGAGCACAGGCTCCGGACGCGCAGGCTCAGCGGCCGTGGTGCACGGGCCCAGCCGCTCCGCGGCACATGGGATCTTCCCGGACCGGGGCACGAACCCGTGTCCCTTGCATCGGCAGGCGGACTCTCAACCACTGCGCCACCAGGGAAGCCCAAAAGAGCATTTTCTTAATGACGCTGTGATAAGCTGGTCACTCTTTTTGGTAAAGCCACTGTCCAATGAAGGCTCCCATTTAAGTCACAAAAGGGGAACAGATTCAATCATTGACTCATCAATTCATTCATTCTTTCAACAGTTGGATCAAGAGACTATTGTGTGCCAGGTACTGTGCTGAGTGCTGGGTTGAAGGAGCTATGGTCCCTGCCCTGGAGGAATTTGCAATTTGGACAGGAGAAAACCCCAGGAGAGGTACTGACAGTCCACTGTTGACAAGCATCCTAGTCATAAAAATTGTGTCCCAAGACTCGCGGGAGTACTGAGGAGGGATCATCAAACTGTGTCTGGAGGTCTGGGAAGGCTACACAGAAACAAGTGACATGCCAGATGGACCTTGAAAGGTAGGAATTCCTTGGATGGAGAAGGCGCAGCACTAGAAGGACATTTCAAGCAGGGGAAACCTAACATGTAGAGAAACGAAATTACAAAGGGGAGTGATTGGTCTGAAGTTCAGTGATAGGGATTGATTCAAAGTTCAGTGTGTCTGGAGCATGGGGTAGGGAACGGAGTATCAGGGGCCGAGGCTGAAGGGGCAGGTTAGGGCTGAGTGAGGAAATGTATCATATGCCAACCTAAAGGGCTTCGATGTGATTCTGTGGGCAATTGAGAACCAACAGATAAGGGTTTCCCAGAGTGTGCAGACAGAAAACAATCTGATTTTGTCTGGAGTAGGTCCTGGGAATCTGACATAGAAGAGTTTTTTAATTGTTAGTAATTATTCTCAACTTTATTGAGGCATAATTTATATACAATAAAAGGTACCCATTTGTTTAAGTGTACAGTTCAGTGAGTTTTGACAAATATACACCCATGTAACCAGTACCACCTTAGTCCTGGGCAAATGGGGGTCCTGCTCCATGCCCTGCATCTCAAGCGTGGGGAACTGTGTTTTGCAGCACCTTCCTTACAATTTTCAAAGGTCCCCTTTAGTGCCTAGGAATGGCCAGGGTCAGCAATATCATCAGGGTGGGCTGCCCATAGTACAGAATAAGTTGCAGGTTGGCGGGAGACCAGATCCATGTTTTTCCCCTTCAAGAGACACTTTGACCCTCTAGACCCTTACCACCCCTTCATGCTTGGGGCCCACCATATACCCCAAGGAACTTCAGGATTCTTACCTATGGGATCATCTATGGGACTCTCATGCTTGGGACCTGGTTCCAGGAGGGCAGCATGGCAAGTGGATTGATCCACTAGCCAATGCAGTATTTCTTTGACACAACTGCATGAAACTGGGCAATCAGAATGGTACCGACACACTGGTTTTGGATGATTCAAATAGTGTCTATAGACAGGGGCCATGCAAAATGTATTTACCTAGGCTCTGAGCACCCTAGGAGTGGCCACTGTAAAACCACCACTGCAATCAGGATTTACAACATTTTCCTCCTGGTAAAAAAATTTTCTTGAAGACCTTTGCAATGAATCTCACTCCCACTGTCCATCCCTGACTACCACTGTCTTGCTTTCTGTCACTACAGGTTAGTTTTTCCTATTCTAGGATTTCAAATAAATGGAATCATACACTGTTTAGCCTTTTGTGTCTGGCTTCTTTCAGTTAGCATAATACTTTTGAGGTTTTCCATGTTGTAGCACATATCAGTAGTTTGTTCCTTTTTATTGCTGACTATCCATTGTATTAATATACCATTGTATCGATATACCATTGGTCCATTGTATAGATATACCACAATTTATCTATTTACCTGTTGCTGGGCAGCTGGGCTGTTTCTAGTTCAGGTTTTTATTTTTTATTTTTTTGATAAATAAAGCTACTTTGAACAAGGTTTTTTTGTGGGCATATATTTTAATTTCTCTTGGACAAATACCTAGGAATGGAATTACTGGGCCAAAGGATTGGCTTATGTTTAATTTTATGAGAGACTACTGAATTGATTTCCACCATGGTTGTACCATTTTATACTCAATCAGCAATGTAAGAGAGTTCCCATTGCTTCCACTTGCTATTGTTATTTTTAAAAAAAATTTCAGCCATTCTAATGCGTGTGTACTAGTATCTCATGGTGGCTTTAATTTGCATGTCACTGATAACTAATGATGTTGAGCATCTTTTCATGTGTTTATTGGTCATTTGTATATCATCCTTTGTGAAGTGTCTGTTCTTTAGGTATAATGCACAGACAATAAAATTCACCCATTAAAAGTGTGCAATTCAATGAGTTTTGACAAATGAATACAACCACATAACTAGTACTACCTATCTAGAAGTTTATCAATAGTACTGATCTTTTCAAAGCACCAGCTTTTGGTTTCATTGATTTTCTCTGTTTTTTTTTTTTTTGGCTATTTCATTGATTTCTGCACTTACCTTTATTATTTCCTTCCTTCTACTTACTTTGGGCTTAATTTTCTCTTCGTTTTCTAGCTTCTTAAATTTGAAGCTGAGGTCATTGATATGAGGCTTTTTTCTTTACTAATATAGGTATTGAGTACTATAAACATCCCCCTAAGTACTGCTTTAGCGGCGTCTCACAAATTTTTATATGTCATTTTCTTTCATTTAAAAATACCTTTCAATTCCCTTTTGATTTATACTTTGACCCATGGATTATTTAGAAGTGTGTCATCTAATTGCCAAATAGTTAAGGATTTTCTGACATCTTTTTGTTATTGATTTCTAATTTAATTATGTTGAGGTCAGAGAACATATTCTCTTTGATTTCAATCCTTTAAAATTTACTGAGACTCATTTCATGGCCCAGCATGTGGTCTAGTCTAGATAATGTTCCATGTGTGCTTGGAGAGGAATGTGGGTGAAGAAGGCAGATGTTGGGTGTAGTCTTCCATTCATGTCTATTAGGTCAATTTGATTGATCAATAGTGTTGTTCAAGTCTTTTACATCGTCATTGGTTTTCTGTTTACTCGTTTTATCAGTTACTGAGAGAGAACTGTTGGACTCTCCAACTATAATTATGATTTTATATATTGTTTCAGTTCTTCAGTTTTGGATTCATGTATTTTGAAACTTGTTATTAGGTACTTACACATTTAAGATTGTTGTATTGTCCTGATGAGGTGACCCTTTTATCGTTATAAATGTCTTTATTCTTGGTAACATTCTGTGTCTTGAAGCTTACTTTGAAATTAATATAGCCATCATTGATATATCTTTATTCATCATTTTAGTTTTTTTTAAATAAATTTATTTATTTATGGCTCCATTGGGTCTTCATTGTTGGGTCTTCGTTGCTGTGTGTGGGCTTTCTCTAGTTGTGGTGAGTGGGGCTACTCTTCATTGCGGTGCCCGAGCTTCTCATTGCGGTGGCTTCTCTTGTTGCAGAGCTTGGGCCCTAGGCGTGTGGGCTTCAGTAGTTGTGGCACACGGGCTCAGTAGTTGTGGCTCACGGGCTCTAGAGTGCAGGCTCAATAGTTGTGGTGCACGGGCTTAGTTGCTCTGTGTGCATGTGGGATCTTCCTGGACCAGGGCTCAAACCCGTGTCCCCTGCATCGGCAGGTAGATTCTCAACCACTGTGCCACCAGGGAAGTCTCCATCATTTTAGTTTTAACCTGTGTCTTTATACTTAAAAGATGTTTCTTATAGACAGCAAGAAAAAGGCCAATTTTATTTTTAATACAGTAGGATGATCTCTGACTTTTAATTGTCTTGCTTAGAGTACATTTACATTTAATGTAGTTGTTGATATCGCTGGGTTTAGGTCATCCATTTCTCTAATGGTTTTCTATTCTTCCCAACAACTTCATCAACTTTTCCCTTTTTTTCTGCCCTGTTTTGGATTGAGTATTTTCTTTATTTTCAAGTAATTTTAGATTTACAGAAGAGTTGCAAAGATAGTACAGAGTGTTCCTGAATACTTTTTATCCAACCTTCTTTACTGTTAACATCTTGCATGAACATGGTAGTGTATTTATCAAAACTAAGAAATTCACATTGGTACAGTATGATAAACTAGACTACAGACTTTATTTGGATTTTTCCATTAATGCTTTTTCTGTTCCAGGATCCCATCCAGATACCACATTTCAGTTAGTCATCATGTCTCCTTAGGTTCCTCCTGGCTGTGGCAGTTTCTTAGACTTTTCTGGGGTTTGATGACCTGGACAATTTTTAAGAGTACTGGTCAGGTATTTTGTAGACTGTCCCTCAATTTGGGTTTGTCTGATGTTTTCTCTTGATTAGTCTGTGGTTATGGATCTTGGGGAAGAGTACCATTGAGGTGGTGTGCCCTTGTTATCCCATTATATCAGGGGGTATGTGACATCAACATGACTTACTGGTGGTGTTAACTTTGATTACTTGGTTTAGGTGGTATTTGTCAGATTTCTCAACTATAAAGCTACTGTTTTTCCCTTTTCAAATTTTATTCATTATATGCAAGTCACTAATTTCAGCCTACACTCAAAGGGAAGGGAGTTAAGCTCCACCTCCTGAAGGGACAAGTATCTAGGAATAATTGAAACCTTTTATATTCTGTGTTATCTACACCATGGGCTGCTTAGCTATAGCTGTATTTTTTGCTTTGTTTTTGTTTTGTTTTGTTTGCAGTTGCTCTAGAGTTTAAAACAAACATTTTTATCTGAAAAAAACCCCAAAATAATAATTCAAAAAGACACATGCACCCCAATGTTCATAGCAGCATTACTTACAATTGCTAAGATATGGAAGCAACCTAAGTGTCCATCAAGAAATGAATGGATAAAGAAGATGTGGTGTATATATATACAATGGAATACTACTCAGCCATAAAAAATGAAATTTTGCCATTTGCAGCAACATGGGTGGACTTGGAGGGCATCATGCTAAGTGAAATGAGTCAAAGACAAATACTGTATGGTATCACATATGTGGAATCTAAAAAATACAACTAACTAGTGAATATAACAAAAAAGAAGCAGACTCACAGATATAGAAAACAAACTAGTGGTTACCAGTGGGGAGAGAGAAGGAGGCAGGGGCAATACAGGGGTAGGGGAGTAAGAGGTGCAAATTATTAAGTGTAGAATAAGCTACAAGGATATATTGTATAACATGGGGAATATAGCTAATATTTCATAATAACTATAAGTGGAACATAACCTTTAAAAATTGTGAATCACTATATTGTACAGTTGTAACCTATATAATATTGTACAACTATACTTCGACCAAAAAATAAAATAAAATAAAACAAGCATTTTTTGCTGGAGAGGGTGTGGAGAAAAGAAAACTCTCTTGCACTGTTGGTGGGAATGTAAATTGATACAACCACTATGGAGAGCAGTATGAAGGTTCCTTAAAAAACTAAAAATAGAACTACCATACGACCTGGCAGTCCCACTACTGGGCATATACCCTGAGAAAACCATAACTCAAAAAGAGTCATGTACCAAAATGTTCACTGCAGCTCTATTTACAATAGCCAGGACATGGAAGCAACCTAAATGTCCATCAACAGATGAATGGATAAAGAAGATGTGGCACATATATACAATGGAATATTCCTCAGCCATAAAAAGGAACGAAATTGAGTTATTTGTAGTAAGGTGGATGGACCTAGAGACTGTCATACAGAGTGAAGTAAGTCAGAAAGAGAAAAACAAATACCATATGCTAACACATATATATGGAATCTAAAAAAAAGAAAAAAAAATGATCAGAAGAACCTAGGGGCAAAACGGGAATAAAGATGCAGACCTACTAGAGAATGGACTTGAGGATACGGGGTGGGGGAACGGTAAGCTGGGACAAAGTGAGACAGTGGCATGGACATATATACACTACCAAATGTAATTTATTTAGTTATTTATTTTTGGCTGCGTTGGGTCTTCATTGCTGCGCGCGGGCTTTCTCTAGTTGCGGCAAGTGGGGGCTACTCTTCATTGTGGTGCGGGGGCTTCTCATTGCGGTGGCTTCTCTTGTTGCAGAGCACGGGCTCTAGGAGCACAGGCTTCAGTAGTTGTGGCATGCGAGCTCAGTAGTTGTGGCTCGCAGGCTCTAGAGCGCAGGTTTCAGTAGTTGTGGTGCACAGGCTTAGTTGCTCCGCGGCATGTGGGATCTTCCTGGACCAGGGCTCGAACCATGTCCGTTGCATTGGCAGGCGGATTCTTAACCCCTGCGCCACCAGGGAAGTCCTTTTTTCCTTTTTTTAAAGGAGTATATTGTTTGGTGGCTGGGTAGAGTGGAGTTGCTGAGTTAAGTTGTGGACATGTGGACCTTGACTTGCCTGTGAGCTGTCCTACTGTAGAAGGCAGTTGGATACGTAAACCTGGGGTTCAGAGGAGAGCTGGGGGCTGAAAAAATAAATGTGGAGTTTATGGCATATACATGGTGAGTAAGGCCATGGGAATGGGTGAGACTGTCCGGGAAGCGTGTGTCCTAAGGGAGGAGAAGGCAGCACCAGACAGAGTGAACATCCTCATTTCCAGCAGAGAGGTGGGTACTGAGAATGGGCCACAGTTCAGGGAAGTCATGATGGGGGAGGAGATAGCAGAGAGTGGGAGCCCTGTTTGTCCTGTCCATGGCAGATGCCCTGGGAGGGACTGCCTGGAGGCTCAGGCCCCAGGGATAGGAGTAGGGGTGCTAGGAGAGAAGTCACCAAGCCCCAGGGCATATTCTGCTGACTTCACTGTTCTTTTGGCTTCTGCCCTGCCCTGCCTGTCTCACCTCCGGGCACTACCACTAACACTAGTACAAAAAAAAGGCAAACTAGGGCAAGCAAAGGCCTAATTGAAATAGAAATAGTTTCTAAACCCCAAAGTAGGGGAAAACCTCAACTGGTATTTTGGAGGCGACAGGCAGCAGTCGCCCCTCCGTCTCTGCAGGCCAGCGTTGTCAACTTGGCCCTGCACCCTGCCACTGGGCCCTGCAGGCTGGCCACACTCCAACCAGCCCACACATCTTCACCCCCCGCCTCTGGCACTGGGAACTATGCCAGTGCCTCCCCAGGCGGCCAACCATGTGGCCAAGCCTAGGGAGCAGAGTAGGAGGACTCCGAAGCAACTGGGACATGCAAGGAGAGTCAGGAAGGGGACGACTCTGTGTGGTGGTGCAGGGGATGCCTGAGCCCAGTCCTGGGTGCCCACACTCAGTGGCCTCCCTGACTCTTCTTGCCTAACCTCACTCGTGCTTCTCAGAACTAGTGAACTAGCAATGGTGTCACCACCCAACTATTACCTGAATCCATTCTCTGGGACGTATTGTTCTTCCATTGGCTCCTGTCTGTCTCCTCAATGGGCTGGAAGCTCTCCCAGGCCAGGGACCTGCTGCAGTCACTGTTTGCTTGGCTTCTCCCCAGTCAACCCATCTTGGAAAAATGCCCCGGGGCACGTTGAAGGGGACCCTTCATCAACTTTACTGTCAACTTTGCTGTCTACTCAGATACACAGCATGCTGACTGACTTTTTTTTTTTTTTTTTTTTGCGGTACGCGGGCCTCTCACTGCTGTGGCCTCTCCCATTGCGGAGCACAGGCTCCGGGCGCGCAGGCTCAGTGGCCATGGCTCACGGGCCCAGCCGCTCCGCGGCATGTGGGATCCTCCCGGACTGGGGCACGGACCTGTGTCCCCTGCATCGGCAGGCGAACCCCCAACCACTGTGCCACCAGGGAAGCCCCTGACTGACTTTTGATGTACTGCTGAGTTCTTTTTAACTGGGAGCCTCTTGGGGCATATAAAGTAGGATCTGGTTCCCCCCAGTGTCATTTGCATTCAACTTCTCAAGGACACAGCTTTTGGGTAGAGTGAGGTAAAGCTGGATTTCTCTTTTTGAATTAAGATGAATAGCTGGGAGCCCTTCCAGACCATCAGCAATGAGCCCATGCTCAGCCCCTCCCCCAGACTTTCTGGACTTCAGGGGGCATGTACATCTCTTAGGCTACTCGTCTTGACCCACTGGATCTTTGCCTTCTGTCAGTGGGGGTCCTCTGAGAAGCAGACATCAGGATGAGGTTAGGGACTTCCCTGGTGGCGCAGTGGTTAAGAATCCACCTGCCAATGCAGGGTACACGGGTTCGAGCCCTGGTCTGGGAAGATCCCACATGCCACAGAGTAACGAAGCCCGTGCGCCACAACTACTGAGCCTGATCTCTAGAGCCCATGAGCCACAACTACCGAAGCCCGCGCGCCTCGAGCCCATGCTCCGCAACAAGAGAAGCCACCACAATGAGAAGCCCGTGCACCGCAACGAAGAGTAGCCCCCGCTTGCTGCAATTAGAGAAAGCCTGCGTGCAGCAACAAAGACCCAATGCAGCCAAAAATAAATAAATAAAGATCTTCATGAAAATGAAAAATGTTTCTAAAAAAATAAAGATGAGATTAAATGTACAAGCGATGTATTGGGAGAGACACCTGTGAAGGATGCAGGGAAAGAAGTAAAAGCAGGCAGGGAGTATCTTCCCACTGCAGTGCAGGACTGACACCTGAGAAAGGAGAGGAGGAAGGAAGGAGGCGTGGGTGGGAAATGTCTCAGATCGCAGCACAGTTCTGAGAAAATCTAGATTGACGGGAAATCCCTGAGCAAGGTTTGCCTGTTGGAGGAGTCCCACGTCCCAGGGATGGGCTGGGATTGGTGTCCTTGCTGGACTTAGTCCTTGGCTGGGAGTAGCCTGGGGGAAACATGGCCTCGATGTGAACACCACCCATGGATCCCAAAGTGGAGCCCCTTGGGCTGTCGGTGAACGCTGCTCCCTGCAGCAGGTTCTCTCTAAGGGAGCTCTGAGCTGTGCAGTGCGTCTCCACGCCCACCAAACCCTCCCTGCAGTCTCCTGGCTTCCCTGCTCTGCCACCTTGCCTGGGACGAGTCCTCACTGGTTTGTTCCCAAGGCAATCATTTCTCCCCTTCCAGCCGAACTCCAGGCCAGACGATCTGCCTGGGCCTCATAAAGCTCCGCAGCAGGGCCCAGGTCCCCGACCCCTGCCTCGCTGGAGTGCCGCTTGGAGCAGGCTGGGAGTGGGGGCCGCTGGGGAGGGGCTGTGCACTTTGATTCACTCACCAGCCAGGTGGTCAGTGCAGGTGGCAGAGACGTTAACAACAGCTCCCAAAGGAAGGCTGCTGCTGCTTCTCTCCTACCTCTGGAAGGGTAGCCACAATGCCGGCCTGGCTGGTGGTTCCTCCTGGCCCAAGCACCAGGTCTGCTTTGGTGGTGTGCCTCCACGACCTGGTCTAAAGCCTGGGACACAGTGGGTGCCCAATATCTGTTGGTGGAACAAGTGCCTTCTGGTTTTCCCTCCCAGTGATCCCCTTTGCCCTCCACTAGAATGTCAGGTTCACGAGGGCAGGAACTTTGTTTTGTTCCCTGCAATATCCTAGTTCAGAGCCTGCACTCAGCAAAGAGCATCCACTGGGTGCCAGAGTCCTATTCCCAGGAGCACAAGAAGGAGGAAAGTGTAGGCCTGGCCCATGAGAGCTCACAGCCTTCTGGGGAAACACAGCCTCTTAGGCAGCAGATGGGGAGCCAGGATTTACTCTGAAATAGCTCGACATAAGGACCGATTTAAAAGAAAGCTCTAAGCAAGGACATAGGTGACCACAGCTGGTTGGAGAAGACTTTGGCATGGAGGGGGACACTGGAATGACTGAGGTGACAAGAGCTGGCTGGAGACAGCTGCTGCACGTTTCCTTTCTAGGCTTCTTGTTTATGGGGAACACATGTTCTGACTCAGAACTCTGGACACATGGTGTGACCAGGGGCCTGGATGTGGGAAAGTGGGATTGGCCTGGAAAATCCAACAGGACACTTCCTAGTCTCGTGCTGGAACTGCTCATGGTAAGGCACAGCCCAGATGGAGGCCAGTCTCTCTGCTGGGAGTTGGGCCAAGTTCCCAGGCAGTGGGTCTTACCAGTAGGCCTATCTTTGGCTCTCTTGCTGGAGGTTGGCATAAGCCAAGTGTATCGAGGAAGGAGAAAGACTTCTTGGACGCATGAGAGAGCAGCAGTACAATCTCTGCGCCCAGCTCAGCCTGGCACCCCCAGAGGCACATCCTCGTCATGGCAGCACACCCCCCCAGGTCCTTGAGTCTTGGTCCAACAAGAGAGAACACCTTTATCCATTCATGCATTGCCTTTGGACTCCTAGCCATCGTCACTGCCAGCTTAAGAGTGTGAGTGCTCAGAGGCAGGTTCCAAGAACCTATCATTCTTTGGGGGAGATTATTCTGTGCAACTTCAGATTTATCGAAGGCTCATAATTGAGAGAGAAGGAGTCAATAAACAAAAGCTATTCCCCTGAGATGTCTTAAGGTTGTTCTCCCCAGTCTAGGAATGTGATTGGCCTGAGCCTTTCACATTCCACCTTAGGAAGGCAGACTAGGGTTGGGGTTCAGGTTGAGGCCAGGGTTATTGTTCAGTTAGGGCTTAGTCCATGGCTAGGGCTAGAATAAAAGAAAGTGGTCTGCACCGGGGTGAAATCCACAGTCTTGGCCCCCAATGGATCCCATCAACCAGAGTTAACCAGCCCAGACATTTAGATATTGTCTGTTGCTCATACATGACACACTAGGACCTGCTTTACAAATCTTTGAGGAAAAGCTCAAAGTTCAAAATTTTAGTTGGAACTAAAGGTATAGCGGTCTCCATTAATGCAAGAGTTATGGGTGGACAAGATTCAGCCATGACTGGCCATGAACGTGGCAGTGGTAATTCTTTCAGGAACTGAGGCTTGGCAGAGAGCAATGTTTGGAGGGACTAGTTACAGTTACTTTTAAGCTGAGGAAAGAATGGGTTGGTCTGGAGACCCCTAGGGGGTAGACTCTGAGGGGAAGGGATATGTAGGGACGCCATGGTGAGGGTTCCAGCAGACAGTCTTTGGTTTCCTCCTCCTCTTCCTGTTGGCTGACACTGTGTCCTAATTGTGCTTATTCCTTCACAAGCATTATCTTATTTTGTCCACAGGACACCGTACAAGGAAAGTCTGATATCATCCCATTTTACAGATGAGGAAACTGAGGCTGAAGAATGTTAGATAACTAGTCTACAAGTTCAGAATGGGGTAGGAGTGGGACCCAGGTCTGTCTGACTCCAGAGACTGTATTACTGCCATATTCTGCTGACTCAAGTTTTTCCTGGGGTCTAGGCTTGCTGTGGGTGCCCAGGGGACAGGTGGGCACCCGAGATCTTGACTCTCCTGATGCAAAACTGCCCCAAGCATGACTCATTCATAACACCCTTCTGTCCAGTGCCCCTACAGCTCTGCTACCCTGGAACCCTTTGGTTCTCCTGGGCCTCCTCGGAATTCTGCCAGGCCCGCGTGGGCAGGAGCTCGCTCCTTGGGGCATGTGCTGTCTCTACGGACTCACCCCCAAATGACTGGGGTGAGGCCATCCCCCAAGCCCCGCCGCTTCCCGCCCCTCTGCCTCCCTCAGCCCTACTGTCCTCTGCAGCCTTCCTGCCTCCTGATAACTGTGGGAGGATCTGCAGCTTGTGTATGAGGTTAGCTGGCCCCTGTCCAGGCTGAATTTCACTTGGTTATTTCCTAACCATATTCCTAACCTCGCAGGCCCTCTAGAGACTCAATCTCAGTCTTGGCTGACTCTGAGCAGTCCAGTTTTTAGCTTATCTGTGGATTTCATTAGTGTGCTGTTTATCGGCATCTTACAAAGTTTTTAATGAAGGTGTTCCTGGAGACTGAGCCTGGGGTTGGTCACTCGGGGTGGTCAGAGTTTGGTGTTAATGAGGCCGAGCATGTGGGTCCAGGCTGCATCAAGCCCAGTAAGCCACAGGCTGAGGCTGATCCCAGACCCCGTTTCAGATTCAGGTTGAGTCCTACCCACAGGCCGGCTCTGGGGGTCTGAACTCGGGGTGGCAGTGGGCATGGAAAGTCATACGAATAAACAAGCCAAGGTACTTGCAGAGACGCTGGCTTAGAAGTTTGTCCCAGGTGTCCACCTCCTCCCTCACCTCCCTGACATCCTCAGCACAGGCTTTAACTCAGACCTGTGCCCTCCTGCACCGGGAAGATGGGGTAGTAATGGCGTGCGGAAGGGAGCTGGCCCGGACCCCCCTCCCCACCCTTGCACTGGCCCGGGCCTGGCCACAGTGTCATGGTGTCTCATTGTGGGTGGTGTGGGTGAGGGTTGCAGGCAGGCCTGCATGGGGGCTTTCTTCTCTGCACCTCCTTCTCCTTATCCCGCCTGAACTGACCCAAACTGGTCCCTCGAGGAGTACAGATGGCCAACCTGTTGTCTCGATGGCTCCTCTGGTTGGAAAGGGTCACGTTTGCCTCATATCCAAGACGGCACAGGAAAGAGGGACTGAAACCAGGTGACTGTGTTGCCCCGTGGGCCCAGCCATCTCTGCTCCAGTGGTGGAAATGGCTGGGCCGGCACTGAGGGGCCACAAACCCTCTCCTGGACCCTCTGGGCTGATTTACAAGGCCCTGAAGGGTGAAGCCTGTGGCTGGAAAACAGTGACAAGCACCCGGGCTGCTGGAGGGCTGGGTCCACACTGTTGCCCTCGTTAGCCTGGGGTTCTCTGCTAACTAATCAAAGGGACCCTGCATTCTGGGATGGTAAATCTATTTTGCAGCCTCTGCAAGTGTGTAGACTATGCCTTCTATTCTGCTTATGATTTTTCTATTATTTTTCCTCTCTGCCTCCTCCCTCTGCCCATAGCAGGGGCTGAGTATAAGGGAGACAGATACCAGAGGCCGAGGGGCACTCCACCAAGGGCCGGTCGGCCTCGCCTTTGCCTCATCTGTGGTGCCAGGCTGCTGCATCACAGGTGGGAGGTAGTGCCTATGTGCAACATGATGAGTGCTATGGACTGCATATTTGTGTCCCCTTGAAATTCATACGTTAAAACTCTAATCCCCAGTGTGATGTTATTAGGAGGTGGGGCCTTTTGGTGATGATTAGGTCATGAGGATGAAGCCCTCATGAATGGGATTAGTGCCCTTATAAGAGACAGAAGGGAGCTTGCTTCTTGTTTCTCTCTCTGTTCTCTGCTATGTGAGGGTACAGTGAGAAGACAGCCAACTGCAAACTAGGGACAAGACCTTCACCAAGAACTAGACCATGATGGCGCCGTGACCTTGAATTTCCAGCCTCCAGAACTGTGAGGAAAAAAAATTGTTGTTTAAGCCACCCAGCCTCTGGTATTCTGTAATAGTAGCCTGTACTGATTAAACTAGAAGTCTTCACAAAGGAAGTGATTCCTGGCCAGGGGGTTGAAGGGCCAATTGTTTTTGCAGATGGGCAAAATGAGGAGGGCGATGCTGGGGGATGCATGAACAGCACGAGGAGAGGTGCAAAAGCAAGAGTAGCTGAATGGGCTTGGGGACGTGCAGCTATTTCAGCATAGCTGTTTGACTTTTGCCTCGCAGTGCCTGGCACCTGGCTGGTGCTCAGGTGACGTTAGGTGAATGAATCCACCTCCACGACCCTGGGGTACCATATGCATCTGTAGGACTTCTGGTCCTGTGTCCCCTGCTAGACTGCAAGCTGGTTGAGGGTGGGTCTGTGAGAGAAAAGTGAACGCTCAGGGTGACGCAGAGGGTTGAGCAATGAATTGGTCTAGAACCCAGCTCTCCTGACCCCCAGCTCACTGCTCTTTTCACTCCACCTACTTCCCTCTCAGTCAACACCCATCTCTCCCTTCCGCGCCCCTTCAGTGCTTTCAGGCAGAGCCATGCACTCTCACATGACTCCTCACCTCTCTTGTCTTGCACATGAGCTGTTTCTAGTGTGTTCCACCTGTCTCTCCAACTGGACTGTCAGCACCTTCAAGGCAGAGACCGGGCCTCTTCTTTTCTGTGTTCTCTACTGCGAGCTACATATTTCCCAAGCCACACTCTTTCCTCAAGAGCTTTGTGGGCTCATTTTTCAAGGGCTGGCTGACCCGAACTTAGGAGTTCCTGAACTTTCCATGTACACACCTGTGGCCCCGTCCATGCCATGTGCAGGGAAATCACCATAGTAAAGAACCTCCACCATCCCCTCCTTTGGGAAGTTTGCAGCCGGGTCAGGGAGGGAAAATGGCCCCAAACATAGCATAAAGGTGGATCTCTGTTATTTTGTTAGTGTGTTCCTGAAATGTGCGTGGGAGTGGAATACCCCATTTGATGCACTGGGAAAAAATCACTAGTTGAGGAAGTCTGATGGTGACATTTTTTTAAACTAATGACATTGAATTTACTTATTTCATTTCTCTATGGCATCTTTTGCTTATTAGGGTCTGAGTCTATTCATTTCCCAATTAGAAAAATCCGTCCATCCTAATGAATCCGTACATCTAAGTGAATTCCAATATGGAGGAAAGTAAATATACACTAATTTATAAAAAGGGATACATGTATTTTACTTGCAGTAACTTCTTTTTCAAAATGAAAGCCTCACACCCTAACAAACCCAATGTGTTATACTAGGACTAGAAGCTGAATACAATTAAAGGAAGTTCTTACAGTTCTCGTCCAACAGATGGTTATGGAAGTGTGTTTAGATTTGTATTTAAATGTCATTGGGGCCCACCACCTAGTTTCTCCAATGGAATCCATCCATAGGGTGCAGGGAATCAGATAGGCTGTCTTTGGAATCCACTTCTGCTTCTTACTGAGTGACCGCAGGCTTCTCTTTTCTTTTTTTTTTTTTTAATATTTATTTATTGATTGATTGGCTGTGCTGGGTCTTAGTCGCGGCATGCGGGACCTTCGTTGCCGAGTATGGGATCTTTAGTTGTGGCATGCGGGATCTAGTTCCGTGACCAGGGATCAAACCCGGGCCCCCTGCATTGGGAGCACAGAGTCTTAGCCACTGGACTACCAGGGAAGTCCCAGTGACCTAGCTTTTCTGGTCCTCAATTTCCTTAGCTATAAAATGGGGACAATCAAAACAAGTGCCTTGTAGGGTTGTGATTCAGATGAAGTGTGATGCTGAACATCGAGAGTGTGGATCATCTGAACTAGGTGAAGGAAGGGACTGTGAGAAAGGGAAGCAGCTCCCTCCTAAGGTGACCCTGAAGCATAAATCCATTACCCTAAGGGCGAGTTCTCCCCACCATGCACCCACAGTGGAAATGATTTTACCATTCCGAGGCAGGGTGGGGGTGGGGAGCCAGCAAGGCACATGTGGGTTTCAGCAGGTCATCGACAGATTCTCCCATGACACCTCTATGGGCAAGGTGTCCATTGGGGCTGGATGATAATCATAAGTATTAGCAAGAGCTTGCTTGAGGAGCTCATGCACTTAAGGTAGATGGGACTCCCCTGGTCATGCAGTGGTTAAGAATCCGCCTGCCAATGCAGGGGACATGGGTTCGATCCCTGGGCCGGGAAGATCCCACGTGTCGCGGAGCAACTAAGCCTGTGCGCCACAACTACTGAGCCCACGTGCCACGACTACTGAGCCTGCGTGCCACAGCTGCTGGGGCCCGCGCACCTAGAGCCCGTGCTCCACGACAAGAGACGCCACCAAAGTGAGAAGCCCGTGCACCGCAACGAAGAGTAGCCCCTGCTCGCCGCAACTAGAGAAAGCCCACACACAGCAATGAAGACCCAATGCAGCCAAAAAAAAAAAAAAAGGAATGGTAAAGACACAGATGACATTCAAACCTGGAAGGCTTCTGGAGTAGATGATGACGATCTCCCTCCTTTCCCCATCCCGGCCTAGCTGAGGTCACCTGCAGCTGTACCAGAAGGTTCATTCCAACGTGCCCGGCTTCCAACTTCCAGCGCCTGAATCTTCTCTGCTGGAGGGAGGGAGGGCTTTTCTCCAGCACCGGGGCACTTGCCCAGCCCTGACACTGGAACCTGACCCCAGGGCAACCTTCAAATGATGGGGAATGTGAATTGGTGGGAAAATGCTCTAGCCGCCCCCCAATCCCAGCTATCCAGTGGGACAGTTCTGAGGAGTGTCCCCACCCTTTCTCAGCCAGTCCCCAGCAGGGTGGAGCCCTGGTTATGCCTGGGGCCACCTGCTGTTTAATGCCCTCTTCATGGCTTCTCGCCCTTTCCTTAACTTTCCCTATTTCTGCATGAGTACTTCTTGTGACCACCTCCCCAGTAAACTCCCTAAGCCCCAGTCCTTGTCTCTGGGTCTGCTTTTGGGGGAAGCCCAAACTAAAACACTTTTTCTATCTTCTACAGTTCACAAGAGAGCCAGGTGGGCAGGGAGACAGGAGCGTGAGAAAAGCTCACTACAAAAGAAATAGAATAAGCCTACCGGACATTTGTTTTCCAAGCACTTTCTTTCACCTACATCCTTGTTATTCAAAGCACAGAGGAGCAGCCAAGGCATCACCTGGGAGCTCTGGAGAAATGCAGACCCACCCCAGGCTGGCTGAATCCGAATCTGCATTTTAACAACATCCCCAGGTGGTTTGTGTGCCCAGTATAGTTTGAGAAGCCGTGTACATTATCTTCCTCGACTCTCATGAAGACCCTATGACAAAGTGTTACCATTTGTAGTAAGTTCAATAGTGTCCCCCAAAATTCATGTCCACCCAGAACTTTAGAATGTGATCTTATTTGGACTTAGGGTCTTTGCAGATGTGATTAGTTAAGACGAGGTCATACTAGAGCAGGGTGGACCCTGAATTCGATGACTGGTGTCCACATAAGTAGAGGAAAGGACGCACAGAGACACACACTCAGAAGAAGGGCACGTGGCAGAGATTGGAGTTTCGCTGCCAGAAGCTAAGGAACACCAGGAGCCACTAGGAGCTGGAAGAGGCAAGGAAGGATCGTCACTAGAGCCTCTGGAGGGAGTTGTCTGCCCAGCAGACAACTCGATTTTGAACTTCTAGCCTCCAGAGCTGTAAGAGAATACGTTTCTGTTGTTTTAAGCCACCAAGTTTATGGTACCGCCTTACAGCAGCCCTAGGAAACTAATAGACTACTATCCCCAATTTCACAGCCACAAAAGTGGCAAAGTCAGGACTTGACCTAGGCACAGTTTGTGTTGCTGATTCAACGCCCTGCGGTGGGTGACGGGCCTGGGGGGACTCCGGGAGCATTTCCAGGGCCCTGTTCTTAGCCCTGCCCTATGTTGTTATCCAGGACTTGGAAGCAGGCACAGGGACACATGGCTCAGGTGTGCAGGTGACATGAGGCTGGGAGAGATGGCTGAATTGGGACTCAGGAAGATTTAGACAGGTTTAGAACAAGGGCCCCGACACCAGATGATGGAACCCCACCGGGTTGAGAGGAAAGCTCAACGCTTAGGTTACAAAGAACAACCATACAGAAACAGGATGGGGAGAGCTAACTTGACAGATGTTCTGATGGAAACAAAAATTAGGGCAGGCGTGTGGGTGGTTTAAGTGACCTCAAGCTCAGCTGGAGCTGAGAGTGTGATGCACTTAGTGGAGCAGGACCATGGCCTTCGGCTGCATCAATAGAAGTGGGATGCCTTCCCTTCCCCCAACAAGCAGGGACAGCATCTTCTGCTTCTGCTTTGTGCTGCTCTCACCACCCCTGGAGGACTGGGTCAAGGCAGGGGTACCACTTTTTTTTTTTTTTTTTTTTTTTTGCGGCACGCGGGCCTCTCACTGCTGTGGCCCCTCCTGTTGCGGAGCACAGGCTCCGGACGCGCAGGCTCAGCGGCCATGGCTCACAGGCCCAGCCGCTCCGTGGTATGCGGGATCTTCCCGGACCGGGGCACGAACCCGTGTCCCCTGCGTCGGCAGGCGGACTCTCAACCACTGCGCCACCAGGGAAGCCCAGGGGTACCACTTTTTAAAGAGGACTTCAAACTAGAGAGTGTTTGTGGGGCAACCAGAATGGTGGAGATTCAAAAATAAAACGGTGATAAGAGCTGCCATATATTGAATGCTCCCTATGTGCCAGACACTGGGCTAGGTAAGACAGACACTATCCCTGCCCCGGGGAAGCTTACAGCCTGCTGGCCAATAAGCCCGGATAAATACATGTATTTATTTAGAAACCTACACATGCTGCAGAGGAGTGCGGGGTGCTCTGAGACCACTAACCCAGAGAACCTGACCCAGACTGGGGATCCGGGTTTTCATCTTTGGACCAATATATGAAGGCTGACTAAGTGTTACCCAGGGGACCATGATACCTTTAAAATAGAGCACAGCAGGTTCAAAGGCCCTGGAGCATATTTGAAGAATAGGGAGAAGGGATGTGGCTTGCTTAGGTGAGGGTCTTGGAAACATCATTTTGGCTGCATTGTGAGGAACGGATTGGAGAGAGGCAAGAGTGGAGACCAGTCAGGAGAGGGTTGGAGCCAGCCTGTGTTAGTTTCCTATTGCCGCTGTAACAAATCACCACAAACTTAGTGGCTTACAACAACACAAATGTCTCCTCTTACAGTTCTGGAGGTCAGAAGTCTGAAATGGGTCTCACTGGGCTAAAATCAAGGTGTCAGCAGGGCTGTGTTCTTCCGGAGGTTCCAGGGAGAATCCGTTTCCTCTGCCTTTTCTTGCTTCTAGAGGCTCATGATGCCTTTCCATCTTCTAAGCCAGCAATGGCCGATCGAGACTTTCTTATGTCCCATCAATTCTGAATCTAACTCTTCTGCCTCCCTCTTTCACTTCTAAGGATCCTCATTATATTAGGACCATCCACATAATCTGGGATAATTCTCTAACCTCCCTGTTTTTTTTTAACATCTTTATTGGAGTATAATTGCTTTCCAATGTTGTGTTAGTTTCTGTTGTATAACAAAGTGAATCAGCTATACATATACATACATCCCCATATCCCCTCCCTCTTGTGTTTCCCTCCCTCCCACCCTCCCTATCCCACCCCTCTAGGCGGTCACAAAGCACCGAGCTGATCTCCCCGTGCTATGCGGCTGCTTCCCACTAGCTATCTATTTTACGTTTGGTAGTGTATATATGTCCATGCCACTCTCTCACTTCGTACCAGTTTACCCTTCCCCCTCCCCATGTCCTCAAGTTCATTCTCTACGTCTGTGTCTTTATTCCTGTCCTGCCCCTAGTTTCATTAGAACCGCTATTTTTTTTTTTTTTTAGATTCCATATATATGTGTTAGCATACGGTATTTGTTTTTCTCTTTCTGACTTACTTCACTCTGTATGACAGACTCTAGGTCCATCCACCTCACTACAAATGACTCAATTTTGTTTCTTTTTATGGCTGAGTAATATTTCATTGTATATATGTGCCACATCTTCTTTATCCATTCATCTGTTGATGGACACTTAGGTTGCTTCCATGTCCTGGCTATTGTAACTAGAGCTGCAGTGAACATTGTGGTACATGACTCTTTTTGAATTATGGTTTTCTCAGGGTATATGCCCAGTACTGGGATTGCTGGGTCATATGGTAGCTCTATTTTTATTTATTTTATTTTATTTTTTTTAGTTTTAGTTTTTTAAGGAACCTTCCTTCATACTGCTCTCCATAGTGGCTGTATCAATTTACATTCCCACCAACAGTGCAGAAGGGTTCCCTTTTCTCCACACCCTCTCCAGCATTTATTGTTTCTAGATTTTTTGATGATGGCCATTCTGACCGGTGTGAGGTGATACCCCATTGTAGTTTTGATTTGCATTTCTCTAATGATTAATGATGTTGAGCATTCTTTCATGTGTTTGTTGGCAATCTGTATATCTTCTTTGGAGAAATGTCTATTTAGGTCTTCTGCCCATTTTTGGATTGGGTTGTTTGTTTTTTTGATATTGAGCTGCATGAGCTGCTTGTATATTTTGGAGATTAATCCTTTGTCAGTTGCTTTGTTTGCAAATATTTTCTCCCCTTCTGAGGGTTGTCTTTTTGTCCTGTTTATGGTTTCCTTTGCTGTGCAAAAGCTTTTAAATTTCATTAGGTCCCATTTGTTTATTTTTGTTTTTATTTCCATTTCTCTAGGAGGTGGGTCAAAAAGGATCTTGCTGTGATTTATGTCATAGAGTGTTCTGCCTATGTTTTCCTGTAAGAACTTGTCTTGTTTAACATACAGTATGTACAGTTTTGAAGCATATTTTAAATTAATAATTACATTGTGAGTTTTTATTTCTATTATGAATTATTGGAAGTCTCAAACCACTTATTTAATGCTTAGATATACATTGTAATTCCTTGAGGCAGTAAACAAAGTCAATGATCTTAATTTTTATTATGTAACATTTTACCTACAACTTGTAAGATAGAATTTGGACTCAATTTTCAACCAAAATAAACTTATAAAATGTTTCTCTTTAATAGTTTCAGGATCTAAGACATTGATAAATGTTATGGACTAGGTCTAAGACCTACCTCCAAATTACTACTGTATTATTTGGCCACACACTTTAGGTTCAGCCCTCAAATTATTTAACAAAAGCTCCTTCTCAGTTTTATTGATCACTTTTCTAGGTTTTGGTTTCTTACATATGACTTTTGTGTATATAGAGCCACCTAGTTTCTTTGGTGGCAGACTCTTTTCTCTACCATCCCTCTGTGCCATGCTTCCCAATAAAGTGTCCTTTCTAATTTATTGGCTTCTAGAAGCTTGGGAAGGTTCAGTGGAACTCTCATTTGACTGAGACTCAAAAGTTTTCTCTGGGACTCTTGGAGTTTTAAAATGTGTCTGGAGCTACTGCCCAGGGTGATAACTTCCCTGTTTTAAAGTTAGCTGATGAGCAACTGTAATTCCCCCTTGCCACATGACATAACACATTCCCAGGTTCTGGGGATGAGGGTGTGGATACCTTCAGGGGGCCATTATTCTGCCGACCACACATCCCGATTTACATATATCACCTCATTCATCCCCCATGCCCCCTCCTGTGAGGTTGGTACTATTAGTCCCTTTTTATGGACAGGACACTGAAGCTCACAGAGGTGACCTGCGTAAAGTCACACAGCTGGGAAGTGGCGGAGTCCAGAGTCAGATTCCAGGCTGATACTGCAGACCCTGTGATCTTAGCCCCTGTGCCGTGTTGCCTGTCCATGTGGAGGGCACAGGGGAGCCGACTTCCAGTGTGTAATGGGCTGGCTCTTACTGCGACACAGAGCCAAGTTCTGGGTGACTCTGGAACACAGAACCAGATCAATAGTTACAAGGAGGTAAGTTCTAAGTTTTAGTGACTCAGAATGTTCGAACTGGAGGGGACCTGAAAGGTCATAGTGTCCATTTTCTTCTAAGGAAACCAAAGCCCAGAGAAGGGAAGTAATCCACCCAAGGCCACACAGCTAATTAGTTGCCTAATAAGGAACTTTCTATCACAGTTCTCCCAACAGTGGTATGGGCTGCAGTATTAAGTGAGGGGATCCTTGTCACCAGAGGGGGCTGAGCATCTGACGGGGGCCCTGTGCTGGGCAGAGGCATTGCTGGCTATTGTGAAGCATGTGAGAGTAATTGGTTAACCACAAAATGCAAAGGTTTGTGAATGATTTACTCCTTTTAATAAGTTAGAGCAGTTCTTCCTACAAGAGTATCAGTCTCACCCATTTGTCCTCTGGTATAAGGGTTATTAAAAGTTGGGCTTTTTTTTTTTTTCTTTTTGCGGTACGTGGGCCTCTCACTGTTGTGGCTTCTCCCACTGCGGAGCGCAGGCTCCAGATGCGCAGGCTCAGCGGCCATGGCTCACGGGCCCAGCCGCTCCGCGGCATGTGGGACCTTCCCGGACGAGGGCACGAACCTGCGTCCCCTGCATCGGCCGGCAGACTCTCAACCACTGCGCCAGCAGGGAAGCCCCTAAAAGTTGGGCTTATTAAGGCACAATCTACATACATTAAGAGGCACCCTTTTAAGAGTATCACTCAATGAGTTTTAGCAAATATATACAGTCATACAACCACCACAGCATTCCACATAGGAAAGGTTTCCATCACCTCAAGAAGTCCAAATGTTTCTGTGCCTCCCCTTTCGTTTTTCTCCACTTTGTTCTTTATCTTTTTTTTTTAAATTGAAGTATAGTGGATTTACAATGTTGTGTTCGTTTCAGGTGTACAGCAAAGTGATTCATATATATATACATATATACATTCTTTTTCAGATTCTTTTCCCTTATAGGTTATTACAAAATATTGAGTATAGGTCCTTGTACTATACAGGAGCCCTTGTAGATTTTGTTTTATATGCCTCCCCTTTCTTGTTTATTTTCAAATAAACAAAGTTATTTTCAAACAATCGTAGACTCACAAGAAGTTGCAAAAACAGGACATGTATCCTTCACTCAGCTGTCCCCAGTGACAACATCTTACATAACCATAGCACAACATCAAGTCCAGGGAAATGATATCAGTACAACATTATCAGCTGGACTGCAGACCTTACTCAGATTTCAGGAGTGTTTCCATGCACTCATTTGTGTGTGCATGTTTTTGTGTATCGTTCGATTCAGTTTTATCACCTGTATAGTTTTGCATAACCACCACCAGAAAGGAGCTGCCTGGTGCCACTTCTTCAGAGTCGTATGCAACCCCTGCCCCTGGCGATCATGAATCGGTTTCTGTGCCCCTTTTCGTAAACTTTTTGTTAAATTGCATTTTTCATTAGAAACGAAATTGGCGAATGAGTTCACATTGGAAAAATCCAAACTCTGCAGGTATTGTGGAAGATCTCCTTGAGAATTCCTTTTCGTACCAGACCCTTTCTGGAAGGTAAGCACTGTTAGGGTTTTGGGTATCCTAAGCTTTCGTCTCTGCAGTTGCACACCATGATGGTTAATTTCACGTGTCAACTGGACTGGGCCACTGGGTGCCCAGATTAAATATGATTTCTGAGTGTGTCTGTGAGGGTGTCTCAGGATAAGATTGGCGTTTGAATCGATGGACTCAGTAAAGCAGATCACACTCCCCAGTGTGGATGGGCATCACCCAGTCTGTAGAAGGCCTGAATAGAACAAAGAGCAGAGGAAGAGATAATTTGTTCTCTTCCTGCCTGCCCGCTCGAGCTGGGACATTGCTTTCCTTCTGTCCTGGGACTTGGACTTAAGCCATCCGCTCCCCTAGCTCCTCAGGGCTTCTAGCTCGGCCTGGAATTACACCACTAGCTTTTTTGGGCCTCCAGCTTGCAGATGGCAGGTCGCGGGGCTTCTCGGCCTCTGTGATTGTATGAGCCAATTCCTCACAAGAAACATATACCTACATCCAGATAGGTAGATAGATAGATAGGTAGGTATCTGCTATTGGTTCTATTTCTCTGGAAAACCCTAACACACATGCAGAATACACATTACATGCACATGTACTATACCATAAAAATATAGAGTTGTATGTGTGTGTTTAACCTATATGTTGCATCATACACGTTGTATGAAAAATATATATTGTATGAAAAAACCCACAGCTGGGTGTTTTCGCTTTAACTATATATGTTGGGTAGCTCTCTACATCTACACATTTTTAAGGCCTACTGCATTAAAAGAAAAATCTCTGCATAGCATTCTGTACTATGGTGTCCCATTACTGATTTAACCAATCCCCCACTGGTGCGCATTTAGATTGCTTTTGGTGTTTGCCTATTACAAACAATGTTGCAATGGCCAGCCTCTGTGCACACGTGCAAGTCCTTCTCATAAGTTGAGAGAAGTGATATGCTTTCTAGAGTGGAAGACGATAAAGTTCCAGCTGACAGAGAATTGCCCCAAACCCTGGAGGGGCAGTGGGTCCCCCATGTGAAAGGCATCCGGGACAGTTCATTTTGGAGGCTGACGACTGCTGGGCTGGAGGATTTGGGCAGTGCCTTTTAGCTCCAAGCGTTTGAGGTTCTCTGACTGAGCCATCTCACGACCAGAATTGCCTCTCTGGTCTGCTAACTCCTGGGCCCACACTCTGCCTAAGCCAGCTCTTAGGTCCCATGAGGTGAAGGAGCCTAGGGGGCCCCCTTTATTTGGGGGAAACCATGTATTGTTTTGATGAAGGCTGTTCCAACTTAATACTTCCCAGCCCCGGAGAGACCACAAGCCACCCCTGGCCAAAAGATATGATGGAGCCAACAAATAACCAAGCTCTTCTCCAGCAGCAGGGGTGGTGATAGGTTCATTTTCTTCTAAGGAAACTAAGACCCAGAGAGGGGAAGTAATTCACCCAAGGCCACACAGCTCAATTAGTAGCCTAACAAAGAACTTTCTAACTAGAGGGTGTAGGGAGTACCTCCTTCCAGACCGTGTATGCGCCATGGGAGGTGTTTTGGAGCAGCTCTGTGTCTAACCCTTTGCTCAGCCTCCACTCCTATCCAAGACGAGCCATTCAGAAACTGAGGAATGGTCATATTGCAAAGCCCCGCCTGCCTGAATCCCACCATGTGTGCCTAGGGAAAGGCTGCTTGCCAATACCACCTCCATAACCATTCACCCACCAACTTACCCGTTCCCCGGGGCCTACCTGCTGGTGAGGAAGGAAGTGGTAGCTGAGAGAAGAAACAAATATAAGAATTGTTAGCATTTCACGAGCATTTTCTGCTCTCAGAGGGTCTTCCCATCTCCTTATCTGCTCATCACGCAGGTAGGAAGGGCAAGCTCTAGGTCTCATATTGCTCAAGTGGGGAAACTGAGGCCTGCTGAGAGAGTGAAGGCTTTGCGTCAGGTCACGCATGCATCAAATTGGCCAGAGAGCTGGTGCAAGGACGCTGGTTTCCTGATTCCCAGCCGAAGGCTCTTGTTGACACAGTTTACTTCCACCCCCTTGCCTGATACCAAGGCCTCGTGCTCAGAGCCGGGTCAGCTCCTGCGCTCATCTCAGAAGAGACGCTGCACTGTGATAACGGCTCTGTCTGCCCTGCCCTTTCTGGCCGGATGCCATGTGAATGTGAACCTGAGGCTCTGTGACCCTGGAAGAATGAGGGCAGTTCAGCCAACAGAATCCAGATGCCTAGGGCTCACATGTGGTAAGCATGTAAGCGTCTGTATCCTTTGGATGGGGGAAACTGCTGCTCGTGGGGCTCCTGGGGGTCTTTAGGGAACTTTAAGGAAGGGGCTGGAGAAGAGAGGAGGGCGCCCTGGGCAGGGGCCTGGGGCATCCAAAGTACAAAAGCACGACAGCAGAAAGCTTGTCTGAAGGGCTTGGAGGAGCCCTGCTGGCTGAAGTGGAAGGTTCACGTGAGGGAAAAGTGGGAAGAAAGACTGAGGTGGCAGGCAGTATTTTCCAAAGATGGCTGCAAAAGTATCTCCTGTCGCACATGTGCTTCTACCTTTGACACTGGCCTCATGGAGATGTAGGGGCTATCTATGGTCCTTCCCCCCAAAGCTGGGCAGACTCGTGACCATGGTAGAAGTGAAGCTAGGTGACTTTGGAGGCTAGGTCATAAAAGGAGATATGGCTTCCACCGTGCTTGCTGGAACACTCACTCTTGAAGACTTGAGCTACCCTGTGATTTGTTCAACCGCCACCATACTGTGAGGAAGTCCTAACTAACTCACATGGAGAGATCACATGAAGAGTCTCGGAGACTACATGAAGAGAGGGATGCCTGGCCTGTCCGCAGTTGCTCCGTCATCTACCGTTCCAGCTCCAGTCACTTTCTAACTGCAGCCTTAGGAGGGACCCTGAACCGCCCAGCTGATCCCTTCCAAATTCCTGACCCACAGAAACTATGACACATAGTAAGATAACGGCCGTTGTCTTAAGCCACCACGGTTTGGGGTGATTTGTACACAGCAACAGACAAATGAGGTTGGTTAAAGCAGAGTACTGTTGTTCAAAGAGCGCTAACTTGGGAGTCAGGAGACATGGCTTCCTGGGTCTAGCCTTGCTAGTAACTTGCCGTGTGGCCTTGGCCAGGAAGCTTCTCTCTGGGCCTCAATTTCATTATTTGTAAAAACAAGAGGTTAGAATAAAATGATTTAGAAAAACGTTTTAGTTCTAAAATTTCCTTTGTGGCGATAAGCCTCAGAGAAGTTGGAAGTTGATCCTTTAGCGATGGGGAATCATTGAGCAGAAGAACGTGTGGATGAAGACAGAGCTGGGAAATCCTCCTTCCTCTTTCTCAGCCCAGTGGAAGGTGGGCACTGAGGTGATGAGAAACCCCCAAGCAGATACCCGACGGGAGGATGAGGGAGGGGGAGGCTGGGTAAGTCAGAGGCAGGCAGTCTACTGGCCAGATTCAGAGCCAAAACCTGCAAGGGTGCCCAGGAGTCCCCTCCCATTTGGGGAAAGGACCCCTCCAGCCCTTTCCACCTCAGACCTGTCCATCTCCATCTGTCTGAAGGAGCATCTATTTATGAAATCTCTCTCTCCTCCGAGTGGGATATTTTATGCTTTCCCACTTCTGGAACAAACCCACAAGGCTCATCACTTTGCTCAAATGGAGCTGAGATTAGACTCTAGCCTTGTGCCCACTGCTCGGATGTCAGGGCCTCGAGCAGTAATCACCACAGGTAGCTCAGTGCAGGGGAAGAGCCCGGCCAAATGTTTTCAGTGACTTCCTTTAGGCCCTTTTGGGGTCTGTGCAAGAACACCTGCCCCTGGGCCCTGTTCTAGGGTCTTGAGCTGTGGGGAATTGGGGTTCTATGACGCTCCCACTGCAATGGTCTCTCCAGGCTGCCATTTCCGTAAGGCAGAGGTAGCCCTCGCTCTTGGCTTGGGATGGTCTCTTGGGAAAACAATGGGCAGGCTGGTGCCAGTGGGGATGGGGAAGGTTTGCTTCTTAGCAACAAAGGGAGCATTTGAATGGAAGAGAAGCCCGGGGGCCCTCTGGGACTGTCTCAGTTGGTTATTTCTCTCTGCTCCTAGACGACTTCAGGCAGCTTGGGGACCTGGACTCCCTTTACCTGTAGCCTGTGGCTAACACCTCCCCCAGAGTGAAGGGGGGGACCGCATTTCTGCAGCCCTCTGGTGGAGGAGCTGGCCTTTTCCACACCAGCACTGCCAAAGGCTCACAAGTTATTAAGAGAGTTGCACAAACTGGAAGGCCGCAGCTGGGGAGGGGTCGGAAGAAGAGTGTTGGGAGAGCAGAGCTGTCTGAAACAGGCTCTGCTGCTGGCCAGGGGCAGGGCTGAACGCTGTCTCCTCTGGAGGGAGGTCAAGGACACAGCTGGAGCCTATTTGTAGCCCCCTCCCTCCTACAGCCCCCTGATAATAGCTCCAACACTTGCTGAGCCCTTAGTATGAGTCAGATACTGTTCTCAGCCTTTCCCATGGATCATCTCATTTAATCCTTCACAACAGCCCTATGAGGTAGGTCTATTATTATCTCTATTTTAGAGATTAAATAATAATAATTTTAAAACACCCTGAGGCACACAGAGGTTAAGTAAGCTAGTAGTGGCTCAGCCGGGATTATGAACTCAGACAGTTTAGCTCGAGAGGGCGAAACTGACCGCTGGGCCTTGCTGCCTGTCACGTGACAGGCCGGCTACACGGTCCCACCCTCTGGGGCAGCCCTCTGAGGTGTCCTTTCAAGGCTGGCCCTCTTGGGGCCTTCCTCATGCTCTGAACATTACCATAGCCACAACGTACTGAGTGCTCACTATGCACCAAGGATTGTGCCAAGCGCTTTACATGGCTTATTATTATAATGCTCACAACGACCCTGTGGAATAGGTATTAGCTGCTGTCTCCATTCTACAAGGTGTGGAAACCCAGGCTCCAGAAGGTTTACTAACTTGTTCAAGGTCAAGTTAGGATATAGCAGAACCAGGATTTAACTTTGAACCGAAGTCTGTCTGACTCCGCAGCTCTGACACATTTTATTCATTCATCTATTCAACCAACCAACATTTTATAGACCGTCTGCCATGCGCCAGGTACTGTGCTTGGCGCAGGTGGGTATACACAGGGACAATATTTCTGTATGTCTTACTCTATCTCTCCAGCTTAGACTGCTCTCTAGAACTGCAGACTCGTGAATCCTACTGGCCGTGTGACATTTACTCTCTGAGACTAATGTGTTCAAAACAGGACTCTTGACCCTTCCTCCAAAGTCGCTCGCCCAAAGCCTTCCTCAGTTCTGCAAATAGCATCACCTCCCATGCAGTCGCTCAAGCCAGGGCTTGAAAGTTGAGAGGCCATCTTTTCTTCTTTTTTTTTTAATAAATTTCTTTATTCTATTTATTTATTTTTGGCTGTGTTGGGTCTTCGTTCCTGAGTGCAGGCTTTCTCTAGCTGCAGCGAGTGGGGTCTACTCTTTGTTGCGGTGCACGGGCTTCTCATTGCAATGGCTTCGCTTATTGCAGAGCACGGGCTCTAGGCACACGAGCTTCAGTAGTTGTGGCACGCGGGCTCAGTTGTTGTGGCTCACGGGCTCTAAAGCGCGGGCTCAGTAGTTGTGGCACACAGGCTTAGTTGCTCCGCGGCGTGTGGGATCTTCCCGGACCAGGGCTTGAACCCGTGTCCCCTGCATTGGCAGGTGGATTCCTAACCACTGCGCCACCAGGGAAGTCCCGAGAGGGGAATCTTTGAATGCTCTCTTTCCCTGATCCCCTACATTTAATCTATGTGTCTGGTTGACTTTATCTCAAACTTTTCACTTTTCTCCCTCCCCCCTCCCCGCCCCCCATCAATCCATTGTCCAGACGGAAGTCAGCATGATCTTAAAACATCAATCACATCATTTCCTTCCCCACTTCAAACACTCCAGAGGATTGCCAGGTGCTCTGACCTACAAGGCCCTGCCCGAACTGGCCCCTATGCTGCCACCCTCGTCCCCTGCCCTCTCCCTACATCCTCCCCTAACATGCCAAGCTCCTTCCCACCTTTGCCTTTGCTCACATACCACCCTCTGCCTGGAATGTTCTCCCCCCAGGTCTCAATTTAAATGTCACCTCCTCAGAGAGGCCTTCCCCACCCAGCTTGTAAAAGGTAGCCACTCTCTTCTCTCTGCATGGCTCTTATTACTGAAGAATATTTTCTTTATAAAAAATTGTCCTCCTTGCCTGTCTCCCTCAGCCACTAGAATAAAAGCTCCTCATTTTACTATCAGCATCTAAAACAGTATGCGGCACGTAGCAGGTGCTCACTAAGTAAAGTGGCAGAAGTTGGGGGGTACAGCAAGGGGGGGTGTCACACAGAGCGGTGGACAATCCTTGGGAAATGACAAAGGAACAGCGGCCTGGAAGCAGCAGAAGGGAGTAAAGCACATGCTGACCCTTCTGTGAGCCTGGGCCAGGGGGCTGGGAGGCGTGAGGCTTCTAAGTTCCTGCTCTGCCACTCACTAGCCAAGACACTGCATGTTCTGAGCCAGAGTTCCCTCATTTGACAATGGGAGTGCTGTTGCGGGCGGAAGGGTGGGAATCTGCTCAAACCCTCCAATGGCTTCCCAGCTCGCTCTGGGAAAAAGCCAAGGTCACGGCAATGGCCTCCGCAGTCCTGCACGATCTGACCCCCGTCCTCCACTCCCCCTCTGCCCTCATCGCCCACTACTTCCTCTCACTCCTCTCCTCCAGCCAGACAGGCCTCCTCCACTTTCCAGCCTCAGGGGCTTTGCCTGGATGTCCTCTCTGCCCAGAATGCTCTTCCTCCAAATACCTGCAGAGGCTCACCCCTCACTCCCTCCAGGTCTAGTCTCAAAGGTCCACCTCCTCAGTCAGCCGGTCCATGGTCACCCCATTTGACACTGTACCCTCTCCGCCTTCTCTGCTTTATTTTCATCCATAGCACTTCCCACGGGCTGGCACACTGTATCATTTACTTACGTACTTCGTATAACCATTTGTCCTCCCCACTAGAGTGAAAGCTTCATGAGAGCAGGGAGTTTAGCTGTCTTACTGACTGCATCCCAACAGCCCCTGGCACAGTGCCTGGCACATAGTAGGCACCCAGTAAATTTGGACTGAATGGATGAATGAATGCATGCATGGATGAATGAAGTGCCAGCATGGTGTCTGGCATATAAAAAACGTTTGGTAGGTGGTAGTTATTACTAACGGCTCAATCTTTGTTGTCCCCCTTCCTGTGCCCAGGGCTTAGCACAGAGTCCTGAATTCGGCTGACGCGAGTTGAAAGAGGAACCCTACTTGAGGTGGAAAGTCTTCTACCTGCCATAAGAGAAAACCAAAAGACATGGGCTCTAAGAGTGCAGAGGAGGGAAGGCAGGACCGCAGGTGGTTTCCAAACACCCGATCTCCAGCCCCATCCCTGCCCCTGAAAAAGAGACCTCCAGTGAGGGGACTTCAAGCAAAGGGCGATTTCCACAGAGGACCACCAGGAAGGCTACGTGGATCCTTAACCTGAATCCCTGGTCTTTTAAGGTCTGTGGCTAGAGTTCAGAGGGCTCATGAACATGGATGGGGAAAATTGCATCTTTATTCCTGCTCTCTCTTAACTACATTTTAGCACTTCCTTCAATCCTGACTGCAGGCGACAACCCGCCATGATCTTAGAGGGCCTGTGACTCTGTCACCAACAGGAACCACACATATTTTCATATCATGTTGAGTGAATCTTAAAATATGAGTATGCTCATCACTACTGTGAAATTTTGATAGTTATAAGCCTGACTGCTAGATCTTATTATTTAATGTGCTGAAAATGAGGCACGTATATCACACATTTAAAAAATACGTTGATGGCTGTATTTCAGTATAATTGGTTTCCATTATAACCCTCTGTATTTTACGCATTTAAAAACATTATTCTGTGAAGGGGGCCTTAGGCTTCACTAGACTGCTAAGGGGTCTCTGGCACACAAACAAGGCCAAGAGCCCCAGGTTAGAGCGTGCACAGTCTGATTGCAATCGGCCCCAGCTCTCTTGGTGACTTCTTCCAAGGGGGGCCTACACACTTGCACGTGCTGAGTCGGTCACCATTCCCGGTACACAGAGCACCCAGGTCTGAATTTTAATCTGCAGAACAGAAGCCTGCCTTCCGCGTACTCACCGAAGAGCTCAGCCTTGACCCCACCTGCCCGGCATCTGGCTGCCAATGCCAGTCTTTGGGGAGGACTTAGTCACCTTGGTAATAAAGGGACAGGCCATAGACTCTAGGCTGTATAGTGAGGAAGTGAAGAAAGCAGAGGGCTGATAAAGTGGGGAAAATAGAAGGGTCAGTGGACTGGACAGCCCAAAGAGGTCGAAGAACAGTTCTCATGGGAATAAACAAGCAAACTGGAAGATGTGGAAGTAGCCGAGAGGCGAGGCTTGAAAGAGTGATTTTTATTTTTAAAAATTTTTATTGGAGTGTAGCTGATTTGCAATGGTGTGTTAGTTTCAGGTGTACAGCAAAGTGAATCAGTTATACATGTACATATATCCACTCTTTCTTAGATTCTTTTCCCATATAGGTCATTACAGAGTATTGAGAAGAGGTCCCTGTGCTATACAGTAAGTCCCTATTAGTTATCTATTTTATATATAGTAGTGTACATATGTCAGTCCCAGTCTCCCAATATATCCCTCCCTGCCCCATCCCCAGGTAACCATAAGTTTGTTTTCTACATCCATGACTCTATTTCTGTTTTGTAAATAGGTTCATTTGTATCATTTTTTAGATTCCACATATAAGTGATATCATATAATATTTGTCTTTCTCTGTCTGACTTACTTCACTCAGTACGACAATCTCTAGGTCCACATTGCTGCAAATGGCATTATTTCATTCTTTTTTATGGCTGAGTAATATTCCGTTGTATATATGTACCACATCTTGAAAGAGTGACTTTTAAAGTGGCACAGTTGAGAGTGATGTCAAGGCCCAAGGTGTGACTGTGTAAGTGTAGCTTGAGGGGGAGTGCAGAAGAGGTAAATGTGAGGAAGTTAAGGAACGCAGAGGCCGAGGTGTTGGAAGTCATGTCCGTATGAACACAAGTCATCCATGATAGTGGGGTTGCTTCTGGAAGAGAAGAAAATCGTGGACTGTTTTCCCCAAAGTCTTTAATGAATGGGGGCGGGGAAAGTGACAGCGATTAGGAAGGGGAAAGGTCAGTACAGCCCTATAGTATGGACCTTGGGAGAGCGAGCCATTCAATGTTGGAGTTCTTCAAGGTCCCTCCTAGTTCTTTTTTTTTTTTTTTTTTTTTTTTTTTTTTTTTTTTTTGCGGTACGCGGGCCTCTCACTGTTGTGGCCTCTCCCGTTGAGGAGCACAGGCTCCGGACGCGCAGGCTCAGCGGCCATGGCTCACGGGCCCAGCCGCTCTGCAGCATGTGGGATCTTCCCGGACCGGGGCACGAACCCGTGTCCCCTGCATCGGCAGGCGGACTCTCAACCACTGCGCCACCAGGGAAGCCCCCTCCTAGTTCTTGTCTCGCCATTCTCCGATCTTTCCCCAAGTGACCAATTAATTCCCCGGCTTCAAATACCTATCCCGATGGCTCCCAAATGAATATCTCTAGCTCTGATCTCTCTTCTGAGCTTCAGACACCGTATCCAACTGCACACTTGATAGCTCCACTTGGACCAAACTTATGACCTTCCTTCCAAATGTGGTCCTGTTCCAGTCTTCTCTATCTCCATGCTACCAACATCAACTGTCTAAGTCAGAAACTTGGAAATTTTCTGTCAGATCCTTGACAGTTCCTCCCCGCCCCTGCCTCTCTATTTCCCATGTCCAATCGATTATTGAGTCCTGCTGATTTCACCTCCAAGGTAGCCCTTGAGTTCATCCACTCCTTTCCACCACCACCGTGGCCCCAGTTACTGTCATCTCTCACCTGGTCTAATGCATTACTTCTCCACACATCTGCCTCCCTCCCATCTGTTCACTCTGCAGCCAGACTGTTTTAAAATGCAAATCTGATCATGTCACCTGTCTGCTTAAACATGTCAATGCCTTCCCATGCCTCTTCTTTTTTTTATATAAATTTATTTATTTATTTTTGGCTGCGTTGGGTCTTCGTTGCTGTATGAGCTTTCTCTAGTTTGTGGCGAGCGGGAGCTACTCTTCGTTGTGGTGCATGGGCTTCTCATTGCGGTGGTTTCTCTTGTTGCGGAGCACAGGATCTAGGCGCGTGGGCTTCAGTAGTTGTGGCACACAGGCTCAGTAGTTGTGGTGAATGGGCTTAGTTGCTCCGTGGCATGTGGGATCTTCCAGGACCAGGGCTTGAACCCATGTCCCCTGCATTGGCAGGCGCATTCTTAACCACTGCACCACTAGGGAAGTCCCTCCCATGTTTTTTTTAAAATTTAATTTAATTTATTTATTCTTATTAGTTATCTATTTTATACATATTAGTGTATATATGTCATTCCCAATCTCTCCCTCCTATGCTTCTTAAGATAAAGGTCAAAAGCCTTAATGTGGGTCTACATCAAATGATTCTCATCCTTGACTCAACATCACAGTCACCTGTGGAGACTTTAAGCTAATGATGCCCAGGTCCAACTCCAGACCACTAAATCTGGACTTTGGGATTGGAAGCCAATCTTGGGTATACTTACTGAAGTTCACTGGGGATTTTAATTCTCATCCAGGACTGGGAACCTCTGCTCTACATAGATACACCCCTACCCCTCCAGATTTATCTGGCACACAGGGCCACCTCGACTCTGCACTCTGGCCACACTGCCCTGCTGTCAGTCTCTCGGCCTGGAACGTTTTTCCTTTCATCCAGCCCACCCCCTTTCACCTAGAGAGTGACAATTCATCCTTCCGATTACAGGTAACTAATTGTCACTTTCCTGCCCCCTTCCCACGTACACTTTAAATCAGATTCTTCCTAGCAGTCATCCAATCGTACATTTGCATTTATTTCAGTGGTTATTTGATTACTGTCCATATTCACCACTAAACTGTCAGCTCCGTGTCTGTCATTCACTGCTGAATCCTTACTAGCTAGCACAGTGCCCAGCACACTATAATGGCTCAAGAAATATTTGATGATTGAATGAATGGGAGGTAAGATGAGGTATATGAAACCATACGAACTAATTATGTCCTTTGATCACAATCTGAATTCCTAATCTAGGTCATGGACGGAACCCTACAGTTGGGTCCAGTATGGAATCAATATCCTTGACTACAGCCTAAGTCCCTCTTCGCAGCTACTTCCACAAGTGGCTCTCAGTCCTGGCTGCCCAGAGAGAGGGGATAGAAAATAATGATCACATATTTAACAAATATGAAAAATTACAACAAAAAAAATCCTGGCTGCCCATTATAATCACTGGAGAAACTTAATTCAAAAAAAAAAAAAAAAAGACTGGCCTCACCCCAGACCATTTAAATCAGAATATCTAGGGGTGGGGCCTGGCCTAATTTGTTTTTTTCCTCCAGCTTTATTGAGGTATGATTGACACCTTAAAATTGTGTACAGTTTGGTTGTACAATATGATGTTTTCTTGAAGGTGTGCATCACAATGATTTGATATATGTATACGTTGCAAAATGATTACTCAATGGAGTTGACAAATCCATCGCTTCACATAGTTACCTTTTTTTGTGTGGCGAGAACACTTACGATTCCTCTCTTAGCAAACTTCAAGCGTTTTGGGCTCCTCAGGTGATTTTAATGTGCAGCTGCAGTTGAGAGCAATGCTGTACCCCTTGCTCCCCCCGGTGTGGTCCAGAGCAGCAGCTGCATCACCCCGGAGCTTGTTAGGAATGCAGAACCTCAGGCCCCACCCAGCTTTTCTAGATCCGAATCTGCACTTTTACGAGGACCCCAAGTGATATGTCCAAGTGATAATGTCTGAAAAGCAATGTCAAGGAGCCAGGCAGGACAGTGCGGACTTCCGGATGCCCCCAGTTTCCAGGGGAGTGTGTGACTGCTTGGGTGGCAGCACATCTCCACTCCTCCACAAGTCCACTTAATGGCTGCCTCAGCGTTTTGCCGGGCTGCTGGGTCGACATCCTAGTGTAATACTGTAAATAAGGTCTTAGCATGGACAAAAAACCCATCCTGGATAACGATGGCAAAGCAGAGCTCTCCATTTAGTGGGGAAAGCTGGGACTAGCAGACTACGTTTGCTAGGAGCCCTTTCTGATGAGTGGGAACAATAGAATAAAGGACCATCCCTCCCGGTCCCGTCACGTCCCTGCACCCAGCTAACCGCGGGGCTGGGCCTATAGACGACTGCTAGCGTTGCTTGCGCGGGGGAATGGCTCTCGAAGAGACAGCTGCCTGCAACTCTCCCCCAGCCCCCGCCCCGCCCCAAAGCGATCAAATGGGTTCTGAATGTCCGCTCTGTTTTGGCCAGGAGCCCCGATTCTCGGGATGGGCCGGGTGGGTGGAGCCGGGACCCCCTCGTCGCAGGGCTCCGGGCTTCGGGCATCGGGGGTGGGACCCGGGGGTCACGCTGCCCACGCCCACGCCCCCGCCCGGCGTGGGAGACTTGGGCCCGGAGCTCCGGCTGCAGCGCGGGGAACCGATCCCCGGCCCGGCGCGCCACGAGGGGAGGCTGCAGGCCCAAGGGCGCCGGCGGGCGCTGCACTGGCCCCCGGGGACGGAGCGCGTGGCTTCCTGGGTTGGCTGGCACTGCTTGCGCCGCCGCCACCCGCCCGCCTGTCCGGGTGCCCAGCCAGGAAATGTCTTCTTACTGGAAAGACCGCTGCTGCCTGCTGCAGCGGGTGGCAGAGTCTGCAACCAATTTGCACATGCACCTGGTGACAAAAAACTTTGTGTTCGTTTTGGGGAGTGTTCCGCTAGAACCAGCGTTTAAAAAAGCCACCTGTCGGGTCCCTGTTCGTAAATGAGCCCACCCCCAACCCCACCGGAGGAGGATGAGAGTGGAGGAAGCATGTTCACGGTGAGGCTTAAACATCACTGGAGGCGCCGAGTCTCAGCGCCCAGGACGCAGCCCCTCCAAAGCCAGCTGTTTGCTGTGTAACTCAGAGCCCGAGTCCTCTGAGTACACTGGGGCCATTGGGTAAACACTCTGCTTGTCTCTCCAGCAGCTGGGGGAAGCCAGGGCACCCAGCTGTTGCCCAGCCAAAGAGCCAAGGTGCCTCCTTCCAAAAGCCACAGGCACTGGGTCCTTTCCTGGAGGACACATAGCTTCTGAGAAAAGCGGACTGTGGCCCCTTTAGGGGGAAAACATATGGATAAAATCCCGTGCCTGGGTGCTCAACACTGGCTCTGGGGCCTGTACCCACCCGCCTCCATCTTGGCAGTGGTTCCCTGGGCATGGGCATGGTCTCCACTGAGAAACTGGCTCTCTTGTCAGCCCACTCCCACCCTCTGCCATTCATAAAAGGTCACATAGTATAGGATTCCATTTATATGAAATGTATGGAAGAAGCAAATCCATAGAGATGTAAGTAGATTAGTGGTTGCTAGGGGATGGAGGCAGGGGTGAACTGACTGCTTATATTGTTTTGGGCGAAAAGTTCGTTCGGGTTTTTCTGTAACATCTTACGGAGATGTTAAGATGTTACAGAAAAACCCGAACGAACTTTTCGCCCAACCCAATAGATACGGAGTTTCTTTTTAGGGTGGTGGGAATGTTCTGGAATTCGATAGTCGTGATGGTTGCACAACTTAGTGAATGTACTAACAATCAATGAGCTGTACACTGTAAAATGGCGAATTTTACGTTATGTGAATTATATCCCAGTTTTTATTTAAAAAACTTTTTTTAAAATTAGTTTTTTGGCCATGCCGTGCAGCTTGCAGGATCTCAATTACCCGACCAGGGATTGAACCTGGGCCCCGGCAGTGAAAGCGCAGAGTCCTAACCAATGGACCACCAGGGAATTCCCTATCCCAATGTTTAAAATGGGATAGATTTGAATAGATATTTCTACAAAGAAGATGTATAAAAGGTCAGTCAATAAGCACATTAAAAGATGCTCATTATCAGTAGTCATTAGGGAAGTCAAATCAAAAGCACAATGAGATATCACTTTACATCGCTAGGATGGCTCAAATAAAAAACGACGTAGAATAAGATGGCAAGATGAGGAAAAGTAGGAGCGCCATGCACTGCTGGTGGGTTTGTACAATGGGACAGGTGCTTTGGAAAATAGTTTGGTAGTTCCTCAAAAGGTTAAATATAGTTACCGTATGAAGGTAGAAGCTCATAGGCATACCAAGAGAATTGAAGACATACATATATGCAAAAATTTGTACATGAGTGTTCATAGCAGCATTTTTCACAATAGCCAAAAAGCAGAAACAACCTACTGATACATATGACACTATTAATGCATACAACAACATGAATGAACCTCAGAATAATTCTGCCAAGTGAAAGAAACCAGCAAAAAAAAATGCATACTGTGTTTTTCCATTTATATAAAATTCTAGAAAATGCAAACTATACGGTAACAGAAAGCAGTTCAGTGGTTGCCTGGGGACGGGGGACTGGGGAGGGGATGGAGTGAGCAGTTACAGTGGGGCAGAATGAAGTTTTAGGGAGTGATGGAAACATGACAGTGGTGATGGTTTCATGGAGGTATATGTATGTCAAAACAGCAAATTGCACACTTTTTGTACGGCATGCAAATGTGCAGGTTACTGTATGTCGATTATATCTCAAAAAAGCTATAAACAAAAAAAGAAGCAGGTTTTTGAACAGATGAACTGCAAGGTCCTTTCCAGCTCTGGTTCTGTGACACCTATTAGAGGGATTTATCCCAAAGCCTTGTACCAAAATGGTGCTTTGTAATAGTATACCCAAATCATTGAGATAAAACAGGATTTTGCCTGAAGAGACAGGCCTTGTTCTTTACCTTTCTGGGACTGTGTAGACAGAGCCTCAAAGCCCAGCGGAACGACGGGGCAGGGAAGCGCACCATCCAGCCAGTGGGAAGACATCCAGGTCAGAGGAGGAAACTGGGGAAACGACAGCCTAATGAGCTCTGCTCTTTCCAATTTCTTTAAGTCTATGATTCAGAGGATCGGCTCGCCATGGACATTCCAGACCAGTGAGGCATCTCAGGGCCATGAATGCATAGACATCCCAGGGGAAAAAACAATGGAAGACAAGATGGAAATGAGAAATGGCCTTTTTAGGTCTCTTGACCCAAATGCAAAGAGCTGAGAGGATATGGAGGAAGAGGTGGAAGTGTCCCTTCCCTGCAGGAAAGGAGATTATGACTTGACGGGGTCTGGGGAAATCAAATGCAAGACACTGAAGAGCTGGAATGTTAGGCCTCCAGGGATGCCTTCTAGATGGACGTGCCAGAGGAGGAGGAGGAAGGAGGTGATCCCCTTCCCGCCTGTTGGCAGTGAAAGCCAAGAAGGCAAGGAAGGGAAAGAATGAAAAGCTAAGAGGCACGCTTCAAAGTCATTTGTCAGCTGGTCAGCGCCTTAAGCCAGTGCCACGGCTGATGGATCACCTCGTGGAAAGCACCTGCGGAGATGGACCCAGCCCAGAAGGCTGTCACCTTCTCCTCAGCCTGCACCTGGAGCAGATGCTTTCAAAGAAGACAAACAAAACCCTAAGTGCCCTGGGTGACTTGGGGCAATATTTATACTTGAGGAGAGTGGCATTTTCTTTTGATCCAGAGGGTGATAAGTTAGGAGCTTCAAGTCTGAAGCAGAGGAATTGAGTGTGCTTGTAATCTTATCCTACCCAGCAGAGTTCCTACAGGAGTTTCTTATCCGGAGGAATGTTGACCTCAAGGATCCTTTCTCACCTCCACCCTTGCTTCTCCTGCTGCCCCAGGCCCTCGGCAGTGTACTTTCCTGGCTCCCAAAAGGCTGATGACATCGGTCAGTATCATCATGATTCCTTAAATTAGTAAGCCATCTCATGGTTTATAAAGCTCCTTCCCCTCCATGATCTCATTTTGATTATTATTATTATTATTTTTTGCGGCACGCGGGCCTCTCACTGTTGTGGCCTCTCCCGTTGCGGAGCACAGGCTCCGGATGCGCAGGCTCAGCGGCCATGGCTCACGGGCCCAGCCGCTCCGCGGCATGTGGGATTCTCCCGGACCGGGGCACGAACCTGTGTCCCCTGCATCGGCAGGCGGACTCTCAACCCCTGCGCCACCAGGGAAGCCCTCATTTTGATTATTATTCAACCCTGTGAGATAGGCATTGCTTCTCTCATTTTTAGGAGAGGAACATGAGTGATCAGAACACAGATGTTTGGATTAATTAACTAATTAATTCATTCATTCATATAGTCATTCAAATATTGATTGAACACCTACTATGTGTCAGACACTGCTTAGGTGCTGAGGATACAGTGATGAAACCAGACAGCCACAGGCCTTGCCCTTCTGCAGCTTAGTCTAATGGGATTGGGGGACGGGTAGGTGGGGAGAGGCGTTAATACAATGCAAATGTAATCGCAAACTATGAGGGATGTTATTACTGGGGAATCTCAGCTGGCCTGGGGGCGAGGGAAAGCATCCCTTGAGGAAGTGTTATTTGACCTTAGAGCTGAGCTGATGTACGATGGGTGTTAGCTGAGAAGATGGAGTGGGGTAGAGAGTTCTCCAAGAGGAGGGAAGAGTATTGAGGAGGCATTGTGGCAGGAAGCGACTTGGCCTTGCAGAGAGAACGAGGGAGAGAGGCAAGAGAGGAGACTGGCGAGGTGGGTGGGGCCTTGCAGGCCACGGCCAAGAGTTGGGTCTTGACCCTCAGAGCCACAGGGAGCCACAGAAGGCTTGCAAGCAGAGCGGGGCCGGCCTGATCATTCTGGTCGCTTTGGAGAATGATGCGTGAGGAATGACGAGTCTTGAATGAGGATGGGGCAGCAGAAACATAGAGAAGTGTACATATTTGGGAGATATTTGGAGGCAAAATGGACAGAAAGTTCAGGCTCTTACGATTCCAGCATGCTGGGGGTGCGAATGGATGTAGTGCGGTGCAGTGGGTCGAATGGGAGTGCCCAAAAGATGTGGCTGTGTCTTAACCCCTAGAACCAGTGAATGTAACCTTATTTGGAAAAAGGTCTTTGCGGATGTAATGAAGTTACGGATCCCAAGATGAGATCATCCTGGATTATTCAGGTGAGCCCTAAATCCAATGACAATTGTCCTTACAAGAGAGGGAGGCAGAGGGAGGTCACACAGACAGAAGGGAAGGCCATGTGAAAACGATGCAGCCCCAAGCCAAGGGATGCCTGGAGCCATCAGAAGCTGAAAGAGTCAAGGAAGGATTCCCCCTTAGAGCCTTCTGGATTTCGGACTTCTAGCCTCCAGCGCTGTAAGAAAATACGTTTCTGTTGTTTTAAGCCAGCAAGTTTGTGGTAGTTTGTTACAGAGGCCTTGGGAAACTAATCTGTGGGATTTTGCTGTAAAGTGGCTACTTTTCTTTTACTTCTTTTTTTCTTTTTTCAAAAGTGTTACCTTTTTAAGGTTAGTACATTACTGGGCTCTCTCTTTATGTGTTCAGGAAATGTATGAAAGATGAAGAAGTGAGAAGCCAAGAAGATCTCAGTCTGTGGTCAGGGTTAAGACCCATGTGGTGATGGTGCCAATCTCTGATCAACGTAGGGGTACAAACTTGGATCTGGGATGGAGCAGAGCTGACCAAGGTGATCCCTCTGACTTAACCTCATTATCTCAGAGCTCTAAGCTCACAGCCAGACTGGCAATAGACTCAACACCTGGTCCCCGCCAGTCTTTGCTCTGTCTCAGCACACAAAGGAACCAGATTTGAGATCATATAATATCCCACCTGATGTAAGTCCAGATTAGATTCGCCAGCAAAGCAAGAAGAAAAAAGGTTCAATGGTCCACTGGACCTTGGAGATAAACCTGCTCTTTAGGGAGTGGCCATCCTAGTTCACAGGGCTTTGCTGCCTGAGGAAGGAATTCACAGGCCTCTCCTGGGGGACCAGTGTATTTATAGACCCTAGAGGAGAGGAAGGATGGAGGCTCCTGGGAGACGTCATAGAGGATGTTCAGAGGAAATGAAACTGCTCTGAAAGACCAACAGGAGGAACGGGGACCTGCGTGGCTCTAGGCGAGGCCAAAGGATCAGAAAGAAACGGGCAGGATGCAGGGAAAAGGGGACAACTCTGTGGGGCTGGGGTGGCGGCGGGGGCAGAAGAGCAGCTCTTTACCTTCTTGGAGGAGCCCTCTTAGGACCGATCCCTCTCGTGAACAGTCAACCCGTCAAAAACATTTGAAATATGGCTGGTTATCTGAATTCCATCGCCATAATACCTTTCAGGGACGTAGTTATGTGTCAAGTGAGGTGTGCCTGTGAGGGAACCCCAGATCTCTTAAATGTATAAGAGAAGCTGAGACTGTATGTAGTTTGCAAAGAAGTTGGAAGAAATGTATAAGTAGAATGAACATTTCTGGGACATTTGGAACCCATTTGGGAGTGGCCGAAATATGCCCTGTGGAAGGATTTAACACGCTGGGGGACTGGGGTATGGTATTCAGTGCCAGAGATGTGAATAGAAGCAGTGTGGTTATGTTGCAAAATGGCTACTTCTCTAATTTTTGCAAAAGTGGTACCTTATAATGGTTAGTATTTGATTTTGCATGCTTGGGGAAAGGGCAGGTGTGAGAGGCAAGATCTTAGTATGTGGCCAGGGTTAGGATCCAGTTGGTGATAACGATTGGGAGGCAATGGACACCAAAGCGAGGGGAGAATCATACAGCCAGCTGAAGAAGAAACCCTAACAATGTCCCCAAATCCGGACGACCAGGTTTTTCCCTCCAAATGGTCATTAGGGTCTTTTGATTTATAGAGTAAGTTTCAGGCTAGTTTCCATGTAATTAACATCATGGTCTCACACTCAAAGTGGGGAAGTTAATCCCTGAGGATGTCTTAAGCATCTACTCTATGGCAAACATTGTGCTGGCTGCTCTGGGGCATATAGATGAGTTAGAAAGCTCAATTCTAGCCAATGGAATTAGAAAGACGAATACTTAGTAACGAGACAGTGAAAATTCATGTTCTCTGCTGGTGCTTAGCCAACCAAAGATCATTTGTCAAGGAGCTAGTTAGTGAGGCATCAACCAGCAGCTGGCCTTCTCTGTTGTTTTTCAAGTTCCTGTTAAGTAGCTCCAGAGACAGGGGAAGCTTTGAGGCTCTTCTTAAAGACTTTTCACCAAGGTTGCTGCTACTGAACTTCTTTGATCATTAATTTAGCTTATGTCTTAGGGAACAAATTGGATGAGTGATATTGGGAAGGTTCATTATTATGATGTGATCCAGCAGGCCTGATCATGGAGAGAGTCCATGCCTAACCACAGCCATCTTGAGTGCCTTCACAGTCAGCTGGGGCACTGCTCAGCAGTGACACCTGTATGCCGGAAAGGCACTGAGGGAAACACAGGAGACAGGAGTTAATGAAACCTAGCTCTCTGTCCTGACTTTGCCACTCGCTTTCTGTGTAACCTTGGGCAAGTCACTATTCCTTTCTGGGCCTCAGTTTCTCCATCTGCATAATGAGGCGGTTGGGACTCTTTCTGCTATGAGATTTCTGTCATTACCGACAAGGCTCATCATTCTCCGGATGTCCGCTCCCCATTCTACTTTTTTTTTTCTTCTTTTTTTTTTTGCGGTACGCGGGCCTCTCACTGTCGTGGCCTCTCCCGTTGCGGAGCACAGGCTCCGGACGCGCAGGCTCAGTGGCCATGGCTCACGGGCCCAGCCGCTCCGCGGCATGTGGGATCCTCCCGGACCGGGGCACGAACCCGTGTCCCCTGCATCGGCAGGCGGACTCTCAACCACTGCGCCACCAGGGAAGCCCCCCATTCTACTTTTTATATTACTCCAGTCAAAACAGCCACTACCAACTGGGAGCAGGGGAGTTCCCATCTTTGTGTTATTTCTGCTAACTCTTGGTGTTGACCCATCTGAGCACCTGTTGGACAAGCTGTGATGATTTTACCCAAATAAGGATACTTGATATGTATCATAAACCCAGATTGATTATTAACATGACTATACAACTCCTTTCTGCATTCAATGAATATTTATTATTTGCTATGGGCATTAGCACTGCTGGTGAGAACACAAAAATGAGCAAGACATAGCTTTACTATCTCATAGTATTGGTAAGACATACACAAGCACCTATGAGAATATATAACACTTATACAATGCTTGCCTTACTAGGAGGGCCAAGCATTGTACCAAGTACTTCCTAGGTATTGATTGGTTTAATCCTTCCAATAACCCAGTGAGCTAAGCCCCCGTTGTTTTTCAGATGAGGAATCTAAGGCTCAGAAATCTTAAATAATTTGCCCATTTATCTATTTAGTAAGTGACAGAGCGGCCTTATTCCAGAACCCATGTGCTTAACCACTGTGCTTCACTGCTTCCTAACTTGATTCAAGACAGTTTGAGTTCAGTATTAGAAGTGCAAACAAAGTGGTATATGGGCTCAAACAAGTGAGAATTTGCTTCTCAAAGTTCAGTGAGGGAAGTGTGTGGGCTTTCAGGTTAGGCAGACCTGGGAAAATTACTTAACTTCTGTTAGCCTCAGTTGCCTCATCTGTAAAATGGGGATGATAAGGAGTAGGACTACTTCATAGGTGTGAGGATTAAATGAGTTAATGCATGTGAAGCATTTAGAGCAGTGCTTGACACGCAGCACATGCTCAATAAATTTTAACGACATCCTCCTCCTCCTCCTCTGTGGGGACAGGAAGAGAGGAATGGGCTGCAACAGGATTGTACTTTGAGTCTTCAGTGGCTGAACCTGCAGGCTGAAAGTTGGGTTTTAATGAAAACACTAATTCTAAGAGTTATGTGCACCCCACTGTTCATAGCAGCACTATTTACAAATGCCAAGATATGGAAGCAACCTAAGTGTTCATCAACAGATGAACCAAGAAGCTGTGATATATATATAGACAATGGAATATTATTTAGCCATAAAAAGGAATGAAATCTTGCCATTTGCAACAACAGGGATGGTCCTGGAGGGTGTTACACTTAGTGAAATAAGACAGGGAAAGACAAATACTGTATGATATCACTTATGTGTGAAATCTAAAAAATAAATGAATATATGTAGCAAACAGAAACAGACTCACAGATATAAAGAACAAACTAGCGGTTACCAGTGGGGAGAGGGTGGGGGGAGGGGCAAGATAGGGGTAGGGAATTAAGAGGCACCAACTACTGGGTATAAAATAAATAAACTACAAGGATATATTGTACAGCACAGGGAATATAGCCAATATTTTATAAGTTTAGATGGAGTATAACCTATAAAAATGTTGAATCAGTATGTTGTACACCTGAAACTAATATAATATTGTAAATTAGCTATACCTCAACAAAAACTTTTACAAAAAAGAAGGTTCGGTTGTAAATTGCCAAAGGGGATCCCTTTCTGAGTTGACTTTGAAGCAAGTTGAGCTCTATGTAGAGCAGCCAAATGAAAGTCACTAAAATATCTCCTTGCTTGAAAGGGTGGAGCTTGATATTACTTCGGGGAATAGGACATACCTCATAGGACTACTATCATAATACCATACCTGGGAGGCAAAACCTCAAAGTACTATCATGCATTAACTCCCTGGATCAAGTGCGTTCATCAGATTAGCCCTAGCAGAGATTGGTGCTTTGGGGGAATAAGATAGTGAACAGTTCTGATGGCTACTAAGAAGACAGGTGTGGATGGAACAGGGCAAAGACAGAGCCGTTCCTTCCTGATCAGTTCCAAGAGGTCAGAGGCCAGAGCCGAAAGGTGGGTGGGTGGGGGAACATATCAGGAAGAGGAGAAAACTAACACTGAATGAGCAACTACCGTGGGCTGGGACCTGTGCTAAGTACTTTACGTGCATTATTTTGTTTAATCTCCCAACATAATAAGGTAGGTACTGTTATTACCCTCACTTAGTAACTGAAGAAACTTAGGCTCAGAGAGTTTAGATAACTTGCCCAAAGTCACACAGCTGAGGGCTGAGATTGAGGGGCAGGATTTGAATTCAGTTATTTGAAATTCCAAAAGTTGAGTTCTTTCTAATACACCACACTGCTCATTCAAACCCAGAGGACAGGGAGCCAGACGAGTCAACCAAGCAGCAGTGGCTGGTGTTGATGACATACATAGGACACTAAGCAGAACTGAATAGCTTGTGCACAGCGCCAATGAGGGCAATAAGTCACAGGCTGGCTTCACATAGGTCAGCTATCTCATCTCTGTCCCCAACAGTACACTGAATTCTACCCCTTGTCCCCAGAATTGCCCCTGAGCTTGACTGGAAACTGAGTCTTGCCCCTCACCACAGGCCTGAGCCCCAAGCGCAGGAATGCACTTTACAGACACTGCTGCCTCAGGGCAGGGAGGTGCGGATGGCTTCCTGCCCCTCCTCCCCACTCTTGGAGCCACACCTTTAAACGTTGATTCTGCTGATATTAACTCAACGGTGTCATCTTCCTGAAAAAAGACAGCACACAGCTCTACCAACAGTTACTTATCTCTTCAACAAGCAGTCTCCAAGTGCCAACTTTGTGCCAGGCACTGCGCGAGTTGCTATCATTCCTGTGACCTTCAAGTCTAGCGGGTGGAGACAAGTATAAAAACCGGTCATTTGAATATATGCTATTGAGATATACGGGAGCCCACAAGGATTTCAGAGTGACCAATCAGAGTTGCATCCCTTGCCTCACAGGCCTTGGTTCCGGAATGGGTACTCTGGTGGTGGACCCTCTCTACGGGCCTACAGAACATGGCGTGCAGATACACAAGTGCAGGCCAGAATCACTGCCAATGAAAGTTACAGCCATAGCTGTTATGAGGAAGACAGCCACCATGGGCAAGAGCAGCCTGAGAAAGGAGAAAGATGAGATCTTGGATCTAGGACTGGAAAAATGGATGCAGTTTGGTTAAATGGAGAGAAGAATTAGATTAAAACATAATTCTCCCACATGGTCAGCTCTTTAAATCTTGTTTTAAATACATGCCTTCTGTTTACTAAGAGTTGCTTGCCTTAGGGGCTTCCCTGGTGGCGCAGTGGTTGGGAGTCTGCCTGCCGATGCAAGGGACACAGGTTCATGCCCCCGGTCCGGGAGGATCCCACATGCCGCGGAGGGGCTGGGCCCGTGAGCCATGGCCACTGAGCCTGCGCGTCCGGAGCCTGTGCTCCGCAACGGGAGAGGCTGCAACAGTGAGAGCCCCGTGTACCACACACACACACAAAAAAAACCAGAGTTGCTTGTCTTAAATTTGTATTGGGTTTGCCTTTGTATGTTGTTCCCTTGCACATTTTGAAAACTAAGTAAGGTGGGAAAAAGAATTACAGAAAAAAGAATGACTGGGGTGCTCTCCCCCAGCATTGTCCAATAGAACTTAGTGCAATAATTGAAAGGTTCTATTCTGTGCTGTCCAATTCAGTGGCCCCTAGCTGCAGGTGGCTACTGAGCAACTGAAATATGGCCAGTGCAGCAGAGGAAATGAAGTTTTCATTTTATTTTAAATGTTGTTAGTATCAGTCATATTGGAAAGGGCAGCCCTTAAACCACTTAGCAAATAGCCTATACACACCCTGGTAAAGGAGCGATTAAATATGAACGCTTCTAGGAACCTACTTATGGGGGCGCTCATTTGCAAATGTATGGGCTTGTTCAGTCAGGGAGTGGAGGATCATGGTTCCTAAAAACCATCCCTCAAGGTTTGATACCTTATTTACACAGTGCCTTCAGATACATTATCTCATTCAATCCCATAACAACCCTGAAGGGGGTAGCACGGAGATCATCATCCCCAGGAGATGCCGCAAATTTAGGTGACAACAGCACGGCCCTGAGGCAGGGGAGGGTGGAGACTAGAGGTCCGGTGTTTCTCCTCCTGGGTGGAAGACTCTTTCCAGGGGGCAGCAGAGGGGGAATGATCTCACGCTACTAATGCCCACTGCTCACCGCCTGGGCCTCACGGATGAAGAGAGATGCTCTGCCTTCCATGTCACTGCCTTTTTCCTACTGGACTGGGGCTAATGCGGACATAGGCTATGAACAAGAACCCTATCTTATCCCCTTCCCACTACCTTGATTTAGGCAATAGGAATGGTTTTGAAAATTTCATTTATATATTCAAAATTATGTCGGGAGCACCAACCATGCCCCAGACATAGTTCTAGTTCTGGGGATGCAGCTGTGAACAAAGCAGAGATCCCTGCTATGGAGACTGATAAAAAATTGTGCATATGCTGGATTGTTGTAACATTTCAAAAACATGTTAAGTCTACTGTGGTCTCTCGCATCTTTAATGGTACACACACACTGTCCAATGTCAAATTTTTTGTGGAAATCTGGACTCGCACTTCAAGCAAACTGCCTGGCTGGCTGAAATGTGGAAACACCTTTCAATTCAGTCTTTTAACATGTGTTGAGTGCCACCTATGTGCAGAGCCCGATATTGGGGACTTTGGAGAGAGGCAGAAGAATGAGAAGACAAGGTCCTATCTTAGGGGCTTCCCCGTGCGGTGAAAGAGGCAGCTCCTTCTCTTAGGAGCTCCCAGGCTGTAGGAGCTGACAGCCTAGTCTGGGAAGGCAAACAACTTCAGGACCCACTTTCAGAGGGGAATCCCAAGTACATGCAAAAACGAATCCAGCCTAGACTGTTTGGAGTTGGGTAAATGGTCCCTTGTCGTGATGATGGGGAACAAGAGAGGGGATGCCATAGGAGCTGCTGCATGTCCCGACAGCTAGGAGGAACCCAGGAGCAGCCTCTCCTGGATTATTGTTATCCTGGCAAGTCTTCTGGATGAGATGGGATTGGAGGTGCTGCTGTAAGAATGAAGAGGTCTGTGGAAGGATGGGGTGGGGTGGGGGCATTCCAGGTAGAGGGTGCCTCCTGGGGGATGGTAGGAGAAATGGGGGCGCTGGGCACAGTTCAAACCCAGCTGAAGATGCAGAGGAGAGAGGAGGGCCAGTGTGTGAGGGTCTCGGCTAAGTCCTTGCGGCTGCGGAGCGGCGGTGGGGAAGGACCGGGTCAGAGGTAGCGGGGGTGAGTGGGGGCAGCGCCCAGGTTTCTTGACAGCTGTTAAGGAAGCGTGGCGACAAAGGGTTAAGTGTGCCCCTCCACCGCCCCAAATACTTCCTGTGTTTGAAATCCTTCAGGTCTCCAAAACCCTCTGGCCCCCGGCCAGGCGGGCATTGTCCGGGGAGCGCTTGTGGGCTGTCAGAGTGGCCTCGCAGCCTTTGTTGTGGGACCACCTCGAGGTTCCCTCTCGCGCCCTGGCTGCGGCTGCCCAGTGCGTGCCGGGAGGGGGGCGGTGCGGGAGGCTTGCTCCCTCTCCCTCTTCCCGGCCCCCCCTCCAGCCCTCCCGATGACCACATGACCAAGTGGGCTCGCGGCCAAGCCACAGGCTACAAAATGCAGCCCCTGGAGTGAGCGGGGCGCATTCCCGCTGGCAGCCTGAGCCACGGGCCGTTGGAGCCACAGCCGAGCCGCCAGCCACTTGGAACGAGCTCGCCGCCGCCCCCGGAGCCGCCGAGGCCAGCTGGGCGGCGCTGCCCCGCGGCGGGAGAGAGGAGGCTGCAGGAGAGAGGAGGCGGCGGCCGGCCAGCCCACGGCGCGGCTCGGGGCGTACCGTCTCGCGGCCCGGGAGCCACACGAGCTTCGCGCCCGCACGCACGAGCCGCGACTCGCGCCTCCCTCGGCCTCCGGCCTCTCCGCCCCCACCCCCGCCCCCGCCCCCTGGCCAGGGCCGCGCGGCGGCGGCGGCGGCCAGAGGAGCAGCATGAATCTGCGGCTCTGCGTGCAGGCGCTCCTGCTGCTCTGGCTCTCCTTGAGCGCGGTGTGTGGAGGTGAGTGCGCGCCCTCCCGCTCGCCCGTGGCCCCCTCGCCGCTCTCCAGGGCTGCAGCCCGCGCGCTCCCCGCCCTCCGCCCCGAAGATCGCGCTCTCTCCGCCTCCCGGGAGCCGGGCGCGAGCCATGCAGAAGCCGCCACGCGCCGGGCCGCCGACGGACAGGGCTCCCGGGGCCAGGGACCCGCCGGCCGCGGGCATCGCTCCCTCTGGGGTGCTCGGCTCGGCTCGGCTCGGCCTGGGGCATCACCTTCCGGCGCCTGGCCCCTCCCGGCCGCCCCTCGCAGTCCGAGGAGCTCAGGGCCGCAGGCGTGCGCTCCGTGTCCCGCGCCCCGCTCCCCACGTGGTGGAGGGTATGGTGGGGGGCACGTCCTGCTCCCCTCGTGGATCCTTGGAGGGAACTGACCTGAGGCCGGTGGGTTGGGCTCCTGCGTGGAAAGTTAGGGGCCGCCGGCCGGTCCGGGGGCGCGGGCCACTGGGGGATGATGATGTGCCAAGATGCAGACGTGACACTTGTTGCATAGGCAGGAGCGCGCCGCGGGGGAGGCGGCGTGGAGCCCAGCTGTGGTTCCTTTCAGCCTGCAAGTGAGCAGAGGCAGCCTCCCCCGGGCTGGGCCGGGCAGGGCCAGGTCAGGCTGGCCTCCTCCCTCACCCCCAAGTCCTGTCTGGTCTGCTCTCCTGCTCCCACACAGAAGGCTCTCCCAGAGGCCTGCGTCCCACCCCAGGGACTTGGTTCTTTGAGATTCTGGCTCCGGTACCCCCTCTGACCCAGGCATGGTCATGCTTCACCTCAGTCCCCTTGTCTCCAGGCACCAAACCAGGAAACAGCGCCTGACCCGATACCTCCATGCAGCTGGCCCTCACCTGCACCACACCCCCACCTGGCATACTTGGCACTGACTGGTGCTCCCTTGCCCTCCCCAAGCCTGGTCCCCACCCACATCCCAGCAGTCCCAGTCCGGGCTCCCTGTCCTCTGTGCGTCAGTGTCTCCTGTGGCTGCCAGCTCCCACCTCCAGCTGCCACAGTCCTGTGATCTGACTGTCACTGCTGCCGGCCTGGCAACACAGAATAGGAAGGCCAAGACCAGGTGGACTAATGCCAGTGCCAGGCTTGGACTTATGGGGAGGTGGGAGCAGGGGGAAGGAGAGAGCAGGGCAGCAAGTGTCCTAGAGGAAGGGCCCAAGGCCGTACTTTGTTCCAGACCCTCCAGAACAGGATGCAGCCCGGGAGCCTCTGAGGGGCCTGGTGGGGCTTCCACCTCTCTCTTTGTAGGTCACCTCCTTTCTCCGCTCTTGCCTTTGGCACTGCCCTGGCCCGGGGAGCCCTGCCCGGCTTCTCGGGAAGGCGCACTGGCTGGGTCTGGCACTACCTGCCTTTAGCTAGCTGTCCAGTGATCTCTCTCTTCAGGCCCGAGCCCTGGCTCAGCCACCTCACTGGTAAGAAGGAAGCAGGCTTTTTCCTCAGAAACTCCTGTCAGGCAGGCAATGGCAGAAAGAGAGCCAAAGATAGGAATGAAGGACACCACACGGGCCTGCCATCCAGGGCAGTTGGCGAGATAAGACACCCACGGGACACCACCACTGGCAAACAGTGGTGCAGAGAGGGCATCCCAGAGGAAGCTGGACCTACCTGATCTGCGCACTTGCGGCTCCCCCAGAACCTACGGGGAGACCCTTGGCTAACTGGCCCGCACCCGGACCCTTTCAGGGTCCAGCTGTTGGGGCATTACGGGTAAAGGGGGAGCCGGTTTCAAGGGGAGGGGACGCCGCATCTGGCTCAGACCCTACCGCGCCCTGCTTCATTCACCCTTTGCATTAGGTCACCTATCTCCACAGCCGGATCTGGGTAAATTCGTTGCCCTCACATTTATGCTTAAGCCTAGCACTGGAAACTTCCAAAGCTCCCCCTGCCTCTCCACCTCCCCCTGCCACGTCCCCCCACCCCACCCCCGTCCTGTCCTGGGGCCAAGGGGGCCACCTCTGTGCAGGTGGCCACCAGCCCAGGGTCTGGGGACACACGTCCTGCTCCTCCTGCCTCCTGTCCTGGCTCAGAACAAGGGACCTTTTCGGAACCACCTTGCCCTTGGCCCGGACTTGCATGCTCTCCCCAGCCAGAGTCCCCAGTCAGCTCCAGGCCTGAAATCCGTGCTTCCTCATGACACGCCGTGTCCTGACTTGGAATGCGCTCCCGCCACCACACACAGGCTCCTCCACTGCCTCCTGACCTGGGATACACTTTGCTCTTGAGTCTGAGAGCTGCTGGGCCAGGGCCAAGTAGCCCTTGGTCTTTGTCTGAGCACCTCTGTGTCTTTCCTTGTCCCCCTCCTGCCCTTCCCCAGCCCCAGCTGAGGCCTGCAGCCACAATGACAGCGTGAGGACAGCTTCCTGGACCGCTCCCACTCAGGGAGGGGGCATCTCCACTCCATCCCCAATGCCTCAGAACTAAGCACCCAGGTAACCTGAGTCAGGCCTCTCAGCGGCAATGGACTAATGCAGGTGAAGCGGATGACCAGGCTGCCAGGGCGTGATGTGTCCACAGCAGCATGGCTGGCGTGGGAAGACGGCTCAGGGCACTGGGCTGGGCAGACAAAGGAGGGGCGCTTCATCCTGGAGACACATGCAGGACCCCAGAGCAGTGGAGGGGACATAGCCAGTGCCACAAGGGCACTTGTATGGGCTTTTAAAGCAATCACAAGACAGGCCGGACGGTAAGAGGGAAAAAAAAAAGATGTTTCATTCCTAGTGAGGATGGTGTGTTCCTGAGAAGCGGCACACACCTCTTTGTGAACGGGCAGGGCTGGAGTTTAGATTGCGTGAAACGCAAGCCCTGTTTACCCCTGACTGCGCTTCACGGTGGAGATGCTGTAGCTTCACTGCTGATGGCGCTTCGGTCCCTCTAGGCTCGCGACTCTTTGCGGGATTGCCCCAGCCTTCCTGTAAGTAGCAGATGCGTTAGAGGAAAGTATTTAAGTACACTGGGGATGGCCCGTTTCTACAGGGGAATTCTTTTGTATCACTGCCGGGACCTCTGCAGTGATGAGAATCAAAAGCCTCTGATTTGTCCCTTTGGACAGGACAAAGCTAGGGTTTCAGGTGTCAGCTTATCTTAGGGTGAACCAGACTCAGAATCAAAAGTAGGAAACAGGTGGATGATGGAATCAGGGTGGGGGAGGAACTGCAGACTTCCGGCTACAAGGAGGAGAGTGAGCCCCCCCATCCAGTGGGATGCAAGGTGGCAGGGTCTTCTGGGTGACTGCTCTCCAGGGCCTGGCTGAGAGCTCGGTCAGCTTAGGTAGCTCTTCTCTGCAGCCCTAGAGTCCAGACGTCTCGCTGGCCAGAGTCTGAGCCCACCAGCCGTGTTCCTCATCCTGGCTCTGGGCCTCCCCTGTCTCTTAGGGACCCCTCCCCCCAACAGCCCGCCCTCCCTGACTGCCACCACCACTCACAGTCCTGGGTCTCAGCATTTGCAGAGGCTACCCTCCCCATCTGGGCACTGTGCCTCTCTTCTCATGCCTGCTGTTACCCCTCGGGCCATAGCCTGTGCCATTGGCCATCCCTGCAACACAAGAACCAAGACCTCACTGACACCTTCAAGGCCCTTAGGGTCCTTCCTTTTGCCTGGCCACACCCTCAGCGCAGTCCTTTTCGCCCTGAGAGTTTCTCTGGTACCAACTTCTCATCAGTATCATTCCTGTCCTCTTGAGAGGGCAGAACAGCCTCGAGGGGACTCCAAAACACAAGGCAGAAGCTGAAGCAGCTGCGGTGGGGAGCTTAGTGAAGGGGCTTCCCTCCTCTCCCTCCCCGGTGCAGCCCCTTTGCAGATGGCACTCAGAGGGTAGCCCTATGACAGGCGAAAGCAGCCTCCTTGCCCCTGTCCATACCTACTGCCCCAAAGTGCAAACACAACTCGTGTTTTAATTTACATTAGGTGATGGGTTTAGGGGAGGAACTGACACGGTAACCCACCCCCAACCAGAAGCATGAAGGGTGGCTGGTAAACAGAGGGGTCCTAATGGGCCTGTGACGTTCTCTCTGGGAGGGAGGGTGGAGGGCTAGAGAGTGTGTGCGTGCGTGTCTGGGCGAGAGAGCGTGGACAGCAGCAGGCGCCAGGGGCCTGGGCAGGGAGGGCCCTAAGGACAATCCTTGCCTGCGTTTGGCCCAAGAGGAGGATAAATGCCTGGAAATTGTGTGCAAGTGGAGGAGGAATCACAAGAGTCAAACAGCCAAGGAAGGAACCGGAGCGTGGGGATGCTGGAGGCAGGGAGGAAGGAAAGGAAGAGCCGCCAGGGGTATGGTTGGGGGGCGAGCAGCCAATGGGTGGTTATATGGAAACTGTGAGCTAGTGGTGGAGACTCCTGGATGGATGGAAACAGGTTTCGAGAGACAGGGATATAGCTGGAGGCGAACCCGATGGTGTGCGGAGAGGGAGACTGGGATTCATGATCACTGGCCTCAGAAGCTGTATTTCTGCAGACCAGCCCCATCCTGGGCATCGCACAGGCACTCTGCCTGTCTGTCTCCTGCCCAGCACCATCGCATCTCCCTGCTCTGCTTGCCTCTGGCGGCTGGCTTGTCTGTGGAGCGCCAGCTCGCCTGACCTGGCTGGACTGCAGCCTCCATGAGAGGTGGCTGAGAGCTCGGTCAGCTTAGGTAGCTCTTCTCTGCAGCCCTAGAGTCCAGACGTCTCGCTGGCCAGAGTCTGAGCCCACCAGCCGTGTTCCTCATCCTGGCTCTGGGCCTCCCCTGTCTCTTAGGGACCCCTCCCCCCAACAGCCCGCCCTCCCTGACTGCCACCACCACTCACAGTCCTGGGTCTCAGCATTTGCAGAGGCTACCCTCCCCATCTGGGCACTGTGCCTCTCTTCTCATGCCTGCTGTACCCCTGGGGCCTCATCGTGTGTCTTTCCCTCATCGCACCCAGGAACACCCAGCGCCACTTGGATTCTATTGGCAGGGCTTGGTCTGGCATCAGGAGGCTTCTCCTCTAAGCCAGATGTGGACAGATGTAGAGAAGAGCCCCCTAGAGCAGAAAAGGAGCCAGCTGGGATTGGAATGGAAGGAATTTGCATCAGGCAAAGGATGGGGGTATGATCTAGGGGTGAAAGGAGGTAGGGCAATGGGGGGGCAATACTAGCAGCCCACCCCCCTCCCGACGCACTTGCTGCTTCAGGTGACATTCACTCATTTGTTTACTCATTCATTTGTACAATATTTCTTGGCCTCTGAATCTGGTCACAGGCTGACTAGAACCCAGCATAAGGCACACAGAGTCAGAGATTCGCCCCCACGCCCCGCAAACAATCCCCCAGCCACACCCACAGGGAGGCCACAGGAACAAGTGAGCCCCAAAATGGCCAAACACTGATGAGATGCCCAGGGGTGAGGTATGAGAGCTCTAGTACTCAAAAGTGGGTCACCTGCGTATCAAAGGATGTACAATGACATCATGTTCCAGATTTGCTTTAAAATACCTCTGCAAAGAAAGAAACAGGAGAACCAAAGCATATGTAACTCCATCTGGATAACTGTCGAATCTGGGTGATAGGCACGTGATGGGGGGAGTTGTTTTCATTGAAATATTGTGTGTTTGAAATGTTTTAAGTGTATCAGTCACAAGGGTGCAGTGGGAAGTTATCGTCTGCTGTGCCCCAGCCTGAGTACAGGCATGATACCCCAAGCTGCACCCCCCGATGATGTTCTGAGCACAGAACGTGTTTGTGCCCATCAGAAACATGATAGGACTGTCAAAAGGACATCTAGTCAGGTGTATAATTTGTAAATGTGAGTAGTGGGCTCTGTTTGCCCCAGGACAGTGTAAACATTGCAAGTGGTTCATCGGTTCACTGATTGGAAGAGGAAAAACAAAAGCTCTGAGAGCGCCACCTCATGGAGAGACTGCCCCTCCTCTGGGACCCTGGCCCATCTGCATCAGCCTTTGGGATGACAGGCTTTCTCCTTCCTGCAGGGCCCCTGCTGCAGACTTCTGACGGGAAGGGGATGGAGGAAGGCACCATCCGCCACCTGGTGCAGCCCAGAGGGCCGAGGAGCGGCCCAGGGCCCTGGCAGGGAGGTCGGAGGAAGTTCCGCCGCCAGCGGCCGCGCCTCTCCCATAAGGGCCCCATGCCTTTCTGAAGCAGGTACTTGAGCCTCTGGTCAGTGGGCGGCACAGAAAGGGCAGGGGAGGAACAGCCTGGAAGCCGGGTGGCCCTGCTGCTTACCGCTGGCCAGACACCTGCACCAGGCAGTGCCGGCCCCATGCGTAACACCGGGGCTTACAGAGCACCTTCAGTTTAGACAGGAGACCAAGGCCGGAGAGGGGCTTGACACTCCCCAGGAGTTAGGTGCTGGCTGCCCTCCACTCTGCTGCCTAGGGTTGGGCTGGCTGGCCCAGCTGGAGTGTTCTGGAGGGCCTTGATGAGCTGGGGAGAGGTGCCCCAGGGTATATGTGCAGGTGTGCAGTGTGGATCCTCACCAGAGGCGGGAGGGAAGGCAGGGATCCTTGGGGGTAGCCGCTAGCAGAGAACAGGAAGAGAGCTGCCCGGAGATGTGGGAAGGAGAGAGCAGGGCCTGAGCCTGCCCCTGAGGCCTGGCCTGCTGTCCTTCCCCCTGTCGCCAGGACAGGGTGGCACCGACTCAGTGGCCTGGGGCTTTAGGTTCAGGCTCGTGGGGAGGGCGGGTGAAGGCCGTCTCCTCTCCTGTCCCAGGCGGTTCCTTTGACCTAGGACACGTCAATGACCCCTCTCTGGTCATTTTTCCTCTTTAGGACTGAAGGGGCCACCACGTGTCCGCCCCCCGTGATTCTCTCTACTCCTCCGTCGATCGGCCTGCTTCTCTGGAGCCCCCCCATCCGTTCGCCTCATCTGGCCCCTGTTCTAGCTGCTGACGGTCCGGCTCTTCTCCCCCACCAGCCTCCCCGAATGGATTGGCGTGCTCCTGCCCCTAGCAAGGACCCATTCAGTGCCCCCTCGTGACTTGGGAGACCCTGCACTGGAAGGCCGTCCTTCCTCTCCGCAGCCCTCCCTCTGCTCTAGTCCCTACCTCTTGTGTCCAATACCCTAACATCGAACGCTTCTCTCGGCCCTTCCTGCCTCAGGTATGCCCTGGGGTCTGGGTGGAACCCGCCCTTCTTTAATGGGGCTCCAGCAGAGTCCACGGCTTTGCATCAGCACTTCCCCCCCAGGCCTCCAGAGGGCCATAGAGAGCGGAGCAATGAGAGACTCCAGTGAGAGGGACCGGGTCGTTGGGACGCAGACAGGGTGCCTTGGGGGCATGGGAACGGGAGCTTGGCGATCTGGCGAAGGGGGAGTGAAGCATCGGAGAAGAGGAGGAATAGCTACTGTGGCCTCTTCCTCATCCCCATGTTTGGCCCGGTTGAGGAAGAGGTGAAGGAGAGGGGCCGTGAAGTACTTTGTCACTTCTCTCGCCTCACTGTGCCGCCTAGCAGTCCCTCCCACTCACTCCCGCCCCCCGCCCCCCCCCAAGTTGGTTCAAGCTCCAACTCAGGAGGGGAGGGTATGCGCCTCAGGTGGCTCTGTACCCTCCCAGGAGCAAAAGCCAACTAGGATGATTGGTTTTGCCAAGAATCACAGACGATCAGAGCCAAAAGGAACTTGGAGTTCACTTAGCGCCACCTCCTTATGCAAACTCCTGCAGAAACGGAGGCTCGGAGAGGGATGGTGACCTGCCCAGTGCCGCTGCAGAGCCAGCACGAGGGCCCAGGTCTCCGAACTCCCACGTGATGATGCCCTCTTCTTGACGTTGTCTTCCAAACCCATTAAGTGCCTTTTCCCGGGGTTGGGGCTGGGGGTGGCCAGGAAGGGAGAGGGGGCCGGCTGTGAACTGCCCCACGGTGGGACGGAGCTGTTCCCTCCTCCCTGGCCTGCCCCTTCTGGTCCATTCCCCAACCCGGCCTGGAAAGTTCCCTGACTGGCCAGCTGCCCCCATTCCTTGCAGCACTCCCAGACCCTGGGTATTTTCATAGGGGCAGCTCAGGCACCGAGACTACCAGGAATCAGGAGGTGGCCTTAACCAATTGGACTCAGTGGCTTTCCCTTCACGTTGACTGGACCTTCTTCTCCCAGTGGCCTTTCCCTGAGGAGGCAGGGAGTGGGGAGAAGAAGAAGGAAACAAAGAAGGAAGGAAGGGAGGGGGGAAGGAAGGAAGGAAAGATGGGAGGAAGTGTAGATCTCAGCAGGCTTTCTTCTCAAAGGCCTCGTGGGAGGGAGAAAAGGGAAGACAGGAGCCTGATGGCCACCTATGTACGTGTGGGGCAGGGGGAGTCATGGCCCCCGGAGTCCCAGAGCAACCCCAACGTTTGCCTACCCGCCCCTCCCCCTTCCCTCCACTGCTGCTAACGCTGCTGCTACTGCTGCTTTAAGGCCACCCTGGGGAGCCAGGCTGGGCACCTGCCGCCCCCCCCAAACGCCCCTCAGCCCAGAGTGGGGTCTGGCCAGTGTCCAGAAAGCCTCTTCTGCCACGGATGTCCCCACTGGGGCTGGGCCTTCTTCCCTCTGTTCCTTTCTGCATCTCCTGTCGCATGGGTTGCCCAGCCCAGGGGGAAGAGCGGGGGTGGGCTGTGGGCAGCGGGAGAGGGACGGCTGGGAAAGTCTGGAGACACAGGGCAGTGGAGGTGCTGAGGGGCCATCTTATTTAAAGTGGTTGTGTATGATTCTTATACTAATTTATACAAAGTTATTAAGGCGCTTTTCATTAAGAAATCGTCCCTTTCCCCTAATTGTGTTCACTGTGTTTGTAAAGATTGTTCAGTGTAAATATGTCTTTATAATAAAGAGTTAAAAGCTGACAATTCGCCCTTACTCTTGGAGGTCACGTTCAGGAAGGGCACACCTCTCCGCTGAGATCCATGGTCGGCCCCCCTCCGCCCCCCGTGCCCATGAACTTCATGTGCAGGGAGGGAAGTGCCTGCCTCCTAAATCGGTTCCAGGTCCAATGGCTTCAAACTAATTTGCCACAGACTCACAAAAGGAATCCCTGTGCTTAATGACCAGTTCACATAAAGTGCAGTCCACTTTTAAGTGTTTTGGCATCTGAGTGTCCTAATTTTGTTTTTTTTTTGCAGTGTCCTTTGAAGGACCTTTAAAAAAATTTATTTGAGAACATTCTGATTAAAGGTGGGATTTCTACTAAAAATTGTTTTATATCCTTGGTGTGTGTCTTCTTCTATTTTTATCTACTTTTGAACACTCTCGGGACTTTGTAGCCAGTTACCGTTCTTGAGAAATGTTCTGTTTCCTGCAATAAATACATTTGGTAATGACTTCGTATGTATCATTCTACGTTTCACAAAGTAGAGTTGCTTGATGCACAAGATAGCCTGAGAAATAAAATGCAAGGAGTTCGATGCAGTTCTGCCCCATCTGTCTCACGTCTTCACGCTTGTCAAAATGCCAACATCTTGGAGAACAGGAAGGAACATTGGGTACATGCTAATTTGGTTAATCAACTCATTAGGTGCACACAGGTATACACGATTCAGAGTATAACCCAGCAAAAAGGAGACAGGAGTGATCCAAAAGGTGCATTCGATAAATCTTGTGGAAAATTCTACAGATCTGACAAGTATTCAGTTCTAGAAATATACAATTTGAAGAAAGGGTCTTCAGACACTTGCTAAAAAGTCATGAAACTGCTCAATGAATGATAAAATAGAAAATGCCACCCACAAGCGTGCACAGCAATCTTATCATTGACAGAATGTTGCAGATTATGACATAGTGATGTAAAAATATGACATTGTGTTGGAAGTGCCTCTTAGGAAAATTGGTACAAAAATGCCTTCTTTCAAAATTACTACTTTGACTTTTAGGCAAACTGGTTGTCAGAGGAACTGGTTTTAGGCAAGAAGGTTTTGGGCGGGCTGGCTTTATGCTGGTTGGTCTGTTACCGCCCTAATCACCCCCAAAGCTCTAATTTCACAAGAAACCAAGGAGAAGGGGGCGGAGGCAGGGCAGGGCAACTTAATACCGATCCGTGAGTGTGTAGCCCTTTAACAGTTTACAGAGCTCTTTTTAAAAAATATCAACTCATTTTATTATCCTAACAACTGAGCGACACAGATCCCCGTTTTACAAATGAGAAAACAGGCTAAGAGAGTTGAAGCAACTTGCCCAAAGGCTCACAGCCAGTAAGTGAATCTAAAATCTGGACTTTGAATTCTAGAATGTAAACTCTTTCTATGGTACTATGGAAGGTCCCCTAATTAGAGAGAAGACTTAAGTACAAAATGTACTTAAATCCCAGTAAGTGCACTGGAAATAGATGGCGTGGTGTGGACTGGTGGGATCAGAGAAAGGCTCACGGAGACACCAGCTTTACACCGGCCCCAGAAGACCCAGTTGCCTTTGGTTAAGTTGGCAGGAGGATGGTGCACAGTGGATGTGGGGACAAGGAAGGGGAGTTGCCACCAGGGTCCTCCAGGCATATGTAGTCACGGTATGCAAGTGGGTGGAGGCAAGTCTGACCTCCTTGGGGCAGAGAATGAGGGGAAGGAAAGCTGGTGGCTTTCTGTAAAGATAATTAGACATCAAACCAAAAGAAGGCAGGACATATGGGTTGTCACCATCTGGAGATATCTTGACCAAATAAATACAATAGAATCAGAGTAGGGGGCTGTGTTTCTTTTGTTGTTGTTTTTGCTTTTGTTTTGCGGTACGCGGGCCTCTCACTGTTGTGGCCTCTCCCGTCGCAGAGCACAAGCTCCGGATGTGCAGGCTCAGCGGCCATGGCTCACGGGCCCAGTCGCTCTGCGGCATGTGGGATCTTCCCAGACTGGGGCATGAACCCGTGTCCCCTGCATCGGCAGGCGGACTCTCAACCACTGCGCGACCAGGGAAGCCCCCTAGGGGGCTGTTTTTGAAAATACAGAGGGAAAAAAGAAAAAGGAGTTCACTTTTTGTTCACTGATTACTTCTGGACCAAGACCTGGAAGGGTTAGGGGGTGGGGTGGGCAGATGAACCTGAAAAACAACAGCGCTTCAAATCCACCTAGAAATTAGGCAGCCCCTGAAATGAAAGAGATAAGGGAGGCAAACAGACTCAGGCCACACACAAGGCTTTTCAGGACCCCAGGCCTGGTATAAAATGAGCCATAGCTACTTAGATGCCTAACGTTTCAGATTCTCCCACAAGTCCTGGCCAACGCAAGCAGCCATTCTGAGGTGCTTATATACAACCCCAGATTTCTGACCAGAGTGGGCCTGTACCAGCTGACTGCCAAAGGGAATGGCAGAGAAGACTTACCATCTTCTTTTCTGGTCCTAAAAGGGACTACTGACTCAGCCAGCGTTTCTCTGGAACCCCCGCCCCCCCCCCTCAATGGAAGATGTCTCCAGGGTTCCTTTGAAAAACCAGTTTTCCTACATACTGACCAGTGCTCAGAGAGGGACTCCCCTGGCTTGCTGCCTTGGACTTCAAAGGCCAGAGCTGCATCTAGGACATTTCCTTGCATGTTTCAAATCAGGGATCAGCAAGCTTTTTCTGTAAATCGACTTTGCAGGCTGTGAGGTCTCTGTCCTAAGTACTCAAGTCAGCCATTGTCTTGCAAAAGTGGCCTTAGACAAAATGTAAATGAACCACTGTGGCTGTGTTTATAAAAACAGATGGCGGGCCACAGAACCCTGTCTCATGTGAAGCATCCGCAAGCCCTTCAGCTGAGCCCTTGAACCCTTGCCTGGGGCCCGAGGAGAAGAATTCCTTTCTGCAGCAAGGTCCAGAATTAAGAGAATTTAGTAAACTGCTTATGAGCTGCCTTCTATGCCATGCTATCCGACAGTAATTATACTAACAGAGGGCTTTCCGTGGAGGGGGATGTCTGGAGTCAGATCAGGGTTCAACTCCCAGCACCACCGTTTACTTCTCTGTGAGGCCTGAAAGCCGGGTGTCTCCATGAGCCCCATTTCCGCAGTGGGCAGGATACGCTGGCTGCTTCTGAGCGCTGCGGTCAGGACCAAATGCGATGATGCAGGTCAAGTGTTGGGCACGGTGCCTGGCCCATGGTGCGCGCTCCCTGGTGGGAGGTAATATTATCCCCACTAAGCCACACTCTAACCCTGAAAGATGGACAGGGAAGTCATCATTGTTCCCAATTTATAGATGGAACGACCGGCTCAGGAAGGTCAAGTCACTTGTTCAGATTCACAGAGCCACTAACTGGCTAGCGAAGCCTCAAGGCCGGCTCCATCCTCAGCTCGGGTTAGCTGCCCTGCTCCCGCTAGGAGTCTGCTTCCCCAATCCGAGTGTGCCTGGGGCACTGGAAATTTCCAGTCTCCTAGACAACCCACAGGGCCTCCCCAGGGACAGATGGCCCTCAGCACTCTCCCCCGTGGCAGCGTTAGCTTGGGCAGCACCCGATCCTGGATTTTGGGGCCAGGCACTTGCTCCAGGAGACCGGCCTGGCCCTCAGGTTCCTTTTCACCCGAGGCCAGGTGCCCAGAAAGCTGAGTTCAGTCCTGACTCTGCTTCTGCGCAGGGCTGGCCGTGGAGGGGCCCCTTGGCCCCTTCTGGGTCTCAACCTCCTCACCTGCCTGGCCGCCTGGAAGGAGTGGGTGGGTGGGAAGCAACTGCTTGTGCACAGGGCTTTGCTGGGCTTCCAGCAAACAGCGAGGCTGCTTCAGGCCACTCTCCAGAGGGAATCAGTGCTCTGGGAGAAGAAACAGAAGAAACGGTGGGAAACGGGACCCTTGGCCAGTGAGGAAAGCCACCACTGGGTTACGTGGGTCTGCCCAAGCTTCTCCTGGCCCCAGAGCCTGCTGGGACCTCCATTTCATACTTCCCCCATAACCAAATGCTTTCTGACCTTCCCTGGGTGTGAAAGAATTGGCAGGCTGCATAGCCCAGTGGCCTGAAGCTAGTGGCTCAGCACTCAGGATCCTAAACCCAGCTTGGCCTGTAACTGGCTGTGTGACCCTAGGCAGGTCAGTTCATCTTTTGGGGGTTCCAGTCCCCTCTCATCTATTTTCATAGGACAAAAATCTCTGCTTTCCCTACCTCAGACTTACAGAATCCTAGAAGGGCAGAGCTGGCAGGCTCCTGGGAGGCCATTCAGTCTCCCGAGCCCCTTAATTTTTACAGACCTTTTACAGAAGAAAGTCGGGCTCAGAAAGGGAAAGTGACCCACTTAAAGGGACATAGCTAGACGAAACTGGCAGACACGACACGACAGGTAGGGAGCAAGTGCTTCCTGTGTGCCAAGCACTGTTCCGAGCATATTGCCTGTCCTGGCTGAATTAGTCCCCATTGCAAACCCATTTTATAGCTGAGGAAACTGAGACACAGAGAGGCTAAGTTCATCTGAGGATCTTCTGTGGAATGTAATGGAACGAGGGGACCAAGGTGACATTGCTTTAAAGCAAGGTGAAGGCAGTACTGAAGTGCCAAGCAGTCACTCAAGGGCTGCCGTCCCCTCCCGGCTACGGCTACGGCAAGGGCTTCACTCTGGCGCCCTCAGTCTCAGGGCAGCAAAAATGCTTGTATCTGTGGGACCTGGGAGGCCGGCGTGGCCGGAAAGAAGCCTTCTTTCCATCTAGGCAGGGGTGTCTCTGGCTCCCTCCCCAGCAAGTGTGGGGATAGGAGCCGGTGACCCTGGCATAGTTTCATCCCCCTGTCTCTAGACCCCCAAATTTCTTCACAGCCTAGAGTCCTCTCACCTCCTTGGGAACTCCTAAGCCCTCAGGTGTGAGGGGTGTGAAAAGATAAAGGAAGGTAAAGTGGGAGGGGAGAGAGCACACAGGGGTGAGGGGGGAGGAGGTGTCTCAGGAGGGAGGGCTCACCTCTTGGTCCCTTCCACCTCCATCACCTCAGAGATCTCAGATGCTGCTTTTCCCAGGAGTTTCAATCTCAGTTTCCTCCTACCCCACCCCAAGGCGACTCTGGGCTAGCCCCCAGCCCAGCTCCATAGCCCTCTCCACCCCCACCCCTGCTCCCACATTGCCTGTCAAGTTTCAGATCCCATGCCTTAATGCAAGTTTCAGAAGTAGCTCCACCTCCCCTCAACCTAGGCTAACATTTTCAGAACCCAAGCACAAGAAAAGGGCGTTCTGCCTGCACAAAGATCGATTCAAAAGAATCGCTCACCTGGACCATAAGCTAAAAAAAAAAGCACCTACTCTGTGTAGGACAGTATGTGAGAGACAGCAGAGAAGACTCGCTCCTCACCTTGCCTCTGGGAGGCTCAAGGGACGGGTGCGTGGCGAGGGTATGACAGCCCTTGCTGCCTGGTGCCCTCTATACCGGTCCTGGCTGCTGCCCTGGCCCCAGCAGGAGTGTGAGGGGTGAGCATCATATGTATCTTTCAGGAAGCAGAGGCTGGGAAAGCCTCAGCCCAAGTCACCAAAACCCCATTTCCCAGTGCACCTCTAGCATCCCCAGCCTTCCCTTCCCTGGTTCTCTGCCTCCCCTAATTCCCCCAGTCTTTCAAGTGCCAGCTAAGGCCACCTCCGCCATGAAGCCTTACCGGATGCTCCTCCAGCTCTGAAGGTCACAGGCAGGTGATGCCCAGATGGGAACCCAGGCTTGTTCCCCCACCAAAGCCCATGTCCTTGCCAAGCATACACCTTCTTGCCAGACTGAGCATGGCCTTCACCACAATGGGGGTGACGATGCCCAAAGTGATGACTGACGGGGGAATCTAATGATCACAGCTTCCGGCCAGGGATCTGGAGGCTTAACAATCCTGGCTCCTCCAAGTACTAAGCCTGGGTCACACTTCACCTTTCTGGGCTTCAGTTTTATTGTTTGTAAAATGGAAATAATAATCCTTAGCTTTCTCACAGTCTGGTTGTGAGGCTGAAGTGAAGTTTCTGAAGTGAAAAGGTTTGGTACAGTAAAGAAGTGATGCAGGTGTGAACAACGTCGACCTCAGAGGGTGCCCGGTTTGCATGTGAAAGTGCTTTGTCATCTGCAAAGGGCCATAGAAATTCATTTCTCAACATTCAACAAACGCCTTTGATCGCCCACTCTGTGCCACATTGCTTACAACCTGGTGAGGGAGATCCGATGTTATTGAAAAGCCACAAAGGCTGGTCTGACCAGGACTGTGGTCAGGGCTCTGGGGACAAGCACAGGACTCTAGGAAGTTTATCGCGGGGAGAGTGCAGGATCCACATGGGGAGGAGAATCAGAGAAGCTTCCCTGAGGAGACGTGTGTGGCGGGAGATGTCAGGGTGAATAGAGGTAAAGCAGAAGAAGGGAAGTCTTAGGAGACGGAGCACATGGCTTGGGTCCAAAGGCCAAGGAGGGAGTAGTGAGCATGTGTGATTTCTTCTTCTTCTTCTTCTTTTTTTTAATGGAGATATACATATCTCCTTTGTTTTGTTTTGTTTTGTTTTTTTGGCCAGATCTCAGTTCCCCTACCAGGGATTGAACCCGGGCCACGGCAGTGAAAGCACCGAGTTCTAACCATTGGACCACCAGGGAACTGCCCATGTTCTTTTTTTTTTAAAAAATACATTTATTTATTTTTGGTTGCGTTGGGTCTTCATTGCGGTGCGTGGACTTCTCACTGCGGTGGCTTCTCTTGTTGCAGAGCACGGGCTCTAGGCACGTGGGCTTCAGTAGTTGTGGCTCGCGGGCTTCAGTAAGTTGTGGCTCGCGGGCTGTAGAGCGTAGGCTCAGTAGTTGTGGCACACGGGCTTAGCTTCTTCGCGGCATGTGGGATCTTCCCAGTCCAGGGCTCAAACCCGTGTCCCCTGCATTGACAGGCGGATTCTTAACCACTGAGCCACCAGGGAAGTCCCCCATGATTTATTCTTAAACCCATTTCACAGACAAGAAGTGGGGCCTGAGAGTGGCTATGACTCGCAAAATGAGAGGTTCCATTCAACTCCTGTGTGCTGGCTGATTCCCTTCCGAGCTCTCGGCTGGGCAGAGAGACAGCCCAGCCCTGCTATGGTAACTAAAACATCCTCTCCTGGTAACTTGCCCAAAGCTCTATCGATTTCATCAGCTGGGCAGGAGGAGTTGAGGCCCCACACCCACGGGACTGGGTGGCTGGGTGCGCCTGGGCCAGCTCACAGGCTGGCTGGACACTGTACAACTTCTTAGATGTTCCACTTTCCTTGGGCTCCGCCTCCCTGTCTCCTCCAGGCCCCTTAGTCTTCCGGTGAAATTCAGTGTGGCGTGAGAGGCTTCCCCCTGCTGGCTGAGCCCGGGAATGGCAGGGACTTCTCACGGGCCACCTCAGCTGTCCTGTTCCTCAGGAGGTGTGAGGAAGGGCAAAGACCAAGGTGTGTGTGGAGGGGCAACCGACTGGAGTTAGTCAAAGCTGACTCTTTTAGTTGCTTGTGCTTCAGGACTCTGAGTCTGTGAATGATGTTGTGGGTGTGAGTGTGGATGTCCCATGACTTGAAAGGGTGTCTATAGGTCATGGGCACATGTGGGCTCTGTGTGTGAACACTGACTGGGCACGTATGTGCATTTGCTCCACGATGTGCACTGTGTTTACAGCCTGTGTGCATGCTACCTGCTGTGAGTGGTAAGTGGCTGGGGGAGGAAGAGTAATTGCCACCCAATGTGCTGGGGTGAAATTCTCCAACTTGTGGCTGCAGCCAGCTCTGAGCCCAGGCCAGGCCCTGTTGGCATCCTTACAAGACTTTCCTAGGCTGTCTGGCTCTCAGGCTGTCCCAAAGAGCATTTCCTTCAGTTCTGCCACTTTTCCTCCTAGCAGGTACTCCCCGACACCCCCGCAGCTACTGGGGGAATCTCCTATAGTCTCTGGAGGCAATGGCAAACCTGATTTCTGCATGTGCTCCCAGGAGAGGCCCAAAGGAGCACCCCGACGCTTGCCAAGGCCCGCTCCACGGCTGCTCTTTTCCTGTGTGTGCCAGTGCAGACTTCCTGGGTGTTTCTGAACAGTCTGATCAGTTGGCGCCCATGCCATGCTGGTTATTAAAGATTTTCAATCACCCCTGTCTATTTCCTACACTCCAGGTTATATATATATATATATATTTTAACCTGGAGCTTCAGGAGACCATGAGTTAGGGTATTACTCTTGTTCTCCAGCCTAACAGAAAGGTTTTTTTTTTTAAAACAGTCCTCTTATTCATCGCCTCTCCAAATGGCATGAAAACACTAGTCCACCTTACTAGTCTCAGCAAGCAAAATCCCTTGGTCAGGCCATCAGCCATCAGTGAAATACTTGTGCCATTAGGTTGAGAACAGAAATGTCAGATCAGAGTCTAATGACTCCCTTGGACTTTGCCCAAACGCCCAGCTTTCTGAGTGAGATCAAAGGGATGGGAGCTCTGGAGGATTCAAGCTGAGGTTCCAGTAAGTACTCACGAGCAGGCCTAGCCTTGTCCTTTGCCCATGGGGAGTGAGCACCAGCCACACCCACGGCATTTCTAGGAAACACCCTCTTCTGCTCCCTGGGCTTTGGCCTCAGCTCCTCCTGGGAGAAAGGCAAACAGTGGGGAGCTGCTCTCCACAGGTTACTGCCGGGCAGGGCTCCTCCTCTGCCCGCCCCATGACTCGCCCCTTCCAACTGCCATCCTCCCCATATGGCGGCCCTGGGGACCACCAGGCAGTGTGATAGAGGGGAAGTTCCATCCCAGTTCTGCCACTTGGTAGCTGTGTCACTCTCCCGCTCTGAGCTTCGCCTCCCTTATCTATAGCATGCGGAGGATCATTGCACCTCTTGAGTTGTCTTGAGGCTCAACTGAGACACTGATTCCAAAAGCACTTTGAGACAGAAACCATTGCTAGAAGCATGTAAGGGATGAGTGTTTCCCTCAGCCAGCTCCCCAGCCAGGCAGTCTCACCCCTGGCAGAATCCCTTTTTTATCCCCAGGGTGCTCAGGAAGATTTGTAACCAACAGTCATATAGAATCCTGGGGTTGTCAGGGACCTTAGTTGAGCCATCAGTAGATAATATAAGCTACTATTTATTGAACACTTATTATATACTAGGTACTGTTCTAAGTGCTTTACATATATTATACTCATTTAATCTCAACCACCCCACAAGGTAGAAACTCTTATCATTCCCATTTTATAGACACGGAAACCAAGGCTCAACAAGCTTAAGAAAATTGCCCAAAGTCACATAGCTAGTCAATTGGGCCAAGATTTGAAGCCTGGCAGCCAGCCTCCAGAACCTGTGCTCTTAATCATTGTGCTCTACAGTCTATATACAATCATCACGGAGCAGTTGTTTTGCTTCTGCTTGCATACCTCCAGTGATGGGGAGCTCATTACTTCCCAAGGTAGCCTATTCTGACTTCACACGGCTGTGGCTGCTAGAATCTTCTTGCGTGTCTGACCAAGCATTTGGTGAGTCAGCCCACACAAAGATCCCGATGTCCTGAAGACTCCAGAAGGGTGTAGGTTAAAAACAGGAGACTACAGAAAGCATATATTCTCCCTGTACCCCCGGACACACACAGACCCTCTGATTCCATTCCCTTTCGCATGCCAATACCTTCTCCTCAAATGGAGACTGAAGCAGGAAGTAGGATAGTTACCCCCATCTCATTAGTCCTCTTTCAAATGGGGTGAGCGAGTGAGCAGATGGTCCTATAGTTAGAGGCCAGGACCTACACAGAACTCATTGTATTAATAGGTAGTCAATAGATGGTGAATGAATGAATGAATGGACAAGTGAATGAGGCTCACAGCCTCCTTTCCCGCCAGCCTCAATCTCCTGGAAGAGTTAGTTTTGCATTGTGCTTTGAGATCCTTAAAAAGCACCATTTCCATGGTAACAAAGCATATAGATCTGCCACTCTGCAGGGCCAAATTCTTTCCTGTCACACTGACTCTGCGCTTGCCCCAGAAAAGATCCTAAACTACCTTCAGTGCTCATGGAGTGGGTCACTGTCAACTGGGAGGCCTGAGGAGTGGGCCTGCCATGGGCGGATCCCCCAGCGCACATCTCCTCGGGGAAGTTCCTGGGCTGATCGACCTTGCTGGGGTTTCCATGGTAACAACACTAGGCTAATGGGTTGCCAGGGTGATGGTGCGATACTGCTAAGATTGCACGGGACCGGACCACACAGGGCCACCGAGTTGAAAAGATGCTAATAACACCTTTCTGAGTCTCCATGGCAACAACACTCAAGCACCGGGTAGGCTTTGTCCCAAATGCAGATGAGGCCCCCACCCACCACACTCAGCAAGAACACCCTGGGAGGCAGGCCACTGGCCCAGTGTCCTGGGGCTTGGCTCCTGCTCTTTCCCCCCAAGGGGAAGAGTCAGCTGGCCAGGGCTTGTTCCCCCTCAGAGGCCCCCTCTCTGCCCCAGGGCCCTTCACCATACTGCTTTGGGATGTCTGGCTGAAGCGGCCAGTATTTGGGCCATTGGGACTGTCAGGGAGAAGGGCCAGGGCAGGAAGAGGGCTCGGGCTGGTTTTGCATGGGAGAAAATGGAGTTTGGGGCACCTTTGGGGTTGGGAACATCTGCTGGTGTGGCTGCTGCCACCCTCTGGGAATGAGGAAGCAGCCAAGGTGCCATCCCCCCCAGCAAATCCAGGAGCGTGAGGCCAGAGTTTTCAAGCTACTTTTAAAGCTGTGGCACATATGAATTCCATCAAAGCAGGATTGGGGGGGGTGTCCCCTATTCAGTCTTATCCCTCTCCTTACCACAGTGTCCCCTGAGGCACCTAAGCTTCTGTGGAACATAATCTGAAAAACCTCTGGCTTAGGCCAGCCCAGATGGAAAGACTAACTGGGGACCAGAGAGGGCAGGTGACTTGCCTGAGGCCCCGCAGGGCCTTAGGGCAGGCCCCAGTCATTAGCCATGGCTAAAACCCAGGACTCTCCTGCCGGTAAGTCCACTCTCAATAAACTAGTGTGTTATGAACCTCTAGTGACCTCTAACTTGGGCTCTTTGAATTCTCAAGGACCGCTGGGGCTTCTGTCTTTCTACCTATTCATGGAGGTTATAATAAGGATCTGTGGGGACAGGCAAAAATGCTTAGAATGGACCCTCCAAATTTGACATTTCTGAGCACTGACTGTGTGCTAAGCATTTTGCTAGAACATGTTTTCTGTGCTAGATGTCATCTTATTTCTTTATAACAAGCTATTTAGACAGGCATAATTCTCTTCATTTAGCAGATGAGAAAATGGAAGCTTTGGGGTTAACTGAAGATTGGGTCTATTAAACCTGGAGCATCTCTTCAGCAGGGACGCCGCCTTACTAGCTCCAGCAGGGGATTCTGGGATGAATGCTGACCACAGTCTATCTCTGGTGACGTTGAGCTGAGGCAGGTGGATGCATTCAAAGCATTATAGACCCCTTATCACCTGCCCCCCCCCAACTAAAACCACATCTAACTCTGCTGCATCAGGGATGACTGGACAGCAAAACCAGTCTCAAAGGCCAGGCTGTGTTATTTTCCACAACCCGACACAGCTGCTGGCCACAACAGGCAGAACATCTTGTGAGTTGGGATGGGGGTGGTGGTGATTCCTAGTTGCTATGGAAACTCAGGGGGAGGTGTCATGAGCACCGTGTCCATCACGTGGAAGGTCTGGGCAGCAAGCAGATGGAGTTACCTCCCCAGCTGGTGGCCAGGTGGGTGTGGACCCCCTTTGTCTGTCCCCAGGAACTGCCTGAGTGTACGGGCTGCAGCCAGAGGCCTTCCACGGCTTCACTGGGGCTCAAGGGGCACTGAGCTCTCTCAGGGGACACCCGTCCCCCTGGCCATCCTTACCCTCCTTTGGACTCCGTCTCCTGGAGGATCCCTTTCCCTCCGACTCCGCCTGCCTCACACCTCTCCTCCATGGCACAACGTCCTTCCTTCGCTGGAGCTTGTCTGATTCTGCTCTTGCTGCAGTGGGAGCCTGGGGGTCTGAGCCCTGACTCTGGGTCCCAGCTCTCTGACTCACTGACTGTGTGTTCCCGGGCGAGTCAGCTGACCTCTCTGGGCCTCAGTTGCCCTCTCTGTAAACCGGGCTGTGGCAAGAATCAAACAAGGTCTCAGCTGAAAGAGTCAAGTTCTCGGGGAGACCTTCCCTGGCACGCTAGACCGGGGTTTGAACTAGATCTAGGTTTGGCCACTCTTTGGTGCCCCCATGGCCCCCTTACTGCTGCCCTGCTGGCCCCTGTCCCACAGTGGTGCCACTCCTGGCTAGCTGTTCTCCCTCTCTGGGCTGGGAGCTCTGTGACTGCAGGGACAGGCCTCTCTGGCCCATGGCAGTAACCCCTGCCTCATGCACAGTCACGTAGTAGGCGCTTCATAAGTGTTAAAGAAATGAAGATAATGACAAACAGCCCTGTGCATCCACACTTTCCCACCCTGGCACCATCTCCTTAGGGCGCTGCTGTACCTACAGCCAGAAGGCTGTGTAGTCTAGCCCTTAGGGGTGCAGGCATTGAAACCAGATGGTCACTATCAGCTGTGAGACTCTGGGCGAGGTCCTGAACCTCTCACGGCCGGTTTCCTGATCTGTAACATGGAGGTGTTGATGTGTGTGTGCATGTGTGTGTGTGTTTCTAATACTGCTCGGCACCAAGCAAGTGCTCAATAAAAATGAAAGGGAAAGCAAGGAGGGAGCTCTCCACCCCAGTTAAGGGTGGGCATCCCTCCCTGTAAACCCCCCGTCCTACCGTCCCCACCCCAGTTTCTAGTCAGAGTTGTGTCCCATGGGAAGAAAGCCCAGCCAGGCTATTCCAGTCCCACTGATGTGAACCCAGCAAGACTCAGAACGGGGCTGAGTTTTAAACCCCTATGGCCTGGTCCTTCCTCTACCCCTGCAGCAAGAATCACTCATTTATTTACCATGCATTTGTTTTTGTTTTTGTTTTTGTTTTTGCGGTACGCGGGCCTCTCACTGTGTGGCCTCTCTCGTTGCAGAGCACAGGCTCTGGACGCGCAGTCTCAGCGGCCATGGCTCACGGGCCCAGCTGCTCCGCGGCATGTGGGATCTTCCCGGACCGGGGCACGAACCCGCGTCCCCTGCATTGGCAGGCGGACTCTCAACCACTGCACCACCAGGGAAGCCCTACCATGCATTTGTGAAGCACCTACTGCATGGCACTCCCAGGGTTTCTCAAGCATTGCTTATATGAGCTCCTTCACACTCTGCTTAGAACTCCCGCCTTAGCTGCCCGAGAATCTCTTCTCCCTTAGCATCGCGCCTCCCTCAGACTATGGCCCTCCCGCTCAGCCACTCAGCAGCTCGGTGGTCTGGGACTAAACCCCTCCCTCTCCTGTACCTCAATTTCCTTATCTAAAAGATGAGGCTCTGGAAGATCTCTGAGGACCCATGTAGCTCAGGTGGTTCCAGATGGCGTGGTGTTATTGGCCTCTTGTCCCAGAGCCAGGGTGAGTTGTGTGTGTCCTGGGGCTCACCAAGGGCAAGGCTTGGGTTCCCTGCCTGCTGGGAGAGACACAGCCCCCTGTCCCAAGATGCTCCAGGTCTCCTGGGGAAGGGCTAAGGCCATGGTGGGGAAGGGGGTGGGGCAGGAGGCCGAAATTCCCAGAGGGAGGCCACCGTCTCCCCAGTGAGTTTCCAAATGTAGCCAAAGTCTGGAGAGCCAGCTGCGTTGAGTGGCTGAGGGAGGAACTCACGGGGACAAGCCCTCCGCAGGGAGAGTCAGCTTGGGGGTCCTTGCTTGGCCCACGTTGACTCAGCATCTCTCCTCCACACACTGCCTCACTGGGCCTAATCAGAGGCATAGATCTCACAAGGCCACTCTGCAGGGTCTTCCCCAGTCCACACTCACACCCCAAAGGTGCCCAAGTTGAGTTACAGCCCCCTTGACAGTCAAGGAATTCTTATTCCTTTCCATCTGTAGCCCATCCTGCCTTAACTGAAACTGTAGTCCTTTATTCAGTCCCCTTGGGGTGAGGAGAGCTCCTCAACTTCACAGGCACAAGGGAGCCAAGGCTGGTCCTTGAGCAGTGGAACAGCAGGCTGAGAGTGTTGGGACCCAGTGAGGAACCAGTACCAGACTTGAAACACTCGGAGATGGTATACCTGAATTCTAGCCCTGGCTCAGACATCCCCTCTCCGCACCTGTTTCCTCATGAGTAAAATGGGGGTGATGCTATAACTTGCTCTGCCAACCTCGCTGGGTTGCTCTGAGGATCAAATAAGAACATACATGTAAAAGCACCTGTAGCCTACAGTGCGCCGTGTAAATGCTCTGTGGTCGGTGACAAGGTGCCCTTCCTCCTGTCCTCGGGGTCTGGCTCTACACTGTCCCCTTCCCCTCCACCATGTGCAACATTCACCTTTCCACTGGCTCCTTCACCTTGGCCTTCAAATGTGCTAGGAACTTCCCTGTCCCTCCACTGACATGCACTTCACTGTCACTGCCAAATCTGAGATAAATGATCTCTGCCAGATGCCTTCATTTGCTCAGCCCAGAGCCCGTCCTCCAAACTCCAGCTCCCTGGCTCCGCCCACCCCCCCGCCCCACTTGGTGTCTCTGCAGGCATTTGGTCCCATTGACCCTGCTCGCACCAAAGTCCTCTGGTTTCTGTGGTAGGCAGCCTCTCTGATGGTCCCCAGGATCCCCGCCTCCTGAGATTCCCGCCCTTGTCTAGTCCTTCCCCTGGCATGTGGTCTGGACCTAGTGACCCAATTCTCACAAATAGAATATAGCAAAGGTGATGGACTGTCATGTCCAAGGTTAGATTATAAGACTGTGACTCCTGTCTTTCTTGCACTCTCTCATCATCTCTCACTTGCTGGCGCTGTGGAAGCCAGCTGCCATGTTGTGAGCTGCCCTATGGAGAGTTCCACATGGCAAGGAACTGAGGGTGGCAGGCAGCCAGCAAGAAACAGAGGCTCTCAATTTAACAGCTAATGAGCGCCTGAAGGCCCCTCCAACAGCCTCATAAGAGAGCGGGAAGTGGTCCTCCTCCAGTTGAGCCTTTAGGTCCTTGCACCTGGCCAACACCTCGACTGCAGCCTGTGAGAGACCCCAAGATGGAGGGTCCAGCTAAGCTGTACCCCATTCCTGACCCACACAAACCATGAGATAAAAATGCTTGTTGTCTGCAGCTGTGAAGTTTTGGGGCAACTTGAAAAGTTCAAATCATTGCTGTTACTTTCCAGCACTTTGGACAACACGGCTAACCAAATATCATCAGGGAGAAACCTGGCTGCGCCCAGCTTAGTGAACAGGGTGCAGTGAAATCAACAGATATGGTTTATTTCCTAATGCCTGGGAATTAATGATGCCAGACACACAGATGGAGGTAAACAGAAATAGTCAATCATTTAGTATCTGTGTGCCCAGCGCCAGAAAGCATTGCATCACACTCCGTGGAATCAGAAAAAATATCTAGAAATTCAAACAACCTAAGTCCATGAATAGGGGAGTGGGTCCATAAGTTGGGGCATAATTGTACAATGAAATATTATAGAGTTAAATTGAAAGAACTGTATGTTTCAACATGGTAAATCTCAAATAGGTACCATGGTGTCATTTATATAAAATTTAAACACTCATAAAGCAAACCTAGAAGTTGTTTATACACACAATGCATCATAAAAGCATAAAAAATGTGCACGGGAAAGGTATAGGTTCCTCTCCTGAGCTCCAGATTCATGTACCCAACTGCCCACATGCCCTCCCCATTTGGACATCTAATAGGCTCCTCAAACCAAATATGGCCACAGCCAAGTGCCTGATTCTCCCTCAACCCCCAAACCTGCTCCCCGTGCGGTAAATGGCAACTCCAAAGTGGGTCAGGTGGAAAGTTTTTGAGTCATCCTTGATTCTTTTCTTTCATTCACCTCCCACCCCTCCCATCTTATCCAGTGGCAAATCCTGTCGACTCTACCTTCAGAATAAATCTAGATTCTGCCACATCTCACCCACTGTTACCACTGCGGCCACACCGTCGCCTTTCACCTGGATTATTTCAAGAGACTCCTAACTGGTCTCCCTGCCTCTGCCCTGGTCCCCCTACATTCTGTTCTCAACACAGCAGCTGGAATAATCCTTTTATAGTCTAAATCAGATTATGCCAGGCCTCTGCTCAGAACCCTCCAGTAGCTCTCATCTACCTCATTACAATGGCAAATAAGACCCTCAGGATCTGGCCTCCATTAAGTCTCCAGCCTCACCTCCTACTGCTCCTCCTTCCAGCCCTGCACTCCAAATACACTGGCTTCTTTGTTAGTCTTTGCTTACTCCAGGCATATTCCTGCCACAGGGCCTTTGCACTCACTCCTCCCTTGTCCCAGCATGTTCTTCCAGATATCAGCGTGTTCTACTCCTTCACATCCTTCAGTATTTGCTCAAATGTCATCTTCTTGGTCAACCTTCCCTACTCACTGTATTTAAAATTGCAAACCCACGGGCTTCCCTGGTGGCGCAGTGGTTGAGAGTCCGCCTGCCGATGCAGGGGACACAGGTTCGTGCCCTAGTCCGGGAAGATCCCACACGCCGCGGAGCGGCTGGGCCCGTGAGCCATGGCCGCTGAGCCTGCGCGTCCGGAGCCTGTGCTCCGCAACGGGAGAGGCCAAAACAGTGAGAGGCCCACACACCGCAAAAAAAACAAAACAAACAAACAAACAAAACAACAATTGCAAACCCTCTACTAGTCTCTATTCCTCTTTCTTCTTTTATTTTGTATGCAATAGCACTTAGCACCACGTGTCATATTATCCATTTTACTTGTTTGTTTGTTGTTCTCCCCCTCCTCCCACTAGAACGTAAACTCTAAAAGGGTCAGGGCTTTGGTCTGGTGTGTTCTGCACCATATTCCCAGTGTCTATGAGCCTGGCACACGGTAGGCGGGGTTTGGGGCAGCTTGCACCCAGGAAGGTGTGCCTATCGTCAGGGAAGACTTCCGAAAGAGTTTTGAGTCACATCCACAGCAAGAGTAGCTTCTGGCCCTGCCACACCAGCCGGCTTCCTGGGAGGAATGGGTTGGGCAGGGCTGTGTGTACAAGAGTGTGTGCAGAACTGTGTGGAAATGGTAGGACTGGGAATCAGGGCCGTGGCTGTGTGTGGTAACTGTGGGGTGACTGTGTGCTGAGGGAGAGAGGGGCCTTTAGGGTCAGCCCAAGAAGCAGAGACCTAGTTAGCGCCTCAGATTCGTCCTTGGCCTCCAGCAGGTGTACTTGTGGTGCGGCCAGCCTGGCCAGACCCTCCCCGCAGTGTCCTTTGAGGGGCGGAGAATGGTAGTGACTATTTGGTCAAGCATCTCTGAGGAGGTGCAGGGGAAGCTTCAGGCATTTCCCCTCCTGAGCCAAAGGAATGCCGGAGAAGCCCCGAGAACAATGGGGAGCCGACAGCCCCTAGGCGGCCCTGTGACGTGGGCCTCGAGGGGGATGCGCAGCTGCCGGCCAGAACCTGGGGATACAGAGGAGCCTCGGAATCCGTGAAGGAGGAAGCCGGAAGCAGCTGGGGATGACACTGATAGGCATTTCCCGCCACAGGATGCCCTCCTGCTTTCTTCACTGCCGCTGCAGCTGCAAAAGCAAAGATGCAGCTTCCTTCTGGCCCCAAATGGCCGTCCTAGAGGTTGGGAGCTGTCGGGTCCCACTCCCGGCCTCCCTCCGTGTCCCTGAGGAGAGCACGCAGCTCCCTCAACCCACAGCAGGGCGCCCTGTAGGCCTAAAGGAAAATTGGGCTGGTTTGAGGTGATTGTCTAGCTCTTTCCACGCCTGACCCCAGGCTTATGCTGCCTTTGCCAAAAGAGGGGCTGCTTCTGAGGGCTTTGGGGCCTCTCGTGCTTGCCCTGGGCATTGCTGGCCTCCCCGTCTTCACCTCATGTCAGTGCCTCAGTGAACAGCGCTAGGCCGCAGGCAGATGCAAGCCTCTCACTCTGGACAGCCTATCCCACCTGGGTTCCCGGTTCCAGGACTTCTCAATCTTTTTTGCACCGCAACTCACTCTAAGCGTGCTCCCATCGACATACTTGAGTTGTGATAACAACCCCCCAACACACAGAAATATGTAGTGATCATGGCCACACCTCTCCATGATCCTCAATGGTTGCTCAAGAGCGGGAAGACAGGCTAGGGGTCATGCGCGATTCCCAGCACAGAAGTTATAACCCCACCCTTTCTCTCCCATTTAAGAAAGCCTGGGACTTCCCTGGTGGCACAGTGGTTAAGAATCCGCCTGCCAATGCAGGGGACACGGGCTCGAGCCCTGGTCCAGGAAGATCCCACATGCCGCGGAGAAACTAAGCCCATGAGCCACAACTACTGAGCCTGCGCTCTAGAGCCCGCGAGCCACAACTACTGAGCCCGCGCGCCACAACTACTGAAGCCTGCATGCCTAGAGCCTGTGCTCCGCAACAAGAGAAGCCACCACAATGAGAAGCCCGCGCACCACAGTGAAGAGTAGCCCCTGCTCACCACGACTAGAGAAAGCCTGCGCACAGCAAAGAAGACCCAACGCAGCCAAAAATAAACAAATAAATAAATAAATTTATAAAGAAGGCCCGCCAGTGTGCAAGTGACCTTGTTCTAGGAGTAACTCTGACTCCATTCTTATTTTAAAAAGGATAATCCTGAATCCAATCTCATTTATCATAAAAAGGAGACTTATCTGCAAACTTTGGTGCTTTATTATTAGTCACACACCTCACAGCTGACCTGCCTTAACTCCGTCATTCACGGAAATGGCCCCATCCAGAGCCTTGCTCTGGAATTTTATTGTGTAAGAGTGGGTTCAATGAGTGGCCCTCCTCTGGATGTCTCAGCCAGGGTGGGGGTGACCATGAGTCCAGATGGCGGGCTGCACCAGGGGACCAGCGCTCGGGCTGTGCACACGGCAGCAACAGCTTGGTTCAAGCCATGTTGAACACTGGAAATAAAAAAAGAGAGAGAAAAGAAAAAAAAGAACACTGCGAAACAGCCTGCTCACCACCTCCAAGGCAAGCGCCACAAACCTGGAGCCCATTCAGAGATGGCCAACTAAACGGTCCATCCAGGGACAGAGTGCTGTAGAGCCTGAAGACCAAACATGAGGGTGTGTGTCAGGAGCTGCCTAGAAGAGATACAGACACAGGGAGCCCTTCAATGAGAGAGAGGAAAGGGTGCAGAGAGATCACATAGATCTCTGCTGTCCAAAACAGTCACCAGCAGGCACATGTCACTATGGAACACTTGAAATGTAGCTGGTGCGAAACAAGACATCTCATTGGTGTAAAACACACTGGAATTTGGTGGGGAGATAAATTAGGAGGTTGGGATTAACAGATACACACTACTATACATAAAATAGATAAACAACAAGGACCTACTGTGTAGCACAGGGAACTCCACTCAATATCTTGTAATAACCTATAATGGAAAAGAATCTGAAAAAGGGGCTTCCCTGGTGGCGCAGTGGTTGAGAGTCCACCTGCCGATGCAGGGGACGCGGGTTCGTGCCCCGGTCCGGGAAGATCCCACATGCCGCGGAGCGGCTGGGCCCGTGAGCCATGGCCGCTGAGCCTGCGCGTCCGGAGCCTGTGCTCCACAACGGGAGAGGCCACAGCAGTGAGAGGCCCGCGTACCGCAAAAAAAAAAAGAATCTGAAAAAGAACATATATATATATATATATATATATATATATATATATATAAAATCGCATCACTTTCCTGTACACCTGAAACTAAGACAACATTCTAAATCAACTATACTTCAATTTAAAAAAAAAGAGAAAAAAACCACACTGGAATTTGAAAACTTTGTATTAAAAAAACAATGTCAGATACCTCATTAAAATTTTTCATATTGAATACATGTAAAAAGGACTATTTTGGGTAAATTGAGTTAAATAAATATACTATTAAACATATATAATTACAAAGGGGCACGAGGACATTTGATGGTTTCACAGGTGTACACATATGTCAAATCTTAAACCGTACACCTGAAATATGTGCGGTTTATTATATGTCAATTATGCCTCAGTAATGCTGTTAAAACATTCTTTAGTGGCTCCCCCATTGCTACCTGAGAAGATAAACAAGAACTAATTTCACCTGTTTATTTTTTTTAATGTGGCTATTTGAAATTTTAAAATTACATATAGGTCTTGCACTATACTTCTGTTGGACAGGGCTGACCTAGTGATTGTATGCCATTTCACAGATCATGAGACTGAGGCCTAGAGAGGGAAAGAAGCTTGCTCATGTAATGAGGTGCAGCAAATTTTATTACTTAATGCCAAGAATCCACAGGGCAAGAACTACCTATGCTGGTAAAGACTTGATAAGTTCTTGGGGGTAGAAGGTGATACACTCCCTGACCTTCATTCACACCCTTAATGGGTACCAAAGGCTTCAGAATTTGGAGCAACCTTAGAAATCCTGGAGGGAAAGAGTAAGGAGCAGAGAGGAAGAGGGACAGAGGAGGCAGGGAGCTGTGTGTAATGTGACTCCTTCCCCAGGATTCCATCAGCCAAAGACCTTCAGTAAATTTTACTCTCATTTTCTTGGTGGGAAGGGTCTAAGTTTCCTCTCTTGGTCAATATGGTGAAAGCACAGATCATGCCCAAAGCTCCAGGAACCTGGGTGGCACACGAGACCATGAGAATATAAATCTTCCCTATTCCTCCACCCCAAGAAATTCACAAATATCTTGGACCGGGCTCTTGACTTGCCTGGGTCGTGGCACAGGGGTGGGGGTGGGAGGACTCAAAGCAACGTCATTCAGATCTCAAGGACCTGATAACTCAGGGATCCACTAGTATGGTCAGAATTTTAAAAGTTAAGAAGAATATGATCAGAGTGACTGGAGCTTTATTTCCCTCCTCCCACCCCTTAATTCAGCATTTGAACCAAAAACGGATTAAGGAAGCCTGTACTACGTGCAAGGCCAACCTTCACTCCCACCATGCTAGGTGCTGTGAAGTGTACAGAAAAATCATGGTTGCTTGAAGGCCACAGAGAAGTCATTTCAGCAAGAGGTGGCACAGGCAATGAACAAAAATCCGAGTAGAGTAGTTAAAGGTATATGAGGGTGCTTGAGGCCACCAAGAAAACAGCTCAGCTCCCTGGTAGGGCCCAAGTCCTGCCCCAATGGATGATGGACCTGAGTCAAGGAGGTGTAAATGTGTCCATAATTGCTGGCCAGGAGGGAAAAGAGGGAGGGAAAGCGGGTAGCATCTGGAGCCCAAGGTCAGCAGGAACTGGGTCAATCATGCAGGAAAGGGAGCAGTGGGTTGCATTTTGGGGGGAAGAAAATGTGTGGGACTTGGCTCTGAGATCCTGATCAATCTGGCTGTACTGTAGACTGAGAATCCCAGGATTAGAGGGCGCATAAAGCAGCCCAGATGTGGTCCAGGGTGTCTCAGCACTACTGTCAGGGCCCAGCATGGTGGAGGCTGCTGGGAGTATCCCTCCACTGTGACTGCCGTCCACCACGCCCCAGCCTCGCCACTGCTCACCAGGAGGGCCTGATCAAGGAGTAGCGGTGGATCCACGTGAGCCGGCCCCAACTGTCGAACACATAACTCCCTGGTGATGGGTCCTTCACCTTCCCATGGGGAGGCTGGACAGGGCTGAGGGGGAGCTGTGCTCTCCCCCTGGGTCCCATTATCACCCCTTCTCAACTTTATTCAATCATTCACCAAGGACCTATTGAGCACATCCTGGGTGTAAGGCCCTGTGGAAATTACAGGAGGGGTCCCAGCCCTCAGGTAACTGGGACCTGTGGATATCTTCTTATGATATCAAGTAGTTCCCCAGGACAGATCCAGCTAAAAGGCTATGGGAAGTTAGAGGAGGGAGAGAGTATTTCCACTTGGGTGGATCAGGAAGACTTCATGGAGGAGGTGGCATTTGAGCTGAACTTTGAAAGGGAGTAGGATTTGCATATTGATTCCTAACCCTTTGTATAGTGCTTATGATATACCAAATACTCTTCTATGTGTACTACAAAGAGTAACTCATTTAGGGCTAATCACAACCCTAGGAATAAGAGCCATTATTGACCCCATTTAATGGAGGTGAAAATGGAGGTACAGAGGCCACACAGATGGTAAGCAATGGAGCCCAGAATCAAATGTAAACAGAGTCCATGCTCGTCAATACTAGGCCATAATGTCTCTTGGATGGGCAGAAGTGGGGTGGGGGCAGAGTGGTCCAGGGAACAGAATAAGCAGACAGTCAGGGATGCAAGAAAAGATGGCCCTCTCCTGGAAAAAAGAGATGAGTCTGTTATGACTGGAGTGTTTGGTGCATGAAGGGAGAAGTCCAAGATGGGACAGAAAACGAAGGTGGTTTCAAGCTAAGTGGTCAGGCATCTGAGGGCAATGGGTCTCATGGCGCTTTGAGGGATGCAGTAGCACTCATCTTAGACCCGACTCAAGAGAGGAGGCACACCCCTCTGAAGCCATGCTCAGGTGAGACAGTGCTGTCCATTTCTCGGGGGGCCTTGCAGAGGTCCCCTGCCATCCACTAAGCCCTAAGGCGGGTGTTCATTCGGGGACAAGAATGGAAAATCCGTCATGCTCAAGGAAGGAAATTCCACAGTGAAGGCCCCTTGAGCTGCATCACTGCAGCAAGAGCCGTTGCTCATGCGAGGCAGATCCCGTTCCTGTTTTGTTTGTTTGGGGACTGAAGGTTGTTTTTCCCTGCTCTGCTTGTGTTTATGTCGGGAGACATTTGCCATCAAAAAGCAAAGTCCAGGCAGCGCTCCTGCCAATGCAGCGACCACAGAGCCCTTCACTCCGGCATTTCCGGCTCGCTCCCACCTGATGTATTTCTCAGTTGAACAACATCAAAGATCTCCTTTTCTGGCTTCCCTCTCATATTAAAGGGACTGTTGCTGAGAGGAAGCCATTTGACTCTGGAAGAAAAGCAATTTCTAGACTTGGCATCCTCGCCCGTCTCCAGCCTGGGTGAGAAGTGAAACAGGCTTGTTCCACAGCCCGCAGCAAGGAAGCAGGAGCGGGGAACCCAAGGTCTGGGTCCTTGTGCCCCACATCCAGCCCGGGGAGCAACTGCAGCCCTAAGGCAGCAGCGCTTGTTGAATCAGATTTCAGAACGGGCAGAATGGAAAGCAGCGGAGGTGACACCACGGGTCTCCGACCTCCAGCGTGAATAGCTTTATTTGGCAGATGAAATAACTGAGAAGAAAAGGACGAGGATGAGACCCAGAGGAGTGAGAGAGAGTAGGGGGGCAGGCAGAAGATAAAGGCTACAAAGAGAACAGAATGAGGGGTGGAGAGAAAGGGCGACCCCCATGGCCTCTGCAGCCATCTGGCCAAAGGTCCCTCTGCGCCTTTCTGTTGTCCCCACCTCTGGCCCCCACCTGGCTGCTCTATCCCTGGCCTGTGCCTGACCCACACCTCCTTCATTCTTCACCACCCAGCTGGTGCCTCCTACCAGCCCTCAGATAGACAACTGCATCCCAACCAGGCCAGAATTGAGCCCACCCGCCCCATCCCAATCCCTTGTCTCCTTCAAGGTCCAGCCCTAGCCCCACTCCCTGTGCGACGGCCCCCCGTGCTCTCCCCACTTCTTCCATGGCATAAAGTACAGGCTGCAGAGTTTCACACGGGGCTACGGACAGAATGCCCGTTGGGTTTCCTCCCGCCCTCCCGTGTGAGGTGACACACTCCATCATCAGCCAGGATGGAGACCAAGTCCTCTACTTTTTTCTCGCTTCCCCCTTGCCCTCCTTTTCCCTCCCCTCCCCTCCTTTCCTCTTGCCAACAGCACCCAACAACGGGCCACGCTCTGGTGCCTGGTTAGACATATTGATGTGATCCCATGAGCCTCCCCAGCGACAAGAGGGATCCACTGACCACTGAGCCTAGTGGTGGCTAACCATGGGGGCTGGGGAGTGGGAGATTGGGGATGGGCAGGTGGCAAAAAGAAAAGGGCACAACAGATAACAGGAAGTCTCGGACAAGGAGAGGAAGCCACGTCCCAAGAAAAGGTAGAAAGTGATAGCATGTTGCCTGTGCCCAAGAGGCTGAGGAGAGGAACAGAGAAACGGTGACCTAGTTACACGGTCCCCGCGCTGGCGCCCCACCCTGTCCCATGCACAGCTGGAAACATGTGCCGACTCCACCTCCACGAGGGAGCAGCTCCCCGCGCCCCAGCTGCAACTCCAGCAACGGTGGGAGGGTGGGCGATGCGGGTGTGGGTGGTGCACCGATCCGGTGACTCTCTCTGTGCTGGACTCTGTGTGAGTCCAAGTGCAAGGTCTCCTGGCTGGATCTGGGGCCGGGTGAGGAAGAGAGCCAGGTTGGCCCTTGTCGGACTAATCTCTGAATCCCTCCTCATCCTGTCCCCCACTCAGCACACAGCCCGGCATAGTGCGCGCGCCCAGCAAGGCCTTGCCAATGAACGGTAAGAAGAGCTGCCATTTCTGGAACACCTGCTATGTACCTGGCACTGTGCCTCACAAGGCTTATCTCATTTAACCTGGACAATGTGATGAGGAAAGTGCTGTTTTTTCGCCCCATTTTACAGATGAGAAAATGTGCGCTCGGAGAGGTTACAAGTGACTTGTCTGAGGTCATAACACGAGTACACGGTTGGACTAGTATTTAAGGTCAAGTCTGTGTGATGTTAGGGTCAGGCTCATCACCCCATATTACACTGTGGAATGAAGGAAAGAAACTGCAATCACCACTTTGACCTCAGCAGTCCTGTGCTTGAAGCACAACACGTGGATTGATTAGGTGTGAAGGTCTGAGATACATCCCCCTTTCCAACGCACACACATGTACACACACACACACGGGCACACACGCACACACACACACTCCAGGCTTTGGGAACATCACTTTAGTGCAAATGTTGCAATCCCCAGCAGCCAAGATCAGTTACTGCAATCGGCACTCTTTTTTTTTTTTTTTACATCTTTATTGCAGTATAATTGCTTTACAATCGTGTGTTAGTTTCTGCTTTATAACAAAGTGAATCAGTTATACATATAAGGAAGGGCTTCAGTGAGGTTCAAAGCTATTCATTCACATACAAAATCAATGAGAAAATTCAGGAGCGCTCTGGGCGCACACAGGTATCCTCCTGCATTGTTGTTTACCACAACTACCAGCACACAGGATCCAAACTGCAGTAGGAGCCGATGTAGCACTTCCTAAGCAACCTAGGTCAACAACGACCACAACAGAAACAGGGGAATTCCCTGGCTAGTAACTAATAATGGCTCATTTCATACTCACTGGCTGGGCAGCCTCAAGCAACTTACTTGACCTCTCTGAGCCTCAGTATCCTTGTTTGTAAACATGAGAATGATAATAGTGCCTCCCTCATAGGGTCACTGTAGGGCTTAAAATGAATGAATAGATGTAAGGTGCTTGGAACAAAGCATGGTACGTAATAAGCACTATATAAGTGTCACTTATTATTTGTATAACGGCGATGATGATGTTGTGTCTTCTGTAGGAACCACAAGCTCTATGAAGGCAGGCAGGGGCCAGGACTGCCTACAGCTCTAGAACACAGTGAGCACTAAACATACACAGTAGGTGCTCCATTGAATCTCAGGTGTGACTTTCACCCAGGGCTTTGGGAACTCTCACACTGTGTTAGGGCTCAGATATTCTTATACATGAGTCAGCAGTGCCCTTCCCTCCCATAGGGGACACAAAGGATAGAGACCCCGCAGTCTCTGCTTTCCTGGGGAAACTCAGTCCAGTAGATGGAGCCCTGAGAAATCACTCGCAAGCCATTCAGAAGGAAGTAATCAAGCAGGTAGGCACAGACGGTGACCACTGTTACCAGAGAAATAAACTGGCTGATGATGGACTGGTCCATGTGGTGACCGGGGAGCAGGGCAGACCTCACGGCTTTATATGAGTGGTCAGACCTCTATGCGGTGGTGGCATTTGAACTTAGGCTTGAAAGATGAAAAGGAAGCAGACTGCAAAGATCTGGGCAAAGAACATTCCAGGCAGAGGGAACAGCAAACACATGCCCCAGAGCAGCCAAGGGTTTGGGGTCTCTTGGAACGGAATGGTGGCCAGTGTGCCTGGGTCGTTAGGCAGAGGGATGAGGTTGGAGAGGCAGGCGCGGGCCCTGTAAGCCTCCGTGAGGGAAGCCATGACCGAGACCTTCCCCTCAAACAAGCTGTCAGAACATATTGCTCAAATATCTAGTGGTTAAAGCAGGTTCCTGAAGAGTCCTCTTTGGCAGTCCTTTGTTAGCTCTCTTCCTATTGATATGTAGTGGAAAATGAGTTATCAGAAAATAAGAAACAGCTTCGGGGAGAGAAATATGCAATATGTCAATTAAAAAGTAAATGAATCCAGAGTGTGGTCTCTGCCTAATTCATCTGAATTTCCCGAGTCCCTATTGATATATCTGTGAGGAAACATTTGTGTCCACATCCTGGGCAGGAGACATAGTAAACCTCAAAATATCCCAACCACAGGGACAAGTTTCCTACCCTCCCACCCCCAATCCCAAGAATCCTGGTCAGAATCAGGTTCCAGGTCTCGGCTCCTTGAACCTGCCTGGAAGACAGTCTAAGGAGTGTGTGTTTCCTACCTTATATCTCAGCGCTGTTGTTCTGACCCTCAAGACGTTTCTTCTTCAGCAGGCTCAGCCCAGAAGACCGTGTGTGGCAAAGATCATGCTCAGCAGATATCCACTTGCTCCCATACATTTCCCAGCCTCCCCTGCAGTTGTTTGGGCCACGTAACAAATTCTGACCAAGGGAGAGTGACGTACATCATTTTGGGGGCTGAGGTGCTTAAGAGTTGTTATGTGCTATGACTGAGTGGTGCCCGCGCCCTCTCAATTCATCTGTCGAGGCCCTAACTCTCAGGGTGGCTGAACTAGGGTTAAGGAAGGATTAATTAAATGAATTAAATGAAGTCATGAGCGTGGGACCCTGATCTGATAGGATTGGTACCCTTATGAGAGGAGACACCAGAGAGCTCGCAGTGAGAAGGCAGCCATCAGCAAACCAGGGAGGGAGCTTTCACCAGGAACCAAATCGGTTGGCACCTTGATCTTGACCTTCTCAGCCTCCAGAACTGTGAGAAAAAGATTTCTGTTGTTTCAGCCACCCAGTCTGTGGTAGTTTGTCATGGCAGCCTCAGATGACTAAGACACGTGCTTCCCCATCTCTCTCCCCGTGCTGTGGAGATCTTGGAGGCCACATGTTCCAGACAGCCCAGCTACCTGTGTCTAATCCTCGTCAGACTTTGTGTGAACAAGAACTAAGCCTTTCCTGTATTAAACCACTGAGATTTCAGGGTTTCTGTGTAACTTCAGCAAACCTAGCCTACCTTGAGCAATGCACAGAGAGCAATGCAGAGCAATGCAGAGAAAAGGACACGGTACGTACCATGTTTGTCCAAACAAGAGCAGAAGCAGAGGAGCTCCACTAGCACTTCTCCCTCTGGCCCAGCTTGCCCCCCATGACTTTGTGCGGACCCAGTGAGCCCTGGATATTCAGACAGATGCGAACTATGCTTTCTGGGTCCTGGGATTCAGCCAACAGTGAAGATGTAAACTGCTCAAGGAATCCCATTGAGGTCTCAAGTGAGAAAACAAGAGCTCCGCTGCTAAAAAGTTGGGAAACCCTGGGAGATAAGGCATTGTCTCCAAACAGCCCCCATTGAAATGCAGACCAGTTTCCTGGAAGGGGTCACTCATTTATCCACTGACAACCAGGAGGCACTTTCTTAGGGATCGATTTCTCAGGGGAGGGCTGGAGGGACAGGCCCAGTGTCTCAGACCCTGGGTCACAAATTACAGGCAGACCACACAGCTTGGCCCAGGGCTACACCTCCTCTACCAATGGGGAGGTTTGAATTTTCATCAGGACCATGACTGTGCCCCTGTGACTTCCCCTGTGACTTCTCACTGGTATGCCCCTCTTGGGCCAGGTCACCTGCATGACCCTTTCTCTAAACCATCCATGAGAGAGGATGGAAGTGAACCTTGGGGCTTTGCTTTTATTCATTCATTCAAATGCTTGGCAAGACTTACCTACAAGCATCTTCTTCCATCTGACCGTCCAAATTCTTCTCCTCTTTTAAAGCCAAGCTCAACCCTAATCTCCCCTAAGAAGCCTTCCCTTACTCCCCCTTCCCTTTGTAATGTCTGCTGATCTCCTAAGAACCAACATTTATCGTATACCGCTATGTACCAAGCCCTCCACAAGCTCATACTTCCTGTATGCCATCTCATCTGACCCTCTGGATCCTGAGGGAGGTGTGATCACCCCTACTTTAAATCTGAGGAAACAAGTTCAGAGAGGGAAAGTGACTTATCCAAAGTCACACAGCAGGCTGTCCAGTGGTTAGGACTCTGCGCTTTTACTGCCACTACCGAGGGTGCGGTTTTCGATCCCTGGTCAGGGAATTAAGATCCTGCAAGTGTTGCACAGCCAAAAAAAAAAACCAAAAAAGCCAACAAAGAAAGTCGCACAGCAGAGCCTATCAGATTCCAGGCCTATCAGATTCCAAGACCCCTACTATAACCACCACTCTGTCTTGACCCCCCAGAGCTCAGTCTCCGTTATCGTCTGTTTCGAATTGCTCCCCAATCCCTGCAAGCTCGTTGAGGGTAGGGACAGCTTCTTTTAACTGGTTAATACTTAGCCCTTCTCCTTGGAGCAAAGGTCTTGTGGTCAGTGCGGGTGGCAGGTGTGGGAAAGTGTGGGTGAAAATGTGGGCGTGGGGGAGTCGGCTGGAAGAATTAATGGCCGAAGGGCTTCTCCCACCTCAGGAGCTCTGCACCCAACTGAGCTGAGACTCCACAATGAACCAGTTACACGGTGCGAAACACCGACCCCGAAAACCTGCCACCCGTCTGAGCTTTCTTCAAAGAGCTCTCGCGGCCCTGGTCTCCTTGCGGGCCCTCTGGGGTGAGGCTGAGCCAGCAGCTGGAGGGAGGGAGAACAGGGTCTGGGGCTGGCACAGCAACCGACCCTGACTCAGATGGGCAGGCCCAGAACAGACTTTCCCCAGGGGGAGTCTGGATGACGCCTGCAGCTAAGTTGCCGGGAAAGAGCATCCCCCCCCACCCTGACCCACCCCAAAAGAGCCAAGCAAAGTTTTGTGACTACAACAGAGGTAAGAACGCTGGAAAGGAAGGCTGGAGACCTGTGTCCAAGTCGCAGCACTCCCACTGAGTGACCCAGCTAGATGACAACCTCTCTGGGCGTGTCCTCAGGTGTAAGATGGTGGTGGAGCCTCCCTCGCAGGGCTGCAGGACAAGGCAATGGGATCCTGTCGGCTAAGCTGTGGGCTCCGGGCCTCCTTGCGCCATTCACTTGCTGTGGAACTTGGAGTAGGTCTCCTAACTTCTCTATGATTGACCTGTAAGAAACCGAAGAATGTTTTTAACTACCTGAAAGCAGGTATTATTAAATGGAAATAGAAAGAGTTTTTTAACTGAAAGCAGAGGGCTGGTCTGTATGTTCTCTCAAGGTCCCTTCCTGTTCTGTGTTTCCATGATTTAAAAACAAAACAAAGCACCAACAAAAACTTGGAACTGGAGAAGGGAGCCGAATGCCAGGGAGGCCGCTTTCTGAGCCACTCCCGCAACAAGCCAAACAAAACTGAGGTTATTCCTCCCCCTGGTGGACCCCTCTACCACTGCAGTCACTGCCAGCGCCGCCTAGGTTTCAGGAGATCTAGAATCACTTAAGGCCATTCACCCATTCACTCGTGCCTCACACATGAATTGAGGGCACCGCTCTGGGCCAAGCTCTACTCTACGCTGTACACTGGGGGTACAAAGGTGAATCACACTAGGACCCCTCCTTGAAGGGGACTTGTTATGATGTGATTCCTTTTGTCATCTTCTGTGAAACGCATAGGATCTAAGTTATGTTCAGCTATGTTAAGTAGTTTAAATGGAGTCACAGTGGCCAATGCGAACTTCTATATTAGTGGTTTTGAAACATCTGGTATAGGACTTCTAGTGTTTTAGAGTGTCTTAAATCAAAGAGTGTTACTTTAGATATGAAGTTTGTTTGGCAACGTCCACAAAAAGACTTCATTGGAACAGGAGCAACTGATAGAGACAAGACCCCCTGGTGCATAACTGTCACACCCTACTGATGGACTCCTTACAAAGGGACCACTGAGCCGAGGGACTTGAAGGCTTCCTGATAGAGGACCAGCTCCACACTGCTGGGAGCTGTTCAGAGGGTCGCGGCCCAAGGCCCTGTTGGAGCAGAGGGTGACTCCCGCTCATGCTTGTCATGAGACCCATGTCTGGACCAGAGATTGTTGCTTGTGCAGAGATGTCTCCTTCCTGGACTCCTCCTTGGAGTGCTTCCTTACCTCCCCTTTCTATTTTCCCTACTCTGACCAACCTGTGTTGCGTGCTAACTGGGTGCAATGAACTGAGTGATTCATGAATTAAATATTGGCTATGTTTTCTATATCTCCAATCCTGTGGTTCTTACTTGGCCTCACCGCTGGGCCTTGGTTACAGGGCTGCAGTCTAGCAGGACAGACAGACACACAGAGAGATCATTTTGATACAGCTAAATAAGGGCTCTGTTAAAGGTATGTATGGCTTGGGGAGAGGCAGGGGACATGTCAGGAAGAGCTTGGCAAGAAGAGGTGGTGGTTGAGTCTGATGACTGACTTGGCGTTCTTTAAGGGCCTTCTGGACAGAGATGGGTGTGTGAAGGCACAGGGCATATGTAAGGGACAACAGAATGTTTCATATGCTGGGGGCACAGGGGGAGATGAATTTGAGAGCTGGCTGGTGGTCACGGTGTAGGGGTTCTTGTGTGCCACGTGGATGGCTTGGATCCCATCCCTGGGTGATTGGGAATCCTTGAAGGGCTTTGAGCAGGGAACTGACATGGTTAGATGTGAATTTCTGTGAGTTCATTCTGGCTGCTTTGTAGAGAATGGGCTGTAGGACTGTAAGGCTGGTAAAGCTCTTGGGAGGGTTGCCAGATTTAAAAACAAATCAAAAGAAAAACAAATAAACCAGGATGCCTGCTTAAATTGACATTTTAGATAGAGAACAATTTTTAGTATAATTCTATCCCAAATACTGTACGGGATATACAACAAATTATTGTTCGTGTATCTGAAATTCAAATTTAACTGGGCATCACATATTTTATCTGGAAGCCGTATCTCAGAGTCATCAAGGAGAGATGATGGAGGCTTGGACTAGGGTGGAGGCAGTAGAATTGGATAGAAGTGGAAAATTCAAGAAGTATTCTGAGATAGAAATGGAAGAACTTGGGGACGACATGGATGAGGGAAAATGAGAGGGACGCATCAAACATCACACCCAGTCTGTTTGGGCCGCTTGCTCTGTGTCGGGTCCTCTAGCCGCACCCCATCCCAACCACCACACACATCGACGTCAAGGGTCCTTGCTAAAACCTCCCTGAGAACCCCTGACCCCAGGAGCCAAGACATCCTGCAGCCCCCCGTCTGCAGCTCCTTCGCTTCCATACCTGCTTGGCTCTGCATTTTGGTCTCACCCCTTGTTCGCTCCAGCTAATCAGCCACGGGCTGATGCCTGGAGTCCAGCCAGGGCCGCTTTAGGCCTCTGTTCTTTGCCTCTCTCTGCTCCACGCTTCACAACGGCTGGCATGGGGTGCCCAGTCCAGGCCTCCATGGCTGACCAGGACAGACCTTTCCTGTCGGGGAGGAAAATCCCAAACATTTCCAGAAGGCCGTACGTTTCCCTAGCGGCTTTCTCACCCGCAGAAGACCGGGACTGGAATGGTGGCCTGGCTTCTCAGAGTTTCTTGTGAGCCGACGGTGCCTCCCAGTGGCCACACAGCATAGTGCAGGCTGAGGTGAGATGGGACACTGGTGTTTGGACGGGTTTCCAGGGAGATCTTTACGCTCCCGACCTCTCCCCTGGCAGGGCACAGGGGTCCTGCCCCTGCTGGTGGCCACCCAGCAGGGGTTCTGTTGGCACCCCTCAGCTCTCAGGGATTTAAACAACGCATCTGTTTGGTGGAGCTGCTGGTAGACAGGTGGCCCAAGATGATATCCAAAGGATTGAACAACTAGGCCCTGAGGTCTCTGTTCTTGGCAGGGCTCAGGAAGACGCTCCGAGTTGAACGGGTGAGAGTCCCTTGAATCCCCAGCCTTCCATATTTGATAGAAACCACCCTACAAATCAAGGTAGCTGTGCTTCAGGATCCCCTTCCCCATACCTGCCTGTGGAGGGTAGGCGGGTCTCACAGATGGGTTCCCTACGGTGCACGTGCTGCCAGCCGGACAGTGGGCCTGGCTGCCATAGAGGGTGGCTGCCCAGCTCTCCAGCACGCCACTGCCCTTTCTGGGGTCACAGCCAGTCAGAAAGAAACTAGCAAACGTCCCACCCACTCTCTCTTCCACACCAGAGCCTGTGAGTATGTGGCTAGAGCCAAGGTTCTGGGCCCCAAGCAGAGGAGGTGAGAGACATGGGGCCTCAGATGACCTCGCGGGCTGGAGTGCAAGGCTGGTATGGAGGAATTGAAAACGTCTTCTGAGGAGCCCGGCTCCAGAAATGCAGCTCCTCCCTTGCCCTCTGTCTCCAGGCACTTGCCTGGGGGCCTGGGAACACCCCAGGCTGTAGCGCGGAGGGTGAAGTAACCACGGACCCAGCGCTATCTGGCTGGAGATGGTGAACTACCCCCTAGGAATGGCACACCCTCTGCTTTCTAGCAGGTTTGGGCCATCGGCCTCTGCCGTGGCCTCTGGGGGCCCTGGTCTCTATTTTCCAGGGCCCAGGACTTTGGAGAAATGTGCAACTTATCATGAGCCTCATGTGTAAAATGGGAATAACAATAATATTCACCTCAAAGCTACATGAGTTAGTACATGTTTTGTTGTTTTTATTAAGGTGAATACTTCTCAGAGTCTGAGATTGAGTCTCTGTAAGGATCTAGACACCAGCTCGGGTCTAAAGTGCCTCAAGGTCTCTCCCTTTCCCTTCCTCGCTTGGTCCTCCAGTTGTCCACTTGAAAAGTGAAATAGGAATCGTCCCATCTTTTCCATGGGCTGTGAGTCTCTCAGAATGAGGATCTCTGGAGGTTCTGTGGATCGGGGCGGGTTGTGGGGGGAGACCATGGTCATGGTCATTGAGTTGTGCAGTATCCCAGTTATCTTCCAGTAAATAATGAACAACAGTTTGCCTGACCTCCGGGGCTGAGGGGCTGTGGTCTGCCTGCGACATCAAGATATGCTCCGGAGGCTTCACCTTATGTCAGCCACCAGCCTACTCTATCCTAGACAGTTGCTTTAGTCCCACTTCCTGGTCGGCACTGAGAGATATGAATGTGGGAGGCCCAAGGTGGCCACCTTCTCTTCAGGCAAAGGGTCCACCTGCTGCAGACCAGCTCCGTCAATGTGAATTCCTTGCCATCACTGGGTTTCACAAGGCATCAGTCACCATTCGTGTCTCTGACCTGACCACCTGGCCAATGACCTCCTCAGGCAGGGGAAGAATTTCTCAGTCTCTGATGAGAAGCATTTGTCTTGGTTTAGGTGTGAAGTATGGATCCAGCTGTATGGTGTCCCAACATGGCTGATCAAAGCCTAAACACTAGAATCGCACTCAACATGAGGGAGATGCTCATGCAGGGGGAAGCACGTGGGCACTGAGATTGAGGAAACAGCAGACTCATGACTCCCATGTATGTCACGCTCATCCGAGCAATGTGCTCATTGAGTGGTAGGGGGTGAAATCGCTTCACAAAACAGTGATTTTTATCTCTCTTTCTGGTCTGAGCACTTATATGTTAATTCCTGCAAGTTAAACACCATGTGATGGTACTTACCATCAGGGCCAACCTCCAGGTTTGTGGGTGCTTTGCTAACGGGCCCCAGCCTCCAGAGGTGGTGGGCTCAGATCACCACAGTCTAGAGCACGGGTCAGCAAATTTTTTCTGTAAAGGGTCAGATTTACATATTTTAGACTTTGTGGGCCATATGGTCTCTGTTGGCAGCCACAAAGCAGCCATAGACACCACGTAAAGAAGTGAGCATAACTGTGTTCCAATAGAACTTTATTTGCAAAAACAGATGATGGGCTGGATTTGGTCCTTGGGCTATGTAGTTTGCCAACCCTTGAGCTCAAATGAGACGTAATTCTATAAGACTTCTCCAGAGGTGAATTACGAATCAGTCACACAGGAGAGTGTCCTATGAAATATAGGGTCATCGAGGGTCTTCGTGGACACCTTAAATGGGCCTGTGTAGCTGGGTAGGTGGGCAGGGCATCTGGCTTGGGTCCCTCAACGGTATGTCCTGTGCCCATCCTCACAGAGCAGGCCATCTTGGCATTCTGGGTCTCCTAGACTGTGGTTGGATTAAGTCTAAATCTCAACCAGGTATGGGGATATATGTATATATATAGCTGATTCACTTTGTTATACAGCAGAAACTAACACATCATTGTAAAGCAACTATACTCCAATAAAGATGTTAAAAAAAAAAACTCAACCAGGACCATTGCACGTAGGTAACTGCCCCTTGACTGTGCCAGACTGGTTGTGTTAGCTCACTGGCTGATGCTAAGCATACCACTAGCCAACCCTGGGCCACCCCTCGCCCCGCCTGTCTAAGGAGAGAAGGGACGTGAGGATTGCCAGGGTGGGATGGTGCTGCCATTCATGGAAGGCATAGGAAGAGGAGGTTTATGTGGTATGATGAGTTTGGTTTGGGGTGTATTGATTTTAAGACGGCTGTGGGACATCCCAGTGGACGTATCCAGCAGGTAGTTTCCTACAAGCATTCATATACCTAAATTCAACTCTGCTCACGCTGCTAAAGAAGAGACAAAATGACAATGGAAAGTATTCTAGTGATTCTATCTCCCCTTTGGCCAAGCAAACGTGTTCTGGAATGCATGTGAGACGAAGAGGTGGGTTTGGTGGGTCTGCTGTTTCTTCAGCGGGTCTCAGTTCTTCCATGCCTGTCATGGTAGGACCATTTCCCTGGGCTGAGGATGGGCTGTGCATTTAAAGATGCCATTGTACATGGTGTGTGTGTGTGTGCGTGCGGGTGTGCGCGCGCGTGTGTGTACGTACACACGCATGAGCATGGCATGCTTCCTGGGAACATTATTTCACTTTGGGGGTATTTTTATGGGTATATTCAATTTTTGCCTAAAATTGACTGTAGAATATAGACCTGAACGGACTGTGACACCACTGTAAATAGAAGTAGAAGGTGGCGGGGAACAACACTGCTTCAGAGAGTCTGGGGATTCACTAGCTCGTAGGTGGCAGATGGAGGAGTGAGTGGGGTTTGCAGAGCGAGGCTAGAGAGTAAGGATGTGCTGTCATTTATATGCGGGGCAGGGAGGATGCCGAACCTGCAATGGAGCCTGAGACCGAGCGGTGGGTGAGTTGGAAGGGAGTATTCCAGGAGAAGGGGTGGAATGCTGCTGAGAGGTGGGAGAAGGTGAGGACTGAGAAATGACCTTCGGCTTTGGCGACACAGAGGCTGCTGGTGACCTTGGTAAGAGCAGTGTCAGAGGGAGGGGCCAGGAAGCGGGGAGGGGTGAGTGAAGGTGAGAAAGTGGGCACAGAGGGTGAAGAGGACTCTTTCAAGAAGTGTGGCTGTCGGGGGCAGGGGGACAGATTGGTAAAGCAGAAAGGTTTCCATCCTTCAGCTGCAACTCCTTTGTATCATGTCATCTAGTTGGGGGGGGTGAGATTAGGAATTCTGTCCATTTCTGCCAGCATCTCATTTGCCTCCAAGACCCTTGCTCGAAAGAGCCTAGTTTGCTAGGGCTGCCCTAACAAAGGACCCCAGACTGGGTGGTTAATTGTCTCATAGTCCTGGAGGCTGGAAGTCTGAGATCAAGGCTCCAGCAGGGTTGGTTCCTGCCGAGGCTGTGAGGGAGCATCTGTTCCAGGCTCTCCCCCAGCTTCCAGTCATCTGCTGGCCATCTTCGGCATTCCGGGGCTTGTCGATGCATCACCTGGATCTCCACTTTCATTTTCACATGGCGTTCTCCCTGTGTGTGTGTGTCTCTGTGTCCAAATTTCTCCCTTTTGTAAGGACATCGTTATGTGGGAGGAAGGCCCACCCTACTCCAGTGTGACCTCATCTTACCTAATTACATCTGCAATGACCCTATTTCCAAATAAGGTCACATTCACAGGTACCTGGGATTAGGACTCTAAAATATGAATTTGTTGGGGGGAGGTGCACAATTCAACTGAAAACCAGCCTTTTGGTCTCCTTTCTTTCCACTTCCTCTCCAATTTTCTGGCCAGAGATCATCCTGTTCCTCCCCATTCATGTCTCTGCATCCCCATCCTCCGGCTGCCTCACCACCTCCATCCCTCCTTCCCAGCTGACCCCTCTGCAGATAAGATCTAACTCCTCAGCTTGCAGTGACCAATTTACCTCCCCACTCTTGGGAACTTAACACCTCACTTACACCAATGGACAGATCATCCAAACAGAAAATTAACAAGGAAACACAAGCTTTAAATGACACAATAGGCCAGAGAGATTTAATTGATATTTATAGGACATTCCGTCCAAAAATAGCAGATTACACTTTCTTCTCAAGTGTGCACGGAACATTCTCCAGGATAGATCACATCTTGGGTCTCAAATCAAGCCTCAGTAAATTTAAGAAAATTGAAATCATATCAAGCGTCTTTTCTGACCACAATGCTATGAGATTAGAAATCACTTACGGGGAAAAAATGTAAAAAACACAAACACATGGAGGTTAAAGAATACGTTACTAAATAACCAAGAGATCACTGAAGAAATCAAAAAAAATACCTAGAGACAAGTGACAATGAAAACACGACGATCCAAAACCTATGGGATGCAGCAAAAGCAGTTCTAAGAGGGAAGATTATAGCTATACAAGCCTACCTCAAGAAAAAACTAACATCTCAAATAAACAATCTAACCTTACACCTAAAGGAACTAGAGAAAGAAGATCAAACAAAACCCAAAGTTAGCAGAAGGAAAGAAATCATAAAGATCAGAGCAGAAATAAATGAAATAGAAACAAAGAAAACAATAGCAAAGATCAATAAAACTAAAAGATGGTTCTTTGAGAAGATAAACATAATTGATAAACCATTAGCCAGGCTCATCAAGAAAAAAAGGGGGAAGACTCAAATCAATAAAATGAGAAATGAAAAAGGAGAAGTTACAACAGACTCCGCAGAAATACAAAGCATCCTAAGAGACTACTACCAGCAACTCTATGCCAATAAAATGGACAACCTGGAAGAAATGGACAAATTCTTAGAAAGGTATAACCTTCCAAGACTGAACCAGGAAGAAATAGAAAATATGAACAGACCAATCACAAGTAATGAAATTGAAACTGTGATTAAAAATCTTCCAACAAACAAAAGTCCAGGACCAGATGGCTTCACAGGTGAATTCTATCAAATATTTAAAGAAGAGCTAACACCCATCCTTCTTAAACTCTTACAAAAAATTGCAGAGGAAGGAACACTCCCAAACTCATTCTACGAGGCCACCATCATCCTGATACCAAAACCAGACAAAGATCCTACAAAAAAAGAAAATTACAGACCAATATCACTGATGAATATAGATGCAAAAATCCTCAACAAAATACTAGCAAACAGAATCCAACAACACATTAAAAGGATCATACACCATGATCAAATGGGATTTATCCCAGGGATGCAAGGATTCTTCAATATATGCAAATCAATCAATGTGATACACCATATTAACAAACTGAAGAATAAAAACCATATGATCATCTCAATAGATGCAGAAAAAGCTTTTAACAAAATTCAACACCCATTTATGATAAAAACTCTCCAGAAAATGGGCATAGAGGGAACTTACCTCAACATAATAAAGGCCATATACGACAAACCCACAGCAAACATCATTCTCAATGGTGAAAAACTGAAAGCATTTCCTCTAAGATCAGGAACAAGACAAGGATGTCCACTCTCAGCACTATTATTCAACATAGTTTTGGAAGTCCTAGCCACGGCAATCAGAGAAGGAAAAGAAATAAAAGGAATACAAATTGGAAAAGAAGAAGTAAAACTGTCACTGTTTGCAGATGACATGATACTATACACAGAGAATCCTAAAGATGCCACCAGAAAACTACTACAGCTAATCAATGAATTTGGTAAAGTTGCAGGATACAAAATTAATGCGCAGAAATCTCTTGCATTCCTATACACTAATGATGAAAAATCTGAAAGAGAAATTAAGGAAACACTCCCATTTACCATTGCAGCAAAAAGAATAAAATACCTAGAAGTAAACCTACCTAGGGAGACAAAAGACCTGTATGCAGAAAACTATAAGACACTGTTTAAAGAAATTAAAGATGATACCAACAAATGGAGAGATATACGATGTTCTTGGATTGGAAGGATCAATATTGTGAAAATGACTATATTACCCAAAGCAATCTACAAATTCAATGTAATCCCTATCAAATTACCAATGGCATTTTTTACAAAACTAGAACAAAAAATCTTAAAATTTGTATGGAGGCACAGAAGACCCCGAATAGCCAAAGCAGTCTTGAGGGAAAAAAACGGAGCTGGAGGAATCAGACTCCCTGACTTCAGACTATACTACAAAGCTACAGTAATCAAGACAATATGGTACTGGCACAAAAACAGAAATATAGATCAATGGAACAGGATAGGAAGCCCAGAGATAAACCCACGCACCTGTGGTCAACTAATCTATGACAAAGGAGGCAAGGGTATACAATGGAGAAAAGACAGTCTCTTCAATAAGTGGTGCTGGGAAAACTGGACAGCTATATGTAAAAGAATGAAAGTAGAACACTCCCTAACCCCATACACAAAAATAAACTCAAAATGGATTAGAGACCTAAATGTAAGTCCGGACACTATAAAACTCTTAGAGGAAAACATAGGAAGAACATTCTTTGACATAAATCACAGCAAGATCGTTTTTGATCCACCCCCTAGAGTAATGGAAGTAAAAACAAAAATAAACAAATGGGACCTAATGAAACTTAAAAGCTTTTGCAAAGCAAAGGAAACTAAAAACAAGACGAAAAGACAACCCTCAGAATGGGAAAAAATATTCGCAAATGAATCAACGGACAAAGAATTAATCTCTAAAATATATAAACAGCTCATGCAGCTCAATAACAGAAAAAGAAACAACCCAATCCAAAAATGGGCAGAAGACCGAAATAGACATTTCTCCAAAGAAGACATACAGATGGCCAAGAAGCACATGAAAAGCTGCTCAACATCACTAATTATTAGAGAAATGCAAATCAAAACCTCACACCAGTTAGAATGGGCATCATCAGAAAATCTACAAACAACAAGTGCTGGAAAGAGTATGGAGAAAAGGGTACCCTCTTGCACTGTTGGTGGGAATGTAAATTGATACAGCCACTATGGAGAACAGTATGGAGGTTCCTTAAAAAACTAAAAATAGAATTACCATATGACCCAGCAATCCCACTACTGGGCATATACCCAGAGAAAACCATAATTCAAAAAGACACATGCACTCCAATGTTCGCTGCTGTGCTATTTACAATAGCCAGGTCATGGAAGCAACCTAAATGCCCATCGACAGACGAATGGATAAAGAAGATGTGGTACATATATACAATGGAATATTACTCAGCCATAAAAAGGAACGAAATTGGATCATTTGTAGAGATGTGGATGGATCTAGAGACTGTCATACGGAGTGAAGTAAGTCAGAAAGAGAAAAACAAATATTGTATATTAATGAATATATGTGGAACCTAGAAAAATGGTACAGATGAACTGGTTTGCAGGGCAGAAAGAGAGACACAGATGTAGAGAACAAATGTATGGACACCAAGGGGGGAAAGCAGTGGGGGATGGGGGTGGTGGTGGGATGAATTGGGGGATTGGGATTGACATGTATACACTGATGTGTATAAAATGGATGACTAATAAGAACCTGCTGTATATGAAAAAAATTATCTCCCCACTCTCAATTAAAATTTCTAAATAACTGGGAAGAGGGACGGGGAAGGAGGCAAGAGAGGAAAAATGCTATTTAATTCCACCTGATTTTCAGCCAAAGGGAGGGCTGACACCTTCATGGACTTTAGATGATTACAATCCAGTCTTGAAAAGATGTTTTGGACTTCCCTGGTGGTGCAGTGGTTAAGAATCCGCCTGCCAATACAGGGGACACGGGTTCGAGCCCTGATCTGGGAAGATCCTGTATGCCGTGGAGCAACTAAGCCCGTGAGCCACAACTACTGAGTCTGAGCTCTAGAGCCCGCGAGCCACAACTACTGATCCGACATCCCACAACTACTGAAGCCCGTGCGCTCTAGAGCCCGTGCTCTCCAATAGGCGAGGCCACCGCAATGAAATCTTGCATGCAGCAATGAAGACCCAATGCAGCCAAAAAAGAGAAAAAAGAAAAAAGATGTTTTTGTTGATTTTTCATGCCATAAGTAAGAGCTTATAAGAATAGTCAATCAAACTCCTGAAAATAGAAAGAAATGATCAGGAAACGAGAAAAGTCACTGTAGCTTTAAATACCTGTTTTACAACTGTGAACAGTCATTCTCTGCCATCTACTGGCCACAGCTACAATCGGTAAATGATCCTTGCTCTTTGGAGCCAGGGCCCCCGTTAGAGGTAGAGGAGTGGCCCTGGATCACTGAATGGTCCTTGCAAGTGTCTTTGTGCGTGGACATGGCTTAGAGCGACATGTCTCGTGGAGCCCCAAGGCCCACAGTCAAGATGGGACCCTGGCCGGCCACGGAGCCCCACAGCTGCCTGGTGGTGTTCTGGTCTGAAGTGCCAGAAGCCAGAGGAGAGAAGGCTGCAGATTCGAAAGACAGAGCAGACCTGGGATGCGAGGGAGCAGCGAGGCCCTCTCCAGCCGCCTACAGTGTGCCTGAACAGGACACTGTGTCCGTTCATCCGACATACAGACGTGTCTTTCTTTTATGAAATAATGTTTTCTTTAATCTTTCTCTGATATAAAAAGTAATGCATGCTCATTATAAAACATTTACATGTACCAAACAAGTACAAAAGTAAGGTTGGCACCAGAGGGTGACTTGGGGGGGCTTTACCGTAATCTCCATCAGCACCCGAAAACTCACTGCAAATACATATGCAGTTTAAGGAAAAACTGCTTGCTGTGCAGAGCAGCTTGCAGTTCAAGAGAAAGTCCCTGGCCTTTCTTTCAATGGCTTCTAAAGCTTCCTTTATAGACTTCCTGGAGGGTCTGCTGCCTGCAGTGCTACCACCTAGGGGTGACTGCTGTCTACCTTTTTTGTGCCTGTGTGTTACCTTTTTAAAATGTATTTTTTATTGAGATACAATTAACATATGACTGTATTAGTTTCAGGTGTACAACATAATGATTCGAGGTTTGTATATATTGTGAAATGATCACCACAATAAGTCAAGTTAACATCCATTGCTGCACACGAGACTTCCCTGGCGGTCCAGTGGTTAAGATTCTGCACTTCCACTGCAGGGGGCCCGGGTTCGACCCCTGGTTGGGAAACTAAGATCCCACAAGCCACGGCCTAAAAAAAAAAAGTCCATCGCCGTACAGAGTTGCATTTTTCTGTGTGTGTGATAAGAACTTTTAAGACCTAGTCTCTTAGCAACTTTCAAATATACAATGCAGTATTGCTAGCTATAGTCATCATGCTGTACATTACATGTCTTATCTTTATGTATTATCTTTAAATCTGATTTTTTAAAATTTAGGACATTCGGTACATACCTGCTTATATCTCATTTTCCACTCAATGTTACCTCTTTGCATTTTTCCATGTCACCATTCCTCTGCAACATTATTTGTAAAGGCTGCATAGTATTTTATCCATAAAAATCTGCAATGTGTTGACCTACCTTCCAGTTAGGAAGGCTATGTAGCTTGTTTCCAGTTTTTTGCCCTAATGGATGATGCTGGGATGAACCTCTGTGGACTTCCGCCTCTGTGCTCCTCTAGGATCATTTCCAAAAATCGGAATTACTACTATAAATGCTTCCAGGCTCTTGATACACATTGCCATATTGCCCCTAGCAAGGTGATGCTCATTTACCCTTTGACAAGCAGCAGACATGCTTGTTTTCCCTCGCTTTTGCCAGCACTGGAGTTATAAATGACATACGCTACTGGATGCCAGGCAGTAGACTACGTGCTAGAAACACCATAGCAAGGAAAGTTAAAAAGAGAACGTGGTCTCTGCCTCCACAGAGTTCCTGACTTGGTGGGAGAGAGCGACCTTGATCAAATAATGAATGTATAATTACAAACTGGGATGAGTGCTCTGGGGGAGAGGAAAGGGTGTGAGGAGAGCTTAGCACAGGAGGAGCTGGCTTTGGCGTGAGAGCGGGCAGAGAGAAGTCAAGGACAGAAGTCCCATGTGGCTGAAGCCAAGAGAATGGGGGCGGCAGGACGTGGGAGGGGGCTAGAGTCAGTGACACTCAGACCCACTGGGCCTTGTAGGTCCCGGGAAGAATTCCGGAGAGCCACTAAAAGTTTTAAACAGAAGAGTGGTGGTGTGGTCAAATTTGCCTTTTGAGAATCACTTTTTCATTTGTTTTTGGCTGTGCTGCGTGGCATGTGGGGTCTTAGTTCCCCGACCATGGGTGGAACCCGCGCCCCCTGCAGTGGAAGCGTGGAGTCGTAACCACCGGACCGCCAGGGAAGTCCTGAGAATCACTTTTTTTAAATTAAAAAATGTTTACATTGTGGTAAAAAAAAACCTAACAGAAAATTTGTCACTGTTGGTTAATTTTTTTCCTGCCCTTTTGAGTGGTTAATTTTTAAGTATAAGGTCCAGTAGTGTGCAACAGATCCCCAAAATGTATTCATCCTGCAAAACTGAAACTCTATCCTCATTAAACAACTTCCCATTTCTCCCTCCCCTCAGCCCCTGGCCGCTACCATTGTACTTTCCGTGTCTATAAATCTGACTACTCTAGGTGCCTCATGTAAGTGTAATTATGCAGGTTTGTCTTTTTGAGACTGGCTTACTTTCTCAAGCTTAATTCATATTGTACCATGTGTCAGAATTTCCTTCTTTTTAAAGGCTGAATAATATTCCACTGCATGTATATACCATGTCTTTTTTCTTCATTCATCTGCCAGTGCATCCTTGGGTTGCTTCTGTGTTTTGGCTCTTGTGAATAATGGGGGTGCAAATATCCCTTTAACTCCTTGTTTTCAATTCTTTTGGGTCTATTCCCAGAAATGGGATTGCTGGATCATATGGTAGCTCTATTTTTAAATTTTTGAGTAACTTTCAGATTCGCTTTTAGGAAGCAAATTCAGCAAGGCTGATTCTGTTGCCTACAAAGCAATAAAAAATAGTACTGTACAGCTGCTGAAAGCTATTATCTTCTTGGACTAAATTAATATAATTTACTAGGTACATACACACACGTGAACTCCTCCAAAGGTAATAGAGCTCAGTATGAATAATTAAATGTATACACATTTCGGGAACACCCACTTTATACAGACTTGTGTCTTTAAGTGCTTTGAGGGACAATATTTGTTAACCAAATATCGTCGAGCACTTGGTGTCTGTGAGGCATTGTGGGGAAACGCAAAAGCTTCTAGTGGCAACAACACCCTTTGTTGTGTGGCGTTTTAAAAATAGTGGTACCAAGTGAAGGTTCTAAGTGTTCAGGGGAGGCATGAGTCGTGGGGAAAGGCTACCAGGAGGAGGTGACATTTGGGTGTGATAGGGTTTGGGCAGGTGGAGTGGTAGGGGCTGTACCAGGCGGCTGGCACAAGCATGAGAAGGTCAAGAGAGGGACATTCTGGGGGAGAGGTGGGCGGAAGAGACCGAGAGCTTTAATGCCAGGCTGAATTGGTACTTCTGTGGTAAGCGGGGGTGAGGGGCCTGGAGTGGGTATGATTAGGGGAATGACATCAAAGCAGTGCATTGGAAAGGTAAGTCTGGCAGTGATGTGTGTAGGATAGACTGAAAGGGAGAAGTACTGGCAGCTGAGAAATTAGTTAGAAAGGGATTAGGAGGGCTACCCCAGGACTGAAGTAATGAGGGTTTGAATTCAGTGGCAAGGAGGGGCCGGATGGAGGGGACTGTGAACGACTTGATCTTGGCCTCTCTTCTGTGGATGTCCCATAACACCTTTTCTCCCTTCCCCTCCCCTCTCCTCCTTCCCTCTTTCCTTTCGCCCTCTCTCCTTCTTTTCAAAAAACTATTACATATCTCTTATCTTACGATGACCACTCTTACTCATTTTGGTTTCCTTCCGAACCTTGCATACTGGCGTACACTTACCAGGTGGTTGATTAATATTTGTTCTTTGCCGTTGGTGACTGATTAGAAGTAGAGCAGGTGCCAAAAATAACCAAGGATTCAAACCTGGGTGATGGAAGACGGCAGGATGCCACGGGAAGTTGGGCAGGGTCAATGTCAGGGTCAATCTGAGCTACTGGCAGGTTAGGCAGCTGACTTGAAATCTTGGGATGTAGCTACAAGAGAGAGAAATTTTAAGGAGCATCCCCACCTTCACCCCCACTCCAGCTGGGGCATGCTATGCGGCTGCTTCCCACTAACTCTCTATTTTGCACCCTAATTCTTTCTTAACTTTCTCCGTTCCATTCTGTTTTCGCTTTCTGGACTTCCTTTAGTTAGATGTAGTACATCCTGGAACGAACCCCTAGTTTTCGCCCTTTCGCTCCCATTTTTCTACCTCCTGTTTGGCTGTATTTTCTAGAAGATGGTCTCGGCTGTATCTTCCAATACTTGTAAGAAAGTTTTGACCTATGACCTCACGTTGCTGCCCCTTATAATGCAGACACTCAGTAGGGAGGAAGGAGAGAAATGATACTGGATATGGAGCCAGCCTGGCGGGCCGCACTTTTGTATCTTTGTTTATATCCCATATCTCATTCCTACTGTTATTCGCGCCTTCTTCTTTTCCTTGATGAAATCTTTAAAAAAAAACTACATCATTTGCGGGGGCTGAATTGGCAGATTGCGAAGGACATATACACACTTCTATGTATAAAAGAGGTAACTAATAAAGACCTAATGTATAGCACAGGGCCCTCTACTCCATACTCTGTTATGGCCTATATGGGAAAAGAATCTAAAGAAGAGTGGATATATATATATATATATATATATATATATACGTATAACTGACTCACTTTGCTGTACCCCTGAAACTAACACAATATTGTACATCAGCTATAGTCCAATAAAAATGGTTTAAAACTCATTTTGGCTTCCTTGATTCTTTGTCTTTATTTCTACTGTGCTTATTATTCTTTCCTTGTAATTCCTTTATCTTTGCTTATTATGAAATCTTTTTGTTGATTTCCTTATTTTTTCTCCATACGTCAAGCACAGAAATTTCTGAAAACATAGACAAAAATAAAGAGTTAACAAAAGGCATAACGGCCAGTAATATTTTAGTGTGAGCATAATTTTGGTGTAAGCACTCTTCTGTGCATATACATGCCCAACGCACACACAGACATCTCTTTTTGGAAGAAAAAGTCGAATATTAAATATAGTTTCGTAGTTGTCTTTTACCTTTCCTTTGATATTCTGTTGTGAACCGTCTCTCGTGTCAAATGCAGAGCTCCGACGTTTTCTTAAGCAGCCAAGAAAAACCTTTACCCCAAAGAAATCACACTCAGAGCCTCGAGGAGCAGAAGACGTGTAGTCAGGGTCCCGGGTAGACGCCCACTGGAAGCGGGCTTCGGCCCACGTTGGGCGTGAATCTCGGGGGCGGGGACTCAGCGTTCATTTGCATAACCAGAATGAAATGCGATATATGTTCAAGTGAAAGCCATAGTTTTCCTTTAAAGCTATTATTTCAAAGAATGAGACTTCAGTCACTTAAACGGAAAGAAGTGTTGCAAGCTCTTGACCTGAGCTTACGTTCGCCCTCACTGTACAAGGAGGGCCAATCTCCCTGGCATTGTCTCCCGAGGCTGCCCAACGCAGACCCCATCATACTTACTCCTCAGCACGTGTGAATCTTCTGTTCAGAAGATTCGCCTGCTGAGGACTAAAGCAAGACAGCGACCTTAATTTTTGGAGGCCTTGCGGAAATATGCAGGGCTGATGTGTGTGTGAAAAAAATAGACCTCACGAGAAAGCTTGTTGTTCGGCCACCTCGCCAGCCCTGCCACTCTCGGAGCATGGACTCGGGGTTCACTCTGCTTCCGTTTGGCTTTTTTACGAAGGTATTTCTGCGTGGGTCTACCACCTGGGAAGCAAGGGACTCGTTGGCCGCCCGGAAGCACTCTGCGAGCCGCAACCGCGACCCGGTGAAACCGGAATTAAGTAAAAGCCTCAGGAGAAGTTGTCAGCGACTCAGGCGTTACCATGACGCCTTTGTGCTGCAAGCGCCCCGGGGTTCGCCTAGGCTCCGGGAGGTGCACTTCTCGCGGTGTTAGTACTGGTTTCCGTGGTTTTAAATCGCCCGAGTCCGATTCTCCGTGTAAGGTCGTTTTCTTCACGTGGAAGGTTATGTAGATAGGTGAATTCGTTCTTCGGTTTCCCGTTGTCTTCCGCAAGATGTAATGTTTGCGAACCCCGCACATGTTCTCGCGATACTGTGGGTGCTGCTGTTCGGTGTGCCTCTCGGCTCATCACGGACTGCTGTATTTCCGTTTTCTGTTGATAGACGTTCGGCTTGAGTGCAGCCTCAGGCCCTCTGAACACTATGAGAGATGTTCTTGCACGTCCCACCTAGTGCTACGAGGGACATGGCCTTCGATTTATCCTCCCTTTTACTAAGTAGTGGTGATTTTCTTCCTAAGTAGTCATGCCATTTTAGACTTCCTATGAGAGAAATTGATCAAAGTGTGTATTTCACTTTTCGTTTCTCTAATGCCAATTTTTGCTTTTTCGTCCCAAGAGATTGTAGCAGGGTACACTCGCCAGCACTATATCAACATTACGTTGTTTTTCACATGCTGAGCAACTCCTGCTGTTTTCAGGCTTTTAGAATTTTTTTTTAAAAAAATAAATTTGTTTATTTCTGGCTGCATTGGGTCTTCGTTGCGGTGCGCGGTCTTCTCCTTCTGGTGGCTTCCCTTGTGGCGGAGCTGGGGCTCTCGGTTCTCCTTCTGGTGGCTTCTCTTGTTGCGTAGCTGTGGCTCTCGGCGCGCGGGCTTCAGCAGTGGTGGCTCGTGGGCTCTAGAGTGCAGGCTCAGTAGTTGTGGCGCACAGGCTTAGCTGCTCCGGGGCATGTGGGATCTTCCCAGACCAGGGCACGAAGCTGTGTCCCTTGCATTGGCAGGTGGATTCTTAAGCACTGCGCCACCAGGGAAGTCCCTCAGGCTTTCACAAGTTTTGACCATCTGGTAGGTATCAAATCCGTCGTTTAAAGCGTCGGCATAGAATTGCACTGTGTGGATGAGCCATCACTTGTTCTAATCAAGGCATGTAGATAGTTTCCAATTTTTCTATTTTATAATCAAAGCAGTGGTTGTCCAATTACTTCCTTAGAATAAATTCCAGGAGTGGAAATGCTGGACTCAATGTCCCACACATGAAAATTTTTGATCCGTATTACCCAGCTGCCATTCGGCAAGCTTGTACAAGTTTATATTGCCATCTGCAGTGTTTGCGTGCCTTTCCCCCCATACCCGTTTCAAAAGCAGCTTTTAAAAAAAAAAATCTAAGTGATGTATATACCTAATTTTAAAGGTCAAATGACGCAAGGCTTTCAGGAGAGCGAAACCCCAAACTGCTTTTCCCCATCCCAATACCCACTTCCCAGAAACCACCATTTTACATCCTTAGCCGTTTCATCTGTCTGCTTCTCTATCTCATAATACGCTTCTACTGCTCTTTCTTCGTTTTGTTTTAAACTGTGGCAGACTCAGCTAGTTGCCCACCCTGATACCAATTTCTTCCTCAGCCTTCAAAGGTAGGTCCGAATTCCTGAGCCTTTCCGGGGTTCTGAAGCATTAAAATCGCCTGGTCACCACCTGGCTGCTGTTAGCTGCTCTCCTGATTTTTTTAAAAAATAAATTTTATCTATCATCTATCTATCTATCTATGTATCTACCTCTTTTTGCCTGAATTGGGTCTTCATTGCTGTGCGTGGGCTTTCTCTAATTGCGGTGAGTGGGGGCTACACTTCGCTGCGGCGTGTGGGCTTCTCATCGCAGTGGCTTCTCTTGTTGTGTGCAGAGCATAGGCTGTAGGCGCGCGGGCTTCAGTATTTGCGGCTCGCAGGCTCTGGAGCACAAGTTCAGTAGTTATGGCGCACGGGCTTAGTTGCTCCAGGGACTGTGGGATCTTCCCGGACCAGGGCTGGGACCTGTGTTCCCTGCGTTGGCAGGCGGCTTTTTTTTTTTTTTTTCTTTTTCCGTACGTGGGCCTCTCACTGTTGTGGCCTCTCCCATTGCGGAGCACGGGCTCCGGACGCACAGGCTCAGCGGCCATGGCTCACTAGCCTAGCCGCTCCGCGGCATGTGGGATCTTCCCGGGCCAGGGCACGAACCCGTGTCCCCTGCATCGGCAGACGGACTCTCAACCACTGCACCACCAGGGAAGTCCTGGCAGGCGGATTCTTAACCACTGCACCACCAGGGAAGCCCTGCTCTCCCCCTTTTGTCAGTATGAATTTATCATTTTTCGTTTTATTCCTTTACTGTCATTTAGTGGGGTTTTGTGGATGGCGTGGAGATAAATGGATGTATTTAACCTACCATTTTCCACCCGAATTCCCAAGATCCTGTCGATTTTATTTTTTATTTTTTTATTGTGATTTTTTTATTTTGGCTGCGCCACCCAGCTTGCGGGATCTCAGTTCCCCGATGAGGGATGGAACCCGTGCCCCCTGAAGTGCAAGCCCAGAGTCCCAACCACCGGACGGCCGGGGAATTCCCGATAATGTAGATTTTAGAAAAATGAAAAGAAACCCTTTGAAAACGATTCGAATAGTATCTATTTTACTAAGGCCCCTCTGAAAATAGGATAACATTGGGGACACGGGATGGACCTTAAACCACATGCCATCCCACCCTTTTATTTTTCGAAGGACGCAGCCGAGCGCCCCCTCGTGGAGTATGTTGCCCAAGCCAGGCTGACTTGTCCCTCGGGCCTCTTTGCCCTGGGCCCAGAGCTTCACCATCCTGGCGGTCCACCAAGGGACTCGGGGAGTTTCTAAAAATCCCATGCCCAGCACTCCACCCTGGGCCAATTAAATGATTCTCTCAGGGTGTGGGGATTGGGTATCAGCGTTGTTTAAGCTCTCAAGTGGTTCTCAAGTGCAGGATCACTGTCCTAGGCCAAGAAACTCACTGATTTAGCCCACCGGTAACAGCACGGTAATATTTGGGCAATAAGACGTCCAGCCCGTGCCCTTGTTATGCAATTACTTTTGTGTGTTGTCCAGATTCGGAATGGTGTCTACTTTCATGCCTTAATTTCACAAGCCTGTATTCTGTTAATTTGATTAACAAAGAACACTTTATGCTAACTTTGCTGGCGGCGTTAATATCGCATTCCCCTGTGCCACACTCCTTTAGCAGAGGCATACGATTTAGCTTAGTCCTCACATCACATTTATACCCTCCAGTAAGTCCTCATGAGAGAGTGAAAACTGTCGAGTGATGCGGCCACTTTTCTCTCTCTGGATTTTTGCATTGTCGGAGTGCGGCAATGGCAGAGAATTTTATGCACTTAATGGCTATTATTGTGAATATAATGTGGATACTTCAGTCGTAGTCACCAAAATCTGCCATTATGATGAACTGATCTAATATCTCTATTTATTAAGTCACAGGCTGAGTTCCATCCCCCCCCCCCCACCTCCAGCGTGATTGAGAACAGGCTTAATTCCTAGAGGGGCTCGTCAGCCTCGCTGAGTTTTAGTTCTGGCCTGCAGATAGCATAGTCATCACTCATTATGGTTATCAGAGGAAACCAGGATGGATCAATATATATCATGACTACTGGAGGAGGGGAAAATCCAACAGGTTTAGAGTAAAGGATGTGCTGAAGGGATTCCCTGACAGTCCAGTGGTTAGGACTCCTCGCTTTCACTGCAAGGGGCATGGGTTCGATCCCTGGTCGGGGAACTAAGATCCCACATGCCAAGCGGCATGGCCGAACAATAAAAATAAATAAATTCTGCAGAAACATAAAAAATAAAAAAGATGAAATCTTGCCATTTGCGACAACATGGATGAAACTTGAGAGTATTATGCTCAGTGAAATAAGTCAGACAGAGACAATACCGTATGATTTTACTCATATATGGAAGATAAGAAACAAACAAACAAAACGAGAGAAATGGACAGACCAATACAAAGAAAAACAAATGCGTGGATACAGAGAACAGAGCAGTGGTTACCAGAGGGCCAGTAGGAGGAGGGCCAAATAGGGAAAGGGGATCAACTGTATGGTGATGAATGGAAACTAAAGTTTTGGTGCTGAGCACGCTGTAGTGTGTACAGAAGTTGAAATGTAATGTTGTACATGTGAAACTTATAATGTTATAAACCAGTGTTATCTCAATGAAAATAAACTACAAGAACCCCTGTAGGGAGCCGAGGACTGGCAGGAGCCTGAGTCCCTGGCTGCTTCCTGGAGCACGCGCCTTGCTCGCCTTCCTCTGGACTTCATCGACGTGGAACAGAATAAGGATCCAGTTTAGACCGCTGTAATTTTGCGTTTTCTGTCACATGGCATCACACTTATTCCTAAATCATAGACATTATATATACCTTTGCTTCTAGGGAAGAAGAGGGTCTGATGGTCTGGTGCTTTTTCACCCGCCCTCCCACACCACAGGGACAAAAGGAGAATCCTAAAAGCTTCCAGAGAGAAAAGACAGGTCACATACCAAGATTCAAGAATCAGAATTGCATTAGTTTCCCAACAGCGACACTAAAAGGTAGAAGGCAATACAGCAATGCATTCAAAATGCCGAAGGAAAACTTTCTCCAAACCAGAATTTTATACACAACCAAAGTTTAGATATGGAACGAACTTAAGAGTGGCTACGTGACCTGCTTTGGTCATTGGAATGGGGGCAGAAGAGACACGTGTCACTTCGGAGCAGCAGCGTGAGGGTCATCTCTGGTTAGCCGCATCCTCTTCTCCTCTGGCTTGACACTGGTGATGTTCCAGACAAAAGCTGCTCCATCCCCTGGGTCCTGGGGCAAAGATGAGGCACAGCACAGAGCTACAGACAACCCATGAGGGACACGTAACACGCCGGAGGAGACATGTTTCTTGTTGGAAGCCAGCGAGGTGTTGGGGCCGTATGTTACCACATCATAACTTAACCTCGGGTGACATACAAAGGGGTGACCTAGAAAAGAGAAAAATATGAGATAAAGGAAAAGGGACCCAACAGAGGAAAAAGAAGGAAGATCCCGGCACAAGAGAACAGATGGTCCATATTGGAGCAGGAGGGCATGGGATTCCTGCAGGGATGTTTCATGAAGTAGATAAAATGACTCAATTACCTGAGGTGCTGGAATATATTGAGAGTAGAGTAACATTTCTAGCAGAGACTCTGGAAAAGAAATGGGTAATAGGTGTATAGAAAATCAAGCAAATGAGGACTAAGACAATTATCAACTCAGAGACAAAAGAAAAGTTGAAGCGAAGTAATGTATTCATAGGACACTGGATGGCTAGGTTGTGAAAAATATTCTCATGGAAATAATGTAAAAATAGATTAAATTAACAAAATTAAAACAACTATATCAGGGGAAATGCTTCCTGTGTGTGTGTGTGTGTGTGTGTGTGTGTGTGTGTGCTGGAAAAGTTTCTGTAATTTTTTTAAACGTCTTTATTGGAGTATAATTGCTTTACAATGGTGTGTTAGTTTCTACTTTATAACAAAGTGAATCAGCTATACGTATACATATATCCCCATATCGCCTCCCTCTTGCGTCTCCCTCCCTCCCACCCTCCCTATCCCACCCCTCTAGGTGGTCACAAAGCACCAAGCTGATCTCCCTGGGCTATGCGGCTGCTTCCCACTAACTCTCTATTTTGCACCCTAATTCTTTCTTAACTTTCTCCGTTCCATTCTGTTTTCGCTTTCTGGACTTCCTTTAGTTAGATGTAGTACATCCTGGAACGAACCCCTAGTTTTCGTCCTTTCGCTCCCATTTTTCTACCTCCTGTTTGGCTGTATTTTCTAGAAGATGGTCTCGGCTGTATCTTCCAATACTTGTAAGAAAGTTTTGACCTATGACCTCACGTTGCTGCCCCTTATAATGCAGACACTCAGTAGGGAGGAAGGAGAGAAATGATACTGGATATGGAGCCAGCCTGGCGGGCCGCACTTTTGTATCTTTGTTTATATCCCATATCTCATTCCTAGTGTTATTCGCGCCTTCTTCTTTTCCTTGATGAAATCTTAAAAAAAAAAATACATCATTTGCGGGGGCTGAATTGGCAGATTGCGATGGACATATACACACTTCTATGTATAAAAGAGGTAACTAATAAAGACCTAATGTATAGCACAGGGCCCTCTACTCCATACTCTGTCATGGCCTATATGGGAAAAGAATCTAAAGAAGAGTGGATATATATATATATATATATATATATATATATATACGTATAACTGACTCACTTTGCTGTACCCCTGAAACTAACACAATATTGTACATCAGCTATAGTCCAATAAAAATGGTTTAAAACTCATTTTGGCTTCCTTGATTCTTTGTCTTTATTTCTACTGTGCTTATTATTCTTTCCTTGTAATTCCTTTATCTTTGCTTATTATGAAATCTTTTTGTTGATTTCCTTATTTTTTCTCCATACGTCAAGCACAGAAATTTCTGAAAACATAGACAAAAATAAAGAGTTAACAAAAGGCATAACGGCCAGTAATATTTTAGTGTGAGCATAATTTTGGTGTAAGCACTCTTCTGTGCATATACATGCCCAACGCACACACAGACATCTCTTTTTGGAAGAAAAAGTCGAATATTAAATATAGTTTCGTAGTTGTCTTTTACCTTTCCTTTGATATTCTGTTGTGAACCGTCTCTCGTGTCAAATGCAGAGCTCCGACGTTTTCTTAAGCAGCCAAGAAAAACCTTTACCCCAAAGAAATCACACTCAGAGCCTCGAGGAGCAGAAGACCTGTAGTCAGGGTCCCGGGTAGACGCCCACTGGAAGCGGGCTTCGGCCCACGTTGGGCGTGAATCTCGGGGGCGGGGACTCAGCGTTCATTTGCATAACCAGAATGAAATGCGATATATGTTCAAGTGAAAGCCATAGTTTTCCTTTAAAGCTATTATTTCAAAGAATGAGACTTCAGTCACTTAAACGGAAAGAAGTGTTGCAAGCTCTTGACCTGAGCTTACGTTCGCCCTCACTGTACAAGGAGGGCCAATCTCCCTGGCATTGTCTCCCGAGGCTGCCCAACGCAGACCCCATCATGCTTACTCCTCAGCACGTGTGAATCTTCTGTTCAGAAGATTCGCCTGCTGAGGACTAAAGCAAGACAGCGACCTTAATTTTTGGAGGCCTTGCGGAAATATGCAGGGCTGATGTGTGTGTGAAAAAAATAGACCTCACGAGAAAGCTTGTTGTTCGGCCACCTCGCCAGCCCTGTCACTCTCGGAGCATGGACTCGGGGTTCACTCTGCTTCCGTTTGGCTTTTTTACGAAGGTATTTCTGCGTGGGTCTACCACCTGGGAAGCAAGGGACTCGTTGGCCGCCCGGAAGCACTCTGCGAGCCGCAACCGCGACCCGGTGAAACCGGAATTAAGTAAAAGCCTCAGGAGAAGTTGTCAGCGACTCAGGCGTTACCATGACGCCTTTGTGCTGCAAGCGCCCCGGGGTTCGCCTAGGCTCCGGGAGGTGCACTTCTCGCGGTGTTAGTACTGGTTTCCGTGGTTTTAAATCGCCCGAGTCCGATTCTCCGTGTAAGGTCGTTTTCTTCACGTGGAAGGTTATGTAGATAGGTGAATTCGTTCTTCGGTTTCCCGTTGTCTTCCGCAAGATGTAATGTTTGCGAACCCCGCACATGTTCTCGCGATGCTGTGGGTGCTGCTGTTCGGTGTGCCTCTCGGCTCATCACGGACTGCTGTATTTCCGTTTTCTGTTGATAGACGTTCGGCTTGAGTGCAGCCTCAGGCCCTCTGAACACTATGAGAGATGTTCTTGCACGTCCCACCTAGTGCTACGAGGGACATGGCCTTCGATTTATCTTCCCTTTTACTAAGTAGTGGTGATTTTCTTCCTAAGTAGTCATGCCATTTTAGACTTCCTATGAGAGAAATTGATCAAAGTGTGTATTTCACTTTTCGTTTCTCTAATGCCAATTTTTGCTTTTTCGTCCCAAGAGATTGTAGCAGGGTACACTCGCCAGCACTATATCAACATTACGTTGTTTTTCACATGCTGAGCAACTCCTGCTGTTTTCAGGCTTTTAGAATTTTTTTTTAAAAAAATAAATTTGTTTATTTCTGGCTGCATTGGGTCTTCGTTGCGGTGCGCGGTCTTCTCCTTCTGGTGGCTTCCCTTGTGGCGGAGCTGGGGCTCTCGGTTCTCCTTCTGGTGGCTTCTCTTGTTGCGTAGCTGTGGCTCTCGGCGCGCGGGCTTCAGCAGTGGTGGCTCGTGGGCTCTAGAGTGCAGGCTCAGTAGTTGTGGCGCACAGGCTTAGCTGCTCCGGGGCATGTGGGATCTTCCCAGACCAGGGCACGAAGCTGTGTCCCTTGCATTGGCAGGTGGATTCTTAAGCACTGCGCCACCAGGGAAGTCCCTCAGGCTTTCACAAGTTTTGACCATCTGGTAGGTATCAAATCCGTCGTTTAAAGCGTCGGCATAGAATTGCACTGTGTGGATGAGCCATCACTTGTTCTAATCAAGGCATGTAGATAGTTTCCAATTTTTCTATTTTATAATCAAAGCAGTGGTTGTCCAATTACTTCCTTAGAATAAATTCCAGGAGTGGAAATGCTGGACTCAATGTCCCACACATGAAAATTTTTGATCCGTATTACCCAGCTGCCATTCGGCAAGCTTGTACAAGTTTATATTGCCATCTGCAGTGTTTGCGTGCCTTTCCCCCCATACCCGTTTCAAAAGCAGCTTTTAAAAAAAAAAATCTAAGTGATGTATATACCTAATTTTAAAGGTCAAATGACGCAAGGCTTTCAGGAGAGCGAAACCCCAAACTGCTTTTCCCCATCCCAATACCCACTTCCCAGAAACCACCATTTTACATCCTTAGCCGTTTCATCTGTCTGCTTCTCTATCTCATAATACGCTTCTACTGCTCTTTCTTCGTTTTGTTTTAAACTGTGGCAGACTCAGCTAGTTGCCCACCCTGATACCAATTTCTTCCTCAGCCTTCAAAGGTAGGTCCGAATTCCTGAGCCTTTCCGGGGTTCTGAAGCATTAAAATCGCCTGGTCACCACCTGGCTGCTGTTAGCTGCTCTCCTGATTTTTTTAAAAAATAAATTTTATCTATCATCTATCTATCTATCTATGTATCTACCTCTTTTTGCCTGAATTGGGTCTTCATTGCTGTGCGTGGGCTTTCTCTAATTGCGGTGAGTGGGGGCTACACTTCGCTGCGGCGTGTGGGCTTCTCATCGCAGTGGCTTCTCTTGTTGTGTGCAGAGCATAGGCTGTAGGCGCGCGGGCTTCAGTATTTGCGGCTCGCAGGCTCTGGAGCACAAGTTCAGTAGTTATGGCGCACGGGCTTAGTTGCTCCAGGGACTGTGGGATCTTCCCGGACCAGGGCTGGGACCTGTGTTCCCTGCGTTGGCAGGCGGCTTTTTTTTTTTTTTTTCTTTTTCCGTACGTGGGCCTCTCACTGTTGTGGCCTCTCCCATTGCGGAGCACGGGCTCCGGACGCACAGGCTCAGCGGCCATGGCTCACTAGCCTAGCCGCTCCGCGGCATGTGGGATCTTCCCGGGCCAGGGCACGAACCCGTGTCCCCTGCATCGGCAGACGGACTCTCAACCACTGCGCCACCAGGGAAGTCCTGGCAGGCGGATTCTTAACCACTGCACCACCAGGGAAGCCCTGCTCTCCCCCTTTTGTCAGTATGAATTTATCATTTTTCGTTTTATTCCTTTACTGTCATTTAGTGGGGTTTTGTGGATGGCGTGGAGATAAATGGATGTATTTAACCTACCATTTTCCACCTGAATTCCCAAGATCCTGTCGATTTTATTTTTTATTTTTTTATTGTGATTTTTTTATTTTGGCTGCGCCACCCAGCTTGCGGGATCTCAGTTCCCCGATGAGGGATGGAACCCGTGCCCCCTGAAGTGCAAGCCCAGAGTCCCAACCACCGGACGGCCGGGGAATTCCCGATAATGTAGATTTTAGAAAAATGAAAAGAAACCCTTTGAAAACGATTCGAATAGTATCTATTTTACTAAGGCCCCTCTGAAAATAGGATAACATTGGGGACACGGGATGGACCTTAAACCACATGCCATCCCACCCTTTTATTTTTCGAAGGACGCAGCCGAGCGCCCCCTCGTGGAGTATGTTGCCCAAGCCAGGCTGACTTGTCCCTCGGGCCTCTTTGCCCTGGGCCCAGAGCTTCACCATCCTGGCGGTCCACCAAGGGACTCGGGGAGTTTCTAAAAATCCCATGCCCAGCACTCCACCCTGGGCCAATTAAATGATTCTCTCAGGGTGTGGGGATTGGGTATCAGCGTTGTTTAAGCTCTCAAGTGGTTCTCAAGTGCAGGATCACTGTCCTAGGCCAAGAAACTCACTGATTTAGCCCACCGGTAACAGCACGGTAATATTTGGGCAATAAGACGTCCAGCCCGTGCCCTTGTTATGCAATTACTTTTGTGTGTTGTCCAGATTCGGAATGGTGTCTACTTTCATGCCTTAATTTCACAAGCCTGTATTCTGTTAATTTGATTAACAAAGAACACTTTATGCTAACTTTGCTGGCGGCGTTAATATCGCATTCCCCTGTGCCACACTCCTTTAGCAGAGGCATACGATTTAGCTTAGTCCTCACATCACATTTATACCCTCCAGTAAGTCCTCATGAGAGAGTGAAAACTGTCGAGTGATGCGGCCACTTTTCTCTCTCTGGATTTTTGCATTGTCGGAGTGCGGCAATGGCAGAGAATTTTATGCACTTAATGGCTATTATTGTGAATATAATGTGGATACTTCAGTCGTAGTCACCAAAATCTGCCATTATGATGAACTGATCTAATATCTCTATTTATTAAGTCACAGGCTGAGTTCCATCCCCCCCCCCACCTCCAGCGTGATTGAGAACAGGCTTAATTCCTAGAGGGGCTCGTCAGCCTCGCTGAGTTTTAGTTCTGGCCTGCAGATAGCATAGTCATCACTCATTATGGTTATCAGAGGAAACCAGGATGGATCAATATATATCATGACTACTGGAGGAGGGGAAAATCCAACAGGTTTAGAGTAAAGGATGTGCTGAAGGGATTCCCTGACAGTCCAGTGGTTAGGACTCCTCGCTTTCACTGCAAGGGGCATGGGTTCGATCCCTGGTCGGGGAACTAAGATCCCACATGCCAAGCGGCATGGCCGAACAATAAAAATAAATAAATTCTGCAGAAACATAAAAAATAAAAAAGATGAAATCTTGCCATTTGCGACAACATGGATGAAACTTGAGAGTATTATGCTCAGTGAAATAAGTCAGACAGAGACAATACCGTATGATTTTACTCATATATGGAAGATAAGAAACAAACAAACAAAACGAGAGAAATGGACAGACCAATACAAAGAAAAACAAATGCGTGGATACAGAGAACAGAGCAGTGGTTACCAGAGGGCCAGTAGGAGGAGGGCCAAATAGGGAAAGGGGATCAACTGTATGGTGATGAATGGAAACTAAAGTTTTGGTGCTGAGCACGCTGTAGTGTGTACAGAAGTTGAAATGTAATGTTGTACATGTGAAACTTATAATGTTATAAACCAGTGTTATCTCAATGAAAATAAACTACAAGAACCCCTGTAGGGAGCCGAGGACTGGCAGGAGCCTGAGTCCCTGGCTGCTTCCTGGAGCACGCGCCTTGCTCGCCTTCCTCTGGACTTCATCGACGTGGAACAGAATAAGGATCCAGTTTAGACCGCTGTAATTTTGCGTTTTCTGTCACATGGCATCACACTTATTCCTAAATCATAGACATTATATATACCTTTGCTTCTAGGGAAGAAGAGGGTCTGATGGTCTGGTGCTTTTTCACCCGCCCTCCCACACCACAGGGACAAAAGGAGAATCCTAAAAGCTTCCAGAGAGAAAAGACAGGTCACATACCAAGATTCAAGAATCAGAATTGCATTAGTTTCCCAACAGCGACACTAAAAGGTAGAAGGCAATACAGCAATGCATTCAAAATGCCGAAGGAAAACTTTCTCCAAACCAGAATTTTATACACAACCAAAGTTTAGATATGGAACGAACTTAAGAGTGGCTACGTGACCTGCTTTGGTCATTGGAATGGGGGCAGAAGAGACACGTGTCACTTCGGAGCAGCAGCGTGAGGGTCATCTCTGGTTAGCCGCATCCTCTTCTCCTCTGGCTTGACACTGGTGATGTTCCAGACAAAAGCTGCTCCATCCCCTGGGTCCTGGGGCAAAGATGAGGCACAGCACAGAGCTACAGACAACCCATGAGGGACACGTAACACGCCGGAGGAGACATGTTTCTTGTTGGAAGCCAGCGAGGTGTTGGGGCCGTATGTTACCACATCATAACTTAACCTCGGGTGACATACAAAGGGGTGACCTAGAAAAGAGAAAAATATGAGATAAAGGAAAAGGGACCCAACAGAGGAAAAAGAAGGAAGATCCCGGCACAAGAGAACAGATGGTCCATATTGGAGCAGGAGGGCATGGGATTCCTGCAGGGATGTTTCATGAAGTAGATAAAATGACTCAATTACCTGAGGTGCTGGAATATATTGAGAGTAGAGTAACATTTCTAGCAGAGACTCTGGAAAAGAAATGGGTAATAGGTGTATAGAAAATCAAGCAAATGAGGACTAAGACAATTATCAACTCAGAGACAAAAGAAAAGTTGAAGCGAAGTAATGTATTCATAGGACACTGGATGGCTAGGTTGTGAAAAATATTCTCATGGAAATAATGTAAAAATAGATTAAATTAACAAAATTAAAACAACTATATCAGGGGAAATGCTTCCGTGTGTGTGTGTGTGTGTGTGTGTGTGTGTGTGTGCTGGAAAAGTTTCTGTAATTTTTTTAAACGTCTTTATTGGAGTATAATTGCTTTACAATGGTGTGTTAGTTTCTACTTTATAACAAAGTGAATCAGCTATACGTATACATATATCCCCATATCGCCTCCCTCTTGCGTCTCCCTCCCTCCCACCCTCCCTATCCCACCCCTCTAGGTGGTCACAAAGCACCAAGCTGATCTCCCTGGGCTATGCGGCTGCTTCCCACTAACTCTCTATTTTGCACCCTAATTCTTTCTTAACTTTCTCCGTTCCATTCTGTTTTCGCTTTCTGGACTTCCTTTAGTTAGATGTAGTACATCCTGGAACGAACCCCTAGTTTTCGTCCTTTCGCTCCCATTTTTCTACCTCCTGTTTGGCTGTATTTTCTAGAAGATGGTCTCGGCTGTATCTTCCAATACTTGTAAGAAAGTTTTGACCTATGACCTCACGTTGCTGCCCCTTATAATGCAGACACTCAGTAGGGAGGAAGGAGAGAAATGATACTGGATATGGAGCCAGCCTGGCGGGCCGCACTTTTGTATCTTTGTTTATATCCCATATCTCATTCCTAGTGTTATTCGCGCCTTCTTCTTTTCCTTGATGAAATCTTAAAAAAAAAAATACATCATTTGCGGGGGCTGAATTGGCAGATTGCGATGGACATATACACACTTCTATGTATAAAAGAGGTAACTAATAAAGACCTAATGTATAGCACAGGGCCCTCTACTCCATACTCTGTCATGGCCTATATGGGAAAAGAATCTAAAGAAGAGTGGATATATATATATATATATATATATATATATATATACGTATAACTGACTCACTTTGCTGTACCCCTGAAACTAACACAATATTGTACATCAGCTATAGTCCAATAAAAATGGTTTAAAACTCATTTTGGCTTCCTTGATTCTTTGTCTTTATTTCTACTGTGCTTATTATTCTTTCCTTGTAATTCCTTTATCTTTGCTTATTATGAAATCTTTTTGTTGATTTCCTTATTTTTTCTCCATACGTCAAGCACAGAAATTTCTGAAAACATAGACAAAAATAAAGAGTTAACAAAAGGCATAACGGCCAGTAATATTTTAGTGTGAGCATAATTTTGGTGTAAGCACTCTTCTGTGCATATACATGCCCAACGCACACACAGACATCTCTTTTTGGAAGAAAAAGTCGAATATTAAATATAGTTTCGTAGTTGTCTTTTACCTTTCCTTTGATATTCTGTTGTGAACCGTCTCTCGTGTCAAATGCAGAGCTCCGACGTTTTCTTAAGCAGCCAAGAAAAACCTTTACCCCAAAGAAATCACACTCAGAGCCTCGAGGAGCAGAAGACGTGTAGTCAGGGTCCCGGGTAGACGCCCACTGGAAGCGGGCTTCGGCCCACGTTGGGCGTGAATCTCGGGGGCGGGGACTCAGCGTTCATTTGCATAACCAGAATGAAATGCGATATATGTTCAAGTGAAAGCCATAGTTTTCCTTTAAAGCTATTATTTCAAAGAATGAGACTTCGGTCACTTAAACGGAAAGAAGTGTTGCAAGCTCTTGACCTGAGCTTACGTTCGCCCTCACTGTACAAGGAGGGCCAATCTCCCTGGCATTGTCTCCCGAGGCTGCCCAACGCAGACCCCATCATGCTTACTCCTCAGCACGTGTGAATCTTCTGTTCAGAAGATTCGCCTGCTGAGGACTAAAGCAAGACAGCGACCTTAATTTTTGGAGGCCTTGCGGAAATATGCAGGGCTGATGTGTGTGTGAAAAAAATAGACCTCACGAGAAAGCTTGTTGTTCGGCCACCTCGCCAGCCCTGCCACTCTCGGAGCATGGACTCGGGGTTCACTCTGCTTCCGTTTGGCTTTCTTACGAAGGTATTTCTGCGTGGGTCTACCACCTGGGAAGCAAGGGACTCGTTGGCCGCCCGGAAGCACTCTGCGAGCCGCAACCGCGACCCGGTGAAACCGGAATTAAGTAAAAGCCTCAGGAGAAGTTGTCAGCGACTCAGGCGTTACCATGACGCCTTTGTGCTGCAAGCGCCCCGGGGTTCGCCTAGGCTCCGGGAGGTGCACTTCTCGCGGTGTTAGTACTGGTTTCCGTGGTTTTAAATCGCCCGAGTCCGATCCTCCGAGTAAGGTCGTTTTCTTCACGTGGAAGGTTATGTAGATAGGTGAATTCGTTCTTCGGTTTCCCGTTGTCTTCCGCAAGATGTAATGTTTGCGAACCCCGCACATGTTCTCGCGATACTGTGGGTGCTGCTGTTCGGTGTGCCTCTCGGCTCATCACGGACTGCTGTATTTCCGTTTTCTGTTGATAGACGTTCGGCTTGAGTGCAGCCTCAGGCCCTCTGAACACTATGAGAGATGTTCTTGCACGTCCCACCTAGTGCTACGAGGGACATGGCCTTCGATTTATCTTCCCTTTTACTAAGTAGTGGTGATTTTCTTCCTAAGTAGTCATGCCATTTTAGACTTCCTATGAGAGAAATTGATCAAAGTGTGTATTTCACTTTTCGTTTCTCTAATGCCAATTTTTGCTTTTTCGTCCCAAGAGATTGTAGCAGGGTACACTCGCCAGCACTATATCAACATTACGTTGTTTTTCACATGCTGAGCAACTCCTGCTGTTTTCAGGCTTTTAGAATTTTTTTTAAAAAAAATAAATTTGTTTATTTCTGGCTGCATTGGGTCTTCGTTGCGGTGCGCGGTCTTCTCCTTCTGGTGGCTTCCCTTGTGGCGGAGCTGGGGCTCTCGGTTCTCCTTCTGGTGGCTTCTCTTGTTGCGTAGCTGTGGCTCTCGGCGCGCGGGCTTCAGCAGTGGTGGCTCGTGGGCTCTAGAGTGCAGGCTCAGTAGTTGTGGCGCACAGGCTTAGCTGCTCCGGGGCATGTGGGATCTTCCCAGACCAGGGCACGAAGCTGTGTCCCTTGCATTGGCAGGTGGATTCTTAAGCACTGCGCCACCAGGGAAGTCCCTCAGGCTTTCACAAGTTTTGACCATCTGGTAGGTATCAAATCCGTCGTTTAAAGCGTCGGCATAGAATTGCACTGTGTGGATGAGCCATCACTTGTTCTAATCAAGGCATGTAGATAGTTTCCAATTTTTCTATTTTATAATCAAAGCAGTGGTTGTCCAATTACTTCCTTAGAATAAATTCCAGGAGTGGAAATGCTGGACTCAATGTCCCACACATGAAAATTTTTGATCCGTATTACCCAGCTGCCATTCGGCAAGCTTGTACAAGTTTATATTGCCATCTGCAGTGTTTGCGTGCCTTTCCCCCCATACCCGTTTCAAAAGCAGCTTTTAAAAAAAAAATCTAAGTGATGTATATACCTAATTTTAAAGGTCAAATGACGCAAGGCTTTCAGGAGAGCGAAACCCCAAACTGCTTTTCCCCATCCCAATACCCACTTCCCAGAAACCACCATTTTACATCCTTAGCCGTTTCATCTGTCTGCTTCTCTATCTCATAATACGCTTCTACTGCTCTTTCTTCGTTTTGTTTTAAACTGTGGCAGACTCAGCTAGTTGCCCACCCTGATACCAATTTCTTCCTCAGCCTTCAAAGGTAGGTCAGAATTCCTGAGCCTTTCCGGGGTTCTGAAGCATTAAAATCGCCTGGTCACCACCTGGCTGCTGTTAGCTGCTCTCCTGATTTTTTTAAAAAATAAATTTTATCTATCATCTATCTATCTATCTATGTATCTACCTCTTTTTGCCTGAATTGGGTCTTCATTGCTGTGCGTGGGCTTTCTCTAATTGCGGTGAGTGGGGGCTACACTTCGCTGCGGCGTGTGGGCTTCTCATCGCAGTGGCTTCTCTTGTTGTGTGCAGAGCATAGGCTGTAGGCGCGCGGGCTTCAGTATTTGCGGCTCGCAGGCTCTGGAGCACAAGTTCAGTAGTTATGGCGCACGGGCTTAGTTGCTCCGGGGACTGTGGGATCTTCCCGGACCAGGGCTGGGACCTGTGTTCCCTGCGTTGGCAGGCGGCTTTTTTTTTTTTTTTTCTTTTTCCGTACGTGGGCCTCTCACTGTTGTGGCCTCTCCCATTGCGGAGCACGGGCTCCGGACGCACAGGCTCAGCGGCCATGGCTCACTAGCCTAGCCGCTCCGCGGCATGTGGGATCTTCCCGGGCCAGGGCACGAACCCGTGTCCCCTGCATCGGCAGACGGACTCTCAACCACTGCGCCACCAGGGAAGTCCTGGCAGGCGGATTCTTAACCACTGCACCACCAGGGAAGCCCTGCTCTCCCCCTTTTGTCAGTATGAATTTATCATTTTTCGTTTTATTCCTTTACTGTCATTTAGTGGGGTTTTGTGGATGGCGTGGAGATAAATGGATGTATTTAACCTACCATTTTCCACCTGAATTCCCAAGATCCTGTCGATTTTATTTTTTATTTTTTTATTGTGATTTTTTTATTTTGGCTGCGCCACCCAGCTTGCGGGATCTCAGTTCCCCGATGAGGGATGGAACCCGTGCCCCCTGAAGTGCAAGCCCAGAGTCCCAACCACCGGACGGCCGGGGAATTCCCGATAATGTAGATTTTAGAAAAATGAAAAGAAACCCTTTGAAAACGATTCGAATAGTATCTATTTTACTAAGGCCCCTCTGAAAATAGGATAACATTGGGGACACGGGATGGACCTTAAACCACATGCCATCCCACCCTTTTATTTTTCGAAGGACGCAGCCGAGCGCCCCCTCGTGGAGTATGTTGCCCAAGCCAGGCTGACTTGTCCCTCGGGCCTCTTTGCCCTGGGCCCAGAGCTTCACCATCCTGGCGGTCCACCAAGGGACTCGGGGAGTTTCTAAAAATCCCATGCCCAGCACTCCACCCTGGGCCAATTAAATGATTCTCTCAGGGTGTGGGGATTGGGTATCAGCGTTGTTTAAGCTCTCAAGTGGTTCTCAAGTGCAGGATCACTGTCCTAGGCCAAGAAACTCACTGATTTAGCCCACCGGTAACAGCACGGTAATATTTGGGCAATAAGACGTCCAGCCCGTGCCCTTGTTATGCAATTACTTTTGTGTGTTGTCCAGATTCGGAATGGTGTCTACTTTCATGCCTTAATTTCACAAGCCTGTATTCTGTTAATTTGATTAACAAAGAACACTTTATGCTAACTTTGCTGGCGGCGTTAATATCGCATTCCCCTGTGCCACACTCCTTTAGCAGAGGCATACGATTTAGCTTAGTCCTCACATCACATTTATACCCTCCAGTAAGTCCTCATGAGAGAGTGAAAACTGTCGAGTGATGCGGCCACTTTTCTCTCTCTGGATTTTTGCATTGTCGGAGTGCGGCAATGGCAGAGAATTTTATGCACTTAATGGCTATTATTGTGAATATAATGTGGATACTTCAGTCGTAGTCACCAAAATCTGCCATTATGATGAACTGATCTAATATCTCTATTTATTAAGTCACAGGCTGGGTTCCATCCCCCCCCCCCACCTCCAGCGTGATTGAGAACAGGCTTAATTCCTAGAGGGGCTCGTCAGCCTCGCTGAGTTTTAGTTCTGGCCTGCAGATAGCATAGTCATCACTCATTATGGTTATCAGAGGAAACCAGGATGGATCAATATATATCATGACTACTGGAGGAGGGGAAAATCCAACAGGTTTAGAGTAAAGGATGTGCTGAAGGGATTCCCTGACAGTCCAGTGGTTAGGACTCCTCGCTTTCACTGCAAGGGGCATGGGTTCGATCCCTGGTCGGGGAACTAAGATCCCACATGCCAAGCGGCATGGCCGAACAATAAAAATAAATAAATTCTGCAGAAACATAAAAAATAAAAAAGATGAAATCTTGCCATTTGCGACAACATGGATGAAACTTGAGAGTATTATGCTCAGTGAAATAAGTCAGACAGAGACAATACCGTATGATTTTACTCATATATGGAAGATAAGAAACAAACAAACAAAACGAGAGAAATGGACAGACCAATACAAAGAAAAACAAATGCGTGGATACAGAGAACAGAGCAGTGGTTACCAGAGGGCCAGTAGGAGGAGGGCCAAATAGGGAAAGGGGATCAACTGTATGGTGATGAATGGAAACTAAAGTTTTGGTGCTGAGCACGCTGTAGTGTGTACAGAAGTTGAAATGTAATGTTGTACATGTGAAACTTATAATGTTATAAACCAGTGTTATCTCAATGAAAATAAACTACAAGAACCCCTGTAGGGAGCCGAGGACTGGCAGGAGCCTGAGTCCCTGGCTGCTTCCTGGAGCACGCGCCTTGCTCGCCTTCCTCTGGACTTCATCGACGTGGAACAGAATAAGGATCCAGTTTAGACCGCTGTAATTTTGCGTTTTCTGTCACATGGCATCACACTTATTCCTAAATCATAGACATTATATATACCTTTGCTTCTAGGGAAGAAGAGGGTCTGATGGTCTGGTGCTTTTTCACCCGCCCTCCCACACCACAGGGACAAAAGGAGAATCCTAAAAGCTTCCAGAGAGAAAAGACAGGTCACATACCAAGATTCAAGAATCAGAATTGCATTAGTTTCCCAACAGCGACACTAAAAGGTAGAAGGCAATACAGCAATGCATTCAAAATGCCGAAGGAAAACTTTCTCCAAACCAGAATTTTATACACAACCAAAGTTTAGATATGGAACGAACTTAAGAGTGGCTACGTGACCTGCTTTGGTCATTGGAATGGGGGCAGAAGAGACACGTGTCACTTCGGAGCAGCAGCGTGAGGGTCATCTCTGGTTAGCCGCATCCTCTTCTCCTCTGGCTTGACACTGGTGATGTTCCAGACAAAAGCTGCTCCATCCCCTGGGTCCTGGGGCAAAGATGAGGCACAGCACAGAGCTACAGACAACCCATGAGGGACACGTAACACGCCGGAGGAGACATGTTTCTTGTTGGAAGCCAGCGAGGTGTTGGGGCCGTATGTTACCACATCATAACTTAACCTCGGGTGACATACAAAGGGGTGACCTAGAAAAGAGAAAAATATGAGATAAAGGAAAAGGGACCCAACAGAGGAAAAAGAAGGAAGATCCCGGCACAAGAGAACAGATGGTCCATATTGGAGCAGGAGGGCATGGGATTCCTGCAGGGATGTTTCATGAAGTAGATAAAATGACTCAATTACCTGAGGTGCTGGAATATATTGAGAGTAGAGTAACATTTCTAGCAGAGACTCTGGAAAAGAAATGGGTAATAGGTGTATAGAAAATCAAGCAAATGAGGACTAAGACAATTATCAACTCAGAGACAAAAGAAAAGTTGAAGCGAAGTAATGTATTCATAGGACACTGGATGGCTAGGTTGTGAAAAATATTCTCATGGAAATAATGTAAAAATAGATTAAATTAACAAAATTAAAACAACTATATCAGGGGAAATGCTTCCGTGTGTGTGTGTGTGTGTGTGTGTGTGTGTGTGTGCTGGAAAAGTTTCTGTAATTTTTTTAAACGTCTTTATTGGAGTATAATTGCTTTACAATGGTGTGTTAGTTTCTACTTTATAACAAAGTGAATCAGCTATACGTATACATATATCCCCATATCGCCTCCCTCTTGCGTCTCCCTCCCTCCCACCCTCCCTATCCCACCCCTCTAGGTGGTCACAAAGCACCAAGCTGATCTCCCTGGGCTATGCGGCTGCTTCCCACTAACTCTCTATTTTGCACCCTAATTCTTTCTTAACTTTCTCCGTTCCATTCTGTTTTCGCTTTCTGGACTTCCTTTAGTTAGATGTAGTACATCCTGGAACGAACCCCTAGTTTTCGTCCTTTCGCTCCCATTTTTCTACCTCCTGTTTGGCTGTATTTTCTAGAAGATGGTCTCGGCTGTATCTTCCAATACTTGTAAGAAAGTTTTGACCTATGACCTCACGTTGCTGCCCCTTATAATGCAGACACTCAGTAGGGAGGAAGGAGAGAAATGATACTGGATATGGAGCCAGCCTGGCGGGCCGCACTTTTGTATCTTTGTTTATATCCCATATCTCATTCCTACTGTTATTCGCGCCTTCTTCTTTTCCTTGATGAAATCTTAAAAAAAAAAATACATCATTTGCGGGGGCTGAATTGGCAGATTGCGATGGACATATACACACTTCTATGTATAAAAGAGGTAACTAATAAAGACCTAATGTATAGCACAGGGCCCTCTACTCCATACTCTGTCATGGCCTATATGGGAAAAGAATCTAAAGAAGAGTGGATATATATATATATATATATATATATATATATATATATATATATACGTATAACTGACTCACTTTGCTGTACCCCTGAAACTAACACAATATTGTACATCAGCTATAGTCCAATAAAAATGGTTTAAAACTCATTTTGGCTTCCTTGATTCTTTGTCTTTATTTCTACTGTGCTTATTATTCTTTCCTTGTAATTCCTTTATCTTTGCTTATTATGAAATCTTTTTGTTGATTTCCTTATTTTTTCTCCATACGTCAAGCACAGAAATTTCTGAAAACATAGACAAAAATAAAGAGTTAACAAAAGGCATAACGGCCAGTAATATTTTAGTGTGAGCATAATTTTGGTGTAAGCACTCTTCTGTGCATATACATGCCCAACGCACACACAGACATCTCTTTTTGGAAGAAAAAGTCTAATATTAAATATAGTTTCATAGTTGTCTTTTACCTTTCCTTTGATATTCTGTTGTGAACCGTCTCTCGTGTCAAATGCAGAGCTCCGACGTTTTCTTAAGCAGCCAAGAAAAACCTTTACCCCAAAGAAATCACACTCAGAGCCTCGAGGAGCAGAAGACGTGTAGTCAGGGTCCCGGGTAGACGCCCACTGGAAGCGGGCTTCGGCCCACGTTGGGCGTGAATCTCGGGGGCGGGGACTCAGCGTTCATTTGCATAACCAGAATGAAATGCGATATATGTTCAAGTGAAAGCCATAGTTTTCCTTTAAAGCTATTATTTCAAAGAATGAGACTTCGGTCACTTAAACGGAAAGAAGTGTTGCAAGCTCTTGACCCGAGCTTACGTTCGCCCTCACTGTACAAGGAGGGCCAATCTCCCTGGCATTGTCTCCCGAGGCTGCCCAACGCAGACCCCATCATGCTTACTCCTCAGCACGTGTGAATCTTCTGTTCAGAAGATTCGCCTGCTGAGGACTAAAGCAAGACAGCGACCTTAATTTTTGGAGGCCTTGCGGAAATACGCAGGGCTGATGTGTGTGTGAAAAAAATAGACCTCACGAGAAAGCTTGTTGTTCGGCCACCTCGCCAGCCCTGCCACTCTCGGAGCATGGACTCGGGGTTCACTCTGCTTCCGTTTGGCTTTCTTACGAAGGTATTTCTGCGTGGGTCTACCACCTGGGAAGCAAGGGACTCGTTGGCCGCCCGGAAGCACTCTGCGAGCCGCAACCGCGACCCGGTGAAACCGGAATTAAGTAAAAGCCTCAGGAGAAGTTGTCAGCGACTCAGGCGTTACCATGACGCCTTTGTGCTGCAAGCGCCCCGGGGTTCGCCTAGGCTCCGGGAGGTGCACTTCTCGCGGTGTTAGTACTGGTTTCCGTGGTTTTAAATCGCCCGAGTCCGATTCTCCGAGTAAGGTCGTTTTCTTCACGTGGAAGGTTATGTAGATAGGTGAATTCGTTCTTCGGTTTCCCGTTGTCTTCCGCAAGATGTAATGTTTGCGAACCCCGCACATGTTCTCGCGATACTGTGGGTGCTGCTGTTCGGTGTGCCTCTCGGCTCATCACGGACTGCTGTATTTCCGTTTTCTGTTGATAGACGTTCGGCTTGAGTGCAGCCTCAGGCCCTCTGAACACTATGAGAGATGTTCTTGCACGTCCCACCTAGTGCTACGAGGGACATGGCCTTCGATTTATCTTCCCTTTTACTAAGTAGTGGTGATTTTCTTCCTAAGTAGTCATGCCATTTTAGACTTCCTATGAGAGAAATTGATCAAAGTGTGTATTTCACTTTTCGTTTCTCTAATGCCAATTTTTGCTTTTTCGTCCCAAGAGATTGTAGCAGGGTACACTCGCCAGCACTATATCAACATTACGTTGTTTTTCACATGCTGAGCAACTCCTGCTGTTTTCAGGCTTTTAGAATTTTTTTTTAAAAAAATAAATTTGTTTATTTCTGGCTGCATTGGGTCTTCGTTGCGGTGCGCGGTCTTCTCCTTCTGGTGGCTTCCCTTGTGGCGGAGCTGGGGCTCTCGGTTCTCCTTCTGGTGGCTTCTCTTGTTGCGTAGCTGTGGCTCTCGGCGCGCGGGCTTCAGCAGTGGTGGCTCGTGGGCTCTAGAGTGCAGGCTCAGTAGTTGTGGCGCACAGGCTTAGCTGCTCCGGGGCATGTGGGATCTTCCCAGACCAGGGCACGAAGCTGTGTCCCTTGCATTGGCAGGTGGATTCTTAAGCACTGCGCCACCAGGGAAGTCCCTCAGGCTTTCACAAGTTTTGACCATCTGGTAGGTATCAAATCCGTCGTTTAAAGCGTCGGCATAGAATTGCACTGTGTGGATGAGCCATCACTTGTTCTAATCAAGGCATGTAGATAGTTTCCAATTTTTCTATTTTATAATCAAAGCAGTGGTTGTCCAATTACTTCCTTAGAATAAATTCCAGGAGTGGAAATGCTGGACTCAATGTCCCACACATGAAAATTTTTGATCCGTATTACCCAGCTGCCATTCGGCAAGCTTGTACAAGTTTATATTGCCATCTGCAGTGTTTGCGTGCCTTTCCCCCCATACCCGTTTCAAAAGCAGCTTTTAAAAAAAAAATCTAAGTGATGTATATACCTAATTTTAAAGGTCAAATGACGCAAGGCTTTCAGGAGAGCGAAACCCCAAACTGCTTTTCCCCATCCCAATACCCACTTCCCAGAAACCACCATTTTACATCCTTAGCCGTTTCATCTGTCTGCTTCTCTATCTCATAATACGCTTCTACTGCTCTTTCTTCGTTTTGTTTTAAACTGTGGCAGACTCAGCTAGTTGCCCACCCTGATACCAATTTCTTCCTCAGCCTTCAAAGGTAGGTCAGAATTCCTGAGCCTTTCCGGGGTTCTGAAGCATTAAAATCGCCTGGTCACCACCTGGCTGCTGTTAGCTGCTCTCCTGATTTTTTTAAAAAATAAATTTTATCTATCATCTATCTATCTATCTATGTATCTACCTCTTTTTGCCTGAATTGGGTCTTCATTGCTGTGCGTGGGCTTTCTCTAATTGCGGTGAGTGGGGGCTACACTTCGCTGCGGCGTGTGGGCTTCTCATCGCAGTGGCTTCTCTTGTTGTGTGCAGAGCATAGGCTGTAGGCGCGCGGGCTTCAGTATTTGCGGCTCGCAGGCTCTGGAGCACAAGTTCAGTAGTTATGGCGCACGGGCTTAGTTGCTCCGGGGACTGTGGGATCTTCCCGGACCAGGGCTGGGACCTGTGTTCCCTGCGTTGGCAGGCGGCTTTTTTTTTTTTTTTTCTTTTTCCGTACGTGGGCCTCTCACTGTTGTGGCCTCTCCCATTGCGGAGCACGGGCTCCGGACGCACAGGCTCAGCGGCCATGGCTCACTAGCCTAGCCGCTCCGCGGCATGTGGGATCTTCCCGGGCCAGGGCACGAACCCGTGTCCCCTGCATCGGCAGACGGACTCTCAACCACTGCGCCACCAGGGAAGTCCTGGCAGGCGGATTCTTAACCACTGCACCACCAGGGAAGCCCTGCTCTCCCCCTTTTGTCAGTATGAATTTATCATTTTTCGTTTTATTCCTTTACTGTCATTTAGTGGGGTTTTGTGGATGGCGTGGAGATAAATGGATGTATTTAACCTACCATTTTCCACCTGAATTCCCAAGATCCTGTCGATTTTATTTTTTATTTTTTTATTGTGATTTTTTTATTTTGGCTGCGCCACCCAGCTTGCGGGATCTCAGTTCCCCGATGAGGGATGGAACCCGTGCCCCCTGAAGTGCAAGCCCAGAGTCCCAACCACCGGACGGCCGGGGAATTCCCGATAATGTAGATTTTAGAAAAATGAAAAGAAACCCTTTGAAAACGATTCGAATAGTATCTATTTTACTAAGGCCCCTCTGAAAATAGGATAACATTGGGGACACGGGATGGACCTTAAACCACATGCCATCCCACCCTTTTATTTTTCGAAGGACGCAGCCGAGCGCCCCCTCGTGGAGTATGTTGCCCAAGCCAGGCTGACTTGTCCCTCGGGCCTCTTTGCCCTGGGCCCAGAGCTTCACCATCCTGGCGGTCCACCAAGGGACTCGGGGAGTTTCTAAAAATCCCATGCCCAGCACTCCACCCTGGGCCAATTAAATGATTCTCTCAGGGTGTGGGGATTGGGTATCAGCGTTGTTTAAGCTCTCAAGTGGTTCTCAAGTGCAGGATCACTGTCCTAGGCCAAGAAACTCACTGATTTAGCCCACCGGTAACAGCACGGTAATATTTGGGCAATAAGACGTCCAGCCCGTGCCCTTGTTATGCAATTACTTTTGTGTGTTGTCCAGATTCGGAATGGTGTCTACTTTCATGCCTTAATTTCACAAGCCTGTATTCTGTTAATTTGATTAACAAAGAACACTTTATGCTAACTTTGCTGGCGGCGTTAATATCGCATTCCCCTGTGCCACACTCCTTTAGCAGAGGCATACGATTTAGCTTAGTCCTCACATCACATTTATACCCTCCAGTAAGTCCTCATGAGAGAGTGAAAACTGTCGAGTGATGCGGCCACTTTTCTCTCTCTGGATTTTTGCATTGTCGGAGTGCGGCAATGGCAGAGAATTTTATGCACTTAATGGCTATTATTGTGAATATAATGTGGATACTTCAGTCGTAGTCACCAAAATCTGCCATTATGATGAACTGATCTAATATCTCTATTTATTAAGTCACAGGCTGGGTTCCATCCCCCCCCCCCCCACCTCCAGCGTGATTGAGAACAGGCTTAATTCCTAGAGGGGCTCGTCAGCCTCGCTGAGTTTTAGTTCTGGCCTGCAGATAGCATAGTCATCACTCATTATGGTTATCAGAGGAAACCAGGATGGATCAATATATATCATGACTACTGGAGGAGGGGAAAATCCAACAGGTTTAGAGTAAAGGATGTGCTGAAGGGATTCCCTGACAGTCCAGTGGTTAGGACTCCTCGCTTTCACTGCAAGGGGCATGGGTTCGATCCCTGGTCGGGGAACTAAGATCCCACATGCCAAGCGGCATGGCCGAACAATAAAAATAAATAAATTCTGCAGAAACATAAAAAATAAAAAAGATGAAATCTTGCCATTTGCGACAACATGGATGAAACTTGAGAGTATTATGCTCAGTGAAATAAGTCAGACAGAGACAATACCGTATGATTTTACTCATATATGGAAGATAAGAAACAAACAAACAAAACGAGAGAAATGGACAGACCAATACAAAGAAAAACAAATGCGTGGATACAGAGAACAGAGCAGTGGTTACCAGAGGGCCAGTAGGAGGAGGGCCAAATAGGGAAAGGGGATCAACTGTATGGTGATGAATGGAAACTAAAGTTTTGGTGCTGAGCACGCTGTAGTGTGTACAGAAGTTGAAATGTAATGTTGTACATGTGAAACTTATAATGTTATAAACCAGTGTTATCTCAATGAAAATAAACTACAAGAACCCCTGTAGGGAGCCGAGGACTGGCAGGAGCCTGAGTCCCTGGCTGCTTCCTGGAGCACGCGCCTTGCTCGCCTTCCTCTGGACTTCATCGACGTGGAACAGAATAAGGATCCAGTTTAGACCGCTGTAATTTTGCGTTTTCTGTCACATGGCATCACACTTATTCCTAAATCATAGACATTATATATACCTTTGCTTCTAGGGAAGAAGAGGGTCTGATGGTCTGGTGCTTTTTCACCCGCCCTCCCACACCACAGGGACAAAAGGAGAATCCTAAAAGCTTCCAGAGAGAAAAGACAGGTCACATACCAAGATTCAAGAATCAGAATTGCATTAGTTTCCCAACAGCGACACTAAAAGGTAGAAGGCAATACAGCAATGCATTCAAAATGCCGAAGGAAAACTTTCTCCAAACCAGAATTTTATACACAACCAAAGTTTAGATATGGAACGAACTTAAGAGTGGCTACGTGACCTGCTTTGGTCATTGGAATGGGGGCAGAAGAGACACGTGTCACTTCGGAGCAGCAGCGTGAGGGTCATCTCTGGTTAGCCGCATCCTCTTCTCCTCTGGCTTGACACTGGTGATGTTCCAGACAAAAGCTGCTCCATCCCCTGGGTCCTGGGGCAAAGATGAGGCACAGCACAGAGCTACAGACAACCCATGAGGGACACGTAACACGCCGGAGGAGACATGTTTCTTGTTGGAAGCCAGCGAGGTGTTGGGGCCGTATGTTACCACATCATAACTTAACCTCGGGTGACATACAAAGGGGTGACCTAGAAAAGAGAAAAATATGAGATAAAGGAAAAGGGACCCAACAGAGGAAAAAGAAGGAAGATCCCGGCACAAGAGAACAGATGGTCCATATTGGAGCAGGAGGGCATGGGATTCCTGCAGGGATGTTTCATGAAGTAGATAAAATGACTCAATTACCTGAGGTGCTGGAATATATTGAGAGTAGAGTAACATTTCTAGCAGAGACTCTGGAAAAGAAATGGGTAATAGGTGTATAGAAAATCAAGCAAATGAGGACTAAGACAATTATCAACTCAGAGACAAAAGAAAAGTTGAAGCGAAGTAATGTATTCATAGGACACTGGATGGCTAGGTTGTGAAAAATATTCTCATGGAAATAATGTAAAAATAGATTAAATTAACAAAATTAAAACAACTATATCAGGGGAAATGCTTCCATGTGTGTGTGTGTGTGTGTGTGTGTGTGTGTGTGTGTGCTGGAAAAGTTTCTGTAATTTTTTTAAACGTCTTTATTGGAGTATAATTGCTTTACAATGGTGTGTTAGTTTCTACTTTATAACAAAGTGAATCAGCTATACGTATACATATATCCCCATATCGCCTCCCTCTTGCGTCTCCCTCCCTCCCACCCTCCCTATCCCACCCCTCTAGGTGGTCACAAAGCACCAAGCTGATCTCCCTGGGCTATGCGGCTGCTTCCCACTAACTCTCTATTTTGCACCCTAATTCTTTCTTAACTTTCTCCGTTCCATTCTGTTTTCGCTTTCTGGACTTCCTTTAGTTAGATGTAGTACATCCTGGAACGAACCCCTAGTTTTCGTCCTTTCGCTCCCATTTTTCTACCTCCTGTTTGGCTGTATTTTCTAGAAGATGGTCTCGGCTGTATCTTCCAATGCTTGTAAGAAAGTTTTGACCTATGACCTCACGTTGCTGCCCCTTATAATGCAGACACTCAGTAGGGAGGAAGGAGAGAAATGATACTGGATATGGAGCCAGCCTGGCGGGCCGCACTTTTGTATCTTTGTTTATATCCCATATCTCATTCCTAGTGTTATTCGCGCCTTCTTCTTTTCCTTGATGAAATCTTAAAAAAAATAATACATCATTTGCGGGGGCTGAATTGGCAGATTGCGATGGACATATACACACTTCTATGTATAAAAGAGGTAACTAATAAAGACCTAATGTATAGCACAGGGCCCTCTACTCCATACTCTGTCATGGCCTATATGGGAAAAGAATCTAAAGAAGAGTGGATATATATATATATATATATATATATATATATGTATAACTGACTCACTTTGCTGTACCCCTGAAACTAACACAATATTGTACATCAGCTATAGTCCAATAAAAATGGTTTAAAACTCATTTTGGCTTCCTTGATTCTTTGTCTTTATTTCTACTGTGCTTATTATTCTTTCCTTGTAATTCCTTTATCTTTGCTTATTATGAAATCTTTTTGTTGATTTCCTTATTTTTTCTCCATACGTCAAGCACAGAAATTTCTGAAAACATAGACAAAAATAAAGAGTTAACAAAAGGCATAACGGCCAGTAATATTTTAGTGTGAGCATAATTTTGGTGTAAGCACTCTTCTGTGCATATACATGCCCAACGCACACACAGACATCTCTTTTTGGAAGAAAAAGTCGAATATTAAATATAGTTTCGTAGTTGTCTTTTACCTTTCCTTTGATATTCTGTTGTGAACCGTCTCTCGTGTCAAATGCAGAGCTCCGACGTTTTCTTAAGCAGCCAAGAAAAACCTTTACCCCAAAGAAATCACACTCAGAGCCTCGAGGAGCAGAAGACGTGTAGTCAGGGTCCCGGGTAGACGCCCACTGGAAGCGGGCTTCGGCCCACGTTGGGCGTGAATCTCGGGGGCGGGGACTCAGCGTTCATTTGCATAACCAGAATGAAATGCGATATATGTTCAAGTGAAAGCCATAGTTTTCCTTTAAAGCTATTATTTCAAAGAATGAGACTTCGGTCACTTAAACGGAAAGAAGTGTTGCAAGCTCTTGACCCGAGCTTACGTTCGCCCTCACTGTACAAGGAGGGCCAATCTCCCTGGCATTGTCTCCCGAGGTTGCCCAACGCAGACCCCATCATGCTTACTCCTCAGCACGTGTGAATCTTCTGTTCAGAAGATTCGCCTGCTGAGGACTAAAGCAAGACAGCGACCTTAATTTTTGGAGGCCTTGCGGAAATATGCAGGGCTGATGTGTGTGTGAAAAAAATAGACCTCACGAGAAAGCTTGTTGTTCGGCCACCTCGCCAGCCCTGCCACTCTCGGAGCATGGACTCGGGGTTCACTCTGCTTCCGTTTGGCTTTCTTACGAAGGTATTTCTGCGTGGGTCTACCACCTGGGAAGCAAGGGACTCGTTGGCCGCCCGGAAGCACTCCGCGAGCCGCAACCGCGACCCGGTGAAACCGGAATTAAGTAAAAGCCTCAGGAGAAGTTGTCAGCGACTCAGGCGTTACCATGACGCCTTTGTGCTGCAAGCGCCCCGGGGTTCGCCTAGGCTCCGGGAGGTGCACTTCTCGCGGTGTTAGTACTGGTTTCCGTGGTTTTAAATCGCCCGAGTCCGATTCTCCGTGTAAGGTCGTTTTCTTCACGTGGAAGGTTATGTAGATAGGTGAATTCGTTCTTCGGTTTCCCGTTGTCTTCCGCAAGATGTAATGTTTGCGAACCCCGCACATGTTCTCGCGATACTGTGGGTGCTGCTGTTCGGTGTGCCTCTCGGCTCATCACGGACTGCTGTATTTCCGTTTTCTGTTGATAGACGTTCGGCTTGAGTGCAGCCTCAGGCCCTCTGAACACTATGAGAGATGTTCTTGCACGTCCCACCTAGTGCTACGAGGGACATGGCCTTCGATTTATCTTCCCTTTTACTAAGTAGTGGTGATTTTCTTCCTAAGTAGTCATGCCATTTTAGACTTCCTATGAGAGAAATTGATCAAAGTGTGTATTTCACTTTTCGTTTCTCTAATGCCAATTTTTGCTTTTTCGTCCCAAGAGATTGTAGCAGGGTACACTCGCCAGCACTATATCAACATTACGTTGTTTTTCACATGCTGAGCAACTCCTGCTGTTTTCAGGCTTTTAGAATTTTTTTTAAAAAAAATAAATTTGTTTATTTCTGGCTGCATTGGGTCTTCGTTGCGGTGCGCGGTCTTCTCCTTCTGGTGGCTTCCCTTGTGGCGGAGCTGGGGCTCTCGGTTCTCCTTCTGGTGGCTTCTCTTGTTGCGTAGCTGTGGCTCTCGGCGCGCGGGCTTCAGCAGTGGTGGCTCGTGGGCTCTAGAGTGCAGGCTCAGTAGTTGTGGCGCACAGGCTTAGCTGCTCCGGGGCATGTGGGATCTTCCCAGACCAGGGCACGAAGCTGTGTCCCTTGCATTGGCAGGTGGATTCTTAAGCACTGCGCCACCAGGGAAGTCCCTCAGGCTTTCACAAGTTTTGACCATCTGGTAGGTATCAAATCCGTCGTTTAAAGCGTCGGCATAGAATTGCACTGTGTGGATGAGCCATCACTTGTTCTAATCAAGGCATGTAGATAGTTTCCAATTTTTCTATTTTATAATCAAAGCAGTGGTTGTCCAATTACTTCCTTAGAATAAATTCCAGGAGTGGAAATGCTGGACTCAATGTCCCACACATGAAAATTTTTGATCCGTATTACCCAGCTGCCATTCGGCAAGCTTGTACAAGTTTATATTGCCATCTGCAGTGTTTGCGTGCCTTTCCCCCCATACCCGTTTCAAAAGCAGCTTTAAAAAAAAAAAATCTAAGTGATGTATATACCTAATTTTAAAGGTCAAATGACGCAAGGCTTTCAGGAGAGCGAAACCCCAAACTGCTTTTCCCCATCCCAATACCCACTTCCCAGAAACCACCATTTTACATCCTTAGCCGTTTCATCTGTCTGCTTCTCTATCTCATAATACGCTTCTACTGCTCTTTCTTCGTTTTGTTTTAAACTGTGGCAGACTCAGCTAGTTGCCCACCCTGATACCAATTTCTTCCTCAGCCTTCAAAGGTAGGTCAGAATTCCTGAGCCTTTCCGGGGTTCTGAAGCATTAAAATCGCCTGGTCACCACCTGGCTGCTGTTAGCTGCTCTCCTGATTTTTTTAAAAAATAAATTTTATCTATCATCTATCTATCTATCTATGTATCTACCTCTTTTTGCCTGAATTGGGTCTTCATTGCTGTGCGTGGGCTTTCTCTAATTGCGGTGAGTGGGGGCTACACTTCGCTGCGGCGTGTGGGCTTCTCATCGCAGTGGCTTCTCTTGTTGTGTGCAGAGCATAGGCTGTAGGCGCGCGGGCTTCAGTATTTGCGGCTCGCAGGCTCTGGAGCACAAGTTCAGTAGTTATGGCGCACGGGCTTAGTTGCTCCGGGGACTGTGGGATCTTCCCGGACCAGGGCTGGGACCTGTGTTCCCTGCGTTGGCAGGCGGCTTTTTTTTTTTTTTTTTCTTTTTCCGTACGTGGGCCTCTCACTGTTGTGGCCTCTCCCATTGCGGAGCACGGGCTCCGGACGCACAGGCTCAGCGGCCATGGCTCACTAGCCTAGCCGCTCCGCGGCATGTGGGATCTTCCCGGGCCAGGGCACGAACCCGTGTCCCCTGCATCGGCAGACGGACTCTCAACCACTGCGCCACCAGGGAAGTCCTGGCAGGCGGATTCTTAACCACTGCACCACCAGGGAAGCCCTGCTCTCCCCCTTTTGTCAGTATGAATTTATCATTTTTCGTTTTATTCCTTTACTGTCATTTAGTGGGGTTTTGTGGATGGCGTGGAGATAAATGGATGTATTTAACCTACCATTTTCCACCTGAATTCCCAAGATCCTGTCGATTTTATTTTTTATTTTTTTATTGTGATTTTTTTATTTTGGCTGCGCCACCCAGCTTGCGGGATCTCAGTTCCCCGATGAGGGATGGAACCCGTGCCCCCTGAAGTGCAAGCCCAGAGTCCCAACCACCGGACGGCCGGGGAATTCCCGATAATGTAGATTTTAGAAAAATGAAAAGAAACCCTTTGAAAACGATTCGAATAGTATCTATTTTACTAAGGCCCCTCTGAAAATAGGATAACATTGGGGACACGGGATGGACCTTAAACCACATGCCATCCCACCCTTTTATTTTTCGAAGGACGCAGCCGAGCGCCCCCTCGTGGAGTATGTTGCCCAAGCCAGGCTGACTTGTCCCTCGGGCCTCTTTGCCCTGGGCCCAGAGCTTCACCATCCTGGCGGTCCACCAAGGGACTCGGGGAGTTTCTAAAAATCCCATGCCCAGCACTCCACCCTGGGCCAATTAAATGATTCTCTCAGGGTGTGGGGATTGGGTATCAGCGTTGTTTAAGCTCTCAAGTGGTTCTCAAGTGCAGGATCACTGTCCTAGGCCAAGAAACTCACTGATTTAGCCCACCGGTAACAGCACGGTAATATTTGGGCAATAAGACGTCCAGCCCGTGCCCTTGTTATGCAATTACTTTTGTGTGTTGTCCAGATTCGGAATGGTGTCTACTTTCATGCCTTAATTTCACAAGCCTGTATTCTGTTAATTTGATTAACAAAGAACACTTTATGCTAACTTTGCTGGCGGCGTTAATATCGCATTCCCCTGTGCCACACTCCTTTAGCAGAGGCATACGATTTAGCTTAGTCCTCACATCACATTTATACCCTCCAGTAAGTCCTCATGAGAGAGTGAAAACTGTCGAGTGATGCGGCCACTTTTCTCTCTCTGGATTTTTGCATTGTCGGAGTGCGGCAATGGCAGAGAATTTTATGCACTTAATGGCTATTATTGTGAATATAATGTGGATACTTCAGTCGTAGTCACCAAAATCTGCCATTATGATGAACTGATCTAATATCTCTATTTATTAAGTCACAGGCTGGGTTCCATCCCCCCCCCCACCTCCAGCGTGATTGAGAACAGGCTTAATTCCTAGAGGGGCTCGTCAGCCTCGCTGAGTTTTAGTTCTGGCCTGCAGATAGCATAGTCATCACTCATTATGGTTATCAGAGGAAACCAGGATGGATCAATATATATCATGACTACTGGAGGAGGGGAAAATCCAACAGGTTTAGAGTAAAGGATGTGCTGAAGGGATTCCCTGACAGTCCAGTGGTTAGGACTCCTCGCTTTCACTGCAAGGGGCATGGGTTCGATCCCTGGTCGGGGAACTAAGATCCCACATGCCAAGCGGCATGGCCGAACAATAAAAATAAATAAATTCTGCAGAAACATAAAAAATAAAAAAGATGAAATCTTGCCATTTGCGACAACATGGATGAAACTTGAGAGTATTATGCTCAGTGAAATAAGTCAGACAGAGACAATACCGTATGATTTTACTCATATATGGAAGATAAGAAACAAACAAACAAAACGAGAGAAATGGACAGACCAATACAAAGAAAAACAAATGCGTGGATACAGAGAACAGAGCAGTGGTTACCAGAGGGCCAGTAGGAGGAGGGCCAAATAGGGAAAGGGGATCAACTGTATGGTGATGAATGGAAACTAAAGTTTTGGTGCTGAGCACGCTGTAGTGTGTACAGAAGTTGAAATGTAATGTTGTACATGTGAAACTTATAATGTTATAAACCAGTGTTATCTCAATGAAAATAAACTACAAGAACCCCTGTAGGGAGCCGAGGACTGGCAGGAGCCTGAGTCCCTGGCTGCTTCCTGGAGCACGCGCCTTGCTCGCCTTCCTCTGGACTTCATCGACGTGGAACAGAATAAGGATCCAGTTTAGACCGCTGTAATTTTGCGTTTTCTGTCACATGGCATCACACTTATTCCTAAATCATAGACATTATATATACCTTTGCTTCTAGGGAAGAAGAGGGTCTGATGGTCTGGTGCTTTTTCACCCGCCCTCCCACACCACAGGGACAAAAGGAGAATCCTAAAAGCTTCCAGAGAGAAAAGACAGGTCACATACCAAGATTCAAGAATCAGAATTGCATTAGTTTCCCAACAGCGACACTAAAAGGTAGAAGGCAATACAGCAATGCATTCAAAATGCCGAAGGAAAACTTTCTCCAAACCAGAATTTTATACACAACCAAAGTTTAGATATGGAACGAACTTAAGAGTGGCTACGTGACCTGCTTTGGTCATTGGAATGGGGGCAGAAGAGACACGTGTCACTTCGGAGCAGCAGCGTGAGGGTCATCTCTGGTTAGCCGCATCCTCTTCTCCTCTGGCTTGACACTGGTGATGTTCCAGACAAAAGCTGCTCCATCCCCTGGGTCCTGGGGCAAAGATGAGGCACAGCACAGAGCTACAGACAACCCATGAGGGACACGTAACACGCCGGAGGAGACATGTTTCTTGTTGGAAGCCAGCGAGGTGTTGGGGCCGTATGTTACCACATCATAACTTAACCTCGGGTGACATACAAAGGGGTGACCTAGAAAAGAGAAAAATATGAGATAAAGGAAAAGGGACCCAACAGAGGAAAAAGAAGGAAGATCCCGGCACAAGAGAACAGATGGTCCATATTGGAGCAGGAGGGCATGGGATTCCTGCAGGGATGTTTCATGAAGTAGATAAAATGACTCAATTACCTGAGGTGCTGGAATATATTGAGAGTAGAGTAACATTTCTAGCAGAGACTCTGGAAAAGAAATGGGTAATAGGTGTATAGAAAATCAAGCAAATGAGGACTAAGACAATTATCAACTCAGAGACAAAAGAAAAGTTGAAGCGAAGTAATGTATTCATAGGACACTGGATGGCTAGGTTGTGAAAAATATTCTCATGGAAATAATGTAAAAATAGATTAAATTAACAAAATTAAAACAACTATATCAGGGGAAATGCTTCCATATGTGTGTGTGTGTGTGTGTGTGTGTGTGTGTGTGTGCTGGAAAAGTTTCTGTAATTTTTTTAAACGTCTTTATTGGAGTATAATTGCTTTACAATGGTGTGTTAGTTTCTACTTTATAACAAAGTGAATCAGCTATACGTATACATATATCCCCATATCGCCTCCCTCTTGCGTCTCCCTCCCTCCCACCCTCCCTATCCCACCCCTCTAGGTGGTCACAAAGCACCAAGCTGATCTCCCTGGGCTATGCGGCTGCTTCCCACTAACTCTCTATTTTGCACCCTAATTCTTTCTTAACTTTCTCCGTTCCATTCTGTTTTCGCTTTCTGGACTTCCTTTAGTTAGATGTAGTACATCCTGGAACGAACCCCTAGTTTTCGTCCTTTCGCTCCCATTTTTCTACCTCCTGTTTGGCTGTATTTTCTAGAAGATGGTCTCGGCTGTATCTTCCAATACTTGTAAGAAAGTTTTGACCTATGACCTCACGTTGCTGCCCCTTATAATGCAGACACTCAGTAGGGAGGAAGGAGAGAAATGATACTGGATATGGAGCCAGCCTGGCGGGCCGCACTTTTGTATCTTTGTTTATATCCCATATCTCATTCCTACTGTTATTCGCGCCTTCTTCTTTTCCTTGATGAAATCTTAAAAAAAAAAATACATCATTTGCGGGGGCTGAATTGGCAGATTGCGATGGACATATACACACTTCTATGTATAAAAGAGGTAACTAATAAAGACCTAATGTATAGCACAGGGCCCTCTACTCCATACTCTGTCATGGCCTATATGGGAAAAGAATCTAAAGAAGAGTGGATATATATATATATATATATATATATATATATATACGTATAACTGACTCACTTTGCTGTACCCCTGAAACTAACACAATATTGTACATCAGCTATAGTCCAATAAAAATGGTTTAAAACTCATTTTGGCTTCCTTGATTCTTTGTCTTTATTTCTACTGTGCTTATTATTCTTTCCTTGTAATTCCTTTATCTTTGCTTATTATGAAATCTTTTTGTTGATTTCCTTATTTTTTCTCCATACGTCAAGCACAGAAATTTCTGAAAACATAGACAAAAATAAAGAGTTAACAAAAGGCATAACGGCCAGTAATATTTTAGTGTGAGCATAATTTTGGTGTAAGCACTCTTCTGTGCATATACATGCCCAACGCACACACAGACATCTCTTTTTGGAAGAAAAAGTCTAATATTAAATATAGTTTCGTAGTTGTCTTTTACCTTTCCTTTGATATTCTGTTGTGAACCGTCTCTCGTGTCAAATGCAGAGCTCCGACGTTTTCTTAAGCAGCCAAGAAAAACCTTTACCCCAAAGAAATCACACTCAGAGCCTCGAGGAGCAGAAGACGTGTAGTCAGGGTCCCGGGTAGACGCCCACTGGAAGCGGGCTTCGGCCCACGTTGGGCGTGAATCTCGGGGGCGGGGACTCAGCGTTCATTTGCATAACCAGAATGAAATGCGATATATGTTCAAGTGAAAGCCATAGTTTTCCTTTAAAGCTATTATTTCAAAGAATGAGACTTCGGTCACTTAAACGGAAAGAAGTGTTGCAAGCTCTTGACCCGAGCTTACGTTCGCCCTCACTGTACAAGGAGGGCCAATCTCCCTGGCATTGTCTCCCGAGGCTGCCCAACGCAGACCCCATCATGCTTACTCCTCAGCACGTGTGAATCTTCTGTTCAGAAGATTCGCCTGCTGAGGACTAAAGCAAGACAGCGACCTTAATTTTTGGAGGCCTTGCGGAAATACGCAGGGCTGATGTGTGTGTGAAAAAAATAGACCTCACGAGAAAGCTTGTTGTTCGGCCACCTCGCCAGCCCTGCCACTCTCGGAGCATGGACTCGGGGTTCACTCTGCTTCCGTTTGGCTTTCTTACGAAGGTATTTCTGCGTGGGTCTACCACCTGGGAAGCAAGGGACTCGTTGGCCGCCCGGAAGCACTCTGCGAGCCGCAACCGCGACCCGGTGAAACCGGAATTAAGTAAAAGCCTCAGGAGAAGTTGTCAGCGACTCAGGCGTTACCATGACGCCTTTGTGCTGCAAGCGCCCCGGGGTTCGCCTAGGCTCCGGGAGGTGCACTTCTCGCGGTGTTAGTACTGGTTTCCGTGGTTTTAAATCGCCCGAGTCCGATTCTCCGTGTAAGGTCGTTTTCTTCACGTGGAAGGTTATGTAGATAGGTGAATTCGTTCTTCGGTTTCCCGTTGTCTTCCGCAAGATGTAATGTTTGCGAACCCCGCACATGTTCTCGCGATACTGTGGGTGCTGCTGTTCGGTGTGCCTCTCGGCTCATCACGGACTGCTGTATTTCCGTTTTCTGTTGATAGACGTTCGGCTTGAGTGCAGCCTCAGGCCCTCTGAACACTATGAGAGATGTTCTTGCACGTCCCACCTAGTGCTACGAGGGACATGGCCTTCGATTTATCTTCCCTTTTACTAAGTAGTGGTGATTTTCTTCCTAAGTAGTCATGCCATTTTAGACTTCCTATGAGAGAAATTGATCAAAGTGTGTATTTCACTTTTCGTTTCTCTAATGCCAATTTTTGCTTTTTCGTCCCAAGAGATTGTAGCAGGGTACACTCGCCAGCACTATATCAACATTACGTTGTTTTTCACATGCTGAGCAACTCCTGCTGTTTTCAGGCTTTTAGAATTTTTTTTTAAAAAAATAAATTTGTTTATTTCTGGCTGCATTGGGTCTTCGTTGCGGTGCGCGGTCTTCTCCTTCTGGTGGCTTCCCTTGTGGCGGAGCTGGGGCTCTCGGTTCTCCTTCTGGTGGCTTCTCTTGTTGCGTAGCTGTGGCTCTCGGCGCGCGGGCTTCAGCAGTGGTGGCTCGTGGGCTCTAGAGTGCAGGCTCAGTAGTTGTGGCGCACAGGCTTAGCTGCTCCGGGGCATGTGGGATCTTCCCAGACCAGGGCACGAAGCTGTGTCCCTTGCATTGGCAGGTGGATTCTTAAGCACTGCGCCACCAGGGAAGTCCCTCAGGCTTTCACAAGTTTTGACCATCTGGTAGGTATCAAATCCGTCGTTTAAAGCGTCGGCATAGAATTGCACTGTGTGGATGAGCCATCACTTGTTCTAATCAAGGCATGTAGATAGTTTCCAATTTTTCTATTTTATAATCAAAGCAGTGGTTGTCCAATTACTTCCTTAGAATAAATTCCAGGAGTGGAAATGCTGGACTCAATGTCCCACACATGAAAATTTTTGATCCGTATTACCCAGCTGCCATTCGGCAAGCTTGTACAAGTTTATATTGCCATCTGCAGTGTTTGCGTGCCTTTCCCCCCATACCCGTTTCAAAAGCAGCTTTAAAAAAAAAAAATCTAAGTGATGTATATACCTAATTTTAAAGGTCAAATGACGCAAGGCTTTCAGGAGAGCGAAACCCCAAACTGCTTTTCCCCATCCCAATACCCACTTCCCAGAAACCACCATTTTACATCCTTAGCCGTTTCATCTGTCTGCTTCTCTATCTCATAATACGCTTCTACTGCTCTTTCTTCGTTTTGTTTTAAACTGTGGCAGACTCAGCTAGTTGCCCACCCTGATACCAATTTCTTCCTCAGCCTTCAAAGGTAGGTCAGAATTCCTGAGCCTTTCCGGGGTTCTGAAGCATTAAAATCGCCTGGTCACCACCTGGCTGCTGTTAGCTGCTCTCCTGATTTTTTTAAAAAATAAATTTTATCTATCATCTATCTATCTATCTATGTATCTACCTCTTTTTGCCTGAATTGGGTCTTCATTGCTGTGCGTGGGCTTTCTCTAATTGCGGTGAGTGGGGGCTACACTTCGCTGCGGCGTGTGGGCTTCTCATCGCAGTGGCTTCTCTTGTTGTGTGCAGAGCATAGGCTGTAGGCGCGCGGGCTTCAGTATTTGCGGCTCGCAGGCTCTGGAGCACAAGTTCAGTAGTTATGGCGCACGGGCTTAGTTGCTCCGGGGACTGTGGGATCTTCCCGGACCAGGGCTGGGACCTGTGTTCCCTGCGTTGGCAGGCGGCTTTTTTTTTTTTTTTTCTTTTTCCGTACGTGGGCCTCTCACTGTTGTGGCCTCTCCCATTGCGGAGCACGGGCTCCGGACGCACAGGCTCAGCGGCCATGGCTCACTAGCCTAGCCGCTCCGCGGCATGTGGGATCTTCCCGGGCCAGGGCACGAACCCGTGTCCCCTGCATCGGCAGACGGACTCTCAACCACTGCGCCACCAGGGAAGTCCTGGCAGGCGGATTCTTAACCACTGCACCACCAGGGAAGCCCTGCTCTCCCCCTTTTGTCAGTATGAATTTATCATTTTTCGTTTTATTCCTTTACTGTCATTTAGTGGGGTTTTGTGGATGGCGTGGAGATAAATGGATGTATTTAACCTACCATTTTCCACCTGAATTCCCAAGATCCTGTCGATTTTATTTTTTATTTTTTTATTGTGATTTTTTTATTTTGGCTGCGCCACCCAGCTTGCGGGATCTCAGTTCCCCGATGAGGGATGGAACCCGTGCCCCCTGAAGTGCAAGCCCAGAGTCCCAACCACCGGACGGCCGGGGAATTCCCGATAATGTAGATTTTAGAAAAATGAAAAGAAACCCTTTGAAAACGATTCGAATAGTATCTATTTTACTAAGGCCCCTCTGAAAATAGGATAACATTGGGGACACGGGATGGACCTTAAACCACATGCCATCCCACCCTTTTATTTTTCGAAGGACGCAGCCGAGCGCCCCCTCGTGGAGTATGTTGCCCAAGCCAGGCTGACTTGTCCCTCGGGCCTCTTTGCCCTGGGCCCAGAGCTTCACCATCCTGGCGGTCCACCAAGGGACTCGGGGAGTTTCTAAAAATCCCATGCCCAGCACTCCACCCTGGGCCAATTAAATGATTCTCTCAGGGTGTGGGGATTGGGTATCAGCGTTGTTTAAGCTCTCAAGTGGTTCTCAAGTGCAGGATCACTGTCCTAGGCCAAGAAACTCACTGATTTAGCCCACCGGTAACAGCACGGTAATATTTGGGCAATAAGACGTCCAGCCCGTGCCCTTGTTATGCAATTACTTTTGTGTGTTGTCCAGATTCGGAATGGTGTCTACTTTCATGCCTTAATTTCACAAGCCTGTATTCTGTTAATTTGATTAACAAAGAACACTTTATGCTAACTTTGCTGGCGGCGTTAATATCGCATTCCCCTGTGCCACACTCCTTTAGCAGAGGCATACGATTTAGCTTAGTCCTCACATCACATTTATACCCTCCAGTAAGTCCTCATGAGAGAGTGAAAACTGTCGAGTGATGCGGCCACTTTTCTCTCTCTGGATTTTTGCATTGTCGGAGTGCGGCAATGGCAGAGAATTTTATGCACTTAATGGCTATTATTGTGAATATAATGTGGATACTTCAGTCGTAGTCACCAAAATCTGCCATTATGATGAACTGATCTAATATCTCTATTTATTAAGTCACAGGCTGGGTCCCATCCCCCCCCCCACCTCCAGCGTGATTGAGAACAGGCTTAATTCCTAGAGGGGCTCGTCAGCCTCGCTGAGTTTTAGTTCTGGCCTGCAGATAGCATAGTCATCACTCATTATGGTTATCAGAGGAAACCAGGATGGATCAATATATATCATGACTACTGGAGGAGGGGAAAATCCAACAGGTTTAGAGTAAAGGATGTGCTGAAGGGATTCCCTGACAGTCCAGTGGTTAGGACTCCTCGCTTTCACTGCAAGGGGCATGGGTTCGATCCCTGGTCGGGGAACTAAGATCCCACATGCCAAGCGGCATGGCCGAACAATAAAAATAAATAAATTCTGCAGAAACATAAAAAATAAAAAAGATGAAATCTTGCCATTTGCGACAACATGGATGAAACTTGAGAGTATTATGCTCAGTGAAATAAGTCAGACAGAGACAATACCGTATGATTTTACTCATATATGGAAGATAAGAAACAAACAAACAAAACGAGAGAAATGGACAGACCAATACAAAGAAAAACAAATGCGTGGATACAGAGAACAGAGCAGTGGTTACCAGAGGGCCAGTAGGAGGAGGGCCAAATAGGGAAAGGGGATCAACTGTATGGTGATGAATGGAAACTAAAGTTTTGGTGCTGAGCACGCTGTAGTGTGTACAGAAGTTGAAATGTAATGTTGTACATGTGAAACTTATAATGTTATAAACCAGTGTTATCTCAATGAAAATAAACTACAAGAACCCCTGTAGGGAGCCGAGGACTGGCAGGAGCCTGAGTCCCTGGCTGCTTCCTGGAGCACGCGCCTTGCTCGCCTTCCTCTGGACTTCATCGACGTGGAACAGAATAAGGATCCAGTTTAGACCGCTGTAATTTTGCGTTTTCTGTCACATGGCATCACACTTATTCCTAAATCATAGACATTATATATACCTTTGCTTCTAGGGAAGAAGAGGGTCTGATGGTCTGGTGCTTTTTCACCCGCCCTCCCACACCACAGGGACAAAAGGAGAATCCTAAAAGCTTCCAGAGAGAAAAGACAGGTCACATACCAAGATTCAAGAATCAGAATTGCATTAGTTTCCCAACAGCGACACTAAAAGGTAGAAGGCAATACAGCAATGCATTCAAAATGCCGAAGGAAAACTTTCTCCAAACCAGAATTTTATACACAACCAAAGTTTAGATATGGAACGAACTTAAGAGTGGCTACGTGACCTGCTTTGGTCATTGGAATGGGGGCAGAAGAGACACGTGTCACTTCGGAGCAGCAGCGTGAGGGTCATCTCTGGTTAGCCGCATCCTCTTCTCCTCTGGCTTGACACTGGTGATGTTCCAGACAAAAGCTGCTCCATCCCCTGGGTCCTGGGGCAAAGATGAGGCACAGCACAGAGCTACAGACAACCCATGAGGGACACGTAACACGCCGGAGGAGACATGTTTCTTGTTGGAAGCCAGCGAGGTGTTGGGGCCGTATGTTACCACATCATAACTTAACCTCGGGTGACATACAAAGGGGTGACCTAGAAAAGAGAAAAATATGAGATAAAGGAAAAGGGACCCAACAGAGGAAAAAGAAGGAAGATCCCGGCACAAGAGAACAGATGGTCCATATTGGAGCAGGAGGGCATGGGATTCCTGCAGGGATGTTTCATGAAGTAGATAAAATGACTCAATTACCTGAGGTGCTGGAATATATTGAGAGTAGAGTAACATTTCTAGCAGAGACTCTGGAAAAGAAATGGGTAATAGGTGTATAGAAAATCAAGCAAATGAGGACTAAGACAATTATCAACTCAGAGACAAAAGAAAAGTTGAAGCGAAGTAATGTATTCATAGGACACTGGATGGCTAGGTTGTGAAAAATATTCTCATGGAAATAATGTAAAAATAGATTAAATTAACAAAATTAAAACAACTATATCAGGGGAAATGCTTCCATATGTGTGTGTGTGTGTGTGTGTGTGTGTGTGTGTGTGTGCTGGAAAAGTTTCTGTAATTTTTTTAAACGTCTTTATTGGAGTATAATTGCTTTACAATGGTGTGTTAGTTTCTACTTTATAACAAAGTGAATCAGCTATACGTATACATATATCCCCATATCGCCTCCCTCTTGCGTCTCCCTCCCTCCCACCCTCCCTATCCCACCCCTCTAGGTGGTCACAAAGCACCAAGCTGATCTCCCTGGGCTATGCGGCTGCTTCCCACTAACTCTCTATTTTGCACCCTAATTCTTTCTTAACTTTCTCCGTTCCATTCTGTTTTCGCTTTCTGGACTTCCTTTAGTTAGATGTAGTACATCCTGGAACGAACCCCTAGTTTTCGTCCTTTCGCTCCCATTTTTCTACCTCCTGTTTGGCTGTATTTTCTAGAAGATGGTCTCGGCTGTATCTTCCAATACTTGTAAGAAAGTTTTGACCTATGACCTCACGTTGCTGCCCCTTATAATGCAGACACTCAGTAGGGAGGAAGGAGAGAAATGATACTGGATATGGAGCCAGCCTGGCGGGCCGCACTTTTGTATCTTTGTTTATATCCCATATCTCATTCCTACTGTTATTCGCGCCTTCTTCTTTTCCTTGATGAAATCTTAAAAAAAAAAATACATCATTTGCGGGGGCTGAATTGGCAGATTGCGATGGACATATACACACTTCTATGTATAAAAGAGGTAACTAATAAAGACCTAATGTATAGCACAGGGCCCTCTACTCCATACTCTGTCATGGCCTATATGGGAAAAGAATCTAAAGAAGAGTGGATATATATATATATATATATATATATATATATATATATACGTATAACTGACTCACTTTGCTGTACCCCTGAAACTAACACAATATTGTACATCAGCTATAGTCCAATAAAAATGGTTTAAAACTCATTTTGGCTTCCTTGATTCTTTGTCTTTATTTCTACTGTGCTTATTATTCTTTCCTTGTAATTCCTTTATCTTTGCTTATTATGAAATCTTTTTGTTGATTTCCTTATTTTTTCTCCATACGTCAAGCACAGAAATTTCTGAAAACATAGACAAAAATAAAGAGTTAACAAAAGGCATAACGGCCAGTAATATTTTAGTGTGAGCATAATTTTGGTGTAAGCACTCTTCTGTGCATATACATGCCCAACGCACACACAGACATCTCTTTTTGGAAGAAAAAGTCTAATATTAAATATAGTTTCGTAGTTGTCTTTTACCTTTCCTTTGATATTCTGTTGTGAACCGTCTCTCGTGTCAAATGCAGAGCTCCGACGTTTTCTTAAGCAGCCAAGAAAAACCTTTACCCCAAAGAAATCACACTCAGAGCCTCGAGGAGCAGAAGACGTGTAGTCAGGGTCCCGGGTAGACGCCCACTGGAAGCGGGCTTCGGCCCACGTTGGGCGTGAATCTCGGGGGCGGGGACTCAGCGTTCATTTGCATAACCAGAATGAAATGCGATATATGTTCAAGTGAAAGCCATAGTTTTCCTTTAAAGCTATTATTTCAAAGAATGAGACTTCAGTCACTTAAACGGAAAGAAGTGTTGCAAGCTCTTGACCCGAGCTTACGTTCGCCCTCACTGTACAAGGAGGGCCAATCTCCCTGGCATTGTCTCCCGAGGCTGTCCAACGCAGACCCCATCATGCTTACTCCTCAGCACGTGTGAATCTTCTGTTCAGAAGATTCGCCTGCTGAGGACTAAAGCAAGACAGAGACCTTAATTTTTGGAGGCCTTGCGGAAATACGCAGGGCTGATGTGTGTGTGAAAAAAATAGACCTAACGAGAAAGCTTGTTGTTCGACCACCTCGCCAGCCCTGCCACTCTCGGAGCATGGACTCGGGGTTCCCTCTGCTTCCGTTTGGCTTTCTTACGAAGGTATTTCTGCGTGGGTCTACCACCTGGGAAGCAAGGGACTCGTTGGCCGCCCGGAAGCACTCTGCGAGCCGCAACCGCGACCCGGTGAAACCGGAATTAAGTAAAAGCCTCAGGAGAAGTTGTCAGCGACTCAGGCGTTACCATGACGCCTTTGTGCTGCAAGCGCCCCGGGGTTCGCCTAGGCTCCAGGAGGTGCACTTCTCGCGGTGTTAGTACTGGTTTCCGTGGTTTTAAATCGCCCGAGTCCGATTCTCCGTGTAAGGTCGTTTTCTTCACGTGGAAGGTTATGTAGATAGGTGAATTCGTTCTTCGGTTTCCCGTTGTCTTCCGCAAGATGTAATGTTTGCGAACCCCGCACATGTTCTCGCGATGCTGTGGGTGCTGCTGTTCGGTGTGCCTCTCGGCTCATCACGGACTGCTGTATTTCCGTTTTCTGTTGATAGACGTTCGGCTTGAGTGCAGCCTCAGGCCCTCTGAACACTATGAGAGATGTTCTTGCACGTCCCACCTAGTGCTACGAGGGACATGGCCTTCGATTTATCTTCCCTTTTACTAAGTAGTGGTGATTTTCTTCCTAAGTAGTCATGCCATTTTAGACTTCCTATGAGAGAAATTGATCAAAGTGTGTATTTCACTTTTCGTTTCTCTAATGCCAATTTTTGCTTTTTCGTCCCAAGAGATTGTAGCAGGGTACACTCGCCAGCACTATATCAACATTACGTTGTTTTTCACATGCTGAGCAACTCCTGCTGTTTTCAGGCTTTTAGAATTTTTTTTTAAAAAAATAAATTTGTTTATTTCTGGCTGCATTGGGTCTTCGTTGCGGTGCGCGGTCTTCTCCTTCTGGTGGCTTCCCTTGTGGCGGAGCTGGGGCTCTCGGTTCTCCTTCTGGTGGCTTCTCTTGTTGCGTAGCTGTGGCTCTCGGCGCGCGGGCTTCAGCAGTGGTGGCTCGTGGGCTCTAGAGTGCAGGCTCAGTAGTTGTGGCGCACAGGCTTAGCTGCTCCGGGGCATGTGGGATCTTCCCAGACCAGGGCACGAAGCTGTGTCCCTTGCATTGGCAGGTGGATTCTTAAGCACTGCGCCACCAGGGAAGTCCCTCAGGCTTTCACAAGTTTTGACCATCTGGTAGGTATCAAATCCGTCGTTTAAAGCGTCGGCATAGAATTGCACTGTGTGGATGAGCCATCACTTGTTCTAATCAAGGCATGTAGATAGTTTCCAATTTTTCTATTTTATAATCAAAGCAGTGGTTGTCCAATTACTTCCTTAGAATAAATTCCAGGAGTGGAAATGCTGGACTCAATGTCCCACACATGAAAATTTTTGATCCGTATTACCCAGCTGCCATTCGGCAAGCTTGTACAAGTTTATATTGCCATCTGCAGTGTTTGCGTGCCTTTCCCCCCATACCCGTTTCAAAAGCAGCTTTTAAAAAAAAAATCTAAGTGATGTATATACCTAATTTTAAAGGTCAAATGACGCAAGGCTTTCAGGAGCGCGAAACCCCAAACTGCTTTTCCCCATCCCAATACCCACTTCCCAGAAACCACCATTTTACATCCTTAGCCGTTTCATCTGTCTGCTTCTCTATCTCATAATACGCTTCTACTGCTCTTTCTTCGTTTTGTTTTAAACTGTGGCAGACTCAGCTAGTTGCCCACCCTGATACCAATTTCTTCCTCAGCCTTCAAAGGTAGGTCAGAATTCCTGAGCCTTTCCGGGGTTCTGAAGCATTAAAATCGCCTGGTCACCACCTGGCTGCTGTTAGCTGCTCTCCTGATTTTTTTAAAAAATAAATTTTATCTATCATCTATCTATCTATCTATGTATCTACCTCTTTTTGCCTGAATTGGGTCTTCATTGCTGTGCGTGGGCTTTCTCTAATTGCGGTGAGTGGGGGCTACACTTCGCTGCGGCGTGTGGGCTTCTCATCGCAGTGGCTTCTCTTGTTGTGTGCAGAGCATAGGCTGTAGGCGCGCGGGCTTCAGTATTTGCGGCTCGCAGGCTCTGGAGCACAAGTTCAGTAGTTATGGCGCACGGGCTTAGTTGCTCCGGGGACTGTGGGATCTTCCCGGACCAGGGCTGGGACCTGTGTTCCCTGCGTTGGCAGGCGGCTTTTTTTTTTTTTTTTTCTTTTTCCGTACGTGGGCCTCTCACTGTTGTGGCCTCTCCCATTGCGGAGCACGGGCTCCGGACGCACAGGCTCAGCGGCCATGGCTCACTAGCCTAGCCGCTCCGCGGCATGTGGGATCTTCCCGGGCCAGGGCACGAACCCGTGTCCCCTGCATCGGCAGACGGACTCTCAACCACTGCGCCACCAGGGAAGTCCTGGCAGGCGGATTCTTAACCACTGCACCACCAGGGAAGCCCTGCTCTCCCCCTTTTGTCAGTATGAATTTATCATTTTTCGTTTTATTCCTTTACTGTCATTTAGTGGGGTTTTGTGGATGGCGTGGAGATAAATGGATGTATTTAACCTACCATTTTCCACCTGAATTCCCAAGATCCTGTCGATTTTATTTTTTATTTTTTTATTGTGATTTTTTTATTTTGGCTGCGCCACCCAGCTTGCGGGATCTCAGTTCCCCGATGAGGGATGGAACCCGTGCCCCCTGAAGTGCAAGCCCAGAGTCCCAACCACCGGACGGCCGGGGAATTCCCGATAATGTAGATTTTAGAAAAATGAAAAGAAACCCTTTGAAAACGATTCGAATAGTATCTATTTTACTAAGGCCCCTCTGAAAATAGGATAACATTGGGGACACGGGATGGACCTTAAACCACATGCCATCCCACCCTTTTATTTTTCGAAGGACGCAGCCGAGCGCCCCCTCGTGGAGTATGTTGCCCAAGCCAGGCTGACTTGTCCCTCGGGCCTCTTTGCCCTGGGCCCAGAGCTTCACCATCCTGGCGGTCCACCAAGGGACTCGGGGAGTTTCTAAAAATCCCATGCCCAGCACTCCACCCTGGGCCAATTAAATGATTCTCTCAGGGTGTGGGGATTGGGTATCAGCGTTGTTTAAGCTCTCAAGTGGTTCTCAAGTGCAGGATCACTGTCCTAGGCCAAGAAACTCACTGATTTAGCCCACCGGTAACAGCACGGTAATATTTGGGCAATAAGACGTCCAGCCCGTGCCCTTGTTATGCAATTACTTTTGTGTGTTGTCCAGATTCGGAATGGTGTCTACTTTCATGCCTTAATTTCACAAGCCTGTATTCTGTTAATTTGATTAACAAAGAACACTTTATGCTAACTTTGCTGGCGGCGTTAATATCGCATTCCCCTGTGCCACACTCCTTTAGCAGAGGCATACGATTTAGCTTAGTCCTCACATCACATTTATACCCTCCAGTAAGTCCTCATGAGAGAGTGAAAACTGTCGAGTGATGCGGCCACTTTTCTCTCTCTGGATTTTTGCATTGTCGGAGTGCGGCAATGGCAGAGAATTTTATGCACTTAATGGCTATTATTGTGAATATAATGTGGATACTTCAGTCGTAGTCACCAAAATCTGCCATTATGATGAACTGATCTAATATCTCTATTTATTAAGTCACAGGCTGGGTTCCATCCCCCCCCCCCCACCTCCAGCGTGATTGAGAACAGGCTTAATTCCTAGAGGGGCTCGTCAGCCTCGCTGAGTTTTAGTTCTGGCCTGCAGATAGCATAGTCATCACTCATTATGGTTATCAGAGGAAACCAGGATGGATCAATATATATCATGACTACTGGAGGAGGGGAAAATCCAACAGGTTTAGAGTAAAGGATGTGCTGAAGGGATTCCCTGACAGTCCAGTGGTTAGGACTCCTCGCTTTCACTGCAAGGGGCATGGGTTCGATCCCTGGTCGGGGAACTAAGATCCCACATGCCAAGCGGCATGGCCGAACAATAAAAATAAATAAATTCTGCAGAAACATAAAAAATAAAAAAGATGAAATCTTGCCATTTGCGACAACATGGATGAAACTTGAGAGTATTATGCTCAGTGAAATAAGTCAGACAGAGACAATACCGTATGATTTTACTCATATATGGAAGATAAGAAACAAACAAACAAAACGAGAGAAATGGACAGACCAATACAAAGAAAAACAAATGCGTGGATACAGAGAACAGAGCAGTGGTTACCAGAGGGCCAGTAGGAGGAGGGCCAAATAGGGAAAGGGGATCAACTGTATGGTGATGAATGGAAACTAAAGTTTTGGTGCTGAGCACGCTGTAGTGTGTACAGAAGTTGAAATGTAATGTTGTACATGTGAAACTTATAATGTTATAAACCAGTGTTATCTCAATGAAAATAAACTACAAGAACCCCTGTAGGGAGCCGAGGACTGGCAGGAGCCTGAGTCCCTGGCTGCTTCCTGGAGCACGCGCCTTGCTCGCCTTCCTCTGGACTTCATCGACGTGGAACAGAATAAGGATCCAGTTTAGACCGCTGTAATTTTGCGTTTTCTGTCACATGGCATCACACTTATTCCTAAATCATAGACATTATATATACCTTTGCTTCTAGGGAAGAAGAGGGTCTGATGGTCTGGTGCTTTTTCACCCGCCCTCCCACACCACAGGGACAAAAGGAGAATCCTAAAAGCTTCCAGAGAGAAAAGACAGGTCACATACCAAGATTCAAGAATCAGAATTGCATTAGTTTCCCAACAGCGACACTAAAAGGTAGAAGGCAATACAGCAATGCATTCAAAATGCCGAAGGAAAACTTTCTCCAAACCAGAATTTTATACACAACCAAAGTTTAGATATGGAACGAACTTAAGAGTGGCTACGTGACCTGCTTTGGTCATTGGAATGGGGGCAGAAGAGACACGTGTCACTTCGGAGCAGCAGCGTGAGGGTCATCTCTGGTTAGCCGCATCCTCTTCTCCTCTGGCTTGACACTGGTGATGTTCCAGACAAAAGCTGCTCCATCCCCTGGGTCCTGGGGCAAAGATGAGGCACAGCACAGAGCTACAGACAACCCATGAGGGACACGTAACACGCCGGAGGAGACATGTTTCTTGTTGGAAGCCAGCGAGGTGTTGGGGCCGTATGTTACCACATCATAACTTAACCTCGGGTGACATACAAAGGGGTGACCTAGAAAAGAGAAAAATATGAGATAAAGGAAAAGGGACCCAACAGAGGAAAAAGAAGGAAGATCCCGGCACAAGAGAACAGATGGTCCATATTGGAGCAGGAGGGCATGGGATTCCTGCAGGGATGTTTCATGAAGTAGATAAAATGACTCAATTACCTGAGGTGCTGGAATATATTGAGAGTAGAGTAACATTTCTAGCAGAGACTCTGGAAAAGAAATGGGTAATAGGTGTATAGAAAATCAAGCAAATGAGGACTAAGACAATTATCAACTCAGAGACAAAAGAAAAGTTGAAGCGAAGTAATGTATTCATAGGACACTGGATGGCTAGGTTGTGAAAAATATTCTCATGGAAATAATGTAAAAATAGATTAAATTAACAAAATTAAAACAACTATATCAGGGGAAATGCTTCCATATGTGTGTGTGTGTGTGTGTGTGTGTGTGTGTGTGTGCTGGAAAAGTTTCTGTAATTTTTTTAAACGTCTTTATTGGAGTATAATTGCTTTACAATGGTGTGTTAGTTTCTACTTTATAACAAAGTGAATCAGCTATACGTATACATATATCCCCATATCGCCTCCCTCTTGCGTCTCCCTCCCTCCCACCCTCCCTATCCCACCCCTCTAGGTGGTCACAAAGCACCAAGCTGATCTCCCTGGGCTATGCGGCTGCTTCCCACTAACTCTCTATTTTGCACCCTAATTCTTTCTTAACTTTCTCCGTTCCATTCTGTTTTCGCTTTCTGGACTTCCTTTAGTTAGATGTAGTACATCCTGGAACGAACCCCTAGTTTTCGTCCTTTCGCTCCCATTTTTCTACCTCCTGTTTGGCTGTATTTTCTAGAAGATGGTCTCGGCTGTATCTTCCAATACTTGTAAGAAAGTTTTGACCTATGACCTCACGTTGCTGCCCCTTATAATGCAGACACTCAGTAGGGAGGAAGGAGAGAAATGATACTGGATATGGAGCCAGCCTGGCGGGCCGCACTTTTGTATCTTTGTTTATATCCCATATCTCATTCCTAGTGTTATTCGCGCCTTCTTCTTTTCCTTGATGAAATCTTAAAAAAAAAAATACATCATTTGCGGGGGCTGAATTGGCAGATTGCGATGGACATATACACACTTCTATGTATAAAAGAGGTAACTAATAAAGACCTAATGTATAGCACAGGGCCCTCTACTCCATACTCTGTCATGGCCTATATGGGAAAAGAATCTAAAGAAGAGTGGATATATATATATATATATATATATATATACGTATAACTGACTCACTTTGCTGTACCCCTGAAACTAACACAATATTGTACATCAGCTATAGTCCAATAAAAATGGTTTAAAACTCATTTTGGCTTCCTTGATTCTTTGTCTTTATTTCTACTGTGCTTATTATTCTTTCCTTGTAATTCCTTTATCTTTGCTTATTATGAAATCTTTTTGTTGATTTCCTTATTTTTTCTCCATACGTCAAGCACAGAAATTTCTGAAAACATAGACAAAAATAAAGAGTTAACAAAAGGCATAACGGCCAGTAATATTTTAGTGTGAGCATAATTTTGGTGTAAGCACTCTTCTGTGCATATACATGCCCAACGCACACACAGACATCTCTTTTTGGAAGAAAAAGTCGAATATTAAATATAGTTTCGTAGTTGTCTTTTACCTTTCCTTTGATATTCTGTTGTGAACCGTCTCTCGTGTCAAATGCAGAGCTCCGACGTTTTCTTAAGCAGCCAAGAAAAACCTTTACCCCAAAGAAATCACACTCAGAGCCTCGAGGAGCAGAAGACCTGTAGTCAGGGTCCCGGGTAGACGCCCACTGGAAGCGGGCTTCGGCCCACGTTGGGCGTGAATCTCGGGGGCGGGGACTCAGCGTTCATTTGCATAACCAGAATGAAATGCGATATATGTTCAAGTGAAAGCCATAGTTTTCCTTTAAAGCTATTATTTCAAAGAATGAGACTTCAGTCACTTAAACGGAAAGAAGTGTTGCAAGCTCTTGACCCGAGCTTACGTTCGCCCTCACTGTACAAGGAGGGCCAATCTCCCTGGCATTGTCTCCCGAGGCTGTCCAACGCAGACCCCATCATGCTTACTCCTCAGCACGTGTGAATCTTCTGTTCAGAAGATTCGCCTGCTGAGGACTAAAGCAAGACAGAGACCTTAATTTTTGGAGGCCTTGCGGAAATACGCAGGGCTGATGTGTGTGTGAAAAAAATAGACCTAACGAGAAAGCTTGTTGTTCGACCACCTCGCCAGCCCTGCCACTCTCGGAGCATGGACTCGGGGTTCCCTCTGCTTCCGTTTGGCTTTCTTACGAAGGTATTTCTGCGTGGGTCTACCACCTGGGAAGCAAGGGACTCGTTGGCCGCCCGGAAGCACTCTGCGAGCCGCAACCGCGACCCGGTGAAACCGGAATTAAGTAAAAGCCTCAGGAGAAGTTGTCAGCGACTCAGGCGTTACCATGACGCCTTTGTGCTGCAAGCGCCCCGGGGTTCGCCTAGGCTCCGGGAGGTGCACTTCTCGCGGTGTTAGTACTGGTTTCCGTGGTTTTAAATCGCCCGAGTCCGATTCTCCGTGTAAGGTCGTTTTCTTCACGTGGAAGGTTATGTAGATAGGTGAATTCGTTCTTCGGTTTCCCGTTGTCTTCCGCAAGATGTAATGTTTGCGAACCCCGCACATGTTCTCGCGATGCTGTGGGTGCTGCTGTTCGGTGTGCCTCTCGGCTCATCACGGACTGCTGTATTTCCGTTTTCTGTTGATAGACGTTCGGCTTGAGTGCAGCCTCAGGCCCTCTGAACACTATGAGAGATGTTCTTGCACGTCCCACCTAGTGCTACGAGGGACATGGCCTTCGATTTATCTTCCCTTTTACTAAGTAGTGGTGATTTTCTTCCTAAGTAGTCATGCCATTTTAGACTTCCTATGAGAGAAATTGATCAAAGTGTGTATTTCACTTTTCGTTTCTCTAATGCCAATTTTTGCTTTTTCGTCCCAAGAGATTGTAGCAGGGTACACTCGCCAGCACTATATCAACATTACGTTGTTTTTCACATGCTGAGCAACTCCTGCTGTTTTCAGGCTTTTAGAATTTTTTTTTAAAAAAATAAATTTGTTTATTTCTGGCTGCATTGGGTCTTCGTTGCGGTGCGCGGTCTTCTCCTTCTGGTGGCTTCCCTTGTGGCGGAGCTGGGGCTCTCGGTTCTCCTTCTGGTGGCTTCTCTTGTTGCGTAGCTGTGGCTCTCGGCGCGCGGGCTTCAGCAGTGGTGGCTCGTGGGCTCTAGAGTGCAGGCTCAGTAGTTGTGGCGCACAGGCTTAGCTGCTCCGGGGCATGTGGGATCTTCCCAGACCAGGGCACGAAGCTGTGTCCCTTGCATTGGCAGGTGGATTCTTAAGCACTGCGCCACCAGGGAAGTCCCTCAGGCTTTCACAAGTTTTGACCATCTGGTAGGTATCAAATCCGTCGTTTAAAGCGTCGGCATAGAATTGCACTGTGTGGATGAGCCATCACTTGTTCTAATCAAGGCATGTAGATAGTTTCCAATTTTTCTATTTTATAATCAAAGCAGTGGTTGTCCAATTACTTCCTTAGAATAAATTCCAGGAGTGGAAATGCTGGACTCAATGTCCCACACATGAAAATTTTTGATCCGTATTACCCAGCTGCCATTCGGCAAGCTTGTACAAGTTTATATTGCCATCTGCAGTGTTTGCGTGCCTTTCCCCCCATACCCGTTTCAAAAGCAGCTTTTAAAAAAAAAATCTAAGTGATGTATATACCTAATTTTAAAGGTCAAATGACGCAAGGCTTTCAGGAGCGCGAAACCCCAAACTGCTTTTCCCCATCCCAATACCCACTTCCCAGAAACCACCATTTTACATCCTTAGCCGTTTCATCTGTCTGCTTCTCTATCTCATAATACGCTTCTACTGCTCTTTCTTCGTTTTGTTTTAAACTGTGGCAGACTCAGCTAGTTGCCCACCCTGATACCAATTTCTTCCTCAGCCTTCAAAGGTAGGTCAGAATTCCTGAGCCTTTCCGGGGTTCTGAAGCATTAAAATCGCCTGGTCACCACCTGGCTGCTGTTAGCTGCTCTCCTGATTTTTTTAAAAAATAAATTTTATCTATCATCTATCTATCTATCTATGTATCTACCTCTTTTTGCCTGAATTGGGTCTTCATTGCTGTGCGTGGGCTTTCTCTAATTGCGGTGAGTGGGGGCTACACTTCGCTGCGGCGTGTGGGCTTCTCATCGCAGTGGCTTCTCTTGTTGTGTGCAGAGCATAGGCTGTAGGCGCGCGGGCTTCAGTATTTGCGGCTCGCAGGCTCTGGAGCACAAGTTCAGTAGTTATGGCGCACGGGCTTAGTTGCTCCGGGGACTGTGGGATCTTCCCGGACCAGGGCTGGGACCTGTGTTCCCTGCGTTGGCAGGCGGCTTTTTTTTTTTTTTTTTCTTTTTCCGTACGTGGGCCTCTCACTGTTGTGGCCTCTCCCATTGCGGAGCACGGGCTCCGGACGCACAGGCTCAGCGGCCATGGCTCACTAGCCTAGCCGCTCCGCGGCATGTGGGATCTTCCCGGGCCAGGGCACGAACCCGTGTCCCCTGCATCGGCAGACGGACTCTCAACCACTGCGCCACCAGGGAAGTCCTGGCAGGCGGATTCTTAACCACTGCACCACCAGGGAAGCCCTGCTCTCCCCCTTTTGTCAGTATGAATTTATCATTTTTCGTTTTATTCCTTTACTGTCATTTAGTGGGGTTTTGTGGATGGCGTGGAGATAAATGGATGTATTTAACCTACCATTTTCCACCTGAATTCCCAAGATCCTGTCGATTTTATTTTTTATTTTTTTATTGTGATTTTTTTATTTTGGCTGCGCCACCCAGCTTGCGGGATCTCAGTTCCCCGATGAGGGATGGAACCCGTGCCCCCTGAAGTGCAAGCCCAGAGTCCCAACCACCGGACGGCCGGGGAATTCCCGATAATGTAGATTTTAGAAAAATGAAAAGAAACCCTTTGAAAACGATTCGAATAGTATCTATTTTACTAAGGCCCCTCTGAAAATAGGATAACATTGGGGACACGGGATGGACCTTAAACCACATGCCATCCCACCCTTTTATTTTTCGAAGGACGCAGCCGAGCGCCCCCTCGTGGAGTATGTTGCCCAAGCCAGGCTGACTTGTCCCTCGGGCCTCTTTGCCCTGGGCCCAGAGCTTCACCATCCTGGCGGTCCACCAAGGGACTCGGGGAGTTTCTAAAAATCCCATGCCCAGCACTCCACCCTGGGCCAATTAAATGATTCTCTCAGGGTGTGGGGATTGGGTATCAGCGTTGTTTAAGCTCTCAAGTGGTTCTCAAGTGCAGGATCACTGTCCTAGGCCAAGAAACTCACTGATTTAGCCCACCGGTAACAGCACGGTAATATTTGGGCAATAAGACGTCCAGCCCGTGCCCTTGTTATGCAATTACTTTTGTGTGTTGTCCAGATTCGGAATGGTGTCTACTTTCATGCCTTAATTTCACAAGCCTGTATTCTGTTAATTTGATTAACAAAGAACACTTTATGCTAACTTTGCTGGCGGCGTTAATATCGCATTCCCCTGTGCCACACTCCTTTAGCAGAGGCATACGATTTAGCTTAGTCCTCACATCACATTTATACCCTCCAGTAAGTCCTCATGAGAGAGTGAAAACTGTCGAGTGATGCGGCCACTTTTCTCTCTCTGGATTTTTGCATTGTCGGAGTGCGGCAATGGCAGAGAATTTTATGCACTTAATGGCTATTATTGTGAATATAATGTGGATACTTCAGTCGTAGTCACCAAAATCTGCCATTATGATGAACTGATCTAATATCTCTATTTATTAAGTCACAGGCTGGGTTCCATCCCCCCCCCCCACCTCCAGCGTGATTGAGAACAGGCTTAATTCCTAGAGGGGCTCGTCAGCCTCGCTGAGTTTTAGTTCTGGCCTGCAGATAGCATAGTCATCACTCATTATGGTTATCAGAGGAAACCAGGATGGATCAATATATATCATGACTACTGGAGGAGGGGAAAATCCAACAGGTTTAGAGTAAAGGATGTGCTGAAGGGATTCCCTGACAGTCCAGTGGTTAGGACTCCTCGCTTTCACTGCAAGGGGCATGGGTTCGATCCCTGGTCGGGGAACTAAGATCCCACATGCCAAGCGGCATGGCCGAACAATAAAAATAAATAAATTCTGCAGAAACATAAAAAATAAAAAAGATGAAATCTTGCCATTTGCGACAACATGGATGAAACTTGAGAGTATTATGCTCAGTGAAATAAGTCAGACAGAGACAATACCGTATGATTTTACTCATATATGGAAGATAAGAAACAAACAAACAAAACGAGAGAAATGGACAGACCAATACAAAGAAAAACAAATGCGTGGATACAGAGAACAGAGCAGTGGTTACCAGAGGGCCAGTAGGAGGAGGGCCAAATAGGGAAAGGGGATCAACTGTATGGTGATGAATGGAAACTAAAGTTTTGGTGCTGAGCACGCTGTAGTGTGTACAGAAGTTGAAATGTAATGTTGTACATGTGAAACTTATAATGTTATAAACCAGTGTTATCTCAATGAAAATAAACTACAAGAACCCCTGTAGGGAGCCGAGGACTGGCAGGAGCCTGAGTCCCTGGCTGCTTCCTGGAGCACGCGCCTTGCTCGCCTTCCTCTGGACTTCATCGACGTGGAACAGAATAAGGATCCAGTTTAGACCGCTGTAATTTTGCGTTTTCTGTCACATGGCATCACACTTATTCCTAAATCATAGACATTATATATACCTTTGCTTCTAGGGAAGAAGAGGGTCTGATGGTCTGGTGCTTTTTCACCCGCCCTCCCACACCACAGGGACAAAAGGAGAATCCTAAAAGCTTCCAGAGAGAAAAGACAGGTCACATACCAAGATTCAAGAATCAGAATTGCATTAGTTTCCCAACAGCGACACTAAAAGGTAGAAGGCAATACAGCAATGCATTCAAAATGCCGAAGGAAAACTTTCTCCAAACCAGAATTTTATACACAACCAAAGTTTAGATATGGAACGAACTTAAGAGTGGCTACGTGACCTGCTTTGGTCATTGGAATGGGGGCAGAAGAGACACGTGTCACTTCGGAGCAGCAGCGTGAGGGTCATCTCTGGTTAGCCGCATCCTCTTCTCCTCTGGCTTGACACTGGTGATGTTCCAGACAAAAGCTGCTCCATCCCCTGGGTCCTGGGGCAAAGATGAGGCACAGCACAGAGCTACAGACAACCCATGAGGGACACGTAACACGCCGGAGGAGACATGTTTCTTGTTGGAAGCCAGCGAGGTGTTGGGGCCGTATGTTACCACATCATAACTTAACCTCGGGTGACATACAAAGGGGTGACCTAGAAAAGAGAAAAATATGAGATAAAGGAAAAGGGACCCAACAGAGGAAAAAGAAGGAAGATCCCGGCACAAGAGAACAGATGGTCCATATTGGAGCAGGAGGGCATGGGATTCCTGCAGGGATGTTTCATGAAGTAGATAAAATGACTCAATTACCTGAGGTGCTGGAATATATTGAGAGTAGAGTAACATTTCTAGCAGAGACTCTGGAAAAGAAATGGGTAATAGGTGTATAGAAAATCAAGCAAATGAGGACTAAGACAATTATCAACTCAGAGACAAAAGAAAAGTTGAAGCGAAGTAATGTATTCATAGGACACTGGATGGCTAGGTTGTGAAAAATATTCTCATGGAAATAATGTAAAAATAGATTAAATTAACAAAATTAAAACAACTATATCAGGGGAAATGCTTCCATATGTGTGTGTGTGTGTGTGTGTGTGTGTGTGTGTGTGTGTGCTGGAAAAGTTTCTGTAATTTTTTTAAACGTCTTTATTGGAGTATAATTGCTTTACAATGGTGTGTTAGTTTCTACTTTATAACAAAGTGAATCAGCTATACGTATACATATATCCCCATATCGCCTCCCTCTTGCGTCTCCCTCCCTCCCACCCTCCCTATCCCACCCCTCTAGGTGGTCACAAAGCACCAAGCTGATCTCCCTGGGCTATGCGGCTGCTTCCCACTAACTCTCTATTTTGCACCCTAATTCTTTCTTAACTTTCTCCGTTCCATTCTGTTTTCGCTTTCTGGACTTCCTTTAGTTAGATGTAGTACATCCTGGAACGAACCCCTAGTTTTCGTCCTTTCGCTCCCATTTTTCTACCTCCTGTTTGGCTGTATTTTCTAGAAGATGGTCTCGGCTGTATCTTCCAATACTTGTAAGAAAGTTTTGACCTATGACCTCACGTTGCTGCCCCTTATAATGCAGACACTCAGTAGGGAGGAAGGAGAGAAATGATACTGGATATGGAGCCAGCCTGGCGGGCCGCACTTTTGTATCTTTGTTTATATCCCATATCTCATTCCTACTGTTATTCGCGCCTTCTTCTTTTCCTTGATGAAATCTTAAAAAAAAAAATACATCATTTGCGGGGGCTGAATTGGCAGATTGCGATGGACATATACACACTTCTATGTATAAAAGAGGTAACTAATAAAGACCTAATGTATAGCACAGGGCCCTCTACTCCATACTCTGTCATGGCCTATATGGGAAAAGAATCTAAAGAAGAGTGGATATATATATATATATATATATATATATATATATATACGTATAACTGACTCACTTTGCTGTACCCCTGAAACTAACACAATATTGTACATCAGCTATAGTCCAATAAAAATGGTTTAAAACTCATTTTGGCTTCCTTGATTCTTTGTCTTTATTTCTACTGTGCTTATTATTCTTTCCTTGTAATTCCTTTATCTTTGCTTATTATGAAATCTTTTTGTTGATTTCCTTATTTTTTCTCCATACGTCAAGCACAGAAATTTCTGAAAACATAGACAAAAATAAAGAGTTAACAAAAGGCATAACGGCCAGTAATATTTTAGTGTGAGCATAATTTTGGTGTAAGCACTCTTCTGTGCATATACATGCCCAACGCACACACAGACATCTCTTTTTGGAAGAAAAAGTCTAATATTAAATATAGTTTCGTAGTTGTCTTTTACCTTTCCTTTGATATTCTGTTGTGAACCGTCTCTCGTGTCAAATGCAGAGCTCCGACGTTTTCTTAAGCAGCCAAGAAAAACCTTTACCCCAAAGAAATCACACTCAGAGCCTCGAGGAGCAGAAGACGTGTAGTCAGGGTCCCGGGTAGACGCCCACTGGAAGCGGGCTTCGGCCCACGTTGGGCGTGAATCTCGGGGGCGGGGACTCAGCGTTCATTTGCATAACCAGAATGAAATGCGATATATGTTCAAGTGAAAGCCATAGTTTTCCTTTAAAGCTATTATTTCAAAGAATGAGACTTCGGTCACTTAAACGGAAAGAAGTGTTGCAAGCTCTTGACCCGAGCTTACGTTCGCCCTCACTGTACAAGGAGGGCCAATCTCCCTGGCATTGTCTCCCGAGGCTGCCCAACGCAGACCCCATCATGCTTACTCCTCAGCACGTGTGAATCTTCTGTTCAGAAGATTCGCCTGCTGAGGACTAAAGCAAGACAGAGACCTTAATTTTTGGAGGCCTTGCGGAAATACGCAGGGCTGATGTGTGTGTGAAAAAAATAGACCTAACGAGAAAGCTTGTTGTTCGGCCACCTCGCCAGCCCTGCCACTCTCGGAGCATGGACTCGGGGTTCCCTCTGCTTCCGTTTGGCTTTCTTACGAAGGTATTTCTGCGTGGGTCTACCACCTGGGAAGCAAGGGACTCGTTGGCCGCCCGGAAGCACTCTGCGAGCCGCAACCGCGACCCGGTGAAACCGGAATTAAGTAAAAGCCTCAGGAGAAGTTGTCAGCGACTCAGGCGTTACCATGACGCCTTTGTGCTGCAAGCGCCCCGGGGTTCGCCTAGGCTCCGGGAGGTGCACTTCTCGCGGTGTTAGTACTGGTTTCCGTGGTTTTAAATCGCCCGAGTCCGATTCTCCGTGTAAGGTCGTTTTCTTCACGTGGAAGGTTATGTAGATAGGTGAATTCGTTCTTCGGTTTCCCGTTGTCTTCCGCAAGATGTAATGTTTGCGAACCCCGCACATGTTCTCGCGATGCTGTGGGTGCTGCTGTTCGGTGTGCCTCTCGGCTCATCACGGACTGCTGTATTTCCGTTTTCTGTTGATAGACGTTCGGCTTGAGTGCAGCCTCAGGCCCTCTGAACACTATGAGAGATGTTCTTGCACGTCCCACCTAGTGCTACGAGGGACATGGCCTTCGATTTATCTTCCCTTTTACTAAGTAGTGGTGATTTTCTTCCTAAGTAGTCATGCCATTTTAGACTTCCTATGAGAGAAATTGATCAAAGTGTGTATTTCACTTTTCGTTTCTCTAATGCCAATTTTTGCTTTTTCGTCCCAAGAGATTGTAGCAGGGTACACTCGCCAGCACTATATCAACATTACGTTGTTTTTCACATGCTGAGCAACTCCTGCTGTTTTCAGGCTTTTAGAATTTTTTTTTAAAAAAATAAATTTGTTTATTTCTGGCTGCATTGGGTCTTCGTTGCGGTGCGCGGTCTTCTCCTTCTGGTGGCTTCCCTTGTGGCGGAGCTGGGGCTCTCGGTTCTCCTTCTGGTGGCTTCTCTTGTTGCGTAGCTGTGGCTCTCGGCGCGCGGGCTTCAGCAGTGGTGGCTCGTGGGCTCTAGAGTGCAGGCTCAGTAGTTGTGGCGCACAGGCTTAGCTGCTCCGGGGCATGTGGGATCTTCCCAGACCAGGGCACGAAGCTGTGTCCCTTGCATTGGCAGGTGGATTCTTAAGCACTGCGCCACCAGGGAAGTCCCTCAGGCTTTCACAAGTTTTGACCATCTGGTAGGTATCAAATCCGTCGTTTAAAGCGTCGGCATAGAATTGCACTGTGTGGATGAGCCATCACTTGTTCTAATCAAGGCATGTAGATAGTTTCCAATTTTTCTATTTTATAATCAAAGCAGTGGTTGTCCAATTACTTCCTTAGAATAAATTCCAGGAGTGGAAATGCTGGACTCAATGTCCCACACATGAAAATTTTTGATCCGTATTACCCAGCTGCCATTCGGCAAGCTTGTACAAGTTTATATTGCCATCTGCAGTGTTTGCGTGCCTTTCCCCCCATACCCGTTTCAAAAGCAGCTTTTAAAAAAAAAATCTAAGTGATGTATATACCTAATTTTAAAGGTCAAATGACGCAAGGCTTTCAGGAGCGCGAAACCCCAAACTGCTTTTCCCCATCCCAATACCCACTTCCCAGAAACCACCATTTTACATCCTTAGCCGTTTCATCTGTCTGCTTCTCTATCTCATAATACGCTTCTACTGCTCTTTCTTCGTTTTGTTTTAAACTGTGGCAGACTCAGCTAGTTGCCCACCCTGATACCAATTTCTTCCTCAGCCTTCAAAGGTAGGTCAGAATTCCTGAGCCTTTCCGGGGTTCTGAAGCATTAAAATCGCCTGGTCACCACCTGGCTGCTGTTAGCTGCTCTCCTGATTTTTTTAAAAAATAAATTTTATCTATCATCTATCTATCTATCTATGTATCTACCTCTTTTTGCCTGAATTGGGTCTTCATTGCTGTGCGTGGGCTTTCTCTAATTGCGGTGAGTGGGGGCTACACTTCGCTGCGGCGTGTGGGCTTCTCATCGCAGTGGCTTCTCTTGTTGTGTGCAGAGCATAGGCTGTAGGCGCGCGGGCTTCAGTATTTGCGGCTCGCAGGCTCTGGAGCACAAGTTCAGTAGTTATGGCGCACGGGCTTAGTTGCTCCGGGGACTGTGGGATCTTCCCGGACCAGGGCTGGGACCTGTGTTCCCTGCGTTGGCAGGCGGCTTTTTTTTTTTTTTTTTTCTTTTTCCGTACGTGGGCCTCTCACTGTTGTGGCCTCTCCCATTGCGGAGCACGGGCTCCGGACGCACAGGCTCAGCGGCCATGGCTCACTAGCCTAGCCGCTCCGCGGCATGTGGGATCTTCCCGGGCCAGGGCACGAACCCGTGTCCCCTGCATCGGCAGACGGACTCTCAACCACTGCGCCACCAGGGAAGTCCTGGCAGGCGGATTCTTAACCACTGCACCACCAGGGAAGCCCTGCTCTCCCCCTTTTGTCAGTATGAATTTATCATTTTTCGTTTTATTCCTTTACTGTCATTTAGTGGGGTTTTGTGGATGGCGTGGAGATAAATGGATGTATTTAACCTACCATTTTCCACCTGAATTCCCAAGATCCTGTCGATTTTATTTTTTATTTTTTTATTGTGATTTTTTTATTTTGGCTGCGCCACCCAGCTTGCGGGATCTCAGTTCCCCGATGAGGGATGGAACCCGTGCCCCCTGAAGTGCAAGCCCAGAGTCCCAACCACCGGACGGCCGGGGAATTCCCGATAATGTAGATTTTAGAAAAATGAAAAGAAACCCTTTGAAAACGATTCGAATAGTATCTATTTTACTAAGGCCCCTCTGAAAATAGGATAACATTGGGGACACGGGATGGACCTTAAACCACATGCCATCCCACCCTTTTATTTTTCGAAGGACGCAGCCGAGCGCCCCCTCGTGGAGTATGTTGCCCAAGCCAGGCTGACTTGTCCCTCGGGCCTCTTTGCCCTGGGCCCAGAGCTTCACCATCCTGGCGGTCCACCAAGGGACTCGGGGAGTTTCTAAAAATCCCATGCCCAGCACTCCACCCTGGGCCAATTAAATGATTCTCTCAGGGTGTGGGGATTGGGTATCAGCGTTGTTTAAGCTCTCAAGTGGTTCTCAAGTGCAGGATCACTGTCCTAGGCCAAGAAACTCACTGATTTAGCCCACCGGTAACAGCACGGTAATATTTGGGCAATAAGACGTCCAGCCCGTGCCCTTGTTATGCAATTACTTTTGTGTGTTGTCCAGATTCGGAATGGTGTCTACTTTCATGCCTTAATTTCACAAGCCTGTATTCTGTTAATTTGATTAACAAAGAACACTTTATGCTAACTTTGCTGGCGGCGTTAATATCGCATTCCCCTGTGCCACACTCCTTTAGCAGAGGCATACGATTTAGCTTAGTCCTCACATCACATTTATACCCTCCAGTAAGTCCTCATGAGAGAGTGAAAACTGTCGAGTGATGCGGCCACTTTTCTCTCTCTGGATTTTTGCATTGTCGGAGTGCGGCAATGGCAGAGAATTTTATGCACTTAATGGCTATTATTGTGAATATAATGTGGATACTTCAGTCGTAGTCACCAAAATCTGCCATTATGATGAACTGATCTAATATCTCTATTTATTAAGTCACAGGCTGGGTTCCATCCCCCCCCCCCCACCTCCAGCGTGATTGAGAACAGGCTTAATTCCTAGAGGGGCTCGTCAGCCTCGCTGAGTTTTAGTTCTGGCCTGCAGATAGCATAGTCATCACTCATTATGGTTATCAGAGGAAACCAGGATGGATCAATATATATCATGACTACTGGAGGAGGGGAAAATCCAACAGGTTTAGAGTAAAGGATGTGCTGAAGGGATTCCCTGACAGTCCAGTGGTTAGGACTCCTCGCTTTCACTGCAAGGGGCATGGGTTCGATCCCTGGTCGGGGAACTAAGATCCCACATGCCAAGCGGCATGGCCGAACAATAAAAATAAATAAATTCTGCAGAAACATAAAAAATAAAAAAGATGAAATCTTGCCATTTGCGACAACATGGATGAAACTTGAGAGTATTATGCTCAGTGAAATAAGTCAGACAGAGACAATACCGTATGATTTTACTCATATATGGAAGATAAGAAACAAACAAACAAAACGAGAGAAATGGACAGACCAATACAAAGAAAAACAAATGCGTGGATACAGAGAACAGAGCAGTGGTTACCAGAGGGCCAGTAGGAGGAGGGCCAAATAGGGAAAGGGGATCAACTGTATGGTGATGAATGGAAACTAAAGTTTTGGTGCTGAGCACGCTGTAGTGTGTACAGAAGTTGAAATGTAATGTTGTACATGTGAAACTTATAATGTTATAAACCAGTGTTATCTCAATGAAAATAAACTACAAGAACCCCTGTAGGGAGCCGAGGACTGGCAGGAGCCTGAGTCCCTGGCTGCTTCCTGGAGCACGCGCCTTGCTCGCCTTCCTCTGGACTTCATCGACGTGGAACAGAATAAGGATCCAGTTTAGACCGCTGTAATTTTGCGTTTTCTGTCACATGGCATCACACTTATTCCTAAATCATAGACATTATATATACCTTTGCTTCTAGGGAAGAAGAGGGTCTGATGGTCTGGTGCTTTTTCACCCGCCCTCCCACACCACAGGGACAAAAGGAGAATCCTAAAAGCTTCCAGAGAGAAAAGACAGGTCACATACCAAGATTCAAGAATCAGAATTGCATTAGTTTCCCAACAGCGACACTAAAAGGTAGAAGGCAATACAGCAATGCATTCAAAATGCCGAAGGAAAACTTTCTCCAAACCAGAATTTTATACACAACCAAAGTTTAGATATGGAACGAACTTAAGAGTGGCTACGTGACCTGCTTTGGTCATTGGAATGGGGGCAGAAGAGACACGTGTCACTTCGGAGCAGCAGCGTGAGGGTCATCTCTGGTTAGCCGCATCCTCTTCTCCTCTGGCTTGACACTGGTGATGTTCCAGACAAAAGCTGCTCCATCCCCTGGGTCCTGGGGCAAAGATGAGGCACAGCACAGAGCTACAGACAACCCATGAGGGACACGTAACACGCCGGAGGAGACATGTTTCTTGTTGGAAGCCAGCGAGGTGTTGGGGCCGTATGTTACCACATCATAACTTAACCTCGGGTGACATACAAAGGGGTGACCTAGAAAAGAGAAAAATATGAGATAAAGGAAAAGGGACCCAACAGAGGAAAAAGAAGGAAGATCCCGGCACAAGAGAACAGATGGTCCATATTGGAGCAGGAGGGCATGGGATTCCTGCAGGGATGTTTCATGAAGTAGATAAAATGACTCAATTACCTGAGGTGCTGGAATATATTGAGAGTAGAGTAACATTTCTAGCAGAGACTCTGGAAAAGAAATGGGTAATAGGTGTATAGAAAATCAAGCAAATGAGGACTAAGACAATTATCAACTCAGAGACAAAAGAAAAGTTGAAGCGAAGTAATGTATTCATAGGACACTGGATGGCTAGGTTGTGAAAAATATTCTCATGGAAATAATGTAAAAATAGATTAAATTAACAAAATTAAAACAACTATATCAGGGGAAATGCTTCCATATGTGTGTGTGTGTGTGTGTGTGTGTGTGTGCTGGAAAAGTTTCTGTAATTTTTTTAAACGTCTTTATTGGAGTATAATTGCTTTACAATGGTGTGTTAGTTTCTACTTTATAACAAAGTGAATCAGCTATACGTATACATATATCCCCATATCGCCTCCCTCTTGCGTCTCCCTCCCTCCCACCCTCCCTATCCCACCCCTCTAGGTGGTCACAAAGCACCAAGCTGATCTCCCTGGGCTATGCGGCTGCTTCCCACTAACTCTCTATTTTGCACCCTAATTCTTTCTTAACTTTCTCCGTTCCATTCTGTTTTCGCTTTCTGGACTTCCTTTAGTTAGATGTAGTACATCCTGGAACGAACCCCTAGTTTTCGTCCTTTCGCTCCCATTTTTCTACCTCCTGTTTGGCTGTATTTTCTAGAAGATGGTCTCGGCTGTATCTTCCAATACTTGTAAGAAAGTTTTGACCTATGACCTCACGTTGCTGCCCCTTATAATGCAGACACTCAGTAGGGAGGAAGGAGAGAAATGATACTGGATATGGAGCCAGCCTGGCGGGCCGCACTTTTGTATCTTTGTTTATATCCCATATCTCATTCCTAGTGTTATTCGCGCCTTCTTCTTTTCCTTGATGAAATCTTAAAAAAAAAAATACATCATTTGCGGGGGCTGAATTGGCAGATTGCGATGGACATATACACACTTCTATGTATAAAAGAGGTAACTAATAAAGACCTAATGTATAGCACAGGGCCCTCTACTCCATACTCTGTCATGGCCTATATGGGAAAAGAATCTAAAGAAGAGTGGATATATATATATATATATATATATATATATATACGTATAACTGACTCACTTTGCTGTACCCCTGAAACTAACACAATATTGTACATCAGCTATAGTCCAATAAAAATGGTTTAAAACTCATTTTGGCTTCCTTGATTCTTTGTCTTTATTTCTACTGTGCTTATTATTCTTTCCTTGTAATTCCTTTATCTTTGCTTATTATGAAATCTTTTTGTTGATTTCCTTATTTTTTCTCCATACGTCAAGCACAGAAATTTCTGAAAACATAGACAAAAATAAAGAGTTAACAAAAGGCATAACGGCCAGTAATATTTTAGTGTGAGCATAATTTTGGTGTAAGCACTCTTCTGTGCATATACATGCCCAACGCACACACAGACATCTCTTTTTGGAAGAAAAAGTCGAATATTAAATATAGTTTCGTAGTTGTCTTTTACCTTTCCTTTGATATTCTGTTGTGAACCGTCTCTCGTGTCAAATGCAGAGCTCCGACGTTTTCTTAAGCAGCCAAGAAAAACCTTTACCCCAAAGAAATCACACTCAGAGCCTCGAGGAGCAGAAGACCTGTAGTCAGGGTCCCGGGTAGACGCCCACTGGAAGCGGGCTTCGGCCCACGTTGGGCGTGAATCTCGGGGGCGGGGACTCAGCGTTCATTTGCATAACCAGAATGAAATGCGATATATGTTCAAGTGAAAGCCATAGTTTTCCTTTAAAGCTATTATTTCAAAGAATGAGACTTCAGTCACTTAAACGGAAAGAAGTGTTGCAAGCTCTTGACCCGAGCTTACGTTCGCCCTCACTGTACAAGGAGGGCCAATCTCCCTGGCATTGTCTCCCGAGGCTGTCCAACGCAGACCCCATCATGCTTACTCCTCAGCACGTGTGAATCTTCTGTTCAGAAGATTCGCCTGCTGAGGACTAAAGCAAGACAGAGACCTTAATTTTTGGAGGCCTTGCGGAAATACGCAGGGCTGATGTGTGTGTGAAAAAAATAGACCTAACGAGAAAGCTTGTTGTTCGACCACCTCGCCAGCCCTGCCACTCTCGGAGCATGGACTCGGGGTTCCCTCTGCTTCCGTTTGGCTTTCTTACGAAGGTATTTCTGCGTGGGTCTACCACCTGGGAAGCAAGGGACTCGTTGGCCGCCCGGAAGCACTCTGCGAGCCGCAACCGCGACCCGGTGAAACCGGAATTAAGTAAAAGCCTCAGGAGAAGTTGTCAGCGACTCAGGCGTTACCATGACGCCTTTGTGCTGCAAGCGCCCCGGGGTTCGCCTAGGCTCCGGGAGGTGCACTTCTCGCGGTGTTAGTACTGGTTTCCGTGGTTTTAAATCGCCCGAGTCCGATTCTCCGTGTAAGGTCGTTTTCTTCACGTGGAAGGTTATGTAGATAGGTGAATTCGTTCTTCGGTTTCCCGTTGTCTTCCGCAAGATGTAATGTTTGCGAACCCCGCACATGTTCTCGCGATGCTGTGGGTGCTGCTGTTCGGTGTGCCTCTCGGCTCATCACGGACTGCTGTATTTCCGTTTTCTGTTGATAGACGTTCGGCTTGAGTGCAGCCTCAGGCCCTCTGAACACTATGAGAGATGTTCTTGCACGTCCCACCTAGTGCTACGAGGGACATGGCCTTCGATTTATCTTCCCTTTTACTAAGTAGTGGTGATTTTCTTCCTAAGTAGTCATGCCATTTTAGACTTCCTATGAGAGAAATTGATCAAAGTGTGTATTTCACTTTTCGTTTCTCTAATGCCAATTTTTGCTTTTTCGTCCCAAGAGATTGTAGCAGGGTACACTCGCCAGCACTATATCAACATTACGTTGTTTTTCACATGCTGAGCAACTCCTGCTGTTTTCAGGCTTTTAGAATTTTTTTTTAAAAAAATAAATTTGTTTATTTCTGGCTGCATTGGGTCTTCGTTGCGGTGCGCGGTCTTCTCCTTCTGGTGGCTTCCCTTGTGGCGGAGCTGGGGCTCTCGGTTCTCCTTCTGGTGGCTTCTCTTGTTGCGTAGCTGTGGCTCTCGGCGCGCGGGCTTCAGCAGTGGTGGCTCGTGGGCTCTAGAGTGCAGGCTCAGTAGTTGTGGCGCACAGGCTTAGCTGCTCCGGGGCATGTGGGATCTTCCCAGACCAGGGCACGAAGCTGTGTCCCTTGCATTGGCAGGTGGATTCTTAAGCACTGCGCCACCAGGGAAGTCCCTCAGGCTTTCACAAGTTTTGACCATCTGGTAGGTATCAAATCCGTCGTTTAAAGCGTCGGCATAGAATTGCACTGTGTGGATGAGCCATCACTTGTTCTAATCAAGGCATGTAGATAGTTTCCAATTTTTCTATTTTATAATCAAAGCAGTGGTTGTCCAATTACTTCCTTAGAATAAATTCCAGGAGTGGAAATGCTGGACTCAATGTCCCACACATGAAAATTTTTGATCCGTATTACCCAGCTGCCATTCGGCAAGCTTGTACAAGTTTATATTGCCATCTGCAGTGTTTGCGTGCCTTTCCCCCCATACCCGTTTCAAAAGCAGCTTTTAAAAAAAAAATCTAAGTGATGTATATACCTAATTTTAAAGGTCAAATGACGCAAGGCTTTCAGGAGCGCGAAACCCCAAACTGCTTTTCCCCATCCCAATACCCACTTCCCAGAAACCACCATTTTACATCCTTAGCCGTTTCATCTGTCTGCTTCTCTATCTCATAATACGCTTCTACTGCTCTTTCTTCGTTTTGTTTTAAACTGTGGCAGACTCAGCTAGTTGCCCACCCTGATACCAATTTCTTCCTCAGCCTTCAAAGGTAGGTCAGAATTCCTGAGCCTTTCCGGGGTTCTGAAGCATTAAAATCGCCTGGTCACCACCTGGCTGCTGTTAGCTGCTCTCCTGATTTTTTTAAAAAATAAATTTTATCTATCATCTATCTATCTATCTATGTATCTACCTCTTTTTGCCTGAATTGGGTCTTCATTGCTGTGCGTGGGCTTTCTCTAATTGCGGTGAGTGGGGGCTACACTTCGCTGCGGCGTGTGGGCTTCTCATCGCAGTGGCTTCTCTTGTTGTGTGCAGAGCATAGGCTGTAGGCGCGCGGGCTTCAGTATTTGCGGCTCGCAGGCTCTGGAGCACAAGTTCAGTAGTTATGGCGCACGGGCTTAGTTGCTCCGGGGACTGTGGGATCTTCCCGGACCAGGGCTGGGACCTGTGTTCCCTGCGTTGGCAGGCGGCTTTTTTTTTTTTTTTTTTCTTTTTCCGTACGTGGGCCTCTCACTGTTGTGGCCTCTCCCATTGCGGAGCACGGGCTCCGGACGCACAGGCTCAGCGGCCATGGCTCACTAGCCTAGCCGCTCCGCGGCATGTGGGATCTTCCCGGGCCAGGGCACGAACCCGTGTCCCCTGCATCGGCAGACGGACTCTCAACCACTGCGCCACCAGGGAAGTCCTGGCAGGCGGATTCTTAACCACTGCACCACCAGGGAAGCCCTGCTCTCCCCCTTTTGTCAGTATGAATTTATCATTTTTCGTTTTATTCCTTTACTGTCATTTAGTGGGGTTTTGTGGATGGCGTGGAGATAAATGGATGTATTTAACCTACCATTTTCCACCTGAATTCCCAAGATCCTGTCGATTTTATTTTTTATTTTTTTATTGTGATTTTTTTATTTTGGCTGCGCCACCCAGCTTGCGGGATCTCAGTTCCCCGATGAGGGATGGAACCCGTGCCCCCTGAAGTGCAAGCCCAGAGTCCCAACCACCGGACGGCCGGGGAATTCCCGATAATGTAGATTTTAGAAAAATGAAAAGAAACCCTTTGAAAACGATTCGAATAGTATCTATTTTACTAAGGCCCCTCTGAAAATAGGATAACATTGGGGACACGGGATGGACCTTAAACCACATGCCATCCCACCCTTTTATTTTTCGAAGGACGCAGCCGAGCGCCCCCTCGTGGAGTATGTTGCCCAAGCCAGGCTGACTTGTCCCTCGGGCCTCTTTGCCCTGGGCCCAGAGCTTCACCATCCTGGCGGTCCACCAAGGGACTCGGGGAGTTTCTAAAAATCCCATGCCCAGCACTCCACCCTGGGCCAATTAAATGATTCTCTCAGGGTGTGGGGATTGGGTATCAGCGTTGTTTAAGCTCTCAAGTGGTTCTCAAGTGCAGGATCACTGTCCTAGGCCAAGAAACTCACTGATTTAGCCCACCGGTAACAGCACGGTAATATTTGGGCAATAAGACGTCCAGCCCGTGCCCTTGTTATGCAATTACTTTTGTGTGTTGTCCAGATTCGGAATGGTGTCTACTTTCATGCCTTAATTTCACAAGCCTGTATTCTGTTAATTTGATTAACAAAGAACACTTTATGCTAACTTTGCTGGCGGCGTTAATATCGCATTCCCCTGTGCCACACTCCTTTAGCAGAGGCATACGATTTAGCTTAGTCCTCACATCACATTTATACCCTCCAGTAAGTCCTCATGAGAGAGTGAAAACTGTCGAGTGATGCGGCCACTTTTCTCTCTCTGGATTTTTGCATTGTCGGAGTGCGGCAATGGCAGAGAATTTTATGCACTTAATGGCTATTATTGTGAATATAATGTGGATACTTCAGTCGTAGTCACCAAAATCTGCCATTATGATGAACTGATCTAATATCTCTATTTATTAAGTCACAGGCTGGGTTCCATCCCCCCCCCCCCACCTCCAGCGTGATTGAGAACAGGCTTAATTCCTAGAGGGGCTCGTCAGCCTCGCTGAGTTTTAGTTCTGGCCTGCAGATAGCATAGTCATCACTCATTATGGTTATCAGAGGAAACCAGGATGGATCAATATATATCATGACTACTGGAGGAGGGGAAAATCCAACAGGTTTAGAGTAAAGGATGTGCTGAAGGGATTCCCTGACAGTCCAGTGGTTAGGACTCCTCGCTTTCACTGCAAGGGGCATGGGTTCGATCCCTGGTCGGGGAACTAAGATCCCACATGCCAAGCGGCATGGCCGAACAATAAAAATAAATAAATTCTGCAGAAACATAAAAAATAAAAAAGATGAAATCTTGCCATTTGCGACAACATGGATGAAACTTGAGAGTATTATGCTCAGTGAAATAAGTCAGACAGAGACAATACCGTATGATTTTACTCATATATGGAAGATAAGAAACAAACAAACAAAACGAGAGAAATGGACAGACCAATACAAAGAAAAACAAATGCGTGGATACAGAGAACAGAGCAGTGGTTACCAGAGGGCCAGTAGGAGGAGGGCCAAATAGGGAAAGGGGATCAACTGTATGGTGATGAATGGAAACTAAAGTTTTGGTGCTGAGCACGCTGTAGTGTGTACAGAAGTTGAAATGTAATGTTGTACATGTGAAACTTATAATGTTATAAACCAGTGTTATCTCAATGAAAATAAACTACAAGAACCCCTGTAGGGAGCCGAGGACTGGCAGGAGCCTGAGTCCCTGGCTGCTTCCTGGAGCACGCGCCTTGCTCGCCTTCCTCTGGACTTCATCGACGTGGAACAGAATAAGGATCCAGTTTAGACCGCTGTAATTTTGCGTTTTCTGTCACATGGCATCACACTTATTCCTAAATCATAGACATTATATATACCTTTGCTTCTAGGGAAGAAGAGGGTCTGATGGTCTGGTGCTTTTTCACCCGCCCTCCCACACCACAGGGACAAAAGGAGAATCCTAAAAGCTTCCAGAGAGAAAAGACAGGTCACATACCAAGATTCAAGAATCAGAATTGCATTAGTTTCCCAACAGCGACACTAAAAGGTAGAAGGCAATACAGCAATGCATTCAAAATGCCGAAGGAAAACTTTCTCCAAACCAGAATTTTATACACAACCAAAGTTTAGATATGGAACGAACTTAAGAGTGGCTACGTGACCTGCTTTGGTCATTGGAATGGGGGCAGAAGAGACACGTGTCACTTCGGAGCAGCAGCGTGAGGGTCATCTCTGGTTAGCCGCATCCTCTTCTCCTCTGGCTTGACACTGGTGATGTTCCAGACAAAAGCTGCTCCATCCCCTGGGTCCTGGGGCAAAGATGAGGCACAGCACAGAGCTACAGACAACCCATGAGGGACACGTAACACGCCGGAGGAGACATGTTTCTTGTTGGAAGCCAGCGAGGTGTTGGGGCCGTATGTTACCACATCATAACTTAACCTCGGGTGACATACAAAGGGGTGACCTAGAAAAGAGAAAAATATGAGATAAAGGAAAAGGGACCCAACAGAGGAAAAAGAAGGAAGATCCCGGCACAAGAGAACAGATGGTCCATATTGGAGCAGGAGGGCATGGGATTCCTGCAGGGATGTTTCATGAAGTAGATAAAATGACTCAATTACCTGAGGTGCTGGAATATATTGAGAGTAGAGTAACATTTCTAGCAGAGACTCTGGAAAAGAAATGGGTAATAGGTGTATAGAAAATCAAGCAAATGAGGACTAAGACAATTATCAACTCAGAGACAAAAGAAAAGTTGAAGCGAAGTAATGTATTCATAGGACACTGGATGGCTAGGTTGTGAAAAATATTCTCATGGAAATAATGTAAAAATAGATTAAATTAACAAAATTAAAACAACTATATCAGGGGAAATGCTTCCATATGTGTGTGTGTGTGTGTGTGTGTGTGTGTGCTGGAAAAGTTTCTGTAATTTTTTTAAACGTCTTTATTGGAGTATAATTGCTTTACAATGGTGTGTTAGTTTCTACTTTATAACAAAGTGAATCAGCTATACGTATACATATATCCCCATATCGCCTCCCTCTTGCGTCTCCCTCCCTCCCACCCTCCCTATCCCACCCCTCTAGGTGGTCACAAAGCACCAAGCTGATCTCCCTGGGCTATGCGGCTGCTTCCCACTAACTCTCTATTTTGCACCCTAATTCTTTCTTAACTTTCTCCGTTCCATTCTGTTTTCGCTTTCTGGACTTCCTTTAGTTAGATGTAGTACATCCTGGAACGAACCCCTAGTTTTCGTCCTTTCGCTCCCATTTTTCTACCTCCTGTTTGGCTGTATTTTCTAGAAGATGGTCTCGGCTGTATCTTCCAATACTTGTAAGAAAGTTTTGACCTATGACCTCACGTTGCTGCCCCTTATAATGCAGACACTCAGTAGGGAGGAAGGAGAGAAATGATACTGGATATGGAGCCAGCCTGGCGGGCCGCACTTTTGTATCTTTGTTTATATCCCATATCTCATTCCTACTGTTATTCGCGCCTTCTTCTTTTCCTTGATGAAATCTTAAAAAAAAAAATACATCATTTGCGGGGGCTGAATTGGCAGATTGCGATGGACATATACACACTTCTATGTATAAAAGAGGTAACTAATAAAGACCTAATGTATAGCACAGGGCCCTCTACTCCATACTCTGTCATGGCCTATATGGGAAAAGAATCTAAAGAAGAGTGGATATATATATATATATATATATATATATATATATATACGTATAACTGACTCACTTTGCTGTACCCCTGAAACTAACACAATATTGTACATCAGCTATAGTCCAATAAAAATGGTTTAAAACTCATTTTGGCTTCCTTGATTCTTTGTCTTTATTTCTACTGTGCTTATTATTCTTTCCTTGTAATTCCTTTATCTTTGCTTATTATGAAATCTTTTTGTTGATTTCCTTATTTTTTCTCCATACGTCAAGCACAGAAATTTCTGAAAACATAGACAAAAATAAAGAGTTAACAAAAGGCATAACGGCCAGTAATATTTTAGTGTGAGCATAATTTTGGTGTAAGCACTCTTCTGTGCATATACATGCCCAACGCACACACAGACATCTCTTTTTGGAAGAAAAAGTCTAATATTAAATATAGTTTCGTAGTTGTCTTTTACCTTTCCTTTGATATTCTGTTGTGAACCGTCTCTCGTGTCAAATGCAGAGCTCCGACGTTTTCTTAAGCAGCCAAGAAAAACCTTTACCCCAAAGAAATCACACTCAGAGCCTCGAGGAGCAGAAGACGTGTAGTCAGGGTCCCGGGTAGACGCCCACTGGAAGCGGGCTTCGGCCCACGTTGGGCGTGAATCTCGGGGGCGGGGACTCAGCGTTCATTTGCATAACCAGAATGAAATGCGATATATGTTCAAGTGAAAGCCATAGTTTTCCTTTAAAGCTATTATTTCAAAGAATGAGACTTCGGTCACTTAAACGGAAAGAAGTGTTGCAAGCTCTTGACCCGAGCTTACGTTCGCCCTCACTGTACAAGGAGGGCCAATCTCCCTGGCATTGTCTCCCGAGGCTGCCCAACGCAGACCCCATCATGCTTACTCCTCAGCACGTGTGAATCTTCTGTTCAGAAGATTCGCCTGCTGAGGACTAAAGCAAGACAGAGACCTTAATTTTTGGAGGCCTTGCGGAAATACGCAGGGCTGATGTGTGTGTGAAAAAAATAGACCTAACGAGAAAGCTTGTTGTTCGGCCACCTCGCCAGCCCTGCCACTCTCGGAGCATGGACTCGGGGTTCCCTCTGCTTCCGTTTGGCTTTCTTACGAAGGTATTTCTGCGTGGGTCTACCACCTGGGAAGCAAGGGACTCGTTGGCCGCCCGGAAGCACTCTGCGAGCCGCAACCGCGACCCGGTGAAACCGGAATTAAGTAAAAGCCTCAGGAGAAGTTGTCAGCGACTCAGGCGTTACCATGACGCCTTTGTGCTGCAAGCGCCCCGGGGTTCGCCTAGGCTCCGGGAGGTGCACTTCTCGCGGTGTTAGTACTGGTTTCCGTGGTTTTAAATCGCCCGAGTCCGATTCTCCGTGTAAGGTCGTTTTCTTCACGTGGAAGGTTATGTAGATAGGTGAATTCGTTCTTCGGTTTCCCGTTGTCTTCCGCAAGATGTAATGTTTGCGAACCCCGCACATGTTCTCGCGATACTGTGGGTGCTGCTGTTCGGTGTGCCTCTCGGCTCATCACGGACTGCTGTATTTCCGTTTTCTGTTGATAGACGTTCGGCTTGAGTGCAGCCTCAGGCCCTCTGAACACTATGAGAGATGTTCTTGCACGTCCCACCTAGTGCTACGAGGGACATGGCCTTCGATTTATCTTCCCTTTTACTAAGTAGTGGTGATTTTCTTCCTAAGTAGTCATGCCATTTTAGACTTCCTATGAGAGAAATTGATCAAAGTGTGTATTTCACTTTTCGTTTCTCTAATGCCAATTTTTGCTTTTTCGTCCCAAGAGATTGTAGCAGGGTACACTCGCCAGCACTATATCAACATTACGTTGTTTTTCACATGCTGAGCAACTCCTGCTGTTTTCAGGCTTTTAGAATTTTTTTTTAAAAAAATAAATTTGTTTATTTCTGGCTGCATTGGGTCTTCGTTGCGGTGCGCGGTCTTCTCCTTCTGGTGGCTTCCCTTGTGGCGGAGCTGGGGCTCTCGGTTCTCCTTCTGGTGGCTTCTCTTGTTGCGTAGCTGTGGCTCTCGGCGCGCGGGCTTCAGCAGTGGTGGCTCGTGGGCTCTAGAGTGCAGGCTCAGTAGTTGTGGCGCACAGGCTTAGCTGCTCCGGGGCATGTGGGATCTTCCCAGACCAGGGCACGAAGCTGTGTCCCTTGCATTGGCAGGTGGATTCTTAAGCACTGCGCCACCAGGGAAGTCCCTCAGGCTTTCACAAGTTTTGACCATCTGGTAGGTATCAAATCCGTCGTTTAAAGCGTCGGCATAGAATTGCACTGTGTGGATGAGCCATCACTTGTTCTAATCAAGGCATGTAGATAGTTTCCAATTTTTCTATTTTATAATCAAAGCAGTGGTTGTCCAATTACTTCCTTAGAATAAATTCCAGGAGTGGAAATGCTGGACTCAATGTCCCACACATGAAAATTTTTGATCCGTATTACCCAGCTGCCATTCGGCAAGCTTGTACAAGTTTATATTGCCATCTGCAGTGTTTGCGTGCCTTTCCCCCCATACCCGTTTCAAAAGCAGCTTTTAAAAAAAAAATCTAAGTGATGTATATACCTAATTTTAAAGGTCAAATGACGCAAGGCTTTCAGGAGCGCGAAACCCCAAACTGCTTTTCCCCATCCCAATACCCACTTCCCAGAAACCACCATTTTACATCCTTAGCCGTTTCATCTGTCTGCTTCTCTATCTCATAATACGCTTCTACTGCTCTTTCTTCGTTTTGTTTTAAACTGTGGCAGACTCAGCTAGTTGCCCACCCTGATACCAATTTCTTCCTCAGCCTTCAAAGGTAGGTCAGAATTCCTGAGCCTTTCCGGGGTTCTGAAGCATTAAAATCGCCTGGTCACCACCTGGCTGCTGTTAGCTGCTCTCCTGATTTTTTTAAAAAATAAATTTTATCTATCATCTATCTATCTATCTATGTATCTACCTCTTTTTGCCTGAATTGGGTCTTCATTGCTGTGCGTGGGCTTTCTCTAATTGCGGTGAGTGGGGGCTACACTTCGCTGCGGCGTGTGGGCTTCTCATCGCAGTGGCTTCTCTTGTTGTGTGCAGAGCATAGGCTGTAGGCGCGCGGGCTTCAGTATTTGCGGCTCGCAGGCTCTGGAGCACAAGTTCAGTAGTTATGGCGCACGGGCTTAGTTGCTCCGGGGACTGTGGGATCTTCCCGGACCAGGGCTGGGACCTGTGTTCCCTGCGTTGGCAGGCGGCTTTTTTTTTTTTTTTTTCTTTTTCCGTACGTGGGCCTCTCACTGTTGTGGCCTCTCCCATTGCGGAGCACGGGCTCCGGACGCACAGGCTCAGCGGCCATGGCTCACTAGCCTAGCCGCTCCGCGGCATGTGGGATCTTCCCGGGCCAGGGCACGAACCCGTGTCCCCTGCATCGGCAGACGGACTCTCAACCACTGCGCCACCAGGGAAGTCCTGGCAGGCGGATTCTTAACCACTGCACCACCAGGGAAGCCCTGCTCTCCCCCTTTTGTCAGTATGAATTTATCATTTTTCGTTTTATTCCTTTACTGTCATTTAGTGGGGTTTTGTGGATGGCGTGGAGATAAATGGATGTATTTAACCTACCATTTTCCACCTGAATTCCCAAGATCCTGTCGATTTTATTTTTTATTTTTTTATTGTGATTTTTTTATTTTGGCTGCGCCACCCAGCTTGCGGGATCTCAGTTCCCCGATGAGGGATGGAACCCGTGCCCCCTGAAGTGCAAGCCCAGAGTCCCAACCACCGGACGGCCGGGGAATTCCCGATAATGTAGATTTTAGAAAAATGAAAAGAAACCCTTTGAAAACGATTCGAATAGTATCTATTTTACTAAGGCCCCTCTGAAAATAGGATAACATTGGGGACACGGGATGGACCTTAAACCACATGCCATCCCACCCTTTTATTTTTCGAAGGACGCAGCCGAGCGCCCCCTCGTGGAGTATGTTGCCCAAGCCAGGCTGACTTGTCCCTCGGGCCTCTTTGCCCTGGGCCCAGAGCTTCACCATCCTGGCGGTCCACCAAGGGACTCGGGGAGTTTCTAAAAATCCCATGCCCAGCACTCCACCCTGGGCCAATTAAATGATTCTCTCAGGGTGTGGGGATTGGGTATCAGCGTTGTTTAAGCTCTCAAGTGGTTCTCAAGTGCAGGATCACTGTCCTAGGCCAAGAAACTCACTGATTTAGCCCACCGGTAACAGCACGGTAATATTTGGGCAATAAGACGTCCAGCCCGTGCCCTTGTTATGCAATTACTTTTGTGTGTTGTCCAGATTCGGAATGGTGTCTACTTTCATGCCTTAATTTCACAAGCCTGTATTCTGTTAATTTGATTAACAAAGAACACTTTATGCTAACTTTGCTGGCGGCGTTAATATCGCATTCCCCTGTGCCACACTCCTTTAGCAGAGGCATACGATTTAGCTTAGTCCTCACATCACATTTATACCCTCCAGTAAGTCCTCATGAGAGAGTGAAAACTGTCGAGTGATGCGGCCACTTTTCTCTCTCTGGATTTTTGCATTGTCGGAGTGCGGCAATGGCAGAGAATTTTATGCACTTAATGGCTATTATTGTGAATATAATGTGGATACTTCAGTCGTAGTCACCAAAATCTGCCATTATGATGAACTGATCTAATATCTCTATTTATTAAGTCACAGGCTGGGTTCCATCCCCCCCCCCCACCTCCAGCGTGATTGAGAACAGGCTTAATTCCTAGAGGGGCTCGTCAGCCTCGCTGAGTTTTAGTTCTGGCCTGCAGATAGCATAGTCATCACTCATTATGGTTATCAGAGGAAACCAGGATGGATCAATATATATCATGACTACTGGAGGAGGGGAAAATCCAACAGGTTTAGAGTAAAGGATGTGCTGAAGGGATTCCCTGACAGTCCAGTGGTTAGGACTCCTCGCTTTCACTGCAAGGGGCATGGGTTCGATCCCTGGTCGGGGAACTAAGATCCCACATGCCAAGCGGCATGGCCGAACAATAAAAATAAATAAATTCTGCAGAAACATAAAAAATAAAAAAGATGAAATCTTGCCATTTGCGACAACATGGATGAAACTTGAGAGTATTATGCTCAGTGAAATAAGTCAGACAGAGACAATACCGTATGATTTTACTCATATATGGAAGATAAGAAACAAACAAACAAAACGAGAGAAATGGACAGACCAATACAAAGAAAAACAAATGCGTGGATACAGAGAACAGAGCAGTGGTTACCAGAGGGCCAGTAGGAGGAGGGCCAAATAGGGAAAGGGGATCAACTGTATGGTGATGAATGGAAACTAAAGTTTTGGTGCTGAGCACGCTGTAGTGTGTACAGAAGTTGAAATGTAATGTTGTACATGTGAAACTTATAATGTTATAAACCAGTGTTATCTCAATGAAAATAAACTACAAGAACCCCTGTAGGGAGCCGAGGACTGGCAGGAGCCTGAGTCCCTGGCTGCTTCCTGGAGCACGCGCCTTGCTCGCCTTCCTCTGGACTTCATCGACGTGGAACAGAATAAGGATCCAGTTTAGACCGCTGTAATTTTGCGTTTTCTGTCACATGGCATCACACTTATTCCTAAATCATAGACATTATATATACCTTTGCTTCTAGGGAAGAAGAGGGTCTGATGGTCTGGTGCTTTTTCACCCGCCCTCCCACACCACAGGGACAAAAGGAGAATCCTAAAAGCTTCCAGAGAGAAAAGACAGGTCACATACCAAGATTCAAGAATCAGAATTGCATTAGTTTCCCAACAGCGACACTAAAAGGTAGAAGGCAATACAGCAATGCATTCAAAATGCCGAAGGAAAACTTTCTCCAAACCAGAATTTTATACACAACCAAAGTTTAGATATGGAACGAACTTAAGAGTGGCTACGTGACCTGCTTTGGTCATTGGAATGGGGGCAGAAGAGACACGTGTCACTTCGGAGCAGCAGCGTGAGGGTCATCTCTGGTTAGCCGCATCCTCTTCTCCTCTGGCTTGACACTGGTGATGTTCCAGACAAAAGCTGCTCCATCCCCTGGGTCCTGGGGCAAAGATGAGGCACAGCACAGAGCTACAGACAACCCATGAGGGACACGTAACACGCCGGAGGAGACATGTTTCTTGTTGGAAGCCAGCGAGGTGTTGGGGCCGTATGTTACCACATCATAACTTAACCTCGGGTGACATACAAAGGGGTGACCTAGAAAAGAGAAAAATATGAGATAAAGGAAAAGGGACCCAACAGAGGAAAAAGAAGGAAGATCCCGGCACAAGAGAACAGATGGTCCATATTGGAGCAGGAGGGCATGGGATTCCTGCAGGGATGTTTCATGAAGTAGATAAAATGACTCAATTACCTGAGGTGCTGGAATATATTGAGAGTAGAGTAACATTTCTAGCAGAGACTCTGGAAAAGAAATGGGTAATAGGTGTATAGAAAATCAAGCAAATGAGGACTAAGACAATTATCAACTCAGAGACAAAAGAAAAGTTGAAGCGAAGTAATGTATTCATAGGACACTGGATGGCTAGGTTGTGAAAAATATTCTCATGGAAATAATGTAAAAATAGATTAAATTAACAAAATTAAAACAACTATATCAGGGGAAATGCTTCCATATGTGTGTGTGTGTGTGTGTGTGTGTGTGTGTGTGCTGGAAAAGTTTCTGTAATTTTTTTAAACGTCTTTATTGGAGTATAATTGCTTTACAATGGTGTGTTAGTTTCTACTTTATAACAAAGTGAATCAGCTATACGTATACATATATCCCCATATCGCCTCCCTCTTGCGTCTCCCTCCCTCCCACCCTCCCTATCCCACCCCTCTAGGTGGTCACAAAGCACCAAGCTGATCTCCCTGGGCTATGCGGCTGCTTCCCACTAACTCTCTATTTTGCACCCTAATTCTTTCTTAACTTTCTCCGTTCCATTCTGTTTTCGCTTTCTGGACTTCCTTTAGTTAGATGTAGTACATCCTGGAACGAACCCCTAGTTTTCGTCCTTTCGCTCCCATTTTTCTACCTCCTGTTTGGCTGTATTTTCTAGAAGATGGTCTCGGCTGTATCTTCCAATACTTGTAAGAAAGTTTTGACCTATGACCTCACGTTGCTGCCCCTTATAATGCAGACACTCAGTAGGGAGGAAGGAGAGAAATGATACTGGATATGGAGCCAGCCTGGCGGGCCGCACTTTTCTATCTTTGTTTATATCCCATATCTCATTCCTACTGTTATTCGCGCCTTCTTCTTTTCCTTGATGAAATCTTAAAAAAAAAAATACATCATTTGCGGGGGCTGAATTGGCAGATTGCGATGGACATATACACACTTCTATGTATAAAAGAGGTAACTAATAAAGACCTAATGTATAGCACAGGGCCCTCTACTCCATACTCTGTCATGGCCTATATGGGAAAAGAATCTAAAGAAGAGTGGAGATATATATATATATATATATATATATATATATATACGTATAACTGACTCACTTTGCTGTACCCCTGAAACTAACACAATATTGTACATCAGCTATAGTCCAATAAAAATGGTTTAAAACTCATTTTGGCTTCCTTGATTCTTTGTCTTTATTTCTACTGTGCTTATTATTCTTTCCTTGTAATTCCTTTATCTTTGCTTATTATGAAATCTTTTTGTTGATTTCCTTATTTTTTCTCCATACGTCAAGCACAGAAATTTCTGAAAACATAGACAAAAATAAAGAGTTAACAAAAGGCATAACGGCCAGTAATATTTTAGTGTGAGCATAATTTTGGTGTAAGCACTCTTCTGTGCATATACATGCCCAACGCACACACAGACATCTCTTTTTGGAAGAAAAAGTCTAATATTAAATATAGTTTCGTAGTTGTCTTTTACCTTTCCTTTGATATTCTGTTGTGAACCGTCTCTCGTGTCAAATGCAGAGCTCCGACGTTTTCTTAAGCAGCCAAGAAAAACCTTTACCCCAAAGAAATCACACTCAGAGCCTCGAGGAGCAGAAGACGTGTAGTCAGGGTCCCGGGTAGACGCCCACTGGAAGCGGGCTTCGGCCCACGTTGGGCGTGAATCTCGGGGGCGGGGACTCAGCGTTCATTTGCATAACCAGAATGAAATGCGATATATGTTCAAGTGAAAGCCATAGTTTTCCTTTAAAGCTATTATTTCAAAGAATGAGACTTCGGTCACTTAAACGGAAAGAAGTGTTGCAAGCTCTTGACCCGAGCTTACGTTCGCCCTCACTGTACAAGGAGGGCCAATCTCCCTGGCATTGTCTCCCGAGGCTGCCCAACGCAGACCCCATCATGCTTACTCCTCAGCACGTGTGAATCTTCTGTTCAGAAGATTCGCCTGCTGAGGACTAAAGCAAGACAGAGACCTTAATTTTTGGAGGCCTTGCGGAAATACGCAGAGCTGATGTGTGTGTGAAAAAAATAGACCTCACGAGAAAGCTTGTTGTTCGGCCACCTCGCCAGCCCTGCCACTCTCGGAGCATGGACTCGGGGTTCCCTCTGCTTCCGTTTGGCTTTCTTACGAAGGTATTTCTGCGTGGGTCTACCACCTGGGAAGCAAGGGACTCGTTGGCCGCCCGGAAGCACTCTGCGAGCCGCAACCGCGACCCGGTGAAACCGGAATTAAGTAAAAGCCTCAGGAGAAGTTGTCAGCGACTCAGGCGTTACCATGACGCCTTTGTGCTGCAAGCGCCCCGGGGTTCGCCTAGGCTCCGGGAGGTGCACTTCTCGCGGTGTTAGTACTGGTTTCCGTGGTTTTAAATCGCCCGAGTCCGATTCTCCGTGTAAGGTCGTTTTCTTCACGTGGAAGGTTATGTAGATAGGTGAATTCGTTCTTCGGTTTCCCGTTGTCTTCCGCAAGATGTAATGTTTGCGAACCCCGCACATGTTCTCGCGATACTGTGGGTGCTGCTGTTCGGTGTGCCTCTCGGCTCATCACGGACTGCTGTATTTCCGTTTTCTGTTGATAGACGTTCGGCTTGAGTGCAGCCTCAGGCCCTCTGAACACTATGAGAGATGTTCTTGCACGTCCCACCTAGTGCTACGAGGGACATGGCCTTCGATTTATCTTCCCTTTTACTAAGTAGTGGTGATTTTCTTCCTAAGTAGTCATGCCATTTTAGACTTCCTATGAGAGAAATTGATCAAAGTGTGTATTTCACTTTTCGTTTCTCTAATGCCAATTTTTGCTTTTTCGTCCCAAGAGATTGTAGCAGGGTACACTCGCCAGCACTATATCAACGTTACGCTGTTTTTCACATGCTGAGCAACTCCTGATGTTTTCAGGCTTTTACAATTTTTAAAAATATATATATATATTTATTTCTGGCTTCATTGGTTGTTCGTTGCAGTGCGCGGTCTTCTCCTTTTGGTGGCTTCTCTCGTTGCGGAGCTGGGGCTCTCGGCGCGCGGGCTTCAGTAGTGGTGGCTCGAGGGCTCTAGAGCGCACGCTCAGTAGTTGTGGCTCACAGGCTTAGCTGCTCCAGGGCATGTTTGCTCTTCCCAGACCAGGGCACGAAGCTGTGTCCCTTGCATTGGCAGGTGGATTCTTAAGCACTGCGCCACCAGGGAAGTCCCTCAGGCTTTCACAAGTTTTGACCATCTGGTAGGTATCAAATCCGTCGTTTAAAGCGTCGGCATAGAATTTACTGTGTGGATGAGACATCACTTGTTCTAATCAAGGCATGTAGATAGTTTCCAATTTTTCTATTTTATAATCAAAGCAGTGGTTGTCCAATACTTCCTTAGAATAAATTCCAGGAGTGGAAATGCTGGACTGAATGTTCCACACATGAAAGTTTTTGATCCGTATTACCCAGCTGCCATTCTGCAAGCTTTTACAAGTTTATATTCCCATGTAGAGTATTTGCATGCCTTTCCCCCCATACCCGTTTCAAAAGCAGCTTTTAAAAAAAAAATCTAAGTGATGTATATACCTAATTTTAAAGGTCAAATAACACAATGCTTTCAGGAGAGCAAAACCCCAAACTGCTTTTCCCCATCCCAATTCCCACTTCCCAGAAACCACCATTTTACATCCTTAGCCGTTTCATCTGTCTGCTTCTCTATCTCATAATACGCTTCTACTGCTCTTGCTTCATTCTGCTTTAAACTGTGGCGGACTCCGCTAGTTGCCCACCCTGATACCAATTTCTTCCTCGGCCTTCAGAGGTAGCTCAGAATTCCTGAGCCTTTCCAGTGTTCTGAAGCATTAAAATCTCCTGGTCACCACCTAGCTGCTGTTAGCTGTTCTGCTGTTTTTGGTTGTATTTGTTAAATACATTTTGTTTATTTATATATTTGTCTATCTGTTTATTTTTGGGTGCAGTGGGTCTTCCTTGCTGTGCACGGGCTTTCTCTATTTTCGGTGAGCGGGGGCTACTCTTCGTTGTGGCACGCAGGCTGCTTATTCCAGTGGCTTCTCTTGTTGCGTGCAGAATACAGGCTGTAGGCACGCGGGCTCAGTAGTTGTGGCTTGCGGGCTCTAGAGCACAGGCTCAGTAGTTGTGGCACATGGGCTTACTTGCTCCAGGGCCTGTGGGACCTTCCCGGACCGGGGCTGGAACTTCTGTTCCCTGCGTTGGCAGGCCGATTCTGAACCACTGACCCACCAGGGAAGGCCTGCTCTTCCACTTTTGTCAATATGAATTTATCATTTTTCTTTTCATTCCTTTACTGTCATTTAGTGGGGTTTTGTGGATGGCATGGAGATAAATGGGTGTATTTAGTCTACAATTTTCAACCTGAAATCCCAAGATCCCGTAGATTTTATTTCTTATTTTATTATTATGATTTTTTTTTTTTTTGGCCGCACCGCACAGCTTGCGGGCTCTCAGTTTTCTGACAAGGGATGGAACCCGTGCCCCCTGAAGTGGAAGCTCAGAATCCCAACCACCGGACCTCCAGGGAATTCCCGATAGTGTACATTTTAGAAAATTGAAAAGAAGCCCTGTGAAAACGATTAGAATATTATCCATTTTACAAAGGCTCTTCTGAAAACAGGATAACAGTTGGGACACGGGATGTACCTTAAACCACATGCCATCCCACCCTTTTATTTTTCGAAGGACGCAGCCGAGCGCCCCCTCGTGGAGTATGTTGCCCAAGCCAGTCTGACTTGTCCCTCGGGCCTCTTTGCCCTGGGCCCAGAGCTTCACCATCCTGGCGGTCCACCAAGGGACTCGGGGAGTTTCTAAAAATCCCATGCCCAGCACTCCACCCTGGGCCAATTAAATGATTCTCTCAGGGTGTGGGGATTGGGTATCAGCGTTGTTTAAGCTCTCAAGTGCAGGATCACTGTCCTAGGCCAAGAAACTCACTGATTTAGCCCACCGGTAACAGCACGGTAATATTTGGGCAATAAGACGTCCAGCCCGTGCCCTTGTTATGCAATTACTTTTGTGTGTTGTCCAGATTCGGAATGGTGTCTACTTTCATGCCTTAATTTCACAAGCCTGTATTCTGTTAATTTGATTAACAAAGAACACTTTATGCTAACTTTGCTGGCGGCGTTAATATCGCATTCCCCTGTGCCACACTCCTTTAGCAGAGGCATACGATTTAGCTTAGTCCTCACATCACATTTATACCCTCCAGTAAGTCCTCATGAGAGAGTGAAAACTGTCGAGTGATGCGGCCACTTTTCTCTCTCTGGATTTGTGCATTGTCGGAGTGCAGCAATGGCAGAGAATTTTATGCACTTAATGGCTATTATTGTGAATATAATGTGGATACTTCAGTCGTAGTCACCAAAATCTGCCATTATGATGAACTGATCTAATATCTCTATTTATTAAGTCACAGGCTGGGTTCCATCCCCCCCCACCCCACCTCCAGCATGATTGAGAACAGGCTTAATTCCTAGAGGGGTTCGTCAGCCTTGCTGCGTTTTAGCTCTGGCCTGCAGATAGCATAGTTATCACTCATCATGGTTATTAGAGGAAAATAAGATGGATCAATATATATCATCAGTAGTGGAGGAGGGGAAAATCCAACAGGTTTATAGTAAAGGATGTGCTGAGGGGACTTCCTCATGGTCACGCCCCAGTGGCTGTGTTTCAGAACACAAATTTTGGTCTGCGGTCATATTCTGGTCTGCCACTAGCCAAGTACCAAGTTAGGTAGTCTCTCTGAGCCTCTGTTTTTTTTCACCTGTGGAAGTGGGATAACGTGGTACCCTATACGGTGGTTTTCAAGGCTAAAGGTGAGGTTAAGTGTATTCGTACAGCACCTGGGATGAATGATAGCTATAGTTATTTGTTATTATTACTATTATTAAGATTTGGAGAGGGAGCATAAATCATATGACTCCCGAATAAAGCCGTCATGCCTTCCTGCTGCACAGCGAATAAAAGGCAGCCTCCTTCCCTGGGCTCTGTACGTGATCAGGTCCCTGCCTGCCTCTTGCCCAGCACGCCTCCTACCCCAAACTGTGTTTTGCCTGGCTGTTCCCTGAACTCAGCAAGCTCCTTTGCTGCCTTAGGGCCTTTGCATTTGCTGTTTCCTTTTTTTGGAAGGTTTTTTGCCAGATCTTGTGCAGCTAGGTTTTTTGTGGGACAGGTGGGTGTATATACTGTGTATTCTTCATTCAAATCAAGATACGGGATCTTTTGCCTTCCTGAGATTTAGGTCTCAGCTCAAACATCACCACCTGAAAGCAACCATCGCTGACGAAGTCCCCTTGCCGTGCCCTCTGGCACATCACCCTGCTTTATTTTCTCCAGAGCTCTCATCATGATCTCCAGTTACCTTGTGCACGGTTTATTTTTATGTCTGTCTACCCCCATCCCGCCCCACCCTCCTAGAGAAAGCACTGAGAGAGCAGCCACTTTACTGTTTAATTCTATATCCTCAGTACCTTGAACAGCATCTGGTGCACAGGAGACACTCAACAAATACTTGAATGAATAGTTGACGTAGAAGATGCAAAAGGAGGGGTGATGGTGACAGAAGCATGGCCAATGAGGGTGGGAGGAGGTGGGGAGGAGGACCACTTACTTCCAAGACAGGCGGGAAGGGGGAGGGATGAGGGGAAGCTGGAGACATTTTTATATGCAGCGCAGGGCTTCGAGAGGGCTGCTTCGGCTGACCGCTTAGACATTTTCACAAACGAAAGGGTGCAGTTACCTGCTGGGGGCTGAAGGGCAGCGGAAGAGAGGTCTGGCTTTTGAGGCTAGTAGAGGGTTTTGGAATAATTATACTAGCTGCCATTTAGTTAGCAGTTATGCACCAGGTACTGTTCCAAGCCCTTTAAACATATTAGCTCATTTCATCTCTTGACAATTCTATGAGGAAAGGTACTATCATTACTTCCATTTTAAGATCTGGAAATTGAGGTCCAGAGAAGTCAATTAACTTTTTCCCAAGGTCAGACATCTAAGATGTAGCAGAGCTGGGATTTGAACGCAGGCTGTCTGGCTGGTGGAGCCTGTGTGAAGAACCACTACAATTCCCTGCCTCCCTGGTCCCTGAGGTGCGGGTCTGTGAAGGGTCAGCTAGAGATGAAGAGGAGGACTGTGGAATGAATGGTACATGGCAGGCCCAGGGGCAGCCAGCCAGCCAGCATGCTGTGCCAGGAACCCAGGAATGGGAGCAAAGAGAGTGAATGGGTCGGGAGACGTGGGTGGTTGTGACTCAGGATTAAGCATGGCAAAGACGGAGGCTGAGGCATTCTGAAGTGCGTGAGGGAAGGGGTTTCTGGGGAGAGAAAACAGCATGTGCAAAGGCCCTGAGGTGGGAAAGAGCTTAGCTCATTGGGAGGAGTGAAATGACAGTGTCAGAGTACAGTCGCAGGGGGCGGGGGAGGGTGACTGGTAGGCATTCAAACAGTCCAACGTGGAGCCTAGGCATTGGTATTGTGTAAAGTACCCCAGGTTATGCAGCCAGAGTTGAGAACCACTGATTTAGACCTATTTCCAGGTGATACTAGTTTGGGGCTCACACTTTGAGAAACATGCTCTAGATGATTCTAATGAGTAGCCAAGGTTGAGAACCATTCACTGAACAGCACAGAGCCATGGCTTCAAAGTGTGACTGAGGAACAGGCAAGGCCCTGGTCTCCTCTCAGGGAACCGGGGCATGGGAGTAGCTTCCACAGGACCGAGGCGAGGGAGAAGGGAGCATTGGTTGGGAAAGAATGAACTTGGGTGAGGAGCAGCAAAGGTGGAAACTAAAGGGGGGCTTTATCCAAGGGGCAGGCGGAGGAAGAAGGGCTAGAAACCTGGCACTGAGGCCAGGGCACAGTGGTGCAGGAAGGAGCGAAAGGAGGCTGATGGGGAGATGGGGGGACAGGCAGAACTGCAGGTGGGGCTCCCGAGGTTCAAGGCTCACACCAGACAGCTGTTCCATGCTGGTGATGGCAGCTCATTATTCATCGTTTAGTTTACACTTCACCCCCCCTCTCCAAAAGATGGATGGCCAAACTCTGAAATACAGAAGTATGGAAGGTGACGCGATGGTGTGTGGTGGGGGAAGGGGGACAGGCTGAGCACGGGGTCAGAATTTACTGAGCTGACAAGGTTGTCAACATCAAGTGAGGTCCCGAAAGCCTAGGGCAGTGCGGCAGAGCCAGGGTCATATACTGTATGGTGCGGAGCTGGGGGGAGCGGGGACTGGTTAACATCTACCCAGCACCCACTACGTGCCCGATAGCGTGCTTGCACTTCCTTTCTTTCTCATTTAATAATGCAAGGCCTGGTGAGCCATGGGAAAGTTTGGATTTTCTTCTTAAATGCGCTGGGAAGTCACTGGAGGGTTTTTAAGAGGGAAGTGATGAGAGTGATGTAGTTAAGTCATATAAGATCAGTACTATGCCCACTCCATTTGATAGGCCAGGAAACTAGAAGTTAGCTAGTCCAGGATCATGCGTAAGGAGGCGGTGGCAGAACCCAGATTGAAACCACGCCCCCTCTAAGATAAAGCAATTCGGGCAAAATGTTAACAGTTGGTGAGCACAGGTAGGGGTCTAGGGTGTTCACTGTTCCCTTCTTTCAACTTTTCTATATGTTTGAAAAATTTTGTAAAAAAATTAGGAAAAAGAACCAGGTCTAACTCCAAAGCTGAAGCTCTTTTTTTCCCACTATGCCATGCCATGTCACTAACCTAAATGACATTAAGTCACTCATTGTCCCCTCTGAGCCTGACTTTGCCCATCAGAACGAGATTGGATCAGATCACCACCAAGGTTCTCTCCCTAACATTTCATGGTGATCTCGCCATGGCAGCATGTAGCTTTAGATCATTAGGCTACACAAAAGCCAGGTCTTCAACCTGCCCTGCGGTCAGGAAAGCCCTCACGGGTCTCCTGTAACAGCAGCCAGGGACGCGGTTTCTAACCTCTGGGAAGGCAGTCACTGAGGCTGCTCTGCCACACCGCCCGCTGCTGTGTACAAACTGCTGGCCGTCAGTCTCCGTCCACTGCGGGGGAATCACTCGCAAAAGGAAACACCTTCTTCTGCCAAGGCTTCGGGTGGGGCTAGAAAAACCGTTCACGACAACACTGAATCAGCACATGCACCAGGGTCAAGTTCACAGTCAAAGGGGCTGTAAGAGGCCCTGGTTGTCAAGCAGCCTCCAGCCGAGGCCTCTTCGGTCTCGAAGGGAAAGGAATCAGAACGCCCAAATCCATACTAGAGATCGGCGGTGGCAGGGGAATAAGCACCATGCTCCAATTAGGGATCTCCTCTTAAAGTCTCAGAGTTCAGATTAGAGCCAAAAAAGAAAAAGCACAATTAAATTTATGGACTTTGTCACCCCAAGAGGTAATATAAGTTCAAAACTGATTTTTCAAAAGTTGCAAAATGAATTACGTGAAAACGGGCTCTTTGGGAGGCATGTCTACACTACTGAGGCTATGTTGCCAAGGCCAACTGGGTTCTCCCAAAATGTGGACAGCGAAGTTTGTCAGATTCCTGGGGCTGGCGCGATCATGGATCTGACCCAGTGTGACATTTATGGGCATATTAAGAATCAACATCTTTTCTCCTAACAGTGTTATTTTGTTGCCTGAATCCCTAGGGTCAAAACAAGAATCCTTGGCTGGCCTCTGAAAGCACTGTGACTGCTTTATTAACCTCTGAAAATATGTGGCTTCTTCTCCTCTCCAAGGGCAAATATACTGAGAATTCTTACGATATTTCCCTGTAAGACAGGAAATGACAGTCCAGGCGTAGCGGTGGGGACTGCAGCAGTCAAGTGGGACCCAGTGACATAAGCCTCCCTCCTCAGTTCTTCCTAAGATCACACTTTGGTTTTTCACACAACATATATTTATTCAGAAAAAAAATTTGCAATAAATTATAATAAAAAAGATGACATGAAATACAGAATCCCACTAGCAGCTTTGCCTAGTGACCAAGACATTTGGGGGAAATACAACAAACAATTACAGAATAAGAATCAGGAAACAGTGAAAGGGAGACTAATAGCAACATCACCACGTGGGGTTGAACTGCTTCTTCCCTAAAAACGATAGATTCAGAGTCCTTCCCTACCAGCTGGATCTAAACTCCTTACTTCAGAGGCGCTAGGAAATAGTACATGAGGGGTACTCAGGAGTTAGAGGGTGGGGCTGGAGTAGGCACAGCAGGGAAGCAGATTTCTTATGTCTGCTCTATTTCTTGTCCCCCCTCCCTAGAGATTGTCTAAAACCCTCAACCCTGTGTACATCCCAGGACCAGAGCTGGAAGGAAGGTTGAGGCAGTAAAGCAACTGAGTGCATCTGCCTTCTGGAGAGTGAGCCGGATGCCGCACACAGCCCCACTAACCACATCCCTGACCACCTGAAGGCCCCAGGTGGCAGTAGCCTGGGAAATGGGTCTAGGACAGGCATTTCCCTTTGTGTTACGACCCTGCCCCCGCTTCTATCATCTGCCTCTCCAGCGATCCCTTTCTGGACTAGTGGAGATGACAACACTGTTCTTCTGCTCAGTCTGCCATTAACTAAGTTCAACACCCAGCCCCTGGCCTAACAGATCTGCAGCTATTTGGCAACCAATAACTTGACTCCTACTTCTGTAATTCCCAATCAGGAGAGGCTTTAGCCAGAATATCACAGGATACATACCTTTTCTTCCCCCAAAGGACTCAACACATAAGAGATGGGGGAATTGGAGAACCACTCATGGAGGTGCTTCCGCAGCTCTCTCCTTTGATGCTCTAGAAGAGTCAATGCCCAAGACCACACACAGAGCCTATACATGAGGCTCCTGGGATTTCATGTGAACATGTGACAATGAGTCAACTCAGGGTGGTTTTAATGAAAGAAAACCAGGAGGAAGCTAACTGCATCAGGCAGTTTTACAGTCAGTGGCTGGTGGCTGGTTTGCCAACCAACATAGATTACTTTTTTTAAAAAAGGGCTGCCCCGCAGGAGCTTGAGTAAATGACAAGCTCAGAAGGTTGTCTTGGGCGGGAGAGAAGGTGCTTGGTTCACCCTACTGCACAGTCTCTTTTACACAGCACTGGAGAAGGTGACTGGGAGCTAAGGGCAGCTGGTTGTAGAGCCCAGAATCAGTCCTGATGAGGGAGTGGGTGACATCTGCCCCTGGTACTTCAGAAGACCGGAGAGGGGGGTTCTAAGGGTTATCCTCAATGCCCCTGCTGGGGGAAGGAGCAGTTTCTACAGAGAGGCCCACTTGAGGTGCAGCCTCCCTTTTTGACTGTGGTACAAGTGCTGCTCTGGAGGTGGATTTCTAAGTGGGGGATGGGCCCCACAGACACCCAGGATTGGTTCACATGTAAAATTTGAATAAGAACCAAAATGGATGGTAGGAAGCAGGACCTGTTGAGCATGAATATTCTCACTCTTGAAACACTCAAAGTGCTTCCACTCTGACTGTGATTCTCTCACATCAGTGAGATGTCATCTCTAACAGTCCCTAACATTCTGCTACTAAGTGTGGTCTGAGACGAGAGAATATGGTTCCACCCATTGCAGATCCATAATAGGCCAATGTTAGAGAAATGTACAGATGCCATTGTAGTAGAGATGCACAAATGCATGTAACAACCACATGGAGATGGTTAACTCACTTTTGGAGACACCCAAGGAGTCACTAAGCTTCACCCAGACTTCTTTTGACATGATAGTATTAGCAGAGTAGAGAGCAAAGGGGGTGATACGGGGAGGGGGTGGGGCCAAAGTGCTTTAGACGAAGGACTACAGACAAGTCTGAGCTACAGCAAGTAGTGCTTGTAGGCCTAGAATGGGAACATCTCAGAGTTTAGGCCTCAGGTGCTAAGGACAATCATGACAGCTGGGCAGGAAGGCAACAAACACATCCCCAGGTAAAGGAGTGTAAATACAGATTTCTCTGCCTTACAAAGAGAGAACAGAAAAACACCAAAATATGGTAACTTTGGCTTGGCAATATAAGTCTAAAAGTATCTTGCTGCGTAGGGTATGGTAAAGGAGGGATTAGGAAACTCGCTTCCTTTCGCACTAGAAACAGAACTTTTTCATGCCAACAGCCTCAAAATTCTGCAACAGACCCTTCCTGTGGCATATCTTTTCAAATCATTCTGAAATACTTGGTGCCCAAGATCTTCCGCCTCTAGAATCTTGTAGAGTAGTAAGAGGAAAAGGCTTATTATTAGTCTTCATCACTCCCAAGCAGAAAACTCAGAAGGAACTGGGTAGCACGCTGGCGGTCACTTGGAGTCTGTCTTGCCATAAGGTTGGGTGGAGGCCTTAGGAGGAGGCTAGTGAAGAGAGTAGCTAGAGGGCGAGAGAAAGAAAAGGGGAAAACCCTTGGTCAGACACAACCTAAGCGAAGCCTCAGGGATGGGGGCTGGGGGGGCCAGGGGATGAGGGCAGTGGGAGGAAGTGACTGCCGCAGGCCTGGACACTAGGGAGGGAATACACGTGTGCACCGTACACGGACCGTCCTGACCAACGCCCCCGTGTGGCCATTCTTAGGAAGTGCTCTTACCGATCATGTTGGCGCTGACGTTGTTGTACTCAGTGAATTTTAACAGTTCTCGAAGGAATGCCATCAAGTAACGAAAAACATTTCTATGGCATCCTGGAAGCTGGGAAATCACCTGTTTTTTAAAAAAGGGGGTGGGCAGTGAGGATAACAGGTGGAGGAAGGGAGTAAGAAGAGCTCACAGCTGCCATAAAAGTAGTTTATAATCCAACCCTTACAGGACTCCTCCTTTATTTACTCATGACCAATATAGTACCTGTCAAATGATAACTCCTGAGGCAGAATGCTCATCCTGTTTGGCCCCTGTCCACTCAATAAGCAGGTCACGCAGTTACCACACATTCGCATGCACGCCCTGCCTCAGGAGCAGACGGGTGTTAGCCTGGTCTTTTCCCATCTCCCTAGGCAGGTGGCTGTGGTTTTCTCTGCAATGCCATTTAGCATGGGTGGCAGCACCTCCCGATACTCACTAGTCTGATTCAGAGGTATTCTCAGCTATTGTGCATCAAAATCATTTCAAGATTAAAAACAAACACCAAGAAGACAAAAAGAAAGGCTCACAAGTGTCACCCACCCTTCCTGGTCATGTCATCCAGAATCCCATGTACGATCTGTTTCACTAATCTTACCCCAGAGTAGAGGTATCCACCCTACTCAATAGGTCAACTGGAAAAGGGTGGCAAATATAATAGGAAATAACACAACCTAAAATTTAAGGGTCCCAACTCTCAATGCTGGTGCCCTGCCATGAACAACAGATCCAGACCCATCCTATCCATAGCTGGATGCCCAGCTGGTTTGGTAAAAATCAATGATTTCTCTGTGGGGGAACATGCCTCAAACACACTCTCAGAGCAATAAAATTCACCTGTCGGCAGATCCGGGGATCCTGAGCAGAGTCGAGGCATCGCTGATAGAGCTCATAACAGATGACAGGCTCTGGCAGGGCTTCCAGGAAAATGAGCAGCGCCTCAGCCACTGAGTGATTACTGCCAGCTGGATTGACTCCCGTCAAGGGAAAGAGGCTCCAAGGAAAAGGCCACACTTAGACCCGATTTTCTCCCTTCCTCAAGGTCCCTCAGGGATGGTTTCCTTCCTCTTATTCAGAGCACCCTGATCCTAATTGGGGTTTGATATTTTATTGGTCCAGGTATGCTGCAGCTGAGTTGTTACAGAATTGATCAAAGACTCTTGGGAGGTTTGGCCCAACTTGAAAGTCAAGGGAATGTGGCCTGTAGAATGACAGTTCACACTGGAAACTAGTCACCACCGTTTCCCATCCTCCTCCCTGTCCTGGTGACAGGAGTGATCATTGGCTTAAAGCAGAACAGCCCCATGGCTGTGGGTCCTATGTCCCATGCCAATTAAAAGTCGCCATTATCTAACCCTTGATTCCTTTTAGTAAGAGTCTGATAAGGAGAGAGGTCGAAAGTTCCTGAGAGGAATTAACTGTATAGTCAATGATTACCTTATAATAAAAGACAGCTACAAAGAAAATAAAGATGGAAAAAAAATCAAATGTAGGTGGGAAGAAGAGTTTGGGCAAGTACACATCCAGCTTCCTAAGCCTTTGTCGAAAAGGATACGGATTGTCTTGGGAATGCTGGTATCCAGACAATCAATGATCTGCTGTAACTCCTCCTGCATTCCAGGGGTTTGGAACAGGTCCTCCTACCAAAGAGGTCACAATGAATGGAACACAGCAAAATGATCAGCACTAAGGTTCTGACGATCACGCAGGGATCAGGAGAGCAGCAGGAAGCAAAGGGCAGGGTGAGGTGCATATTCATGATTAGGAACACGAATATGTTCCTAATATATAAAAGGTGTGACAACGGCCCCTTTTCCCTTTATCATCTCTATAATCCGTCTGAAATTTTATTTCAAACTAGAAAATTATCTTCAGAGGTTTCAGCCTGTACCTGATATGGCAGGGGACTAGAGGACTCCATGGGGAGACCAGGTGTTCCCACTTCTAGCCTCCTGACAAGTAGAAGGCAGAATCCAAACATGGAACCACATTCAAATACTGATACACAGAATGCTAGGGTAGGAGTAAAAGGGCATGTCCATACCAAACCTTGCCTTCAAGTTCTTTCACTTTTCCATAGGTAAGACAACATTATCTTTCAATTTAATCCCATTTTCTTTTTTGGAAGAATGGGTTAGGGGTGGCAGGTATTTTAGATAGGATTGAAAAGTGAGGACCAAATTAAAGAAATGGGCTTGAAGTTTGCTTTGGACTTTGAAATCTGCAATGCTTCCATGACAGCTAAAACAGGCGTTACAGATTCAGGTGCTCAGCAGTCCAGGGGAAAGCATGTGTAGCCAGGAGACAGGGGAGGAGTTCGGCCCTGCTCCGCCATTACTCTTATGCCGTGGTCTTAGGTAAATCACCTAGCTTGCATGCTTCAGCTCTCACATCTGTAAACGGGGATACTTCCATCTGCCCAGGCAACCTGATATGACAGTGCTGCTCTGCGGAGGTGGCTTGGGAAAGTTAAAAGCACTGTATATACTGACGTGAGGTATTATCATTTCCCACTGGACTCACACACCTTCCAAAGTTGCAGGGCAGGCCCGCTCTCACTCACCTGGTGACAGGCGTGTCTGAATAAGTGATCTACCAGGAGCCAGATCTCCTTGGGGACCTTAAGAGGTTTCTCACTGGCACCTTCATCCAAGGGAACCATCTGCAGCAGGGATTTCTCCTAATAGATAAAAAGGGGTGAGAATCAAAAGGGTCTCAATGAAAATTTCTATGTGTAACAATCTCCCTCAAATTCTGCTTATGTGGGTATGATCTGATCTTCACCTCTTAAGACTTTTCATTTTTTCTCACTGGGACACTCCTGGTCAGAAGGCACTCGATACGGATTCCCACAGTTAAATGATCTCCTTTTCTAGATGCTTCACTTAACCGTTAAGCATTCCACTTGGGTTTATTATGTTTATCACGTGCATGCATTGTGTGCTGTAAATCCTTTCAAGGGTGACACTGAGAACCAGCAATACAGTCACGGTAGAGCCCACACACCACCGGAGACTCATGGACCATTACATTACAATTGTCAACAGAGCACTTTGAGAGAGCAGCATCTACTTAGGTTTTTGTTGACTTTTTGTTGTTGTTGTTGTTGACTTTTAACTTATTCTTCTTTCAGGTCTTACCACAAATATCACAGTTTGCATTGTTGATTTAAATGACATTCTCTGGTCCTCAGGAATGAAAGACAATTCACATTAGACCTACATATATGAATATTTCAGGCTTGATAGAAGGTCTAATTTTTTTTTTTTGCAGTACGCGGGCCTCTCACTGCTGCGGCCTCTCCCGTTGCGGAGCCCAGGCTCCGGAAGCGCAGGCTCAGCGGTCATGGCTCACAGGCCCAGCCACTCCGCGGCATGTGGGATCTTCCCGGACCAGGGCACGAACCCATGTCCCCTGCATCGGCAGGCGGACTCTCAACCACTGCGCCACCAGGGAAGCCCAGAAGGTCTAATCTTAAGGCACTAAAACTCAAAGTCTTAAGATACAAAAATAGTAAACTGAATACAGCATACCAAGAGCCAGAAATACCACGAAAAGTCTAGGCTCTGAGTCCAGAAGTTATTCTTTATAGTAATAGCTCAGCAAAGAATTCTTGGGGCTTTGACTCCTTTCACCTAACTTTCTACCCTATGTTAGATTCTCCTGAAAGAATCTCAGAGGAAAACCCAGAAGTGACCTAAATTAGATCAGTAATTAAATCTGAACTTGAAAATGGGGAATAAATTCAATTATCTTATGTTTATATAGTCAAATATAAATTATACCGAAAAGATATCTGAAATAGCTTAAAAGGCATCTGAAGGCAGCCTTCATAAAAAATCTAGTGGAGAAAATGGTGACCAATTTTTGGCATCTTCCCCCTTCTACACCTCCGGCTTAAGGTCATATATATGTTCAAGTTTAGGAAATGCTGTACATTTGATCCACAACCCTTATTTAGCCATGTCACTTTAAGGGAGAGAAGAGAAGCATTTCATTACTTCCAGATAGTGTGCACACCAGAACAGAGCAGAGGGTTCTTCTTGACGTTCTGTTCTTCAATACACACTGGTGACCTTTTAAAGCCACTGTGCGCCTTTCTAAGGGAATAAGGAAGACAAGGCAGCATGACAGTTGGTTATCATTTAAAATCTATCTTCTTCACATTCGTTTTGCTTCCTTTCTTTCTTTCCGTGGGAATCTATCATTTGATATTCACGTTTCCTATAGTTGCCAGACCTTCTATCAGTGGCTCACCCACTAACTTCTTTCCAGTTGCAAGTATTAAATCCAGGCATCTAGATGATATCTGAGCCAAAACACTGTCCATAATGCACTCTGCTCACTTTCTGGACCAAGTGCAACACAAGTACAGATTCCTTAGCAGACACCTTCAAAGTTACCATATATAAATTATTCAGCACTGATTCATGTACTTTAAAAAAAATCTGACATCCAATTAGCACTCTTCCTGCACTAAGGCATTAAGGCAACACAAGGCACTGTTCAAGATGAAAAGACACATGGCCTGCTATTAACAGGGAAGGGCTGGGAAGCAGAGCCATCTCAATCCTTAGTGGTTTCAAAAGGTTAATAAAATGCCAGTAAGTTATATACACCATCCACTATCCATTTTCAAATTCACGTGTGATAATATGAAATGTCATACTTGTATCTCTGAAGTCTCGAGAAAGATTATGCACAAGAAACAATACTTTTTTCAAAAAGTCCACAAATTATCCTGAACTCTAATTTTCAAAGGGAAACCAGGCATGCTTTGTCTTCTTCTTTCAATGGGACACGTTTAGTGCCTGATAAGCTCACACTCTGTAACGTTAGTGCTATTAACTGAAGCACAAAAACAGTATACCATCTCCACCAACAAACTGCATTAAACTCCACCAGATGGGGAGGTCACGTTAGATACTGTGTGAAAGTACTTTAAGAATGTTTTTCAAGCCCACGTTTCTCTACCGGATGGCCCTGTGTGGAGCCAGGCACCCTCCAGCTTGAAGATGGGGAAGTGGCAAAGCACCGCATTAGGAGCGTTCACTCGGTTCCTTCACTGGGTATTCAGAAGACCCAGGTTCTAGTTCCCTCTGCCCCATACCCCTGATGTCAGGAGCAGTATAACTTCAGCGAGGTTTTTAACCTTCTTGGGCCTTGGTTGTCTATTAGAATGGAGAAGACACCTTACCCTGTCTGAAGGCAGGCAGCTCTACCAGACGATCCCTTATGATCTCATTCAGCTCTAGGATTCTAGTCTATGATCTGTTTCTTGATCGTACCTGTGTATTCTTTCAGTAATTAATCACTATTATCACTTCCCCCAAATCACTCTTAATGCAACAGAAATTCATTTCTGCTTTTACTATCATTGGAAATGGAAAATGGCAAACAGTACCCTCCTCCATCTCACAAGCTTTCACATACATCAAGACAGCTCTTTAGTTACTTCTTATTTCAAAAATACAAATCTGAAACCTTGAGTCCTATTACTTTTATGTACTGGGTCTCAATGACTTGACTGGTGCAGTAAAATAAATATCTTTCCTGTACTTCAGACACACTTAAAGACAGCTGGCAGGACTTTGGGGGATTCTCATGGAGTCAGAGGTGTCTGATATGGGAAAGCCTCGGGATAAATTCCAGGGACCATGGCTAAATGTTAATCAAGCACAGGGAAACACATAACCGCCAATGGATTGCATTACCTTTTCTAGGAAGCTGTCTTCTTCCTGAGAGCAGAGCAGGAAAAGAAAGTCATTGACAGATAGAAAATGATTAGAATTAATTTACAGAATTAGAAACAGATCAGTATTATTAGAATGCACTACCTCACTAGATACATTTTAAATTCTTCAAATAAATCATGATTGTTGAAAATGGAACACATTCTCATATGCAAAGTTCTCTATCATGCGTATTCAAATTTTGTGCAGTATATTGAGGCTATCGGTCAAGAGACATACATGTCCAGTCCTAGACTTTTGTGTCTTTTGGCAGCTGCCAGCTGAGCCAGCCAGACACCCACTGATATTTCCTTTTCCTGTGCTGCCTGGAGGCAGGCCCTGCCGCTATGCTGTGTGGCACCTCGCTCACCCTGACGCCACTTCAGTGGAAGAATTTGGCTGTGAGCCCGACAGCGGCCATTCAGGAGATGGTAAGCTAGCTTCTCTCCTCTCCACTGCCATGCCTCTCACCACCATAGCTAGCCTCCCAAGCAGTATCTCACACTCCTTTCCATCGCCCGGTACCCTCTCCCCTCCTCAAGGGCCCCTAAAGTCCTCAAATATGGAAGTCCCTCTGAAATGCAAATTCATTTCATTTCAGACCTTTGTGGACCATAAGATCCATCATTATCCCCTACTGGGTTTTCCTATAGAGTATAAGAGAAAAAAGAGAAGCAGGGGAGAGGGAAAAAGGTACCTTTTTAATCGCCTCTGTCTTTTGTGCTATTATTACAATGTAACAATGACAACAGCGACAGTGACTACTGCCACCACTTAGGAGGCATCTGCCATGTAGCAGTAACTGCAATGGGCTCTTATACAATGTCATTTAGTCTGCACATATGCACAAAGTAGCTATTATTGCCGTTTTACAGATGAGGAAACTGAGGCTCTGGGAGATTAAATCATTTGCCCACAGTCACACTATTAGGTATTAAGTGGCAGAATCAGGATTAGAACTCAGGTCTGACTGACTCCACAGTCATTACCACTATGCTCCCTTAGATAACTTGAAAAGGATAAACTGACTGTTCTTAGACAGAGAGGCAGGGGAAAGCTTGGAGAATGTATTCTACTCCCAGCAGGCTAAAGACAGTTATAAGGCAGCAGGGTTAGTGGAAAGAGTACAGGCATGGGTGTCAGACAGTCCCGGGTACAAATCTTCATGCTACCTCTTATTATTTTGTACAGACTGCAGGCAAGTTAGTAAACTTCATAGAGCCCCAGTTTCTTCATCTCTATAACAGGGATAATAACACTTACCTCACAGGGACACGGAAGCAGTCTAAAACACAGGGGGTGTGGGGCAGTGGTGACACAGTATGCCAGCAGCAGGCCTGGTCTCTCAAAGTTCCCTGCACCCCCCAGCAACTTCCAACCCCGCCATGGGCCGCCAAGAACTTGGATATAAATCCCACGTCTCGGTCTGAGAGTAAAAGGAAAAATCCTGATCTTACCTTCACAGATGTGCAGGAGGTTGGAGGTGGGGAAATATGTGTTCCCTGATACTCCAAGTAGTAATGCTGAATGTATTTGTCCCAAATGACTGTTATATATGCTGGGTAGGGTTTTTAGTATTATTAGGTACATTATGAATTAAACATGCTCTTGTAGGTTTACCTAGACTTTTGAATACCATATATAGAATGAAATAAAAATAATCAGAGTAACAGTGCTTTAAAAAGTATACAATATTCATAGTATTGTAATTATAACACTTCTTAATGTGGAAGTTAATTCTGAGTGCCAAACATCTAATTTAACTAAATTTTGGAGCATAACCTTTTTTAAAATTTAGAACTACTTATTAACAAAGAGAGACTCTGCTTGTCTGACAGACTTCTCTATTTTCCCTCCTATGAATATGTGCCACATGATATGATGAGTAAAACCAGGAGAGTTTTTATATACTAACCTGTCAAACCAAGCCCTCCAAAAGGTTTTCTTCGGGCATTGACTACCTACCAGTGCAAGGCATTGAGCTAAATGTCTTTGAGGGGTGGGGGGGTATGAAAAGTGAGGCTACAGAGAGGGGAAAGACACGGTCCCTGACTCGGGTTTACAACTGAATTGGGGTAAGGATTCCCAGAATTTATGGCCTGGCACTACTGTAATTCACCAATATGAGTTCTCAATAAATGGTTAAAACAAACAAACAAAAAACCAGGGGTTCAAAGGAAAGAGAGATGGCTTTCAACTGGGGCTGTCAGGGGACTTTTTCACAATGGTGATGTAACCTAACTAGCCCTTGAAAGATTCACAGGATTTAAAATGGCAGAAATGGGGTGGGGACATTACAAGTGGGAGGGGACAGAAATAAACAAAGTTGCAGAGAAGGTAAATCACAAGGTGAGATTAGGGAAGAGTTAGTCATCTGGTTCGTGGGGAGCAGGAGGGGATAATGAGAAAAATAGTAGGAAATAAATCTAAAAAGGTGTGTTGAAGTCAGACTTTGCTGGACCTTGAATGACAGGTAAAGCAATTTGGATCGTATTCAGCAGGCATGGGGGAGCCGCATGCCTAACTTTAAGCAAGGAAGTGATAGGCCCCAAAGCTGTATTACAGAAAGATCAGTCTGAAGAGGGATCAGCCCCGAAGAGGGAAAAGAGAAGGCTAGAGAAATAGAGGTGAAGGGAATCGTTAAAAGGCTATCGAGGTAGGTCAAGCAGGAGAGAGCAAGCACCTCAACTAATAATGGGAACATAATATTTTTTAAAAAAATGAATAGGGCTTCCCTGGTGGCGCAGTGGTTAAGAATCTGCCTGCCAATGCAGGAGAGACACGGGTTCAAGCCCTGGTCCAGGAAGATCCCACATGCCGCAGAGCAACTAAGCCCTCAACTAAGTTGTGCACCACAACTACTGAGCCTGCACTCTAGAGCCTGCGAGCCACAACTACTGAAGCCTGCATGCCTAGGGCCTATGCTCCGCTGCAAGAGAAGCCACCGCAATGAGAAGCTCGTGCACTGCAATGAAGAGTAGCCCCCTGCTTGCTGCAACTAGAGGAAGCCCACGTGCAGCAATGAAGACCCAACGCAGACAAAAATAAAATAAATACAATTAAAAATAATATAATAAAAAATTATTTTAAAAAATGAATGGATACAAGAGAAAACTCTGAAATCAAAAGGACTTTGATACTGGTGGAGGGGCAGCAGATTTACACTGAGAGTTTATTTCTCTGACTTCAGGCATAAAGTAGGTGTAAATTATATTTATTTCAAGTCTAGGTTCAACTCTGAAAATAGAAACACCACTTAGCTCCCACTAACAAAGAGCATTCTCTTAAGGGAGTCCTAAGGTTGCTGCTAATCACTTAGCTCAACTGACTTGCCCACTTTCTGCAAAAGGCTACGTGTTGATCACATTAAAAAAGGGAAAAGCGTTCAGGAGTCCCCAGCGGGGCAACACTGGCATACTACAAATGCACTGCAAATCACTCATCCCAGCATTCACCCTTAGAGGAATTTTCCCAGTAGTAAATGCAGCTAAAATCATGTAAAACGAGTCATTTAGAGGCAGATTCAAATTTAAAAATAAAAAGCAGAAAACTGAATGGATACTGAAGTTCTAGAAAGGATTCATTCATGTGAAATATAAAAAGAAACACAAACCATACACTTAACAGGATAAGAAATGGGTTGTTAGATCAGTAAGACAAAGTAAACACCTACTTGGAGAGATCACTGGGAACAAATTAATCACCAAGTTGTTATTCGTGTTATTTCAAATTTTTGATATTGTTCTCCTAATAGACATGTCCCCAAGCAAATACAGCTGATTCCCCCATCCCTCAACTTTTTTCACCTCTGTATTTACAAGCCAAACCTTTAACTGGTGGGTTCAAGCCTGGCCTCCTCTCTACTAGTCCAGTCTACATGCAAACCAGAATGTTCCTCCAAATATGTCCATTTACAGCCACATACAACTCATTAAAGACTTCCGGTGGATCTAGATGCCCTCTGGCTCCAGTATAAACTCATCTGTTGACTTTAAGACTCTCTATCCCCCGGAACTTCCCTGGTGGTCCAGTGGGTGAGACTCCACACCCCCAATGCAGGGGGCCTAGGTTCGATCCCTGGACAGGGAATTAGATCCCGCCTGCATGCCACAACTAAGAAGCCCACATGCCGCAAGTGAAGATCCCACGTGCCACAACTAAGACCCGGTGCAGCCAAAATAAATAAATAAATAATAAATACTAAAAAAAAAAAAAGAGCAAAAGTGTTAATTTAAAAAGAAAAAAAGGGACTTTCCTGGTGGCGCAGTGGTTAAGAATCCACCTGCCGACGCAGGGGACATGGGTTCGATCCCTGGTCCAGGAAGATCCCATATGCCACGGAGCAACTAAGCCCATGTGCCACAACTACAGAGCCTGTGCTCTAAAGCTCACTAGCCACAACTACTGGGCCTGCGCGCCACAACTACTGAAGCCTGCGCACCCTACAGCCCACGTGCCGCAACTACTGAGTCCATGCACCGCGACTACTGAAGCCCACACGCCTAGAGCCCGTGCTCCACAAGAGAAGCCACTGCAGTGAGAAGCCCGTGCACTGCAACGAAGAGTAGCCCCTGGTCACCACAACTAGAGAAAGCCCGTGTGCAGCAATGAAGACCCAATGCAGCCAAAAATAAAATATAATAAAATAAGTTTAAAAAATAACATAAAACTGGGCTTCCCTGGTGGCGCAGTGGTTGAGAGTCCGCCTGCCGATGCAGGGGACATGGGTTCGTGCCCCGGTCCGGGAAGATCCCACATGCCGCGGAGCGGCTGGGCCCGTGAGCCATGGCTGCTGAGCCTGCGCGTCCGGAGCCTGTGCTCCGCAACGGGAGAGGCCACAACAGTGAGAGGCCCATGTACCGCAAAAAAAAAAAAACAAAAAAAACAAAACAAAAACCAAACAAACAAAAAACCAAAAACATAAAACAGAGTAATAACATGTAAATATTAAAAAAAAAGACTCTCTATCCACTGCTCCCACCCTACTTAACCAGCTTCACACACCAAAACAGGCTGAATCTGAGACTGATTTTCACAGAGATTAGCTGGTCAATCAATAAGCTTTTATAGCATATAAGGGCTTGAGTAAACAGCACAGGAAAGGAATCTATTGTTGATACAAATTACAAGCTCCACAACTCTCATTCTAAGTGACTTTCCAAAATATTGACTTACTAAACACACTGGACATGAGCCAATAAAGGTAGTTAATGTTTAGATTATCTGTAACCAAACTCCCTACTAACCTCGATTTAGAATTTAGCCGTATTGTGCATACAAGTAAACTTTCTTAAATTATAAGAACCCACATAAACTCCATAATATTTTGCATCCAATGTATAATGAATAAATATTGACGATTATATGCTACTTAATATGCTAATTAATAAACCAGAAAAATCTATCTTAATTCTGGAAAAGAATAAAGATAATTACAAACAGATTCTCCTCTGTTTGCCACCTGTGCTAATCCCAACAGTTCTAGTAGCGGCAAAGTCACTATCAGGAAGAATGAAAAGGACTTATGCCAGTTACTTTATTCTGCATTTGGGGGGAAGAGCATGTGGCACAAGAATCTTTGTGAAAACAGTACAGGGAGAGTCAACACAGGCACTGAACTCATTTTTGGTTTCACTCAAATTTTAGAGTAAATAATACAAAAAAGGACAACAGGTATCATTATTAATAGTCTTGTCTCACGGGATTTGAAATATCATCTTGGGTCTTGGAACAAGCATGAATAAACAAACCTAAGAAAGCATTTCAGAAGGTCAAAATCAAGCCAAAACACAGTGGGAAGGTATTACAAATGGGGTACAGATAATCTTAGATTTCTTGTTTACTGCCCCACACTAATATGGATAATTTCCTCATCAATGAGATCCAGGAATTTATTAAATGCAACAGGCTGTGAAAAGAATCAGAACCCTAAATCCTACAAAATAAACGCTTTAACAGAATAAATGGTGACCACACACATACCATTTAAGAAGAACTCAGCAATTTTGTAATGAAAAATGATCTGGGTTCTATTTTTTAAAACTTTGAATCATGTGTGCACAAGAAGAAGAAAAAAGGCTTCCTATAGAGCCATTAACTCCACTAAAGATTTTGACTACTTCCTATTCATGGTCAAATGTGGTTGAATTACTTGATAATATTTTAAATAAAATAAACATTTTTAATGCTGGTTGAGTCTCCTTCTTGTCACTTTAATTAATATGGGACAATTGCAGTAAAGGGTAGTATAATGCGTCTGCCAATTCTGACCAAATAGTTCCAGTTTATAGGAAATAAGGTGGGAGGAGGGAGTACAAAAAGACAGGTTTAAAAATTACCAAGAGGAAACAATCAGACAAATTTAAGAAATGTCAGACCCCTGACTGGACAATTGCCCTGGACTCTTAAAAGGCAAAGTCATTAAAGAAAAAAGGAAAGAACTGTTCTACTCTAAAAGAGACTGCAGAGACCTCACCAAATGTACTGCATGAACCCAGATCGGATCTTGGCTTTACAAAAGCTATGAAAGAAATTATTGGGACAACTGGAGAAATCTGAATACCGAGTAGCTAGTTTTCTTAGGTGTCATAATGGCACTGTGCTGATATAGAAGTTGTTCTTTTTCTTAAGAGAGGCAGGCCAAAGTATTCACTGGTGAAGTGACACATCACCACTTAATTTCAAATGGTATAGCAAAAAAAAAAAGTATATGTCAGTATATGTGTATAAGGCATGTGGGTGTTGTTCACTGTACTGTTCTTTCAATTCTTCTGCACATTTGCCATTTTCATAATAAAAGTTGGGAAAAAGAAAGCTGGGAAATGGTGTCTGGGATGGAGGCAAGGGGTAGGGAAAAGAAAGGGAGACTACTTCATTTAGAACATATTCTAAAAGGTGAAATAATACATTCAAAAGATAGGAATATGGTGGTAGAAGAAAAAATAAGTATCATGAAAAATAACAGAATGTCAGGATATGAATTTCTGAAAAAAAAAATGGTTGTCTCTCAACCAGGGCTAATACACTCAGTCATGAGGGCTCTAGGGAAACAAGCATAATTCCAAGAAAGAATGCTGGGACTGAACTCAAGGGTTTTAATCTGCCATCTGAGTCATCGCTAAAACAATTCCATGGCAACAGAACAGATCACACTCTGACAAGCCAGCAGCCTGCCCGCCGGTCTAGCCCTCCCCGCTAGATGATACAATCACTGCTCCGGCTAGGCCAAAAGGATCAATGTGAATACTAATGGTAATGATAACATAGGGCTGTCACGCCATCTAATTTTCTTTGGTAAAAGACCAAGAGTATACTTTCATAGCCCAAAGAGGTCTGCACACAAATCCAACAATATTTTCACTTAGAAGAAAGGTTCTTAACAGAATGAACTTGTTACTAAATTAATTTTCGTTCCTGAAGATAATAAGCATTTCCTCCATAAGGACATTGATATTATAGCTTGGTGTCGGAGAAGAGAAATCCTCCTCCTTTCTTTTCTTGAGTGAGTCACATTAAACTTGTATCAAACTTCAGTGCATATTATAATCATCCAGGATGCTGATAAAATGCAGATCTCCAGGTCTCGCACCCTGAGATTCTGATTCCGTTGCCAGAGGTGAGCGGGGGGAGGGGCCTGCACTTGTGTAAGGACCCCTGGGGGTTCTGAGGCAGGTACTCTGAGGTTCACTTATGGCCTGGGCTCCAACAAGCAGCTGAGTCTGACTTGGATTAGATATGATGATATAGTGAGGGGCTGTGGACTGGAAGTCAGAAAATCTGGGCGACAGATTTGTCACTAATTTATTCCACTTTGGGCAAGTTATTGTCTCTGTGCCTCAGTTTTCTCATATATTTAATGAGGATAATACCACACCCCCCCACCCCGTTACTGGACCTCACATACATGCTAATTTATACAAAAATGACTTGAAAGTATGAAGAGCATAACAAGTAAGCATATCTTTAAATCTCAAAGTTATAAATCTTTGAGAAGGGAGGCTTTAATCTAATTCAGTGAACTTCATATTATCTCATATTCCTGACAAGAGCCAATTACATATTACCTTCTCCTCTTTCCTTTTAGGCTTAATCCAATGAAAGGCGTGTTAAAGTGACATTCTTATTCTTATTTATCACTTGCCATCCACCCCCCACTTCCCCTGCCAGCCCTGACAAAAGAGGAAGCACAGAGAGAAGGAGGACATCAGTTAAGCACTGCGAAAATTCTATCTAAAGGAGATGCATGTCTTAGGATGCCTCTTACCAAGTCTATGAGTTTGGTAACAGGAACTTCTCGGATTGGTCTTTTCATTCGGCACAAAGCCTCTAAGGATGTACCAAAACAACTTGGGAAGTAATTTCCACTGATGGTCAAGAAGTAATCTTTGCCTCGATCCAGGTGAAGGACAAGAATATCTTCAATCTTATCTTCCCCTGAGTTCAGGATGGTCACAGAGTCTTTACTGACATACACATCAAGGGAAATGTCCACAGTCTCATCTGAAATGTAAGAGATGGTACATGATAACAGAAACTTCCAGTGGAAAAGCAAAAAGGGGATGAGAACCAACAGAAGAAGTGCCCTCTAAAAAAATCATTAAGTGATGAAGGAGAGATGGGACACACGGAAGAGGGAGGAGCCCCAATACAACGACAGTGGAGGTGAGAGACGTATGGTTAGAAAACAAGAAGTTAATCAAAGGGAGGGGATGGCAGTCATGAGGGGATGGTACATCACGAGCAGCAGAGACAATGGTAAAGGGAAAACTCACTTGGCTCCAAGTAGCCCTCACAAGGTTCAGCCCGAAGCCATGGCTTGCAGTACTGGCTGTCATTAAGCTTAGGGATGAAAGAAAAATGGCAGGGAACCTGTCCATTGTTGCTGATCTGGAACTTCTCCTTTTGTAGTTGCCGAAACTTCACATTCTCAAACACAAACTGGGGAATAACAGACAGACACAAACATGCATCACTAGTAGGGGAAGAAAGTCAGTTGGATTATTCCATAGAGAATATGAATAAAGAATGAGGTCATTATTAACCATTATTAACTGCCGGATGCACTCGCCAAGCGAGCCAGCTACCCACTGTCCCCTCTCACAACAGCAGAGAAGGAGCCAGGCAGCTCTTGCTACTTCTCTAGGCTACTCTGATTGTTCCTGGGATCCTAAGAGTATAACCCCACCTGGGGTCGGGGCATGCATCCCATGACCAGGTCCTGGTTCCTGAGATATGAATTGGCCAGCAACTCTGAAATATTAAATAAGAGCAGCTGACATCTGAGGGCTTACTTTGTGCCCGGCGCTGTTTTAAGGGCTTTGCATGTATTAACTCGGGTAATCCTCACAACCTCCTCTTTATCCAAAAAAGGAAACTGTGGCTCTGAGAGGGTAAGACGCTCGCCCACGGCCACACGTCTACTAGATGGCAGTGCTGGGACCAAAGTGGAGGCAGTCTGCCTTCAGCTCACACAGTCTTCATGACTTTGCAGTGTTGCCTTCTCCTAGTTACATGGTTTCCCCTGTGTGACCACGATGGGCAGCAGATGGGCAGCCGTGTGTGCTTCCTCACCTCCCTCCGGCTGAGTTCTAAGGAAGGAAGGAAGTCATTTTCCATTCTGTCCATGATGCGTACAATATCTTCAAACACTTTCCGGTACCTCCGTTCATCCACAACCTTCACCTGAAAGAAAATGAACCCTCTTTTCAGTCTTACATGCGTGTAGCTCATCTTCCTTTAAGATTACCTAACAGTTTAAAACCGGTCATTATAGCAACCATTTCAAATAAACTGTGGTGCAAACAACATCCTCAAACACTTTCTGAAATCTCGCTCCATCCACAACTTTTACCTGAGAAAAACAGACATATCCTTATTTTAGTCTTATGTACTCTCAACTTATATATCTCTAAGAGTCTAACGATCTTTAAAAAGGCCACTAAAAGAAACATAAATTATGGGATCACACACCGTAAGGTAAAGGTAAGGTTAATTGGTTAACTTCTTGGAAAAGTTAAACCTCTGTGCTACGAAACTTGGCAATAATAAATATTTGGGAAGAATATTTTCTTGCTCCATTGTTAAGTAATTTGGTGGTGGAGAAAATGTGACGATTGTGCTAAAACTTATTTCCTGCACTATACAAACTGATAGTGTCAAAACATACCTATCACATTTTCTAATAATGATCATAAAGTGCTAAAACAGCAGAAAAAATGACTAAAGCATTTAACTCTATTAGCTGTTATGCACAATGCCAAGAATCATAATACCAATATAATATCAATGCTCAGATTATATGATGATAAAAGTATGTTAGTAAATAGACCCTATGGCCATTTTAGAAAACGGCCGATACAAAATGTCCCAGATCAGAGTAAAAGCATGACGATAAACAAATCATCTTGCCTAATAGATCGAAAAAACTCCCATCTGACACAGCACTTTCGGCTTCCTGACACAGCTGTGCTTTTTTTTTACTATTAAAACTTTATACAAATCGATGCCCAAAACAAACATAATTAACATACCATTTTCACTTATTAAGGCCCCAGTTTCTTTTTAGAATAGAAAACTTCACAAACTCAATTTTTAAAAAAAGATTGATGTATGCAGTAGAGGCTGTAAAGAAAGTGTGGAAAATAAGAACATCAAAGCTGAGTCTCAAAGACTGTGGAGGTTTTTACATATCTGAACCATAATGATTAGAGAACTTAGGAGTAAGCAATCATTAGTGTCACCAGGGTGCCTACTACAGTGTTACATTAAGAGGAATTTTATACTTATTAAATTCTTTTTCAACATTTTGCAACTTCAAAAAATATTTATTTATTTATTTTGGCCGTACCGCACAGCATGTGGGATCTTAGTTCCCCGACCAGGGATCGAACCTGCGCCCCTGCATTGGAGGCGTGGCATATTAACCACTGGACCACCAGGTAAGTCCTTTTGCAACTTTTTATTTCAAAAAGTATTTTACATATGTCATCTTATTTTCACAACAACCTGTGAGGCTACCAAAGCAAGGATTATTCTTCTCACAGTTGAGAATATCAAGGTACAAAAAGATCAACTAAGTTGCTCACTGCCACAGTTAATAGCAGAGGTGATATCTGGACCTCTAGCATAAGACCCTTTCCAAAATACTGGATGTGTGACAGGACCAACTTGGGTATGTCTTTTTTTTGAGGCAGGGGTAGGTCTTAAAAACACAAATGCCTCAGCTCACTGATAGCAATCTCCAGGGGGCGGGGTCCATGCTTTTGAAGCTCTTTAGGCAATTCCGATGTCCACCAAAGTCTAAGAACCAATGCAACAGATCCCATTACCAAGTGCAGGGGTGGGAACAACATCTCAGCTTAATCTCAGCCAGCCCACAGCAAGTCTTCTGAAATTAATTGGCCCCTGAGTACTTGGTCCCTTTGTTAACAGTCACTGATGTGAATGGTGGTAAGAAATACAATGTGGTTCTTAAAGCCTCTAATCATAGTGTGCCCAAGAGTCCAAAGTATGGGGTGGTTACCCAATAAAATCAAAGCTCTTCTCAGTGGGTTATCATGATCATAACCCTTAATGCTCAGTAAGGATAATGAAGGGGAAAATGTTACCACAGAATGTCACCACTTGATACATCCACTTTAGAAAAGGAAATTACCAATAAAATTAGGAATTAAGAAATATGTACAATGAGCTAGATCTTTATGTAATAACACGGATAGCTCTCCAAGATACACCACTGAATTAAAAAAAAAAGTTGCAGACCAACACATACAGTATGAGACCATTTATGATATATACACACCAACAAACAAAACACCACCATACTGTGTATGGGTAAACAGAAACGGTCTAGAACTGTGCTATCCAATATTATAGCCAGTAGCCACATAAGGACATTTAAATTTAAATTACTTCAAATTAAATAAAATTGGAAGTTCATTTCTCTCAGTCACACTTCAAGTGATCAATAGCTGCCTGCAGGTAATAGCTACTGGATGGGACAGGGCAGATCTAGAACATTTCCATCATCACAGAGAATCTATTGGACAGTGCTGGTCTAGAAAGAAACAAATTCATAAGGGTAGTTGGCCGGGCTAGGGAGTGGGGTTTAGCGCAAAAGTGGGAGTGGGGGATAGAAGAGGCACTGAAGACCTTCAGCCTTATCTGTGAATTTTGCTTACTTCTATTTTTATTTTAAAGAGAAAACACATTTTAATTCCTGTGTGATTTAAAAAGTATTAAAGACTAGAAAGGTAGACCTTTATTAAAGATACACAAAAATACACAGAAAGCATGGAAAAATTGTAAATATCCTGCTGGGAGCTCTGAATTAATATGTATGGAGTATTACAAATATTCTGAGGTTCTGAAAAGAAATACAAACAGAAAAGCTAAGCATAGCTGATGAAACCAAAAAGGTTAGTGTCTGGGGGAAAGACATCCTTTTAAAAATGGATTAAGAGAACTCAAATGAAGAAAACAGGGCAGTCCACAAGCACAAGCTAGAAATTAGGTGGGTTAAAAGTAGTATCTGGGCTTCCCTGGTGGCGCAGTGGTTGAGAGTCCACCTGCCGACGCAGGGGACATGGGCTCGTGCCCCGGTCCAGGAAGATCCCACATGCCACGGAGCGGCTGGGCCCGTGAGCCATGACCGCTGAGCCTGCGCGTCCAGAGCCTGTGCTCCGCAACGGGAGAGGCCGCAGCGGTGAGAGGCCCGCGTACCGCAAAAAAAAAAAAAAAGAATAAAAAGAAAAAAGTAGTATCTGAAGGTATATCTAGTCAGTAAGTTCTCTGGAACTCTGCAGGCATTGTGGGGGTAGGAGAAAGAACATCTATAAGTTTGGGAATTAAACAGGCTTAAGAGACTTGAATCTCAGCTCTCCTTCTAACTGCATGCTCTTAAAGAAGTTTATTTAAACTCACTGGTTCTCCACTTGCTCATCTGTTAAATGAGAAATATTTAACTCAAAGCACTGCTGTGAGGAGTAAATGAGATGGGTGTAAATTGCCTAGTACAGTCTCTGGCACGTACTAGCTGCTTTTTGAGGAACACATACTATTATTATTCATTATTATTTTAAAATTTCAAAGTGGATAAAGTCAAGTCATGATTGCCTCAATAAAATTTAGAATCTATTCTAAGATGAAGAACAAATTTTGTACATAAAGGAAATGCCCCAAAGTCATTCCCCTTTAAGACAGGAGCAGGATAAGACATATTGGTGAGAACCTATCTCAGAAGCCAAAATAATCAACATACACCCAGAGGAAAGAAATCTACCCTACTGTGCTCTTCGCATGTCTTACCTCATTAATCCTCTTAAGTAGGTACCATTGTTATTCCCATTTTATAGAGGAGGAAACTGAGGCAGAGGGATGTTACATAAATTTTCCATTGTTATAGTTAGAAAGTGGTTGAGCTGGGAGGCAAATTTAAGCAGTCTAGCTATAACGTCCATTCTATCAAGCACTGCCCAATATAGATTCTGCCAGATTACATGACTGTAGGTCTGGAAAAACTGCAAGAAATAATCTAAATGTACTAGCTGTAATAAAGTAAGTCAACATGATCCCAAGATATAACTTGCATACTAATAACACACAGCTAGAAAACAAAAACTTTACTCACAACAGAGACAAAAAATTAAACAACTGGCCATTAATCCAGCCCAGGATGCAACAGAGTTAAAGAGAAATTTCAAACCTGTGCTCCTGGATGGGAAGACTTCACTATCTTAGTTAGTAGAACTAACAATATGCCTCTTAACATTATATACAGATTATGTTGTATTCTGACCGGTCTGTGCCTTTGTTCCTGCTGTCCCCAGCCCTCTACCTGGAACCTCTCTCCTGGTGCTTCCACTCCTTACTATTTTATCTGATGAGGACCTACTCATCCTTTAAAACCTAGCTTTGAACTCTTCTTTATGTATAATGACTTTAGGAGGTGAAGGGTGCTACCCAGCCATTATGCAGCATGAGAAACATCTGTGTCACTAAAAGGCCATGTGGACAGCATTTAGGAGGGTCAAGGGCACTAACTTCTCAATGCTGCAAATGATTATTTGGTTATGAAAACATTTATGGCTCACTGAATTACTGATCCGTTCTGAGTCTAAATAACGCTCTAAGAATAGATACTTAACACACAAACAACTGCATGAACAAACAAGTGTTTACCCCAATGTGGAAGAGGGCGCTAACAGGCTTGTGGTCACTGGTTTTCAGTTCCATGTGACTCCGGTAATGAAGCTGATTAACGTTAATTCCTCTCCAGAGAATTCGGTCACACCAGGCTGGAACCCGACATTTCCCACTGCAAAAAAAATAAGGAATTAGAATAACATACCACACAAGAACGGAATACCTACCACACTGGTTCAGACCTGAGTTAGGCCCTCTTGTTATCTGCTTCTCCTTCCCTAACGACTCCAGCTATTATCTTCCCTACTATATTGCAAGCTTTGTGAAGGGACTGTGTCTGCTTGTTTGTCACTGCATTCTCAGCCCCCAGCACAGTATCTGATGTAAAGTAGGTGCTCAATGAATAGTTATCTAATGAATGAATAAACGGTGCTCCTAAGATTAGGATTATATCTTCAATAATGTTGCCCCAGGGGAAAACAGAATAGCACCTTCTTAAAATACCCTCAGAAGGACAAGATTATATTCAGAACACTTCCTCTTCATTTGCTCTATCAACAGCAATGATGCTTCACAACAGATAGACAACTAATAAAATCTAAAAATCCAATCCTATATTCCTAGACTGGGCTTAATCACTGGAGATGGGTAATAGTAGAGATTTCTTTAAACCTGTACTTTTATGGATAAGTCGAGCTTTTTCTAATAAAGATGAACTAACACCTAAGCATGCAAGTCTGAACAAATAACAGCCCATAAGAATACCAAGGGGAGGGAAAAAGCCTATTCATCCTTCTATTAAAATAAGCAACACCTGTACACCTGATCCAGACGGTGACACAAATAAAGTTCTTATCAGTAGCTCTTCAGTTGACTCTCAAGTCAGGTGAGTGGAATAAACAAGGCAATGTGCACAAGATCTGTCAGAGTCACTTTTCACTTGCTGAGCAGCTCCCTCGGAGGATGGGACAGGCTCCTCCCCACCCCACCCTGGCGCTCTCTGAGTCTAAAGAAGCTGACTATGCCCAGGCATTCTTTTCTTCTTTCAAACTTCTGGGCTCAGCCAGGTAGGAAACCATAGGAAACGAAGAAATAGTAGGTAGGAGACAAACAGTCACCAGGCACATACTGACAGGGGCACTTTACTAGGGGTGATTGAGAAATCAACAGGCCCCCTAGACAGTGATTCTCAGCTTTCTCCAGCAGTCGTGGAGGTCAGGCCCAGGCACTGGTATTTTTAAAAGTCCGGCAAAAGAGTCTAATGTGAACTCAGGATCGAGAACCACTGTGCTGGAAGAACCTTTCATGGCTCTTTGTTTTCACCTCTGGTATCCTGAGTTAAAGAGTTGAAAAAGAGTTTGGGAAAAGAGCCAGAACAGGGCAACAGGTAAGGAAATAGGGGTAAGATCAGAAGGGCAAAAATCTAAGAAATAAGTCTGCTGAGGTGAGAGAAATAAGGCATCACAGGCAGCTCGTAAAACTTCAACAGCCTGACAGAGCAGTTCACACTCTCCTAAGGTGAGCTCACCTGTGAGCATACACAAATTGAAACCTCTTCTGTAATAGCACTGAGCCATTAGGTTTTTCTATCTGTTTCTGGCAAGAACTAAAAATTTCCCAGCCCTTCATCAATTCAGAGAGACAGAAATAAGATCAGGGCTTAACCTATTCCATGAGGAGGTTCTTGTTTTTTTACCTGGAATCCCATCGGTCTGTTTTAGAATCATACTTATACGTGGGGATAAACTTGATTTCCCCTTCCATGAAGTCAGCAAAAGCTTTTTTCTGTGTGCGCTGAATATTTAGCTAGAGATAGAAAAACATATCATATAAGCAGGGTAACACCATCTTAACAGAAGTGATAATTGGGTTGATCAGCCATTTCTAAGTGTCTAAGTTCTGTATCTTTTGCAACTGTCGGAGCACATACATAAAATTTCTGTGCCTTATGAATTAAATTTTGACATTCCAACAGCATCTAAGCTCACCCACAGACAGGATGCTCATATGAGCATGTCACTAATTTTTTATTGCTAATGGTGGTCAGGGTAAAATGGAAAAATGAAACCTGAATAATCATAAGTTCCCTGATGTTAGCACAGATTTTTTTAAATTTATTAAAGTATAGTTGATTTACAATGTTGTGCTAATTTCTGCTGTACAGCAAAGTGACTCAATTATACATATCTATGTACTCTTTTCCATTATGGCTTATCACAGGATACTGAATAGAGTTCTCTGTGCTATACAGTAGGACCTTGTTGTTTATCCATCCTATATATATAACAGTTTGGGCACAGTTTTAATTTTTTAAAAAAGCACACAAATTTTGATTGGATAATTCCAAAAGCCAAATTCAGTGAACAGTTATATTGGGTTGGCCAGAAAGTTCATCCAGGTTTTTCTGTAACAGCTTGTGGAAAACCCGAACGAACTTTTCGGCCAAGCCAATAGATTGTTTTGAAAGTTACCCTCACTCAAATATTTTACCAGAATTACATAAGATTCAGAACTTATTCCAATTGTACCCCCTTTGGAGGCAGGACAGAGGAAGAAACGCAAAGTTAGCCAGCCAACCTCAATGTGAAGGTAGACACAGCCAAGAAAGGCTCACTGTAAAAACCATTCTGCTGCAAAACACCGGAATTTTGACTATGACTGAAGGTCAAAAGTCTCACGTTAGGATTTAAAGACATTCAAATCAAGTTGAAACATTTTCTTCCCTCAGTAAGAAGCATTCACTTTTAGCAGCCAGAATCCATATGCTAAAGTAAAAATTCAAGTCCTGTGCCAGGCTCCAAGGCAAATTTACAGAAAACTAGGTTCCTCAATATCGTTTTATATAAATGTTACCATATCAGTGCTTCTCACACAGGTTTTAACATCTATAAACTAGCAAGCCCCAACTTCTCAATCAGTTCCCATTAGACCACAGTCTGCTATTTTCCCCAAACTTCTCTTCTGTGCCTCCCAATCCCCTCACAGGGCCTCCCTCTTTTACCTCCAAGCTGTTGCTGAGCCTGCCAAGTAATCATAGAGCAGCTTTCCCTGTTTCATCTGCCAAACCACATCAACATAGCTGAAGGCCCACTTCCTCCAGGAAGTGTTCTCCAATTAACCCCACCCATTCTCCAACTCATTTATACAAATCTCTGAAATCCCTTCTTGGTAAAGACTTAATGAATAAATGTTATATTGACTTTTTATCACTAACGTTATCTCTTCTCCTCCCATCCAAGCACTTAATAAAAGCACTACAAACCTTGTGTGTACTCACTGCACCACTAGTCACAATGTTTTCCCCAGACAGTGAGACCTTTCCATCTACTTCTAGAGTAAGACACAAGTCCCATGGGTCTAACTCATAAACCTAACAATTTTATCTGCTGTCTAGGAAAGTACCTTTTAAAATAAAATTTGATTACCTGGTCCAATTTCAAGAGTCTCTGAAGGTCATTCTTATTAATAAGACTCTTCACTTCATTGGCATCAGGCATGCAAAGTCTGTAGTTCAAATCTCCCAACCAGATGACAACACTGAGGATAAAGAAATACATGAACAGAAATAGCAGCAATGAGCATAAAAATCAATCAGAGGAGAATGGAGAGAAGGAAAATGGGGAGGTTATTGGTAAGCATTCATTTATCACTATCTGACTAGGGGTTTAAGATATAACTATCCTTTGGGGGCGAGTACTATCAACATCTGAGAGGGGTGAGGGATTACAAAATAGGCAGGAGGACGGGCCTGCACACATGAGGAACAAAGACAGGGAAATACGGTGTATGTGTGGGACTCAGAAACCAAGGAGTTAACTCCTTGAGAGAAGCATGTAGTTTATTTGCTGGACTAGCTTCAAAATTTCACCTGGCTACTTGCCAGGTCTCTAGGGGAAGAGAATCTGAACGTTTTCTGCCTCTCTGAGCCCTGATGTTCTGCAGGCTCTCCACTTGGGTCCGCATGGTCTGAATGACAGCTTTCTTGGGCAGGGCCCACTAGCAAATGTAGGTCCAGGGCTTTCTGCTGCAGCCAGTCTGTCTACCCCTGCCCCAGAACCGCAGTCCAAGTCCCAGGCAGGCTCAGGCTCCCAACCACAGCAACAGACCCCCAGGTGTGCTGAGAGCCGCCCAGGGGAGACCCTGAAATTCCCACACCAAAATGGGTTCTCTTGTGAGTTATCTCAAGTTCCAAATGGATCTCTTTGCCAATCTTTAAGGTCCTGGGTAAATAAATTTATGGAATTTCGGGGTAATTTTATGATTACTGATGTCAAGGCCTTGTTTTACCACTGTGAAACAGAATTCTATATGATCCTAATTGTTGAGACAATATGGAAAGAGGCCAACATCACCACCTTTCCCTACTCTTTCCTCAATTACCCCACTCTCTACTGATCCTAATACCCCCAAATTGTCTTTTGTTTTCCTACTAATTCACATCTCAAACCACTATTCCAAATCTCATCACCCTCTCAGAATTTCAATTACTACTATTCATTTCCCTACAACTAACCATTTTCTACTAACAATCCATTCCTCAACTGATTTTTGTTTCTATCCTTATTAAGTCCCATTCTTCACTAACCTTTCACATTATCCATTGGTGTCTTTAAATCTCCACAGCCCCTTTTCTTAATGATTCACAGCCAGTAAAAAGAATAATGTAGATCTATATTTACTGGCTTGGAAAGAGATTCACAATAAATAGGATAATACAGTCCTATATAATGAGTATGTGTGTGTTTGTGTGTGCATAGAGAAAAGTCTACAATAGCACTATTCAGAACAGATAGGGACTTCCCTGGTGGGGCAGTGGTTAAGAATCTGCCTGCCAATGGAGGGGACTCGGGTTCGATCCCTGGTCCGGGAAGATCCCACATGCCGCGGAGCAACTAAGCCTGTGCGCCACAACTACTGAGCCTGCGCTCTAGAGCCTGCAAGCCACAACTACTGAGCCTACGTGCCACAACTACTGAAGCCTGTGTGCCTAAAGCCCGTGCTCTGCAACAAAAGAAGCCACCGCAATGAGAAGCCCGTGCACCACAATGAAGAGTAGCCTCTGCTCGCCGCAACTAGAGAAAGCCTGTATGCAGCAACGAAGACCCAACACAGCCAAAAATAAAACTAAATTAAATAATTAATTTAAAAAAAAACAGAAGACATAGGACGCACATAAGAAATGTAATTTTCAATTGTCTAGTAGCTGAATATAAAAAGTAAAAGAAACAAATGAAAATAACTTTAACAACAAATTCCAGGGCTTCCCTGGTGGCACAGTGGTTTAGAATCCACCTGCCAATGAAGGGGACACGGGTTCAAGCCCTGGTCCAGGAAGATCCCACATGCTGCAGAGCAACTAAGCCCGTGTGTCACAACTACTGAGCCTGCGCTCTAGAGCCTGTGAGCCACAACTACTGAGCCCGTGTGCCACAACTACTGAGGCTCGCACGCCTAGAGCCCGTGCTCCGCAACAAGAGAAGCCACCACAATGAGAAGCCCATGTGCCACAACGAAGAGTAGCCCCCGCTCGTCGCAACTAGAGAAAGCCCGTGCACAGCAATGAAGACCCAACTCAGCCAAAAATAAATAAAAAAAAACAAAAAAACCCCAATGCCCTCTTTAAAAAAAACCCAAATCCCATTTAACTCAATATATGCAAACTTTTGTTATTTCAACATGTAATCAATACTTAAAAAGTTGAGATATTTTACATTTTTTCCCTACTAAGTTCAGTGTATATGCTCACAGCACATCTCAATTTGGACTAGCTACTTTCAAGTGCCCAACAGCCACCTATGGCTACTGGCTGTCATAATGGACAGCACAGATCTGGAAGGATACACACTGAATTGTCCACAGTGTTTTTCTTCGGAAGGAGGGACTGGCTGGGGAGAGCAGAGGTAAGAAATGAGGGATTTTTTACTTTTACCTTTTATTACATTCACAATGAACATTTCTATTTTATAATAAAAAATAATAAAAACTGATGTCAACTGACAGACCCCCCTCTACCATTACTCTAGATGCCCACTAACAGAACTAACCTTTCCTCTGATAGCAAATCTAATTCCTCTGACTCAATGCATCTGCTATTCCTCACACCCGCCCCCTTCTTCGTGACCCCAATCCCTAAACAATAATCTCTTCACTCTTCACATTTCTATAGCTTCTCACCACGTTTAGTCTCTTCTCACCTCCACTATTCAAAGGCTAAGGAAGACTTAACCACTCACTCATGTTTCATGATGTTCAGCTGTGGGAGGGTCTGATTTGGGACCACAAAACTCATTCGTGCGCAGATGTCCTTATAATCCTGATTCCTTCTCTCAAAGTCCTCCACGTGGGCAGCCAAGTGGGAATTGACAACGCAAAAGGTAGTGTTGTGAAATACAAATCTCACAGCTACCCCACCTTTGTTTCCCTGTTAGCAAGAGTAATTATCCACAGTTAGTACAAAGATGCAACTAGCACCTGAACTTCACATGGACATAAATCATAATTGAGCTCATTTCCAAAGTAACTCACCATCTTCCCCATGATTCCAGTCCCAACTGTTTCTGTAGCAACATCACGGATATATCGCCACTGGTCCTTTCTGGCAAATATCAGGAGCATCATCCCAACGAGGCGGACCAGTTGAACCTATGAGTTGCAGGGAATTAGAAGAGGTTCATGTTAATACCACTCTTTGCCACATATCGAATTCCCACAACTAATTTTCCACCAAGAAGATATAACCATGCCCTAATCTGAATCCAAATCCTCTAATTTCCCAGTGGGCCTCATAAACAGAAAACAAAATTTCTCTGGGAAAGCTTTAATCTGGCTCTGACCAGTAGGAGTTAAAAGTCTTTGGAGACAACGAGTACACTCAGCTCTAGATTCATTATTTTAATCACTTTTTAGCCTACCGTGAGTAGGCAGCATTAAAAATTCGAATAATAATGACAAAGCCTCTATCCCAGCTTGTTCCTTTTGCCTCTTCTTCCCAGTTTCTGATTTACAATTTCCTAAGAAATTAAAATGTATAACAATCCTTTTTACTTTTAAGTCTGTGAACTAGAAATATGTCTGAAATGTGTATTAGTCTATATGAGAGGAATAACATCTTCAGGAGTCTTATCACCTATATCAGCTGTTAGAAGATGCAGATGAAAATTACTTAGACAAATGACTCCTTTTAAAGGGCTTGGTATGGTAGCCCCATAATTAAAATAACTCTTCTGGTAGCCTCTACCATGTGCCTTCTAGAGACCAACAAATTGGCCCACCTTGCTAAAGTCAACTCTATTCTTGACTTACAACCAAATTTCGAGCTCATTGAAATTCCACAACGCTCCTATTCTTGCTCCAATTCCAAAGCTTGCCCTATGCACCCACATGCTTCAAACTGCTTTTCTGTAAAGCATCTAGCTCTGACCATGTCAGCGAACAATTCCAATCTTGAACTCTCACTGCAAAAATCACTTACCTTATGTGTCATCATTTGAGTTAATTACTGCTATGAGGACAATAAAATTCTTCTTTTCTCCTAAAAACTACCTAAGCAATGAAACTATAAGATCGGGAAACTTAGGGAATTTTTTTTCTAGGAAATAGGAATAAAAAGGATTAGTCTGCCCTATTCCAGTATTACACATGGGGAAGAATTCAATTAAACCACTCTTTTGGAACAAGCTATAGATAACAGAGTAACTTCTAGTGAGTTTTATTTAGTTGTATACTAAAAAAGATAATTCAATGCGGCTTACTTTCTTATACTTGGCTTTGGAATGCAAACCCCTCTCCACAGCCAAGGACCACTCTTGTTCCTTCACAGATTCAAAGTAGAAAAAGGCTTCTGTGCTCAAGTCCAGCTCTTGGAATCTGAGAAAACAAGAGGATGTCGTATCTACACACATCCCATAATTATCTCTGACTACCTCCTGTCCCATTTTCTGAGACATTAGATGAAACAATGCGGAAAAGATAAATTTTAGAGAACTGCTCTATTGACTCAGGTGATCAGTAAGGACAAGTAGTTTTCTTTTCAAAAGACTCCCCGCCACAGGTATATGCACAGGCTATGCAAAACACAAACAAAAAAACCTCCATAAGGGATAACAGTAGAGCTTTGCTTATATATCCTAGAAATAGTCACTGTTAGAATTAACCTCAAATCTCAGTTTCTATGAAGTATATAGTTTTCTATGGGTTTTGAGAGGATTAGATGCTTCCTTACACCAATTTAGGTATCTTTTCCTTTATGATCTCACAAATTTGACCCACAAGTTAACTCTCACATATAGTCTACAGTAGGTTTTTACAAATGGTGGGGGAAAAAAAAGCAAAATGTCACATCAACTAACACCAAACATACAGCCAAAATGAAATTCCAGACGCGCATTTTACCCAATGCAGTAGATATCAGGAGGATTCGGATCACAGTTCAGCCAAGGTTCTAGCCCACTATCTGGAGACTGGCCATTCACGTTCCATGTTCCAACAAAGAATCTAATACATGATACCAAAAAATAATTTAAAAACAAAGGTCAAGTGTGGATGGTCACAATAAGCAACATAATTTCTCAAACTGTTTTGCCACACACACACACAAAACCCTCTTGCGTGTAGGAGACAAAGGCAGTGGGCTTATTCTCTCCAAATTTTACATCAGGTAAACCTACAGAAAGGAACCAAGTCTCTATTTAAAAGACACAAATTTAATTGCTCTACCACATTTCCTTTCTATTACATTCCATCCAAACTCATATCTGAAGGGAGAGCTTGTGGATGGGAAAGAGGTATCTTCATGCTATAAGGATGTCTAACATGGATAACTATTCCATAAGGAGTTGTAGTTAAATCCAAAAACTCACTTCCCGAAGGATTACAAGGACATCTGTGTAGGAAATTCTGTTGAGACAGATATAGTATTAAGGGGGAAAGCAGAAGGGAAAACTCATGACTGTCTTAACTGTTTACATACAAATATAAGCATCACGGGAAATCTGAAGATCTGGAGGTTTCAGCATAGGGATATAGTCATGACTGAATTAGAATAAATGAGGCATAATGGGATAGCAGATGGGACTGGAATCTTGGACTAAAAGGGTACATGCTCTTCGAAAATAACAAAGAAAAGCGTTGCTGCTTTGAACATCGGGATACACGACACACACCACACGTAGTGAGTCCAGAAAAGAGGATATCACCAAGATGAAATGAAAAATATAATAGAGGAAAGAATCGAAGATAGACCTCCCAATCAAGATGCTTGGGTGAAACTTCCTTCAGTTAACTTCCCAAAGTAGGTAAATTAAAGTCTAGTGGTAATGGCGGACTTAATTTTCCAATATTGGCAAGAAGAAATTCAGCAGGTCAGATAGATAAACACACTTGCTTATGGAATGTACTAGGAGACAATTCTCTAGTACTTGTGAGCTTGACTTGGTTCTCTAAGAGTGGATAGAAAGGTTAGTAGAGGTGGTATCATTAGGGAAATTGTAGCACTTGCATTATTTTGGATATGTATGTTATTGACCAGCATAAAGACAGGAGCTTGAATCAGCTCACCATTCTTTTCTTTATGCTTTTATTCTGAATTAAGCTAATTAAACTAATACCTTAAATACCCAAAGACCATTTTTTCCTATATGTACTAACGTTTAGCCTCAGTAAGTAGAAGAGAGACTAACCTGAAAGTCTGAATGTTGACATATTCTTTCTCTCGCTTTGCCAGGATGTGTTTGATGAGACCCTCCCGCTGCCCAGACTGGGTGTTTGGTACAAAGAGCTTCCGCATGGTATTGGTCACTTTGGGCTGTTCCTTGTTAGAAGCTTCCTTTTCACGTGGAAGCCTAGCAAATAAATGAGGAATTCAAAAGTGAGATTGCCTTAAACAATTCCCATGTGTGTCTCACACGTGGGAAATCTGTTTCAACATAGGACTTACATTCTATTCACTGAAGACGGTCGGGGTGGCGGTTCCCGATGAACCCCTGTAGGCTGATTCTGCAAATTTATTTTCTTGTCCAAATTCAAAGATGAAAAATTATCCTCAAATCCAAGAAGCCCTGAAGGACACAGAACCCAGAGTGGAAGGGGGGAGAGATAACATCCAATTTATCCAGGATTGATAGGACTTTGCTTTGATCAGCGGTTTTGGTTTGATCACTATTTGCTCAGTGGCGTTACCAAACAGAAAGGTATAAGAGTAGTGATAACGTAGATTGGGGGAAGAAACACATCTGTCCCTGAAGCACTGACATATTAACTAGAATGACAGTAAGTTACGTTAACTTGGAATGTGAATAATAAGAGCTAGTCTTTATAGAAGACTTTTAGCACAATGCCTGGTTGATAGTAAGGAGCTATATCATTATCTCACTTAATTGTCACAAAGACCTCATGAGGTAGGTGCTATTAAAAATCTTCCTATGTTACAGAAAAAGAAACAGAAGCTCAGAGTTGTCAAAGTAATTGGACCAAGGTCATGTAACTAGTAAGTCAGAGAACGGGGATTCAAACCCAGGTAGTCTGGCTCCAGAGCCTGCACTTTTTACCCCTCTGCTAAGCTGGCACTGAAAGAGCTAATGTGCCACAGAAAGGATCAGGAGTGAACGTGAGTCAGTGGGTACGGACTTGATAAAACCACTCCATAGGAGAAGGTATCTGACACTGACATTAATCCACATTATCTTATCTGCCCAGATAAAATCTATTGACTCTGCAATAATCATGGCAACCAGGGAAAAAAAGAATCTTTTCAGTACCTGAAAAAACAGAAGAGTTGTCCTCAGTGTCTAATTTCTGGTACCAGCTGGATGAGTCCTTCTGCTCTGGAACAAGAAGTTGTGACTGCGCTGGAGAGATAAGGGTCATAGTCAGAATGGAATGACTATTCCATTGAATGGAATATACCATAACCAAAGGCCATTCACTCAGCACTCAAGTGCAGGGGCCAGCGCCATTCTTGAATACAAAGGAAGAGACTAAGAAAATGAGGGCAGCTCTGGGATCATCTGGGACCAGAGGAGGATTACAGTCTGCAGTAAGCTGTCCAAGGAATGAAACTGAAGATTCTGGAAATTGACTCAGTGTCCTTAAAGCTGAATAGACTTATTCCCTAACCTATCCCTGGGGCCATCCCTGAAGAAAAAAAAAAATCGCCTATCAAGGCTCTAGGGGTGAGGTACTTTGCTAATGGCCACTTGCCTCTGTACAGCATGTCCCATGCAAGTAGTAGAAAGAAAACTGCTGAGGCTTGAGTTACCTTCCTGAGCAGCAAGGACCTCTGAGAGGAACTTCAGACAGCGTTCCTCATCAGGGATTTCAAAGCGGCGCTCTCTGGTCCAGTCCCCCTGAATCCGAATTTTGCAGCCACCTAAAAAGAATGGAAATCCATGTACATATAGCTATGGAAAATAATGTTTTCTTGGGATATTTTCAACTTACCAATTTAATAGGAGAAGGTCCAGATTGCAAATATTCCAGACCTCTAACGTGTGAAGCATGCCTATAAGATCAAGGGATTGGGTGTGGTGGTGGTGCTGGGGGTGATGCACAGAGGAAAATCTAATGAAGGCTGATAAACTGTGTAAATGAGCAGCCCAATATAGTGATATGATATGTACTGAAATCACAGTTTCCTACTTTCTGATATATTGCTCAAATGTCACTGTAGGAACCTCCAAAATCTAGCAGAAGATCAATTCCTCAACCACCCTCCTCCCATCTCCTAGCTGGAAATTCCTACCACTTCAAATCCAAATCATATAGTAAGAGTCTCTGAAGAGTGAAGGGAAAAAAGGAAATATGATGGTTTGTTCCTAGGTACAGACTGTACCCAGGCAATTGAACTTATAAGCTAATTAAAAAAGAAAAGCATAATGGGATTGGTTTGAATTATTCTGAAAAGAAGCATCTATACCTCATTTACCTCAAGTGAAAAATGTATGTCTTGAATAAACTCATAAAAACAATATAATGACCCATGTCCAGGAGTGGTCTGGTTCAAGTACAGTCAGTTGGAAAACAGTATAATTAGAAGCAAAGTTATCTGGGACTTTAGTTTCTTATGTATATAACATACTGTCTCCCTTTTCTAATGCCCTCTATTTACCATCAATTGTCTGGATATGGTGACCCAGGAAACCCATGTCCTTGTTTACATTCTTATTTTAGCTGATTTATTACATTTATTGCTTTCTCATGGCCCTGGAAACTATAAGCTCCTTAAGGGCAAGAGGCAGGCTGCACATACCGGTTATCCAACACAACACTCTCAATGGTCTCCCGGGGTTGTTTGGGACGGAGGGGCTTCTCAGGACTCCAGACTTCGAAAGCTAAGACTGGGAAAGTCCCAGGCAAACTGGGCTCATCGGTCACTTTATTGATAACAATGACGTCAGACTTCACAGACAGAAGGCATTTAATGACTACCAAGCTGGACTCTTTCACACTTGTAAATAACAAAGAGGTGAGAAAATAAAATGAAAATCCTAGTTTCTTATGGTAGAAATCCACTTCTGAACCTTTGACTCTCTCTTTCTTTGCATTTCTTTAAGTTTCTGTATTCACAGATATTTAGTGATCAGAAGAAAAGAGATAAACATAGAGGAAAAAAATGAAAAAGAAGGCACCCAAGAGGACCGCCAATAAGAAAATTAACGGGGGTGCCACTGTAAGGTGGAGAAAAAAAGAGGGGGCATGAATAAGGACTGTCAATTAGAGCAGCCTTGAAGATACGATGGGAAAACCTCCTTCAGGGCACAAGTAGTCCTCTCTTTCTCAGATAATTTATATTAAAAGTAGAAAAAAATTAAAAAAGAGCAGTTCCTACCTGATATAGACTTAGAGCAAGAACACACATTCTCTCTGTCCCACAATCCTTGAAGATATATTTTAGCAAATATAAAAAATAAACTGACCCATTTAACGGACAAAAGATTCCAGAAATTGCTTTACAAAGTAACACTAGATGCTCTCTCACCATGTTGCATGGGAAACAGGACAAATTACCCCCACCACCCAACCTTCTACTCTCCTCCCTTCCAGCCCCTCTGGCCTCTTTGTGATCAGCAAACACTCCTCTATCTTCAATTTCTCCTCTGAATACTCCCTGCATCTCTCAGTAGTTCTCAACTAAGCATGCATTAGAATTACCAGAGGCGCTTTTAGGAAATACTGACACTTGGGGCCCCATCCCAGGCCAAGAAAACAGAATCTCTGGGGGTGAAGCCCAGGCACTGGGAGTTTCTAAAACACTCCTCCAGGTGCTCTAGTGTATCCAGACTGAAAATCAGAGTCACCTGCAAACTGGCTGGGCCCTGAGACTAGCTCCCGCTGCGGCCCTCTGAACTAGAGGCTATTTATAGCCTTTCACACCCTATGTAATTTAAGACTGATGTCCTTATTTGTCCTAATGCCATCTCCAGACCATTCCCTCTCCTCCTCCCTCATGAAAAATCCCTTCTCCTTTGAGGCTCACCCACTGGGCTATGCCAGCTTCTTCCCTTCCCTCCTCCATGGAATCATGTACCAACTTCCCAGAAACTTCCAAATCCAGGCCTGATTAAGACTTCCTCTCCACTCACAGCCCTGCTTTAACTTTGCGTCCCTGAAAAATTAGCACAGAAAGCTCAGTCAACACCTTCAACTTCCTCATCTAACGACCTCGCCCCTCCACCTCAGCCACCTACTCCCTCAGTCCCTACTGGGGCTGCCTCAGTTCTACCCTGGACCTTTCATCACAGAAACACCATCACCTCATAAATCTCTAATTCAAATATCCCACTCTGAACTGTTACTCCTTCCAGCTTACCTGCTCTTATGGGGACCTCCAGCGCACTGATCCCTCCACTTTCTCAGTATCCATTCACTTCCTCCTGCTTTCACTTCCCTTTTTATCAAACAGATGCCATCATTTCACTCTGTTGCAAAAACCCAGAGCTGCCTTACCACTCTCACTCTGTTTTGGCTAACACCTATCTGGCTAACTCCCAACCCTCAGAAATCAAACTAACTGCCTTCTCTGTACTTACGTCTGAGGGAGTAAAACCACCCACCCACACACGCACGCACGCACATGCACACACACACACATACGCACACACACACACACACGCACACATACACACACACACACGCACACGCACACACATGCATACACACACACACACACACACAGCCCATTATAAATTGACTGCTAATCTCAACGGGGCCCTATATGATAGGAAGCAATCTAAGTTTCCATAGTCCACTTGTCTCCCACTACTATTTGGAACCACTATTCACACCTTCTCATTTATCCTCAATCTTTGGATCCCCCTCTTCTCAAGCTCTCTTCTTCATACTTTATGGGCTTTACCTCATACCTCAGAGGAAACGGAAGCCATCACATGGAAACCTACCTGTATCTGTACTCATCTTCTCCTTTCTCTTCTGATGCACAAAGGAGGAGTCCTCCTATCAAAGGCCATCTTCTTTTTGAATTTTCTCTAGACACCTCCCCCAAGTAGCTTTAACCTCTTCCTCACACAGGCTCCTTCTCATCAGCATTAAAATAAATCATGTTCTAAATCCTCCTCATTTAAAAAACAAAAAACCTTCCTGGACCCCATATCTTCCTCCAACTCCGGTCCACCTCTACATTCCCCCTTTGCAGTCAAGCTTTAAAAGACACACAGTTGCTACCTGCTCACCTGCCATTTCTCTCTTTAATCCACTCCAATATGACTTTGGCTCCCACCACCCCTCTGAAATTGCTTTGTTAAGGTCACCAATAATCTCCATATTGCTAAATCCAATGGATACTCTTCAGTCATCTTATCAGACCTAGCCTCAGAAATCAACACTTGACCCCTCCTTGAAATAGTCTCTTCCAAAGGCTTCTATGACACCATGCTCATCTAGTTTATCTCTCTCTTTGGTCACTAATTTTAAGTGCCCTTTGAAGCATCTCCTCCTCTATATGAACTTTAAAAAGTAGAGTGAGTTCAATCTTAAACCTTTTTCTCACTGTGTATCAGCACTGTCCAATAGGACTTTCTGTGATGATGGACGTGTTCTTTAACTGCACTGTCCAATATGGTAACCAATGACCCCATGTGGCTAAGGAGTACTTGAAATGTGACTAGTGCTGAGGAACTGAGAAACTGATTTTCTAATTTCGTTCTAACTAATTTAAATAGGCACACACGACTAGTGGCTATGGTATCTGAGAGCACAGCTCTATATACAGTCACATCATCTCTCATGGTTTCAAATACCCTCTATGTGCTAGAGAACCAGACTTTACTTCTGAGCTTCAGATGCATACATTCAACTGCCAATTTATCACCTACACTCAGATGTCTCAAAGAAATCTCAAAGTAAACATAGCTAAAACTGAGTTTGTGACCCCTACCCCAGGAAAACTCATTCCTCCTGCAATGTTCTTATTTCTGCAAATGGTACCACCATCCACATTCATGCCAGAAATCTCGAATTCATCCTTGACACTTCAGCTCACCCCTACACCCACACCAACCTCTGTTGATTTAACCTCCAAAAACATTTATCAGATCTGTCCACTTCTCTCCATTCTTACTCTCTAGCTTAAACTACTGAAGGAGGCTCCTAACTGGCACCCAAACACAGGCATAAAATCCTTCATATTCTTTCAATTTTTAAAAATCTGTAAATCCAGATTCCTTATCATGGCTTACAAGACCCTACTGGATCTGGTCCTAGCCTGTCCTACCTTGGTGCCTGAGCCTTATTTCAGGCATCCTGGCCTTCTTTCATTTCAAAGAAAGTGTCAAGCTACTTCCCAAATTGGGGCCTTTTCACATGCAGTTCCTTTTACCTGGAATACTCTTCCCCATTTTCACCTGTCTCTTACTTATCCCCTCTGGTCTCAATTTAAATGTCACTTCTTCAAAGAGGCCTTCCCTGAGTATTCTGCCTAATTTAGTTAGCACTCTTATAAACTCTCTGTATTTCTCCTTGATAGCATTTATCAAAAACTGCAATTATGGGGAATTCCCTGGCAGTCCAATGATTAGGATCCTGGGCTTCCACTGCAGAGGGCCTGGGTTTGATCCCTGGTCAGGAAACTGAAATCCCACAAACCACGCGGTGTGGCCAAAAAAAACCCCACCAAAACAAACCAAAAAAACCCCCCTGCAATTATACGACTATACCTTCTCAGTTTAAATTCCGTTTCCTTCACTAAGTTTCATGAAGTACCATGCCTATATTGCTTTCTGCTATATCCCCAGAACACAGCGCCTGGCACATGAAAGGTATTCACATGTTTATGGAACGCATTAATGGATTACAGGCATCTACGTGACACTAGCATCAAACAGCACAGAAGCAAGAACCAAGGCTGGAGGAGCAACCTTACCTATGCTGCTCTCTACTGATTGTGCAGCGCTTAGAAGAGCGCCTGGCAAATAGAAGGCACTCGACAATCATTTGTTGAATAATGAATAAAAGAGGGTTTAATATTAGGGAATTAGTGTAATACAGTCCATCAATAAGTCAAATAAGGAAGAACAATATAACCATCTCTATAAATACAAAAGACGTTTGATAAAATTCAATATACATTCACCATTTCAAAAACCACACAAACTTGAAATAAATGCAGTTTCTTAACATGGTTTTAAAAAACCCTATCAAATCAACAGGCAACAACATCCTCAACAGTGAAGCACCACTTGAGGCATTCTCACTGAAACCAGGACCTAAACATAAATCATCATCATTATTTAACATTGATCTCCAAATTCTTGTTGGTGTAATGAGACATGAAGCAAAACTAATAGTTATAGCTACTAGAAAGAGACAAAACTACTATTTGCAGACGACTAGGGCTGTCTATCAAAACCAAAAAAGAAAATAAACAGCCCCCCAAAAATAAAAATAAATTTCTGTGAAGTGGCTGGATAAAAGGTAAATATCTAAAATTCAACAGCTGCTCTGTATACTAGTAATAAGCAATTAGAAGATAAGAGAAAAAAGTTTCCACTGACAATAGCAGCAAACAAATAAAATCCATCAAAAACCAGTTAACCTACAAATGTATGATAGCTATGAAGAAACCACAAAATGTTACTGAGAGATATAAAGAGAAACTGAGTAAGCAGAGATAGATATACCATGTTCCTTGACAGTGACTTAATTTCATAAAGGAGTTAATTTAATAAAATTTAGTGCATATCTATGGTGAAACATTATCCGTTAAAAATCATGTTTTTGGAGGAAACAAGATGGCGGAGTAGAAGGACGAGCTCTCACTCCCTCTTGCGAGAACACCAGAATGACAACTAGCTGCAGGACAATCATCGACAGGAAGACACTGGAACTCACCAAAAAAGATACCCCACATCCAAAGACAAAGGAGAGGCCACAATGAGACGGTAGGAGGGGCGCAATCACAGTAAAATCAAATCCCATAACTGGTGGGTGGGTGACTCACAGACTGGCGAACAATTATACCACAGAAGTCCACCCACTGGAGTGAAGGTTCTGAGCCCCACGTCAGGCTTCCCAACCTGGGGGTCCGGCAATGGGAGGAGGAATTCCTAGAGAATCAGACTTTGAAGCCTAGTGGGAATTGATTGCAGGACTTCCACAGGACTGGGGGAAACAGAGACTCCACTCTTGCAGGGCACACACAAAGCAGTGTGTGCATCAGGACCCAGGGGAAGGAGCAGTGACCCCACAGGAGACTGAACCAGACCTACCTGCTAGTGTTGGAGAGGCGGGGGGTGGATCTGTTTCACCGTGGGGACAAGGACACTGGAAGCAGAAGTACTAGGAAGTACTCCTTGGCGTGAGCCCTCCCAGAATCTGTCAGTAGCCCCACCAAAGAGCCCAGGTAGGCTCCAGTGTTGGGTTGCCTCAGGCCAAAAAACCAACAGGGAGGGAACCCAGCCCCACCCATCAACAGGCAAGTGGACTAAAGCTTTACTGAGCTCTGCCCACCAGAGCAACAGTCAGCTCTACCCACCACCAGTCCCTCCCATCAAGCCTCTTAGATAGCCTCATCCACCAGAGGGCAGACAGCAGAAGCAAGAAGAACTACAATCCTGCAGCCTGTGGAACAAAAACCACATTCACAGGAAGACAGACAAGATGAAAAGGCAGAGGGCTATATACCAGATGAAGGAACAATATAAAACCCCAGAAAAACAACTAAATGAAGTGGAGATAGGCAACCGTCCAGAAAAAGAATTCAGAATAATGATAGTGAAGATGATCCAGGACCTCGGGAAAAGAATGGAGGCAAAGATGGAGAAGATGCAAGAAATGTTTAACAAAGACCTAGAAGAATAAAAGAACAAACATCTAGAAGAATTAAAGAACAAACAGAGATGAACAACACAATAAATGAAATGAAAGCTACACTAGAAGGAATCAATAGCAGAATAACTGAGGCAGAAGAACGGATAAGTGACCAGGAAGACAGAATGGTGGAATTCACTGCTGCAGAAAAGACTAAAGAAAAAAGAATGAAAAGAAATGAAGACAGCCTAAGAGACCTCTGAGACAACATTAGACGCAAGAACATTCGCATTATAGGGGTCCCAGAAGGAGAAGAGAGAGAGAAAGGACCCGAGAAAATATTTGAAGAGATTATAGCCGAAAACTTCCCTAACATGGGAAAGGAAATAGCCACCCAGGTCCAGGAAGTGCAGCGAGTCCAATACAGGATAAACCCAAGGAGAAACACGCAGAAACACATAGTAATCAAATTGGCAAAAATTAAAGACAAAGAAATATTAGTCAAAGCAGCAAGGGAAAAACGACAAATAACATACAAGGGAACTCCCATAAGGTTAACAGCTGATTTCTCTGCAGAAACTCTACAAGCCAGAAGGGAGGCGCATGATATACTTATAGCGATGAAAGGGAAGAACCTACAACCAAGATTACTCTACCCGGCAAGGATCTCATTCAGATTCGATGGAGAAATCAAAAGCTTTACAGACAAGCAAAAGCTAAGAGAATTCAGCAGCACCAAACCAGCTCTACAACAAATGCTAAAGGAACTTCTCTAAGTGGGAAACACAAGAGAAGAAAAGGACCTACAAAAACAAACCCAAAACAATTAAGAAAATGGTCACAGGAACATACATATTGATAATTACCTTAAACGTGAATGGATTAAATGCTCCAACCAAAAGACACAGGCTTGCTGAATGGATACAAAAACAAGACTCATATATATTCTGTCTACAAGGGATCCACTTCAGACCTAGGGACACACACAGACTGAAAGTGAGGGGATGGAAAAAGATATTCCATGCAAATGGAAATCAAAAGAAAGCTGGAGTAGCAATACTCATATCGTTTAAAATAGACTTTAAAATAAAGAATGTTACAAGAGACAAGGAAGGACACTACATAATGGTCAAGGGATCAATCCAAGAAGAAGATATAAGAATTATAAATATATATGCACCCAACATAGGAGCACCTCAATACATAAGGCAACTGCTAACAGCTATAAAAGAGGAAATCGACAGTAACACAATAATAGTGAGGGACTTTAACACCTCACTTACACCAATGGACAGATCATCCAAACTGAACATAAATAAGGAAACAGAAGCTTTAAATGACACAATAGACCAGATAGATTTAATTGATATTTATAGGACATTCCATCCAAAAACAGCAGATTACGCTTTCTTCTCAAGTGTGCACGGAACATTCTCCTGGATAGATCACATCTTGGGTCACAAATCAAGCCTCAGTAAATTTAAGAAAATTGAAATCATATCAAGCATCTTTTCTGACCACAATGCTATGAGATTAGAAATGAATTACAGGGAAAAAAACGTAAAAAACACAAACACATGGAGGCTAAACAGTAAGTTACTAAATAACCAAGAGATCACTGAAGAAATCAAAGAGGAAATCAAAACCTACCTAGAGACAAATGACAATGAAAACACGACAATCCAAAACCTATGGGATACAGCAAAAGCAGTTCTAAGAGGGAATTTTATAGCTATACAAGCCTACCTCAAGAAACAAGAAAAATCTCAAGTAAACAATCTAAACTTACACCTAAAGGAACTAGAGAAAGAAGAACAAACAAAACCCAAAGTTAGCAGAAGGAAAGAAATCATAAAGATCAGAGCAGAAATAAATGAAACAGACACAAAGAAAACAATCACAAAGATCAATAAAACTAAAAGCTGTTTCTTTGAGAAGATAAACAAACTTGATAAACCATTAGCCAGACTCATCAAGAAAAAGAGGGAGAGGACTCAAATCAATAAAATTAGAAAGGAAAAAGGAGAAGTTACAATGGACACCGCAGAAATACAAAGCATACTAAGAGACTACTACAAGCAACATTCTATGCCAATAAAATGGACAACCTGGAAGAAATGGACAAATTCTTAGAAAGGTATAACCTTCCAAGACTGAACCAGGAAGAAACAGAAAATATGAGCAGACCAATCACAAGTAATGAAGTTGAAACTGTGATTAAGAATCTTCCAACAAACAAAAGTCCAAGACCAGATGGCTTCACAGGTGAATTCTATCAAACATTTAGAGAAGAGGTAACACCCATCCTTCTCAAACTCTTCCAAAAAACTGCAGAGGAAGGAACACTCCCAAACTCATTCTATGAGGCCACCATCACCCTGATACCAAAACCAGACAAAGATACTACAAAAAAAGAAAATTACAGACCAATATCACTGATGAATATAGATGCAAAAATCCTCAACAAAATACTAGCAAACAGAATCCAACAACACTTTAAAAGGATCATACACCACGATCAAGTGGGATTTATCCCAGGGATGCAAGGATTCTTCAATATATGCAAATCAATCAATGTGATACACCATATTAACAAACTGAAGAATAAAGACCATGATCATCTCAATAGATGCAGGAAAAGCTTTTGACAAAATTCAACACCCATTTATGATAAAAACTCTCCAGAAAGTGGGCATAGAGGGAACCTACCTCAACATAATAAAGCCCATATACGACAAACCCACAGCAAACATCATTCTCAATGGTGAAAAACTGAAAGCATTTCCTCTAAGATCAGGAACGAGACAAGGATGTCCACTCTCACCACTATTATTCAACATAGTTTTGGAAGTCCTAGCCACGGCAATCAGAGAAGAAAAAGAAATAAAAGGAATACAAATTGGAAAAGAAGTAAAACTGTCACTGGTTGCAGATGACATGATACTATACATAGAGAATCCTAAAAATGCCACCAGAAAACTACTAGAGCTAATCAATGAATTTGGTAAAGTTGCAGGATACAAAATTAATGCACAGAAATCTCTTGCATTCCTATACACTAATGATGAAAAATCTGAAAGAGAAATTATGGCAACACTCCTATTTACCATTGCAACAAAAAGAATAAAATACCTAGGAATAAACCTACCTAGGGAGACAAAAGACCTGTATGCAGAAAACTATAAGACACTGATGAAAGAACTTAAAGATGATACCAACAGATGGAGAGATATACCATGTTCTTGGATTGGAAGAATCAATAGTGTGAAAATGGCTATACTACCCAAAGGAATCTACAGATTCAATGCAATCCCTATCAAATTACCAATGGCATTTTTTACGGAACTAGAACAAATCCTTTTAAAATTTGTATGGAGACACAAAAGACCCTGAATAGCAAAAGTAGTCTTGAGGGAAAAAAATGGAGCTGGAGGAATCAGACTCCCTGACTTCAGACTATACTACAAAGCTACAGTAATCAAGACAATATGGTACTGGCACAAAAACAGACATACAGATCAATGGAACAGGATAGAAATCCCAGAGATAAATCCACACACCTATGGTCAACTAATCTATGACAAAGGAGGCAAGGATATACAATGGAGAAAAGACAGTCTCTTCACTAAGTGGTGCTGGGAAAACACGACAGCTACATGTAGAAGAATGAAATTATAACACTCCCTAACACCATACACAAAAATAAACTCAAAATGGATTAGAGACCTAAATGTAAGACCAGACACTATAAAACTCTTAGAGGAAAACAGAGGAAGAACACTCTGACATAAATCACAGCAACATCTTTTTTGATCCACCTCCTAGAGTAATGGAAATAAAAACAAAAATAAATAAATGGGACCTAATGAAACTTCAAAGCTTTTGCACAGCAAAGGAAACCATAAACAAGACTAAAAGACAACCCTCAGAATGGGAGAAAATATTTGCAAACGAATCAATGGACAAAGGATTAATCTCCAAAATATATAAACAGCTAATGCAGTTCAATAGTAAAGAAACAAACAACCCAATCCAAAATGGGCAGAAGACCTAAATAGACATTTCTCCAAAGAAGACATACAGATGGCCAAGAAGCACATGAAAAGCTGTTCAACATCACTAATTATTAGAGAAATGCAAATCAAAGCTACAATGAGGTATCACCTCACACCAGTTAGAATGGGCATCATCAGAAAATCTACAAACAACAAATGCTGGAGAGGGTGCGGAAAAAAGGGAACCCTCTTGCACTGTTGGTGGGAATGTAAATTGATACAGCCACTATGGAGAACAGTATGGAGGTTCCTTAAAAAACTAAAAATAGAATGACCATATGATCCAGCAATCCCACTACTGGGCATATACCCAGAGAAAACCATAATTCAAAAAGACACATGCACCGCAATGTTCATTGCAGCACTATTTACAATAGCCAGGTCATGGAAGCAACCTAAATGCCCATCGACAGAGGAATGGATAAAGAAGATGTGGTACATATATACAATGGACTATTACTCAGCCATAAAAAGGAACAAAATTGAGTCATTTGTTGAGACGTGGACGGATCTAGAGACTGTCATACAGAGTGAAGTAAGTCAGAAAGCGAAAAACAAATATCGTATATTAATGCATGTATGTGGAACCTAGAAACATGGTACAGATGAATCGATTTGCAAGGCAGAAGTTGAGATACAGATGTAGAGAATGGACGTATGGACACCAACGGGGGAAAACCGCGGTGGGGTGGGGATGGTGGTGTGCTGAATTGGGCGATTGGGCTTGACATGTGTACACTGATGTGTATAAAATTGATGACTAATAAGAACCTGCAGTATAAAAAACCAAACAAACAAATAAAATAACTAATACTAAAAAAAAAGAAAACAAATCATGTTTTTAAATAATTTTAAATGACATGGGAAAAGGTCACAATATACTGTTAAATGAAAATGCAGGATAAAAACTACATATGAGGATTCCAACTATGTAAAAATATAAATAAAAGACTGGAAGGAGATACATAAAAATGTTAATTACAATGGTTATCTCTAAGTCTCAGGAGCATAATTTTAATTTGATACTCCAAACTTTTCTGAATTTTCCTAATTGTACATAATGAGGATGTATTACCTGTAAAGGCACAGCTCAGTTTAACTTTTCAGCTTTGGATCAAATACCTATTTCCACACTAAGAACAGGACATTTAGGTATCTAATTTCAGCAGATTTCAGCAGCAATGTCAGTCACTGCTGAACAAACTTTGCTCAAATTTTGCTTCATTAGTGCTGTTCTTGCCTTCTGCTTTTTCTGTACAATAAGACATAGCTATTAAGTTATTTGCTCTCTTGGATACCTGCAGTAGAAGCTAGAAGCTGGAAGTGCTCAGCCTTTCAGGATCAACCCTTAAGACTTCCAAAATCTATGACCAAAAGAAAGAATTAATAAACCCAAACCAGAAAAAGTCTATCTAAACTTTGCAATACAAAATAATAGTGCCAAGGACAGGGACTGTGTCTAAGCAAAATTATGTATAAACTGATAGTCCCAAGCTAAGGGCCAAGCCCCACTCATCCAAGGACTCAGCCAAGAGATAAGGTAACCCATTTGATTTAGATTCATGTGGTCATATACTCTTTCCCACAGCAAACACAGAGTAGATACAGTAGCTTTCAAGTGCCCATTTTCTCCTCCCTATGTTAACAGAGTACAATTTTAGATGATAAATGGAGAACAGCTTGCACAGAAAGTCAGTGATGATTTGCTTCAAACAGATAAAAATGAGAGAACAGAAACAGTGAGAAGGAAGACCATGTTCTCGCTGATAAAGAAATGCCTTGAGAGGATGGGCTTAAATAAAAGACCAAAATTATTTTAAGAAAAAAAAAAGGTATCCCTGGTACAAGAGGGACTATGTAGTCTCCCCAAATAATATAACAACGGAAAACATTATGATTTAACATGCAAAAATAAAAAATGGATTGGGGGAGAAAAGCTTAAAACATAACAGCAGTTGAAAAAAACACTCATAAACCTTATGTGCTTTAAACACTTTCTGGCCCCTCCTACAATTTTCAGTTCCACAGCAATGACTTAACTGATAGCAACAATACTGGTAGTTCAAAGAAGTTCAGCATTAGAAAAGCAGATCATATTTTCAACTTTTTAAAGATTCTTGCCAGCCACCTGCTTTTATTTAAGCTTAGGCTAAATGTTTTTGGGAGGTAATGCTAATTTGTATGGCTGCCTTAAGAAAATGGAGAATACAGGATAAAATGGTAAGATAAAAGTTGTACAAAAAAGGTGTCTTAAATACAGTAGGTATTCAAGTAAATATTTGTTGAATGAAAATCAACTCCATTCAGAAAGATACTCACTGTTTGAAGCTATGTCAATCAAAAGAGTTTCTTCTGCTTCTGAAGGAAAAGAAGAAAGAACAGAATCAGGGAAGAGAAAACCATTCATTTCAACCAAAAGAAGTATACACCTAACTAAATAACTACTTCTCTCAATCACCACTCCTAGGTTTTAGAACACATTAAAAAAATCCTTTGCTTTTTTGTTTAGCATTTTTAAAGGGGATTTTAACAGCACTACGTTCTAAAGACTATGAGCAATTCAACTAAAAGAAAAATTAACTGAACAAGTAACCACATGGAATGCCTCAAAGCAAATCAAGCAATGACAATAGCAGGGAATATAACATGTTAATCCAAGTGAAGGTGTTTAATTCCCCTCAACTATAACACACTAACTTAATATAATCTAACTGTATCACTTAGATAATTCTTATAAAAAGCCGAGAAAGTGACCCCAAAGGCCTAAAGGACCCTAGAGACTCAAATCTAGTCTCTGAAAATTTCAAATCTAGTCTCTGAAAATTTCCCAGGGACCTCATTACCTCCACCCCTGTCCCATACAGGAGCGGAGAATACTTGGAGTTCTTTATCTTCAGTCTACCATTAACACTTGTAGATCCAAGGCTTACCACACCCAACACGGAAGTATAAAATGGGCCAAAAAACAGTCTCCAAGTTCAGAGTCCTCTTTCCTCTCTATGGCTCACCTGGACTTCCTTCCTTACCTCTAGTGTCTAGACCCAACCCATCTCTTCCTCTCTGACTTCCCTGGATTTGGCCAACGGCATCTGCCCGACCCTCCTGGCTAGTTAAACTCTGGGTACTGACTCCTTGGGATTCGTTTGGATCTACCTTGGCCAAATGTAGTAGGCTCAGCCTTTCCTAGTTCCCTCACTAGCCTAGATTGTATATTTGGCTCCATTACTCAGGTGCAACAGAAGCAACTGATAATTACCTAAGTTGTCTAATATTAGAGAATAGTCTTGATACTTTTACTAGCATGATGAATGAAGCAAGGGACAACAGTGCATCAGGGCATAGGTATTACATGTTCACAACTGCTCTTTGGTAACTTTAATTCTTTAAAATCGAAGTACTTAGAGACTTTTCAAAATAGATGTACAGGTTGGGAAACAAAGGATGTGAAAACTCAAGGAGGTAACCGTTCCTTTTGTCATGGGGAACTACTGTGTGTGTGCACACATATTTTCCTAGATTCCAATCTAGCAACCTGCCATCTATTTCTTATTAAAAATAAGACTAAGAGAAACAGGGTAAACAAGACTCTAGAAGTACTGATAGCACAAAAAGGTATAGAGTTAATAGGATACTAACGTCACGTTCTTTGGCTTTTCTCCTCCTTAAAGGGCTGAGCATGTAACAAAGGGTACTACACTATGAAAAGTGAGGTGACCACAGTAACTTACTATAGCATGCAGGTGCCTCGTTCAATATGTCTCTCTCACACAGGGCAGGCTAAATGGCTAAATAAAAGACTTAATTCTTCTATACAAGGTGGATTCTATTCACTGTGGGTATTTTTAATTCTTAATACATGCTCTCTTAAAAGGTCATGCCCACTTAGTGTTTCTACTTACAGAGATAAATCCTAAGGAAATAAGAGACATGCAGGAAGATTCATTACTTATTTATACTAACAAAAAATAACCTGAATGTCAAACACCGAGAATAACTACAGTATAGGCCATTCATAAAATGGAATAGTATACAGTTATTAATAGCATGTAAAAGCACTTATAATATGATGGCATGTGGAACAGACAAAAATCTACATACAGAATGAGTCCAACCCACCCTAAAAGTTGCAGGTGTAGAAAAAAGGAAAATGTTAGGTGTTTATCTCTGAGGGATGTGAATTTACTTATTTCCTTTATAATTTTCTGTTCTTTCCAAACTTTTTAAAGTATATATATATATATATATATATATATATATATATATATATTAGTTTTGTGATAAAAAAAAGTTGAATGTAGTTTAAGAAAGAAGCCATGCAAGGTAGGATTCAAGTTTTCCAAGAAGCTACAGCTGACACAGAATGCCTGTCTGATGAAGCCAATGAACCCACTGGAAACACAATGCATTTGTTCTCTAATAATCTATTTCCTTTCTAGAGCGATGTGAAATGACAGAAGCAACACCTCCTACACAAACCTCCCAATTTTTGAGTCTCATTGTAGCAGATGAAACAACAGATTTTCTGTTCTCTTTCCCCAAATTCGAAGGCAGGAAGCCAAATATTTCCTCCCCAGAGTCGATTTTCTTATGATTCACCAATGCAAAGGTTTGAGAATCAGCACAGTTGAGTGTAAGGTATTACAATCTGGCAAGGCTTGTTGCCAAATGTTTTAATTTCAAATAGTGTGGGGAGAAAGTGCTGAACGCATGTGAATTCAAGTGACCTTGATACTTTACAATGAGCAGTGTATCAGTTAAACCCAAGAATGTGATTTAAATCCATATATAGGTTCATCAGCATAAAAGACTACCTACATAGGTAACAGACTACATACATCTCTAACCCCAGCCAGGGTAGCAGGTAAGAATATATATATTTCAATATAATCCTTCAGGGTTCTTAAACAAAGCATTTATCATCTTCTCAATGGTAGATGAGTAATGTTATCTTTTTGCACAGAGTGTAATACATTTCATTTTATGTGCAGTGACAAATTTAAATATGTATGGTATTATACAAAGCAATAATGACCAAGGAAAAACATTATAAAACTAGCTAAGCAATTAAAGCTAGTACCTTGAACACATCTAAAGTGGCTATTTATAGGAATGATATCTTGAACATGCTGTTCCTTCTTGTGCAACCGGATTATTAGCCTAGGAAACAGAAGAATGCATCAACGAATAGCTACTGAAAAACTCAAACATTTAACGACAAAATACATTGCTGTGTTGTTATACAAATCTAGTCTGTATTTATTAGACTTGCTGTATCTTGTTCCCTGGATCTGAGTATCATGATGATATTGCTTTAGGTCTAAAAGCATATTAGTGGTGATCAGTATCTGAATACCCACAGTTCTATGCCATAGAGAACATAAAGTAGTCTATGTCCTAAAAACAGTTTACAAACTTAAGAGCATGAATTACAGTGCACACACCTTCAGATTACGCATACCAGAGAGAAGAACTAATAGCTAGGTGTGAAGTCCATGAGGGCAGGGACTATGGCTGTCTTTTCACCATAGTATTTCTAGCACCTAGTACAGTACCTGGCACATAGTAGTCACTCAAGTTTGTTGAATAAATGTATTATAAATTTCATCAATTAGCTTTCTGGTTATGTTCTCATGGCTTTTACCAAAGAATGATTCTATCTCTTCAAACAAATATACAGGTTCATGGAGAAGTAAGAGGAGGTGCCCAGCCAGCTGAATCAGTCAAAATAATCCCAGTGACCAATAAAGTAGCAGATATCACAACCAGATTGCCTTTACATCCCTTGTGTTTTTACCATGGTTTCTAATTTCATGATAGTACTTCTGGTAAGCATGACTGAACTTGGCCCCCCCCAGTATGAAATGCAAGATTTCTAAATTCCTATGTACTCCTGAAATACTAATTTTCATTTACTACTTATTCTTAGTGGCCCACAGTCAAGGTATAACCTACTGGTAAATGGCCATTCTGAACATCTCCTACCTTCCCCCCAAATCACTCTTCAAGTGGTTCTTTTTGCCAGGAACTCTCTTCTTTTGTTCCTGAGACCTAGCTCAACTATCACCTCCTCTGTGAAACTTGGCCTCATGCCCTTTGCCTGCCCCTCAAATAGAGCACTTAACACACTCTGTTATAGTTACATTTATTTCCCTCAGATTTGAGCTCCTTGAAAGCAAAGACCCTATCATATTCAGTTTTGTCACCTACCTAATAGATGCTCAATAAATATTGGTTGAATAAACAAACATTTAATTAAGCTATAAACAGAGATGAATTTCTAAATACACCTTTTCAACATGTGATATTAGAAGTCATTGTTCTGAAAGGTTTGATTTCCATTTTGTTGTCTTTTGGGGAGGCTTATCGTTTTAGCTTTTTGAAATTTTTTTCAAATGTGTTAACTTTGAAGGAGTTAACTTGGGGAAAGGAACTGCTTAGACAGGACTAAGGGAAATAAAAGTATTGATGCTGTCTTTCTGCTCTGATCCTGCTTGCCTAATTTGCAGGGGTTTAATATTTTAAGATGACTACAAGAATATGGGGCAGACCCTTTTCAAACTGCAAAGTTCGTGAGTCAAGCAGAGAATCCTATAAACACAGATGGAGACCAGAAAGTAGATAAGATTGACAAAGCAAGGGTCAAGGAGGAAGAGCTTACTTTGAGGAAAATGAACACAAACCAATATAATTCCCAAGTAACATAATACAGAAATGGTGTTGAACATCAGCAGTAAAGATTCATTTGGATTGTATTGTTAAAAACCATCACAAAACAGACAATGACATGGATGGACCTTGAGGGCATTATGCTAAGTGAAATAAGTCAGACAGAGAAAGACAAATTCCATATGATCTCACTTATGTGTGAAATCGAAAAACAAAAACCAAAATACTAAACTCACAGACACAGAGAACAGATTAGTGGTTGTCAGAGGCAGGTGGTGGTGGTGGGGATGAAATGGGTGAAGGGGGTCAAAAGGTACAAATTTCCAGTTATAAAATAGATAAGTCATGGGGATGTAATGTACAGCGTGATGACTATACTTAATAACAGTGTACTGTATATTTAAGTTTTTAAGAGAATAAATCTTATGGACCTAGTTGCAGGGCAGGAATAAAGAGGCAGACATAGAAAATGGACTTGAGGACACCGGGTGGGAAGGCGAAGCTAGGGCGAAGTGAGAGTAGCATCGACATACATACACTACCGAATGTAAGATAACTGGACACTACCAAACGTAAGGTAGATAGCTAGTGGGAAGCAGACACATAGCACAGGGATATCAGCTCGGTGCTTTGTGACCGCCTGGAGGGGTGGGATAGGGAGGGTGGAAGGGAGGGAGACACAAGAGGGAAGAGATACGGGAACATATGTATATGTATAACTGATTCACTTTGTTATAAAGCAGAAACTAACACACCATTGTAAAGCAATTATACCCCAATAAAGATGTTAAAAAAAAAAAAAAGATAATTGGCTGGTGGGAAGCAGCAGCATAGCACAGGGATATCAGCTCCGGTGCTTTGCGATGACCTAGAGTGGTAGGATAGGGAGGGTGGGAGAGAGGCTCAACAGGGAGGGGCTATGGGGACATATGTATGCATATGGCTGATTCGCTTTGTTGTGCAACAGAAACTAACAGGGTATTGTGAAGCAATTATACTCCGATAAAGATCTATTAAAAAAAAAAAGAGAGAGACTAAATCTTAAAAGTTCTCATCACAACAGGGCTCCCCTGGTGGCGCAGTGGTTAAGAATCCACCTTCCAATGCAGGGAACACGGGTTTGAGCCCTGGGCCAGGAAGATCCCACATGCCACGGAGCAACTAAGCCTGTGTGCCACAACTACTAAAGCCTGCGTGCCTAGAGCCCATGCTCTGCAACAAGAGAAGCCTGTGCACCGCAACGAAGAGCAGCCCCTGCTCGCCGCAACTAGAGAAAGCCCGTGCGCAGCAACGAAGATCCAATGCAGTCAAAAATAAAAATAAGTAAATAAATTTATTAAAAAAAAAGTTCTCATCACAAGAAAAAGATTGTTGACTATGTGTAGTAATGAATGTTAACAAGAATTATTGTGGTGATCATTTCACAATATATACAAATATCAAGTAATTATGTTGTACACCTGAAACTAATACAATGTTATACATCAATTATTTCTCAATTTAAAAAAGAAATGCAACCCCCCAAAAAAATACCCATCACAAAACATAAACTGGGAATTTAAGTTAATTCCACAAATATTTATTTAATATCTACTACATGTTAGTCACTAAATAAATTGTAACAAGAGAGTAGGGCAAAGAATAAGAATAAAAATTCTACCTAAATCTAATCATTCCTTTCAATACAGAAAGGTGAAAAATAATAGGTATATGGCAAAAAAATGGAAATCAGAATTTGGTAGTTGGAAACAGAAAAGAGTAAAAAATTGTGAATGCAGACCCAGCATTATCCCTAGGAAATACTTTGATTTGTTCAAGGAAGGTTAAAGATGAAACAACAGGTGGCATCATAATCCATTTGCCTTGAAAAAATGAATGTTAGTGTTTGATTCCTTGTGTGCAAAAAAGCCTTACCTTTAATTGTAATTTTAGTCTCTCAAGTAAATTTCTCCCATGGTTGATAGCAGGAACTACAGAACTAAAGAATGCAATAGGCTTCAAGTTCTAGGATAAAAAGGCCCAAAGTAAACAAGTTCTGGACACTCAAGTCAGAGAAGGCACTCAAGAGACCAGGATTTGAGGGTTATAGATGGTTTGACAGTATCAGGTGTCTCCAATAAATGATTTCAAAAGAAACTTCTCCGACAATGTAATGACTCAGACAAATGACTTAACCTCTCTGCACCTCAATTTCTATATCTAGAAAAGGGGGATGATGATGATGATATTACAATTTCACAGTAACCCTCACATGAGGGTTAAATGAACTAATTCATGAAATGCTTAGAAGAGTACCTGATACACATCAAGCCATTGAGTGTTAGTTGTGCTATACCCTTAAGTTTTACAGAACTGGAATACAGAATTTGATTTCTCTATGGGGAGGACACAAATAATCAGGAGAGCTACCACTGCAAGGTTAAAAGTTCTTCCAGTACAAGAGACCAGACAGAATGAGGCATTTACCTCAAGGCCAGCTGCTCACTCCCTTATCAGCTGAATAGAGTTCCAAACCTACCAAACCAAGGGACCAGATCCTGGGATGTGGTCATCTCAACAATGTAGCTATTTTATTTAATCCTTATAATTTTGTTTTTAAGAAGAGGAAACCGAGGCACAAAAAATTTACTGATTTGCCCAAGGCTTACATCTTCCCACTCTATTCTTGCCTCTGGAAGTGGCAGTGGTGTTCCACTTTTCAATTCACTTTTCTGTTGAATTTACTTTCATTAAACTGGTCTTCCAGGGTTTGATGAAATCTGGGAAAAATAAAATGAATTTATCACATCAACAGAACTGACCAAGCAGGATCTAGGGAAGAGCTACCTCCATAGAACCAGTTGACGTCCAGTTGAGAGTGGCACCAAGAGCCTCAGAAAAGGGCAGGCTAGGCCAGTGTGAATTTCTTCTCTGTAAAGTGGACAGCATAGATAAAGATTGAGTCTGGACAATCTAAAAGCAGGGACTGAGAAAAATTGTTTTTAAGCAGAATCCAATGCTGGGGGATGGCAGGATTTAAATGATCAACAATTTAAAAATTTTCAGCGATCAACAATTCTTCACTGATGTCAAGAAACCAGTGAACAACGAGGGGAGGTGGCTTGGGCACACAGCGATAGGGACCTACCTATGATATGTGATGGTCATCAGGGATACTTTAGATGAGGCATTAGTGGCAAGGGAGATCAGCAGTATAGTGATGGCTTATCAAAATCTTTTGATCCATCAGTCAACAGTCTTTACTGAGCTCCTATGTGCAAGGCAGAGTGGAAGGTAACACACCCTGATGAAACGTCAAATGTTGTCTACATTTCTACATATTTCATTACTTTTTCTAACTGTCAAGTCAATAAGTGAGGCAGTTACTGGCCTACACAAAACCATTACTGAATTAATGAATATGCCTCCAAGCACATGGAATAAGGGGGTGGTGAGACTGGAGGAACCAGCTGAATGAGGTTAAGAAAAGGCACCTCTGTAAGGTTAACAATGAAGCGTTTCTACAGTACTTATACTCTTTGTAAGCCACTTTCGCATTTATGCTCCCAGTTAAAACTCCAAAGGCTATAAATTAAAGCAGTTAATGTTTTTATTAAACTGATGAGGACACTAAGGCCCAGAAAGCTTTACTGACTAGCCCAGGATTACACAACCCATGTCAGTTGCAGGGGCAGGAACTAAGAACCCAGGCTTCCTGCTTCCCCGCCCATTGAGTCCTTCCACTGAGCGACACGGACAGGAGCAATCAATCCACCGGCTTGGAAGTTGGGGACAAAGCTCGGTGGTTAGAGCACTGGCACGTCACACCTGGGCCCGAACCTGTTGCCTGCGCGGCCTCAGTGGGAGGAGGGTGGGTGGCTTGTCGCGGTTTGGGGTTGGGAGGTAATGGCAGGCTCCCCTCCTCTGTGGGTATCAGGTGGTTACTTACTCATACTGCCCGTTCCTCTGGACTAGGATCAGGGCGCAGGGCTCCCGGACAGGACCCTTTATCTCCATACCCTCGATAGTATGCAGGCGCTAGTCAAGGGTCTCTTCCAGAAGCGCTGCCCGGAAGGGGACCCGCGGTGTGGGGTGGAGGGAAGCTCCCGCCCCTCAGCCCACCCTCCCTCCCCAGGGTCGGAGACAGCGCCTCCCGCGCTGGCCCCCCTCCCCCGCTCGGCTCGGCCTCGGGTCCTGACCGGCCCCTAGCCGCCCCTCTGCTGCGATCCGCAGTCCCGCGGACCCCCGCCTCCGCCCCGCGCGGCCTCCCCTCCCCCCTTCTCTCAGGCGGATACGGCAAGGGGCTGGACTCCAAGCGGGAGCGGCGGCTCCATCCCGGCAGCTTCCAGGCTCGGCGGGGCTGCGGACTGCGGGCGGATCCGACGACACTGCCTCCCGCGTCCTCACACCCCCTCGCCTCGGCTGCACGTCCTTAGAGAAACGGCTCCGTGCCGGGCACGGGGTGCCGGGCGCGGGCAGCCGGGAGCCGGGAGCCTGACCCGAGAGAGAGCGGCGCCTCCCGCCCCCGCCAGTTTTCCAGGCCGCCGCAGATTCCGCCCCCTGCGGCCAACCTGCGGAACTGCAGGGAGAGACCCGTCGGACCGGGGGCGTCTTCCCCACATCCAGCAAGGGATACGCTTTCAATGCTGCCTGTGACAACAGACTTGTTCTGGTGACTTTGAAGATTGCCATAGAACCAAAGCACAGTCATACCAATAAGGGAACTCAAAGGTGTTGGGGCTACTAGGACCTACGTCATCCATTCAAAAAATCCTTGTTATGGTTAATAGAATGCACCGTACTGATTACCATACCTCTCAGATGTCTCCCCCCTACTTCTTCCTTCCACCACCTAACTAGGGAAAATCCCCAAAGCTCAGACCTTTGCTTTCTTTGGTCCCCCTCTAGGTCACCTCTAAGCAGGCAAAGACCAAATATATATCTCTGGCCCAGATCCCTTGCCTAATATAACCCATTGTTACCAAAGCATTGGATGACAAAACTAACTCATCTTTATTTCACACAGTGACCCAGGCTTGAAATTTCAAAGCCATGTGCTTGCTTCCTCTCTCCTAATTGCTCTGTAGCCAATCAGCCAACAAATCTTGTTAATATGTTCTTTGGAATTACTTTTAGGTTCCTTGTTTTCTCACCATTCAAACTGCCATCACTTTAGCGTAAGCCCTTGTGATATCACCTTTGACCATTTTACTCTGTTGACAGTCATAAGAATATTCTTCCCAGAGTAATGTTTCAATTGTGTTATTCATTTGCTCAAGAATCTACCATGACCTATATTTCAAGACTGACTTAAACCGATAGTAATTAAGACAGTGTGGTATGGAGGTAGACAGACGAATGGAACCAAATACAGAGTCCCAAAACAGATCTACACATATATGGAAAGTTGTTATGCAGCATATTTGACATTTCAAATCAGTGAGAGAAAATGGATTATCCACTAAATGGTGCTGGAACTATTGATAATGGACATGGAAAATTATAAAATTAGATCCCTATCTCACACCACAGAGAAAAAAAAATCAATATCTGGTGGAATAAAGATCTAAATGTGAAAAGCAAATCTTTACAACTTTCAGAAGAAAATAGAATATCATTATGACCTTGGAATAGGGAACGAGAATGATTACTTAAGACACTAAAAAGCACAAATAAAGGAATTGATTGACACATTTAACTACATTAAATTTCAAAATGTATGCATTTCGAGATAACATAAACAACTTAAAAGACAAGCCACAGACTGGGAAAATATGTTTTCAATGCATATAACTAACAAAGGATAATCTATGAGGTTCTACACTCTAGCTGTCATCACCTCTCTGACTTCCTCTCCCACCACTCTCTCCAACTCACTCTGCTTAATCAAACACTGCTCCATGCTATTCCTAGGACTTGCCAGGCACACTCTTGCCTCAGGGCCTTTGCACTTGCTGTTCACTCTGCCTGCACTCTTACCTTCTCAGGTCTTTGCTCAAAACTCACTTTCTCAGTGAGGTCTTCCTAGAGAACTTTACTTAAAATTGCAGTTCAACAATTTCCTTTCCCACTCCCATACACACATGCTCCCTATCCCTCTTCCCTATTAATTTTTTCTCCAGAGGATTTATCATTATCCATTATTCTATCTATTTTACTTATCAATTGTGTTTATTGTTTAGCTTCCCCTACTAGAATGTAAGTTCCATGAGGGCAGGGATTTTTATCTGTTTGGATTATTCCTGCATTCCCAGTGCCTAGAACCATTCCTGGAACAAAGTAGATGCTAGAAAAATATTGATTAAATGTTTTGATTTTTTTGGCTGCAAGGCATGTGGGATCCTAGTTCCCTGACCAGGGCTCGAACCCGCACCCCCTGCATTGGAAGGTGAAGTCTTAACCACTGGACCACCAGGGAAGTCCCATGATTAAATGAATGAATGAATTCGTATCTAGAATGTATAAGAACCCCTACAAATCAGTGAAAAAAATAGGAAAGAAACCTAGCAGAAAAACTGACAAGATATATGAATAAGCAATTCATGGTCAAGGAAATCCAAATGGGCCAAAAGGACATGAAAGGATGCTTCACCTCATTACTACTCAGGGAAATTAAAAATTCAAGCTATTGCAGCAACATGGATGGACCTAGAGATACTCATACTGAGTGAAGTAAGTCACACAGAGAAAGACAAATATCATATGATATCACTTATATGTGGAATCTAAAGAAAGGCTACAAATGAACTTATCTACAAAACCGAAATAGAGTTACAGATGTAGAAAATAAACTTGTGGTTACCAGTGGGTAAAGGGAGGAGGGATAAATTGGAAGATTGGGATTGACACATACACACTACTATATATGAAAAAGATAACTAAAAAGGACCTACTGTATAGCACAGGGCACTCTACTCAATACCCTGTAATGGCCTATATGGGAAAAGAATCTAAAAAAAGAGTGGATTTATGTACTTGTATAATAGATTCACTTTGCTCTACACCTGAAACTAACACAACATTGTAAATCAATTATACCCCAGTAAAAATTTTAAAAAATTCAAGCCATGAGGTACTATGAAACAATCATTGCTTTGACAAAAATGTAAAAATTCAGGCAATACCAACTGCTGTTGAAAATGTAGAACAGATAGAACTCTGATCACTGCTATAAGGAGTATAGGTTGGTAGAACTGCTATGAAGAGCCATTTGACATTGTATAATAAAGTTGTATAGGTAATACCCTTCAACCCAGAAATTCCATTTCTAGGTACAGACCTGGGCAAAATTCTAACCTTTGTGCCCAAGGAGACATGTAAAAGAATGCTCATTGCAGCATGATTGGTAATCTCAAAAAATAAAAAAGGAAGCAAATTAAATGTCCATCAATAGGTGAATGAATAAATAAATCATGGTATTCATGAAGTTGAATACTATTTTGAAATTAAAATGAATAGCTCAAGCTACATGTACGAACAGAGTAAAATCTCAAAATTATAATGTTGAGCATAAAGAGAAAATTACAAAACATGTACAGTATATAAAGTCTGAAAATATTACCTGTTGCTTATGGCTACATACATACAATAGTAATAATATATAAAACATGAAAGGGCAGGATCATCACCAAATTCAAGAGAAGGAGAGGATTGAGACTGGGGAGGGGCATAGAAGAAATAACTATATCTGAAATATTTATTTCTTTAAACACAATCTGAAAGTGGATCTGGTCAGATTTGATAGAACTGGGTGGAGGGTACATATACTGGTTATGTTATTCCATGTACTTTCCTACATTTGAAAATGTTTGCAATCAATGAAAATGAAAAATGAAGAATTAATATGGAGGTGAGAGTTAGCAGTGTCAAATGCTGAAAACAGGACACGGAAAATGAAGATTGAGAGACTTTCTTGGATGTGTCAAGGAATTCACTGGAGACCACAAAATAAGTGGTTTTGATAAGTGGTCAGTAAGAGGGTAGCAACAAGGTTACAGGGAATTGAGGAGAGATGATATCCTGAGTAAATGGAGACGAGAGACCACATATTGAAGAAGTTTGGAAATAAAAAGGAAAAAAATACAATTTTAATTAAATTAGTTAGAAGGGTTGAACAGAAATTCTTGACAAAACATGAAGCCTCTTTAAAGCAAAGGAGAAGGAGCCAACGAAGAGGGGGACGTTTAAGATACTAGAAGAGGGAGGCAGAAAGGTTGCAAGAAAAATCCCTTGGTGATTGGGAAGGACAAGGATCTAAGATGCAGATAGAGGAATTGACCTTAGAGAAGAGAGGTTTCTTCCTCCAAGGCTCCAGTATCCCAGCACGTAAAACAGTGCCCAGCAGACAGTGGTGTACTCAAATATTTATTGTAAAGAATAAGAGGTTGTCAGGAATTCCCTGGTGGTCCGTGGTTGGGACTCCCCACTTTCGCTGCCGAGGGCATGGGTTCAATCCCTGGTTGGGGAAATAGGATCCCACAAGCCTCTCAGCCAAAAAAAAAGACTTCCCTGGTGGCACAGTGGTTAAGAATCCACCTGCCAATGCAGGGGACACGGGTTCAAGCCCTGGGCCAGGAAGATCCCACATGCCGCGGAGCAACTAAGCCCGTGCGCCACAACTACTGAGCCTGCGCTCTAGAGCCCACGAGCCACAACTACTGAGCCCGCGCGCCTAGAGCCGGTGCTCCGCAACAAGAGAAGCCACCACAATGAGAAGACCGCGCACTGCGACGAAGAGTAGCCCCCACTCGCCACAACTAGAGAAAGCCTGTGCTCAGCAACAAAGACCCAACGCAGCCAATAAATAAATAAATAAAATAAATCTTAAAAAAAAAAAAGAATAAGAAGTTGTGAAGAAATGGAAATATACCGAGGAGGTGAGGACATTAAAAACTGTGGTCTCTCACAAGGGAGATGATGATTTTCTCAAAAAAAAAAAAAAAAAGAAAAAAAAGAGTAATAAGTGGATGTATTAACAGTAATAACAGCAATAATAATCCTGGTGGCTTAACGCTGTACTCATGTGACATACTCTTCTCATGGTTTCACATAAGTACTTTTACTTAATTATCACTAAATCCCTTTAAAGTAGTAATATTATTGTTTCCATTTTCAAGATGAGAAAACCGAGACTCAGAGAGGTTTAGCAACTTGCTCATTAGCTAGTAGACGGCAGTATCAGGATTCAAACTTAGGTTTGTCTGACTCCAAAGCCCGAGCTTTTAATCCAACACATTATGGCATTCATTCAATATTAACAGTCATAACAGTATGTGTTTTATTTAGAACCCTCTATGTGCCAGGCACTATGGTAACTGCTCTACCTGAATGACCACATTTAATCTGATGAAATTTCCAATGAAATTGAAGTTGAGAGTAGAGGGTTTAGGAACTTGAACAAGGCAGAGGAGGAGGGAACAAATTACTGGTGGAGAGTGATAGCGAATCCAGAAAAGTTAATAAAGGTTTTAGAGCGACAGAAAGAGCCCAGTTGGAGGCAGATGGTGTGGATTTCCATAGTGGTACAAATCAGCATGAGTCTGTGACTGTCTCTGGCAATGCTTGGCAGATGGAAAGCAGGAGTAGGGAAAATATCCCAAGAAGGTACGTTAAGTTTGGGAATTAGTATAGCAGGCAGAGCAGAAGGTCACGGGGTGAGGGAGTCTGAAGTGGTGTTTAGGATATATTGAAATAGCTGACCCTGGAGTCAAAGTGGAGTAAAGATTTGTATCTACTCAGCCTAGGGCCAGCAGAGGGGGGTGAAGGCAAGCTTGACTAATTTCATCATTTCCCTAGGCCTGCTCTTGCAGCAAATTGTTGTATAAACTTCAGGTTTATTTGGGAACCCTGCTTCTCCTTCATCTCTAATATCCAATAACTCAAGTTTTGTCAATTTTATAGTAAATTCCTTAAGGTATAGCTCTGATCATTCTCACTTATCGTCATCAGATGGCATTTTGCCTAACTGAATAAAGATCTTATGTCCTATACTTGTATTGACATATAAGAGGCATCCAATGCAAAGAGTTAAATGGTCATTGAACAAAATTCAAATAAATGAAACTCTACCTTCGAGAAAGCCCAAGTCTCACCACTCACCATCACCACAACCACCCCCTCAAAACACACAAACGAGTAAATGGGTGTTCGGTGCCTGTCTTTTATCCATTAAACAACTATAACTAAGTGCTTAGGACTTACAGGCTTTCTGGAGACAAAATTAAAAAGTGAGATCTTAAAAGCAGACTATAAAATACTAAAAAAAAAAGAAAAACTCAAAAATAATAATTCAATTAAATGGACACAAAATATAACATTCTATCAAGTTTATTAATTGTAAATTTATTTAAAAATCTATTGCCTTTGCAAATAATTTTCAGGTTGGATCTTCTCACTTCCAATTTCCAAGTATGCATAATGATTATGGAGAAATCACAGCCATTATAAATTAAATTAGTTATGCCCATTATAAATTAAATTAGTTATGCACGGACAAATAATTTCAAGAGTGAAATTACAAAAGCCCTTTCAAAAATTTATAGCAAAAATATAAATTTTTAATGCAGGACGGGGATGCATTTTAATATGATGTTGGCTGAAGCCTTCACCAGTAAGAGAGTGTAGGGCCTGCAAAGGTAAAAACAGGCCTGCCTAACACAGATGAGGCTGGGGAGGAAGATTCGAGTACGTGAGTCAGCAGCCAGAGGCTGGAAGGCAGGCCGAGCCGAGGCATAAATGATTCATTGATTTTTAAATCCCCAGTAGTTGAAAAGCCTTGCTTTTCATATACACAAATCCAACATAGATATTGCTTTCCATGCAGAGCAGCATAACGAAGAGCTCGTTTTTATTTATGTATTTCCATTTATACTTTTCATTCCTTATGGAATTTGGGGTGAGAAAGACTCATGTGAAGGGGGGACAGGCACAGCAGGCGGAGGAGGCCCTGAAGACCCTCCTCCTCCCCTCTACATCTCACCTTCCCTTAGCTACTTTATTCCTGCCCTGGTTAGTTTCTTTTTTTCCTTTTTTCTTTTGGCCACGCATCTCAGTTCCCTGACCAGGGACTGAACCCGGGCCAAGGCAGTGAAAGTGCGGAATCCTAACCACTAGGCCACCAGGGAACTCCCATGCCCTGGTTAGTTTCTTAATTCCCTTCACCCTCCTCCCCTATTTCATTCTGCTTGACCAGGATCTCCTTTCTGCTTCACAAATCCCATAGCCAGGTCTGGCAGCACCCAGGCCTACTTTCCCTCAGAAATTGGAGTTAAAAATTATTAAAAAGGATTCTGTCCTGAACAAATCTTTCCAGAATTACCTCCCAAGTCTACTCTTCACAAACGTTATGCTCTGCCCAGCATTTCCCTTAAGAATTGAACAAGTGCAGTGGCTAGTGGCAGTCAGATGGGTGTGCTCATGACTCAGGTACTCTTTTGATCATCCAGCTGAATACTTCTAACTTGCCATCTCAGTCTTGACCTTTATAGAGTGTTAAATTATTTTGTACTGGTCATAAGCTGTTTGACATATATCCGCAAAGAATCAAAGGGATGCTGATGTTGAAATACAGACCGTAAAAATGATTAAAATTCTACAAATTCTCAAGGTGATACTCATCAGGCCCATAAGCTGCATTTATCTGATCAAAATTCTTACATAGCACATAAAGATTTCTCTAGTAATTTGAAAACCCTAAAAGAGAAAACAGAGTTATGGCTGAATTCAACTCAGTTTTTCGTTTATCAGGAATAAAAATTAGCCACATCTGCAAAGTAAAACCATCTCTCTAATATCATCATTTGGAGGTTAAACACAAAAATTATTAAAGTAATAAGCAAGCTGATTTTTTTTAAAGCACAAAATTCAAGGATTCCAACCAAGTCTTGAATGCAGTTTTTATCTATTTGCGGCATTTAATCTATACTCTGATGGATCCAAGGGATGATCTATAAAGATTACCCAAGCTCTCTTCTAACCTCAACCCTGTGATCTTTTGAGGCAGGACGTGACACAGGAGGCTGGTCTCAATTCCAATGCAGGTGTCACAAAAGAAGGGCAGAACATACTCTTTGTTTTTAGGTTATTGTTTCATGTCTCGGTCCAGGGTGTAAGAGAGAAAGATTTCGGAAGAATACTTGCTGGGCAAGGCGTGTTATGTTACTCACTCTATCCCTCCATCCTAAGAGCCTCAGAACTGAGAAGAAGGAGGCAAATAGGAAAAGAAAACTTAGAAGCTGGAGTCTTGTGGTTATGACAAGGGGAAGCAGCGTTGGGCGGCAGTAGGAACCGGGGCGATTAGAGCCCTGAGGCAGAGTTGGCCACCTTCACAGATGGCAGCAGGAATGGATGACAGGGTGACAGGTACATCTCAGGGAAGGCCAGTGCAGAATATATCAAGAGCCTAAGAAGTGGACACCTCCTCCCCACCACTGCTATTTCAGTCTTACATAAAATCAACGTGAGGGTCATGAAGGAGGGAGGGAGGGTACTCCTAAATCTGACCGAGTTTAAATATGAAATGACACACACACAAAAACAACATCGCATTGACTGAGTTTACATGGATAAGTCTAGATTGTTTTCTGCTCTCAGGAAGAATGGTGCCTGTAGAAAGAAGTTAAGTCCCAATATAGTCGGTGTAAACTCCATGACGGTGTCTGTCTTGCTATGGCTGTATACCTAGCACCTAGCACAGTAGTTATTCAATATAGGTATCTCTTGCAGAAAATAACGTATGATTCAGAATTTCCTAAATTTTCTAACATCGAAGGATGTTAAGCAGCAAAACAAGTTGGGAAATGCTGCTCTCATCAATTTGTCTAATTTCTTGATCACAAGCGATTCATTCTTCCTTACATCTCATTAAAGCTGTCTTTCCCCAAAACCTCCTTTGCAGCGGTACCTGCTGGAATCGTCCCTATTCTTCAATGCTCACCTCAAATAGTCCTTCTTCTTTGAAGCTTTCCTCCTGTTACCTCTCAGCTGGAAAAGAATGCTCCCTCTGAACAACAGTGGTTCTCTCTCTGTACCTCTTTACAGAATGTCTTGGAATTTCTCAAGATCTGTTTTATATCATATTGTTACAGAGCAAATAAGCACACAGTGAGCTAGCACACGATGAGCTCTGATCATTCTTACCTTCACTCCCCCACCATCTCCTCAGTGCTTTACAGTTATACTTTTTATTTTTTTATTTTTTCTTACCCTTCCCCCTCCCCATATCCTCAAGTCCATTCTCTAGTAGGTCTGTGTCTTTATACCTGTCCTACCCCTAGGTTCTTCACGACATTTTTTTTCTTAAATTCCATATATATGTGTTAGCATATGGTATTTGTCTTTCTCTTTCTGACTTACTTCACTCTGTATGACAGACTCTAGGTCTATCCACCTCATTACAAATAGCTCAATTTCGTTTCTTTTTATGGCTGAGTAATATTCCATTGTATATATGTGCCACATCTTCTTTATCCATTCATCTGATGATGGACACTTAGGTTGCTTCCATGTCCTGGTTATTGTAAATAGAGCTGCAATGAACATTTTGGTACATGACTCTTTTTGAATTATGGTTTTCTCAGGGTATATGCCCAGTAGTGGGATTGCTGGGTCATATGGTAGTTCTATTTGTAGTTTTTTAAGGAACCTCCATACTGTTCTCCATTACAGTTATACTTTTTAAAGTAAATGTTTATAAAGCATTTATATTTTCCTATAGTATGTCTATTTTTTCCTGCTTTTAATGTGCATAAAATACGTATGTACAGCTTAACAAATTACTACCATGTGGATGCCCATGTAACCTCTAGCCAGGTCAAGAAACCAAACATTGTTGGCATTTTGGAAGACACCTCCAAACCAGGTGCCTCTCTCTCTGACCACCCCTTCTTCCACCACCCAGAATTAAACCAGTGTTGGTATTGAGCCAGCATACTCTCATGAGGTATAAAAGCTTCTATCCAATTGGATTTGAGTCATACCAGTTAAAATTTTTGAAGGTCATACCTGGACATTACTATCTTGACTTCTGTGGTAATCATTTATTTGCTTTTGTTTATATTTTTGTCAATTATGAATGCAGCCATAAATACTTTCGCCTAATTTTGAACTTTTAATGGATGGCATCATATAGTGGGCACTCTTTTTATATCTTGCTTATTTCACTCAATATTGTGTCATGCATGTAGATATATATTGCTGCCATTTTCATTGAGGTATAATATTTCATCATGTGAATACATCAAATTCATTCTCCTGCTGATGGACATTTGGGTGGTTTCCAGCATTTTTTTTTTTTTTTTTTGCGGTACAGGGGCCTCTCACTGTTGTGGCCTCTCCCGTTGTGGAGCACAGGCTCCGGACGCGCAGGCTCAGCGGCCATGGCTCACGGGCCCAGCCGCTCCGCGGCATGTGGGATCTTCCCGGACCGGGGCACGAACCCGTGTCCCCTGCATCGACAGGTGGTCTCTCAACCACTGCGCCACCAGGGAAGCCTGGTTTCCAGCATTTGGCTATTATAAACGAAAGTTGCTATGAATATTCTTGTACATAGATTTTGGTGTACATAAGAATGATTTTCTCTAGGGTATATTATCCTAGTGGAATTACTGGGTCAAAGGTGTCATAGGTTGGGTTCTCCAGAAGCAAAACCTGAGATGGGGTATTGAGTACAAGATGTTTATTAGGACCAACACCCATGAAAGAAAGGCAGAGGAAGGAGGATTGGGCCGAGGGAGAAGGTGAACTGTGACCCAAGTCTGACAAAGCTTGAGCCAACTTGGTGTGGAGCTTCAGAACAAGTAGTGCCCATCAGTGTGCTCTGTGTCAGGCCTGGCTCATTGACATGCCTGTCTTGCTCATTCATCTTAGGAAGAGCATGACCCTGGGCAAAGCAACTCTCTGCAGCTAAGGCAGGCCTTCAAGGAGCTGGCAGCTGGGAGCTATCTGTTGATGGCATTCCCCATATCTGCACAGAATGTCCTTTATTGAAGGAGAATCTGGGTGGCACGTCTCCATTTCTCTACCATGATAGGGTACATGTGTGTTCAGCGCTGGTAAATAATGCCGAACTGGTGTCCAAAGTGGTTATACAATTTGCACTCTCACCCGCACTACATGAGAGTCCCCATTGCTTCTCATCCCAACTCTTGGTATTGTTAATCTTTAAAAAAATTTAGCCATTGTAGTGGATGTGTAGCGGTATCTTATTGTGGTTTTAATTTGCATTTCCCTGATTACTATCAAGGTTAAACACCTACTCACATGTTTATTATGCCTCTTTTTTCCACTTGTGTTTGTTTTATCTTCCTTAGATAATGAGTTCTCTTTCAGGTAGGTTCAGCAAACACAGCTTGATGCCCATTTTTGTATGACCTCGACCTAAGAATTGTTTTTATATTTTTTAATTGTTGAAAAAGTCAAAAAAGGAATAATATGTCATCACATGAAATTCAAATTTCAGTGTCCATAAATAAAGTTTTATTGGACCCCGGCCATGCTCACAATTTACCTATTGTCTATGGCTGCTCTCATGCTATAGCGGCAGAGTTTAATGGTTATAACAAAGACCTTTTGGCCCACAAAGCCTGAAATATGCACTATCTGGTCCTTTACAGAAAAAGTTTGCTGAGCTCTGTTCTAAGTCACTGGTTCTAAAGTGTGGTCCCTGGACCAGCAGCATGAGCATCACCTGGGAACTTGTTAGAAAGGCAAATTCCTAGCCACACCCCAAACCCATCGATTCTGAAAGTCTTGGAGTGGGTCCAGCCATCTGTGTTTAACAAGCCCTCCTGGTGATGCTGGTGTGTTAATGTTTGAGATCACCGGTCGAGGCTCTAGATGAGCCTAATCCATTTTCTCTGCAAGTCATCATACTCCTTGATATACTGTTTAACACAGAGTGGGTAAGCTGTAAAAGAGCCTTGAAAAGTGTTTTATAAATATATTATTATGAATATGAATTCTGTCCGAAATGGACACCTAGGGCAAAATTAAAAGAGGAAAAGTGGGAGAAACCACAGAGGGCAACATAACACCTGAAGGGTATGTGTGGAGGGTGGAAGACACAATGCCACTGGGGAGCCAGCCCCTGGACCCCCTTCCCTCCACCTCATTTCATGTAGCCTTTAAGCAAAGATGAATCAGATACGGTCCCTGTCCTCAAGGAGGTCATATTCTAAGCAGGGAGGTGTCCTGACCCTCTTCTCCCTCACTTACTGCCTTTTTCATAACTTACCTTCGAGGAAGTGTAATTGCACCAAATTGCTGACCCTAATAAATGATAACGAACAGAGAAAATCACTTGGCAAACAAAAATTCTGCCTTATCCCCAATTTAGTTTAGGACTTTAGTTCTGGACTTTCTTATATCCTGGCTTTTTCCTTGGCTCAGTCTGAAACTCAAAGCATCACCCTGCTTTTCTTTTTGTTAACTACCATCCATTGAATGCATATTACATGCCAAGACCATGCTAAATGTTTTACGTGTACTTTTACATTAAGTCCTCATAAAGCCACTTTGAGTTAGGTATTATATCCATTTTACAGCTGCAAATCTGAGGCTTAGAGAGGTTAAATAATTTGGTAGAATTCGAACTCCAAGTCTTTCCAACTCTAGAGCCCAAGCTGGTAATAATTGGCTATTCTGCCTCGAATAATATTCACCATTTGGTTTTAGCAAATCCAATTCAGATTACTTAGCATGTGTTTCATGTTTTAGGGCTTGCATGGTGTGTGTAGAATTTCAGGGTGGGAAGTATTTGAAAAATCTGGCTATAACTTTTTCCTGAGCTAGGTTTTGTGTGATAACTTTTAGAAGTAAAAAAAAAATTCTTTTACACGCAACTTAAAATGATAAAGTCAAAAAAAACACACCAAAAAACAGTTCCTTAACCAGGTAACATTACTGTAAACAGCACAGTAATTTATATTTCTTCTTTTACATTACACATGAAATAACTGCATTGTCTCTTCAGTATGAAATAGTCCCTTTTTGACTTACCCTGTCTACTAGCTCCTACTCCTTCCGTTAGGGATTATTTCAACCTGTCAAGTTTTGAGCAATATTTTTTGATTCACCTGTGAAAATGTTATTTTTCTCTGTATTTTTAATTGAAGTATAATTGATTTACAATATTGTGTTAGTTTCAGGTGTGCAGCAAGGTGATTCAGTTATATATATATATATATATATATATATGTTATTTATTATATAAGCATGAATACCTTCATGGAGGAAAATTAGGATTAGAAAAGCAAAAATAAGAAAAAAGTCACACATAATCCCACCACCTTGCTGTAACTACTGTTAACATTTAGAGTGGAACCTTCCAGACTTTTCCTTTGTGGAAATCTACTTATGTAAATAATTTCTTTCTTTTTGCAAAAATGGGATCACTCTGTTTTCTTGTTTGCCTTTTTTTTCACTGAGAAATATATTAGAAGCATATTTCCATGTCATCAAATATATATTACATAATTGTTCATAATGACCACTTAGTATCCCATTTATGAATGTACTATACAATATTCTGCCAAACACTTCTTCCTGGACATCTAAGTTGTTAGGTTTTCCCCACTCCCTGACCTCTAACTGTCCTGAGTCCACTCCTGTTCCAAGAATTTACTTTGGGCACATGCAAGAATCCCAAGTTATTCTCCAACTTCCACTTTACAACAACTTTTACATGGAGCTAAAGAAATTATCTGGCTGTATATAAAACCAGAGCCTTAAGAGTGACAGTTTCTTCTAATAAACCCAGAGTGAACACCGTGGAGGCAATCGGCAGAAATATTTTTCCGTCATTTTCTCAACATAATTTCTACTGTCAAGGAGGAAGACTTGTGAAGAAGAGAGTACTTAATAAAGGTGAGGTTTGGAGCCAGACAGTCTGGGATTTGAATCTGCCTTCTGTCATTCACCAGCCTCATCACCAGATGAGTTGTTTAGCCTCTCTAAGCCTCTGTTTTCTGATCTGTAAAATAGGGATAATAATATTCATTTCATAAAATTACCAGGAGGATTAGCAATATCATATGTAAAGAACCTAGCACAGTGCCTGATACAACAGTGGGTACTCAAGAAACGGTAGACGTATACTAGCTATTACCATCACCTTTTCCTTAACATACAGAGCACCGAGGAAACAACACATTTTCAAAAATGTCACTATCGGGACTTCCCTGGTGGTGCAGTGGTTAAGAATCCGCCTGCCAATGCAGGGGACATGGATTCGAGCCCTGGTCCAGGAAGATCCCACATGTCACGGAGCAACTAAGCCCGTGAGCCACAACTACTGAAGCCCATGCGCCTAGAGCCGGTGCTCTGCAACAAGAGAAGCCACCGCGATGAGAAGTACGCGCACCACAACAAAGAGTAGCCCCCGCTCACCACAACTAGAGAAAGCCCGCGCGCAGCAACGAAGACCCAATGCAGCCAAAAATAAATAAAATAAATTTATTAAAAATAATTCTAAAACCAAAGTGTGCATGCATCACAAAACTTGTTTAAAAATGCCACTATCATAAATGTCTTTGATAAGAATGGTGAAGAAGCTCACTGATATGAACAGAATGGTCACTAGAGTGGTAAGCAAGATACTGTCACCAGAATCCTTTGTACCAGCTTCTGAAGAACATTGATCAGTGGGATCACAATGTGGTTTTTTGTCGTACTGTAGTTTCAGTGATAAATTTCAGATACTGGATAGAGAAGGAATGCCCCTGACCTTGCCTTTATGAATGCCCTTGACCTTGCCTTTATGAACTTTATAAAAGTATTTAATACCACCACTGGACACGCATTCTGGTAGCTACTAAACAAGTTTGGCTATGTGAAAATGACTATTGGATAACTTCTACAATATTCACAATCTGCCAAATGGACGTATTGTCCTGTCCTATAGACTAGGATTTGTTTTGAGGTTCCCAAATATGACCCCATGGTTCTCTATAAAAAAATTTTGCTTTGTTCTCCAACCTCAACGTTGCAGAGCAATTCAAGACCATTTCAAATGAAAAGACATAATTTGGGAAAGTAGTAGCAGACAGGGCAAGGTGTTGAGTAGGATCAGAAATGAGGTGACTCTTGCAGAACAAAGTCTACAGATCATGAATTTTAGGCAGATTTGCAAATAAGGATAGCACATGCTCTGTAAATAGCAGTTGTTGCCACAAGCCAAAGGGCAATATTTACATGAATCCAGTGGCAAGGTCTATGGACCAAGTATTGACCTTTCCAGCCAAACTTATACTTGGTAGCACTTTCAGCCGCATCATCTCGAAAAGGAAGATGCATTATACATACAAGAAAAATTGCCAATGTATCCCCCAAATTAATTTCTAAATTCTTTTTTTGGAACTTGGAACACATGTTCCCACAGAAAAGGTGTTATGAAAGGATGTGAGTTTCCCAGATTTCCTCACAAAAGTGCATTTAGCCCACGATGTATCTGAAATACCATACATTGGCAGTGAGAAATACAATAGGATAAAGTACCCTTGCAAGCAGAACACATCAATACACAACGAATATTTCTTGAGTCTTTCTCCTTTGAAGCCCCAGGCAATGAAAGGGGACTTCTATCCTCCCACAGCTGCAGTTTGGTAATAAAGAACTCTTCCATTGCTCTCATCTGGAAGGGTCCTTCTCAAGTCAGGTGGATGCATGCATTGCAGCATCCTTCTCTTTCAGCGCTTCTTGAACTTTCCCACCAGACAACTCTGAATGACTGAGGAGACTGAACAGTTAGTGGGGAAGGGGTAGAATATCCAACTGGAAGTCTCAAGCTTTTATTTGGAGATACTTCAAATTCTGCAGTTCATTCCTTAATACATCTACACATTTTAATTAAAAAAAATTGTGTTTTAGGCTTCCCTGGTGGCGCAGTGGTTAAGAATCCGCCTGCCAATGCAGGGGATGTGGATTTGAGCCCTGGTCCAGGAAGATCCCACATGCCGCGGAGCAGCTAAGCCCGTGCGCCACAAGTGCTGAGCCTGTGTGCCACAGCTACTGAAGCTTGTGCACCTAGAGCCCGTGCTCTGCAGCGGGAGAAGCCACCGCCATGAGAAGCCCGCGCACCACAGCGAAGAGTGGCCCCCCGCTTGCTGCAACCAGAGAAAGCCAGTGCGCAGCAACGAAGACCCAATGCCGCCAAAAATAAATAAATAATTAAAAAAAAAAATCGTGTTTCAAATGACCTGTTAAGTGACTTAATTCCATTCCACTTTTGGACTAAAGTTGACGCTTCAGAAATATGAAGTATTTTTAATACTTAGACTCCGTATACCTGTTGGATAGTACACATGTGTACTTCAGGGTGAGAAACGTGGGCACTGGGGGAAAAATCTAAAGTAAATGAGAAGAATATAATGAAAGTAAAATCAGAGCAAAACTAGAACCACCAGCCTCTCCTTTCCTCTCAGTGGCACACTCCTTCAATCTCCTGTCTTGCTCTCTGCCTCTTTTTCTCTGTTCAAAACCAGTCCCTGGACAGGATCTCACACTCATTCACACTAAGGTGTAAGTGATCAAAAACAGCTAAAATCTCACAAGGTTTCTTCACATTAAGGAGTCACAGCTTTAAAACAAAAGGGAATTTAGGGTATTATCCCCAGGAAAAAGGGATATATTGGGGGGACAATTGTGTGCCTTCCTGCTCTTTGCAGAAATCACACTTGATTTCAGACTGGGAATTTAGGAAGGTGTGTTAAGGGAAATTAATCATGATTTCTTTCCACTTTGGAAAATACTTGCTTCATTTTGGAAATTGTATGTTTTGTGATTGTTGTTTGGTATACTGTGTTTTATATGTTTTGCTATCTTTTGTCCCTAATGACTGGAATTTTAAGACTAAGATGTTAATCTTCCCGTTATTGATCAAAATAACTGGTGGGGAGAAATAGAAACAATAATATTTAATAACTGACATTTGCATACCCTTTACAAAATGCTTTTATATCCATGGTCATGCATATTATTGGTGTTGAATTACTACTAAATAACAACGGGGATACGAATAAAATACACAAAAAATCACAATAACTCAACCCAATTATTAGTATTAGGCACCTACCATGAGTTGCCCGAGGTTCTGTGGGGACCTTGACCTTGATCCCCAGGACTTTTAAAATTCAGTGGTGAAGGCAAAAGAAGGGCTCCTGCCCATTGGCCATCCGAGAGGTATCAGACTGGAAAACAGAGCGAATATACGTAAAACCCGGGTCACGCTTTGCCTTGTAAGTGAATGTTTGCAGCTGCAATCTAGAGATTGAAGGAGTGCTTGTGCTTCTGCAGAATTTACGAAGGTGGGAAGAGCACCACCAGTCCCCCTTTGGGGACCTAGGAAAGGGAAGTCCCCAGAGGGGTTCTGGGCTTTGCAAATGGTGAGACAGACCTTCTACAGTACAGTTATAAGCAGAGGAAAAGTTCTTTGTGCAAGAAGGGGAGAGCGCCCCGAGGTACAAAGAGCAGATTTAAGGGGAAGAGGATTCTTTCTCCACACATCTGCGAGGGGAGCTGAGGCTGACTGTTGGGGGCGTGTGGGGAAGGAGATTTTTAGGGGGCCGCGGGCTATGGGTTCCCGCCTCCACCCCTGTCCGCGCCCCACGCTCAGGCAACAGTTGGTCGTGCGGTGCCGGCCCGGGCTCCGGGTGGGGAGGGGGAGTCTCGCGATCGTTGAGGGGGGGGTGGAGGAAGGGGGGAGGGTGACGGGGGGAGGCCATGACGTAGGGTGGGTGGACGGAAGTGGGGCAGGGTTGAGGGTTATTTAAAGAAGGGGGGCCCGAGTGAAGGGGTTGGAAGCCAGTGATTCCCCACCCTTGCTCCATCTAGCTCTTTCCAGTGCAGCCACTGCCGCCGCCCAGGAGCCCTCGTCCCCTTGCTCGTCCCCCTCCTCGTTCCCGCTCCAACGCCATGGAGCCGGACACCGCCGCAGTGGCAGCCACCGTGGCAGCCTCTGATGCGACCGCCACGATCGTGGTCATAGAGGACGAGCAGCCGGGGCCGTCCACCTCTAAGGAGGAGGGAGCGGCCGCCGCGGCCACCGAAGCCACCGTGGCCAAGGAGAAGGGCGAGAAGAAGAAGGAGGTAAATAGGAAGGGGGTGTGTGTGCGGTGGACAAATCCTGCGCCGGGCCCCTCCGAGGGGCCCAAACCCTGACCTTTGGGCGCCGACAGGTACCCGCGGAGCTCGGCTGGGCTGGGGGCGGCGGGCGCGCGGGGTGGGGGCGGCAGAACAGTCTAGCATTCGCTCCCCTCCCCCTTCCCTTTACGCCTCCTGGAGGCCGGGGGCGGGGCGCGGGCGCGGCGCGGGGCGGCGGGTGCCCGTTATCCCGGGACTTGGGGGCTGGGGAGCCCCTCCACAGCCCCCGGCCCGCCTCGCGTTCCCGGAACTGGGGTTACGGGGTGGGGGATGGGGCCGTGCAGGAAAAAGCCTCCGCCTCTCCCTCTCCTCTCGCTCGCTCCCTCTCCCCCCCCTTCCCGTCGGCCTCTGCCTGGGAAATCTGGGCCCTTCAATCCCACACTCGCGCAAAAGGGGTTTTGCTGGGGGCTTATTTTTTTGAAATTTGAATTTCCAGGTGCCGGTGGTTGGAAGGCGGAGGACGATAGGAGAGACTTTTATTTCTTTGATTGGCAATGTCGGCCTCTTGGGTGGCAGGGAAAAAAAAAAAATCATCCCTTGTTCGTTTGGTCCCCGCCTGCTAAGTTAGGCGGGGGTGTCACCCCGAGAAAATGAGCTCTCAGCGTTGTACCCTCGCCTCCTCCCGATCCAAACCCCAAACTGAGGCACGGTGGACGCTGGCTTAGGAAAATTTCCAACGTGTGCACCCTCACCCTCTCCTGCCCCGCCCCCGACGGTATAGTGTTTCACTCCAGGGCCACCCAAATGGTCCCCCAATCCGGCCCCAAGCCTTCCAGGCTTCCGCCTCCCTTTCCTAGTGGGCGCTGCTGGCTCCTGGACACACGCAGGTTTAAAAAAAAAAATTTTTTTTTAAACTCAGCGTCGCCAGGATGAACTGCTGCTAATGTACATAAGGGGACGGCTCTGACACCTATTAAAGCCAGATCCAGAAAAATATATATTATCTCCATAAGGCATATTTCATATGGGCCGAGACGTGCAAATAAAACTATGAAACTCGTTGAAAAAATTGAGATTAAAAAATAGGATGGGGCATAAGGATTTTTGATGTATAATAAAATTGTGGAACGGATCTTTTATGGCTGAATTTTTTTCCGTTTACGAGTAGACATATCGCAATTAAAAAAAACGGTAGGTAATTAAAATTATGCTTTAGAGATCTCCAGTGGCTTTGTCTGGATCATTATATGATACTATATGACCAAGTGAAAAGCTATTGAGGGAAGTTAACACCTTTCGCCGCGAATTAGAGTAATTTTAAATTCAGCAGTTGCTTCAGTGACATATTTTACTGTTACAAGGTTGACTAAACAGAAAGACGATTGTAGTGCTAAGTGAAAACCATAGAAAACATACGCATATTAGGATCTATGTGGTACTTGGATCGGTAAGACAATATCGATGATTAAAGCTGGGCCAAATACCAAGCATCAGTATAAATCAATGTTGGGAAATTCAGGAGTGCGTCTAGGTGCCTTTTATTCCCTAGATGGGGTAAATGTAAGTGCTCCGCTGTCTTTTGTATGGCAGTAAAGGTTGTCGAATTTCCAGAGTGTATAAATTTTTTGAATTGTGAAGAGACTGGGAATCAATAAAAAACCTGTATAATCAGAGAGTTGATGCATATATATTACTACAACTCTGTGGCCTGATCAGAAATTGCACTAATAGTATCTCATCTGTCCGCTCAGCGTAGGGAAATGAGGTGCTGCCTGGAAGGAACTTTCTGGATATCTGAAGTTTACTGATTTAGTCACTACATCTTTTTTAATTTTTCCTTAAAAATCTGAGTAGTACCAAAACATCTATTTGAGTGCTTTCATTTGTACCATTGCTTCAAATAAAGTAAATCGGTACCTCCCTCCAATCTAAATATTTACACACTGCCTTGATGCCTTAAATGGTGTCCTAAAAGTGCAGATTAAATACCTTTTTCTCATGTCCGCCAGTTATTGTACTCTGACAGTGATACAAAGGCATTTGAGACCTAGGAGGTTGTTTCCCCTCAAATAACCACCTCCCAGACACTTTGGTATTGTGTTGATTTTTTCATAATTTTTCAGTCTCCTCCCTCAATTGTCAGGCTAACTATCACTTTTTAGACACTTCATCTACTTTCATCAGAAAGAATGGGTTTATGATAAAGGACATAGATGTAACAAAACCTTTCATTTAAAACAATTGCAAAATACAAAAATACAAGGGATCCAGCGGGGAGAGGGAGATAACCTGAACACCAAGCAGAAGGGCTGTTAGTGCAATGGAACTTAAGTTTTAGTCCTGGGCTTCTGCCATCCTTTCTTGCTGTTGCCAGCGTGCCTTCTTCTAGTGGTCGTTCCCAAGTCATTTGCTGCTGCTTTTATTCTCTGTAGAATGGGAAGCCAGATTATCAAACTTGCTGGAATTGCGTATCAAATAAAAGAAAGTAGGCTCTGAATGAGAGCATTTTCGTGATGCATAAAGTAGATGAGAGTGGATTATCTTGTGACATTTAGCTACAGAAGGGTATTTTTGCTTACCTTCTGGTTCTTGAACTTCCTCGGTTTAAGTGACAGTTGGATAACCTAATGCTGTGAAAATTAGAGTTGGTATTTTTGGTAATGAAAATGTCAAGAAAAAGGTCATGGTCTTTAAGACAGGGCATCTTGGTGACCTTGTGCTGCATTCTCATGGCATCTAGACTACCAGATGATAAAATCCATAAGGAATTCATTAGAATATCTTAGTCACCTTTTATCTTTTCTTGTATGAGAGGGTTTATTTGTGAAAACATACACAGACACAAATGGAAAGGTTTAGAAGGTAGGTATTTTAAAATTTGTTGTGGAAGATAGTGCCAATTAAGTAATTACCTACAGCTTTTAATGGCAATGCTCAAGGTTAGGAATTTTAATTAGCATATAATTAAAATTTTATGGTATTCTACCACAAGGTAAGCAAAAAAGTAAAGAGTAAAATGTTTTTCTAATAATAAAGCTTTAATTTTCTATAAGTGAAATTTGTATCCCACATTATTAGATATATACTTGTGTATGTGAGGGAAAGTAATTTTGAAACTTGAAAACTAGATTTCATTTAGCTTTTCAGGGAATGATAAAGGTGTGGATTTTGTTATCGAATTTTCCTTGTTGCTTTGAAAATGAAATAGGGCTTCTAGTGTATGTGACAGTTTGAAAGTGTGGTATCGAGGGCATTTTAGTAGTTTCTATTCTCATCCATCCAGAATTACATTCAGAACATCCCACATACATACGTATGAGATGCTGTAAATCAAGATGGCTGTTGTTTGGGCTAAGAATAACTGAACAATATCTGATCAGTGCTCCAAAGGAGAACCCTGACCAGGGTCAGATTCCATAATCTTAGTCTGGATTTCCTCAAAATAGAAATATTAGTAAATGTTAGAAAACATTTATTAACTACTGGAGCCATGTTTTTCTTATGTTTAAGATCACATTCTTCTGTTGATTTATGACCTAAGTTTTCAGGAACAGGCTGTCAAAAGCCATGCTCAAATGGACATAATTTCTTTAGTTTTCACAAACAGATTTGTGTTTTGACTTTGCAGTCTGTGTTAAAACTGGAATACTCTCCACTTTGGGACTAATGGGTAGATTTGTGTTTTTATTATTTTATTTCTTGATTTCTTACAGGGAAGGAGGTGTATTCTACATATCTATTTATATTTACAAGTACCAGCTTTGTCTTTATAAAGGATAGGATGTATGAGATAACCCCCTAGATAATTTCAGTATTTTAAAGTAGCTGATTTATATTACTTTTCACTAAATTACAGTTTTTTTAAATATCAAAAGTTAATAGTTAATAGCCCTGAGAAACTGCTTCTACAAAATATTCGTGTTTATAAATAGTTTTAAAAGGTTTTCTTTCCAGTAGGGGAAAATTAACATAAACCAAAAGTTTGAAACTGTACTATTTCATTATTTTAAATATAAATGATCGCATTGCAGTACATAAAACAGTTCGAATGTTCTAATTAGAATGTAAAACAATATTAAAAAATCATATCTTTTCAGGAACAAACCACAGTCTTTTCTTCTGAAAGTTTGGCTTGTTACATAAAGAAGTGTTTCTGAGAATTAATATTTACTTTCCTTGAATTCTTTGGTTTGTGGTTGACAATAGTCTAGATTTTAAATCTCCTATTTGGTGGTTGTACACTTTCTTGCACTTTAAATTAGACAGTAGGTGAAAAGGCTCATTCTCCCACCTTTTGGGTTTTATTTTAATTAATGTTATTTCGCTGGCTTTCACAGTTCTTCAGATTTTTTTTAATCGGACCTCAGGTGCACAGAACTGGATTAATCATAAGCCCTGTTCATGGCGTGCTCTCATCATTGGTCCAGGCATGGCCCATGTTGATTTATTTATTTAGTATTTAATTACTTTTTACTTTCTTCAAATGAGAATGTTGACCTTGCTTTGCAATTTGATGATTTATTTTCTTTGAAATTCTAGAAAATCCTTTCTCCATTTCAACTCAAACTTGCTGCTAAAGCTTCTAAATCTGAAAAGGAAATGGATCCAGAATATGAAGAGAAAATGGTAAATATGTTCTTGGCTAGGATAGTGAATTCAGTAGTTGATTTGTATAGAGGACATGTGAAAGATTAAAAATACATGTGTTTATATAGTGAATACAGAATCATAGGTTCTAGAATTGAAAAGTAATTTAATACATCATCCACCATAATAGATTCTTGATGGATAGATGAATCTCCTCACTTTCGGATGAGGAAATAGAGTATCAGAGAAATGATATGGAATAGTTGGGACTGGAAGGCACATCTCTTCACTTTTGTTTAGCACTCTTTACCCCATAATAGGGTGTTTTATGCTAGAAATATTTTATCCACGAAGTGAAAATGCAAGTGGATAAAATATCAATATGGCTGAGAGAAAGCAGGTCACAAAACCAGTCTGGTATTTTCTTCTCCCTCTCTCCTTGCTCTGGATATGTGAATGAATGCTACACATTATGAAACATGTAATATGGTAATACATTTTCCTGAGGGAAGGCTATTTGCCCAATGTATGAAAATATTACATGCTTAAGCAGTATAACCGTAATTACACCCACCTATGGCTTTGCTCTACATTTAATTATTTAATTTTTAGTCACTAAAACCCATATTTTAGCTTTAATTTTAACTAGACTTCTATGCCCTGGGATCCTTCAAAACCAGTGAACTTGGTTAACTGAAAAGATAAATTAATAGGCAGTTAGAACTGATTGTTTTTTGGTCAAGGGGCTGTTTTTGAAGTAATATTATAAAAATTAGTAGAGATGAAGTACATTTTTTGGTTGTTCATGGTGATTTTACAAAACTCCATGCCTTAATGTTTAAGGCCACATCTAACGTAGACAGTTAATGTTTTAACAACTCTAAAAGCAACATTCCAGTGAGGATAACATAAAATGGAAAGGTTTTGGCCTCCTTCCAGCTACTGGTCTGAATGTATTTGTCTAATTCTTATATTTATGTTAATGAATTCTTGTAAGATTCCGATGTTATTAATTATGCATCCTTCGTTGGTAATCAAATGTTCTCTACCCTGCGGTCAGAAAGTGACTGGGAATTAAAAAATCACCTTGGTTTTTTTCTTTATCTTGATCTTTTAGGATTTTTTTAGTGAAAAAAAGTTTTATTGCATTTATTGGTATAAGCTATATGACCTTTTAAAATGTATTGAGAAATTATATATCGATGTTTCTTTCTTTCTTTCTTTAACATCTTTATTGGAGTGTAATTGCTTTACAGTGGTGTGTTAGTTTCTGCTGTATAACAAAGTGAATCAGCTATACGTATACATATATCCTCATATCTCCTCCCTCTTGCGTCTCCCTCCTGCTCTCCCTATCCCACCCCTCTAGGTGGTCACAAAGCACCGAGCTGATCTCCCTGTGCTATGGGGCTGCTTCCCACTAGCTCTCTATTTTACATTTCGTCGATTTTTAATTGTTAACATATATCAACTATTTCACTTATATATGTGTGTGTGTATATTTTTTCTCCAAATCCTCACTTTCGGGAGAAACTTTATATACTCTTAGCATGAAACACAATTTTCCAGATCACTATATTTGAAGAGAGAAATGTATTGTACCATGACATTGAAAGTATTTTGAGACAAGATGACACTGTATTCTAAGATTTAAATTGTTTCTAGATGAAGCTTGAAAATTCTTGGTTGGCTTTCCAAACCATTCAGGATTTGCCTTTTGACCCCAATTCTTTAAGCAGAGTACTTCTTATTGAGTCATTTATTAAGTCTGTCGGATCACTTGGCTTCTACTCAAACCATCTGAAAATACCATTTTCAAATTCTGCTACTTACTAGCTGTGGGAACTTGGGCAAGTTACTTACCCTCTCTGTGCCTCAGTTTTATCATCAGCAAAATGGGGATAATACTAGTACCTACCTCATAGGTTTATTAAGAGAATTAAATGGGTTAGTATGTTTAAAGTGCTTAGAACATAGTACAAATTAAGTGCAATATAAGTATTTGTTAAATTTTGAATGAACACAAAAAGAAATCATTACTTTTTCTTTTGTCTTGTAAATTAGAAAGCAGATCGAGCAAAGAGATTTGAATTTTTACTGAAGCAGACAGAACTTTTTGCACATTTCATTCAACCTTCAGCACAGAAATCTCCAACATCTCCTCTGAACATGAAATTGGGACGCCCTCGAATAAAGAAAGATGACAAGCAGAGCTTAATTTCTGTTGGAGAGTATGTTGGCATCTGTCTCTCTACTTTCTTCCCTCTCTCCTTCCCTCCCTTCCTCCTGCCCCCCTTCTACCTCCCTTCATACTTCCCTTCCTTCTTCACTTATTCAGTGTGATTTTATATTCAAAAAATATGGTTATTGTCAGTGTGAGTATGTTTTGGAGGCGACAATATTTCTTATCTCAGTAGAAGTCAATCAGTAAAAAGGTAGGCTGGTTCTACCAACTTCTAAGCAAGACTCTAGATGACCCTTCTTTTTTCATAAAAGATATTAACAGTGTATACTGACTTAATTGACACCTTAGCATTTGGGTTGAATACGAAGGTATTTCTTTTTTCATTTCAGCTACCGTCACAGGCGCACAGAGCAAGAAGAAGATGAAGAGCTGCTCTCGGAGAGTCGGAAAACATCTAACGTGTGTGTTAGATTTGAGGTGTCACCTTCATGTAAGTACTTCATCATGTTGGTGTTTTTTGTTTCCAGTTTAGTTTTAGAAAATTTTATTTGGTTGTATTAATGAAATTATGAGAGCCTTGATTTTTTTTTTCAGATGTGAAAGGAGGACCACTGAGAGATTATCAGATTCGAGGACTGAACTGGCTGATCTCTTTGTATGAAAATGGAGTCAATGGTATTTTGGCTGATGAAATGGTAAGGAGTTGGTAGCTCAAAACACATTCTCAGTTATCAGTAATTTTATGTAAATTTGAAATACCTGAGCTGAATTTCCCCCCTGGGGTTTGGAGGCTAATTGTTTTATTTAGTTATAACATAAAAGGCATTTGTGAAGTCTAGAATTGTTTCTTTAAGTAACCTCTAAAACATATACTTTCACAGGCCACAAAATTCTTAGTGAAATTTTCTCAGATGGTATAGAAAAAACCTCCTTGTACTTTTGTTGATGTTTGCACTATGGCCTCCAGGAAGCTCAGAGCCCTAGTGAATACCAAAATGGAGCATCAGTGTAACTTTTAATGGTCTGCCCATTGTGTCCTTTGTGCCTTTTCCTATCCTTTAGCTTTTAGTCTTACTTTCCTTGGCCCCTCTTTATTTCTTTTTGACCATTAATTTATGTTCCATGTTTTCATTGTAGGCTACCTGAAATCCTTTTGGGAATGAGGTGGCGATAGAAACTAAACGCTAAATGAATGAATGTATGCATGAGTGAATGTAAATGCCTCCATGTGTGATCAAAGAAAGTGTGAGGAACAAAAAAGTGAAGAGCATTGTTGAATCTTGACAGTAGAGTGCCAGCTGGGAGTCAGGAAATGAGCTAAGGAACGATGGACATGCAGTTGTCCCTCCGTGTCCGAGGGAGATTGGTTCTGTGACTCCCAGGGATACCAAAATCCATGGAAGCTCAAGTCCTTATGTGAAATGGCATAGTACAGTTGGGCGCTCTGTATCCGCGGTTTGCCATCCGCAGATTTTGATCTGTGGTTGTTAAATGCCCGATGTGAAACCTGTGGATTTTGAGGGCAGACTGTGTAAAAAAAAAGACCAAAGAGAAAAAGTAAGGCCGTTTAAGATGCTAATTCATCAGGTCAGAGGAGTATATGAAGACCTGGTTTGGCATTTTAAGACCAAATGAATAAGGTGGGATTTAAGAGAGGGCAGTGATACTCATATATGTGACTCTGGAGCCATATTTACAATCACATATCCATACGGGCCACATGACTATCGATGCTCTATAGCTTGTAGTGTAGTAGTCAGTCCCATAGGTACTCATCCCTGGCTAAGCAACTGTTAGGTGTGTGGCAAGTCCTTTAAATCAAGGGTCTGTAGCTCCTTATATTTAGTATTCTGGGTTGGAAACTACAGTCAGCTCAGACAGGGAGGAGCTTAGTTAATTGGACAACAGAAAGATCAGGATTTGCCTCAAGCTCCTCTTGGCTGCAGCCTGTCTAAAGATCCTTCATATTGAATTTATGCTGACACCAGCTATGTTTTAATTACTAAAAAGGGGAAAGATACTTCGAGTATAGAAAATTTGGAAAAAAGTTGAGAAAAAAATTAAAAGTAAGTTATAATTTTGTTACCTCGAAATAACCATAGTTAACATTTTGGCATATTTCTTTTTAGTCTTTTTCCTCTGGTTGTATTTATTTTGCACAGTTGAGGTCGTGTTATATATGATTTGGTATTCTGATTTCTTCACATTCATACATATTTTCCACACAATTAAAACATTTTGGTAAGAATAATTGTTAATTACTGCATAATAATTAATCCTAGGGAGGTTCCATAATTTTATTCATTTCCTCCCTTATTGCTGGTCATATGGATTGGTTGATAGTATATATTATATATATGTATATCGTATATGTTGATTGATATATATGTATATATTTGATATATAATAATACTGTTATGAGAACCCTTGTAATTTAGTTTTTCTGCACCTCTCAAATTATTTCCATAGGATTTCTAGAAGTGCACTTACTTGGTTAAGGAGAATAAACATTTTAAGATTTTAATGCATAACATCCATAAAACTCATCTCATAAGTGAAATATCAGATAGGATAAATGCTATAAAAATAGCTTTAAGCTTAGGTTTATAAAAGCAATGTATACCTTGTATAGCGATAAAGCCAGAAACTGTTTTGAAAGGTCATACAGCATAGGACATAGTTCCCTTTCCCATAGGTTAGGTAGTGGATTCATGGGTGTTCAGTATATTATTTTTTTAAAAGTCCACTGGACTAGGTGATCTAGAGTCCTTTCTGGCTGCAAAGTTCATTTATGTTCTGTTCTTTTATGATTCATTAGGTCTTCAAGGGTGTGAGATGCAAGTATAGAGCTACATGCCCCTTGAAATGCATAGTCTGAATATTTCATGTCTGGGCTGTAATAATGTTGGGGTCAATGGGAAAGAAAGACCGGTATCTAAGCAGGCTGGTAAAGGAAATGTGTCTTTGTGAAATACACAAAATTCCTAATTTTGCAAACTAGTAGAAAAAAATAATATATGTTGCTTGCTCCTTTAGGAGTAAAAGTCTCCTAAATAGAAAATTGCTTTGTTGAGCAACTTTCTAACTGCAAGTTCTTAGCTTCTTTTTGTGCTCAGGGTAAGTATTGAATTGGAATGTTTATTCATTTAAAAAAAAAGTCTTTTAACTTTTCCCTATGTGAGATAGTTGGCAAATATCTTTTGTAAAGTTGCTACTAACAGATGTTTCATTAAATAAAAAATGTTTATGGATTTCTTTTCCTTGTGATGATAACGCAGGGCCTTGGTAAGACTTTACAGACAATTGCTTTGCTTGGTTACCTGAAACATTACCGAAACATTCCTGGACCTCACATGGTTTTAGTTCCAAAGTCGACTTTACACAACTGGATGAATGAATTTAAGCGATGGGTCCCATCTCTTCGTGTTATTTGTTTCGTTGGAGACAAGGATGCGAGAGTAAGTGAGAAACAGGTTTAAAAAGGCAATCAAGGATAACATCATTTCTGGGGTTAAGTTTTATTGCTATAAAAGACATTCGAGTTGACTGCTACTACTAAATATCACTTAAGTTGTGCTTACTCTTTGGTAGGCTCTTTTGTAAGTGCGTTTTATATATTAATTAAGCTAATTCTCACAACACTCCTATGAGGTAGATGTGTTACCTATTCACAACAGAAAATCCATTATTATGCTTATTGGCATTTACTTTTAACTAGCTCATTAACCTAAGCATTTTGAATTGCACTTTTCAGTGATGTTTTATTTTAAAAAATCTTACTTTATTGACAGTCTATCTTTTCAGCGATTCTATCATTTGTGCTGTTTTGATGCCAAAAATGTATCAATTTGCATTTCAGTTTTTTTGTTTAAATTTTTTACTTTTGACTTTGACTTGTTTACATGCACACATGCACATGCACACACACATGAATGGAACTTTTTCTCTTTGTACAGAGAGCCTTGTGTTTTGTGTTTATGCATAGACACAGCTTTCAGTTTTGATCTTTGAATAGAAAAATACATGTGTGCATACATTCTTAGATAATATCAGAAATTCTGGGCTCTTGTTTAAAGTAGCTATTTGTCAATCTAGTAGGCTACAATTATTTTAGGACTGTTGAATTAATCTAAAAATAATGAATTATGCAAAAATACCAAAATGAATAATCAGTTTAGAAAGCATATGATTAAACTTGGTCTTTATTTTGCCTCCAGAGAACATAGTTTAGAGTAAAGATTTATTCTATTTTACATATTTAGATGGGTTATCAAAAGATATCCTCAAAAGAATGGTAGCCTAATGAATTATGCGATTTTATTCTTATCATTTTGCTTGAAGAAAAATTACTTAAAGTTATTTAAATTTAACTTATAAATAATTTAAATATTGAAATACTGAGCTCATAAATATAGAATTACAGGCTTGATTCTTCCCTATGCCTAATATTTCGCAGTAGCAAATTAGTCACTTAGAAATCTTTCTGATTGCTGCTATTATATAATGTAATACCATTTCTTATAAAATTTTGTATTTCTAAAGTATTGATTTGTTTTGCTGAAATTATTCGTTTTATGTATGTATGTATGTATGTATTTTTGGCTGCGTTGGGTCTTCGTTGCTGTGTGCAGGCTTTCTCTAGTTGCAGCAAGCAGGGCTGCTCTTCATTGCAGTGCGGGGGCTTCTCATTGCAGTGGCTTCTCTTGTTGCAGAGCACGGACTCTAGGCGCACGGGCTTCAGTAGCTGTGGCTCGCGGGCTCTAGAGCGCAGGCTCAGTAGTTGTAGCACATGGGCTTAGTTGCTCCGCGGCATGTGGGGCCTTCCCGGACCAGGGCTCGAACCCATGTCCCCTGCATTGGCAGGCAGATTCTTAACCACTGCGCCACCAGGGAAGTCCCTGAAATTATTCTTGAAGGTCATAGATATTGAGAAATATCTAGGCTTGTGTTGTCATCATGTCTCAGTAAAAATGTATGTCAGTGGTTTTCGACTATCTTATGTGGAATCCAAGGGTTTCATGAAGTGTCTCTGGGAGTTTTCAAGAAAGGGTGGATGTATTTAATTGGTGACTGCCCTATCTCTACCCCATGGGAGGTTGAAATTCTTCTAGACACTTCAAAAACTTCTTAATCATGAAAACTAACCTTCAAAGTCAATGTTTTGCAAATTGCCACTCATTAATGGGTTGGGGTTCAGTTTAGTGGGTGGTGACAACAATTTTTTAAAACATTGAGATAGAACAGAGTAGAAAGTAGCATTGAGGATATGTATTGCTTCTTTCTATATACACGCCCTCAAACATGTATGTATATACTGGATTGCGACCTAAAATACAATTTTACTGTGGGCCATGGTCAAAGAGTTTGAGAACCAGTAATTGTTAATTACATAAATAATTAATGTGCCATATGCAACACTTAAAGATTGATGTCATTATGTGTAGAGAAAATCCAGATCATTATTTATAGACAGATCTGAGCCTTTGTACCACATGGGATAGATATATTGGATCTTTCTATTTTCTTGGCCTTCTGTAAACACTTTATGAGGTCAGTATTTTGGTAATAAAGTATTTGATGTAGGCTACAGTAGGTATTTAATTGAGGTAGGAAATTATTAGAGAAAATCCTGATCCTGTTTGGAGCTAATGTAGTCCTGAAGTATTTAGAGGTATGATTCCTAAACATAGTTTTTGACCCCTTCCTTTCACACTCCAGAGGCATCAAAGGTCATGGACATGGAAACAGGAGATCTGGTCTTAATTCTGGCTTTGCTACTGACTGTGGTGTTGAATGAATCTCAAAGGGCCTTAATTTTTGTCACCTATAATATGAAAACTTTTGGATTATGTGATCTTTATTTAATATTCTGTCAAGATATTTAACTCTGAAACTATCAAGTAGTTACACAAATTTCAAAGAAGAGCTAATTTAAATTAAAATATGTGTATGTTCTGTGAAACTGTATGAGGAACCATTAAACTGAGTATTTCACAGAATCAAACAAGGGTAAGGTATATGCAGGACTAAATAGGGTCTGGCACCCTGGTTCTTTTTATTTTGCCTCTAACTCCCTAATGTCTTAATTAACTTTTTGAATACCACTTCCCAGGGAGCAGCTGAGATCTACAAAGGCCTTTTATCTATCCTCTACTTCAGTCCAGGCAATTCTTTTATACATAGTGGGCACTCATTGAATATTTGTTGAAAGAGTCCCTGGCGTGTTTGATGCATAACTGAATTTATGAAATAATGACTTTGCAGTGAACAGTCAATTTTGTTTATGCACTGTAACTTCAGATTTACAGTACTAACCAGTCCCTTCTCAATGTAGATTTTGCTGCTCCCTGTTAACCTTTGTGGTTTTATTTTGACCTGTAATAAAAAATAATCTGGAATTCAGTTAATACAAGTTAAAAATGCTTTCAATCAACTTGGCTACCACATTGGCCACTGCCTATGAAGATTTAAAAATAGTTTTAAATAGTCTCACTGTTTTAAATAGACTCATGTACCGAGAGAGAGCAAGTCCCCTTTATAAAATCACATTTGTAGCCTCATAACATCAGGAATTTCACAAAAACATTAATGGGCTTTCATGACCCCTTAACAAAATTTATGACTCATCCCTGCTATAAAGTGAAGGAGACATACAAGAGATCTCAAAAGGTTGGAATCACTCATATATGTTGAGCTTTTTCCATTTATCGAAGTGCTATCATGTTGGTAATGCTTGGATCTTGGTAAGAGTATGGTATTCAGAAAGTAGTTCCTTTGCCCACGTCCTTTTGATCCTTTGTGGTATGAAGAGAGAGCCTAGTAATTGTCATCTTCTGGTGACATGAACTTCTCCGGTTCATTGAATATGCTGTACTCGTTTAACGGAAGCCTTTGCTTCTCTTTTGTTGATGAAAAATATTAGCATGTCATACAGATAATTGACCACAAAAGTATATTTGGGCCTCAAATTTCCTATCTGTAAAATGGATGAGACCGAATGATTCCAAGGGTCTCTTAGAATTCTTAATAGTCTGTTGATGCTTTAATTCTGTGACACCTTGTCAACATATTCTAATATAAGGAACTTTATTTTGCATCAGGCTGCTTTTATTCGTGATGAAATGATGCCAGGAGAGTGGGATGTTTGTGTTACTTCTTATGAGATGGTAATTAAAGAAAAATCTGTATTCAAAAAGTTTCACTGGCGATACCTAGTCATCGATGAGGCTCACAGAATAAAGAATGAAAAATCTAAGGTAAGCTAGTTCTCAACATCTTTATTAAAGTTTTCTTTTAACTACAATTTCTGTTTGTTTACTTCTCTGTATTCGGAATTAAAAAAGTGATAGAAGGTTGTGATTTTATTCACAGAATGTGAAAGAAAATCAGTTTTTAAAATGATTTTGAAGTTTAAATGATTGAATATAAGACAAATGAAAATTGAGCCCAGTTTTTATGTAAAGAAAATTAGGTGTTCATTTGCTATAACTGTTGCAGCCTAAGTAACTCTGTTATGCTACAGTATTTTAATATTTTGGCAATATTTGGTGTATAAATGTCATTTGCATTGGTTTATTTTTTGAGGAGCTACCTTACGTGTATTCATATGGATTAGAAAAAATCATTTCCTAGAATTATCTGACTTGTGTGAATTAGAGTGTGGTGTTAACATTGAAAAATACCAACATTTCTTGCCATTCAACTCCATCAACAGTAGGAAAAGCGTCAATTATTATGATGAACCTCTCTTTGGATCACTGGGCTGCTTTGGGAGAACCAGGGACACAACTGAAGCAAAATCACCAGGTGGTGCTTTTCAAATTAGAGTTAATACCCGATAAGAGGACGCATGTTAGAGAATAATTGTTAATTTAAGAGCACTATAAAAATGTGCATTTTTATTGATAAGATTACTGTTCTTTTATACTTTTTGTGCTTTAATTTTTGTGGTTTTATATTTAGAAAGTTAATATAAGATATTCGGGGAAAATGGGCTCAAGTGTGGTGCTTAAAAATTGTGACCAGGCCAAGTTAGAAGTTGGCTAGGCATGGTGGATGAACATGATTGGCAGGGAGAAGGCGATACTGTTGTATAAAGTGACTAGCCTGAATTCCATAGAGTTCTGACTGTTTCTGTGGACCCAAAATGGAAAAAATAAATTTTTTAAAGTGGGGGAACGGTCTCAGGTGTGACTATGATCTGCATTCTTGTAAGTGTAGAAATGCCTAGAATATTTTGTTCAGTTGTGCTTCACTGTGGCAATGTCACCTGAACCAGGATATTTTGCCACAGAAAATTAATTTTCAAGTTTTATTTTATTCAAAAAATGTATTGGGTTGGATGAAGAACTGATGAACATTCTAATAAATAAAACAATGTTGACGTAACTATTATTTTTCTAGCTTTCAGAGATTGTTCGTGAGTTCAAGTCAACTAACCGCTTGCTCCTAACTGGAACACCTTTGCAGAATAACCTGCATGAACTCTGGGCACTACTCAACTTTTTATTGCCTGATGTCTTTAATTCTGCAGATGTAAGTTTGTCATACGTTTTAAGTGTAATTTTCTTATGTTCACAGACATCTGTTTTCAAAGCATAGAATGTAGATTGAAATTGATAGTTCTTTTTCACTTGTAATTCTTTATTTGTGTTTTGATTTTCTCAGAAAGGTGCTCTTAAGTAGAAATTTTTTCAAACGGGGATATTTAGAGAAATAATGTTTCTTTACTTTGAGATTATCCTGCCTGTTAAACTTTGCCTATATAATAACGTTGCTACCACAACTTATGACATAAGGTAGACTGAGTTCAGAATAGTGCTTTCTAAATTTTCTTTTAATTAAATTAGAAGGGTTTTCTGCCTTAGATAGCTGAAGTACCAAGTTCAGCTATCTATTGGTTTGTATACCTTATCTTGCTTTTGTTCATTTTTACTGTTTGATTAACATTTTCATTAGCGTGTCTTCGATTTTTTATTCTTATTCCTACTCCTTTTAACTGGATATAATGCTGCTATGGTATGGGGAAGCCTAATAAAAGCTTTTTAAGGAAAACCTGCCGATGGAGTGCCTCTATAATGCGGTTCAGATTTTGTTAACTGCTCCAGTATTTTATCTGTTTTCAGAAGTAAATAATATTGGCCATCACAGTTAACATATTTTTACAGTGCTTTTAAAATGAATTATTGCTATATGAGTTGTATAAGAATTTATAGAATACTTCATTTATTAAAAAAAAAGAACAACTGTGCACTTACTGCAGAATTTTCACCCCTCCACAGGACTTTGATTCTTGGTTTGACACTAAAAATTGTCTTGGTGATCAAAAACTTGTGGAAAGACTTCACGCAGTAAGTAATAGCAGACAGGAAAATTTAGTAATTATATATATATATAACTGAGCTAGAAAACAAGCTGCTATAGAATCTGTTTGAACTTGTGGATTTGCTTCTGGGCTCAGTCTCAGTGTTTTTCCCTCTCGACTTTTCTAATAGCCTCTTTGGGAGGCAAACTCCCACTGTATCCTCAGCTTCTCTATGGAACAGCTCTTCTGCTTTGGCTGTCTCCCCAGGATAATGTGGTTCTCTCCCATAGAGGCTGTTCACTCTCCCGTACCCCACAGGTCCTTGAGATTGCATCAGTATTCTCGTAGTTCCCCAATGCCATTTCAAAACCACTGCTTCTCCACTGTCGTGTAAAACTCTTCCTTTGAGGCTCAAGTTATCTTGCAAGTCCATCCTCCGTCCATTCTTTTCTCTGTCATCTACTCATAACCAGGTGACCCCCTCACATTCATTGAACACCAGTTTTCCCTTCTTTGTTAACAGCTTCTTGTATCCTTCTCTTTCACTCATATTACTCCATTTGTATCTGTCCCGTTATCTCACAGAGATATCCAGTGCCTGGACCCCTGCTTTACCCCCATCTGTCAGACCATTTCTGTTACATTTTCTGTATCCAGCAATGAGCCCATGTTCTATCACTTGAACCACCTTTTTTTTTTTGCCAATATCTCAAACTCCCTTGCTCTCTAGATCTGCCATTTCTGCCCTAAAAGCCCTAAACTGGAATTATGTAACCGTGTCTCTGTCCTATGGGTTTGAATTCTGCTTCTACCACTTACTAGCAGAGTGACCTGCTCTGTACTGGGGCTGCTCAACACTGATAAAGAAGATTACACCCACTGTAGAGGTTGGAGCCACTACAGTTTCATGTTCCCTAACGTAAGCTGGGATTTGATGATGTTGGTGATCCTTCAACATGGCCTTCTTCAGCATTCTTTCTCATTTCCTAGAACAGCTATTTCAGACTTTCCCCAGTCTCCCCAAGACCTCTAACCCAGGTGTTCCCTGCCCTTCTCCTTTCTCAGCAAGTACCATCATTCCTTTCTCAAAGAGAAAATAGGAGACATTAGGTAGGAACTCCTTCAAGGATATCCATCTTCCAAGGATATCTGCATCTGTGTTACCTCTGTTTGAGTGGAAAAGGTCTTCTTTCTCCCAGCAATGGCTAATTGTTCCAGCGTGAACCCTGGATCTCATCTTTTCCTGTTTCCTTATGGACTTTTCCCCTTGATTTATCCTTTTTATTGACTGAATTTTCTACCTCTCCTTCCATGTTGGCTCTTTTCCTTCAACAGGTAAATATGCTCAATTATCTCCCTTATTAAATCCTAACCCACACTTAGATGCCCCCACCTCACATACACAGAACAGTACTCCCTCAACACTTTGTCCTTCTCGAGCTGTGATTCTGGTTTATTACCTTGATGGCTAAGCTATTTGAAAGTTTAGTTTATCCCCTCTACCTCCACCACCAAATCTCCTATTTGCTCTTTTTTTTTTTTTGGCCGCACCATGCAGCATGTGGGATATTAGTTCTCGACCAGTGATCAAACCTCTGCCCCCTGCACTGGAAGTGTGGTGCCTCAACCACTGGACCTCCAGGGAAGTCCCTATTCACTCTTTTTTAAAATGTACACCTATAAATTTAATTGGCTTAGTGGAGTTTTGTGAGGAAGTGGGTATAGACGCATTTGCTATTTTTTGTCTGCTGTTTTTAACAAGAGTCTCAATCTCTCTTTACAGATAATACTAAAAAAAAACAAAACAAACCCCATGTATTGTCCACTTCTCCCTCTCTCCCCCTACCCTGGAAAAATGTAAACTTGATGTGGCAGAGACCCTGTCTATTTTCCACCACATTGTGCCCTGTGTGCCTGGTCCAGAGTAACTGCTCATTAAACATTTATTGACTTGACGCCCCAACAGTCATCATGCTTTATGTAAATATTTATTTAGAGTTAAACAGAACAAGTCCAGAAACAAATGACCTTATGTAATAGGGAATTTATTGTAAGAATGCAGAGGAGTAGAAGACAAATCTTCCAAGAATCTTGTAACACAAGTTGTAGTACAGCTGGGCCTCTGATAGCACGAACTTGGTCAACTCTGGGGAATGTTTACTCTGTCTCTGGTGGGTCCTATTCACTCCTGAATCCATTGACCACTAGAGTTTATCCATTAAATACAATTGAAGCTTACCTCACAAGTGTTTGTGATTTCAGTTACTTAGTTCAGGGTATACCTTTTGGTCAGTGCCCTAGCGTCTCTGTAATATTTAGTACCGCTAACCACTCCTGCTTTAAGAGCTTTCTGTTTAGTGTCTGGGGTATGGGATGAATTTTCTCTTACCTCTTTGGCTATTCTTTTCAGTCCCAACCGTGGTCTTTTCTTTCTCTGTCCCTGAAAGTTTAGTGTTTCGTAGGGCTTTGTCTTTGGCTTCCTTTTTCATAATGTGCTCTCCCTGGGGGTTCACTCCCATAGTTTCAGCTACCACCTCTATACTTATAACTCCCAAATTTCTCTCTCCTTGTCTCTCTCCTAAGCTCTAGAGTTACATATCCCACTGCCTTCTGAGTCTTCTGCCTAAATGTCTCACAGTCAGTTGAAACTCTTAAAAATGCCACTTAGACAAATTTAAGAGGCCCAAGCAGGAAACCAGAAGTCTTCGTTTACACTTCCCTTTTCCTTACCTCCCATGGATCTCTAGTAATAATAGCCACAGTTTACCGATGTCTACTGTGGTTAAGCTCTACACATGTACTACCACAAATTGTCACAGAAGCCTTGAAACTAGGTATCTTTATCCCCATTTAAAAATGCTTGGCATACACATATACCATAAATCTATATGTTTTGGATGAATGGATGAGGAAACAGGCTTGGAAAAGTTAAAAGAACTTGCCCAGCTCACAACAGCTAATCAGGGACTGAGCTGGATGTAGAATCGGCCTGATCTGGGTTTGATTTCTGCTTCTACCACTTACTAGCAAGGTGACTTCGGTGACATTACTAAAATTGAAATAATTGCCTTTCCCTCAAAGATTTATTGTAAGGATTTAATACTCTGTCAAGTTCATGGTGTAGTATTTGGCACATTGCAGGTGCTCTAGAGATTTTTTTTTTCTTGTGATAGAATTTGCCTTGTAGGTATACACTGATTGTTTCATGTTTTTTCTCTTTTCATTCGTATCTTCCTTAACATTGAACCATTTTCTCCTCATTCATATAGTTAACCATTTTTAAATGGCTTGAATTTTTGTTTCACTTTTAGAGACTCTTGGATCCATACTCTGACTTCAGATTTCCTCTCAGGTTTAAAAATATTGTATGACAGCAGATTTTTTAAAAAAGTATATTTTGTACTTTTTCAATAGTCAATAATCTTACTGTCTTAATTTTTAATGTCTTTTCTGCCATCAAATCATGAATGTCTAATTTAGGTCCCCTATTCTGAGTCTGTAATGGGCCATTACTTGGTTCTTTTTTACCAAGAAAGTTGGCAACTGGTGTTGGTAGTGTTTTTCAGATTATACAGTGGGAAGTAAATTTCACATTAGGGTGTTGTCAATGAAATAAATGGTTTATAATATTGAATGTTTTATAAACTTTTATAAAAACTCTCACTTTTTAGGTTTTAAAACCATTTTTGTTACGACGTATAAAAACTGATGTAGAGAAGAGCCTGCCTCCTAAAAAGGAAATCAAGATTTACTTGGGATTGAGTAAAATGCAGCGAGAATGGTGAGCTATTATATTTCCATTAGAATTTATTTATTAAAAATTAGCTTTGTGGGCTTCCCTGGTGGCGCAGTGGTTGAGAGTCCGCCTGCCGATGGAGGGGACACGGGTTCGTGCCCCAGTCTGGGAAGATCCCACATGCCGCGGAGCGGCTGGGTCCGTGAGCCATGGCCGCTGAGCCTGCGTGTCCGGAGCCTGTGCTCCGCAACGGGAGAGGCCACAGCAGTGAGAGGCCCGCGTACCGGAAAAAAAAAAAAAAAAGCTTTGTAGTGGTTCAGTTGTGCCTTTAGTTCAAAAATTACATTTTTATGTTTAAATGCCAAGTTAAGTAGTTCAGATATTTTAATACAAAATTGATGAGTATTTTATTTAACCTTTAGGAAAGAGCGTGGGCCTTGGAGTCTATAGACCTGTGTTTGAGTCAGTGCTTTGCCTCTTAATAGCTACTTAGCTTGGACAAGTTATGTAATCTCAGTTTCCCTTCTGTAAAATGGGGGTAATAATACTTAGCTTATAAGGATGTTAGGGTTAAAGGGGATAATGTCACCGGCACATTTGTTAGTTATTCTTGCTTTTTCCATCAATGAAAAAAGCAAGCTTGTATTGATAAATACAAGCAGAGCAGGAAATTGACAAGAGGAGTCACAAGGAATCATAAATTTAAACATAAAATTAAACATGTTAGTAATGTAATAATGCTACTAAGAGAAGCAAAGTGTTGCTTATATAAATAAAATTAGATAATTTATAATATACAGTGACTTCTCTATTATTGAAGCCAGTATAGAGGAGTGGTAAAGAGTATATTTCTCTGGACTCAGACGTTAAGATCAAACCCTCGCTTTGTCCCTTTCTGTGGCTCTGAATAAATTGTTTCACTTCTTTTAGCTGCCTGAATTTCCATCTGTAAAATGGCAGTGACCCTAGTACTTATCTTGGAGTTGTAAAGATTTAACAAGATGATTCATATACCTGGCACTTGCACTCAGTACAAGTTGGCCGTCGTTATAATTAAATATTATTACTGTCCAGGTGGATATGTAGGTCTGTTTTCTCCTGGGTGAAGGTCTAGAAAAGACAATAAAAATGTTTATAGGATCAGAAAAAAATGACCTATGAAGACAGGTATAAAAAATTGCAATTGTTTTTTTTTTTTTTTTTTGCGGTACGTGGGCCTCTCACTGTTGTGGCCTCTCCCATTGCGGAGCACAGGCTCCGGACGCGCAGGCTCAGCGGCCATGGCTCACGGGCCCAGCCGCTCCGCGGCATGTGGGATCCTCCCGGACCGGGGCACGAACCCATGTCCCCTGCATCGGCAGGCGGACTCTCAACCACTGCGCCACCAGGGAAGCCCTGCAATTGTTTTTAACTCAAACAAGTAAAAGCCAGATACCAACTTTCAGCAAATATTGTAGTTATTAAATATTAATAATTATCAGATGTAGTTGTCTGAATTGTTATCAGCTGATGGCAATTTTTAGCAATGGATAAAGCAGGAGGAAATAGGTTTACAGGCAACATACAAGTTAAAATATTCAGATTGTCACTATTTTTTGGTTTTGCTGATCAAATTTAGTCTCAAATCAAATCTTTTTGTTTTTCTTTAAATAGGAATCTAAGCAGTTCACCAAAAGGACATTAATTTTTTTCCAAAGGGACATTTCTTGATGGCATTAAGCCTTTATAATAGTTGATGATTAATTATAGTTTAAAATTTTAGGTATACAAAAATCCTGATGAAAGATATTGATGTTCTAAACTCTGCTGGCAAAATGGACAAGATGCGGCTCTTAAACATTCTGATGCAGCTTCGAAAGTGTTGTAATCACCCTTACCTGTTTGATGGTGCTGAACCTGGTCCACCGTATACCACTGATGAGCACGTTGTTAGCAACAGTGGTAAAATGGTAGTTCTTGATAAACTGTTGGCCAAACTCAAGGAACAGGGTGAGTTACAAATCTTCAAATTAATGTGAAGTAACTTAATATTGTATATGAATAACATTTTGCATAATCATTTGTCATTCATTCATTCACTTGTTCAGCACACATTGTTGAGTATTTACTGTTTGTCAGGAATTGTCCTATGGGCTGGGTATACAAAGATGCACAAGACAACAGTCCTTGCCTTGTAGATGCTCACAGTACAGTGAGGAGGAATAGTTGCAGGTCACTGTGATAGTGCTGTGATATGCTGAGAGATTGGGAGTTGGGGAAGTCCTCACAAAGATGATGTTTGAGGTGAGCACGGGAGAACGTGTAGGAGTAAACCATGAGAAAAAGGAAGGGAAGGGTGTTCCACATCTTCAGTGAAGCAGAGGTGTGAAAGAAGGGAATGTAGAGCTTGTGGTATTTGGGTAGAGTGGCAGTGGATGAGTCTGGGAAGATGGATGGGGCCATTACAAAAGGCCTTTTACACTATGATTTAAGGAGTTTGGACTATTTTGAAGGTGGTGGGGGTGGTCATAGGACATTTGGCTGTGGACAGTGATGTGATCAGACTTGTATGTTAGGAAGAGAAGCTTGGAAGCAGCATGAGGGTGTATCTACTGAGGATGAGAGACTAGAAACATCCTCAGGATGGAGTAAAGGCAGATTTTATTTTATTTATTTATTATTTTTAAAATTTATTTTACTTTATTTTTTATCATTTAAATTTTATTTATTTTTTTATACAGAAGGTTCTTATTAGTTATCTGTTTTATACATATTAGTGTATATATGTCGATCTCAATCTCCCAATTCAACCCACCACTTCCTCCCTCTTGGTGTCCAGACGTTTGTTCTCTACATCTGTGTCTCTATTTCTAGTAAGGGAAGATTTAAAATCATCTCAATATGTGTGGAGGATTTTGAAGACCTTAAAAATGTGTAACTCAACAAATGCATACTTCTGTATAGTATCCCTTGAAGGTGTGTGTGTGTGTGTGTGTGGTTAGTGGAGTGTTTATGTGCTATATATTTATATTGCATATGATGTTTACTTTTATTTTTGTAACTTTCAAGTTAGTTTTACACAAGATGAACAACTTGCTTTTTTTGGTGAAATGTTTTAGGTTCAAGGGTTCTCATTTTTAGCCAGATGACTCGCTTGCTGGACATTTTGGAGGATTATTGTATGTGGCGTGGTTACGAGTATTGTCGACTGGATGGACAAACCCCACATGAAGAAAGAGAGGTGAGGAAGAGAAAATAAAACAAGACTTGAAAAATCAGAGTTCAATTAAGCCACGTTTTTCATCATTAGGTAGTTTTGAACTTTGGCCTTTTCTTTAGCTAGGTGCATTGAATTTCTCACTACCATCTCTCTCTCTTTGAGATCTTTAGCTGGACTTCCATTACACTGGCTCTTTAAAAATCATTCTTTCCAAGGTTTTCAAAGACATCCTAAGTTATCTATTGCATCCTTACCTCCTCTAATCACTGCTGTCTCTGGCCTTTTGACTACTTGTTTCTCAGTTTACTCTTTGACCCCTGATTCTATGTCATTTTCTTTTCTTGATTTGCCTCCTACATTAGAGCCTCGCCATTCATGGAGCTTAACAGTTGAGATTGTTTCAATTTATGAGCAACCATAGACTCATGAGACAGTAATTTGTAAAGGGAATGATCTCAGTCTTACAGAAATTTTGTACAACTGAAATGGGACACCATAGGTGTAGGAGCTTATCATGCACTTGGATTTTGGAGTACTAAAAGGTTGGTGTGCAGGAATGAGTCACTTAGCTAATGAGGAAGCCTGCCTAGCACCCACTAGTTTTCTGTAATTTGGAAATTCTTGAAGATTTTTAGATGATTTCTCATGAATGTCAGGGGTCTAATGTATTTTAAGCCCTTTAAAGCACTCTTTTTTTTGAGGGACAGGGCTTTGCTAATTTATCTTCTCTTTTCTGTGATCCTTCAGGGCTCTGTCTTTGGCCTCTGTTTTAAGTCTATACTCATGCTCTGGGCAGAGATCGTGATTTCATGGTATAGTGGAAAATGCATTGAACTTGGTTTCAGAAGACCTGAACTTAACACCAACTCCACCACTATGCGTGCAAGCTATTTAATCCTCTGAGCCTCAGTATCTTTGACTCTTTATTATAAGGGTAATATTAATGCGTAGGCTTCTGTTTTCCTGACAGTGTTGTGAGGATCACTGCATATAATATGTATGAACAGAGTTTTTGTACTATGTAGTGCAGTATAGCCCACAGGTCATGAAAGTGCACACAGGCGTTTTCACCTCTCAGCTCTAGGACCCCTTCTCAGGCCACAAAGACTCTCAGCCTGTGTCCCTCTCCTTCCATAGCTGCAGTGGGCACTCTGTCCCTTGTGTGCCTCCTTAGTGAAACCTGGCATAGTGTACGATAGTGTCCACAGCAGGAGCACAGGCCCTTTTCACATTAAGGGTTTCCCTGCTACCCACTGTGCGAAAACAGTTGTGGTAATATTTATAAATGAGGACGTTTCAAAGCTTATACTGTTCCCTGCTCTTTAGTCTTTTACCGTCTCTGAAATGGTAACTTGAATCTTTATTGGGCTTTTGCTGATTTATTCCTGGGAATGGATTTCTCCAAATCCACATTAAGCATAGTACCATTCAAGATGGCCCTTCTTCCTGGAATGAAGATGATACTAAGGCAGAAGAGTAGGTGCTTTCTGATCTCAAATAGCCAATTTGCATTTCTGTCTAATCTCTCTGCTCATGAATAATGTGGAGTTTACCTAATTATGCTCCAATTATCTGGTTTCTTAAAATGTTAAATAATGTTCTCCTTTCAGAGACTTTGAATCACATGCTTTGACTTTAGATATAGCAAAGTGAGGGACTTCCCTGGCGGTCCAGTGGTTGAGACTTTGCCTTCCAGTGCAGGGGGTGCGGGTTCGATCCCTGGCTAGGGAGCTAAGATCCCACATGCCTTGCAGCCAAAAATCCAAAACATAAAATAGAAGCAATATTGTAGCAAATTCAATGAAGACATTAAAAACGGTCCACATCAAAAAAAGAATCTTTAAAACAAAAAAGATATAGCAAAGTGAGAGCTGTTCGTTTTGCTTTGGAAATGTCCTGCCTTGCCATTATGTTGTTGTTCAGACAAGCATTTCATCTATTTTCCTAGTAAGAAGGGGAAGACTACCTTTAATTCCTTACTCGATTTGTTTGCGAGCTGTTAATAAGCAATTCTTTCTCAATAGCAGCTGGATTTGCCCTTTCTCCATTGCTACAGCTAAATTCAGCTAGCTCCTCACTTTTATGGGGAAAGGAACTAACATTTGTCAAGCAACGACTATGAGCTAGGCAACTTAGAGTTCCAGCTGAATTCTCCCAGCAGCCCAGTAAAGTATTGGCATAATTTTCTCCACTTGAAACTGTGTCTCAGAGAGGTTAAATGCTTGCTGAGAACCACATGTATAATAAATGGTAGAGTTATGATTCACGCCCAGGTTTTTGCTATTTCCTCTACACCAAATTGCCTCTCACTACACCATGCTGCTTTCTGTACTGCCCCCTCTACATGCTGTATGGACTGCGGCAGAGTCACCTTCTCTGTCTGCAACTTTTGACCATGCCATTCCATTCCTTAAAAATAGAACTTCCTGTATTTTGCGATTATGAAAGTAATATATGATTGCCAAGGAAATCTTGAGAAGAAAAGTATTTCTGGCCAATCTTTTTATGCATATATAATATATAAATAATTAATATTATACTCTATACACTACATATGAAGTTCAGTATCCTGATACTTTTTACTCAACATTATATTGTACTTTCCTATATCAGTAAAAAATATCATTGTAAAAATAATTTTAGTGTAATATTTCATCCTGTGGACATACAATAAATAATTTATCCCCCTATTGTTGATCATTCAGGTTGTTTCCAATTTTTCACTATTATAAATAATGCTTAAGTAAAAGTCCTTATACATAAATCTTTGTGCCCATCTCTGATTATTTCCTTAGGATAAATTCCTAGAAGTGGAATTACTGGGTCAAAGGGTATGAACACTTTTAAGACTCTTGATGCATATTGCCAAATTGCTTTCCAGAAAGGTTGTACCAATTTACACTCCCAGCAGCAATGTATGAGAGTGCCCGTCTCACCGCCCCCTCGTCAACATTGAGTATATCATTTTTTTAATCTTTAAAAAATGGTATTATGTTGTTTTAATTTGCATTTATTTGATTACTAGTGAGATTGAACATTATTCTTGTGTTTATTAGCCATTCGTACTTGTTCTTTTGTGTACTGTCCTTTTTTTCCTCATTTTTCTATTGTGGTCTTAGTGTTTCTTTCTAATTAATTTGTATGAGATCTTTATATAGCAAGGATATTAACATCCTATTAATTTTTAAGACTCTTCACTGAATATCCCTGGATTACCTTCCTGATTTTCCTCATTACTTCCCTGTTTGCTCCTTTTCACCATATGGAAATAAATCTACTTACCTTCCCCTCTATCTGTTGCTCTCATTCCCATTTCTAAACTTTTATCTCTCTTCGTTGGTCTTCTATACCTTCTTTATTAATTCTTCATAAATTAATGGGAATGAAGTTGAGATATCTGACATTTTACCCCCTAGATATATTTTAGCTCCGACTCAATTAAAACATTTTCACTATTATTATTTTAAAATAATTTAAATGATTGATTACTTGCTTAGTTAAATTTGTCTTTGTGATTGTTCTTTTTATTGATGTAAGCTTCTAAAGGTTAGGAACGTTATGTAATACACTTTTTACTGTACACATAGTACAGTTTATAGATAGATGCTTAAATATTTTTGAAGGTGGAAGAATATTACAAAGTGGGGTTTTGAGCATGCGTGTTAAAATGTTTATTTCTTTCTTAAGGACTCTGGTAATATAATTTGATTTTTCTCTCTTTTTCTTCCATCTCCTGTCAATTAAATAAAGGAAGCAATAGAGGCCTTTAATGTTCCTAATAGTAGCAAATTCATCTTTATGCTGAGTACCAGGGCTGGAGGTCTTGGAATTAACTTGGCAAGTGCTGATGTGGTTATACTATATGACTCAGACTGGAATCCACAGGTTGATCTACAAGCTATGGTTAGTAATCTTTAATGGTATCAGAAATTTACCTTAGCTCAGAAAACTATTGTTATTTATACAGCACAAAGGTAATTTATGATAAAAGGGTAACAACAATCTTTGGGGGATTTTGTAGTTGTTAAAATAGATTTTTCTGGAAAACAAAGTTGCTGTGCTAATTGCAAAAAACAAACAAAACAAAAACAAATACACCCCAAGCGCAACTATAGCATTTGTGTGTTGATTTTGGCTTTTATCATGAAATAGAAATGTCATTTTTTCCCACTCCTAAATATTGAAGAGGGCACATACATATGTTTTAATGAAAAGGGTTTAAAAATTAGTCTTTCAGTATTAATTTCCTTAACAACTAAATATATCAAAATCCTTAGCACTGAAATTGGGAGAGATAGGGTTTTAATTTCTGTTATAAAACAATTGGGGCAAGAATGTAAAAAGGTAACAAAGGAATATATTCCAGGAAAACATTTGCTACCTAAGGACACCATCAGAAACTACTCTATGTTTAAAAAAGATTCAGGGAGCTTTTCTCACCTTTCATCATGGTATCATTTATTGAACTAGAGCTACAACTTGAGTCACTGTGACTCAAGTTTTGAGATATATATATAATTTCAGAGGTAAAAAGATAAAACATAGCTATGCATTCAAAATCCCAGGAATTTATGGGACAACTGACTGTCTTTGGAAACGATTAAAGTCATATGCCAATGAGGCAGAGCTTAGAAGTCGTCCCTTTTCTTTTATAATAGAGAATTGAAAATATTGACCATCGGGACATTTTGAAATCCACATGCTTTGGCATAATTGTTACTGCTTTAGGTACCAAACTGCATGTTTGATGTGACTAAGTTGGAGTAAGCCCCAGTAAGTTACAGTGTTACTGAACTGGAAAACTTACTGGTGACACTTTATTTCCTTAAAAGTGTTAGAGGATAGCTGATCTTTCACGATTTACTGATTTGAGTTTGAAATGTAAATATGTGTAGGGGTGTTGCATTCTCTCCCAGTGTGCTGTGTTGAAACTGTTACTGGCTCTAGTGTTTTTATATTTAGCACAAGGGCTGTTTTGAACCCTGTTTCTTTGATTTTTTTTTTCTCAACCAGCCTCCTCCCTTCACCTATTTGCCCTGGCAGCTTCTTGTGTTTTAAAGACACTCCCCCTGCAATGAACATTTTGGTACATGACTCTTTTTGAATTATGGTTTTCTCAGGGTATATGCCCAGTAGTGGGATTGCTGGGTCGTATGGTAGTTCTCTTTTTAGTTTTTTAAGGAACCTCCATACTGTTCTCCATAGTGGCTGCTAAAAAAAAAAAAAAAAAAAAAAAGTCATGAAGAACCTAGGGGCAAGATGGGAATAAAGACACAGACCTACTAGAGAATGGACTTGAGGATATGGGGAAGGGGAAGGGGAAGCTGGGACAAAGTGAGAGAGTGGCATGGACATATATACACTACCAAACGTAAAATAGATAGCTAGTGGGAAGCAGCCGCATAGCACAGGGAGATCAGCTCGGTGCTTTGTGACCATCTAGAGGGGTGGGATAGGGAGGGTGGGATAGGGAGGGTGGGAGGGAGGGAGATGCAATAGGGAAGAGATATGGGGACATATGTATAACTGATTCACTTTGTTATAAAGCAGAAACTAACACACCATTGTAAAGCAATTATACTCCAATAAACATGTTTAAAACAAAAACAAAACCACTCCCCCTAGCTGTTTATATGTTATCAGAACTTGCCACCTGTCACACCTTTACCAACTGTAAACTATAGGACCAGTTCAAGACCATACAGTAAGGGTATTAATAACCCATTAATTTTTATGACCCTTTACTACAGATCCCTGAATTGCCTCAGTAAACAGAAAGAACTGCTTGCTGATGACAGAAAGCTGACTTTGCCACCAAAGCAACCCTTATTAACTAATTTGCCCCTCACTTAAAAAACTCCTTGCTAGTGTGGAAGATGTTTGTATTTAATGGCTTAAAGTTACTTAGTAACTTAATCCAGAAGCTTTCAGCTCTCTTTAGTCCTCATCTTAAAGGGGTTTTGTCTGTTGTCCTTCTGGAAATTTCCATTAATGGTACGGCAGAATATTTGCAGATTTCTGTGTTCCCAGGGGTCTCTAGATATTCTTAATATTCTTTACCCTCGTTTCAAAAATGGCAGGTCTAGAGAGATCAGGAACTAATTTTTATTTTCAGAATTTTATAGCATAAGCTGGCTATACCATACGTTTTATCCAGAATACCCAATGTCTTATATTAGGATTTTTTTCTACTAGGATCGGGCACATCGTATCGGTCAGAAGAAGCCAGTACGTGTATTTCGTCTCATCACCGACAACACCGTTGAAGAAAGGATTGTTGAAAGAGCTGAGATAAAACTGAGACTTGACTCAATTGTCATACAACAAGGTATTTATACGTGTAAACTGAATTAGGTGCTTTTTTTGAAAAACACGTGCAGTTTTCTTCAGAGGAGACTACTTTTAATGAAAGTTGACCCAAATCTGCAAACTTAGTAAAAGAAAAAAGACAACTGATTCACTTTGTTATAAAGCAGAAACTAACACACAATTGTAAAGCAATTATACCCCAATAAAGATGTTTAAAAAAAAAAAAAAAAGAAAAAAGACAAATTAAAAAAAAATGCTAATTTAAATCTGCCTATTTTGAAACCTGGCATTCAGTATATGGAGTAGGTACTTGAACATCACTAGCTTATAGCTGAATGTCAGTGGCATGTCTTTTGAAGTACTTGGTATTATTTAGCAGATAAAATGTTTGGTATAAGAATTTTAAAACATGTGTTAGAGGGTGCCTTTTCATACAGAAAAATTTGATCTGAGAAATGAAGTTTGAACATGAAAAAATGTTTCTGTCCTTCTATGTTTTAACTGAATTTTATAGAAGGAAATTCATATTGAAATAGAAGGTATGGTAGAAGAAAAACTTGCAGGGTTGTTCATTTAAAAAATTACTTTAAAGCTCACTAAAGTTTTACTTATGTTTAAATGTAGTAGTTTCTGATTAGAACTAATACGCTATGCTTTCTCTGGAATATCATTGAATATATACAACTTTTATTTTTATTATCAGGAAGACTTATTGACCAGCAGTCTAACAAGATGGCAAAAGAGGAAATGTTACAAATGATACGTCATGGAGCCACCCATGTTTTTGCTTCTAAAGAAAGTGAGCTGACAGATGAAGACATTACAACTCTTCTGGAAAGAGGGGAAAAGAAGGTTAGTTAAAATGGCATTTTGTTTTCATGATGGATTGCTTTAACATCAGTTTATTTCAGCATGATTATTGTAGTGTGTTGTTTCAAATGCACGTTTCAAATGACTCGTGTTCTAAGAATTTGTGGATTTATATCCAGGGATAATTTAGGGTTTTTTTTAGTTTAATTTTTGGTGAGAAGAGTAAGAACCGGAGTTTAAAATTGAGTGACCTTATATCTCATGCTTATAATATTGGTATTTACTCTACTTAAAAGCCCAAAAAATGTTGTGTTTAATCACTTGTATCAGGACTGCATTTTTGTGACTTTTTTGCATGGGATTAGAAATTATCTACTGCTACATTGTGTTAACTGAAACTTTTGTGAACGTTTTGTAAAATATTAAAACATTATTTGTTAAAGTATAATAAGCTGTTTCAGAATATTGCAATTCTGTGTTGAATTTACCTTTTTTCACAAATTATTATGGATAATTTCAAACATAAGCAAAAGTAGACAGAATAGTGTAATGAACCCCCATGTACTTATCACCTGTTTCCAACAACCATTTCCTGCCCCATTCACATCCCCAGTTCATCTTCCCCCTTCCTGGATTATTTGGGAGCAAATCTCAGCCATATCATTTCAGCTGTAAATATTTCACTATGTATTTCTAAAGTATAAGAACTCTTTAAAAACATAACCATGATGGCATTGTCCCACCTGAAAAACCCCAATAATTCTTTAACAGCAAAAATCCAGTTATAATTCAAATTTCCAATTATCTCAGAAGTAGCTAAACTTTTTTAAAACTTTTTTAAAAATCAGAATGCATATAAGGTCTATACATTGTCATTGGTTGATATGTCATATGTATCTTTTTTAATCTGTAGGTTCTCCCTCCATTTATGTATTATTTCCCTTGTAATTTATTTGGTGAAGAAACTGGATTGTTTGCCTTTTGAGTTGCTCACAGTCTAGATTTTGCTGATTCCATCCCCACGGGGTATTTTACCATGTTCACTTATGTACTGTATTTCCTGTAAATTGGTCGAATTTACTTTTCAGACTATTTTTTGTTTCTGAGGCTATATCTCCATACATTTATATTATAGCCCCAGCACTTATTTATTTTATAACTGACCTCCCACCCCCCACCTCTGGCAACCAGCCAATCTGTTCTCTGGGTCTATGAGTTAGGTTTTCTTTTTTTTAGATTCCACATATCAGTGAGATCATATGGTATTTTTCTTTCTCTGTCTGACTTATTTCATTTAGCATAATAGCCTCAAGGTCCATCCACGTTGTCTCAAATGGCAGGATCTCCTTCTCTTTAATGGCTGAGTAATGTTCCATTGTATACATTTACACCACATTTTCTTTATCCATTCATCCATCGATGGGCGCTTAGGTTGTTTCCATGTCTTGGCTATTGTAAATAGTGCTGTAACGAACATGGGGGTGCAGGTAGGTATCTTTTCAAGTTAGTGTCTTCATTTCCTTCAAATAAATTCCCAGGAGTGGAATTTGGAATTGCTGGATCATATGGTAGCTCTATTTTTAATTTTTTGAGGAACCTCCATACTGTTTTCTACATTGCCTTAACCAATTTACACTCCCACCAACAGTGTAGGAGGGTTCCCTTTTCTCCACATCCTCTCCAGCATTTATTATTTGTAGACTTTTTGATGATGGCCATTCTAACAGGTGTGAGGTGATATCTCATTGTAGCTTTGATTTGCATTTCCCTGACGATTAGTGATATTTAGTACCTTTTCATGTATCTGAAGTCATATGTTGGAATTTGAACAATCTTGTGTTACTGTGTTTCATGTTAGTGTGCAAATGTGTTGTTTAATCCAAGTTTGCCTTTGTTTTAGCATTAGCCATGTGTCCCATTAAAATTATGCAGCAGAAATTATAATATGGCTACATTTTCAATGACAAAAGATTTTAAAGAAAGCCTAAGTGAGAACACTTAAGAGCCATTTAAGTATTTAAAATACTTGGGGCAAATTAAATTTATATTCAAGTTTGATGTTAACATTGCATTATTACCTTGTAAATTAACAGACTGCATATTTCATATCAAAACCTGACTTTTAAAAAGTTAGAAAATCCACAGATTTTTATAAGTAATTCAGTGATAATTTTCTAATTTCAATGCATTCAACTTTAGACTGCAGAGATGAATGAACGCTTGCAGAAAATGGGAGAGTCTTCTCTGAGAAATTTTAGAATGGACACCGAACAAAGTTTGTACAAGTTTGAAGGAGAAGATTATAGAGAAAAACAGAAGGTAACTTTTTACACTCAACCATTAGATTCTCAGATTAGCATTTCTTCCCGTAACAATTATATATTTAACAAAACACTGGCACTTACCTATCATAATACTGTGCTACAGAGTGAAAGTGATGTATGTCAAAATGATCTTATCTAAGGGCTGGTTTATTATTATTATTATTACCACCACCATCAACATCATTTTTGCCGTTGCTGCTACTACCACTACCACCACTTTTGTTTTTGAGAAGCAGCATAGGATGTGGTTGAGTTCCTGGATTCTAAAGCTGAAATCACAACTCGATCACTAATTGACTTAAATTTTTTTGTATTGAAGTATAGTTGATTTACGATGTTGTGTTACTTTTAGGTATACAGCAAAGCGATTCAGTTATACATACATATGTATTATTTTCAGATTCTTTTCCCTTATAGGTTATTACAAAATATTGAGTATAGTTCCCTGTGCCGTACAGTAGGTCTTTGTTGGTTATCTATTTGATATGTAGTAGTGTGTATATGTTAATCCCAAACTCCTAATTTATCCTTCCCCTCCTTTCCCGTTTGGTAACCATAATTAAGTGACTTTGGATAATCAGTTTTTTCACCTATCAAATGGAGGTTGGAGTAATTACATTATAGAGTAATTAGAACAAAATATGTAGCACTTAGTATTAATTATATTAGTGATAATATTATTGTTAACATATAGTTACTTAAATGCCAGAAGGACTTTGTTACAGGTGGTCTCATTTATAAAAGAATGCCCTGTAATATACTTCATGGACAACAAAGGTCTCTTGAAGAAATGGGAATTTTATTTATTTTGTCTGTTTAAACTGAAATTATGGCTGTAATTTTTAAAACTTTTAATTTTCAAATGACTTCAGACTTTATTGCAAAAACTAGTAAAGAGTTCACATATATCCTTCACTCAGCTTCCCCTAATGTTAGCAATTTACTTAATCATATTACAGTGAGCAAGTCCAGGAAATTAACATGTTTTCCCCCTAATGTCCTCTCCCTGTTCCAGGGTTTATAATCCAGGATCCCACATTGCAGTTTTTAAAAACAGAGTTTTATTTTTAAGAGCAGTTTTAGGTTCATAGCAAAATCAAGTGGAAAATACAAAGACTTCCCATATTCCATCTGCCTCCCCCCAGCAGCTTCCTCCACTGTCAACATCCCACACCAGTCGAACCTACACTGACATCATTATCATTCAAAGTCCATCGTTTACATTAGGATTCACTTTTGGTGTTGTACAGCCTGTGGGTTTGGATAAATGTATAAATGACTGGTATCCACCATTATGATATCCAGAATAGTTTCACTGCCCTAAAAACCCTCTGTGTGCTGCCTGTTAATCCCACCCTCCTGTCAACCCCTAGCAACAACTGATCTTTGCACTTTCTCCATAGTCTTGCCCTTTCCAGAATATTATATAGTTGGAATCATACAGTATGTAGCCTTTTCCAATTGGCTTCTTTCACTTAGTAATATGCATTTAAAGTTCCTTCATGTCTTTTCATGGCTTGATAGCTCATTTCTTTGTAGTGTTGAGTTATATTCCATTTTCTGGATGTACTACAGCTTATTTATGCATTTATCTACTGAAGGACATCTTGGTTGCTTCCAAGTTTTGATAATTATGAATAAAGCTGCCATAAACATTTGTGTGCAGGTTTTTGTGTGGACATAGATTTTCAACTCCTTTGGGTAAATCCCAAGGAGCACGATTGTTGGACTGTATGGTAAGAGTATGTTTAATTTTGTAAGAAACTGCCAACCTGTCTTCCAAAGTGGCCATACTATTTTACATTCCCGTGGGCAGTGAATGAGAGTTCCTGTTGCGCCACATTCTCACCAGCATTTGGTGTTGACAGTGTTCTGGATTTTTGCCATTTTAGTAGGTGTGTAGTAGTATGTCTTTGTTTTAGTTTGCATTTCACTGATGACATATGATGGGGAGCATCTTTTCATTTGCTTATTTGCCATCTGTATATTTCATCAGGGAAGTGTCTCCTCAGATCTTTCGCCCATTTAAAAATCAGAATGGTTGTTTTCTTATTGTTGAGTTTTAAGAGTTCTTTGTATATTTTGGATAATAGTCTCTCATCAGATATGTCTTTTGCAAACAATTTCTCCCAGTCTGTGTCTTGTCTTCTCATTCTCTTGACCCACATTGCATTTTGTTGCTGTGTCTCCTTGGTCTCTTCTAATCTGTGATAGTTCTCAGTCTTTCTTTGTTTTTCATGACCTTGACCCTCTTGAAGAGTATTGTTCAGTTGTCTTGTAGTTTGAATCTCACTTTGGGGTTGTTCGACATTTTTTTCATGATTTGATTGACATTATGCATTTTTAGCAAGAATGTGTTGGAAGGGATGTTACGTCTTTCTCAGTACATCATACCAGGGAACATATGACATCACTATGTCATGTTACTGGGGACAGTAACCTTAGTCACTTTGTTGAGGTGATGTCTGCTGGCTTTTTCCACTGTAGAGTTCCCATTTATCCCTTTGTAATTGATAAGTATCTTGGTGGGGGGAGATACGCCTCAAATTTTTGCCCACTGGTTTTAGTATCTCTTGGTGGAGTTTGCCTGCAATAGTTATTGCAGTGTTTACTTAACGGTAATTTTGTATTTCCTTCATTCCATCTACATTTATTAATTGGGATTTTTCTGTAAGGAAGAGCTGTCCCTTCTCCCCATTTATTTATGTACTCTTTTATTTATATCAACATGGACTCAAGGAGAGTTATTTTTTGAGTTATAATACAATTCTATCATTTTTATTTTGTTACTCAAATTGTTCTATAAAGCTGTTATATTTTTTAACTGACAGAATGAATTTTTTAAAATAAAAAAGCTTATTCTTGGGTATTGATTTTACTGAAAAATCAGAGGTGAGCCATTTTAATTTGCATTGCAACTAGTATGTTGATAATGCTTTGTTGCTATTATTATTTCTGGTTAGTTTTTAGTATCTTGACCAAAATCTATGTGGTTATTCTATCTATAACCTTAATTCAGACTACTTATGGCTTACTCTGAGGAGATGGAGGTGACAGCCTGCATACACAGAGTGCAAACTGCCTTCCTAATATGCTTTTTAGATCTCATTATGTGATATGAATTTTATTAATTTTACAATTATTCCCTTGGGCTTATTGTTATTATAAGTGTTTTATAAAGTAACAGTGAAAAGTCTAAATATCAGTGGTGCTTCCTACCTACTTTCTTAGAGGAAAATTAGGCTTAGTAAAATATTTGTCCATTTCTAATATAACAAGTTTTCCTGTGTTTCTAATTCTAGCAAAATAATGATGTACAGATATAAAGAAATTTTAATGATAACAATTATGATGACTTTTATAATTGACTGACTAAATCAGATTTTTTTCTGAATATTCTGAGTTGAAATTATATTTTTATTATGTCTTTCCATATTTTCTAGATAGGTTCATAAAATAAGTTCATACTGTCCTTTGAAGAGAATTGAAAACCTGCAAGAATGTTGTTCATACATATGGAAATTGCACAGTGAGGTAGATTTTTATATAAGATTTGTCGAACCAGTTGCATTAGTTTATAACCATACCTGGTGAATTAAGTCATATTGACTGAAATTGATTCTGAATAAATTAACCTGAATAAGTTTGTATTAATGTAGTCTTATCTAAAACAAACTAATTTAGCATGATTTATTCTGTTTTTGAAAATCCAGGAATTGGCCTTTAATACTTATTTCACATTTGAATATCTAAACCTTCAAACAAGTATAGGTTAAATGGCCAAATACATTACTTTTAGAAAGTTAAGTTATTATTGATTTTTCATCCCAATTGAGACAAATAAATATTGGTTATTAAAAAATATCTTTTCGGGCTTCCCTGGTGGCGCAGTGGTTGAGAGTCCGCCTGCCGATGCAGGGGGCATGGGTTCGTGCCCTGGTCCGGGAAGATCCCACATGCCGCGGAGCGGCTAGGCCCGTGAGCCATGGCTGCTGAGCCTGTGCGTCCGGAGCCTGTGCTCCGCAACGGGAGAGGCCACAACAGTGAGAGGCCCGCGTACCGCAAAAAAAAAAAAAAAAAAATCTTTTCTATTGCTGTCATCTCACATTAACCCATCTGAGGGGAAAAACAAAACAAAACTCATCATCTTACATAACTCACATTATCCATCTCGTGAACTTTTAGAGGTAAAAGAGACATTTAGTCTAACCTTGTTTGTGATTAAGAAATCCCATCGATAACATCTAGGACAGTTATCTAGCCTCTGTTTTTTTTTCTTCCCCCCATCCAACCTCTGGTTGAACTCGGTCATGTTGGGATTCTTATTCAGGATATTTCATTTCACTGTGTTATATTCTCTGGTTCTCAGAATACTTCTATTTAAAAAAAATATTTATTTATTTGGTTGCACCGGGTCTTAGTTGTGGCACACAGGCTCCTTAGATGAGGCAGGCGGGCACCTTAGTTGTGGCACGTGGGCTCCTTAGTTGAGGCAGGTGGGCTTCTTAGTTGTAGCATGCAAAAAACTCTTAGTTGTGGCATGCAAACTCTTAGTTGCAGCATGCATGTGGGATATAGTTCCCTGACCAGGGATTGAATCTGGGCCCCCTGCATTGGAAGCACAGAGTCTTATCCACTGTGCCACCAGGGAAGTACCTCAAAATACTTCTTATTTGGCTTATAAGCTCCTTGGTGGAAGAGATTGTTTTATTCATTTTTGTATCCTTGACACTTGCAAATAGGTACTTAAGACATATTTGTTAAATTATATTGAGTAGCAATCTACTTTCTTGTGACTTTCCATGTTGGTTTTAATCTTATAGATCAACAAAGAACATTTTTTTCTATCTGATAGACTTTTCCATATGTGGATGCCACCATTTTGTCTTTAGTCTTTACTTCTCTAGACACAGAGTTTATGATTTCTAACCATTCTAGTCATCTTAGTTTATCTTCCACTCTTAAAATGTGATAACAAGGTTAGAACTCAGCCTGTAGATGAGGTCAAATAGAGTGGGACCATTAATTGTATTGGATTGGCCAAAAAGTGCCTTCGGTTTTTAAGTAAAAATAAAAGACACATTTTTCATTTTCACCAAGAACTTCATTGAACAACGTATTCACCCTGTTGTTTCACTACCTTCTGGCATTTTTCAGGCAACTTCATAATTCCATCTTCCCAAAACTTTTTATCTTTTTGAGCAGAGAACTGTTCGAGGTTCCTTTTACAGTCTTCCAGGGAATTGAAATTTTTTTCCATTAAGAGAATTTTGTAAAGACCAAAATAATTGGAAATCTGAAGGTGCAATGTCTGGTGAATACGGCAGATGAATCAGAACTTCCCAGCCAAGCTGTAACAGTTTTTGTCTGGTCCTCAAAGAAACATGCGGTCTTGTGTTACCCTGATGGAAGATTATGCATTTTCTGTTGACTAATCATCGAGTGCTGCTTTCAGTTGGTCTAATTGGGAGCAGTACTTGTTGGAATTAATCGTTTGGATTTCCAGAAGGAGCTCATAACAGAGGACTCCCTTCCAATCCCACCATATACACAACATCACCTTCTTTGGATGAAGACTGACCTTTGGGGTGGTTGTTGGTGGTTCATTTCACTTGCCCCACGATCTCTTCCATTCCACATTACTGTACAGTACCCACTTTTCATCACCCGTCACAATTTGTTTTAAAATGGAACATTTTCATTATGTTTAAGTAGAGCGGAAATATGGTCAAGAAGGTTTTTTTCGCTTAACTTATGTGGAACTCGAACATCAAAGCAATTCACATAACCAACCTAGTGCAAATATTTTCAGTGCTTGATTTGAATATTTTGAGCATGTTGGCTACCTCCCGCGTGGTATAACGTTGATTGTTCTCAATAACTCGATTTGATCGCTATCAACTCCAACTGGTCTACCTGACTGTGGAGCATCGTCCAGTGAGAAATCTCCCGCACGAAACTTCGCAGACCACTTTTGACACGTTCGATCAGTCACAGCACCTTCTCCATACACTGCACAAATCTTTTTTTTTTGCGTTTCTACCTTTCTTGAAAAATAACGTATAATATGCTGGAAATGTTGCTTTTTTTCTTCCATCTTCAATGTTAAAATGGCTACACAAAAATTCACCAATTTTGATAAGTCTTTTTTTTTAAATGCACGCTGATATGACAGCTGTCACATACAATCTAACAGAATTATTTCAAATGAAGTTAAAGACAAGTAAGTGCTACTAGAGCCATCTTACAGAAAAAAACCAAACAAAACTTTTAGCCAGCCCAATAGATTAATGGCCTCTTTTGTGTAAAAGTAGTAGGCTAGGCACTGTGAAGTCAAGAAAAATATCTGAACTAGAAAAGCATACCTACAGACTCCAGAACTTTATATTGTCACTTTTGTATATTGACTTTTAAATTGCATTTTCTAGCTGATATTGGGGTAAAGTTTTGTAAGGCTACGAAATCATTGTTCACACCACTTTGGATATTTAATAATAACTTACATTTAACTCTTGGCAGTTTACCTAATGCTTTCACGTATATGGTCACATTTAATCCTCAGAGTAGGTATTATTATTATTCCCATTTTACAGATGGAGAAAATAATTTCTTCAGAGTTATACAGTTGGTAAAGTGGCAGAACCTGGTTTCAAATTCAGGTCTTTCTGATTCCACTGGCTTTTCCCACAGCTACCTTACCAAGAGGTCTTATTTTAAAATTTCTCTTGATTTGAAGGGATATGTGGCTGTCATGTTGATATTCATTATTTATGCCTTTCAGCTACTTTCTAATTCATACACTTAACACAGTTACCAGAATCAATATTAGTTTTCCTCCTATATTAGATGCTATTTATTTATTTTCACATAAAATATTAACCAGATTATGCAAATTCTTCTCAATCACTAAGGAAGAGCTAAGTTTCAAACTTACTTAAAAAAAAAAGAAAACCATCCTTGCACTTGCACCTAAACTTGGTATACAGTATGAGGTTTTGGAAGTTGGGATGTATAACTGTGATTTATAAAGCAAGTTTTTTTTTTTAATTGAAGTATAGTTGATTTACAATATTGTGTTAGTTTCAAGTGTACAGCAAAGTGATTTAGTTATTTCTTTTTCAGATTCTTTTGGGGTGCATGTATCTTTTCCAATTAGAGTTTTACAAAGCAAGGTTTGATTCTTCCTAATGGCTTTGGTTTTCTCACACTTCTACAACCTTGATGTGCTTGATATTTATAAAAAAATTTGGAATTATTAAACTCCTCATTCTTGTTTTCGTGTATAGCTTGGAATGGTGGAATGGATTGAACCTCCCAAACGAGAACGCAAAGCCAACTATGCGGTGGATGCCTACTTCAGAGAGGCTTTACGTGTTAGTGAGCCAAAGATTCCAAAGGTAAAGCAGTATGAGGCCAGGTTTTATGTCCTACAGTAGAATTCTCTTGTAACGTGGTCTCTGATTCAGATTTACTTATATTAGTGCTAAATCTTAGTCCCTAAAATATAACAATACAGAAAAGTACTTGATATGCTCCAGCCATATAAATGGATTCCATTGTATTTATTTTTCTATATATAAAAGAAATAATAAAAGATAAGTGTGTTCACTTCATGTACTGAAAACAAATATATATGTAATGCATTTTCTCCCCTGCAGGCTCCACGACCTCCAAAACAGCCAAATATTCAGGATTTTCAGTTTTTCCCACCACGCTTATTTGAGCTCCTCGAAAAGGAAATTCTTTATTATAGGAAGACCATAGGCTATAAGGTAATTTTTCAGTTTTTTGGATTAGCATAATACAATCTTTTAAGCTAATATAATGTATCAAGCTAGACTAGAAAGTGTTCCATTTTAATGTGAGAGAACTTAAGAGTAAGTCAAAATAGTGGCGTTTTTAAAACCAAAGAGGAGGTTTAACTAGAAGCAAAGCATCAAGCTACCCAATCACCAGTAACATCAACACTAAATGAGATTAGTGGAGAATTATCCAATATTTCAAAATAGTAATACCATTTTAATAATGCTTGTGTTCAGGTGCTCAAAGAATATGTAGAATAAACAATAGGTATGTGTTTAAATAGAAGTGAATGTATAATAGATGATAGGAAATGTTTGATTATTTTCCTCAAAATGACCAAGAAATAGTATTTTTGTGTTTATTGCTCATAGATTGATAGAAGCCCTGTTGGTGGTTAGTAGATTGTGGTCACTTAGGTGTTAAAATAATGATAAACACGATAATGAATTATGGAACTTAAAAATGATGTTTTGGAATTCAAATTTCTTACTTATATAGGTAGATAAGAACCCGTTTATAGTGAGTGAAATATAATGTTTGTCATACTTACAGCTATCACATTGAGAGATTAAGCATACCAGGTTATTTCTGTATGTTGAAATTGGCTTCGTAGTGAGTGGAAAGGGATGACCAAATAATAGTCAATAGTGTGAACAAAATTATAAAAGTATTAACACTGTTATAATTTTATGAAGATTTATGTTTTATGAATTGGAAGCTGTGTTTTAAAATTTATTTTGTGAACTTTTATTACAAGTGGAACTGTGACCAGTTATTTTGATTAGTAACTGTAATATGCCTAGAAAAGCTCCATATATATATATAAGATATTTAGTTAGTTAATATTTTCGAACTGAGGGAAGAGATATGGGGACATATGTATATGTATAACTGACTCACTTTGTTATAAAGCAGAAACTGACACACTATTGTAAAGCAGTTATACTCTAATAAAGATGTTAAAAAATATTTTGGAACTGAATGAATCTCTAGAGTGTTTCTACTATTTGTCCAAAGTGGGAGCACTGTCATTTGAAATAGAGCAAAAAAGTTTTGCTTGCTGTTTATGTACCAAAGTTTAGATATATATAAATAGGGACAAGAAACTTAAGGTGACTATAAGTGGAAATATATATAAATAGGAACAAGAAAGTTAGGGTGAATATAAGTATAAAAATATATAAAGTGGTTAGTTATAATCTGGTTAGGGAAATATGATTAAATTTGAATGTATTTAACCAACAGGACTGGATAAAATCCTTAGGAAGTTGTAGAAGAGTACAGGAATCATGGTTGAACATCGGATCAGGCATAAAACCAGTTTCAAAGAAAGTGAAAACAGCGATATGGTAGAAGAAACAGGCAAGTTATAGGTTTAAAATGTAAAATAAAAATAGTAAAATTAATAAAGTAGTGAATAAGATTTCACGAGGTAAACAAATATATACATGATCCCGCTAAGAATTATTAAACATTTTAGGTTTAGATCATTATTTTCTGTTAACTTTTATTGACTATTATTAGTGAGACTTAAAGGAGAATTAAATTGAAATGTTAGACCTCAGTAATCAACCAAATATCTGTGTAGAGCATCTTATAATTGAATAAATGTTTTACCACATACTTCATTTGATTTCTTAGAAACCCTGCGAGATAGGTGTTATTATCACTTCTGTATAATAGGTGAGGAAACAAGTTCAGTGAGGTTAAATGACTTGTTCAAGGTCAGGTAGCTAACAGAGTTGCCAAGGGTGCTGGTCTCAAACACAGGTTCTGAGCATTCAAATGCTATGCTCTTTCCACTCAGACATTCTGGGCTATTTCTGCATCTGACATAACTCTGCTTCTTTCAGCAGCCCTAAATAAGGACTGTGTTTACAGTGGTTTGACATGTTGTTTGGGAGGTGAGCCAAGTGGTAGTCAAGTAGCAGCAATAAAAAAATCACCTCTGCTAATATAACTGTTTATGCTCCTTCTTTGGAGATACTGAAATTCTGTTCCCTGTAATAATACAGTGCCCACCACATTCTCGCCACAGCTCTGGTTTTAATGTAAATAGTGCCTTTCATTACAGGCAGTTTGTGGTTAAGGGTCAGGGTCTTACATGACAGTTGGGTGGTGGCCAGCTGGAAGGAGATGGAGGAGAGAGGAAACCTTAGAAGAGGGAGGAATGAAGGGACAGCTGCGAAGGGTGATAGGAAGGAGGAAGGTGCGAGAAGAGAGGAAAGGGATGAGTGAGCAGAGGGGAGATGGCACGGCATCCATGCTATGGCACCTTACTGTTTTCTGTTCCTCACCTCCCGGAGAGAAGTGACTGGAGAGGGAGTGTGAGTGAAAGGAGGACTGTTTTTCATTTAATACATATTTATCGAGTGCTCCCCTATGCCAGGTCCTATGTCAAGGTCTGAGGATAAACTGACGAATAAGACAGTGGGGGTTCCTCAGTGCACAGTACTCACGTTCTAATGGAGGAGACAGACATTAAGCTGAAAGCACAGCGTAGTGACGTTACTTGTTTTCAGTTCTTACAAAGGGTGCTATGAGGGATCATAACGTGGGTATCTAGTGTGGAGTGGGAGATCAGGGAGGTGGTCCCTAAGGACCACCATTTAAGTTGAGATCAGAGAGATACACAGGAATTAGCCAAGTGAAGTGTGGGACAGAAGCGTTCAGGTGGGGGAGCCACATGTACAAAGGTGTTGTGGTAGGAAGGAGGATTGCCCCTTCAGAAACTGAAAGAAGGCCAGTGTTGCTAGGGAGTGGTGAGAAGGAGAATGACTTGAGATGAAACTGGTGAGTTGGTTGAGTTGGATCAAGTGGAGCACTGAACATTAATTATAGGTCATATTAATTAGGTTGAACTTCAGAGCAAAGAGCCTTTGAGATGTTTTTAAGGCAGAGGGGCAGGTGGGTGATGGAATAATGACAGCAGGTAGTTATTTAGTCCTTACTTGTGTTGCTTACTCTTCTTAGTTGTTGAGAAATGATTAGCTCAGTATTCTCAGAAGAGCCCTGGAACTACATACCCATTTTACAGGTGGGGAAACTGAGGCATACAGAGGTTGAGTAATTTGCCCTGAGTAATTTGCTCAAGGTCAAGCCACTTATAAGAGGTAGGATATGATCAAACTTACATTTTTAAAAATCACTCTGGCTGGGCTTCCCTGGTGGCGCAGTGGTTGAGAGTCCGCCTGCCGATGCAGGGGACGCGGGTTCGTGCCCCGGTCCGGGAAGATCCCACGTGCCGCGGAGCAGCTGGGCCCGTGAGCCATGGCCGCTGAGCCTGCGCGTCCGGAGCCTGTGCTCCGCAATGGGAGAGGCCACAACAGTGAGAGGCCCGCGTACCGCAAAAAAAAAAAAAAAAAAAAATCACTCTGGCTGCAACACAGAGAATGGTGAGTTTCTCCAGGGAAACCAGCCAGGAGGCTGCTGCAGTGTGAAGATGAAAAGATGGTGGTGGCTGGGAGTGTGGTGGTGGCAGTGGGGGTGGAAGGAGAATCGACCCCCTACCACTCCACTCCTAGCCCCAGGCTCTCCTCAGCCCCATCCTGGATTGCCTTTGTACTGTCTTAAGACTTGCCTTGATCCTCTGTATGCCTACTTAGCTGGGGATTTACAAGAGAAAGAAGAATACATTCTGGATGTTGGTTCTTTCTGAACCTTGTCTCTTACATTCTTTACCAGGGGCTACAGACCTGAGCTAAGGTGGGTGCTTTAATTGGGTGGGTCTTGTGTTTGAGTACAGTTGTCCCTTGGTATCTGCGGGACATTGGTTCCAGAAGCCCACAAAGATACCACGATCCGTGAATGCTCAAGTCTCATATAAAATGGCGTAGTATTTGCATGTAACCTATGCGAATTCGCCCATGTATTTTACATCATCTCTATATTACTTATAATACCTAATACAATGTGATTGCTATGTAAATAGGTATAAATACAATGTGAATCCTATGTAACTGGTTGCCAGCATGCAGCAGATTTAAGTTTTGCTTTTTGGAACTTTCTGTAATTTTTTTCCTCAAATGTTTTTGATCTGAGGTTGCTTGAATCCACACATGCAGAACCCGTGGATATGGAGGGCTGACTGTATAGACAGATGAGCATGGCATGTTAATCACTTGCAAAAGCTTCCTATAAAGGACGATATGATATTGATAAGTGTTGGGCATATCTTCTCAAGGATTCCTAGCATTGATTTTTTCCCCCCTACTAAACCTCCAGAAAACTAACCCAAGCCACAATATGAATGGAACAATAGTTTGTTCTCAGATGAACGGGACTGCTGTAGTGGAGTTTCCTGATATTCTCTACGTAGTTAGGTTCTCAAAAAGGGACTCCTTTCCCTCTTTCTGCTTAAATGATTGTTAGCTCAGGGGAGGGAGGTTTTGTCTGAAGCTGGGGGCATTGTGGTGCATGGTTCCATTTTGTCCATTTTGAATCCCCACTGTCACATTCTGTAGTGACTTGGAGTGTGGTTAGTGAAGGGCTCAGTAGGCTTGAAGCAGTTGGTAAACAGCATTTTTCTTCAGGGCCTGCTTATTTGCATTTTTATTTTCTGTTTTGTTTTTTCCCCTCAATACTCAGCACAACAAGGTCACAGCAGTATTCCTGATAATAAGATCTGGAATTAAAGAGTTCTGTTTTATTTGAGGCTGAGAGAAGTAGTTGTTTGTTTTGTCCTAACCACTTGGTAGATAGCTGTGCATTATGTGCCAATTTTCCCTGCTGTCTAAGCTCTGACCTTGTTGCAGGTTAGACGTATTCAGAAGCTTCATTGCTCTTGTGACTTAAAGGAGTTACTTAATGCTTTTTTTTTTTGTATTTTTTTTTTTAAACATCTTTATTGGGGTATAATTGCTTTACAATTGTGTGTTAGTTTCTGCTTTATAACAAAGTGAATCAGTTATACATATACATATGTTCCCATATGTCTTCCCTCTTGCGTCTCCCTCCCTCCCACTCTCCCTATCCCACCCCTCCAGGCTGTCACAAAGCACCGAGCTAATATCCCTGTGCCTTGCGGCTGCTTCCCCCTAGCTATCTACCTTACTACGTTTGTTAGTGTGTATATGTCCATGACTCTCTCTCACCCTGTCAAAGCTCACCCTTCCCCCTCCCCATATCCTCAAGTCCGTTCTCCAGTAGGTCTGCGTCTTTATTCCTGTCTTACCCCTAGGTTCTTCATGACATTTTTTTTCCCCTTAAATTCCATATATATGCGTTAGCATACGGTATTTGTCTTTTTCTTTCTGACTTACTTCACTCTGTATGACAGACTCTAGGTCTATCCACCTCATTACAAATAGCTCAATTTCGTTTCTTTTTATGGCTGAGTAATATTCCATTGTATATATGTGCCACATCTTCTTTATCCATTCATCCGATGATGGGCGCTTAGGTTGTTTCCATCTCCGGGCTATTGTAAATAACTTAATGCTTTTAATCACTTGCTCACTAAAACCCTTCCATTGGAAGAAGGTGACTGAATTGATATTTCAATTGCAGAAGTTTAAAAATCCGGAGTATCCAAAAGTCCCATTGAGTCTAAGACATGGAGTGAAAGAGTTTTGCCATATTAGAAGCTGAAGAAAGCTGTAGGACATTCTAATATATATCTTCAATAAAAATTCTTTGGGGGGGGATATAAACATTTGACAAATGCAGGAAGTTCTATGATCTTTGTGAGTTTCCGTAATGTGTCATTGTGGGCCACCTGTTTTGCTGTGGTAGAATTAAAATACAGTGAGCTGATTTCAGGTTACTACTTTTATTTTGTGTGTTGTCACATTTAATTCAGTATTCCATATTTCTATGAAATGCTTGCTGAAGCTCCTAAGAAACAAGGCCCCCCCAAAAGTTTTTCACTTTTCCATGGAACATAGCTCTTAATCACAAATTCCTTACTATCTGACTAGAAATCCAAATAATAATTGAGCTGTTTCCTTGAAAGATAACTTCTTGTATATTAAGTGTTACTGGGGGTCATCAGTAATATATACAGTATGAGTACTTGAGATACCATCTAGGTATCTGTTTAGTACCATTGGCCTATAATTCGTCTACTTAATTCTTTTATAGCACTTTGAAATCACTCTAGGAAGCTAAATGCCGATAAAACCTCATGAGGTAAAAAATGAATACCTTTTAAAAATAATAAATATTAAGAAGGAGATTATTTGTAGGAAGAGATACAGGAATTTAGGAATTACAAGTCATTTCTAATTCTAAAAATTTTAGCAGTTGTTTATTTGAGTAATTTTTAGAACTAAAATTGTAAATGTGGGCTTCCCTGGTGGCGCAGTGGCTGAGAGTCCGCCTGCCGATGCAGGGGACACGGGTTTGTGCCCTGGTCCGGGAAGATCCCACGTGCCGCGGAGCGGCTGGGCCCATGAGCCATGGCCGCTGAGCCTGCGCGTCTGGAGCCTGTGCTCCACAACGGGAGGGGCCACAGCAGTGAGAGGCCCGCGTACCGCAAAAAAATTTAAAAAAATTAAAAGAAAAATAAAATTGTAAATGTAACATTGATGAAGTCATTCTAAAGTTTTGCTGTATTAAAAATATGGGCAGTCGATCCTAAATCTAATGGTATGGTATAATATTCTGATTTTGCCTTTATTAAAGTTCAGGTGGAAAATTTTTAGTATTGAAGATATCTACATAGGAATAAAAAGTTCATTTTGTGTGGGTATATTATCCATTTTCTGTCATAAAATTAGATGTTTGTGAAATATTTTGTTAAAGTATGGTTTGTCAGGTATGGAAAGTTTGAAGCATTTTGGTAGAGAAATATCTTAAGATTAAAGAGGTTTTCCTCAATGAAAGTTAAAATTTATGGCCAAAGTAATTTCACCAGCAACTGAAGGGGTCTGTTAAACTTTTAAAGCTATGTCTGTAATTTTTTTCAACATTTTATTATGAAAAATTTCCAAACAGAAAAATGTCAAAATAATTATACAGTGAACACCCATATACACACCACATATATTTTCCAATTTACATTTTACTGTATTTGCTTTATCACTTATTTGTCCATCTCTCCAGCTTTCTATCAAATGGATATCCTTCTTATTTCTTTATGCATTTCAAAGTTGCAGACATAAGTATATTTCACCCAGAAACACTTCAACATGTATATCATTAGCCAGAGTTCAATATTTATTTGATTCTTTTTAAGATAAAAGTTATATACATTGAAATATATAAATCTTGCATGCCATTTGATGAATTTTGACAAATGCATACGCCTATATGACTGAAGCCCCTATAAAAATATAGAAAGTGCCCCTTCCCAGTCAATCCTCATATTCATTCCCCAGACACAACCACTGTTCTGATATTATTTTCATCTATAGATTAGTTTTTTTGTTCTAGAGTTTCACATAAATGGAATCATATATTATGTGTAAGGCTTCTTTCACTTAGCATAGTGTTTTTGAGATTCATCTATGTTGTCCCATTATCAATGGTGCATTCCTTTTTATTGCCGAGTACTATTCCATTGTAAGGATATACCACAGTTTGCTTATCCAGTCTCTTGTTGATGGACATCTGGACTGCTTTCTGGGTTTTGGCTCTTGTGAGTAAAGCTGCTATAAACATTCTCCTAAAAGTCTTTGTATAGATATGTTAGGAATGGAATTGCTGGTGTGCCTGTGATTTAAAAGTGGAATTTAGCTATTGAAAAAAGTGATTTTTAAATCATGCATATCACTGGACTACATTTCATTTTTAATTTACACCTTCTTTTCCATTTCCATTTGCTACCATCCTAGGCCAGGTGATCATACGTCATTTCTAGATTACAACAGTTTAGCTGGTTCTCTTGCCTCTAGTTGCTTCCTCACTTCAATCCATCCAGCACAAGGCTTGCAGGTGAAAACAGTACTCCTTTGTTGAAAGATCTCCAATGGCTTGCTGTTGCCTACTGTGTAGTTTCAGAAGGCCCTCTAATTCTGTTTCCCCCTGGCCTTGTTTCTTATCCCGTCTCAACATAAACCTTATATATGCTCCTTCCTGTTTTTGCCTTTACCGTTTTTGCTTTACTGCTCCAGCCTAGAATATTCGTTCTCTCTTCTCCATCTCCCCAAATTCTTATAGTTCTTAGAGTATAGCTCAGAATTCCGCAACTAGGTTGTGAGCTCCTTGTGGGCAAGGACCATGTCCACTATTTTTTATATTCCAGTGAACACCTATCATAGTGCTATGGACAAAATAGACATTTAGTCAATAATTACTAATTTGATTGTCTCGTACTGATGATTATGTACAAATGAATCTGTTTTTCAGTATGTCTTTTTAATGCCCAGTTAGTAGGTTTTATATTTAAACAACTATTGGATACAATAGTTTTAAAAATACTTATTTTTAAATTACAGTGCTATGGTTGAAACTCTATGAAATATGTATAACAATAAGAGAAATGTACTCTAGTATGTATTATAATCATGTTTTAGTAAAACCGTGACTATTTGATACCTCTAGAGGATGAGTCATTTATGATAGGTGTGCCTGCCAGACAGTGGAAGGCTTACTGCCAACCCTGCTCTTGCCATGTTTGATGGATGCTATAAAATGTACTATACATGTTATATACCTGCCCTCGTAAATCAACGTGCTGCATTGTCACTGCAGATGCACATAAAAATGATGTGAGGCTTTGCGCTGAGTGACTTAGTTTATCACTGCATACAATGAATGCTGCTTTATACTGCTGAACTGTATGGGTTGTCTAAGTTCATGGTGACACACTGAGGCCCCTGGGACTACAGTTTTGAGATACAAATGACTGGCTGACTGCTTGCTTACTTGTAGAGCTGAGCTTCTGTCCTCAGTCTTTTGAACTTGAGCTCTCTTCTTCTCAGTTGCCAGTGTATTGCAGCTCTGTATACTATGCAGAGCTGTATAGTATACACTATACCTTCTGTTGCTCACTGCTACTGTAGTTTTCTCCCCTTGACTGCAGGCCCCATCACAGCTGTTTGTGTGCTTTGCTTACCCCTTCCCTCTTATATATAGTCTCTATTTTTTTTTTGCTTCTTCATTATCCTGTCACTCTTTCAGTCTTTGCATTTTATGTGAAGATGCTGTCTCTTTCCATATCCTGGAAGGCAATAAAAGTACTCCTTTCTTTTTGCATGTTGAACTGATTAGAGCATTGGATGCAGTCTTCAGGTGAATTGCCACTTCTCTACCCTGGTCTGTATTGCCAGGTGAATATGGGCTCTTTTTGTACTACCCAACTTTTTGTTTCTGGGCTTGAGATTTTATTGTATAATGTTGGTGTTGGGGATAATGATATTATTATTACCATGTATTACAATATCATAAGGATTTTTTTGTTCCACAGTGTAATTAAGTCTAGAATATAATGTAGCATTTAGCTGTAACTGGTTTTTAACTGTAAAATACCACATGGCACATTTAAGAACAGTTTTACTTTGGTAATATCATGGTAGTAGAAATGTGGAGAGGGTCATGTGTCATTCTGGTGTGACTTTATTTTGTTTACTGCTGAAATAACTCTAAATATTGATATAAGTATGTATACCCTTAATTAATTTTTCTCAACAGTTTACTCATAACACACCTCTTGATTCTTAGGTCCCAAGGAATCCTGATATCCCAAATCCAGCTGTGGCTCAAAGAGAGGAGCAAAAAAAGATTGATGGAGCTGAACCTCTTACACCAGAAGAGACTGAAGAAAAGGAAAAACTTCTCACACAAGTAACATATTTTAAGTGATTGAAATACTTCTAGCCAACGAATAGAAAAAAAGATATTATAAATTACACTTACTTTTTATTGTATGGGCCTGGTACCCTGATTGGACACACCAACACAACTCAGGGCTATTTTGTAAACATACATTTAGACCAAATATCCCTATTTTTTTAAATTCCTTTTATAGAATACACTCTTTTAGAAATACTAAAAAATGTATAAATGCAAAATATAGGTGTCAATTATAAGAAATAAGACATGCATTTTGTCAATTATAATAAAGTCAGTTAATCCACATATGAATCCTGATAGACAGTAATTACTAGCATATTCTTGAAAATTTAAATTTATTTTATTGATTGTGAACTGTCCTCTGAAATTATACTCTACTAATCTTTTATTTATGGAATGATTTCATAATTCTCAAAATGCCTTATATTCTTTCTTGAAAAGAACTTTAATACAATGATGAGAAATTTCTGAAACTATAAAAGGTGCTCATTGTATAGTTAAAAGCTAATAGTTAATAAGTAGGGAACATTTCGATTTGAACAACATATTAATGCTTTCTGGTCATTGTTGCTTTAATGAGTTTTACGAGTGTCATACTTCCAAAATAATCTGTAGAAGATAAAAAGAATTACAGTGCAAAAGATCCTTGGAAAATAATAAAGAAACGTGTACTGTATGATACCACCTTAGTATAGAAAGTAGCCAGCAAGATTTATTTATTCAACAAATTCTTTTGAACAATATGCAAAGCACAGTGCTAGGAAATTTTCCACATTAATTATTGAAAGATAGTTTTTATATTTATATCTTATTTATTATATAGGTCTTTGTTATAACATGTAATTTTATTGAATGAAGTTTTACAAATTACATTCATAATTTTTGGGCCAAATGCCTGGAAGTCATAAAGTTTTAGCTTGAAAATGTAATTGCAACTGGTTGAATATTAGGACTTACCACAGAATAAAGTAAAACATTTAAATATTCATGATTTTTTTTCAAAATTTATTTCCTGAACACAAAAATAAAGTTATGGTCTTAGAATGTTACTTGGCTTGCAGTATATTGTGAATGTACAATATATTGTGAATATACAGTCTCAACTGAGAAATTGCTTTAGTTTGTAATTAGAAACAAAATCAATTTTTTGCCCCTCCTAGTACTTGAAGTCATCTTTAATCACCTTTCTCTACTGCCCTAAATAATTAATCTTTTAAAAAATCATGGGAGTACAAAGGAACAAAATGTGGGGTAATCGAAAATCTTTATCAACTAACACCTAGGGATAGAGTTTTGCTCTGTCAAGGGTATCACATTTATGTGGGTTGGGACTTGAGGAGTGGAAGACAAAAATTTGATCTTGTGACTTCAAATAAATACCAAAGAGACTTAAAACACTGATTGGTCGAACTGTTCTATCTTTTAGGAAAGAAATTGAGCAGGCCCAATAACATTCTGTTTATCGAATCCTATTTTTGAATATAATTTTGAACAGAAATTATTTGTTCACAGTAGTTTGGAATGATGTAAAGAGCTACAAAAATTTTTCTTCAGTCTTTTTTTTTCCTTCATGTATTTTTTTGATTTAATGCATACACATTTTTTCTTAATTTACATGGGAATAAGTCTGTGAAAAAAATGAAGTACTGGAATATCCAGGACTTCAGCATTTATATTAGTATTTTAATTTTAATGCATTTGTATTTTAATGTAGTAGGCATCTATAAAATACGGAGTTAAAAACTACACAATATCTTGGAGCTATAAATCGTTTTTAGTACTTGGAGGGAAGTATATTCTCTTCATGATAGAAAAGCAGTTATTAGTAACACTAACCCAACTTTTGATTCCAACATAAAAAACCTGGGATTTTATAAGAAGGAAAATTTTAAGCCTTTTGAACTGTTTTTAATGTATCATTGTATAGAACTGAATAGAACAATGTTTGGATTGGTTGATTTAACCTCTATTGATGATGCTTAATTTTTTGTTCACAGGGATTCACAAACTGGACTAAGCGAGATTTTAATCAGTTTATTAAAGCTAATGAGAAGTATGGAAGAGATGACATTGATAATATAGCTCGAGAGGTGGAGGGTAAATCTCCTGAGGAGGTCATGGAGTATTCAGGTTTGTATACAACTACAAAAATGGTGTTTAATTGTAACCTTATGCATTTCTTTAGTGTCAATTTAATTTTACCTTTGTTCAGAGACCTTTAGACTTTTATGAATAAACTGTAAGTGAAAGTATAAAATATAATTGTATTTCTATGAAAAGATTATAAGATTTATCAAAACAAATTGCTGTGGTCCCTACTAGTTAGCTAATAGAGCCAAGTATAGCACTGATAAAACAAGGGTAGCTATTGGATGAGCACTGGCAAAATGCCTACTTTCCCACGTCTGGAATTTGATCATCTTCTGGGCAAGTCAAGTCTAAGGCTTCAGTTTCAGCGGATGGAATTAGTGTCTTTCTAGGTTGTTCTTGAAGTAGAGAATTCCTATAAGGTCCTTTTAGATCCTCAAACACTCTCAGGGTTCTAGTTTGCTCCAGGCAAGTTATGTGTGGATTCTGCTAACTCCAGGCAAGCTGGAGTAGATCTGAAAAGACTGCTTGAATAAACCTGTTGATTGGTCCTAGAATCAGTTCCTTCTCTTACTTAGCTGTGTCTTTGGTCTTGACCAGAACTAGATTAGGTGCTGAAGCATATGGAGTTAATATTGATTTCCGTGTCACAGTGCATCCAACCTCAGGCTTCTGAAAAGAAATCTTATTAAAATAGGTAAATATGTCTAGTAAATTTTCTTTATGTAGAAGAACATAGGAAGTTTCTAAAATCCAATTAGACTGAGCTCTCAAATTTAGTCTGAATATCAGCTGTATAGAATCTAGGGCATTTTTTCCCCCATAGAAACAATGTTACAAAGTAGGTTTAGGTTTCTGAGCTAGCCTCTCAAAGCCTATTTAGCCTAACAACTGAAATTCTGCATTTTTGCCATGAAAAATAGTAGGGAGGAAACATTGAAATACTACTAAATAGACCAAAGATTAATATAGATTAGGCACAATTTTTAATTTATTTATAGTGCTAATGCTTGAATAAATCCATGTTTAATTAGAGAACACTTTTTTTTCTTTTGGAAATCTGAAAGGGTCTTCTGGTGATTGCCAGGGACTTGAGAGATGGATTATGTTTGAGTTTTTATTTCGTGTAGTATAACATCAAGTCTATGAACATCCTTTACTTTGATAACAGTATAACATTACTACTACCCTTAAAATTTATCACATAAGTTTAGGACATTTGGGGGCTTAAAGAGGGGAAAAATAGAGGAGAGAGAGAAATTTTAGCAGCAAGAGTTGAATGAAAGGAGTATAAAAGGATATGTGCAGAGAGATTTTCTGAAGTAGAATTTTCTTCAAAAGTTAGGAAGGGGGATAGCATCAGTGTGTATGAAATTGCAAGAAAAAAATGATTTAAAAAGATATCACGTCGGGACTTCCATGGTGGTCCAGTGGCTAAGACTCCGTGCTCTCAGTGCAGGGGGCCTGGGTTCGATCCCTGGTCAGGGAGCTAGATCCCACGTGCCGCAACTAAGACCTGGCGCAGCCAAATGAATAAATAAATATTTTTAAAAAGAGCTTATTTAAAAAAAATACCATGTCAGATGTTCCCTCAAATTGACAGCAAGCCAGGTAGCATGACTAGCTCAGGGCAGCTTAATTGGGACCAAGTCAGAGGATGGGGAGATTTGAATGAATTTATGTAGTTGGTTGCAATAAAAGATGCAATGTGTACAGTTGGCTGTTTGTGGTATCTTATACATAGTAGGCGTTTAAATTGTGTTGAATGAATAAGTGAGAGAATGAATAAATGAATACAGGTGCTTATAAAAATCAGAGTACTGACATTCCTTTCTTGATAGACTCTAAAAATGAAAAAATTTGAGAATGTAGAATATGCCATTAGAGGGCCTCTCACTGAAGTCATAAGATGTGACGTTAATGCAGCCAGATCATTTAGCTCATTTATAAAATTTGGGTGACTTGGCTTTCCTTTTTTTTTTTTTTTTTAAAGAGAAAAGGCTATTCCAAGTAAGTTTAAAAAACAAGCTATATGTCACTGGAAATACTGTAAGAATAGTGAGTGGTTCCAAAAGCGAAGTAACAGTTTCAGTAGAAATTGCTGCTTTACAGGAAGTTTGATTGACCTGTTGATAATAGTTTCGTTTTTATTTTTGCTTGCTAGGAAACTATGTTCTCTAAGTTTATATGACCACCCTGTCTTCTGTTTCACTTTATGTGTTTGGTGCCTTCTATATAATGTTTGAATAAAAGCATAGCTTAAATCAGTATCTGTAGTAATATCTTTTGAAATTCTGGTCATCTGGGATGGATAATTAAAAACTTCGTAATATTTCATGAAAGGAAAATCACTAACCTAAAACCTCCTTGTTGAGGTCTTACTTTTAAATGGAAGGAGGTATTTAATACCGCTCATTTATTACACCTTAGGAGTATTTAATAATTGAACGCATATATACAGATGAATTTGAATCTTAATTATAAACAGTGTAAGTTCACTGTATCCTTTCCTGCTAATTCTTCATTCTACAGTTCCTTGGATTCACTTACTTAAGATGATAGAATTGTAAAGTAATAACTCTGTTTTTCAGCTGTATTTTGGGAACGTTGCAATGAATTACAGGACATTGAGAAAATTATGGCTCAAATTGAACGTGGAGAAGCAAGAATTCAACGAAGGATCAGTATCAAGAAAGCCCTGGATGCCAAAGTAGTATATTTCATAATTGTCAAATTACCAATAGATTGTTTTAATTGATTAAATGGTGATTAGCTTTGACTTATTATTATGGCACATTTAGTCAAAAGCACTATTTTGTTTAAATCTACAGATTGCAAGATACAAGGCTCCATTTCATCAGTTACGTATTCAGTATGGAACCAGCAAAGGAAAGAACTATACTGAGGAAGAAGATAGATTCTTGATTTGTATGTTACACAAAATGGGCTTTGATAGAGAAAACGTGTATGAAGAATTAAGACAGTGTGTTCGGAATGCTCCTCAGTTTAGATTTGACTGGTTTATCAAGTCTAGAACTGCCATGGTACGTATTCCTTTCTTACTTATTTCCTCCAACTTTTTCTTTTGAAAAATTTCAAATATCATACATCCTTTACTTAGATTCTCTAATTCTTAACATTTTGCCACGCTGGCTTTCTCCTCTCACTAGTATATGTGTGTATATACTTATACATACATACATGGCATCTATCTATACATATAGAATCTATATATTGTATTCAGAAATACAGATCTGTGTTTTATATTCGTTAATCTATATACAGATCTATATTTCTGAACCATTTGAAAGTAAGTCACAGACATCATGAGTGTTCACCTCTAAATACTTCAGCATTTATCTCCTAAATATAAAAATAATAATTTCCTACATGAGCACAGTACCATCATCCTACCTGAAAATGTTAACGTTGATTCAGTAATGTCATCTAGTATACAGTCCATGTACAAAATTTTCCAGTTGTCCCGAAAGTGTCTCTCATAGCTGTTTTTTTAAATTGATGAGCCAGTCAGGGTTCACATATTGCATTTGGTTGAGTCTCTTTAGTCTCTTCAGTCTACAACTTTTTGTTTTTCATGACAATGACTTTTTTAAGGTACCCAGACTCATTTTGTAGAATGCCCAACACGTATCTCATTGTTTGCTCACTGTTAGATTTAGGTTAAGCATTTTCGGCAGGAATGCTGCCTAAGTGATGTGTATTTCTCATTGCATCACATCAGGCGGCTCATTATGTCAGGTTGTCACATTCTTGGTGATGCTGAGTTTGATTACTTGGTTAATATGGTGACCATCAGAGCTCTTCACTTTAAAGGTAGTTTCCCCTTTGTCATGAGGCAGGTGATACTTGAGACTGTGTGAATAACTTAAGGATTTATTTTTAATGAGAAGGAATTGTTGCCTAAGTAGAGTTTTTTGTTTGTTTGTTTGTTTTTTTGCGGTACGCGGGCCTCTCACTGTTGGGGCCTCTCCCGTTGCGGAGCACAGGCTCCGGACGCGCAGGCCCAGCGGCCATGGCCCACGGGCCCAGCCGCTCTGCGGCATGCGGGATCCTCCCGGACCGGGGCACGAACCCATGTCCCCCGCATCGGCAGGCGGACTCTCAACCACTGCGCCACCAGGGAAGCCCTAAGTAGAGTTTTTATAAGAATATTATGAGACAGAATAATTAAGAAGAGATTTTGTTTTAGCTTCATGCAATTTACTGTTACTTTCTAACATGAATTGTGTTCCTGTTAAATCCTAGTGCTGCTTAGCAGTGTTCTTGCTGATATTGAAATAAATGCCACATGTTTTTAATGTTGGCATCGTCAGTCTTTTGTTAGCCGAGGTAATTAAGACAAAAGTAGATTCATACAGCCTAAACATTAAAAGTAACCGGAAACTAACAATCTAAACAGTGAGCATTTTTCTTTAGTTTCTGTCTATCGTAAATGTTTTCTTGGCCGAAAGTTCATAGGGGTGTGAAGCAATGCTGAACATTTTGTTTGACCCATTTTATATTTTCAGTTCAAGTTGAAAAAAGAAAATAAAAATCTGAGTTGCTATATTGAAGATGCTAATTTTGGTGGATGCTTTATAAGATCAGATATTTCTTAAAATTTTAACACAAATTTAGAGGGTTCCTGGATTGTTATTAGAATGTGTCTCTCAAGTTTATGGAATACATAGTGCTGGGAGAGGTAGCAAATACTTTGGATCAAGCCAGAATCCAAAAGGAACTAGAGAAATTGGAATGATGGATTGATTGAATCTCCCTTGCAGCATGACAACTGTAGGGATGAATGTAAAGTGCTATACTTGTACAAAAGAATAGGAAGAGGTGTATATGTTAATAAGATACAGTAGGAAGAATTGAGAAAAGAATAAAAAAGATAGGAATTAATCTGTAGCATGAAGGGCTGAGGTTGGATGTAGGGAAGAGTTGTTTGACAGGGTTCTTTGGATGGTTGAAATAGATTACTGAAGAACAGTGTTAATAGCTTTCTGTTAGCTTTGAAAATGAGATTCTATTTTGACAGTCTGAAGACTTTGGCAGTGAGCTAGTTGGCCTTTTAAGGTGCCTTCTAGCTCGGTGCATCTATGACCATGTTTAGCAGAGAACTCCTTTCAAAAGCCATGCATTTAAAACTTTTAGCCATTTGGGGTTTTATGCGTGTAATGATCTAATTTAGAGCGGCATCAGCAGCTTGTAAAAGACAAATGCCCACCTGCATTTGTTGATGAATCATGTTTTCGATCATACATGCCCTTTTATGTGATGGAACATTTGCTGAATTTTGAGTATTATTTCAGTGATAGTTTACTAATTTTTTAAAAGGTTGAGTTTAATGCTGTTTTCAGTTTCTGGAAACATTAAACTAAAGCAGTCGGATGAAACAGATTCAAAAGAGCAAGGAAAATCTTATATTATTTGTAATACGAACATGACTGTAGAACCACATACATAACCTTATGTCATTTTCCGTGAAGAAACCCAGTGTATTATTAACAACCACTAGATGTCTCTGAACTCCCTTGTAAAGAATCTTTTCTTCCATCTTTCAACAAAACATTTATCTCTTTCTTTACCAAGAGGTTTAAATATCTAATGTATGTTTTCCAAAGAGTGGATATTAACTACATACGTGATTGAAAAATGAAACTTTTATTTTGTCTGTTAAAAATGAAGACAATTCTGTCCTTAATTATGTTCTGGAAGGTGGAATTTATGATTTGTAAAGAATCTTTAAAAACATATAGTAGTTTCTTTCATATTAAATATTTTAGTCCAGAGTTTTTGTTAACTTTTCTACTATATTATTTCCCTCCTAGTTAATGGATAATTTTTGCTTATATTTCTGGATTTAGAATATAAGTAATATATTTTAAAATATGCATGAATATATTTAGATCATCTTTTTGGAATGTTTCATGATAATAAAAATCATTAGGGAATTAAAGAAATGGATTACTATTATTTCTAGATGATCTCTTTTCCCCTCATTTTAAATAATTGATCTTGTATAGTGAATCACATTCACAATCTAGGAAGTGAAACTTCCCCCTTGAAAGAGGCATTTGCGATTTCCAAAATTAAAATAATTTGCTTCATTGAAAAACCCCATCTTAGAAATAGCAGGGGATGTAATTTGATTCATTATATGAGTGTATCACTGTGTTCAAATTAAAATTTTATTAATGATTAAACTTTAAACTTAGCTTACTAAAGAAGCTATCTTTCAAAACATAATCTTGCTTAAAGATGACTCTTTCCCAGTGACACCAATAAATAGTGTGAAATACTTAGGGGAAAAAAAAGAAACCTTGGTAGTTATATTTTATTCAGAGATCTCAAAGTACTGAATTCATGGCTTCTGACTCAACAGTCTTAAAGTACTTAAAGGCATGAACCTCCACTTCTAAATATGCCGCATTTTGAAAGCCTTCAGCTAAAGGTTGAAAATTTCTTTGAGGCTCTTCTCCATTTAAAAATGCTGGCTATACAAAAGAGAAAATGAGTTTTAGTTCTGTTTCTCTGTGCTAAAAAGACTGTGATTTCTTTCTCTGAGAACTTGTGTGGTCTTTAAGTAAGTAATCAGTCTCTATTGAACTACATAAACAAGTAGGAAGGATATGATCAATTTAGATTTTTAAGCTCAGAGTACATGAATTGCCCTACCATGTCCTTCTAAGAAAAAAGTGTATTATATAATGAGGTCTTAGTCTTAGGACATTTAAAAACTATCAGAATTAAAAGGACCTTTGCCAGATGACTGTAAGAGGAAAAGATAATACTTTGTATTTATATACTACCTTTTATATATAAGGTTGCCAATCCCTTTACCAACATTAGCTCATTAATTCCTTTTAGGGAATGAATGTCAGGGCATTATCTCTGTTCATTTAGTGACAGACTAACGTGACTGGGAGATTTGAAAAGAATCTGAGAATTCTAAAATATCTAGCACATTAGTTTACTGGAAAGGACATATTGAAAGTATCCAAAGTTTAATCAGTAATTCTTTGGACCTGCTTAGGTTCTTTTAAGTACTTAAAGGAGAAAAAGCAGAATTTGGCTCTCTGAAATAAAGAACATTTCTTGATATAGCCACTATGCTTCCTCCGCAGGGTTGCTTTGACTCTTAATTTTAGTTTAAAAATATTCTTACTTTTTAGCCTCTAGGAAGCTTTTTTCTTTCCTCTCCTGGCCTCGCAAGAAGCTCCGTGTGCATAGCCCGTGGCCATGGACTCTAGAGTTGAATCAGAGTATTAGTAATTAGTTATTACAATTACCCTGCCTTTTGTAGTAGTTTAAATGAATTTTGGGGGTACTATCTCAGAGAGAGAATCACACACTGTTGTATACAATGTAATAAAAATTTCATGTTATTGCTGTTTGTTTTCAAATCACAGCTTTATTATTAATTAAAGTGTTCCTTATTTAAAATTAAGAACATGACATTCCTCATCAGAATTGTAGGAGAAAAAATACTATTTAGAAAATATTGCTATAGCTCTTTATTAGCTTGCTTCCCTTTTTATAGGTTTATCATTGATAGTAAATGTTAACTAAATTATTAGTTCAGCACACGATATTTGATAAATTATCTGTCCAGTCAGAGAAGGATTTTCTTTCTAGATACTTTAGAAAAACAAAAGTCAAATTAAAAACTTTCCAAACTGTTTTATAGTCACAATAACACTTTTGTTTGTTGCTCATGCAGCACAGCCTAGGAAATTTTATGAAGAAGGCCACTCATGATTTTTAATTTTGTGTATTAGTGCTTAATTGTGTGATAACAGCTAAAATTGATTTCTTAGAGCATTACATTCTTAATGAAATGTGAGGATATGAATTAATACATTATTCACAAAATTGGTAAAATGTAAAATTAATGATGGGTTCTTCTTGACTGTAGAATTATGAAAATATTAAAATATATTTATGCTTATAGGGATACATTGTTTCCTAATGTGCTTGAAAGACTAAAATGTCCCTTTCAGCCTTAATTTTCAGAAAGGTCCTGTATAGAGGTATGTACAGAAGGGGTTGTGTTTAACTTTGCCTTGAGGGTTAGGTCAGAGGAATGGCTTCATAGAAGAGGTCCTTCTTGGAACTGAGTCTTGAATGACCAGGAAGGAGTTGGCCCTGGGACTGTGGAAACAGCATGTGCAAAGGTAGAAACAAGCACAGCACATTAAGAAACTGCAAGTAGGTTGTGCTGGAGTGTGAGTAGGGAAGTTCTGGAAGATGAGGAAGGAGCTGGCAGCGAAATTACGAAGAGCCCTGTCCTTGGTATTGAACTTTGGTCATTATTCTATAGGAAATGGGGAGTCATTGAAAGATTTTAACAGGGCAGTGACATGGTCAGATTTACATTTTAGAAATACTGTTCTGTGGAAATGGGCAAATGTCTACCTCAACTACCATATAGGCTGACGATTCCCCAATTTATATCTCTGTCTTTTCTCTGTTCCTCCTCTTTTTTTACTTCCCTTGGCTATTATAGCACCATCTGCCCCAGAGTGATTTTTTACTACTGCTCTCTTAGCTATCAGGTGCAAATGGTTACACCTAAAAGTACCAGCATAACCCTTGCACAAAGTAGGCATTCAGTGAATAAATGAGCATGGAACTTTCGTACTTCAGTTTGCTTCTGTCTCATAGACCCCTACAGTTGGATCAGATTTGGATAGAATGTGAAGAAATGTAGCAACGGGTTTGAGTTCTTTTTTCTTTTCCTTTCCTTTCTTTTATTTTCATCTACCTTTTTCTAATGATAGACTTTACTTGGCTGTAATCCCTGCAGCTTTTGTTTGAGTAGCCGGTTGTAAATATCATGTGTTTTATTAGTAACTATAGTGGTTGATTTAAGACTGAGTTGTTCTGACAATCTGAAATACGATACATGCACTAACAGGAGTTTGTTTTATGTATTTATGTATTGTGAAGAGGTGATGTGACATTTTACAAATAGCGATGTTTAAGTAGCAGCAGTTAGGTAAGACTATCATAACATTTGATACTTGTTTAAGAAATATAGGATATATTTCTTAATTATTATTATTAGAATATATAACTCCCATCTAACTACCAGTGTGCGTGGGCCCTGAGATTTTAGTATAGAATGCCATTGCTTTTTGTTAGTATGATAGAGGTTCCAAAGTGACAAAGAACCTAGGAAATATACCACAGAATGTATAGTTGAGGGTATCAGTTCCCAAAGGTAAAGTATAGGGAGTTTATAAAAGAGCAAAGGAGAAACAAACACCCATTTTGTCTTACTAAGAACTGTAGAAGAAGATTCTGACTTTATAGAACCACCTACCAATTTAGATGTGCAGATGTGGAGTGCAATTTATTTATTTATTTTTTTGCTTTTGCTCATTCACCTGCTTTTGACTTTGAACCATAACGGGCAGCGACCTTCTGTCATTCAGACTTAGGCAGGCTTAGTGTCTAGGATTTTAGTACATAGGAAACGTAATGTGGAGTCTCTTTAATCTCTTTCAATAAGTCACTTCAAGTCTACTGATGCTTTCTGTGCCTTTTGAATTGATGCTTTGAAGCTGGGTATTGGGGCAGAGGATGTTTGAACTTGGTGCCTGGCGTGATTGATATTCACCACACAGTACAGGGCAGCGCCACTTACTGCAAACATCCCATTATTTATTAAATAAAGGTAGAGATACATATCCTAGTATTCAAAAGTTGAAACTTGGGTGACTTTGCATTGAATGGAATTATAAACTACTAAAAAGATACGGAAAACCAAGGCAGACAGTTTGTTTAAAGTCAATCTAAAGACTAGTTTAAAACAGGGCTTGGCAAACTGCAGCCCTTTACCTGTTTTTGTATGGCCTGCAAGCCAAGAATGATTTTTACATTTTCAAATGGTTGAAAGAAAATCAAAAGAAGACTGTCTTGTGACATGTGAAAATTATACAAAATTCAGATTTTAGCATCTGTAAAGTTTTATGGGAACCCAGCCACACGCATTCACTTATGCATCGTTTATGGCTGCTTTCATGCTGCAATGGCAGAGCTGAGCGGTCGTGACAGAGACCATGTGGTCTACAAAGCTGACAGTATTTACTGTTTGGCTCTTCACGGAAAGGATGTGCTGACCCGTGGTTTAAAAGAATGTGTAAGAAAGGTGGAAGGAAAGAAATAATATAACCAAGGGTAGACATAAGTGTTATACAGTCCTTCAAGAAAAGTGTTAAATGAAGGATGGGTAAAGGGGGAGGCTATTTGGCCTAAAAGAGGGATTGTCTGGCAGGTCTGGTGGTAATTGCAGTGATTGTGATGGAGCCATGAGAGCTGCCTTGTAATATTTGAAAGATTGTCATACAGAAGAGGGAATCAGCTTGTTCAATTTGACTACAAAATCAGCTTGTTCAATTTGCATAAGGGAACATTTTTAACTTGTCCGAAGGTGGGATAGACAGCTTTGGGAGGTAGTGAGTACCCCATCATTGGGAGAATTCAGACAAGCTGAATAGCTAATTAGTAAGGACCTAGTAGAAGGGATTCAGCATCAACCTGAATAATTTTTAAAGGTCCTTTCCAATCTTGAGAGTCAGTAATTTTATGAGCTCCCACTATTGAGACTCTGTATCAAGGGAAGATTTCGGAGTGCAAAATACACCTTTGATTACATGACGACTCCTGCTCAACAATCATCAGTGAGATCCTTTTGTCAACTGAATTAAGTAAAATTGCTTAGTTCTTTGTTTTTAGCTTCTAGGTTCTTTGTATTTTGACTCAAACTTAGTCTTATCTATCACTCTTACCCTGCACAGCATTTCCCAAGTTGGTTTCTACCAAACATTGTTCCAGGATTTGCAAATACGGTAAGTCCCTTACATACGAACGAGTTCCATTCCGAGAGTGCGTTCGTAAGTCCAATTTCTTTGTTAGGTCCAACAAAGTTAGCCTAGGTACCCAACTAACACAATCGGCTATATAGTACTACTGTAATAGGTTTATAATACTTTTCACACAAATAATACATAAAAAATAGAAAAAATCAAACATTTTAATCTTACAGTAGAGTACCTTGAAAAGTACGGTAGTACAGTACAACAGCTGGCATACAGGGGCTGGCATCGAGTGAACAGGCAAGAAGAGTTACTGACTGTAGGAGGGAGAGGAGGTGGGAGATGGTAGAGCTGAAGGATCATCAGCAGTAGGAGATGGAGGGCAAGCTGCAAGATGGAACGCAAGTTCGCATCTTTGAAAGTTCTCGGTTTGTATGTAGGGGCCTTACTGTATACAATATGCAGAACAGGGTTCTGTGTTCAAATAAATTTGGGAAATGGCTGATACTGAATCCTGCCTGTGACACTTCCAATCTACGTTAGAATGCTAAAAGCTCTGAGAAGTCCTGCCATGAAGAAATATGTTTAACCTTTTAAAAATCTAGCACTTCCTGCGCATGTGTGAACACAAAGTACTTTTTTTTCCTTTGGCCACAGCTATTAACACTGCAGAACAGTTTCCCATTTGCCATTTTCCTACTCTCTTCTGTTGTCTTTATTGTTTTTGTATCTCCTCTCTTCCTCTTGTGTGCTATTTTTCTCCCTCCAATTTCATTCCTAAATCCAGCATGGGGAAATCGTGAGAGAAAGAGATAATTAGACTACAGAATTGTGGAAACAGTTTGAGAGCACATGAACCACTCCCTGTAATCCGAGGAAAATAGGAAGATTAAAAAGGTACAAGAATCTAGGGGGATATGTATGTGAAAGGCGAAATTACATGAGATAAAAGTGTTTGACATCATGAAATCTCTCATAGTCATTTCATAGTCACTTAGTTATTCAAAACATGAATCACTATTTTATTGGTAATCTGGCCTCCTTGTAATTTCTGGTGTTAGCTCGTGTTCTGTTTATGATACCATCTGTTTAGTTAGGCAGTCTTCAAGCATGTGAATAAAAGATGGGGTTGGTATCTTTAGAGAAAGTGGCATTACCTATGCTAGGAAGGTAACGTCCAGACTCACTCATTCCTTGGTGCCTTTCTCCAGAGAGTTAGATTATTTTTCTGTCTGTAGTTAGTGACAGGTTAAAAGGAATGAAGGTAATAAGAACTTATTATACAGTCGATTTATAATCATTTTGAAATATTCTACTTCACTGCATATGAGACTGTCTCAAAAGTGTTGGTTTTTTTCTGAATCACCCATTATGAACCATGAATATGTATCTAAAGATATCTGCAGTCACAGGCAACTATTACTTAGAATAATAATAGCCAGAGGGTATAGCTTAATGATTCAAGAATCAGCTTCACATAAAGACTCTATCTAGTCTCCCTAGAAACCAACAATCAAATCTCATCGGGGTCAACTTAGCCCTTTCCATAATAGATAAATTGAATAACATGCTGTTTAATTTGTATGTGTGTTACTGAATGAAGCTGTGGAGAGTGCTTGGTCTGCATATTAAAGATACCACTATTGTTTTGGTAAGTAAGGAAAATTCCAGTGTTATTTTTCCTAAATTATTTAACCTTGGGTAATTGAGGATGCACGAGAAACATGAATGTACCAGTGTTTTGTAAGGTTATTTTTAATAGTCAAACAATAATTTGTTAATGAAGAATTTTTTTCTGGCTAGAGTATCTTTGGTTTTCTGCCTTCTTCTGGGCTTGAATTTTACAGAGTAGAAAATGCTTGAATAGTTGATAATATTTCTGTATGCCATTTTTCTAGCTTTTATTTGGAAAGATAAAACTGTATTTAAAAAATTTGCCATTTCTTAAAAATGTTAGATTGCCTAAGGCCTAAATGTTCATTGCAGAAAATTTAGAAAATACATGCTAGTATAAAGAAGAAAATAAAAGTTACCATTGCTCCTACTTTCAGAAATAGCTGCTGTTAACCACTAGTAACACTGTATGTAGTTAGTACTCTCTCAGATATTTCTGCTGTGTATATACATATATAGTAAGTTGTGTATATATGTATATGGTAATTGACAAAGTACCCAAAATTTAGTTCCCAGTACTTCTCTACTAAAAATGGCACTGCTCTAAATATTCTTCTGTAAATCTTTGTATACGTCTCTTATTGCCTTACATTAAGCATCTGGGAGTGGAATTGTTCATTCAAAGAGTATGAAATTTTTAAGATGTATCATCGATATTCCCAAATTGCTCTCTAGAAAGATATTATTTTAGTCTGCTTGGGCTGCCATAACACAGTACTGTAGATGGGGTGGCTTAAACAAATTTCTCATGGCTTTGGAGACTGGAAGTCCAAGATCAGGGTGCCGGGAGGATTGGTTTCTGGTGAGGCCTTTCTCCCTAGCTTGTAGATGGGGTCGTCTTGCTGTGTCCTCACATGACCCTTTCTGTGTGAGTGGAGAGAGAGAGAGAGAGAAGAGGGATCTCTGGGTGTCTCTTCCTCTTGTAATACCAGACCTATCGGATTAGGGCCCCACCCTTATGACTTCATTTAACCTTAATTACCTCCATAAAGGCCCTCTCTCCAAACACAATCACACTGCGGGGATGTTAAGACTTCAACTTGCAGATTTTGTGGAGGGCACAATTTTTAACTTTGGCATCCCATCATCAATGAATGAGAGCTCCCATTTCATCTTATTGCCAACACCAGATACACACACCACACACACACACACACACACACACACACACTTGCATGAACGTGTCATTGCTAATTTAATAAATATATCATTGTTTTACTTTGCATTTCTTTGAAAAAATTTTAATATATGGACATTTTAATTTTTTATGAGTTTTTAAAAATATTTATTTTATTTATTTATTTTTATTAATTTTTTTGGCTGCATCGGGTCTTAGTCACGGCACACAGCATCTTCGTTGAGGCATGCAGGATCTTTTGTTATGGCACGCAGTCTCTTCGTTGCGGTGCTCGGGCTTCTATCTAGTTGCAGCATGCGGGTTTTCTCTCTCTTGTTGTGGTGCGTGGGCTCTGTAGTTTGCGGCACACAGGCTCTCTTGTTGAGGCGCGCAAGCTCAGTAGTTGTGGCACACGGGCTTAGTTGCCCCGCGGCATGTGGGATCTTAGTTCCCCCACCAGGGATGGAACCCGCGTCTCCTGCATTGGAAGGCGATTCTTTACCACTGGACCACCAGGGGAGTCCTATGAGTTTTCTATTCTTGTACTTGGACCATTTTTTAGTTGGAGTTCTTAATTGCCAATAAATCTACATTTTTATTTGAGGGTTTAGCTGCTTTATATTTTATCCGATTTTTTTTTAATTTTTTTGCGGTACGCGGGCCTCTCTCTGTTGTGGCCTCTCCCGTTGAGGAGCACAGGCTCCGGGCGTGCAGGGTCAGCGGCCATGGCTCATGGGCCCAGCCGCTCCACGGCATGTGGGATCTTCCCGGACCGGGGCACGAACCACCGTCCCCCGCATCGGCAGGCGGACTCCCAACCACTGCGCCGCCAGGGAACCCCCAGATATTTTTGCTTATACAAAAAAGAAATCATTTTTAAATGTTATTTATCCTTTGATATTAAACTTATTTACCTTTAAAATACAGCAAAGTGTACAGGGTTAATATATATGAGCGTCCATACTAATCATATGTTTAATGCTCATCATATGTTCATAAAAACTGTTTATCGTTTGGATGCATTGACTTGCTGGCAGTGAAATATAGGTAGTGGCAAGGTTAATGCGGAGTCTTTTCAGCTATTGCTTGCTCTGAATTAACAAATGCATCAGTGTTTCCTGAGACGCCCTCCTCAGAACTCTGATCCCACAAGATGTCCTTTGAGAAGGGAGTTCTGCTGTTTGAATAGCTTGGGGAATTGCTTGCTTCTTACATCGCCTACCCTAGTGGTTGACAGTGCTCATTAGGAACTTAAAGGCTATGAGCAGCCCTGTAGAGAAGAAATCTGTTTGACTTTTGTAAACTGAGTACTTCCAAAATGTGCTTTGACAATAGGACATCCTCTTATTTTTTTGTTTATGTGATTTTTGTTAACTTTTTGTTTCAAAATACTTACAGTTCACAGGAAGTTGTAAAGAAATGTACAGGGAGGGCCCATGCACCCTTCACCAAGTTTTCCCAGATGGTAACATATTCCATAAATACAGTACAGTGTCACAACCAGGAAATTGACATTAGTACCATCCACAGAGCTTATTCAGATTTCATTGGTTATAGATGCACTTGTGTGTGTGGGGGGGTGTGTGCGCACACACGTGTGTGTAGTTCAGTGCAATTTTATCACACGTAGATACGTGTAACTAGCACCACCGCAAGACTTCCTTGTGCTAGCTCTTTATAGTCACACCCACTCTCCCCCCTTTCCCTAGCCGCTGGCAACCATTGATATGTTCTCCATTTCTAAACTTCCATTTAAGGATGCTATATAAATGGAACAATATGGTATGTAACCTTTTGAGATTGGCTTTTTTCACTCAGCGTCATTCCATTGAGGTTCATCGAGGTTGTAGCATATACCAATATTTCTTTCCTTTTTATTGCTGAGTAGTATTTCAAAGTATGGATGTACCACAGTTTGTTTACCCATTTACCCACTGAATGATATTTATCCACTTCTCATATTTTTGGTGGAATATACTCTGTATGAATATTGTTCTGAAGAATACCAACTTAGAAATTCTGTGTCACAAAAATGATACAGTTAAAGAATTACCACTTTTTAAAGATTGTGCCGGGGTTGAAGAAATTAAAAGTCTTGTATTAATTGGTTTAGGAATTCCAGAGACGCTGTAATACTCTGATTTCATTGATTGAGAAAGAAAATATGGAAATTGAGGAAAGAGAGAGAGCAGAAAAGAAGAAACGGGCAACTAAAACTCCAATGGTAAAATTTTCAGCATTTTCCTAACTTTTAGGTAGATCCCATTTTTTTTACATAATTAAAATGCCTATATTATGTTTAATGCCATAGTGATACCTATTATAAAAACTGGTTTTATGAAATGCTGATTTGTTTTTTGACAGAAGAAGAATTACACTACAATCACATGCTGCCTACTTGTTTGTAGAACATATGGTTAGGAACTCCCGTAACAGGGAGTAGCAGGGCTCAGTATTTTAAAAAATTCCTCATGACTTTTAAGCAGAAGTATAATGCAAGTAAAATCCTTTGAATTGAGACCAGAGTTGTCATGGGGAGTAGGAGAGGGGTGGTGTGGAGTGGGACTGAGTTTGAAACTGGGAGTTCTGATTTGATCAAATAAGTTTTCTGATCTTTGTGGAACTATGAGTGCAAATAAGAACTTTGAGGAGACAGCAAAGCTTTACTTGGTTTACTTGGTAATAAGTTAACTGTTGAATAATAAGATGACTTAATTTTAATTCAGTCAGGTTGCCTTGTATAGTTACAATTTCAAATACTCTTTAATAGATCATATTATTTGAGTGTGGTTAAGTAAACTACCATATTTCATCAAGTCTAAGATGCCTTCCATTGTAAGACACAGCATTATTTTATGTGCCACTAAGAAGAACTGCTGCCAAGTAACTATGATTTGTCATCAATTATAGGATGCATCCCGATTTCAGAGATGCTAAAGTGGGAAACAAATGTGCATCATAGAATATATGAAATATGGTATGTTAACATCTGTCATAAGATTTAAAAAATAATACACTCATAAATAACATTTTTCCCGGAAAACTTTAAGTATTAAGTAGTTCTTTAAGATAAGCATACATTTATAGTGCCATGTGTAAGTAGAAACTTGATGACTATTTTTGATGGGTATTTTATGTCTTTTCTTAAAAAGAAACATGTTTGGAGGTTATTTTACATTGGGTTACATAGTTTGTTGGGCTATATAGAACATTAAATGTGAGTATAACATTTAAGTGAATATTCATGTTAAAATTTTTTTTTAATGCATTTACATCCTAGATTTAACATTGTTGGGCCATTTAAAAATGTGCATATTGGAGCAGAACATTAAATCTGTTTCCATTTTAGTCACAGAAAAGAAAAGCAGAGTCAGCTACTGAGAGCTCTGGAAAGAAGGATGTCAAGAAGGTGAAATCCTAAAGCCTAGAAATAAAGTTTTAAATGGGAAACTGCTATTTTCTTGTTCCCATCTTCAAATGCTAATGCCAGTTCCAGTGTATTCATGGTACTCTAAGAAAAATCTCTTTGGTTTTGATTTCTTGCATATTTTATATATTTTACAATGCTTTCTACATGAAATGTGTAGCTTTATATTTTATGCATTCTAGTATTTTTGTGTACTGTATTTTGTGCATTTCATGTCTTCATCAAAATCCTCTCAGTCCTTGTTCTTTTGAAGCTTGTGCTGAGGTTTTAGCTTTTCTATGTTTTATATGCCGCTGCTTTGAAAGAGAACCTAGATTCTATAGCTGTATTATTGTTGTTTCATACTTTAAATTTATATGGCTGTGGAAAATTGAATTAAAATGATTTGAGGAGAAAGACTTTTTCACTTCTTTGTTGCTTTCTTTTCTATTGAGTATGGGCTTGTACGTGTTACTGCATACTGTAATTAGCATAATAATTGTTTCTTTGAGGTCATCTAAATATTTTTTTCCTAAAGGAATAAAGGGTGAGAACAGAAAAAATTTAAAAAACTAATATTTGATACTGTGCTTGCTGTCAGTATGCATTACATTTAAATTATTCTCTAAATATTCAAGTGGGAAAGTATAATAAAGAAACGTCTATAAGAAATTTAATTATTTCCTGTTTTTTGTGCAGTAGAAAATAGTTGTGTTTACCGAATTCAATTGCTCACAACTATGTATTTGGTTGAAAGTTAAAGCTTTGCTTGCTGACTTGTGCCTGATCTTTTGTCCCATAGAGCCAGTCCAGGGGAGTCTGGGTATAACACGTAGATTTATTAACAACTAAGTTAAGAGTATGAAGTAAGTGCTATGCATGCAGAAGAAAGGGGGAGGGTCTTCCATAGGAATACAAGTACGGTCAGATAACAGGTAATCTCAGAGCGTCAGAGGCTTTGCACACCAAGAGCTTCTACCTTTCCCACGCCACAGACCCCACGCTGGGAGGAGATCTGCTCCACACAGTCCCTCAAGGCTCCAGGCTGACTGAGGCTCTGCTGTTTTACAGCTGTACCATCTGGAACATGTGGCCTATTCAGCTGCCGCTGTAGGAGAAAAAGAGGCTGGAGAATCGCATATAGGCTCTTTATTGCCTCAGCCCAGAAGTGACAAATGTCACATCCATTTATATTTCATTGTCCAAAACTAGTCACATGGTCCTGTGTATGTGCAAGAGGACTGGCAAATGTAGGGAAACAAATGGAATGTTTTTACGTTACTGCCCCTGCCACAGGGGCTGTCACACGAAACCGTTAGTGTGTGATTAATCAGAGTCAAGGTCAGGTTATAAGGGAACAGGGAAAATGGATCAGAACCTAGTGTGAAACACATGGCAAATAAGCAAAGCTGGGAATGCAGGACAGTGGTGTTTATCAAAACAAAATTGGGGCCACTAAAGAGTTGCTCTCTCCCCCTCCCAAGATCTTTTGCATTTCCTATCGGACTCTATTTAGTGTACCACTGGCAAACCTTGGGTAGCCCTGAGTGCAAGTCAGCGTCTTTCACATCCTCATTCTCATTGGGGTTCTGCAACATATGAATAGATCTTCTAGAATGACAACCCACTGTCTGCTGGACTCTTCCAAGTCTTTTTTCATTGTCCAGACTTCATATTTCTTACTGCCATGCTCCTGATAGGATTCTTCTTACTCTTTCCACTATTAGGACTTAGACTCTTGTACTCTGTTGGAGGTTGGTTGAAATTAGGGTGCTACTAAGAGATGAGTTTACAATGATATTAGGTCAAGGGACCCAGAGATATCCAAATCTGTCCTTGGCCTAACTGCCCTTTCTATAAGGTCCACAAAAGAAGCAAAGGTAAGCAAAGTAATACTTCACTAGCTGGTGCTTTGGCTCCAAACTTCAATCCAGAACTATTAAGCCCAAAATGAAATCTTGGAATTTTCCACTCCAATGAGATTAAAAGTTCCAGTCATCTGAGATGGAGAAAATTATACCTTAGAGGGTCTTATTAATACCCCCAAGTTCTGTGCACTGAAAAATAGCCCAGTGAGGGTACTGGACTCCAATCAATCAGTTCACCATTTCTTGGGGAGAGATGAAGATGGAGGGTGGGAGCAGGTACAATTAGGGTCTTTGAACTTCTTTCACGGAAGCTTAACAATCTCTACTTCTTGTTCTTTCTCTGTTAACCCAAAGGGGTTAATGGCTAAGCTGTATGTGACCATCTACTTTAAGAGAGAAAATCTGCAGGTAAGTTCTGTCAGTCTTTTCATGGGGCCATTTCCCTGGCTATATCATGGCTCTTTCTTGGACCAAAGAGATGTGAAATCTAGGTCTCCTAGATTATGTACAGCGTCATTGTTGAACATAGCCTACCAAGGAGGTCCATACAGTGAACACCTGATGGTAGCACAGTCCAAACAATACAATGTTGGGGATGCAGAATGCCCCAAGTCTCTATTTGAAACCCCTCTTATTGTCAGTTTTCCACAGAGAAATTAAAGTGTCACAGAAGATTTAAAACTCCCAACAAATAAATCCCACTTCACACAAGAGGCCGAGACTGATAGGATAGTAACACTAGACCTGGCTGCCGTGTTGGATTGAGGGAGCAGGATAGTCAGTTTACTGAGTCAGCTGCTCAGAGACCAGAAGCAGCAGAAGAGAGCGCTGTATCTATGAATACAATTTGACAAATGCACAGTGATGCAGCCCACCAGTGAAAGCGGTCTACAGATTGTACTGGAATCTGACCCAACCTGCTTCTTTGTTTGGAGAATGGGAAGGTGGGAAGTGAGTAGAAGTACAGGGACTCTGAGTGGTTTCCTTTACTCAGGGCCTCTCTGTAGAAGACAAGAGGTGAATAGGTTTCCCAGTAACCCTCAGGCTCCCACAGAGGCCCTAGTAAAGCGTCTGTTTTGATCCATTGGATACTCGGGCCCTAATTTCCTTAGAATCAAAAGAAGGCAGAGACCTCAGAAATCTCTCATTTTCATCATAGCTGCTTGTCTCTCAGTCTTTATCACACAGTTCCTTCTGGCTCCCTGGCCTACCAGTGCTTATGCTGTCTGGAAAACCCGGATTCTTATCAGATTACACATTCTCCCATGAAATATGCCCCCAAATTTGGTCCATTATATGAGACCTCCTAGTTAAGAGAAGTCGTTGGACTAGAATCTTTGCAGCTATCTTAGTTGCTGGGTGTTTGGTTTGAAAAGCCTCTACCTAACTCGCGAAACTATCTACTGTCACCAAAATGAAATGCTGTTTTTCCCAGTTATTGGCAAAGGTCCCCAGTGTGGTCTATTGTTTCTCCTCTATGGTGCAGTAGCCAATGCAGCTAGCACAGATTCCCGGGCCAGTTTCAATGATGATGCTGCTGTGCGCATGCTTTCTCTCCAGGTGTTTTTTTGATATCCTCCAGTTGCCATCAAATTTCAAACTCCTATCAGTATTCTACCCCGTGTCTCCTTCATTTAGTCTGCCTAAGCTACCCTCCCCAATAGACAAGGGGTGAGATTTTCCTGTGGTTCAGGTACATGTAGTTGTTCCCTATCCCTCCACCGTATTATTTCTGTGTGCTCCAGCTGATTTCTAACTGCCAGTATCTTTTTATCTGAGGACTTTATCAGAGGCCTTGAAGGCTTTTCTACCCTTTGCACAGCAGGCTGGAAGAGGGTTAACACCTCAGAGTGGCTGTCGACCAAAAGCTGATTGGAGTTGGTGTGTAAGTGCAACAGCTCTCGCGCCCCTTAAGCAAGGTCACTCTAAGGTATGTCATCTGTATGGTTCCCCAGAGTTTACTCGTGGGATGAAGCTTTAGTCTCCCGCAGTAGTGGCTGTGTTGATAACATGCTCCTTATTGACTGTTTTCATTTCCCTGTCTCACTTCCTCACTCCTGTCTTGAGTGTTTTCTGGGGCCAACTCCTAAATAAACTACTTGCATTAGAATCTTTGTCTCAGGGTCTGCTTCTGAGGAAACCCAAATTAATACACTCACCTTGCATGCATAGCTCTTCTTAGCCCTTAGTTATTTCATAAAAAGGTGTGGTGTGTTTAAGGAGAATAATGACTGGATAGTATATCATTGATCTGTTCTTAGAAGATCTACCCCTGTGTGGACAGTGTGTGATGTGACTGGCCCAGGATATTTTGCACTGGTACAAAGTACTGGGTTCTCATTTCTCTCCATTAACAAGCCAGACTTTCTTGTAAGAATCACTGATAGCTACGGCACTGGGAATTATTATCAGGCAGAAGTTAAAGGTTCCCAAGTTTTGGTATGGCCAAAGCTAGTACCCGGGCTATTGTCTCTTTAAGTGTTCTCCATGCTGGTTGGTGCCCCTTTGCTGTAGCACTGGTTCGTTTAGGTAAGTGGACCACGTGTTGGCCTTTCTCATTGTACTGTGCCATGTAACCATTACAGAAGCCTGGTGATAGCAGGCTTTTCTTTTTCATCTGTTGGTCTAGTGACCTGATTATTTGTCCCTTTCCTGATACATTGCTTTCCCACTGGGGAAACTCTCATCTAGGCCACTGTAGTCAGATTCAAGCTATATCTTTCCCTTGACTTTCAACCTTGCCTTCCATATTGCCCCCAAGGTATGCTTGGCTAATCTCTGATCTTCCTTCTGTGACATGATACTAGATTTGTCTATATGTAGGACTATCAAATTATGTGGCCTATTTTTTAGGGTCTCCATATATCTATGGGAGGTTGATGGTGAGTACTATTTATGTCCAACTGTCTACCTCTCATCATGAATACAGTTTTGAGCTAACATATCTCCTTCAGTGGTAGACACTAAAGCCTATTTGCTATATCCAAGACAGAAAAGATCTTTGAATAAGGCCCCATCTTTGCTAGAGTATTTGGTATGTGACCATCCTCTCAATTGGGATTGATACCTTATTTACCTCTGTTCTAGAATCAACTGTAAGTCTCCAAATGCCGCTTAGTTTTTGTACTGGCCATATGAGAGCATTGCCAACATATGGTAATTTACCCCTTTTCTACTAAGGTCGGCATGGTGTTCCATCTGCTGTTTCCTGGCCGCCCTTACATCCGTGATAGCCGATTACATTTAGGTCTGGTTATGTCTTTGTACGCCCTTTTCTCCTTTCGTATGTGTCCATCATGGTTTCTGAGACCTCAGTGTTTCTTCTTTTCCTTAATTTCCTAATTCTTTCCTAGTTTGCCTTCCGTCACTCCTAGAGCTCAAATTATCTCCTGGACAAGAGTTTTTAGTTCATTTAAAATATCCTGTAATCATGTTACCTGGTAAAGGCCTTCCACTGTGTCTGGGCCAATCCAATTCTCACAGCCAGGGCATTCTAGGTATAGGCATTATTTAAAGTCTTTTTGACTTTTGGACTTGTTTTTTCTTTCCTGAAATTTTCCTCTCCAACTCAGTCCACGAGGCTACCTTCCCCAGGCAGTAAAGCCCTCAATCTTTGTTACTGGTGAGCTCTACCTCCCTGCAGTGATTGCATCCCACTGTGGAAGTCTCTGAAATCCACAACCACGATTGGAGCTTGGCCAATGCTCACTGAAGATACGTGATCATAACAGCCATTGCAAGGCATGTGTTGTCTCCTGATTAAACCTTGCAAATCACTAACAGTTATTTTTTGTTACTCTGTCCCTTTATCTTCTTTCTACAAATTCGTAGATTAGGATTTAGATGATGCCCAAATCAGAGTCAGCGTGAGAACATATGGTGGAGAAGGGACTCAGAAAACTTCAGAGAAGACACACGATACCCCAGAATTTTATCTCATCATCATTTTGTCTTTATCCCTGGGTGCATGTTAAAACAAGATTAAGAGGAACAGAATCTGGACCTGCCATCTAGTTGGCCATATGACTGTTTGGATCTAACCATCCAACAGGCCAAAAATGTCACACTGCTTCTTTTAGGGAGACCTAGGTCGTGTTGCAGACCTTGCTGCTTCTGCACTTTGAAGTCAGGAACAAGGCTAGCTCCAAAAATGATGATTTGCACCAATACCAACACCCGCCTGTTACTCGTGGGAGATTATAGTCTGTGCTTGCAGAATAGTGCTTCAAGTCTGGAAACTGAACCTCAATCTCTTTTGTGGGACTTTGCTCTCTAAATGTCCGTTTCTGGGACATAGTTCTGTTCTGTCTACTGAGACCATGTCCGTGTTAGGAGTGGAGATAAGGTCCAGGTAATACTAAGGGATGGAATTATGGTGGTATTAGGCCAGGGAACTCAGGAATACTTAAATTGTGCCTTGGCCCTACCACTCTTGGTGTTCCACAAGGGATGCATATGCATGAAAGAGTGTCAAAAGAATGCAAACTAACATTTTATTAACTTGCACATTGGCTCCAAACCCTAGTTCAGGACTCTACTGAGCTGGGCTTGATCACAAGGCAGCTTAGGGTAGAGGCAGCCTGGAACTCAGAACCAAAGCAGGATGAATAGCGTAGCATTTCCCTTAGGCCAAAATCAAATCTCAGAATTTGCCACTACTATGAGAAAAGAACTCACAGCTACCAGCTTCAGAGGGAATGAATCCAGAAAGAGGCATTCCATCCATATGGGATTGTTTATATTCTCAAGGCTCCACCCACAAGAAACTGTGATTCAACAAGCGTTCGGGAATCTTACTTATCACTTCGGCATTCCTCCACGACTCCTGTCAGAGATAGGAAGAGGACCAGAGAGGAGCTCTGAACCCCTTCCCCTGGAGGCCAATATGGACACTATGCTACACTGTCTAGATGCTCAGCTTCTGTAGCCAGGTCAGTTCCTATGGCCTGTGGTTGATTCCATGTTGGTATATGGCTGGAACACTGATGAGCGTAAAAGGTATCACAAGAAGTACCATTATAATAAGAATGCAAACTTGATAACTTCTCATGAGAATTGTACCACCTATGTGGGGTTTCTTATTTACCGTATTTTGTGATTATTGGTGAGACAGTTTGTCAGTGAACATGAGTCCTTGAGAACAGTGGTTAATTGTATGACAGTGTCACAGTATGTTGAGTCTTCTGGGAGGTGGCAACTGTTGCTGGTCATGATAGTAGGAGAAAAAGTGATTCTTTCATATGCTGTATTATAAATGCACATCTGCTAAAATTTGAATATGGATGGACTGTGTCTTTAAAAGATTCACTTTTATTTTATAGTTAAGAAAAGCAATATAAACCATGTGTGAATAATTTACATGCCATAATTTTCTTCACGTGGAGATCTTCCACAATGCTAGGTGCTGGAGCATGGCAAGATGCACTGCCCAAGCCTCATGGAACTGTTAACTAGTGGTTGTATCTCCCAGGGTGCAGGGCTTTGGACTTAATAAGGAGAATATTCAGAACTGTCAGCTTCAGGCTTTGATGATAACTGAGCTTGGTTTGGCTTTATTTTAGTTAGGCTCTGCATCAACTTAGTGGCTTAAGACAACCATTTATTTAACTCACAATTCTGTAGGTTGGGCTCAGGTGGGTGGTTCTTTTGGTCTTGACCGGGCTCACTCACATGTCTACTACGGTCAGTTAGGTGACCCCGGTTGTGGGGAGTCACTCGTTGTTGGCTTGGGCAATGGGGGTAACTTCACCACATGTCTCTTTATCATCCAGCAGGTTAGCTGGGGCTTGTTCACACAGCAGCTTGGCAGGGATCCAAAAGAAAGAGCAAGATCTTGCAAGGCCTTCTTGAGGCCCAGGCTTGGATTTCATTATAGATTCTACTGGTCAAAGCGAATCACAAGGCCAGACCAGATTCAAGGGATAGGGAAATTGACTCCATTTTTCGAGGGAAGATGCTGCAGAGTTACATTGCAAAAGGTCTGGATACAAGATGGGGGTGGAGGGGAATCTACCACGAGCTTCTGCTGTTGAGGTGCCCTGTTTTATAGTTAGTGTGCAAATAACAGTCCTCTAGTAGTACCCCAAATTATAACATTGAGTCCCCTTGTACACAGCTCAATGGAAAGTCCAGAGTCAGTCACTTAGAACCTTCCTTCCTGATGTGTCCGTGAAGGGCACAAAGATATTTGGTACCTGCCTTTTTGACTCTACCATTTGAACTAGTAGTGTTTTTGAGCCAACAATTTGGATCCCCCATCTATTTAGCTACAAGAACATTTGGATGCCCTGTTTCTGAGTACAAGCATGTATATCACAATTATGCTAAAAGAGACAGAGACTGCCAGTTGCCTCCCAATATACATCTTTTACTTCTTGCTTAGTAATAAGAATATCTATTTTCAGATGTTCACATTGCCACTTGGCTAAAAGACTGTATTACCCAGTTCCCTTTGTGGCTAGGTATGGCTGCATACTAAATTTCGACCAATGAGATGTAAACAGAAGTGACATTGCAACTTCTGGACAGTGTCCTTAAAAGGAGAGGTCTTCTTCTTCCTTTCCTCTTTCCTGCTAGTTGGAATGTGGCTATTATGGCTGGAGTTTGAGCAACCATCTTGAGTCATGTGGACGCACGTCAAGGATGGTGTAGCAGCTGGATAGAAGGAGCCTGGGTCCCTGATGACCATGGTACTGCCTGACCAGCCCTTGGGTGCTCCCACTTCCAGACTTTATCTTGAGAGAGAAATAGTTTTCCATCAGTTTAAGCTACTGTTTTTGATTTTTGTTGTCATTGGTATATGGAGCTATATCCTAACTAATACCCCAACATTGGTGATTTTTCTTATTGAGCAATTTTTTACTGAAACAAATTCCCTTAAGCCAACTAAAGTCATTGATCGATTTTCTAAACTGTACAGATTTTTTCCATTTGTATTTTTATTCTACTGAGAGTATTTTCATTGGGATTCATTAGTTTCATTTTAAGTTTACAGTAAGGATTTGCTTTATCAATAAACTATTTTTCATAGTAAAACTTACTTTGCATTGTAAATTGTGAACATTATTTTTTATCAAAGTCTGTTTCCTTCGGTCAAATTTTACATGTCTAAATTTTTTAAGAACGTGTGATTTTTCTGTAAAATTATAGTCAGTAAAAAATTTTATCTTGTGCAGTTTCACAACTTGCCATGTTTTTCTATGGTGGTTATTTCCACCAAGTCTAAATTTTCTCAGGTCAGTTTTCAGTTTCCAGTGTTACAGATGACATGTCTTTTTTTCAGTTTTTTGTTTCTAATAAATTTTACCCTGTGCTGTTTTAGACATTGACCATTTTATCTTGTGTTGATTAGATCTACCAGTTATATTTATTATGACTTGGAAATTGATATTAATTTCTTAGTGATTCCGTGAGAAAATTGTGAGCACCTCCCCTCAGGTGTTCCAGAAATTTCCCATTCTTCAGGGTGGATCTATGCTATTGCACATCCAATGCTTATGAGTATAATCTTTCCCCTTGTGATTTGTTCCTGGCAATTTCCCTTGGTGCAAATCCTCCTGAATCAAAGTTGCAATTACCATTACCATTACTTTAAATGGGAAAAAAAATGTTATGCATCCCTGAGCCCCGCAATTGACACCCCTTTTGTTAAAATATCACCAAATTTCCATTAAAAGACTCAGGTGGTTTAATAGTTAACATTACTTATCATAGTACAACCTAAACAGGCAGTTTCTCTTAATATAATTATGGCTAGTTACCTGTTCTTCTTAAACTTCTTGTAGATATTTGACACTCAACATTTAAAACTCTATTACCCCTCCAAAATCATAAATATGATACTGAAAGTTTATGTCTTTCCACCTTCCATGCAAAACGCACACATACACACAAACATACAATAAAGACAAAATAAATCACTTAAAAGAATGAATTATAGGGGCATGCCAATGCCCTTCAGCTAAAGCCCACTGGGAACACACCTGAGTTGATCAAGTTGGGTTTATTTCTTGTTACGGGGAGGGTGAGGACACACCTTGGGGAACCATGGGGTGTCTCAGTAAGAGGATAGTAGAAAGAGCCTATTATAGGATTTGGGCTTTAGTTAGGTAGAGGGAGGGTCTAAGAAAATGAGGGTTCATTCTAGGTTGATTCTGTCAGAAATCAGGGACAATTCTATGACTGGGTATCTCAATAAAATCTTTTTTATAGGGAGGGTCAGCTGGAGAGAGAATAAAGCTGTTAACTGGTGAAGAAATAGCAGTTCCTCATTTTAGCCAAGAGGGGGCGGTGTTTGGTAGTTGGTTTGGGACACAGTGACCTTGACTTTTGCTTAAAATTATGAAGTGTCCTTGTTTTGTCTCATATTCTGAGGATAACCTTGTTTGAAGTTAGTTTTATGCAGACTTACTAATGTGCAATAGAAGAATAACATGGCCTAGCTGTGAGCACCAGGCTACCAGCTTTCAGATTTCAGAGGCTGCCTTTTTTTTTCTTTCTTTCTCAGGCACCATGCTGGAGGTTATCATTGCTATAAACTGGTAAAGCAGGAGGATTCTATAACTGGGAAGATTAGCACATGGTGTCTTTCCTCTCCTGGGCTCAGCTGCTTTCAAGGCGTCAAATCCCTAGTTACGTTCCAAGAAATGTCTTATAAGTTGAAACAGAGGAATTAAAGGCCTAGTAAAATTAAATTCCTCTAACCTGAATGGTCCATACTCTGGGTGGAGGCAAGAGCAAAATTCAGAACAAAAATGTCCTGGGGGTCAAAATGGCAGGGTCAGAATAGAGGCCATAAGAGCAAATGTCCTGTGTTGTCTTGGAATGCCCTAAGGCCCCACATGTTTACCAAGGCCTAGGGCTGGTCCTGCTACTCCTCTCTTGGCACTGGGCCAGAATTCAGATAAACCCTTTTGAGGCTGGAAACCTCCACCTTTGCTACCCTAAGTTGTTTACTTCAGAACAGGCTTCCCATGTCACTTTTTTTTTCTTTCTTTTGGCCACACCGTGCAGGTATGCGGGATCTTAGTTCTCCGACTAGGGATGAAACCCTGGCCCCCTGAAGTGGAAGCACAAAGTCTGAACCTTGGGACCACCAGGGAAGTCCCTCCATGCCACTTTTGCTGCCACTGAAGTTGGCGAGGTTTGTGATTCCTTGATTGCCACTGAGGCCATTGCTGGTGCTGGACTGTGCATTGCCACGTGTGATGACTGAACTGCTAAGTCTGGGGCAAAACACTCCCACTCCCATCACTTCCCAGGCCCCTGAGTGAGATCCTCACCCAGGCCACCACTGAGTTAAGGTGCTCTATCAAAAACTGGTTTGGGGAATTCCCTGGTGGTCCAGTGGTTAGGGTTCCGCTCTTCCACCACAGGGGGCACGGGTTCAATCCCTGGTCGGGGAACTAAGATCCCACATGCTGTGCGGCATGGCCAAAAAAAACAAAACAAAAAAATAAAACTGGTCTGAAATTCGAACACTTGAGCTCTTTAGAAACATTAACTAACTTTTCTTCAGGACACCCACCAGAAGAGCTGGGCTGAGATTGGTTGCTGGGTTTGCCACCGTGCAGACCCAGTCCTTCTGTTCCTCTTTGACTACACTGGGCAAGGTCTGGCCCACTAGTGCCATCTCTTTCTACTCTCATACTGATTTGATCTCAGAAGCTTTGTTGCTCTTTCTGCCACTGGGCCTTGACCAGCGTCACCTGTGTCCATCCCGACAAAGGTCATTAGCTTTACATATTCCTTTTAAATTCACTAATTTATTATTTGTGCATTCATTCATTCATTCTTCATTTAATTGGACTTCGGGTTAAACTCCTGGGAGAAGGGGTTGTGGCCATGATCCTGTCTCTGACAGAATGCCATTCAAGCTTTGCATCCATAGGCACTGTCTTTCTCTGTCTCTGTTGGTCTGTGTGTATTTCTCTCTGTTTCTTTCTTTCATTGTCTTTGTCTTTCTAATGGACTCTGGGTCTCCCTCATCCTGTTAATTGCCCTCACGTGCTCTTACACTCAAACTAATTTAAATAGCCCTCTCCTCAGGCATTTCAGTAACTCTGACCATCTAAACACGGAAAGGCGACTCTCCTAAGGACACCAGCCAACAGCAATCCAGGTAGTTATGCTTTCCGTCTCTCTCCAGGATTCCATGATGCCTCTCTCACTGTCCCTGTCACTGTCATTCTCTCTCAGTATCTCTGCCTCTCTCTGTGATTAGCCTTAATGGATGGATGGCCTACCGATTTCATTTCCTGGAAGCCCATGCTGTGCAATGCATTCTGTTTTTGTTGTTACTTTGCCTTGCCATGACCCTTCATAGATCCTTCTCCTCCTCAGGGCAATTTTGGTAAGCTTCAGCTGTCATTTCTAACTGCTTCAGCCTTCACCTTTTCTACTGGGAGACTCACAGGGGTACAGATCATCTTCTACATCCGGTGACATCGTAGGTAAGTGGTTTGATTGACTTGATTGCGCCTGGGTCGGGGGTACACCCTATGGCTAGAGGACAAGGTCATGTGATATAAAAGTTGGCAGCATGAGCAGCAGAGGGTGCAGGCAGGAAGTGGACTAACAGGCAGTAATTGACATGTCCCTATAGTCTGTTTCTTGCCCGTTGGTACAGCAACCTTTCTCCTCCATGCAGGACCAAAGTTGCCTCTGCCTAAAACGGTCTATTACACCTCAGCCACAAACACCTGCTACCCCCACTTCCAGCAGGAAGGCAATGCGAGTTTATCTAGAAGTAATATGAAAAGAGCACATTAAAAGCTGCTCATCAGGGCTTCCCTGGTGGCGCAGTGGTTGCGAGTCCGCCTGCCGATGCAGGGGACACGGGTTCGTGCCCCAGTCTGGGAAGATCCCACATGCCGCGGAGCGGCTGGGCCCGTGAGCCATGGCCGCTGGGCCTGCGCGTCCAGAGCGTGTGCTCCGCAACGGGAGAGGCCACAACAGTGAGTAGGCCCGCGGACCGCAAAAAAAAAAAAAAAAAAAAAAAAAAGCTGCTCATCAGACTCAGTGTCTATAACTTTCAGGTGGCATCTTCAAATCTTCAATTCCTGGGCCTGTCTATGATTCCTGGTTCAGAGTATATACTGCATCCTGCAGCTGCTTGGGGATGGTGGATTTTATACTGGAACTGGTAGGCGTACACACACTGCAGAGAAGTGAGTTCCTTGGTCAGCAAATCTGACCAACTGGAGAATCTGCCTCTGGGAGGACTACCCCTGAGATGCCCTAAGGGCAGCAGCAGTACATTTCCAGGTAATGCTGGCAGTCTTGGCAAAGCCAGCTTGAGGGGGTTGGTTCTCAAACTGGAGCTTGGATTGGAATTACCTGGAAGGCTTATTAAACCAGAGACTGCTGAGCTCCACCCTCAGAGTTTCTGCTTCTGTGGGAATGTGCGTTCTAACACGTTCACAGGTGATATCGATGCTGCTGGTCCAGGAATCACACATTTTTCTTTTTTTTTTTGCAGCAAGAATTTCCTTACATAGTTTTATTTATTTTTGATTTTTTTACTTTTCTTTATGCAGCAGGTTCTTATTAGTTATCTATTTTATACATATACATATTAGTGTATATATGTCAATCGCAATCTCCCAATTCATCCCACCCCCCACCCCCCACCCCCGCCCCGCTTTCCCCGCTTGGTGTCCATATGTTTGTTCTCTACATCTGTGTCTCTATTTCTGCCTTGCAAACCGGTTCATCTGTACCATTTTTCTAGATTCCACATATATGCATTAATATACGATATTTGTTTTGTTCTTTCTGACTTGCTTCACTCTGTATGACAGTCTCTAGGTCCATCCATGTCTCTACAAATGACTCAGTTTCATTCCTTTTTATGGCTAATAATCCACTGTATATGTGCCACATCTTCTTTATCCATTTGTCTGTCAATGGACATTTAGGTTGCTTTCATGTCTCGGCTATTGTAAATAGTGCTGCAATGAACATTGGGGTGCGTGTGTCTTTTTGAATTATGGTTTTCTCTGGGTATATGCCCAATAGTGGGATTGCTGGGTCATGTGGTAATTCTATTTTTAGTTTTTTAAAGAACCTCCATACTGTTCTCCCTAGTGGCTGTATCAATTTACATTCCCACCAACAGTGCAAGAGGATTCCCTTTTCTCCGCACCCTCTCCAGCATTTGTTGTTTGTGGATTTTCTGATGATGCCCATTCTAACCAGTGTGAGGTGATACCTCATTGTAGTTTTGATTTGCATTTCTCTAATAATTAGTGATGTTGAGCAGCTTTTCATGTGCCTCTTGGCCATCTGTATATCTTCTTTGGGGAAATGTCTATTTAGGTCTGCCCATTTTCGGATTGGATTGTTTGTTTTTTTAATATTGAGCTGCATGAGCTATTTATATATTTTGGAGATTAATCCTTTGTTGATTTGTTTGCAAATATTTTCTCCCCTTCTGAGGGTTGCCTTTTCGTCTTCTTTATAGTTTCCTTTGCTGTGCAAAAGCTTTTAAGTTTCATTAAGTCCCATTTGTGTATTTTTGTTTGTATTTCCATTACTCTAGGAGGTGGGTCCAAAAAGATCTTGCTGTGATTTATGTCAAAGAATGTTCTTCCTATGTTTTCCTCTAAGAGTTTTATAGTGTCCGGTCTTACATTTAGGTCTTCAATCCATTTTGAGTTTATTTCTGTGTATGGTGATAGGGAATGTTCTAATTTCATTCTTTTACATGTAGCTGTCCAGTTTTCCCAGCACCACTTATTGAAGAGGCTGTCTTTTCTCCATTGTATATCCTTGCCTCCTTTGTCATAGATTAGTTGACCATAGGTGTGTGGATTTATCTCTGGGCTTTCTATCCTGTTCCATTGATCTATATTTCTGTTTTTGTGCCAGTACCATATTGTCTTGATTACTGTAGCTTTGTAGTATAGTCTGAAGTCAGGGAGTCTGATTCCTCCAGCTCCTTTTTTTCCCCTCAAGACTGCTTTGGCTATTCGGGGTCTTTTGTGCCTCCATACAAATTTGAAGATTTTTTGTTCTAGTTCTGTGAAAAATGCCATTGGTAGTTTGATAGGGATTGCATTGAATCTGTAGATTGCTTTGGGTAGTATAGTCATTTTCACAATCTTGATTCTTCCAATCCAAGAACATGGTATATCTCTCGATCTGTTTGTGTCATCTTTGATTTCTTTCTCAGTGTCTTATAGTTTTCTGAGTACAGGTCTTTTACCTCCTTAAGTAGGTTTATTCCTAGGTATTTTTTTTTTTGTTGCAATGGTGAATGAGATTGTTTCCTTAATTTCTCTTTCTGATCTTTCATTTTTAGTGTATAGGAATGCAGGAGATTTCTGTGCATTAATTTTGTATCCTGCAACTTTACCAAATTCATTGATTAGCTCCAGTAGTTTTCTGGTGGCATCTCTACGATTATCTATGTACAGTATCATGTCATCTGCAAACAGTGACAGTTTTACTTCTTTTCCAATTTGTATTCCTTTTATTTATTTTTCTTCTCTCATTGCCATGGCTAGGACTTCCAAAACTATGTTGAATAATAGTGGCGAGAGTGAACATCCTTGTCTTGTTCCTGATCTTAGAGGAAATGCTTTCAGTTTTTCACCATTGAGAATGACATTTGTTGTGGGTCTGTGATATATGGCCTTTATTATGTTGAGGAAGGTTCCCTCTATGCCCACTTTCTGGAGAGTTTTTATCATAAATGGGTGTTGAATTTTGTCAAAAGCTTTTTCTGCATCTAATGAGATGATCATATGGTTTTTAGTGTTCAATTTGCTAATATGGTTTATCACACTGATTGATTTGCGTATATTGTAGAATCCTTGCATCCCTGGGATAAATCCCACTTGATCATGGTGTATGATCCTTTTAATGTGTTGTTGGATTCTGTTTGCTAGTATTTTGTTGAGGATTTTTGCACCTATATTCATCAGTGATATTGGTCTGTAATTTTATTTTTTTGTAGTATCTTTGTCTGGTTTTGGTATCAGGGTGATGGTGGATTCATAGAATGAGTTTGGGAGTGTTCATTCCTCTGCAGTTTTTTGGAAGAGTTTGAGAAGGATGTGTTTTAGCTCTTCTCTAAATGTTTGATAGAATTCACTTGTGAAGCCATCTGGTCCTGGACTTTTGTTTGTTGGAAGATTTTTAATCACAGTTTCAATTTCATTACTTGTGATTGGTCTGTTTATATTTTCTGTTTCTTCCTGCTTTGGTCTTTGAAGGTTATATCTTTCTAAGATTTGTCCATTTCTTCCAGGTTGTCCATTTTATTGGCGTAGAGTTGCTTGTAGTAGTTTCTTACGTTGCGGGGTATTTCTGCGGTGTCCATTGTAACTTCTCCTTTTTTATTTCTAATTTTATTGATTTGAGTCCTCTCCCTCTCTTTCTTGATGAGTCTGGCTAAAGGTTTATCAATTTTGTTTATCTTCTCAAAGAACCAGCTTTTAGTTTTATTGATCTCTGCTATTGTTTTCTTTGTTTCCATTTCATTTATTTCTGCTCTGATCTTTATTATTTCTTTCCTTCTACTAACTTTGTGTTTTGTTTGTTCTTTTTTCTCTAGTTCCTTTAGGTGTAAGGGTAGATGGTTTATCTGAGTTTTTTTTTTTCTTGAGGTAGGATTGTATTGCTTTAAACTTCTCTCTTAGAACAGCTTTTGCTGCATCCCATAGGTTTTGGATCGTCGTGTTTTCGTTGTCATTTGTCTCTAGGTATTTTTTGATTTCCTCTTTGATTTCTTCAGTGATCTCTTGGTTATTTAGTAACATATTGTTTAGCCTCCATGTGTTTGTGTTTTTTATGTTTTTTACCCTGTAATTTATTTCTAATCTCATAGTTTTGTGGTCGGAAAAGATGCTTGATATGAGTTCAGTTTTCTTAAATTTACGGAGGCTTGGTTTGTGACCCAGGATGTGATCTATCCTGGAGAATGTTCCGTGTGCACCTGAGAAGAAAGTGTAATCTGCTGTTTTTGGATGGAATGTCCTATAAATATCAATTAAATCTATCTGATCTATTGTGTCACTTAAAGCTTGTGTTTTCTTATTAATTTTCTGTCTGGATGATCTGTCCATTGGTGTAAGTGAGGTGTTAAATTCCCTCACTATTATTGTTTTACTGTTGATTTCCTTTTTTATAGCTGTTAGCATTTGCCCTATGTATTGAGGTGCTCGTATGTTGGGTGCATGTTATTTATAATTATATCTTCTTCTTGGGTTGATCCCTTGATCATTACATAGTGCCCTTCCTTGTCTCTTGTAACATTCTTTATTTTAAAATCTATTTTATCTGATATGAAGATTGCTACTCCAGCTTCCTTTTGATTTCCATTTGCATGGAATATGTTTTTCTATCCCCTCACTTTCAGTCTGTATGTGTCCCTAGGTCTGAAGTGGGTCTCTTGTAGACAGCATATATGTGGGTCTTGTTTTTGTATCCATTCATTGAGCCTGTGTCTTTTGGTTGGAGCATTTAATCCATTCACATTTAAGGTAATTATCGATATGTATGTTCCTATTACCATTTTCTTAATTGTTTTGGGTTTGCTTTTGTAGGTCCTTTTCTTCTCTTGTGTTTTCCCACTTAGAGAAGTTCCTTTAGCATTTGTTGTGTAGCTGGCTTGGTGGTGCTGAGTTCTCTTAGCTTTTGCTTGTCTGTAAAGCTTTTGATTTCTCCTTTGAATCTGAATGAGATCCTTGCTGGATAGCATAATTTTGGTTGTAGTTTCTTCCTTTTCATCACTTTAAATATATCATGACATTCCCTTCTGGCTTGTAGAGTTTCTGCTGAGAAATCAGCTGTTATCCTTATGGGAGTTCCCTTGTATGTTATTTATCATTTTTCCCTTGTTGCTTTTAATAATTTTTCTTTCTCTTTAATTTTTGTCAATTTGATTACTGTGTGTCTCGGCATGTTTCGTCTTGGGTTTATCTTGCCTGGCACTCTCTGTGCTTCCTGGACTTGGGTGGCTATTTATTTCCTTTCCCATGTTAGGGAAGTTTTCAACTCTAATCTTTTCAAATGTTTTCTCGGGTCCTTTCCCTCTCTCTTCTCCTTCTGGGACCCCTATACTGCTAATGTTGTTGCGTTTAATGTTGTCCCAGAGGTCTCTTGGGCTGTCTTCATTTCTTTTCATTCGTTTTTCTTTATTCTGTTCTGTGGCAGTGAATTCCACCATTCTGTCTTCCAGGTCATTTATCCTTTCTTCTGCCCCAGTTATTCTGCTGTTGATTCCTTCTAGTGTATTTTTCATTTCTGCTATTGTATTGTTCATCTCTGTTTGTTTGTTCTTTAATTCTTCTAGGTGTTTGTTCTTTAATTCTTCTAGGTCTTTGTTAAACATTTCTTGCATCTTCTTGATCTTTGCCTCCATTCTTTTCCTGTGGTCCTGAATCATCTTCACTATCATTATTCTGAATTCTTTTCCTGGAAGGTTGCCTATCTCCACTTCATTTAATTGTTTTTCTGGGGTTTTATCTTGTTCCTTCATCTGGTGCATAGTCCTCTGCCTTTTCATTTTGTCTGTCTGTCTGTCAATGTGGTTTTCATTCCATAGGCTGCAGGATTGTAGTTCTTGCTTCTGCTGTCTGCCCTCTGGTGGATGAGGCTATCTAAGAGCCTTCTACAAGCTTCCTGATGGGAGGGACTGGTGGTGGGTAGAGCTGGTTGTTGCTCTTGTGAGCAGAGCTCAGTAAAATTTTAATCTGCTTGTCTGCTGATGGGTGGGGCTGGGTTCCCTCCCTGTTGGTTGTTTGGCCTCAGGTGACCCAGCACTGGAGGCTACAGGCTCTTTGGTGGGGTAATGGTGGACTCCGGGTGGGCTCATGCCAAGGAGTACTTCCCAGAACTTCTGCTGCCAGTGTCCTTGTCATCACGGTGAGACACAGCCACCCCCCGCCTCTGCAGGAGACCCTCCAACACTAGCAGTTAGGTCTGGTTCAGTCTCCTGTGGGGTCACTGCTCCTTCCCCTGGGTCCCGATGTGCACACTTCTTTGTGTGTGCCCTCCAGGAGTGGAGTCTCTGTTTCCCCCAGTCCTGTTGAAGTCCTGCTGTCAAATCTTGCTAGCCTTCAAAGTCTCGTTCTCTGGAAATTCCTCCTCCCATTGCCAGACCTCCTGGTTGGGAAGCCTGATGTGGTGCTCAGAACCTTCACTCCAGTGGGTGGACTTCTGTGATATAATTGTTCTCCAGTTTGTGAGTCACCCACCCAGTGTTTATGGGATTTGATTGTATTGTGATTGTGCCCCTCCTACCGTCTCATTGAAGCTTCTCCTTTGTCTTTGGATGTGGGGTATCTTTTTTGGTGAGTTCCAGTGTCTTCCTGTCAATGATTGTTCAGCATTTAGTTGTGATTCTGGTGCTCTTGCAAGAGGGAGTGAGCACACATCCTTTTATTCTGCCATCTTGAACCAATCTCTAAATTTTTTTTTTTAAATTTTTAAGAATTAATTTTTATTGGAGTATAGTTCTTTACAATGTAGTGTTAGTTTCTGCTGTACAGCCAAGTGAATCAGTTGTACATATACATATATCCACTCTTTTTTAGATTCTTTTCCCATAGAGGCCATTACAGAGTGTTGAGTAGAGTTCCCTGTGCTATGCAGCAGGTTCTCATTAGTTATCTGTGTTATACATAGTAGTGTGTATATCCAAATCAGGAATCACACTTTAAAAACTGCCGTTTTAGGGTACTTGAATCAGGCCTCTGGTGATCAAGTTGAAGTGGGGTTTTGTTGGTTGTTTCAATCCAGGAGAATTTCTCTAGGTCTTCTGTCACTTGTGTGCCTGGGAGCCCCTATATTTGTAAACCCCAAACAGAGTTTTTCCTGTGTCCCATCCCTCCTGGCACCGGGCTTGCCACCCTTCCTCGTGGGTCGGTTGGGATGTCCACACAGTTCCATGATTACCTGCTGCTACTGTGTCCAACCCAAGCTCCTCCCATCCTTTGTGATATCTTTGTTATCACCTTTCCCATTCTCATGTCCTGCCGGGATAGTACTAACTGCTACTTGTATTTCCTAACTCAGATTTCTAAGACTAGGAATCGGATTGGTTGACCAGGTTATTTTTTTGTGTCAGGCCAAAAAGGGTTGCTGGCTGGCCTAGGGATTTTCAGCCTTTGGACTGTGAGTCCCTGAGTCCTGTTGGCTGTGGCCAGTGAAGGGCAGAGTAATATGGCATAGAACATGGCTGCCTGGGCAGTAGGGCTAAGGGTAGGGGAGTTGGACAAAGGGCCTGGGGCCTGGCAGGCACTGATGAACATTTTGAGTATAGTGTACTGACTGGCAAAGTTGATTTTCAGATGGTACCCACCATACTGGTTATTTTGATTAATATGGTAATATCTAATATAATGTTAAAATATAAATCAAAATATACTACTTGTAGTTGTTTAATAACCAGCTGTACTGGTTATTAAAATATTGAATACCTCTTAGTGATTGGTAAATAGTTCCTTCCCTGAGCCCCTCAAGTGCCCCCCAATCCCAGATGACCTGACCCCTCCCAGGGAACCCCAAGATCTTCTTACTACCCAGAAATTAAAAAGTTAATCTTTAGTCTAGCAGAGGAATTTGGGCTTCTATTTCAGAGCTAGGATGGCCTCCGTTTTGATTGGCTGATGTCTGTGCTACACTGTTTCTTAAATATTTTGAATGCCATTCCCATGACTTGCATGGAAAGAAGATCCAAAACCTGTACTACAAAATGCATATGTGCAATATTTTCTATGCATACTTGCATTAGTGTAGTTGTAAATTATGTATTTCATACTTTGGTTGATTTCTTTTAAAGCAATTTCAACGCGTCTTTCTACAAATTTTGCATTTTAAAAACGTTCACCATTTATTTCTGTAAAAAGAGGAGAAATCGGATCTTTAAAAAAGCATTTTTAAGTGATAATCTTTCCTTAGGCTCACTCTTTTATTGCAAGAAAAATAAATTTTGGTCACAAATCAGAATGAGTCAATTACCTGTAGGTTAGTATTATACTGTAGTAAAACTGACCTAAGGAAAAAATCCCCTTTTCTTTACAGAAAAGAACTGATTTCATAGGAGAAACAAATTTGTTAGAGTCTCCTACAGGGCTGTAATGGAAAACAACCTTGGAAGAAACCAAACATTGTTGAATGTTTTCATTCCCAGTAGGGATGTGCCATGATATATAGTGTCTGGCCATAGTGCTGTGCAGTGGCTGATGCAAGGACTGGGTAAATAACAGGATCCCAAAATGAAACTATGTTCAGAGAACATATGAGGTCTTGAAAAAAGCTAGTATTCATCAACTGATAGTAAAATGTCTAGGATGCAAAGTATTGCCCTGAATTTTCACAGAACAAAATTACATTTGGTATATTCTTCAACAGTTGAAGTGTATTTGCTGAAAGGAACTGCATTATGTAGTTCATATTTAAAGAATACGGACTTTAAAAACTGCATAGGGAGCTAGGAGCATTATTCAAGGATTGTCTCCTTTTGCTAACCTCTTCAATGTATAAAGTGATAGAAATGTCTCGTTCAGATTTACTAAGATATGAGGTGTGACTCTAAAGCAACAGGACTATTTGTTGTGTGTGACTTATGGAATGAGGGTCATTATTTTAGAGTCATAAACAATGTTATCCCTCTTTGGGGAAGTGAAGTAGTCTAGTGAATAGACATTGGACTAGACATCAGGAAACTTAAGCCCAACTTGTCACACTTCTGCTGGGCTTTAGAGACCAGAGAGAGGCATCATGGTATGGGGGAAAGAGCACCGGTTTTGGGACTCAGACTTATCAGGGTCTAGTCCTAGCTTCTCCACTTACTAGCTATGTGACCTTGACACATTACTTAACCTCTCTGAGCATTCATTTGCCCATCTGTAATGTGGGGGTGAGATACTCAGGGCTGACTTTCAGCTGAACGTTACCAGCATGGGTGGATCAGTTGTTTGCCGCTGGGCTCTGTTCTGATTGGGCCAGTGTCCACTCTGACTGGTAGGTACCCATGCTGTACTGGTTGTTAAGTATTTTGACTATCCCTCCTAGTAAAACTTAATAGGTAGGGTTATTTGGAACATAAAATGAGATAATATATGTGAAGTTCCTGACATTGAGTTGCTACTCATGAAATATTTTTATTTTCTTCCTTTTCTTCTGTACAACTTTATGAGAAATGTTTTTCAACCTAAATAAGGGGAGAGAAAGATGCCTGACACTTGTTTTCACTCTGATGTTAAGAGATTAAGGGAACTGTTTATATCTTATCTTTATTCAGGATCCATTAAACAAACATTAAGTCCCTACTCTATGCTAGGTCCTTGAGGAGTGCACACTCTAGGAGGGGCAATAGATGAGTAAACTCTGATTTCAACCCAAACAACTCTGAGAGTCAGTATGAATCTATAAGATACCTTTGTTCAAATTTAATAAAGAGACTTCCTCTAGGCAGGTACAACCTGGCTTGGCCGCTAAGCTCAGGATAGATTTGCACACCTACTTACTCCCTCATCTGAGTGCCTTTGTGCAGTGCACAACCTGCACAATTACACACAGTGGCCCTGAGAACTGTTATAACAGAGGTATATGCCAAGTGCTATGGGCCTGTAGTTGTAGGAGGGACTGAGTTTCGCCAGGTGAATGGCATTTGTCCAAATTATAGATGAGGGAGAAAGCATTGGGATGTGTCCAAAGATACACAGGTCTGAAAGACCTGGGAGGCTAGGGGAATAGTGGGTGTTCCTACTGGATAATATATTTGGACTGCTTGTTTTGAAGAAAAGTATGCCAATGTAATATATATTTACAACCTAAGTAGACAGTTTACAGTCATTACAATTAAATATTAAAACTACTTTATGTGTAAGTTGATGTTTCTTTATTGTTCTTAGACTAGATAGTTTGCTTCCTGTTTTAAAATTTTTGTTTGTATCTTAAAAATTGCTTTTGGTTGATGAGAACACACTGTCCTCTAAGGTTAATTATTTGAGGTCATTTAGTACTTTTCCAATAGGCCTTGAGCTTAGACAAAGATCAGTGATCAAAGAGGCTAGAAGCTTCAGTGAAATATTATTTTAAAAAAAGAATGTGGAGACATCACTGAATTATGAATCTGTGCTTGCTTCATAGAATATTAAATCATAGACTTTTAGAGCTTAGAGATTTTTGGAGACCTTTGATCTAATCCTCTCATTTCAACATGACTTTATTGTTCTGCTAAAAATGATATATGCTCATTATAAATAGTTCAAACAATTCAAAGTAAAAAGTTGAGAACTAAAACCACCCCAATTCCCATCACCCTGGTACAATCACCATTAACATGAGATTAACAGCATTCTAGAATATCTGATTGCACACATATAGACAGACCAGTGATAGATGTACAGAGCCAATTTTATTTATTTATTTTTATTGAAGTATAGTTGATTTACAATATTGTGTTAATTTCAGGTGTACAGCAAAGTGATTTGGTTATACATATACATGTATATATCTATATTCTTTTTTTGAGTCTTTTCCATTATAGTCTATTACAAGATACTGAATATAGTTCCCTGTGCTATACAGTAAATCCTTGTTGTTTATCTATTTTATATATATATATATATAATATATATACATATATTATATATATTAACATATATATATAACATATATATGTTAATCCCATACTCCCAATTTATCCCTCCCCCACTTCCCATTTGGTAACCATAAGTTTATTTTCTATGTCTGTGAGTCTGTTTCTGTTTTGTAAATAAGTTCATTTTGTGTCATATTTTAGATTCCACACATAAGTGATGTCATATGGTATTTGTCTTTCTCTTTCTGACTTACTTCAGTTAGTATGATAATCTTTAGGTCTATCCATGTTGCTGCAAATGGCATTATTTCATTCATTTTTTATGGCTGAGTAGTATTCCATTGTATATGTACCACATCTACTTTATCCATACATCTCTTAATGGGCACGTAGGCTGCTATGTACAAACCAATTTTTGATAAAATTTGTATCATATGATACATATTTTAATCAAAATTATTCAATTTACTTTTGCTAGAATTTAATGGAGTAAGGAGAAAATGAGGTCAAACTGAAGAAACTATATACTTTGGAAAAATATTTATTCACTGAAAGGTAAATCAGTTTGTAGTAAATCCCTCTAAGTTTGAGGAAAATAATTGATGAAAAAAAGCATCAAGAAGTCGCTCCATTCTGCCCAGATTGTTCCCCAGTTCTAAGGAGCAGCAATCATCCTAGGACTTCTCTTCACTGCAGTTCTTGGATGGAGCCACTGGTTCTTGGGTCTCAATGTCTTTTTTTTTTTTTTTTTTTTTGGTTAACTACTTTTTCTTCCAGGAATAGATCCTCAAGTAACTTCCCAGGAAAGAATGTGTGAGAAATAAACTTTTTGAGTTTTAAATGTTTGAAAATGTTTTGATTCTATTCTCACACTTGATTGATAAGTTTGTAGTTGGATGATTCTCATTGGAAAGTACTTTTCTTTCAGAATTTGAAGGTGTGGCTCAGTTGTCTTCTAGCATCTGGTGTTGCTGATGAAAAATATGATGCCAGTCTGATTCTTGTACCTTTGTAGATGACCACTTTTGTTCTCTTTGGAAGCTTTTAGCACCTTGTCTTGATATTTGGTGTTCTGGAATTTCACAGTGATGTGGCTTGTTGTGGAGTGTTTTTGATTCATTGCACTGGACACTGAGGAGGCCTCTTTGGTATAGAAACTCTGTTCTTCACGGAGCTCTATAAAATGCTCTTATATTCTTTGTTATGATAATTTATTTATCTTTCCTCTCTAAATTCTCTTTTCTGAAACTCCTGTTCATCAGATTTAGAATTTCTGTGTTGATCCTCTGTGTATTATATTTTTTGCTCAGATTTCCCACCTCTTTGTGCCTTCATTCTGTTTTCTGGGAAGTGTCCTCAGCTTTATGCTCAACCTTGTCACTAAATTTTATTTTGGAAATTACATTTTAAATTTACACAATCTCTTTCTTTTTTTCTCATTGGTCCCTTGTCTTAGCATTTTGTCCTTGTTTTAGGAATACAATATCTTGAATCTCTATGAGGATGTTATTTAAAATTGTTTTTCTTTCTCAAAATTGCTTTGGCTACTAGGGTCTTTTGTGGTTCCATATGAATTTTAGGAATTTTTTTTCTATTTTGGTAAAAGAAATGCCATTGAGATTTTGATAGGAATCACACTGAATCTATAGATTGCTTTGGGTACGTTGCACATTTTAACAATATTAAGTCTTCCAATCCATGAACACTGGATGTCTTTCCATTTATTTGTGACTTCTTTAATTTCTTTCATCAATGTTTTGTAATTTTCAATGTAAAAGTCTTTCACCTCCTTGGTTAAAGTTATTCCTAAGTATTTTATTCTTTTTGATGCTATTTTGAATAAATGGGATCCAAAAGAATGAAACTGGACATCCTACATCTTACACCATACATAAAAATCAACTCAAAATGGATTAAAGATTTAAATGTAAGACCTGAAACTATAAAACTCCTAGAAGAAAACATAGGGAAAAAGCATTGTGACCTTGGTATACGTAATAATTTCTTGGACATGACACCAAAAGCGCAAGCAATAAAAGCAAACACAGACAGGGGGGACTACATCAAACTAAAAAGCTTCTGCACAGTAAAGCAAACAATCAACAGAGTGAAAAGGCAACCTACAGAGTAGAGGAAGTATTTGCAAACCATATATCTGATAAGGGGTTAATATTCAAAATTTGCAAGGAACTCCTACAACTCAATTAGCAGAAAAACACAACCTGATTAAAAAATGGGCAAAGGACTTGAACAGACATTTCTCCAAAGAACACATACAAATGGCCAAGAGGTATATGAAAAGGTGTTCAACATCACTAATCATCAGGGAAATACAAATCAAAACCACAATGAATTTGATTCACTGTTTTTTAATATCTAGGGAGCATTGTAGCACACAGAGTGCAGAAGTAGAAAACCCCCCCCCCAAAACCATAATGAGTTATCTCTTCACAACCTTTTTTATCAAAAAACAAAAGACAAGAAATGTTGGCCAGGATTTAGAGAAATCTGAACCCTTGTACACTGTTGTTGAGAATGTAAAATGGTGCAGATGCTATAGAAAACAGTATGGAGTTTCCTTAAAAAAAACCAAAAAAACCCAAAAAGAACTACCACATGATCCAGCAATCCCACTTCTCGGTGTATATCCAAAAGAATTGAAATTAGGATCCTGACAAGATGTGTGCACACCCATGTTCACTGGAGCATTATTCACAATAGCCAAGACACAGAAGCAACATAAATGTCCATTGATGGATGAATGAATAAAGAATATGTGGTATATAAGTACAATGGAATATTATTCAACTTTAAAAAGAAAGGAAATCCTTTCATATCCTAAAACATGGATGAACCTGGAGGACGTTATACTAAGTGAAATAAGCCAGTTACGTAAGGATAAATGCTGCAAGATTTGACTTCTCTAAGGCATCTAAAATAGTCAAACTTAAAGAAGCAGAGAGTTTAAAGGTGGTTGCCAAGGACTAGGGGGAGGGAGAAAATGAGGAGTTGTTCAGCAGGTATGAAGTTTCAGTTATGCAAGATGAGTGAATTCTAGAGATCTGCTGTACAACATAATGCCTATATTTAACAATACTGTATTGTGCACTCAAAATTTTGTTAAAAGAGTAGATCTCATGTTAAGTGCTCTTAACACAATAAAAAAATTATTTTATTTTTATTGCTTTTTTACTTTTCTTTATTCCCTGAACTATTGCTGTTTCCCTTGGGGCCATTTTCCTGTTTATTATTGATCTTTTCTCCATTGAAAAATTTCTTCAAATGCCTGATGATCCTTGGGTTCATGTATAAGAATAATGAAATAAAATATAAACAACTGCTTGGGAACTCTGTGCTTGGATAAAGCTGGTCAACTGGTATGTTTCACATTAGAGTCATCTGATAGGGAACTCCCAAAGATCAGAAAGCAGAGGGCTTTGCTGTAGGACTGTTGAATTTCTCCAGAGAAGAAGCCCCCTTTTCCTCACCTGGGAAAAAAGTCTGGTGGTTAATATTTCTGCGCATGGGCATTTGGATGTTGGGGAGAGTCAACTGTTCCACATACAGACTTTTAATTAATTCCTGTGTTGTCAGTTCCACACCTCACTCTTACTTTTTGTTGTCTCTGGTGCTTCTGAACAATAAGCTTTTGTGGGATGATAGACGGCATACTGATTCCTTTCTTGGCTGTATTCCTCTATGCATTTTCTAGCTATTGCTTCTTCTGCCTCACTTCATCAATTACCACTTCTACATCTGCTTTCTGTGTTCAGAAACTTATTGATATTTCTTGTCCAGTGATAGTCTCTTTACTTTTGCCTTTGTTTTAGGGTTTATACATTTAAAAAAATTCCGTTGCTGCCAGCGAAAGTCAGCCATCTCTGACCTGCTACCTGGCCAACGAGTCAGCCAACACTCCCAGCTCCTCTATAGAGCTAAAGCAATAGGGACATTATCCATGATTTGGTGGACTTGGAACCTTCCTAGAAAAGACAATCTGAAAAACTCTGGCAAAGATATCTGAATTCTTTGGAACCCTTGGTGTCAAAATTACCTAAAATCATTGGTTGAACTGGAAACAAAGTTTTAATCTGACAGCACTGACAAGAGTTTAGGACAACATTCCTTCCACCAGACCCTGTGGTTAATTTTATAACATGGCTCTGGGTAATTAGACTTTTGATAGGAGCAGCTAGAGTAGAGACACTTGCCTTCAGATCCTCACTAGCTGTAAATTACTCAACTTCTCCAAGACTTCTCTTTTCCCTCTGAAAAATGGTGCTAAATAACAATATTTACTTCAAGGGTTATTGTGAAGATTGATAGGCTTGACACTTAGCAAGTCCTCGATAGATGTTAGCTGGTCAAGCTCCAGAGCTTATTCTTTTAATCACTGTGTTAAATTATTAGTGAGAAAAAATGGACTAGTTGTTATGCATGTTATGCCTATAGGTATAACTTATTGCCTGGGAACATTTTTTTACTAGAGAGAGCATCATATATGTATATTTGAAATGCTGTGTCTTCTGCTACTATTCAGAAGTGAAAATGATGTGCTTTGGAAAATTGTGTTAGATGATGCAGAAAGTGATCCAGGAAGATGCAAACATTGATTTGGCTTCACAGAATGAGAGAATATAATCAACATCCCTAACTTAAAATTTAAATATGCATGTATCTAAATTAATAAATCAAATAATATAAAGTAGCTATTATTATCACTGTTATTATTTCAGCAACACTATCTTTAAGTCCCACATTCTTTCTTTTCCTTCCAAAAAGCAATTGACTTGAGCCATCAGACCTATAGGCAGAAACCAACTACTACGCCCCATCATTTAAAAAGAGCATTTAACAGCATATACAAACATATTTGTTTTTTATGTTAATAGTCATACATTATAATGTTTTGCTAAATATATTACAGATAGTTTTAAAAGTACAGCTTTATTGACGTATAATTTAAACACCATAACATTTACCATTTTAAGAGTAGAATTCAGTGATTTACAGAACTGTAACCATCACCACAATTCAATTTTTGAAGACTTCCAACACCCCCAAAAGATCCCTCATGTCCATGGTAGTCACTCCCCATTCCCGACGTCAGCCTCAGGCAACCACTAATCAACTTTCTTTTTCTATAAATTTGCCTTTGCAGATAATTTTTAAAAAGAAACAAAATGGCACATCATACCATTGAAGACTCATTCCCCTTCTATTCGTTGTGTCATACCCTTCCCTCCTTTCCTCTTCAGACGTGAGCATTATCTAGAGGTTGGTGCTTATCCCGCCTATCCATGTTTTTATTCCTGCTTAAGACTCATTGTGCTTCTTTAATCTGAGAACTCATGTCTTTCTTCAGTTCTATAAAATTTCCAGCCATTATCTCCTCAAATATTGCCTCTTCCCCATTCTCTTTCTTCATTTCTTCTGTTACTCATTTTCTATCTATTGTAAACAAGACCTTTAAAATAATAGTATTTCTTTAATACTATTCTGCTTGTTATATCTTTAGGTATTTTAATCACCCACGTTCTCCATCCATTTTTATCTCTCTAAGTTAATTTCTCAGCTAACTTCTGCTCTTTACAAAGTCTCTCTTCAGCTGTGTTTAGTCTTCAGTTCTTTTCTATTCAGTTTTTAATTTCAGTGACTATGTTTTATTTTGAGAAGTTCTTTTTGTTTCTCCTTTAAATTCATCTTTTTTCCTGAAAGTCCTATGCTCTTCTTTTATCTTTTTATTTATTTTAAACATGCCTATCTTATAATCTCCTTCAACTATTTATTTTGTGTGCTTCTTGGATGGTAATCCTGCTGTTTATTGTGACAGCTGACTCTTCCTCATGGTGGTTAATTTCCTCAAGTGGTTTCTACCTTTTTATTATAAATTCAAGGTTGTCTTTTCTATGGGTGTTCCATACACCCTAGGATGTGGAGGTGTCTCTAAAAATTGGTTTTGATTCTGCAGGAACCATGGGAGTTTTTACCAATTCCGGGCCAAGTTTTATGTTAATTTATTGTCCTATTCCATGTAATATATAAGTGAACACCCCCCTCCAAAAATATGTCACAGACTTAGAATATGACTGCTTATGGAAGACTTTATTTTCAATCCATAGCTGCCAGGAGCCTATAAGTGTCCTTGATGTTTCCCTGAGATATGGATAAAATCGTTCTAGTCTCTTTTACACAGAATGGGTAGATTTTTAGGATCCTACTTTTATTTTGTTTTACTTTATTTTATTTTAATTGAAGTATAGTTGACATACAATATTGGCTTCAGGTATACAACATAGTGGTTCAACATTTATGTATATATATTATGAAACAATCTCCACAGTAAGTCTAGTAACCATCTGTCACCAAAGTTATTATAATATTGTTGACTATATTCCTTATGCTGTACATCACATCCCCATGAATTATTTATTTTATGACTGAAAGTTTGTACCTCTTAATCCCCTTCACCTGTTTCTCCATTTCCCCACCCTCCACCCCTCTGGCAACCACAAATTTGTTTTTTGTATGTATGGGTCTGTTTCTGTTCTGTTTTGTTTGTTAATTTGTGTTGTTTTTTAGTTTCCACATATAAGTGAAATCATACAGTTGTTGTCTTTCTCTGTCTGGCTTATTTCACTTAGCATAATACCCTCTAGGTCCATCCATGTTGTTGCAAATGGCACAATTTCATTCTGTTTTTTATGGCTGAGTAATATTCCATTATATATATAAACATACACATTATATATACATATATATATACACAGGCATACACACATCACATACATACACACACATCACATCTTCTTTATCCACTCATCTATTGTTGGAAACTTAGGTTGCTTCCATGTCTTGGCTATTGTAAATAATTCTGCGATGAACATAAGGGTGCATGTATCTTTCTGAGTTAGAGTTTTCCTCTTTTCTGGGTATATGCCCAGAAGTGGGATTGCTGGATCATATGGTAACTCTATTTTTAGTTTTTTAAGGAACCTCCATACTGTTCTCCATAGTGGCTGTATCAATTTACATTCCCACCAACAGTGTAGGAGGGTTCCTTTTTCTCCACATCCTCTCCAGCATTTATTACTTGTAGACTTTTTGATGATGGCCATTCTGACCAGTGAGGTGATATCTCATCGTAGTTTTTATTTTAATTTCCCTGATGCTTAATGATGCTGAACATTTTTCATATGTCTGTTGGCCATCTGTATGTCTTCTTTGGAGAAATGTCCATTCAGGTCCTCTGCCCATTTTTTTTTTTTTTTGTGGTACGTGGGCCTCTCACTGTTGTGTCCTCTCCCGTTGTGGAGCATAGGCTCCGGATGCACAGGCTCAGCGGCCATGGCTCACGGGCCCAGCCGCTCCACGGCATGTGGGATCTTCCCGGACCAGGGCATGAACCCGTGTCCCCTGCATCGGCAGGCGGACTCCCAACCACTGCGCCACCAGGGAAGCCCCTCTGCCCATTTTTTAATAGTTTTTTTTATTAAATATTGAGTTGTGTAATATAGTTTGAAATCAGGGGGCATGATATTTCCAGCTTTGTTCTTCTCTCTCAAGATTGCTTTGGCTATTTTGTGGTTCCATACAAATTTTAGGATTATTTCTTTTAGTTCTATGAAAAATGTCATTGATATTTTGATAGGGATTGTATTGACTCTATAGATTGCTTTGGGTAGTATGGACAGTTTAACAATATTAAGTTTTCCAATCCATGAGCATGGTATCTTTCCATTTTTCCAATCCAAGAACACGGTATATCTTTCCATTTATTTGTGTTGTCTTCAGTCTCTTTCATCAATGTCTTATAGTTTTCAGAATACAGATCTTTCACTTCCCTGGTTAAATTTATTTCTAGGTATTTTATTCTTTTGATGCAATTGTAAATAGGATTATTTTCTTATTTCTCTTTCTGATAGATGGTTATTAGGATATAGAAATGCGACAGATTTCTGTATACTAATTTTGCGTACTGCAACTTTACTGAATTCATTTATTAATTCTAATAGCTGTTTGGTGGAGTCTTTAGGGTTTGCTATGTATAGTATCATGTCATCTGCAAACAGTGATAGTTTTACTTCTTCCTTTCCATGTTGGATGCTTTTATTTCTTTTTCTTGTATGATTGCTGTAGCTAGGACTTCCAATACTATGTTGAATAAAAGTGGCAAGAGTGGGCATCCTTGTCTTATAAACAACGGTGGTTTTAGTTCCAGTGAGATTTCAAGATGAGCAAAAGAGCTTCAAGATGGAAGGAGTTAATTTGATTATAAAATATTTCACTTCTTTTTATTGGTGTCATATGAATTTGGGGCCCTATGCTAACATTTTCAGAATTGAAAAAGGAATGAGTTCTATTAATGGTAGGGAATGTCATCCTTAAGGGGACCTTAATAATTATGCAACCCAATCCCTGCATTTTGTAAATGGGAAAACTTATGCTCAGAGTTAGTGACTTGCCTAATGTCATAGAGGGAGTCAGGAGAGAATTGGGACAAAAATTTAGGTCTTTCAACTCTTAGTCCAGCGTTATTTCTTTTTTTCTAGTATTTATTTATTTATGTATGTATGTATGTCATGCCTCGCGACTTGCAGGATCTTAGTTCCCAGACCAGGGATTGAACCCGGGCCACAGCAGTGAAAGTGCCAAGACCTAACCACTGGACCGCTAGGGAACTCCCCCAGTGTTATCTCTGATATCTCATACAAGTTGAAACTCTTTGTGTTGTTTTATATATTTATGTTCTAAATAGCTTTATTATTTTGCTAGGGCTATTATAACAAAGTACCACAAACTAGGTGGCTTAAAATGACAGAAATTTATTGTCTCACAGTTATGGAGGCTAGAAGCCTGAAATCAAGGTGTCAGCAAGGCCACGCTTCCTTTGAGATTGTGGGTAGAATCACCCCTTGTCTCTTCTTAGCTTCTGGTGATGGCCATCGACCCTTGGTGTTCCTTGGCTAGCAGCTGCATCACTCCAATCTGTACCTTTGTCATACATGGCATTTTCCCTATGTATCTTTGTCCAGGTTTCCCTCTTCTTATAAGGATACCAGTCATGTTGAATTAGGGACCAATCTAATGACCTCATCTTAACTTGATTAAATCTACAAGGACCGTATTTATAAGTAAGGTCATATTCACAGGTGCCGGCACTTAGGATTTTAGCATGTCTTTTTGGGAGACACAATTCAACTCATAATACCAGTTTTATTGAGATATCACTCACATACCATATAATTCACCCATTTAAAGTGTACAATCTATGGTTGTTAGTATATTCAGAATTGTGTAGCTGTCACCACAATCTAATTTTAGAATTTCCATTCCCCCTAAAAGAAACTCCATACCCATTAGTAACCACTCCCTATTTCCTCTCTCCTGTCCCATCCCTAAGCAATCACTAATCTGCTTTTTGTCTCTATAAATATGCCTCATCTGGACATTTTGTATAAATGGAATCATAAAGTATGTGGTCTGATGTGACTGTTCTTTCACTTAGAAAAATGTTTTCAAGGCTTATCCATGTTGAAGCATGTATCAGTACTTCATTCCTTTTTTTTTTATAGCTGAATAATGTTCCCTTGTATGATGGATATATATATTTTGTCTATCCATTCATCCGTTGATGGACATTTGAGTTTCCACTTTTGGGCTATATGGATAATGCTACTGTGAACACTTGTCTGCAGACTTTTGTGAGGACATATGTTTTGGTTTCTCTTAGGTATATAACTAGGAGTGGAATTGCCGGGTCATATGACAACTATATTTAACCTTTTGAGGTATTGCCAGATGGTTTTTCATAGTGGCTGTACCAGTTTACATTTCCACCAGAAATGTATGAGGGTTCCAATTTCTCCATAGATTCCCCAACACTTGTTATTGTTTATCTTTTTTATTGTATCCTAGTGGGTATGAAATGGTATTTTATTGTGGTTTTAATTTGCATTTCCCTAATGACTAATGATGTTGAGTGTCTTTTCATGTGTTAATGAAAAGCCCTTTCTTCTTTGGAGAAATGTCTATTCAGGTCATTTGACCATATTTTAAATTGAGTTATTTGACTTTTTATTGTTGAGTTATAAGATTTTTTAAATAGTCTGGATACAAATTCCTTATCAGATATATGATTTGCAAATATTTTCTCCCATTCTGTTGATTCTCTTTTCACTTTTTTCACGGCATCCTTTGAAGCACACATGTTTTAAATTTTGATGAAGTCCAAATTATCTACTTTTGTTGTTGTTGTTGCCCATGCTTTTGGTGTCATATCTAAGAATCTTTTGCAAAATCTGAGGTCATGAAGATTTGCCTCAATGCTCCCTTCTAAAGAGTTTTGTAGTTTTAGTTCTAACATTTAGGTCGTTGATCCTTTTTTAAAAAAATATTTATTTATTTATTTATTTGGCTGCACTGGGTCTTAGTTGTGGCATGTGGGATCTAGTTCCCTGACCAGGGATCGAACCGAGGCTCCCTGCCTCGGGAGCAAGGAATCTTAACCACTGGCCCACCAGGGAAGTCCCCGTTGATCCATTTTGAGTTAATTTTTGTGTAGGATGTGAGGTAAGGGTCCAACTTTATTCTTTTGCATAAGGCTATCCAGCCGTCCCAGTACCATTTATTGAAAAGGGTATTTTTCCTAACTGAACGGTCTTGGCACCCTTGATCCTAGACATATGGTTTTATTTCTGGTCTCGTGATTCCATTCCTCTGATCTATATGTCTATCCTGCACCACTACCAGACTGTCCTGATTGCCGTTACTTTTCAGTAAGTTTTGAAATCAGGAAGTGTGACTCCTCCTACTTTGTTCTTCCTTTTCAATGTTGTTTTGTCTGTTCTGGGAAACTTGCAATTCCATATTAATGTTAGAATCAGTTTCTAAATTTCTACATAGAAATCAGCTGGGATTCTGATAGGGATTCTGTTGAATATGTAGATTAATTTGGGGAATATTGTCATCTTAACAATATGAATTCTTCCAATCCATGAACATGGGGTGAATGTTTTTCCATTTATTTAGATCTCCAGTATCCTTCAACAATGATGTGTAGTCTTCAGAGTATAAGTTTTTCACTTCTTTTAAAATTTATTCCTAAATATTTTATTCTTTTTGATGCTATTGTAAATATAATTGATTTCTTAATTTCATTCTTTGATTGTTCATCAAGATGCAGTTGATTTTTGTATATTCATCTTGTACCCTGCAACCTTGCTGAACTTGTTTATTAGTTATAATAATTTTTTTAGTGGCTTCTTTAGTGTTCTATATACAAGATCATGTCATCTGAAAGTAGAGATAGTTTTACTTCTTCCTTTCCAATCTGGGTGCCTTTTATTTCTTGCCTGATTGACTGGACTAGAGCCACGAGTATGATGTTGAATCGAATTGGTGAAAGCAAGCATCCTCGTCTCATTCCTGACCTGAGAGGGAAAGCTTTTAGTCTTTCATTATTAAGTATGATGTTAACCGTAGGTTTTGGATCTCTCCTTAAACTAGTCTCAACTGATCAATCCAACTTTTTCCTCACTACCAACCTTTGCATGCCTGTTTGCCCAACTCCCCAATCCCAGCCTTGCTCACAAAGACCCATTGGTCTAAATAGCCTGATTTTTAAAATCCTTTTCTTTACATGCCCTATTTTATTTTTGCCTCTGCACCCACTGCTCATACAGTTACAGAGAATGCTCCATTTCCTCCAATATTATAGCTCATACACTTCCTCAAGATGAAGCTCCATTTCCCAGATTATTGTACCATCACCTCCCCCAACAGACAGAAGTGGCCACACATACATGTGTGGACACACACACATCATGTAGTTCCCAGAGTCCCCATTTCCTAAGTGCTTGAAGCTAATTTACATTATGTTTCCACTCATACCACTTTGTAAATGTTCTTTTGTTATTTCAGTTATCTTTATCTTGACTCCACCGACTACACTATAGGGTTCTACAGAGGAAAGACCAAGAACTCTGTACTTTAATATCATCCCCAAAAGGGGTAGACACAGAGGCTTATAGGAGCCAAAGGTGCTTGGCAAAAGATGACTTCAGTCAAATTTTGTTCTCTCAGAAGGAACCCCTCTTCTTTGCGCACCTCTATGAAAATCAGAGACTGCCTGATGCAACTCATAGCTCTATTAGTGCCCCATTTCCATTTTCAAGCCATTTATCTTCTCCTCTCCTCTTCCTTATACTGGCTGATTTTCAGAGGGAGGTAATTGGCTCCATCAATTTTTATAGCTTAATGAAAGTCTCAACCATGTTTACCTGCTTTCCTTCCAGGGTAAATGCATCATAAGCCAAGGCAAAGTCATTCCAACAGCCCTTGTTTAAAAAATGTATGATTTTTATCTTGTCCCCATTAAAGCGATACAGTCCACTAGCTATGACCTCAAACATGACCTTCTTTAAAAATGAGTGCCTCTCAGTGTGAAATGTTCATTCTTGAGGCCAGGCCCATGCTGGGGTTTGAGGATGTCTAATAAAGGTCCCAGATTCCTGAGCACAGTGCCTGCTGTTGTTTTCTTTCCTGGTGCATTTGCCTGTTTTTTGTACTTTACTGCAACTAAAATATTGACATCTTCCTGCCTCACCCCCCAATTAACTATGGCAAATGCCATGGAATGAAGATCCTTTGCAATAAGCATACCACAGATAACAGAGAGTGGGGCTTGGTCTTGCTGCCTTAACAGCTAAAAAGGAAGGCTGCATACCAGTTTCAGTAGAAAAACGTTTTTTATTAGGTACTTGCTGAGCACATAGCCTGTGTCTGGCATGTGGGAGTGGATAGGCAAGTAAATACATAGTTGCTGCTCTAGAAGAATTTACAGTCTCACTAGGGTGGTAAGACTAACATATCTCAAACAGAAAGCTAATAAGTTAGAAGTAGTTTGTGATAACTGCTAAAACTAGGGCAGGGGAGCATACCATCAGTATGACTTGGAGTCAAGGAAGGCCTTTGAGAGAAGGTGAACTCTTAAGTTTGACTTCAAAGGCTTTTGGTGGACAGAGGAGAGAGAGGGATGCAAAGAAACTAACATGAGGTTGACAATATAAGGAGACTGACTAATTGGGTCGAAGGTCTATACCAGGAACCATTTGGAGAAAACATTAGTAAAATAGGGTAAGTCTAGATTGGGGTACACGTGCTGCAAACTCAAAATTTCCAGTACTAAACTCATCTCCTTCCTCTCCCCATAGCCTTTCAAGTTTCTTCTCCTGTGTTCTGTATCTCAGTGAATGACTTTGCCAACCACCCAGAGTGCTATGCCCTAAATCAAGGACTCATCCTTGACAACTTTTTTTCCCTCTCCCATATTCAGTCAATAACCAAGTCCTGTTCATCTTATCTTCTAAGTATCTCTTGAATCTCTCCACTATTCTCCATTTCCATCACTGCACCATAGACTACCACTCACCCCTGTCATTTCTGTGTTGCACTACTGCGATTACCTCACTGGTCTCCCTGCCGCTACTCTTGCTCCCTCCTCCAGTCAGTTCTCTACATTGCAGCCGGAGTGTGCTTTTTAAAGCATAAATCTGATCATGTCACTTCCCTGCCCAAAAGCCTTCAGTGGCTTCCCATTGCCTAAAGAAACTCTAAATTTCTTAACAAATTTTAGAAAATCTTTTATGACCTGGCATCTGTCCACTTGCCCAACCTCATTTTTTTTAAACCAGACCTCTCTCTCTTTTACACTAATACTCCAACCATAATGGACTTGGTTCAGTTCCCTGTATGTACCCTACTCAAAGCCTCATAGCTTTAGCCTACTGTATGGGTTTCTACTGTCTGGAACGCCCATCTACCCACATACTGCCAGACTAACTCATCCTTCTAGTCTCAGCGGAAATTTTCCCTCCCCTGGGAAGCCTTCCCAACTCCACCCCCACTCCCAAATCCAGGAGAAATGTTCTTCCATCATAGTCTCACAGCTCCTTGAGAGGTTAACTCTTTACAGAATGCATCACACATTATTGCAATTGCTGCTTTAGTTGTGAATCTTCCTATATTAGCCCATAAGCTCAGTGCAGGCAGGGTCCATCTTGCCTACCACTGTATCCTCGTGTGTAGCCTGCTGCCTAAAATATAGTAAGTTCTTTAAAAATATCTGCTGAATGAGAGTGAATGAATCACACCATACATCAGAGCTTATACTACCTTTCAAAAAGCTTGACAAAATATAGTGACAATGCAAAACTTTGCCATAATTCCTTCATTTTACTTTTTTATTTTATGTCTTCTTAAAGGGATACACTTTTTTTTAACATCTTTATTGGAGTATAATTGCTTTACAATGTTGTGTTAGTATCTGCTGTATAACAAAATGAATCAGCTATACATATACATATATCCCCATATCCCCTCCCTCTTGCATCTCCCTCCCACCCTCCCTATCCCACCCTTCTAGGTGGTCACAAAGCACTGAGCTGATCTCCCTGTGCTATGCGGCTGCTTCCCACAAGCTATCTAGTTTACATTTGGTAGTGTATATATGTCCATGCCACTCTCACTTCGTCCCAGCTTACTCTTCCCCCTCCCCGTGTCCTCAAGTCCATTCTCTATGTCTGTGTCTTTATTCCTGTCCTGACCCTAGGTTCTTCAGAACCATTTTGTTTTAAGATTCCATATATATGTGTTAGCATACGGTATTTTTCTCTTTCTGACTTACTTCACTCTGTATGAGAGACTCTAAGTCCATCCACCTCACTACAAATAACTCAGTTTCATTTCTTTTTATGGCTGAGTAATATTCCATTGTATATATGTGCCACATCTTTTTTATCCATTCATCTGTCGATGGACACTTAGGTTGCTTCCATGTCTGATCTTGGAAAATATTTGCAAATGCCAAGGGCATGATTATATATTAGATATTTGGTCAAGATGATTATGGCTGAAAATCTTGCCAATTATTCTGTAGGGAGGACCTTCCTTTTGATTTGTAATTATGGTTACCTAACTTCTGCAAAGATCTACGAGGGAAATTAAAAAACAAAAGATTAAAAATAAGAGATGACACATTTTAAACGTATATAGTCAACTAAGGCACGGGCTCTCTCCCTTCTCAGCTATTTGTCATTCATGAACCTCAAGATATTTTGCTGAGAAGAGGCTGTTTTCTTTGTATGATGGGCACACTGGCAGGAGGGTGGAACACAGGAAGACACAGATGAGAAGGGAGAGACCATTAAGAGCCAATTTCAGCAAGTGCACATTCTAACCTCAAGAAGTTCTAAATTCCGTGAGTTTCTTTCTTTTTTTTTTTTTTCCGGTACGTGGGCCTCTCACTGTTGTGGCCTCTCCCATTGCGGAGCACAGGCTCCGGACGCGCAGGCTCAGCGGCCATGGCTCACGGGCCCAGCCGCTCCGCGGCACGTGGGATCCCCCCAGACCGGGGCACGAACCTGCGTCCCCTGCATCGGCAGGCGGACTCTCAACCACTGCGCCACCACGGAAGCCCTTGTGAGTTTCATTTTTTAATGAAAAGGGGGGGCCAATTTCAAGCTCTGGTGAAAGAGTCCTGCCTTTTCAACCACCAGGCAGATCAGGAGGGTTACAGGGTAGCTTTCCAGTCAGGCCTCTTTGGCCTCAGTTCCAGCTCTTAGACAACAGCTGCTGGCTGGAAGAAGATCTTGGATTCCTGAGCCTGCGGTCTATAGTAAGGAAGTCACATCATGGTTGACAGAGAAGGGGGCCCTGCCTCCCACTCTTCTGGGAAAGGCAGATTGAATATGCTAACTCATTCCAAATGCCATGTCTCAAAGCTCCTCCCTAATACCCAGGGCAGCCTACTGCCCTTTAGAAGACAAAAGTCAGCCTCCGGTTAAACAACATGTGAGCTGAACACTAGGTAGTGCTTCATGATGCCAAACTGGACAGCTTAGAAAGAGAGCCTGCCTTCCTCTGACCGTTCTCCTCAGTCGCCTGTCTGCTCCCAAGAGATCTTCTCTTTAGATGAACAAAAAAATTGCACATAAAAGGAAGAAGTTATATATCATGTGGCATCAGGGAGTCATCAGGTAGACCCAGAAAAAAGTAACCTTGGAAACACAATGAGAATGGCAGTAAGCAGGGCTAGTTTTTATAGACATTCTGAGTCTTCCAGGAACCCAGGACCCTTATAATGCCCCCTACTGTCCATAGCCCCCAACTATGGCCTCTAACCTAAGCTGACTCTCCCCAGAAATGCCCTACACTCTGAGTAATTTGTTACCCAGGTCAATAGAAAACCAGTACACACCACCAACCCTCCATTGCTCTTCAAAATTTCCCTATCCTATTTTCTTTGGTAGGTGACTGTATTAGTTTCCTCGGGCTGTTGTAACAGAGTTCCACAAATGGGGTGGCTTGGCCCAACAGAAATTTATTACCTCAGTTCTGGAGGCCAGAAGTCCAAAAATGAGGGGTCAGCAGGGCCCTGCTCCCTCTGAAGGTGCTAGTGAAGGATCCTCTTCCAGCCTTCTCTTTTAGCTTCTGGTGGTTCCTTGGCTTGTGGCAGCAAAACTCCAGATGGTGTTCTTCCTGTGTTCATGTCTGTCTCTTCACATGGTTTTCTTTTTATAAGGATGCCAGTCATGTTGGATCAGGGGCCCATCCTACTCCTGTATGACCTCATCTTACCCTAACTAATAACATCTGCAACAATGCTAATTCCAAATAAGGTCACATTCTGAGGTGCTGGGGGTTAGGGCTTCAACGTAAGAGTTTTTGAAGGATATAGTTCAACCCATAACAGGTTCTTTGTAGCTCAGTAAGATTTTAATGACTTAAAATGGCTCATTATCCCTGTAAACATATTTATATTTCAAAAGACACCTTCCCTACTTTCACTGAAAGTACTGACTGTGAGGAAAGGCCTGGAAACCATCATTCTAGAAGCTTGGAGGACTGGAAGCCACCCAGTCTGGAGAGCTTCAGAGATGCTAAGTGTCCTTGGAGACAAAGGCTTAGTATCTTTAGGCAGAGAAGAGGGAAATTCCAGGAAAAAGAATATACAATGGGGAATTATTGTTTAATGGGTGCAGAGTTTGTTTGGTGTGATGAAAAAAATTCTGAAATTGGATGGTGGTGATGGTTGAACAACAATGTGAATGTACTTAATGCCACTGATCTGTACACCTAAAATTGATGCCAGTGGTAAATTTTCTGTTATGTATATTTTGCCACAATAATTTTTAAAAAGGAAAGAAACAAAAAAGGAAACTCCATGTGACTTTCCCTGAAGTGGTTTGGAATTGTGGGTGGGGAGGGAGAGTGAGGCCCAGAGTCAGGAATGAGAGTAGAATACAGAATCCCAAGGGGGATCCCAGTCACCACTGACTCAGAGGGGAGTCAGGAATTACACACTAAGGATGGTGACTGTGAGATTGCTGTAAGGTTCTGTGGCCTCTGTAATACCTTAATATTATTTATTTTATTAGTGAATAGTAATGGTAATAACTAACAATTGTTGAACATTTACTAAGTGCCAGGCACTGTGCTAAGCACTTGTCTAATTCATTTAATTTTGACTTTTGTAACACCTGTAAGGAAGGTACTATTATTACTCACCATTTACAGAGAAATTGAATCTCAGAGATGTTAAATAATTTGCCAGAGATCACACAGCTGGGAAGTGGTGGATTTGGAGTCAGTGTTGGTAATTTATATAGGAAATTGTCCATTTTATTTAGGTCTTCAATTTAGGTACAGATCAATACTTTTTTTGGCATTTAAATTGTAGGGCAATTTTTAAAGGAATTATAAATTACACAAGAAATACATGAGTATATTCTTCTTATAGTAATGAAAATATTATTTATTATCTCTTTGTTGATCATAATTTCCACCTCCTTTTTCCAGAAGTAACCACTACTATCCGTTTGGTTGTATACTTCCAGAACTTTTCCTATTCATTACATTTAAATATTGCTTTCTTGAAGCTTTGATAGAATGTGTCAATAAAACCACTGGGACTTTTTGGGGGTATTAGAAAATTTTGGATGCTATTAAAATTTCTTTAATGGTTTTTGGTCTATTCAAGATTCTCTGTTTATTCCTGGGCCAATTTTGGTAATTTGTATTTTCCCTGAATGTCTCCATTTTTTAAGGTTTCAAATTAATTGGTATTAGGTTGTACATAATATGTATTCTCTTGTAATTTTTAGTTCCCAATTTATCTCTAGTTATACCCTTATGTTCATGATATTGTTTCTTTTGCTTTCTCTCTTTTTTAAAAAATAGTCGTATTTGCCAAAGTTTTGTTTACATTATTTTTTTAATTTTTAAAATTTAGTTTTTTTAAATAACAGTGTACATTTTATTTAAAATCAAGGCAGTAAGGCCTTGCAGGGTGTCCACTGCACAACTCCAGGAGGAACCCTTGAAGTTGAACAATGTGGCTGTCTTAAAATATTCTTTTTTATAGTTCAGTTTTGAACTATAGTTGATTTACAATATTATACAAGATATGATATATATATGAATATTAGCCATAAAAATAATGAAATAATGCCATTTGCAGCAACATGTATGGATCTAGAGATTATCATATTAAGTGAAGTAATTCAGACAAAGACAAATATCATATGATATCACATATGTGGAATCTAAAAAAATGATACAAGGAACGTATTCACAAAACATAAACAGATTCAGAGACATAGAAAACAAACTTATGGTTACCAAAGGGGAAAGTGGGGGGATAAATTAGGAGAATGGGATTAACATATACACACCACTATATATAAAATGGATAAATGACAAGGATTTACTGTATAGCACAGGGAACTATATTCAATATCTTGTAGTAACCTATAATGGAAAAGAATCTGAAAATAATATATATTATATTTAATACTATTTAAATAAATACTTTAAATAAATATATTTAAAATACATTATCCATATTTGTTTACATTATTAATTTTTTCAGATTACTCACTTTTGGGTTTTTTATTATCTAGCTTTTTGAATTTTATTCTATATTTTACCAATGTATGTTTTTATCTACATATATAATTTTTTCATTTTACCTTCATTGGATTTATTTTATTGTTTTCTTTCTACCTTCTTGAGTTGAAAACTTAGTTCATTTATTTTCAATATTTACTTCTAATGCATGCATTTAAGACTAAATTTATTTTTGAGTACTATTTGGCCACATATCTAAGTTTTTTTGGTAATTTTTATTGAAGTATAACATACATATAGCAAACTGTACAAATCAAAAGTGTACATCTCAATTAATTTTCACAAACTGAACACACCTGTGTAACCAGCACCCTGGTCAAGAAACAACATGACCAGCATCTCAGGAGCCCCCTCTTGTGCCGCCCCTTCCAGTGGTTGGTGCCCCATCACCAACCACTCCCCTCCAGGAGTAACCTCTATCCTAATTTATAACGCTGTATAGATTAGTGTTGCCTGTTTTTGAACTTTATGTGAATGGAATGATACAGTACAGACTCGTTTGAACCTGGATTTTTTTCACTTAACCTTATGTCTGTAAGATTCATTGATGTGAGTAATGGTTCATTATCCTTGCTGCATAGTATTTCATTGTGTAAATATACTACAGTTAATTTATTTATCCATTCTATTATTGATTATATTTGGATTTTTTCCATCCAGTTTTTAGCAATAGCAAATAAAGCTGGTTTGAACCTTCTTGTACATCTATTTAGGTAAACATATGCATGCATTTCTGTTGGGTATATACGTAGGAGTGGAATTGCTGGATCATAGGGTATGTATGTGTTCAGCTGTTTCATCCCAGTTTTCCTAAGTATTTACACTCTTTTTAGCAGTGTATGAGATTTCCATTTGCTCTGCATACCTCACTTGGTATTTTTCTTTTTTCCATTTTAGCCATTCTGGTGAATATGCGATGGTTATGTAATGGTGGTAGCTATGATTTGTGTTTCCTTGATGATTCATGAAGTGGAGCACCCATTCCTAATGCTTTGAGATTAGTTCTGTTCTAAATATAATTCCCATTTTACTTATACTTTATTTTTAAAAATTTTTTAATAGATCTTTATTGGAGTATAATGGCTTCACAATACTGTGTTAGTATTTTACTTTAAGAGTTATTTAGAATTGTGTTCTTTAATAATTTCCAGGTATAAAGTGGTTTTTTTTCTTTTTAAAGAATCAATTTTATTTATTTATTTTTGGTTGCATTGAGTCTTCATTGCTGCATGCAGGCTTTCTCTAGTTGTGGTGAGCGGGGGCTACTCTTCATTGTGGTGCGCGGGCTTCTTATTGCGGTGGCTTCTCTTGTTGCAGAGCATGGACTCTAGGCACGCAGACTTCAGTAGTTGTGGCACTCGGGCTCAGTAGTTGTGGCTCATGGGCTCTAGAGCACAGGCTCAGTAGTTGTGGCACATGGGCGTAGTTGCTCTGTGGCATGTGGAAATCTTCCTGGACCAGGGATCAAACTGGTGTCCCCTGCATTGACAGGTGGATTCTTAACCACTGCACCACCAGGGAAGTCCCAGGTATAAAGATTTTAGGGAACTATCTTTTTGTAGTTGATTTCCAATTTTATTGCATTAAGAACAATGGACATGGCCTACAGGACATTATGTTTTTGGAATTTGATATTTCCTTATGGTCTAATGAATGGTCATTTTTTGGTGAATATTTGTGTATGTTTAAAAAGAAGATATATTCTCTATGTGTTGAATGCGAATTTCTATATATTAATTGTGTTATTCAATTTTTCTTTTTTTCCCCAAATGATTTTTTTCTTTTGTAAATTGAAGTTTAGTTGACTTACAATATTATATTAGTTTCAGGTGTACAATGTAGTGATTTGTGATTTTTATACATTACAAAATGATCACCATGATCAATCTAATTACCACCTGTCACCATAAAGAGTTACTGACTATATTCCCCATGCTTTACATTATATCCCTGTGACTTATTTATTTATAACTGGAAGTTTGTACCTCTTAATCTCCAACTATTTCACTCATCCCTGCACCTCCCTTCCCTCTGGCAACCACCAGTTTGTTCTCTGTATCTATGAGTCCGCTTGCGTTTGGTTGTTTATTTGTGTTGTTTTTTAGATTTCACACATAAGTGAGATAATACAGTATTTGTCTCTCTCTGACTTATCTCACTTAGCATAATATCCTCTAGGTCCACCCATGTTGCTGCAAATGGAAGGATTTCATTTTGTTTTATCACTGAGTAATATTCCAATTTTTCTTTATTCTTACTTTTTCTCTACTTGATCTCTCAATTTCTTAGAGAAATATGTTAAATTCTCCTATTGTGATGTGACTTACATAAAGCATGATTTCTTATACATTTATCAGTTTATGTGTCTATATTTTCAACCTCTGTTCATAAGTGTAGAAAGGTTCGTAACTGTTATATCTTTTTAGTGGAGTGTTCTCTCTTTTTATCAAAATGATGCTTCTCTCTTTGATTCTGAATTCTTTTTACCATGAATTTATATTTTATCTGCTCTTAATATTGCAACACCGGTTTTCTTTTTGTTATCATTTGTCTGGTGTTAGCTTTTTCTAGCTCTTTATTTTCAATGCATGAGTCATTTTGTTTTAAGTGTCTCTCTTGCACATAACATCTAGTTGGATCATTTTTACTGTCTTTTAATATATAAGTTTAATTCATTCACATTTAGTGTGATCACTGATGTGTATCGGGTTATTCCTGTTTTCTTATTTTCTGTTATGAAACTATCATGCTCTCACTTTCTTACTTTTTTTTCCCTTTCTGCTTCCTGTTGAATGGATTGAGACTTTTTTATTCCCCCCTCTTTCAAGGTGGAAAATTATACATTTTATTTCTATGTTTTATTAATCACCCTTAAATTTTTAACAGACACATAAAGTTATATTTTTTCTAACACTAGACTTAGTAAGTATTTATTCATCTTCCTGAGAAGATAATAACTTTAGCATGTTTCTACTACCCTCTTCTCTCCATTCCCAATTCTCATATTGATAGTTTTGGATTTGAATCTCACTACTTCCTCTTGGATTCAATTTTCTTCTTTCTGTAATATATCCACCATTCAGTGTGGGTTTGTGGTAGGTAACATTTCTGAGTCTTTGTGTGGCTGAAAATGTCTTTATTTTACCCCTCTTCTTGATAGAGTTCTAGGTTCAGAATTATTTACCCTTAGCAATATGAAGTGCTCCTTGTTTTCTTGCATCCCATGTTGCAGATGGAAGTCTGATGTCAACTTGATTTCTCATTCCTTTCTGATAATCTGACTTCTCTTTCTGCTTGTTGGTAGCTTTTAGCACTTTATCCTTGGTTTCTGAAATTGTGTTACAATGTGTCTAAGGGTGTGTGTGTGTGTGTGTATGTTTAATTTATCCTGCTTGGCACTTGTTGGGACTTTTCAATCAAAGATTCATTAGCATTCTTCAATTCTGGGAAAATTTTGGCTATTACTTATTCAAATATTGCTTCCTCTCTATTTTGTTCTATTCTTTTGGAACATCTATTAGACTGATATTAAAACTTCTGAGTCTGACTTCTTTGTCTTTGTAGTTTTGTACTTTCTGTCTTCTTAACTCTTTGGCTTCTACTGGATAATTTCCCAGTTCAATTTTGCAGCTTATTTGCTTTTCATGTAAATCTAATCTGCTGTTTAGCCCATCTGTTGAGATATTTATTTCAATAGTTTTATTTTAATTTTCAAGATCTCTAATTAGCTTTAAAAATAATCTTCAGTTCTTATTCAAAACCATTTACTCCTGGTTTCTGGATGTAATATCCTTCTATGTCTCTCTGAGAGAACAAACCAAACTTATCTGAAGCTCTTATTGTGATTTTCTTATTAATTTTGTTTCCTCTAACTTAAATTCTTTCACTTATTGAGTTTGTTCTTTCTCTCTCTTTTTTTTATAACATATTTATTGGAGTATAATTGCTTTACTTTGTTGTGTTAGTTTCTGCTGTATAACAAAATGAATCAGCTATACATATACATATATCCCCATATCCCTTCCCTCTTGTGTCTCCCTCCCACCCTCCCCATCCCACTCCTCTAGGTGGTCACAAAGCACCGAGCTGGTCTCCCTGTGCTATGAGGCTTCTTCCCACTAGCTATCTATTTTACATTTGGTGGTGTATATATGTCCGTGCCACTCTCTCACTTCATCTCAGCTTACCCTTCCCCCTCCCCGTGTCCTCAAGTCCATTCTCTACTTCTGTGTCTTTGTTCCTGTCCTGCCCCTAGGTTCTTCAGAACCATTTTCTTTTAAGATTCCATATATATGTGTTAGCATACAGTATTTGTTTTTCTCTTTCTGACTTACTTCACTCTGTATGAGAGACTGTAAGTCCATCCACCTCACTACAAATAACTCAATTTCGTTTCTTTTTATGGCTGAGTAATATTCCATTGTATATATGTGCCACATCTTCTTTATCCATTCATCTGTCTATGGACACTTAGGTTGCTTCCATGTCCTGGCTATTGTAAACAGTGCTTCAATGAACATTGTGGTACATGACTCTTTTTGAATTATGGTTTTTTCAGGGTATATGCCCAGTAGTGGGATTGCTGGGTCATATGGTAGTTCTATTTTTAGTTTTTTAAGGAACCTCCATACTGTTCTCCATAGTGGCTGTATCAATTTACATTCCCACCAACAGTGCAAGAGGGTTCCCTTTTCTCCAGACCCTCTCCAGCATTGATTGTTTGTAGATTTTTTGACGATGGTCATTCTGACCGATGTGAGATGATATCTCATTGTAGTTTTGATTTGCATTTCTCTAATGATTAATGATGTTGAGCATTCTTTCATGTGTTTGTTGGCAATCTGTATGTCTTCTTTGGAGAAATGTGCATTTAGGTCTTCTGCCCATTTTTGGATTGGGTTGTTTGTTTTTTTGATATTGAGCTGCATGAGCTTCTTGTATATTTTGGAGATTAATCCTTTGTCAGTTGCTTCATTTGCAAATATTTTCTCCCCTTCTGAGGGTTGTCTTTTCGTCCTGTTTATGGTTTCCTTTGCTGTGCAAAAGCTTTTAAATTTCATTAGGTCCCATTTGTTTATTTTTGTTTTTATTTCCATTTCTCTAGGAGGTGGGTCAAAAAGGATCTTGCTGTGATTTATGCCATAGAGTGTTCTGCCTATGTTTTCCTCTAAGAGTTTTATAGTGTCTGGCCTTGCATTTAGGTCATTAATCTATTTTGAGTTTATTTTTGTGTATAGTGTTAGGGAGTGTTCTAATTTCATTCTTTTACATGTAGCTGTCCAGTTTTCCCAGAACTACTTATTGAAGAGGCTGTCTTTTCTCCATTGTATATTCTTGCCTCCTTTATCAAAAATAAGGTGACCATATGTGCATGGGTTTATCTCTGGGCTTTCTATCCTGTTCCATTGATCTATCTTTCTGTTTTTGTGCCAGTACCATACTGTCTTGATTACTGTAGATTTGTAGTATAGTCTGAAATCCGGGAGCCTGATTCCTCCAGCTCTGTTTTTCTTTCTCAAGGTTGCTTTGGCTATTCGGGGTCTTTTGTATTTCCATACAAATTGTGAAATTTTTTGTTCTAGTTCTGTGAAAAATGCCATTGGTAGTTTGATAGGGATTGCACTGAATCTGTAGATTGCTTTGGGTAGTATAGTCATTTTCTCAATGTTGATTCTTCCAATCCAAGAACATGGTATATCTCTCCATCTGTTTGTACCATCTTTAAGTTCTTTCATCAGTGTCTTATAGTTTTCTGCACACAGGTCTTTTGGCTCCTTAGGTAGGTTTATTCCTAGGTATTTTATTCTTTTTGTTGCAATGGTAAATGGGAGTGTTTCCTTAATTTCTCTTTCAGATTTTTCATCATTAGCATATAAGAATGCCGGAGATTTCTGTGCATTAATTTTGTATCCTGCTACTTTACCAGATTCATTGATTAGCTCTAGTATTTTTCTGGTAGCATCTTTAGGATTCTCTATGTATAATATCATGTCATCTGCAAACAGTGAGAGCTTTACTTCTTCTTTTCCAATTTGGATTACTTTTATTTCTTTTTCTTCTCTGATTGCTGTGGCTAAAACTTCCAAAACTATGTTGAATAAGAGTGGTGAGAGTGGGCAACCTTGTCTTTTTCCTGATCTTAGTGGAAATGGTTTCAGTTTTTCACCATTGAGAACGATGTTGGCTGTGGGTTTCTCTCTCTTTTTTATAATTGGAGTAAAATTGCTTTACAATGTTGTGTTAGTTTCTGCTGTACAATGAAGTGAATCAGCTATATGTATACCATATCCCCTCCCTCTTGGACCTCCCTCCCACCTCCCCCCATCCCACCTTCTCTTTCCTTAAATGTTTGACAGTTCTTGCCTCCGTTTGCACAGTCTGGTTTACGGACTAGGTGGAAGTTGCTACTGTTTGCTGTGACTATTTTAGAGGAGAGTAGATGTTGCTGGCTGGAGGACATGGCTAGCTATTCTTTTGGCTGTGGGTGCTCTCTATTACTCTAAGGGTTTGCTAGTCTCATGAATATGGTTGGCAGACTGAGTAAGTAAAAGAATTCCCAGTTAAATCTCACATCAATTACTCTTTTTGTTTTTTTCTAAATTGAAGTATAGTTGATTTACAATATTGTGTTAGTTTCAGCTGTACAGCAAAGTGATTCAGTTGTAAATATATACATGTACATATATATTCTTTTTCAGATTCTTTTCCATTATAGGCTATTACAAGATATTGAGTATAGTTCTGTGTGCTCTACAGTAGGTGCTTGTTGTTTATCTGTTTTATGTATAGTAGTGTGTATCCATTAATCCCATACTCCTAATTTATCACCCCCTTTCCCCTTTGGTAACCATAAGTTTGTTTTCTATGTCTGTGAGTCTGTTTCTATTTTTTAAATAAGTTCATTTGTATCATGCTTTTAGATTCCACATATAAGTGATATCACATGATATTTGTCATTCCTTGAGTTACTTCACTTAGTACGATAATCTCTAGGTCCATCCATGTTACTGCAAATGGCATTATTTCATTCTTTTTAAAGGCTGAGTAATATTCCATTGCATATATATACACTACATCTTCTTTATCCATTCATCTCTCAGTGGACATTTAGTTTGCCTCCATGTCTTGGCTAAGTAATGACGTTTTAAAATATAAGTATGTCCCATATATTGCATGTTAAAGTCTTATAGTGTTAGAATTTTTAAATTTAAATTTGAATTTCAGACAAACAATAAATTCTTTTTTAGTTTAAGTATGTCCCATGCAATATATGGGGCATAGTTATGGGGGGAAAAGTTCATTGCTTACCTGAAATTCAAATTTAACTGGGTGTCCTGTAATTTGTCTGACAGTCTTATACCTAAAGCATTGATGTCTGTTGGATTCAAGCTCCTATACTCATGGCTCCCACCTGGATGCAGACACTACTGTTGTTTGTTGCTACTTCCTGGCCTGTGGAGGGAGGAGGTGGGAGGGCTCTTCCTGTTTCCACCACCTGAGGGCATGAAGCATCCTTTGTACTGCTCTCATCTACCACAGCAGAGTTTTACTGCCTATGTTGTGCTCTAGTTTCTCTCTTTAACACCATCCCACCTGCTTTATCTCTTTCAAGGATTCCTCTATATTTCAACGGTTTTGGTGCTGGATAGAGAGATTGCTGCATGTATTAGGTCTTACATCTTGAAATCACTCATCCTGCACCTTTATTACCAGATGATACTGTTTCTATTTCCTGGCATGATCATTTTTTTCTGGTTGTTTGAGGTCTTCTGGAAGGAAGAAACTAGGTATTTGTGTCACCCTAGCAGCTGGGCTCTAGGGGTTAGCAGAACTCCATGAAAGATAATGCAAGGTGACATTTGGGGAGGAGAGGAGCAAGACATCTAAGATCTGTGGCAAAGGAAGTAGATAGATTGTGCCTCTACAGGCAATGGAATCAGTGATGTGGGTTTGAATGCTGGTCACCACTTACTAGCTTTGTGACCTTGGAGTGGTTATTTATCTCCTCTGGACTTCAGTTTCCTCGTCTGTAAATGGGGATATTACCTATTTTCCTGATTCTAACATTTTCACACCTCCATATTCGATATGTATCTTACATAATCAGTGTATAGGATTCATATAGGATTTATTAAATTAAAATGAATCTTGGGATTTCCCTTGTGGTCCAGTGGATAGGACTCGGCACTCCCAATGCAGGGGGCCTGGGTTCAATCCCTGGCCAGGAAACTAGATGCCGCATGCCGCAACGAAAAGATCCCGCAGGCAGCAACGAAGATCCCACATGCCACAACTAAGACCTGGCCCAGTCAAGTGAATAAATAAATAAATATTAAAAAAATAAAGTGAATCTTAAAATTACTGGCATCTTGAAATCAGGGTACTGTTACCTATTTAACAGAGTTTTGTAAAGATTCAGTGAGGTAATGCATGTGAAGTGCTAGCTGAGTGCCTGGTTCATTGGTAAGTATTCAGTGGGTGTTAGACACTGTTCATGAGAGCATGGGAAACTGGACTGAGACAGAATGGATCCTGGGGCTTAAGAGGGAAAAGGCCTCTGTGTACCCTGACAATGACAAATAATAAGAATTTTGTATGCTATGACAAGCTTATGGGGTAATCCTCTTGATTGGGGGCAGGGGCTGCAGTGGTCCTCCAATAATAATAAAATCAGGCTAGCTTTGCCTGAGGGCTCTGCATCAGTATATTCTGTTTAATATATACTTCCTAGTAGTGATGTCATTACTAAGCATAAGGAACTGTATTAGTCACTTTCTGGACAAGTGACCAATCAGGAACAACTGCCCCTACTCTGGTCTATGGATCCTTTTAATTAAAAATCCAGAGGAGTTTGCACAGAGAGGAAGGCAAAGAGTGAACATGTTTACATTCTTTTTTTGTTTGTTTGTTTGTTTTTGCACATGCTTACATTCTTTTTAAGAGCTGACTTGTAAAATTGGGAGGGAGGCACATAAGCTTTGAACTCAGTGCAGTTGTGTTTGGGATTTATCTGCATCGTAGAAAGCCTACAGTGTCAGGAATGATTGGTTTGCTTTCGGCTTTGTGTGATTCCAAACAACAATTACACCTATTGATCAAAGGCATACATTCAAAACATTAATTTACATTGAGCACCTTAATTTCATAAAATGGCAATAACTGAATTGGCTGAAATTGATTTCCCTTTTGTTTTCAAAAGAAAAATTCTCAGTGCTGTGGATATCCTCAGTGTGATTCAGAACTGAAAGGTGGTTGATTATCCACCAATATCACAGGGAAGAAATCTCTGCAAACATTATTAGGGTGCAAATTGGAATCCTAGAGAGGAGGTTGTTCACGTGTCCTTTCTAAAGTTCATCTGCTGAGGTGGGGACCTCTTTCTGGAGTCGAACATGAGGAATGGTGCCCTGGTTAGTGAGGAAAGCACTTTGGCTTCACAAGATGGCTGAGCTGGAGGGTGACTTCCCCAGGGCCAGAGTGCCCGCACTCCAAGCCGAATTCATTACGCTTGTCCTAGGACAGTGAACAAAGACAGGAGAGGCCTGCTGCTGGGACCAAGAGTGCCATGCAGTAGTTTTCCAACTGTATTTGGTAGAGACTTAGGGTTCCGTGGGTGAGCCTCGGGAGCTTCTGGGTGCAGAGGTGGGGAGGCTAAGTTTATTGAACTATTGGCTTTATCCTTTTTTAAAATTTTAAATTACTTTCTAAAAAATTTTATTGGATTATAGTTGATTTACAATTTGTGTTAGTTTCAGGTGTACAGCAAAGTGATTCAGTTATACATATGTATAGATTCATTCTTTTTCAGATTCTTTTCCCATTTAGGTTATTACAGAATATTGAGTAGAGTTCCCTGTGCTATACAGTAGGTCCTTGATGGTTATCTATCTTATATATAATAGTGTGTGTATGTTCATCCCAAGCTCCTGATTTATCCCTTCCCCCCATGTTGGCTCTATCCTTATTTCAAACAATGATCCTGTGTCGTCATTGTGAACGTTGTTCCTAAATGAACTCAGATATAGCCTAGCCTGGTTCTGTCTTTGCTCATGTAACCACCCCCTCAAACACACACATACAGTCTATTTGGCTGACTCTCCTCTTTCCTAGCCATCAAGCAAAGCCTTCCTTTCCTCAGCCTGTATATCTGAAGCCTACCTGTGATGGATTGATTGCATTGATGGACATAATTATTCCATTCTCCCATTGTAGGCAGTGTGTTCTGCCCCATCTCTGGACTCTGGTCTCAACCATGTCATTCTTTGCCCAACAGGATGTTAGCCAACATGTACAAGGGGAGGCTTGGAAAATGCTTGCACATTTCCTCCTGCTCGCTCTTGTACATCTGCTCTTTCTCTCTTGCCATATCCCTGAGCACACGCTCAGGCTAGCCTGTTGGAGGTATGCGAGAAACACATAACAGAAACACAGAAGAGCCACACCACCCCTCACTCAAGCAGAGGCCAAACCAGATCAGCCAACAGCCAGCTCATCTCTACACATGAGTCACCCTAGCCGAGAGCCCACCATATACAGACATATGAACAAATGCAGCCTCGATGATCAGAACTGCCCAGCTAAGCTGTAGACTTGAGAGAAATAATAAATAAATGGCTGTCATTTTGAGCCACTGAGTTTTGGGGTGGTTTATTGCACAGCATTATTGTGGCAATGGATAACAGATACACTACCCACTTCACTGAGGCTTAGCTCAGATCAATACAGAGCCTTCCGTAGCAACTCTTACAGAAGAGGATGCTCCTTCCTCAGGACTACAGCACTTACTGCTTGTGTTGGGTATTTGGAGTTTTCGATTCTCTCTGCGTTCTATTGGAACCATATTTCATTGACTCCTAGATACCATTGGTGGAAAAACACGCCATTATCTAATGAACCACTGAGAAAAATAAACCACCACCAAATATAGGACAACATGCCATCCACTGGAAGACACATCCTAATAATTTCAGAACATTTAAAATGTGTTTCTTAGAATCAATGAAATACAGTAATTAACTCTTCAGAGTTTTATGTCTTTGTTCTCCAACAAGATTGGCCTTAAGTATAAGTACTGGGTTTTCATCTTCTTTGGGGAACAGCATAGTCAGCACAGCTTTGGAGTGAGGCAGACCCTTGTTCAGATTCTTGTTCCCTCAGTTAACTAGTGTGAGCTGAGGCAAGTGACCTAAATTCTCTGAGCTCTAGTTTTCTCTCTCTAAAGATAGAGATAACAGTTCTTATCTCAAAGGGTCATTGTGAGAATTTATTCAGTCATGCTAAGAACACGGTGGGCATTTAAAACAACGTTTAATTAATTTCCTTGATTAGGTAATATAGGTGCACGATCAAAATTTCAAAATGTACACAAGGGACTGTAGTGCAAAATAAGCCTCCTTGTTACCACTGTCCCCCCTGTCACTCAGTTTCCCTCCCAGGAGACAACCACGGTCACCGGTTTCTTGAGAGTCTTTCCAGAGATGCTCGTAGTAGTCATTTAATAAACATTAGTTTCTTCCTGCCTCTTTTGAACCCTATGGCACCTAGAGAGCTGGGCCCTTCGTAAGGGCCCAGGTGCGTATTGCCCATTACTATCTGGAACTCTAGATGGAAATAGTACAGGAAATTGGACTGAACAGACTACTGTCAAACGTTTCTGGGGAAAAAAAAGTTTGTCAGTCCATCGTCATGTAATTGCTTTTTTTTTTTCATGACAGCTAAGTGCAGAAATTTTTCAATTAACAGAGGGTTCATTACTTGGGTGCAAGTTAATATAAGTTTTACTGTAACTGCCACTTCTTCGGAAGTGCTGAGACGGGGAATGCAGACTTCATTTACCACAGCTGAAAAGCTAGCCAAGCAGAGGAAACCAAGCTAATAATGTGACTGATATTGTCAACTGCTATACATACGCAGATAGAGGAGAACTGTATTGACATAATAATAATAAATATGTAAAGAAAGCTCATGGTTTACCAATAAAATCATTTACCATGTTGCTGACTTTACTGGAAAATGATGCTTTATAGCCAGTCTCTTGATTTGATTGATACCTAATTAAAAATTCACTAGGCTCAATTTCAAGCATCTCAAACTATATGAAAGTCACTGCTATACCAATAGAGGCATAATATCATTTAAAACCAAAACAAGTATAATCATTTCTTTAAAGCTTAGAGATAGTTCTGAAAATTGCAAAGTTGCATAAAATCTGTACACGCAGAAAAACAGCGGTGTGGCTTAGTGGAAAGAGCTAGGGACTCAGGAGGACCCGGTCTCAGTTCTGCTTCTGTTGTGGTTGCGCTGCATGGTCTTGGGTACGTCACTTCTCTCTGGCCCTCGGTTTTATCATTGGTATAATGAAGATAATAATATCTGTTTTTTAAAACCTTACTGGGTTTTTGTGAGACTCCATAAAATGATGTACGTAAACTAGTTCAAATGGTATAAAGCAGCACCCAAATGTAGTTCCTAATACATTTAGTAAGCTCTTACCATGTGCTGAGGACTGCATGGTGCTAAGGATACATAGATGAGCAAGCTGAAATCCTTGCCCTCAAGGAACTCATAGACAAGCTGCCAGAGAGGATCACTAGTGTGGTGTCACTGGAGTCACCAGAGAAAATATAGGATGCCCAGGTAAGCTTGAATTTGAGATAAAAATATATAATTGTTAACATAAATTTGTCCCAAATATCACACGAGACATACTAAAAATTATTCATTTTTTGCCTGAAATTCAAATTTAACTGGGTGTCCTGTATTTTTATTTGTGAAATCTGGCAACCCTCTGTGTCACACAACAGTAGAGTTATGTACAGAGTAGAGAAGCTGTGCAGTAGAGAAATGAACGAACCGTGGCTCGAAGTATCAGGGAATGCTTCATGGAGGAGGTGAAGAGACATGACCAAGCATTTGACAAGTGAACATTATTGTGTGGGGTGAGGAGAGGAGGGGAGGGCATTTCAGGCGGAGGGAAGACCAGAAGCACAAGGCAAGAAACTCCTGGGAAAGTGTAAACAGCTCCAGGCTTTTCAGTGTTGCTGGAATGTGAAATGTGAGGTAAGGAGTGACAATATTTGAAGTCCCTGGAAAGGGATTTATACAGACTCATGAAGGACCTTATATGGAGTTTTAACTATGTCCTATGATGAGGTGGTGAGACTAGCCAAGGGGAATATGGGAATAAATTTCCTAGATGGATGGGTAGGTGGATAAATTTGACCACAAGGACAAAATATTAGGCTTCTTCGATGTAGAGCAGCAATGGATGACAGGACAGAGATTTTTGTTATCGGGAAGGTCGGGGTCAGGGGAATGGGGAGAAGGAGAAAATGGAGCTGTTGGATCCTAGAAAGATCAGTAGGGGGCGCTTTCTGAAGCTAGAGGACTAACAAGATTACTTTAGTATAAGTAAACTAAGGAAATGTAGACTTGACCCAGTAGAGAGTACATATAGATTTTATTATCCCAAGGGGTAGTATAGGCTGAAAAGATAAATAGAATAGGTTAAAGAAGTGCTGCTATATGGACAGAAATCTCAGGGTGTAGGCCAAGCAATAAATACTCACTTAACTCATACACATCTGGAAGGCTGGAGGGGTGGGTGGTCGGTATTGGTTTACAGAAGGCAGCAAGGAATTTCCACGTGGGTCAAATGACTGGATGATTGGACTATGACCTTTAGCCAAGGATGTGCTAGAGCCACCTCATTCTGGCTCACGAGAGCCAATGGTTAACTTCTCAGGAAATTTTGCAAGCCAATTTTTAAACATAGCCATTGTTAAAAATTAAATTATATAAACTTAAAAACTATATTGAAAACAAATATGCAAAACTCATCACTTCCTAATTCTCTTACTACATTTTACTTCTATATGCTCTTGAGATTATATACTTATATTTGTATGTGGAAATACTATGTAATTTTGTATTATTGCATATATATTCCCAGCTCTGTGTTCAGTATTGTCAAGTTGGAGGTTTGAGATTGGTCACAGTGGGAGTATATTTAAATCATGGAAATCAGCAAATACTACAAATAAGGGCTTTTGTCCCCGGAGAGCTGGTTGCTAAACGTTTAGCCATTAGGGCTCCCTCCCCATTAGGCAGAGCAGTGGTATGGTCATATTATTAGGTTGAACCATATGAAATTGCTGATACTCCATCATTTTTGATGTACGAAAATGATAATTTCATATGGTTTAACCTAATACAAAAGGCACTCCTTCTTCTGGGATCACTGAACCTTGAGCTATGGCACACTAGTTTCGTTAGTGGGCACTGGCTAAATTTCATCTCTCATCTTTCAGCTTTTCTAAATCCACAAAATGCACAATCATATGTGGGAGCCTTGTACCTACCTGTGGTAGAGATTGTTAATTGTCCCCCAAATATATTCCCCTTTCTTCATCAACAGTAGAGCTCCAGTTCTTTAGCTGGTCATGAAGTCATCAAGAATGAGGACTACATTTCCCAGCCAGTCTTGCAGTTAGGTGTGAACATGTGACTAGGTTCTAGCCAATGAATTGTAAGCAGTATGTGCAACATGTAGGAAGTGTCCTTAAAGGGCAAGGGCAAACGCTTCCCATTCCTGTTCCACTTTCTGTTGGAGGGAATGGGGTCATTATGGCTAAAGCACCAGCAGCCAACCAGTACTGTGAAATGACAATGGAAATGGAAGCAACACACAAGATGGAGCAATGGAACAGGAATCTAGGTCTCTGACACAGTGGGGTATTATACCAGTCCTCCCTGAACGTGAGTGGAAATGAAGTGCCATGCTGTTTAAGCCATTATTACTTCCTTCTTATTTCCATTTTTTCCAGGCAGAACTAATCCCAACCAGGAATTGCCTAAATGGGTGGTTTTGAGGATTGAGTGTGATAATACAGTTATCACAGTGTTGATACAGTGCCTGAGCACAGGGTACTTGCACAATACATATCTAATATTATTAGGAGCTAACCTCGGTAACAGTTAGGGTCCACCAACTTAGTGTGGGGAGTGAGGGATTAACACGGGCATTGTGGTGGGTTGACACTCATATAGGTTGCTGGCGCATTCCTTTGGGACAAATGTCAGAGTCTGAGGGAGAGAGGGCTCCCATGTAGTATCTGGAATGTACCAGCACATTCTGGTGCAGTATTTCTGTATGAGATTAAGAGTGCCAGCACAGAAGAGGCCTGCCACAGTGCTGATGACCCTAGCAGGTGGAGTGCTGAAACAGCAAACGGCAGTAGACTCTTGGGGCAGCAACCATATGGTAGGCTCCGGAAAGAGTGGTCAGGACCTGGTCTCCAGGAACTATGTGGAAATATGGCCTAAGGCAGAAGTTGCGAAACACCCCAAGGATCCTTCCTCTTCTATTCACCATAGCTAACTTGAGCCAAAAGGAAGTACGTGGATGGGGCTAGAGTTCCTCCAATTATGCAAGTAGGAAATGAGCCAGAGAAGGATGATTTTGTTCCTGTTTCTTTGTGTGTGATTGTATCCTCCCCTAGGCTGGTGGCCTGGACAGCACCTGTTGCTCATAAATCCAGGAATGACAGACTGAAACTGAACCATGGAAGGTCAGAATGTTTACATAGACCTGTAATCTTTGAAATGAAGGGCTTGAAGAGTAATTTCCACACTCCTGCAGTAGCCTGCTAAAGAGGCACCTGCTCTCCAACAACCCCCCACCATGAAATTCTGATGTAACTGGTTCATCAGAGGAACTGAGGAATATTAAGTTAGTAGGGTATTAACGTGTAAAGGTTTCATGTTTTCTGAACGTTGATTCTAACCTTGATTTGTTGAGTTCCCTTTTTAAATTCATAACCTTCTGGTCCTTATCAGTGAGTAAAATTTAGTCTATTAAAAATTCCAATCTCATATCTGATTCAGAGGTTGCGCCTTACCCCGTTTCTGTGTAGATGGATGGATAGGAGAACTGGGAGTAGGTACAGGGGTGTGGTATTCGCCCCCATTCTTCTTCCCCTTCCTGCTTGTCCTTGGGCTCCTTTGCTTTTGCTCTCTACTTTAGCTGTCTGTTGGGGTAGGGAGATGCCCCTGGCCTCACCCTGGTTAGATATGCTTCTAGCTTTTGCCGGTAGCTTCTGCTTGCTGGGCTACCATCTGTGAACACAGGCAGCATATGTGGCTTTCATGGGAGTGGTGGCTAGCTCCACTAATGCATCCTCTGTGACTGCGAACTCGCTCAGAGAGGGACAGCTGGTGTCTCACAGCCATTCCCAGAAGTCCATGCGCCCAACCTCGTCACTAGTTGGGTCGCCATGACTGTTGGCCCTGGAGCTGTCTGGGTAGTGCTCAGGCTCCTCCTCTTCTATTCCACGATCCTTCATATGAAGTCACACAACTGCTGTGGTCCTTTTCTATGACTTTCAAGGGCAGCAGCAATCTGGGGGTGGGAGTATCATCCTGTTCTCCTCCAAGTTACATTACACTACAATCCTTTCATATCCTACTGGGATGAACTATTCCAGCAAGTCACCTGCCTTCAGAAATCTCCAGGTGAGGAGCAGGGCCAGCCTCAATGTTCACACACACCCTCTGCCTTGAGAGAATCTATATCACACTCTCTTAAGTATTCCCATACTGTTGCACCCAAAGGTATGAGATTAAGTATGCAGGATCTACTGGACGATCCCAGTCTGAAGATACCAGTCTCCTCTTCTTACAGGTTCTCCTCAAATCTATGAAAGCTTCTCTTGGGGTCCATCCCCTACTTCACTTGCCTTTGGTGGTGGGAAGAGAAAAACCTTTTCTTCTTTTCCACCAGGCTGAAAACTCATTAAAGTTGCTCGCTCCCTTCCTCCAGTTCTCAGGGGACTAGACTGGAGGGGGAGGGTCGTAGAGGATAGTAGTTGACAGTATGTCCAGTAAGCCCTGGGGAAAATATCTGGTCTCATTTGTTGGTGGCTCTCTTTAGACTATGAGAGAATCTAGGCTACAAGACACTTCAAGTCTGGAGCGAGAGCACCTGAGTTCAAATCCTGAATTTTCTACTTACAAACTGTGTGTTCCTGGGCAGTTCACTTACATTTTCTATGCCTCAGTTTCCTCATCTCTAAAATGGGGATAATAGTAAGATAATAATAATATATATATCATATATATCATCCTGGGCAGTTCACTTATATTTTCTGTGCCTCAGTTTCCTCATCTCTAAAATGGGGATAATAGTAAGATAATAATAATAATATATATATCATATATATCATCCTGGGCAGTTCACTTATATTTTCTGTGCCTCAGTTTCCTCATCTCTAAAATGGGGATAATAGTAAGATAATAATAATATACATATCATATATATCATAGAGTTATTGCAAGGACGAATTGGATTAAGGTTTGTAAACTGCCTAGTACAGTGCCTGGTACATAATAAATGTCATGCAAGTTTGTTGTTATTATTATTATTTATTACTTATCTTCAGTTTTGGACCATAGTCAACAGTTCTGGGGCAATAAAAGTCCCCTTCAACATTCTGTTATGTTTGATGGATGGATCATAAAACCAACCTAGGAACAGGGAAGGACATTTGGAATTGCATTTGGAAATACTTCTAGCTAAAGCGAAGCTGAGCAAAGAAACAAACTCACTATATCTACTTGAATGTCCCATTAGAAAGATCAGGAAAATAATCTTGGGTGGATCATTGCTCCATCATCCCTAGTTAGTAAATCAAACAGGCTTCCCTCTGGCAGAGGAGATGCTATGTCAGAGGAATATATTCGTTCATATTAAGAGCCAACACATTCTTATTAAATGCTCCACATGCACTCAAGTGAATTAGCATGCTGCATAAACTCTGGAAGGATTTTTCTAACTTTCCACTGGATAGGAAAGCTTGTTTTATTAATATATTGAATAATAGCATTCTGTAAACAATTCATACTTTTTAGATTTACTCCTGTTAAAGAATGCCATACTTAAGTGCTTGGAATTGACACTTGAAAATTAAATACTGCTGCAAATAATGGGGAAATTGTAGATGTATTTTATACCTCTCTTTCCCAAATCAAAAGGTCTCATAAATACAGTCTCTAAAAGTATTGGTGGGGAAGTTAACATAACCGTACAAGCAATAAGCCTGACCTTTCAATGTAATTTATTTTTGATTTGCTCAATCCTTTTTTATTAAAACTAGCACATCTGAAGCAGAATTAAACCCTATTATAACAGGTGTGTGATCATATCAGGTGCTCCCTGCCAGCGACCCACTTTATTAAAAGTTACTTTGTTTCAAGGAGGATAACCTGATCAGGGCAGTGGGATGCCTTTGGAAGCTTGGGGACATCAGGGGAAGGACAGTTTTATTTTCCTGCAAGCACCTGCTGTTACCAGTGAAATCAAAGAATATTTGTGAGCATTTCTTTTGTGTTTGAAAAGCCATGGTGGGATGTAATCTTTCCTCTGTGTTTATAAAGGTTATTTCTCTCCGGGGTTACTTAGACCCAGGAAGACAGGTGGATCGTAAAGCTGTTCTGTATCGTGATCCACACATTACTTGGCCTGTGAACGTTTTCATGTGCAGCATTTTTACTCTAGCACCATTGGAGGGGAAATAGCCTTTGACACACTATTTAGATGCAGATCCACTTGGCAGAAGCTAGCTTTTAGTATTTGACCTATGTCAGGGAATCTAGTTCTATTAGGTCTTTCAACAAGATTTAGAATTTGAAAACATCACCCCACTGATGAGTGGTTTGACCTGTTTTCTCTTGGTTTCATCTTTTGGTTTCTAGAACCCTTTCTCTGCCTAGTCGTCTCACTACCCAGTTCCATTTCCACCTCTTCCAGGAAGCTAGTCCTGACACACTCCTGCCCTTGATGACCTCTTCCGCCCTCCCAAATCTGATCACAAATAGTTTATATCCATCAACTAGCCACTGATCTAAATGGATTTGTCGTAACTCCCCCATCAACCTGAGAACTCCTGGAGCGGAGAAAGCCAGGCCAGCCTAATCTCTCCTTGTAGTGAGCTTGAGGGCATGTCTGGGCTGATTAAGGAAAACAATACGACCACAAGGTGGCAGTAATACACAATAAGATTGATTTGGGTGCCAGTTTGACAGGTTTGCATGGTGGAGGTGGGGGAGCGTCCCTCACAGCACTAGACCTTCCCTAAGCTACGGTACAAGGGCCACCACCCAGAAAGGCAGGAGGGCAAGGAACTTCCAGGGAGGAGGGGAATTGGAGAGGGAGTTTACACATCTAGGTGATGTTGCTCAGCAGCATGATGGGAAGCCTCTGAGTCAGAGCGCTCTGAAGGGCAGCAGTGGCTTGCCGTCTTTTATAGCCATAGAGTTTATTTCACCTGTGGCTAGCAGATGTTAGTTGTGGTTTTGCAAGGTATGCTGTGCAAAGCAGGGAGGCTCCAAATGGCCAAATACCTGTCTATTTGAGCTACATCCAACAAACAGTTGGATGTGTAAGAATTTGAGTTTGTTGCCTATTGGCTTTTTTAAAATTGAAGTATAGTTGATTTACAATATTGTGTATAGCAAAGTGACTCAGTTATACATATATACATATTTTTTTTTCTTTTCAGATTCTTTTCCCTTATAGGTTATTACAGAATATTGACTATAGTTCCCTGTGCTCTACAGTAGGTCCTTGTTGGTTGTCTATTTTATATATAGTAGTGTGTATGTGTTAATCCCAAACTCCTAATTTATCCCCCCTCCCCTGCACCTATTGGCTTTTGAACCAACAGATCCCAGCCTGCTATGAAGAAGTCAACACCATAGGGCTAATATATAGAGAACATCTTTGGCTCACTTATACAACATCTTTTAGTACTTTTAGTACTGTTGAAGGCTACTACTCAATGGCTGAAAACAAAAGCTAAGTTTATCGCTTGCTTAAGTAAGGGAGAGCTTCACTTGTAAGGGGTAGATGCTCTAAGAAAAGCAGAGAGTTTACCTTATATAGGGTTTTGGAAAGCACGGAATTTGGGGATTGGTGAGCTTCAGAAGCAGAAGTGCTTAGGAACTTACCATCTTTAGCTATAGCAACATGGTGGCTGGAGTGTATCTGCTGTGGACTGGCTGACTTGCCCAGGCATGGGTTTACCACTGATCAGTTGGCTTTCAGAAGCATGACTACTAGCACCAAATGTCACTGACAAAAGAAATGGGTGTAAAACTGGCTCTAAGGGTTACTTGTTGCTATGGCCAAAGAACAAATCAGTTTTTTCTTAGGAGAATGGGCAATTTTGATTCTCAGCACCTAGCACTCGCAGAATAAATGAGCAGCATATGTGTATCATTTAAAAATACACTGGCTTCTAGTCTCCCTAGTGTTGAATCCCCTCCCTGGGGTTTATTTTATTTATTTTTTTAAAATTTATTTATTTATTTGGATGCGCCAGGTCTTAGTTGCGGCATGTGGGATCTAGTTCCCTGACCAGGGATCGAGCCTGGCCCACCCTGCATTGGGAGTGTGGAGTCTTACCCACTGGACCGCCAGGGAAGTCCCCCTCCCTGGGGTTTAAATGTGAAAGAATAATCGTGTCCACTGCGTGCCCTCATCTTTTTAATTTCCAAACAAAGTACTTTCACATCCATTATCTCCCTTGATAACTCACTAACCTCTTAGGCTGGGAAGGAAAGGAATATTGCTATCACCATTTGTAAATGAGAGGTGAAGTGAAATGTCCAAGATCACAAAGTGTTGGATCTTTGGACTCTACATTTCTTGGCCTCTTTTAAAGAAAGTGTAAGGCCAATAGCACAGAGATTTCCACTTGGTATACAGAGATACTGGTGCTCTCACCCTCAGGTGGGGCAAGGCCTGGAGTGGCCAGAAGCCTGACCACTTGCTCCGGCTGCAAGGAGCCTGGTCCATTTTCCTCAGTATGGGGACAAACATTTTCATTTTCTATGTGTGTCCCGATGTGAAAATGTGGGAAGCACTGCCCAGAAGTGCCATTTAGTGCAGCTGTGGACCTGTTCAGATTGCACATAACTCTCTATGAAATAATAACACCTTACATAAGATTGTTATGTGAGAGTTTACAAAGCAGTTTCATACATGTCAGTGTCTCATTCAGTCCTCACATTAAGCCTGTTATGTAGACAGGACAGAGATTAGTATGATTTAAACCTACATTAAAAAAAAATAAAAGAGGGACTTCCCTGGTGGCACAGTGGTTAAGAATCCACCTGCCAATGCAGGGGACACGGGCTCAATCCCTGGTCCGGGAAGATCCCACGTGCCGCGGAGCAACTAATCCTGTGTGCCACAGCTACTGAGCCCACGTGCCACAACTACTGAAGCCCATGCACTTAGAGCCCGTGCTCCGCTACAAGAGAAGCCACCACAATGAGAAGCCCGCGCACCGCAATGAATAGCCCCCACTCGCCGCAACTAGAGAAAGCAGCAACGAAGACCCAATGTAGCCAAAAAAAAAGAAGCTTTTAAAATAAATTAAAAAAAGACAGTTTGGAAATTAGAATAGAAGAAAAATTTAGTTTGGTCGTCTCAAACAATCACTTTTACGATTTTGGTAATATTTTAAAAAACAGGAATATCATTTTCTAACATAATTAGAATAATACTATGCATATAACTTATTATCTGGCTACAGTGTAAGCATTTTTTCCATGTTATAATAGCACTTTATTACTATCATTTTTAATGGTTGCAAAATATTCTGTCAAGTGAATGTACAATAATTTATTTAACAGTTCCTCTGTTGTTGCTTCCATATTTCTGTTATTATAAATTCTTTCACAATGACTAATCATGGGAAAAATACCCCTCTACCACCATATTTCGGATTACTTCTAGAGCTGTAGAAATTTATTTAATTTTAGTTGTTTGATTTTAAAAATTAAAGATTTTTATACATAGAGACAAATTGTTTTCCAAAAGGCTAACACTCCCACCGCGAATGTATAAGAGTAAACTTAACCACAATTTTGCAGGTACTGTCATCCCTATATTCCAGATGAAGACACTGACGCCTAAGGTCACACAGCTAGGAAGTTTCCCAGCTGGCAACTTATGTGTTTAACAAACATATGTAGTAGATACTAGGTGCCAGGCCCTCTTCCAAACACTCTAAAAATATTAACTCATTTCATACTCAGAGAAACCTTATATAGTAGGTACTACTATCATATCATTTTTTCAGATAAAGAAACTAAGGCACAGAGAAGCTAAGTAACTTGCCCAAGGCCACACAGCTAGTAAGTGGCTGAGGAGAGATTTAAACCCAGGAAGTCTGACTCCATAAATATATAGAGAGAACTGACAACAAAATTGTGAGTAGTGTAAGAGACCAGGGATAAGAATTCTTGTCATGGCTAACTCACAGGATGTTTGAGAAGAAGAAACAGAAAATGGAAATGAAAGAATTTTGAAAATTGGGAAAGGTTGTACACATAGGGAATATTATTACTACTTTAATTTTGGAATATAATTTATAATCAGTAACTCTATGTTTCCCTTTAGGTCTTGCTTCTCTTGCTCCTTCCTCTCCTCCTCCTTTCTCCAATTATTAACAAGTGCTAACTGCGTATCCAAGAGCCTTATATTCCCTCCTCCTTTCTTCCTGCAATGCTTTGTTGGAGTCTGTCCTCTCTAGCAGTGCTGCTCTCCTCATAAGAGGAGAAAAATTCATGTCCTTCATAAATGCAGGAAGAATAAAGAAATTCCCATATAAACAAAACCAAAAGACTTTGTTGCTAGATAACCTGCTTTACAAGAAATATTAAAGGAAATTCTTCAGGTTGAAAGGAAGTGACACCAAAAGTTAACTCAAATACATGCAAAGAAACAAAGTATGTAAGTATAAAAAATATATATTCTCTTTTTTCTCTTAACTGATTTAAAAGATAATTGCATAAAATACTAATTATAAAATAGTATTGTTTGAATTATAACATATAAAGATGCAGCATATATAACAATAATAGCACAAAGCAGGGGAGAGGGAACAGATCTATTTTGAGGCAGGAGAATGACACCAGAGTATAACTCAATTCTATAGGAAGAAATGAAGAGTGCCAGAAATGGTAAATATGAAGGTTAATATAAAAGGCTCTGTATTTTTCTTCTTTATTCTCTTAAATTCTTAAAAAACCAAAGATGTATACAGCAATAATTATTACAGTATATTATTTTGTGTTCATAACATGTATAGATGTACAATATATAACAGTAATGGCACAAAAGTGGAGGAGAAGGGAGCTATATTGGAGCAAAGTTTCTATATTTTACTAGAATTAACTTAGTAAAAATCTGTAAGTAGATTTTACTATGTTAAGATGTATGTTGTAAATCCTAGAACAACCACTAATAAAATAACTCAAAAATATAGTTAAAAATCAAATCATTAAAGGAAATCAAAATGGTATATTAGAAAATATTCACTTAACTTGAGGACATGGGGAGGGGGAAGGGTAAGCTGGGACAAAGTGAGACAGTGGCATGAACTTATATATACTACAAAATGTAAAATAGATAGCTAGTGGGAAGCAGCTGCATAGCACAGGGAGATCAGCTCAGTGCTTTGTGACCACCTAGAGGGGTGGGATAGGGAGGGTGGGAGGGAGACGCAAGAGGGAGGAGATATGGGGATATATGTATATGTATAGCTGATTCACTCTGTTATAAAGCAGAAACTAACACACCATTGTAAAGCAATTATACTCCAATAAAGATTTTTTTTAAAAAAGTATCCAAAAAGTCTAAATAAAATTCTAACAAATCTATATCAGTTTTCTGATAAAAAAAGAAAATATTCACTTAAGACAGAGGACAATAAAGGAGTAACAGAAGAACAAAAGAGATATATAGAAAATAAATAGCAAAATGACAGACATGAATCCTACCCTATAAGTGATTACAATAAATGTAAATGGATTAAACACTTCAACAAAAATGCAGAGATTGTTAAATTGGACTAAGAATAAACAAGATCCAACCATATGGTGTCTTCAAGAGGTACACTTTAGATTCAGTTATACAAATAAGTTCAAAGTAAGATAATGGGAAAAATAATACCACTCAAACAGCAATCATAACAGAGCTGGGATGGCTTTACTAATATTAGACAAGTAGAATTTAAAACAAAAAAAATTACTAGAGATGGAGGGGCATGTTACAATGATAGTAGGGTCAATCCATCAGGAAGGCAAACAATTATAAACATATATGTACCTAACAATAGAGTTCCAAAATACATCTAGCAAAAACTGACAGAATTAAAGTGAGAGATAGACAATTTGATGGTAATTTTTGGAGACTTCAATACTCTACTTTTAATAATGAATAGAAGAACTACGCAGAAAATCAGCAAGTTTACATAAGACTTGAACAACACTATCAACCAACTTGGCCTAAGTGACATCTATAGAATAATTCATGCAACAACAGCAGAATAATCTTTCCGTGGTTAATATGGGCACCTCAGTCTAGTGCTTTGCAACTCACTAAGGTCAAGCCTGTTTTATACAGCTTTCTTTCCAACATTTATGGCTATTTAATAGGCACCTTCTTCCCATTTGTTAGTAACATGAAATAAATTTTTGTTTGGTTTGGTTATTTAACATTTTAAAGACAGGTTATATTCCAGGAATGAATACTCATTACAGCTACAAGGAACTGACCATGACTGACAGGCTATTCTCCTATGCTTCCAGCTGTAGACTTGAAAAGTAGGGAAGGCTTCTTCAAATCTAGTGGAAGCCAGTTAATTACAGCTGATACCTTAATGTAGAGTTAGACAGTGGTATGGGATTCTCTTTTTGGTTTTGATTTTAAAAAGTATTAATAACAATTTCAGAGTAACACAAAAGTAAAGGAAACAGTACCAGACCCTCAGGTACACATTACCTGCCTCCAACAATAATCACCTCATGGTCACTCTTGTTTTATCTATACCATCCTACCTACTCTTTCCAATCTTAATACCAAATTATTTTCAAGCAAAATTCAAGGTATACTATTATGGAAAATCCTTTTGTAAGTTCACCTGGTCAGGGGATGAAGGTGACAGAGGTAGGTGTTGTGAACATACTGGGTTATAAGTTAGGAATTCCAGACCTGGACACTGATTATTAAGAGATGCTGTGAAAAATCTTTTCCTTTCTCATCTTGCCTTAGCATCTTCATTGAAATGTGGAGAATTGGTCTCTGAATTAGTGGTTCTCCATCCCGACTGCACTGATCATTGGAATCACCTGGTGAGCTATGAAAAATTATGGAACCTCTTGAGAGTAAGGTCTGGCTTTAGTATTTAAAAGAAAAAACCCTCAGGTGATTCTAATGTGAAGCCAGGGCTAAGAAACAATGACCTAGAAGAGTCTCTGTGATAGTTAATTTTATGTGCCAACTTGGCTAGACTGTATTACCTAATTATTTAATCACACACTAATGTAGATGTTGCTGTGAAGTATTTGGTAGGTGTGGTTAACATCTGTTATCAATTGGCTTTAAGTAAAAGAGACTATGCTTGATAATGTGTGTGGGAGCCTTCCAATTAGTTGAAGGCCTTAAGAGCAAACACCAAAGTTTCCTGGAGAAGAAGCAATTCTGCCTCGAGACTGCAGCATCACCTCCTGCCTGAGTTTCCAGCCTGGAAACTACAGATATTGTAGCTTCCAGACTGGCCTACAGATATTGGACTTGACAGCCCTTAGAATCATGTGAGTCAATTGCTTTAAGTAAATATCTTTTACATATAATATTGTATATCTCAGTTCAGTTTCTCTGAAGAACCCTGGCTGTCTTCCTCTGCATTTCTAAGGTTTTCTAGTTTCCATTATGTATCCCTGCTCCTGTCAAAACCAGTCTTGCCTTTCTGAAATCTGTCTGTGTCAGTTTAAAGATTTATTGAGAGGTTACTATTTATTGAAGAGTTACGATGTGCTCAGCGGCATGCTTGGTCTTTCCCCTTTTACCAACCTTGGTTGTTGTATTACCTGAGCTGTCTCTGTCAATGTTTGTGTGAGAGTACTTACAAACTAGTAGATAACATACATTTTATTCCTTTTATCCCATACTTGTATTAGATTTGTATTAGTGTCTTGGGTCACAGAGCATTAGTAAGTAAGAGATCATTTTTTGCCCAAATTGTTATTGTTTTTATTGCCCATCACCTGCTTTCTTTTGCTCCAGATGTATTTTTCTTAGCCCTGGGAGACAGGATTATTTATAGTACATAGTGCTCAATAAAAAGCACTTATGTGTAAGGATAGCATGGAGTAAAACTTGATTGCTGTAAATTCAAATTGCACCTCTTCTCTGAAATCTCAAGGGCTCACCTAGGGACTATCAGAATTGAGAGTGAAGCCAGGAGGTGAGCATTAGTGGGAAGAGGTCTAGATCTACACCCTTGCTACTCAGTCAGTATGTAGCCTTTGGATCAGCAGGCATGGTGCTTGTTAAAAATGCTGAATCTTGGGCCCCATCCCAGACCTACTGAATCAAAATCTGCATTTTAACAAGATTCTCGGGCGACTGATATGCACATTAAAGTTGAGAAGTGCTGTTCTAGTCTGCATCTTTCACCTTATTTTAGCTGTCCCGTTTGTGGTCAACCATTCACTTTGTGACATGACTTTTGGGGTTAGGTCTCTAACTACAGCCTGGGTTGGGAACTTGGGAAGGACTGGATCAGGGCTCAATCTAGGGCCATAAAGTAGAACAACAACAGTAACGAAACTGGCTTGGAATCATAGGTACTGGCTTCCTGAAAACCATTTTATTTTTCTCTAATTCATCCCAACTGCTATTTTTTTGTTTGTTTTTTCTGTAGAACAATGATTTTAAGTAGTACCATCCCATGCCCCTTTCTTTTTAGGTTGTTTTTGCTCTTTTCTCATTTGCCATGTCCCCTCACCCTTGGCCTAAGTATGGTCCTGCGACATACTCAGGCCCACTGTTGTCAGAGCAGATACTTTCGGATGTGGCCAGCGACTGAACCGCTGGAGTTCCCCAACTGATGCAAAGCAAAATGCCCCCAGTTAGGCCAGTCCTTCCTACACCATCCCCATCCCTGCTCTTCCTCCCCCACGGAAAGCTATGTTCCCCTGCTTCTGGAACGTAGCTTAGTTTATCAAGTGAAGCTTGACATTTGGGGACATTCTGGGAAATCATTTTAGACAAAAATCCAAGCACAATTCATCCTCACTCCTAATTGTGCCAGTCAGCCTCAGGGAAGACCAGATCCTTCATGAGAACTGCCATCATGCCCTCCACTGGGCCTGATAAGTTGGATTTAGAGCATCTTACCTACTTGGATGGGTTTTGAGTTAGCATTGTATCGACATCTTTCTGGAGCATATTTTTACTCCCTATTAAGTAATTTAAAACATTTTAAAAATATAAATGGCTGTGTCGTGGAATATAGTATAATATTTATATGAATTTTTAAGGTAGAGCGCAAGACTTCAAAGAAAATTCTGCTTGTGAAGGGTACTTCAAGCTAGGCTCCTGTATTCCTTCAGGAATAGGTATCTACTCTACTCTACCATTACGGATAGTTAAATGGGCAAGTTTAAGAAGCACTGGGTGTGCCAAGAATTATGCTAGGTGATGGGGATACAGAGATGGCTAAAACCTAGCCACTGATTTCCAGGATCTTAGAAAGGGGGCTATGAAAGATTCCGAAGTAGACACTGAGCTCCTGGAGGGCAGGGACTATTCTCTAACTGTTGCTGAATCAATAAAACAGTTTTCTCCTTGTATAATGATCACTTTATTTAACAAGTATTGGCTTAGTTCCTCACCTTGTGGACCAGGCCGTGTGCTGGGAGCTGGGGATTACAGCGATAAATCAGACACACGCCTGGTCTCAGGTAGACCTTCTGGTGGGTGAGACAATCAATGAAGCAGAGACTCACAGGAGGGCACCGTATCCCTGCTAAGAAGCACCAGAAGCAAAGGTTTCTGGAAGGAATGTATTCCACATGGGGCGACATTTAAGACTGAATCATTTTAACTTTGCAAAATATGTCACTTAAAACAATAAAAATTATGTTATCAATTATGAAAGGAGAAACCCTTTTGTTTGTTTCACAGAAGTGAGTTCATATGTAAAGGAAGTTTTTCGTGGCATCTCTGACAAACCCGAGAAAACAGCCCAAACTGAACAGCCTAGTGGTGGGGAAAGGGGAAGGAGGAGAAAAAATTCCATGTGGGAAACTAGAGAGAGGAAACTGCTTTCTCTCCCACCATGACTACCAAGAGATATGATCTTACCCATCAGAAGATAATTCTAGATTAGAAAGCAAAACACCTTGGTTCTGGCAAAGTGACTCAACTTTCCGAGACCTGCATTTCCTAATCAGTGAAATAGCACTTAACAAGGTTTGCCCTGCCTCCCCTATGGGTTGTTAAAACGATCAAAAGAGCAAGATATGTGAAAAATTCTAAGATGCTAAGGCTATATACATATAAGGCGTTTCTATGATACGATTTCAGAGGAACAGAAAGGGCCTCTGGCCTTCCCCAAACTCCTCTCACCTATGGGTTAAAAACTAAAACTTGAATAATTCCTTTGTAATAGGGGAAATAAATATTTAACATGAACTGTGTGACAGGTTTGGGCCTGGGAATTTTAACAGATCTAACTCGGTTAATCCTTATAACATCATTGTGCTATTATTCCCATTTTACAGATGAGTTAGCCTGAAGCTCAAAGTGATAACTTTCCCAAGATCACATACCTAGCAAATGTTGGAGACAAGACCAAAATGTAGGTCTATATATCTGAGTCTTAAATTCATCCCCTTAATTATGAAGCCATTCTGATTCCTAAAGCTGATATATGCTAAATTGTAATTTTCCCTAGAGGAATAACTCAATCTCAGTTACTCAGTGGCAGAGAGCTAAGTGTGAATGAGTTTGTCAACTCCTTTTCTCAGAGCAGGTTTGACTGGGGTTAAAAGATGGAAGCAGAGGGCACTGGATACCATTCAAGGAGGGTGGGGTGGCATTAAAAATAGAAGATGGAGGGGAAAGAGAAGGGACATCGGGAATCAGTCAAGATAGCTCTGTTACACAGCTATGGGACTTTGGGGAGATATTTAGCTTATGTCAAGTAAATGAGAATAAGTTGAAGAGTTTTAAGGACTGAGGTGATACTTGTGGGGTCATCATCTGATGTTATGTCCAGCCCTCTATGTCCTTTGAAGGACTGTCCTGCCATTCCCTGTGATTCTGGTGGGGTCGTTAATCATGATGCCCCTCTAACCCTGCCTATAGTGGTGATGGTATAATCTAGGATGGGCCATTTATAGTATTGATATCTTATCCCTTGGCAACAATGGTCTAGAGATGGGCAACAGATCTAAGAGGGATCAACCATATGCCTTCTCTGGATTGACTTTTGCGTGCTGGGATGGATATAAACTTTTTTTTCTATTTGGATTTCTAAATTGGGAGCATTTAAACCGCGTGCTATGGGCAGTCATCTTCCCTTGCACATGGAGAGAGTTGTCTACAGGGTGAACCCAACACACAGAAGAGAGTTGAGAAGATAGAGTGCGCAAGCTCTTCAGTCCACCTGTACCTGAAGCAGGTTACCTTTTGAACTTCCCAATTTATAAGTCCCTTATTTGTTTTTAATCATTTTTAAATTATTTTTTAAACCTTTTTATGTTATATTGGAGTATAGGTGATTAACAATGTTGTGATGGTTTCAGGTGTGTAGCAAAGTGGCTCAGTTATACATACACATATATCTATTCTTTTTCAAATTCTTTTCCCATTTAGCTTGCTACATAATATTGAACGGAGTTCCCTGTGCTATACGGCAGGTGCTTGTTGGTTGTTTAAGCAGTTTGAATGGGAGTTCTCTCATATGCTTCTGAAAAAATCCTGACTTATACAGTGTTATAGTATATATAAAATGCATATGCCATGAATAGTGCTGAATAAATGATCATACATGTAGTGGAGGAAATAGTTTGAAAAAATATAAATGTGTTTTTCTTATTTGCATTTTGGGGTACGTGATATTTTTCTCAGCCCAAGACATCCATCGACTGCTAAGGAAAAATGATTGAGAATAAAATATGAAAGAAAACATTAACCTTCAGCTTTTGACATTCAGAATAGAATTCTATGTCAGGGAATACGGCTTGAAAGATAGACATTGTTGGGAGAGGATTTTTCTAAGTTCCCTAAATCTCCTCCTTTAGTATATCAACAGCCAGGCTTGAACAGATAGAAAGTGTAAGGGAGAACGTTCTTCTCCTCTAGCTCTGCACTGTGGGAAAGCCAGAGAAGCTATATGCATGTCCTAATTTCTCTCTTCACTGTGCAATGGGTCCTGAGCCAATAAGGCGCACCTCAGCATACTTATGTGGGTGGAAAATGTAGTAATTTCCCGGACCAGGGCTCGAACCCATGTCCCCTGCATTGGCAGGTGGATTCTTAACCACTGCGCCACCAGGGAAGTCCCCATTTGTATCTTTTTTAAAAGTTAGATTCCACATATGAGTGATATCACATGATATTTGTCTTTGTCTGACTTTGTATGATAATCTCTAGGTCCATCCATGTTGCTGCAAATGGCATTATTTCATTCTTTTTTTATGGCTGAGTAATATCCCATTGTATATATGTACCACAACTTCTTTATTCAATCCTCTGTTGATGGACATTTAGGTTGCTTCATCCATGTTGCTGCAAATGGCATTATTTCATTCTTTTTTTATGGCTGAGTAATATCCCATTGTATATATGTACCACAACTTCTTTATTCAATCCTCTGTTGATGGACATTTAGGTTGCTTCCATGTCTTGGCTATTGTAGTGCTGCAGTGAACATTGGGGTGCATGCATCTTTTTGAATTACGGTTTTCTCCAGATATATGCTCAGGAGTGGGATTGCTGGATCATATGGTAGCTCTGTTTTTTAGTTTTTTAAGGAACCTCCATACTGTTCTCCATAGTGGCTGTACCAATTTACATTCCCATCAACAGTGTAGGAGGGTTCCCTTTTCTCCAGCCCTGTCCAGCATTTATTGTTTGTAGACTTTTTGATGATGGCCATTTTGACCGGTGTGAGGTGATACCTCATTGTAGCTTTGATTTGCATTTCTCTGGTAATTAGCGATGTTGAGCATCTTTTCTTGTGCTTTTTGGCCATCTGTATGTCTTCTTTGGAGAACTGTCTATTTAGATTTTCTGCCCAGTTTTTGATAGAAAAATAACATAAGTTGATGTAACATGTCAAGTTGTCCACAGATATTTCTTCTGCAACTTTCTTGGATATCCTTTGTTCACAGGGTCTGTAATGTGGACTTAATCGGAAGCTTAGATGGTTTTAGAAGTCCTTTTCCTCCAACAGCCTATGGTCCTGTGATACGAAGTTTCTAAGGAAAAAAAACTAAAGGTTTTATTTGCAGGATCTGGACTTTCTGCTCAGAGATATATTGTTCTTATTCTAATTGGTTCAAAGCACCAGAGGCTTTGCAGCTGGAGGGTTAAGGGTCCTGGTGTCTACTGGAAGCATGCTCCTTTAAGGTCCTAACTCCCAGACCCTGTGAGTGTAATAAGCCCTATGGGGGAAGGTAACACTGCAAATGGAATCTCCTATTCAGAAGATTCATCCTGCCCTATTCGGTTCCCATTCCATTTTTAAATAGCTTCAGTTGTTTGAAAGTTCTTTCTTTTACTGGGTTGACTTCTGTTTTCTTTTTCAACAATGTCAATAGCCCCATTCTGTTCTCTGGAGTCACCCAGACCAAGTGATTTTTTAAAAATAATAGCCCTGCAAAGATCTGAAGACACTACTAATGGTTTCCCACTAAGTTGTCTCCTGGCTAAACATCTTTAGGTTCCTCAGCTAGTCCTCAAAGGCTAAGAATCCCAGTCTCCCAATCATATTGGTTGATACTTTCTGGACACATTATAATGTTCAAAGTTTCTTGTTACATATGGTGCCCACAACTGAATACTTCAGGTGTGGACTGCCAGGTGCAATGAGATTATCATCTCCCTTGATCTCAATACTAGTCTCCTGTTCAAGTAATTCATGAAGCCAGAACAAGTCGATTCATCTTAAGCCAGTAACGTGTGGCAATGAGTTTTTAGTCAGCCTTAGGCCACGGGAAGCCTAGAGGTGGGAGATGATGTTGGGGGCTGAGGGACACACTTAACTGCATTCCACGTTTGGCTTCTATATGCCAGTATACTCCTGATTTTGGAAAGAGCTATATTTTCTAACTCTGTGGCATGATTTGCATACAGAATCAGAAACTCAAGTAGATTTTTCATTTATTCAATACTAGCTCCTGACTTTCTGGGTCAGGTTTAATGAAACCCAACCAGAAAATATATTTCAGTTTGATTAACCTTCTTGCCCTGGGATTATTATTCCCCACAAATACAAGAAGGTCTATCTATACTTTGGGTTCCATTTTAGTAGCAGGTAGTTCTTATATTCGCCCCCACCCTTTCCCGCAGCTCTGTTGCTATGCAAACTGAAAAGGGCCAAAGGTTCTTAGAAAAAGCAAGCAGTAGTATTTTTGACCCTTGTGATCTGGAGTCAGTGGTGAAGTACAGACAGATTAGTAAACAAAGAACTGTGAATCCTTAGATGGCTTCACCAAGTAGTCAATGTGAGTTGATGATTGTCCTTAAACTCCCAGCTCTGGGTTAGTATATGCTTGCAGTGTGACACATTTAGTCAGCACTATTTTATGACTCCACCATTTTTTTTTCTCTTCGTCTAAAATGATCTAGTCAGGGACCCCCTGCAAATGCCAGGAATTAAGTATATCACAATGATAATTCTTTTGACTGAAGCTGGACTTGATTCAGTGGAAAATGACTTCAGTGTATTGGATTTACGGTTCATTTAATGAGTGCTGTAGATGTCAATACATTAGTGTAAACCTGGTGCAGGTGGTAATTTTATTTCTAATGAGGTGTTCAACCAGCATCCTACTATGAAGAGTAGGACAGTGTTCAGTGGGCACAGAATATACCAGTCTAATCAGACCTAGGACACGTGCTAGTTGTACATCACAATGGTGCTAGGACCACTTGACTTCTCTGGGACTCAGTCTCCATGTCTGAAAACAAGCATGTTGGACAAAGACCTTTGCAGCCCGGGACCTCTTAGGATTTGATTAGCAATTGTAGGATATTCCTCATCTTTAGGACATGTGCTCTGTAATGGACATGGATTTACATGAGCCACCTGTGCTGTGATCTGCACCTCTTACCAAATCCATGGCACCGCAATCCTTCACCTAACTACTGAGTCTCTTGTGTATCTGAATGTCTTACAAGTGAGGTGCTGACTGCCCATCGTTCTGGACTATTTTTTTCAAGGATGTTTGTAGAGGGAGAATCCTTGCAATAGAGAGGTAGTGTCTCCCTCTGGAGCAAAGGGCAGGCATGCTTATTGCCCATTACCCATTATAAAAAGATTCTATAAGCTCGAGTTCCCTAAACTCAGGGTTCTTCTCCTGTAATGCAACCTACTTCATAGGCAGGTGTCATTTGGCCCTCTTCACATTGCCCTGTGGGAATTGGGACTTTGGAACCAATGCAAAAATGCTTCTATGCCTGCTACTGCTATTGCTATGAGCAATAAACTCTCCATCTCTAATCCAGGAGTCTCATACTTTCTACCAGTATCCATGAAGGTGTGGCAGGCGAATTTGCTAGCTTGTAATTAGAGTAAAATCTCAGACCCTTCACAGCTCTTGACAACAGCCTAGTCCACATTCACGTTCCTCTTTTCTTAATGCCATAGCACCTAGTCTCTGAACAATCCAACTGAAAACACATTGTGTCTTTTAGCTAATTGTTTTTTATGTTAATCTTATCTCCCAACTAGATGGTAAGCACATGAGTCCAGGCACTCTGCCAATACTTTTTCTGTCTACTCTATAGCAGCTGGCATGGGGATGGGTTCATAGTAGGGGCTCAATGTGTTTTTTTGATTGACTTTGGCCATATGCATGCCAGCTGAGCTAAAATACTCCATGCTTTTTACCATTGAACTTCTTGGATTGGGTGTCTTATTATGGATGAAAACTATAGACTGACTCCTCTAAAACTAGAAAAGCTCTAATGAGAAAGGGAAAAGCTGTTTGTTTTTCAGGCATGTCGGATGCAAGGCGTAGGCATTTCTTAACCAACTGGAGATCATTTGACTAAGGGGCCAATTGCAAAGCTATTCTGAGTCCCACATTTCTAAAGATATCAGGGAAAGTTTGTTGTGCTGGGCTGCTAATAATTATCGTGTTCTGGCTACTTAAGAACTAGAATATAGTCTCTGTTTTTGTAGAATTCAAGAGCCTCGGGAGGATATCTATGCCAGCCCATTGCCTCCCACATCAGTGGGAGCTCATTTGACATTTGATGCAAATCCCGGAGGAGGATTTGACTTCCGGTGAGTGCAGCCCCCAAAGCCATACACTTGCTGCTTGTGTTATTTTAAGTATCTTATTATTAATGACCCATTATTACCAGAAAGAAAAATGCTATATATGCATTTTCATTTGGCTTACCATTGTTTCCAAAAGTCTGGATTATTCAGTTAGTCTAACTGCAGTTTTCTCTAAGGGAATATGGAGATACAACAGGCTTTGTGCATTTAGAACTAAAACATTAGGACTCAGGGCTCTTTTTGTGGCTATAGCCTGGAGGATGTACTCTCTACTCCCATAATAAATTTTGCATTCTCTCTCTCTCTCTCTCTTTTGCAGTTATCAGGACTGCAACACTCTCAATTGTCTTCCTGAGTACAACTGATACTACTTTATAGATGTGACATGGTTATCTTTTTCTAACTTTAACTTTGCGTATCTGGCATTTTCTAACTTTAGTTGTGTAAGTTCAGGCTGTTCCTTCTCACCTAGAAATAGTTCCTGCTATTTGAATTTGGGTATGCCGTCACCAAGTGGTTGCTACTTCTTTGATTGGCATGATCTCAAAATTCAAAATAGGGGCTGCATTGTTTTTGTCGGTGGTGTTAGTGGTGCGTGTGTTAAGGTTGGGGTAGTGTGACACCTGCAAATAGGTGAAGGTATCAAGTATCAGAGGTAGTTGGGGGTAAATCTTCATGAAGCAACAGGAAGATACTGAAGTACAAAAAATGGGTCATTATTTGAGGAGGGGAGAGGAAAGGCAGTTTGAGTTTCAAGGAATGAAAGCAGGGACAGAGGACTTGTGGAGTGAAGGGTACAGGGAAGACATAGGATGAAAACGAAAATGACCCAGAGTTAAGCGACCTCAATCACTGTTTCTGCACTTTTCTATGCTTCCTGTACTTGCTGGGGAGTCTGACTAGCAAGATAGATACAGTGTCTTGAGCAGGATTGTGTCTTGTACATCTTTGTATTCCCCCACAGTGCCTAGCACCGTGCTGGGCACATAATTGGTCCTTAATAAAGATCTGTTGAATGAATGACCCAAACCTGCTGGAGTTGAGATGATACGTAATGGAGGAGGTAGCTGCTGGCTTGAGGCATAGGAGCAGCTCCCAATGAGCAAGTCTTGACAATGTTCTGCCTCTATCATTAAGCTGAGGGCCCCACACAACCTTAGATGGCTCCTATGATCAGTCTTCCAAAGTATAACCTTTTCTAACTCTTCTGAGTTAGGTAGCTACATACCTTCTTTTTCTTTTTTAAAATCTCAGATCCAAGGCCCTTGAAGTCCTTCATACCTCTGAACCAGTCTGGGTGGTTGGAAAAGTATGACATATGACATATAGAAGCTCTTGAATTTAATTTAATTTTTATTTTTTATACTTTTTAAAATAATTTTATTTTATTTATTTTTGGCTGCATTGGGTCTTCATTGCTGCATGCAGGCTTTCTCTACTTGTGGTGAACGGGGGCTACTCCTCCTGCAGTGCACAAGCTTCTCATCGCAGTGGCTTCTCTTGTTGCAGAGCACGGGCTCTAGGCGTGTGGCCTTCAGTAGTCGTGGCGCATGGGCTTAGTTGCTCTGTGGCATGTGGGATCTTCCCAGACCAGGGGTCGAACCCGTGTCCCCTGCATTGGCAGGCGGATTCTTAACCACTGTACCACCAGGGAAGTCCCTTTTATACTCTTTTAAGGGTTACTTTCCATTTACGGTTATTACCAGATGTAGGCTGTATTCCCCGTGTTGTACAATACATCCTTGAGCCTATTTTACACCCAATAGTTTGTGCCGCCCACTCCCCCACTCCGAGACATACGGAAGCTTTTTTTTTTTAAAAATAAATATCTTTTTAAATTTTATTTATTTATTTATTTGGTTGTGCCGGGTCTTAGTTGTGGCACATAGGCTCTTAGTTGTGGCATGTGAACTCTTAGGTGTGGCATGCGTGTGGGATCTAGTTCCCAGACCAGGGATCAAACCTGGGCCCCCTGCATTGGGAGCAGAGAGTCTTAACCACTGCGCCACCAGGGAAGTCCCTATATGGAAGCTTTAGCTTGGAGGACGCGAGACCTAGAGCTTCTTCCATTCATAAGGTGTGTAGGGAGTGGCTGGATAGGCTTTTAAAAATGTATATGAAGAGAAAACTGAGGATCATTCCAAGTAGGATGTTTGTTGGAATTAAGAGCCTGTTCAGACACAGTTCTTCTCCAGAAGGGGGTTTATCCCTGCATGATAATACGTGTACCATGTTATCTTTGGCCCTGGCCAGGATCGGATCACATAATTGGTTTTTAAAGCTACAGATGCTCCATCTCACCTGTTACCCAAATATTATAACTCATAAAAATCTGGTGAAATCATCCCTGATGCTGCCCCTATGGTGGAAGTTAAGTCCTTGAGGACAGTAGTTTTAGTGAGCAGGTATGATGACTTATCTGGCACCATAAACTTCTACATCTCTAACACAGAATTCCCCAACCAAGGGTCCATTTGGAGTGGTATGATAGCATAGTGGATAACAGCGTGGGCTTTGGAGCCAGACATACATGGGCTCAAATTTTACCTCTGCCTTGTAGGAGGTTTTTGTCATTAGGCAAGTCACTTAATGTCTCTGTACCTTGGGTTCCTAACCTATAAAATGGGGTAATATTAACTGCCTTACATGGTTGTTATGAAGGTTAAAGTAAATGATAAGACACATGTAATGTGATTAACACAGTGCTTAGTATATAAGAAGCACACACTCACTGGTAACTATTATATGTATTTCTTCCTAGAATGCAAACTTTGGGAAGTGATGGCCCTGGATAGTGTCCCATCTTGTTCACCACTATGTCCTTGCCCTCAGCTTCTGAGGCTTGTGCAGACTCTCCGGACAGGCTCTCTCCTGTCCCACAGAATGCTGAACAAGTGGGAGCTTGTAAACTAAGTGGGATGTCATTTTGAGTCACCGTTGCTCTAATTTCTTTAGACGTTTGTGAAAAACAATTGGATTCCCTTCAGCTTTAATTTCCCTCCCTTCCCAGATAAATTTTCCAAATGTCCACTTTCTATTTCCTCGATCAAGGCCAGAGTTGAAGGAAGCTGGCCTTCAATCTCCAACCAGTCTGAGAGCACCATTTGGGCTCAAGAACAAATTGTATTGGAAAAGCAGCAGAAGCACTGAAATGAATTGTCATGAATTGAGGCTTCAAATGAAAGCACAAGGCTGAGGCTGGTCCTAATTGCCAGTGGACTTACTCAGGTAAGAGGCCAATTTCAAATATCTCATTGAAGAACTTTTGTAATATGCGCCCCCTCCCTCCCAATCACCTCCTTCCATCCACATACAGCCTTTGGAAGATGATGATCATTGAGTAAAGGTAACACTGAGCTATTTCACATTTCTTTAAAATCTCTAATCTATAAACTATGTGCAGACACAGAAAAACTTTGAACCATGGTACAATTTGAAATGTTCCCTGTGGTAGGGTGAGTAATGGTACCCTAAATGTTTCCACATCCTAATCCCTGGAAACTGTGAATATGCAACCTTATATGCAAAAGGGGCTTTGGAGATGCAATTGAGTTAAGGAGCTTGATATGGGAAGATTATTCTGGATTATCTGGGTGGGTCCAATGTAATCACATGGATTATAATAAGAGGGACCCAGGAGGAGACCAGAGGCAGAGGAAAAGGCGGTGTGATGATAGAAGCTGAGACTGGAGTGATGTACTTTGAAGATGCAGGAATGGGCCAAAAGCCAAGGAATACAGGCAGTTAGCTACTAGAAGCTGACTAAGGCAAATAAATGGATTTCCCCTTCAGAGCCTCCAGAAGGAACCTGGAAACCCTGTCTGCACTGTGACTTTAGCTCATTGAGACCCACTTCAGACTTCTGACCTCCAGAACCATGAGAGAATAAATTTGTGTTGTTTTAAGCCAGCCCTCCAAATTCTCCCAGATATGCCAGAGAGCCAGAAATTCACAATATTAGAACTATTCTTTTGGGAGCTATCACTGAATGACACAATTGCTAGAAGTTTCCACTAAAATACAAAGGAAAAATGTGTTAGGCAGCATTCAGTATTCTGTTATGCCTTCTTCTGGCTGGCTGGCAGAGAGCATGGAAGGGGACCCAGGATGCAGGGATTTCTGGGTCCTGGGGCATCGTGAGGATAGACTTGACAAGTGGCATCTGTGTAGCTGGATACAGCAAGTGATGCCTGGGATGAGAAGGTGCCAAAAGAGAAGGGAGAGAACCTAGAGACTAAATTCCATTTATTATGGAATTTATTATGTCCTGGGGCCAACCAGTGAAGAACTCACTGGTTGTGAGCAGCATCTTACTTACTCACTTACTTACTTTATTTATTTATTGCCGCATGGCATGTGGGATCTTATTTCCCCAACCAGGGATCAAACCCGCGCCCCCTGGAAGCATGGAGCCTTAACCACTGGACTGCCAGGGAAGTCCCCGTGAGCATCATCTTTGTGACTAATCCAGCTTCAAGCCTGTTCCATAGAGCTCCCCATAAGCTTAAAGAAATAAAGAACTTCCTGTGCTTGCTGAGTCCTACAAACTCCCTGACTTTGGGACTGACTGCTTTTTGGTCTGCCCCTGTTGGGTTGGTACTCTTTCTGGTACTCTGACATCCTGCCACCTCTACTCCCTATTGTGGACTCCTAGCGTCCTCTGACTTCAACTCTTTTGTCTGTGCCTGCCAAACACTTTTCTATTCTTAGAGCCTTGAGTTTCCGGCTCCCAGGAATTCTTTGCTCTAACCTAGAAACCCTTTGCCACCAGCCCCCTGGCACCAAACCCACCATCGGGCCCTGATCAGGAGACCTCCCAGATTCCTTGTGAGATGACTCTTTCTGAGGGAGAATTCTCCCCGCTACTGCACCCCTCAACCACCAAAGTATTTTAGTGTTTACAATAAGAGGTAGTAGGTTTACAGATGAAGAATCTTGAATCCAAAAACCTGCTTTCTCTGTCTGCAACCATCACACGTGGTCACCTGCCTTCCCTTCCTCTGATCTCATTCCCAGAGAACTCTAATGCAAGTCCAGAAAACGGAGGGACTTTGAACCCATTAGTAGCTTCACCTCTCCATCCCCCCACCTCCCCGCCATCTTCACTTGCAGTTTGATGACTTGAATGTGAGGAGTATGGACCCAGTCAGTTGGGCCTTAACACGCACATTCAGAGATGCATATCTGACCTATACAGTTAATATGCTCTTCAAGTAACCCAGGATAGAGAGATTTCTTGTTTCCCAGGGTGATTGCCTGAGAGTGAATGCCACAGTGTCACCCAAGTGATGCCTGTAGTCTAGGATATATAAGAGATTTCCTTGTTAAACTTCCAAGAGGCCTCAGGAAAATCCATTCACATATGAATGCTGACTTCCCAGGAACTGGACTAGGGAGCTGAGGTATTGTAAAGGAGCATGACTTGTTTGCTGACTTGTTTACCAGGCTTAAGTTGTATAATCACAAGAGTCCAAGAATCTCAAACAGTCCACATCCAATTCTCAGACAGCAAGACCTGATGTGGTCTGAATCCCAGGCTATTAACATAATTCTTGAATGGCTAACACTTCAACAATACCTGCTAGTAGAACCAGAGCTTGAGTGGTGGTGGAACAGGCCAGATTGGAATAGATAAGACTTGGGAATTCATGAGGGTTTAGTGGGTCAGGGGAAGGCTGGGACTGGGACAAGAATGTAATTTCGGGGTTTCATAATTTAGTTATTATAGGCTTGAGTACATGATAGTTGGAATCCAATCAGGGTAGGTTCAGAATCAAATGATACCATGGAGGGCTAAGAGCAGGTAAGATGTGAGTGTAAGTGTCCACAATGACAAACCAAGAACCAGTTGTTGGCTAAGCAGAAGTGAGGAGTTGACCATGGTCATCCAAGTAGCTGGCGATTGGCAGAGTCCAGATTAGCTGGTGGGTAACTATCAAGGGATTATGGTAGTGGGTAGTAGGGATTCAGATCGAGATTCAGACTGGGAAACAGGTTTTTGTGTAGGAGATGTAGTCCCACAACTGGGATACCAGGCAAGGAATCACAGGGGAGGAAGACATGGAAGAGCTCTCCTTATGGAGGTACCTGTATTCTGTCAGTAGAAAACTGTGACTTGGTGCTGAGTTGCTAGATTATTTCAGTCTTCTCCAAACTCCTGACTGGAGCCGTCCACCCCCAGCCTGCTATCCACAATATAGCCAGAGTGAGCATTTGAACATGTCAAACTGACCTTATCGCTTGTAATCACTCTTAGGAAGAAGACTAGACTCTTCACCAACCTCTACAAGGCTCTCATGGTTTGGCTCCTACCCACGTCTTTAGCCCCTCTTCCACCGTTTTCTCTTTCACTTGTGCCCCTCTAGCTGCACTGAGTCTCTGTAGGCCCCTCAGCTCCCTACTGTCTGAGCTGCTGCATTGTGCAATTGCTTCCGCTTGGAGTATACCTCACCTCTCTCTTCAGCCTTCCAGTCTCACCTTAAAAGTCACTACCTTCTCTGAGTCATTTACCTAAAGGAATGCCCCCTTAGTCTTCATAACGATGCTACTCACCACCATCACTTACAAGGCATAGCCACCAACTTTGCTTACTGTGAGCAAGTCCACAGCCTTCCATGCACCACTTCCACCAGGCTTTACACCCCAATATCCTCACCACCCCACCACGATTCCCCATTGTCATGTCCACCACCATACCCTCCTCCACTGGCTACACCCTCTAGCCACACCCACTACCACCAGCTTCGTCCACCCCTTTTATAACCCATGCTCCTCTTTGCCCCATCTCCCTATCGTACTTTGTCCATCCAGCAGCTACAAATTGTAGCAGTCCTACCCTACTGACCCTACTAATGGACAAGGGCTCTTTTACTTATAGTTCAAGTATCAGCCAGCTTCAGTGATGTCTCCCCTGACCATTCAGCCTGGATTAGCTTTCCCTGTTTTCCATAGCATACCACCCTCCTGCCTTACAGTCCTAATGACAATGGTAATTACATAGTACATTTTGTGATTGTGTTGAATGGTTGTCACCCCACAGGGTCTATGTCTATCTTGCTTACTGCTATTTCTCCTGTACCTTAAGACACAAATCTCAAAATCTGTTTGCTGAATCTTGTTGAATCAAGTGCTGCAGGTAAAAAACTTGAGGCTCAGAGCAGCTAAATAACGTACTCAGAGTTGCACAGCTCCTAAGTGCCAGAGCTGGGATTCAAACCCGGTTCTGGTTGACTGTAAGTCCTCTGGGTTCTTAACCATCATGCCAGTCTTTTCTGCCAGATCACCTGCATCAGCATCACTTGGGATCTCATTGAAAATGCAAATTCTCAGGCACTGTGAAAGGCTTACTGAATCAGAAAGTCTGAAGGTGAGGCCCAGCAATCTTTTACCAAGTCCTCCAGGTGACTCTGAGGCACGCTCCAGTGTGAGAACCGCTGCTCTGCCCTACACTGCCCATTATGTGGTTCCCTCTTGGTAGGAGATCCAGGTGATTCCCTTCTATGCAAATAGCCCTAATGGTACCTAGCATGGGGCTCAGCATACTGTAGGTGTTTAATAAGTACATGTTGAATAATAAGTGAATTAAGCTCTAGGGCACATTAGTTTTTGAAAGGCAGAAATAGGCTTTTTCATCACACCTGTGGGAGAGCAGTGAAGAAACACCATAAAAAGCCTAATATAAGGGCCATGACACTTGCCTGGAGAAAAGTTTTCGAGATTAAATTATTCATTTGTTACCTCCTCCTACCTTCTTCCTTTCAGGTCAGTCATTTCCATGGAACTGTCTCTGACCCCTGTGGTTCATCTTGATAGCTCTCTTGTTTGGCTTCTTTATAGCATTTTGAGTATCATTCAAGCTATCCCTGGATTATATGTGACAATGCATCTTTTGAGTATCTCAGATATATAAATCATTGTCTCTGTAATGAAACTTTATTCTCTTTAGCACATAGACTGTGTCTTTTCTTGTCTCCCCTAGTTTCTACCACGGCCTTAAGTATACAGTAGCATGTTGGGATAATATTTTAATAGATTATCCCCTACGTGTGTGTGTGTGTGTGTGTGTGTGTGTGTGTGTGTGTGTGTGTCTTTACACCTAGCCCTTCCCATATTCAGCAAAGAAATTTCATCACCTAAGAGAAAGGTTATTATAGTAGAAAAGCAGAAAAGTAAAAAGTTAATTCTCACCCTTGGAGTTTTAAAAGCCTATTTAGAGTTTCAGGAACCAGGACTTTTGAGCTTCAGAATCCTAAGCCCTAAAGAACCCAGGTCATACACTTCATGACATACGTACTAGATTTGAAAGGATACAGGATCAATCTGAGCAAGTTTTTCTTTCTCCCCAGACTAGATGAAAATTTCATGGGATGTGAGAGGAGTGAGTTAGAACAAAAGTCCTTGTTAACAGAGGTGCTGTAACCTGCCCTGTGGGGCAAGACCCGAGTTGAAGACGAAGGGGAGAGGGATGGAGAAAACTGAGCAGATTGGACTGCTGGCCTCTCTCCACTTAGAGGCAACAAGCCTGAAGTGTTCCCCTGAGCCCGGCCTGGCTCCAGAGCAGTGGAGTAGAGCTGGCTGCAGGTGTTATCGCAGGGACAGGGCTTGAGGCAGCCTTATCATTCCCTGGACTCAGGTGAGGTATGGGAAGAACCAAGTGTTTTCTGGATGGCCATGAGGGTCCTCAAGACCTGAGAAAACTTCAACTCAAGGTTAAGGAGGCATGGCAGTGATGTGAGTCCAACTGTAATTGAGGCCTGGGTGGAATTTGAATAGCCCTGCAGCACATGTGCAGAGACAGTTAAGGCCATACATGACAGTGTACCTGTCAGTGGGTTCCAGCATGGACAGCAGAAAACTAAAGATCAAATACTTTCTCCTTGTCTTAGCCACAGCCTCAGAGATTGTGGGGATAGCTTGAATGCACTGAAATGAAGTTTTATATTACCTGAAGGAATGGGAGCTCAAAATAGACTAAGTTATAAGAAAAAAATTCTCGTGCACCTGAATTTGTGAGTTGACATTTATAGCAACCCCACCAAGGCACTCTATATTTGGTCAGTTGGATTGACTTGATGAACCAAAGCCTTTTTCCTGAGGCCAAAATTTAAGAGAAAAGTGAATCAGAAGACAAGAAGCCTCCGCTGGGGGTTGGGTACATTAGTAGGTATTGAAGCGCTCCCTGAGCTGTCCTTGCCTTAGAATGCTTTCACTCCAACACTTCTCAGCTTCTTCAGTCCTCAGTAGTGACCATGAAGTCTCAGCTTCTTCAGTCCTCAGTAGCAAATACTGAACACTGCAATACCCCTGGTTAACCAAGGGAGAGTCTAGCTAGGGTCACTCAACTACTTACTAATGGGCACGAGGGTGAATTCAGGCATTTTAGAGTTTTCACAGACAGAGGTGGAAACAAGAAGAGGTTTTAACATAAGCCTCAGATACCCAAATTTGGGTGTAGTTACAGACGTATGACTTGATCACTGATTTTTAGCAGGTAAACACAACTGGACAGGTTCACCTTTTTAAGTGGGCTGTAGCCTGAGTATTGCATTTGGAAGGGCCACAGTATTTATTAAGCTGTGTGGGACTGCTCTGATTGTGCTGTAGAAAGGCAGAGGCCTCCAGAATCAATTGGGGTGGTCGAATCACATTCAATGAATGTCCTAGCGTCTCAGTTGAAGAATCCTGCTATTGAGGGACTCCCCTGGAGTAATCAATTAAAAGCAGTAGCATTAAGCAGCTAACGGTGCTGGGAAATCAATACCAGCATGGGGAAGAAACAATTCCCTGCAATGATTTCTGTGCAAATTTTGATTCTTGTACCTAATGACATTAGGATCCGCTAATGACACATAACTCAAGGAGGTGCTTCTTTCCCAGTTAAGCGTGAAGCACATTTTTGCCCCTACAACCTTGGCAGCCACTTGGGAGGCCTACTTTCACTGCTGGGAAGCAATAGATTAAGGTAAGGCAGCCCAACTTTCTTTCTATGTATCACTCCTGTGGGAGAGATGGAGGTCAGATAGAAGGGGTGACTTTCTGGAGATTGGCATGGGTCCCTGAAAGGGCCAGCACCATTGCTTCTTTCATTTATCGAGCATTTGTCCACACTGGCCCTGCACCTTTAATTGCTCCTTCCCCACTTATGGCCAGGGGAATCCTATAAAAGACACCTGTAGCTCAGCTCAAACTGCTTTGAGACTTTGCAGATTCCACTACTTCTTCCCAGCATTTTACCCCAAAATGTGGATTGAAAGAAATATTGTATTTCTTTTGTTCTCTAAACATGATTTAGTCTGTTTAGAGACCACATAGCCCTGCCCAAATTTGGTAGAAAATTCAATGTCAGTGACTACTGAGGCCTCCAGGGTCACATTAAGTGCTGGGTGTCTTGGACACCAATCACAGGGAGTCCTCAGGTCTTCAGTCTACATACTGGATGGTCTTTTCAAGGCTAACAGCTCTGCTGATTCTGCCTCAAGCCGAGGCAGAGGGGTTTCCATCTAGGCTGGGAGCCCTAGAGGGGCCTGCGGTCTAGCCTTCCTTGGATACCACTTTGCCATTTTCCTCTGAGGCCTTGTCACTTCCCTATGCACTGTCAGGAAACAGGGTACCTATATTCTCTACTTGTAGAATCTATAAAACTCCAGTAGCCCTGCCAGTTTTGAGGACACCGTCTTAAAGCTCTAGGTACCTCTTTATCTGAGGTACCAAACCTCAGAGACACTTCCATTTTAGAACAGCAGTTTAACTCTTTGCTTCCTTTTGCCTTGGCTTTAGAACACAGCATTCTTTTAACTTTGACCTGAAGCTGTTGAATCCCCAGGTTTCCAAGTCACAAGGCCACTCTACGTAGGCTGTGTATGTGTGTGTGTGTGGTGGGGGGGGGGGTGTGCGTGCGTGCGCATGCGTGGGTGGATATTGGAAGGGGGGAGGGGCTCTCCTTTCTGAATTTCCCCTTTCTCGTCCTCCCTGCCCCTCCACCCTGCTTCACCTGGCAAACTCCTAGCCATCCTTCAAGACTCAGCTTATATGTCACTCTTTTAGATAAGTTTTCCATGGTCCCTTACTCTAATTAGACTCCCATTTTAGGCATGCATAGCACCCTGTAGCTATCCTACTTAAACACGCCATAATGGTAATGAGTTATTAAGGTGATTGTTAATATTAGTTTCTCCCACTGGTTCGTGGGTTCCATAAGTATAGGGACTAATCTTTTTTGTTCATTGTTATACCCCCATCACCTTCCAATATCTGATGTTTAGAAGTTGTAAAAGAATGGAGTAAGTGAATAAATGAAGAGAAATCTCCATAGTTTTGAAATAACAATGCAGAGATTATTTTCTAATCTTTCTTTACATTTATATAGTGGTGTTAGCTTATAGGATGAAAATCTACAATGAATTGACTATTGTTATGCCAAAAGAGTTGGTACAGAGTTGTTGATACTATCCTTTTCAACATATATAGTATCTGTGGTGATATCTTTTTTCATTCCTTGTATAGGTAATTTGAGTCCTCTCTCTTGGACTTGATGAAATAAAAAATTCCTATTCATCTAAGAAATACCATTAAGAGAGTGAAAGGCAAACCAGTGTGGGAGACAATGTTTGCAATATACATAATGGGCAAAGGGCTTGTATGCAGAATATATATAAACAACTCTATAAGTCTATTAAAAACTATAGATAACCCAATTTAAAAATATTTAATATTTTTTAAAATATTAAAAAAAAACAGATATTTGACAAAATAGGATATATATATATTTTTTTCGGTACGTGGGCCTCTCACTGTTGTGGCCTCTCCTGTTGCGGAGCACAGGCTCCGGACACGCAGGCTCAGCGGCCATGGCTCACAGGCCCAGCTGTTCCGCGGCTTGTGGGATCTTCCCGGACCGGGGCACGAACCCGTGTCCCCTGCATCGGCAGGCGGACTCTCAACCATTGCGCCACCAGGGAAGCCCAAAATAGGATATTGAAATGGTCAGCAAGCATTGTTACTCATCAGGGAAATGCAAATTAAAACCACAATGAGAAACCACTACACATCTATCAGGATAGCTAACATTAAAAAGACCAACAATACCAAGTATTGTCAAGGATGGGGAGCTGCTAGAACTCTCCTACATTATTGATTGGAATCTAAATTGGTACAACCACTTTGAAAAACTGACAGCATCTACTCAAGTTGAACATATGTGTGTGTACCCACTGACCTTACAAATCTATCTTTCTTCCTATCTATCTATCTATTTATCTATCTATCATCTCTCCAACAGAAATGCATATGTGTGTGCACCAAAAGACATGTGCAAAATGTTCATAACGGCATTATTTGTCATAGCACCAAATTGAAATAAAACCAAATGTTCATCAACATTGGACTAGATAAATTGTGGTATATTCACACAACGGAATATCATAGAGCAATTAAGAGAGAGTGGCATGGACACATCTACACTACCAAATGTAAAATAGCTAGTGGGAAACAGCCATGTAGCACAGGGATATCAGCTCCGTGCTTTGTGACCACCTAGAGGGGTGGGGTAGGGAGGGTGGGAGGGAGGGAGACGCAAGCGGGAAGAGATATGGGGATATATGTATATGTATAGCTGATTCACTTTGTTATGAAGCAGAAACTAGCACACCATTGTAAAGCAATTATACTCCAGTAAAGATGTTTAAAAAAGTACTACTACACCAAATAACTGAATTAATCTCACAGATATAAGGTTGAGAAAGAAGCTAGATGCAAAGGAGAGTCCATTTATATCAAGTTCATATGCAGGCAAAATTAATCAATGATGATAGAGAAATCAGAATAATGGTAGACCAGGAGGGACGTTAGAGAGATGTTTGGGACGCTGATCAATGTTCTAAGTCCCGATGTAGGCGGTGGTAACGTGTGCTGTTTATAAAAATTAATCAATCTGTACAATTAGGATTTACCTTTATTGTGTGTGTTATACTTTAATTAAAAGTTTATAAAAATAAAATAAGAATGAATATATTAGAGAGAGAGGGTTACACTGCATGATTTTTCATATTCCTTACAGTTCTAACATGCTATGAGTTTGTGTGAAAATGCTTTGAAAATAATAAAATCCTCTACAAGTATAAGGTCTTTTATTAGTAGTAGTAGTAGTAGTAGTTGACCTTGAACTCCTAGTGATTTCTTGATCAAACAGTGGTAAATAATTTGCTTTAAATTTCTATATATTTATTTCCCACTTAAAAAATGTGTCACCTCTCTGCTTTTCTGGCTATTGTTCATTTCCTAATTTCTTTGAACTTTTCTGTCAAGACCCTGGATGAGAAACCGGAGACAAATACCATGGAGAGTAATCTTGAACCCTCTGAAATTTTGAGCTGGCAATAAACAATGGCAAAGCCTTGAAAGGTTTAAGGAGAATGGTTCATGATTTTTTTTTTTTTTTTTTTTTTGCTGTACGCGGGCCTCTCGCTGTTGTGGCCTCTCCCGTTGCGGAGCACAGGCTCCGGACGTGCAGGCCCAGCGGCCATGGCTCACGGGCCCAGCCGCTCCGCGGCATGTGGGATCTTCCCGGACCGGGGCACGAACCCGTGTCCCCCGCATCGGCAGGCGGACTCCCAACCACTGCGCCACCAGGGAAGCCTGGCTCATGATTCTTTGAGTCAGCTGTGGCTTTGTATTGCTCAGACTAGGTTTTCTACTTACATGCATAATGTAGCAGTGGAAATAATAATGATTTTCCCAATCACTTGACCTCTGTTAGGAGTTAATAATTCTAATGTCAGGTGAAAATAATGCTAGAAGAATAATAAGACACATTTGACATTCATTTCCAAAAGTAGTCATTCAAATCGTATTATTTTATCATTGCCATCACTTTTCTTTCCCTCAGCCTTGCCAGTAAAACTCAGTTAATGAATCTACCAGTAAGCACAGTTAATAGAGTGGCTGACTTACTCTCAGAGATGAGGCTTTGGCTTTACTGAGGCCACTGAGCTTGTTCAAAACCCAATATACATTTTTTTCCCTTGGAAGTTTTTCCTCTCTTTCAGGTATTCGTTAAGAACTCAACTTTCTTGGTATCCAAATGAAAGTTTGCTTTAAAGGTATATCACCTTTCTAATTCTTGGCCTGGGAAAAAATGTCAGAAAATTCTTTAAATCTATCTAGTAAAGTATTTTAAATGCTCATCTTGCACTTTTGAGTGAGGTGTAATTTACATTTCATACAAGTAGAAGCTGAGCAGCAAGCTGTAAGTAATTATCGTATAATTAAATGTCTACTATGAAGGGAAGGAAAACGTGAGCTCCTTCGTGCTTTCCGTGACTGGGTTATGCAATGGCAAATTTACAGCTCCTTATCTCAGGAAGGCTCCAGGGGACCTACTCAGGGTTTGAAGAGATACCTCTGAGTTGCCAATATAGTTTCAGTTGCAGGCTGAGGCCATCCCTTTGCTGTCCGAGCAGACCATATGGAAATGGATTCTGTAGCTTTGGTTTTAGAAATGGAAACCAAAGTGCCTATTCCTCTCAGTGACTTTGAAAACGTTTTCCCCTATGTTAACATTTGTAAATAGGAAACCACCATGAAAATTAATACTTAATAGTTACCATGGATGAGTTTTATTTTTTCAAATTCACAAAGCAGTTGGCTTTGGGGATGATAATCAAATGCCAAGTGCATTTGTAATTAGGTGAAATGCTCCTGTGATCTGATTTTGTTTAATATGTATTTAAAAATATTCATTGAGTCCCTGCTACGTTCAAGATGCCATAGGGCATTCAAAGGTCAAAAAAGATATGGTCCCTGCTTTGTGGGAGATTGTAGTCAGGAAGTGGATAAAAACCATGCACACAAATAACTATGAAGCAAGGCAAAATTGGATAGTTATCAGAGACTCCAAGGTGTAGAGCTGCTCAGGGGAAGGAGCAGTCACTTCTGTTTCTGGCTACGCTGAGCTGGTCAGGTTTAAGGAAGACAGTGTATAATCTGGTATATGAGGGATAGACTTATTATAAGAAGAGATATTGAGGAAACCATGAGCAATGATAGATGTGGGAAACCAGCACAAGGGCTTCAGGGAATGAAGCAGACCAATTTGGTTACTTATTCAACAGTCATAGTGGCAATTTATCTCAATTTATGAATAATAAGGGTTGGGTTTTACAGACTTTCTCCCTAGTCAAAACGTATAATGTGATATTCTTGACTGTTTACATTGTTTGGAGCATTAAATATATATGTAGGGGTATAGTGTGAGATACAGATGAAAATGGACATATGGAATTGAATTGCAACGACTCTTGGGCACCAATCTAATGGAGATAGACTTACTCAGAGAATCATTTACTTAAAAAATCTTATTGATACTCTGTTGTGTGCCAGGCACTTTAAAAGGCGTGTGGAATAAAAAAGAAAAAAGAGAAAAAAAGGCATGTGGAGTACAGTGATAAATACGTTTTCTGCCCACAAGGAAATTAATGGGGGCAGTGGACGAGAAGTGCTGAGGGCACCTGTCCTAGACAGGATGTGAGGTGTCAGGAGAGACATTTTAGAGGTGGTAATGTCTGAGTTGAAATATGAGAGTATGGGTTTTCCTGAGCTGTGGGATATAAGAAGGGTGTTTCAAGGAGAGAAAATGGAAGGATATTTCGAGCACAGAGGGCATGCAAAGTCACTCAGGTGTAGAGAACCTGGAGAGTTTCCAGGAGGGCTGGGCTTGAACGTAGGGTGTGAACTGAGTGGTAAAAAGAGAACACTGGAGGGCTCAATAGGGACCTCATCATGAAAAGCCTTATAGAGGCTATTACAATCATCCACGTGGAGCTGATGCGACCCTGAGTTACAAATGCAGCAGTGGGGAGGAAGAAGGGGGCATACATTTGAGAGATATTTAGGGGGTAGAATTGACGGACTTGCTAACTAATGGAATGCAAGTGATAAGGTGGATGATAGAGTGCAAGGATGAACTTGGGTGTCAGGGAGTGCCATTCACTCAGAAGAGGAACTCAAGTGGATGAGAAGATTTGAGGGAGAATTTATAAGCTTTGTTTTACCCATGCTGAGTGTGAGGGACCTGTCAGATATACAGATGGAGATAATGGCCCAAAGTTGACTATATTGTTTGGAGTACAGAAATGTAATTTGGGCTGCAGGTATAGTTTTGAGAGTCACAGTATCAGAAGTTGCAAATCCAAATGTCTACAGGATCCAGGCAGGTAACATAAATGGATGATTCTGGCTGGGGCTGATATGGGGTTAAGAGAAAAGAGGTGCATAGGCCCTGCCCAAAGGCGTTCACATTTTAAAAGAATCTGGTAAGGCAGCCAAATAAAACCTATCTGCAGACCATATCAAGCTTCAAGCAGCCAGCTTTCCACCTTTGATATATAGAGTAATTGTCCATTAGAGTGAGTGTAGTGTTTACATGCAGAGAAAGTATGCAGAGTACAGGAAAGAGCCAGAGACGTAACTCCAGAGGAGCAATATAAAGAAGAGGCAGATATGTGGGGGAGGGGAGGGGGAGGGAAGTTGGCAGAGAACCGTGTTAAATGCTACAGAGCGAGATAAAGAGTGTGAACTTTCTGTAGGACTTTACAACATAGAAGGGACTGCTAACTTTAACTGAAGCCTGTTCAGTGATGTGGTGAGGGCTAAAGCCAGAATGTAGTGGGTCAAGAATTTCTCGGAGGAGAGGAAGTGGAAACTGTGTAGACAATTCTTTCAAGAAATTTGGTCGTGAATGGGAGGTGAGCAGTTGGGTGGTAGTTGGTTATTTATATTTGTAGGCATGCCAGGAGAGACATGAGCACATTGTATGCTAGAGGGAGAGGGTGTTGAAAATGTAGGAAAGGAAAGGATGTGTCGATGAGCTGAGGTCCCTGGAGAGGTGGGAACAGAGATCCAGAGCACAGGTAGAAGGATTAAGCCTTGAGGTAGGAAGAGCGGCACCTATTCTACTGAAATTGAAAATAATTTCGTTTAACCAAGATTCATGGAGCTTTTACACCCTATTAGACACTGTTCTGGGTGCTGAAGTGCAACAGTTTAAAGAAGTAGTACAAAAATTCCTGCCCCTGTGGAACTTACATTCCAGAAAGATTGAGTATGTACAAGAGCGAATACATATTAGCAGGGATGGGGCTTTGGGAATGTAGTTGAAACGTTCTTATTTACTGACCTCTATTTTCTCTGTGATTGAAGGAAGAGATATTAGGGTAGGAGGTTTAGAAGATATTGGAGAAGTTTTGAAATAACTACTGTGGGTCACATGAAAGAGGAGTCTAGGAACAAACAAAGGGACTTCTGAGCAACAAGATCCATACTTGTCTTGCAGTAGAGGAGGGATCCACAAGCTTTTTCTGTAAAGGACCAGACAGTAAATATTACCGGCTTTGCAGGCTGGAAGACGTCTGTAATAACTGACTACTCAAATCTGTTGTAGCTCCAAAGCAGCCATAGAGAACAGGTAAATGAATGGGCATGGCTGTGTTCCAATAAGACTTTAGTTACCAAAACGGGTGGAGGTCTGGATTTGGACTGTGGGCCCCAGGTAGCCAACTGCTGTAGCAGAGCATTCACAGGGTGAGAGCTGCTTCATAAGAAAAATTTATTTGGCAGCACCCTGGAGGTGGGTAGGAGGGTGGAGGCCATTGCATTGGTTCAGGTGAGAGTTAATAGAGATCTGAACTAGCATTGCAGCAGTGGGAATGGAAAGGACAGGAGAGTGAGGAGAGATATAGTGTCATGACAGACAGGGGAGGAGTCAATAATCAACAATGTCAAATGCTGCAGAGGTCTAGCAAGCTGATGCTAGAGAAGGGGACGCTGGCTTTGTTATTTAGGAGGTCGCTGCTGACAGTGAAAGCATTAATACAGGCACAAGCAGTGGAAGCAACATTGCTCCCATCATAGGCTTTTCCTGCTATTTCTTGGTATATGGGCTTCAGACAACATCTACTGACATTCTATTATGGATTATGAAGATTTAGCACTTTACATCACTCCCTGCTCATCTTCTCTTCCCTATATACTCTCACTATAGTTAAATCATCATCTTTGTTCAAATCAGTATTCAGCTGAAATACTGATTCAGTTCAGATCAGTATTTTGCCTTATGATAACTATGTAAATGTGGTTTCACTGCTGAGTCAAATAGCATACTATGATGATTATGTCTTTCTGTGTGCAACTTATTGTTTATCCTGGAGTTAATAACTGCTTCGGTTTTTCTCAATTAAGACCAATAGTTACAATTTTAATTAAAATTCATTTTTGAGATAAATGTACATGAAAGTTGTAAGAAATAATACAGAGAGATCCCATGTAACCTTTATCCAGTTTCCCACAATGGTAACATCTTGCAGAACTATAGTGCGCAACCAAAACCAGGATTTTGACATTGATACCGTCAAGATACAGAACATTTCCGTCACCACAAGGACCCCTCGTGCCTCCACCTACTTCGTAACCTCTGGCAACCACTAATCTGTTCCCCTTTTCTAAAATTTTGTCATTTCAAGAATCTTAAATAAATGGTATAATATAGTATGTAAGGTTTTGAGACTGATTTTTTTCTTTTCACTAAGCATAATTCCCTGGAGAGTCATCTAGGTTGCTGCATGTATCAATAGTTTGAGCCTTTTTATTGCTGAGTAGTATTTTATGATATGGATATATCACAGTTTGTTTAACCATTCACTCGTTAAAGGACACCTGGATTGTTTCTAGTTTTTGTCTATTATGAATAAGGCTACTATAAATATTTGTGTACAGTTTTTTGTGTGAACCTAAGACTTCATTTCTCTGGAAAAAGTGCCCAGGAGTGCAATTTCTGGGTTGTATGACAATAGCATGTTTCATGCTATTGGAAAGTGCTCTTTTCCACAAAGGCTGTACCATTTTGCATTCTGACCAGCAACATATAAGCAATTCAGTTTCTCTGCATCCTCACCAGCATTGGGGTCACTATTTTTTTTTTAGCCATTCTGACAGTTGTGTAGTAATATCTCATTGTAGTTTTAATTTGCAGTTCTCTAATGGCTAATTATGTTGAACACCTTTCCATGTGTTTATTTGCCATCTGTACATCCTCTTAGGTTAAGTGTGTCTTCATGTCTTCAACCCACTTTCTAATTGAATTTTTTTTTACTTTTGAGTTTTTAATAGTTCTTAATATATTCTAGATGTAAGTCCTTTGTTGGATATTGTACTCTGCAAATATTTTCTTCCACTCTGTAGCTAGTCTTTTCATCTTCTTAATGGGGTCTTTCGCAGAGCAAAAGTTTTAAATTTTGATAGAGTTTGATAAAGTCCCTGCCTTGTTCTTGATCTTAGGGAGATACCATTTAGTCTTTCACTGTGAAGTATGATGTTACCTATAGATTTTAATGTAGATGCTCTAGATCAAGTTGAGAAAAGTTTGTCTCCATTCCTATTTTTCTGAGAATTTTTTTTATCATGATGTGTGTTGAATTTTGTCAAATGCTTTTTCTGAATCAATTGATATGATCATGTGATTTTTCTTCTTTAGCTTGTTAATATTACATTGATTGATTTTTCTAATATTGTACGAGCCTTGCATCCTGGTATAAACTGTAGTTGATCATGGTGTAGAATTATTTTAATGTGTTGTTGAATTATTTTTCCTAATATTTTGCTAGGAGGTTTTGCATCTGTATTCATGATGAAAATTGGTCTGTACAGTTTTTTGTACTGTCCTTGTCTGGTTTTGGTATCAGGGTAATACTAGCTTTAGAAAATTAATTATATTGATTTTACAATTGGAAGAATTATATTATCTTCTATTATCTGGAAGAAATTGTATGAGATTGGTGTTAATTATTATTTAAATGTTTGGTATAATTATTCAGTGAAACTATCTGGGCGTAGAGATTTGTTGTGGGGGTTTTGAAATTACTAATTCAGTTTTGTTATAGTGCTATTCAATTTATTTAATATTGGGTGAAGTTGTGTGGCAGTTGTATTTTTTGAAGAATCAGCCCATATCGCCTATGTTGTTGAATTTATGTGTATAGAGTTGTTTGTAGTGTTCCCTTATGTCTGCAAGGTTTGCAGTGATATCTCTTGTTTGATTCCTTATATTGCTAATTTGTGTTTTCTCTTTTTTCTTTGTCAGTTTTTCTAGAAGTTTGTCAACTTTATTTGTCTTTCCAAAGAACCAGCTCTTTGTTTAGTTGATTTTCTCCATTGTGTCTCTGTTTTCAATTTCATTGACTTCTGTTCTTTATCTTTCTCTTTTTCTAGATTCTTGAGCCAGGAGCTTAGATTATTGATTTGAGACTTTTTCTCTTTTGTAATGTATGCATTTTAGTGCTATAAATTTTCCTGTAAGCACTGCTTTAGCTATACCCCACAAATTTGAATATGTTCTGTTTTCATTTTCATTTATTTTAAAGTATTTTCAAATATCCCCTGAGATTTCCTCTTTGACTCATGGATTATTTAGGAATGTGTTATTTAGTTTACAAGTGTTTAAAATTTTTCTTGTTATTTTTCTATTGTTGATTTCTTGTTTGAGTCCCTTGGTATGATTTAGATTCTTTTAAATTTGTTGAGGCTTGTTTTATGGCCCATGATATGACCTATCTTGTTATATGCTCCATGGGCACTTGAGAAGTATGTGTATCTTCTGTTATTGGGTGAAGTGCTCTGTATATGATATTAGATCCTGTTAGTTGGTTGTGCTGTTCAGTTCTACATCCTTGCAGATTTTCCGTCTAGTTTTTCTATCAATTGTTGAGAGTAGGCTGTTGAATTTTGCTACTATAATTGTAGATTTGTCTATTTCTCTAGAGAAAGAGTTCTGTCTGTACAAGTTTAAAACCAGTTCTATCAGTTTTTGCTTCATGTTTTTCAAACCTGTTGTTTGGTGAATACACATTTGGTATTGCTATGTATTTCTGGTGGATTAATCCTTTTGTCATTATGTAATGCCTCTCTGTCTCTGGTAATTTTCTTTACTCTGAAGTTTACTTTATCTGATATTAGTATAGCTATTCCTAGTCTCCTTTGATTAATGTTTGCATGATATATCTTTTTTCTCCTTTTACTTTTAACCTGTCTATATCATTATATTTGAAGTGAGTTTCTTGTAGACAGCATAAAGTTGAGTCATGTTTTTACATCCACTCTGCTCATCTCTGTCTTTTAACTGTTGTATTTAGACCATTTACACTTGATGTGCTATTGATATGTTCGGGTATAAGTCTGCCATATTACCTTTTGTTTTCTGTTTTTTTTATGTTTAAGTAATTAATTAATTTGCTTTTCTGTGGGTTACGTGAAGATTTTTTAGAATTCCATTTTGATTTATCTATAACATTTTTGAGTGTATCTCATTGTATAGCATGTTTAGTAATTGCTCTTGGTATTACATTTTACATACATATACATTACTTATCACAGTTTACTTGGTGTCATTATTTTACCAGTTTGAATGAAGTATAGAAACCTTACCACACTTTATGTCCCTTTACCCTCCCCATTTGTAATATAATTATTTAAAAGATTTCCTCTAAATATGTTTAGAACTGCATGTTATAATTTTTGCTTCAACCATAAAACACAGTTCAGAAAACTCAAGAGAAGGAATGTCTATTGTATATGCCAATACTTTTGGTTACTGTGTTCTTTATTCCTTTATGATGTTCCAAGGTTCCTTCTTTTATCATTTCCTTTTTGTTTAGAGGACTTCCTTTAGCCATTTTTTTAAAATAAATTTATTTATTTTTGGCTGCATTGGGTCTTCGTTGCTGCGCACAGGCTTTCTCTAGTTGTGGTGAGCGGGGGCTACTCTTTGTTGTGGTGCATGGGCTTCTCATTGTGGTGGCTTCTCTTGTTGTGGAGCACGGGCCCTAGGCACATGGACTTCAGTAGTTGTAGCATGCGGCTCAGTAGTTGCGGTGCACGGGCTTCGTTGCTCCGCGGCATGTGGGATCTTCCCTGAGCAGGGCTCAAACCCGTGTCCCCTGCATTGGCAGGCAGATTCTTAACCACTGTGCCATCAGGGAAGCCCCCTTTAGCCATTTTTATAGGTAGGTCTGCTGGTAATAAATTATCTTAGTTTTTCTGCATCTGAGAATGTCTTGATTTTCCCTTCATTCCTGAAGCATAATTTTGCTGGATGAAGAATTCTGGGTTGACAGTTTTATGTTTCAGCATTTGAAAACTGTTGTGCCACTTTATTTTGGCATTCACTGTTTCTGATGAAAAGTCTGCTATCATTCAAATTGTTTTTCCCCTATAGGTAAGGAACATTTCTCTTTCACTGCTTTCAATATTTTTTCTTTGACTAAGTTTGATTGTGATGTGAAATGTGAATTTCTTTAAATTTACCCTTTTGGGGATTCACTTAGTTTCTTGAATCTGTAGATTTATATGTTTTATGACATTTGGGGAGTTTTCAGCCATTTTTCTTTGAATACTTTTTCAGCCCCACCCTCTCTCTCCTCTCTTTCAAGGACTCCAATGACACAAATATTTGATATTTTGTGATAGTCTCACAGGTCCATGCAGCTTTGTTTATTATTTTTTAGTCTATTTTCTCACTATTAGTGCAGATAGGATAATTTCTATTGTTCCAACTTTTATTCACTGATTCTTTCCTCTATCCCCTCTATTCTGCTGTTGGGACCATCACTTGAGTTTTATATTTTGGTTATTTTATATTTTTAGTTCTAAAATTTACATTTTGTTCTTTATATTTTCTTTTCTTTTTTAAAATAAATAAATTTATTTATTTATTTTTGGCTGTGTTGGGTCTTGGTTGCTGCATGCAGGCTTTCTCTAGTTGTGGACAGCGGGGTCTACTCTTTGTTGTGGTGCACAGGTTTCTCATTGCAGTGGCTTCTCTTGCTGTGGAGCATGGGCTCTAGGTCCGCGGGCTTCAGTAGTTGCAGTGCGCAGGCTCAGTAGTTGTGGCTCATGGGCTCTAGAGCACAGGCTCAGTAGTTGTGGCGCACAGGCTTTGTTGCTCCACGGCATGTGGGATCTTCCCAGACCAGGGCTCGAACCCGTGTCCCCTGCATTGGCAGGTGGATCCTCAACCACTGTGCCACCAGGGAAGCCCTATATTTTCTATTTCTTTTCTGAGCTTTTTAATTTTTCCCCCGAATCTCTATTAGGGGGAAAATCTCTTTCCCCCCAAATCTCTAATTGCCCAGTGAAGCATGATTGTGACGACTGCTTAAAATACTTGTCAGATAATTCTAACATCTGTGCCATCTTGGTGTTACTACCTATTAATTGTCTTTTCTCATTCAGTTACAGGTCTTCCTGGTTCCTGGTATGGCAAGTAATTTTCTATTGAAATTTGGACATTTTGGCTATTATATTGTGAAACTCGGAAACTTTTTTAAACCTGTTTTAGCCAGCCCTTATTGACACTGATCTGGCAGGAGAAGAGGGGTGCCAACTCATTATTTCCAAGTGGGGGTAGAGGTATATGTTTCCTACTTAACTTCTGTTGACACCCAAGGGAGGGATCTTCACTTTTGCTGGGCAGGGGTGGGATTTCTACCTCCCCACTAGGCCTCCACTGATAACTCCCTGGATGGGAAGAGTAGGGGTGCCTTGCTACTGCTCCCCATCTTACCTTTACCACTGCCTCTCCTCTAGGCTTCCTCTAACACCACCCCATTGGGAAGGAGAGGGACACCTTATTACTGCTGAGAGTGTGTGGAAGTTCAGGCTTTCCAGGTGATCCTCACTAATGGGGACCTCATTACCACTGAGCAGGGATGAAATCCCAACTTCCTACATGGTCTTCTTTGGTGCCAACAGAGAGGAGGTTTTGGGGCAGCACCTTACAGCCTTATAAGAAGTCTAGGCTTCTCACTCAGCCTTTGCTGGCAGAGGTAGGGGAGGGGCTACAGTTTTTTCTGTGGTGTTTGACTCTAGTAGAGTAGTAATTGACTAAAAGTTTTCTATCTTGCTAGGCTTTCCTGGTCCTTGGGCTAATGAAAGCAGGCTTCAGTTTGTGCTTTCTTTTTGTCTAACTTATTTATGTTTCTGGGTTGCCAGCTTCTTCATCTCCAAGTCTGAGATATATGAAGCAAAAGAAAACTCAAGGAACTCACCATTGTGTTGTTCCTCAGCTCCTAAGGTCCCTAGCTAGTCTACATTCTTCTCTCCACCTCCAAGAATCTTCCTATGTTTGTTTTATATGTGCTTTCCAGGAATTTTAGTTGTAATTAGTGTAGGGAATAAGGGAAAATATATTTATTCCATCTTCCAAGAAGCAGAAGTCACGTGTTATTTTTTTAAAATAAAAGTAATTTATTCGCATAGTTTAAAAAGTTAAGGGACTTCTGACAAAAATCCTCAGTCCGTTCCCCCTTCCTTATGCACTCCTGGGTTTCACATTTTGGGAGCAAACATTTTCAGCTCTTTTTTCTGTTATTTACTTCCATGTTTCTAGACAATATGCTCACTCTGCTACTTACTGACTTAAAAAATTTAATAACTAATGATTTTTTTGTGGTGGTAGATAATGATTTAGCTCTCTCATATATTTTACATCATTTTCGTCATCCTTTCAATATAGTTATGTCACTATTTTTTAAACTTTATTTATTTATTTTTGGCTGCGTTGGATCTTCATTGCTGCGTGCGGGTTTTCTCTAGTTGCTGCGAGCGGGAGCTACTCTTCATTGCGGTGCTTGGGCTTCTCTTTGCAGTGGCTTCTCTTGTTCCAGAGCATGGGCTCTAGGCGCACGGGCTTCAGTAGTTGTGGCACGTGGGCTCAGTAGATGTGGCTTACAGGTTCCAGAGCGCAGGCTCAGTAGTTGTGGCACACGGGCTTAGTTGCTCCGTGGCATGTGGGGTCTTCCCAGACCAGGGCTCGAACCTGTGTCCCCTGCATTGGCAGGTGGATTCTTAACCACTGTGCCACCAGGGAAGCCCCTATGTCACTATATTTTATCAAATGGTATTAGTGATTATATCATTACCATAATGCAAATAGTATTTAATTTTTTCCAAGTTGCTCCATCAAATATACTTCCCACCTGTCCTTTTCTCCTCTCTCAAACATTCCATCATATTAACCCATCTCTCATAAGACCCCCTTTACTGACGATTTCCCTCCGTTAAGATCCTTTGCTCTCTTCCTCCTATCTGGACTGGTTACTCCCTTAGCTGCTGTACAGGTCTCATGATGCAATTTTCTTTTTCATTGTCCTGGATTGTATCCACCAACCTACCTAATTTTACACCTACCTACTTACCTATTGAAATTAAGCAAATTTAGCAGAATGCTAGCAGTTGTTGAATCTAGGTGAATGGTTCATGGGAATTCCTTCTACCTGTATTTCCTCTAGTCTGTAAGTTTAATATTTTCAAAACAAAATGTTTTGAGGAAAAGAGTCCCATGCCATTTTGATTCTTATTCCTTTGAATGTAAGTCCCCTTACCCTTCCTATGTGAATCTTTCGTGAGTTTCATTTTAGAAAATTTTCTTTTCCCAGATGTTCTGAAGTTTCAGTGCTGTGCCCTGATTTAGGGCCTATTAACACTCATTATGTTGGACTTTTGTGAGTACTTTTAATCTGAGACTCATTTTTTTCAGGCCTGGAAAATTCTCCTATGGCATTCATTTGATAATTTCCTCTCCTTCACTTTCTCTTCTTTCTATTTCAGGACCCAGGATTAATTTAGTTGGATATTAGATTTCCTGAATTGATTCTATAAGACACTAATATTTTGTATTTTCTAACTCCTCGTCATTTTTGTTCTACCTTTTGGAAATTTTCTGTTATTTTGTTTTCTCACCTTCTATTGAGTGTTTGTATCATGAAAGGATGTTGAATTTTGTCATATGTTTTGTCTGCATCTGTTGGGAGGATTGTAAGATTTTAATCTTTCATTCTATTAATGTGATGTATCACAGTTATTGATTTGTGTATGTTGAGCCATTCTTGTATGCCGGGAATAAATCTTACTTGATCATTGTGCATGATTCTTTTAATGTGCCATTGAATTTGGTTTGCTAATATTTTGTTGAGAATTTTTGCATGTATATTCATCAGGAACATTAGCCTGTAGTATTCTTTTCTCATAGCGTTCTTATCTGATTTTGCTATCAGGGTACTGCTGGCCTCATGTAATATGTTTGAAGGTGTTCCCTCCTCTTCAAAAATTTTTTAAAATTTTATTTATTTTTGGCTGCATTGCGTCTTCATTGCTGCATGTGGGCTTTCTCTAGTTGCGGCGAGTGGGGGCTACTCTTCGTTGTGGTGCACAGGCTTCTCATTGAGGTGGCTTCTCTTGTTGCAGAGCACAGGCTCTAGACACACGGGCTTCAGTAGTTGTGGCACACGGGCTCAGTAGTTGTGGCTCGTGTGCTCTAGAGCGCAGGCTGAGTAGTTGTGGCACACAGGCTTAGTTGCTCTGCGGCATGTGGGATCTTCCCGGACCAGGGCTCAAACCTGTGTCACTTGCATTGGCAGGCGGATTCTTAACCACTGAGCCACCAGGGAAGTCCGTCTCTTCAAATTTTTGGAAGAGTTTGAGAAGGGTGATCATTAATTCTTCTTTAGAGGTTTGGTAGAATTCACTAGTGAAACCATTTGGTTCTGAGCTTTTCTTTATTGGGAGGTTTTTGATCACTGTTTTAGTCTTTTTAGTCATTATTGGCATGTTCAGAATTTCTATTTCTTTATGATTCAGTCTTGGTAGGTTGTATATTTCTAGGAATTTATCCATTTCTTTTGGATTGTTCAATTTATTGGTGTATAATTGTTCATAGTAATCTCTTATGATCCTTATGTATTTCTGAAGTATCAGTTGTAATGTCTTCTCTTTCATTTCTGATTTTATTTATTTGAGTCCTCTCTTTTTCTTGGTTAGTCTAGCTAAGAGGTTGTTAATTTTGTTTATATTTTCAATGAATCAAGTCTAAGTTTTCATAATCTTTTCTATTGTTTTCTTTTCAATTTCCTTTATTTTTGCTCTAATCTTTATTATTTCCTTCCTTCTGCTAACTTTGGACTTTGTCCTTTTCCTAGTTCCTTGAAGTGTAATGCTAGGTTGTTTATTTGAGATCTTTCTTTTTTCTTAATGTAGGCATTTTTAGCTATAAACTTCCCTCTTAGAAATGCTTTCGCTGCATCCCATAAGTTTTGGTAGGAATTTTTTAAAGGGGAGGTAAACATAACTTTATAATTATAATTTTATATTTTTCTTTAAAAGAAAAGCTGCTACTCATAAAAATAATCAACAGTTTTGTACTCTGACTGTGGTGATGATCACTTAAATCTGCAATGTGATACAATTTTATAGAACTATATGCAAAAAAAGTACATACAAAAACTGGTGAACTTTGACGAAAGTCTCTACCTCAGTTAATAGTATTTTAGTAATGTTAATTTCCTGGTTTTGACAGCATATTATGGTTTTATAAGATATTAAAATTGGTAAAGACTGGTTGAAGGGTACCCAGGAACTCTGTACTACTTGTGCAACTTCTTGTGAGTCTTGAACTATTTGAAAATAAGATTATTGAAAAAGTCCATTCAAGAGGCAAAACAATTAAAAAAGAAAGTAAAGAACTCCTCAAATCTCACCACCAAGAGACAATTACTGTTAAAATTTTGGTGAGTATTCTTTCTTATATCACTTTATTTATTGAGCGCTTCTTGTATGCCAGGAGTTCTTCTAAGAACCTTATGTGTATTATCTCATCAGTCCCTCACAACAGCTCTCAGTGGTCAATTCCATTATCATCCCAATTTACAAATGAATAAACCAAAGCTTAGAGAGATAACTTACTTAAGGCCATATAGCTAGTAAGTTTCAAAGCTGAGGTGTAAGCTGAGGTCTCTCTGATGTCTAAACTCAAGGATTTTGTCTTTCACTAAATTAATTCTTCTAACAACTCCACCTTGATCAAGCTTAGCTTTTCTTTTTTAGGCGCTGAGATATGAGCTTCCAGAATGTTGAATTTATCGTTCAAGATAGCTACCTCAATGGTTCCCATCAGGAGGACTCTACACCAGCAAAACTATGTACTCAATCTTAGTCTCTATTCTAATAACTTCTGAATGCTCCACATTTATTTTATTTTCTTCTGAGATTTAGTTTGATTTCCCAGATTCTTCCTGTGTCTTTTTTTGCTACAGAGGGGATGCCAAGAACTTTCACCACTTATAGAATTTTGCTACAAGCATATTTCCCTTTGGCTTTTATATTTATAACTTTTCACTTTGTCTGACTCCAGCTTCTCTGGCCTTCTGTGCATATTGCCAGGATGATTTCATCTGAAAAACATGTAACTGGCTACATAGAAACCATCCAATTTCATCTTTACATTCTGCTTCTCTCACACATGGCATCATTTTCCATAAGAGAAGTGTAGCAGACCACATATAATGGTAGCTTTTCCTTGCTCCACTATTACATCAATTTCTTCCCTTACCCACCCATTGCTATGTCCTATCTTCTTCAATTTTATCAATACATCTGGCATTTCATTTCTCTGCAAGAGTTTGAGAAGAAAATCATATACCAAAGCCTTTTCTTGATCCAGACACATTTCACAGCCTTTGACATTTAAAGAATTCCAGAGAAATCCAAGTACTTGTCAGTCAAATATTGCCTATCCTGGGCTTCCCTGGTGGTGCAGTGGTTGAGAGTCCGCCTGCCGATGCAGGGGACACGGGTTCATGCCCCGGTCCGGGAAGATCTCACATGCCGCGGAGCGGCTGGGCCCGTGAGCCATGGCTGCTGAGCCTGCGCGTCCGGAGCCTGTGCTCCGCAACGGGAGAGGCCACAACGGTGAGAGGCCCGCGTACCGCAAAAAAAAAAAAAAAATATATATATATATATATATATTGCCTATCCTTTATTGATGTTTCTAGCACTTTGAGGGGTATGCGCTCTGCCAATTTTAGCACCTTCAGCAGCTAGATTCCTTATGTCACCTTGATGACCGTTTCCCCTTCCTCTCATTGCCACTGGAAACAGTAGCCTTCAAAGCTTTGCTGAAGCTTCTATCCTTCAAAGTCATGTTGAACTCAGCAGTGAGGCCGGCAGGGCTGGGAGCATTTCTCTTTTTCAACAACAGGATCCTACTGCTCACTTCTGGAGCTGTCATGTCAGTTCTTCTACCAGCTGTCTCTTTCTCCTTTGATTGGTGCCTCAACATAAGACCACGGTCCTTCCCTTCTCTCTGCTCCAAAAATAATTCTGAAGAGAACTCTATGATCCAAATTTCTCTTTTTGCACTGTCAATCTGTCCAATTTGTCCACTAAGGCCACCACCAACCAATATTCTTCTTTCTTACTCACCCGTTCTCAAGTGTTCATAGGTCCCACCTTCAGTTTTGCTTTAGCTTTTTCTTTTTCACTTATCTCCTTGACTCTGTATACAAATTATTCTTATTTGTTCTTTGATTTTTGCTATTTTGCTTTTGTTCTTTCTCTCTTTGCTCCCCATTATGCGCATCTGCATTTTGGAATTTGTGTTTGAGTCTGTAAAGCCATTGGCTTGACTCTTCCCCTTGGGGACTTTCCTTGAAATATTATTTTTCAGGTCTCTCCTGTCACATCCTAAAAGTGGCATAAAGCTTCTGAGAATTTATTCTGAAAAAAACGTAACGCATGTGCATGAAGATATATAGACGTACGAGGTTTGCAGCACGATACTGTTGACATTGTGAAAAACTAGGTACAACCAACATTTCTATCAGAAAGTGATTAAATAAATTTTGGTACAGCCTTATAATGAACCGCTAAAAGTGCATTTGAAATAACAATGTAGAGCTATATTTATTAACATTGAAAGCTTCTACAAAATTTTTCACAGGCAGGTTACAAAGTGTCAATATATTATGATTATGTATTATATATATAGTATATTTGTTAAACACTACTGAGTCTTGTCAGGCAGATTTCATCGTGAATATTGGCTCCATCATTTATTAGCTGTCTGACTGGGAAAATTATTAACTTCCCCATGTCTTGATTTGCACATTTGTAAAATGAGGATGATAATAGCACCTACCTCATAGGATTTATGTGAGGATTAAATGATGTAATTCACGTTAAGTGCTCAGGACAGTGACTGGCCATTATTTCCAGTACAGCTGACTCTTGAACAATGCAGGTTTGAACTGTTCAGGTTCACTATACAAGGATTTTTTTCAATAGCAAATACCACAGTACGACATGATTTGATCCGTGGTTGGTTGAATCTGCAGATGTGGAACTGGGGTTACAGAGGGCTGACTCTAAGTTATACGTGAATTTTTGACTGCATGAAGGGTCAGCACCTCTAACCCCTGAGCTGGTCAAGGGGAAGCTGTATTTGAAAGTTAAATTAAAACGTATCTGAAAGTGCATTGAAGAGCAGAAAGTGAGAGGTGATTGATAAATATTGAAATGTATTATGGCTTTGTACTGATAATTTTGAGTTTGGGAGAAAGGTCTCCTAAATTCTGAGATGTTCCATCCCCATGATATGCCACATAAGACTGGGAGGACTTCCCTCGTAATAAGGGAGTAGAGCAAGGGCATTGCTACCCACAGGAAGTTACAGGAGTTTTCTCAAAACTCAGAGGGTTACATCTCTCATTTTTGACAAAAGTATGGCTTAAGTAGTTTCTTTTGTGCCATCTCTCAGATGCCTTCCTTTCTTTGCAGTGTCCAATCAGAAACTAGGGCCTTCAGTATCATCACAGGACGAAGTGAGTTGTGGTGGGGATTTCTGACAATTTGTGTCTCACAAGTTGGCAGGTGGGATAAAGAACTTTGTATAAGGGAAACTTTGGGCTGTGGGTGAGGGAGACATAATCAACCTCAACTATTCTGACATTTGAAGATGTTATCATAGCTAAAGAGGTTTGTCACAAGAGGTCTTCATGGAGCCCTCGGGCCATCTTGAGCAGGCAGCCAGTTCCCATGAGTGGAAGGACGGCACTTTCTTGTTTCCTCAGCGTTCTTGATTTGGCCGAGTTCTCTTCTTACTCAATTTTCTAGACTTTAGTTGTTCCTAGACTTTATAGTTACACTTTCTAGACTTTAACTATTCTGACATATTCATTTTTAGGGAACAAATTATTTTATTAAAAAACAATGCTTTTGTCTAACCATCTGTAATTAGAAGTTCCCAAAGGAATGAGGAATGCCCAGTTAGTGCTCAGAGTTGTATGGTGGGTATTTGCCAATTTTCTGAATATTTGTTAAGAATATATGTCAGGGAAAGATCAATTGAAGGTACATACACTAACACAGTGAAAATTTTGTGTTACGTATGAGTAAAGCTTTATTCTTCATTTATTCAATAAGCATTGTAATATCCTACAATGTAGGAGGTACAGTGTTAGGCACAATGAGCTCTATGTCTCCATATAGTCTGGTAGGGGATATAAGATGTGTATAGGATGTGATCAGAATCACAGAGCCAAGGAAACTAGTTGTTCTAGGAGTTTCAGGGGGAGAGAGTGATTTATTCTGATTGAAGGATTCATAGAGGAGATAGCATTTGAATATCTTGGAGGACAAGATGGAGAGGCATTCCCAGGAGAGGAAATGGCATGAGCAAAGGGTAGAGATAACAAGGTTGTTTTTCAGGAAACTATGCATAGTATATATGGATATGAGGGGCCAAATGACTAGAAAGGTTGAATCGTAGACTGTATGGCCCTGAAGAGGCATTTGAGATAATTTAATGTCATTTTATAGGTAAGGAAACAGGTACATTTTTCAAAGTAATCAAGCTGATTTGTAGTAGTTTGGGGTTTGATTATACAGAGCTTCAGATACTGGGTAAAAGATATTTCAGTTCATTTGATAGGCAATGAAGAACACTGGGGATTTTCGATCAGCAGTGTGACAACAGCAGATATAATGATAATAGCTCACAGGTATTGCACATTTACTATGCACCAAGCCTGGGGCTAATTTATATGCGGTACCTCATTTACTGTACTCTGTGAGATAGATACCATTATTAGCCATATTTGAAAAATGAATGAAATAAGCCTCTTTGAGATTAGATGACTTCCCCAAGTTCACAGAGCTCATAAATAGTATAGCTGAGATTTGAACCCAGTAGTCTGGCTCCAAAGTCCAAGCCCTGAATGACTACACTAAACTACCACCAACGTGATGTATTAGGAAGTGGTAGTAGGCCAGAGGATGAACTGGAATAAGAGAAAGAATAGATCAGTTAGGGGAAAGGAAGATCAGTTAGGAGACCATTGTAATAATCCAGGTAAGAGGTAACTAGGACCAAATCACGGGTGGGAGTTATTTGAATAGAAGAGAGGGGGAGACCCAAGAACTGTTTTAAAAGAAGACCTGATAGATTGGTTGCAGTGATGAGGAGAAGGAATAAAAGGGATTAGGAAGCTCAATGAGTCAAGAGTATGAGATGATCTCCAAAGAAAGGGAATGCCAGTTTAAAAACCGTCAATACAAAAGTAATACCTAGAAAAAGAAAAATAACAGCCTTGCCTTAATCAGTTATGATCAAGTCAAACTTAAAATATTCAGTTCTGGGACTTGAAGAGTGAGATTGACAAGCCAAAGCATGTTCAGTAAAAGATGACTAGGATGGTGAAGGGACTTGATGGCTAACAACCATAGGAATAGGGCCTGATTAGCTTCGAGAAGAGAAGGCCCAGAAATGGTCATGATAACTGTCCTCAGACATCGCAAAGGCTGTGATGTGGAAGGAAGAACAGATTCCTTCTTCTTATGTTTTTCTTTTGGTAAGGTATCATGAAGCAGAACCAGGGCCAATGGGTAGGAGGAACCAGGAGAGGGATTTTTGGCACAATATAAGGAAGAAATATATAGAAATGGGAACCGTGCCAATATGGAAAGGCAGAGTGCAAGATGTTGGTGGAATGAATGCCTTGGGAAATAGTGATTAGCCTGGCCCTGGCTCTGTAATGGTCCAAGAATTACTGGATGGCAACTTATTGAGGGTGCTGTAAAGGAGATCCAAGTAATAGATGGGTAGCTGGACTAGATGAATTTTAAGAGTCACTACAATACTGAGATCCTTTGGAATTGTGGTTGGAGAAAGTCTGAGAGCTTAAAACTGTAGGGGCACTTGGTTCTCAGGTATGATGAAATTAAAGCTTTCAGTAGAATTGAGGACCAGTTGCCTTCGGAAAGGCAGTACATCTAGTATGTGTGGTTCTAAAATTGAAGAGAGACAGCTAGGAAGATGCTTTCCAGTGACTGAAGGGCATACCCAGAAAAGAAGGGTGCCACTGTGGGCTCAGTCTCCACTGTTGGTAAGTCATTTCTAGGGGATGGTAAAATGTTGAATCTTTTGGATTTTTTTGAGGGGGATTTCTCGGTGGCTGCTCATAGAAACCAGGAGGCTGAAACTATTCAGTGACTCATGCAGCAAAAGGTAAAAAGAGGTGCAACTATATCCACTTGGCACAAAACCATGTTACTTCCAACAGCATGCAGATTCAGGACTAGAGCAGGTGGCCTGGAAATAACACTTTCCTGCCTTTTCCCCATCCCTCCTCAGGCTGCCTGTGTCAGCTCTTCACCTTTGAATCAGGGGAGTGTTTGACACTTATTTTTATTTGCCTCAGGTCCTACCCTTAAGTTGATTGTTCCCTTCCTCTGACCTCAAAAAATGGTCAGAACCATGAAGAAATTCTTTCCAGGAGCAATCTGCTGCTTTGTTTATGGACCTCTCTGGAGCAAAGATAATAAATAGGTTTAATCTTTTGGGCCAATTCTGATTGAATGGTAGTGGCTGCATAGCGCACTGTGGTGAGAAGTCATTTGAGGTCTCATCTGAACACAGCAGGAAAGAAAGCCATGACCGATTCATGGTGCGTAGGTCTGGCGTGGGAGATGGACTTCATGCATGCCTCAAAATGTACTACCCTTGGGGTGGAGGAGAAAGTTGTATATTTCTGCCCCAAACTATTATTATCTGTACCATACTAGGCTAAGAGGTTAGAACACACAACTACTGATCCCTAACCCTCATGTCTTTTCTGGCCATCAGCATCAAATATAAGTTGAGCATTGATTCTAGCCACAGCACTGTCTCCTAACTGTAGGTAAAGATGAGTCCTGGCCCTGGTCATAGATTGAGCCCCAATCTGGCCACAGATGGCACCCTAACACCAGGCAGGTATGACACAAATGATCGTTATCAAAAGGGTTAAGACAAACCCATTGTCAGCACTGGAGACACAGTTCAAGGCCGGTGCTTTACAGCAGCTGTGCCTTTTGTTTGTGAAGGACAGCGCATTATTGATATAGCAATGTGCCTGTCGGTGTTTCTTCTTCAATTATCTAGCTGCAGAGAGCGCAAATGCTTCATTGCTGTGGTAGACAGTCTTTTCCTGAAAAAGAAAAGAAAAAAAGAAAGAAATGAAACTCAAGTGAAAGAAGTAATTTCCTGTGACTGTGAAAACATAAGGCAAATGCCTGAACATGATTTTAAATGGATCTGTGAACGTGGCTGATGGAAGGAAGCTTTCTTGGAAAGGACGTCTACAGTGAGCACTGCTGGGTACAGAGCACATTAGGGGGCAAGGAAGCCAGGAATCATGTGTTGGAAATCAGTTTCTATTAAATGAATACACTTCATACAGCTACCAAATCCGGTCTGGATAAATGGTTTTTTAGAATAATAATTTTTTTTAAAAAAATCATGTAGTGACTTGATAAGGTAGTAATAAAGCTGTCAGAGTCTCTGCTTTGACTGAAGCTGAAGTGTAATAGGGGATTTTTAAAAATATCTAAATCTTTTCAGGATGTGGAGGGCAGAAGCTCAGGAGTTAGAACTCCATCTGAATCCCTGCACTGGGTGGGGTGGGGAGGTGGGAGCTTTGGAATGTGTGAGAGCAGCTCTGTCCGATAGAACTTTCTGCAGTGTTGCAAATCTGCTGTATCTGCAGTGCCCAGTACGGTAGCCAGTGGCCACCTATGGCTTTTGAGCACTTGACATGTGGATAGTGTTACAGATGATTTAAATTTTTAATTTTTAAAATTGTAATTAATTAAAAATTACATAGCCACAGGTGGCTAGAGGCTACCATATTGCACAGCGGAGCACTCGAATTTAGGTCAGTATCCGGATTCAAGAGTAGCAAGAGCCTAAGGAAAAGACAGAACAAGCAGCAAATCCATATGTCTGTGTGCAGTTTATATCTCTGTTGAGAATAGGCCTTTGTTAGCTGTAGATAGGTGCTGCACCTTGATTTTAGATGAGGGCCTGCCAGTCTTGGTGGAGCATGTCTCCCTGTGGTCAGTCTAAGAATATGGAAAGTTCAAGTACATTACTTTTTACTAATGGGCATTATGACTTTAATGAAAGTAATCTATCTTGTTTGGAGCAGAGGAATGAATATTTCACAGAAGAAATGTAAATAAGGTTTTGATGAAAGAATTTAGTAATGTTTCTTCTCTGCTCTGGATGTAATAACCTGAGTTCTGTCTTTATGTGGGCCATTTATAATCCAGTCAAAGAAAAAAATAGCTATTTCAGTGTCATACTACGGGTGACTTGGACTACAGAATGAAACAAGAAAAAATGATATACCATAAACGAAATTAATTTCTTTGGGTATAGTTTGGGTAATGAAGCAGATCTTAGACTTGATTGTCTTTCATTTATCCCACTGTCATTTAATGATTATAATTTTGAGGTGCAGCTCTTGAATTTGCGATTGTGGCCCTATGTGCTAAAAAATTTGAAGGAGTCTAGCGTATCAGGTGGATTGAGGATAATGGGGTATGGTAAAAGACAATGCTGGGGCATGATCGTGAAGGGCTTTGAAGCCATTTTGAAATATTTAGACTTTGTCTTAGGAGCAGTGGGAGTGACATGAGATTTTGAGAAAGCTTAGGCGCTGCAGTGTGAGGAATGATTTGGAGACCAGGGAAGATGAAACCTTGAGCAGTTAGTAGTTTAGTGCTATGGTTAAGGTGAAAAGTGACAATGAGAACCTAAGGTGATGGGGGCAGGCAGTAGAGATGGAAGGAAGCAGACAGATTATAGAAACAGTTGAGGTAGCATCAGTCGAGCTTGGTGAGTGATTCGACTGTATTTCCCTTGGGTAGCCTCTGCTTTTCCTGGGACAAGATTCAGTGCTCTGTCAGTCATCCCCTGCAAAATAAATCCGCTTCCCAAAACACTGATGGGGAATGAGCATTTTGCTGAACATGTCACGGGGGCATGGACGATCTGGTTACATTGCACACCACAGGGTGACATTGAACCTAAAAGTCTCTCATTGGACAGCTCTCTCCCAAAGTCTCTTTCCTATCTGAGTCTCTCCTGGTCAGCCCCTCTTCCTTCCTCTCCAGGTCCTGTCTCCTCGACTCCTCTGGTCTCCTGCCTCCTCCTAGAGTCTATTTCATGTCTATCCTCTTTCTTATAGAGAGCACTTTAACTTTTTTCTGGGTTTCTTTAATTCACAGCCTCATATGGCATCCCACACTTCCATCTTGCTTGGGAATCACCATCTGTAGAAGGCAGGGGACATGATAAATAACAAGCAGTATTACTGGTATTTTTCTTTTGCCTCAGGTTCCAGTATGGCTAGATACTGCCCTGTTACTGATCCTGTCTTCATTTAAAATTTTGAGATTTTGTTCAGCATGTATTTTTACATTATTTTTGACTTAAAAACATCTTGCACTAAAATATTATTTATCTTAATTCTGAGTCTTCTGCTGCCCCTTACCTTTTGTGTCCAAGGGGAGTACCTCACTTGCCCCGGTCTTTGATAACTCGTAGGAATTTTAGAAATAAACTTTTTGTGCTTTATATGAGGATAACTTTCCTGAAATAGAGGTTTTCTTGGGCCACTCAGTCTGACATTTTGCATATGCATGCTTCTTTCTATCCACCAGAATTATAGTGCAATGGAAGAATTCATTTTTACTCATTGGACAAACATTCTTTGAGCTCCTATTGTATACCAGGCACTGTGATGATCTGGGCTTACAGTGGTGAACAAGATCTTTTCAGTGGATGAGACAGAGAGGAAGCAAATAAATATGCAAAAAAGCATTCTTTTTTAACCAATAGATACTAAGCACTTACTATGCTAAGTGTTAGGGATATATGGCTTCTGGCCCTATGGAGCTGACATTCTTACAGGGGAAGAAAGTCACAGTTTTGATAGGTGGTAAGAAAAAGGCCCTGGGGGGAAAGGACAAAGAGAGGGTTGTGTTTAATAGGTGGTGGAGGAGGAAAAGTCAGGAATTGACTTCGATCCAGAACACATGAGATAAGTAACTGGTCATACACGTCAGGGTATGGTTAAAGTGGTAAATACATGAAACAGTGTTAGAAGTGTTAGAAGCAGCGCTTCCCTGGTGATGCAGTGGTTGGGAATCCGCCTGCCAATGCAGGGGACACGGGTTCGAGCCCTGGTCTGGGAAGATCCCACATGCGGCGGAGCCGCTAAGCCCGTGCGCCACAACTGCTGAGCCCGCGAGCCATAACAACTGAAGCCCATGTGCTGCAACTGCTGAAGCCCACGTGCCTAGAGCCCGTGCTCCGCAACAAGAGAAGCCACCACAATGAAAAGCCCGCACACCACAACGAAGAGTAGCCCCCCCCCGCTGCAACCAGAGAAAAGCCTGCGCGCAGCAACAAAGACCCAACGCAGCCAAAAATAAAATAAAATAAATAAATTTATTTAAAAAAAGAAGTGTTAGAAGCAGCAGGATGGACCAGGGCAAGAGAGATCTAGAACTGGAGACTAACCAGCATGTTAGTGTTTAGTAATAGTAGCAGACTCCATAACAGATGCAGCTCCAGGTCCAGAAAAGCTAGCACAGGCAACAGGAAGCAGTTCAGGTAGGTGGCTGGCATCAGGGAGATCCATCAAGGGCACAATTGTCCTCGAAAGGAGGAGGCGAACAGCCCTGGAGAGATTAGAAGCAGAAAGAAAGCACAGATACAAGACGACATTGGGTGAGCTGGAAGCCTGTCGACAACTGGGTTGGGTGGTTTTGAAACTGAAAGAAAAAGGAGGGAATGAAAGTTAGGGATCATTAGCATTTTCTGTCCTGCACGGTTGCAGCAGGGAAGACCAACCGCTGAAGCCCTGAAGTATTGTTCCTTCCATTTCCTCCTTGACGAGGAACGTATTGGTCCCAGAGCCTGCGGATCACTCTGAGAATGGCTTCAGCTGCAGGAAGTGGTGCCCTGGGAGAGGAGAGGAACCAGGCAAGACACTAGATCTAGTAATGCAAGAGAATGGATGCTGCCTTCTCTATGCTGTGCATGCCTAGAAACAGAACATTTTAAGTAGCACGCTTTTGTTGTTGTTGTTGTTGATGATAATAAGGTGATTTCAATGTAACATTACTTAGAGAAAAGCATCCAGAATACTGCTTTGCTTTTATCACTAGAAAAATGGTTTTCTTCCAACACTTAACTCAATTAATGTCTCACCTTGCCCAATATGCCAGAACCACAAATTCTGCAGGGTGTTAGTTATGCATTAAATTCACCTTCTCATATTCATGATGGCTAAATCATTTTTACTTTTATATTGCTTTCTTACCGATATTTTGCCAAATTCACATATGCACAGAAAGAAAGTTGATATTTTCTCTCTGTTAGCATGAGATGCTTTATTGCTGAACTCAGTGGCACCACATTGATTCAAAGGGAGAGAGGCCAATGAGACTGGAAATCAAACCCTTCAATTCCGAATTTCCACATTTATTGCATTTGAGGATGCCAAGGCATAATGATAAAGTATTCCAGCAGGGAGAACTCACGGTTTTAAGCCTATTTGCTGTAGCTGAATGTCGCTGCATGTGACAAATGTTGTGAATAAGTATGTTTCAAGGCCAAAGAGCTCTATGAGAAATCTCATCATTCTAAAGATCACAGAATCATTTCAGAAATGGAACAATATTACAGTAGCTTAATAGCAAATTTGAATCTTGTGTCTCCAACATGTCAGGAGTCCTTTAAAGCATCCTATGTGTGGTTTATGCATAACAGTCAGCATTCCTCTGCTTTGGACCTTCCAGGAACCGAAACTTAAAATCTTTCAAGAAGAGAATCAACTCACTAGTTGGTTATCAACAAAATGTTCAAGGTTCTCATGGTGGCTGAACTCAGGAAGTGAGGCTTCGTTAGCATGAAAAATCCTTTTGGTGGATCAATGGACCCATCATACAGTTTGAAATTAGGGAACTCACTTCTGGCTTTTAGAACCTGAATCCTTCATGTAAACCAGTAGCAATTATTGCCTTAATAGCAATGATTACTTCCAAAAGTTAAAAAATACAACCAAAGCTTAATAAAAGAAGTGCCTGAAATTCCTGCTGTTTTATATGTGCACATCAGCCCTATGTTCTAAATTTTCTGGAGTGAGATCTTTTTAAAAACTGCCCTCTTAGGCTCATTAACTTTTTTTTTTTAACATCTTTATTGGGGTATAATTGCTTTACAATGGTGTGTTAGTTTCTGCTTTACAACAAAGTGAATCAGTTATACATATACATATGTTCCCATATCTCTTCCCTCTTGCGTCTCCCTCCCTCCCACCCTCCCTATCCCTCCCCTCCAGGCGGTCACAAAGCACCAAGCTGATCTCCCTGTGCTATGCGGCTGCTTCCCACTAGCTACCTACCTTACGTTTGGTAGTGTATATATGTCCATGCCTCTCTCTCGCTTTGTCACAGCTCACCCTTCCGCCTCCCCATATCCTCAAGTCCGTTCTAGGAAGATGTGGCACATATATACAATGGAATATTACTCAGCCATAAAAAGAAACGAAATTGAGCTATTTGTAATGAGGTGGATAGACCTAGAGTCTGTCATACAGAGTGAAGTAAGTCAGAAAGAGAAAGACAGGAATAAAGACTCATTAACTTTTGACATTTCTAAAACATTCCAGCATTTTCTCATGCAGAACATACCTCCCTGACAACTTTTTACATTCTGAGGCAGTACAAACACCTTTCATAAGACGGCATGAACCAAAGTTGGTATGAGCTTTGATTACCATGACTGGGATTTTCAGTTTCAGAAAATATAAGGAAATCATTGCTTTGCAGCCTCTCTATGCTGGGGGAACACAGACAGAAGGCAATCCCAAACTTACCTGGCCTGCCCAGAACTGGCTGTGACCAAAGGAACTCACATTTGAGTCTGCTTTGGGGAAGAGGGTAAAATAGGAGAGAAAAATAAAGACACTTGGGAAAAGATATGACCTTTGCTGTGTGACTTAGTGAAGCAATCTGATGCATATCCCTCACATGACTTGTTTCAACCTGAACCCAAACGCACTGGTCTGTAAAGTGCTCTTTGGATTTGCCGTCCTGATTTTTCAATTTACTGATAATAAAGTCTCCCCTCGGCCTCATCATCTCTTGATTGTTAAAGCGACTCAGTGTTGGTGGTGTGGTTTGCACAAACCCTAACTGAACTGCTAACACACCCTGAAATATCAGCAGGATTAATTTTTTCACAGTTTGAGCGACTTTTATCAGATTAATTACCACCTCCTGCAGTCCAATCCCTCACTCTGCCAATCCACCCAAAGAACATAGATCTATTTCTGGAGCTGTGAGAAATCTAACTGTCATGATGCATTTAGTTGAATGTAACGTTTTTTGGACAAAACTAGGTTCCTGGAATAATCCTTGCTGTGCTGGTGGTTGAAATTTGAGACGCTATATTTAAATAGGTACAGTGCTTTCAAGCTAACAGCAGAGTACTTTTGTTTGAATTTCAGGTTTATTACTAAGAATAGCTGCATTTAGTGGGCATTATGTCTGGTTTAACTCCCCCATCAGGACTTCCTATAGGTTTACTAGGGTTTTTTTTTTTACCAGATAATCATGCCTTGTTTCTCTCTTAAAATGTGAAAACCCTTCGGTATATACTTGGAACCTCCGCAGGCTTCTCCCATAATATTCTAGCCAGTCCCTATTGTGAATAGCAGAGCCAGGTGTAGGAACCATTAAAGTGCACACCAATAATAAATAAATAAGCAAACAAAGAGATAGGGGAGAAGGGATTCCTAACAGTAAAATGCCAACTGATGGATGTGGAAGGAGTGGTGGAGTAGAGAAATCAGCATTTTGCTGCTATCGTAGTACAGAAGGGTTCAGGAAAGAATCATCCATAGATGCTAACTTTGGCAGAGACGATTTCAGTGAGGAGCTAGAGGTACACATGGTCTCAAAGTGTCTCCTCATAGATTGCTTTTCGGTTATGAAGTGAAAAAGTGTATACAGTAAGAAAACTGAACAATGCCTTGACCAGTTTCCAATCCCACAGATAGACACTGTGTCCTTCAAACATGATGCTCTGAGTGGAATACATTGCTTATGTGGTTTTCTGGCTGGGAATGAATAAACTGAATCTAATCATAAGCAAAAGTCAAACAAATGAAAATTGAGGAGCAGTAAATAAAACAATGGGCTTCTACTCTTCAAAAATATCAGTGTCATAAAAGACAAAAGCTGAAGAACTATTTGAGATTAAAGGAAACTAAAGGGACATGACAACTAAATGCAATCATGATGCTAGGTTGCTTCCTGTACTAAAGGAACCAAAATGCCATAAAGGACATTATTGGGACAATTGATGAAATAATATGGGCAGTAGATAAAAGTATTGTAACAATGTTAAATTTTGTGAATTTAATAACTGTGCTGTGGTTATCTAAACGAATATCTTTGTCCTTAGGAGATACAAACTGAAGTATTAGGGAGTAAAGGGAATTGATGTATGTAATCTACCTTAAAATGGCTCAGAAAATAAATTATATATGAGTATATTAAATAAATATATATAAATTTCTATATAGAAATTAATTATATACAACAAATTATATACATACACATATATGTATGTATACATACACTCTGTGCATTTAGTCACTACTCTATCTGCATTCCAAAACAAAGGTGATCAATATATATGTGTGAGATATATATATATATATATATATATATATAGAGAGAGAGAGAGAGAGAGAGAGAGAGAGAGAGACAGAGAGGGAGAGGGAGAGGGAGAGAATGAGATGAACCTGGATAGAGTATACTCTGTAATTTTTTTTATTTCACTTTTTAGTTATTTCTCTTTGTTGGTAAATAAATGTTGATAAATTTAATAGCAGTTAACAACATCTCTTCAAAGTTAGTGATTGCAAATCTTTTTGGAAAAGGTGGAGATATAGATTATAAAACAACACGACCTTAAAATATTAGCAAAAGATGATTTTTCTAACTATTTCTACTTAACTAAACCTTGCTGACGATTTTATTTCTTTTGATTTTATTTATGTACAGTATTTTACAAAAATTTATATATCGTTTTTACTTTTTGAATTTTATTTTTTTTATACAGCAGGCTCTTATTAGCCATCAATTTTATTTTATTTTATTTTTTCTCTCTCAAATGGATTGCACATTTTTATATTTTATTTTTTATTTTATCTTATTTTTTTAACATCTTTATTAGAGTATAACTGCTTTACAATGGTGTGTCAGTTTCTGCTTTATAACAAAATGAATCAGTTATACATATACATATGTTCCCATATCTCTTCCCTCTTGCATCTCCCTCCCTCCCACCCTCCCTATCCCACCCCTCTAGATGGTCACAAAGCACTGAGCTGATCTCCCTGTGCTATGTGGCTGCTTCCCACTAGCTCTCTATTTTACGTTTGATAGTGTATATATGTCCATGCCACTCTCTCACTTTGTCCCAGCTTACCCTTGCCCCTCCCCGTATCCTCAAGTCCATTCTCTAGTAGGTCTGCATCTTTATTCCCATTGTGCCCCTAGGTTCTTCTGACCATTTTCTTTTTTTTTTTTTTTTTAGATTCCATATATATGTGTTAGCATGCAGTATTTGTTTTTCTCTTTCTGACTTACTTCACTCTGATGACAGACTCTAGGTCCATCCACCTCACTACAAATAACTCAGTTTCGTTCCTTTTTATGGCTGAGTAATATTCCATTGTATGTATGTGCCACATCTTCTTTATCCATTCATTTGTTGATGGAAACTTAGGTTGCTTCCATGTCCTGGCTATTGTAAATAGAGCTGCAATTAACATTTTGGTACATGACTCTTTTTGAATTATGGTTTTCTCAGGGTATATGCCCAGTAGTGGGATTGCTGGGTCGTATGCTAGTTCTATTTTTAGTTTTTTAAGGAACCTCCATACTGTTCTCCATAGTGGCTGTATCACTTTACATTCCCACCAACAGTGCAAGAGGGTTCCCTTTTCTCCAGACCCTCTCCAGCATTGATTGTTTGTAGATTTTTGGATGATGGCCATTCTGACCGCTGTGAGATGGTATCTCACTGTAGTTTTGATTTGCATTTCTCTAATGATTAGTGATGTTGAGCATTCTTTCATGTGTTTGTTGGCAATTTGTATATCTTCTTTGGAGAAATGTCTATTTAGGTCTTCTGCCCATTTTTGGATTGGGTTGTTTGTTTTTTTGATATTGAGCTGCATGAGCTGCTTGTATGTTTTAGAGATTAATCCTTTATCAGTTGCTTTATTTGCAAATATTTTCTCCCATTCTGAGGGTTGTCTTTTCGTCTTGTTTATGGTTTCCTTTGCTGTGCAAAAGCTTTGAAGTTTCATTAGGTCCCATTTCTTTATTTTTGTTTTTATTTCCATTTCTCTAGGAGGTGGGTCAAAAAGGATCTTGCTGTGATTTATGTCATAGAGTGTTCTGCCTATGTTTTCCTCTAAGAGTTGGATGGTGTCTGCCCTTACATTTAGGTCTTTAATCCATTTTGGGTTTATTTTTGTGTATGGTATTAGGGAGTGTTCTGATTTCATTCTTTTACATGTAGCTGTCCAGTTTTTCCAGCACCACTTACTGAAGAGGCTATCTTTTCTCCACTGTATATTCTTGCCTCCTTTATCAAAGATAAGGTGACCGTATGTGCGTGGGTTTATCACTGTGCTTTCTATCCTGCTCCATTGAGCTATATTTCTGTTTTTGTACCAGTACCATACTGTCTTGATTAATGTAGCTTTGTAGTATAGTCTGAAGTCAGGGAGCCTGATTCCTCCAGCTCTGTTTTTCTTTCTCAAGACTGCTCTTGCTATTTGGGGTCTTTTGTGTTTCCATACAAATTGTGAGATTTTTTGCTCTAGTTCTGTGAAAAATGCCAGTGGTAGTTTGATAGGGATTGCATTAAATCTGTAGATTGCTTTGGGTAGTATAGTCATTTTCCCAATGTTGATTCTTCCAATGCAAGAACATGGTATATCTCTCCATCTATTTGTATCATCTTCAGTTTCTTTCATCAGTGTCTTATAATTTTCTGCACACAGGTCTTTTGTCTCCTTAGGTAGGTTTATTCCTAGATATTTTATTCTTTATGCTGCAGTGGTAAATGGGAGTGTTTCCTTAATTTCTCTTTCAGGTTTTTCATCATTAGTGTATAGGAATGCCAGAGATTTCTGTGCATTAATTTTGTATCCTGCAACTTTACCAAATTCATTTATTATCTCTAGTAGTTTTCTTGTAACATCTTTAGGATTATCTATGGTATCATGTCATCTGCAAACAGTGACAGTTTTACTTCTTCATTTATGATTTGGATTCCTTTTATTTCTTTTTTTTCTCTGATTGCCATGGTTAGAACTTCCAAAACTATGTTGAATAATAGTGGTGAGAGTCGACATCCTTGTCTTGTTCCTGATCTTAGAGGAAACGCTTTCAGTTTTTTCACCACTGAGAATGATGTTTGCCGTAGGTTTGTCATATATGGCCTTTATTATGTTGAGGTAGGTTCCCTCTATGCCCACTTTCTGGAGAGTTTTAATCATAAGTGGGTGTTGAATTTTGTCAAAAGCTTTTTCTGCATCTATTGAGATGATCGTATGGTTCTTCTTCAGTTTGTTAATATGGTGTATCACTTTGATTGATTTGCGTGTATTGAAGAGTCCTTGCATCCTTGGGATAAATCCCACTTGATCATGGTGTATGATCCTTTTAATGTGTTGTTGGATTCTGTTTGCTAGTATTTTGTTGAGGAGTTTTGCATCTATATTCATCAGTGATATTGGTCTGTAATTTTCTTTTTTTGTAGTATCTTTGTCTGGTTTTGGTATCAGGGTGATGGTGGCCTCATAGAATGGGTTTGGGAGTGTTCCTTCCTCTGCAATTTTTTGGAAGAGTTTGAGAAGAATGGGTGTCAGCTCTTCTCGAAATGATTGATAGAGTTCACCTGTGAAGCCATCTGGTCCTGGACTTTTGTTTGTTGGAAGATTCTTAATCACAGTTTCACTTTCATTACTTGTGATTGGTCTGCTCATATTTTCTGTTTCTTCCTGCTTCAGTCTTGGAAGGTTATACCTTTCTAAGCATTTGTCCATTTCTTCCAGGTTGTCCATTTTCTTGGCATAGAGTTGCTTGTAGTAGTCTCTTAGGATGCTTTGTACCTCTGCGGTGTCTGTTGTAACTTCTCCTTTTTCATTTCTAATTGTATTGATTTGAGTCCTCCCCCTCTTTTTCTTGATGAGTCTGGCTAATGGTCTGTCAATTTTGCTTATCTTCTCAAAGAACCAGCTTTTAGTTTTATTGATCTTTTCTATTGTTTTCTTTGTGTTTTGTTTGTTCTTCTTTCTCTCATCCCTTCAGGTGTAAGGTTAGATTGTTTATTTGAGATTTTTCTTGTTTCTTGAGGTAGGCTTGTATAGCTAGAAACTTCTCTCTTAGAACTGCTTTTGCTGCATCCCATAGGTTTTGGATTGTCGTGTTTTCATTGTCATTTGTCTCGAGGTATTTTTTGATTTCCTCTTTGATTTCTTCAGTGATCTCTTGGTTATTTAGTAACGTATTGTTTAGCCTCCATGTGTTTGTGTTTTTTACGTTTTTTTCCCTGTAATTCATTTCTAATCTCATAGCGTTGTGGTCAGAAAAGATGCTGATATGATTTCAATTTTCTTAAATTTACTGAGGCTTGATTTGTGACCCAAGATGTGATCTATCCTGAAGAATGATCCGTGCCCACTTGAGAAGAAAATGTAATCTGCTGTTTTTGGATGGAATGTCCTATAAATATCAATTAAATATATCTGGTCTATTGTGTCATTTAAAGCTTGTGTTTCCTTATTAATTTTCTGTTTGGATGATCTGTCCATTGGTGTGAGGTGTTTAAATCCCCCAGTATTATTGTGTTACTGTCGAGTTCCTCTTTTATAGATGTTAGCAGTTGCCTTATGTATTGCGGTGCTCCTATGTTGGGTGCATATATATTTATAATTGTTATATCTTCTTCTTGGATTGACCCCTTCATCATTATGTAGTGTCCTTCCTTGTCTCTTGTAACATTCTTTATTTTAAAGTCTATTTTAAACGATATGAGTATTGCTACTCCAGCTCTCTTTTGATTTCCATTTGCATGGAATATCTTTTTCCATCCCCTCACTTTCAGTCTGTTTGTGTCCCTAGGTCTGAAGTGGGTCTCTTGTAGACGGCATATATATGGGTCTTGTTTTTGTATCCATTCAGCAAGCCTGTGTCTTTTGGTTGGAGCATTTAATCCATTCACGTATAAGGTAATTATGTATGTTCCTATGACCATTTCCTTAATTGTTTTGCGTTTGTTTTTGTAGGTCCTTTTCTTCTCTTGTGTTTCCCACTTAAAGAAGTTCCTTAGCATCTGTTGTAGAGCTGATTTGGTGGTGCTGAATTCTCTTTGGTTTTGCTTGTCTGTAAAGCTTTTGATTTCTCCATCGAATCTGAATGAGATCCTTGCTGAGTAGAGTAATCTTGGTTGTAGGTTCTTCCCTTTCATCACTTTAAGTATATCATGCCCCTCCCTTCTGGCTTGTAGAGTTTCTGCTGAGAAATCAGCTGTTAACCTTATGGGAGTTCCCTTGTATGTTATTTGTCATTCTTCCTTTGCTGCTTTCAATAATTTTTCTTTGTCTTTAATTTTTGCCAGTTTGATTACTATGTGTCTCGGTGTGTTTCTCCTTGAGTTTATCCTGTATGGGACTCTCTGCGCTTCCTGGACTTGGGTGGCTACTTCCTTTCCCATGTTAGGGAAGTTTTCGACTATAATCTTTACAGATATTTTCTCTGGTCCTTTCTCTCTCTCTTCTCCTTCTGGGACCCCTGTAATGCAAATGTTGTTGCGTTTAATATTGTCCCAGAAGTCTCTTAGGTTGTCTTCATTTCTTTTCATTCTTTTTTCTTTCATCTGTTCTGCAGCATTGAATTCCACCATTCTGTCTTCCAGGTCACTTATCCATTCTTCTGCCTCAGTTATTCTGCTATTGATTCCTTCTAGTGTAGTTTTCATTTCAGTTATTGTATTGTTCATCTCTGTTTGTTTTTCTTTAATTCTTCTATGTCTTTGTTAAACATTTCTTGCATCTTCTCGATCTTTGCCTCCATTCTTTTTCCGAGGTCCTGGATCATCTTCACTATCATTATTCTGAATTCTTTTTCTGGAAGGTTGCCTATCTCCACTTCATTTAGTTGTTTTTCTGGGGTTTTATCTTGTTCCTTCATCTGGTGCGTAGCCCTCTGCCTTTTCAGCTTGTCTATCTTTCTGTGAATGTAGTTATTGTTCCACAGGCTCCAGGATTGTAGTTCTTCTTGCTTCTCCTTTCTGCCCTCTGGTGGATGTGGGTATCTAAGAGGCTTGTGCAAGTTTCCTGATTGGAGGGACTGGTGGTGGGTAGAGCTGACTGTTGCTCTGGTGGGAAGAGCTCAGTAAAACTTTAATCTGCTGGACTGCTCATGGGTGGGGCTGGGTTTCCTCCCTGTTGGTTGTTTGGCCCGAGGCAACCCAACACTGGATCCTACCTGGGCTCTTTGGTGGGGCTAATGGCGCACTCTGGGAGGGCTCACGCCAAGGAATACTTCCAGGAACTTCTGCTGCCAGTGTCCTTGTCCCCGTGGTGAGCCACAGCCACCCCCTGCCTCTGCAGGAGACCCTCCAACACTAGCAGGTAGGTCTGGTTCAGTCTCCCCTGGGGTCACTGCTCCTTCCCCTGGGTCCCGATGCGCACACTGCTTTGTGTGTGCCCTCCAAGAGTGGAGTCTCTGTTTCCCCCAGTCCTGTGGAAGTCCTGCAATCAAATCCCACTAGGCTTCAAAGTCAGATTCTCTAGGAATTCCTCCTCCCATTGCGGGACCCCCAGGTTGGGAAGCCTGACTTGGGGCTCAGAGCCTTCACTCCCGTGGGTGGACTTCTGTGGTATAATTGTTCGCCAGTCTGTGAGTCACCCACCCAGCAGTTATGGGATTTGATTCTACTGTGATTGCTCCCTTCCTAACCATCTCACTGTGGCTTCTCCTTTGTCTTTGGATGTGGGGTATCTTTTCTGGTGAGTTCCAGTGTCTTCCTGTCGATGATTTTCCAGCAGCTAGTTGTGATTCTGGTGTTCTCGCAAGAGGGAGTGAGAGCTCGTCCTTCTATTCCACCTTCTTTGTTCAGTATCTGTATTTTTTTAAATTGAAGTATAGTTGCTTTACACTGCTGTGTCAGTTTCTGCTGAATAGCAAAGTGAATCAGCCACACGTATTCACATAACCCCTCTTTTTTGGATTTCCTTCCCATTTAGGTCACCACAGAGCACCCAGTTGAGTTCCCTGTGCTATATAGTAGGTTCTCATTAGTTATCTCTTTTATACATAGTAGTGTATATATGTCAATCCCAATCTCCCAGTTCATCCCCCCCCACCATCTCCCCTTGGTATCCATACATTTGTTCTCTACATCTGTGTCACTATTTCTGCTTTGCAAATAAGATCATCTATACCATTTTCTAGATTCCACATATATGCATTATTATATGATATTTGCTTTTCTCTTTCTGACTTATTTCACTCTGTATGACAGTCTCTAGGTCCATCCACATCTCTACAAATGACCCAATTTCATTCCTTTTATGGCTGATATATGGCTAATATTCCATTGTATATATGTGCCACATCTTTATCCATTCCTCTGTTGAGGGACATTTAGGTTGCTTCTTTATTTTTGCAACTTTTAAATTTGGAATTATTTTTCAAGAATGATGGCACTTGGGACTTCTCTGGTGGTGCAGTGGTTAAGAATCTGCCTGCCAATGCAGGGGACACGGGTTCGAGTCCTGGTCCGGGAAGATCCCACATGCCACGGAGCAACTAAGCCCGTGTGCCACAACTACTGAGCCTGAACTCTAGAGCCCGCAAGCCACAGCTACTGAGCTGGCGTGCCACAACTACTGAAACCCGCATGTCTAGAACCCATGCTTTGCAACAAAGAGAAGGCACCACAATGAAAAACCCACACACCGCAATGAAGAGTAGCCCCCCTCGCCACAACTAGCGAAAGCCTGCACACAGCAACGAAGACCCAACACAGCCAAAAATATAATTAATTCATTAATTTTTTTAAAAAGAATGATAGTACTAATTCCCTTATACACCGTGGATTCCCATCTCTATCCCCTCACTGACATCACTCCCACTACCATTCCCCTGAACCTGGCAAGTCAGCTTCTCCAAATCCTACCTGGATCTCCATGTCCAGCTCCAATCTGGCATCCTTCTATGCAGCACTTCCTCTTCTGCATCCCTCTAGCCCTACTGGTCTCAGCGTCACTTGGCACTAAGCCTGATCCTGTTGATCGGCTTTGTTTGGGGATGCAAACAGCACAGTGGCTAAAACACAGACTGTGGAATCATACTATCTGAGTTCAAGTCTCATTTCTGCCACTTAAAATCTGTATGACCTTGAGCAAGTTCCTTACCTTCTCCAAGTCTTATTCCTTTGACAGGAAGCAGCATTACAAGAGGGAGGAAAAGAACACTCACTGGGAGTCCAGAGGCTTGATTCTAGGTGGACATTTGTCATCACAGGGGAGTGACCTTGTGGGTGTCAGTTCTCTCACCTGTAAAATAAGGGTGTTGGATGAATAAGTGGTTTTCCACCCTGGCTGACATTAGAATCGCCTGGGAAGCTCTAAAATATACATAAAAATATATATTTTAAAATCTGATTTGATTGGTCAGGGGTGAGTCTGAGGTATGATAGTTTTTAAAAGCTTGCGGGTTATTTAAAAAAAGCTGTGGGTGATTTTAATGTGTGGATTAAAATTCACAGGCTGAGAACCACTGAGGCAGCTGATTCTCAAGGTGGCTTCTAGCTTTACAAGTCTATGATTCTATGCACAAGTGCTGCTGTGAATTCTTTGTTGTTGGTATTGAGGCCCCTTCTGTCGCCCCCATAATGTATAGCCTAGGGCTTGATCACATGGTATAAAAACACAATACCAGTATGTTAACTAAAACACTGATCAGCTAAGATTTTCCTCTCTTTCTTTTCTCTAGCTAGAAAGAGACATCTTTGACAATCTCAGCATCTTGACAGAACGATTATTGCCTCCTAGAATCCCCTAGTAGCCATAGGAAATTAGCTGTAGCAGTGTATGCTCTTAATGGGAATCTAGCATGTCAATGGGCTATTTCTGTCATTGTGGTTTAGTCTGATATTCCAATATGCCCCTGCTGCTTTTCATGATACTTAGCAAAAAAGAAGAGGCAGCGGTTCCCTCTTGGTTCACGTTTGACCAATTGCTATGCTTGAGGCAATCACAAAACACCATAGGTGTTAAAAATGATTAGGGACAATCAAGATAGGGCAGCCTCCAAGGAAAAAGCCACTATCAAGCGTTCGATCTCCCAAATGCACAGGTTGTGTGTTCCTGCAGCTGCAATTACCTACAAATATCTAATACGTAATTACTTCCAAAGTGTCAGTCTTCATAACCAGGTATTAGAGTGTTCTAACTGGTAGTGCCGCTGCAGCCTCCCTGCCTGACACCGGCATGTGGCTTGCAATACTCTACCTTGATCAGTTTTCTTTCTTCATAAAGCTCACTTACCGATTGCAGATTTTAGGTGCAATCTACCTGGGATTGGAATTACTGAATCTTTTTTGCAATTTACCGTTTCCTGCTTTGAGTGAGAGGGGAAAATGCTGAGACAGAGAGGGAGGGAGTGAGGAAGAGAGGGAGGGAGGGAGGGAGAGGGAAAGGAGGGGAGGGGAGAGGGGGGAGGGAGAGGGGGAGGGAGGGAGAAGGAAGGAGAGAGAGAAAAAGAAGGTAAAGAAGGAAAAGAGAAAAATAGATCAGAGCCCTACGGCAACTGAATTGTGTTGAAAAACTTCCTAGTTCCTTTTGCTTTTGCATTTCACTTTAAGAAAATCCTGTACATTTCCAGACATCAGCTAGGGTCACCCTCATTATCCTTAAAATCGAAATAAGATTGGCTGGAACCTCTATCCCAGAGACTGTGGGAAGTCCGAAGCCCTCCGCAAGCTGTGAATTTCCAGCGTGCTGACGCCGTACAGTCCCCCGTAGCTCTGAGCGCTGGCCATTCCGCAGGCTGTTTTATTTCAGGGTCTTCTTACTGTGCTGTACATGCTGTTTCTCTTCTCTACTATGTTGACTCAAATTCAGAACAAAGCACCTGTTCTTCATTTCCCCCAACAACAAACCACTCACACAAGGAAAGTAGACGTGGCAGGTGTTACTGAAGCTTGGGGGATATGGAGAGATTTTTACCACAGCTGCAAACAACTTCAGAAGGAGTGGCGGCCATCCTTATCCTTCAAAGTCCCTCAGCCATTTCTGCAACCTGAGCTCCAGTCTCCCACCATGTTGGTTAGCTTCCTTGCTCTCTCTTCGTGGCCTCTTCCCTTTTCTTTACTTTTTCTTCTGTCCTCTCAGGAGGAATATAAAGGTATTACAGATTTTCTTGTGCAGAGCAATTTGGCTGTGTCTAGGGTCAAAACTAACTCCAAAACTTAACTCTGTGCCTCCCTTTCCATACCCAGCCGTGTGTTTACTGCTTAAAAGGGCCCACGTGATTGTTTTATAGCACACACATAAATAAATGTGTGTATACATAAATACATAAACGCACATCCCTCCAAATTTATAAAATATATATGCTATATCAATTACAACTTAATCTTTTATTTGGCAATTGGATTTCCTATAGAACAGCCTCCTAACTCATGTGCAGGGCTGTAGCTTCTTTCTAGCCCTAACTGATTCTCTACACAGCTGTCAAATGAATCTTCTAGAAACTTTTTTCGTGTAATTTCTCTGCACACCACTCTTCATTAATACAGTGATCTGGTGAATATTTAGATATGAGTGGTTGTTAGTGGATTAATGTACTATGCCCAAATAACTTATGCATTTTATCAGGAACTTTGACTGTCTTGAACTAGAGAAGAGAGTCATAATCTCTATGATGTATTTAGAAAAGCTCCTGGAATATAATAGGTGCTCAGTAAAGGTTAGTGACTAATACTGTTATTGTTGTTGTTGTATTACTGTTGGCATTTCAGCATGGTAGTGGCTGGGTCAGTGGGAGGAGGATATTGATAAGTCACAGGGACTTGTACGTGCTGCTCCAATTCCTATATTTAAACAACTTATTGTGCCTGTGAGTGATGTCAGAGCTAGGATGAACAAGTAGCCTTTCTTTGTTGTTGTCACCACTGCCCACCAACTTTCTCTGCCCCAGACAGGAATTACCATTAAATGAATGTCCAAACTCCTCAGCCTTCCATGTAACATCTTGCCTTATCAGACCCCTCTATTTCTCCAAACTTCAATTCCTCTGCACCCATACACAATTCTGTGTTCTACTTATGCTTGTTTTATACCTGCACCCTAACATATTATACTTGCTAAGGGAACCTGAAATGGGAATTCACATTTGGAACTGAGAGAATTATACTGGGATTTACCAAAGGGGTGGCAGTAGTTGGGCGTAGGAGATTCGGGAGTCAAGCACTGTTCTCCATCAGTATTTATGTCCTATTTTTAAAAAATAAATTTTAAAAAAAGTTTATTTAGTTTTTGGCCGCATTGGGCCTTCGTTGCTGTGTGCGGGCTTTTTCTAGTTGCGGCAAGTGAGGGCTACTCTTCGTTGTGGTGGCTTCTCTTGTTGCGGAGCCCAGGCTCTAGGCACGTGGGCTCAGTAGTTGCGGCTTGCAGGCTCTAGAGCACAGGCTCAGTAGTTGTGGCGCACGGGCTTAGTTGCTCCGCGGCATGTGGGATCTTCCCGGCCCAGGGCTCGAACCCGTGTCCCCTGCATTAGCAGGCGGATTTTTAACCACTGCACCACCAGGGAAGTCTCCATTTCCTGTTTTCTAAACTTGGCCACGTGGTGGTCATCTGCATTACCCTTTACCTTTCATTGAGAATAGTGTTCCCCAAACTTAAGATTAAACGTGTTTTCACAGCCTCTCTGATAGTCTTGCTGTCTCATTGAGCAGGGTTGCTTTCTTCTGCTCTGACTTTAGCTCCCTTATTAGTGAGGACAGATAAGGCCAGGGTGGGTGATCTTCCCTAGAGTGAGGCAGGGTTCTTTGGGGGCCAGAGGCAAGCCCCAAATATGTTAGCAGAACCAGCAGAGGGAAGGCTCTCTGTGAAGCTCTCTGAGCACTGGCAGGTGGGAGGTGGAGCGTTTGGACATGCTTCAACAGACTCAGCCCCTCCCTGAAGATTGTTCCAAGGACAGTTACATACTGCAGAAGTCTGGCTCATTTGCTGGTCCACACTTTAATGAATGCTATCAATCAAAATGCATGCTGCTTGCCCATAACTGAGTTTATTGTTGTCTTCCTGAAATGATTTCATTGGCCATCCAGTCCCCAAACAGAATTCCATATTGGAGACCATATTGAAAACACTGTTTTTTGTAAGATGGTGAAATTGGCCCATCTGTTTCTCTTTCTGCTTACCTGTAGACAGGGAAATGGTCAGATACGCCCCTCGCCATGTTACCACTCATACCAATGCGCTACGCCAGCCAGAGAATCTCACCTCATTTATTTCTGGAGATTGTTTCCTTTCACAAAAAGGAAAATAAAGTGCTTTGGGGAGACTTTGCTGGTGGCACAGTGGTTAAGGATCCACCTGCCAATGCAGGGGACATGGGTTCGAGCCCTGGTCCAGGAAGATCCCACGGGCCACGGAGCAACTAAGCCCATGTGCCACAACTACTGAACCTGAGCTCTAGAGCCTGCGAGCCACAACTACTGAGCCCGCGTGCCACAGCTACTGAAGCCCGTGCACCTAGAATCCGTGCTCCACAACAGGAGAAGCCACCACAATGAGAAGCCCACATACCACAATGAAGAGTAGCTCCCACTCACCACAACTAGAGAAAGCCTGCACATAGCAATGAAGACCCAACACAGCCAAAAACAAATATAAATAAATAAATTTGTTAAAAAAAAAAAACCGCTTTGGGAAAGGTCACAGTCTACTCACAGGGGTTCTTCTGACCAGACCCAGCTGAGTGGAGAGGTATAGGATAGGGAAGTCTGGATTAGGAGGAAAAAGTGATGGCTGGGCCATAGGGCCCGGCTGGGGCTGGTGCACAACATCAGTATCAGTGCCTGAGTGTCTTAAAGGGGATTGGCGGGTGGGGGGAAGTTTGGAACCTGAAGAGCTTAGCTCAGACTGCTTAGATCTCTCTGTGTGCTAAAGGGTCATTCTGCAAAGGTGTTTTTCTCACTTGTTACCTCTGCTTTACCCTGGCCCAAAGTATAAAGTTGATTCCTCATCTGTATCAACACCTGGAAACTCCACAGGGTTCTTGTGAGGATCGAGAGTGGTAATCATTGTGGAAGTCTTTGCAGACAGGAAACTGCTGCACAAATGTGGGGACTTGGCTGGAAAAGCATAGAATCTTCAGATTTGATGAGACGTGAAAGGTCATCAAGTCCAATCCCCTATCATATGCGTGAAGAATCCACTACTGTTTTATTTACTTGAAGATTTACAAAGAGAAGCATTACTCGGGGAGTGGTTGAGTGAGTCAACAAATATTTATGGAGTACCTATGATTTTTCAGATGCTGTTCTAGATGCTGTAGATCAAACAGTGAATGAAACAGACAAGGCCTCTACCCTCAAATAGCTTAAACTTGAGCCATATAATATGTAAAAAAAATAATATAGATCATTTCTCATAGTGATACATGGTATGCAGGTAATTAAAACAGGGTTTTGTGATAGCGAGTGACAGGCTGGGGAGAAGCGACATTAGATTATGTTGTCCGGGAAGGTTTCTCTGAGGAAGTGACACTTAAACTTAGCTCTGAATGACAAAAAGGAGCCGGACTGCGAAAACCAAGTGGAAGCACATTTCCCGTAGAGGAGATAGCCAGTGAAAAGGCCCTGGGGGTTGGGGGGAAGGTAAGTTGGAGGATCAACGTGGCTAGAGCAGATTTGTGAAGAGGAGAGTGCTATGAGACGTACGTAGGGACCAGATGATGAAGGGTATTTTGAACAAACAAACAAAGCATTTGTATTTGATTCTAGATGTGATGGGACGCCATTGGAGGGTTTTAAGCAAGGGAGTTACATGATCAGTTTTGAATTTTAAGAAGAATCTTCTGGCTGCTGTGTTGAGAAAAAAAATATAGGGAATAAGAGTGGAAACTGTGATAGCCATTGGGAGGCTATGGTAATTATATATTTGTTCAAAAGTATTTGTTTCTTCCTTGCCAAGATTTCCTGTACGCTGAGTATATTTTCCTTCCCCCTTAACTTTGGGTTTAGCCACGTGACTTGATTTGGCCAATTAAATATGAGAAGATGTAACCTATATCCCATCAGAGCAGAGCTTCAATTGCACTTGTAGTGGTTTGGCCCTGCCACCCCCGAGCTTCTGCTCTCCACCGTGAGGATAGCATGGCCTTGAGCCTGGGTCCTTTGTTGACGTGTGGAACTAAGCTCATCCCAGAGAGCTCAGCTGAGTTCAGTCGAGCTGCAGCCCTTTATGTAACTTGAGCAAGAAATAAATATTTATTTTTGGAAGCCCCAGAGATTCTAGGATTGTTTGAGGCTAACAAACAAAAGCAAAACCAAAAACAAAACCCCAAATCAAGAAAACCAGTAGCAGTGCAAATGGTGAGAAGTGGTTAGATTTTACATATATTTTGAAGACTGAAGTACTAAGACCTATTTATGTTTGCAAGATGTGAGATAAAAGAGTCAAGATGACTTTTGAGCAACTAGGTGAATGGGGCATCCTTTACTGCCATGGGGAAGACGTGGGGAAGAGCTAGTATGAGGGGAACCAGGAGTTCATTTTTGACCATGTTTAGTCTGAGGTGATTATTAGAGATCCATATATTGACCTACTTGTGCCTCCCCCCAAAGCCTTATTTTATTTCCTTGTTTTATTTCACTTTGTCTCCAAAAAGAATATTTGGTAGCTGACATTAAAGTACTGGTAAAGGGCCTTCCCTGGTGGCGCAGTGATTAAGAATCCGCCTGCCAATGCAGGGGACATGGGTTCGAGCCCTGGTCCGGGAAGATCCCACATGTCATGGAGCAACTAAGCCCTCAACTAAGTTGTGTGCCACAACTACTGAGCCTGCGCTCTAGAGCCTGCGAGCCACAGCTACTGAAGCCCACGTGCCTAGAGCCTGATCTCCACAACAAGAGAAGCCACCACAATGAGAAGCCCACTTGCTGCAACTAGAGAAAGCCCGCGCGCAGCAATGAAGACCCAACGCAGCCAAAAATAAATAAATAAATGAATAAATTAAAAAAAAAATAAAGTACTGGTAAAGCCATTAATGCAAGGGGATCCAGAGGGAAAATTATATTGAAAAATTCTGGCAGAGGAAAACTACTGCAAGTCAATACAATTAGTTTTGAGCTTCTTAGTAACCAAAATGAAGAGGCAAAAGCAATGAGTTATAAAACTCATTTTCTGGGGCAGTGGTTCTCAGTCTTGGCTGCAGAGTATAATCCTGGAGGTTGGCCAAGCACATTGTAAATGGTGACCCCCGGAATTGCACAGCTCAACACCCCTGCGCAGCACCCACTCCGAGAACTCTGAATTTAAATGGGCTAGAATGGAGCTGGCAGGCGAATGTGTTTACTCTTAGATGATTCTAACGCGCAGTCAGAATTGAGAACTACTAGTTTTGGAGAAGAAAGAATACGCATTGATATGAAAAGATAAACTTGTTCCTGAGCTCTAATTAAATGTGGCTCAGGCATCTTTATGAATGGGGTACTGAGCTACGTAATGAATGATGCTATAGATAGCAATTTCACACGAGAGACAGAAACTTTCCTCCTTTGCTGCTTATTTTATGGACCCTCCATGAAAGCTGAAGTCGTGAGGTTAAAATTATAGTTGTGTAGAAGCAGAAGCTGGGGTGATAGGCTCCAGTTATATAGCTTTCTGATAATTTGGCTTAGCAGAGTAATGAAGCTTGGAGAACCATGAAGAAGAAAGAGTTAATGGAATCCTCATGAACACCAGTAGTTTCAGCAAGACTTTGCTCAGTTTGGCCATCAAGCCACTCTGGAAGATTTCTCAAGGGGCTGAGCCTTTCTTTCCCCCTTAACTGAGGCCTGCCTGTGGTCAGATAGGGAGCGGTTTGTCTTCTGCCTCCCTTTTAGTTTTGTCACTCTTATGCTTTCCCATGCCAAGCAGGTTTTTCCTTTGGGGAAAGACACTAAGGCAGAGAATGAAATTAAGAAATAATGTAATGATGATGGCGGCAATTCTTTGCGCAGCCTAAGAGCAGTTGGCTGCTAATTGTGGAGCAGTAATAAGGGGGGCCCTGGGCCATAAGGTTTGCAGTTGGAACACCTGTAGTTTTCATTTAACACCATGGATCGTTAAACAGCTGTTCAGAATGGCCTTATTAAAACAAACACAGTTGCGCTGTTTTATTCATGTGTTATATTGCAGTGAGCAGATCCCAAGCAAACAAAGGGATCTTGTAAAAAAAAAAAAAAGCACAGAAAAGACACCCAAGTCATATTTAAAGGTGCTATCTCATGAAGGCAAGTCTAGCTGGGTATTTTTCTGCCTTTGTGAAGCTGAAACTGATTGAACTTGTTGGATTTTGCCTTACTCCCTCTTGCTGGGGCTGAGGGGCATGGAAAGCCGGATAATGAGTCTTCTAGGGAGGAGGCCCTCATTGAAGCCGCTGGCACGCTCTCAAACGAGCCTGTCAGGTGTGCTCCTTTCCCTGAAGAAAGCAAAATGTGCTGTCATCTGTTTTGTGAAGATGACCTTCTGGGAAGAAGGGGAGCTTTCTGGAGCGTTTCCATCATTGGGGATGTGTCTGTTCTGTGTCACCCACACGTTCACACTGATATCCCCTTACAGGTTTCATCACACATTTGTAAGATGCCTAATTAAAACTAGATGCTGAGTTTGTGCCCGGAGTCAGGGTGCAGACTAGATCTGAGATGTAGAATTTTTCTTGATTTAAAAATAATTGGCCTTTGGTGGAGATATTTTCAAATTATTTGTCAAAGTATGTTTTGGATGCTTTAGGATGCAAGAGTCTTGAAGACGTAGACTGGATAGGGACATGTTGGTATTTTTAGGTATATTTTTATGAAAATGACAGTGGAGAATGTATGAGAGGTGTGTGTGTGTGTGTGTGTGTGTGTGTGTGTGTGTGTATGTACATGTGTGTATAGGAGAGAGAGAGAGATTGAGAGTTTGATCTATCAACATCAAGCATCAAATGTGCATTAATCTCTTCTATAATACATACATTTATGCCCATAAGTGAAACTTTATGTCTTTCCCTAATTTTGTGCATGAAGCCTTTCATAGACATTATCTGTGGCCTTGATTTCATTAGAAGGCAAGAGCCATACCCCATGTGCCTTTTTGTTTTATAATCACGCAGTCCCAAGTGGTGTTCAGACTAGAAAAGAGATCTTGGTGGATCTGGGAGCCTGTCCACGAGTGTAAGGGAGTGGGAAATGTGGGAAAGGCTTATATTTCTCAATGGTTTGAATTATAGTTACTGTAAAGAAAAGCAGGAGCAACCATGTGAACCTTGAGCAGATGAGTCTGGCTTGCGGCATCCTCCACATACTTGTCTGTCTCCACTCTGCCCCAACTTGCAAAGTCAATCCTTGGTAAAACTGTTAACACTAGCAGTTTGTTCTTGGTGTTCTTCACTCCCACCTGCTGCCTTTTTTTTTAAACATCTTTATTGGAGTATAATTGCTTTACAATGGTGTGTTAGTTTCTGCTGTATAACAAAGTGAATCAGCTCTATACATATACGTATATCCCCATAGTTTCTCCCTCTTGCATGCCTTCATTCTTTTTGTTTTCTCTTGGTGAGCCAGCCTTTTCTCCCTTTTCCTACTCCCCTGCCCTACCTGACAGGTTCCCAGACCCCTTTGACTTTCTTCTATCCCACCCCTGTGAAATCCTGCTCTAGGAGAGGATGAGGAACTTCTGCAACATGAGGGGGAAATGACTGATGCCACCCAAAGGGCCACTGTAGCAGGGAACTTGACCTTTAGCTAACGAGATGAAGTACTACCATTAGACATTTAGGCAACTGTTAGCTGGAGGTGAGGTTGGGGACAGGGATAGGGTAGGACATTTTAGTTGCTTCCTGTTATATTCTGAGATCAAATCATAACAAGTGAGTGGTAATTTTCTTTGTTCTTCTCTCACTCTGCTCAGTTTTGTATCTCCCAGGGCAGGGCCTGGGCAATGGTAGCCCCTCAGTTAATTTTTTGAATGAGTGGATGGGCAGGAAGGTCTTTCCCAGACCTCCTTACCTCACAGTAGTAGCTTTGCCTACTTACGAGCTAGAGCCTGCACATAAAGTGCAGTGGCTCCACGCCGAAGAGCATTATGCTGCCAAGAGCATGGAATACTGTGTTGTCAAGAGCACGGTCCACGCTCCAGTCTATTGTCATGGTTCAGTGAAAGACCCTTCTTTGCTGAGCATACGGTCCACAAGATGCATCTGATTCCTCTTCAACGATAGTTGAAGAAGAATGGGCAGAATCAATGTGTTTCTCAAAGATTTTACAGTATCCTCAGTGGAGTGTGGGGCTGTGCTTTATAATCAAACACATAGTATCTCTGCAGCAATATGTATAAATATTCACTCTATGAAGAATATAGACCATAAGTAACCTCACAATTGTTCCTGTCCGATTTTGATACCAAGTGAGTTATAAATATCTTTCCATCCCAGAGCCCTTTGTATTTTGGAATTGCATATAAAGGATCATGGACTTACATTTTAGCACGCTATTTAGACGATTTCTAAGCACTTATTCTAAGCACACCTGCTAGGCATCATGGGAGTTTAACATGCATAGATTTGTGCTCTTCATACTGATAGGCATATCTAAAAGCTTGGGGTCCTGTGCCTTCAAAAGATGCCTGATACCAAGGAAATGCTGTCCATAGGATTTGTCTGTATCCACCCTACTCTCAGGTCTTCTATAGCTTTGGCCTCAGTTTTGCCCATGAATGTTGACTCTTTCACATTCATTCGCTTGGATCTGTCATCCTCTGCTGGGATGACCCTATATTTGATCCTAACTCTGCTCCCACTTCTCTTTGGCTCAAAGGCCAGATTGTGATACCTTGCCCATGTTCTCCAGGCAAAGAAACCCCATCCTATCCTTGGTTTTGCTTTTGGAAATCTGTTTTGGCACTGACATTTCCCAATGACCCTGCCCTGCTCTACTTGGCCAAGTTAAGACAAGCATGACCTGAAAACTGGTTGAGAAAAAAATAAAGGTGAAGGTTAAGTGCATGCAGCATCCATTCAAATCAAAGAGATGGCTTGAAAGGCAAGTGTCAGAAATTAAGCAAGTAAATAACAGAACACTGAGTCATTGGTTTGTAACTTGATGGCTGCCTGTCTGTGTCTCTTACTGTGTCTGTGCTCTAGCTTTCAAAATTCTACCAGATAATGAGTATTTTGCAGAAGCGAATGTCAAAGCTCTTTCTTTCATGCAAATGGAGACAGGAAATTTGGTGAAATGATAACTAATGGAATAAAAAAATATCGAAAACCTGTAATTACCTTTGATAAACAATACGTTATGCTTTCTTTTCTCTGTTCTGAATCTGCCACCGTGTTTTTTCTTGCCTAGTGCAGTATTTCGAGCCAGTATTGCTCTTCAGTTATGTGTCTCAAGGTACAGCTCCTGCTGACAGTGAGAATGAAAGCGCATTTCGGTTATTATGTTTTTCCTTCCCTTCCTCATGGGCTCCAAGTGCCTATATGCTAATATAAGCCTCAATGACAGGAAGTCCAAATGGAAATGTTATTAGAAAGCTGTGGATATGTAGTTAATGAAATATGTATGATTATGCAGGACGTGTGTAATATTGATGGGAACTCAACTGATCTCAATATTTAATAAAGGTATAATTTAAAATATGGATTTTGGGGGAGTGGGTTGTTTTATACTTTTTGCAAATGTGGCACATGTTAAGTTCTTGCTGAAAATTTGTCCAGTGCATTCAATTTCTTTCTGTAATTTGCCATTTTGAATTTTCCTTTTTTTGGAAGCACACTTCTTTATGTTGGTCAGGACTCTGGTATTCCAGAATGCCTGAGGGTGAGAGAAAGAATAATAATATACTTTGAGGTATTCTGGAGCAGCTAAATGGCCCGTTCATGATTCCCTAGAGTCTATTTTAAATGGCATTTGAACCCACTCTATGGAAATTTGGGCCAATAACTTAGCTTTAGACGCTGTTCTTAGAAAACCCGAGTGTTTAGTTTAGGCATTGGTTAAAATGGTGGATACTTGGAATTGAATTTATGAGGGTTGAAATTACCTGTGCAGTTACTAGAGACTGTGGTCACAGATTGGTTGAGCTCTGGTCTTTTTTGAATGCCAAGAAAATAACAGCCTATACAGATCATTAATACTGAGCAGTGAAGGGTCAAAGATAGACAACTGTAAACTGTAATCCATCAAAAATCCTGTCTCCTTGGATTCAAAAGACTATTGTTGTTTTTGATTTCAACTATTTGTCCTTCTGGGAATTTACACAATTTAAAACAAAATGATAATATATTATTTTATATCCTTCTTGCCAAATGTTTTCGCATGTATGCTCATTTTTCCCTCACTAAATCCCTTGTGGAGAGACGTCTGTGTACCCATTTTAGAGTGAGAAAACTAAGTCACAGAAAGGTTAAGTAAATTGCCCAAGGTTGCACATGGAGCTAGGAAATGGCAGAGCTGGGATTCTAAGTTAGGTTTATCTGTACAGAAACAAAAAATGAAAAATGGTTAGATCATCAAGTGTGTGATATACAGTGATATAAAGCAGGGGAAATAGAAGAAACAGTTTTGATAAATTGGTTAAAATTTATCTTCAAGATTTATTTACCCTTGATGGCTGATTTCCTTGTGAGACTGAGCCTTGGGCCAGAGTAGAGAATAAGGATGACTTGGTAAAAAGCCATCTCTATGCTGGAGAACCAACTTAAAATGCATGTCCTACTAACAGCTGGCCACGGGGATCATATCCACTTGCAGGGTAGAACAGTTCTGTCTTATAAACCAGATTAAGTATCTTAAACTGGTGCTGAGAGAATTATTATGCTGCTCGTCTATTTGCTTGGAGTGAAAGAGTGAAGATAGTTTCCAATCAAACAGCACACTTACTTGTCCATAGAGAGAGCAGGCTGGACAGACAAGTTCATGAACAAGTGCATTTTTGTTTTGCTTATTTTCCATGTTGTATGGGGATTGCCTGAAAGGGTTGTATGGGGATTGCCTGGAAGGGTAGGCTGTGATGGAGTACCACTCTGGAGGACTCTGGGAAGCCAGGAGCTGGATGCAAGCAGTACGTGCACACAGAAAGCATTCAAAGTTAAGAGCTTCATCTCTGACATCAGACTTCCTAGATTGGAATACTGGCTCTGCCACTCACTAACTACGTAAACTTTCTGAGCCTTATTTTGCTCACTTGCACAGTAGGGATAATAAGTGCTTACCTAATAGGGATTTTGGGAGGATTGGATGCATTATTACATGCAAATATTTAGAATGGTATCTGGCTCATAGTAAGACCAATAAGTGTTGTGTTGGCCATTATTCCAGTTCAAGAGCTGTCCCAAAGTGGAAATATGGTTCTCTAGAAAAGTGACTTTAATCATATAAAAAGCACTTTGGGAAAAATAAAAGCATTTGGGGAAATGTTTGCCTGTCACCAAGAACCCAGCCAACAAGATGACTGACATTTCCTGTGATATCGTTGATTTCCTATATTTATCCCACTTTTTTTTTCACATCTTTATTGCAGTATAATTGCTTTACAATGGTGTGTTAGTTTCTGCTTTACAACAAAATGAATCAGTTATATATATACATATGTTCCCATATCTCTTCCCTCTTGCGTCTCCCTCCCTCCCACCCTCCCTATATCCCACTTTTTAATGTTTCTTTCTCTGGGTTTGTATGTGGTTCTAGGGTCCTATTTTAATGTGTCATTTCTGTCCTGGTACTCATGAAGAACATGTTCAGTAATTATGTCCAAATGGAAGCAGGTTTTGTGGAAGTACAGTTACACGCATTGAGAAGGAATTGATTAACCAAAGACTTTAATCGACTTGTCCATGTGAGTTTGTCGTTTTAATTATTAGCTTTTTAATACTAGCAAATCAGTTAATGGCACCAAGGAAACAACTGCTGTTGTCAGAGAGTAAATAATGGTATAGTCGTTCTACTGTGAAGGTTATTTTTGCATCACGTTTCATTGTGCTAGCCTGTCTGATTTATGGCTGTAACCAACCGACCCTGGCTCTGGCCCCTATCTGTTCAGACAGTCATTTTAAGCCTGTCACTCTCAAAAAAGACCCTGCCAAAGTATTTATGGGAGTCCCTGGGGGTTATCTCACATGAGCTCTGAATTAGCCAGACCACCACCGGTGCTGCTGATACTGTGCCCCAGACCCTCAGTGCTGTGGCTGCTGCCTTGCCAGCCTGCTACATCCTGCTGATTGGCCTGACTATCGATGCTCTCAGGCCTCACAGAGCAATAAGACCTTGGCAATCAACTGCAAAGTCAGAAGGGGCATAGCTTTCTCCTTCCTGCATTATGCTTCCTTAGGGGAATCTCATGGCATAGTTATTTGAGTCCTGAGGTGTTACAAAGTTTAGTCAGCTCATTTGGCTTTTACTCAGTCCTTATATCCCAGAGTACACATTTGCCCAGTCAGAGTAGTTGGGCTGAGATGGATTTAGGCAACAACAACTATCCTGTAATTGGAAACTCCACCTGCCCCTCATTCTCAGCCCTTCTTGCTAAATCTGACTCACTATGCCTGACATGCTCCTTGGTGGATTAGCTCTTAGGGGCCCTACAATCTGTTCAGAAGCATATCTTTAGCTGGGTTCTCCACCCATTCAACAGAAATCCAAGAAGAGATATGGCTGGTGTCCTTTATGAGGAAGATTTTGTACCAGTAGAAATCAATTGATGTAACTGGCTTGTGAGTGGAGTGGTAAAAAAGGAATCATGTAACTCCACCTGACAGATGTAATTGAATCTTTGATGTGGCCCAACTGGGACCATGCTGTTAAGCTATGCTTACATCTTTAATCTGCATTAAAGATGTGAAATTGACATGGTCTAGAATGGTATATAGTGATGGCATATATATATACACACACACAGACAGACAGACACACACATATATATATGTCTCACATATTCTTTATCCATTCATCCATCAATGGACATATAGGTTGCTTCCATGTCTTGACTATTGTAAATAATGCTGCAATGAACATAGGAGTGCATATATCTTTTTGAATTAGTGTTTTTGTTTTCTTCAGGTAAATACCCAGAAGTGGAACTTCTGGATTGTATGGTAGTTCTATTTTTAATTTTTGAGGAACCTCCACAGTTTTCCATAGTGCCTGTGCCAGTTTACATTCCCACCAACAGTACATGAGGGTTCTCTTCACATTTTTGCCAACACTTGTTATTTGTTGTCTTTTTGATTATAGTCATCTGACAGGTGTGAGGCGATATCTCATTGTGGTTTTGATTTACATTTTCCTGATGGTTAATGATGTTGAGCATCTTTGCATATGTCTGTTGGTGATCTGTATGTCTTCTTTGGAGAAATGTCTACTAATGTTTTCTGCTCATGTTTAAATTAAATTGTTTGCTTTTTAAATATTGAGTTGTGTGCTTGCTTTATATAATTTGGATATTAACAGATTATCAGATATATCATTTGCAAATATTTCTCCTATTCAATATATTGTCTTGTTGAAGATTTTGTTTTTTGTTTGTTTGGTTTTTTATGTACAAAAGATTTTTAGTTTGATGTAGTCACATTTGTTTATTTTTGCTTTTGTTGCCCTTGCCTGAGGAAACAAGATCAAAAAAATATTTTTGTCAAAGAGCTTATTGCCTGTTTTCTTCTAGGAATTTTATAGTTTCACGTCTTAGATTTAAGTCTTTAATCCATTTTGAGATTATTTTTGTATATGGTGTAAGAAAATGGTCCATTTCATTCTTTTGCATGTAGCTGTCCAGTTTTACCAACACCATTTATTTAAAAAGAGGCTGGCTTTCCCCTATTGTATATTCTCCTCCTTTGTCAAAGATTAATTGACCATATAAGTGTGGTTTCTTTTCCCTGGGCTTTCTATTCTGTTCCATTGATCTATGTGTCTGTTTTTGTGCCAATACCATACTGTTTTGTTTACTATAGCTTTGCCATATAGTTTGAAATCATGGAGTGTGATACTTCCAATTTTGTTCTTTCTCAAGATTCCTTTGGCTAATCAGGGTCTTCTGTGGTTCCATACAAATTTTAGGATTATTTGTTCTAGTTCTGTGAAAAATTCCATTGGTATTTTGATAGGGATTGCTTTGTATCTGTAGATTACTTTGGGTAGTAATGACATTTTAACAATATTAATTCTTTCAATCCATGAGCATGATATATCTTTCCATTTCTATGTGTTATATTCAATTTCTTTTATTAATGTCTTATAGTTTTCAGAGTACAGGTCTTTTACCTCCTTAGTTAGAATTATTCCCAGATATTTTATTCATTTTAATTTCATTGTGAATGGGATTGTTTTCTTAATTTCTCTTTCTGATAGTTCATTGTTAGTGTATAGAAATGCAACAGACTTCTGTATATTAATTTTGTATCCTGTAACTTTACCAAATTCACTGATGAGCTCCAGGAGTTTTTTGGTGGTGTCTTTAGGATTTTGTATGTATAGTACCATGTCATCTCCAAACAGTGACAGTTTTACTTCTTTTCAAATTTGGATGCCTTTTATTTCTTTTTCTTTTCTGATTGCTGTGGCTAGGACTTCTAATACTATGTTGAATAAAAGTGGTCAGAGTGGGCATCCTTGTCTTGTTCCTGATATTAGAAGAAATACTGTCAGCTTTTCACAATTGAGTATGATATTAGCTGTGAGATTTTCATATATGGTCTTTATTATGTTGAGGTATATTCACTCTATACCCACTTTGTTGAGAGTGTTTATTATAAATGAATGTTGAACTTTGTCAAAAGCTTTTTCTGCATCTATTGAGTTGATTATAAGATTTTTATTCTTCATTTTGTTAATGTGATGTATCATGTCGATTGATTTTCAGATATTGAATCATCCTTGCACCTCTGGGATGAATCCGACTTGATCATGATTTATGATCCTTTTAATATATTGCTGAATTCTGTTTGCTAATACGTTGTTGAGGAATTTTGCACCTACATTCATCTGGGATATTGGCCTATGATTTCCTTTTTTTGTGTGGTGTCTTTGTCTGGTTTTGGTATTGGTGTGATGCTGGCCTCGTAGAATACGTTTGGAAGTATTCTTTCCTTTTCAATATTTTGAGAAGAATAGGTATTAACTCTTCTTTAAATGCTTGGTAGAATACCCCAGTGAAACCATCTGATCCTGAACTTTTGTTTACTGGGAGTTATTTATGTATTTATTTATTTATTTAAGCACAGGCTTTCTCTAGTTGCAGCAAGTGGGGGCTACTCTTCATTGCGGTATGCAAGCTTCTCATTGCAGTGGCTTCTCTTGTTGTGGAGCACAGGCTCTAGGCTCTTGGGCTTCAGTAGTTGCAGCTTGCAGGCTCAAGAGTGTAGGTTCACTAGTTGTGGCACATGGGCTTAATTGCTCTGTGGCATGTGGGATCTTCCTGGACCAGGGATCAAACCCATGTCCCCTGAATTGGCAGGCAGATTCTTAACCACTGTGCTACCAGGGAAGTCCTGGGAGTTTTTTGATTACTGACTAAATTTGCTACTAGTAATCTGTCTGTTCAGATTTTCTATTTCTTCCTGATTCAGCTTTGGAAGTTCATAGGAACATCTATTTTTTCTAGGTTGTCCAATTTGTTGGCATATAAATTTTTGTAGTAATCTCATAATATTTTGCATTTCTGCTGTGTTGGTTTTAACTTATTCTCTTTCATTTCTGACTTTTTTTGTTTGGGCCCTCCCTTTTTTCCTTGATGACTCTGGTTAAAAGTTTATGAATTTTGTTTAACTTTTTAAAAAATCAGTTCCTCGTTTTATTGATCTTTCCTATTTTTTTCTTTGTTTTGTTTTTTTCAAATTAATTTTTATTGGAGTATAGTTGATTTACAATGTTGTGTTAATTTCTGCTGTGTAGCATAGTGAATCAGTTATGCATATACATATATCCATTCTTTTTCTGGATTCTATTTCCATATAGGCCATTACAGAGTATTGAGTAGAGTTCCCTGTGCTATACAGTAGGTTCTTATTAGTTATCTATTTTATATATAGTAGTGTGTATATGTCAATTCCAATCTCCCAATTTATTCCTCCCCCACCTTTCCCCCTTGGTAACCATAAGTTTTTTTCCTGCATCTGTGACTCTATTTCTGTTTTGTAAATAGGTTCATTTGTACCATCTTTTTAGATTCTATATATAAGTGATATCATATGATATTTGTCTTTCTCTGTCTGACTTACTTCACTCTGTATGACAATCTCTAGGTCCATCCATGTTGCTGCAAATGGCATTATTTTGTTCTTTTTTATGACTGAGGAATATTCCATTGTGTGTGTGTGTGTGTGTGTGTGTATATATATATATATATATATATGTATATATATATCACATCTTCTTTATCAGTTCCTCCATTGATGGACATTTAGGTTGCTTCCATGTCCTGGCTATTGCAAACAGTGCTGCAATGAACACTGGGGTACATGTATCTTTTTGAATTATGGTTTTCTCCAGATATATGCCCAGGAGTGGAATTGCTGGATCACATGGTAGCCCAATTTTTAGTTTTAAAAGTGACCTCCATACTGTTTGCCATAGTGGCTCTACCAATTTACATTCCCACCAACAGTGTGAATGGGTTCCCTTTTCTCCACACCCTCTCCAGCATTTATTGTTTGCAGATTTTTTGATGAGGGCCATTCTGACTGGTGTGAGGTGATACATCATTATAGTTTTGATTTGCATTTCTCTGGTAATTAGTGATGCTGAGCATCTTTTCATGTGCCTCTTGGCCATCTGTATGTCTTCTTTGGAGAAATGCCTATTTAGATCTTCCATCCATTTTTTTGATTGGGTTGTTTGTTTTTTGATATTGAGCTGCATGAGCTGTTTGTATATTTTGGAGATTAATCCCTTGTCTGTCGCTTTGCTTGTAAATATTTTCTCCCATTCTGTGGGTTGTCTTTTTGTTTTGTTTATGGTTTTCTTTGCTGTGCAAAAGCTTTGAAGTTTAATTAGGTCCCATTTGTTTATTTTTGTTTTTATTTTCATTACTCTCAGAGGTGGATCAAAAAAGATCTTGCTGCAATTTATGTCAGAGAGTGTTCTGCCTATGTTTTCCTCTAAGAGTTTTATAGTATCTGGTCTTACATGTAAAAGTTTGAGTTTATTTTTTATATGGTGTTAGAGAATGTTCTAATTTCAAACTTGATTAAAGACCTAAATGTAAGATTATTTATCTGAGATTTTTCTTGTTTCCTGAGGTAGGCCCATATTGACATAAACTTCCCTCTTAGAATTGCCTTTGCTGTGTCTCATAGATTTTGGAACATTGTTGTTTCCATTTTCATTTGTCTCAGGGTGTTTTTTGATTTCCTCTTTGATTTCTTTGTTGACCCATTGGTTACGTAGTAGCATGTTGTTTAGACTCCATGTGTTTGTGTTTTTTCCTTGTTGTAGATGTCTAGTCTCATATCGTTGTGGTCAGAAAAGATGCTTGATATGATTTCAGTCTTCTTTACATTTATCGATACTGGTGTTATGGCCTAACATGTGATCTGTACTAGAGAAAATTCCATGTGCACTTGAAAGAATGTGTATTTTGCTGTTTTTGCATGGACTGTCCTGTATATATCTTTTTTTTTTTTTCTGGTCTTATGTGTCATTTAATGCCAATGTTTCCTCATTGATTTTCTGTCTGGATGATCTCTCCATTGATGTAAGTAGGGTGTTAAAGTCCCCCACTATTATTGTGTTACTGACAATTTCTCCATTTATGTCTGTTAATATTTGCTTTATGTATTTAGGTGCTCCTATGTTGGGTTCATATATATCTACAAATGTTATAGCTTCTTGTTGGATTGATCCCTTTATCATTATGTAATACCTCAGTATTGTGTTTTTTATTTCAAATCCCAAATTGTCATTGGTAGTATATAGGAAAGCAGTTGACTCTTGTATATTATCCTCATATCTTGCAACCTTGCTATAATCACTTATTAGTTCCAGGAGGGTTTTTGTTTGTTTGTTTGGGTTTTTTTTGTCTATTCTTTAGGATTTTCTATAGAGGCAATCATGTCATCTGTGAATGAAGACAGTGTTATTTCTTCCTTCCCAATCTTTATACCTTTTATTTCCTTTCTTGTCTTATTACATTAGCTAAGACTGCCAGTATGTTCCAGTACAGTGTAGCAGTAGTAAAAGGGGACATCTTTGCCTTGTTCTCAATCTTAGGGATTAAGCATCTAGTTTCTAAGTATTAAGTATGATGTTAGTCACAGGGTTTTTTTAAACTTTTTTTACCAAGTTAAATTTTCCTGTATTCCTAGTTTGCTGAGATTTTTTTTTTAATCATGAGTGAAGGTTGGATTTTGTGAAAATTTTAAAAATCTATTGATTGATTGTATAATTTTTCTTCTTTAGCCTATTGATGTGATTGATCACATTAACTGATTTTTTTGTGTGTGTGTGGTACGCGGGCCTCTCACTGTTGTGGCCTCTCCCGTTACAGAGCACAGGCTCCAGACGCGCAGGCCCAGTGGCCATGGCTCACGGGCCTAGCTGCTTCGTGGCATGAGGGATCTTTCTGGACTGGGGCACGAACCCGTGTCCCCTGCATCAGCAGGAGGACTCTCAACCACTGCGCCACCAGGGAAGCCCCACATTAATTGATTTTTGAATGTTGAACACAACTGGAATAAATTCCAGTTGTTGTTGGTGCATAATTTATTTTATACATTGCTGGATTCAATTTGGTAATATTTTGTGGAGGATTTTTGCATGTATGTACATGAGCTATGTTGATTTATAGTTTTCCTTTCTTATGATATTTTTTTCTGTTTTTGTTTTGGGCTAATGCTGGCCTCATAGAAGGAGTTAGGCAACGTACTCTGCTTCTATTTTCTGGAAGAGACTGTAGATAATTGGTATAATTTCTTCCTTAAATGTTTGGTAGAATTCACCAGTGAAACCATCTGGGCCTTGTGTTTTCTTTTTTAGAATATTATTAATTTTTGACTCAATACTTTCAGTAGATATAGGCCTATTCAGATTATCTATTTCTCCTTATGTGACCTTTGGTAGTTGTGTCTTTTAAGGAATTGGTCTGTTTCATCTAAGTTATCAAATTTGTGGGCATGGAATTATTCATAATACTATTAATTTTTCTTTTAATGACCATGGGAAAAGTAGTGATGATCCCTTTTTCATTTCTGACATGAGTAATTTGTGTCTTCCCTTTTTTCTTGGTTAGCCTTACAGATGATTATCCATTTTATTGTTTTTTTCAAAGAATCAGCTTTTGGTCCATTGATTTTCTTTATTGATTTCCTGTTTTTAATTTCATTGATATCTTCTGTAATTTTTATTATTTATTTTGTTCTGCCTTCATTATGCTTATATTGCTCTTCTTTCTGCGCTTTCCTAATACTTAAGCTTAGATTGTTGACTTTACATCTTTCTTCTTTTCTAACATGCATTTTGATGCTATGAATTTCCTCTAAGCACTGCTTTTCCTGCAATCTACAGATTTTGCTAAGTTGTATTTTCATGTTGAGTTCATAATATTTAATTTAATTTATTTTTTTGTTTAAAATGGTAATTATCTAAGAAGATATGTTTGTTTTTTTAATTAATTAATTTATTTATTCATTTATTTTTGGCTGCATTGGGTCTTTGTTGCTGAGTGCGGGCTTTCTCTAGTTGTGGCGAGAGGGGGCTACTCTTCATTGTGGTGCATGGGCTTCTCATTTCAGTGGCTTCTCGTTGCAGAGCATGGGCTCTAGGCACGCGGGCTTCAGTAGTTGTGGCACGCGGGCTTCAGTAGTTGTGGCACGCGGGCTTCAGTAGTTGTGGCTCACGGGCTCTAGAGCGCAGGCTCAGTAGTTGTGGCACACAGGCTTAGTTGTGCTGTGGCATGTGGGATCTTCCTGGATCAGGGCTCGAACCTGTGTCCCCTGTATTGGCAGGTGGATTCTTAACCACTGCACCACCAGGGAAATCCATAGTTCATAATATTTTAAAATTCCTCTTGAGATTTCTTCTTTGACCCATGTGTTATTTAGAACTCTTCTGTTTAATCTCCAAATATTTTGGCCTTTTTCCAGCTATCTTTCTGTTATTGATTTCTTGTTCAACTCCATTATGGTCTGAGAGTATACTCTGTATGATTTCTAATGTTTTAAATTCGTTAAGGTGTGTTTTATAGTCTGTGATGAGGTCTACGTTAGTAAATGTCCTTGTGAGCTTCAGAAGAATGTGTATTCTGCTGTTGTTGGATGAATTATTCTATAATGTTAATTAGACACGATTGATGATGCTGTTCAGGTCATCTATGTCTTTACTGATTTTCTGGCTGCTAGATCTGTCAATTACTGATAGAGAAGTGGATTTGTCCACCAGTTTTTGCATCATGTATTTTGGTGCTCTTTTGTTAGGTGCATGCGTGTCAAGAACTGTTATATTTTCTTGGAGAATTGACCACGTTATCATTATGTATCCTGCCTTATCTCTAATAATTTCCTTTTTTTCTGAAGTCTGCTTTGTCTGAAATTAATATAGCTACTCCAGCTTTCTTTTGATTCATATTAGCATGGCATAGCTTTCTCCATTCTTTACTTTTAATCTATCTATGTCTTTTCATGGGTAGTACAGGTACCTCTTAACAGAGTATAACAGAGTATTCCCAGTTCTTTCCTCCTGTCCCTTATAACATTGTTGTCATTTACTTCACTTATTCATATGCTACAATCTCCCAGTATATTGTTGCCATTATTACTTTGAAGAATTATCTATTAGGTCAATCAAGAATAATAAAAAGGTATATATTCTGTTTTACTTTCATTTATTCCTGCTCTGATGATGTTCCTTTTTTATGTAGACCTGAGTTTCTGACCAATATCACTTACCTTCTCTCTGAAGAACTTCTTTAACATTTCTTGCAAGGCAGGTCTACTGGCAACATATTTCCTCAGTTTTTGTCTGAGGATCTTTTGAAGGATGAATTTGCTAAATATAAAATTCTAGGTGGACTTTTTTTTTCTTTCAACATTTTCACTGTTGAAGAGTGGAATAAATATTTCACTCCACTCTCTTCTTGCTTGCATGGTTTCTGAAAAGTCCAGTGTAATTCCAATCCTTGTTCCTCTGTAGGTAAAGTGGACTTTCCCCTCTGATTTCCTTCAAGACTTTCCCCTGTCTTTGGTTTTCTTCAGTTTGAATATGGTATGCTGAGTTATAGATTTTATGGTATTTTTCCTACTTGATATTTTCTGAGCTTATTGGATCTGTGGTTTGGGGTCTGTCATTAATTTTGGTAAAATATCAGCCATTATTACTTCAAATATTTCTTCTGCTCTTTTCTGTTATACTTATCTAGATATTTACAGTTTTTTTGTTCTTTCTTTATTCCTAAGGTTCCAAATTTCCTCCCAGTATTATTTTCCTCGTATCTGAAGAAATTACTTCAGCAGTTAAGAGCAGGTCAGCTGTTTATGAATTTAGGTTCCTTTGTTTGAGAATGTTTTTATTTTACCTGTACTACTGAAGAATATTTTCACTAGATATAGAATTCTGGGATGACAATTCTTTTTTTTTTTTCAGCATGTTAAAAATACAATGCCACCTCCTTCTCTCCTCCATGGTTTTTAATGAGAAATATACAGTCCTTTGTAACATTGTCCCCCATAGGTATTGCATCATATCTTTCTGATTGTGTTCAGGACTTTTTGTCTTTATTTTTCAGAAGTTTGACTATAATGTACATTGGCATGTGTTTCATTGGGTTTATCCAATTTGAGTTTTCCTCAGTTTCTTGAATTTGTATTTTTTTCTTGTGCTAAGCTTGAGAAGTTTACAGCCATTATTTCTTCAAATATTTTTTCAGCACTCCACTATTTTTCTTCTTCTAGACTCTGAGGACACTCCTGCTAAAACTTTTTTTTTATTGTCCCACAGGTCTCTGAGACTCTGTTCACTTTTTTTAAACCTTTCTCTTTTTTTTGTCTCTACATTTCAAAGTGGATAATTTCTGTTGATTTATCTTCAAATTCACAGAATCTTTCCTCTGCCCTCTCCATTCTGCTAATGAGTCTATCTAGTGAATTTTTAATTTATTTTTATATTTTTCAATTTTAACATTTTACTTGGTTCTTTTATATATCTTTTATTTCTTTACAAATACCTTTGTATTTTACTGTTTGTTCATATTTGCTCATTTGAGCACTTTAAAAATATCTGTTTTAAAGTCTTTATCAGATAATTCTGACATCTGTATCATCCCATGACTGACCTCTTGATTGCCTTTTCCTAGGTGAGTGGAGATTTTTGTTGTCTTTCATATGCCTAGTAATTTTGGACTTTATCATGGACATTTTGAATATTACATTATGAGTTTCTGGGTCTTTAAATCTTATTGAGTATGTTGATATTTTTGTTTTTAATCAGGTAATCCATCTGGTTCAGGTCAAACCAAGTGCCAGCACTCTTTCTGTGGGCTGAGATTCTTAGGTCAGTTTAGTTTTCAAAACACTTGCTGTGCTATTTGAATCTGTCTGCATGTGTGCCACGCAGTGGCCAGACTTGGGCCTGGGTTGTGGTCTGTCTTTTAGTTCAGTTCTTGAAATCGTTGGTACGCCGATTCAGACCAGATCCACACGTGCCCAGGTTGGGAGTGAGACTAGGAGTTCATAAGCAACTTTATGGGGTTGCATACATGAGTTCCTCCCACTTCAATCTCCCCAATATTTTCTCATTCCCTGGGGCTCTCCTTTTTTGTCTTTTAGCCAGAAACTCCCTACTTTCATAATTATACTACTGTCAGGGCCAAGCAGCAAGGGGACAGAAAGAGTATAAAAAAGTAATGGGCTTAGCTCTGCTCTCTTGGAGCTACACCTCAGCTGAATGGAGAGAAAAGTTGCCTGCTTCAGAGTTTTGGCTCTTGCAAACTGCTGAGCCAAGTGCTGCTGCCACTGCCACTGCTATAGCTGCATGATCACCTAGAGGCTGATCACCAGGGTTTTCCTCCACTTTATGAACATTAGTAGTTTCCTTTCCTGTACCTCCAGCCAGAATTAGAGAGCTTCTTTTTGGACTTTCTATTTCTCTGTCTGTACCATAGTGCTTACTTTTGGGTTTCTGTCTGCCTTGATTTCTGGCCAGGGGCTATAGGAGGGGATAAAGTGCTAAACTCACTGCTCGGTTGGTGATGCCTCAAATTCTGATATCCTTCCTTGCAACCCCTGCTGCTATTTACCTTTTAAATAGATGCTCAATGTAGTCAGCCCAGGTTTTGTCGTTAATTTCAGTGAGAGAAAGGTCTTACTCCAACTTACCTGGGTCAAATCTCAATTCCATTTTTTAGAGTCATTTTGCTTTGTTGCCAGAAATGATTCTTTTTCTTTTCGAAATCAAAGTTTAAAAAAAGTTAAAACTGGGTGGGGGACGGAGCCGAAAAAAAAAAAAGTTAAAACTTAATTAACTGGAACTCTTGAGTACCTAAAAATATTTCTCCTTGATTATAGCAATTTTAAGATTTTATTGGAGTGATGCCTTAAGTACAACAAATATTCTGCTAATTTTGACTACCTTCTCTCTCCCTCTTCCCCAGTTGACATGTAAAAGATGGTGATTGAATGCAAAAGGCTAGTACACTAAGTGGAAAAGTGGGATTTTAACTCAAGTATGCCTAATGTCATGGCCTAAGCTTTTTGCCACCATACACTGCTGTCTTCTTAAGTTAAGGAAATACTGCCACATACCTGCAAATTTTACTGGCTGTGGTATATTTACTGTTCACTTGCTTGGCCTTCCTCCCTAATCTCTGTAAGAGGGGTATATTTCCTTATCTCATTAATGTCGAGTTTGGCCATGTGATTTTCTTTGGCCTAGTGGCAAAGCAGGTGGGCTCCCTAGTTGTGGCTCACTGGCTCCTTTAGTTGTGACACGTGTGCTCCTTAGTTGCAGCCGGCAGGCTCCTTATTTGCAGCTTGCTGGCTCCTTAGTTGTGGCACGTGAGCTCCCTAGTTGTGGAAGGCGGGCTCCTTAGTTGCAGCTCATGGGCTCCTTAGTTGTGGCATGTGAACTCTCGGCTATGGCATGCATGTGGGATCTAGTTCCTCGACCAGGGATCAAACCCAGGTCCCCTGCATTGGGAGTGCAGAGTCTCAACCACTGCGCCACCAGGGAAGTCCCTAAAAAGATTGTTGTTTCAAGCTTTTTCGTTTAGGGATGGTTTGCTATGCAACATTATTGCAACTGATAGACTGATTATGACCATATAAATATTTGGTTGAGGACTTGTGTTTTCACATGAAATTTAAATGAACGTATGATTTTGATTTAAATTCTAAAGCCTAGGGATACCTTTTAAATCTCTACTCTCTTCACTGCTTATTCTATTTCCAGGCCTCTTCTCCTAGAAGATAGTTCTTGCTAAGGAACGGGATTTTCTTCTTTTTTATTTCCAGCTCTGCTAGTTCTGCCAAATTTTGCTAGTTTTATTTGGGGCTTCAGAGCCTGGTGGGGACTTATTGTATGAGGCATCAAAGTTCCTACTTCCCTCAACTAAATTTGTTATTCTTGGTCCCCTTTGCAAATGCAGCATCAGCGTCTATAGGTCTATTGGTATGGATTCTGCTGACAGGAAGCCACAGGTCACACGGTTGTGTGCTGGTGCATTCCCCATGACTGTTTTTTTCCCACGTGGTGAACTTTAGAAAAGAATCTAGACAGACTTGAACTTGGATACTATTTCTATCCTTTAATATTTGCAGGACTAGGGTAAGATACCGTCTCTAAACCTGTTTCCTCAAATGTGAGGTGGGGTGATAATCTCTGGCTAGCCTCCCTCACAGCAGTGTCGTGAACTTCAGGAGCTCAGTAAAGGTTAAAGGCATCTTATGTTTCTTGTTATTTCCCCTGAGTATGTTCAGCAAACTAGTAGCTAGTAGCAGTCACCACCAGCGTCCTCTTCTTTATATTCCTTCAGAGAGGGAGTCTTCATGGAGCTGGGGCAAGGCAATGCCATTTCACTCTCTCTGGCTTTTGACACAGCCTGGGCTCAGCAATCTCACTCTTGCCTCTGCACCCTTCTTCCACCACCTGGGTAGGAGGATCCTAACCACACACACCATCTGCTTAGGACTCAGAGAATCCTATTTCCTCAATGACAGAAATGCCAGTGTCAGAGAGAGTCTGCTTTGAGGAACTGAAGCAGTGGCAGGCTGCCCTTGGCTTGACATTGCTTTTGGCTTCTTAGAGCTCTCCTCACTAGTTGCTCAAAGGCAGAGCATGTGGCCTAGAGGCTAAAGAAAAAATGTCTAGGCCAGCTGCTTTCTACCGGATGTGTGGGACCCAGTGTTGTTTTGCAAAAAATAAGGCAGTTCTTCTACCTCATTCTTGGTGGTCTTTTAGAACCACACAACAGGTGGAGCCTGGAAAAGAGTATGATTATGATGGCATTTACCCTTTGGTTCATAAGCTTAATTGGTAGGACTTTATGGTGGAAGAGAACTCATTATTTACCATGTGTCAGGTGCTTTATATTCTTTATGTCATTTATTCTGATTTAGTTCTGACATCAGCCCTTTCATCCCCATTTTACAGATCAAAAAACTTAGGCTTACAGTAAGTAAATGAACAGAGTCAGAGTTTACACCCATATCTGTCTGAATCCAAAGCTTGTGTTTTCCGTGACATCACACAGCCACTGTTTACTTTTTCCTTGTTTTTGGTCATTCTGGGAGTATGATAATATGTGCTCTGCCATCATTTTGATAAACAGTGGTTAGAGCCAGGATATGGAATCAGACAGCCCTGGCTTTGAACTCTGGCCCTATCATTTATCAACTGTGTGATCCTGGAAAATTTATTTAACCTCTCTGAGTCTCAGTTTCCTTATAGGACCAATAAAAGTGTTTCTCTCATAGGGTTTTGGGAAGATTAAATGAGATGATACATATGAAGGGCCTTGTGTAGTGCCTCACATAGTGCCCGGCACATACTAAGCATTCAATATATATTGACTGAAAAAGTAATCTGTCTCATAGTAGAAATATCATTGGAGCCCCGATCTTTTCTGTTTGCTCTTACAAGACATCAGCAGGTTTTTGAGAATTTTTTTATAGGAGGTTAGAGCTAGAGGGGGCCTTGGGATTGGTTAGTCCAAGCTCCTCATTTTGAATATGGTGAAACTGAGGTTCAGAGAAGCGGAGTGACTTGAATTTGTGTTATCTTCCACTGCTCCCAGTTGCACCTCCTGATAAAGTCAGTGACCTTGGGCAAAGTCATGTTTCTTGGCCTTGCTTTATCTGTTTGAAAACTGGCAAGGATCCCTCCCCTTCTATTTACCAAGGCTGAGATTTATAAGGAAAAATGAGATTTTAGGTATTTATGATTAGAAAAGCGTATATTTCCTATAGTATCCCTCCCCGTTTCCATACTCCGCATACCCTCATGTTTCCCAGGCCAGGCTTGCAACCCAAGGCGTGTCCTCCAGCTCTGGATATCTCTTACCCTCTTCACCATCATCACTGTCAAAATTTTCTTGTCCTGTGTCCCACTGCCTTTAGGACCTTTTGTCTGTCAAACTTAGCTGATGAAGTAAATTATAGGTTAATGTGTTAATGATCTAATGTATTACCTTTCCCACATATTAGCAGGATGTGTCCCTCAAAGAAATGGTATACAGTGGAATTTCATGCATGAAGACATTAGGTTATGGAAGAGAACAATTTGAGTAGGTGGCTTTCTTCTCATACCACCTGAGTGGCCACTTGGAAAATATCTATGTTTTGGAGTGTCTTTTGAGGAAGGTAGGGAATCTTCTTAGGGTGACAATTGGGTGTGACTTTCCCTTGTTAGCCGTTTGTATCAGTAGGTGAGCAGAAGAAGAAGTTGCCTCAGCTGTTGGTGATGGGGCCTGGACTGCTTGGGTTTTGGGGTTGGAGGTTGATATTTGAGACCTTTTATAGAGTATTTAATGGAATGAGGAGTGAGATGTGTTTGAATCTGGATAAACCCAGCAACAGGAATCCTGTTACAATCAAGGCTGGGGCATTTCTTGTCATTCCTTTGAAGGCAGCAGGTTTCCACAGGTCACAAGAAAGGTGGCGCTCATCTTCATCATCCTCTCCAGCCTCATCAGGAGAGACCCCAGTGTACTATACTGGCTGAACCTGAAGGCTGGGCCGGCCCTGGTAATTGGCGTGGGAACCAATTCTTCCCCATCAGTATGTCCAGTGAGGGACTGAAATAGGGACTCTTACTGTGTTGCCATTAGTGCTCTGTCTCTTCTTTTATTAGTCTCAGTGTATTGGAGCAAGGGTTTGTGGGCATTGTCTGGTTCACCACTGCTGGGGGTGACTTGCCAAAAGTTGCAGAGTGAACTCATGGCTTAGTGAGGCCTATAGCTTAGTGAGGCCTATAGCTCAGGCCTATAGCTTAGTGAGGCCTATAGCTCAGGCCTATAGCTTAGTGAGGCCTATAGCTCAGGCCTATAGCTTAGTGAGGCCTATAGCTCAGGCCTATAGCTTAGTGAGGCCTATAGCTCAGGCCTATAGCTTAGTGAGGCCTATAGCTCAGGCCTATAGCTTGGTGAGGCCTATAGCTCAGGCCTATAGCTTAGTGAGGCCTATAGCTCAGGCCTATAGCTTAGTGAGGCCTGTAGCTCAGGCCTATAGCTTAGTGAGGCCTGTAGCTCAGGCCTATAGCTTAGTGAGGCCTATAGCTCAGGCCTATAGCTTAGTGAGGCCTGTAGCTCAGGCCTATAGCTTAGTGAGGCCTATAGCTCAGGCCTATAGCTTAGTGAGGCCTATAGCTCAGGCCTATAGCTTAGTGAGGCCTATAGCTCAGGCCTATAGCTTAGTGAGGCCTATAGCTCAGGCCTATAGCTTGGTGAGGCCTATAGCTCAGGCCTATAGCTTGGTGAGGCCTATAGCTCAGGCCTATAGCTTAGTGAGGCCTATAGCTCAGGCCTATAGCTTAGTGAGGCCTGTAGCTCAGGCCTATAGCTTAGTGAGGCCTGTAGCTCAGGCCTATAGCTTAGTGAGGCCTATAGCTCAGGCCTATAGCTTAGTGAGGCCTGTAGCTCAGGCCTATAGCTTAGTGAGGCCTGTAGCTCAGGCCTATAGCTTAGTGAGGCCTGTAGCTCAGGCCTATAGCTTAGTGAGGCCTATAGCTCAGGCCTATAGCTTAGTGAGGCCTGTAGCTCAGGGCTCCTGATGCCCTACTTTGTCCTCTTTCTTGTGTACTACAGTGTCTCTGCTGTGTGAGTTAAGATAGCACAGGTAGCTGGCACGGTTTCCAGAAGATTCCTGGTTTTTATTTACGTGGCTATACATGTACACACATGATGTGTGGGTGTACGTGTGTGTATAGTGCTTAGAACAGTGGCTGGCAGATACTCTCATACATTTCAGCTATCATTATTACAACTGACAATATTTTATATACACATAGCTCAAATGAGGGTCTAAAGACTCAGTAGCTCACTCTTCTTAGTTTATTGATCAAAGCTTATGGATTTCTCTCATATCCCTTAAATCCTCAGAACAATCTCACGGGGTCAGCATTCTTGTTGTTGTTGTTACCCCAATGCACAGATGAAATAATAGGCTTAGAAAAATTGAATGACTGGACCAAGACACATAGCAAATCAGTGATGGAGCTGAGCTGACCAAGGCCAGTATTCATGCTCTTACACCAGAGCCTCCTTCCCGAGAGCTGCAGAAGAAGTAATACAGTAGGTACAGGTCCTAAACGCACAGCAGGTCGGCACTTGACCTGCAAGACCAGATTCCGGGAAGAAGGGGAGCTGTTGTGTGTAAGCGGAGGATGCCTGGAACAAGATGCTGAGGGCAGGGGCACCTAAGAGAAACTTTGCTTATCAACCAATTCTGTTAGGACCAGCCATGCTCATGAGAGTACCTCACCTCATCTCAGCTCCCTCTCCGTGTGTGCTCAAGAAATGCCATCTAATTGGAATAAAACTGACAAAAATAATGAATTCAAATCAAACTGAGAGGCTCAGCTCCACCATGAGAACATAATATAGCAATGTATCTGAGAAAAAGAAGGTGGGGGTAAGGAAAGAGAGAACATGAGAGAGAGAGGGAGAGAGACATGAAAGCATTTCACAGGCAAAATTTGAGCATATAAAATATAGAGGTAAAGAGCAAGCAGCTGTGTGAGAACAAAAGAATGTTCTGCTCCTCCCTTATTATGTTTGCTGCCCAGATTCTTCAATTGCAGCTTCTACTAAATAATAATGTGGCCTCTCTCTTTGCTCCCAGCTCAAAGAGAATGCTAAAACAGCACAACACTCAAAGTTACGGTACAGCCACAGATAAAAGCTGATGACATGGAAAGCATACCACTCACCAGCACACACACTTTAGCAGCCCCTACTGGAGAAGCACAATGATAGCAAATGTAATGAACAAAGGGAAAACACTGTTGAGCTAAGATGGGAAAAGGAGCGTTTCTTCCACTCCCGCTGGAGTGTTTTGATGATTACCAATGTCTGTAGTACTCGATTTTGCAGCAGAAAGTTGGAGTGGAAGGAGAGGCTAGTTACTCCAGTGTCTTAATTCTCAAAAGGCCACAGCTATCTTAAAAGTGAAAGTCACACATCAGATACAATCACAGACATTAATTTCTAGGTTCTTTTGCAGGCTATAAAAGTTGAAGAGGAAGTTGAACTCTGAATTCTACCCATTTTCAGGAAGTCATGAGATGACCAAAGGAAATTCTAGTTTTTAGAAAGGAAGTAATGATGGATTGATCTGTATGAAACACAGACTGGCAAACTTGATGTCAATCTTGTTGAGGTAATTTACCCAAGAGGCATGGGTACAGATCTGGACAGTGTTAATATGATGATTTCTAGTAACAAGGTATAGGATTCTGTCCTCAACTTGTTTAAACATTTTTATTAACGACTTGGTTGAAGTTATAAAAAAAACAGGCTCATCAGATTTACCAGAGGGATGGTAAACACAATGGAAGCCAGAATTAAGATTCTGCAAATATGACAGGTTTGGTAGATGGGCTGAATCCGCAAAATGAAATGTAATAGACATAAGCATAAAATACTATGGGGGAAGGCCAAGAAACTGATTACCTAAATACAGAGTGTGGCTTAACAGAGCTCATGTAAAAAAAAGTTCAGGGGTTTTAATATACAGTGAGCTCAAATGTAAGTTAGCTATGAGTTGTGTCTATGCGTTTTTAAAGATCCATTAATATGGTGGGTCACACCTTTGGCTTCCCAGACTTCGACCCAGCTCAACTGAATAAGAATCTCTGAGGGTAGAGCCTAGAACTCAGTATGTTTAAAGCTCCCCAAGCAATTCCAATGGGAAACCTTAAGTTGATAATCACTGTGATAACAGAATGTGAGAGAATTTATAATTCCATTGTAATGTGTATTGGTCAAACTACCCCTAGGATTTTTCATTTAGTCTTAGACAACACCTTTTACAAAATGGAACCAATTCAGAGCAGTGTGACCAAGATGGTAAGGGGACTTGAAGTCATGCTGACTATGCCACGAGGAACTGAGTATGAGCTGTCTCAGGGAAGACATCAAAGCTGCCCTCAAATGAATGTGCCAGAGGCATTACCTTTGCACTGTTTGGCTCCAGAGATGAGAGCTAGAATCAAGAAGATGGAGGCAAATTTTAACTAGTAAAAGGAATAATATTCTCTCAGGGCTGTCTAAAGATATAATGGGCTGCCTCAGAAAGAAACGATTGCCTTATAATTTGGGGACTCCAAGACAAAGCTGCTTAACCAATTCATGAGGAGACTGTGGAAAAGGCTTATGTTATTCGTATATGTCAGAAAACCAGTTCAAAAAGCTTAAAAATGGACTCGATTGTATCATATAACAAGGAAGTGACTTCAGGGGCTCTGATTAGAGGGATCGAGTGATGTCATCAGGCTCTGTCTCACCATTTTTTTTGGGGGGGGGCCCTGTTTCTCTTTGCTTTCCTTTATTCTGCATTCAGGCTCTCTCCATGTGGTGTCCTAGCAACACTAGGAGAGAGAGAAAATTTTTTTCTGATACTTCTCAAGATAGTCCTGGGAGAAACACTGATTCTAAATGGACCAATGTGGCCAGAAAGAGGGTGGAGGGTGGTGTGTGTGTGTGTGTGTGTGTGTGTGTGTGTGTGTGTGTGTGTTGGGAGGAGGGTGGGGGAACTGGATGCACAAAACAATAGAGGCCTTAGGCATTGGATAAGATTGAATAAGTAAAGATCCCTCCCAGCCCTGAGATTTTAATATTATTTGACAGTATGGCCAGGATGCAGCAATAAGTACAGAACACTAAGGCTTCTCTATGGCTCATCAAATATAATCTTTTCTCTGGTCGGGTCCATCTGTTCTTCATGTCCTTCCCCATCTTCACACCTTTGCTTGTACTGCTTAATCTTTCTAAAAAAACCTCCACTGACTACATTCTAACCCATCGTTAAAGACTCATCTTAAGGCCTGCTTCTTCCTCTGTCGTAGCTGTGCCAGCCGCGCTGATCTGCACCTCCTTTGAACTGCTACAGTACTCTTCACAATTACACATTTCCTGATGTCATGTGTTGAATTCTTTCTATTTTCAGTATGAGTTAGTCTTACAAATTGTAACTGTATTGTAACTGTGTTTTGAGAACAGGGACAATGCCTCCTCCTTTTCTATTCTCCCTGTGCCTAGCATAGAGTGGAAGAGATGTTATGGGCTTGTTCACTGAAATTTATTGATTGACAGTCATTTTTATATATACTCATCCCTTTACTACTATGTCTGAAGTCTCTGCCATGCAAGTAATAATGGATTAGATGGCAAAGATGGGAGCATTGCCATCAGAAAGCCTCTGTGGAAAAAAGTAACACTACATGAAGAGGGCATTGTAACCTTTTCCTACTTGTATAAGCTCTGCCCCATGATTCTGCTGACAAGCTGGTTTCCTTGCTTGTGGACTCTAGAAATGGGTAGGTTTCCTTCATTAGAGCCTTCACTCATTCCCTTATTACAGAATAATTTATTCATCACCAATGTTATACCAAGTTCTGTTCTAGATGTGGGAGATACATAGAGTCCCTGTCCTAAGGCACTTCTGGGGAGAAGTGGAAAAGCAAAACTAGATAATTATAATACAGCATCATGGAGTTCCAGTTCTGGGGGAGATGGAGTCAGCATCTGTCTCCCCAGTTTTATACAGAGATAAAACCTGAACAGAATGAATGGAGCAGTGAGCAGTCTGAAAGTAAATAGCAGCTGGAGGGGTGGGATAAATTGGGAGATTGGGATTGACATATACACACTACTATATATAAAATAGATAACTAACAGGAGCCTACTATATAGCAAAGTGAACTCTATTCAATACTCTGTAATGACCTATATGGGAAAAGAATCTAAAAGTGGATATATGTATAACTGATTCACTTTGCTGTACAGCAGAAATTAACACAACATTGTAAATCAACTATACTCCAATAAAAATTAATTTTAAGAAAGAAAGTAAATAGTAGCAAACTGGGAAAGAAAACCAGAATTCAAAGTGCCTCTGAACCGGTGGTGAGTATGCTATTTTTTCCCTTATGATGTATCCTGGCCTGAACTTAGTACATCAGAATTCTAGAAGTGGCCATCAGGAAGCAGAAAGAGACAGCTCTAGGAGAAGTAATCTAATTCTGGCTCAAGAATGGAAAAGGAAACTCCTAACACTTAGTGTGGAAATCTTCCATTCTCTTCCCTCTTTCTTTTCTGTTTTCTTAATGCTCCAGCTCCCAAGAAATCGTGTGGCAATAGTGGCAGAAGCTGATAATTGGAGCCTGTAGGAGTTAAAGTTTGAAGGACAAGGAATCTTCCTCCCTCTTCGGTGGATCTGTGATTCAAAGAGGGGTGGGTCAACTCCCCTTGGTTTTCTTCCTCTCCCCCCAACTGCTTGGACCTAAACAAGGACACGGTTGTAAAAGTGCAAAGTAACTAAAGCCTCAGATTTCAGGCCAGAGGACTGAAAAGATGTCTCATGGGGGCAGAAAGTGCCAAGGAGATCACAGAAAGGGAGAAGCTTGGAAAATGACCCTATAAAGTTGCTTATAAACTCTGGAGCTCAACTTTGTGTGAACATGTATGGATTAGACCCTATATAGCGGAATGAAAACTTTGAGAACTAAACAGATAGACCACCGCCCAGGTCCCAGACTATTTACTGAGTGGTGGATACATGAGACATACTTGGATGGTGCTGTAAAGGCTTTGAAAATGAAACAGACTTGGGAACCACAACATATAGAAGGTGGATCAGAACTTATGCCTGAACCTAACCAGACTGCCTTCCTGCTAAAACAGAAATGTCAACATCAACATTCCCCATAGGATTTAAACAAGTTCCAAGGACTCATAAGGCAATATCCAAAGTATCCAGCATACGATCCAAAATTACTAGGCATATGAAGAATCAGGAAAATCTCAATTCACATGAGGAAAGACAATCAACAGATGTCGTCCTAGATGACAGATGTTGGAATTATCTGAAAAGATTTTAAATCAGCTATTGTTTATAAAAATACACTAACAAGTAAGGGCAAAATCCTTGAAAGAGATGGAAAAAGAGAAAGCCTCAACAAAGAAATAAAAAAATATATAAACAATCAACAAATGAAAGTTTAAGAGCTAAAAAGGTACAATAACCAAAAGTAAAACAAAACAAAACAAAACACTGGATGGGCTCAGTAGCAGAATGTGGTCAGGATGATTTCACGAACTAGGATACACTTCAGCTGCTTCTAAAGAACACATGGAAGTGAGCAGACGGGGAAGAGTTGTATTAGTTATCTAACTGCTAATAGATAGATAACCGCTATTAGCTTGTTACTGCCAAACATAGCAGTTTAAACCAGCAAACGTTATTATCTCACACAGTATTTGAAGGTCAAGAGTCTGGGGGTGGCTTAACTGAATGGGCCTGGCTCAGTCTCTCCCGAAGTTGCAATTAAACTGTCAGCAGGGTGTAGTCACCTCAAAGCCCTGCTGGGATTGGAGAATACGCTTCCAAGCTCACTCAGGTGATTGTCAGCAGGTCTCCCTTTCCTGTGGGCTGTTCCTTGTCACTTGGCCCTCTCTCTAAGGAACATTACAGCATGGCAGCGGGCATCCCTCAGAGCAAATGATCCAAATGGGAGAAAGAGAAAACCAAGATGGAAGCCATAATCTTTTTTATAACCTCATCTCAGAGGTGATATACCATCACTTCTATTATAATTCTATTTGTTAGAAGTGAGTCAGTAAGTCCAGCCCATACTCAAGGGGAGGGGAGTTAAACTCCACATCTTGACCTGGGAAAGTATTAAAGAATATGTAGACATACGTTAAAAATCACCACAAAGGGGGAGATGATTCCAGGTGGAGGGAATCAGATATGCAAAGGCACAAAATCAAGGGAAAGAATTTAAAATGGACGCTCGGGACTGTTTCTGTCTTTATTGAGTTCATTTGGGCTTATTATTAAGCACCGGTTGATGTGAAGCTTCTCTAAGTGTCAAATAACCCTCCAAAGACTCCTACTTAACTGTCCTATCGATTTTGGGGGGGGGAGACAGCAGGTCCAGGTCAACGCCTCACACTAGGGCATGAGTAGGACCTGCAGCTCCCATAGAATTTTGTTTTAGGATCTTGAAACAAAAGAGGAAATATACCAAGATGTCTTCTTTAGTTGTATGTGCAGGTCTTTACAGTAGATGGGAAGGTACCCTGGAGTTTTAATTGGAGCCTGACTGTCCTCGATAATACTCCATTCTGCCACTGTCTTCCATCTTCTCACTAGCTAAATCACGAAGTCAGTTCTGCTATAATGTCTGTTTTGAAAACTCGAGTTTGTTCCAATTGATATGTTAAGGAACAATTTGAGCATGACATGAACTTCGTGTGTGCTTGAGAATGATTCCATCAGCAAGAAATGCTAGGTGGATGCAGAAAACAGCACCAAGCTTAACTGAGCTGTGTGGTAAAACATCAAACACACACACCTCAAGCACCTACCGGGCGCACCCGTCCACATCTAGTGTTACAACTTTCCATCTGATTTCAGATAACGCTCCTTCCACCACTTCACAATAGCTCAGAACCTGCTACGCTCACAAGCAAACTTCAGATCTTTTCAAGGTAAAGTGCCACGTTTATCATAGTAGTTGTGTATTTCTTAACCATTAACATGTGTAAAATTGTGCTACCTTTCCTATCTCATTTAACGTGTCACTGATGTCTTTATTGTTGTTCTTCGAATCCCATTTTCCCCATAAACCCTGTGGGTTTTGTTGCTCAATTTTGCATAGTGCAGTGGTTTTTTTAAACGCATATGCAGTGTTATAGCGGAACTGACTCTATATGCTTGGGGTTTTTTTGTTTTTTACTAACCTCGGGCAGTGAATTTGAGTGGACTTGGCAAACAATGAAAATCAGGTCAGTGAAGATTCTGTGTTGTAGAGGCAAAAAGGAACAAGGAAGAGGAACATTCAAGTACAGTGGAGATGCTTATCGTTGTTGGAGGACCATGCAGAGCCTCTGTCTAAAGATCCCTTTGGTGGATTTTCTCACTAACAGCTATTTGGTATTCTGGCTTCTAGGTCTCCTGCTCTTCTGACCTTGAGTATCCTCACCCACAGCAAGTGGACCTGTTTCTGTAGACTAGAGGGCAGTGAATGGGTAGTGAGACATTGTCAAAGAATTTGGACTTTATTCTCTTGTTTCTCTGACCTTGAGCAAGGCTAGTGGTTCCTGCCGATTTCGTATCCCCTCTGAGAACACACTTTTAAGACCTGCCAGAGAAAATATTGGCAAACGAAGCAACTGACAAGGGATTAATCTCCAAAATATACAAACAGCTCATGCAGCTCAATAACAGAAAAACAAACAACCCAATCAAAACATGGGCAGAAGGCCTAAATAGCCATTTATCCAAAGAAGACACATGAAAAGATGCTCAACATCACTAATTATTAGAGAAATGCAAATCAAAACTACAGTGAGGTATCACCTCACACCAGTCAGAATGGCCATCATCAAAAAGCCTACAAACAATAAATTCTGGAGAGGGTGTGGAGAAAAGGGAACCCTCCTGCACTGTTGGTGGGAATGTAAATTGATACAGCCACTATGGAGAACAGTATAGAGGTTCCTTAAAAAACTACAAATAGAACTAACATACGACCCAGCAATCCCACTACTGGGCATATACCCTGAGAAAAGCATAATTCAAAAAGACACATGCACCCAATGTTCATTGCAGCACTGTTTACAATAGCCAGGTCATGGAAGCAACCTAAATGTCTATCAACAGAAGAATGGATGAAGAAGATGTGGCACATATATACAATGGAATATTACTCAGCCATAGAAAGGAATGAAATTGGGTCATTTGCAGAGATGTGGATAGACCTAGAGACTGTCATACAGAGTGAAGTAAGTCAGAAAGAGAAAAACAAATGTCGTGTTTTAATGCATATATGTGGAATCTAGGAAAATGGTATAGATGAACTTATTTGCAAAGCAGAAATAGAGACACAGATGTACAGATACCAAGGGGGGAAGTGGGGGTGGGATGGATTGGGAAACTGGGATTGACATATATACACTACTATGTATAAAAGAGATAACTAATGAGAACCTGCTGTATAGCACAGGGAGCTCTACTCAGTGCTCTGTGATGACCTAAATGGGAAGGAAATCCAAGGAAGAGGGGATATATGTATATGTGTGGCTGATACATTTTGCTGTACAGCAGAAACTAACACAACATTGTAAAGCAACTATACTCCAATAAAAAATTAATTAATTACAAAAAAGACCTGCCAGAGACGTTTGACTTTGGATCTATGACATCTGATGCTAAGGTGGTCGTAGTCAAGTTCCAAAGTGGTCTGGGGCATTCGCAATATGGAACCTCCTTCTCTTGCTACTGGGACCATATTCAACTCCATGGGAGGAAGCAGGGGTAAGCTTAATTATTTATTCCTCTTTTTCTTCCTTTTCTTCATCATTCTTTCTTTTTCCTCTTCATTGAGCCACGTAGTGATTGAGGATTTGGACTCTGGGTCCACATCACTTAATGGTTGTGTGACTTTAGGCCACTTAACCACTCTGCACCTCCATTCCCTCATCTTTAAAACTGAGATGATAATGACACCTGACTCAGAGGCTTGTTGTGATGAATGAATGAATGAGATAATTCATGAAAAGCACTTAGAACTGGGCTAGTTGCTTTACACACATGTTCTTAATCAATACCTAAAGTCTGAGGCACCTATATCCATTTAGGATCAAGTGGAGATAAAAAATAAAGTGATTCTGAGCTATTACATTCTGTCAGTGGGGAAAAGTAGTTGCATTTATCCACAGTTCTTTGGGACTCAGCTATTGCATAAAAAAGGTGCAATTGTAATTACAGTTTCTATTTATGAAGCTTATAAGCATTGACCCATTTCTTTCATTAACTACTGCTCTTACCCTTAGGGCCAAGGCTCTCAAGGTAAAGATGCTTCTATATAACTTTGGGTGAAGATTGAATATTTAGGTTATACAACTCTAACAACAGAGACATGTTTTAGGCTGACCCACCAGTATATTAAGTGAAATGTTAAATGAGACCATAATCTAACCAAGGGCACCAATATCTCACCTCACCTGGTTCAGAATTTTGGGGCGAGGTTGGGTGGGCTTTCCCAGTGGCACAGTGTGAGAAGTGCTACCTGTGTCCTGATATTCATGATGGTTAAGGACTACTGTTCCTACCACCCCCCTTTGTCACACTATGCTTATGCCTATGTCTCAGTCCTTCTCTGCCCCCTGCACTGTTCTTCAGTGTCAGGGTCTTTTCAGTCCAGGCTTCAACTTTGGCTTCTGGGTTTAACTGCATCCAGTCAAATCCACTTCACCTCCTAGTTTTCCACTTTTCTTCTCCCCTAGCTTGGTCTCAGAACCTTGTCTATTGATGTGTAGTTGTAGTAAACCGTTATGGAAACTACTGGTAACACAGGTCAACAATTTTGAAAGCTCTAGGCCTTTCTCTGTACTTACATACATCCTGCGTCCCATTTCCTGAACTCTCCCCAAGAGTGGATTTGATCCTTGAATCTGCGCTGAGGTCTCAATGTGTTTTTGTTTGGTTCATGTCAAGCAGTGTTTACATTTAGAAAATAGAATATCCATAAATTCTTCATCCTAAAGGACACATTGATACCATCTGATGAAAGGTGGGCTATCTTGTACATTGTGAAAGATTTCTCACTATCAACAAAGCTGTAAGGTCTAATAGAACATTGATTTTTAAACTTTTAAAAATTGTTAAAATTTTCCATTTGAACCATTTTTAAAAAATTATTTATTTTATTTTTGGCTGCGTTGGGTCTTTGTTGCTGCACAGGGCTTTCTCTAGTTGCGGCGAGCGGGGGCTACTCTTCGTTGTGGTGTGCGGGGGCTACTCTTCATTGCAGTGCGCAGGCTTCTCATTGCAGTGGCTTCTCTTGTTGTGGATCCCGGGCTCTAGGCACACAGGCTTCAGTAGTTGTGGCTCACAGGCTCCGGAGTGCAGGCTCAGTAGTTGCGGCACACGGGCTTAGTCAGTTACTCCGTGACATGTGGGATCTTCCCAGACCAGTGCTCGAACCCGTGTCCCCTGCATTGGCAGGCGGATTCTTAACCACTGCGCCACCAGGGAAGCCCCATTTGAGCAATTTTTAAGTGTACCATTTAGTGAGTGACATTAAGTATATTCACACTGTTGTTAAAACATCACCACCATCCATTTCCAGAACTTTTTAATCTTCCCAAACTGAAACTCTGCATCCGTTAAACAGTATCTCCCAATTCCTCCTTCCCACCAGCCCCTGGCAACCACCATTTTACTTTCTGTCTTTATGAATTTGACTACTCTAGGTCCCTCATATAAGTGAAATCATATGGTATTTGTCCTTTTATGACTGGCTTATTTTACTTAGCATAATGTCTTCAAGGTTCCTCCATGTTGAAGCATGTGTCAGAATTTTCTTCCTTTTACAGGCTGAGTAATATTCCATTGTTTGTATATATCACATTTTATTTATCCATTTATCATTAGCCATTTTGAATAATGTTGCTACAAACATGGATGTACAAATATCTGTTTGAGTTCCTGCTTTCAGTTCTTTTGGGTATATACCCAGAAGTGGAATTATTGGATCATATGGTAATTCTATGTTTAATTTTTTGAGGAACAGCCATGCCATTTTCACAGCAGCTGCACCATTTTATATCCCCACCAACAGTGCACAAGTGTTCCAATTTCTCCATATCACTTGTTATTTTCTATTTCTAATTTTTTGTAACAGTCATCCTAATGGGTGTGAAGTAATATCTCATTGTGGTTTTGACTTGCATTTCCCTAATGATTAGTGGTGTTGAGCAGCTTTTCCCTGTGGTTATTGGCCATTTGGATATTTTCTCTGGAGGAATGTGCTATGATCAGTGGCTTATTTGCTCTCACAAATTCCTATAGCCTCTGGGGATTTTCCTGATACTTGGGGACATGAATTTGAAAATAACGTCTTTCTCTGGGACTGGAAGAGTTTTCTGTCATTTTCTTCAAGTCCTTTTCCCATTTTTAATTGGATTGTTTATATTTTTGCTGTTGGATTTTTTAAAATATAAATTTATTTAGTTAGTTTTGGCTGCGTTGGGTCTTCGTTGCTGCATGCGGGCTTTCTCTAGTTGGGGCAAGCGGGGTCTACTCTTGGTTGTGGTGCATGGGCTTCTCATTGTGGTGGCTTCTCTTGTTGTGGAGCACTGGCTCTAGGTGCACAGGCTTCAGTAGTTGTGGCTTGCGGGCTCTAGAGCGCAGGCTCAGTAGTTGGGGCACGTGGGCTTAGTTGTTCCGCGGCACGTGGGATCTTCCCAGACCAGGGCTCAAACCCGTGTCCCCTGCATCGGCAGGCGGATTCTTAACCACTGCGCCACCAGGGAAGCCCTGGATTATTAAACTTTTAAAAATTGTGGGACTCTGCGTTCAAATGAAGTATTTCAGGAAATCTCAATGCATAAAACAGATTAAAACAAAGGTGCCCCAGGTAGTTGGGGAAGAGATGGAGCCTACCTCTTCACTCTTTCTTTCCATGGCAGCTCCTGAGAGGGCCCCTTGATACCCCTAACGCTGCTTTTTAGCTCTTTGGGAAAACTACTGCCCATTGGCATTTAGAAAGAGATCCATGCTTTTAAGTATCTGAGGAGACACAGATATTCACAAAGAAAGACTCACGTCTATGTTTTACCAGCTTCAAATATTGACCATGACAAGAGAAATGTGGTGATTTTTTACTGGAGCGTGTTAGTATTGTTTTGTCACTTAGTTCCCAAAGACACACATAGCTATTGATCCTTCCACATATCAAGGGAAGCTCATAAATTATTGGGGAAGTGTCAACAAAAATGAAGAAAATGACAGAAAACTCTTCTAGACCCAGAGCAAGACATTATTTTCAAATTCATGTCCCCCAGGATCAGGAACATCCCCAGTGGCAATAAGCATTTGTGAGAGCAAATAAGCCACTGATCACATTGCTGTTTATCACAGTTGCTCAATTCTTGCTTCAGCCTTCAGACCTTGTTGAATCAGGAGAATTTTAAAAAGTGAGTGTCTGTGGGCTTAAAGGGGTTTTTGAGTTTGAAAGTAAAGTTCTGAGAATAGTCCTATGATACTGGAAGCTACCAGCTGGCCCTCAGCCAAGTGGTTAAGACTCGTCTCCCTTTTGAGGGTCCTACTCCCTGCTTTGGGTGACAACCTTCCAAGATGTTCATGTTGTCTGTGCAGGGTCCCCCCCACCCCTACCTCTCCCCCATTGGAATTCTCTATCCCCTGTCACCTTGAGAAGCAAAATGCCCTTCATATCCAGACCACTACTCTTTGTGAGCAAGTAGGAAGCCCATCAGTAGCACAGCACTTTTACTCGCCTTGACTTCTGAACAATTGAGAAATTTAAAGGAATCTGGAGATAGAGTCTAAAATATTAGCTTTAATATGGATAAAAGGTTAGAATGGAAGGTGCAGCTTATAGCTATGAGCAAGCGGGCTTTCCGGTGCTGTGCTCCTGTGTTAGAGAGACTTACCCCCTTGGTCACAGATTGTGCCGTAGCACCGCAGGACGCTGTTACAGGGTCAGGCCCCTCTCACTGTTCGGCAGAAATCGGAGCAGAACACAACTCCCCTGTAGTCTGCCATATCCCGGGCAGAGCTGTGCATGCACAGTGCCTTGGCCCAAGCTTTTCAACTACAAGCCCTTCTCTACAGGTATTGAAAGAAACATCCAGAGTGGGAAGAAGCGTCTCCCCTAATAATCCTCCATTTCTTTTTCTCTTAACTCACTGCGTTTAACCATCAAGCCATCTCCATGGAGGGAGGAAGTCAGCAGTTTATGAGGACAGTCCTCTCCCACCTTGAGGAGGCTACTTACCTCCCCAATAGCAATCACTGGGACCACTGATGGGCAGTATAGATGGTAGTGCACATTTCAGAAGGCTCTGAAATGTGTTCGAAGACTACATTAGCTAAATCAATACCAAGATCATGCCATGCTCAAGGATGAAAATTTAGTCCCTATTCTATTTCCCTTTTCAAATGATGTCCAGCTACATTAATTTGCCTAAGGGAGCATATCCAGTAAGATCAAAGGACAGCATTAATAATAGCAGCGCGCTATACTAATGTGCGACAATAAGGTGCCACTCGTTTGAATATAATCTGCCATTATCACATTTCCAGGGGGTGTTAAAGTCCAAAACTTAAACTCCCTTGTACTTTTCAGTTAAAGTCCAGAGAAATAAAAGTACACATTTCTTAAAATCCAAAGTTCAGAATAAAGTTTTCTTGTCCTCATGAGGGAAAGCGCAAAGAAATGAAAGACCAAAAGCTATCTCCTTAGCTTCTTAATCTGCTCAGTCTTAACTAGGAAAGTTCTCAAGGCCCGTGCAGAGCTGGGGGCTCTTTAGCAGATTTAGCATGTGCTATTTCTTACTGGACTGGGTGTGGTCACTTCAGGGCCCTAGCGTCTGTATTAGTTCAATGCCAAGTCTCTGATGTTTCACTTAGTTCAAAGAATTCATGGAACTGACGAGCCAGTCATATCACTGGCCCCATAATTCCCAGTTGGCAAACAAGCACACAATAAACGGTCTGTGATAGTCACCTCATGGCTCACATTGATCCCTGCTTCCTAGAATTCACCCCTTGTGGAGTCCTTTTCCCTTGTGTGTGTGCTGGACTTTGCTTCTAACAAATAGAATATGTCAGAGTGGTGGGGCGTCACTTCAGTAATTAGGTCACAAAGGACTGTGACTTCCATCTTTGCAGCAGTCTCTCCCTCTCTGGCTCTCTTCACTTGCGTGAGTTGAAGAAGTCAGCTGTCCTGCCGCGAGCTGCCCTTGGAAGAAGCCATGTGGCAAGGAACTTGCCAGCAAGGATGAGGCCCTCAGTCTTTGAGGAACTGAATTCTGGCAACAGCCCTGCGAGAGAACTTGGAAGTGGATCCTCCTCTACCTGAACCTTGAGGTGACCGTAGCCATGCATAACACTTTGACTGCAGCCTTTGAAGGGCCTTGACATGGAAGGTCCAGCTAAGCTGCACCCAATTCCTGACCTACAGAAACTGAGATAATACATGTTCTCATTTCCAGCAACTAAGTTTGGGGATAGTTTGTTAGGTAGTGACAGACAACTGATACATAGGCCAATCCACAGTCCCTCGGGAGGTTATCCCAGGCAAAATTATATCGTCCGTATCCAGTACTCAGAATTGCCAAAGTCTGTGGCAGAAACTCAATATTATCTGAAGGAAAAATGGTAGATGGAAGAAATCTTGGTTTTAGCCTTGCCAGAGAGACCAGTCTATCCAAATATCTGGAGTCCATGGTCTGTGAACTTCAACTCAATTTGGAGAAGTTTCTCACCAAGGAGATAATTTTGGCTTTGTATATTTAATAGCCAATTGCATAATTATAGAAACCAGACTCTTGGCCCGATATAAACCTCAATAGACTGCCAAGTTCAAAATATCTTGTCTAAATACTGAAGTCCAAGACCTACAACCACGTGCCCTGGCTCTACCCAGAGATTCTCGTGTTATTGTAGTCTGCTAATTCTAGCTCTTGTCTATTTCTCCATGGTCTTGGTCCAATGCATCAGGTGTTTGGCTTTGAGGAAGTCCAATGAATAGCACCTTGAATTCTGAACCAACAGATATTTGAGAAAAGGAGCGAGGCAGATGGGAAATGAAATTTGCCCCTTTATTCCCAAGTAAGCTGATATTAGAAAATGTAGCTTAGATCTGTGGATAAGTGAGCTTCCTAACACTGCATCCCAGAGGTATCCACCCAGAGGCAGCACGAGACCATTGCACTGCCCTTCCCCTCGCTGTGGATATTTACGTTCATGTAAAACTTTCTGCTTAGAGGAGCAGAGCAGGACACACGCTCTCTGTTGAGACCTTGAATTCCAAGAACGAGAGTAGGTAAAGGGGATGCGACAAACAGGACAGGCTTTTTCTGACCACTTAGGTGAGTCCCTCTTCCTGGAAAGAAATGAGGAGCTAGAGTCATGGAAAGAAACATTGGGACTGAGGAAATGTGTTCTCTGCATATCCTAGTTGTCAAATAAGGCTGATTAAATCCCTACCATAGTGATAGTGATAATGAGTGATTGTCTTTCAGGGTTGCTAAGGGTTTTTCAGGGGCTAGTGTAAAGTAGGAATTATGTAAAGAAGGAATTATGTGATTCTTAGAGATGGGGAAAGCCAAGAGGGCTGGCTCTTGGCAAAATTGTTTAGTTGATTATGTAATTTTATGTCCACAAGTCCTTTCAGAACCTGCTCAACCCCTAAACACCAGAAGGCAGGACCTCCTTCAGACCTACATGCCACTGGTCATACCCAAATGCTCTGGCTCTACCAAGATAAGGCCCCCTTCCTGATAAACTAATATACGCATACTCCTCTTTGGGGGCAATAACTTTGAAGCAGCACCTCTGTGTTTTACTCCAAAGGAATGAATTTTGACGCTATATGGCCAGCGGACGAGGAATTATAAACACAGCTACCTCCTAATGAGGCGGGCCCTGGTTTGTACTTAAAATTTTCTGAATTAATTGTCCTATTGCCTGACGTAGTACCTTTGACTTCTAACGCAGACCTCAGGCAGGATCCATGGGAAATCCAATCTTCTTGGGAAAACCATTTCTTGTTTGAGAGGCTTATACTACCGCACAGCCAAGAGGATTCAGATTTGGGTTCTTTGGGGAATTACCAAGGATGACAAACCCTCCTGGAAGAGATTATAAATTGAGGAATAGGGTGGCATTCTGCATTGTTAATTTCACTTGGATGAACATATGACACAGCCCTTTTGTCTTTGCCAATGTCTGAGTGAAATGTAAAAACCCACAGCAGCCAGCTACCCTAGCCAGGATCTTCTGCCCCTGTAAGTTGAAAAGATCAACTTACATCTAAAAGATTTGATCACACCTTATGGGCCACCAGGGTGTTCAGAAATAACCATGGCAGATCAAATATTCTCAGGAAGAGAAGGTTCTGACTGATTTTGTTGTGTTCAGCCTTTTTATGTTTATCAATTCTGAGAAGCATAGAAGTATTTTTGCACATTTCTGACGACACCTGTGCTCCCCTTCTCATGCATTATTTCTTAACAAATGCGTTTGACTACAACACAACACAACACTTACCCTTGGCCCCATGTGACAGAACATTATGATCTTTTACACAGCTTACTTGGTGTTTAAAAATATTTGCTTTATGTATGTGTTTGCCTTGGGGGTAGAGCACTAGGATGTAGGGAGTCAGGGAGCTAGGGAGGTTGGAATAACAAAGGCTTGTTTGGTTTTGTTCGCTTGTTTTTTTTCAAAATAACATTTCAAACAGCTTGGCTTGAAAGTCAATTTCTGGAATACCTAGCAAAACCGAAACCCATTCTTCGCTCTTTTTCTCTTAGATTTGGAGGCAAACAAACACCCCAGTCAGGTCTGCATTTATACCAGATAGAATAAAGGGCTGCCTACAGAATGTGGGTGTACCCAAAATAAAACTGACCCCCAAATCTCTTTCTTTGGAGTACAGCACTTTTGTTTTTGTTGTTCTTTGGGACAAGTATTTCAAATATCTCATTAAAATGCATATATGTTATCATTAGCAGGTTGGGAGGTGATTCGACAGATCAAGCAGATAAGGTCTTGAGGAGAAAGTAAGTGTTGTGTTTTGAGAAGCAGTGACAAGGGAATGATCTGGAAACTATAATTAGTACTACCTCCCCCACCACACCATCATCATTTATTGGATGACTAGGGTGTGCCTGGTGTTTTACGGACATTACTTTGTTTCCTACAACAGCCCAGTGAAGTGGATGCCACTACGATTTCAATTTTTCAGTAGAGGAAACTGAGGCTCGGATAAACTCAAAGTAATTTGCACGGTGCTTCTCAGATAGAAGGTGTGAATTCAGGGTTTTAACTCAAGTCAAGCAGGAGGCAAGTACTGCCATGGGAGACAATCTGGAACATTTTGCTCAGGTATGACTCAGCTTCTAGTCATGGGTGGGAAGAACACGAACAAGCTGAAGAACTCATATGCTATGAGCTTCACTCATTTTTTATGAGGGGACGGTGGGCTCAGGATTAACAGATCCCAGCTTGGGTTGGGCACCTATACTAGGAAACCTTATCAATTGTGGGAAAACGCAAGTATGATGATGCAAATTCAGAATTTCACTGTAAAGGTCTTAAATCCAAGCTGTAGCAGTTCCCTACTTTGTAATAAATGAATGTAGATTGCTTGCTAGTTGTGCACAATTAGGGGCAAGCCACTTTACCTCTTAACTCTTAGGTTTTTCATCTGTAAAATGGAATGAATAAGCCCCTGTAGAATTGTTGAAACTATCAACGTGTGAGAAAGTGTTTTGCAAAGTGTTTTGTGTGGGATGACGCACAGATACGGAGATGACAGCAGATGGATCATAATAGAAACCTCATTTCCTCTTCAGAGATATAGTTGGTTGTGAGTGACAATGAGGACCAAGGAGGAAAGGGAGACTAGTGGCTCTCACAGCTCTCCTTGCTCTGTTTGGTTTCTGCAAGCCTCTTTGGCCTGTCAAGTGCCGGCACTCACTCATGTCGACAGACTTGAGTTTAGTTTCTGATGGATGCTTTGTTCCTCTGGAACATGCAGGTATTATGAGTGGTTAATGAAACTGTAACAACATTATGGTTTGAATGAAGATCGTTTATATTACTCTGACACTAGAAGATGGAGGATTTCAGGGTCCTGTGTACCAGAGATGGGGAGAAAGTATGGCTGATGCTTTTAAGCTGGGGGGTCTAAGAGAAATGTTTCCAATAGTCCAACAACTCTATAGAGTATGTTTGTTTAGTTTCTGCATTGTGTTGCGAGAACATTCTATCCTCAGTGCTGTCTCTGGGAAAATTTGGGAAGTCATTGAGTTTGTCTTTGGCAACTCTAGCCTTTTAATAATAACATATGTCATTTATTGAGCACTTACCATGTGCCGAGAATTGTGTTGAATGCTTGACACAGGTTTATCTAATCACATTAATCCTTGTCACATGTTTTGGGCTGTTTTTTTACAGTGTTTCCTATGTGTCCTGCTCTATACTGTATACTTCCTGTACTTTACCTTATTTAATCTCCACAGTAAACTTATCAGGTAGATACTACTGTTATTTCTCTTTTATAGAAGAGGAAACTAAGGCCCAATGGAATGAAATTATTTGCTTAAGAACATACACACAGAAATTAGTAGAACTGAAATTTAAAATCTGGCTTTCAAGGAAAGTCTTGAGTCCTATTCACACTAGGATGCAGTGTTGGGTTTAGGAAGACGGGGAGGAGAGAGAAATGTCTGGTTCGGGTGGAATATTTTTCATCTGATCACTCATTCAACTCGTTTTTTCAAGTCATTCAGGTCAAAATTTTTGGAGGCATCCTTGACGTTTGCAACCATATCCATTCTATTAGCCAATCCTTCAAAATATCGTACACCTGACCTTTGAACAGTGTGTGTTTGAACTGCGTGGGTCCACTTACATGCAAATATTTTTCAATAGTAAATACGACAGTACTACACGATCCATGGTTGGTTGAAGCCACAGATGCAGAACCTTGGATTCAGAGGAACTGTGGGTTCAGAAGGTGGACTGTAAGTTATACTCAGATTTTTGTCAGCACAGAGGGTCGACACCCCTAACTCTCATGTTGTTCAAGGGTGGACTGTATATCCATAAGCCAGCCACTCCTCCCCACCTCCACTGCCACCACCTTAGTCCAGGCCACCATGATCTTTCATTTGGACGACTGCAACATCTCCCTTCTTTTGCCTTTGCCCTTTATGGCAGACACTACTAGCTTTTCGTTAAAACCCATTTGACTCTTCCTATGTAGCCAAAGAAATACAGCTGAATGCACAGCTGTCCTGCTGGACCACATAACCCAATGTTGCTTGCAGTTAGCTGTGGGTATGTGACAAAGTTCTTATCAGTGGAATGTTAGCAGAAGTGACATGTGCCGTTTCTGAGTCAGGGGCTTGTGACATTTGGGCTTGCCTCCTCTAAACCCTCATCCTCTTTTTCTGTCTGCTGGAAGCTGGATATCTGACAATCTGGCTTTGACCTTGCAGACTATGACAAGACCCTAGCTGATGGCAGAGCAACAACTTGGAAAGGATCTGGGCCTATGAATTAGCATGAGCAATAGACTTGTCCTATGGATCTGAAGTATTCACATTAAAGCTGTTCTGAGAGAAACAAATTCCTTTGTTCTTTAAGCTACCATAAGGTTGAGTCTTTCTGATACAGCAGCCTAGCGTTACCCTAGGTAATACACCCCTACAGTCTGTACTCTACACAGCAACCAGAGTAAACTGTATAGTAACATAAATCATACCATTGTGCTTCTCTGAGTAAAACTCTCCAGTGGATCCCTAGTTCTCAGAGTGTAAAAGCCAACATCCTTAGAATGGGCTGCAAAGCCCAGCAGGACTTGTCCATACTCCCACACCTGTATTACCTCTCTGACTCTTATCCAATCATTTTCCCACCATCCCATTCACTGGCCTCTTTTCTATTTTTGAACAGGTCAGCCACTCTCCCACCACAGGGTCTTTGCCCATAATGTCCCTTCTGCCTGGAAAACTCTTCCCCAGATATCTGCCTGGCTCATTCCCTCACTTCATTAAGATCTTGGCTCACGCATCACCTTTCTAGAGAGCCCTTTCTGGACCACCCGCTCTGAGATAGCACCCCCATCGCCTAGCCCTGGCTTTAGTTTTCTTCATAGCACTGCTCACCAGTTGACATATGTGTTTGTTTATTTTCTGTCTCCTCCATTTAGAATGTGCACTCCATGAAAGCAGGGAATTTTGGTCACGGCTATATCCCCAGTGCCTAAAACGATGCCTAGCACATACTAGGGGCTCAATAAATTGGTGAATGAATGACTTTATTCGTTGATCTTCCAACATCCACTAAGTCACCTGAGGTGCCTGTTAAAATGCTGACTCCAGGGGCCATAGTCATTCGGATTTTGATTCAGCTGATCTGTGGTGGGTCCCAGGAATTTGGTTTTTGACACATATACCCCCCCCATAATTCTGGTACACATGGTAAGGTGACACCTCTTAGAGAAACACTGCACTGGATTGTAAGCCCCACGAGGACTTTCTCGATAGTGTATCCATAAGGCCTTGCAGAGTGCCTCACACATAGTAAGTGTTCAACAAATATTTTTTAATGGATCAATGAACAAATATTTATTGCAGTTTCTTAGGTGCCAGGCACTCTGCTAGATGCTGAGACTAATCCAGTGGGAGCACCTTAATCCTTAAATTTATGTACCCAACAGTCCAAGTTCCTGAGACCTGAGAGTCCACTCAGCACTGTTACAGTGTTGACTAAGCTGTTCTTTAAGGCAGCACTTTTCCAGTTTCATGCTCACACAGATCACTTGGGTATCTTGTTAAAAGACAAATTCTCACTCAGTGAGCTTGGGATGAGCCTGGGATTCTGCATTGCTTACAAACTCCCAGGTGACGCTGAAACTACTGGTCCATCAACCACACTTTGCGTAGTAGCAAGGCCTTAAGCTAAAACAGGGTAGTGGGCAGAGCTAGCCAGGCGATTGCTGTTTACTTGGGGCTACTTGCTCCTCAGCTGCAGAGAAACTTCCGTGCCTGGAGCCCAATGGTAGCTGCTTAATTTTCAAGCTCTACCAACAACTATACATGTTTTAATTTAAAAAGACCCCAAATCAATTAAGATCGACATCTCTGCACCTATGAAATTCATGGATGTAAATTGTGTTGCTGTTTTTCTGAGGGGGATGGACTAATGTTCCTGTCTTTGTTTAATTAAAAAGTGAGACAAGGGAGTTTTTTGAGGTGACCGACAGATGTCTGAAAGTGCTATAAAGAACTTGGATGACATAATTTTTGTTTGGTGGATGTATTAGTCTTTTATTCTACCACAGACTGGGTGGCTTAGACAACAGACATTTATTTCTCACAGATCTGGAGGCTGTGAAGTCCAAGATTAAGGTGTCAGCAATATAGGCTTCATTCTGAGGCCCTTCTCTTGGCTTGTAGGTGGCAGCCTTCTTGCTGTGTGCTCACATGACCTCTTTGTGTGTGTTTGTGAGAGAGTCCTAGCTCTCTTGTGTCTCTTCTTATAAAGACACTAATCCTATCTGATCAGGGCCCCACTCTTATGCCTCATTTAACTTTGATTACTTCCTTGAAGGGTCCATCTCCAAATATAGCCACACTGGGGGGCTAAGGGCTTCAACATATGAATTTTGGGAGTTCACAGGCATTTATTTACTTCATAACAGTGAACAAGACCTAGAAACAGTACCTCTCTTAATTGAGGCCATCTGTGTGGGATAGTTTGGTGGCCTTTCGAGAATCCTAAAATTTCCATCGTCGCTTAATTCTTTTGCCTCAATGTGTTTAGATTCCAGAAGTTTCCCCATGACAAATGAAATGCTTCAGAATTAGGAAAACAGTAACTACTTAATCATCATGAACTTCTAGGCTTTTAACTCTAGGGCTCCTTATTTAGGCTTCAGGGGATCTCTGAATTCCCCCAAATTTAATGAAATATTTATGTACATACATATGTATTGTTTGTGATTTTTTTTCCCTAGGGAGAGAGTCCATAGCTTATATAGAATTATCAGGTGGATTTTGTGATTTCCCCAAAAGTTAAGCATGAGGATAACAGAGCTTAGGATAGGGGACTTTGAATGGTGGGGGAGAAATGTACAACACTTTATTGCAGTTTGTTTTGTTTTGTTTAGTTTTATGTGTCTCTTTCTCTCCATTATCTTTTGTCTTCCTTGAGAGAAAGTCATACTCATCTGTGTATCCCTGATGCCCAGCACGGTGTCTAGCATAGAAAAATTATTCCATACATGGTTTTGAAATCAGGAATGAAGCTTGCTGCTAGGGTAAGGTGGGAGCTCAAGGCAGTGGGGGCATTGAAATACAGGGCTCTGGGTACCTAGGTCCCCGCCTAGGTGGGCATGGACAGAGGACACAGAGGTACAAGAGTATCCAGAGGAAACTTGAGTTAATTAATGCTTATTACAGGGCTCAACTTCATATACACATATTCTTTTGGGGGGGTGTCATCCTCAGTAGAATGTAAAATCCAAGTCTAACATCTCAGCTCGTCTTGTTTCCTAGTTAAGATGTGCTGTTTGATCAATAAAAATGAATAATTTAAATTCAGTATCCCTCTGTCACTATCAATAATACTTTTGTGAGTGATGTAGTACTATGGTAATGCAATTTGTTAGTCGCTGCCACACTTTCACATGACAGTCTGCTGAAGTTGTAAACTTAATTTACTCCAGGCATTTGACATAAGTAACATTGATGGGTCTTATCTTTAAGAGTATCGATTTCCCCCCGCCCCAGAATATCTCCTCTGTGTTTGTGTTTATTGAATAAATAGGCACCTGTCTGGTTAAGGAAAACTTTTTTAAGCTAGGGAAGCTTCCCACTTGGTTTTACGCATACCTTTGTTGAACAACTTAGACTCAGAACCTCCGAGTTGGGAGAGACTTACGATGTTGTGTTGTCCTGTTTGCCCACTTCCAGGGACAGCTTTTTATCATCTAGGGCACGGACTCCACTGCTGGATAGCTCTCACAGAAAGTTCTCCACAGTGGAGACAAAACCTACTGTTCTGCAACTTCAACCCCTTATTAACTTTCCTGAGTGACACGTTGTAAATCTATCCATCAGCTACTTGCCAGTCTTTTCATGTATCTGAAGGCTGTGTGCACGTACATCCAAGACTTTTCTTGTCCAGGTTAAACTTCCCGAGTACTTTCAATTCCTTTCCATTCAACAAGGTTTCTAGATCTCCTTACCCATATCATACTAAAAAGCTGAGAAAATATTTACCAGCAATCTGATAAGTGGTTAATAACTAAAATATATAAGGCACTCACACAACTCAATAGCAAAAAAAATGAACATTTTCATGTTGATATTTATCATCAGGATATTGATTGATAGTATTAGTGACAGTGCCATGGAATTCTACTGTATATGGTCAGAAAATGTCTTTATATTGTGCTGTACATGTAGTGTGATGTTTGGTGGTTTCCTCACTAATACTCGTTGTCTCTTGTCTTTTGGTGATAGCCATTCTAACAGGTGTGAGGTAATATCCCATTGTGATTTTGATTTGCATTCTCCTGATTAATCATGTTGAGCATCTTCTCATGTGGTTTCCTCTTGATAGGAGGTAAAGAAAGCTTAGCTTTCTGTTGCCTTGTGAGCATCTATCTTTGCTTAAATTGAGTCAATACAAGTTGGACTATGCCAAAGAAGGAAAGTAAACAAATATTAGGCCTAATTTGGTTTTACTTTCCTTTTTGAGCATGCTGGGTCACAAATAGGAAGAGTATATGAACAAAGAAAATATAATTGTTTGATAATTCATTGAATATATTAAAAAGAACTCATATATAAAGAGAATATTTTTGAAGAAAATGTCTTTATGAAGAATATATTCTTTTATACATTATAAGTATAGTTAATACATTTTTGAACATATCCTTGAATATACTTTTGAGTATGTTCTTGAATAAATTCTTAATATAGTCTTCAATAGCTCCTTGAATATAGTGACTATATTTTAAATATGTTCTTAAATATATCTTTGGATGCATTCTTGACTATGCTCTTTTTTCTTTCTTTAACATCTTTATTGGAGTATAATTGCTTTACAATGGTGTGTTAGTTTCTGCCTTGTAACAAAGTGAATCAGTTATACATATACATATGTTCCCATATCTCTTCCCTCTTGCATCTCCCTCCCTCCCACCCTCCCTATCCCACCCCTCTAGATGGCCACAAAGCACCGAGCTGATCTCCCTGTGCTATGCGGCTGCTTCCCACTAGCTATCTATTTTACATTTGGTAGTGTATATATGTCCATGCCACTCTCTCCCTTTGTCACAGCTTACCCTTTCCCCTCCCCGTATCCTCAAGTCCATTCTCTAGTAGGTCTGTGTCTTTATTCCCGTCTTACCCCTAGGTTCTTCATGACCTTTTTTTTTCTTTCCTTAGATTCCATATATATGTGTTAGCATACGGTATTTGTTTTTCTCTTTCTGACTTACTTCACTCTGTATGACAGACTCTAGGTCCATCCACCTCACTACAAATAACTCAATTTCATTTCTTTTTATGGCTGAGTAATATTCCATTGTATATATGTGCCACATCTTCCTTATCCATTCATCGGTCGATGGACGCTTAGGTTGCTTCCATCTCCTGGCTATTGTAAATGGAGCTGCAATGAACATTTTGGTACATGACTCTTTTTTTTTTTTTTATTCCCTCCCTCCCTCCCTCTCTTTCTTTCTTTCTTTTTGTTAATTCTTTCTTTTTATAGTGTTGATCCTGCTTTGCCTGCCTCAATTATTGTATTTCTCATTTTACACAGCTAGCAAGTGGCAGGCTGTACTCAGGGCTTCTGAATCCAAAAGTCGGGAATCTGTGTTACGTCAGTTTAGCTTCCAGTATTTATTCCAGTTATAAACAACTTTAACTGTAATGTATAATATTAATATTCTAGTTAAATTCCTCTGAAGAAATAATTCAGAATATTTAAAAACATTTTTGATCAGATATTTGATTACATGGAAGTTGATTTTAGATATACTCTTTAATAATAATTATATAAAAAGACAAATGGGGACTTTTCTCATTTAACAGATAATGCACACTGTTTAACTGGGTAAGAAAAAATAGGATATATTAACAGAACTGTTAAAATTAGATATACATCTAGTACTTTAAAAATATGGATCTGGGGCTTCCCTGGTGGCGCAGTGGTTGAGAGTCCGCCTGCCGATGCAGGGGACACGGGTTCGTGCCCCAGTCCGGGAAGATCCCACATGCCGCGGAGTGGCTGGGCCCGTGAGCCATGGCTGCTGAGCCTGCACGTCTGGAGCCTGTGCTCCGCAATGGGAGAGGCCACAATAGTGAGAGGCCCGCGTACCACACACACACAAAAAAAACATATGGATCTGATGAAACAGATAATGAGGCATATTTTCATTTTAACCAGTGGTTCTTAATGTAATTGTCTAGTATGGGTAAATAATATGCAATATATGTCTAAGAAGGGGACACTTTGAAACTGTATAATGTTAGAGCTTTCAGCTGAGTGAGGAAAACGAGTGTATCTAAGTCAAGGGCACACTAGAGACTTCTCCTAGCACCTAAACATGCTCTCTTTATAATTATTCGGAGGCTTTCAACTGTGTGTGTGTGTGTCTGTCTGTGTCTGTCTGTCGTTTTCCAGCTTAACTGAGATATAATTGACATATAACATTGTTTAAGGTGTAAAACGTATTGATTTGATACACTTATATAATTGACATATAACATTGCTTAAGGTGTAAAACGTATTGATTTGATACACTTATATATTGCAGTATGATCACCACTGTAGTGTTAGCTAACACCTCCATCACAACACATAATTACCATTTCTTGTTTGTGGTGAGCACATTAAGATCTACTTTCTTAACACTTTCAAGTATATCATACTGTGTTGTTAACTCCATTTACAGTGCTGTGTATTATATCCCTAGAACTTATTCATCTTCCAACTGGAAGTTTGTACACTTGACCAGCAATCTCCCCATTTCCCCACCCCTCAGCCCCTGGTAACACCTGACCTACTCTCTGTTTCTACGAGTTCAGCTTTTTTAGATTCCCTGTGTAAGCGTATCATACAGTATTTGTCTCTCTCTGTCTGACTTATTTCACTTACCATAATGCCCTCACAGTCCATCCATGTCATAATGGCAGGATTTCCTTCTTTCTTATGGCTTCTAATGGTTCCATTGTATGCATGTATCACTCCTGATTTATCCATTTATCTGTTCTTTTTTAAAATTTAATTTAATTTTTATTTTTTATACAGCAGATTCTTATTAGTTACTTATTTTTTTTACATCTTCATTGGAGTATAATTGCTTTACAATGGTGTGTTAGTTTCTGCTTTATAACAAAGTGAATCAGTTATACATATACATATGTTACCATATCTCTTCCCTCTTGCATCTCCGTCCCTCTCACCCTCCCTATCCCACCCAGTAGTGGGATTGCTGGTCGTATGGTAGCTCTATTTGTAGTTTTTTAAAGAACCTCCATACTGTTATCCGTAGTGGCTGTATCAATGCACATTCCCACCAGCAGTGCAAGAGTGTTCCCTTTTCTCCACACCCTCTCCAGCATTTATTGTTTCTAGATTTTTTGATGATGGCCATTCTGACCGGTGTGAGATGATATCGCATTGTAGTTTTGATTTGCATTTCTCTAATGATTAATGATGTTGAGCATTCTTTCAAGTTTTTGTTGGCAATGTGCATATCTTCTTTGGAGAAATGTCTATTTAGGTCTTCTGCCCATTTTTGGATTGGGTTGTTTGTTTTTTTGTTATTGAGCTGCATGAGCTGCTTGTAAATTTTGGAGATTAATCCTTTGTCAGTTGCTTCATCTGCAAATATTTTCTCCCATTCTGAGGGTTGTCTTTTCATCTTGTTTCTGGTTTCCTTTGCTGTGCAAAAGCTTTTAAGTTTCATTAGGTCCCATTTGTTTATTTTTGTTTTTGTTTCCATTTCTCTAGGAGGTGGGTCAGAAAGGATCTTGCTGTGATTTATGTCATAGAGTGTTCTGCCTATGTTTTCCTCTAAGAGTTTGATAGTTTCTGGCCTTACATTTAGATCCTTAATCCATTTTGAGCTTATTTTTGTGTATGGTGTTAGGGAGTGTTCTAATCTCATATTTTTACATGTACCAGTCCAGTTTTCCCAGCACCACTTATTGAAGAGGGTGTCTTTACTCCACTGTATATTCTTGCCTCCTTTATCAAAGATAAGGTGACCATATGTGCGTGGGTTTATCTCTGGGCTTTCTATCCTGTTCCATTGATCTATATTTCTGTTTTTGTGCCAGTACCATACTGTCTTGATTACTGTAGCTTTGTAGTATAGTCTGAAGTCAGGCAGCCTGATTCCTCCAACTCCATTTTTCGTTCTCAAGATTGCTTTGGCTATTTGGCGTCTTATGTGTTTCCATACAAATTGTGAAATTTTTTGTTCTAGTTCTGTGAAAAATGCCAGTGGTAGTTTGATAGGGATTGCATTGTATCTGTAGATTGCTTTGGGTAGTAGAGTCATTTTCACAATGTTGATTCTTCCACTCCAAGAACATGGTATATTTCTCCATCTATTTGTATCATCTTTAATTTCTTTCATCAGTGTCTTATAATTTTCTGCATACAGGTCTTTCATCTCCTTAGCTAGGTTTATTCCTAGATATTTTATTCTTTTTGTTGCAGTGGGAAATGGGAGTGTTTTCTTAATTTCATTTTCAGATTTTTCATCATTAGTGTATAGGAATGCCAGAGATTTCTGTGCATTAATTTTGTATCTTGCTACTTTACCAAATCCATTGATTAGCTCTAGTAGTTTTCTGGTAGCAGCTTTGGGATTCTCTATATAGAGTATCATGTCATCTGCAAACAGTGACAGCTTTACTTCTTCTTTTCTGATTTGTATTCCTTTTATTTCTTTTTCTTCTCTGATTGCTGTGGCTAAAACTTCCCAAAGTACGTTGAATAAGAGTGGTGAGAGTGGGCAACCTTGTCTTGTTCCTGATCTTAGTGGAAATGCTTTCAGATTTTCAGCATTGAGGATGATGTTGGCTGTGGGTTTGTAATATATGGCCTTTATTATGTTGAGGAAAGTTCCCTCTATGCCTACTTTCTGCAGGGTTTTTATCATAAATGGGTGTTGAATTTTGTCAAAAGCTTTCTCTGCATCTATTGAGATGATCATATGTTTTTTCTCCTTCAGTTTGCTAATATGGTGTATCACGTTGATTGATTTGTGTATATTGAAGATTCCTTGCATTCCTGGAATAAACCCCACTTGATCATGGTGTATGATCCTTTTAATGTGCTGTTGGATTCTGTCTGCTAGTGTTTTGTTGAGGATTTTTGCATCTATGTTCATCAGTGATATTGGCCTGTAGTTTTCTTTCTTTGTGACATCTTTGTCTGGTTTTGGTGTCAGGGGTATGGTGGCTTCGTAGAATGGGTTTGGGAGTGTTCCTCCCTCTGCTGTATTTTGGAAGAGTTTGAGAAGGATAGGTGTTAGCTCTTCTCTAAATGTTTGATAGAATTCGCCTGTGAAGCCATCTGGTCCTGGGCTTTTGTTTGTTGGAAGATCTTTAATCACAGTCTCAATTTCAGTGCTTGTGATTGGTCTGTTCATATTTTCTATTTCTGCCTGCTTCAGTCTTGGCAGGTTGTGCATTTCTAAGAATTTGTCCATTTCTTCCAGGTTGTCCATTTTATTGGCATAGAGTTACTTGTAGTAATCTCTCATGAGCTTTTGTATTTCTGCAGTGTCAGTTGTTACTCCTCCTTTTTCGTTTCTAATTCTATTGATTTGAACTTTCTCCCTTTTTTTCTTGATGAGTCTGGCTAATGGTTTATCAATTTTGTTTATCTTCTCAAAGAACCAGCTTTTAGTTTTATTGATCTTCGCTATTGTTTCTTTCATTTCTTTTTCATTTATTTCTGATCTGATCTTTATGATTTCTTTCATTCTGCTAACTTTGGGTTTTTTTTGTTCTTCCTTCTCTAATTGCTTTAGGTGCAAGGTTAGGTTGTTTATTCGAGATGTTTCCTGTTTCTTAAAGTAGGATCGTATTGCTATAAACTTCCCTCTTAGAACTGTTTTTGTTGCGTCCCATACGTTGTGGGTCGTCATGTCTCCGTTGTCATTTGTTTCTAGGCATTTTTTTATTTCCTCTTTCATTTCTTCAGTGATCACTTCGTTATTAAGTAGTGTATTGTTTAGCCTCCATGTGTTTGTATTTTTTACAGATCTTTTCCTGTAATTGATATCTAGTCTCATAGCATTGTGGTCAGAAAAGATACTTGATACAATTTCAATTTTCTTAAATTTACCAGGGCTTGATTTGTGACCCAAGATATGATCTATCCTGGTGAATGTTCCATGAGCACTTGAGAAAAATGTGTATTCTGTTGTTTTTGGATGGAATGTCCTATAAATATCAATTAAGTCCATCTTGTTTAATGTATCATTTAAAGCTTGTGTTTCCTTATTGATTTTCATTTTGGATGATCTGTCCATTGGTGAAAGTGGGGTGTTAAAGTCCCCTATTATGGATGTGTTACTGTCGATTTCCCCTTTTATGGCTGTTAGTATTTGCCTTATGTATTGAGGTGCTCCTATGTTGGGTGTATAAACATTTACAATTGTTATACCTTCTTCTTGGATTGATCCCTTGATCATTATTTAGTGTCTTTCTTTGTCTCTTGTAATAGTCTTTATTTTAAAGTCTATTTTGTCTGATATGAGAATTGCGACTCCAGCTTTCTTTTGGTTTCCATTGCATGAAATATCTTTTTCCATCCCCTTACTTTCGGTCTGTATGTGTCTCTAGGTCTGAAGTGGGTCTCTTGCAGACAGCATATATATGGGTCTTGTTTTTGTATCCATTCAGCCGGTCTGTGTCTTTTGGTGGGAGCATTTAATCCATTTACATTTAAGGTAATTATTGATATGTGTGTTCCTATTCCCATTTTCTTAATTGTTTTGTGTTTGTTATTGTAGGTCTTTTCCTTCTCTTGTGTTTCTTGCCTAGAGAAGTTCCTTTAGCATTTGTTGCAAAGCTGGTTTGGCTGTGCTGAACTCTCTCAGCTTTTGCTTGTCTGTAAAGATTTTAATTTCTCCATCAAACCTGAATGAGATCCTTGCTGGGTAGAGTGATCTTGGCTGTAGGTTCTTCTCCTTCATCACTTTAAATATGTCCTGCCAGTCCCTTCTGGCTTGCAGAGTTTCTGCTGAAAGATCAGCTGTTAACCTTATGGGGAGTCCCTTGTATGTTATTTGTCGTTTTTCCCTTGCTGCTTTTAATATGTTTTCTTTGTATTTAATTTTTGACAGTTTGATTAATATGTGTCTTGGCGTGTTTGTCCTTGGATTTAACCTGTATGGGACTCTCTGTGCTTCCTGGACTTGATTAACTATTTCCTTTCCCATATTAGGGAAGTTTTCAACTATAATCTCTTCAAATATTTTCTCAGTCCCTTTCTTTTTCTCTTCTTCTTCTGGGACCGCTATAATTCCAATGGTGATGGGTTTAATTTTGTCCCAGAGGTCTCTGAAACTGTCCTCAGTTCTTTTCATTCTTTTTTCTTTATTCTGCTCTGCAGTAGTTATTTCCACTATTTTATCTTCCAGGTCACTTATCCATTCTTCTGCCTCAGTTATTTTGCTATTGGTCTCTTCTAGAGTATTTTTAATTTCATTTACTGTGTTGTTCATTGCTTGTTTCATCTTTAGTTCTTCTAGGTCCTTGTTAAATATTTCTTGCATTTTCTCTATTCTATTTCCAAGATTTTGGATCATCTTTACTATCATTATTCTGAATTCTTTTTCAGGTAGACTGCCTATTGCCTCTTCATTTGTTAGGTCTGGTGGGTTTTTATCTTGCTCCTTCATCTGCTTGTGTTTTTCTGTCTTCTCATTTTGCTTACCTTACTGTGTTTGGGGTCTCCTTTTTGCAGGGTACAGGTTCATAGTTCACGTTGTTTTTGGTGTCTGTCCGCAGTGGCTAAAGTTGGTTCCGTGGGTTGTGTAGGCTTCCTGGTGGAGGGGACTAGTGCCTGTGTTCTGGTGGATGAGGCTGGATCTTGTCTTTCTGGTGGGCAGGTCCACCTCTGGTGGTGTGTTTTGGGGTGTCTGTGGACTTATGACTTTAGGCAGCCTCTCTGCTAATGGGTGGGGTTGTGTTCCTGTCTTGCTAGTTGTTTGGCATAGGGTGTCCTGCACTGTAGCTTGCTGGTCGTTGCATGAAGCTGGGTGTTGGTGTTGAGATGGAGATCTCTGGGAGATTTTCGCCGTTTGATTTTACGTGGAGCTGGGAGGTCTCTTGTGGACCAGTGTCCTGAAGTTGGCTCTCCCACCTCAGAGGCACAGCACTGACTCCTGGCTGCAGCACCAAGAGCCTTTCATCCACACGGCTCAGAATAAAAGGGAGAAAAAGTAGAAAGAAAGAAAGAAAGAGGATAAAATAAAGTTATTAAAATAAAAAATAATTATTAAGAAAAAAAATTTTTTACATAAAAAAAAGAAAAAAAAACCAGACAGACAGAACCCCAGGACAAATGGTGAAAGCAAAGCTATACAGTCAAAATCTCACACAGAAGCATACACATACACACTCACAAAAAGAGGAAAAGGGGAAAATATAATATATCTTGCTCTCAAAGTCCACCTCCTCAATTTGGGATGATTCGTTGTCTATTCATGTATTCCACAGATGCAGGGTACATCCAGTTGATTGTGGAGATTTAATCCGCTGTTCCCGAGGCTGCTGGGAGGGATTTCCCTTTCTCTTCTTTGTTCGCACAGCCCCTGGGGTTCAGCTTTGGATTTGGCCCCGCCTCTGCGTGTGGGTCGCCTGAGGAAGTCTGTTCTTCACTCAGACAGGACGGGGTTAAAGGATCCGCTGATTCGGGGGCTCTGGCTCACTCAGGCCGCAGGGAGGGAGGGGTTCGAATGTGGGGCGAGCCTGCAGCGACAGAGGCTGGTGTGACATTGCAGCAGCCTGAGGCGCGCCGTGCGTTCTCCAGGGGAAGTTGTCCCTGGATCCCGGGACCCTGGCAGTGGCGGGCTGCACAGGCTCCCCGGAAGTGGGGTGTGGATGGTGACCTGTGCTCGCACACAGGCTTCTTCGTGGCGGCAGCAGCAGCCTTAGCGTCTCATGCCCGTCTCTGGGGTTCACGCTGATAGCCGCGGCTCTCGCCCGTCTCTGGAGCTCCTTTAAGCAGCGCTCTTAATCCCCTCTCCTTGCGCACCAGGAAACAAAGAGGCAAGAAAAAGTCTCTTGCCTCGTCGGCAGGTGCAGACTTTTTCCCGGACTCCCTCCCGTCTAGCCGTGGTGCACTAACCCCCTGCAGGCTGTGTTCGCGCCGCCAACCCCAGTCCTCTCCCTGGGATCTTACCTCCAAAGCCCGAGCCTCAACTCCCAGCCCCGCCCGCCCCGGCAGGTGAGCAGACAAGCCTCTCAGGCTGGTGAGTGCCGGTCGGCACCGATCCTCTGTGCGGGAAAATCTCCGCTTTGCCCTCCGCACCCCTGTTGCTGCGCTCTCCTCCGCGGTTCCGAAGCTCCCCCACTCTGCTACCCGCAGTCTCCGCCCGCAAAGGGGCTTCCTAGTGTGTGGACACCTTTCCTCCTTCACGACTCCCTCCCACTTGTGCAGGTCCCGTCCCTATCCTTTTGTCTCTGTTTATTCTTTTTTCTTTTGCCCTACCCACGTACGTGGGGAGTTTCTTGCCTTTTGGGAGGTCTGAGGTCTTCTGCCAGCGTTCAGTGCGTGTTCTGTAGTTGTTCCACATGTAGATGTATTTCTGATGTATCTGTGGGGAGGAAGGTGATCTCCGCGTCTTACTCTTCCGCCATCTTCCCCCTCAGGGTCCCGACTATGCTCTTGAGTATGAAGAACTCTTGTGAATGTAACCATGTTAAGATACTCTTGAAAAAATGTTAACAAGACTTCCTTTTTACAATAGCATATTCCCATGAATGCATTCTCCTAACACCCTCAGTCTCACTCTCTCTTTCTGCCTCTCATTCTCCAGCTATAGCTGGAGGGAGCTAAGGCAGAAATAAATTGAATATTCCTCAAAATGCTGTCATGAAGGCAAAATACAAACTAAAACTAAAAAGGTGAAAAAGCAAGGAACTTAAGTCTATCGACCAGTCAGCAACTGACTACAAAGCTGACGGGCAAATTTTGGTGATTTGACTTAGACTTATTTGGGTTGGACGGTATTTATGGCTGGAAGACATGGCATGTCCTCTGGTGCTGGTGTTGGGGAGTTCATTACCTTCTCCTTGGTCTTCTCTGTCCCCCAGGTGAATTTCCTGCTGCTGTCAATCAATAAACAGTGCCACTAAATCATAATTATTAAAACGATGTCTAAAAAAAAAATGGTATCTGAATATCAGCTTGAGTAATTACCCTCTGATTAAATTAAACCACATTAGAACATAGACGTCATGATACCTACTTTTGCTTCTTTGAAACTTGTTTTTTGTTTATTATTTAATTTAGCTTTGTTTTTGCTTATTTTCCTTTATTTCCACCTTATTGCAGATAAGTAAGGTTTCTGGAAAAGTGATCTCGAGTTGAGTGAAATATGAGAGATAACTGTATTTCTGTGGTCCTTACTTATAGAATAATTTGTATGGCAGTTTATTTTAAAGTCTAAAGAAATTCCCAAAATTTGTTATACTACTGCTAGAATCATTTACATTGTTTGATCTCTAGCTACATTTTATCTACAAAAGAGATCAAATTTACTTTTGAAATTGAGTTTATTATCCCAGGCAGTTCTGAAGGTTTTTCTTTTTCTTTTTCTTTTTTCTTTTCTTGTGGTACGCGGGCCTCTCACTGTTGGGGCCCCTCCCGTTGCGGAGCACAGGCTCCGGACGCGCAGGCTCAGCAGCCATGGCTCACGGGTCCAGCCGCTCCGCGGCATGTGGGATCTTCCCAGACCGGGGCACGAACCCATGTCCCCTGCATCGGTAGGCGGACTCTCAACCAGGGAAGCCCAGTTCTGAAGTTTTGATACGTGTAAAGCATTGAGTGGGCTCGGGGAAATTGATTTTAGAATATATATGTTTTTGTCCTGTGCTTTAGGAAGCATTGAAAGTGCAAACATGTCAGAACACCGAGGCAATCTGGCTCCCCAGCTGGGGAGAAAGAGTTCATATCTGGATCCCAAGGAGGGTGATAAAGTTAGGGGTGGGTACTACTAAGTCTGTGGTCCCCTAATGTTAGAGTGCTCCACAATCAACTGGAGGGTTTGTTAAAACGCAGATGGCTGGGCCCCAGCCCCAGAGTTTCAGATTCAGTAGGTCTGGAGTGGGTGCCAGCATTTTGCATTTCTAACAAGTTCCCAGGTGATTCAGATGCTGCTGGTATTGGGGTCCACACTTTGAGGACCATTGCACTAGATTGCTATATCCCTCGCTGGCTCTACTGAAAAATAAGCAGTAAGAGAATTTCTCTTCAGAACCCTCCCCTTTAGGAACCTACTTCAAGTACACTGAATCATATTTATATCTACATATAAATATGTATGCATATATTCACACATTTGTACTGCACTAATTTTACTGTTGGTGTCTCAAGGTCTGTGATTGGGTCTTATTTGCTTTTTAATTTCAGGCCTCTAGTTGAATAAAGGTTTGATAGATGAAATTATGCTGTTAATTTTTTCTACAAAATGATTCATCCAAAAAAATTCTTAGAATTCAGTGCTAGGACAAAGTTACTTTATCTGATTTGCCTTGTTATTAGATAATGAGTGTTGCATAATCACTCCACACCACTCTTGCACTGGCTGCCAGGAAGCTCAGAACAGTTTTTTTATACAACCCACTGTGCCTATCGTTAATCATATAGTCATATTAATTAATTATATTTTCTTTCACAAATATCTCTTTCTTCTCTTTATTACAAACATTTGGTTCCATTAGTCTAGTTAATGGTTCATGTTTCTCTCTCTGTCTCTCTCTCTGTCTCTCTCTCTCTCCTGTCATATCTTTAATTATAAGGTATCTTGACTCCTTTACCAAACATAAAAAATAAATCAGTGGGGGGACAAATAACCCATTAGTGCTGGTAATGGTAGGAGGAGCAGCGGATATGATCATTTGGGTAAGTGGACTTCTGCACCCTGTATGCAGGCACCAATTCCAGAACTCCTCTTCTACCTTCCTTGGGGTAGAATAAATGTCATCTTGGCATTGCCTGTCTGCTAGAGTGAGTATGATGTGTCTGCTTGTACAGCGAATGAAACTCATTATATATCACCCTATATTGGTCCTTTGCCAAGGCAGGAAAAGGGGCATGAAATAGCTCTCCTGATTCCACATCTTTAAAAATACTGAGATTATACCTAGACGTAATTATTCTAGATATATATTATTCTTTTCTGCTTTTGGACCTTAGGTTTAGGAAACAGGGTTGAGGAACAAATCTTCAAAAAAAATATAATATCCTATTTTCCATTGAAGAGCTGTACATAATCAGAGACAATGAGAAAAACTGCATTATTCAGAAAGAGAGCTTTCCATAATACCCTGTAAAGCATCCGATGCTCTTCAAAACTGACTTATTGATGTCGAGGGAGTGAGCATAATGAATACAGCACAGACGTGATCAAGAAATGTGGCTTATGTAAAAAAACCTACTTGCTACTTGCTGAACCCATCAAATAAGACATGTTGTCCCAGTAGGCAGGCTTATGGAAAGAGCACTGCAAGAAGCTACACACTGCCACTTATAACAGAAGCTGAAATGAGACTCTTATCATCCAACACAGGACACACAGCATCTCTGTATGTTCACCCAACCCTCCTATAACTTCATCATCATTATCTGTGTCTGGACACAGTCTTGGTGTTCAGTTAATTGCCATTCAAGATTCCCAATAAGCGAAAGTTTGTGAGGTTAGCTAGACTTGGCAAAGCATCCTGGTTTGTGCTCTACTATTTCAACTCAAAGAATATTTATTGAGCACCTATGAGAGGAATAGGTCCAGTGCAAACATAACTACAGCTGATGTCAGAATAGGATAAAGGCCTTGAAAGGAGTACACAATAGTATGGGATTTCAGAGGAAAACAAGATCAGAACTGATTGGGGGAGTCAGGGAAGGCTCTAAGAGGGAAGAATACGCACAGCTTAAAAAAAAAAAGCAGAAGACGGGGCTTGGTGGAGTGAGGTGGGGTGGTGGTGGTGGAGTGAGATGGGGTGGTGGTAGTGGATTTCTTTTTTTTTATCTTTATAAATTTATTTTTAAAAAAACTTCTGAAAAGGAATAAACCATATTTTGGGTAGGATGAAATGGGTACAGGAGAATTATAATTTTTTAAAAAAATTTTTTATTGGAGTATAGTTGACTTACAATGTTGTGTTAGTTTCAGGTGTACAGCAAAGTGAATCAGTTGTACATATATGTATATCCATTCTTTTTCAGGATCTTTTCCCATATAGGTTATTATAGAATATTGAGTAGAGTTCCCTGTGCTATACAGGGTAGAGGATTTCTTAATAAAAGAGTAACGAATTCAATAGGTCCCAAGTCTCTCCCCCAAAAGACTATGTCATGAAATTTTTATTTTGTATATTACATACTTTCTTCCTCCCTTATTTTCTCAAGAACCCACCTTAATACGTGTTTTTTAATGCAGTGTTTCTAAAAACATGGTACGTGCAGTGTCACCCAAAGTGCGTAACTGATAATTATATTTGGTACACAAGTCAATGTTTTATATTTTAATAGCACATGTGTAGCTTGATACACAGTGGAAAAACCCCATGGTTTCATGGATATTATAGCTTTAGAGGTATAAAAAGTAAACAAAGGACTTGATTTAAAGAAAATGTGGAAAAAATAATAAGGTCTGCAGAACTCCTCTTCCTAACTACAAGCCTACGTTTGAGCATTTGAAAATATTGCAGAAACCTTAAGTCTATGACGATGAAAATTAATGCAAAATTAAGCTCCAGGTAGAAGGTTCCATTTCTGCCTGTTAAAATGATCATAAGGTTTTGTTTTAAAGAGGTGTATGGTACGGGAAATGTAGTAATGAAGAAAAATACAGTTTTCAGTCATATTGTCCCTAAACTCTCCTAATGCCAGACATTATTTGGCAAGAACAATGCTATCCGATAATGAACTATTTTCCATTCAAGGCAGCAAATCAAATATTCGTTTCTCATTAATAATTCAATGTGACAAATTTATTACTTTGAAGGTGCTACAAGTCAATTAGACAATGGGAAATTGTGTCTTCCTTTCAGCCCATTTAATTGGCTTCCAAGTGTGATATTCATCAAAACCTTGACTTTTAATGTAAACTTTATTATATGAGCTGGAGTTCGAGTTTGACACAGGGCACACCTGACTAACCCTCAGCGGTTGGGGGCTCTGGCATCTTCAGAGAAGCCTGGTCAATCATTGCTGACATTTTGCCGTAGAATATAAGGACCTGGCTGTGCAGTGTCACTCCTGCTGATGCTGTGCATGGAGAAAAGCCTTTAAGATCTTTTTGAACTGTATACATGTTTTGGCATTTGCATATTTATCTTTGATGAAATCTCATGATTTTCCAAATGATTGGACTGGCCTAATTTCAAGTTTCCCGAAGTGTGGCATGTGTGCCACCAGTAATATATTCTTTTAGGTGGTACACAGATGAACATTTTTGTCTGGGTTTTTGGGTTATCTGGGTAATTGTGGATTATTTTAGAATAAATCCATAAATATTGAAATAAAAATGTCCATCGTTGCACTACCTAAACGATTTCATATGGCTATAGCGCAAAGACCCACGATTTTACAGATATTCTAGCATAGAACGAGACTACGGTAGATATTTGAATAAAGGTTAATTTAAAGGAAATATTGAGTAAATCATAGTACTGCTGATACATAATGCACAGAAAATCATAGTACTGGCAATTCACGTGTGGAAAGTCTTGTGAAGTTAGATATGAATGGCTGAATTTGGGGAACGCTGCAATCTGTGAGCAAAGGTTGGCTTTATACATTAGGTAGGATTGATAGGTGGTGTAAGGGGCGTCAGGAGTCCGTCTCAATCTAAAGGGCTTTCCCTCATCAGTCTGCCTGAGAAGATCCCCATCATCATGTTTGCATCCTAAACATCCCATCCTAAGGCTCTTGCCAAGGAAATATGTATTTAAACTGGGTGAAAACTTTGTCACAGAAAAATATACCAATATATCATTAATGGTTAGTTTAATCTGTTTATCAGACCCGTTATTTCTTACTGCAACAGAGAGTAGGATCCTGAGTAAGAGGGACATGGGATCAGCAAGGCCTTGTTGCTGGGATGGGGAAGGAAAAGTCATGAGCGTGGATTTCTACTTCTAGTCTACCTATATGTTTGGGTAGGGTGCCTCAAAAGGAGAGCCTTTGCTTTCAGGACCTCACGCTATCATCTCAGTTTTACACTCACTCAGATAGGTCTTCCTTTAATAAACTATACTATACTAATCCAACCCGAGGGAACATACAAATTAGGGGAAGATTATTCACATGATAAATGGTGATTTTGTTTACCATGGGTTTCAATGCTGGGCTCTTTTGCATACAGAGCTTCTTTCACTCATTGTACATTGTTAGATCATAAGCACTTGAGAAAAAGACCAAAGTGGACAGCAAAACTTTAGAACAAAAATGTTAGGACCAAATGTCTATGGAAGTTCATCTAAAATGAGGAGAGGGACTTCCCTGGTGGCACAGGGGTTAAGACTCTGTGCTCCCAATGCAGGGGGCCCGGGTTTGATCCCTGGTCAGGGAACTAGATCCCACACGCACGCTGCAACTAAGAGTTCACATGCCACAACTAAGGAGCCCACGTGCCGCAATTAAGGAGCCCATGTGCCGCAACTAAGGAGCCCACCTGTCGCAACTAAGACCCGGCACAACCAAATACATAAGTAAATATTTAAAAAAATAAAATGAGGAGAAAACATTTTGGAGAGTTAAGTGAAGAAGGTGGAGTTTACTTTTCAAGAGTTTAGTTTACTTGCGACATATTCAGGAATTCATTGCATTAAATGACACTTATGCTATAGGGATTTGATTTTCTTAAACCATATTTTTCCGTTTGTTTTCTCAATGCTCCCTAGACAACAAAATGACCTTTAGAAGCTTCCTTGCAGTCCTTTGCCTCTCAGGAGATGCTTTACTTCAGTCATTCCATTTGCGTCTTTGTAGGGTGTGTTTGGCCATAGAGATCCATACTAGCCTCTGTTGAAGTCGGTGCTCGTCCTATTTTTGGATCTGCTGACGGTCTTAATCTTTTTTAAAAATTTCTTAAAAATGTATTCTTCACCCCTAGAGGTCTTTCTCAAACCTCAGAAATAACGTGACTACCCTGTCAATACAGGATACTTTAAATAGTAAAAGTTCCATTAAAGTGGAGCCCAAGGACCAACAGAAACTCAGACGGCCTCTCAGCCCTCTGCTGCTAGAATGCTTCAACTTACTGAATAGCTCCAAGATTCAAACTCTTTCCCTCCCACTCTGACAGCTGTTGGGTATATGGATGTGAGATGGGTGGTGTAGTAAAGTGTACCATATACAGATTGAGAACTGAGAGTGGGAGGTACTCAAGGGACAGGAGCAGAAGAGAAGTGTACATGGTAAGGTAAAGAGAGATATTGGGGTATATGGAAATATGTATTTGAAGCCATGGAGCCCAGTAGAAACTATTTTCTCAGTGATGTGTGTTTTTTTTATGTGTTCTTTTGAAATAGGTAAAGATTATTAGCCACTTGCCTCTGTCTCTCCCAGCTCTTCTTAGTTGGTCATATGGTTATATCAGGACTGCCACAGTACTGAGCCAATTTCATTAGAGTCAAGGTGTTTGATAGTGTCCCTCTGCACCTCCTGAATACCCTAAACAGCTTTGTGAAGCTTAGAATTAGGTCAGTCTTCATACCCAAGGATCTGGTTACACTGTCTGATAGTCCTGTCTGCTTTTCCTTTCCCCCAGATCAGAATCACAATCTGAACCTTGACTCAAGAGATGTTTCCACTGAGGGCCTAGGACCATCATTCTCCTTTGGATACTGTACTAGTCAGGGTTCTCCAGTGAACCTATAGGAAATATATATCATATATATGATACATGCATATCATATATATATCCTGTTGGTTCATATATGCAATATTTGAAATGAACTAATAGGACCTGGTGTATCCTCACTACTATGAAGAATTGGCTACACAATCATGGAGGCTGAGATGTCCCACGATCTGCCATCTGCAAGCTTGGCTCCCAGGAATGCTGATGGTGTAATTCCAGTCTGAGTCTGAAGGCCTGAGAGCCAGGGGCATCAATGGTATAAATCCCAGTCCAAGGGCAGAAGAAGACTGGTGTCCCAGCTCAGCAGGCAGGCAGGAGGCAAAAAGGGTAAATTCTTCCTTCCTAGACATGTTTGTTCTATTCAGGCCCTCAACAGATTGGATGATGTCCACCCACATTGAGGAGGGCAATTCAAATTCTAATCTCACCTGGAAACACCCTTACAGAGACACTCTGAAAAAATGTTTAATCTGGGTACCCCTTGGCCCAGTCAAGTTGACACATAAAATTAACCATCACAGATTCTTTTCTCTCTGTCTTAAAGGTATATTCTCAGAACGTAGAATCTGAAGTTAGGCTCTATGCAGGGTCAAAGCCTTTGAGAAGTGTGTTTACCATCAACTGATGAATGGATAAAAAATAATGGTTTATATATATATGAATATTATTTGAGCATAGAAAAACATGATGCATGCTACAACATGGATGAACCTTGGAATATTAAGGAAAGACACCTGACACAAAAGGCCATGCATTGTGTGATCCCATTCATATGAAATGTCTAGGAAACACAAATCTACAGGGACAGAAAGTAGGGCAGTATCTCTCAGGGCCTGGGAGGAGGTAGGAGGTGGACAGTCACTGCTAATGGGTATGAGGTTTCTTTTTAAGATGATAAAGTGTTTTTGAATTAGCACTGATGCTTGTACAATTTTGTGAATATACTAAAAAACACTGAAGGGTATACTTTACAATGGTGAATTTTATGACAGTGAATTATATCTCAACAGAGTTGTTTTAAAAGTATGTATATGGCCTATCTGTGAGATCTTAGGCCAGTCACTCAAGCTTTCTTCATCTTGGTTTCTTCCTCTGTCAAAGAAAGGAGAGAAGAATCCCTGACCTTTCTATCATGTGTGGGTAAGATGAAAATTAAATGGGATAAAAGATATAAAGCATAAAATGCTTTATAAATTCAAAGCCTCATTTCTTTTATGCTTCTGATTCCTCTCCTACACTTATGGCCAAGTGTCTCTGCCACCTACCCCAGCAGAATCTAGGTGGTCTGAGTGTAGTTAGGGCTGGGGTCATAAGGTGAGAAAGGCCAAAACTTCATTCTCTTATCATCCCCTGTATGTCACTGCTCCCCACCCCTCAACATACACACACACACTCCAGCTGAATAACACTTTCTCTGTTTCTCCTTTACGGGGTACGGAAAGTCCTGTTTCCTTCCTTCCTTCCCAGAGGGAGAATGCAAGCGATTGCATTAAGATACATGGCCAGCTTTTAAGAAACTTGATTTTAGGATGAAAAAAATAAACAGTTGAAAGCACAACAGGGGGGCCAGCAAAGTGGGCTATGTGTCTAATCTCCCTTTTCTTCTTTTTTTAATAAATGTATTTATTTTATTGATTTATTTTTGGCTGCATTGGGTCTTCATTGCTGCATGGGTGCTTTCTCTAGTTGGGGTGAGCGGGGGCTACTCTTGGTTGCGGTGCATGAGCTTCTCATTGTGGTGGCTTCTCTTGTTGTGGAGCGCCGGCTCTAGGCGCACGGGCTTCAGTAGTTGTGGCTTGCGGGCTCAGTAGTTGTGGCTCGCAGGCTCTAGGGCGCAGGCTCAGTAGCTGTGGCGCATGGGCTTAGCTGCTCCGCTGCATGTGGGATCTTCCCAGACCAGGGCTCGAACCCGTGTCCCCTGCATTGGCAGGCGGATTCTTAACCACTGCGCCACCAGGGAAGCGCCTCCCTTTTCTTCTTAGAGCAGCACGTTTTTACACTGTTCAAGTTGTTTTAGATCACATAATGGGCAATAAACCCCCCCCCAAGTTGTCGTGTGCGGTTAATTCTGCCTTCCTGACTGAAGCCAGGAAGACTGGGGTGTGGGTGGAACCTGGCACTCCTAAAAGAAGCACAGTCAAATGTAGCTGAAGGATTTGTCTATAAATACGTATAGACACATGCAAACTTGTGCGCATGTGTCTTCCCTTATTATATTTGATTGTGCCATTTGTGTATAACCCCTTGGGGTATAAATCAGCTTAACATTAATTAAAACGTATGAAGCCTCATAAAATGGTATTAAAATGCCAGGCTTCAGTTGCCACCCCTTTAGAAAAGGTCTATAAAAAAGATAAATCTTGCCCTGATCATCTTTTTCACCCTGTATCTTTTACATTCGTACATAGATACACACGCAGAGTTCACAAACCCTTTTTCTGCAGGACTTTGTATGAGTCTCTCCAATAGCTCCCTGTTGCCATTGGGATCAACTCTGAGTGCCTCGGCCTGGTTTTTATGGCCTGCCATAAACTGGTCCTACCTTAGCGATCCAAACCTGTCTCCTTTTGCTCCCTAACAAAGATCTTCCACTTCAGGTCTGCATCCTCACTGCTTCCGGCTCACCTCATGTCTATTCTCCCTTCCTCAATCCCTATGGTCTCTCCTTTCGACCCATTTTCAATAAGTCCTTTTTTCCTTTGCCTCCATGAAGGCACTTGGGAACTACTTCATTCCATCGTAATCTCTGTCTTCTCTGAGCTCTTATGGGACCTACAGTCTCTGCCGAGTGTTCTCAACCATGTTATTGCAATACCAATGGTGAAACGTGTTTTAATTTGGTAATAATAATAATAACTTATTTGGGGATGGATTATATATATATGGATATACAGATATGTATATCTGTATATGTGTGTATCAAGTGGCTTAGTCCTATAATGGACATCCCTTTCAATCACTTTTATTCAAATGGATATGATTATCTTAAGCGTGTATAGATTCATCCATACATTCATTCAATAAATATTTATTGAGTCCCTACTCTATTCCAAGTATAGGGAACATTTTTCATTCTATATGTTGTAGAGGGGAAGAAGGTTGAGAACTGCTTGCTTACACCACACAATTTGGCACCTAATTATATATTGTCCGATATTAGTCTCTGATTGTTTCTTGGGGTTAGGTTTTGCTTCCCCAACCCCAGCTGAAGCTTTTTGAAGTCGGTGAAGTCTATTTGACTCCTCTGCAGCTACCAGTACAGGAATGGGCATTCCATATGTAGATGCTTAATAAGTACTAGCAATTGGTTAAAATATTATTAGTGAGAGACTAAGATACTGGGAAAATTGAAGTGCACATGAGAAGCCAGAGAAGCTGATATTTATACTGTCCAATTAAAATTATAAGCTATTAGGTTGTCATCACTCCAGCTTTTGTTTATTTCATTTTGTCTCCACCTGAAATTACATTAATTAATGAAAGAATTGTAAATCTCAATGTTCTAGGAGGTTTAATTACTTCTCTTTTTATGTATCTAAAATTTGCTAGTTTAAGAATTTAAAAATATATTTAGAAAATAGAATGTATGTAGGTGGAAGGGGAATTTTTTAATAAAATGTATAATTTTCTAGTAATTTGCCTTAAAATGCAAAATAGAATCAGAGAATTTTAGAGCCGGAGGAACTTTAGCTAATATCTAGTCCAAATCACTTATTTTGTAAATGAGGAAACTGAGGTCCAGTGAGGGTAAGGACTTGCTCAAGGTCACACAGTCTGGGGACAAAATGAATGTTCTCAGTTATCTGGATGCACATGGATGGCTCTAGTACCCTGGATTTTATTTGTTAAGAAAGGCAGAAGCATAGAAAAATAGAATGAATGCATGTCTCTTACCTGGGAAATAACCTGCAAAATGACAAAGCTGACACACTCATCGACATCGTAAATTATAAGTGGCTTAAAGGAGTTGCTAACCATTTTTCGGACCAAATGGCACAAAATGAGGAAAGATAATAAATAATCCTGAAATTATTTTGATGATAATTTGATCTCCTGAAGAAGACAAAAGACTAGATAGCTAGTTCCATGCTTCACACTTAATCATGGACTATTTCCTAAACTTCTGGCATGATTTCAGGATACATTGAACAAGGAAGTATCTTAAATAAGAAAGTATGCCATTCTTATGGTTTTCAGCATAGGTCTGTTTCAATCCATTTCTTTTTGTACATCATCCCTCCCAAGCTTCAGTAGAAAAGTAATTTTGTCTTTACTATCTGGTTGATAATTATTTTCCTTTTTAATTGTAGCCTAAGTTCTACATGTATACTGTACTCTACAATCTTGCTATTACAGTATTGACTGAAGAGTAGCTTTGGGTATAAAAAGGACTGGGATCGAACCTTATTTTAATTCTTTTTGGTTAATTGTGGTAAAATTACATCCTTCAAGAGAAAATCTGGTTACCAACAAAGTCTCCCTCTCGGTGCTTTGTGACCACCTAGAGGGGTGGGATAGGGAGGGTGGGAGGGAGGGAGACGCAAGAGGGAAGAGATGTGGGGATATATGTATATGTATAACTGATTCACTTTGTTATAAAGCAGAAACTAACACACCATTGTAAGGCAATTATACTCCAATAAAGATGTTGTTAAAAAAAAAAAAGAAAGACAGAGTCTCCCTCTGAGGTGAGTTTGCTCATCACAGAACCCTTTGGAGCTGGACTGGACCTGGAGAGCATCCAGTGCAGCATTTCTGAGTGTCAAAGTGTGTTCCTTGGAATGTTACCTCTGGAATGTGACCAGTGAAAGAGGTTCCTTGATCAGTTGAGTTTTGGAAACACACAGCCCAGTCTGTTTCCTTCTTAGAGGTTCTCACTATGTGAGAACACTTTAAGTTTCTGGGAAGCAGTGCAGTAAAGAAACCTGCTTAACTCTAGCCAGTGTTACAGTCTTTTGTGCATAACATCTGCTAACATCTCAGCAAACAAGATTTTTGAGGTATACATTTGGAAAAAAACCGGTTTAGGCTATATTTTATTTACTGATTAGAAAACTGAGGATCTGCAAGGGAAAGTGACTTACTCAGGGTTGCTAGCTCCATAGTAGGAGAGTTGGGGCAGCACATCAATCAATCTTTTGTTGCTAAGTACAATATACTTTGGCACCTTTCAGTGGAGGGTATGATGCTGGGTAAGGACAGGACAAAGAGCTACTGTATCCCTTTTGTTTCCCTTTTTATATACCATAGGCTTCTTTCTCATGGTGTCTTTCTCTAAACAGTTACAATGACATCCATCCATAATATCATTTGGTCCTTTAACTTTTCTCATCAATGTTATAGGCAATAAACTCTGATCTATACCTTTTGAGTATGTGATTTCTCTAGTTCTTCACATGACTAATCTTTATCTTCAGGTCTCAGCCTAAATACTACCTCTTTAGTGAGGCCTCCCCAACCACTCAATCTAAGTTGCCCTTTCCCCTCCCACAGTCATTATTCTCTATCGCAGCACTGTCTTTCCTTTATGGAACTGCACAGTCTTAGGTATGTCAGCTGTTTTGCTCTCCACGTGCCCTCGGCACAGAGCCTGGCCCATAGTAGAGAGTCGATAAGTATTTATTGAATGAATGAATGAATAAAACAAGGAACTAAAACTGTCTCTGTTAACAGTTTCCACCATATGGTCAAAATGCCTCTCCACCTTCCTTGACGCTCTGGGTTCTTTAGAACATTTTTTTCATTGGAGAATCTGCTGGGTAATTTGTGGGATTCCTAACCCATCAATGTGACACGATTTCCCTGCGCATTCTACCCATGGACCCATACCTCTTCAGGTCAAATAACACCATTTATCTCCTTCACTCCAGTAAAGATGTGATTCAATATTCCCTAAAGAGAGCATTTGATGATTTCTAGAAGTTTAGTGGGGGAGACTTAGTAGAAACATTTGCCAGGAAGGTAACAGACCAATGTCAGGTCTTTAGCACAGAAATGATATACTTTGATTGATGTGATAGATTAGATTCCTGTTCAAAAATATCTACTTCCTTCTCCCAATTCCATGGGATGAGTACACCTTCCCACCCATTGACTTTGAACTCAATCATGTGACTTGCTTTGGTCAGTGGGATATTAGCAGACATGATGTAAACAGAGACATGAAATATACATGTGTCTCTTGTGCCTCTTCCATCACATAAGAAGAGCTGTACCTGCAGCCTGGGTCCCAGAATAAATAGTCATAAGTGGAGCTGAACCTGTCCCTTTTAAGCAGCCAAGCCCAGCTGAACCTGCAGCTTGACACAGAACTGCTCATCCGAAGCCAACCACTGTGAATCTACAGACTCATGAATGAGAAGAAATGGTTGTTCTTTAAAGCCGTTGAGTTTGTGGTGATTTTTGTTTAATTTTTTTTTCTTTTACTAGCAATATGTGACTGACGATTGACTTCTGGTCAATCTGTTAATTTTATCAAGGCATTTTAGGTATCTTTAAGTAACTTCTTTATGGTCTCTTTAAGATAATGCTTGCTAGTGCCGTTCCAGTCTAGGGAGAGATCCACTTTTGAAAGTTGTGATAAGTTACCTGGAAGCTTATTCATTCAGTTACTGCCTAAGATTGAGAGGTGTGATGGAGCTAAACTGATAGGACAAGAAATAAGAAGGTTGAATGAGGACAGGAGCCATAAAGAGGAAGAAACTAGCAAACTGGCAGCCGGTTGTTGAAGGGGAGAAACGCCTATTGAGGATTTTTTTTCATTTTACTAATAGTATTTATTTATGTTAACTGAATTTTTATTAAGATAATTGTAAATTCAAATGTCATAAGAAATAATACAGAGTGATCTGATGTACTCTTTACACAGTTTCTTCCTGTGATAGATAATATCTTATAAAACTATAGTACAGTACCACAACCAGAATATTGATATTGATACAATTCAGCCATCTTATTCAGATTTCTCCAGTGTTACTTATACTCCTGTGTGTGTGTGTGTGTTCAGTTCTGTGCAATTTTATCACACGTGTAGGTTTGTGTGTCTACCACCACATGCAGATGCAAAACATTTCCATCACTACAAGGATTCTTCGTGTTGCCTTTTATAACCACAGCAACTCCTTCCTGTCCACCCTTCCTAACCCCTGGCAACCACTAATCTGTTCTCCATTTCTAAAATTTTGTCCTTTCAAAAACATTACATACAAGGAATTGAGGATTTTGATGAGTTGTTTTCTCTTTGATGTAAACCTCCTTCTCACCACAAAATCTCCAGTAAAACCTACACCGTCCACTACTACTTTATAGAGGGGTTTTCTTTTGATGTGGTGTAGTTCTGACTCCTGCTTTGAGGTTGACATGGGGAGTACCAGAGGCTAACCAAAGGCTTGGGTTTTAACACCTACGTTCGAACTGCTGAAATGTTGAAGCCCTGGAATGGATGTACAAAAGGCAGGAAAGAGGACCACTCACAGGGAGAAAGTGGTTCTTCTAAAGCATAGTAACAACTTTGTAAGCTCTAGGTGCTCCCAGGTATTCCTTTTTTAATTCACTGCCTGCTCTCCCCAACTTGCTTTTTTCCGTTCTTTTACTCTCTCCTTTCTCTTTCCTGCCCAGATCTGTTAGTATTCGAGAGATACCATGAACATTCCTCCTGCTGGTTCCTAAATCTTAACTACTGGTCTGTGTTGGTACCTGAAATTCTAAATTAGGGATTCATTCATCTGGATTCAGGTATCATTTGTTTTTAAATGCAAAGGATGGGTATACAGTGCATACTCAATAAACATTTGCTGAATGGATAAACATTTTAGTAGGAATTTGCTTATAAGAGAAGTGCATTGGAATAGGCATTTTGATGGGGGGTAGGATACAATGTAATTCTTTTATCTTGTTTTATTTATTTTTAGATTATGAAATATTTCAAACAGAAAAGTATAAAGATCAATATACTGAACACCCATGACTCTAACCCAAAGTTAATAAATGCTAATGTCTTGCCTTTTTGTAAGAAATAAAGTGTTCTGGATGGAGTTGTTGTCCCCTTTGTACTCCAGCCTCCCTGATTACATTGCTCTCCCCTCTCTCCTCAGAGGTACCCTGTAGCCTGTAGTCTGTGTCTATGCTTCCCATGCATGTTAGTATATATATTGTGTGTGTGTGTGTGTTCACAGATAGTATACGATATTATTGTTTTTTGAACTTTGTATAAATGACTTCTGGTACACGTCATTCTGCACATTGCATTTTTCATTTAACGTTATGATTATATTTATCCACTTCGAAACATGCATGTCTAGATCAGTCATACCTTGGATTACACGGTATGACTATAACACAATTGATTCATTTCTCTTTTGATGAATACCTAGATTGTTTCTTAATACAGTGCTGTGTCAAACACCTTGAACATGCTCTTTCTTAACGTGTGCAAGAGTTTTTCTAAGATAAATGACTAGAAGTGGAACTACTGGGCATTGGGGAATGTGCATATTCCGATTAACTAGATATTGCCAAATTACATTCCTATGTGATATCCCAAAATACAGGCAAACCTTGTAGATGACGCAGTTCGGTTCCAGACCACTGCAATAAGGTGAGCCACATGAATTTTTCGGTTTCCCAGTGCATATAAAAGTTATTGATGGTCTGGATATACTGTAGACTATACTGTAGTCTATTAAGTATGCAATAGCATTGTCTAAAGAAATGATAATGGCCTATATGGGAAACGAATCTAAAAAAGAGGGGATACATGTATATGTATAACAGATTCACTTTGCTGTACACCTGAAACTAGTACAACACTGTAAATCAACTATCCCCCAATATAAATTTTAAGAAAAGAAATGTACAAACCTTAACTTAAAAATACTTTTAAAATTAATTATTGCTAAAATGTGCTAACCGTCATCTGAGCCTTCAGTGAGTCGTAATCTTTTGGCTGGTGGAGGGTCTTGTCTTGATGTTGACGCTGCTGACCGCTCAGGGTAGTACTGCTGAAGTTTCGGGGAGATGTGGCAATTTCTCAGAATAAGACAACAATGAAGTTTGCCGTGTCAATTGACTCGTCCTTTCCCAAATTTCTCTGTAGCGTGCAATATTGCTTGATAGCATTTTACCCACAGTAGAATTCTTTCAGAATTGGAGTCAACCTTTTCAAAATCTGCCCCTGATTTATCAACTAAGTTTATGTAATATTCTAAATTCTTTGTTGTCATTTCAACACTCTTCACAGTATCTTCACCAAGAATAGATTCCATCTCAAAAAACCACTTGTGTTGCTCATCTGGAAGAAGCCACTCCTCTTCCACGAAGGTTTCATCATGAGATTGCAGCAATTCAGTCACATCTTCAGGCTCCACTTCTAATTCTAGTTCTCTTGCTATTTCTACCACACCTGCAGTGACTTCCTCCACTGAAGTCTTGAGTCCCTCAAAGTCATCCATGAGGGTTGGAATCAACTTCTTCCAAACTCCTTTGAATGTTGATATTTTGACCTCCTCCCATGAATCACAAATGTTCTTAATGGCATCTAGAATGGTGAAACCTTTCCAGAAGGTTTTCAGTTTAATTTGCTCAGATCCATCAGAGGAATCACTACCTATGGCAGATACAGCCTTATGAAATGTATTTCTTAAGTAATAAGACTTGAAAGTCAAAATTACTCCTTGATCCATGGGCTGCAGAATGATGTTGTGTTAGCAGGCATGAAAAAAGAAACCCATGAATCTCATTGTCTATCTCTATCAGAGCTCTTGGGTGACCAGGTATATTGTCAATGAGCAGTAATATTTTGAAAGGAATTTTTTTCTGAGGAGTAGGTCTCAACAATGGGCTTAAAACATTCAGTAAACCATGTTGTAAATAGATGTGCTGTCATCCAGGCTTTGTTGTTCCAAATATAGAGCACAGGCAGAATAGATGAAGCATAATTCTGAAGGGCCCTAGGATTTTCAGAATGGTAAATGAGCACGGGCTTCAACTTCAAGTTACCAGCTGCATTAGCCCCTAACAAGAGAGTTGGCCTGTCCTTTGAAGCTTTGAAGCCAGGCATTGACATCTTCTCTCCAGCTATGAAAGTCCTAGATGGCATCTTGGAATATAAGGCAATTTCGTGTATGCTGAAAATCTGTTGTTTAGTGTAGCCATCTTCATGGATTATCTTAGCTAGAGCTCCTGGATAACTTGCTGCAGCTTCTGTATCAGCACTTTTTGCTTCACCTTGCACTTTTATGTGATGGAGACGGCTTCTTTCCTTAAACCTCATAAGCCAACCTCTGCTAGCTTTAAACTTTTCTTCTGAAGCTTCCTCACTTCTCTCAGCCTTCACAGAACTGAAGAGAGTTAAGGCCTTGCTTTGGATTAGGCTTTGGCTCAGGGAATGTTGTGGCTGGTTTGATCTTCTATCCAGACCATCAAAACTTTCTCCATATCAGCAATAAGGCTGTTTCGCTTCCTTATCATTTGTGTGTTCACTGAAGTAGCACTCTTATTTTCCTTCAAGAACTTCTCCTTTGCATTCATACCTTGGCTAACTGTTTGGCTCAAGAGACCTAGCTTTTGACCTATCTCAGCTTTCAACATGTCTCCCTCACTAAGCTTAAGCATTTCTAGTTTTTGATTTAAAGTGAGAAACATGTGAGTCTTCCTTTCACTTGAACACTTAGAGGCCATTGTAGGTTATTAATCGGCCTAACTTCAATATTGTTGTGTCTCAGGGAATAGGGAGGCCCGAGGAGATGATTGAGATGGGGGAATGGCTGGTTGCTGGAGCAGTCAGAACACACACAACATTTATCAATTACATTTTCCATCTTATATGGATGTGGTTCATGGAGCCCCAAAACAATTACAGTAGTAACATCGAAGATCACTGGTCACAGATCACCATAACAAATATAATAATAATGAAAACGTTTGAAATAATGTGAGAATTGTCAAAATGTGGCACAGAGACACAAAGTGAGCAAATGCTATTGGAAAAATGGTGCTGATAGATTTGCTTGACACAGGGCTACCACAGACTTTCCACTTGTAGAAAATGCAGTATCAGTGAAGCACAATAAAGTGAAACGCAGTGAAACGAGCTATGTTTGTATATGAAATTCCACCAGTGTATGAAATTCCTCTTTTCTCTATTTTCTTGACAGTATTTGGTATTGTCAGACTTTGCCTTTTTTCTAGTAGTGGAAATGGTACCTTACTGTTTTAATTTGTATTATCTTGATAACTATTGAGGTTGAATGTATTTTCGTATGTGTATTGGGCATTTGAATTCCCTCTTCTGTAAAATGCCAGTTCAAGTCTTTTGCTCATTTTCCTATTGTGTTGTTTTTCTTACAGATTTTCAAAAACTCATTATATATTCTGGATCTCTATCTTTTGCCAGTTATATGCTTTGTAAATCCAGTCTGTGGTTTTTTTTTTTTTGATGTGTTTATGATGTATTTTGTATATAGAAGTTTTACATTTTCATGCAGTGAAGGCTATCCATCTTTTATTCATAGCTTGCATGTTTGAGCTTTGTTTAAAGAAGCCTGAGCACACTGAATGCCTGAGGGAACAGAGGACTAGAAGGGCAGATGATAGAGGGTGGAAACAGATATCGCCTTCATTCTTGTTTTTCTCTTCTTTCTTCTATTATTTCTCCATTTTTCCTTATCCTGAAATCGATGCCTTTAACAAACAAGTTAGGCAGCTTTTTTGCTTTGATTTGTTCATTTTTGTATCTAGATATCTTTGGCTCTTTTTTGCTGGACTGCTTTCTTCAAACTTTTCCATCTACTTGGTGCCACCAGTAAATGCCAGTGGAGAAGATTGCTTTGTGCCTTCAAGAATAAAAAATGAATAAGTACACCTCGTGACTGAAATAATTGTGCCAAATGAATTACCTCATATAATGAAAAGTAACAAGCAAGAGATCTCATCTGGTGCATCTCTATTGTTTTTAGGTAAAGGAAGACTTTTTATACAATCATTTTCTAAACTTTTATTGCTTTAAATCACTACTGCATTACCACAATGCCATGTCCATAAACCCCCTCACAATCTAATCAAAATCATTGTAACCTGGGTTGGGGATCAGGGAAGAACTAAGAAAACTGAAGGGCAATGTTGCGTCAAGCTTTTCCTGGCTCCCCCTAATGCTTCCTCTCTGCCCGCACCCTCTACTATACACTGCAGCTTGAATTATTTAGTTGCTCAAATCAATCCATTTTTCTCTGTTTGGTGGTTGTACAATAAAAGAAAGATTTACTGCAGCAAGTGAATAATAAAAAACGAATTAGCTGAAAACAAACAAAAAACTGCTTACGTGGCAATCCTCTGTGTTAATCAAAACCTTGACAACAGGTCGGAGGATCGATATTTGACTACAAGATGAAAAGAAGCAAAGCTTCCATTGAGGGTCAGAGAAGAGGGAGATCTGGGGAGAGACAAAAAAGACCTAAGGGCAGGGCTCATCAGAAATGGCCCATGGCAAAATTTCATCCAATTCTCTGGTCGACCTCTTAGGGAGGCCTCCTCTGTTTGAGAAATGACAGTGTTTTTTATGCACATATCAAAGTTCAGCTTGATTGTCTCATCTGGGGAAGAAAGCCATCTGTCAGTATTCTCCAAATAATCTACATAATTGACTTTCAAACAAGCCTCAAAGAAACGGGCATTTATCACCCTAATTGTGGCAGGCGGAGTGTGTGTCACTGCCATTTTATCAAGATAATGGTAAATGGCACCTGAGTTTCTTCTCTCCTGCCTTCTCCCAGATTTCTTTCTCTTTGTACAAACAGCTACATTCCCCTTTGAGACCAAATTCAGGAAAAGGTTTCCTGGGCCTAGAGCAGTGGGAAATTTTGCTTGCCTTGTGACAGTCCCTGGAATCAGCCACCAGCTACCTGCCACTCTTTGCTCTGTTCCTAGAAACTCGATTCAGGGGTAGTGAGTGGGAGGGCATCACTAAGAAACTCTGTACCAGAGATGGACCCCTGAGAAGGTCTATTCTCTGAGCCCAGATCTCCTTGTTTGAAGTTCCCTTTGGGTACCGATGGTGGGACAGGGGAGGGACACCCTTAGAACTAGCTTGGCCTTAGCTTCTAGCCCAAGCTAACTGGGCTAAATGGCCTCCAGTACACAAACAGAATATCTTAAGGGATGGTGTGCTTGTTCCCATAGACCCAGGGTGGGACTGGGGTGGTGTCAAGATTATCACGAGGTTCTTTGGGAATTCCCTGGTGGTCCAGTGGTTAGGACTCTGAGCTTCCATTGCTGGGGACCTGGTTTTGATCCCTGGTTGGGGAACTAAGATCCCAAAAGCCATGTGGCCAAAAAATAAATAAATAAAATGAGTTACTTTCTTCTACAACTGAATACTGTAACTCATATCTGTAGGAAATTGCTACTCCACAAAATATATATCAAAAACTTTATCCATTCATCTGTCGATGGACATTTGTGGCACATATATACAATGGAATATTACTCAGCCATAAAAAGAAACGAAATTGAGTTATTTGTAGTGAGGTGAATGGATCTAGTCTGTAATACAGAGTGAAGTAAGTCAGAAAGAGAAAAACAAATACTGTATGCTAGCGCATATATATGGAATCTAAAAAAAAAATGGTTCTGATGAACCTAGTTGCAGGGCAGGAGTGAAGAGGTAGACATAGAAAATGGACTTGAGGACACGAGGTGGGAGGGCAAAGCTGGGGCGAAGTGAGAGTAGCATCGACATATATACACTACCGAATGTAAGATAGTTGGCTGGTGGGAAGCAGCCACATAGCACAGGGAGATCAGCTCTGTGCTTTGCGATGACCTAGAGGGGTGGGATAGGGAGGGTGGGAGGGAGACGCAAGAGGGTGGGGATATGGGGACATGTGTGTGCATATGGCTGATTCTCTTTGTTGTGCAACAGAAACTAACACAGTACTGTGAAGCAATTATACTCCAATAAAGATCTATTTTAAAAAAAAAACCAACCTTTATTCTCAGATCTTGCCTCAAATTCACGATCCAGGACAACTCTGCCTTTAAGTGTAGTCTTTTGTCATCTTCAAGGCAAAGGCCACTCTTGGCTTTACCTTTCCAGACTCTTTGAAATGTGTCTCTTAACCAGGCTAGCTTGAGACGTCCCCATCTTTCCTGTGGGTCCACTGAGACCGAAGACCTCACACTGCCCGGTATTTAGCAGAGAGGACCACAAAGCAAATCGCTAAACTAGGGTTAAGTTGAAACTTTCTCCCCCAGAGGATTGTAACCACAGCAGAAATGGAAGTGTGTTTGGATTTCTAAAGAATGTTTGAAAATGTGTTTGCCTGTCAGTAGTCCCATTTCCCCACGGACAGTAAGTTACTCAGTAATCCATTAAGGGGGTGGTAGAAATTGAGGCAGAAGGCTCTTTTTAAAAAATAATCCACTGAGGGCAAAAATATAAATGAAAAGAGCAGTCATATATCTGAGAATGATTCTCCTTTCTTGTGATCTTGAACCAGTTTTGACCTCTAGCTAGCATGTGCATATTTAAGCATCTGTACACGACAGCTCTACAATCTTCTATATACACAGAATTTCGTATAATCGTAACTATTTCGCAGTGTTGGAAGAAGGAAATATTTAAGGCTTGAGTCACTGGATGTAAGACATCCTTTTTGTCCCTACCCGTTAACTCCAATATTGAACTGTCTTTTCTGCTCTGTTTTCTCTCTGATGCGCACAGCATGTGGCGTTCTGTGTTCTGATTAAAGAGTGGAAAACAACAGCAGCATCTGGGCTGAATGGGGCAGGGAAAATCCAACTGGTGCAACCAGTTATGATGGGCAGTGTTATTCAATGACCTAGTAAGGAAATGAAGGTAGAACAAAACGTGACGTAGGGAGGCAAGTACACTTGTTTCATTTGGCATGAATGTCTCTCCCCAGTGGCTTTCACCCGGTGTACTACAGGACAGTGGTGTCCTTGAAGCCTTCCCTGTTGCCCAGGGAAATTGTGATCACCATGTAAATTGCATGTATGTCACAACTGAGGAATCAGACCTTGAGAGTGATGTGTGCTGTGTGAAAGTAGAGCCAAGGACCACCTGCTTGAGGAAGACATAATAGACATAGTATGTCAGGCCACATCAAGGAAAGATCGTGTGTGTCCTGGAACGTCTGAGAATTTTTCTTGTGGAGCAAACAGTTTGACTTAAATGATTTAGGGCTGAAGGGCAGTGAAATGAATACATAACTTTGGATATTTTTATAAACACAGTGAGATAGTGAAACACTGCCACGGGGATTGTTTTGTATTTATTGCTCACTTGTTTAATGTTGTTTTGAGTCTTTTAATCCCTTCGAGTGTGCTGTCCCTAGTACTAGTATGTCTGCCCAGATGCAAAAGAGTAAATACTGTGCAATTCCCTGCAGGTGAAGTTCCAGGACGGGCAAAACTAATCTCTACTGATAGAAGGATTTACAACACTGATTGTCCCTGAGTGTCCACGTACATGGAAATGACTAGAAAGAGGCAAGGGGGACTTTTTGTGGTGATGTGGATATTCTATATCTTGTTTTGAGTAATGGTTACAGGGGTGTATACATTTGTCAGAATATCGAACTGAAAACTTAAAATCTGTGTATTTTATTGTATGTGAATTCTGTCTCTACAAAAACAGAAAAATGCAGAAAAAGAAGTATTTCCAGATCACAAGAGCACTGAGAAGCACCGATGTTCTGGCTAATTCAAAGTTCAGCTACTTTGGTTTGGGGCCATTTGTCATGGGTTTGTCAGGGGTTCCATGAAAAATTTCCTTTACATATAAACTCACTTCAGCAAAACCAAACAAAAGGTCAGCTCCCTTCATATTTTGTGGCATAATTTTATTTTTTGTTTTAAGTGATATATTTCCCCAAATCAGAGCTATTCAGTCTTAAATGTCATCCCATGTGGAATTTATTCCTTCTGCAAAACTTTCCTTCTGGCGCTTCTCAGCAAGGATATGGTGCCCTTGAGATCTCGGGCTTCCCTCTTTGTTGATTGTCTTTCCCACCAGAAGGTGTACCTGGAAGCTGGCCCTGTGTCTGATTTATTGCTGAATCCCAGCACCCAGCACAGGGCCTGGCCCACAGGGTGAGAAACTAAGGCAACACTCATGAAATAACGTGATCATTATACAAAGGGAAACCTGTGTGTTTAAATAAAAAAATAATTGATTCAGGGGATGGTGTGCACTTTCTGAGAGCTCACAAAAAAGACGTCATCTGGGTAGGTGACTCCTTACGTGGTGTAATTTGCTGTAGCTCTTAAGATGCTACATCTTACCCCCTGTATTACTCTTTTTTTTTTTAATATCCCTTCTGTCTTTTTTTTTTTTTTTTCTGGCCATGCCACACGGCATGCGGGATCTTAGTTCCCCCACCAGGGATTGAACCCGTGCCCCCTGCAGTGGAAGCGCAGAGCGTTAACCACTGGATGTCAGGGAAGCCCTCCCCTGTGTTACTCTTATTACCCTATTGCCCATCCCTCCAACCTGCCTTGGACCTCTCTATCATGAGTAAAATTAGATTAGACAACAGAAGTGGGGACACCACTTTTTCCAGAAGGCTCTAGAAGAAGTGCCTCTATGCTAGTTTCCTGTAGACTCCTTTAGTCCCTTTCCATTACTATGCCAATATGGGTTAGCATTAAAATTGAGTTAGCTGATACATGGAGAGCAGACAGTATGAACTATAGGAAGTGAAGACAGTTCTAGTCTTTACACATTTCCGCTCAGTGGCTTGGAGTAGTGGGGTGTTAAGGTGTTAGGCTAGAGACCACAGGCCAAGGGAAAAATTGGGCTTCCTAGGGTGGTGGAGGTGATGGTAAAGACACTTCAATTGTATGATAGTGAAGGATCCCTTTTTGAATGTTTGCAAAAGGCAAATTTCAGACAAAGAAAAGACTTATTACCTCAAAAGGTGTGGTGCAGGCTGCTAAGAATACAGTTTTTAGGAAGGCTCAAAGCCATGGATAGAGACCCATGCTGAGTTAATGAGGCACATTTGAATACTTGAAGAGTCTCACACATCTCTACCCGTGAGGTTAACTGGTTACAGGTTGAAGGAAACAACCAGGTTCTTCTACCATACATCCTCCAGGTTCTTCTACTATACATCCTCCAGGTTCTTCTACTATACATCCTCCAGGTTCTTCTACTATACATCCTCCAGGCTCTGAGTACAATAAATACTTGCTGTGTAGCTGAGTTGGTGAATGTAGAAGTGTTTTCTAATGGTAAGAAATGTCGGTAAAAAAGCAAGGCTGCTGATCACTGGAGCAGCCTCTCTCTGGAAACCTAGGACCATGAAGGATAGTTTGCTCTTTAAGGCTATTATGAACTTATCCTCCTCATGAGTGCCCCAGCTCTCAGCTCCATAAAACCTGCAATAACTGCTGTTTTATGACTTACACCTGGTCATAACACAAAAGATTGATTGCGGCTCCCATCCTACAAGGGAGGAAGACGGCACTTTCAGATATATGGCCTCCCAATAGATTTTTCTTGAGATGAGCTAAAAATCCGTCTTCAAGATTCACACAAGCAAATGTGATCTGTGCCCAAGTCAGTAAATAACATACCCAGTTTTTCAAGCTTACACTCTGAGCCTTTTGAGTTTGTGGTATCCTTATTAGAGCTAATAATATGTTAGAGATGAACTATGTTTTTACAAAAAAATTTAGATCAAAGTCTTTTAGGCAAAAAAATATGGCCCCTCTCTCTGTATTCTTCCATTTTCTTATCTCCTCTCCCCACTCTTCACCCAGTTGAGGAAAATTTCTCTTAAATCAGCTTGGTATTCTCAAGACTAGCATAAGCTGTTGACAGTTTTACGCTACTAATAAAGATTAAAAAATAAACTCTGTAACTTTCTGTATTCCAAAATCCATTACAAAAAAAAAAATCCCTCTTGTGTGGGAAATGTTAAATGCTGCTTTGTCAGAGGGTGCTAGAAATATGATAGGAAAGAACGACTTCCATATATCTAAATGGCATTCGAAAGAACAAAAATCAGGGGCTATTAATGTAGCTAGATCTTGGGATTCAGGTAATATGCCCTGTAATTCATTCTGACTGACAGTTGTGAGGAGAAATCAGAGAAAGGCTGGCCAAAATACCATTGCTTGAAAAAAAAAATCAGCAATAGGACTTCAAAACTAATCCCTCACATATCAACCTCATCTCTCCAAGGGGACTCTTTTCCAGCTAAATGCTGAATTTAATTCTGTACATCACATTTCTTTGGAGAGATTTAGTACTTTAATTATATTTTTTATGTGTCACAGAACTGTAAACATAAATTACATTTTTGTTTTCTTTATCTTTAAAAGAGAGCTTAGAAAAATAATGATTGAAGGTGTATGTGATTTTTCTTTGAGTCTTTGTTGCTTGTGTGGAGGGGACAATAGTTCTCTGTATTTGTGGCTGAGGAACCCTCTGGCCATACTTCCAGGCCATCTCAGGAAGACTGGAAAGTCTAAAAGCCAATCAATCACCTATCTGTTTTGTCTACAGAGATGATGATTGTTTTAACATTTTCTTCTTCCTGAAATGCTTTGAACTAAGCTTTCATTTCTATACAATATAGATGTTATAGCTGCATCATGGGCCAGACGAAAATCATTGGAAATATTTTTTTAATTTTAAAAATATTTTAATTGGAATATTGTGACTCAGACCCAGAAAAATCTTTTTAACATAAATGTTGAAATCAGTGGTAATGTATAATATAGGCAGAGTTAATAATCTAACAGAACTGTCTGGGCATTCCTTTGCATATCAATGAAACCAAGCAGGACCCTGTGGGGCCCTCCCCAATACAAAAGCCTTTCTGAGTCCCTTATTTCTTATTTGTAAGAAAAAGATTTCAGCCTCCTAGACCTTCCCTGAGTTCCAAAGGGCAGATTCAAGCAGTTACTAATTAGAGTGAGGGAATGCAGAAACAAAGGAAAAGCACTGAAGAAACAATACTGCAACAATGGGGCACGGTCCTGGTTCCTCCTCAAGGGATATATATAACAATCTGGTATATATCTCTGAGTTCTTCTACAGGAGCTAAGATCCTGACCCAGCTGGAGGCTGGTAACTTCAGGCTGAGCACAGGCACATGGACCCCAGACTGATTGGCACTAGAAGGCTGATGGTTGAGATTCCTGGAACATCACCCTGTTACCTCCCCACCAACCAATCAGGGGAAGGTCGCACACCCTGCAACCCGGCCCCCCAAATTTTGCCTATAAAAACTCTTCCCTGAAAACCATCAGGGAGTTCAGGCTTTCTCAGTGCGAGCTGCCCATTCTCCTTGTATGGCCCTGCAATAAACCTTTCTCTGCTCCAAACTCCAACTCTTCAGTTTGTTTGGCCTCACTGTACATCAGGCACATGAACTTGGGTTTGGCAACATCAATACTGCATGGAATGGAGTGAGATATTTAAAAACTAGTTGGTCTTTAAAAAAATCTTCTTGGGACTTCCCTGGCAGTCCAGTGGTTAAGTCTCCATGCTTCCATGGCAGGGGGCATGAGTTCGATCCCTCGTTGGGGAACAAAGATCCCACATGCGGCAGGCCGTGCCCCCCCCAAAAAAATCCTCCTATTTTATCATGTCAACAGTTGTTTGTAATTGAGAAGTTTGCTGGAAATCTGTGTTGCTCAAAGACCAACCTCTTCCTAGCCTTCATCTAGCTTGCCAGCAATGCTTAATGTAATGGGTCACATCTGTCAAGGAGGATTATAAATTGTACCTGTGATGCCCTGTAATTAGTAACTCCCAAAGGGCTCTAGCTGCTTTTTCCCTGAGCATTTGCCTTGGTAACATCTTATAGAAAATATAACTCAGAACCAACAGTATTTAGGTCCAAAAAACACTGCCTGTAGTGAAATAGAAGCATTTTCTTCTAATCGAAAAATCCCTCTTTTCTTGTTGCTCTCACCGAGTTTACCAGAGGGTCTTTCATCCAGAGACCCGTGTGGCATGTGCTTCAGCTTGTTGAAGAGAGAGGTTTAGTTGTTGACTTGGTTTCAGAGCAAAATTCACCCTTGAATCGTGTGAAAAGTAAATATGTCTGTTTTCTTTGTGTTAGGGCGATTTGAGAATGAATGTGAGTCTGTGATTGGAGACTTCACACTGGGAAGTTGACCTTTTGCTTGCAAAGGAGCTTTGCTATTTCGTTGGCTCATGGGTACCTCTGCAAATGCTGGCATGCTGGGTTGTTTGCAGATCAGAATTCATTACTTGCTGAAACCTAAGGTGCAGTATGGAAAATGTAGGTTTTGAAAAGAATTTTCACTAGTTTGAGAATCAGTACGCCCTTTCCTGGATTTATTTTGGTGAATTTCTGGTGAAAAATCATTACCCCATAAATGGCTATATACTAACAATAAACTAAAATCAGACCCTTGCCTCATACCATTCAATAAAAACTTGCTAGATGGTTTAAAAATTAAAATGTGAAAATAAAACTATAAAATAACGAAAAGAAAATATAGGTATTTATTGTATTTATATATTCTTGTAGTAACATATCTTTCTAAGCATAGCAGCAAAGTCATAAAATCGGGAAGGTACACACCGAGAAACTGAGTTAATGCTACAAAAACAAACATATTAAGTGCCATTTATAGGTTAAAAATCCATAATAAACAAAAATGAAAGGAAAATAAAAAATGGGAAAATATTTGCAGCAGATATTAAGTATAATTGGTTTGTTTAAACAGTTCTTATAAGTTAATTTTAAAAAGATGAAAACATAAATAGGGAAATGGACAAAGGACATAAAAGGTAATTCACAAAGGAAGAAACAGAAAAAGGCCAATAAATAAATGAAGAAATATTGACCTTCATTAGTGATCAAACAGTTACAAACTTAAATCCATCCATCACATTGGCAAATTCAAAAAGTTGATAATAACTTGTGTTGACAAAGATTTGAGGAAATTGAACTTTCATATACTGAAGTCAGAATGTAAATAGGTAAATATCTTTATGGGGTAACGTGACAATGTGTATCTAAATCCACAAATTATGCAATTCTACTTATAGGAATTTACCTTCAGGAAATAATTAGAGATGTGTGGAAAGCAATAATTATAAAAATGTTTACCGTTTTTAATGGCAGAAAATTATAGGAAAAAGACAGTAGGAGATTGGTTAAATAAGTTATGTACGCTCATAGCTTGAGATATTATGTAGTCATATAAAATCATGTTGTAATAGAATATTTACTGACCTAGAAAAGCAACCACAATATGTGCTGTGTTTAAAGAAATGAAAGCAATTTATAAAACAGTAAATACAGTACTACACATACACACACACACACACAAACACACACACACAGAGACAGAGATTGAGACACAGACATAGGGTGTTATAGAGAAAGACTTAAGACAAGAAGTAAATGCTCCTAGCACAGGGAGATCAGCTCCATGCCTTGTGACCACCTAGAGGAGTGGGATAGGGAGGGTGGGAGGGAGACGCAAGAGGGAGGGGATTTGGGGATATATGTACATATATAGCTGATTCACTTTGTAATACAGCAGAAACTAACAGAACATTGTAAAGCAATTATACTCCAATAAAGATGTTAAAAAAATAAATAAATCTTAAAAAGCTTATTGCCATTTCCAACAAAACAAAGCAAAACCAAAAAAAAACAAAACCAAAAAGAAGTAAATCCTCCAAGTAAATAACTCTTTTTATCTTGGGGTGATGAGATTACATGCATTTTTCTTCCCTTTCTTTCGAGATGTATTACTTTTGAAATTAGGAATTAGAAACAATAAAGTTATTTAAGCAAAGAGATAAATGCTATAAAAAGACACACCAGCTCAGTCACGGGGAAGTATTATCCACGACCAGCTTTCAGGAAAATGGTTACATAGGCCAAGATTGCCTTTAGAGTCCCACTGCCTTTTTTGTGCATCCTTCTTTCTTTAAGTCATCATGTCCTACCAACTTCCCAAGTCTTCAGTGTTTTCATTCATTCAGGTATTCATTCATCCATTCAACAGCCATTTGTTCTGTTCATACCACATGCCAGGCTCAGTAATTTTCCCTGACTTACACTCTATATGGTAAACAATTTCCTAGTTGTTTCTTATCTGAATTTGCTTATCAGTCTTGGAGCCTTTCTCTCAGACCTTGTTAAGCGACTGACTAGGAAATCTTTTTAACAAGTTCTCTCTGAATTAAATAGGTGATGTTAGTATGAAACTTGAACTTTAAGGGGGACGTTAAATGCCTTAACTCAAATAGTGAGTAATGTGAAAATTGCAGACAATTCTGCATGGATAGGCTTGCCAGATGACACCACTCTCCTGCCCACACATATTCTAACTGGACAGCATGCTTCCAACTGTGTTCTCTCTACAAGGTCTGGGCTCCCTACTTTAGCATCAGTCCCCTGGCCTGATGTTCCATTGTCAAGAGTGCCTCTAGGTATTAGTAATGCATATCAGTTCTTCTACTTTCTTTGTCCTGATCTCCCTCCTGTGGCTTTCCTCGTTCTTGCCATCTGCCCTGCTCTGCCTTGTGGCATTTACATCTTCTATTCCACCACCTGCCCTTTTGATTCTAGCTTCCACACTTGTTCTGATCCAAACATTTACTCTAAATTTCCTCAATACCAGCATAAATTTTCTATCACTGCTGTAACAAATTCCCACAAATTTAGTGGCTTAAAACAATACAAATTGATATCTTATAGTTCTGGAGGTCAAAAGTCCAAAATGAGTTTCACTGGGCTAAAATCAAGATGTGGGTAAGCCTGCATTTTTTTTTTCTGGAGACTCTCGGGAAAAATCTGTTTCCTTGCCTTTTTCAGCTTCTAGAGGCCACTTTCATGCCTTGGCTTGTGGCCCTGTTCTACTATCTTCACAGCCAGCAACATTGCATCTATTTGACCATTCTTCTGTAGTCACATCTCCCTCTGACCATAGCTGGAAAAGGTTCTCCACTGTTAAGGACCTGTAAATTGAACTTTAGCCCCCAAAATATATATCTACATCCTAATTCCCAGAACCTATGAATGTTACGTTGTTTGGAAAAAGGTTCTTTGAAGATATAATTACAGATCTTGAGACAAAATTTACCCTGGATTATCTGGCTGGGCTCTAAATCTAATGACAAGTGTCTTTAGAAGAGAAAGGCGGAGGGAAATTTGACATAGATGGAGAGAAGAGACAGAGAAGAGGAGGCCGTGTGATTACAGAGGCGGAGATTGGAGTGACGCAGCTGCAGGTCGAGGGACACCTGGACCCACCAGAAGCTGGACAAGGCAAGGAAGGGGTCTCCCCAGAGCCTCCAGAAGCAGTGTGTCCCACCTGACACTTTTTTTTTTTTTTTTGCAGTACACGGGCCTCTCACTGCCCTGGCTTCTCCCGTTGTGGAGCACAGGCTCCGGAAGCGCAGGCCCAGCGGCCATGGCTCACGCGCCCAGCCGCTCCGTGGCATGTGGGATCTTCCCGGACCGGGGCACGAACCCGTGTCCCCTGCATCGGCAGGCGGACTCTCAACCACTGCGCCACCAGGGAAGCCCTCCCACCTGACACTTTGATTTCAGATTTCTAGCCTCCAGAACTGTAAGAGAATAAATCCCTGTTGTTTCAAGCCACCCAGTTTGTGGTAATTTGTTACAGAAGCCACAGGAAACTAATACAGGACCCATCTGATTACAGAGTCCTCCAGGATCATCCAGGATCACCTCCCCATCTCAAATTCCTTAACCTTAATCACATCTGCGAAATCCCTTTTTCCAGGTAAGATAATATACTCACAGATTCTAGGGATTAGCACATGGACACCTTTGGAGGGGCATTATTCTGCTAACCACAGTAGGGATGAAACTGTTCACCCCTAAAACCATTTTTGCCCATGCAAAGAGCCACCTCACAGGCTACTTTTTGTATTTGGCTTTCATTCTGACTTAATTGTCTAGGATCTGTCTCCTGGGTGTCTCTGTGGAATAATAGAAAACACATAAATGTGGAGTCAGGCAGACCTATGTTTAAACCCTGGCTCTGTATTTATTCTCTGTGTATCCTTGGGCGAATTATTCAAGCTCTATGACTTTGTTTCCTCATCTGTAAAACGTGAGTAGTCATGCACATATCATAGAGTCATTGTGAAGATTAAAGGAGATAGCATATGTAATATGCTTGCCACATATACGGCATTCAATGAATGTTGCTTTTTTTTTTCTTTTTTTGCTATCATCCTATAATCTGTGAACCTGTGGCAATCTATGGTCTTGAAGGAGATGGTCTGGTAGAGGAGATATTTGTATAGGAGCTGTCTAATTTTCCTTCAAATCCCACTGTAGGTATAGTTTCTAATCTGATAATAAGGTTCCCCCTGATATCTTTACATTTTATTTTGGACTGTAATTCTACCTACACAACACTAAAGGTGTTGGGTGGAGAGGAAAACATCCTACCAAACTGGTTACTGGGAATAACTCAGCTATAATAACAAATAGACGAATATTTCTTGTGTACCTACGATGCATTAAGTGTTGTTATAGTCACTAGGGAAGGAGATTGACACAACACTTAAGCTCCTGGAGTGGGGAAGACTGACAGGTAACTAGGTGATTCTAATGTAGTGTGATTGGTGTCAAGATGAGAACAAACACAGAGGGACTTAGGGATCACAGAGCAGGGAATAAAGGCTCCCTGGAGTAAGTGCTGTCTAACATGAGATCTGAAGGGTAAATAGAAGTTAATTATGTAGAGTCTCTCTTACCCTTCACAGAAAAGAAGGGGAGAAGAATAAAAAAGGAAATCTTGTTTTAATAAATTCAGTTGACTTAAACATTAATATTAATAAAACAAATTTGGTCATATAAATATAGCCATTCTTATTTATTTAAAAAAAATTTTTAGATATAGTTGCACTACTGTGATAAGAATAAATGGTCCATTGATAGACTTCTTTTAGGTCACTTGGAGAAAAAAAGGGCTTTTATTACATTTTGTGCACACGAGCCCAGTGGGCCAGCTGGTGGTTAGGAAACATACAAATACTCTACGGAAAGTGCCCTTGAATATAAACTCTGACTTAGAGAAGAGGTCATAGTATGTGTTATGGTCATGGTATGACGCTGGGTAGGTGATGGTGCCAAATGTTTGGAAGACATAGTTTATGGTTTATAGGAATAATAATCGCAGCAAAAAATATTGGGCTGCCCAAAAACTTCGTTCAGGCTTTTCTGTAAGATGGTACCAAAATCCCGAACGAACGTTTTGGCCAACCCAATATGTTGTGAATTTATTACGAGCTGGGTACTGTTCTAGGCACTTTTTGTATATTAACTCATTAATCTTTTCGATGATGCATGAGGTGGGTAATACTATTATCTGTATTTTAGAGATAGGAAAAGTAAGATACAGAGGTTAAATAACATGGTCTAAAGTTAGTCAGCAAGTGACAGAGCTGGAATCTGAGTAAAGACAGTTTGACTTGAAAGCCTGTGCTCTTAATCTCTCTCTATAGTAAGTACTGCCCCTTTGGGGAAAGAGGGACCTTGTGGGAATGTATGGAAATGACATATAAAAAGGGAAAACAGAAGCAGAAGTCCAGAACTTCCCTGGTGGCGCAGTGGTTAAGAATCCACCTGCCAATGCAGGGGACACAGGGTCAAGCCCTGGTCCAGGAAGATCCCACATGCCACGGAGCAACTAAGCCCATGCACCACAACTACTGAGCCTGTGCTCTAGAGCCCGCGAGCCACAACTACTGAGCCCGTGTGCAGCGACTACTGATGCCAGCGCATCTAGAGCCCATGCTCTGCAACAAGAGAAGCCACCACAATGAGAAGCCAGCACACTGCAACGAAGAGTAGCCCCTGCTCGCTGCAAGTAGAGAAAGCACACACACAGCAACGAAGACCCAACGCAGCCAAAAAATTAATTAATTTAAAAAAAAGAAGCAAATGTCCATATGACCATATGAACATATATCTAAGTGCCAAGAGGTTGGTTGAATGAGTAGTTACTGAACCTGGGGTTGGGACGGAGTGCGGGTTACTTGATCAGGAAGATTTATAGAAAATCTTAAGTAGTGTTTTGTTAAGAGAGGAATGCACAGTTGACCCCTGAACAACATGGGTTTGAACTGTGCAGGTCCACTTATACACAGATTTTTTTCACTAAATACATTCTACACTACTATATGAACCACAGATATGGAGAGCTGACTGTAAAATTATTCTGGATTTTCGACTGTGTGGAGGGTTGATGCACACAACTCCCATGTTGTTCAAGGTCAACTGTATCTCATGTAGCAGACAATTCCCTTGGCTTCCAGGCATCGCACCTGGTTTTCTTCCTATCTCTCTGGCTGCTCCAGTTCCTTCTGCTGGTTCTTCCTTCTCTCCCCAGCTTCTTCTTTTTTTTTAATAGACCTTTATCGGAGTATAATTGCTTCATAATACTGTGTTAGTTTCTGTTGCACAACAAAGTGAATCAGTCATGTGCATACACATGTCCCGATATCCCCTCCTTCTTGAGCTTCCCTTCCATCCTCCCTATCCCACCCCTCTAGGTCATTGCAAAGCACCGAGCTGATCTCCCTGTGCTATGCAGCTGCTTCCCACCAGCCAACTGTTTTACATTCTGTAGTGTATATATGTCGATGCTACTCTCACCTCGCCCCAGCTTCGCTCGCCCTCCCACCCCATGTCCTCAAGTGCATTTTCTATGTCTGCCTCTTTATTCCTGCCCTGCAACTAGGTTCATCAGTACCATTTTTTTTTTTAGATTCCATATATATGTGTTAGCATATGGTATTTGTTTTTCTCTTTCTGACTTACTTCACTCTGTGTGACAGACTCTAAGTCCACCCACCTCACTACAAATAACTCAATTTCGTTTCTTTTTATGGCTGAGTAATATTCCATTGTATATATGTGCCACATCTTCTTTATCCATTCATCTGTCGATGGATATTTAAGTTGGTTCCATGTCCTGGCTATTGTAAATAGTGCTGCAATGAACATTGTGGTACATGACTCTTTTTGAATCATGGTTTTCTCAGGGTATATGCCCAGTAGTGGGATTGCTGGGTCATATGGTAGTTCTAGTAGTTCTATGGTAGTTTTAGTTTTTTAAGGAACCTCCGTACTGTTTTCCATAGTGGTTGTATCAATTTACATTCCCACCAACAGTGCAAGAGGGTTCCCTTTTCTCCACACCCTTTCCAGCATTTATTATTTCTAGATTTTTTGATAGTGACCATTCTGACTGGCGTGAGGTGATACCTCCTTGTAGTTTTGATTTGAATTTCTCTAATAATTAGTGATGTTGAGCATCTTTTCATGTGCCTCTTGGCCAGCTGTATGTCTTCCTTGGTGAAATGTCTATTTAGGTCTTCCACCCATTTTTTTGATATTGAGCTCCATGAACTGTTCATATATTTTGGAGATTAATCCTTTGTCTGTTGTTTCATTTGCAAATATTTTCTCCCATTCTGAGGGTTGTCTTTTCATCTTGTTTATGGTTTCCTTTGCTGTGCAAAAGCTTTTAAGTTTAATTAAGTCCCATTTGTTTATTTTTGTTTTTAGATCTGTTACCCTAGGAGGTGGGTCAAAAAAGATCTTGCTGTGGTTTATGTCAAAGAGTGTTTTTCCTATGTTTTCCTCTAAGTGTTTTATAGTGTCTGATTTAAATTTAAGTCTTTAATCCATTTGGAGTTTATTTTTGTGTATGGTGTTAGATGGTGTTCTAATTTCATTCTTTTACATGTAGCTGTCCAGTTTTCCCAGCACCACTTATTGAAGAGGGTGTCTTTACTCCATCGTATGTTCTTGCCTCCTTTGTCATAAATTAGGTGCACATATGTGCATGGGCTTATCTCTGGGCGTTCTATCTTGTACCATTGATCTATATTTCTGTTTTTGTGCCAGTACCATACTGTCTTGATTACTGTAGCTTTGTGGTATGGTTTGAAGTCTGGGAGCCTGATTCCTCCAATTCCGTTCTTCTTTCTCAAGATTGCTTTGGCTATTCGGGGTCTTTTGTGTTTCAGTACAAACTGTAAAATTTTTTGTTCTAGTTCTGTGAAGAATGCCATTGGTGGTTTGATAGGGATTGCATTGAATCTGTAGATTGCTTTGGGTAGTATAGTCATTTTCACAATAGTGATTCTTCCAATCCAAGAACATGGTATATTTCTCCATCTGTTTATGTCATGTTTGATTTCTTTCATCCGTGTTTTATAGTTTTCTGAGTACAAGTCTTTTGCCTCCTTAGGCAGGTTTTTTCCGAGGTATTTTATTCTTTTTTTTCAATGGTAAATGGGAGTGTTTCCTTAATTTCTCCTTCTGATTTTTCATCATTAGTGTATAGGAATGCAAGAGATTTCTGTGCGTTAATTTTGTATCCTGCAACCTTACCAAATTCATTGATTAGTTCTAGTAGTTTTCTGGTGACATCTTTAGGATTTTCTATGTATAGTATCAGGTCATCAGCAAACAGTGAAAGTTTTACTTCTTCTTTTCTAATTTGTATTCCTTTTATTTCTTTTTCTTCTCTGATTGCTGTGGCTAGGACTTCCAAAACTATGTTGAATAAGAGCGGTGAGAGTGAGCATTCTTATCTTGTCCTTGATCTTAGTGGAAATGCTTTCAGTTTTTCACCATTGAGTATGATGCTTTCTGTGGGTTTGTCATATATGGCCTTTATTATGTTGATGTAGCTTCCCTCTATGCTCAGTTTCTGGAGAGTTTTTTTCATCATAAATGGGTGTTGAATTTTGTCAAAAGCTTTTTCTGCATCTATTGAGATGATCATATGGTTTTTATTCCTTAATTTGTTAATGTGGTGTATCATATTGATTGACTTGTGTATATTGAAGAATCCTTGCATCCCTGGGATAAATCCCACTTGATCGTGGTGTATGATCCTTTTAATGTGCTCTTGGATTCTGTTTGCAAGTATTTTGTTCAGGATTTTTGCATCTATATTCATCAGTGATATGGTCTATAATTTTCTTTTATTGTGATCTCTTTTTCTGGTTTTGGTATCAGGGTGATGGTGGCTTTGTAGGATGAATTTTCTCCCCAACTTCTTAATGTCAGAATCCTCCACTGCTTCTCACTTCTGTCCACAGTCACTCCCTCAGTGTTAGCATCCTGTCTTGTGGCTTCAAATACCATGAACATGTGGTTGAATCCGAAATTTATATCTACAGTCCAGATTTATCTTCTCAACTCCAGATCTGTATATCTAACTGCCTCCTTGTACCTCCTCTTGTATATCTAATAAGAATCTGAAATGTAACAGAGCTGAACTGCTGATATTTTCCTCACAATCTGATCCTCCCATTATGTGGCCCATTTTAGCGGATGGCTATTCATTCTTCCGGTTGCTCAGGCCCCAAACCTTGGCATCATCTTTGACTCTTTCCTTTTTGTCATCCCGCCACCTCAGTCTAAAAGCCATCTTAGTAGTTTATCCTTCAAAATATAGTTACAATCTAACCACTTTTTACTACCTTTACTGCAATCACAACTGCTTGGATTATTGCAATGGCCTCTTAACTAGTCTCCTGATTCCACCCTTAACCCTCTGACACAGCAGCCTGAAAGGTCCTGGTAAAGCCTAAGTCAGATCATGTCACTTTTCTTATCAAGACCTTCCAATGGCTCCTCATCTCACTTGAAGCAAAAAGGAATGTCTGTACAGTGGCCTGTGGCCTTGCCCTAGTGGTTTTTAATCATTATTACACATTAGAATCACCTGGAAAATTAAAAAAATAAAGCCCCAATATCTGGACCCTTCCCTTAAATAAATTGAAGCCATATTTCCAGGGGGGTATAGTATGTGGTGTGGTCTAGGTATCTGCAGTTTTTAAAAGTTCCCCAGGTGATTCTGAGGCTCAGGGAGAGCTGAGAATCTCTAACCTCCTTACCTCTTGATCTTATCCTCCGCTCCTCACTATCTGACTTATTCTATTCCAGTCTCATTGGTCTCGTTGCTGGAAGAAGCCAGGCACACTCTTCCCTGGGGTCTTTGCACTAGCTGTTTTCTCTGCCCAGTGTGTCTGTCCCTAGTTCCCAGCATGGCTCACTCCCTCACCTTCTTTAGGTCTTTGCTCAAGTGCTATCTTCTCAGTGAGGCCTTCTCTGGTCTTCCATTTATTGATAAAACGCATCCATGTATTCTGCTTTATATTCTATCTATAGCACTTGTCATCATCTTACATAACACTGTTTTATTTATTGCATATCTCCCTCAGCTAGAAGGCAAGCTCTGTAAGGGCAGTGATTCTGATCTGTTTTGTTTACTGCTGTATCCTCAGTGCCTGGTGCATAGTAGGCATTCAATAAATAAATTGTCGAACAAATTGATTATTTAATAAAACCACGCACAATAAAATGAAGTTAAGCTTCTTTCTCAAGTTAACCAGGCATTCCTAAGCTTTTCTCATTCATGAACCTTTTTGTCAGTCTGGTAAAGCTTCTGGAACTTTTCTCAAAATAATGTTTTTAAATGAATACAATAAAATCCATAGAATGTAAAAGAAGACCAATTATTCTGAAATACAATTAGAATAATTATTTTAAAATTGTAATATAGTAATAGTATATATGCCTCCATATTAAGGTATTCCATCAGGGGTTGGTAAGCTTTTTCTATAAAGGGCAGATAATAAACACTTTAGACTTTGTGGACCATGTAATCTGTTGAAACACCTCAACTCTGCCATCTGTAGTGGGAAAGCATCCACAGACAATATGTATATGAATTAACGTGGCCGTCTTCCAGTTAATATTTTATTGACAAAAGCAGACAGTAGGCATAGTTTGCCAAATTATAAGAGCTACTGATGGGTCTAATAATTATCATAATTTTGAAGTAGCAACAAGCATAAATGATATTTTGAGATATCTGTAACACTTGTAATGTGATATTAAAATATCTGTGATTTTTTTATTGGTGACAAACTCACAGTTACTGCTAATATTAACTGAGATTCGTACATTCATAGTTGAAGGAAATGCTAAATTATAGTTAGACGTTAGTGAAAGTTTAAGTTTCTCCCATCCAAATTCACAGGACTTCTTAATTCTCTTCATGGACCCCAGTATAAGAACCCCTGAGCTAGGAGTGTTGAGCAACAGTCAAAATGCACCTGTTAACAATGGTGCACCTGGAATAAACAACTGGAGGTGAAGGACAACGCCTTCTGAGTTGCGTAAGCTTGCAATAGACACAGATCCTGGTCACGCATAGCTTTGAGGTGGTGATGTGAGGCTGATGGCAAGAACTGATCTCCAAAATATCCCACAGCCCCTAGTAAAGAGTGTTAGGAGCAGTTACTAAAAGGAAACAAGTCTAGAAACAAGTCTAGAAGGACGCAAAGAGGGCTGACCACAATTCTCTTGAGCACAGAAAAGGAATGAGACGCCTGGGATCTTCCAGCAATCTTAAAATTCTGAGAAAGTTGCGCAAACTTATTGCATTGCCAAGATTGGGAGGCTTCAATGAGGCTGGCTGTGTTGTACACATATACACAATGAAAAGGAATATTGGTCAGGGAAGCAGTGGAAGGCCCGTAACCTTGGCCAGAAAATGGTTGATATCTTTTCTGTGATTCACACATTACCCAAAAGCCTCCAGTTTCTTAGAATTGCTAATAAAAACTCCAAATATCACAGCAATAACTTTCAAACACCTTCATTTTCACTAATGCTGCCTCATATGCAATTCTGCTTTATAGTGCATTCCAGTGTAATTGTAGCTACTGCATTGATTGGCTCAGAGAATCTATGTGGATTTCTAACCAGATCCGAGTAAGAGCTTTTTCAGGACCCAGAAACTTTAAAATGGTAGTTAAAAGAAAAAGAAATAAGCCTGGTATTTTGAATTTATGGCAATAATAGAAAAATTGCTAGGTATTTTTGATGAAGGAGTTTGAAGTAAATGTAACACTGCATATATTGACTTCATATTTCAGTGCACATCCAGATTTATTGATTAGAGAAGGACTGACTCAAGCCAAGATTGATTTGATAGAAATCACAGCCTGCTTATTTATCATGTGGAGAAAATTTACACATCTACCTAGGCATAGGAGTATTACTTTATCGACTCTGAATTAAGTCTTGGCTGAATGTCAAGTTTTCACCTGAAGCCTGTAGACCCCTTTCAGGACAATTTTTGTTTTCATTTGAGCAAAAAGTATGAAAAGAATTTTTTTTTTTTAGTTTAAATGCCCAGAAGTACTTTGAAAAATCAAAATATGGTAAAATCTTGTTAACGGGTGTTTGTGATGATACTAAGATTGTTGGCTGAATGAAGTTTTTTAAATATACTATTTGTAAAGAAAACAAATGAAGAATAATGTTAACAAGACAAAATTTCAAGCACTTTAGAAATACTCATTTATAAATAAATATTAGTGTACCAATTAGAAGTCTCCACTTAATAAGGCAGGATGTTAAAGCAAGTAGTCTAAGAATAACCATTCAAAGGTGGCTAAGTAAATTTACTTAGACGTACTCGGTTAGATTAGCAGTAATTTAGCTAACATATAGGAAGCACTTAGAATAGGCCAGGATTATGCTACATACTTTCACTGATGAGTTTTAAAACCTTTAGAACAGGTCTATTAAGTAGGTATTGGTATATTCTCTTTTTACATTTGAGAAAACAGATTCAGAGAGGCTCAGTGACTTGCCAGAGGTCTCAAGCTAATACATTCCTGACTCCAGAGTCTGTGTTCTTAACTGTTTCACTCTACTGCCCCTTGCTTGAAAGCAAAAACCTTTAAGTTAAAATATTATGCTAAAAGATAGATATATACGTATGTATAACTGAATCACTTTGCTGTACGCCTGAAACTAACACAACATCGTAACTCAACTATACTTCAATTTTTTAAAAAGGACCAGGAAAAAGTATTATTCAATTCAGCTATTTTCTTAACTGTGAACAGACTCACCCAGATGTTTTGAGTCATAGGCATTTTACCCTAAATTTGATGGGTTCTCCAGTTTGGGGTGTTCTTGAGTGAATAATTCCTCCCTTGGAGTAAGGAGTAGGTAGAGGAGTAGGGGAGAGAAGGACTATATCAAAAATATTTACCTGAAAATCCACATTTTTTTGTCTTTCAGGAATTAATCACTCTGGGCACTGGTTCCTAACTAAAACTAAGTGGTATTCGATTTTGGAAGACAAGGCATTAACCCAGTTTGTTACTGGTTATTTCCCTTCGGCACAACTGCATTGCAAGGGAAATAGCTGCTCATAAGTGTTAAGGGCCTTATTACTGTTCAAATGCCCTTTTCTTTTTTCCAAATGCCCTTTTAATACTTTTTATGCTGGCAAAGGTACATTACAAATGAAATACAGGGGAGGAATAATTCAAACTCCTCGGATGGTGGCATTTTGTAAACCTCGAAGCCTCAGTACAAATCTCTCTCAAGCCTCTGGAAATCCATCTTCGTAGCATAGAGTAGGTGGGAAGGAGCTTGCAAATCCTTTTCAATCTGACAGCTCAAAAACCTAACTTGTTTTCTGATACCTCCGCCGTGATATGTTGCTGGTGGTGTGTTTTTCACTTCAGAAGCGAAGGACTCTTGCTAGAATCTGGGGGTCCAAGCAGCTGGCCTTCATGTTAAATTCTGGGCAGGAGAGACAAAGGAAAGAGCAGAATAAATTATATGTCAGGCCTCTTCTGGTGTTTTGTATGAAAAGTATTTGATGATAAGCATTATGGTTTAGGAGTTCCTGTGCCTTTAAACACAATATCCTCTTTGCAAATTCTCAAAATGTATCTTGCTTGCTCTCTGTACAAATCCATTTGCTCCACTCAGTCAACCCTTTTCTTAACCCTTCCTCTTCAAGGAAGTCTATCTCCGTACAATTTGAGGTGACAAATAACCTGTCTGCCCCCAAATGTTACTCTTATCCTTCCAGTGAGCCTGAAATTTCTACCATAGTGTTCTATTTATTCGATTAATTTTTCCACTTATATCTGTCTATCCATCTATTCATCCCTCCATCCCTCCATCCCTCCATCCATCAATCTATCCCCCAAATATTTATTGTCTGCTCTGTGCTAGGCACTCTGCTGGGTTCTGGAAATTGTTTGGTGATTAAAGCAGATATGGTTTCTGCCCTTGGTGTACAGCCTATTGGGAGAGATAAACAGTAAGGGAAGGAAGTAATTGACTTCAAATTGCGCCAAGTGCTACGATGACTCTGAATGCAGCAGGGAACAATGATAGAAAGTACCAGGAAGGGAACTAATTAGTGTGCTCAGGTGTCAGTTCAATTGAGACTGAAGCCATTCCCGTAGAGGGAACTCGGTTTAAAATATAAATACGTTATGCAGCAGGAGCAACGCACTAAACTCACTAGCGTGATCATATTAACAGAGGATAGGACTCTGAGGGTGTGGGTCTCAGAACAGTTTCTCTGGGTGGTGTGTGGGTCAGGGAGAGGAAAAGTAAAGTAACTGAAATTCCTTCTATGTGCGAGGCTCTGGACCAGGCGCTAGTGTTTGAAAGGTTATTCTCTTTTCATTCTCATTGCAACACTAAGAGATAGGTATCAAATCCATTACAAGGATGGGAAAGCAGGTTCCGAGAGGCTAAGCCGCCTGACCAAGGTCACAAGGTTAGTTGTTGGCCTAGCCTAGGGGTAGGAAGGTTGAGGTGTTGTAGGGAGATTGGGTAAAATCTCAGGCTCACCAAAAGAGTAACAGAAGCAGAAAGAAGGGAGAAGGGATATAGTGTCATTGACCGAAGATAAATTAAAAGACCTGGTCCTGTCTTTGAATTGCTTACAATTCAGCTGAATAAAGATGGAGAACTCTTGAGAAGGGACAGGAGAATATAATAAGCAACACTGATAAAGTCCAAACTGGTGTATTATTCCTGAAGAAGATAAACAAGGAGCATCAATGGGAGGAGTCAAGATACTTAGAAAAGGTGACTGGGAAGAGGTTGTCAAAGCCTCTAAAATGGAGACTTTTGAAAAATACAGTGCTTGCTTCCCTTTGCTTGGATAAAGTAGTAGTAGATTTCAAGCAAGTTAGACACGAAACAGTGATGACTGAACTATCTAGAAGGTCAACAGACCCATTAAGATCATTGAGTTATGAATCACTGAAGGCTCTGTGGGTCCGGGCAACATCCCAGCTGTGGGTACTGTTTCAGGTCAAAATACAGGATACCAATTGTTGTCCCCAGCTCCACTTCCCATCACTAAAATGTGACAGTGATTAAATGCAGAATGCAAATATTACAGTACGTAAGTACAAACTTAAAACAATAATAGCCTCTTGTCAGACAATATGGAAAGGCGAAGTGGCATGGAATTTGTTATTATGCTTGCAAATGCAGCAATATTTACAATGGGTTGACACAGTGCCGCATAACCCAGGACGAGGCAAGGCAAGGATTATGGAAAGCAGGACTGGAAAATTGTGAGCACAGAGCACTGCCTTTTAAGGAATCACAAAGGAAGGCCCAGAGAGGAAGAGTTTCAAGGTCAGTGCTCCTCGGACATTTCTAAATAGCCCCTGTGCTCCAACTTTCATGAATCAAGGCAAAGGCCAAGGCCAAATGATCAGGTTACTGAAGTTGGCTTTTGGACTGAGGTCCCCAACCTCAATTGCTAATTTCTTACTTATACTTCTTTGATGGCTCATTCTTCTACCAACACGAGGCTCTGTGGGGCCAGAAACCATGACTCTGCTCTGTTCACCACTGTATTTCTAGTGTCTAACCGTGCCTGTCACATGGTTGCATGCCAGATAAATATTTGGTATTTGAATGAATAGTTGTTCTCACGGCTCCCCTCTCTTACTGAGGAAATACCCCTAGGCTGCCTGCATCTCTCCTTGCCTAATTATTTTCACGAAAACATCCTTATTCTATATTTTATTCCCTCAGGGACTTTCAAAAGAGAGACGATTTTAACCAGTAAGATTAGTTGTTTCAGGCACAGCATTAATCCGGGTCCAACCAGACAAAAGACAACCGCTCTGAGCGGTTAAAACAGAGGTGATGATATGCAGTGAACTGGTTACACAGATGATGAGGTACACATAAGGACAGTTTTATCTCCCAGGTGAAGAGTATGTTGAAAGCAGCTCTCCTAAAACATAATTCTATATATGCTCACACGATCTAAGGGATGGGAAGAATCTTAAACTTCATTCAACTCAGGCTCATCAGATAGCTGTTAGGTTACAGATGTCAACTGCCTGCCCCAATATCCCTTCTCCTCTTTCTCTTTAGATCCAAAATGCTAATTTTCAGATGGATACCTTTCTACCTGGAATGAAAGATCCTACTCTCCGGCCTTCTTTGCAGCTAGCCAAGGCCATGAGACTAACTTTTAGGCAGTGATACGGAAGCAGTGGTTTCATCTGGGACTTCTAGGAATGTTTCTAAAAGGGAGTTGGCGCATTTAAGAGGGGCCCCTTTTTGTTCTGCATTTCCTCCTTCTTCAGGCTGACACGGAGGATGTGGTGGTTGGAACTCCAAGGAACCACGAGGAATCCTTAAGGGTGGAAGACAAGTGACAGGATGATGCAATGGAAGGATAGGAACCTAGGTGTGTGAGGACACCATGGAGTCACCCTGAAGCTTTGCACTGCCTTCCTCCAAACCTCTTTCTTATGAAAGAGAAATATACCTCTCTACATTATTTAAGCCATTATCTTATTTTCTGATATATAGTTTTTGCTTTCTTTGTGTTATGTGCAACTGAATAGAATCTGAACTGATCCAGCTATATTGTCTCTACTGCATCTGGGACAAATGGCCATTTAACTATGGCTTGGATACTTCGGTGGTGGGGAATTGACTAACCCTTGAGGTAGCCTATCTATCATGGGACAGCTATTAATAATGAGAAATTTATGGAGTGCAAATTTCTGTTTATGTAGAGTTCTCCCATAGGTCCTAGAATGATTTTGGGGTTCACAACCTTCTCATCCTTTTTCCATGTGTCACGTGTTTGAAGATGTGTTCCTGTTCCTTTGAGGTGGCTCATCGAGGCTAAATATCCCTTGTTCTCTCAACTCCTCCTCCTAAGACATGGCTTCTTCATTTCGACAAGCTTAGGCTAGATTCCTGTGTAAGTTCGCTCAACAAACACTTAAGGGAAAGTGCTCCAGGCTATAAAATTTAGCTGTGTTGCCTGCAGTCCTATTTATTTAACAGATTCCATTGAATTAAAGAAAAGATACTTTTGACTCGCTCTATGCCAAATGAACATGCTTCAGTTTACATAATGGACCTCACTATTTCGGGTGGGCTAAAATCTGGGTTAAAACAAACATGATCATTTAATCCTCTACTATATTATAATCAGTGTGTGCAGCAAGAGACGTAAAGTTTTAATTCATTATTAACCACATTGTACACAAACTAGCTTCTCCTTTTACATAGTAAGAGGCAACATTCCCAGAGTCATTAGCTGTTGCTTTATCTGCTTAAACAAAGCTCCCTTCCTACATGTTTTCTGTAGAGGTAGCCCATCCAGACGGTCGGGCACTTATCTCCCGGACTGTCCGCTTAGCACCTGTCAATCACTTCTAACGGAAACATACTCTAGTAGTCTACTGAGAAACCACTTTGCATATGCATTAAAAGAACTTTACAGTCTTTCAAAATGTGTGTCTAAGAGTTATGCTTCTCCCCCTATCACTCCACTAGAACAACACTGACAAAAGTCCCTGACTCTATCTGTCAAATTCAGTAAACTAGCATGTTTCCTCTCAGCTGACACGTCTCTGTGGTATTTGACACTGATGACTAATCCATTTAGAAAATTAGTTCCTCCCTTGGTTGCTGACACCACATCCCTACTGGTTCTTCTTCTCTATGGCCGTTCCTCAGTCTCCCCTATTGGGTCCTCTTCCTCTAATCACCTTTTTCTTTTCTTTTTTTTTTTTTTTTTTTGGCTGCGTTGGGTCTTCGTTGCTGTGCGTGGGCTTTCTCTAGTTGCGGCGAGCGGGGGCTACTCTTCGCTGCGGTGCGCAGGCTTCTCATTGCGGTGGTTTCTCTTTTTGCGGAGCACGGGCTCTAGGCCGTGGGCTTCAGTAGTTGTGGCACACAGGCTCAGTAGTTGTGGCTCGCGGGCTCTAGAGCACAGGTTCAGTAGTTATGGCACACAGGCTTAGTTGCTCCGCGGCATGTGGGATCTTCCCGGACCAGGGATCGAACCCGTGTCCCCTGCACTGGCAGGCGGATTCTTAACCACTGTGCCACCAGGGAAGTCCTCTAACCACCTTTTAATTGTTGCTGTTCTTCAGAGCCCTGACCAAAATCCTCTGTACTCCTTACTTTCTACCTTTCCCCTAGGCAATCCCATCCATTTCCACAGTATCAGTGTAGTCTGATGACTTTTGTGTCTGTATCTCTGGTTCTTACTTCTCTATTTTAAGCTCCAAACCAATATTTTCAGCTGACACAGGGGCAGCATTACCTTGGTGACTCATAGGCACCATAAACCGTATATCCTCAAGACTCATCACCTTCCGTTCCAACTCAGACACTCAAGCCAAAAATCTGAGAATCAGGTACTTTCTTACCTTTCTATAGCGATTCCTTTTAACAACCATGTCATGTAAGTATAATATTATTCCCATTTAGATATGTGAAAACTGAGGCTTAAGACGGTTAAGTGGTGTGCCCACCAAGCCCTCAGTGACCACATGGCAGATTCTAATGCATTTCAGGATGACTCTGGAGCTGAAACTCTTGACTGTGTTAAATTCCCCTTACTAGGGGATTCTATTATAGGATATTTTGTCTTCATCCTGAAAATCAGAGGGCAAGACCCTGAAGGAAGAGAACGCTTAAGGGGAAAGGGTTACAAGGACTTACTGTGTAGCACAGGGAACTATACTCAATGTCTTGTAATAACCTATAATGGAAAAGAATATATGTATATATGTATAACTGAATCACTTTGCTGTATACTTGAAACTAATACAACATTGTAAATTAGTTACACTTCAATTTTTAAAAAAAACAGGAAAGGGTTATTGAGGTGATTAGGTTAAAAGGGAAGGTGAAGCCCCCGAGCAGCCTGGGAGAAGCACGAACTCAAGGAGGGTAGAGAGCAAAAGGTCATAGAAGGAACAAGGGAGTAGAGCCTGGGCAGCAGGACGGGAAGGGCCTCAGGCCAAAGTTGTCTTCCGTAGGGTCTTGGGGCGAGACAATTGACCTCACTGAGTTTCAGTCATACCTGTAGGTAAGTGGTTTCCAGGTGGGGAAGGGAAAAGCTTTTGGTAATCCCAGCCTTTGATTCCCGTATAACTTGTACTGAAATTAAAAGGGCCTACTGACTGATCCACAGGACTGACTGATCCACAGGACTGGTAAACAGGATGAGTAGCTGCAGGATATAATCAATGGCAATTAGTTTGGAACAGAAGCCAAAAGGTACAATTTTCATAGAAAGCTCAGCCACGAAAACTATAAGCAAATTGAGAGAGTAAAATAATTATTCTTAAAATATTTTTTCAAACTCAGTTTGGTTAAGCATCTTTTCATTGCTGTCATTTTTATCTTCTCCTCCCCAAATTTCTTTAATCATTTTTTTTTAACTTCAGGTTTTAAACTAAGCATTCCTTTTAGGAATAAACTCATATTCAGTACATGAAAGGCATTGGGACAGCAAATTTCTTTAATCTCAACATTCTATTGGTATCTGTTACTTGACCAAAGTGATGTATTCCGACACTGTTGACTATAAGACAAATCCTGTTTTACTGTTGCGTCACATTAGAACGCTGAAGATGTGTTCTCATGTGTACCACCCCATTGCCAAATAGAACGCGTTACAAATACTGAGAGAGGTAGGTACCAAGAAGACATTTCTTAGATGGCACTGATGCCATGATTATTTGAGGGCAGGGTGGGGGCTATTTTGTTTGGAGTCTCCCTTCTGCCATAGGTCCACTGATCCTCTTAGCCTTCTTCAGGAAACGGATTTATCCTAAGCCTGGGTGACTTCCTGAGCCTACATCTTTACTCTTTCTATGGGTCAAAATAGCATCTAGAAAGTGTAGTGTGATGCTATATCTCACCACTAAGTACTATTTTTTAACACAAGGTACTCCAGCATGGAAATCCCTAAGATACTTCAAAAAGTAAATTAAATAAACTTTTTAAATCAGTTATCTAAATTAGAACTCAGGCAAAGTGAATTTGTTTGCAACAAGGAATCATTTTAGTTAAAGCTCAGGTTTCTATCGCCTCCTTCTTAACAACATTGTCAAAATGCTTTCATGTGGCTTATGGTTTAATTTATAAACTAGTTAGAAAAAAAAAGCCAAATACTTAGTCCTAAATAGCTACTGATTTATTATTGAGGCAACCGAGGCCATGCAGTCTTTATAAATTGACAAAAGGCAGGACTGAGAATTTCTTTCATGTGTTTCAGTTTCTAAATGTCATATTTGTTATCTGTAGACAAGCTACATAACCTTTGGGTTGTTATATTTAAAATAATAATTTATCATTGCCCTGTTTCCTTATGGAATTCTGTGAATTTATGAATTGATGATTAGAAAATGCTTTGAGATTCATGGATGAATCTGGCTTTTTAAAGGTGCCTCACAGGCATTCAATGATATAACTAGTTTATGAATTCTGAATTTTCATATCCTTTCTCTGAATTACTTTGTCCCTTTCTCATGCATTTATAAGAATTTAAGACCTGCCAGGTTGGGTCATATCAGTATTCTCTATAGCCTAAGACTGTACTTTCAACTGTGGCAGTAAGAGAAATTTTGTGGGAAGATGGATATATTTGCTTCTCATGACATCAACCTTCAAAGTTTAGGAGCCAGTCCTACTAATCTTAACTGTTCCCCAATTCATTAAGGATCTGTCTTCCATAAATTTACCTTAACATCGTTATTAAGTATTTTTCAGTTGGACTGCTCTGCTTTTCTATGTGCTGATAAACAACTGGCTTTACTAATCTTCATCCATTGAATTGCCTGATTTATTGACAGAATAAGTTGGATGTTTTGGTATTTTACGGAAGCAGTCAAAGGCGCAGACCAAATAAGAAAACTGAATAGAGAAAATGCTTGTTGACAGTTAGGCCTGAGGGCACTGCCAGGCTCCCCTGGTATTCGACAAGATCCCTTTTCAGGGAAACCAAAGGGCATGACAAGACCAATTGTCAGATCAGGTCAGCATCAAACATTAGCCACCATGGAAAAATGGAGGGACTGGTGGCAGACCTGGGTCAGGAGCCAAGTGTCAGGTGGTATCAGACATATATGTGGGTATAAATGACCTCTGACCTTCTTGTCACGTGTGAACTGGTTGGTCATTAATTTCAAGATAATAGTTAAGATTGGAAACTCCTCTGGCCAGGGCCATGGGCTTCCAGATGATTCAGTTACTGACAGAATCACTTATTTAATTTGGAGGACAAGAGAAGGAGGGGATATTTATAGAAGTATAGAATCCCAAACTAGCAAGGAAATGGGCCTGCTCTAATCCTTACTGGCCAGGCTTCACCTGGTGTATTAGAATCCTTTTTGGACACCATCCTTTAAAGAGATATAATCAGGGGCTTCCCTGGTGGCGCAGTGGTTAAGAATCTGCCTGCCAATGCAGGGCACACGCCCGTGCGCCACAACTACTGAGCCTGTGCTCTAGAGCCTGAGAGCCACAACTACTGAAGCCTGCGCGCCTAGAGCCCATGCTCTGCAGCAAGAGAAGCCACTGCAGTGAGAAGCCTGCGCACCGAAAAGAAGAGTAGCTCCCGCTCGCCGAAACTAAAGAAAGCCCACGCACATCAATAAAGACCCAACCCAGCCATAAATAAATAAATAAATAGATTTTTAAAAAAACACTTAAAAAAAAAGAGATATAATCAGACTGGAGTCCTTTCAGAAGAGGATTGCTAGTGCGATGAACGGACTCCAAGCATGACATAAGGAACCCAGGATGTTTAATTAGGAGTGAAAAAAAAGTTTAGAGAGGGCTGCTTTATCCACAAGGGATTAAATTTGTGGTGTGGCTACTTATGACAAATCTAGGAACAGATTATAGTTGAATACAGGGAAACATTTTCTATCAGTTGGAGCTGCTCTAGCAAGAAAAAGGCAGCCTTGATGGTGTTTCCTCTTATTCTAGGTCTTCAGGTTCATAGATGCAGGCTGAACAATGGGCAGGAAGAGGGAGAAGTGATCCTTGAAGTGCATGAATGCTTGGAGCCAGTCACTTGTTTGTACAGTACTGGATCTCTATGACTAGTTAGTGAAGATTAAACAAAAAATTGAAAGTACTGATATAGGTTTCCAGCTTTTAATTTTTTTTGACCAAGTAAGGCCTGATAAGATTTTTGGAATAACACTTTTCCGGCAATGGATAGCACTTTTCTTCTCTTCCTGAGTTTGACACCCATTGGAAATTGGAGCCAGGCTGCTTGAGTCTGAATATAGACTTGTGGCACTTACTTGCTGAATAACCTTAGTAAAATTCCTTAAACTTTCTGTGTGTCAGTTTCCTCACCTGTAAAATGGGATAATAATACTTTACTCAAGTGTAAAGCATGTGAACAGTTCCTTGTTCATAATAAGTGTTCTATAAGTTTGAGCAATTAGCTCTTAATTGAGGTATAGATACAGGAGTTAGCTGGAAGATAAAATATAACTGCTAGCACAGATAAAGCAGAAATGGAGATTGGGGCTTTAGATCTGCAGCCAAGTGGCTGTGGTAGTACTTCAACCCTGCTCAACTTATCCACCTGGCCATTGTTCTAGTTGGACAATGGTTTGGTGCAGAACGTGAACATCCATGGACAAGATGGCTCCAGAAAGTGAGAAACTCAGAAGGGGCCAAGTTGAAGATGCTCAGCTCCTTCTTTCAAACTTATTAAATCAAATAATTCATTCCTTCTCCCACGGAGACAAGTAAATGAGGGGTGAGAGAGGGAGGAATAGTATTTTAGTGGAGCTCTTTCCCTATGGAGATCTGAGACAAGAAATGAAGGTTCACACTCTAATGAGGACACTAAGGAAAAAGAAAAGCCTACCATTTTGAACATCATCATTTCATACCTCAAAAATAGAATGACGCGAAGTCCATTAACAAATGTAGCTTTCTACTACATTGGCCCGATTTTTCATAGACCTGCAAAATTTCATTAGGATTTGGCACCGGTCCCTGGACTAGACTTTGGGAGCCACTGAACTAGATGACTTTTAAGAGCCTTCTAACTATGAGATGTTATAATTCTATGATAGAATTTCATTTGTACCTGGTCTGCAGAAGAGAACCAAGGGACTGAACCTGGGTCAAGGGACAGGCAGATCCTGAAAATGTGTTTGTGAAGGGGTTGGCAGTCAGACCCGGAGCAGGATACCTTTTCTCCTTGGAATTCTTAACCATATTTCCCTACTGTCAATATGAAGGCCAAAGGGTTGTTGTGAAGAGAGCTTGATGTTGAACCTCTGTGCCCCATCTTGGGCTTTGGGATTTCCATTGCCAGACTGTGTGCCATGATAGTTGGAAGAAAAGGCAGATATGTCAGTTTCAGCATCTCTCACAGTAATAACCTTTCAAATGTGTTATTTCTTTGTCTTAATATTTTATTATCGGCTTGTTGTTCTCCTCATCCCACCTGGGGCCCCTCCCCCACCTTGTGAACTGATAAAGCTACATTGCAGCAAATTGAAATAGAAAACCACATATCCAGGGTGGCTTATTGTTAATGTGAAATTCTATCCTAACCTGGAAGTCGAGGGGCAGGAATCCCAAGCCGTTTCAAAATTCACATTACAAGACAGACAGTCAGATGCCCCCAAACCACAACATCTTGTACTCTATTAATCGTACACTGACAGAGCCCTTTGGTTGCATTTGTATTTCCAAATAAATACAAACATATGTCACCATTTTTTATTGATTTTGGACTTTCCTAGGAAGGGAAATGCTGTTAAATTGTAATAAATGGTGTCAACGAAAACAAATAACGCAAAACCCATTAAGAAGGCATTTGTTGCAGAGCTTGGTTTGATTTGTTGGCATCAGTTGAAATCATGTCAAAATAATGTCTTTGGAAACCAAATGAAAATTTGTTTGCAAATTTGTCTGCAGCAAGCATTTCTAGAGCATAAAAATCCTTAAGAATCAATATGGTTTTATTCAGTGTGCAAATGTACCAAAAAACATTATGGCAAAAGTTCCATTGCTGAATTATATGTTAGTGCTAGTGAATTAATAAATAATAATAGATGATAAATAATATAGTGACGGAATTAGATAATACATTTATGAAGAAGTAGAGGGAGAGAAAGATTAAGGGGGATAGCCTTGGGAGAAGATCAATTTTCAGATAAGCGAAACTAACATTTTATATTCAGAATATTAATGGAGTTTAGTCCGCTGACTCACAAAGTCCAGTTCAGCTAAATTTCACTGCCGCCTTTAAAAAAGGAAAGGAGATGCAAAACGCCTAGTTCTGAAGTGATCACCATTTGAGTTCTAATATTAGTCAGCCCGCATCGATAATTTGTATAACTGTGTTTGCCTTCCAGGTAATTGGGAATTTAATTGCTATCAGAATAAAATTTGAGTCTTATTTCCAAATGATGTCAGTGCAATGTATCCCAATTTGCAGTTTTGAGAGTCACTGTAATTGGGCAAATGAGAGGGCTATAGGGGCAGCTGGACTTCAATATAAAATCAGAAAAAAGTGCTCTTCTGCGACTATCCACATCCTCCTTTCACTGCCTCCCAGGGCCCAGTTTTTAAAAAACACCTCACCTGCGGAGTTTAAGCTGAGTCTGCCATCCTTGGCCCTCTCTGTTTCCTCCTCCTACTGAAACAGATCCATCCTGCCTCCCTCCCACGCCACCTTCTAATCTCATTCCTGAACTGTTTAAAGGAGCTAATTTGATAAACTAGTTAATGTCTTTGTCTTTCTCTCTTATCTCTCTCTCCCAGATATTTTATTTTATTTTTGCAAAGTAAAAACAACAACAACAAAAACCAACAACCAAAAAAAGACAAGTACCGAGCTGAATTTCAAGCACCAATTACTATCACCATAGTACTTAGGAAAATAAAAGAAAGGGCACTTTAATGCCCCCCTCGCCCCACAGTGAAAGTAAGAAGGATGGACCCCGGAATAAAGGACAGTCCTTTTATTTGCATACATTTAGCTTTATGACAAACTCTCATTACATTGACCTTATTTTTCTAATTTTGTAAAAAATCTGTGAGACTTCAGCCCAGCCCAGCACGATTTCATAGACTGGTGTGTGAAAACCTCTGTTTTAAACTGATAGCAATGTTGTGGTGTTCAGGGGGAGGGCTTTGGTTCTTGTTACTGATTTTCTGTGGTGGAGTGAAGTATGGTTATGGAAACAAAGCAGGAAGAGGCTATGGGGCTCATCTTAGGGACGGGATAGTAACCACAAGCTCTGGGGTAAAGTAGAAAGAATGCATAGAGTACAGGAAAGACAAATAAGGCCTGATCAGTGGGGAAGGGGGGTGGAGGGGGGCGGTCACAGAAGCTTTACAAATCTGGCTGCTCAAGAACAAATGCCTATAAGTTCTTTTCCTGGCGCTCACAACCTCTTTGGCATGAATGATTGGAATTGTAGGGCTTTGTATAGTGGGGCTGGCCTTTGCTGTCCACATTACCCTGTGCAATCAGCTTCCTTATGGTGATTGGATACCGCAATTCCCCTTCCTCTGTAAGGGACCACTGATATTACCCCGCTCCAAATCGGCAAGACAGCATTTTAAAATTGATTTGAATTTTGCAAGGTGTTCTGTAAGCAAAGTCTTTTAGAATCAGGGAGAGCGAAGTTGCTATTATGCATGTTATATGTACATCGTATATTTGTATGTGTATGTGTTGGAAAACTTCCCATACAGATCATACCAGTTTCTTTTTTCTTTTTCTTTTGCCAAAATAGGACCCAAAGAGCTAAATCAAAGCTTGAGCTAAGTGCTGTCAGGGTTCTGGCTTCGAGGGTTGTTAGAAGTGTTGCTGAGGAAAACTCCAACAGAACAATGCCCTGTTGTTAGCTGTGAGTGAATCCTAGAGACCATGAGAGGGAGTACTTTAGCTGCTGTGAAAGGACTCGGAGGGAGACAGATAATAAATGTACAACAAACAATCCAATGTCAGAAATGATCACTATTGCAAACTGAGACCGAAAGCCTATTTTTCAGCAGTTTCTACAGAAGAAGTCCCAACTCTGGCTATGGCCAATATTAGCTGGATAACTCTCTGAATCTGGCTAATATGGAATCTTGCAAGGATAAAGAGGATTTGCTCACTCACCGGTAAGAGAGGTACTAGTCATGCATGCTTAAATGTGCTAATAGCTCTGGTCTTTAACGGTACCGATTTAATGAAGATGATGTTATGCATTTTTAATTGTTTGCCTATGATTTGACATTAGCCATGCCTTTCCGACGAATATGAAGGTTTGTTGGCCGGCACTGACGTTAGCTGAAACCAAACCTGGATCTTTAACTTGCCATTTCCTCCCACATTCCCCTTGCCTTTGCCTTCCATGGTGCCTTGGTCCTCTATTGACAGGCCCCACTTGCAGCCCAGACCACTCCCAACCCTATTCCTAAATCAATTTTTAAAATGACAGAAAATATACTACCAACCTCAGACCTATTTAATGGAGCTGGAAGCACTGAGCCAGGAGTGAGCTTTATGTATTCATTCCACGCCCGAATTGCAGTACTCCTCATTCCCCTTTCTAGGTGACTTTTTTTTTTCTTTTCTTTTTCTTTTTTTTTTTTTTTTTTTTTTTTTTCTTTGCGGTACGCGGGCCTCTCACTGTTGTGGCCTCTCCCATTGCAGAGCACAGGCTCCGGACGCGCAGGCTCAGCGGCCATGGCTCACGGGCCCAGCCGCTCCGCGGCATGTGGGATCTTCCCGGACCGGGGCACGAACCCATGTCGCCTGCATCCGCAGGCGGACTCTCAACCACTGCGCCACCAGGGAAGCCCTCTAGGTGACTTTTGCTTTAATCTCCCACTATACAGTTGATCCAGTAATTCTGCCTTGTCTCCCCCTAGGACTGTGTCCCCACCCTGAACATTGCCTACCTCCTGCCAATCTTCTCTCGCTAGACGCTGCCCCAGCCTACTCCTTGGTATCCTATCAACTGACAAGATATGGACAAGTCATGATGCTGACAGACACTATGCTTGACTCCTGGGTTGGAACCTTTCTAGAATTTCTTGTTGCTGGGTTGGATCTCCTCCTTCTGACCATTGTTTGAAGCTGTGGACACTGCTCTGGAAATCCCAACTGTCCTGGCTGAGGCCAATCTCTATATTCTGCTCAGGTTTCCTCAGTACCTAGCCTAGTTAATGGGTCTTTGCTTTGGTCCAGCTTCCCCTTCCATCATCCTCTGTGGTTGAATGCATCTATGATTTGTCTTTGTACATGATATGATGGGTACTGCCGAAAGCTCTATCCCCAAAAATCTCTATCAGTGACACCTGAAATCTATTGCTGTTAGAGATTCAGCTCTTTGAGTTAGGGGATTGTGTGTATAGCAGACATCTGTAAAAATGCATATATTCCAGGTGTCTTAGTAAGGGTAGGCTAGGCTCGTTTGTGGTAATGAGTAAAACCAAATATGTAATGTCTCAACACAATGGTTTATTTCTTGCTCACACTCTGTATGAGTTTTCAGGCTGGCAAAATGGTTCTCCTCCCCACAGTTGTTTAGAGAGTTGAATTTTCCCCATCTTGTGGCCCCTCAACCCCCCAAGGCCTCATTGGTGTCTACACCTAGCTGGTAGAAGAGAAGAGTGAGCCCGAAGAGTCAAACCCTTTTCTTAAAAGCTTTGGCCTGGAGGTGGTACCTAGAAGTGATTCTCACATGTCATTGGTCAGATTCAACCACATGGTCACATCTAATTGGAAGGGAGGCTAGGAAATGTAGTCTAGTCATGTTACCAGGAAAAAATGGCAGAATAGATTTTGGAGGACAGCTAAGAGTCTCTGCCATACCAAATAGGATAACACTAATTCATTTTCAGTCTTTGATACCTCAACAGTTTTGTTCATTAAATTACTAATACTTTAGGAAACAGATTACAAAAGAATAGGATATAGGCTAGATTAGGGGAGCAAAATAGGGGGGAGTTGCCAATACGTGGGTCAGTGATGGAAAAAGTCAGGTTTCTCTGAGGTGACAAATTTAGGGGGACAGGACTCTTAGAAAGCCAGGGATCAATACAAGAGTACCGGAAATATAAGAGACAAAGGGATGGAGACAAAGTAAAGATGAAAAGGATGTCTCGATTTTGTTTCAGGTTAAACCTGATTCAATATCTATATCCAAAATGCTTGCCAAATGAGGGTCTTCAAAATGTGAGTAATCTAGTTTTCTGCCTATTTCTACCAGTCATCTGTCTTTGTCAAGGAGTGGGAGCAAAATACTTACAAAGCCCTGGTTCTCAGTGTGCTCTACTAGGTTCCGTCTTCTCATAAGATTTTTAATTTGGTACCAAACCAGAAGAATTAAAATCCCATCAATTTCATCATTCTTTGATCTTTGCTCAGGTCACAGTGAAGCAATAACTTTTTTTGTTTGTTTGTTTGTTTTTTGCGGTACGCGGGCCTCTCACTGTTGTGGCCTCTCCCGTTGCGGAGCACAGGCTCCAGACGCGCAGGCCCAGCAGCCATGGCTCACGGGCCCAGCCGCTCCGCAGCATGTGGGATCTTCCCGGACCGGGGCACGAACCCGTGTCCCCTGCATCGGCAGGCGGACTCTCAACCACTGCGCCACCAGGGAAGCTCTAGCAATAACTTTTTTATAGCTATCCATTTGGTGTCAGGCTGCCCACTGGGAGCCTTATTATGCATGAGGCCAAATCTTTTCATATAGGATTGGGTTTTGTTTCCTGTTGTACTGGTCACTTTATACAAACAAGGACTGATGTCTAGTTCATTTATATCCTCCCTTCTTTCACAGCCCTACAGACTGTGAAAGATTGATCCATGCTGGTGACCTACCGACACATCCTTAACCACCTGGGTTGGAGCATGAGTTGATTCAGCAGGAAACAGGGAAGTGAGTGGAAGGGTGGAGGTTGCCAAGAAATGAGCCTCAGCTGTTGTCTGCAGTGCTGTTAATGGGGCTGAATCTGATTTGTGTGCAGCTTGAAAGCACTTTGCAAAGGCAGACAAGAGGCAAAGGTCTGGAGATGCGGAGGCATAGAAACCATAGCTTTTGCTTTTTAGCTTGTGTCCTGGATGTGTTCACTGGACGGCAAAAGAATCATTGAAAGTGGATAGTAATGGGCAGTCAGTCCATCCTGGATGAATAGATTCGTAAGGGTTTTAAGGCCTTGTTAGTAGTAGATGCTTGTCCCTGCAATGTGATGTGAGGAATGCTCCAAAATATGCTTTTCTTATAGTGACTTAAACCCCATCATTAAAGATCGTCCTTTAAGAACTTTCAAAAGCAATTTTTAATAAACTAACTTCATTTAATAAACACTTATGTAGCACTTACTGTATGCTAGGCACTAAGGACCTTAGAGATGTTAACTATATATAGTTATTCCCTGTTACAACACTTTGAGGTAGGTATTAATTTTAGTATCCCCATTTTAGAGATGAGGAAACAGAGAGAGAGAGAGAGAGAGATCCAAGAACACACAGCCAGTGAATGGCAGAGCCAGGACTGCAAACCCAGGCAGGCTGGCTGTAGAGTCTGTGCTCTCAACCATTAAACTATGCTGCCTCTCATACCACAGGATGTTACATTTATTTGGGGGATGTGTTAACCTAATTATACTATCATCCCTTCCACCTAGTAGAGGGCAGGACTCTGAATGCTTTGAAGGGAAGGGGTATAAAAGCGCCTGATGACGCTGTTGGGGAAATGAGGGTGTCAAGATGAGGGTCTTGTTAAAGGGCTAGATCCCCCAGCACCTCTTCTCCCTAAACATGTATCATTCAAGGGACCGTGTTTCACCTCTTTCTTCTAGTCTGTATGAATTTGATTCCAGTGATTAGCACTTTCAATCTCATCTTATTTTGTTATTTTATTTTATTTTATATACTCAGAGGTGGACTCCCATTCACCCAGGGAACAAAGAATGGTTTGGGCTGACTGGAAGGCCATGGGCAACCGTCTTAAAACCAGTTCCCAGTTCTGTATTCAGAGTCGGTGCACCTTGCTTTCCTGGGACAGCCCCTGGAGGCTGCCCTGACAGGATAACCTCCTCTTCCCTGAATACTTTGCTACTGGACACTGCTCTCAGATCACTCAAAGTCCCCATTAGCTTTTCCCCATCCTGTTTCTTCCTCACACTCTATAGGTGACTGACTGCCTCCTCTGTCGGCAGCACGTGGCAAAGGGTCACTGCTGTCTCTCTAGAATGTTTTCACCTGTTGTCACATAGCCCATTATTTTCAATCTAAAACTGGCTCTTTTACATGCCCCTGTCTATGGTTTTTCAAAACTTCACTTTTCTGTAGACTTACATGTTTCACTCAATATTCCAGAGGACTATCTGATGGAAAAGGGGAGTGGTGATGATTTTGGTGGGTATTACCCTATGGATCCTTGTCCCTGGAACAGTTGCCCCAACCAGATACTATAATTAAGTCAATCAGCCCACAGAAATCCAAGCACCTACTACGCACAGGACGCTGTATAAACCATCGCATGCCCCAGGCACTCTGAGCTGACCTCACTAGACCGTTACATTCTCTGCTCCAAGAGAAAGAGAAGATATCTTGACCGACAAACAGACCTTTCGTTCCCTGTGTGTAACTCGGAATTCAGCTCCTACACTTGGGCGCTGAGCTCATTGTCTTCATAATTTTAATGCTAAAAAAACAGATTCTCGGCAAGAACACGGGAACAAGAGGCTAAGTCTCCAGAGGGAGCCTTAGAAGTGGATTCGGTGCATTTTCCCCACACCATTAATCCCCCACGGTCACACGTGGGGAATACAAATGCCCTTCTCTGGCCCTCCGGTTCAATTTCACCAGAAGACAATTGACCTATCGCTCCTGTGAGGAGCCAAGCCTTGAACAAAGCAGCTGCCGAAAGGACTCTGTCAAGCTGGAAATGAATTATTAATATGGCTCTGAAAGGGAATGGCATCGGAAACCAGGTTCTTTATTATTTACATTAATGAGCCGGAAGACGATGCAGTGAACAAAAATCCCAAGTTTGGAGAATGCTACAACGAATGAAGAAACAATGCAATCCAACAAATGTAAATTCACACTAATATGTCTCTGAACAAAGAGCCCCAAAGAGGGAATCGTTTCAGAGCAGGAAAAGCCTAGAGCAGGTGTCAAGTCATTACTGAAATTCCCTACAGTCAGTTTGTTTGAGAATGAAGTTCAGACTTAGGAAGGAAGAAAAAGACCGAGATTGCCTGCTGGACAGACAAAATACAATGCACCTATCAAAGGGGGCAGGCTTATCTCTCTGAGAGATGTGTGCCCAGTACAATATGCCATTCGCTTCTTATCTGGGTTGAACGGTAAATTATCCTAATACAGTATCATATTCTGCTCCTCAGCGAGATTCCAAATCTTCACAGCTTGATTGGCAGGGCCGTGTGTGTGTGTGTGTGTGTGTGTGTGTGTGTGTGTGTGCAGGCTTTCTGTGTACTTCCTCTAAGGCTAGATGCTTTCCTTTCGCCGCACAGAGAGCCCTCTTTCCCATCAATAACCTCCCTCCCTTTATGAGACGTCGTCTTTTGTTTAACCCTCTCTGTCTGCACTCCAGCCCCGTATTCTGTTTCTCCGGTAAGCCCCAGTGTGGCAACGCCACAGCATTTATCCCTGCCTCCACAGCAAGCCCAACTATCTCCTCAGATGAGAGACGAGGCGACATTTTGCCCAATTAAATTAGGTCGTCCCCCCAGACTGACATTTCTATTTTGTTTGAATCGTAATTTTGTTCTCTATTATATCTCTCAGTTTCTGGATATTCGGCTACTTTTTCTACCTTTTACAGAGCTCCCAGTTTCTGTCTTATTCTGGCTTCAATCATCTGTGGCCTCTTGATTACTATTTGTTTATCAGGCTTCTGACCCACTACTTGCCCTCACCCTCCCTGTTGCCTTTTGTTCTGACTCTACCTTGCCTAGCCTGCTTGACCCAGACCCATTGCCAGCTGTGATTTCTAGAACTTGAATAACTGCTAGTAAAATTCCTTGCTTCGCTGGCCCGCCTCTTCTCCTATGTAGTACTTGGACTTGCTATAATTGATACTTCGAAGTGTGCCATTATGGATACTTCTATTTTTTTTATAAATTTATTTATTTTATTTATTTATTTTTGGCTGTGTTGGGTCTGTTGCTGCACGCGGGCTTTCTCTAGTTGCGGCGAGCGGGGGCTACTCTTCGTTTAGGTGCACGGGCTTCTCATTGCGGTGGCTTCTCTTGTTGCAGAGCACGGGCTATAGGAACACGGGCTTCAGTAGTTGTGGCACACGGGCTTAGTTGCTCCACGGCATGTTGGATCTTCCCGGACCGGGGCTCGAACCCGTGTCCCCTGCATTGGCAGTCGGATTCTTAACCACTGCGCCACCAGGGAAGCCTCATTATGGATACTTCCTGTACAACTCTGTACTCTTATTTTTTTTCCAATACAGCTTTGGGTCAATTTGAGGAGAGATAGGAGGATGGCTGAGGGTATGTGTGTGTGCCTGTGTGTGTGGTGTGTGTGAGTGCGTGTGTGCATGCACATATACACATCTAGGAGCCCATTTGGAAATTACTTGGGTCACTTTCTGTTAAATACCTATTGCAGTAAGGCGTGACATTTTAATGTATTTTTATTTATTTATTTTTATTTTTAATTTTTTTTATTTTTAATTAAAAATTTTTATTGGAGTATAGTTGATTTACAGTGTTGTGTTAGATTCTGCTGTACAGCAAAGTGAGTCTGTTATACATATACAGAATATGATACTGTATTAGAATAATTTACCATTCAACCCAGATAAGAAGTGAATGGCATATTGTACTGGGCACACATCTCTCAGAGAGATAATGCTGCCTCCTTTGATAGGTGCATATATATCCACTCTTTTTTAGACTCTTCTCCCAAATGGGTCATTACAGAGTATTGAGTAGAATTCCCTGTACTATACAGTAGGTCCTTAGAAGTTATATATGGACAGGACATTTTTAAATGATCTTAAACAGTGTCAGTAATATTGGTTCACAGTGATAGACTTGGCTGTGGCTATCCTAACCTTGACTCTTGAGTCAGGAAGGCCTTTGGCAACATTTGGGAAAGAGGTTTGATTTGATTTAGCTGCTTTTATTAAGTGGAGCATAATATAATCCATATGCATATTTTCTGAAGTAGCAACAGTTATGACTGGTCATAAACGATCTTTGGCATTTTACAGTTTAAAAATTGTCTTAAAATATGCTATTCGGTTTAATCTTTTGATTGCATTGAATATGAAATTGCTGATATTTGAACATTTGGATCTTCAAAAATGAAATGACAGTTTCATACAGTTCACCCTCACAGTTTACAGATGAGGAAACTGAGGCTTAGAGACATGAAGTGGCTTCTCCAAGGCCACACATTTACACACTAAGTAGTAGAGCTGGGATTCAAATTCCCCTGTCGCACTCTTGTTTGCTCCATTGCTTCCTACCTCTGTTTCAAATTCAAGATTCTCTGAAAAGGCACTGGCTACACGTTCCAGAGCTCAAGCATTTGTTTTTATCTATAGTGGCCCACTGGAATTAATGATTTTGAAACGACCCTGTACATTTAAAGAACAGACCCAGAAACCTCAAACTGACCAAGACAAAAAATGAGCAAAGCCTCACACAAATAGTAATGCCCCACCTGTGTGTCCTCTGCTTTGGAATATGACAGTATCTGGATATCTGTCTCACTCTGTTTCTCCCTTGCTCGCTTTTTTTTTTTTCACTTTGCTGTCTCTTTTTTTGTCGCCTCCTATTATTCTCCATCCCCCACCCCCACCCCCCACCCCCAATCTTGTGTCTAAGCTCCTGAGCTTCCTTCTCTCTTTAGGGGTCTTTTTCTTGGCCAAGATCTGATTGTACCAGTTGACCTCAATTCCATTCATCTCAGCAAATAATGTCTTGGAACAGGAAAACTGGAGTGTGGAATCAGACATCACAGCAGGGGCTACAGCCACTTGCTCTCTGAGAGCTTCCTGTTTTCTAACAGGAAGAGTTTCAGGAAGAGGCTGGCAGGCACCCCGCCCTGCATTGCTGCGCTGTCCCAAGGGAACACCCTTCAGACCTGAACAGCCTCCTCTCTCTGCTGGACCACAATATTATCTTCAAGTGGTGCTTCACTTAATTAAGTCAAACTGGCGAGCACCGTGCATATTAATGAGCGCCCTAATGAGCATTAATTTTTGATGTTCTTTGTTAACAAGCATTATAAACTACGACAAATTTTGGTTTGACTTTGTGCCAAAATGAGGATGAGTCGTTGTTTAAAGCTGTAAACCCAAAAGCTTCCCCTGGGACGTGGAGGGCTGCTTATTAATACTTCTGGAGCTCCCAATGTCAAATAAGACAAATAAATGGCCCGATATGATTCCCACTGGCCCTTCCCCTACTTGCTTTCATCACACCTTTCTTTTCTAAAGAGACTCCTTAAAGCATGCGTGCACACACACACACACACACACAGGTTTACTGAAAACCACTTTTCACTTTAGACTGTTGGAAAAATGCTCACATCATCTTGGGAGCTACTAGACCTAGTAATTGCCTGCAAATTTCAGATAATGAAACTTCCAGCTTCAAAACACAAACGCTTGGCAGGGATAAATAGATGGATGGAGAGATGTTTCTTTTAATTGAGAATTGGAAAATTCATTAGATTTTTTTTTTGAAGCCACATTTTGCTCTACTGCTGGTTGTTGAATAAATGCAAGCCATGATGTGTTTAAGGCACACGTCAAACCCAGAAGGAAGAATAGGCACTAGAGGCGGGGCAGGAAAATGTCTTTTGCCTCCAAATCTTCCTCCCTGTGGGCCTGCCACGGTGTCCAAATTCCTGTCATTAGATTTCCTCTTTAGGGGTTTTCTCTTTTAATGGAGCTAATGCTTTATATTACCCCGGAGGAGTAACCCATTAGTTACCTGGTAACAGGATTTGATTATTTCATTACATTCATTGCTATCCTGCAGGCTGTGGAATTAGGGGCCTAAAATACAGAATGAGTACATGTACTTTGTTGGAAGAATAAGGCTGGGATTTCTCCCCATCCTGATGAGGTGCTCTGGGTAGCCAGAGGGAAGTCATGTAGCAGGAGGTTACCAGGTGGCCGAGTGTGGATGGGCACCAAATAGAAACTTTTTCCTGCTTTCCAAATTTCCTGAATCTGCTAGAGATATTTCCATCGAAGGTCTACCAAAATGAGGATGGGGCTGTATCTAGAGTGTAGAGATTAAGAATATGGCTTTTGGCTTCAGGTAGTACTAGGTTCAAATCCCGGCTCAAACAACTCCTAGCTGGGCAATCTTGGGGAAATCCCTTAACTTTTCTGAGCCTCAGCTTCGTCATCAGAGACATAGGACTACCCATAGCAGCACTGATCTCACAGGGATTGTTGTATGGACTAACATCAGTTGATTTGTGCAAAGAGTTTAGCACAATGGCTGACAATAAACACTCAAAAAATAGTGGATGTTATCCTTTTGTAAAATGGTCTTTATCATCTGATGTGTGGAATATACAAGGCCTCGAGGTTCTCTCTCTCCCTCTCTTCCTCCCTCGGTCTCCATCTCTGTGTTACTTGTTTTTTTCATTGCCTTTGTCGTGGGTGATCTATGCAATATTTATCTCCCTCAGATAGTCTTCCTTCATCAGCCACTGTGTTCTCAGGTCTCACCTGGCTCCTTTCTCATTGTGTTCTTTTTTTTTTCAATATTTATTTATTTACATATTTATTTCGCTGCACTGCGTCTTAGTTGCGGTATGCAGGATCTTCATTGCTGCTTGCGGGATCTTTAGTTACGGCATGCGAACTCCTAGTTGCGGCATGCATGTAGGATCTAGCTCCCTGACCAGGGATCGAATCTGGGCCCCCTGCATTGGGAGCGTGGAGTCTTAGCCACTAGACCACCAGGGAAGTCCCTCCCATTGTGTTCTTATGGATGATCTCAACACTATTCAGGGAAACCCTAATGAGTTCACTGTACATCATAGAAGGGATTTCAAATCCAAAATGAAATGGCTTTTGGATTAACTGTGACATTACTTTCTCTTTCATTGCTGCCTATAATAAAAGTTGTTCTCTCAAAATGTTACCTTTTTACCTGTCAGTGATGTGTAACAAATAAATGAGACAATAATTTGGTATAGAGGGAGGAGGTAGGGAAGGCGGGAGTGGATTTTGTAGAGATTCTCTCTGTGGCTCTAATAGCCAGGAGTACATTTTGGCAGTGCTTGTAGGCATGCAGCCACATTGAACGTGACAGGAAGATTCAGTCAACTGACACCTACTTACTTTTTCTGTGTCCAGCCCGATGCCAGGTACCCTGGAGCTATTAAGACTTATGAGAGGGGAGTTCCCTGGTGGTCTAGGGGTTAAGATTTGGCGCCTTCATTGCCATGGCCCGGGTTCAATCCCTGGTTGGGGAACTGAGATCCTGCAAGCCACGTGGCGTGGCCAAAATTTTAAAAAAAGAATTATGAGGTACTATTCCTGACCTGAAGTTGCTGAAAATCTAGCCTAGAAGTTGAGAGTCTTTATTTAATAAATAGTTAAATAATAGTTCATAAAACTATTGGATAAAAATGAAGTGGGGAGAGTTTTGTGGAGGAAATGGGACCTGAGCTAGGCCTTGGAGCTTGAGTTTGGATAGCAGAGGAGGATGGAAGACCTTCCATTTATACATATTGGTGATGGTAGGGAACAAGGAGAGATACTGCTGATAGAAAGCTCAGGACCAGGAATAAATGTGGTGTATGAAGAAGACAATGAGGAGATCAGGTGAACAGGAGCAGAAAGTGCCTGGTGGAGAGCTGTGGGGAAAATGACTAGAAAGCACATATATATAGCCAACTCCTAAGGGATCTTGAAAGGCAGGCTGTGGACCTTTTAAAAAATTTATTGAGGAATAATTGACAAACATAATTGTATATATTTAAAGTGTTGGGACTTCCCTGGTAGTGCAGTGGTTAAGAATCCGCCTGCCAGTGCAGGGGACACGGGTTCAACCCCTGGTCTGGGAAGATCCCACATGCCGCGGAGCAACTAAGCCCATGTGCCACAACTACTGAGCCCACGCGCCACAACTACTGAAGCCTGTGCGCCTAGAGCCCGTGCTCCGCAACAAGAGAAGCCACCACAATGAGAAGCCCGCACACCGCAACGAAGAGTAGCCCCTGCTCACCGCAACTAGAGAAAGCCCGCATGGAGCAACGAAGACCCAACATAGCCAAAAATAAATAAATAAATTTATAAAAAAAACTAAACGTGATGATTTGAGATAGATATATATATATATATATATATCATTGTGGAATGATACGAAGATCAAGACAATTAACACGCCCCTTCACTTTACATAGTTATCACAGCTACCTTTGTGTGTGTGGTGAGAATGCTCTCAGCGTCTTTCAAGTGTACAATACTGCATTATTAACTATAGTAACCATGCTCTATGTTAGATCCCCAGAACGCGTCTTCTTATAACTGAAAATATGTACCCTTTGACTTGTATCATCCCATTTTCCCCTCCTGTAAGGCTTTGGCAACCACCATTCTCTTCTCTGTTTCTTTGAAATCAGATTTTTAAAAACGATTCCATATGTAAGTGATACCCTGTAATACTTGTCTTTCTCTGTCTGGCTTATTTCACTTAGCATAATGCCCTCCAGATTCATCCATGTTGTTGAAAATGGCAGGATTTCCTTCTTTTTATGGCTAAATGATATTCCATTTCAATGAATATCCAATGAACGGATAAGAAAATGTGACGTTTTGTTTATCCATTCACCTGATGAAGGACATTCAGGTTGTTTCCTTATGTTGGCTATCGTGAATAATGCTGCAATGAACATGGGGTTGTAGCTATCTCTTGGAGATACTGATTTCAGTTCCTTTGGGTATATGCCCAGTAGTGGGATTGCTGGGTCATATGGTAGCTCTATTTTTAGCTTTTTAAGGAACCTCCATACTGTTCTCCATAGTGGCTGTATCAATTTACATTCCCACCAACAGTACACAAGGGTTCCGTTTTCTCCACACCCTCTCCACTTGTCATTTTGATAATAGGCTGTGCACTTTGACTTTACATGGTAGGTAATAGGGAACCAACCTACACTGGGAAACAGGGATGTAACAGGATTGGAGCAGAGAGATAATTGAGGTAGAGATTAGGGGAGAAGCTGCTGCAGTGGTATGTGGCCTGCTACTAAAGCAAGATCCAACAGCATCAACGTTAGTGTCCCCGGGGGCTTGTTAGAAATGCGGAATTTTTCAGGCCTTACACCAGACCTACTGTATGTTATCTACTGCTATATAACAAATTACCTCAGAATTCAGCAGTTTAAAACAACAAGTATTTATCTCACATTTTTGTGGTCAAGAATCTAGGAGTGGCCTAGCTAGATGATTCTAGTTCAGGGTCTCTCCTGAGGTTTTAGTCAAGATTTTGGCTGGAGCTATAGTCATCTGAAGGTTTGACTGGAACTGAAGGGCCTGTTTCCAAGCTCACTCATGTGGTGTTGGCAGGCTTCAGTTTTCACTAGCTGTTGCTGGACATCTCAATGTGTCACTATGTTGGCCTCTCCATAGGCTGTCTAAGTGACTTCTCCACATGGCAGCTGGCTTTCCCCAGAGCGAGTGATCTAAGAGAGAGAGAGAACAACCAAGACAAAAGCTACATTGTCTTATAATCTAATCTGAGACACGACATACCATTACTTCTTTCCTATTTTTTGTTCATGGAGACCAATATAGATCTCCATGCAATATAGGAGGAAACAATACAGGAAGTGAATACTGGGAGATGGGGCTCATTAGAGGCCATCTTGTAGGCTGGCTACCATACCTACTGATGCAGTATCTGCATTTTAACAAGCTCTCCAGGTAATAAGTACGCACATTATTCACTTTGGTCTAGAGCAATATGCCTGCCCTAGCAAATGGGAGGAAGACATATGTGAAAGGGTAAATTGATGCATTTAGTGGATCTAGGGGGTGAAGTGGAGGGATGAGTCAAAGTAAAGAATCCAGTTTCTAGCTTGGGAGATAAAAGGGAGGTTGAGATGAGAGGGGGATGACATGCTCACTTTGACATGCTGAGTTTGAGTTGATGAGATATCTAGATTTGAAGCTCTGAGGATGTGAGGCTGCCATTTTGGTGAAAGGTGTCCTGGGGAGTCAGCAGCAGAAAGGTAGTGAAATAATGAATGAGTATAGAAAGTTTGAGACAAGTGAGGAGACTGAGATGATGGAAAGGAAAGGGATACTAAAATTAGCAAGAAGCAACAGTGAAAGGCATGGAAAGTGGAAATTACGTACCAAAGAAGAGGATAAGTGGGAGGAGATGAGGCCAAGTATTAAGATGCTAGGGAACAGAAATCATTTATACTTAAAATTATTTAATTTTTTAAAATAGGTATTATTTAAGCTTTTGATACAATATTAAAAAGGTATAAATATATCTTTTATTCTTGTCCTTTAGCCAGATATAACTTCCTGTGTAACCTCCCAAGTATATTATCTGCATATTTATTTATTTAACATATTCTTAAATAGTACTTACTATGTGTCAGGCACTGTTCTCAGACTTTTACAAACATTAACTCAGTAATTCAATCCTCAAAAAAAGCCCAACAAAGAGGATTTTCCTGGTGGTCCAGTGGTTAAGACTGCGCTTCCACTGCAGGGGGCGCCGGTTTGATCCCTGGTCGGGGAACTAAGATCCTGCGCGTCGCGTGGTATGGTGAAAAAAAAAAAAGTTAACAGCAAAAGCCCAACAAGGTAGGTAATATACTTATCCCCATTTCACAGATGAGGAGATTGAGGCACATTGTTATTAAGTGGTAGAGCCAAGATTTAAATCCAAGCTAGTCGACTTCAGAAGCCGTGCTCTTAACCATTATGCTCTGCTTACTTTCATATACATATATTTTCCCCCAGATTTTAGACAAATTGTAGCATACTAAAAACGTTGTTATGTTCTTTTACACTTAAGTATATATTTTGCAGGGCATTTTCTACCAGTAACAAATAGATGTCCAATGTTTGGTTCTACCAAAATTGATAAACAAGCTTCCTATTGATAAACATTTGAAGTATTTGTAATCTGTAGCTACCACAAAAATACTCCAATTAATATCTTTATACATTTGTCATTTATTATACATGAACATACCTGTAGGATAAATTCCTAAAAGTGGAATTTCTAGGTCCAAAGGTAAGTGCATTTTAAATTTGATAGATATGGGCAAATTGATCTCCATACAGGTTGTATGGAGATTAGTTTCCCTTCAACAACTTGAGAGAGTGACTATTTCCCTACATCCTCACTAGCACAGTGTGTTAGCAAACTTTTTCATCATCACCAGTCTGATGGGTGGAAAATAGTGACTCAGTGAGGTTTTAATTTGTATTTCTCTTATGGATGAAGTTGAGCAACTATCATGTTTAAGTGGTGTTTCATTTTCTATAAACAATCTATTATCCTTTGATCATTTTATACTTGGTTGTTGGTCTTTCAAAATTGATTTACAGGATATCATTTTTTATATTAAAAAAGCCCATTTTCAGTGATATAAGTTGCAAACATTTTCTCTGTTTGCCATTTTTTTAACCTTATGGAAGTTTTTGCCGTGAAGGAATTTTTACTTTTATGCAGTCAATTGTATTGAACTTTTCTTTTTTGGCTTCTTGGTTTTGTGTCATACTTAGAAAGGACTTCTCCCCACTCAAAGGTTATTTTTAAAGTTATCTCGCTTTTCTAGTCTTTTTCATGGTTTTATTTTTCATGTTAACACTCTCATCTATTTGGAATTTATTTGGCTCAGGTGTGAGTTGTGGAGTGAACTTTACATTTTTCTGGATTTCTCCCTAGTTCTGTCAACACCATTTATTCAACTATCTGTTCCTCATGGATTCAAATACCACTTTCAGCAGGTACTAAATTCCTGTATGTGTTTGTGTTTATTTCTGGACTTTCTAGTCTGTTCTGCTGAGGGATCCCTCATTCTTTGAAAGGACTCTTCAGCTTATTAAAAGATTCCCAAAGGAGTCCTCTAAATATTGGGCTGCCTTTTGTATTTGTAAGTGTTTGTTTATACCTCATTAAGTACTTGGCAGAGAAGATTGGGGGAAAGTGGGAAGGAGGCAGTGAAGCTTAAGACTAATTTGTTAAGAGCCAGTACATCTGAAATTTTCATGTAAATCAGTGAGAAAATAGCAGTTGATTTACAGAAGGAGTAAGGGATCCCCTGTTAATCTAACATGTGAGATGCCTCCGTGAAGTCACTCACAAAGTGCTATTCCAGAATATGACAGTGCTCTGGAGTCAGTCTGTATGGGTTCAAATCCTAGCTATAAATAATATCAGTACTAATACTTTGAAGAAACGCTGTGGCTGTTCTCTAAGGGCCTCGGCATACTGCCTAGCTTATACATTCTTCCACAGTTCTTTTGGAACGTAGCTTGATAGATTCATCTGCTCTAAGTCCGGTTAACTTTGGTCACTTAAACACTTGGTGGATTTGTGGCCTCACTACTACTGTGGCTTGATTGCTTAGATTCTTCTAAGGCAGGGCTTGGCAAACTACTGCCAGCAGGTCAAACCCAGCCTACGGCCTGTTTTTCTACCCAGGTTTTTAAACAATTATAAAAAACAAAAAGACGGACCCGAAGAAGATGTGACAGAGGCAGTATATGACCTGCAAAGCCTAAAATGTTTACTATCTGTTTTTCTGCAGAAAATGTTTGCCAACCCCTGTACTGAGTATGGATTGGTTCTTTGTCTTCTAAAAATCATATTCACCTTGCCGATAAGAAAGCAAGATTCCTATTACACTCGAACACCATGTAAATACGGTATAGAAATAGGGTCTTGTTGGTTTATTCCCCACCATGTAGCTCATCTAACCTTCATTTTCAGTGTAGCAGCTGATGGAGATTTAAAAGCTCACAAGAGAATTTCCTTTGCATGACTTTGAGGTAGGATTCGTGTTGACAATCTGGGTGCGTGTCCAAGGAAGACTTTTTGGGCTGCGACCTATCCAGGTTGCAGACTTGTTTAGAGTAAATCAAAGTAACTAGACATCAATTTATTTATTTATTTGCGGTACGTGGGCCTCTCACTGTTGTGGCCTCTCCCGTTGCGGAGCACAGGCCCCGGACGCGCAGGCTCAGCGGCCATGGCTCACGGGCACAGCCGCTCCACGGCACGTGGGATCTTCCCGGACCGGGGCACGAACCTGCGTCCCCTGCATCGGCAGGCGGACTCTCAACCACTGCGCCACCAGGGAAGCCCTCAATGTATTTTTAAACCATCTATTTTCTTCTGGTTGGTTTTCTTGTGCGCTTATAAAGAATTCTTTCTTTCGCTCTTCCCCTCCTCTCTCCTCTGTGCACGCACACACATGTACATGCTCTCTTCAGCTGAATCTCTGCGGTCTGGAAATTATTTTTTGCGTACATGGGATCACTGAACATAGAATATTAGAGCAGTTCTAATATCATATAATATTTTTATAATATTTAAGGAACTTTGAGATATTTTACACAATTGCATTGTATACATAGTTACACAATTAAACCAAGAGTCTTATTTTACACACCAGATAACTGGAGTCATGAGAAGTTTAGTGAAATGCCCACAGTCACACAGCCAGGAAGGCACAGAGCTGGACTAGAGGATAGGTCTCCTGACTGCCGTTTCATTATCAAGAAATATAGCACTTTCCCTGCTATGTATGGTCTCCTCTTTTCTCTGAGGTGCTGAAAGCAAGCTGGGTTGGAAAGGAAATGTAAAGGCAGAGACTGGCATTCTAGCTTGTTCTCTCTTCCTTAGCGTTCAGATTGGGCCTTTCCATGGTACCAGTTTCTCTCTCCATAGTCCACAGTAAGGGAAAATATTCCATTCAGTTTTATTCTTTTATTCTTACTTGCCTTATTGTCCCTGGATTGCCATGACTGCTCTTCTTATTGTTTATTTTCAGAACTAAAGCTATTGTTGGTTATTTAGAGACAGACTCTGTTCTTTTTCTCTTCCCAAATATTTCATCATTTCCAATCTCATCTAGGATATAATAAGTTGGATTACCTTTGTTAAGATAGAGAACCCACTGGTTCTGCTAATCTCAACCTAGGTATACTTTGGCAAGCCGGGGCTCTGATTTCTAGCCTTCATATTTTGGTCTCGACTCCCGGATCTTCCGTGATCTCTCTCTCTCTCTCTCTCTCTCTCTCTCTCTCTCTCTCTCTCTCTCTCTCTCTCTCTCTCTCTCTCTCTCTCCCTCTCCCTCTCCCTCTCTCTCTCCCTCTCTGTCTCTCTCTCTCTCTCTCTGTCTCTCTGTCTCTCTCCCTCTCTCTCTCTCTCTCTCTCTCCCTCCCTCTCTCTCTCTCTCCCCCCCCTCTCTCTCTCTCCCTCCCTCTCTCTCTCTCTCCCCCCCCTCTCTCTCTCCCTCTCCCTCTCCCTCTCTCTCTCCCTCTCTGTCTCTCTCTCTCTCTGTCTCTCTCTCTCTCTCCCTCTCTCTCTCTCTCTCCCTCCCTCTCTCTCTCTCTCTCTCCCTCCCTCTCTCTCTCTCTCTCTCTCTCCCTCTCTCTCTCTCTCCCTCTCTCTCCCTCTCTCTCTCTCTCTCTCCCTCTCCCTCTCCCTCTCCCTCTCCCTCTCTCTCTCCCTCTCTGTCTCTCTCTCTCTCTCTCTCTCTGTCTCTCTCTCTCTCTCCCTCTCTCTCTCTCTCTCCCTCCCTCTCTCTCTCTCTCTCTCTCTCTCTCTCCTCCCCCACCTGAGGAATGTGTTTTAAAGACTTCTGTTAAAGTACTTAGGAAAGGCTTCTTTCTCCATAAATGGGAAGATAAACCACCTGGAGTGTTCACTTCATTTTAGAAGCTACTTGGTTCATTCTTTCACAACTCTACAGACCTAAAAGAAGTGTTTTATTTTTCCCAAGGTAGAGCAGATCCTAGTGGTATATAACAAGTGGAAACCGTGTACAGAGTGATAGAGTTTAACTGAAGTGGATAAAGATTCTTATTCTTTTTTTAAACTCATGAGAATATCCTTGTTTGAATTCAGAGAACTCTCCACATTTTAAGGCAGTCTCTTGGGGCTTTTGTCTCTCAGCTCAATTTCCAAGCTTTTCAGGGACCACCTAGCATTAGCTATACCTGTGCAGTCATATCACTCTCCGTATTTCATAGACTAAGATGTGATCAGTGACTGGGAACAAATGATGGAGATGCTGAGCAGAGACGAGTCTGAATTTAGTGAAGCATTTTAATATTCTATTGCCTGGGATATGGGTCCTTAGAAGAGCCACTTAAACATCTTAACACGATTTATTCTTGGGTTTTCCATAAATGGTTAGCTGAATATTTCTTTGAATAGATTAAGTAGATGCCTGATTAGCTTGTTTATGGTAGCCACTGGTTAAGTCATCACCAATTACATGAGTGTAGGGTCCAAATCAGTGGGTCTTCCATGTAAACCAGGCTCATTCTTTGGATTACAAGAAGTGATGCTACAGTCACCAGCAGGTACACCCACAGTCAGATCCCATGGAAATGGATGCATCTCTTAAGTATTAATAAAGGAACAAAAGAGAGACAGTTTCATGCATTTAGAAGAAAAACCAGATGCTGCAGAATGGAGTGGGAGATGCAGGATTTTTTTTTCTCCAAAAAGCAAATATCTACCTCTGGTCACTGGGCATCTCTACCTGGCCTCATGCTACTTTCCTGGCTTTTTCACTCAAAACACATCAATCCAATATGTACTCTGCCCAGGCACTGCCTTTTGTCCTATAACTCACAGGTCCCTTTTCTTCAGCGGCTTTTTATTTAAAGCGAGCAGTGTGAAGGTTGGTTGGAGGTTTCCTTGTAGCTCCTGGTGCTGCCAATCATTGGCTTCACTTCGCTTTGTTTCCCCTATTCATTACTCTGACACTTGATGAGTTGAGATCCACCCTCCCCGCACTGCTCTGAAAGGCTGCAGCCTCTTTAACCAAGTAGCAGGTGTTCACTGAGTATGCAGACATGGATGTAGCAGGTGCTGAACAAGAGGTGAGCAAGGAGGCTCTCCTCAGTGATTCTGTAAGTACCGCATTTTGAGAGAGTGGAGGGCGCTGAAGGAGGAAATATTTGAGATGCATGCAGAAGATGGTCAGGTGTCTTGGGCCAGGAACCTAAGTTATATGACACTGGCATTTTTTTAAAAAAAATAAATTTATTTATTTATTTATGGTTGCGTTGGGTCTTTGTTGCTGCACACGGGCTTTCTCTAGTTGCGGCGAGCGGGGGTTACAGAAGTGCGTGGGCTTCTCACTGTGGTGGCTTCTCTTGTTGCGGAGCACGGGCTTTAGGCGTGTAGGCTTCAGTAGTTGTGGCACGTGGGCTCAGTAGTTGTGGCTTGCAAGCTCTAAAGCGCAGGCTCAGTAGTTGTGGCACACAGGCTTTGTTACTTCGCGGCATGTGGGACCTTCCTGGACCAGGGCTCGAACCTGTGTCCCCTGCATTGGCAGGTGGATTCTTAACCACTGTGCCACCAGGGAAGTCCGACACTGGCATTTTTAAGTTTCAGAGCTTTGATTTATTGCAGATAAAGCTTTATTAGTTAGGTCAGTGATTCTTACCTTTTTGGACTTTCCACACCCAGCACTTTGATGACAGGAAAATCTTTGAATAAGATATCTTGCTAAGATTGCCTTCTAGTGGCCCATTCTCTCGTTCATTCATAGCCTTGATTGACTGACATAGGCACCCAGACACCCACAAGTTGGAGCTCTATCTGGGCTTGTTTCCTGTTGTAGACTCTCTTAATATCTCCACCACCCATCTTCACTTTACCTCAAGAGTCCTGTTCTCTGAGGGCCTTATTCTACTCAGTGAGAAAGGGTAATTGAGGCACCAGATACATGAACCCATTCCAATCTCTTGCTTCTGTCAAGCAAAAATATTTCCATATAATTTCAATGCACACATTTCCAGAAGGGCCTAAATGTTGAATGCCTGTCTCTGAATTCTCTCACTGAATGGTGAAACTGTCAGGCATTTGACAAGTTAGTGGAAGAAGGAATTTTGGTGGTGGTGATGATGTTCCTTGGTATTTCCTTTTGATATTCCTTGGAAATAACCACCTTTTTAGCCATGTGCAAAAATCTCAGTAAGCATTTTTCATTCTCTTGGATGCCGTGGCCTACATGGTTGCGATTCCTATGATACTGCCTAGAAGCACAAATGTTCAAATAGACACAGTTACTCTAGAGTGGTGGGTAGAGGGCCACACTCTAGCAAAGGCAATGGAAAAAGGCCCAATTCTACAAGAGGTAGGCCCCATTCTATATGGGAACTACTGCCAGTATTCAAATTTGCTGCTACTGGAGGGTAGCTATATGCTATAAGCAGAAGAGAGATTAGCACCCTTCCCATCACCACATCCGGTCACCAGGGCTCTCAATTCTGCCTCCTCAATAAGTCTTCCATCATTCAATTACCATTTCCACAGCCTTTGTTAAGATGTTCATTGCCTTAAGCCTGGAAAATGATAGCAGATGACTCATGAGTTCCCCTACTCCCTGCCATAGTCTTTAGTTTCTCCCTCCTACAGTCCTCTCTGTGAAGCACATAATAGATACTGCAAAATGTTTACTCAACTGAATAGAATGCCACAAATTCAATTTTCCTATAGTGTGGCTGTGATTGGGTTCTTTTTTTTACTGAGCTAGAATTGACATACATAATTAGTTTCAGACGATGATTAGATTCATTCTTGCTCAAATCCATTCTTTATCTCTCTGTTGCCTGCTGAAATAGGTACAGGATCCCTAAGTGGCCCTCCCCAGTCTTTCTGGCTTCTTCTCCCACTATGCTCCAAGATGGACCTGAGCTTCCTAGCACACTCACCTTAGCCTTTGTCCTTTCCTACTACACAATGCTTTCTGTGTGTGTACCCTTCCCCACTTGAGGTTCCTGCACTTAACTCCTTCACATTGAATCCCAGTAATTCTTCAGGGTCCATCTCAAATGCCCTGACCATCTTATATAAAATAACCACCTGCTGTCAGCTCTTCCTACCTTCCCACCCCAAATTATTTTACCCTGTATCATATCACCATCTGAAATGCATTTTACTTGTTTGTTTATTGTGTCCCCTCACCCCACTAGAATTTATATTCCATGATGACAGGGACCTTTGTAGTTTTAGTTACTGTTATATTGGTTACTGGTGTGTGTGTGTGTGTGTGTGTGTGTGTATATATATATATATATATATATATATACCAGTACCTAATAGGTTCTTAATATTTTTGAATAAATACATAAATATCATTTATCATGAAAACCTACTGAACATCTCAGTTGAAAGTCTTAGCTCCCTCCTCTGTGATGTTTTGGTACTTCATTTATGTTGCACTTCTCACATTGTGCCTTGTACTGTGAATATCTGGTTATTTTTTATATACCTACATACATCTGTGTAGTAAGGCTGTAAAAGCATTCATTTTGAAATAAAAAAATATCTGAGTCAGACTATTAGATATTACCACATACCTACCACTATGACTAAAATTTGAAAGAGTGATAAAGCCAAGTGTTAGTGACGATGTGGAGGAATTAAAACTGGCACGCATTGCTGGTGGGAGTGTTAAAATGGTACAGCCACTTTGGGAGAAGGGTCTGGCAACTTCTTATAAAACTAAAAATATACCTACCCTATGACCATTCAATTCCATTCTAGGTATATACCTAAGAGACGTGAAAATATATGTCCACACAAAGAGTTGTATATGAATGTTCATAGCAGCAGTATTTCTCATAGCCAGAAAGTGGAAACAGTATCCATTAACAGGAGAATAGATAAATAAAGTGGGGTATATTCATAACCCCTCGATGATAAAATGGAACAAAATACTGATTTAAAAAATGGCATAGATGAATTATTACCCCAAAGAGTACGTACCTTATGATTCCATTTGTATACAATGTAGGACAGGAAAAACTAAATATGGTGGAATAATGTAAGAATAGTAGTTGCCTCTGGGGATGGAGGTAAGATTGACTGGGAAGTGGCATGAGGGAACTTTCTAGGGGGGACGTCAATGTTCTAAATCTTTATAGCAGTTTGGGTAGCTAAGGTGTATGCATTTGTTAAAACCCAGCAAATGTACATGTAAGATTTGTGCATTTCATTATAAGTAAATTTTATGTAAAAAGCTCTGCAAACAAATATTAAATGCTAGTTAATGATATGCATGCTATAATCATATAGCATGTAGGCTCAAGTATGTTGATGTCTGCAATTACTCTGAAATGCACCAAAATGAAGATAGATTTATCAATGAATAGAGGGATAGATAGATGGATAAAACAAATATAGAAAAATGCTAATTAGAGAATTTAGGTGGTGAGTTTATGATTTTCAATCTCCTTCAACTTTTCTGTATTTTAAAACATTTTCCAAATAAAATTTTGGAAAAAAACTAAGACCTGGGTTTGCATCCTGGCTCTCTGGCACTTAAAGTGACTGGGAAAATCACATAAACACTCTGACTTTCAGTTTCTCTCTCTGTAAAATGGACATGCTAATAGTAGCTAACTCATTGGGTATTCCTCCTCCTGACATTTTCCCAACTGACATTTGGGGCTAAAATATCAACATTGTGAATGCAGATTATGATTTTTTTTTTTCAAAAAGTTTTGTTGCATATGGAGTTGCACAAGCCATGGTTAGGCCACTGATCAGCAACCTTTTGAGGCTGATGTTACCCTGGCAGACTACTTCATTTGTTACTATCCACATCTCTCCCTTGCACATAGGTAATATTTTTGTTTTTGTTTGTTGTTGTTTTATTTTTTTAACATCTTTATTGGGGTATAATTGCTTTACAATGGTGTGGTAGTTTCTGCTTTATAACAAAGTGAATCAGTTTTACATATACATATGTTCCCATATCTCTTCCCTCTTGCGTCTGCCTCCCTCCCACCCTCCCTATCCCACCCCTCTAGGTGGTCACAAAGCACCGAGCTGATCTCCCTGTGCTATGCGGCTGCTTCCCACTAGCTATCTACCTTACGTTTGGTAGTGTATACATGTCCATGCCTCTCTCTCGCTTTGTCACAGCTTGCAAAGACTTTTATCCATTCAAATTTTCAGAGTGAATTACATGAATTTCCTTTCGGTATTTTTCTTTCAGAAAAAATGAATTTTTTTCCAGTGAGTTATTATAAGACAATGGCTGGGAACCCTGAAGCCCTTCATCACTCATTCAGCAAAGATTTATTCAGCACTTACTGTGTGCCAACACTGTGTGAGGCGCCAGGGTTCCAGAGTTGAGTAAGACACAGTTTCTGTTCTCCAAGAGCCCATTTTAGTGGGAAAAACAAATAGGAAATGCGAAAATGACAATATAGAATGAGAAGAGCTGTGACGGTGGAAAGGACGGGGGCAGAAGGACTCCAGCAGGCCAATAAATAGAACTTGGTGCCCTGAAGTGTTGCTGTGCTGCCCCTCATACATAGAGGTGACACTTGGAGCCAATCGTCTTCTCTCGGTGACCCCTGTGACCAATGGCACAGGCCTGAGATTACTGGCCGGAGTTCAGGGGTCAGTCGATGGCTGTGGAAGAAAGCAGAGCTAATTGGCCCACCTGGGCTTCAGACTGGTGAGCACAGCTTCCTTAGCCCTCTGTTTGCTCCTCCCTCCTGCCTGCTCTGGCTTCCAACTCTGTTTCCCAAAGGGGCCTTTAGAATCCAGGGATCTTTGGTCAGTTTTTTGCCTTCTGGGTCTTATAAGTGTGCCCGAGAGTATTCTTCATCCTTGATTTTCAGAAATCAAGGCATAAAGAAAATCAGATTGAAGTGATATTGCTGACCATTTCAAGAGGAATTTTCTAGCTTTTTAAATGAGTTTTATATCCTCATCTGATCTGCTCACCCCTAGGGTGGATAACAGAACTGCTTCTCCTACCAACACTCAACCTTCTAAGCTGTGGAGGGTTGCTCATCACAAATGGTAATATTACCTCTGAAAATGAGTCTTTCAAACACAGATGGGGGGGCGTCTTTATGCCTCCTCCAAGTTCAAACCACTCTGTTCCTCCAAAGTTTCAAGTTTTCTCCCCTGCACTCCCCAGTCCTTAACAAGCTGTTGATGTTCCAGGAAATGTCTTTTCCTATGAAAGACACATCACGGCAGCTAAACAGCTGGAGTCCTCTGACAGCAAATCAGCCAGGCCTTGGGGTATCAGTGTGATGAGCAAGTCAACCAGAAAGTGTCTATTCTGTAGCTGAGCAAATGTCATCTCCACCAGGAAGCTGCAAAAGGATGGCGAGAGACTGCGCTGAAGTGTCTGTGAGGCTGAGTTCCAAAGAAAAAAAATCTATAAACACAAATATGCTGCATTATGGGAGTGCCTGATTCAAGGGTAAATATATGAATGCATCTCTCTTTAGAAGGTTCAGAAGCATTATTTACATGCTCTCTGCATTAAATGGAAGTGAATATAAGTAATGTGTCTTAATACCTTAGCTTAACAATATTAATTCATAGATTTCCCTATGATGGACTCTTGTAAGAAATTTATATTATTGAGGAACTAAACTAAATAAAATGTACTGTCCTTTGTACTTGAAGAAAATGGCCTCCTACCACCAGCAGGATAAGACTGCTGAGTTGAGCTGTTAATTGGAATTGGTTTGCGCTAATCCTTCCATACCCCTGTTAAATTTATCAGCATCTTTCTGAGCAGAGGTTCCCAGGCGAGTTGAAAAAAAAATTGTGTGTGTCTGTGTGTGTATAGGTAAATGTAGATATATACTTGGAGAACTAATATTAAATTGCCAGGAATTTATTTTGCCATGTAAGAACACACACACACACACACAAATACCAACTACTATTATTATTATTTGATGAAAGAAAAGGCAGTTTAAAAACAAGCAAGCAGGAAGGCTGGAGTATTAAAATAAAAACAACAATTTTAGTTGACTACATTAAATTATATGACTAACTTAGTTGCTATAAAAAACAAAATTAAAAAAATAGACAAATCACAAATTAAGAACAAAAGCATAATTAAATTTAGTCTTTGTTATCTTTGTTTTTGTTTTCATTTCATCCCCAGCAGGGGTAAACTCTATCACAGACTGACACAGTTCCATGAGCTGGCGTATGGGAACCACTGATTGAGAGTTTGGGCAGATCCCAACTATAAGAAATGGGCTAGGGACTAGAACTCTGAATCAGGTCCCTTCACAAAGCTTTGTTCCAAATGTGGACCTTCCCTCTGACTAGACCATGTCCTCTCATTATAGGATTTGACAAGGTTTCTAAGCATTAAAAACAAAAAGATCTAGGTACAGCTTGGATTCTCTAGTCTGTTTACTACCAAGTGAGGGATTGTACAAAAAATCAACAGGATGATTAATAGAATGTGAAAACCTGATGGATCCAAAAATTTGTTAGCGTGTTACACAATGAAGCTACTCCTAGCTTGGAAGAGCCAGTCAATAATGGTAAGTCTTCCATAATCATACTTTTTGCCCAAAATTCTACTGAAATAATTTGACATTAAACCAGCTGACCACTTGTTATACTGCATTAAGTAATTAAACTTTCTGTATGGTTTTGACTATTCTCTTTCCATTAGTTGACTCTTTTTGACTTTATGTTCTGACATTTACCAATTTAAATTATTTGATCATTTTGACTCTTATGCTGGATTCCCACTGTTCGCTTGACCCTGTGATCAGGATATTAGCAATTAATAGTTGTCCTCTTTATGACCTTGTGATTTTCATCCTGGCACATTCTCACGCCAAACGGTTCACACTCTTCCCAGCTTCCTTTACCATGTAGATTTGTGGTAGTTATACGTATTTCCTTCTGGCTTATTTCTTATGCTGGGACTATTCTGACATCTCTTCCACTTTACATTTTTTTCCCACATCTCTCACTGTTCTCACTTCTTTGTTTCACAGCAAGATGTAAATGTAGCTCTCAACTGAAAATTCAATGCAATAAAGATATATTTGGATCCACTGTTGCAAGGCATTGTGTTAGACTGTGGAGAACTCAGAGGTGAGTGTGGCTTCATTTCTGCCTCTAAGGAATTTATGGTTGAGTAGACGGTGAGGATAAAATAATCAGCCCAATATCTACTAAAAGCTAGACCAAAAATGTCTACTAAAAGCTAGTTTCCCAAAGGAGAAATATGAAGAAGAAGAAATTGTATCTAGCTACGTGACTAGAAAAAGGTTCAGAGAGGAGGGAGTATTTGAGTTAGATCTTGAAGGTGTATAGGATTTTGATAGGCAGGGATGAAGGGAGCAGAGACTTGGAATGATTCCTGATGATTGGCCACGCCTAGAGAATTTGGAGTCTATGGCAAAGATAAATGAATAAAAATTCTACTAATTTAAAGGCTCTGTTGATTTAAAATCAGTAAATTATAATTGGTTTAAGATAAGTATTTTTAATTGTGTTAAGAGTAGTGAGTTGAATAAATTAATTTAAAAAAAACACATGGAGTTAATTGGGTTCACATGTGTTAGCTGTGCAATCTTTGGCAGGTTACTTAGCAGATCTATGCCTCACTTCCCTTACCTGTAAGAACTGAGACAATGGTTAAGACAGTGCCTGGCGTATAGTAAGCACACAATAAATTGGTGCCATTATTTTTTGGAAACAGAGTCTGCTTATGGGTTGAGTTTCAGTTTCTCTCTTGAAGTCTCTCTGCACTTAAGGAGGTCCTATTGGCCAATTTCCCAACTGACCACTGAAGTTCTAGGTCCGGGATCTCTGCTTATAGCTATGATCTGGAAGTCCTGTACTGGGTAGAGCTTAGACTTGAAAGATTACCGGGAAAAAGGAACAAATATGTGTATTCCAAATCATATGTAGCAGGCAGAGAGGTTTGAAGCTTACTGAGAGTCACTTTGCTTGAAGTAGACAATTTTCCGGATTCGGTCACAAGATGCTCAGAGCTGCTGCCACCTTTGCGAGCACAGGTGTGAGGCAGTTAGGCGTGGATGTGTGATTTTCTTGTTTTTTTCAGCTGATACAAAGAAAGTCTGATTGCTTTGAGCTGGTGCCTGACAATAGGCAGCAGCTGTGGGTTCACGCAACAGTTGCTGGGAGGGAACGTGTTTTCCTCGGGGTATATTTAAATTTGGGAGGTTGCTTTATGGAAGAGGGGTTGGAAGAAGTTGCTGCTGCGGGCGGCCCGGCTTTAGGAAGACCAGGTTTGTCAAACTTACTTAAAAGATCAACTACGTTATTGCGGGGATTATTTTTTAGGGTACAAAAGGGTTACTAAAAATTGAAGGTGCTTCCTGAGTGTGTTTGTGCTTTGTTAACATATCATAGACCGTTGACAGAGAGGAGTCAAAACGAAAGCGTTTGAAGCTATGACTTATTGAAGATCCATTAGGAAAATGCAAGTCTCTCGAGTTAGTGAAAAAGTAGGATTCTCTTTATTTATATCCTGTTTGGTTGCCACCTGTATTTGTTGCCGCGTGCAAGCTGGTACTGCTCACCCCACGAAAGGCTGAGAAATCGAGAGACGAGGTGTTGGGACAAGGAATAAAGACTTTGTTTGGAAAAGCCAGCAAACCGAGAAGATGGTGGGCTAACCATCCTAAAGCACCATCTTGCCGGGGTTTGGTTGCTAGTTTCTTTTGCGCTACAAAGAGGGGGAGGTGCTGGCGGAAGGAAAGGTCAAAAGGCAATAGGCCTGGCAAATTTCTTGGTGCCAGCCAGACCCGGAGGGGATTAGTTACATTCTTTGTTCCTGCGGCCTTTCAAACGTCGGCCTGGTTGAGATGTTGCCTTGAGCTACAAACAAATGTATTTTAATTTAAGGCTGAAGCGTGGGAGGCAGGGTTCACGGAAAGGGGCCATTATGTATATTTTAAGCTATAGGCCACACGCCCTTAGCGATTCATTTGCCTGCCTGTTCCCAAACACAAGTTCCTGTGGCCGATGCACAGTGAGGCCTAATTGAAATGTTGGAATTTGGAGCAGAGAAAGGTTTATTGCAGGGCTGAGCCAGGAGAATAGGTGGCTTGTGCGCAAAAACCCCCAAACCCCCTGGTGGTTTGGGGGGAGAAGTTTTTAATGGGCAAAATTTGGTGTGAGGGCTGCAACGTGTGTGTGTGTGTGTGTGTGTGTGTGTGTGTGTGTGTGTGTGTGTGTGTGTGTGTGTGTGTGTGTGTGTGTGGCTTTCTTCTGATTGGTTGGTGGTGAGGTGGCAGGGCGGTGCTCCAGGAATCTCGTGCTCAGCCTGAAGTTACCATCCCCCACCTGGGTGGGCGCCTTTAGTTCCTGCAGAAGAGCTCAAAGATATTGTTTGGTATAATCTTTCCGGAGGAACCAGGAACTTGCTCCACTGCTGCACTATTGTTTCTTAAGTTTTTCTTTTTAAAATTTTCACTTATTTATTTTTGGCTGCGTTGGGTTACGTGCAGGGTTTGTCTAGTTGTGGAGAGCGGAGGCTACTCTTCATTGCAGTGCGTGGGCTTCTCATTGCGGTGGCTTCTCTTGTAGCGGAGCACGGGCTCTAGAGCGCAGGCTCAGTAGTTGTGGCTCACAGGCTTAGTTACTCCACGGCATGTGGGATCTTCCCAGACCAGGGATCGAACCTGTGTCCCCTGCATTGGCAGGCAGTTTTTTATCCACTGTGCCACCAGGGAAGCCCTGCACTATTGTTTCTGGACTGCTCCTCCTTTGTTTTGCATTCCCTCCCTTCCCTGATTAGCAACGGTTTGAATCTGCCCTTTGGAACTCAGGGAAGGTCTAGCAGGCTGAATGAAGCCTGTTTCCTACAAATAAGAAATGAGGGACACAGGAAGGATTTGTACTTGAGAGGGCCCCACAGGTCCTGCTTGGTTTCATGCCTGCTTGAGCTCGTGCGATCGAATACAAAGGTTAAAGTAAAAGAAACCGATCTGGTATGGAGTCAGATTTGTTCATCCCGATTACACATCGAGTTTCTGCGATGGACCAGGCATTGTAATAGGCACTAGAGAAACAAGGATATTCGCTGTCCTCAAGGATCTTCCCCTCCGGTTTGCGAGGAAATGGTGAGTCCAATAACAGATGTATGAGGTAGCGTATGGCTACTAAGGTGGGGTTATTGGGGATTGTGTTTTCTTCATCTCTGTGGTCTCATGTGTCTCCTGGTGCCTGCTTGCCAAATAGTAAGAGGTAAAAATATTTTTTTGAATTTACAATAGTAAGAGGGAAATTTTACACAACTCTCCTGGAGTCCAGAGTGTGTGTAAAGTCCAGCCACTGAAGCAAGTCATAGCAGCCATAGAGTGTTTTCTGCATCAAGGTCTCACCTCTGATGTATGAACTCCCCCCCACCGTCATTTCCCTACCTTGTGAGGGTCTGTGTTCAGCTGAGGTCTCTGAACAGCCATCTCGTACGCTATTAAAGCCTGGATGCACTAAACAGGTGAGGCAGCTCTAGGACCCTTATATCCCCGTGGCTGCCACTGTTACTTAGGTCTAGAAGTGCTCACCGCCTTCCTCAAGAAACGCACAAAATCAGGAGAGCAGCTACACTTGGCCCTAATCTGCTCAGAAATTGAAGGTGGTATATGTGAGTCGGGAATGAGGTATGAGGGAAGAAATGACAACAGAATTCGAGATGCTGTTAACCGAGGCAACAGTTTTGAGAAATCCATCTTCTTGGCCAGCTGAGCCAGTGTTTTTTTAGTAGTAAAATGGAATCTTTGAACTAGTTTGAAGGGTTAGAATATTGAGGAACATTCCTTCTCTTTTCATTCCAGGTCAGAAGGAACGTTGCTCAGCTTGCTTTCTATAATATGCAAACCAACCCCTTCAGGAAATTTGGTCTTTGGTAGTCCCTCATCTTCACTGTCTTCCTAGCCTACTTCCTCCCTTTTATCCCCTTGATGGTCTGTCCCTTCCTTTTTCCTCTCCTCCTAGATTCCCAGAGCCTGCAGCCTTTCTTCTGCCCGACCTCTGTTAAATCCTAGTCTATGAGAGCATGGAAAACTGCTCCTTCATAAAGGGGGAATGACTGATGGTAGCTCCAAGAGCCACTGCATAGAAGGGGACTGACTCAGTTAACGGGCTAAATCTCTGTATGAAACGTTTGACACCTGGCAGTTGGAGGCGGGTGGAGACAGGTGAGATGGGATGGAAGCGTTTTGTTTCCTTCCTGATGCTCCCTGGGTTTGAATCTCAACAGGCAAGTGGACTGCCTTGCTCATTACAGTGGTAAAGAGCTTTAAAATCAGAGCGACCTGGATTATATCCCAGATTCATGGTTTAATAGTTGTATGGCCTTAAACAAGTTCTGCTCTGTAACCTATCTGTGCCTCAGTTTCCTCTTCGGTAAAAAGTTGGGTGAAAATACCTGGCTCACAGTGTTGTTTTACGGATTAGGTGATGTGGTGAGGCTCTTGGCATGGGTGTTAGCCCGTAGAGTGATCATTTAAGTATTTGGTATTCCAAAGACCACCCTATTTCTGTCACTCCTCTGCTCAGAAAGGTTCCATGATTTCCTGCTGTCCTAGAGAATCAAGTCCTAAACTCTTATCTTGGCATTTACAACTCTGTAAGATTGGACCGAAAGTTACAGTTAAAATACTTGAAGAATGGTTCAGACATTCTCTTTCCATCAATTCTTTGAACTACAGAGTCAGACTCAATTGAAGGAGAGGGCTTCTCCTAGAGAGCAGTAAAATGTGTATAAGCATAGGTAAAGCCAGTCCTATTCTGTAGAAAAACATACAAAAATCCGATATATGTCCTCTTCACTTTGGGCTAGGCCCAGATAGATCGCGGGAGGCATGCAGGGCAGTGCTGGTAATCCCTGAATGGGTAGCAGGTTCTGGTCACAATTGAGAAGCTGATGCCAGAAAGAATAAATCACACAGCTCAAACACCGAGACCTTGAACTAGGACCCTGTTGTCCTGACTTTCAATCTGGTGGATTTTTAGGCCAGCTTTCCTTTACTGTATCATGCTGTCTCCTGTTTTCTAGAGTGGGATAGATGTGGGGCTGAATAACGAAACTCATTTTCAGCCATTAACAAATTAGGACTTCCCTGGCGGTCCAGTGGTTGAGACTCAGCGCTTCCCCTGCAGGGGGCATGGGTTCGATCCCCCGTCAGGGAAGTTCTGCATGCCATGTGGTGTGGCCAAAAAACCCACAGAAAACCAGATTAGTTGTAATTAATTTCTCAGAGCTGTTTGCAATCCCATGTGCTACCCTAAGGAAAGGAGTCACTTAGACAGGTAAGTGTAGGTGAGAGACAGGAGATTCTGCAGGGAGGGCAATACCAGATGGTGCTGGCAGTGGGACGCAGCAGGAGGGCACTGGGGAGCTGGAGAGCTTTGAGCCAGAAGGGAAATGCCCCAAGGAAGATGTCCCTGCCTTTCCGGTGAACTTCATTTGCCTTTGGGGGCGGCTGTGGGGAGGGGGGATATATTGATGGCTGAGATTCGGGGTTGACTTGAAATCTGCTGAAGGGGGGGGTCACCTAATTCTCAGCTTCAGTCACTGACCGATGCTGAATTCCGCATTCAAACAAGTCACTCTTTGCGGTTAAAAGTCTCCACAAATGAGTCCTTTTGTAAGCTGTGCTTAAAATGCTCATGAATCGGGTTTCCCTGGTGGCGCAGTGGTTGAGAGTCCGCCTGCCGACGCAGGGGACACAGGTTCGTGCCCCGGTCTGGGAGGATCCCACGTGCCGTGGAGCGGCTGGGCCCGTGAGCCATGGCCGCTGGGCCTGTGCGTCTGGAGCCTGTGCTCCGCAACGGGAGAGGCCACAACAGTGAGAGGCCCGCGTACTGCAAAAAATAAATAAATAAATAAATAAATAAATAAAAAATAAAAAGTGCTCATGAATCATGCTTGTCTATGGATGTACCCTTGAAGGGCTTAGGAGGTGCAGTCTCTCAAAAATGGCTTAGATCTTCAACCTGCTTGTAGGATTATCATTGGTGAACGTATTTGGATCCTCAGATTCCCCATTATGGCGCCTCACTAGAGCTTGGCCCGGACCCTAATTTTTAGCTGTGCTTGTTTTGTGCTCTGACACCTTATGAGCCTTGCTATTTCTAAATATTATGGAATTTAGATTAAAAAAATATTTCCAGAGAATAGAATACCCACATTGGATGGCCCAGGAAACATTTCCTGATCTCCATGTACCCAGGAAACCAAATTGGTAAGGCAGATTCAGTGTATTGTCAAGAATACTTAACACTTACTAGCCGTGTGACCTTGGTCAAGTCACTTCCCCCGAGTCTTCCATGATACAGGGAATGATTTCCCTACTTCAGAAGACTGTGGTGTTGATTAAATGAGAAGGTGTATGAAAGTGCATGGTAAGCTGTGAAGTGCAGAAGGAGCTCATCAGAGGAATAACAGCCTGGTGGAGGCAAAGTAATATGAAAATATCCAGTATAGATGTCAAGAGGTATTGGAATGCAATGTTTTAGAGAATAGGCTCTGGAATCAAACACCTTGGCCTCACATCATGGTGCTACCATTTACTAGTTGTGTGATCTTGTATGTTAAAGTCTGAGGCTCAGTTTCCTTATCTGTAAGATGGGATAATAATGGAACCCATTTCCATAGGGTAGTTATGAAGAGTAAGTTATTAATGAATACTAAGTGCTTAGCACAGAACCTAGCACATAGTCAGCTGCTATTACACACAAAGTAGTAAAAATTCCTTGCACCGTGCAGCAATGATCAACTTTCATACATACAGTCACACCTGATTATTAAACACCTTTTTTTGTGTGGTTGGCAGAACAAGTATTGTCTTGGCCAAAAAGTTCGTTCGGGTTTTGCCGTAAGATGTTATTTCTCACATCTAATGGGAAACCGCGAACGAACTTTTTGGCTAATCCAATATCACCATTTTACAGAGAGGTTGATGATACCCTCAAGGACCCTCAGCAAATAGATGGTAGGCCTTTGATTAGAACCCAGAGCTCTGGATTCCTTACTCCTTTTTTTTGCGGTACGCGGGCCTCACACTGTTGTGGCCTCTCCCGTTGCGGAGCGCAGGCTCGGGATGCGCAGGCTCAGCGGCCAGGGCTCCATGGCATGGGGGATCTTCCCGGACCGGGGCACGAACCCGTGTCCCCTGCATCGGCAGGCGGACTCTCAACCACTGCGCCACCAGGGAAGCCCTGGATTCCTTACTTCTTAAGGCTGAAGTGAATTCTGAGACTCTCCAGATGATGGCAGCCCAGCAGGGGAGAGCTTTCTGGCCAGGGACCTCCTCCCAGGCAGAAGCCTCCCTCCTCTGCCTATGTTTGGGGCCTGACCTACCATATGGATTATTATCAAGTTACCAATTAAGCCATGGATGGGCAGGGGCAAACCAGGCTTTGTCACTTCCTCACTGTGTTGGGTAACATGCCTGAATCAGAGCCCCCTCACTTCAGCTCCTATTAAAAATAAATACATTTCATCATGAATTAGACTGCAGCTTCTTTCTAAGGTAAGAATGTTACTGTCTATTGTGCTCTGTAAGCCTTCCCCACATCTGTTTCTATGAGGCTGTCTTTTTTTTTAACTTTGTTAATCACAGCAGGTATCTCTGTCATTTGGGGACCCACTCTGTATTAATGAATATGGATTGGACTCCTCCTAATTGTTCTCTGAATACCTCCCAGTTTTCAGGAGGGTAATTGATTTCAATCAACTTTCTTAGAGCACTCTCTACACTCTTGAAGCCTGTAATTTTCAAGTTCAATATTTGTGTGCTCGCACCCTCAGGAGTGCTTCAGTTAGATCCTGTTATAATCCTGGAATTCTAACCAGTCACCAACTTGGAGTATATTTATCATTAAACTCATTTATTTTTTTTGTATGGCTGAGGCATGCTTTAAGGCATAACTCATGTACAACATCTAAATTTTCTGAAAAGCCAAAGTACAAGAGCACTTTTAAATTTAAACTATAAACAAACTACTTGGCTTTAGTGAAGAGTGTATTGAAATGTTTCCCGTGTCTTTAGCTGTATAATAGAGTCTGGGACGAAGAAACTAAAGGTCAGATGTTAGGTGTTTACTGTGGACAATTAGAGAAAATAACTCAGAAATGAGAGGAGCTCATTGGGAAGATAATAGTTCATTTACAAAAATTCAGCTATAGTTTAAATTCTAGACAATTTTAAGTATAAAATAATCCAAATAATATTTGGATACATTTCCATATAATAGTGAGCTTTTTCAAGTTTTGAGATTTTTCCCCTATTTTAATCTCTTTCCTCTTTTTTCTCAAGTCCATATTCAAAGATCTATGGTGATGTACTGTTTCTCTATGGAATTTGGAGCAACAAATTTTACCCTACACTAGATATTCTGTCATTAGTTCCACCTCTAAGAGCTCAAAGCTTCTTATCAGAGTTTTTGGGAGGAATACCTAAATTGAGGATAGCCAGTTTCATCACTGTATTTGTACTAGAATTAACCTTATTGAGGTTCTCATTGCCATTCTTCAGCCGGACTATTGCAAAAGCTTAACTGGACTTCCTGTCTTCTCTCCCCACTTCGACTTATTACACACACTGTTGCCAGAATAATTTCCCCAAGCATTATGCATTCCCTTGTTAGATCTGCTATGGCTCCCTGTTACCACTGGCCTGGAATGCCAGATCCCATAATCTGAATTTTGAAGTTATCTTTCCAGCTCTGTTTGCTATTATGACTTCACATACCATATGCCCCGGCCAGCCAAACTATCGTGATTCCTCGAACACTCCATGCACACTCACACAGACCCCTGTGTCTACTTAGGCTGCTCCTTCAACCTGCCATAATACCCTTTTCACCACCTTTCTGTCTGCATTTGTTAGGGTAAATGTAGGGCCCTTGTTGGGTTGTGTGTGTGTGTGTGTTTTAAGAGACCATAGAGAATGGCTTTAAAGATTCAGAAGTTCATTTTTCTCTCATGTGACGGTTCTGTTGTGTTTCAGAATGACAGTGGCTCTGCTTTGTGTCTTCATTCCAGAGCTTAGGTTCCTTTATAAGTTGTCAATTCAAAAAGTTATTGCTGTACTGTCTCCTAGGATGTGATTCTCATCTGAGTGGTCAAGGCTGGCCCATCTCATCCAGGTTCCAGCTGGAAGAAGAGGAAAGAGTGAATAAGACAGGTCCACTCTTTCAAGGTCGAGGCCTGGAAGTGGCACATGCCACTTCTCACATTCCATCAGAAATAAATTAGCCACACGCTCGCACATACCTGAGAGAGGCTAGGCAATGTAGTCTGAAACGGAGGGCACATTTTGGCAGCCAGCTAGCAGTTTGTCACATTGTTGAAATCTGACTCGTGCTGTCTCCTTCTGCAGGTGTTTCCTGCGCCCCTCAGCTGAAAACCATTTCTCCTTCCTCCGAACAATTCTAGCCTAGGGCTTCTCTGTCAAGTGTATCAGAATCCCCCGTGGCTCTTGTTAAACTAGAGTCTTGGGATTAACAGATACACACTGCTATATATAAAATAGGTAAACAAGGACCTACTGTATAGCACAGGGAACTCTACTCAATATCTTGTAATAATCTATAATGGAAAAGAGTCTGAAAGAATAGATATAACTGAATCATTTTGCTGTACACTTGAAACTAACACAACTTGGTAACTTTTTCTACTTCATACTAGCTATTCCTGTGCATATCTTAACCTCCTTACTAGACAGTTAACTCTCATAGCAGACTTGGGATCTCGTTGGCATCTTTCTCACCCTGCCTCCCTCCAGCACCAAGAATAGGGTCTTGTACATTTAGGGGTACTTAATAAGTATCAATATTTGAATAATTGAGCACTGTCAACTAATTCAGAATGTTGAGCATAAACTTTCGAAAGGCATCACAGCTTGTGCCAAGTTCTGGACTATGCTTAGTGCAGTCTCTTGTTTGGAAATGCTCTGTTGGAAGCCCGGCTCCCACGTGGCCCAGCCAAACTGAGGGAGAAGCCGCCAGAGAGCTGAGCTAAGTGGAATTTAGCAAATGGAAACCGCATCTTATGAAGGACCTTTCCCCTCCGTGTGCTGTGACCATTTGAAAGGAAATGCTAATCCCTGTGTTTGGAATTCATTTCCAGAGAGCCTCTCTGTTCAACAAGAGTGGTTGTTTTTTGTTTCTTTGTTTGTTTTTGGGGGAGTGCCCACAGAGCCTCATGAGCCAGTTTGATAGATTTTGAAGAGGTGGCGGTTTTTTCCACCTGGAAGCACTCAATGATCTTCCGTTTGGAGAGTCTCAAATTGGGTTCCAATTAAGGCTGGATAAGGATGACTCTTCTCAGCTTGGCACCATGTTAGCCTGTTCTTTTTCTCAGACCTGACGTAGGAAGTCACATTCTGGGCCTCGGCTTGGAGTAGGAGAAGGGAGAGGGCATGAAGTAGGGGTTTTAAAACCGAGGATACTTGGTAATCTAACTTGAGCCACAGGAAGCAAAATAAGACCTGAGGTCTCCCGTCTCCTCTTGCCGGCAGGATGAAACCCCTACCTGGAACTATTTTCTACTTGGAAATTGTCCTACATGAGACAGGGCTGAAGTTTCCCTTTGGGGCAAATGAATCATGTTGCCAAGATCTTAGAGATTCTTAGCCTAGTTGAAGAAATGAGTCTTAGTCACTGTTAGCCCCGCTGGTACAGTTGACTAAGGCACCAATCACAGCACAGAACTTCAGCGTGGGGTCCTCACTTGTCACCTGCAGGTGCACATTATTGTACATGAGTTTGTAACTATTGTACATTTTTTGGCCTTCCCACTTCCTTGGTGAGATCTTATAGCATCACAACTTAAGAAAACAAGTTCCTAACAGGCTTGGGACTAGGGCGAGCCAAGTTAGGTCCCTAGGGAGCAAAATGTAAGGAGGTGCCCACTTGACAAGTATAACCCTCTTCTTGCTGGACCCTGAGAGTGAGCGTCTCCTGAAATCTTGTGCCCTAGAGGCCGGGCTGGTCTTATCCAAGTCCTTCAGGTCCTGATTCTCATGGCAGAGAACCTGAAATACCAGTTTTTCTGAGATCATTTGGAGTACAGAGTCTGCTCTTTAAACTCTCCCACCCCCTTTGTTTTTGGTAAATGCAGAGATCCTCCACCTGCACACAGGAGACAATAAAAATGAAATCCAGCAATCATGCATGATTTTATTCATCACATGAATGTAACTGTCAGTCTGTTCATTTGCCCTCTATGCTGCAGCTAAACAAAGTCTTGACTAGATTTTTATAACAAGACACATTCATTATTGGCTTTGGGGATATCCTTGGATTTAACTCTTGACATTGGTCTCAAAGCCCCAGGAATTTTCAGACCATCAGTGGCACATCTCAGTGCAGACAAACACATCATTCCTCTCCACTTCCTAACTGTAGCCACTTGCAAGGCATATTCGAACACCACCTAATTAGGTGTGATGTGCATTTTGGCATATGTCGGAAGTCAAAGCCACTTCCTTAGGGGAACTCAAACTCTGAATTTATCTTTATTAAGGCCTTGTCCAAATGATAAATATACACTGCCTCCTTGCTATCTACTGCTTGGAAATAAATCACTTTAGGATTGATTTCCTAACGGCTTTCTTCACTTCAAGTGTCCTCCTACCCCAGAGGTCACACTGTCCTTCTCCACAAACGCTGGTAACCAAACAGAAAACCCCAAGCTGACCATGCAGTGGACAAAGCAGGGTACCTGGGGTGAGGGGAAGTGATTCCCTTCGCACAGTCCAGGAAAAAACAGCCCTACAAGGCACAATATTCTGGACAAAAGCCCCCCAAAGCAGCGTGGAGTACGTGAGTAAACAGATGGGGTGTGTTCACTTTTTTTTAAGCAAAATATTGATACTATGAACTTTGGTACTTCAGGAGTTACAGACTCCTCCAGGAGTCTGCCAGGTAGTATAAATAAGCAAAACTGGCTGAGTATGAGGCATTCTGTAGCGGTAGGGACACCAGGGAAGCAGAGGGTACACTTCCCATCCACTCTAGCCTCCTTTTACCACATGGGAACGTGGGCCAAATCTTGTTAGATCTTCTGATTCTTCAAGAGCAGGTATATGATTATTTTTTTTCCTAACGTGATACTTCTATTTTTTTAAATGTTTGAAAGTTAAAGAAAATTTTCAAGTTAGTATGAGGGACAAAATATCCCTGAAGGACGGATTTGTCTCACTAAGTCTTGAAGTCTATCTCCAGCCCATTTGTGTGGTTCCCTGCTCAGGACCACGACTCTTGATTCACTTGATGACTTTTTAAAAAATATATAATGTTATTTAAAAAATATATAATGTTATTTTTTTTAAATTTATATATTTTTTATTTTTGGCTGTGTCGGGTTTTCGTTGTGGCATGCGGGATCTTCGTTGTGGCATGCGGGGTCTTTCATTGTGGCACCTGGGCTTCTCTCTAGTTGCGGCGTGCGAGTTTTCTCTCTAGTTGTGGTGTGTGGGCTCCAGAGCGCGTGGGCTCTGTAGTTTGTGGCACGCTGGCTCAGTAGTTATGGTATGCTGGCTCAGTAGTTGTGGCACACGGGCTCAGTAATTGTGGCACGTAGGCTTAGTTGCCCTGCAGCATGTGAGATCTTAGTTCCCCCACCAGGGATTAAACCCGCGTCCCCTGCATTAGAAGGCAGATTCTTTACCACTGGACCACCAGGGAAGCCCCCACTTGATGACTCTTAATGGCTTGGCCAGTCATGATTAGGTTGTATACTCTTAAGATGCCAAGATGTTAAGATTTTATTTTCAACAGCCAGGTTAACGATGATCTTTGTCTCACAGCACTCACTTAGCTCCTTCTCCTGGCATAACACAACTGTAGACACCTGACTGCCATTACCACAAGCAACTAACTGTCCTGCCTTTACCTTTAGAGCAAGGCCCCAAGAACCCCATGGAACGTCCTGCTTCCTGAGGAAGCATCTCATGGAAATAGTGCTGTCTTAACCAGCTTGGCTTTCTTAAAATTCTTCATACATTGCTTGCCTCAACTGCTTGCTTCTTGGCCCTTTTGAATCTTCCTGGCTTATTTCTGAGTTTGTCAGGTGTTGACTGATAGAGGTGGAGATTGAATCCAGGTGGCTACATTCTTGAGGGAATGTGTTCTCTAAATTTATGCCTTGTTAGGTTGAAGTAACACGTCTTTGAATTGCCTTGAGGCCTATATGTTTTGCATCAGCCTGGCCTGCCCTTATGATCTAAGTTGTGAAATTACTTCATGGTCTGTCGAAGTTCAGACACATCCCAATGATTTTGGAGAACTTCGTGGGAGCCTCATATGCTTCCTGGTCACTCATGCTGTCCCTGTCCCACACTATCTTTACTTGGTATGAAACACAGGGCCCACCTCTCTCCCTCTCAGGCCCTGCCTCTCTCTGCCCGCAGTCAGTAGACTTTCCCCAGCATGTATACGGGCAGGGTCACACCATCACCCACTCCCACAGACTTGCTCCGTCTCATTCCCCCTGTTACGCTTTCATCTCAGCTCCTCGCCTCTCTCCCTCCCATGTTGTCCTGGCAATACTAAAGTTCTAAATTTCTCCTCTGCACTGACTGAGCAGCCGCCTCACTCCTCTGTGGCCTTGTTGCCAGTTAACACTCAGGTCATCTTTGTGAACCTACAAAAACAAATCCTTCTTGTTAATTAATAGAAGTATCTAGGGCTGAAAAATCTTAAAATCTTAGGCTGTCAGAACTTTGCTGTTTGAAATCGTACCAGTAATGATGGAATATCCCATTCTTGCCTGGAAACAGCCTTGATTTCCAGTTCAGCTGCAGAGCTTCAGATCAGGGGATTTTAGGACACACCATTCCACATTTATCTTACTTCTGTAGTTTCCAAGGAGACAGGACTCTGGGTCCACTTCTCAGCTCAGGGCTAAGGTTCACCCCTTTATACACACAGCCCTGCTCTATTTTGAAACCATCAGACCATGGCTTCATTTACACTGTACCTACACCCTTCTCCCCCACACCCTGCCTGCCTGCCTGATGCAAAATAATGCTGTCCCTTGCTTTGTTTGGTGAGGTTATGCCATGGTTTCTTTCTCTGGTGTGCAGTCTCACTACAGGGGAGTCGGCGGTGATCTTTATCAAATGGGCTTTGTCACCTTCTCCACTGCTCCAAGCACTTTTTTAAAGTATTTGTTCTAATACATGCAATTTTCTCCCTAAGAGGGCTTATCTTTCATTGTATTAAAACTTCCACAAAGGCAGAGAATTTTGTCTTTTTTTAAAAAAAACTCTGATAGAATAGTGCTTGGGACATGTTGAGAGAATGAATGAATTCTGTTACTAGCCCTTAAAGGATGTGGAGATCATTTTATAAAAGAGTATGATACCTCATTTTATCTTCCCTAGAAGTCTGCCTGGAGTTCTGGAATCAGAAAGACCTGGGATAGACCATGTCTTAGTCTGTTTAGGCTACTATAACAAAATACCATAGACTGGGTGGCTTATAAACAGCAGAAATACATTGCTTATAGTTCTGGAGGCTGGGAAGCCTAAGATCAGGGTGCCAGCATGGTTGGGTTCTGGTGAAGGCCCACTTCTGGCTTGCAGACCATGACTTGTATTCTCACATGGCAGAAGGGGCAAGGGAGTTCATTGAGGTCTCTTTTACAAGGGCACTAATCTCATTCATGAGGGTTCCTCCCTCGTGACCTAATCACCTCCCAAGTGCCCCACCTTCTAATACTTTGGGGGCTAGGATTTCAACATAGGTATTTTGGGGGAGATATAAACATTTAGTCTATAGCAGACCCCTATTCCAACATTTAACTAGCTGCATGATTTGGGATGAATTATTTAATCTCTTTACTCCTTGATTTTTTTTTTCCAGCTGGACAGTGAGGATGATGCTACCTATCTTACTTGTGAAACAGGAGGGAAGGGGGCAGGGCACAACCTTTAGAAGAATGACATAGACAGTACATGATGAAAACTAGTGAGAACCAACTAGGTCCAATATGGCGGAAGATTTGACTTCCAGTAGACTTTGAGCCTCATTATACACTCATTGTAATACATTAGCATACTAAATGACACACCCACCAGTGCCATGAGAGTTCTGAGGCTAACCATAAAAGGCCAAAAAGTGGGCAGTGGCCCAATTCCTGGAAATCCCCGCCTTCCCCAAAATAATTGGAATAATCCTCCTGCTCATTAGCCTATGAAATTACCAGCCCATAAAAATTAACCACGCAATATTTCGAGGCCTCTCGCCATCTTAGATGGCCCACACACTGTCTGTGGAGTGTGTTTCTCTCTAAATAAATCCACTTCTTACCTATCACTTTGTCTCCGAATTCTTTCGCAACGAAGAAAGAACCTTAAATTCACCGCGAACACTTGGTGGTTGTGAGGATTAAGTGAGGTGATTATGTGAAGAACTTATCATGGAATCTGGCACATGCTAAGTAAACATCAGCTAATCTTTTTCATTTTAGCTCCCTTTGGCCTTCATCTTTCCGGATGCCAGGGACTTACATATCTCTGGACTTCTGCCTCCATCAGCACTAAATTTCATTTTATCCTGTACTAGAGTAACATATGTATGTCTTCTTTGTTTAGTTGTAAACTCTGACGGGGCGAAGTCCATGCCTTATTTATCCATATATCATTTTAGATAAATACCATCTATATATCACTGGCACATGGTAGACACTCTAAATATTTGTGGTTGGAAGGTTTGCCTAAAAAGGAAAATTTCAGTAAGTGTGCAGAGCCAGGCTTGATTGGTGAATGCAGAGCACGCAGCGAGTGCTAGATGATGACGATACAACATTAACAGCTTCTTTCCTGAGCAGTTTCAGAATCTAACAACAAAAGAGGAGGGACAGGGGCAATGAAGGAGCTTTTCGGGAGTGCTGTGTGCCCCTGTGGAGTGCGCATTTGAAGGGCCCAGGGAAAATGAGAGGGTCCAAGGAGGGGGGAGTGGAGAAACACGGTCATTTAATTCCTCTGTTTTTGGGGAATTGCCACTTGAGTCCAGCCTAGCAATTTGAGCAGCTGGGGAATTATGTGCAGCTAATCTGTAACTAGGGACCATTGTGTTGAGCTGTACTGGAGTTTTGCTTTCCTGGTGACCAGGTGGGCATCTATGACCCCTTTGCCCTCAGGGGTCTGACACTAAAGGCAGAGGAAGTAGGCTGAGCTCTGAGTGGCTCTCCACTTGGAATATTCATGGCAACTGCTATCTTGGCCCTTCCCACACACACTATCTAGTGCAGGACTGAGAAAAGGGAACGAGAGCCAAGACCTAGGGGATGGTCAGAGGGCAGGGTTTCTTCAACAATCCTTTCCCTCACAAATTTACTCCTTTTGGCTTTGCCCCCTCCTTTTTCCAGTGTCCCAATCCTCTTTAGTATTTTCCAGGGGATTACCTTTGATGATGACTAAGGTCCCTTTGAGTTTGTGATGTGCTAATAAACTGGATCTCTAGGGGGAAAAGCCCTGATGTGTAACGTTTGCTGATTTCTGTGTGTAAATATTCCCATCAGGGTGGACGTAAACTATCAACTTGTAGTCACTGAATGTAGTCTTGGGAGGAGATGTGCGTAACTGGCTCTTGTGAAACTGTGCTGGCTCCAGCATCCTTTCTCCTTGAACTCTGACATGACTATGCTCTTGACCCTCTCTCTCTCCATTTCCCTATACAATCCACTTGCAATAGCTACAATACCAAAATTAAAGTATAAAGCTCCTTCTCATACTCAAAGACAAGGCGAAAAAGGAAAATATTTCTTGCAGACATATATATATTATGATATCAAGACTGTATCGAGGATGGGTGCTGGCTGCTAACTTTTAGTAGCAGGTAGGGCCAAAGCAGCAGGAAAGACTAGGGCTTTGTGGTTCTGGAATAGTCTCTGTGAATTGACAAGAGCCTCATCAAAGTCAAGCTTCAGGTAGGCTGATGGTAGGTCCCCTGAGGCACCTTTTATGACGGACTTGTCTCTCCGCTAGCTATGGTAAAGCCCACAGGGAGCAGCATTAACAACATATACACAAGTACTACATTATTCACTCTTGTATTTCAACTTTGTCCCATGCCCTCCCAACATCCATCTGAAAAAGGCTTCCCCCTCTTTTAATATAGCAATTTCTGCTGCCCGTAGAAGCTTCTGCATATTAAATGGGTTTACTCTAGCTTGGAAGGCAGGGGTGAATGAAAAGAGCTGTGATTGCTCGCAACTGGTCCAGGTGGCCAGAACCGCTTAACACGTGCGAGGTTTGGTCCTAATTCCTTCAGTATTCAGAGGTATCTCTGAAATGTCTCCCTGCTCATTCTTCAGCCTCGCGTCACACAGTTCCTTCTTTCATATCTGTTTTCCCAGGTTGGAAACAGAGACTAGGACTGTAGTGACTAGCGATAGATATATTTATGTGTATAGTCGGAGCAAAGGCTCAAGGAGCCTGTGTTGTGCTGGTAAAGGTGTAACAGCAGACTCTCTAGAAAAGTAAAATGGGTGTATAGGTGTTTTCCTACATTTTACTGATACAAAGGATGGGTAGCACACCGTATAAAAATAAATATGTATTACTCCTTACTTTGAGTTTCATGTAGCCAGTTCATTCTCACAGAATGCTTTCTTCCTGCAGAATTGTATCATATCCAACCTATGGTTGTGATTGAACAAATGTAGTCCACACATAGTGTTGGTCGATATTTTCAAATCTGTTAATAAGGAAGATGAAAGTGAAGCTAACAGAGATGCAGGGCAGGACTTCATTTATTTATGTGATGTAAGAAACCCTCTTGTTGAGTTGGATGACAGTTTTCAAATACTGGAAGAAAATGTCCTTCCACTTCGTGTTAGGCACAGTGTAATAGCTACAGATCCAACACAAAATGCTGTTATTAACACTTTTGCCATCACTTTTTAAAAGTCTAGACAGTCAACAATGTGATAAATCGAGTCGATTTCTAGCATTTTCAAATCCCCATGTTGTAAGCACTCCCCACAACAACTGGGGACAAACTGGACTGACCCGTGAAGCTATAGTTGTAAAATAACTGAACAAGGAGTCGGAAGAGATGGGCAGGAGCACGCTATTATAGGGTATTTCCACCACACAGGTATTATAGACACAAATAACCTTGACGGCATAGATAATAGTAAGATGGAGTGCAAGAATTAGGAAATGGGTTTGGAGTATTACCTTTAGTTTTAATATAATTTGTTTATTGAAGATACGCATCATTGAATTTTGAATAATGGCTGTATTTAATAACTGACTCGCAAAATATCTGAACATTTTAATAATTGGCTCTTGCGAGCTGCGGCAGGCCAACTCCAGCATAGACACACGGGCTGGACACTGCATGTATCACTTCTCAAAGTCTTTTTTTTTTTTTTTTTTTTTGGTGGCCGTACCGTGAGGCATGCGGGATCTTAGTTCCCCCACCAGGGATCGAACCAGCGACCCCTGCAATGGGAATGCGGATTCCCAACCACTGGACCACCAGGGAATTCCCTCAACAGTCTTAACGATAACAGTATATAATTCAGTACCACTGGCTCTTGTGCTGCCTGCTTCTCGCAGGGTGCCAGTCCCCTGTTCGTGTCCCTTAAATCTTTTGGGAAGTCCCTAGTGGTCATCTCTCATGTGGTTACGAACAAGTCTGCTCTTGCCGTGTGCTGTTGTTGCTTCGCTGGATGTTAACTGGGTATCTACCTGTTCTTACTATCTCTCATTAAGGCTCTGCTGTTCCTTGCTGCCACTGCTCTCCTGAACTGTCATGGCTTCTCCTGACCCTGTTTGCTCTTCTTCTGGGCACTGACAACAGAGCACAGAAGTGTTCATGGTGCCAGAGCACCTGAATAGTTTGTCCCAAAATAGGGGAGAATGTGCCTCTCTCGTTTGTATTACTTTTTTGGTAAGGGGTCTTGAGGACTGCTGATAACCTTACAACTTTTTTAAAATTGCAGAATAGTTTTAAAATTTACAGGAAAGTTGAGACGATAGTACACGGAGTTTCCCCTATTGTTAATATCTTACATTATTGTGGTACATTTTTCACAATTAATGAATCAATGCATTGTTATTAACTGAACTACATACTTTATTCAGATTTCCTCTCTTTTTCCTAATGTTCCTTTTCTGTTAAAGGATTCCATCCAGGATACCGTGTTACATTTAATAGTCATATCTCTTTGGATTCTTCTTGGCTGTGACAGTTTCTAAGACTTTACTTGTTTATGATGACCTCGACAGTTCAGAGGAGTACTACTGGTCAGGCTTTTTGTGGAATATCCCTCAATTGAGATTTGTCTAATGTATCTCACGTTTAGACTTGGGTTTGTAGTTTTATGGGAGGAAGACCACAGAGGTAAAGTGCCATTCTCATCACATACAACGGTACCTGCTGTCAGCATGACTTATCGTAGTTGACATTGAACTTGATCACCTGGCTGAGGTAACGTTTGTCAGGTTTCTCCACTATAAAGTTTCTCTTTTTTTAAACACCTTTCTATATCCTACCCTTTGGAAGGAAGTCACTAGGCACAGCCAACGTTTAAGGAGTGGGGAGTATCTTGAGGGCAGCGTATCAACATAAATTATTTGGAATCTTCTCCACAGGAGACTTGTCTTGTCCTCCCTCATTTGTTTACTTATATAATTATTTATGTTAGTGTGGACTCATGGATATTTATTTTAAACTTTGGGTTACAACCTAGTATAGTCCTCAGTATTCATGGGTTCTGTAGTTTTGAATTTGCCTGCTTGCTAAAATTTATGTGTAACTCCCAAAGCAATACTTCTGGCACATTTATGTTCACTTGCAGACATGCAGAGCAACAAAAAACTTGAGTAGCCTGACATGCGTGTCTCCAGGTGAGGTTGAACAAGGCGATGCTCTGCCTTATTTTACCTCTCATATGGTAAACAAAGTATCCTTTTTCGGTCTATTTAGTGTCACACTTTCCCTATCTTTGTTTCTTTTGTTGTTAACTTCAGTGTTTAAAATGCCTTCCAAGCTTAGTGCTGAAGTACTCTCTAGTGTGTCCCTAAGTACAATAAGGCTGTGATGGAGAGAACATACATACATCAGATGAGCTTTGTTCGGGTGTGAATTATAGGCCATGAGTTTAATGTTAATGACTCGACAATATATATTAAATAAGTTGTCTTTAAACAGAAACCCACATAAAACAAGGTTATGTTATTGGTCAGTTAAAGAAAACGCTGTGACCAGAGGCTTGCAGGAACCTAAGCCTGTATTTCCCCTAGGAGTAATGGTTCAGTATTCACCAATTCAGTGTTTGTGGAGACTTTATAGAACATAACTACCATGATTAATGAGTATAGACTGTTCTACTACTTTATTAACTTCTTGCTTAAACAGTTCCCACTTTGGCCTTTGGAAACTCTTTCATTTGACTCCTGCATCTCTTTGTCCCTCTTGATATACCCTCATCAGTATCTCTCTCCCTCCCTCCCTCCCTCCCTCCCTCCCTCCCTCCCTCCCTCTCTCTCTCTCTCTCTCTCTCTCCCTCTCCCTCCCTCTCTCTCCCTCTCCCTCCCTCTCCCTCCCTCTCCCTCCCTCTCCTCCCTCTCCCTCTCCCTCCCTCTCCCTCCCTCTCCCTCCCTCTCCCTCCCTCTCCCTCCCTCTCCCTCCCTCTCCCTCCCTCTCCCTCCCTCTCCCTCTCCCTCCCTCTCCCTCCCTCTCCCTCCCTCTCCCTCCCTCTCCCTCTCTCCCTCTCTCCCTCTCTCCCTCTCCCTCCCCCTCCCCCTCCCCATCCCCCCTCCCTCTCTCCCTCTCTCCCTCTCTCTCTCACACACACACACACGTTTTTTTTTCAAAGCAATTCTTGAATTTCTTGGTAGTTTCTTAATTTCTTGTCCCATTCATAGAGTCAGTCATTTCTTGAAGGAGCCCTGGTTCCTTTTCTTGGAGAATGGTATTAGAAACCAAGATCTGGGCGCCAAGTGTGCTTGTTGCTGTTGAGGTGACAGTGCTTCTAGGCCCTCTTACCTGACAGAGTAAGGAGATATGTGTATATACATGAGTTAATAAGACATATATATCTATAAATATTTCTGTATATAACGATAATCTATATTAAGCTAAGTGTGAGTTCAAACTGATGTCTTCAACTCTTACCACATGGATCATTCTAGCCTCTTCCCTTGATTGTCTGTAACGTCCCATTCCAACAGCAAGAAACCTGGCTCCCATCCTCTGCCATCCATTTACTGAATTGTTCACTTCTAGTTCACAAGTATAGTGGTATCAGAATTGTTAACCTATAGCCCTGTGGGAAGCAACTTTCTCAATTAGAGTATGCTTATGTATGTTTCCTTCTGTCTTTAGTCTTACAATCTCCATTCACCTCCAGAGGTACTTAGCTCACCTCCAAAGCTAACTTAGCTCAACACTTTTCCTTCCCTTACACCTTTTAGTAATACTCTTTAACATCCTTACTTATTTAATTCCTCCCTATTCAGACATTAGACATGTGGGATTGGGCTAGGAAACAGATCCAAGTGGCAGACATCACACTGTCCTAAGGATCCTGATTACTAAGCTATTTTACCCCTCCTTCTCTATTTCCTGATCAAGGTCAATGTGTCTTATTCCTTCCTGTACTACAGTTCTTCTCCAGGAGCTTCCTCACCTTAGGCAGAAATAGCTTTCCTTAGGGTTCTTTACAGATTGTACATGTTTGAGTCCTAAGTAGGCACAAGCTGTGACCCTTGTTCTACATGCTTCATCTCATTTAACTTCACTTAATCCTCATACAAATAGTTCCTAAAATTTACTAAGTGCTTACTATTGTCAGGCATTTTCTAAGTGTATTAGAAGTGTTAGCTGGATTAAACCTCAAAATCCTAGGAGGGGCACTTCCCTGGTGGCGCAGTGGTTAAGAATCCGCCTGCCAGTGCAGGGGACATGGCTTCAAGCCCTGGTCCAGGAAGATCCCACATGCCATGGATCAACTAAGCCCATGCGCCACAACTACCGAGCCTGCGTGCCACAACTACTAAAACCCACGTGCCCTAGAGCCCATACTCAGCAATGAGAAGCCCGTGCACCGCAACGAAGAGTAGCCCCCCACTCGCCGGAAGTAGAGGAAGCCCACGCAGCAAGGAAGACCCAACACAGCCAAAATCAATCAATCAATCAAAATCCTATGAGGTGCAGCGTCTGTTAATAACCTGCCATTTTACAGATAGGAAACAGAAGCTCAGAGGTTAAGTAACTTGTTCAAGGTCATACACTTCAAAGTCTGTGCTCTTTCTACTGTACAACAGTGCCTCAAGTTACGTAGCACCTAGAGCTGAATCTCATGATTAAAAAGTTAAAAATTTGTATACCTTTTCCTTTTTCTTTTTTTAGAGGACACTTTTTACGAAGTTAGGCCATTGTTGGCTATGGGCAAACATAATGAAATCTAGATCCCAAGGCATTGTATTTGTTGTATAATTTGTCACACATCTTGCTAAAGTTCTTGGTGTGCCCATGTACTTTAGTCAAGGTAATTAAGCAGAAAATCCACAAAGAGAAGGAATATTGCTGCAGATGACCAGAAACTGTTTTTCCTAGTTCTGTTCTTCTCCCATCCTTAGCCATTTTTTATGTTTATTGAATTGAAATATGTTTATATCTCTTGAGCACTTACTTTGCACAGGCACCGTGCTAGGCCCTAGTAGGGAATAGAGAAATACGTCAGGGATGGTTCCACAATTCGACCTTTCAGCTTGGTGGGGAAGAACAATGTGTGCCTAAAATACAACTTCAAATAATACGGAAAGGGAATAAAATTCTGGTTTAGGGACTTCCCTGGTGGCACAGTGGTTAAGAATCTGCCTGCCAATGCAGGGGGCATGGGTTCGAGCCCTGGTCCGGGAAGATCCCACATGCTGTGGAGCAACTAAGCCCATGCGCCACAACTACTGAGCCTGAACACTAAAGCCCATGCTCCATAACCACAACAAGAAAAGCCACCACGATGAGGAGCCTGCGCACCGCAACGAAGAGTAGCCCCCGTTTGCCGCAACTAGAGAAAGCCCACGCACAGCAACGAAGACCCAGCGCAGCCATACATCAATCAATCAATCAATCAATCAATCAATCTATATGGTTTATTACCAGCCCAACCTGCTCATTTTGGGAGCTTTCTCTTCTGTGCTCTGCTTGATTCATCTTGACATTAGAATGACTCTGAGTGCAAATGACCTGGGCCTCTTGGAAATATTCTGAGACTCGGAAGCCAGCCTGGGGTTCCAAAGTAGCTGTGAATCACCCACATTATTGACCATTACAAGTTGGCTCTGGGCCTCTGTAGAGGGTTGGTGCTCCCAGTCCAGCAGAGGGCCAGATGTGGTGCTTTGTGCTTGCCTTCCTTCTGCTTCACACTCACTGGGGGGTAGCCTGAGCTTTCTCTAATTTCCTTTTGGCTCCTAGATCCCCCCCCCCCCCCCCCCCCCGCTTTCAGGTTGCCATTTCCTTGCTTCCTTGCCATCCGCTCTCTCTCTCCCCAGTCTAATTAGTGGATTGGTGGGAGGTAGCCTCAGAAAGGGAGGGCTTTTCCCCCGTGAACCTATTCTTTGCAGCAATCCAGCCATTTGGGCTTTAATTGGCTTCAGAGGTCCCCTCAGTGCTTTGTCCTCTGTGCATCAGGAAGTTAATTATTTAATAAACCAAATGGGAGTCTTTCAAAAATGCCATGTTAGCCCTTTTCTTTCTTAGAGCACAACTTGGGCCAGGCTAGGTACTCTAGTCACTATGAAAACCAGCCTAAGACAAACGTGTGAAGCTGGGAGAAGTTTGTGTTGCTGTGTTCCAGATTTAGGAGTCCTCTTTCATAGTATGGTGTCTCATAGACCCCCCAGGGCCCCTCCCTACAGCTCCTCCCTGGGGCTAGACCTTTCCATGCCTGACCCTACGCTTTGACCCTTTTTTAGTAGTTCTTTCTATCAGAATATGTAGGCTTTATGTTTCATTTCTAGGAGGCCTTGTTCACTTAATCTGATAAAGCAATTTACAGTAGCGTTAACAATTAACACAGTGTAACCCAGCACTTACAGGCATTCTGCCAAATGCTTTATGCGAGTTCATTAAATCCACCCGACAATGCTATGAGGTTGATTGTTCTTATTCTAGCCATTATTCAGATGAAGAAATCAAGCCCCAGAGAGGTTAAGTGACTTGTCTAAGATCCCACAGCTAGCCAGCAGTAGAGCTGGGATTTGAATCTAGGTTGTCTGACACCGGAGCCCATGCGCTACAGATCACCAAGTTGTAATGCCCAGTGTGTCTTACTAATGTCTGATAATGACCTCTTGCTGAGACATGTTTGTATACTTTCCGAATCCTTTCCCACAGTGCCCATACATTTATTGAGTACCTACTATGAGCTAGATGACATTTTTATCTTAACAGTGACAATTTCTTAATTCTTAGGAGTGATTAATGTAGGCATCATGAAAGGATTAAAGGACAATTAAGTGTTAAATTGCCTAGTATTGATTGTAGGTACACTGGTATTTTAGGAGGTAGAACTGTACTAGGGTTGGATAGGTATAGATAAAGTAGGGGGAAGGCATTTTCGGCAGAGGGGACTAACACAGCAAGAATAGAATTGAGAAGGTGGGAAGGGAGCAATAAGGAGATGTACTTGGCTAGCACAGTGGTTCTCATGTCTCTATGTAACTAGGGTTAGAACCTCCCAGACCGTGTGGCCGTAGCTCTTCCTGCTATGTCTACCAAGGAATATCTCTAGCAGAGAAGGCATATCAGAACAACATTATGAAACTGGAACTGTTAGTCTCCCCTCTTTTTTTTTTTAAATTAATTTATTTTTGGCTGCATTGGGTCTTCGTTGCTGCACGCGGGCTTCCTCTAGTTGCGGCGAGCGGGAGCTACTTTTCGTTGCAGTGTGCTGGCTTCTCATTGCGGTGGCTTCTCTTGTTGTGGAGCACGGGCCCTAGGTGCTCAGGCTTCAGTAGTTGTGGCACACGGGCTTAGTTGCTCCGTGGCATGTGGGATCTTCCCAGACCAGGCTCGAACCCGTGTCCCCTGCATTGGCAGGTGGATTCTTAGCCACTGCGCCACCAGGGAAGCCCCTAGTCTCCCCTGTTTAGTTGAGGAAACAGAGGTTCGGGGATGCTAAGAAACTTGCCCAAGGTCACATAGCTAGTAAGAAGCAGGGCTGCAAGATGAACCAGGGAGTCTGGCTCCAGAGAATTTGATCTTCACCATAAAGCTATACTTCTTATGTTTGGGCTGTACTCCTGGCTAGGCTCTTGTAACCCCTTGGTAAGCTTCTCCCCTGGTTTGTTAAGCCAGACCTTATATTTGAGAGGAATAATTTTGTACTTCAGCCTATGACCTAGATCAGAAGCAGACCAAGTAGCCTCTTTGAATTTTTTTCCCCCTAGGGCCAAACCTTGGTTTTTAGCTCTCAGTGTCATCCCCACTCTTTCGAAATGCAGCACAAAAACCCGAAGAAAGTAGGGTCTTCCCTCCTAAAGTCTAGAGCAGATCTGGCCTTATTTGTCCTTGCTAGGTTTCTTTACCTTGGGCTCAACCATGATCCTATTGGGCCTTACAAGTGGTAAGAGCCCTTCCCGTTAAATGCTTGGAGAGGAAGACTTAATTCTAAGAGAAGGAAGCAATGGAAAGAGCAGTTTTCTTTGGCCAAAAAGTTCATTCTGGTTTTTCCATAACATCATACAGTAAAACCCAAACGAACTTTTTGGCCACCCCAATATCCCTTTTCTCCACCAAAATTTGTACCTTCTAACATGGTGGGTAGGTTGGGTTCTTGGAGGCCATTTTGACTCTTGGCCTTAACAAGAACTTCTATACTGTAGACTTAGAGAAGATGGAGAGAAAGGCTTGCATTCTCCTTTGGCCATAGGGCAAAGCCACCACTACACCACAGTTTGTTGCTTTGTTTACCCAGGAGGGTTAACAGCCCAGTCTGTGGTCACTCAGGAGTGTTGTTCTTTTGTTTAATGAAAGAACTCAGTGGAGATTCCCAATCCTACCTCTGCATCTCCATGTGTCTGCCTTTCTAATTCTTGCCACCTGGGCCCAGTGAGATGGGAGTTGAGGCCCTTAGAGCTTCTGTGAATGTCTCTTTCATGTGTGCCCCCTCTCCTAAAGATTCTGGAATTGTTCCACACAGGGAGTTAACGTCTATTCCATTTACCAGACTACAGCAGAAAGCTGCCTGGTATTTTCTCTTTCTCACTTCTTTTATACACAGCTCTGTTAGAACATCCTTGCCAGAGAGGATCTAACAATGTTTGCATTGCCCCCCATTGGCCCCCACCCAGAAAAGGTCAACACCGAAACCCTTCTATTCTCAAGTGTGTCCCTGTTCTCAAAGAGAATTTCAAGTTCTAAGAAATAGCAACAAAATCCCCCCCTCCCCAAAACAATCTCCCTTCCCTTGTTTGCACAGAAATAGGCTTTATTTAGCACGGGGGTCTCCAACCCCTGGGCCAAGGACTGGTAGTGGTCGGCGGGCGGCCTGTTAGGAACCGGGCCACACAGCAGGAGGTGAGCAGTGGGCAGTCTTCCACAGAACTGGTCCCTGGTGCCAAAACGGTTGGGGACCACTGCTTTAGCACATAGTAGGTACCCATTGTAAGTCCTTAAGCAGCAGGATAACAGTGGTGTTACAGGAGGGTTGATCTCGCAAGGGCCCACGGCTAATACTTCGCAGGCTGTTGTGGTTGGTCTCTGTGATAACACCTCGCCTCCGCTGTTGAGGTGCGAAAGCAGCCATAGACAGTAGATGAAGCAACCAGTGTGGTCACGTTCCCATAAAACTTAAGTTACAGAACCAGGTGGCGGGCTGGATTTGGTTCACAGCCTAGAGTTTGCCAACCCCCGGCGCAGAAGGAACTGAGTCGAGCAGTTTCTTCATCAGTCTCGCCAATAAGCAAAGCCGTGCCTTGAGGAATAAGGGAACGAGGGGTTGCAGAGAGGCCATGTGTGTTACCCTAGTGGAAACTTCTACAGGGAAAACCTGAAACTTGGGAAGTGCTAGTTCCTTCTGACGGGGACCGTTGACAGAATTGAAGGTAACTTGGAAGAGCGTGTTTGTGGAGAGATCCTTACCTTTGGAAATGTGAAATTGGCAAAAGCTAGAAACCAGATTCTCCGCCCTTACCGGCACAGCCCTACATGTAGGAGGTGTGAAGGGTGAATCTGGGATACATTTGCAGGTAGGACCCGGTGAGCGAGTCATCTGCTTGGCGGAGAGAGCTGAAGTTTTGGCAGTGCACCCACTGAGCGTGGGCTGGAAAAGAGCAAAGTAAACAAGTCAAAATACTTGGAATATTCACAGTTTAAGGTCTATAGAATTAGAAGGTGGCAGAGGCTTGGAAGAAAGATGGGAAAAGTAGCAGAAGAATGGGGAAGAGACAGTGTCAGTAAGTGGCCATCCCTTGCTTCCTATGATGCTAGGCCCCTTGACAGACGTATCAGAAAAAGACAGCTTACTCCCAGTTCACTACGAAACAAAAAGCTCTCCTCCTCCCGAATAGATTGAGTGGAGGGGGAAAAGAGGCTCCAGGGAGCCTGTGGACCTTCCAGACAGACCCAAGGTTGGTCCCTTTTAAGGCTTCCCCCTTGGTCCTGCATGCAGTTTCAGACAAGATCAAGGGAGACAGCACTATGTCAGCTGCCCCAAATTCTATCTAACATTGCCCAACACTAAAAATTTAAAAGCCCTGAATTTCACATTACTGCACCTTGACTCACAAAGAATCTAGCCGCTGTTGTGGTCTAAAGCCTTGGACTGCCGTCCTAGCTGAGACACAACAGTGGAGGAATCCTCCTAAACACACAAAAAAGCTGAACCTACTAACCACTGTCACACACTGTTGATCAATTAATGCTCACAGTAGCTCGTTTTGAGGTGAGCCATTCCTGAGTCTAGTAAGGACCTTGCCCTTTTCCTGAGGAGTTCTGAAGCACGTGGAATTCTGCCACCTTTGCAGTCCAAGTGCCCCAGGGTGCTTCTCCTGACTCTGGAGCTCACTTTGCTCTTTCATAAGGCTAATCCCTGTAAGGCCCCAGACACCGAAAATAAAGCTTTGTCGGTGTAAATCATGGCCCTAGACCCAAACCTGAGGATCCCAGACGAAGCCACATGTAAGGCTGCTAACACCAGTGCTGGTAAAGCCCACCAAAAATGTTGGTTTCTCAGTGTAGTACTTTAGTCCCCTTGTGTTTATCCCCTCAGTTTTCCAGGCCACGTTGGAGATTTGTGAGGCTAATCTGTCTACCCTGCTTGGCTCTAACGAGCTGACAACAAACATGAGGAAGTAGATGTGGATCATTGTCTCACCTTTACAACTTTTTATTAGTGATAATAACAAAAAATTATTAATTGCTAGATATTTTGTATCATATTGTTCCTTATATCAACTCTATGAAGTAGATATTAACGTTCCCATTTTATAGAGAAGATTAAGGGACAGAAATATTAAATAGCTTATCCAAGGTCACTCAGTAGGTGACAGAGAAAAACCTCAGTGACCTAAGTCCACACATTCTATCATTCCCCTGCCTGTATCTAAAAACACAAGATTCTCTGTTAAAGATGAACCAGGGGATATGGTTTAGGCATGAGATAGAATGGGGCTTCCGAATATTCCAAATTAAAATTAGCTATAGCAGGGGTCCCCAACCCCCAGGGCCGGGACCGCTACCGGTCCTCGGCCTGTTAGGAACCGGGCCGCACAGCCGGAGGTGAGCGAGCGAAGCTTCATGTGCGGCTCCCCCATCGCTCCCCATCTGTGGAAAAACTGTCTTCCACAAAGCTGGTCTCTGGTGCCAAAAATGTTGGGGACTGCTGAGCTATAGGTTTCGAGGCAGAAGAATAGAGGACATTTTTGCAATTGAGAGTCCCCAGCCAGATGGGCTTACAGAATGGAGTCCAGAAGCTGGGAAAGTGCTAGAGAGAAAAGACAGGCCCACATTATCCTTTCAATGAAGTGACCCTAAACCTTCTGGTTAATGTTGCCCAATTAATGTTTGCTCTTCCCACTTTAAACAGGAGCAAATGTGGGATTCTAATACTGTTCCCTCCTAAGCACTGGAGCAATAGGCCCTCCCCCATGGAGACATGAGGCAGGGAATAGTCTATGCAAAGGGGCTGCTACACAGTAGATACCCCGTACATGTTGACTGTGGCCCATTTAAATAGATGCAGTCTGCTCATACACATGCACAAGACAAGGCATTCCTCCCCTGGCTTCCAGAATTTCTCTCTCCCCACAACTTGTTAACTGCTCTGATTTGCAATGCTTCCGTTTCGCCTGTTTTGGTTCTCTGTCCTGTCTCTTGTGGAGGAAGAACCAGACAATAAGAAAGTAATGTCTAGTAAGTGTCAAGAAGAAAATAAAACATGGTAACAGGAGAGAGAGTGGCTGAGGGATTGGGAAACGTTAGTAGAAAGGTCATCAGAGAAGGAGGTGACATTTGGGCTGAAACCTGAGTGGTGGCCAGGCAAAGATATAGAAGATATAGAAGAGGGTCGCAGATGGGAGGAAAAGCTGGTGCACAGACTCCAGGCTGGGAATGAGTTGGCAGGTCTAGAGAAGGTCAGTGTGGACAGAGCTAGTGATGGGGTGGGGGGGAGTGAGTATATGAGGTGACGTTGGAGAAGCAGGTGGAGTCTGGGTCACTTGGGGTCTCAAGGGCTATGCAGTTTGGGTTTGATTCCAAGGACAGTGGGGAGTCCATGTTGGGTTTACCAGTATGGCTTCTGAGATTTGCCTTTGGGCCCCCTTGTGCCCCTCATTCTGCTTCTTTCTATAGTGAATGACGCCTGGTTTTTACTGTCCCAGAGGAATGCTCGGATCTCCGGTATTCTAGAACCATCCATTCTGTGCTGTCACTGCCCCCCCCCCAGTTTCACCCCTGCCCCGGCTCTGAGTGGGAACCCCTCATTGTTCTCAACAGAGGGGCACAGCCGGACCTGGGGGACCAGGTCAGAAAAAGACCCCCCACCTCCGAGATGGAAGGCAACATGAATCTTCCTGGAGTAGATCTTTGCCATTTCTTGCAGCCGAACCTCAAGACAGAGGAGTGAGGGTGCAGCCGTGGGTGGGGGCGTGTCTGATGCCAGACAGGGCAGTGCACCCCGGAAGGTATCTATCTTGGAGGGAATTCATGGCAGAGACCCTGCAGTATCAGTCATTTCAGTGTGTGCTTTGGGTGTCTAATAAGGAATTTCGAAAAAGGCGTTAGAGACTGAGATTTCTCCACGTGTCCAAGGCACAGAGACTACGTGTGGTGGCTTTGAGCCCTTAGAAAAGCCATCTCTGTAGTGCAGTAAGGATTTTTTTGTTGTTGTTCCACTGGAGTGAGGGTAAAACTGCCTGTAGAACACTTTAGCTCCTTTTCAGATTCTGTGTACACCAAACTGTCATCTTATTGCCGAACATAACCACTCCAATTGTATCACGTTCTCCAGTTCACAAAATGTTTTTCAGATAGCCTAAAAAAAACCAATGCTAAGTGGTAAACACTGTTTGTTTTTATACAGATCAGAAAATCCAGACCCAAAGGATTAAGTTACATGAAGCAATGGACGTAAATGTAAGTGGATGTAGTTTATTTTCTCTTCTTTTGAGCTGTTTAATGCATTCAGTTTCTCTCCTGGAGACCAGGTAGTGGGCCCAAGTATTCTGGCTGTTAGGTCCATCCCACCATCTGTTCGTAACTTGGTGTTCCAGGTTATCAGTCTGTTTATTTGAGTTTGGCTACTGTGAATCAGGCCCTGGAGGTTGGGGAAGTCGACAAAACAAAGGTCCTGTAAAGTAGAGTGCCAGACCTTGGATTGTGACCATACCGAGGTGCAGACACCCTCACAAGGCCTGGCTAGAAAATAAGGCCTTGCTAGAAAATAATCTGCTGACCTTTCCCGAACTCTTAACTGCAAGATCACTCAACTGTTTCCACTTTGTTTTCAAGCTGCTTGAAAAAGAGCAAACAGCTCTTAACTTCACTTAGCCGTTTGCCAGCTGGGGATGCTGCATGGCATGGGGAGCTGATTAAAGTGAGGTGGTGGCTTAAAAATCAGGAACCAATTGACCTTAACTGTGTTTCTTCCAGCTTTTATGTCATTGCTGAAGCTGTAGGTAGGTGATTTGCTGGCTTCAGCTCTTGGAGAGGTTTTATATATTGTTCATGTGGTCATAATTCTCACCCATTTTCCTTTCATACCTCTCAGGGGAATAATTACTGCCTTGGGTTCCTGCTTTTTGGGTATTATTACGTGATTCATTGAAAAGCCGGGTCTGTCTGTCTTTTCTTCTTCCTTTCTTTCTCCTTTTAACATCTCTTTGTTTAGAAGAAAGAAATCAATTTTTGAATTGATTTCAAATTGCATTTGAATTTGGAAAATTAAAACAGATGGACAGCAAAATACCATTATTTTTAGAGCTCTTAAGACAAAGCTTGGCTGACTTGGGGTTTTGACTATTGGTTCTTATAACAAATGGCTCCTTTAAGATGGCACCAAAGTCAATACTAATGGTTATTATGATTAAGTACAGCTCCCTTGGCATCCGTTTGCTGCTTTCTGCCTTCCCTCCCCTCTCTCCAATGCACACACATGGCTTCTGTAAAGTCAAACGTCCCTCAGATGAATACAGGCCAAGGAGAGGAAGTTTGTAGCTGGCACTTCTACCTCCCTTTCTATGTCTTCCCTCTGCCTAACAACTCCATGTAGTGGCTCCACCAGGACTCCCTCTCCTTGGCCTGCACCCACTCTCTAAATGTCTTCTGAGCTTAAAGCGTTTCAAGACATTTTAAGCTTCTCCTCCCATCTCCCCTCTTCCTGAGATCACCTATCCTGGGCCCACCCTTTTCAGGATCCTGCTCTCTGTCAGGTAACAATGAGGTCAAATGCCTGCAATAAAGGTTCATAACAGTTTTCAATGGATTTTGTCTTTGAGATAGCATTCAACCAAGGGTGGGACTGGTTTGATTTTCAGGTGCCTGTGGTGGGTGTCCTAGAGAAAGCAGAGATACTGTTTTAGGTGCCTCACATAATAATTCATATTTGTACAGGACTGTACATTGTACCAATTATTTTCACATTCATTTTATTGTTTTATTCCAAACAGTATTGTGAGGTAGGTGATCTTCTTTCATATAAAAAATGAAGAACCTGAGGCTCAGAAATTAGGCAGTTTGTCTGACGTTATGCAACTAGTAAATGGCTACGCTAAAGCTGGAACCCAGATCACTTGATGTGAAATGCCCTGTGTTTTTTTGGCTTTGTCACACTGTCTCATAATCATTTATCTCAATTTTTTGAGAACTAATTTTGCATGGCCCTGTGGGGATACAGTGAGTGAAACAGACATAGCCATATCTTATTGAGCTTGGAGCTTATTATATTCAAGTGTTGATACATAAGTATATGGAAACATAGACAAAATATGGGTGAATATATTTTTAAAGTTACAGATCGTGAGAAGTGCTATGAAAGAAAGCAGAGGTAAGGCATATTGCTGGAGGAGCTTCCCTAGGTAGGCCTCTTGGAGTCAGGTGACATTTAGGCTGAGGCCTGAGGACCAAGAAGAAGCTAGTAAGGAGGGGTGGAATCCAGGAGGAGGTTGTGTAAAAAGGCCTCAAGGCATATTCGTAGTACACAAATAGTTGCCTGCTGAACCCCTCCATGTCCTCAGGAACCACATTCTGTGCATGCAGATGCTTTTAGAGCTTTATAAAGTCTCAAGGAATTGTTACACTATCATGCCAACCATATACACCAGTTCCCTTATACACTGGGCTCATTTTCTTGCTTACTTTAAGAAGGACCTTAGAAACTAGGCTGATTTTTTTTTTTTTCTTCTCACCAGAACTTCACAAGGTTTGCTGTTGAATTTGGGCATTTTCCCCAAGCTGCACCTTTAGCCTCACCTGTCATTTTTACAAATACCGTGTCCCAAGTGTGAGATTGTGGATGGCTCAGGCAAACCCAACCCCGCTGCTGGAGACACAGCTAGCTCATAAAGTCTGCACTGACAGGGGGCCACAGGGATGTGACCAGCTGGAACTTTGTGTAGGGAAAACAGCATAGTGAAGAACAGATTGTGGGTTTTGGGTTTGTAAGAAGAGAGGACTTGGGCATCTTTTGCCAATGGGGTTCTATTCCACTAAGATGAATTGGGCACCTTACACCTCAGAGGTGCTCAATATCTTGGCAGTGCAAGAATATTAGGTTAACCTGTCTACCCCAACTCACTCATTCACTGGTAGCCTTCCTTTCCAGACATTTCTAAACCACTTCTTTTTTAAAAAAACTTTATTTTTTGGCTGTGCTGCGCGGCTTGTGGGATTGTGGTTCCCTGACCAGGAATCGAACCCACACCCCTGGCACTGGAAGTGCCGAGTCTTAACCACTGGACTGCCAGGGAAGTCTCTAAACCACTCATTTAATTAAGCCTCAGCTGTGTACCCCTCCCTGTACCAGGCCTTGTGATAAATGCAGAAGTATCATTATCAGAGTCCCTGCCTTGGAGGAGGCTGTAGTCTACGTGAGGAGACAAAACATAAACATATGTAACAGATACAGCAGAGTCAAATATTCCTTCAGGTGCTAGGTGTTGGCATAAACAAGTGCACTAAGAGTTCAGGAAAGAAGAGGGCACTTCCTGGAAGCTGTCCGGTTGGAGAAGAGGTTTGAAGGGTGGTAGGAGTTGGCTTTGTAGAGAGCAAATACCAAAGGACATCCCAGGAGGGCCTGGGCTGAGCAGAGGGGTGGAGTTTGGAATGAACATAATTCAGGCTTGAGGAGGGGAAGGGGCTGTGGGGAAGGGGATGGTCACAAGCCTTTTAACCATTAGAGCTGTTCGTCAGCAGAAGGGCTGCTGCCTCATGGCATGCCGAGCTTCCTCCCGGTAGAGGTGTTCAAAGGTGGGCTGCTTCTCTGCCTGGGATGTTGCAATCCAGAGAGTCTAGTCGGTGTGTCTGGTGTGTCCGCAAGCCTCCGCCTCCCTCCTCGATCCTGGGAGTTCGCGGCTTCATGCCTTTTAACTGACCTCACACTGGGAGGACCATGTAAGCCACCTGTGGTGACAGCCAAGGCTCGAGCAGCAGTTTGGAAGGGCACACCAGATGAAGCCGTCCCGGTGCCTGGCTGGGAAGAAAGGCTGCCAAGGGCGGCACTGACTGGAATGCTCCAGGGCTGCTCTGGGAAAGTGGTTTCAGCCTCCTTCCTTCATAGGCAGGTGTCAGCCAAATGTGTGGCGCATCCTCTCACCCTGGGAGGTGCTTTTATGCCCGAAGCCCAGGAAGCACTAGAACTAAAGCATAGCCTGAGGGATTCAGCTGCCGGTTTGGCTCTGCAAACCTTCTCATCCAGCTAATGAGGAAGGCCTGATGGAAAGCTGCGGAGGGAAATTAAAAAACAGAGGCAGCAGCTTTGATCCTAGCAACCTCCCACCCACTCTGCTGAAAGCCAAGGCCTGGACCCCATACTCCTGAGGAAAAGGAGGCTCAGAGAACTGGATTGAGTCTTTGGAGCTGAATTCTGGGTGCCTCCCATGGTTAGGTTCCCCAAGCTTGGAAAGATTCTGTTTTAATGATCTCCGGGGACTAGGGCTCCATGGAAAGCAAAAAGCACTTCCCAGCCCTTCACTGATCTGCAGTGAAATTCATGGCACTAGGCTGACTGAGCTCACTTAGAGGAAGATAAGCTAGTACTCAAGTTTCATAGAGGTCTCCAGGGGCATGATAAAGAGGCCGAGAAGCCAGAAAGGTCTGCTGCTTGCTGATGCAGTTTTTAGCCAAGGTCTGGTTCTCCACCAGGTCTAAAGGAATGGTCACAGTGATCATATCCATGGCTGGTCCAATTTAAATTTCCATTGCCTACAGAAACCCCATGGGGGACTCACTTAGGGGTGAAGTGGGGAACTGGACTCCGAAATCAACCTGAAAGCAAGGGATCTGATATTTATCAAGACCCTGCTATACATCTAACTGAAAAGTTAGGTACATCCTGGCTCATCTTAGCAATAATTTATACCTTTCTGGCTCTGCCATTGATCACACAGTTTGGTTTCCTTCATGCCCCACCTCTTGGGGAGAACGTGTTCAGTATGTGCGTGTCTATCTGAAGTAGGACGGCCTAGTATTTGCCCTCAGTAGTAAACTGCCCAGAACTTGACTTCCAACAACCAAGTACCTTATTATGGCCCGTGGCTCTGGCTTGAACTATCGATGGAGTCTGCTTTGGCCTCAGTTTCTCCGGCAGGGGATCTTATAGATTGCCAGGGCATCCACGATCATTCTGGGATTGTTCTGGATCATTGAGGTCTGCCTCTGCTCCAGCTGACTTGGGATAAGCCTTTTGTTTACTCCAATATAAAGGGACTCGACAGAGTAACTGCTGAGGGCCAGGTGTGGCCTTGCTAGCTCTCAGCAGCAGGTTACTAAAGTTTCCGGTGCCTGGGAGGTGCACGAGCGTGCAGCTGCAATTTCGTTAAACTTTTTGTAGGATTTCAAAATCGGAGGTTCCAAAGGCTCTGATACATACACCCCCTTGGCATCTTCATCATTCTGGGCTCTCTCCCTTTTCTCTCCTCTTTTCTCCTTGTTGAAATATGTTTCTAATCTTGCAGGCCTCTCAAACACATCCGTGTTTCCTGCTTCACTGGTCCCGTTGGAGTCACTTATTGTGTATTTAATGTATTCCGCACTTTAAATGGGCCTGTTAATTACTCCCTCATCACTCTGAATTTACTAATTTATTGATCAAATTTCTTTTTGTGCATGTGAGTTTTATTTTGTATGTGCAAAGAATTTATTTGGATCAATTTTATTGACACCCCCCCCCCTCCCGGGATACTTTCCCAAACTTTAATCAAGTCTCTGGGAAGTCTCTTTGCTTAAAGGGGAGCCTCTTGCTTCCTCCTTTTGTGAGGACTAGTAGCATCTGAAGACTCCGGGCTAAAGTGGGTCTAAGCACATTCTCGAGCAGGTGGATAGTTGAAAGGGTCATTAGGGTGGAGAACTAGGGCAGGGGCTCTTGAAAGTATGGTCTCCACACCAGGAGCCTCAGAATCACCTAGGAACTTGTTAGAAAAGCAGATTCTCAGACACCATTTCAGAACTACTGAATTGGAAACTGCGGGTGGGACCCAGCAATCTGCGTTTTAACAAGTCCTTTAGGGGAATTCTGACGCCTGCTAGAAATTGAGAACCACTGCTCTAGGGCAGGGTTTCTCAACCGCGGCACTAACGTTTTGTGCCAAATAATTCTTTGTGGGGCTGTCTTCTGCACTGTGTACTGTTTTGTAGCCCACTGGCCTCTGCTCACTGGATGCCGGTGGCATCCTCCAGTTGCGACAACCAAAAATGTCTCCAGACATTGCCAAATGTCACCGGGGAGATGAATCATTGCCACTTGAGGGCCACTGAACTAAGGGTTCAAATTGCTCTCCTTTCCCTCTCTAGAACTGTCTCTTTATTTCACTTGGGGGTTTACACATCTCATAAAAGTAACTAAGAGTAAGTGCGTACCTCATGGCCTCTAGCATACTGCCTCGTTTTGTTTCATATGTATATAATTCCCATCCCCAACTATTCTGCCTTGGGCTAGGCAGATAATAAGCTCGATGCCTGATTTGTTTTAACAGTTCATTTAACCACGTAGGATCAATGCCCTATCTCCTGGCCTTTGTACAAAACTCCTTAATTTTTCCAAAGGAGTGATCTGATTTTTCCTGTCTCCACTCCTGCCCCCTGCCCCGAGACTTGAGAGCATTTCCAGGCTGTGCAAGGAGTGAGTGGGTAGGGGATTTAGTGTCATCACTAAGGAGGGGAGTGGTGGGAGGGGGTATGCAGCAGCTTCTACTACTGCCCCGCTCCCTGCTCAGAGCACCCAAATACCCAAGTGCCACTGTGAAGAGGACAGATGAGACTTGTTATCTGTGCCTGGAGTAAATGGATTAGGCTGAATGAATTTGCCTCTGGACACAAGTCTTCCTACTGCAAGCTGCTTCCTCTGTATATATCTTGCCATCTTCCATACTAGCTCCATGGCAAGCCTGCCCTTCACTCCCATGAGCCGAATGACTCCATTTCCACTCCTGGTGGAGCACAGCTGTTAGTATAGAGAGGGCCAGAAAGCAGACTGAAGGAGGCGCTGGGTGTATGGTAATGCCACTGTCACCTCCAGCATCTGGAGACCTCCCACCGCAGAAGTGGGCCATAACACTTCGCTTTTTCCGAAGTGCAACCTGGGAGATGGAGTGTCCACTCCTGAGCAGTACCTGCAAGCCCACAGGGCATTTTCCCCCCATCCATCGTGCCAATGTGGCCGGGCCTTAAAACGTGACTGGGATAAACCAGCAATGTATTGCTAGTTTCTTCAGGTTTTCATATGCGGCTTCACATAACTAGTGACATGCAGATTGGTTCTGCTCCTTTCAAAGTAGACAACATCCTCGTGCAAGAATGAAAAAGAAAACCCAAACAAACCACCACCACCAGCAAACTCACTTTACAGTCAGTCAGCTGAAATGCTGACCGCCTAATCACGCATAGCACAGTGTGGATAACAGCAACACAAGATCTACTCACCAAACTTTATTCCCTTTAAGATAACTCTTAAAAATTTATTTGGATCAAAAATTTGCAAAAGAAAAAATGGAGAGCAAGAATGAAGAGAAGTAGAAAACATGCTGCTAAAATAGCCTTGGCTCCCAGGTGTAAATTAATCAGTGACTTTTATTAATAGCAAATCAGTTTTACCCCCCCCAAATTAATGTTAAATATTTAAAGTGTGCCGAAAGCATCCCCAAGTCTCAAGCCTTCCCTTCCCAGGTCTGCAGGAAAGCATCTAAAAATGCACTGCATTCATTGGCTCAGGGAATTAAGCCTTTCAGCCCCCTTCTACCTTCTCACTGCCTGTGCCATGCCTTGCTCTGTGCGTGCCTGTGTTTTAAGACACCCTTGCGTTCCTGTCTTGGCTCTCCCTTCTCACCTTACTTTAGAATTGGTAGCCTGGTTCCCACAGAAGCTGCCAGTAGGAATTGCCCCACTCTCCCACCATCAGAAATTCCGTTCGCGTGTACCTGCAGCAGCAATGGATCTCAGTCCCAAACTCAGGTGTGCGTAAAATGTAGCTTTCTTAATTTAAGCTGTTGTGGGAAAAAAAGAGTGCAGACTCAGAATTTTTAATTAAGTCTTTGTCGTTTGTAAGAAGTGTACTATAAGAAGGAAGTTAAGTACTCACTAGCCAGAGAGGCTGAAGCCCACCGTACCCCTGATCCTTACATCCAAATCACAGGCTGTCTTATATATGAGTACGACCTAAGAGCCCTTCCCAAGAATTGTCTTTTGGTAGCGGGGGATGAAAGTTCTTGTGATCTTTGGATGGAGATGGCGAGACCTCGTGACATTCAGCAGGGTATGAGAAGACATGGGACTTCCCTGGCGGTCCAGGGGTTTAAGACTCTGCGCTTCCAGTGCAGGGGTTGTGGGTTCCATCCCTGGTCGGGGAACTAAGATCCCACATTCCGCGTGCGTGGCCAAAAAAAAAAAAAGTTAGCAAACTTCCAAAAAGCTATTTAAAACAGGGGCCGTTAGCCTCCATTTGAAAGGGGGATCATTGTTTGTCTAATGAAACATTAGAGATCGTTCTGCTGACTCTCTCTTCTAATTACTGACATGGGACAGTGCCTTTTAATGGAGGAGCTAATTTCTTCCTCATATTCTATCCTCTGTGGATTGGGAGCCCACACATTTTTACCTGTACGTGAACTTGGCTATGAATATGCTTCGCCAAGTATAACACTTGTTCACCATCACCATAACAGACATTCAGGGGAGATGGACAAGGTGGAGGTAGAGAAGGAAGCTCTTCCTGGTGTATGATGGCAAACTATGGTGGTAAGCTAGGTGAATGTGCTTGACTCCAGTTGGTATTAATTAGCTCAGATGTTTCCCATTTTAGGCAATTACCCCTGAGGTTATCCGCCCATGCATTTATGAGACTTCTTTGTGGTCTTCAACGCAGTGACTCGTGGATGCCAATAATGACTCCCTTCTCCCTTCTGGGTTAAAAATGCCATGGGCTTTGGAAGCCTAGAGGTTCCCATATAGGCCCTGAGATCTTCAGTTGTATCTGGGTTCTGCAGAGGAGTTAGGTTTGCTCTCTCTCCTTTTTTAAATTTTTTTTTTGCGGTACGCGGGCCTCTCACTGTTGGGGCCTCTCCCTTTGCGGAGCACAGGCTCCGGACGCGCAGGCTCAGCGGCCGTGACTCACGGGCCCAGCCGCTCCGCGGCACGTGGGGTCTTCCCGGACCGGGGCACGAACCCGCGTCCCCTGCATCGGCAGGCGGACTCTCAACCACTGCGCCGCCAGGGAAGCCCAGGTTTGCTTTCTTTTATGGGTTTCTGGCTTGAGTCCTTGGCTTTCTGGTTCACAGGTGGGGCAGGCTTGCAGTTAGATGTGTTTCTGTTGGGTGGCCTGGAGTCCACACGGCTATGTGTGTGTGCTATGTACTGAGTGTTTGTGTCTTGCCCCAAAATTCTTATGTTGAAACCGAACCACAAGGATCTGTTTTATATATGTTTGGCTCTTTGGAAGGTAATGAAGTAACGAAGGTGGAGCCCCCATGAGTGGGGTACTGTCTTCATAAAAGAGACTCCAGAGAGCTCCCTTGCCTCCTTCCACCATGTGAGGACAAGCAAGAAGATAGCCATTGGGCTTCCCTGGTGGCGCAGTGGTTGAGGGTCCACCTGCCGATGCAGGGGACACGGGTTTGTGCCCCGGTCCGGGAAGATCCCACGTGCCACGGAGCATCTGGGCCCGTGAGCCATGGCCGCTGAGCCTGTGCGTCCGGAGCTTGTGCTCCGCAACGGGAGAGGCCGCAACAGTGAGAGGCCCGCGTACCGCAAAAAAAAAAAAAAAAAAAAAGATAGCCATATATGAATCAGAAAGCAGGTCCTCATCAGACACTGAATCTGCTGGAGCCTTGATCTTGAACTTCCCAGCCTCCAGAACTATAAGAAATGAATGTTTGTTGTTTACGTCACCCAGGGTATGGTACTCTGTTACAGCAGTCTGAACTAGGGAATTTCATAGTACCTGCAACCTCTGAGTTTGAGCTGGTTTCTTTTCTGATATTTCTTTGCCTAGACCTAGTTTCCTGGCTGACATGGATAACTTGCTGTGGACGCAAGTGTTGGTCTGGCAGCCTGCACACATTCTGAAAGGAAATGTAGACATTTGCCCTTGACTAGAAGATTGCAGTGTATATCCTTCGGCATTTGAGGGGAAGTGCTGGGCTGTTAGCTGGAGGACAATTACGTGTAGGCTGAGTTGTGACTTGCAGCTCACAGGTTCATCGTAATTTGAAAGACCTTAGGTCACTTAAGGCCTGTTTCACTGCAAAATGTACTTAGTCCTTAATGTCACAATTTGTTTTGCTTCTATGTTTTAAAAAAAATTATTTATTTCTGGCTGCGTTGGGTCTTCGTTGCTGCACATGGGCTTTTCTAGTTGCGGCGAGCGGGGGCTACCCTTTGTTGCAGTGCGTGGGCTTCAGTACTTGTGGCTTGCAGGCTCAGTAGTTGTGGCACACGGGCTTCAGTAGTTGTGGCTCACGGGCTCTAGAGCACAGGCTCAGTAGTTGTGGCGCACGGGCTCAGTTGCTCCATGGCATGTGGGGTCTTCCCGGACCAGGGCTCAAACCCGTGTCCCTTGCACTGGCAGGCAGATTCTTAACCACTGCGCCACCAGGGAAGTCCCTGTTCTGTTTCTGTTTTGCTGGAGTTTTGAGAGTGGTAAAGAAAATGTGTTTGAAATGTGATTTTTTTGTGTGTTTTTACAGCTTTAACTACATGTTTAAAATTTTATCCCATAAAACAAAAACGTAGGTCTGAGTTCATGTTAAAGGGAATTCCACAGAGAAGAAATTCCTGGAGCACTTTTAAAAAACAGTGGTAATAGCATTCATCCTTAGTGCAGAGGAAAGCCTTGTGCCATCTGTTAAAGAAAAAAAAAAGTCATGCAGCTAAGATGTGGGAGTGTCCCATTTCCTGGAAACAGTAAAATCAATTTGCAGGTAGGTGAAAGTTCTATATCACATTTCTAGCAGCTTCACCACATTATAAGCAGCAGAGAGACGGTAGCACATACACACTGAGAAAATGCTATATTGGAAAATCTCAGTATAATTTCAGCATTTAAAATTTATTCCATTATTCCCGCCCACCCCCACTTCACCCATGTGTGCTTTAAATGGGATGCTGGGCTAGGACAAGGGGGAAGGACACAGAGGCCATAGCATTCCGGTCAGGGTTTAGAGGACGCAGGTTGCTGTCCAAGCCGACTTTCTCTTAGGCCCATCATGTGGATGGGACAGGTAGGACCTGGGGATAGAGCAGAGCGGCGTCTGTCGTGGGCTGACAGTCCGAGGGGGAAGCAGTATTAACAGCTGTGTCGCCTCAAGCATGTCCCTTTTTAGGATTTTAGCTGTCTGATCTACCAGACAAATCCGCCTGGGAACTAAAAATTTCTTAAAAATTAGATTTATAAAAATGACAGACCTAAGGGTCTTAGATGTGTTAATACTGAAAAGAAGATTTCACCTTGAAATCATAACTCCAAATTAATTACCCATTTCAAATTAGATTTATAAGGCTCTCACTAACAGAGTAAATTCTTTCATGTATCACAAATATGCAAAATATCAAATATGCACAGCTCTCTTAACACAAAAATAAAAACATAATGGGTTACTTCACTTAAATATCTCTATACCTAATTCTGAATCATCCCACAGAAAGAATTACCATACCAGATAAGTTAGGATATTTACCACCAGAGGTTTAGCCCTGGTGGCTGACTAGATTCTCATTCATGACCCAGAAGGGCATCTTGGACCCTATTTGTGGTGGTTCTGTGAGTGATTCTATAACCTTAAGCTGTGAGCATTCGGCTAATTAGCCCACTCCCCTGGAGTAAAGTTTTATACATTACGTTATTAGTCTGAAGCTTCCATCTGGTTGATAAAACCTTATGACATATTAATATATTTTTCCTCAGTCTAAAAAACTTGTAAATTGATGAGATCCTGAGGGATGTTAATACTTTCCACATTCATTGATATTCTTAGAACCATATAAATCTTAAGAATACTTAAATTTATACCGATTGAGTTCTAGATAATTCACTCAGCTTTGTCTAATTGGGGACTGCGGTTTATGGGTCATTCTGATATTCCGCTGGAGTCAGAAAATGCCCTCCAACTGATGTATTTATCATTCTAATTTCTGTATTTTCCACTGATACAATAAATTAATCGATAATGCCTCGTGAATGAGAAATGCATACTATTCTGTTAACCTTTTATAATCATTTGTTATCGTTTCTCTTTGTGTCAATCATTATGGGCATATGGCTTCTCATATATTAAATATAGTCATTATTCTCCTTTTTAAAAATCACTTTATTGAGGTATGATTGGCATATAAAATTGTCACAACTTTGGCCAGTGGAGTCTCTTTAAAATTTGTTCCTGTGTCCTTCTCACATGACCCACTAATTGTTGAGAACTTCGTTGCTTTCTGGCACAAGATTTTCTAGGCTCGTCTTGTGTCTTTCTGCCCCAGACACAGAATCATTCATTTCTCCAAGGAGCCATGGTTCCTTTTAGTGTAAAAATAGTATCAGAGACCAAAATCTGAGCACTAGGGGGCACTGTGGGGATTTCATTGCTCTAGGGTCATTTCAATGAACAGAGCCAGAAAAAGACTTGTGCTTTTTCTTATTTCATGTAGGTATTTCCAGTTCTCTTCTAATGGTATAGAATTCCTTCATAAATTTTTGATTCCTGACACGATAAATAGAATTACTTCTTTGCTTAATCTGGGAAAACAAGAGTTCCAAAATAACAATACAGTATTAAAACAAACGATAAAGCTATTGAATAAAGTTCACGATTTTCAGTACAGTTCCTTTGGTTCTTAGCTGCGTACCACTAAGTACGTGCAGATTTCTTTATTCTAAAATCACTCAGCTCCTCATTCTGTGTGGTTAAATAAGAATTTGTCTGATGGTTTTGTTCAGTTGTTTGTTTGCCTTCAATTTGAAGGCCTTGACTTTTAGCACTTGATAGTTCTTTAAGTGAAAGTTTCTACTATTCTTTTTTCCTCGTGGAGATAGGAATTGAAGGGGAGGGTGCACTTACCTGTCTACCTGAAGATGATGGAAAATTTCAGATGCAGTTTACAAGGTTCTGTTCCATATATGATGGTATAACATTCACGTATATGATTTCTGGCTGAATAAACCAATTCTGACTTCTGTTTAATTTCCAGTAATGTTAGAAATTCATATTTTCAAATATGTTTTAACTCTACTGAATTCTGTCCTCTTTTTTTTAAATTTATGTTAGCCCTCTTGTTTATTTTTTTGGCTGTGTTGGGTCTTCGTTCTGTGCACGGGCTTTCTCTAGTTGCGGTGAGCGGGGTGGGGGAGCTACTCTTCACTGTGGTGTGCGGGCTTCTCATTGCGGTGGCTTCTCTTGTTGCGGAGCACAGGCTCTAGGCACGTGGGCTTCAGTAGTTGTGGCACATGGGCTCAGTAGTTGTGGCTCGTGGGCTCTAGAGTGCAGGCTCAGTAGTTGTGGCGCACAGGCTTAGTTGCTCCGCGGCACGTGGGATCTTCCCAGACCAGGGCTTGAACCCGTGTCCCCTGCATTGGCAGGCGGATTCTTAACCACTGCGCCACCAGGGAAGCCCTGGCCTTACCTTAATATTACTTAATTTCTCGTTCTTTTCTGAGCTACACACAATTCTTTTTATTACATTGCAACATTCCCTTAACAGTTACATATATTATGCTCTGTAATGTTAACCAAAGTTTGTAGTTTATAAAATGGTTTTTCTAATTACTATTTTATTTTATTTTTTATTGAAGTATAGTTGACTTACAATGTTGTGTTAATTACTGCTGTACAGCAAAGTGATTTATACATACATATACGTTCTTTTTTAAAAATATTCTTTTCCATTATGGTTTATCATAGGATTTTTTTAAAAGATATATGTACCTTTTTTTTTTTTTTTTTTTTTTACTTATTTATTTGGCTGCATTGGGTCTTTGTTGCCGTGTGCGGGCTTTCTCTAGTTGCCACGAGTGGGGGCTACTCTTCGTTGCAGAGCACGGGCTTTCTCTAGTTCTCTAATTGTGGTGAGTGGGGGCTACTCTTCGTTGCAGTGCGTGGGCTTCTCATCGTGGTGGCTTCTCTTGGGGAGCGCAGGCTCTAGGCGCGCGGGCTTCTGTAGTTGTGGCACACAGGCTCGGTAGTTGTGGCTTGCGAGCTCTGGAGCACAGGCTCAGTAGTTGTGGTGCATGGGCTTAGTTGCTCCGTGGCATGTGGGATCTTCCCAGACCAGGGCTTGAACCCATGTCCCCTGCATTGGCAGGGGGATTCCCAATGACTGCACTCCCAGGGAAGTCCCTATCATAGGATGTTGAATGCAGTTCTCTGAGCTATACAGTAGGACCTTGTTGTTTATCCATTCTGTATAAAAGCTTACCTCTGCTAATTCCAACCTCCCACTCCATGCTTCCCCCAACCCCCTCCCCCTTGGCACCCACCAGTCTGTTCTCTTTGTCTGTGATTGTTTCATAGATAGGTTCATTTGTGGGATGCCCACAAATGATGCCCACTCCGCGGCATGTGGGATCTTCCCGGACCGGGGCACGAACCGGTGTCCCCTGCTTTGGCAGGCGGACTCTCAACCACTGCGCCACCAGGGAAGCCCTATTTGTGGACTTTTTAATGATGGCCATTCTGCCTGGTGTGAGGTGGTACCTCATTGTAGTTTTGATTTGCATTTTTCTAATAATTAGTGATGTTGAGAACCTTTTCATGTGCCTATTGGTCATCTGTATTTCTTCTTTGGAGAAATGTCTATTTAGGTCTTCTGCCCATTTTTGGATTTGTTTGTTTGTTTGTTGTTGAGTTGTATGAGCTGTTTGTATATTTTGGAAGTTAAGCCCTTGTCAGTTGCATTGTTTGCAAATATTTTTTCTCATTCTGTAGCTTGTCTTTTGGTTTTGTTTATGGTTTCGTTTGCCGTGCAAAAGCTTGTACATTTGATTAGGTCCCATTTGTTTATTTTTGTTTTCATTTCTATTGCCTTGGGAGACTGACCTAAGAAAACATTGGTACTTTTGATGTCAGAGAATATTTTGCCTTTGTTTTCTTCTAGGAGTTTTATGGTGTCACGTCTTATGTTTAAGTCTTTAAGCCATTTTGAGTTTATTTTTGTGTATGGTGAGAGGGTGTGTTTTAACTTCAGTGATTTACATGCAGCTGTCCAGCTTTCCCAGTAGCACTTGCTGAAGAGATTGTTTTTTCTCCATTGTATATTCTTGCCTCCTTTGTCGAAGATTAATTGACCGTAGGGGTGTGGGTTTATTTCTGGGCTCTTTTTTCTATTCCATTGATCCATATATCTATTTGTGTACCAGTACCACACTGTTTTAATTACTGTAGCTTTGTAGTATTGTTTGAAGTCTGGGAGGGTTATGTCTCCTGCTTCGTTCTTTTTCTTCAGGATTGCTTTGGCAGTTCTGGATCTTTTATGGTTCCATATGAATTTTAGGATTAATTGTTCTAGTTCTGTGGCCAATTACTATTATTTTACTGAGGTAACATTATCTTTAATTTTCCTACTGAGAATCAAGATGATACCTAGTAGAATTCCATGCGACTAAAAAAACAAAACATAACCAATACCAGTAAATAGAAGTTCTGAAGGTTTTGCCCCAAACTCCTTTGATTCATGATTCACAATTCAGAGTTTTTACTTTATATTACCAGTATCCTTATTTAATTGTATATATTCCTGTGAAAATTCCTAGAATTTTCATTTCTTACAGGATTTTGGATAAGTGTCTTAATGCTATATAAACTCAAACTTCTAAAAGTCAGTTGAAAATGTTAGAAAATATAACTAGTATATAAAAATACTGGAAAACATCTTTAAATTTATACAGAAGGTTCAATTAGTTTTTTTGTGTGTGTAGATTTGAAACATTTCCAGATTTTCTGTGTCTGCTAGAAATTAAAACCAGCTTAGAATTATAACACTTTCCACTGAGATCACAAGTCTTATATTTACACAAAGCTCTAGATATTTTAATTTCAGTGCAGAAATCCTGATCTTTGCATGGGATCAGTTATGCCATGCTCCCATTCCTGATTTTGCTTTCTGTACCGGCTGCACAAAATTGCATTGTTTCTTATTAAAGTAAACAAAAAACCTCCTATTTTAATTATACCATGTGACTTTCAATCGTCTTTTGGAATTTAAAAGGTATTCAATACTAAATTCCCACATAAATTATACATGTAAAAAAAAAAAGCAACCAAGATTCAAAGTGAGTATTTTATGCCAGAAAAGATTTAAGATGACCAACTCATAAGATTTTTGTCCACGTTCTGTAGACCATCTCTGCCTTTTTTTTGGTACTTCCTGTCAGGAAGTTGGGGCATTTATCGCTTCCTGAGGACCAGCCATAGGAAGTCCATCTAGTCTAGTCTAGACACAAAGTCCACCTCAAGTCTTTGAGGTCCTAATGGGGAATATTCACAACAAAATGACACTGGAAGACTGGATTCCTACTTGAAACGGCAAAGCTTTCTGAAAAGGACTCAGGTATCGTAAAGATTTCCAGGTAGCAGAGGGGAGGTGAGGAAGAATAAGGCCTTACTAGGTACGTACTTTCTCTGTATCCACTCATTCATCCCCACCTTTCATGGTGGGTCTGTGTTGCCTTTTCTTCTGTGGGGTCTTGGCTATCTTCTTGGCCTGCAATCTGAAAGCTGGGGTCTCTGGACTCTATTTTGAAGACCTGCAGATCTCATCCTCTGGCATCTTGCTGCTGCCCTGCAGACAGGGTCAGGAGGTGAGGTGGAGAGCACCCCTCTCTCCTAGCCTTATTTTCCCCAGCAGTGGGGAAACCTGTCTCCCTTCACAGTTGGGCTAAGACATTTTGTCTTGACCAGAGAATCCCCTTCTCCTAAGCGTTTCAGCTTTGGGAACTTAACTAGCCAATCATTCCGTCTTTTAGCTCTGTTTTCTACTCTGCTACATGTCTCTTTTGAGACAAGAAGCACAGAGCAACTGCTTGCTTGAATAAAGGGAAAGGAAGGAGAAAAATGCCAGGGGGAATCTATCTCATCTCCTAGATGAATAATAGTTAAAAAAAAAATCATCACAGTCACACATCCAAGCCCAGGCCCTTAGGAAATGAAGGCCTACAGAAGGGATCACATCTTCTGAGGACAGTGCAAAACTACGGTGCTTATGGGCGCCAAAGATTTTATAAGAACAGTGTTAGGAGGAGTCCTTTAGATGTAAATAAGTTTTAAAAAAGCAGGAAACACATCAGTTGGCCATTTTAGGGAGAATTCAGGAAGATTCCTTGCTACTAGGTTTAGAAGTTGTATTTAACATCTTATTACTCCAAAAGACTGTTTATCTCCTATTGGATTATTATTTTTTTTTCTGAGGAAGTTGCTGGAAAAAGAGAAAGAGGATTCTCCAGCTACTGGGGAATATTTGAAAAAAAAAAAAGAAACCAAGTTTTCAAATCTTACCCCACCCATCCAGTGACCTTGGGGAGAGGGAGAATAAGCTATTTCAGCTTGTGGGGATCTCTCCCCTCCACTACTGTTGCCCCCAACATGCACTGGCAGATTATATGTGCCCAGAAAGAAGACAGAAAAGTAGCACTCCGGGAGTTGACAAAAGGTAGGCAGAGAAAGTTTTCTTTCCACTGAAAACCTTTTCTTTCAGCTTTATGATCAGGGCTGGGGAGGCTGGTGGACTGTGGCCCCGTGGTGGAGGGGAGTAGGCATGTGTATCCAAATCCCATGGCCTGGGAAGAGCTATGATATCCCAGAAAGGAATGTGCAGTGCAGAGTACTACAGGGGAAGAGTGAGCCAAGGCTAGCCTGGGGAGAACGTGGACACGTATTTGACCACGGAGCCGAGCAGTACACAGTGCATTGTATGTATGTCTCTTAAAAAATCCTGGGATGCCCAGGTATGGCCATAGCCTAGGATAGCGATGATAAGCTGAAAACTAGTCAGTGAAAATTAAAAGCCACCCTCAATGCAATGAGGCAGTGACTGCCACTTCCAAAAAGTATTTGGGTAAGGAAAAGATTCAAGGACATCAATGCCAACTGACTGGGTTGTCTTGTACTTTTCTCAAAGACTCCAGGAGACTGAGCCTATCAATAAGCCTATATTTTATGCTTTATTCCAAAAGATGGGGAGAGACTATCTCAGACTAGATACATTAAAAAAAAACAAACTGGTTAAAAGCTTGTTGGAGGTCTGATAGTGACCTGTATGAAACTTTTACCTATTCAAAAGAAGGAATAAAACCAATACCACTGGCCTGACATACAGAACAAAATTGGAGGAAGCTTGTCCAGCTCTTGGGCCACCGTGTGGGGAGTCGCATTCACGCAGGCTTACTAGTCCAGAAGTCAAAGTCACAAGCATTCACTGTGTGTTTAGCAATTATGGAGCCGGCTTATGCTAATGAGACCAGATTTACAGATTAGCAATGCATTTTAATGATTTAATTATAATCCTGAAGTGATATACAAGGGATGAAAATTTACATTGCAATGCTTTTAGTAATTGGAGCTGCTGTGTTTGCTTTCTTATTTTTAAAGGTGTACACACATGGGTCGGGGAAGAGGAAGGAAATTTACAGGAGTTCTAGGAATGCTCATGTAATAGATCCCCGGCTTATAATAAAATAACTAGAGCAGAGAAACTGCAGCATTGTAAACTCAACAGAAGGGGTTTCTAAGAAATGTTTACTTTCTGAAGGGATAGACTGAGTAAGGGGCCATCTATCTCCAAATGCCACCCCCTCGTAAGAGCCAGTCAGTGAAGGATTTTGTTGAAATTAGTGTTTAACCAGTGTGAAGGCATAGTAAGCCATTAAGGGTAAAAGATAACATATGGGTAAATAGTTTTTAAGAAAGTCGTTTATCTGAATTGCTTTTTTTTTTTTTTGCGGTACACGGACCTCTCACTGTTGCGGCCTCTCCCGCTGCGGAGCACAGGCTCCGGACACGCAGGCTCAGTGGCCATGACTCACGGGTCTCGCTGCTCTGCGGCATGTGGGATCCTCCCGGACCGGGGCACGAACCCGTGTCCCCTGCATCGGCAGGTGGATTCTCAACCACTGCGCCACCAGGGAAGCCCTATCTGAATTTCTTATTTAGCATTCCCTGTCATTTAGTTGAGAGCAGGCTCTCTAGGAGAGACCGGAAGATTGCTAGGGGTTTAGCAGAGAGAGGGGAGAGGAGAGGAGGAAAGACTTGCAGATGAGGCCCTGTTTCGGCTTTCCCTGGCCTTGGGAGTCACAGTATGAGGGCATCAAGGCCAGGGCACAGAGGACCAACAGCAAACTTTATCCACTTCCAAACTTGGCTCTAGTAAATCCTATTATTTACTTTACCAGGAAACCTGAAACTAGAGAGAGAAGTCCTTCGCATTTTTATAACACTTTCTAACTTTGTAATGAGCTCTGTTATCACTTTTGATTTTCACAGAACCCTGTGAAATTCTCAGGATTGAGTTTCTGTACATTTGGCAAAGAGCCACCTGCATTTTCATCCTCTTCCATTTTCGTGGTGGCTCATTCTTGAGCAGGGAAGAAGCTCAAGGAATTGGGTAGGTACTTAAAGAAATACAGTGCCAACTGGGAACAGCATTTACTCTTACATCTGGATAGCATTTTTTGGAAGTATAACTGACCTACTACACTGTTAGTTCCAGGTGCACAACATAGTGATAAATCTAGTTACCATCTGTCACCATACAAAGATAGCGTAGCATTATTTACTATATTCCCCATGCTGTAGATTTCATCCCTGTGACACATTTATTTTGCAACTGGGAATTTGTACCTCTTAAGCTTCCTCACCTATTTCTTTTTTCACCTCTCCCTGCTGGAAACCACCTGTTTGTTCTCTGTATCTATGAGTCTGTTCCTGTTTTGTTTCTTCATTTGTTTTATTATTTAGATTCCACATATAAGTGAAATCGTATGGTATTTGTCTTTCTCTGTCTGACTTATTTCACTTATCATAATACCTTCTAGGTCCATCCATGTTTTCGCATATGGCAAGACTTCATTCTTTTTTATGGCTGAGTAATCCATCACGTGTGTGTGTGTGTGTGTGTGTGTGTGTTACACCACATCTTTATCCATTCGTCTGTTGATGGACACGTAGGTTGCTTCATATCTTGGCTATTGTAAATAATGCTTCAGTGAACATAGGGGTGCATATATAATTTTGAATTAGTGCTTTTGTTTTCTTTGGAAAAATACCCAGAAGTGGAATTGCTGGATCATGTGGTAGCTCTATTTTTAATTTTTTGAGGTAATCCATACAGTTTTCAGTAATCCATACCATTTTCCACAGTGGCTGCACCAACTTACATCCCCAGCAACAGAGCATTGAGGGTTCCCTCTTATCCCCATCCTCCCCAACACTTGTTATTTCTTGTCTTTTTGATAGTAGCCGTTCTGACAGGTGAGGTGATATATCATCGTGGGTTTGATTTGTATTTCCCTGTTGGTTAGTGATGTTGAGCATCTTATCATGTGTCTGTTGGCCACCTGTACGTCGTCTTTGGAAAAATGTCTATTCATGTTCTCTGCCCATTCTTAATTGGGTTGTTTTTGTTTTTCATGCTGAGTTGTGTGAGTTCTTTGTATATTTTGGATATTACCCTTTAACACATATATTGTTTGCAAATACCTTCTCCCATTCAGTAGGCTGCCTGCCTGATGTCAAAGTGCACAGTGCCTATGTTTTTCTAGGAGTTTTATGGTTTCAGGTCTTAAGTCTTTAATTCATTTTGAGTTTATTTTTGTATATAGTGTGAGAAAGTAGTCCATTTTAATTTTTTGCATGTAGCTGTCCAGTTTCCCAGCACCACTTATTTAAAAGGCTGTCTTTTTCTTATTGTATATTATTGCCTCCTTTGTCATTGATTAATTGCCATGTAAGTGTGGGTTCATTTCTGGGCTCTCTATTTTGTTCCATTGATCTATGTGTCTGTTTCTGGGCCAGTTCCATACTGTGTTGATTACTATAGCTTTGTAGTATAGTTTGAAATCAGTGGGTGTGATATCTTCAGCTTTGTTCTTCCTTCTCAAGTTTGTTTTGGTTATTCAGGGTCTTCTGTATTTCCATACAAATTTTAGGATTATTCTAGTTCTGTGAAAAATGGCATTGGTATCTTGATAGGGATTGCACTGAACCTGTAGATTGTCTTGGGTAGTATTTTCATTCTAACAATACTTATTCTTCAATTTATTGAGCATGGTATATCTTTCAATTTGTTTGTGTCATATTCACTTTCTTTCATCAGTGTTATAGTTTTCCAAGTGCAGGTGTTTTACCTCCTTGGTTAGATTTATTCCCAGGTATTTTATTCTTTTGATGCAGTTGTAAATGAGATTTTCTTAATTTCTCATTCTGGTATATTATCGTTTAGAAACACAACAGATTTCTGTAGATCAGTTTTGTGTCCTGCTACTTTGAGTCTTCCTAAAGGTTTATTGATTTTATGTTTTTAAAGAACCAGCTTTCTTTTTTATCTTTTTTTGCTCTCTATTTCATTTATTTCTACTCTGATCTTTATTCTTTCCTTCTACTAAATTTGGGTTTTGTTCTCTTTTTCTAATTCCTTTCAGTGTAAGGTTAGGTTGTTTATTTGAGATTTTTCTTGTTTCCTGGGGTAGGCTTGTATCCCTATAAACTTCTTTAGAACTGCCTTTGTTACATCCCATAGATTTTTGGATCACTGTGTTTTTGTTTTCATTTCTCTCCAGGTATTTTTAAATATCCTCTTTGCTTTCTTCAGTGACCCATTGGTTGTTTTGCAGCATGTTGTTTAGTCTCCACATGTTTCTGTTTGTTGCAGTTTTTTTCCTTATAGTTGATTTCTAGTCTCATAGCATTGTGACCAGAAAAGATGCTTGATAAAGTTTTAGTCTTATTAAATTTATTGAGACTTGTTTTGTCACATAGAATGCGATCTTTTCTGGAGAATGTTCCATGTGCACCTGAAAATAATGTGCGTTCTGTTGTTTGAATGGAATGTTGTCATTTATTTATATATATCTATATACCTGTGTGTGTGTATATATATATGTGTGTGTATATATATATATATATATATATATAAAAACACATTAGATCAGATTGACATTTATAAAAATATAAATAAATGCCAATCTGATCCAAAGTGTCGTTTAAGGCCAGTGTTTCCTTATTGATTTTTCTTTCTGGATGATCTGGCAATTGATGTAAGTGGATGTTAAAGTCCCCTACTATTATTGTGTTACTATCAATTTCTCCCTTTTTGTTTGTTAACATGTGCTTTACGTAGTTAGGTGCTTGTATCGAGTCCATATATATTTACAACTGTTATATCTTCTTGTTGGATTGATCCTTTTATCATTATGTGATGTCCTTCTTTGTCTCTTGTTAGTCTTTCTTTTATAGGTATTGCTACCCCAGATTTCTTTTTGTTTCCATTTGCATGGAATACCTTTTTCCATTCCCTCACTTTCATTCTGTGTGTGTCTTTGGCTCTGAAGTGAATCTCTTATAGGCAGCAGAATTATGGGTTTTGTTTTTTTAATCCATGTAGCCAGTCTGTCTTTTGACTGGAGCATTTAGTTCATTTACATTTAAAGTAATTATTGATTAGTTTGTATTGTTATTGCCATTTTGTTTATTGTTTCCTTGTTTTTATAGTTTTCTTTTGTTCCTCCCTTCTTTTGTTCTCTTCCTTTGTGGTTTGATGACTATCTTTAGTGTTATATTTCGATTTTTTTCTCTTGTGTGTGTGTGTACCTATTACAGATTTTTGGTTTGTGGTTTCCATGGGCTTTATAAATAAAACTATATATAAATACATATATATTAGATATATATATGATTAAGTTGATCTCTTCAGTTGAATGCATCTTAACAGCCTTGCATTTTTACTCCCCTCACCACACATTTTAATGTTTTTGACATCATATTACATAGTTCTGTGTATTCCTTAACTACTTATTGTGAATATAAATGATTTTACTACTTTTGTCTTTTAACCTTCCTACTAGCTTTATTAGTTGACTTACTACCTTTACTGTATATTTGCCTTTACCAATGAGACTTTTTCCTTTCATAATTTTTCTATTTCTAGTTGTGGATTTTTCTGCTTGGAGAAGTCCCTTTAACATTTCTTGTAAAGCTGGTTTTGTGATGCTGAATTTTTGCTTTTGCTTCTCTGTAAAAGTTTTGATCTCTCTTTCAAATCTGAGTGATAACCTTGCTGGTTAAAGTATTCTTCATTGTAGGTTTTTTCTTTTCATCACTTCCTTCAGACCTGCAGACTTTCTGCTGAAAAGTCAGCTGCGAGTCTTATGAGAGTTCCCTTATATGTAATTAGTTGCTTTCCCCTTGCTGCTTTTAAGATTTTCTCTTTTTCTTTATGTTTGGCCTTTTTAATTACAATGTGTCTTGGTGTGGATCTCTTTGGGTTCATCTTGTTTGGAACTTTGTGCTTCTTGGACCTGGATGTGTGTTTTTTTCCCCGTTTGAGGGAAGTTTTCAGCTATTATTTCTTCAACTAAACTCTCTGCTCCCCTTTTTCTCTCTTCCTTCTAGGACCCCTATAATGCAAATGTTAGTATGCTTGATGTTCTTCCAGAATTTTCTTACTTTATCCTCAATTTTTAAAATTCTTTTTTTCTGTTCACTTGGGTGATTTTTCACTACACCATCTTCTAATTTGCTGAGCTGTTCCTCTGTATAATCTACTGTTGATTCCTTCTAGTGTATTTTTTATTTCAGTTATTGTATTCTTCAGCACTGTTGGTTCTTCTTTATGTTTTCTAACTCCTAAACTTCTTTACTGTGTTCATTCTTTGCCTGAGTTCACTCAGCATCTTTATGATCATTACCTTGAACTCTTTATCGGGTAGATTGCTTATCTTCCCTTCTCTTAGTTCTTCTGGGGTTTTATCTTGTTCCTTCATTTGGAATGTATTCCTCTGTTGCCTAATTTTGTCTAATTCTTAGTGTCTATTTGTATGTATTAGATAGGTTGCTTATGTTGCACGATCTGGGAGAAGTGGCCTTATATAGGAGACCTTCTATGGGGCCCAGAAGCACAGTCCTCTCTGGTCACCAGAGCTATATGCTCTAGGGGTGCAGCCTATGTTGGCTTCATGGGCCCCTCTGTTGTGAAGGGGCCGACTGCTGTGGGTGCACTAGTAGGTGGGGCTGGACCCTGGCCCGGTTGGCTGCCAGGCCCTGCCTTGTGTTTAGGATGCTGGCCCACTGGTGGGTGGAGATGGGTCCTGGAATGCTGGCTGCAGAGCCTGGAGGGTCGTGGAACTGATGCCTGCCCACTGTTCGGTGGGGCTGGGTTCCTGCATGGTTGGCTGTTTGGCGTGGGTCATCCCTGGACTGGTGCCGCCTGGCTGGTGGGTGGGTGGGTAATCCCTTGGTGCTAATAGGTTAGAGAGAGGACTCCAAAATGGTGCTTGCCAGCATCAAAGTAGAAGTAGCTCCTCAAAATGGCTGCTAAGCATCTATGTCCGTTGGGACATGTCTCAGTAGTCTTCTGCCTCTACAGGAGGCTCTCCAAGATCAGCAGGTAGGTCTGACCCAGGCTCCTTTCAAATTACTGCCTCTGTCCTGGGTCTCAGAGCGTGTGAGATTTTGTATGTGACATTTTAGAGCAGAATCTTTATTTCCTAAAGCCTTCTGGCTCTCCCATACACAGTCACCACTGGTCTTCAAAGCCAGATGTTCTGGGTACTTGTTTTCACAGCGCTGGACCCCCCTGGGCTGGGGACCCTGACGTGGGACTTGGACCCCTCACTGCTTGGGGAGAACCTCTGTAACTGTGATTATCCTCCCATTTGTGGGTCACCTCCTTGGTTGTTGGGTCTTGACTATACCATGTCTGTACTCCTCCTACCTGTCTCATTGTGGTTTTCTCTTTGAATCTTCAGTTGTGCAAAATCTTCTGTTGGTCTTCAGAGCGTTCTCATTGATAGCTGCTTTGTACATAGTTGTAATTTTGGTGTACCTTTGGGAGGGGATAAGTTCCAGGTCTTCTTACTCCACCATCTTGGCCCTGGATTGCAGTTTAAAAAGGGGTATGTTGTAGTTTTGGAAGTTTTAGCCACAGCAATCAGAGAAGAAAAGGAAATAAAAGGAATCCAAATCGGAAAAGAAGAAGTAAAGCTGTCACTGTTTGCAGATGACATGATACTATACATAGAGAATCCTAAAGGTGCTACCAGAAAACTACTAGAGCTAATCAATGAATTTGGTAAAGTAGCAGGATACAAAGTTAATGCACAGAAATCTCTGGCATTCCTATATACTAATGATGAAAAATCTGAAAGTGAAATCAAGAAAACACTCCCATTTACCATTGCAACAAAAAGAATAAAATATCTAGGAATAAACCTACCTAAGGAGACGAAAGACCTGTATGCAGAAAATTATAAGACACTGATGAACGAAATTAAAGATGATACAAATAGATGGAGAGATATACCATGTTCTTGGATGGGAAGAATCAACATTTTGAAAATGACTCTACTACCCAAAGCAATCTACAGATTCAATGCAATCCCTATCAAACTACCACTGGCATTTTTCACAGAACTAGAACAAAAAATTTCGCAATTTGTATGGAAACACAAAAGACCCCGAATAGCCAAAGCAATCTTGAGAACGAAAAAAGGAGCTGGAGGAATCAGGCTCCCTGACTTCAGACTATACTACAAAGTTACAGTAATCAAGACAGTATGGTACTGGCACAAAAACAGAAAGATAGATCAATGGAACAGGATAGAAAGCCCAGAGATAAACCCACGCACATATGGACACCTTATCTTTGATAAAGGTGGCAGGAATGTACAGTGGAGAAAGGACAGCCTCTTCAATAAATGGTGCTGGGAAAACTGGACAGGTACATGTAAAAGTATGAGATTAGATCACTCCCTAACACCATACACAAAAATAAGCTCAAAATGGATTAAAGACCTAAATGTAAGGCCAGAAACTATCAAACTCTTAGAGGAAAACAGGCAGAACACTCTATGACATAAATCACAGCAAGATCCTTTCTGACCCACCTCCTAGAGTAATGGAAATAAAAACAAAAATAAACAAATGGGACCTAATGAAACTTAAAAGCTTTTGCACAGCAAAGGTAACCATAATCAAGACCAAAAGACAACCCTCAGAATGGGAGAAAATATTTGCAAATGAAGCAACTGACAAAGGATTAATCTCCAAAATTTACAAGCAGCTCATGCAGCTCAATAACAAAAAAACAAACAACCCAATCCAAAAATGGGCAGAAGACCTAAATAGACATTTCTCCAAAGAAGATATAGAGACTGCCAACAAACACATGAAAGAATGCTCAACATCATTAATCATTAGAGAAATGCAAATCAAAACTACAATGAGATATCATCTCACACCGGTCAGAATGGCCATCATCAAAAAATCTAGAAACAATAAATGCTGGAGAGGGTGTGGAGAAAAGGGAACCCTCTTGCACTGCTGGTGGGAATGTGAATTGGTTCAGCCACTATGGAGAACAGTATGGAGGTTCCTTAAAAAACTACAAATAGAATTACCATATGACCCAGCAATCCCACTACTGGGCATATACCCTGAGAAAACCAAAATTCAAAAAGAGTCATGTACCAAAATGTTCATTGCAGCTCTATTTACAATAGCCCGGAGATGGAAACAGCCTAAGCGCCCATCATCGGATGAATGGATAAAGAAGATGTGGCACATACATACAATGGAATATTACTCAGCCTTAAAAAGAAATGAAATTGAGCTATTTGTAATGAGATGGATAGACCTAGAGTCTGTCATACAGAGTGAAGTAAGTCAGAAAGAAAAAGACAGATACCGTATGCTAACACATATATATGGAATTTAAGGGGGAAAAAATGTCATGAAGAACCTAGGGGTAAGACAGGAATAAAGACGCAGACCTACTGGAGAACGGACTTGAGGATATGGGGAGGGGGAAGTGTGAGCTTTGACAGGGCGAGAGAGAGTCATGGACATATATACACTAACAAACATAGTACGGTAGGTAGCTAGGGGGAAGCAACCGCAAGGCACAGGGATATTAGCTCGGTGCTTTGTGACAGCCTGGAGGGGTGGGATAGGGAGAGTGGGAGGGAGGGAGACGCAAGAGGGAAGATATATGGGAACATATGTATATGTATAACGGATTCACTTTGTTATAAAGCAGAAACTAACACACCATTGTAAAGCAATTATACCCCAATAAAGATGTTTAAAAAAAATAAAATAAAATAAAATAAAAAGGGGTATGTTGAAATGAAATATGACTGCACATATTTAAATTATACATTTGATAAGTTTCAAAATATGTATATATCTATGAAAACATCACCACAGTCAAGATGATGAGCATATCTAATATTTATAAAAGTGTCCTCATGCCCCTTTGTAATTCATCACTCCCTATCTTTCTTCCCCTGACTTTTTTTTTCCAAAATAAATTTATTTATTTATTTTTTGGCTGCATTGGGTCTTCGTTACTGCACGCCGGCTGTCTCTAGTTGCGCCAAGCGGGGGCTACTCCTTGTTGCGGTGCACGGGCTTCTCACTGCAGTGGCTTCTCTTGTTGCGGAGCACAGGCTCTAGGCATGAGGGCTTCAGTAGTTGTGGCACGCGGGCTCAGTAGTTGTGGCTCATGGGTTCTAGAGTGCAGGCTCAGTAGTTGTGGCGCATGGGCTTAGTTGCTCTGCGGCATGTGGGATCTTCCCGGACCAGGGCTCGAACCCGTGTCCCCTGCATTGGCAGGCAGATTCTTAACCACTGTGCCACCAGGGAAGTCCCTCCTGATTTGTTTTTTTCTTTTTAATTTGGGTTTTATATGCTTTGCCTCTTTTTTATTTTTCTGGGGGTGGGGGTGCACCATGTGGCTTGTGAGATCCTAGTTCCCCGAGCAGGGATTGAACCCAGGCCCTGGTAGTGAAAGCACCAAGTCCTAACCACTGGACTGCCAGGGAATTCCCTAGTTTAAGGTAGAAGCTGAGGTCATTGATTTGAGAACTTTCTTTTCTAACTTAGTCATTTTCGTGCTGTAAATTTCCCGGAGTACTGCTTTGTTCGTAACCCCAAACTTGGATTGGTTGTGTTTTCATTTTCATTTGGTTCAAAATTTTTTCTAATTTCCCTTTTGAATTCTTCTCTGACCCATGGATGTCAAATAGTCAAACAGCATACTATTTACTTTCCAGATATTAGAGAATTTCCAGGTGTTTTTCTGTCACTTATTTGTAACTTAATGCCATTGTGGACAAGGAATAGAATTTTTATGACTTGAAGTCTTTGAAATTTATCAAGACTTGTTTTATGGCCCATAATATAGTCTGTCTTGGCAAATGTTCTCTGTGCATATGAAGAGAATTTGTATTCCTCTGTTGAGTGGAGTGCTCTGTAAATAGCAATTTGGTGAAGTTGGTTGGCAGTGTTAAAATATTTTATATCTTGATTTTCGGCCTACTTGTTTGACCAGTTGTTGAGAGAGAGGTGTTGGAATCTTCAGCTACAGTTGTGGATTTGTCTGTGTCTCTCTGCAGTTCTTTCAGTGTGTTTCACGTACAGGTGTTCTGCAACTTATTATGGGGTTACATCCTGATAAACCCACTCGAAGTTGAAAATAGCATTAAGTTGACAATGCATTTAATACACCTAACCTACTGAACATTATAGCTTAGTCTAACCTACCTTAAAAAATGCTTACGACACTTACATTAGCCTACAGTTGGGCAAAACAGTCTAACACAAACCCTGTTTTATAATAAAGTGTTGAATATGTCATGTAATTTATTGAATACTGGAAGTAAGAAACAGAATGGTTGTATGGGTACAGAACGGTTGTAAGCTTATCAGTTGTCTACCATCATGATTGTGTGGCCAACTGGGAGCTGTGGCTGGCTGCCGCTGCCCAGCATCATAAGAGAGTATCATACCACATATCACTAGCCTGAGAAAAGATCAAAATTCAAAATGTGAACTTGAGTACGTATCATTTTTGCACCACTGGAAAGTCAGAAAATCGTAAGTTGAGCCATAAGTTGGGGGCCATCTGTATGTTAAAGCTCTGTTATTAGGTGCATAAATGTTTAGGATTGTTATGTAGTCTTGATGAATTTACTCCCTTATCCTTATTAAATGACTTTCTTTATTCCTGGTAATAGTCTCATATCTAATTTTTTGGATATTAATATAGATACAGCTTTTTTTGATTAATGTTAACATGATATATATTTCCATCCTTTTACTTTTATCCTATTTAGATGTGAAATGTGTTTCTGATAGGCAGCATATAGTTGGGTCTTGCTTTTGTGTTCAATCTGGCAACCTCTCCCTTTTAATTCGGGTATTTAGACCATTTACACATAATGTGAATATTGACATGGTTAGGTTCAAATCTATCATCTTGCTGTTTTTCTATTTGTCCCATCTGTTCTCTGTTCCCATTTCCTCTTTTTCTGCATTATTTTGGATTAATTGAATATTTTTACAATTCTGTTCATTTCCTTTGTTAGCTTATTAGCTATAAGTCTTTGTTTTATTTTTGAGGTTGTTTTAGGGTTTACAGTAAATATCTTTAACCACAGTCTACCTTCAAGCTATACTATACCACTTCATGTGTTGTATGAGGACTTTATAATAGCTTACTTCCATTTCTCCCATCCCGACCTTTGTGCTTTCATTGTCATACATTTTACTTTCACATATGGTGTAAACCTCATACTGCCTTATTATTTTTACTTTAATAGTCCATTATATTTTAAAGACATTTTTTAAGCCTAACTTAAAGATTGTTTTAAAATAAAAGAAATATTTCGTATATATACCCATATAGTTACCATTTCCAGTGTTCTTTATTCCTTTGTATAGATCCAGATTTCCATCTGGCATTATTTTCCATTTTCCTGACACTAACTGGTAGTAAGGTTCTGTCAGTCCCCAAAGAAGGCTTCTGGGGATGAGGAATAAATAATGGTTGTTGCACATATAAAAATCTAGGTTTGGTTTCAGGGTTAATGACCTTTAGTGATGTGGTCATAACCTTCACTCAGGAGGCGTGGAAAAGTCTGAACTCTGTTCAGAGGGGTCCAGGTGTGATTACCTTAATGAAACAAAGGAAAGAGCAATGGATAGCGATGAGAAAAGAAATAAGAAGTCTTGGTCTGTAAGGCTATCTGACATGACCCATTTGGGAAGTGTTCATTGGATGCAAACATGGCAAAATAATTCTGAGCAGCGTAATGGACAGGTTCGTGTAAATTCAATGAGGTGACCAGTATGGATAATATTTTGGGTGTATGGTATGGTGTGGAAGAGGACAGGAGAAATCAAAAGCAGGGTCTCTGCTAATCTTCTACAGGTTGTTGTAATAATCCATATTGGAGCCGATGAGGTTTTACTATGGTACTGGCAATGGAGAACAATGAAATTAATATAAGGAAGGTAGAATCAAAAGAACTTGGAGGGCTTCCCTGGTGGCGCAGTGGTTGAGAGTCCGCCTGCCGATGCAGGGGACACGGGTTCGTGCCCCGGTCCAGGCAGATCCCACATGCCGCGGAGCGGCTGGGCCCGTGAGCCATGGCCGCTGGGCCTGCGCGTCCGGAGCCTGTGCTCAGCAACGGGAGAGGCCACAACAGTGAGAGGCCCGCGTACGGCAGAAAACAAACAAACAAACAAAAAACTTGGAGATTAATGTGATGTGAGGGAAGGGAACAGAAGACTAGGATGTTTCTCAAACATTCAAGAAATATATGAGTATGCTCTGATTTCAAGGATCTCTTCCCAATTTAGTAAGCCTTTTATAGCAATAATGGTCTTCAGAAAGCCATCAGCTTCCAGTGTGGTTACTTGAAGTCATCAGGTTGAAACCATATCTTTGGCCTTTCCATGGAGGCAGAGTTATCCCCAATTTCCATTCTGTCCTTCTTCCAAAGTACTAGAATCATCAGCTTCTTGTTAGACTTATGACCATTCACAAAAAGAACTACTTTATTGTTCTTGAATGTGGCCATATAAGGCCAATGGGATGACAGTAGAACTGTATGGCAACTTTGGGGAACCTTTTTTTTTTTTTAACCTAAATAATTTTTATTTAATTAAAAATTTTTTCATTCAATACTTCTCTTTTTTTTAAGTTTTTATTAGTATAGTTGATTTACAGTGTTGTGTTAGTTTCAGGTGTACAGCAAAGTGAATCAGTTATACATATATCCACGCTTTTATTTTTTATTTTCTTTAATGGATCTTTTTAAAACAATATTCATTTATTTATTTGGTTGTGCTGGGTCTTAGTTGCAGCAGGCGGGCTCCTTAGTTGCGTCATGTGAACTCTTAGCTGCGGCATGCATGTGGGGTCTAGTTCCCTGGCTGGGGATTGAACCCGGGCCCCCTGCATTGGGAGCACGGAGTCTTGAACACTGTGCCACCAGGGAAGTGCATCCACTCTTTTTTAGATTCTCTTCCTGTATAGGTTGTTACAGAGTATTGAGTAGAGTTCCCTGTGCTATACAGTAGGTCCTTGTTATTTATTTTATATATAGTAGTATGTATATGTCAGTCCCAGTCTCCTAATTTATCCCTCCCTGCCCATTACCCCCTGGTAACCATAAGTTTGTTTTCTACCTCTGTAACTCTATTTCTGTTTTATAGATAAGTTCATTTGTACCCTTTTTTTAGATTTCACATTCAAGCGATATCGTATGATATTTTTCTCTGACTTCACTCTGTATGACAATCTCCAGGTCCATCCATGTTGCTGCAAATGGCATTATTTCGTTCTTTTTTATGGCCGAGTAGTATTCCATTGTATATATATGTACCCCATCTTCTTTATCCTAGGGAACGTTTCTTAAAAGAAAATCGGCACATTCCCTTTTGTCTTTCTTCTTCTTTCTGTCCTCGTTCAATTCCTGGATGAATGTGAGGTCCCTGAGGACTTGATGGACCACAGCCACAAGGAGTTTTAGATCGTTACATGAAAATCTAGAGGTGAGCAGAGAAATAAACTATCTTGTTTGAATCACAGATATTTGGGGTCTGAATTACAGCCAAACTTACTTGATAGATCTAGGTTGCTGTATATGCAGAGCACTCAGCACACCTTTCTATCTTGTCTAAATAAAAAAAGCCTTGGCCTGTAAAAAAAGCTTTCTCAGTCATGTTCCCATGTAAATACTCATCTCCACTTCATGAAAACTGGGAAAGCAGAGACTTCTAGAGAGACTTTTTCTTTAGTATGTGTTTTTAATCTATCAGTGATCCTCTAGAATGAACTCACAGAAGGTGTTAAATGATTTGTTGAAATAATATATAAACTTTGAGAGATAACGGGGGCTACAGGGAAGAACTTTGTGCTCCCTGGACAATTCCTATGACCCTACCTTTTGATGTAATGGGATGAACATCGCTGGAGAAGACTGATTGCCCTAGAACTTAGTGTATTAGTTTTCTATTGCAGCAAGTAGCTGGCAGAATAATGGCCCCAAAGATGTCCACATCCTGATACCAAGAACCTATGAACATGTTACCTTTCATGGTGAAAGGGACTTTGAAGATGTGATTAAATTAGGGATCTTGGCGAGATAATTCTGGCTTATCTTAGTAGGCCCATGGGAATCACAAGGATCCTGATAAGAGGAAGGTGGGAGGGTCAGAATCAGAGAAAGAGGTGTGATGAAAGAAGCAAAGGTCGGAGAGACAGACGGAGACTTGAAGGTGGAGAAAGGGGCCATGAGGCAAGGAATGCAGGTGGCCTCTGGAAGCTAGAAAAAGTAAGGACACTGCTTCTCCCCTAGAGCTTCCATGAGGAATGCAGCCCTGCCAGCGCCTTGACTTAGGATTTCTGACCTTCAGACTTGTCAGGATAATGTGTGTTGTTTTAAGTCACTGTTTGTGGTGATGCGTTACAGCAGCGATAGGAAACGGCTACACTGTGTAACAAATTACCACAGAGTTCGTGACTTATAACAGCACCCATTTATTATCTCACAGTTTCTACAGGTCAGAAGTTTGGGCATGGCTTAAGTAGGTCTTCTGCCCAGCATCTCACAAGGCTGCAATAAAGGCCAATTGTGTTCTCATCTCAAATCCTGACTGGGAGATACTCCATTTCGAAGACCATTCCGTTTGTCAGTAGACCTAATCTTGCAGCTGTGGAACTTGGGGTTTCCATTTTCTTGCTGGCTGTGGACCAGAGGAGCCTATCTGTAGTTTCTTGTCACGTGGCCCTCTCTGTAGGCCTTGTTACATGTGTGTGTATGTATAATCCCAGGAGTGACATCCCATCCCCACTGCTCTATAACTGTAGTGTAGCTTAATCCTAAGTGTGACAACCTTTGTCGTATTGTACTACTTAGAAGCAAATCATGGGTCTCACCCACACTTGGTGGGAGGGGATTATACAAGGTGTGAGCATGGAGTCCACGCTAAGGTCTGTTTGCCACATTTGATGTTAAAAAAAATCATAATAATTCATCAGTCCTTTCAGCTGCTGTTTAGTGAGATTTAGAATCAGGCAGACATTTTGAGCTTGGCAAAAGCGGGAAAAGCTAAAATCCGTGAGAACATAGATATGTTCCTCAAAATACTTGTGCTAGAATGTTCACAGCAACTCTCTTTGACAGCTGAAAATTGGGAACCTACCCAAATTCCTCTCAGTAGTAGAATGGATCAAAAAATTAGTATTACTTTGGATGAATATACAGTTAACAGAAATGAAAAGGAAGATTCTAAAACTATATTCAAGCATTTGAATGAACCTCTATGACGTAATTGTGAGCAAAAGAAACTAGACCCAAGAGTGCATAGAGTATGGTTCAATTTCTATCAAATACCAAAACAGATGAAATTAATCTGTGCTGGTAGAAGTCAGCATAGTCATGAACTGGAGTGATAGTGACTGGAGGGGAGCTGGAAAGTTTTTGAGTTGCTAGCAATGTTTGTTTGTTTTTTTTTTTTTTTTGATATGCGGGCCTCTCACTGTTGTGGTCTCTCCTGTTGTGGAGCGCAGGCTCTGGACGCGCAGGCTCAGCGGCTATGGCTCACGGGCCTAACCGTTCCGCGGCATGTGGGATCTTCCCGGACCGGGGCACGAACCCGTGTCCCCTGCATCGGCAGGCGGATTCTCAACCACTGAGCCACCAGGGAAGCCCAATGTATTTGTTTTTGATCTGTGTGTCAGTTACATGGATGTGTTTAGTTTGTGAAAATTCATCCTGCCGGACACTTAGGACTTGTACATTATCCTCTTTATATATTATACCACAACTAAAAGCTTCTCTTAAATCCCCCCACAAAAAGAAGAACAAAGAAAAGCTTTTGACACGTGGAATCCAGTGAGAGGTGTGAGAATGGCCTAAGGGCAGCAGGGGCCTGTAGTAGAGGGAAGTGGCCAATCTGCTTAGGAAAAGGACACGGGATGACAGTCAGGGAGCTGCCTAGGGTGGGCACTGGGCACGTCGGCAGGAGATAACCACTGTTCCCCAAGCCCTGTATTCAGTCCCCAATGGAAGTGGCCTTGAGGGTGCTGGTGTTTACTGTTCTCCCCTGTTACCAAGGACACTTTTAAAAGGAAACTGTCTGTGGGTGAGCAAAGTGGACACCCCACCCCTAGACGTCCCTGATAGACTAGTGGTACGGCTTCAAGGAACCTTCTGTGCTGATGAGAAACTCATCTTCGCTGGGTTCCTGAGTGGCCTTTTTGTGAGCTCACCATAACCTGTCAGCCGATGCTAGGGGAGAGCAGCAGGGCCTAAAATGAGAGCACAAGCTCACAAAGGCTTTCTGAGGCAATTAGGTGCCCCGATGGAGCATTCTGGTCTGTGGCTTCAGGTCACAGGCTTCATCTTGGCCTTTGTGGACCTTTTATTCACGTTTAGCCCTCTACTTCCCATTAGAGTCCAGAGGAAGCAGCAAGAGGGTTGCACACAGCCAGAGTCCTCCACCAGCGAGCTCTTTATCTTCCGTCTACAGAAGCTCTGTGCAGAAAGAGCAACTCAGGCTGCCCCTTAAGCAGCTTCATTATCAAAGGCTCAATAGAATTCTCCTTCTGAACAAAGGGAGATACATTTCTTTATCTCTCTAATTAATGCTTAGACTTAAAAAAAAAATTGTGTTCAGTCCGCAGCCTAGAGGATGAACTACCTGCAAAAAGAGTATTCTTTGGAAGAAGAAAAAAAAAAAGAGTTGATGTCATCTCTGCTGTATGGATTTTCACATCAGTCAGGGAGCTTGATAAATAGAGATTCAGAAAAAAAAATCCAGGGGGTGTATTCTGCCCCAACCTAGACACTCAGACTCCAATTCCCATTATCTAGCAGTCCAGTGGGTGGAAATGGAGCGAATGCAGATCACCGGGAGCTACACTAAATGTGTGTTGCACCGACCTCTGTGTAATATGTGCAATGCTTTCTCTCTTCAGTTATGCACTTTTTAGGCTTGTGCAAAAAGACCAGTCATAAAAATATACTGTGCTGGTGGGGAGTAGAAACAAGTACAGAATGCATTAAAACTTTCTGTCTCCCAGATCAATTCTAAATTGACCCTGCTGGCTTAGGGAACTCTGTGCATGGATCTGCTAAAGCTTATCTCCCTGAATAGATCTCTTCTCTCCCCCTTTCATCCCTCCCACCACATTGTGCCCCTACTCCTTCTGCTGCTTTTTGTCTTGTCTCTCTCCCCCGCTTCTTTCGGAGTGATTGGACTGTGATGTCTCTCTTGCCACGTTGCAACATGTGATCATTTGACTATCTTGCAAGAGCCACAAAAGAAGTGAAAATCAGGCTATGGCAAGACTAAATGATTGCGGTTTTATCTTGATGAAACGAATCGCAAAATAGTTGAGCAAAAAGACATGGGATCTTTCACCTTTGTAGCATGCATGGCCAGAGAATATTCTAGAAATTGAAGAGCTGTGGGCTTGTGTTCTGTACATATTGTAAAGCTTAACCTTCAGCTGTGAGCAACACTATGAACACGAAGTGATAAGTACAGAAGGAAGAGAAGCCAGGTAGCAGAGCAGATACATTCTGTTTTGCTCCCTCGGAAAACAGGAGAGATGTTTCTATAATTCAAGCGAGGCCTGTATTCCCTAGACGCTCTCCTTCTGAGACCAAAGGGTTCTCTCCAGAGCCAGCAACTTCACGTTTCGTCTAGGGGCATTATTATACCTTGTTGCCAGAAATTCCAGTCTTGCCTCCTTCCTTTAGATTGGAATCGTTCTTCCGAGAGCACCTCGTCCCGTGTGGCCCTTGTGCCCCATTCTTGGTTAGACGCTGGCAGAGTTACCCTGTGCACAGCTGTGGCTTAGGCATTGCCATTGGCGTCCACCAGAAAAGGTCACCTGGTTGGGAAGTTTGGGGCGTGAAGCTTCATGATCTAACACAGCAACACTGACTATCCAAGGAAGAAAGAGGAAGGAAGTTGCTAGACAAGTGAGGGACTTGATCGGGGAGAAGCTGCAGCGCGTCAGGCATCAGCCGTGGACGCACCCCAGTGAGCCTGCACACGCGGGCTCCACCCCAGAGGATCTGTTCTATTTTTCCTGACTGTTCCAGATCCACTCGCTTTCTGTATTGACCCTGTGGGGTTTTGTTTGCTTGCTTCAAAAGACTCTCTGTTGCTTAAAGTTTCTGCTTTTGAGTTTTATGGTGCCCATCACACAGATTCTGCCACCCAAGTCATCTCATTTGGGAATTCAAGGGCGTGAGGTTGCATGAATCCCTCCATATAAAGACGTTAACACCGTGGTCCTGTCCCAACTAACCAAAAGACTGTGTTACAAAAAAAAAAAAAAAGTGAAAAGGAAATTCGAAGGGGTAGGTAAGGAGACAGCAGGGAAGCCAGTGTCTGGCTTCTCATGTGGGCAGATAGAACATTCCACCCCTCTCACCCTCCCCAGACTTTCCATTTTCTCCGTCTGGCTACAAGTCTTTTAATGATCACTAGAGCCCCTAACCACAGGCTTCATCCCTGTAACCTCACCCCCAGGACAACCTCCCTTCGATTCCTGTTCAGTATAGGACCTCATTCCTGAAAGTTCCATCCTCAGCCCCCCTCCATGACAAATACCCAGGGGAAGGGAGTACACCTCACTGGCCCCTAGATTGGCCCCGATGACTCCCACCCACGAGGCCTCTTCCTGTCAGACGCGCTTAACTGCTCCCATCCAGGCTTCACTCTACCCCACAGGCCCAACCTCCTGCTGGAATTCCCTGCTGGAAGTTTTTAAAAGCAACTTCTGTGCTCTGACAGACAAGCTTGTATTTCTCCCCCTTATCGTGGAGTCCCTACGAGGTGCACAGCCATCGGTTTTTCCCTCATTCATATCTCTTCACCGTCAGGGCCAGCTGTCCACAGAACTGTGAATCTTTTGCCGAGCCTGCACTATCCTCCAGCCCTGCACAGGCAATGTCACCATTATCACTGTGGTACAGGCAAGGACATGGACACCCACAAAGGTTAAGTCACCTGTCCAGGGTGAGGTGACGGAGTTAGGAGTCCCAGCTAAGGCCGCCTCTTACCAGCTCTCTGTGGAGCTGATTTGGCTGAGTCTGGCCCGAGCGGTGTTCCCATCCTTTCTCTTTCTCCTGCTCTTTCCTCTCAACCCCTGCACAGGTGCCTGGCGCCCTCAGGTTTCATCAGGACCCTCTTGGCACTGTGGACGGGGACTTTTACCTATTTCCCCACTTCTGGAGGAATACAGGAGCTGGGAAAGGGCATCGGGAGGAGAAATCTGCAGGTGGGCTCCTTCAGTTTATATAGTTCCCTGTGCAGGGATAGACTTGAGGTGAGGAGGTATTCTTTGCTCCTAAATCACGTGGTGAGGTGAGTGCCTATTCTATCACGTATAAGACTAGGCTGGGAACCGTATTCGACATGTTTTGAAGCCTTACAATTTGGAGAGGGAGCTCAGGAACGGGTATAGGAGCCCTGTGCCCATGCTTCCTCTCCCGCCTTGTAGCGCTCTGCCCTTAGTGGTGCTGTGAAATCCTAGGGCTGACTCCCTGACATCCCATATCTTTGATTTCCCTGTGTCTACTAGAGTAGCCACTCCATTCCCTTGTACTTCCTAGTTAGTTTTGTCTCTTTCTCAGTTCCCCTCCAAACCAGAATCTTCTTAAAGCCTGGGGACCACATCCCCTGCAGTTTAGCACAGGACCTTACTTAAAGTCAGTGCCCCATACATCTTTGTCGAATTGAAATGAAGTCAGAAGGTTGGATGCCGTTTGAAACTTCAGATTCTGGCACAGGCTGGAGGGAGCTCCGAATGTGTCATAAGGCAGGCTCTAGCTACAAAAAAAATAAAAAATAAAAAATAAAAATTGATTCTTCTTTCCTTCTTCATCCTTCCGCCTCTCTGGCTCCTTGCTTCTCCCCTCCCCGTCCAAGACCATCTGATGTGAGGCACAGAGCAGGCTGGAAAAGATAAAGAAATCCAAAAGTGAAATCTTGGCACGGAAGCAGTGTGCTTTGAGTCAGCTCTTTACATTAGTAACAGGAACCAGTGAAGGGGCATTCTTCAGGCTGAAAGGAAAGTCCTGAGATTAATAGCTTCTAGATTGCTGATGGATTCCACTGTCTCTTCTTGGGCCTGGCGGGGCGGGGATTCATCTGTGATCATGGACTCACAGATCGCAACGCAGGGAAGGCCTCTAAGAGGAGCCGTCTTAGCGTGCTTCTCTTTCCTGGGTAGCCGAGCCTCTGAATAATTTGGGGTTGTGGTAATCGCGGGGGGGCACACAGAGGGTTGCCAAAGCCTCTGCCAACTGTGCGTTCGTTTCCAGTTGTTGGGGGACTAGCAGGTGGTACAGCTGCAGGTGGGTCTTGCTTTTGTTTGTCTCTGTGCTGAAAGCCCGGGAGGGAAGACCATATTGTGAGAATTGCAGCTAACGAAACAACCCTCAGCCAGTTCACAACATGATGACTGGGGCCCGATCATCCATGGTGCTTAGAGATATTTTAATGAGAGTCTAAAACGCAGGGAGAGCGAGAGGCACAAGGTGGACCTGGCTGCTGACATCATAAAATAACAAAATTGGGCAAAAGAAACATTGGTTCAGATTTTCGGTTGGCATTTGCTTTTGAGGCAAGGTAGCAAGTATGGCCTACAAGATGCCTGATGAGATGCATAGAGATCAGGGCACCCCTTTTTATCTTCGGTCAGGCGCCCCACTGGGGCCTCTTTGATGGCCAGTAGAAGGCTCGCGCTAGTGTCCTTTCTTCCTTTCCCTAGAATACCCACCATTCCTTTACTGAGAAATTAGAAAGCAGAAGCCCAAGTGTGATCTTTCCAAAGGCCACCACTACACATCCATCATAATAATAATTCTATTGTTATGAATAATAAGGTCTAATATTACGAGAGTTAACAGTGAACTTGGAGCGGGGGAGGTGCAGAAACCTTTGAAACTTTGCTTCAGAAAGGCTTTGGATGACCATCCATCTATGGCTTTCCTTTGTTCCTTTCTTCCTCATCTAACTGAGCGAAGTACGTGTGCCATACACCCATGGCTTGGACCCAGCTATCACCTCCCTGTAAATAGGGTAAAGGTGGAAAAAGACAAAAATTGATGTTTCTCCTATATGGTACATAAGCGTCTAGAATTTAGGATTTTTGAGGTTTGGCGTGCTGACGAGGAGTCCTGTCATGGCCGAGTTTGTAAATCAGTGGATGAGACAAGACACTGGAAAAGGTGGTATCAGAGACAACCAAGGACAAAAATTGAAAGTTGTAACGCCAACTAATGTATACTATCGCTTGTGATATCTCCTCCACCACCGCCCCTGGGTCATATGCCTATTATAACTGGGAAGGGGTCATATTTAGTGGAAGTGGACAGGGGAAGTGGGGCTTATAAAACCTTTGTGAAAGCCTCTCTGCTCGAAACAGGCTTGAAGTGCAGAGGTTGACCCTTATGATGTGGGGTTGGCCGTGTGTCAATACCTTCATAGATTCTTCCGGGCCAGTCTCTGTTCTTGGGTTTTGTTTGCATTTATTACCCCAGGATCCTAGATGCTGTGGCTATGGGGACAATGGCTCCTGGTTATGGTAAAACTAAATGAATCTGGATCATTGCCTCCTCTCCCGTTACTGCTATTTGATTGATCCGATTAATTTAATTATCAACTTATTAGTAGGCTGAAGTATTATTATAATTACTGAAGAATTATTAGTAGGCCGCTTAGGCCTTGTGCCCCACCTTGTGACACCCAGGCTTTGCCTGAAAGGGCCATTGATCACTTCACCTGGAGGGTGCAATGTCTTCTTTCTAGAAGATAGATCCCTTCTGATTCCCTCATTAATTTTGGGCCCTGTATGTTTACCGTTTGCTTGCTTATTCACGTTGCCCATGTGGGTATCTTATCCTAGTTGTCCCCAGCAAATCACTTTGATAGACCAGGTTTAGGGCATTTCCTGACTGCCCAGAGTGGAAGTTTAATTAGACACCGAATCGGCAGTTGTACGTGTAGTCTGACATGTTAAAAATGTATACTCTGCCGCTAGTATAAGGGTTGCCTAAGCACAGATATTACTGTGGACCTTTAAACTTTCTGATCTGTAAAAAAGAACTTTTCGTAAGGTACCAGTTTATCCCCAACAGATGGTTTATTGAGTAAGAAAAATCCGCTTTAAAACAAACATGTCACAATTATTTTATTCCCTGCGGCAGAATTCCTACTGTCGATGAACCCCTAATTGGAATTTGGTTTTGGCGCGGAATGAAAAACAGAGACATACTGTGGGGACAGAGTGCCAAAAATAGCCCACTGAACAGTACCAAGGATCAGAGCAGCCCTGCCTCGTGTTTTCTTTAGGCCCCCTTTATTGACTTTCATGTGGAGGAGACCAGTTGGCCCCAGTGTAATCCCATTTTGTGGTCAGGAGACAGAAACACCGAGAGGCTTGGGACAAGCCAGCAGTAAGGCAAGATCCAGGATTTCTGATGACTTCTGTTCCGGGTGTGCTGGAATCAACAAGGTCCCAAACTCAACTGCGCTTGACCAACTTCTCTAATACCTGGAATCACCGCTGTTAATGTGTCTCTAGAACTTTCTTGCGGAAATGCCCACAGTGCTAGAGAGGAGTGACATTGGCAACATTAAAATGGCTAGAGATTATTGGACATTTGCTCTGTGATGGGATCTGTGCTAGATGCCATGCATACGTTACCTCAGTGAATGCTGCTAACCCCCCTTTGAGATTTAAACTACCATTTCCCTGGTTTGCAGATGAGAAACTGGAGGCACACAGTGGTTCAATGACTCACTCGAGGTCAGGCTGCTAACAGGTGATAGAGCTGGCATCGGAACCTGGCTCTGACTCCTAACCGCAGTGTTACTTATCTGACATATTTGAGTGTGATCGTTTGGCCATTGGTGCCCATTAATACACTAAGCTGGACTCGGCTATCAGATTAGCAGTCTGTGTGTCTGGTTTAATGGGACAGGGGAGTTTAAGAATGGGGCGTGTGTGTGTGTGTAGAAGGATAAGTCCAGAGCAAGGATCCACACCTCATCTATTGGAGTGTAACACTAGAAAATCCTAAATAGTTGCAATGAGGGACGCCAGGGGGGCATCATGAATATCCCTGAAATTAGGTTTTATTACTGGCGATTTCTCATCAAGTAACTTTACTGGCTCAGAGACTGAAATCAGTGCAAACTCTTCCCTGGAACCGTGCTGACTGCCTCATTGTTGGCTGCACTGAAACATGTAGTTTGAAAAATCTACCTTTGCTTGACACAGTCGCCAGTCCTTGCGGGGGTGGGGAGGGAGGAATAAAGCAGCCTTGGGTCCCAAGGGATGCTGCTGTGAAAGAACCCCGGGTGGTCTGCAAAATGATCAGCTTCTGAAAGGTAGCCTTTTCTCTGAGCTGGGGGCACCAGGCGCGCTTGGCTTCTAACTCACCATATGGCATGCGGTACTGGGCCGGGCTGCTCTGCTCAGTCTCTGGTGTGATGTGGCATTTAATGCTGTGGAATTATTTCCTTACTCAATTAAAAAAAAGTGCCCCGCTCTGAATCCTCATCTGTTTCTCCCCACAAGCCCCCCTGCCAATCCCCTAGGCGCAGAGTGTATTTTTTGCTTTGCTCCTTGCCTGTCCTTTCTTTTCTGCTTTTCTTTTTCTAAAGCTTTTCTCCTCTGACTTAAAAGTGCAGCAGGAGAAGGGAGCACAGTTGCGTGCCCTGGGCCTGGATTCTCCCAAAGCAGCTGATCTCTGGGGTCTGGCCATTCCCTTTCCGAGGAAGGCTTCTGGTTATTTCTCTCCTGCTGTATTTTTCAGGATTCCACTATTCATCAGAGTTCTTGAAGGCAACAAACAAAAAACAGGCAAAAATCCCGGCACTGAGGTAGTCAATTCGGAGACCCATTGGTTTGCTTTCTATAGCTCCTCACCTTCTAAGTTCTTCTGAGTCTCGAACCCCATCTGCTCTCTGGTTGTGCTCAGATGTGGTTGCTTAAATAATCACTTTCAGTGTTTTTATCTCACTGTTCCCCTGCTCAGGAACCAGCCAGCGTGTGGGATCTCCTACTAAACTCAGGAAACTTCTCAGGCCCCAAACATCTCCCCAGTACAACCCCACAGAGCTTGAGGTCCTAAGAACTCAGTGGTGTCTCCTGAAGGTCCCAAGTGAACAATGCTAATGCTTCCTGGGATAATTTCTGCATGAATTTATTAGCATTGGTCTATCCACAGTTTGCATCAGAATTACTTGGGGAGCTTGTTACAGTGCATATTCCTGGGCCCTACCATGAATCTCCAGAATTAAAACTGCATGTGCCTGTGTGTGCTAGCTTGTGCGCAGGAGGCGTCCGGAAGCGGGCTCAAGGACCTGCATTTAAAGAAATAACCTCCTTGGGACTGCCCTGACGGTCCAGTGGTTAAGATTTTGCTGTCCAATGCAGGGCGTGTGGGTTCGATCCCTGGTTGGGGAGGTAAGATCCCACATGCCTCGCAGCCAAAAAGCCAAAACACAGAACAGAAGCAATATTGTAACAAATTCAATAAAGACTTTAAAAATGGTCCACATCAAAAGAATCTTAAAAAAATATATGTAACCTCCTAGACAGAGCACACAGCAATTTGAGAACTACTGTCATAAGGTTTGTAAGCAGGGAAGAACCATTATCAGACCTTTTTTTTTTTGAAGAAAAATCTGGTGACAATGTGGAGGTTTTCTGGCCTGGGGCAAAGTAAAAATTCAAGTAGGAAAAGCCACTTCAAAAGCTGCTGTCGGGGTTGGGGGCAAAATAACAGGTCACCTGTGGGAGGCCAAGAGAAGGTTCTGCTCTTAGATGTTAGGAAAGATGTTGCAAGTGTGGAATAAGTGGCTTCCGTCTCTGAAACGCCACCTCAGGTCTCTCCTAGGATAGAAGTTTCTATCCTTCGTGTCGAGATATTTAATAGGGCGGTTCATTGACCCATGTCCATCACAGGGACAGAGCTCACCTCTCCTGTTTAAACCAGAGTTCAGAGGTATAATGTTTCACCTCTGTGAAGGATTGTGATTCTGTAGCTGTGGATCCAAACAGTGGTTCTCAAAGTGTGGTCCTCTTATCACCTGCATCGGAATCAGCTGAAATACTTGTTAAAATGCAGATTCCTGGGCCTCATCTCAGACCTACTGAATCAGAATAGGAGCCCCCAAATCTGCATTATAACCAGCTGTCCAGGTGACACCGATGTACAATAAAGTTTGAAAAGCAGTGTTCTCCAGTGTTTGTGTCTTTACACTTACTGGGGAATTCTTTGCCTCCATTTCTGCCAATGGAAATCCCTGATCTACTTACCCCGACAGATACAACCCTGACTGCTGCTATGGAGATGAGAAATGTGGGGAGACACCATGGTCAGGGTGCAGGGGAGAGCTGGGGAGCACTGAGATGCAGCAGCTAGACGGGAGGTGGAGAGAGGGACCCAGGGTTTGGACTCAGAGAATTTGTGCACTTGAGTTGAGGTTGCAAAAAGGCAGGAAGCCCGGGGCAAACCAACCACAAAATTCCGCAGGCCAGATATCTGCGCTCAGGCATGAATTCAATCCCCACAGCAATCGTGTTTGGCGATGAGGCTTGGAGGTCAAGGCAGGGCAGGGCTCTGAGTGGAAAGTGAGACCAAATGCCAGCTCAGCTGACAAGTGCACGTGGAGGGAGGGGGATGGGCCAGCCTGGCTTCCCCTTTCCCGCTGTGGTTGCCTGTGGGAACCACATCCCATCCTCAGCAGCGCCTTGCCCAGGCTACCTGGGCTGCCCCGCTCTTACCGGAACAGCTGCCCCTTGATGCTCTCCCACCCCTCTCTTTTTTTTAGGAGTATAGGGGTGCACTTTCCTGGGATCTTTCGCTGAAATCCTCAGGGTAGAAAATACCTGGGGTAGAAAATACTGAGAAGCAGTCCGCGTTCCCTGCGAGACTCGAACTACGAGAAGGCCTGTCCAGGGCAAAGTGAGGTCTGAGGACCACTTGCATCAGCTCAGACTGCTGTAACAAAACGCCATAGGCTGGGCGGCTTAAACATTTCTTTTCTCACAGTTCTGAAGGCTGGAGTCTGACCTCAGGGTGTTAGCATGGTTGGGCTCTGGCAAGGAGTCTCTTGTACACATCCTCTGTGTCTTCCTGTGGCCTTTCTTCTGAGCACTCTAGAGGGAGAGTTCGCCCTCTTTTTATAAGGCCACTAATCCTCTTGGATTAGAGCTCCACATTATATCCTCATTCAACGGTAATGGCCTCCTAAAGGCTCTATCTCTACATATAGTCACACTGGGGTTACGGCTTCGACACAGGAATTTGCCTTAGACCCACTTGGATCTATAGCACTCAGCATCGCCTGTGTGGGTACATTTGAAAGGCTCCACCCTACATATCCTCAATGAAGATCTCTAGCGGAGTAGAGCCAGAGAATCTGTAAGCACTTCAGGTGATTCTGATGAACACTGATGTTTAAGAATCATTGGAGGTATGTTATATGTAGTTTATATGATCTCAGCGATTTTGAAGCTGGTTTTATTTTCACCGTGTGTTATCATTTGCTGGGTAGCACAGTCTCCATTTATAATTATTCTTGGCTGAGGTAGGCCTTTCTTTTATGTATCCTAAACCAGTAGTTCTCAAACTTTAGTCTGGATCTTGTTAAAATGCAGATTCTTGATTCAGCAGGCCTGGGGTGGAGCGTGAGGTTCTGCATGTCTAACAAGCTCCCAGGTGATGCTGTTGCTGGTCCATGGAGCACAATTTTGAGTAGCAAGATCCTAAACCATTTTGCCAAGTTTAGAGGTGTGCTTCTAATTCAGGGAGAGCAAATTTAGGTGTCTTCACTGGCCAGGCCAGTAAGTAACTGTGAATGCGTGCAACTACCAGAGGTAACATGAATAGGGCATGATAGAGCCTGTAGGCATTCAGTTACACATTTTAAAAACACACTGGGCTGGCCAAATACGCTACAACCTGCTTCCATTGGGGACAGCTGATTTGCAACCCCTCTGCTAGTACAACTATTTTAAGATTTGTCAATACGTATTTATTTTCCCATCTCCCCACTTCATGGGTGTTTAGATTTCCACCACAATCCCTTTCACTCTTCCTCTCCCCTCTCTTAATTGGCACTGCTTGATGTTGCTTTGTAAGCATTTTTAAGGGTTATTATTTGAATTGTATGTCCTACTTAAGCAACAGGGTTGTGACTCTTCAAGGGCAGGAACTGAGCCTTGGTTCTTTGGTCTGTCCTCAATAACGTTTAGTTCAGTGTCCAGCTCACAGTGGGCACTCGGTCACTGATGGGTAATTGACTCACTTTCAGGACCAGGATAGTACTTAAGAAACGAAGTGAGTTCACTAGGATGGCTGAGGTTTGGAGATAAGGACCACATCCTATGTGATCAGCATACAGATACTCCTAGTTCGAAGAAGGCAAGCCAGGATTTTTTTTTTTAAGAAGCATTGGATTTTTCCAATATTAGAACACAGACCAGTCTTGTTCAACTGTTATTGTTTTGAATTTAGCAGGATGTGTTAGCAGGATGTGTTGTGTTTGCAGCTTCTGGACTTACTGGATCTGCTATATTTGGTGCTCTTCATTAAATGGATTGTTGATATGTAAATATACAAGTTGCTATGCAAAATTGTCCTAATTTTCTTGTGAGCTTTCTTCTGCAGCTTGTGAAAAGGCATTTTGTTAGTTCCCCACATTGAAGGATATTTTGAGTACTTGCAGCTAAATTGTACTAAACCAATTGTCAAAACTTGGGAGTGTACCTTAAAAGAAAACTGATACAGATAAAGTCAATCCATTTGCATGGGCTCCTGTTTATTTATATGTATGCAAATGTATCTGTATGTGGCGTAGATATACACACATTGTACTATGGCCAAAGATTCAACTGGAGTTAATGACCATATACAGGGAAGAACTATTAGCAAATCAATGAAGAACCTGTCTGTCGTGCTATTGTAAAACACAGTCATTTGTTCGCTTGAAGAGGAACTCTTTCCCTCACTGAAAATTGTGATTCTGTAGAGTATTAGCTGACCTCTGCTAGAAAGGAGACTTCTGTTCAAATAGCAAAAGGCTGTAGATGACTAGTCAACCAGAGAAGTGTAAACATGAACTGAATTGAGTACTTTGATTCCCTACTTTTTCATTTGTTCAACTACTGTCGATAGATCAGAAAGCCTACTATGTGACAGACACAGTAATGGGTACAGGGTGAACAAGAGGTTACAGTAGTAAACAAGACATCCGTGGTCCTTGCCTTCTTGAAACTTACATTGATCCAAGTTCTTTCATCAGTGTGTATGTGTGTGTATTAGGCCTTCTGGGCTGCTGTAATGAAAATATGATAGACTCAGCAGCTTAAATGAGAAACATTTCTCACAATTTTGGAGGCTGGGAAGTCCAAGCTCAGGGTGCTGGCAGATTCACCATCTGATGACTGCTCTCTTCCTGGTCCTTAGACGGCTGTTCTTGCTGTAACTTCACATGGCAGAAGGGGAGAGGGAGCTCTCTGAGGTGTCTTTCATAAGGGCACTCACCCCTCATGACCTTATCACCTCTCAAATGCCCCACCTACTAATACCATCACCTTGGGGGTTGGGTTTCAACATAAGAATTTTGGTGGGGGGGGCACAAACATTCAGTCTCTAGCAATGTATATGCGTGTATTAAAAATTATAACAATCTTAGATATTTTCTTTATACAATTAAAGAATGACACAGTTGGAAGATGCCTTGAAATGCCATTCAACGTATTCTTCCATCCTTCAGGTAGCTGGAAGAAGTTGTAGGTGTGTTGCAGCTACACTGAGAGATGAGCCCCATTCATATCTCCTGGGCATTCATCATTTCTGCGTATACCCATCTGACATCTTTGAACTGCAAGTACCAGGTACTTGTCTGCGTGCTTTTTCTGGTGTCTGGTGCCCGTGTGACCTATGCTGGGGAGTGAACACATCTCTTCCAACCAATGAAGCAGCCCTCAACAGTTGGTGCGTAAATACCCCAACTCCCTCCCACTCTGTTGAGATAACTCTGAGGAGTGTTCTGTACTATCTTTCAGAGGTCCTTAATGGGATTGAGCCCCAGTTACCCACAATGGTGACCTGCTCAGTAATCGCTCCACATCGGCTTCCTTTTCTCCCTGCAACGCTTCTCTATGCAACGCTTCTCTATTTTCCTACTCGTGCTTCCTGGGATCACCTCCCCCCACCCAAATATACCACTTGTATCACATTCTTGTCTCAGGGTCAGCGTCTGGGGGAACCCAACCTAGGTCATGTATCAACCCATGGCTCTCCAAGAATACATGATAGAATTATATATTCACAGGCAGATTTATTTTGAAAATCATGTATAATGTAAAATACATGGCTGTATTATTCACAGACAAATCTAATTACGATGTTTATTTTTGTCAAACCCTTTAGATGCACATGATTAGCTAATTAAGTGTACTTGGGGAAGTCTATCTGAGAAAAAGTAAAATTATTTTGTGATTTGGATAATAGAACCCCACTTTTGGTTGGGCAATTTCACAGTTTTGTGTATTAGAATTTTTAGAAAGCCAGTCGGTACCTTCTAGGATTAGGAAACCTTGTTTTTAGGATACGGCTACCTCTTTTCATACTTTCCCACCCCTTCTCCCACTATAACCCAGGTCTTCCTGGGATAGAGTGTTGGCCTGGGTGGTTACAACATAACCCAAAGCTCACCTCCTCTTGTTTGTTTCATTTTCTGTTGTCTTCCACTGCTGTTTTCTCTCAGCCACAGCTTGTGGCTGTTTTCCTCTATCTTGAATGGAATCTAACCCCTAGTTTTATAGGCACGGTGTCCAGAATTTTCCTTTGCGGCCCCATAAACTCCCTGCATATATTTCTCTCTTCCCTTTATTGGCAGTGAGAAAGTCACCTGATTTTTATCAGACTTAAAGTATTCCAGTCTATGAATAATATAATGTGGGAAATGAAAACAGACAAGCAAAAAACGGTTGGGCTTCTGGGCAGGATTGAAGACTTATAACATGAACTTTTTAATACATGTGCATTTTATGTATGTGTCCTAGGATTTATTTACCGCTCTCATTTTAACTTCATTCTTCCCTCCGGTCCCCTGCAACTCTTAAGATTCATTTGTGAGCTTGAACATGGCCATTCCTGGGTAAGGAAGCAGAGGAGAAGCTCCCTGATTAGGAAAGAGCATTCAGCTTTGGTTACTAAAGCCTTTGTTGTCAGCTCTCCATGTTGCCTGGCCTCAGTTGCTTGTCTGGGTACTTGAACTCTTGCCTTTTCCTACAGATGTCTTGGTTCAGGATGTTTGCTTAGAATTTGGACTTTGGGCCCCTGTCTTGTCTTTATTTTCTATGTCCGATCTATTGGCCTAACTCACTACTTGTTATGAATTCTTGCACATAGTAGGTATTGGATAGGTATTTCTTAAATATTAGATATGTTTCCTGACTCCTGATTGCATGAGCTTTCTAAGGCTTATATGGCATCTAAGACCTGAACCCTTGTCTCGTGATTCCAAACTTTGCCCTGGACTCATGCTCCTGGTTTTTGTTTTTGCTTTTGTTTCTTGCGGTACGCGGGCCTCTCACTGTCGTGGCCTCTCCCGTTGCGGAGCACAGGCTCCGGACACGCAGGCTCAGTGGCCATGGCTCACGGGCCCAGCTGCTCCACGGCATGTGGGATCTTCCCGGACCAGGGCACGAACCCGTGTCCCCTGCATCGGCAGGCGGACTCTCAACCACTGTGCCACCAGGGAAACCCCATGCTCCTGGTTGATTTCCTGGGGCTGCAAGCTCTCCTGCCTGGATCCTTCCCTTCACCCTCAGCCTTGCCTCAGTTTACTGGAGTTCCAGTTCCTTATTTTGCACCACAGCTTGGTGACTGGCTGTGATGCTGACAGTCAAATACAGATAATGTAACTAGAATACTCACAATAAGGGAGCACGTTAACAAATACGAGACCCATGATGCTGTTTACACTTTTATTTTGAAGGATAATTATGTCTGTGCTTAAGTAAGACCCTACGCATTGAGTGCAGATGTCAGAGCAAGAAAGTGTTGACTAAGACTGGGTTCCCGCTGTGAAGTGCACGATGTGTGAAATTCTAGCATATGTGCAGAATTTAAACCCATCATTTACTGACAGGCAATAATTACTTTAATGAAGTCAGGAGACTATTTCAAACAAGCAATTAGAGTTAACAATATAACTGTAAACAGGACCCTAGTTAATGAATTTTCAAACTGTACTTCCCTCCTCTGCGAATGCTAGGAGCTATAAAAAGAATGAGAAGAATAACTCATATTATTGAATACTTATACGTCATGCTGGGCGCTGTACCAAGCCCTTTACATAAAGTGTCTTATTTAATCCTCTGGGAGGTAAATACTAGTACTATTCCCATTTTGCAGATGAAACTGTGCCTCAGAGGTAAAACACCTTTCCCAAAGTCACACTGCTTAGGAAATGGTGGACGTGTGATTTAAACATTGGTTAGTTTGGCTCCAGAACCCAAGCTCTTAACTATGGCACCTAGATTATATAGTCTATTAGCACGTATGTAAAACCTACTTTCCACGGGGGTTTGTCAGTACATGCTAATAGGAAGCACACGGTACATTCAGATTAAGAAAATTTGAAGAGGAACTATTGATAAATGGACTGTTGGCAGAGCTGTAGCTATAAAGGATCCACAAAGAGTAGCATAGTCATGTCAGAGGGAGCTGTTACTATCTCTAGGTTGAAGGGACACGAGGAGGGGGCAGTTACAGGCACCCCGAAGGATAGACTCATACACAGGAGGCTGATAGGAGGGGGGCCAGTTATCTTAGTCTAGAGGCACAGTCAGACCAAGACAACCTTGCAGGGAAGAAGCCAGGGGGAATAAATAACTTCCCCTCACCTTCCTGCCTCCTTCCAGTCTCCTTTCTGGGCTCCCCATTGGCCAGACCTAACCAGAAGCCAGAGAGTATATAGTCTTACGGGTTACCTGGGAAATGTGTTGGAACAGTACAGCCAAATGCAGAATATATTTGATTCTGGAATCCAAAGAGGCCTGCCAAGCATTGTGCCTCTTTCTTCAGAGTGGGAAGTGTAAGGTATAGCAACTTGTTCCTTGGTTTAGAAGGATATCCAGACGTATCGCAGATCACTAAACCTAAAAACATCACACGTGTGGCAAGTCCCTGAACTTTTGCAAAATTTATCTTCCACCCTCTGGTGTACATATATCTTAAGGAGGCATCTAGGATTCTTGCTTCTTCCTTCTCATCAAGTCATTAGCCATATGTTATCATGTAATGGAGCAGCATGATGTTAAGGGGCCTCTGGACCCTATTATGCCAGAGAGGAGGAGAATTGACACAGCCCTGGGGCGTGATAGTGAGGATATACTGTTGTTCCTACCATGTGAATTCAAACTGCTCGTAATTTTCCTTACTGATGGAGATGGAAAAGAAAGCATTTTCCAGGTCAGTCGCTGTCTACCAGGAGCCAAGGGATATTCTGAATTCATCTAGTAAAGATACCATATCCAGAACCACAGCTGTGATTGGCAGCACCACGTGATTACGTTTGGGATATTTGCTGTCATTCACCAAGACCCACTGGAGCTTTTACACCAGCCAGACAGGCAAGTTAAGTGGGGATGTGGTAAAAGTCATCATCCTGGCGTCTTTCAAGTCTTTGATGGTGGCACTAGTCTTTGTAATTTCCCCAGGGATGCAGCATGTGGTTTGGTTCACTATCGTGTTGGGGAAGAGGCAGTTCCAGGAGCTGGCATCTGACTCATCCCACTATAATAGCCCTTGCTGCGTGGGCCAGGGAACAAAAGAGGAGAACCTTTCAGTTACTAACTATACTATTCCCAGTGCAGCTAACCTGAGACTGAGAAAATAGCCACAGGATGACACTTCTGTCCCATTGAACTGATTGTTAGACTCAGGCCAAGACTCCCTCTACCACCTGACTTCCAAAAGCCCCTGTTCTGACAGGTGAACCACTGTGGCATTTTGGTTTCTGGGAATCAGTGTAAATTTAGAGTCTGTATCTAATAATCCCCAAAAGAACTGAGTATTTTTCTTTTCCTAGTATATGGCCGCAGTACCTCTGGAGAAGGCTTCAAGAAGATTTATAGCTTCCTCCTGCAGCCTCAAGGGCTTCACGCCTGTGAATTGACTTAAGTTTGGGAATTGTATAAGAGGCCATGAATTGTCACTTCAGTTAGTTGAGTCAGGTTTCTGCTTAGTAGACTAAGATTTTTTCTGCCTCTGTATGCCAAGCAGCACATTGGTAGGCTTTATGTGTTTCCTTTTGAGACCTCCGTGATCAGTTAACCATCACCACAGATTCCGGCAGGTCAGTACTCTGATTACCATTTTGTCCCTGGGTCTTACTGTGTATATTGCACCTACCATGTCCCTGATTGATTGTTAAGCCATCCTGCCATTAGCACTTCAGGATCCCATATTCCCATTGAGAACAGGACACACAATTCCACGATAGCATCCCCTACCGTAACCTATGACCTAGAGAAGACAGCCATCACAGAACTCTTTGAGGCTGAGGGGCCTCCCGATGTCTGTCGTAATGCCTTGGTGAAGGAAATGTTGTCCAGGACTTCAAGGACTAATTGCTATGGCCATTGGATTTCCCAAGACATCGCCCTTTACCTGAACTTTATTCCATGCTGTGATAGGTAATAATTTGAGTGATTTTGATGCCACTGCATGCCACAGTTTACCGACTCCTATTTTTTTCCTCAGCAAGAAAGTTATTCCAATACTCTTCAGTATGACCAAGTCAGTCTCAGAATCTCACTTTCAAAGTCTGTTTCATGCGGCCACTTTTAAGGAGTAATTACTGCATCAGTAAGCTCCCAACTGAAATAAAGTGGAAACTTAGCATAATTCGTGGAAGATTTATTTATGAAAGGATTATTTATAGAGGTGTAGGTGTGGAGAAACTGCAAGGGATTGTGTGGTAATTCAGGGATGGTGGCAGTGAAGACATTACCAGTCCTAGACCCGTGGAATGAATGAAGAGAGGGAACAGTTACCAGATCTTGGAAGGGAAGACTTGTGTAAAGGGAGACTATCTTGAGAGGAGCAGTGGCCTTTGGATAAGGGACACAGCCAGGCTAGAGCAATTTCGCAGGAAGGGAGCCAGAGGATCAAACACCCTGACCTTACTTTCTTCTCCTTTGGATCTCCAACTGGAGATCATATTGGCCAAGTCCATCCAGAAGCCAGAGGGAAGGGCGCCAGTTGATAAGGTCCATATAGGTCACCTTCTGAAGGCAGAGAACAGGATGAAGACTGGAGAGTAGATCAGGAGGGGCAAGTGGAACATACCGTAATTCCAGGTATGAATAGAATGTCCTTATCTACCACTGTGCTCTGCTTGGGTTCAGATAGCTTTTCACAACTTTCAGCTAAGCGGGAACCATGAACTCTGCCTCAAGTAGGGCTTTATGCCTTTCTAGATGGTTATAACAAAGTCATCATTGAATGTCTCATGAGCACCTGATAATGCAGTCACTATTTTCTTTATTCTGTTGAATTTGTCAAGTAACTTGACATTTATTTACATTACTGTGTCTTCTCAGAGTCATGAGTCATTTATAAATGTGCCTAAAGGTTTTCTCTAATTTTTCATTTTTATCTCCCACTCCTCAAGACTTTGTCATTCCTGTCAAAAATACCCCAACTGGAAAACTGGGGTCATCGTTGTCATATCTATCTTGTCATCTAACATCACGCTAGTCACCAGTTACAGTTAATTTTTCCTCTAATTTTTTTACGGCCCCCATTTCTCTCTCTTCTGTTGTAACCACCCTAATACAAACCGTTATTGCTTCACACCTGGATTTTAGGGATAGCTTCTTAATGGCCCCATTAATCTTCCTAGATAGTTATTCTGAACATGAACCTCTACTGTCAGAAAACACCAGCGAATCCTCAATATCTCCAGGAACAGGGCCACCTTTCTTTCCAAACTTGTCTCTCAGTAGTTTTACCAGACAATTCTACTCCAGTGAAAGCACTCAGCTCCTCATGCCCTGAAACTGTTAAATGTATTTCCTCTTCAATGTGTTGCCTCAAGTTGTTCCTTCTTCTTGGAATGGCCTCACTCTTCCACTTCAGCTGTCTAAGTGCCATTCTTCACTTGAGGCTCAGCTCAGTTCCTGTTTTGTTTTGTTTTGTTTTCCAAGACTGCCTATTACTCAGTCCTTGGTGAGATCTCATACATTCTAGTAACACTTGCTATCTCTGAATAGGCGTAGTATAACTAGTGTCTATTTCTTAGGGCTTTAAAAAATGATACTCTTACAGGTTTGTTGTAAGGTTTATATAACTTAATACATATAAATTTTTAAGACTAATGCCTGGTACATAGTAAGCTCTCAGTACATTTTAGCTATCAAAATTATTATTTATTATTATGTTTACAACTCATTTGACAATTAGTATAGTACTTTGTATTGCTACTTTGTTTTGATTGTATATGGAATACTTCCCTAATTAAATTAGATTACCATCCCTGTGTGGGTTTTTTTTTTTCAATCAATTGCTATGTTTTCAACTTTTAGCATAGCGTCTGGCAGAGAAGACGCCTGAATAAATGCTTACTGTGTAGTCAGTGATGGTGGTGATGGTGATGCCTGCTCCTCTATTCTTGGCTGCTTTTGGAAAGTGGCTTCGTTGTATCAGTTCGCGAAATCTTTGATTGCATTATAAAGCGGGTACGCACCTCACAGATCATTTAATTCCACACCATCATCTTCTAGATGGTGAAACTGAGGTTCAAGGGAGAGAAAGGACTTGCCCAAATCCAGAGTTGCCAGTTAGTGACAGACACAGGGCCAGAACTCGGAATGCATTCCAGAGCAGTGAACTGAACAAATATTTATTGCACACCTATCATGTGTCAAGTACTATGCTAGCTGTTGGGGACATCTATGACCAGGACAGAGGCCCATCCTTCCATGCCATTTGCTTTTTAACGGTGGGGCGAGACATAGTCAAACAAAACTAAAGAGATAATTGCTATGAAGGAAATAGGGTGATTTAAGGACCAACAGGGCGAATAGGTAGGTATTTTAGGGCTTCTGAGGTGATAGTTAAGCTGAGTCCTGTGTGATGAGAAGGAGACAACCAAGGGAAGATCTGGGCAAAGTTAGTTTCAGGTACGAGGAAGAGTAACTGCAAAGGCCCTGTGGTAGGAATAAGCCTAGTGTGTTCCAGGAATTGGAACTGAGGCTGGTGAAACCAAAGCATAGTGCACGAGTGAGAAAGTGGTAGGGTTTGAGGTCAGAAAGCTAGGAGGGGGTCTAGTCACATAGAGTTCTGTAGGCTATAGTAAGGAGTTTGTATTTTAGTTTTATGATCCTGTTTATGCTTTAAAATGATCATTTAGGCTGTTATGTGGAATAATATTCTATGCAGAGAAGGACAAGGGCGTGCGTGTCAGAAAAATTATTGAAAACTTGGAACTCGGTAAAATACGTTACTGAGCCTTTTCTTCAGGACAGTGTTGGACTTGACTTTCTATCGTCTAGGCTATTGTATAACCTTTTGAGTCAGAGGATAATTTGTAGATTGTTGCCCAAAGTTTATAGTTATGGCTTCGGTGGATATTAACTAGTTTTGTATCTAACCCATAAATAATGTCCTAACATTACTAAAAATATTTAGCTTCTCAAATGGCCTTTGGACTAGATTTAAGATCTTACTGGTTTCCGCATTAATGCATTGGCCCAAATCCTTGACATGTGTTTATTTGAATCACGAGTTTATCTTATTGAATATTACATTTTAACAAGTGGAAGCAGGCAGAATAGTTAGGGGGCAATTGCAGCAATCTAGGTGAGTCTTGCCAATGTCTTGGACTAGGGTCCTGGTGGTGAACGTGGTTGAAAGTCATTGGATTCCTTATACATTGGAGGCAGAGGCAACAGGATTTCCGATCGATGGAACACCCAGGATCAAGCAAAGAGTAATCAAGAAAGATTCATAGGGTTTTTGCCTAAATAACTGCTAGTGCCATTAACTGAAGTGGGGAAGATTGGAGGTGGAAAAGATTGGCAGAGCAGGTGAGGTGGAAAATCAAAAGTCTAGCTTTAGATATGCCAGGTCAAAGGTGTCAATTAGTCATCTATGTGGAAATGTGAAATAGGTTCTAGACTCGTAAATCCAAGAGCCTAAGAGAAAATTCTGGACTAGAGATAAAGACTTGGGTATCATTAGAACTTAAGTGATGTTTAAAGCCTGGGCCTGGATGGAGCTGGCGTTCTTCAGGAGATTTAGAAAAATGGATATTATTAGGCTCCATTACATATTCAGAACATTTAAGGCATGGTCTGGAGCTCTCCAGTTCTACCACATGATCCAGGTGATTTTTGACACTGAGAAACAGAGCTCTAGAGAAAGTTTGGCAAAATTTTCTCTGTTAAGGCACAGATAGTAAATGTTTTAGGCTTTCCAGGTTATACAGACTATCCCAGCTCTGCCACTGTAGCAGGAAAGCAGCCAGAGACAACATAAATGCCTGACCACAGCTATATTCCACTAACATTTATAAACCTGAAATTTGAATTTTATATAATTTTCATGTGTCATAAAATATTTTATTTTTTAAATATTCATTTTTATTATTCCGCATATAAGTAGTAATGCACAGTATTTGTCTTTGTCTGACTTACTTCACTCAGCCTAATATGCTTCAGATCCATCTATGTTGTTACAAAGGGAAATATTTTGTTTTTTATGGCTGAGTAGCACTCCATTGTGTACACACACACACACCCCTTCTTCATCCCTTCATCTGTTGATGGACACCTAGGTTGCTTCCGTATCTCAGCTGTTGTAAATAATGCTACTATGAACATTGGGGTGCATGTATCTTTTTGAATTACTGTTTTCATTTTCTTTGGATATACACCCAAGAGTGGAATTGCTGGATCATATGGTAGTTCTATTTTTAGTTTTTTTGTGGAACCTCCATACTGTTCTTCATAGTGGCTGCACGAATTTACATCCCCACCAACAGTGTACAAGGGTTCCTTTTTCTTCACATCATCACCAACATTTCTTATTTGTGGTCTTTTTGATGTTAGCCATTCTAACAGGTGTGAGGTGATATCTCACTGTAGTTTTTTGTTTGTTTTTGCTTTTTAAACTTTTATATTGGAACATAGTCGATTAACAATGTTGTGTTAGTTTCCAGTGTACAGCAAAGTGATTCAGTTATACATATACATGTATCTATTCTTTTTCAAATTATTTTCCCATTTAGGTTATTACAGAATACTGATTTGCATTTCTTTGGTGATGAGTGATGTTGAGCATCTTTTCATATGCCTGTTGGCCATCTGTATGTCTTCTTTGGAAAAAAATGTATATTCAGGTCTTGTGTCTATTTTTTAATCGGGTTGTTATTGTTTTGACATTGAGTTGTATGAGCTGTTTATATATTTTGGATATTAAGCCCTTATCTGTCATATTATTTGCAAATATTTTCTCCTGTTCCATAGGTTGTCTTTTCATTTTGTCAGTGGTTTCCTTTGCTTTGCAAAAGCTTTTTAAGTTGAATTAGGTCCAATTTGTTTATTTTTGCTTTTGTTTCCTTTGCCTTAGGAGACAGATCCAAAGAAATATTGCTACACTTTATGTTAAAGAGTGTTCCGCCTATGTTTTCCTCCAGCAGATTTACAGTTTCTGGTCTTACATTTAGGTCTTTAATCCATGTTGAGTTTATTTTTGTATATGGTGTGAGAAAATGTTCTAACTTCATTCTTTTATATGTAGCTGTCCCATTTTCCTAGCACCACTTTTTTTTTTTTTTTTTTTTTTTGTGGTACACGGGCCTCTCACCGCTGTGGCCTCTCCCACCGCAGAGCACAGGCTCCGGATGCGCAGGCCCAGCGGCCACGGCTCATGGGCCCAGCCGCTCCACGGCACGCAGGATCCTCCTGGACTGGGGCACGAACCCGCGTCCCCTGAATCGGCAGGCGGACCCCCAACCACTGCGCCACCAGGGAAGCCCCAGACAGCAGCACTTTTTTTGTGTTTTTATTTTGCAGTACGCGGGCCTCTCACTGCCGTGGCCTCTCCTGTTGTGGAGCACAGACTCCGGACGCTCAGGCCCAGCAGCCATGGCTCACGGGCCCAGCCGCTCGGCGGCACGTGGGATCCTCCCGGACCGGGGTACGAACCCACGTCCCCTGCATCGGCAGGCGGACTCCCAACCACTGCGCCACCAGGGAAGCCCCAGCACCACTTTTTGAAGAGAATGTCCTTTCTGCGTTGTGTATTCTTGCCTCTCTGTCATAGATTAATTGACCATAAGTGCATGGGTTTATTTCAGGGCTCTCAATTCTGTTCCACTGATCTATGTGTCTGTTTTTCTGCCGGTGCCTTACTGTTTCAGTTACTGTAGCTTTGTAGCATAGTCTGAAGTCAGGGACTGTAATTCCTCCAGCTCTGTTCTTCTTTCTCAAGATTGTTTTAACAATTTGGGGTCTTTTATGTTTCCATACAAATTTTAAAATTATTCTAGTTCTGTGAAAAATGCTATTGGCATTTTAATAGGGATTGCATTGACTCTCTAGATTGCCTTGGGTACTATGATCATTTTAACAATATTCTTCCAATCCGTGAACACTGTGTATCTTTCCATATGTTTGTGTCATCTTCAGTTTCTTTCATCAGTTTTATAATTTTCCAAGCATAGCTCTTTTACCTGCTTAGGTAGGTTTATTTCTAGGTATTTTTTCTTTTTGATGCAATTTTTAAATGGGATTGTCTCCTTAATTTCTCTTTCTGATAGTTTGTTGTTAGTGTATAGAAATGCAAAATATTTCTGTATATTAATTGTGTGTCCTGCAACTTATGCTGAATTCATCAATGAGCTCTACTGGTTTTTTGGTGGTGTCTTTAGGATTTTTTATGTATAATTTCGTGCTGTCTGCAAACAGTGACAGTTTTACTTCTTCCTTTCCAATTTAAATTTCTGCTATTCCTTTTTTTTTGTCTGATTGCTGTGGCTAGGACCTCCAGTTCTATGTTCAAAGTGAATCAAAGTGATGAGAGTGGGCATCCCTGTCTTGTTCCTGATCTTAGAGGAAATGCATTCAGCTTTTCCCTGTTGAGTATGATGTTAGCTGTGGGTTTATATATTGCCTTTATTTTGTTGAGATATGTTGTCCCTATACCCACTTGGTTGACTGGTGCCAGCTCTCTGGTGTGTTGGCTGGGTACTGGCAAGGCAGGGTACTGGCAAGGCAGGTTACTGGGCTATGATGTTGCTTGGGTCAGTGTCCTTCTGCTAGTAAGTGGGGTCTGGGTCCAGAAGATCTTGGGGTTGGTGCCCGCTCATTGGTGGGTCAGGCTGCATCCTGGGGCTATTGCCAGGCTACTGGTGGGCAGAGCCAGGTCCTGGGGTCTCTGGATGCAGGGCCCAGGAGTCCCAGATCTGGTGTCAGATCACTGGTAGGTGGAGTTGGGTCCGGACAGATGGCTGTGGGACCCAGGATGTCACAAAGCTTGTGTTGGCCACCTGGTGAGTGGGGCCAGATCCTGGGGTCAGAGCTGGTATTGGCCTGCTGGTGGTTTGGCTGGGTCCTGCCACGGCAGGCTGCAGGGTCCTGGTAGTCGTGGGGTAGCACCCACCCACTGTCTCTGGCGGTTGGAGGGTCCTCGGTCGAGTGCTTGTGCAATGGTGTGTGAGGCTGAGTCCTGGGCCCTCTGGTGGATAGGGCCATGTCCAGGGGTGGCTGTGGTCTCAGCTTCCTTGCTGGTGGGTGGAGCTGTGTCCCCCCCCCCCCCCAGCTAGATGCTTGGCCTGAGGCATCCCAGTAGTACTGGTGTCTACAGGTTGGTGGGGGTGGGCGGGGCTGGGTCCTGAGGCTAAGGAGCCAGGGGGAGGGTTCCAGAATGGCATTTGCCAGCACCTGTGTCCACATGGTAGAAGGACCTCCCAGAAATGGCTGCTTCCAGGGTCTGTGTCCCCAGTGGGAGTCCCAGTTGCCTCTTGCCTCTCTGGGAGACTCTCCAAGATCAGCAGGTGGGTCTGACCCAGGCTCCTTTCACATTACTCCTTCTGCCCTGGGTCCTGGAGCATGTGAGATTTTGTCTTCACCCTTTAAGAGTGGAGTCTATTTCCCACAGCTCCTGGGTCTCCAGAAAGTAAGTCCTGCTGGCCTTCAAAGCCATATGTCCTGGGGGCTTGTCTTCCCAGTGCAGGACTCCTGGGCTGAGGAGCTTGAGGAGGGGCTCAGACCCCTTGCTCCTTCGGGAGAACCTCTGAAATTGTAATCATTCTCTCATCTGTGGTTTGCCCATCGAGGGTTATGGGTCTTGACTATACTGTAACCCCGGCCCTCTTACCTGTCTCCTTGTGGTTCCTTCTTTATATCTTTAGTTGTAGATCTTCTCTGGTAGACTCCGATCATTCTTGTCAAAAGTTTTTCCGTAAATAGTTGTAATTTTGGTGTGCCCGTGAGAGCAGGTGGGCTCGGGGTCTCTCTACTCTGCCATCTTGAAACAATCCTCTCAAATATTCCTTTCCTTGTGATTGTTTTCCAACCATTTTAAAATATGAAAACCATTCTTAGCTTATAGGCTGTATAAAAACAGGCAGTGGGCTAGGTTTGGCCTGTGGTTGGTAGTTTGCTTATACTCTACGTGATCTAGATCAGTGGTCTGTCAAGAGACATGTGGGAATATAATGTTAAAGTCTGTATTTATATTTACTTAATCTTTACTAAGCTTTTCTAGTTTTGTAATCTCAGTAATGTAATCATTTACAGTGACACTTATGTAGCTCTTTCCAGGTGGAAGCACTTTACATATATTAAATCATTTAGTGCTCATAAAACTCCTGGTGTTAATAATAACATTATTAATATTTTCATGTCTTGGATTAGGTAACTGAGGTAAAGAGAGGTTGAGTAACTTGTCCAAGGTCATACAGCTCATGACTAGCAGAGTCAAGATTCGATTCCAGGCAGTTTAGTGTCAAATACCCGCCTATTGGGGAACATACTGAAAATATTTACCTATGGGGACAGGATCACAGTTTGGAGAGCCCTGATCTACAACATAGGGACTATGTTAAGGTTCTCCAGAGAAAGAGAACCAACAGGATGTATATATAATAGAGAGAAAAAGAAAGATTTGTTGTAAGGTGTTGGCTTACGTGATTGTAGAGGCTGAGAAGTCCAAATTCTGTAGCTAGGTGGACACCCCGGAGAGCCGATGGTATACTTATGGTCCAAGTCTGAAGGTCTGAGCACCAGGAGAGCCGGAGGTGTAAGTTCTAATCCAAAACCTGGCAGGTTTAAGATCCAAGAGTGGCCAATAATTTTAGCTCAAGTCTGAAGGTAGGAATAGACCAGTACCCCAGCTTAAGCAGTCAGGCAGGAGTTTTCCCTTCTTAGCATGAGGGTCAGCCTTTTTGTTCTATTCAGACCTTCACTTGATTAGATGAGGCCCACCTATATTAGGGATTGCCATCTGCTTTACTCAGTCTCACGTTAATCTCATCCAAATACACCCTCATAGACACACCCAGAATAATGTTTGACCAAATATCTGGGCACCCTGTGGCCCAGTCAAGTTGATGCATAAAATTAACCATCACAGGGAATATCTCTTATTATTAGTTAAATCTGTTTATTCCTCTGTGCTGTTGTGAAATTATATTCTTACCTGGAAGGTGAAACGTAATTGTAGCACTGAGGTGATGGTGGACGTCCAATGTTTGCAACTTTCTGGATCTGCTCATAGCATGCCCCAATCCACACTCTATGTTCTGGGCTACCTCACTGTACTTTATACTGTTAAGTGCTTTTAGAGTTTCAGTCTTATGAACCTTCTTTTATATCAACCCACTTTTCTTATTAAAGCAATCCTGGTCTTAAAAAAAAAACCAAAAGCATTGATGACAAATAGAAGCACATTTGAAACGTTTTGGAAGTAAACTAGAGCAGTGGACGCTAAGAGGGAAACGTTTGAGAAAGCTGGATTTCCTCATTGTATTTGCTTAAAGGGAGGCATACCTCAAGCTCTTTGCTCACCTAATCAATGAGGATTTCTGCTTGTACAGTAAGCAGCATCCCTAATTGTATTAATTTTCTTGGGTGATGTTTGGTTGAAGCAGGGTGAGTTTGAAGACTAAACTATTTTGGTGCATGTGTCCATTTCATTTTTCATCCTAAATCCTTTTATTTACTCTGGCTCCAAATCTGTTATGTTTTCTCTAAGAAGTGCAGGTAAGAGAGAGATACTAGGCACAGGTCAGTGTGGGTGGGCGAATGGGGGCTCCTGCCCAGGACTGCTATGCTCAGTCTCCTCTGGAGCGTGGCAGATGGGGATGGGTGCCATTGTTATCAGGGTGGCGCCCTCAGAGCCCCAGAGCTGTAAGGCCAGCAGGAGGAGGCGGGGTCAGTGCCAGAGAAGATTATTCTCAGCCTGCCATCTTCCACCCTCACAATCCCCTGTAGCCTGCTTCCTGTATAGAAAATGGGTCTCTGGGGTATGTGGGTGGCGTTTGCCCTGGCTGGCCCAGAGGAGAGCTCGCTGGAGCTCTTCTTTTGCTAAAAAGCAAGGAAGGGGAGGGAAGATTTTCGCAGAATGACAAGTAGTGGAGCTGTGTCAGGGCAGCCAAAGTCAGAACAAAGGAGAGATCCTGAACTCCCTGAAATGTTCTGGCAACCAATCCCTACCCCCACCCCCCATCTTGTGCCTACCTCTCGCTCCTGTAGCCACAATTTAAAGGCCGTTGGGTTGTTAGACACTGGAAGCCCAAGGGGCCAGGGGAGAAAGAGAAAATGCTAGAAGCCTCTGCACAGGGGATCCTACAAAGTAGAGTTGTTTGAATAACAAAAAACAAAGAACACGTAATAGGAGACCAATCACAAGGAATGGGGCAGAGCAGAAGGACCCCTGTAACATCGGAAGAAAGATGCAGGAAAACGGCATATAAAGCAACTATGGTTTCTCTAAAAGGAGGCTTTGGCTTTATTTTTCATCTCTCAAAAGGTGTCAACTTAAGAAAACCTTACAGCTCCTGTGGGCTGCTGGCTCTCAAAGGGAAATGAATTATTTAGGAGTGTGATGAATAGTTCATCAAACCTCCCTCGAAAAGGGTTGCTGCTTAGGCTCAGAGTAATTGGCCAGGAGTGGAACGGGGGAGGGGGGGCGGCCATTTCCTCCATGATTCTTTCTTCTTCCACCCACCTTGGAGGGGGCCAGAAGTGGGAGGGGGAGGGTGATTGCCCGGGGTGGATCTTTTCATCTCCAAGGGGAAGAACACACAGGCAGAGCTTAAAAGAGGTCATTCCCAGGGCAGGCCTGCAGGGGGAGCCAGCGCCCTACAGTGGAACAAGCTCTCTTCCAAAGGGAGCCCCTTCCCTGGGAGGGCTTCAAGAAGCCTCAGATCCACCAGGAATCCCAATCTCCCATCAGGTGGAGTAGGCATCAGGTGCTTCCAGGCCATTTCACCCTCTGCTTTTCCTGATTGCAGGCTCTGGGGGCTTTTGGAGTCTGTAGGGTGAAGGCTGTTTAACAGAAAAAGAAATGCGATGCAGCATCTAGCCACAGAGCTATGCGTCCAAGGCGGCCTCTGAACAGCCTTGTTTTACCCCCAGTCTTCCCTCCCTCACCCGCCTCCCCCCCCGCCCCCCCCACCGCTGCCTGTCGCCCACACAGCACCCACCAATCCACACCCACGGAGCCGCACACTTAATGGAAATGGCCAAAGGGATGGGCCCAGCCTAATGAAAACAGATTTCAGACCAAAGAAGCTGCATCTTTTTAAAGGCAAAGAAAGAAAGAACATGATCAGAGTTTATACAGTCACTGGTAGGATTGGAGAAAGGCAAGAACTATACTGGCCTCAGCCTGATCAGTAGATGAGGTGAGAGGCAGTTTAATAGAGTTCTTCTCTTTAGTCTGTCAAATATGGGTTCAAATCAGGGCTCTGCTCTAAGCTGTTTGACGTTGGACCCTTCACATAACCCCATCTGAGCCTCAGTTTCCCTGTCCGTAACTCAGGGATAATACCTGACTCACAAGGATGTTGTGAGGATTAAATGAACTAACTTTTGCAATGTGATTGGCCTAGTACAAGCATTCGATGAATGCTAGCTGTTGTTTATATTATTATTCTACTCCAAGATTTGCCATAGATCCCATGGGCAATTGGGCAGAAGAATTTGAATGGCTCTCGGAAAATCCACTCCTTACTATTGGAGAAAAATATTCATGTCCAGGTCATATATCCTCTCTCTCCTTCTAGCCGCTACGTGGCTTTTCCCATATCAAACTGCTGTTACCATTCTAACTTTCTTTCCTTCCCTTCTGCCTCTTGTGTTCTGGGAAAATTTTTCTGAGGTGTGGTGCAGTGTCTGCTTTATAGCACCACATTCTATTATTAAAGGATTTGCATTATATTACTAAGCCCTGTTGTCCCAAACTTTATTACCTGCGGTTCCAAACCGAACTTCACTTCACGCAAAGAAGAATAATTTAACTACACACACATGCACAAACAATAATAAGGGTCCTGGTTGACTCCCGTTCTTCCAAAAGACTTAGAAAATCATCCAGTACAATTATTCCTAGTATGCTGCCCATCAGCTCTGAGACAGTTCTGCGAAAAACAGCTGTAGTTATTTCACTCAAAGTAATGGGTTAAGATGATAAATCTGACGAGAGCCGCCTAGTAAAGTTAGCGTTGAACTAACTTGGTCCTTTTGAAACATCGTTTGGAATTGCCTCTTTTGACAGGGGGGACGTGTCCTGAGTAGGAGCATGTTATGTCTCCCAGTAAGTGAGAAAACTTGCAAATGTGGGGTCGAGATGTGCAGGAATCTCGTGAGCTCCACTGCTGAAGGAGCCTGGTACTGTGGCGGGCTGTTTTTTCTGCTCAGTGCCACAGCGTTCTCTGTGGCTGAGGGGGTCAGCAAGCTTGCTGTCAGTTAAAGAGCCCCAGATAAGAACAAATCATCCTCAGGCTTCTGTGTGCAAGGATCGAGTTCTCTGTGGCCAGGAGGCTTCCAAATGCCCACTAATAGGTACAGTTGTGTGTTCATTCATTCATTACCCCAGCATTTACCCCTAGCGTCCACCCTGTTCTAGGCGATGGAACTACAGAAAAGACTAAAACCTGTTCTCTGCCCTCAGGGAGCTTACAGTAGTCATGGAGATGAGTCCAAATTAAGAGGCGAGTACTGACTGAGTCTGTCAAACTGCTGTGGTGGGTTCTCCCGGCCATCTGCCTTTAATTATCTGGCCAGGGCAGAACTAAGAACTAAAAATAAGAATAATTCCACTTCTTGAGTGCTGCCTTTGTGCCAGGCACTTTACACATATTACCTCATTTCATCCTCATAGCAACGGTATTAGTCAGCTAGGGCTGCCATGACTGGGTAGCTTAAACAACAGTATTTTATTTTTTCAGGTTCTGGAGGCTGGGAAGTCTAAGATGAAAAGTGCTGGCCAATTCAGTTCCTGGTGAGAGCTGGCTCTCTCTTTTTTTTTTTAAAATAATTTTCTTATTTATTTATCTGGTTGTGCCGAGTCTTAGTTGCAGCAGGCGGGCTCCTTTAGTTGCGGCAGGCGCTCTCCTTTGTTGCGGCTTGTGGGCTCCTTAGTTGTGGCATGCGAACTCTTAGTTGCAGCATGTATGTGGGATCTAGTTCCCTGACCAGGGATGGAACCCGGGCCCTCTGCGTTGGGACTGTGGAGTCTTAACCCCTGTGCCACCAGGGAAGTCCCCGAGAGCTCTCTTCTTGGCTTGCAGACAGTGGCCTTCTCACTATGCGTTTACTTCGCCTTTCCTTACTGTGTGCTCAAGGAGGGAAGGAAGGAGGGAGAGAGCGGAACTTTCTCTCTTTCTCTTCCTATAAGGCCACAGTCCTATCAGATTAGGGCCCCACCTTTATGACCTCATTTAACCTTAATTACCTCCTCAAGATCCTATCTCCCACGCAGTCACATTGAGGATTAGGGCTTCAAAATATGAATTTGGGGGAGTGGGGCACAATTCAGTTCATAGCACAAGCCTGTGCCTTAGATAATGTTATTATCCTCATTTTCCAGATGAGGAAACTGAGGCTCAGAGAGGTTAAGTGACTTCCCCTAAGTTACACAGCTAAGAAGTTGCTGAGACGGGATTCTAGGTCTTTCGGACAAAAGGACAACTGCTTTCTGCTCTACCCCGTTGCCTCTTGCATTAGTGGCACCTCCCACACCACTGGGTGGTAAATTCTGAGTCACTGTGAGAAGACGTTGATGTCTGGGATAATTAGAGATGGTAACATATTTTTAAGGTAATGAGGCCCTCATCCCTGCAAGCGTTAAGAAGAGGTCAGATGCTATAGAGGGGGCTCTGGAACTGGGTGGAAGCTTGTAGTAAAGCAATGATTTTCAAAGTGTTCCAAGTGAGGGGGTGGGCTCTGGGATGCCCACACCTACCTCGCCTTCAATCAGAGCCACTCCGTGTCCATCTATTACGGTAAAAACAAGCCAACATTTATTAAGCATTTACCAGACACTGTTTCACAGGCTTCCTATGTATTTATTCATTTAATCATCACAGCAGTGCTCTGAGGTAGGTACTGTTATTAGCACCATTTTACAGGTGGTAAAAAAAAAGAGGCATGAAGAAGTGAAGACACTTGTCCAAGGTCACACAGGTAGGGTAAGTGGTAGAGCTGGGATTTGTACCCAGGCTGTCTGGCATGTAGTTCCTATGCAGGATGCCAACTAGCTTCCCAATTTGTGATAAATAATGAGTCTCTTTGTAAGAATTCCTATGAATGAGGAGTGATATGGATAAAAATTTTTGAAAATTACTGTAATTATGTCCTCTGGAGGTTTCAAGTTTCATTGGTTCAATAATTGTCCTCCAGGTTGGCTTAGTCAAGAAATTTCTGTGACTTTCCTTACCTAGTTAAGACCTTGGCCCTTGACTCTCTAGCCCACCACATTTCTACTCACTGAAACCAGCTGGTCCCCTGGTCCCACCCAGTTTGAGCATCAACTGGGATTAGGGTTCGTTGGACACAGCTGGTGAACCGGTGGGGCACATGAGCCTCAGGAAGCTCCTGGACTCTTCCCCAGGGAAGCAGAAGCCATGCAGGAGTGATGGGCCTGACCAGTGAGAAAGCCGTGGTCATCAGATGGGAGGGGAACGATCATTGGTGCAGCACGGTTGTCTTTCTAATTTTTAAAAATCTTTATTGGAGTATAGTTGATTTACAGTGTTGTGTTTCTGCTGTACAGCAAAGTGAATCTGTTATACATATACATCTATCCTCTCTTTTTTAGATTCTTTTTCCATATAGGCTATTACAGTGTTGAGTAGAGTTCCCTGTGCTCTACAGTAGGTCCTTATTAGTTAATTATTTTATATATAGTAGTGTGGATGTGTCAATCCCAATCTCCCAATTTATCCCCCCGCCCCCCCGCACCGTTTCCCCAGCACGGTTTTACATCTTCATCGGAGTATAATTGCTTTACAATGGTGTGTTAGTTTCTGCTTTATAACAAAGTGAATCAGCCATTCATTTACATATGTTCCCATATCTACTGCCTCCTGTGTCTCCCTCCCTCCCTCCAGCACGGTTTTCTTTATCTCAAATTTGTCTCCTGGCCAAGACAACCATGAACTCATGCCTCAGTGCTGTGGAGACTAGGAGGGAGGTACGTAAAAAATCAAGAGCACTGGTGGATGCAAAACTCCATATGACACCTGGGCACCAGCAAGTGTGGCTCTAACAGAGTCAAACCTGAATGACAAAGTCAGTCATTTAGTTACCACTATGGATTGAACACCCAGGGCATTTAGAGTCCAGTGCTTGTTGGAAAGGAAATACAGAATAGGGGACGAACATGGTGTTTATCTGGCATTGTCAGTGAAGAAAGGGAGTACAAATACAGTACTCAGTAGAGTATGTGTGACCAGAAAGCACCTAAATGTTCGTGAACTACATATAACCCTGTTGTCAGAGATTGTTTCCGTATCTTCTGAATACGGCTATTAATGTCTACCTTGCAGCATTGTTGGGTAGATTAAATAATAGAATGTATACACATGGATATAAGATGCCTAGTTCAGTGCCTATCACATAGGGGCACTGATAAATGGAAGACCTTACTTATTGTTGTTATTAGTATCGTTATTGTTATTATTAGCACCCATAAACTGTGTTGTTCTAAGTAGCAAAGAATATGAATGTAAAGACAGTCTGAGTCACGGTTATGTTTTCTTTGTCAATACCAGCTTTAGGAGCTTAATGTATGTGATCTTCTTACTGAGTATGCTCTGGGTGTTGTTTTTGTCTTACTGGCTGGATAGGGAGTTCCCTGAGAGTAGCAATTGCTTTCCATCAGATTTGAAACTTGCTGTTGAAGAGAACGTCTTCCCAGCTCTACAGGAGAGTCTACCATCAGACATGGGGCTACATGAAAGCCGCCTACAAGTCTCTGCCCCCTGGACTTTAGGTCTCCTCGAGGACATAGATTGCATTAGCATCTTCCTTTTATTACTGGTTAGTGACTTGGTATTACTGCTGGGCTGCACTGGAGTGAGAAGGCAGCAAAGGGATGGGAAGAGATAGGGTCCAGAAACCTCACTGTAGTTGAGATCCTATGGAATATCAACACCCACTTTACCCACCGATATTTTGCAGCTAGCAAATGTCCCCAGACACTGCACTAAGAAGTTTGCCTTCGTTTTCAAGCCTGGGCACATTTGAGGACCTATGGTATCCATGTGCTTCCAATTGATTTACATTTAACACATCAAAATGTTGTTTTGTGAGAGAGATTTGATATCCAAAAAGCCTGCTGAGCTGCTTTCATGAACATTTGAAAGCCTTTTTCTTTGAAGGGATTGAAACCTGGGTGGTGCTCCCTGTTGTTTCTGGCCTCAGAATGCCAGAGGGTTCTGGAATAGTAGAGTGTCCTGGGATGGCCTGTCCCATGCAGAGTGACTGCCTGGTGATCTGGAGGAGGCGGGAGACTGACTGGAGTTGTGGATCAGTGTGGATGGGGTAGGTTCTTTGTGAATTATGGCCAGAGAGACATCTGAAGTCCCAGCTATCACCCGTGAGAACCTAGTTCCGGTCCTAGCTTGCTGTGGAGTGGCAGGTGTCTGCTGGAAGAGTGAAAGAATGATAAGGCACGAGGAGCCATCAGAGTGGAACAAACATTAGGTACAAAGCGCCTGACCCAGTGTCCTGAATGCAAATGACCATGAGTGAAGTCGCTGGGTAGAAGGCATTAAAGAGTGGTGGGCGCTTTGGGAAAGTAGAGTGTGTATTATCCATCATTAAAAAGAAAATTAAGCACTGTGCAGGCCAAACAGAATACATCCGTGGGCCCAGTTTACCACACAGGTCTCCCGCTTACTGAATCTTGGTCTAGTTTACCCCTGAAATTTATCAACGAGGAAACTAAGGCCTGAGAACTGTGAAGTGACTGGTTAAGAGGTCCCCAGCTAGTCAGTGGCAGAAAGAGACTTGACCTTGAAGCTTTTTGAGTGTAAGAACTTCACGTCTGGTGCTTTTTGTCATTACACTCTGCTGCTGCCTCCTTAGGTCAAACCTTATCAATCAGAAAAATAAGAAGCTGACATCTGAAAGGCATGGAGGAAATCGAATGAATCATCACAACGGCCAGTGCTGGTCGTTTTGTGGGGAGAAGACTGACAGATTGTCAGAGGAGGAGTGTATGGAAGAGTGGCCTGCGTGTCAGAATTGAGGAAATGAAAAACAGGGCAAACTTATCAGAAGCTGGGGGTGGTCCGGAGAAGTTGGGCCTTGAGTCACTTCCGGACTGAAGATGACTGAATTCAAGAGAGCATTGAGAATAAGACATGAAGAGGGGGAGTGATGGCAGCAGGCACCCCTCGCAAGGGTTCCAGGAGGAGGTCTGAGACGAACGGTTAATGGACAGTCACCTATGATTGCTATTGGAGTTAGCACTTTAAAAGCATACCTCAGCCATAAAAAGAAACGAAATTGAGCTATTTGTAATGAGGTGGATAGACGTAGAGTCTGTCATACAGAGTGAAGTAAGTCAGAAAGAGAAAGACAAATAATGTATGCTAACACATATATACGGAATTTAAGAAAAAAAATGTTGTGAAGAACCTAGGGGTAAGACGGGAATAAAGACACAGACCTACTAGAGAATGGACTTGAAGATATGGGGAGGGGGAAGGGTAAGCTGGGACAAAGCGAGAGAGAGGCATGGACATATATACACTACCAAATGTAAAATTGATAGCTAGTGGGAAGCAGCCGCATAGCACAGGGAGATCAGCTCGGTGCTTTGTGACCACCTAGAGGAGTGGGATAGGGAGGGTGGGAGGGAGAGAGACGCAAGAGGGAAGAGATATGGGAACATATGTATATGTATAACTGATTCACTTTGTTATAAAGCAGAAACTAACACACCATCGTAAAGCAATTATACTCCAATAAAGATGTTAAAAAAAAAAACATAGGTAGAAATACGTAAGCTAAGATCTGGAGGAGAGGATATTTGCATTCATCTGACAGCTTTGATATTGTTTTTAAACTTTTATTTTGTATTGGCATATCATTGATTAACAATGTTGTGTTAGTTTCAGGTGTTCAGCAAAGTGATTCAGTTATACATATACATGTATCTATTCTTTTTCTTTTTTAAAAATTTCATCCTTTTATTATTATTTTTTATGTTTTCTAAAAAAATTTATTTATTTATTTATTTTTGGCTGCGTTGGGTCTTCGTTGCGGCACGTGGACTTTGTCTAGTTGCCGCGAGCGGGGGCTACTCTTTGTTGTGGTGTGCGGGCTTCTCATTGTGGTGGATTCTCTTTGTTGCAGAGCTCGGGCTCTAGGCATGTGGGCTTCAGTAGTTGTGGCTCACAGGCTCTAGAGCACAGGCTCAGTAGTTGTGGCTCACAGGCTTAGTTGCTCCGTGACATGTGGGATCTTCCCGCACCAGGGATCGAACCGTGTCCCCTGCACTGGCAGGCGGATTCTTAACCACTGTGCCACCAGGGAAGTCCTATTATTATTTTTTAAATTCTTAAAATATTTTTGGCTGTGCCGGGTGGCACGCGGGATCTTAGATCCTGGACCAGGGATTGAACCTGCACCCCTGCCCCTGCAGTGGAAGTGCAGAGTCTTGACCCCTGGACCTCCAGGGAAGTCCTGTATCTATTCTTTTCCAAATTGTTTTCCCATTTAGGTTATTACAGAATATTGAGCAGAGTCCCCCATGTACAGTAGGTCCTTGTTGGTTGGAGGCTTTGGTTTTGAGCAATGTGATGTGCACACACGCACATGTGTGTGTGGGCATGCGCACACACAGGCTTCTGTGCATCTAGAACTGTAAGTTACATACTGCCGTATGCCTAAGATGAGATATTTGACTGACAAGAAAATGAGCTACACTGTACAAGTAGCTGACGTCACCTCCATATATATAGCTAAAATGTGACAGCTTCTCCTGTGGAAAATTGTTCCATCCGCAGGCATCATGGTCCGCATTTAATTGCTGTCTAATTTTTACATGCAGTGAGAAGTTGGTATTCTGTGCACCTGTGAGGTTCCATTTCAGGACCTCTGTTTTCCTAACCAACTGTGTGATATAATTTTGGGAGTTGACACCATTCAGTAACATTCCCCACCCCCACCAAAGGATCAACTTTCAACTAGATTTAAGGAACCCATAGGGTGGATTAATTCAGGGACTGTCAATTTTTACATATTGGGGTGGTATGTTCAAATCTCAGCCCACAAATTTAGGTTTCTATAGTGCAGCTTAATTTCTTTTTGACTCCTTCTACCCCTTAGATGGCGAAACTCAGTATCGTTTAATTCAAGGATACCTCCCTCTTTTCCCAGGGTCCCAGGGTCATGAACACTGGGGAGACCCCTGGTCCTCCATGTTGTCTACCAGGCAGGCTGCACCTTTGACATCCTTCCACCTGTCCCCTTCAGCTCGAATGGCTTTCTCTGATACTTTCATGCTTCATTTGAGGAGTTGGAAATCATTCTGCTCCTTCCAGGCCATGATCGGGCTCAGAAATTTCTTTTTCTCTCCATTCCCCAAGCTTCTGGTCAGGAAGCAGGTTGCAAAGACCCTCTCACTGGGTTCCAGGCACACCTATAATCTCAGTATTTCCCTGTCTCTTCCCTTGTCACAGTGAAGGGTCTTTTCTAGTCTGAGGAAATATGAAATACTTCTCTCTTCAGTAAACATATTGACTTTACCCTCTGTTCTCTCTAGTGCCCTCAGAGCCTAAGCTTTTGGAGACCAAAGCTGAAAGACTTTTTCCCTGCTTTTGTTTGACGTCACCCCTCCCTGACGAAATGAACATAGAACTGCTAAACTGATGGAGTTGAGGAAAGACTGCTGGTCCTTGGGGTAGAGACTGCACTACCAAGAGAAAACCGATTTCCAGTAGTATTATCCTGATCTAAAACCTAAATGATCTAAAATATTGTGATCAGCAGCAGCAGCGGTATTTATTCTTTGTTACCTAAATGCTCCTCTTGGCCTGTTATGTGCACTTCGAGTTTTACTTCTCAGGGACCATGATGAAACTTTTTTAGAGCTGGCCATACCATCCCTACTCCCAAGAACTGCTGGGATTCCAGGGTATGGCATCAGGGGCAGTCAGTGGTGGCCTGGGCACTAGGCAAAGCAGCCCACAGGGTGATCGAATGATGCCAGATCTTCCTCGCTTCTCCTCCCACTTTAGTGTCTAATGCAGTCATTGCCCTGCCATAGAGATGTTGTTTAGTGAATTCCTTTCTGGAAGGACTAAGCTACCCTTTAACTATCCTGTAGAATCAGCATGTGTACTTCTTGGCTTGCTTAAGATTTGTAGTTGGAAATCCAGATATCCCTGCAAATCTTTTCAAACCTCAACAGTTCTGATTGCAAAATGTGTGGTAGGTCCTGAAAGAACACAGACAGAGAGAAAAGAACCAATTAGGGTGGTATAGGGGGTAATAAAAAGATACTCAGATTTCAGAAAACCAGTAAGTACTCAAATTAAGGGCAGGAGCAAAGACAGGAGCCAATGATTGGAGGGTTAAAATAGGAAGCTTGGGCTTCCCTGGTGGCGCAGTGCTTGAGAGTCCGCCTGCCGATGCAGGGGACACGGGTTCGTGCCCCAGTCCGGGAAGATCCCACATGCCGCGGAGCGGCTGGTCCCGTGAGCCATGGCCGCTGGGCCTGCGCGTCCGGAGCCTGTGCTCCGCAACGGGAGAAGCCACGACAGTGAGAGGCCCGCGTACCGCAAAAAAAAAAAAATAAAAATGGGAAGCTTGCCTTTGTTTTCAATGAGACAGAGGTTTGCCGGACAGGGGAGAAAAGAAGCTGCAAATATTAATTCAAGCTCATTGCCCCCTCCTCGCTCTCCTCCCACCCTACCTCCTCGTCCCATGGTGAGAAATAATGATCACGTTCCGCACTTGGAAGATTGGGTAATGGGAAGCATGGTGAGAGGAAGTGACTTTCTCAGCTAATTGTCAGCAGAGGTTGAAGGACCCACAAGCGGTGGCTCCCAGGGTGCTCTCACACGTGCTCCTCCAAAGCAGACGCTGGCTGCTTAACTCGGCTGATCAGAGTCTTGTGCTAATGAGACCAAGCTTGTAAGTTTCTTCTAATTTGGGCCAGGTCGCTTTACTCTGCTCCTGGCTACAGACTGAACCCGGGCCATACATTTTAACCCTAATCGTAGTCTCAGTCCTAGCCTCAGGCTGAGGCCCTAACCTTGACCGTAGGCCGAACTCTAACCCTTGTCACAGGTTGAGTCCCTAACCCCGGCAATAGGTTGAGCCTCTAACCCAGGCCAGCTACCTCAGATACATGTATTATGCGTCACAAAAGGGACTGGGAAAGAAGTTGGATGTTGTAGTGTATCTCCATCACTTCTACTAAAAAAAAAAAAAAAAAAAGTGCTTACTTTGCTAATAGGACAGGAGTGACCTGTTTTCATATGATAACAAATGCTATATACACGCTTTTATCCTAGATGCCGCAGGGCTGACGTGACAGTATGAGAACTGTTGTCCCTAGTTCTGAGAATAGAAGCTAGGTTAAAAGTGTAAGGTCTCTCTGCAGGTGTATCTGGCATTCTTTTTATTTGTTAAAGAGACAAAACACCAAGTTTTGTCTAGTTTGTCTTGCTCCAGTTTCTTATGTTTAAGACTCCAAGGCCAGTGGTCACGAGAGCCGCTTGTGAAATGGCACCCGGTACTAAAAGCTTCTTTCGTTCTTGAATTATGTATCTAGCCCACTGGTATGCCAAAGCAACGAGACCCGCGACCATCCCTTTGGGTTTTGACATCGGTAGCCCCAGCTTAATTGCAGATATTACTTGGGAAACTTCCCAAGTATATAGACGTTGAGAAATTAAAATGCATTCGGGAAAGGAGTTCCATCTCAAGTAAGCCAAATAAACTGTTTCCAGAATTCAAAGCAGTCCAACAGTTGGTGGGTAAAGTAAATGAGAGGTTTAAGTAGAAACTGGACAAACAAGACTTAAAATGGAGTAAATCTCCCTTGATAGTTAAAAAATATTTATTGCAAGTTCAGACTCTTAACTTCTAACATTTGTTACAAGCATAGGGAGATGCTAACTTTAGATACTCAAAGGGCAGTCATGTCAAAAGCAGGGAAGTGGGAGAAGTGAGTCTGCTTGTAACCAGTAGTCGAGGCCTAGGTAATTAATTGAGGCTCGCTAGAAGGTAGGGGATTTCACATATGCTGCCCAGAGACAAGCCCTTGGCCTGCTTGAGATGTCTCCTTGGAAGTCCAGGTATCATAGCACAGATTTTCAAATCTTAGCACGTCTGATTACAAGGAGACTCCCGTCTAGTAGGGAAGCATGAGATTTGGATTGTGGAAAAGATGGTGGGACTACAAAAGGCTGTCTTCTGTATCTCTAATCTTTCCCTTTTGTCAGTTTTTAATCAGTCTCAAGTAAGTTGACTCCTTAACATATAAACAAAACAAAAACTGTCCTTGAATCCCATATTCCCCTTCCCAGCCAAAATGTCTCAGAGAATAGGGTAAACTCTATGTCTAGTTCCTCACCTACATTTACTTTTAAATTTCAACTTTATTGAGTATAATTTACATATAATGAGATGCATACCTTTTAAGCGTGCATTAATGAGTTTTTACAAATTTATGCACGACTTGTGTAACCATTACCACCATCATTGATATAGAACATTTTTACCACCTCAAAAGTCAGTTGCCCCTTCCCAGTCAGTCCTACACCTCCCAGCCCCAGGCAATGACTTATCTGCTTTTTGTCACTATAGATTAGTCTGTTCTTGAGTTTCATACCAATGGAGTCAATGGAGTGTAGCACGTACATTTTTACATCTGACTTTGGCTAAGTATAATATTTTTGAAATTCGTCATGTTACGGCATGTATCGTTAGCTGTAAGTTTTTCTTTTTTTTTTTTTTTTTTGCTTAATAGATGCCTTTTCAGGTTGAGGAAGTTTCCTTATTTACCAACTTTGCTAAAAAAATTTTTTTTAAAATCATTTTGTCAGATGTGTTTTCTGCACCTTTTGACATGATCATATGTTTTTACTTTTTTAGTCCATGGTGACTTTTTTTTTCAAATATCGAATCAACCTTGCAATACTAGGATAAACCCACTTGGTGATGATGTATTATCTCCTTTAAATGTGGTTGGATTTGGGTGGTTAAATTTGGTTAAGAATGTAACTTCATAAGGAGTACTGGCCTGTAGTTCTTTTCCTATAATATCTTTGCTGTGCTCTGGTAATAGGAATGTTGGCCTCATAGAATGAGTTGGGACGTATTCCTTCCTCTTCAACTTTGTAGAAGGGTTTGTATTAAATTGGTATTATTTATTCTTTGAATGTTTGCTAGAATTCTCCAGTGAAACCATCTGGGCCTAGAGTTTTCTTACAGGGAAGGTTTTAAACTACATATTCAGTTCTTTGAATAGATATGAGTCTATTCAGGTTATCTATCCTTGAGTGAGCTTTGGTAGTTGCTGTCTTGGAAGTAATTTGTCAATTTCACCTAAGTTGTTGCCCTTTATTAACAAAAGTTTTTCATAATATTCTCTTAATAGCCTTTTAATATTTGTAGAATCTGTAGTGATGTCACTACTCTCATTCCTTATATGGTTAATTGGTTTCTTTTTTCCTGATCAGCCTGGCTTTAGGTTTATCATTTTTATTGGTCCTTTCAGAGAAACAATTCTTGGTTTCATTGGTTTTTCTCTTTTTCTGTTTCCTCTTTCTTAGATTTACATTCTGATCTTTATTATTTCCTTTATTCTCCTTATTTTGGGTGACATTTGCCCTTTTTCCAGTTTCGTAAGTAGAAGACCTTTTTTCCTCTCAAATATATGCATTTAATGCTATAAAACTCCTCCTAACCACTGTATTAGCTACACCCTACAAATTTTCATATGCTGTGTTTTCATTTTCATTCAATTCAAAGTAGTTTTTAATTTCCCTTTTGCTTCCTTGTTTAACCCATTGGTCATTTATAAGTATGTGTTGTTTAGTTTAAAAATAGTTGTGATTTCCCAGAGATCCTTCTGTCAATGAATTTTAACTTAATTCCATTCTGGTAGAAAAAATAAACATGTCTTGTGTGACTTTAGAATCATTTTAAATTTGAGACTTGTATTATGGCCTAGAGTATGTCTTAGTAAATGTTCCATGTGCCCTTGAAAAAAATATTCTTCTGATATTGGGTAGGGTGTTGTATCAATATTGATTGTGTCATTCAGTTCTTATCTGTCCTTACTGATATGCTGTCTGGTAGTTCTATGAGTTGCTGAGAGGGAGATGTTACAGTTCTCAACTATAATTGAGGGTTTTTAAAATTTCTCCTTTAGCTCTGTCAGTTTTTGCTTCACGTGTTTTGCAGCTCTGTTGCTAAGTGCATAGGTGTTTAAGACTGTCACACCCTCTTAAATTGACCTATTTATCGTTATGACATGACTTTCTTTTCCCCTTCTTTGTCAACAGACTGTATTTGATGCTCTGCGTGAGCTCTGAGTATTGTTCCCTCTAATCCTTTATTAGTGTGTTTTTTTCTTCCAGGATTGGGAATTTTCCTCACGTGAATGTGCTAATCAATACTCAATTGAATATTCAGGGAGGACTCCGCATAGGTCTCCAGAGTTCTCTCTGTGGAGTTCTCTGCTATCGGAAACTTTCCCAACAAACTCTAACCTCCTAACCTCTAGACTTCTAGTCCCATTTTATCAACTCAAAAATTCTGTTAAGTTAGGTCTGGATTTCCCCTCCCTGTGCCATGGCTAAGAAACTCTTTTCAGGTAGTAAGCTGGGGCAGTGGTAGGAGCAGGGCTCACTCACCTCATTTGTTTCCCATCCCTCAAGGATCACTGTCATTTGTTGCTTGGGTGCCCAGTGTCTGAAAACTGTTGGTTCATATATTTTGTTCCTTTTATTTTGGTTGATTGTTTCAGGCAGGAGGGTATGTTCAGTCCCTGTTATTCCACCTTAGCCAGAAGTGAAAGTCTCAGCAACACTTACGTTTTAGATTTTTTTTTCATCTCTGGGCAGAGGATTATTATTATTTTTTTAACATCTTTATTGGGGTATAATTGCTTTACAATGGTGTGTTAGTTGCTGCTTTATAACAAAGTGAATCAGTTATACATATACATATGTCCCCATATCTCTTCCCTCTTGCGTCTCCCTCCCTCCCACCCTCCCTATCCCACCCCTCTAGGTGGTCACAAACCACCGAGCTGATCTCCCTGTGCTATGTGGCTGCTTCCCACTAGCTAGCTATTTTACGTTTAGTAGTGTATATATGTCCATGCCACTCTCTCACTTCGTCCCTGCTTACCCTTCCCCCTCCCCGTGTCCTCAAGTCCATTCTCTAGTAGGTCTGCATCGTTATTCCCATCTTGCCCCTAGGTTCTTCATGACCATTTGTTTTTTTTTTTTAGATTCCATATATATGTGTTAGCATACGGTATTTGTTTTTCTCTTTCTGACTTACTTCACTCTGTATGACAGACTCTAGGTCCATCCACCTCACTCCAAATAACTCAATTTCATTTCTTTTTATGGCTGAGGAATATTCCATTGTATCTATGTGCCACATCTTCTTTATCCATTCATCTGTCGATGGACACTTAGGAGCAACACTTACTTTGGCTTCTATACTCATGACACTGAAACTGCCCTTCTGGGAGAAACCAACAACATTTTATTGACAAATTCAAGGGATGATTTCTAATCCTTTAATTTGACCTCTTGGCAGCATTTGACTGTTAGACCGGGACTTTCACCTTGAAATACACTCTACCTTTGACTTCTGTGAAATTACACACTGTTGCGGTTTTTCTCCATCCTTGCTGGCATCCCTTCTCAGTCTATTTCATGAGCTCATCTTCTTCTACTTGTCTCTTTACTGTCCGTATTTAGAAAAATAAAAACAAATATGAACTGAACCTTTCCTGGATGCCAGAGGCAGTGTCAAGTGATACAAGGAACTCAAACTCAACATACCTTAAACCAAAATCATCTTCTCTCACTTCTCACTGTGACTCATAATTTACTTCTTTTCTGTGTTTCTTATCTGAGTAAATGACTTCCAGTGGTCCCAGCTGGAGACCTAAGAATAATCCTTGGTTTTCTCCTCTCCTTCACCATTTTTCTTTGTTCAGGCTGCTATAACAAAATACCACAAACTGGGTGGCTTATAAACAACAGAAATTGATTTCTCACAGTTCTGAAGACTGAGGAGTCCAAGGTCAGGGTGCTGGCAGATTCGGTGTCCGGTGAGAACCCACTTCCTTGTTCACAGACGGCCGTATTTTCACTGTAACTTCACATGGTGGAAGAAGGGAAGGAGTTTCTTTTGCAAGGGCGTTGTAAAAGATAATGGGGGTTTCTTTTGTAAGAGCACTAATTCCATTCACGAGGGCTCCTAAAAGCCCCACCTCCAAATATCACATTGGGGATTAGGTTTCAAAATACAAGTTTTGGGGGCACTTAAGTATTCAGTCTATAGCATTCTGCTCCCTGCTCCCCCAATTCATGTTCTTCGCATTCCATCTCAATAGCCCCGACAGTCATAACTTATTCCAGCATCAACTTAAAAGACTAAAGTCCAGAGTCTCACCTGAATATCATCTAAATTAGATATGAACGGGATTCAGGATACATTCATCCTGAGGCAAGTTGCCTTCCAGCTGTGACTCTGCGTAATCAAACAAGTTATGTGCTTCCAAAGTACGATGGTAGGACAGTCGTAGGACATAAGTTTCCATTCCAAAAGGGAGAAATAAGAAGAGAGAAGTGACAGGTTCTGAGTGAGTCCAACGCTCACCCCTATCACAGCGCTCCTCATACTTTAATTACAATTACCTATTTAGTGGTTTGACTGTGAACTCCTTGAAAGCATGGACTCTTTCTTGCTCATCATTATATTCTCAACAGTGAGCATGATCTCTGGTTTGAAACCGTGTAACTCATATTGGGACTTCAACCCGCGTGGCCGGGACTTGAACCCGGCCAAAACCCTGCTTGGGACTTGAACCCACGGTCTTTTAATTAGAATCACTCACCTGATGTCTGGACTTACTGAGGCTCAGGTTCTTTGTGTCTCACTGCAGAAGGAATTCAGTGAGAGGCAAAGTGATAGGCAAGAAGTAGATTTGTTAATATAGGATGCTTGTAAGAGATGGAAGCAGGCAGGTGAGGGACCTCTGCCCAGAGGATTAAGTGAGCTACAATTTTATAGTCAAAGGAAATGGGGAGGGGAAAAGACCACCTTCAAGTCGACGTGAGGCTTACATCACTAGTTCCTCCTTCGTATCAGGCAGGAGGGTGTCTGACCCTATGAGTTCGAACTAGGATTAGCATAGTGCTTATTCCAATCAGTAGAAGGGTGGTGACATTTTTCTTCCACCTAATGGCCTGGGGCATATCTCGTGCTTTTATTTATGGCTTTATAGTTAAGCAAGCCTGCTTTGTTCCATGACGTTCCAATAGCTTTCTTGAGCGATCATTAACTAAAGGTGGTCTCCCAGAGTTTCCTAGGTTTCCCTCTCTATCTGTAGTCCTCTACCGGGACTTCTACAACTACCTGTATAACTATCTTATTCTATCCCTATCAAGCTCATAGCACATTTTAAGGACAGAGGAATGAATGGTAAATTTGACCTACATTTTAAGAGTAGGTAATACCTTAAATGGGTCCCAGAACTAGGTTGCCCTCCGATTCTGATTCTGTTCTCTTTTCCTGTGGGAGGTATGGAGAAGGGAGAGAGTACTTCTCTATGGAGTCATCAGGGGAGGCTTCATGGGGAAGTGAAATTCAAGCTAGATTTAGAAAAACAGATAGGACTTTTGACAGGTCATTACGGAGAAGGTCATTTTCAAAACCAGGGAACAGTGCAAGCAAAGGCATAGAGAAAAACCCAGTTATGCATGGAATGTTTGGGGAAGAGTTAATGGCTTAGTGTCATTAGAAGAAGGGGCTGGTATAGGGGTGTGTAATAAGTGAATCTAGAAAGTTAGAGGTTGGAAACTTTGGATGGCATGCTATGGGGTGTGGAATTTTTTCCCACAGGCTCTAAGGAGTGTTTTGCAGATCATTATCATATGTTAAAGACTTCTTAATGACTTGAAAGGATCAGGTTGTCTTAAAAACACAGTATATTTTGTTTTTCTCTGAGACTGTGTCTTAGAAATTGTACTGTAAGTCAAGGGAGAAAGGATAATTCACTTTACAAACATCTGTTTTGCAGACAACCTTTCAAGAGCACATGGCTTACTTTAAGTGATGTAAATTTGAAATATGTGTTACACGCAAATGATTTTGAAATGCATCCATTGTTTTGGACTTTTCTTGACGGGGCTTCCTTTCTGGCAGAAATGATTGATAGTTAACTATGTTAAATAGACAACTGTCAGCCTGGTACATGATGCCTTGTCCCCACCAAACACCTTCAATTATGGTTGCAATTCTTAGGATCAGGTGCAGTAAACAACCGTGTCAATTGTTAGTTGTGGCAGGAGAGGGCAGTGTGAGTTAGTGGGATGGGGGTTGCGGGAGACTATGAATCACTGGATTCTAGTCTTGCTCTGACTCTTGCTGACTGTGATTTTTGGAGGCATCACTACACTTTTTTTGTACTTGAGTTTCCCCAATTGCAAAATAAAGATTTAACTCTAACATTATGCACTACTTTATTTATGTCAACATTACTCAAACAAATCTTTATTTGTTGAGAGAACATATTCTTTCTTATACCAATTTATTTCTACTGAGTTACTCTCATGATCACTTGGTCAACATATTTGGTTCTGATTAGCAGAAATGAAACAAAACAAAAACAAATTCCACATTGTGCTTTATTGAAAATGACTCAAGTCAGTCCCCAGGATAACTGTTCCCCATTTGTAGTGACCTTTGTTCCAGTCTCCTGATCACTTCTTCCCTTCATCCACTCTGGTGGACGATCTAATCCACTCTTGCAAAAGACTTCTCAAGTCTACATATTTTAGTTTTGGCCTTTCTCCTGAAATATGGATCTTCCAACTGCTTATGGGACATTTTCACTTGGACATCCTGCAGGTACCTCAAACTCAAACTGTCCCAAAGTGAGCTCCTCATTCCCCCAAAAAACAATAACAGTGATGAAAGAAACAGAAACCAAATGTAGGCCTCTTCTTGTTCCCTAATTCAGGGCATGGTACAAGAAGTGCCACTTAACATCACCCGTGTCTCCTTCAGTTAGTTCCCCCCAACCCTTAAGTGTAATGAGTTACAGATGCTTTACAACATCTCACTTCTTTCCTTTCATCTCCTCCTGCCAGTGTCCTCAGTTAGGCCGTAGTCATCTCTAGTCTGTTGCGGGACCCCCTAAATCACTGTCTCCTATCTGCACTCCAAACGCCCATTAGAGTCATCTTTCTAAAGCACAGCTGTCATCCTGTCACTCTCCTCCTCATAAATGCCTTTGTCTTCATCCTCACTACTTACAGAAAAAACCCCAAACAACACCACTGGGCATCTGATGCCCTCTCGAATCTGGCCCCAGCCTACCTTTCCAGGCTTATCTCCCTCTTGCCTCCAGTGTTCTATATTTGAAACATATCCTGTTCTTCCTTGCTCCTATGTCTTTGTTGACACAGTGCAGGCAGAAGGGAATGCATTTCACTCTATGTCTGCCTGGTAAAATCCTTCCTACCCTTCAGCTTGTTGTGTGATTACTGATTATGAAATTATTTTTATTGATGTGATTCCTTGCTAGACTCTTTACTGCTCCTGTTTATGCAGTTCCCCGGGAGGTGCCCATTGGGCTCTGTTGTTGACGGGCAGGATATTGTAACAGTTGTCAGTCAGGACATGGCCACTCCCTTTTCCTCCCAGAGGTTGCCAACCTCTAGGGACACTATTGTATTTCCCCGACTCAAGCATCTGCTCCTGCCTAAATGCTGTTGCCTGCCTCACAGTGGTGATAGGGCAGGGGAATGCACGGAGGTTGGACAGCTTATCTGCTATAATCACCTCAGTATCCCCCCTTTTAATCCTTTTGTTGGTTTCTCCTTTCCCATACCCCTTCCCAGGTTTCATTGACTTCAAGTGTGATGTACCCTCTCTCTGCGTTGCTTCTACATTTTGTGAAAACAGCTCCTGGTGCCTAATTTGTACACCTTCTAGGCTGCCGTTTTCCTCTTTAGTTGAGTCGGTTGGCTGTCAGTTTCTCAATGGTTCCTCCAATTTCAGTTATCTAACAATATCACCTGATTTTCAGCCCATGTATTGCACCCATTTCTTAGCTTTGGTGTAAAAAACCTTAAGAGGGGTAAAGGGGTAGAGGTTTGGAGTCCGGAGGTAGCGAAACTACCATGTATATTTAGTCTGCCGTTTTGAAGTCAGAAATCTTAGCCGTCTTCAGATCTCAGCTCAACAGTAACTTTCTCCATGAAATCTTCCCCAACTGTTATTACTCTCTTCCTTGCCTATTTTTCCATCATATTCAGAAAAAAGGAGAAAAAAATCATACAATCATGAGAAATGCTGAGAAGATGTGGTATTCACCATTATTCCTAATTAAAAAATAACTCAATAAAATAGTTGAATAGTCCTTAAAATAACATATCTACCTACCTACCTACCTACCTATAGTCTCTAAAAGACAATATCACGCTAAAAGGTGAAACACTAGAAGAATTTTCCGTTCAGGAAGAAGGTAAGAATTAACTTTTTTCCGAAATTTTAGTCAGTGCAATTAGAGAAGAGAAAGAAATAGGAAGTATAAAAATTGTAAAGGAGGAACTCACAACATTGTAAAACAACTGTACCCCAATCTAAAATAAATAAATAAACATAATAATTCAAAAAAACTGTAAAGGAGGAGGCAAAATTATTGATATTTTTCTGTGATGTAATTGAATACATAGAAAACACAAGAGAATCAAATATGGTGAACAGAATTCAGAAAGACTTCTCAAAACAACATTAATATACAAAACTGACAAACTCCTTTATGTACAAATAGCCAGTTATGATATATAACTGAAGAATCGCATTTTAATTATAACAAGAATGATAATAGACCTAGGGATAAATTTGTCAGGAACATGCAAGATCTTTTTGAAGAAAACTTAAAACACTAAGAGGAATGATCTCATTGGAGACTTGAACCAATGGAAAACCCATACCATATTCTTGGGTTGGAACACACAACTCATCATCCTAAAGACGAGGATTTTGACAACTTTAACATGATCTAAATAAAGATACCTGTAGGAACGTGACATTTATATAGAAAAATAAATATGCAAGGATAGCATGGAAAAACCTGACCGAAAAAAGGAGAGAGCTGGCTTTATCAGTTATTAGGATCTATTATAAAAGCTTCAGTAATTAAAACTGTAAGATACTAGCACGTGAATAGACACAAAAATCAGTGGAGGAGTATAGATAATCCAGAAGTAGACCCCAAAACACATTAGCACATAATAAATAGGGTTTTTCAAGTCAGAGGTGAAAAGATGTTTTATTCAATAAATGATGTAAATGGGTGAAGTGGGTAGACATCTGGGAAAAGTAGGGTTGGAGTCCTACTGCTTTCTATGCCAACGGAACCCAGCCCCCATCATAAGTTATCAACAGTGATGCCTGCTGCCATAATTGATGTCCACCACCGGAGCCATGATACCCCTACCACACCTACCAGTAACTGCTATGCCAGCCAGCAGCCAACACCGCTGTTCAGCTCTAATCCCACACTCCATGCGTGTCACCAGCAGCTGTCGGCCGTTCCCATCACCAGCAGCCATAGCTACCAGTCATCTCTAGCGCAAGCAGCCTTGCAGGAATCCATTAGCGGCGGCCATACCACTGGTTCCACCCGGTAAGAACCCTATTCAGCACCCTTCCTTGCTACCACCTTCCCCCTGCCATGCCCCTTTCACCTTCTGGGCTGCTTTGGTCTACCCATTTCTCTGACTAGTGTGCCTCTACCCTCTTGTCTCTCAGCCTCACTCTTCATCCAGATAATGCCAATTCGCCGTTTCTCAGCTTAGTCATGGGCGTCTCAGGCCAGGTCAGAACCCCATTTCATTTGCCTTTTATTTTTCCTTCACAGCCTAGTACGTGTTTTAATCACTTAATGAATTAATTGCAACTACTTATTCGAGTTCTATTATGGGACATTAATATTGTGTTCACACCTGTATCCCTCAGGGCCTACCAGCGTTCCTGGCACAGAATCAGTGTTCAAAAAATATTTGTTGACTGACTGGTTGACTGTTTATTCCTGGGCTAGCCCTTCAGGGTGCTCTGGCAGTGGGGATTAAGTTGTGCCCTGAGGTAGTTCTTTTCCCAATGTCTCCCCAGCCGTTGATCAGGGACCTGAAATTCCCACCATTCCTTACTCCTCTGTGTTGAGGCTTTGAGGACACCTGTGAAAATGCAAAAATAGTGGCCATTGATTTTTACCACCAAAGAGGCTTTAGCCTAGATCACAGGGCCCTTTGGGATGAATATTAGGCCAGTCAAGTATGATGGTAGGGGAGGAAGGGACTTGGCAGAGAAATCCTACTGCATCAACTCTGGGGAGGGTGTCGGGGCAGTGCCCAGGAAGTAACAGTGCCACAAGCCAGGCTCCACTTATCTCCACTTATCTCTGTAGCTTAAGATCGGTGTGCATTGTTTTGGTTTCCCTATGGGAATTTGTTGGCAAAAACTGGGGCTTTTCTTGTGGAAAAGAAAAATCCGAACACTTTATCAAATGACACTGTAGATTTATAATTAGATAATAGTGGCTGTCTCCTGAGGGGACTGTCAGTTTGCAAATGATTCTCACAAGATTATGGTAGGATCAATAGGAGCTGAATAATTAAAATTCAATACTACTATGTCTCTCTCAATAACACTGTGGAGAATGATGTATGACAGATTTAATTGAATTTGTCGGACACTGGCTACACGCATAGATCACGGAGGATATTTTCAGAGTTATGTATTCGATTTTCTGATGAGACTTGCAATGGGCCTTTTAACGTTGGAGGTTCCTCCCGAGCCCTGTGCTGTTGTGCTCTGGGAGGGAGGTGGCAGCTCAGGGTGCGGAGAACGTTTATGTAGGGAGGAAAAAAGGTCCTAAAAGAAAAAGAAACTCCTGTTACCTAATAATTTTCTTTCTCATAGCATGTGCTTAGCCACTGGAGAGAGGATTCTGGAATAACTCAGGCAACCTGAGTTCTAGTCCTGACTCTGACACGTACTAGATCTGTGACCTTCAGAAGTCACCCAGATCTCTCATCTGTAGAATGATGGGGTGATGCCATCTGTTTGCCGTTTCTGCCTCACAATATTATCAGGAACAAATAAGATAGAAAGTTGCAAGCTGTGATCTGCTGTGAACGTGTAATGTGTTGTATCTTATTTTTGCTAGTATTGCCTACATTTGTTCATCAGTCCATTCATTTGCTTACCCATTTTATCATCCATCCATCCATTAACTCAGCGGACTATTACTAAGAGTGAATTATGCCGAGCTCTGTGCATAGTCTTTGTGAGGGAATAAGCCTATACAGTTGTCTTGAACAACATGGGTTTAAACTGCATGGGTCCACATACGTGTGAATTTTTTTCACTTAATAAGTACAATAATACATGATCCGTGGTTGGTTGAATCTGAGGATGTGGAACCATGGGTACAGAGGACTGACTATGGGACTCGAGTATCTGGGGATTTTGGTATCCGTGGTGGGTCCTGGAACCAATGTTCCACGGATATCATGACCTAATCTGTGCCCCACAAGCAGTACATGATTCTGTCACAATACTGATAGCACTTTATGGCACTTAATTTTATAGGTATTATGATGAATCATGTACTGCTTGTGGGGCACAGATTAGGTCATGGTGAAGATGTCAGGAAAGGCTTGAAAGAGAAGGTCAACGTGTTATGATCTGTGAATTTTAGGTAGGTGTTTACCAGGCAAATGGGGGTGCAGGAGAGAGCATTTTAGGTAGAGGGAGCAGTATAAACAGAGGCACAAAAATAGGGAATGTTTTCGTGTGCTCTGGGAATTCCAAGTAGTTTGGTGTGTTTGGAGAAGTAAATCTGGAGAAGAATGTGGAACTGCTTCATGAAGTGCTTTGTGTATCGCTTTTAGGTGCTGGATCTTCAAGCTGAGGGTAGCGGGAGCCACTGGTGGTCTTTAAGCAAGGGTGTGGTGTGAAGAGATTTGCCTTTGAGTTAGAACTCTGACAGCTGTGTGGAGCATCAACTGGAAGGGGGCAGGGCTAGAGGCAGGAAGACCAGTTAGAAGGTTGTTACAATAGTTTTAGGGAGAGATGGTGTGGACCTGAATTACAGGTTTAAACCCTACATGAGTGGTGACTTGGCAGTCATGTCTGTAGAGATGCTTATGGTGGGAGGAGGTTTTTAGACAGACTCCTCTCCTGTGACAACTTATGAATTTCCCTCCAACTCTGACTCTCAGTCCAGCATTCCCAGTTTCAGAGAATGGTTCTCCCATCCTTCTATTTGTATGAGTCAGAAAAATACCCCTTCCAAACCCTTGGTGTTCAATCTTGTTTCACTTGCTGGGAAAACATAGCATCCACTTTTGGTTCATTAAGCTGCCTGCAGACGAACCAGTTCCTTTCTTCTGTTGAAGGGGGTGAGGGTTGTGATTTACAGAATCCTAGCTTCCTGTGGCTTATTTCCCTTTCTCTTATAGGGCAGAGGTGGGCATGTCTCACCTATGTTTAAATTTAGCTGACACATTATCTTTTTTTTAACATCTTTATTGGAGTATAGTTGCTTTACAATGGTGTGTTAGTTTCTGCTGTATAACAAAGTGAATCATCTATACATATACATGTATCCCCATATCCCCTCCCTCTTGCGTCTCCCTCCCACCCTCACTATCCCACCCCTCTAGGTGGTCACAAAGCACCGAGCTGATCTCCCTGTGCTATGCGGCTGCTTCCCACTAGCTATCTATTTTACGTTTGGTAGTGTATATATGTCCATGCCTCTCTCTCACTTCGTCCCAGCTTACCCTTCCCCCTCCCCATGTCCTCAAGTCCATTCTCTATGTTGTCTGCGTCTTTATTCCTGTCTTGCCCCTAGGTTCTTCAGAACCATTTTTTTTTTTTTAGATTCCATATATAGACACATTATCTTTTAAAGACCTATTTAGGTCTCCTCTCTCTGGCTTACTCACTGTTACACTTGGGCACCAAATGCCCTTTGCTCAGTATCTTTCTTTCATTCATTCATTCATTCATTCATTCATTTATTTATTTATTTATTGTGTTTTTTGTTTTTTTGGTTTTTGTTTGATTTTTTTCTAAAAAACAAGTGTTTATGGAACTGGCATCTTAAAAAGGTGGAGGGGACAGCTGAGTACATAATAGGATTTCACGGACTCATCGGGATCATCTGTGCCAAGCCCCCTGCGAGCAGTGCAGTCACACATACAAACCTGGATGCAGTTCTCTCGTCGACCACTCACAAGCTTTGCAGGTTTCAGCGAGTCACAGAACCCTTCAGAACCTAACCACCTTTACCTGTAAAGTAAGCATTATAATAACTGCTTGGGAAGATTAGGGGAATGATTGCTATGAACAGCCTTGAACACAGTGTCTAGCACATGGTAAGAGCTCTATAAATTTTACTGCCCTGGATCTCCTTCCTTTCATTTTATTAATGAAGATACCGAGACCAAGAAGTGACTTCCCCAGGGTCACAGAGATAGATAGAATCCCGATTAGAATACAGGTCTCCTGTTTCCTTGTTCATGTTTGTGGTTATACTTTAGTACCCTGCTCTGGTGCAGGAGCAGGTAGAGGTGGTGGGTGGGAAGACTTTGCTTTGCTGGCCTAGGAGATGGGGGCAGAGAAGAGGCTGGGGAGGAGGCCGGTGAAGCCAGCCAAGGCAGCCTTCACCGCCCGATTTTGCTGAGGGCTGCAATTGCCACTCTTATCCTAGAGCATGATATAGTTTCCTTCACCATTGATTACTTCCGAGGTCATCTGTTGTCAGCATACAGGGCTGGCGGAGGCAGGGCTTCCCAGCAGCAGGTTGCGTGAGAGGAGGAGTGAGCTGGGGGAAGTGATTAGTATCTGGGGAACCATTGAGAAATGATTGGATTTTGAGACAGTTAGAAGAAGACACGTGAATGAATCTCCAACAATTAATAGCAGGCAGAACTTAACAGTTTTTTCAGAGTGAACCTCCTTGAGGTCATTCAGATATTTTTTTCCCATATTTCGAATATGATGCCATTAGAAGACTGAAATTTATTTTAAGGGCTGTTATACGTAGCTCAAAGCTACAACAAAAGGCAGCGATGTTGGATGTTTCACCTTTGGGTGCCTCTAAGATTGTTGCTCTCAGACATTTATTGTCTGTTCTGCTTATAAGTATTTACTTCCATGCATGTGCTGGCACCATGGCTCAGTTCCTAGTTTTTCCGATATGAGCAGAGTCAGGGTTATGTCAGTAAACACACTAAAAAACACGTCTTCATGTTGTTGACTGGGAGGCTCCGAGGTCTCGGTGAGTAGGCTCAGCTTAATTCACTTGGTTCACCTGCCTAATAGACTCTATTGCTAGCTCTCTCTACCCCCATCCCTTGACTTTTACTGGTGGATTATAAATTACAGTTGATAACTTGATATCCTTCCTATAGCAAAGTAACACTGCTGATTTATAGTCAATTAGACACGATGTGTCCTTTGAATTGTGTCTCTACTGGTTGGGCATGGGGTTTCTCTGAATCAATCATACTTTTTTTTTTGGTCCTCTTAGTATCCAACCATACGTAGCTGTCAGATGGCCAGGGTTAGTGCTCAGTCTGGGGCCAGAGTTCGCTAGGTACCAGGGGGACATAGTGAAAATAACCTTGGATCATTTACCTTTGGTGGAACGGTTAGTTCAGATTAGTGCCCAATCGAACTTGTCCTTAAACCCAAAAGGACATTTACTTATATAATCCAGCACCTACCACATTCTACTCAGAGCACAGCCTTGAGGGAAGCAAGCCAGAGCTGGAAGGTAGAGGGCAAAGGCAGAAGGAAGGGAAGGTCAGAAGCAAGTGTGGGCAAGTGCAACACATGAGTCAGCTGCCACTCTGGGAGGCCCAAGGGCATCAGGCTCCGCCAGATGGACTGTGCAGGAACAGAACGTGGAGGTGGAGGAACACCAGAAAGAAGCCTCACCTACTTCACAACTTTTTCTCTCACATCTATAGAATCCACACTTCTGCCTGGAAGGATTTTAGAAAGAGGCATTTTGGAATATCACATGTGCAGTGACAGCTGTGATGTTTGTTCTCTCCATCCTTGAAACCATGGGCTACCTCAGAAGTGTTCACCACCTTGAGCGATATCCCGGTCCCCTTGGTGGTCGGGACCTTTGCATGTGGGGACTTCAGTCTGGTCACGTAGCGTGCTGTTTAACCTGGAGGTCCGAGTCTACTGCCGGGTCTCTCGCCTGGGGGAGGACCAGTCTTTCACTGGCTGCTGGCTGTGCTGCTGGCTGTGCTAATCAGAGAAGGTAGAAGGTCTCAGAGGAAGACCCTGTTAAAGGCATTCAACTTCAGTGTCACCACAGGTGCTTACTGCTGCTTTGTAAAGAAGGTAGGAAATGCCCTTGGTCTGGGCCAGGGGACACCTGCTAGAGAGCAGTGGCGATGGCAGCCAGCTTAACGAGGCTCTGGTGAAGGATCAGGCAGTCCGTGAGGACTGGGGCTTAGGAGAGCAGGAGAGCACTAAGACAGATTCCCCAAGCCACCCAGAGAGCTTGTCAAACTTGTGGACGGCAGCCTTCAATGTGGAGATTTTCGTGCATTCCATGTAGGGTGCGGCCAGGGAATCTGTGCATTTAACAAGAGCTTCGGGTATTTCTGATGCTACTGGTGCTGGAAACTACTGCAGGAACAATTCATTATTTCAGATTCTTTGAATTGGACTTGGTGGTTGTTTTGATGTGACTTGAGCTGTGATTTCTGTTGGGGTCTGTGATGAGACGGTCGCTTTAGCAGTGGAGCCTTGCAAACAGGTTCAAGACAAGGAGAATGGTTTACCTGTACAGGAGAGCACTCGGATTCTAGGAGAACCAGGCATGTGTAAGAACTGTTAGACTACTGCTTTGTGCACTAAAAATGAGTGCTCCGTGTACGTTTCTGATAAGTCTTTTCCTTTCTTTGTTGTAAATTCCATAAGAGCCTCTCAATATACGATGCTTGCTTTTCCAAGTTTAGGTTAATATTGAATGGCAGAATAAAAAGCCTCTTCTGGTTTTAAAAAACAGTCCACAGTTTAGATTGACTAGATTGACTACCTTACAGCTTCTTGAAATGCCAAATTTTTGCCTAGTAGAATTACAGATCATGAAGCAGCGGGTATACGTGGGAGAACAGTAGGTGAATTGTAAAGAAGGGTGGACTTCAAGTAAAGGACTTTTGTGCTTCTTGATATAGAGATCTCTACAGTCCTACCCCTACCCCCTGTGCCTGGAGAATTCCATTTTCATCAAGCTCAAAGTGTTAAAAGCCAGAAAAGAGGAAAAGGGAGAGAAGGGCTGGGAGTGAGAAAGTAAGAAACAGAAAAATAGTCCAAGAGGGTATATAGAGGGCCTGAACAGGCTTCTGAGTGTTTGGTTTTCTGTGGCTTTGGTGACGTCTTAGGGATTTTGTCAACTTTCTCCAGCACCGATGTCCTCTTAGAGTGTAGACACAGGGTGGGGTATATAGGAAGATTTGGAAACAGAGGAGCAGCCAGCCTGATCCCAGCAAATCCTCCACCTATCACTCTCCAGCACATCCCGACACTGTCCTCGCATCACCCCAAGTGTAGTGCTCCTCATACACAGTACGTGAACCTGCCTTGCTGACTACTTCCTGTGCCTAAGCCGAGGTGCACAGGCCCAGTCAGCAGTGTGCCCTGCCTTTGGGGGAGGGGTACAGTGTAGACAAGTGTACCTGTAGTTAGCTGGCAGCCAGATTAACTCTATGAAATTGTGATGTGAGAAGAGGGAAGCCTGATTAAATCAAAACTAGGGAATTTGGGTCCTGAAATGATACCAGTGAGGTGTAAGGGACAGGTTGTGGGTTGTAGATGGTTGCGAAGGCACAAATTTCCTGATTCCTTTTATCGATAAAAAGTTAATCAGTCCGTCTAAGAAAGAAATGGAAAATTTTATTCGAGCCATATTTGAGGATTATGACCTGAGAAGAGCATCTCAGAAAGCTCCGGGAACTGTTCGGCCCGTTAGAAGTCAAGGCACGGTTATACAAGTTTTTTGAGACAGGGCTGTACATCAAATGACGTATTGACAGTTCACACAGCCCAGATCTAAGTGTCATCGTGGCCCCTTACAAGATCAAGAAGGAATGTTATCTTTAAGGAGTTGTCTTGCTGACGCTAGGAGAATATTGTTCTTTATGGTCAAGCAGGTATTTCTTCAGGTAGGGGAGGTGATGGGGGAGGTTTGGTAGACGCATAATGTAGATTCACAATGCACAGGACGGGGGAGAGAGGAGGCCAAAGGGCAGAGGCAAACGTTTAGGCCTAAATTTTTCTTGTCTTGCCATAAAATATGAACTTTATTTCACACCTTGTGTCTCCACAAGCTGGAAGGAGTACGTAGCAAAGATGGAAGACAGATGGAGTTGGGAAAAAAAGCAAAGGGGAGTTTGGTTGTTTGTCACAATTGACAGTCGTACGTATCTTAGTCTCTTTCCTTTTACTGTTACAAATCATAGTGTTGTTTAGGACAGCGCTTCTCAAACTGTAATATATGTGGGATCTTGTTAAAATACAGATTCTGATTCTGTAGGTCTGGGAAGAGGTCTGATATTTGGCATTCCTGACACCGCTCATGGCAGGGTGGGGGCAATTGGGGAAGGCTCAAAGGAAGAGGTATGTCTTGAGCGGGGCATTAAACACTAAGTTTAGGCTTGGATAGACAGAAGAGAGTGAGGGGGCATTCAGTAGTGCAGTGGGTAGGAGAGGCAGTCGGCAATAAAGGCACTGAGGGTGTGGTAAGCAGAATATCTGCCCAGGACAATGAAAAGCTAATCTTGGCAGGGCAGAAGTCTCATTTGAGGGAAGACGTGAAGATAGGGTTGGGTCAGTAGGGTGTAGGATGGAGGCATGGCATGAAAGGTCTTGAACGCTGACCTGAGGAGTTTGGAATTTGTCCTGTAAAGAGTCAGTGAAGGATTTTGAGCAGAGGAATAACGCATCGAAAGATGTGTTTTTGAAAGAACTAATCTTAACAGCAGTGCACAGTATGGATCAAACTATATCCAGTCTCCTGGGATAAACCATAATGGAAAAGAATATAAAAAAATGTCTGTGTATAACTGAGTCAGTTTGCTGCACAGCAGAGATTGGCACAGCATTGTAAATCAACTCTACTTCAATAAAAAAAATAAAATAAAAAAGGAGGAGAACCTTGGAGGAAGGTAAATGTCAATTGCAGTGAGGTTGGTGTGTGAGGAAATGGGGCCCTGGATCAGGGCGGCAATAGAGTTTAGAAAGCAAGTCGTCAGACTGGGAGACAGCAGGACTCTGTGACTGACTGAAGGTCCCTCCATGTCCTTCCGCTTCTCCTTCAAATCACTAGGTTCTTCATGACATTTTTTTTAAGATTCCATATAAATGTGTTAGCATATGGTATTTGTTTTTCTCTTTCTGACTCACTTCACTCTGTATGACAGTCTCTTAAATATAGTAAATTTCACCCATTTTGGTGTTGTGTTTCTCTCGCTAGTGCATTTTTGAAGCTCTTGTTAAACTCCTGAAAATCAGACTATGAAGTGAGATGGCTGCTGTGACCTTGTGGGAGAACCAACCCTCTCTTATGTTGCCGGAGGGGTGGAAAGGTGACGTTCTAAATGGTATATAAAATTCCGGAAGGATGGGACAAATGGTTGCCAATAAGCCTTGTGAGATAGTAACCACCGCTGAAACACAAGGTCATAGACAGACCTTGGAGAAGCTAGAAGTGAAGCAAGCAATTTAGGTTGGATTTTGTTTACAAGGGACGTATAACTGGAGACCATATTGACAAGAGCTCAGCTATAAACATAGATTTCATCCAGAAGCTCTTTGAGAACAGTGCCTGACGTGGTGTGGGAATGAAGGGTTAAGAGGAAGAGGTAACCGTCAGTTTTATCCTTTCAGGATTTGTGAGGCCCACACCTGATTGGTTTGATGTCCTTGCACTTTCTCATACCTACAGCATGTCCCCACAGCATGGCAATCACCCCCTGTGTTCATTTCATTTTTCCGAAACGTAAGCAACATATGCCCTATTCCTGGGCTGTGAATTGAACGTGGCACCCAAAAGCTCCTTCCCCTGTTGACAAGTCTCTCCCAACTGTAGTCCGCCATGGAGCCTGGAACACTCACTATGCAAATGAATCTGTGAAGGCACAGGGTCCTGTGAGAAAGCAGGTATGTTATATCTAGAGGAGTAGCTTCGGTGGAGATGACCTTTACTACCTCCTTAGCATAGAAAAGAGCTTCAACGGAGTGGGGATGTAGGGGCAGGTAAGTTGTGGTGAGGTGAAGCAGGAAAGTTCTAGATGACAGTGTTGGGAAAAGGCTCTTCAATATGCATGTGCGTGGGACTAGGGACCTAAGGGCCACTGCTGGGTGTCAGGTCACAGCAGCCCCACAGCTGAGGGGCAACAATCGATTAGAAAGTCTCTTTTTAAAAAAAAAAATTTTTTTATTTATTTATTTTTGGCTGCATCGGGTCTTCATTGCGCGGGCTTTCTCTAGTTGCGGCGAGCGGGGGCTCCTCTTTGTTGCAGTGCGCGGGCTTCTCATTGCGGTGGCTTCTCTTGTTGCGGAACACGGGTTTCAGTAGCTGCGGCACACAGGCTCAGTAGTTGTGGCTCACAGGCTCTAGAGCGCAGGCTCAGTAGTTGTGGCGCACGGGCTTTGTTGCTCTGTGGCAGGTGGGATCTTCCCAGACCAGGGCTCGAACCCGTGTCCCCTGTACTGGCAGGCAGATTCTTAACCACTGCACCACCAGGGAAGCCCTAGAAAGTCTTAATTTTGAAGGTCTGGTGAGTGACAGTTTTCCATTGAGGGAAGGCTGGTGGTGGTTGCTGTTTGAGAGGCTTCTTGCCAGACATTAGGCTTTTGTGAAGAGCATTGATTCGTATCATAACTAGATGTTTCTGCTGGGATAAAAAATAACCTGTTTGGTCTTAATGGAAGAAATTTACTGACGCTGAGATTAATATTGGCAGAGGAACACCCCTCCCCTAGGTCCCTTTGTAGCATCAAGAGGTAGTCCTGGAAGGAAATTCTAGGGAGTGAACAACGTGGGAGCTCCCCTTACGTGGCACAGAGTCAGCACTTGATATAGGTTTGTTGCATGAATGAATGGATTGATTGAATGAACAAAATGCAGATGTTGTGAGGAGAGCACTAAATCTAAGGCCACAAGGTCTGGGTTCACACTTCTGGACTGAAACTTACAGGCTCTTGGACCTTTGTTGATTTCTCTCTCTCTCTCTCTCTCTGGGCCTCATTTTATTAATAGTTAAGATGAGAATAAAGACACTTGCCCTGCCACCCTCACACAACTGTGGGAAAAACGGTGGATAAGAAGAAACATCCATTTGGAAACTCTAAAATGCATAGAGAAGTCCCGGGTTGACCAAGGACAACCATTTTGGCGTTTACGAAGATAATAGAGTCTTGGAGCTCATTAATGGAGGGTCACTACAGCTGGCCTCTGCCTCACATGGATCCTTCTACAAAGAAACCTCTGTCAAAAATCCAGCCCCAGACTTCTGTGCAATCATTGTAAAAATCAAATTCCCGTGCTGCCTGGCGGGCCTTCCTTCCTGAATGACAGGAGCACAGGAAGCATCGTGGAGTTTGTGTGCAACATCTTTGGAAATCTTTTACCAGAAGGCTACACTGTTCCTCAGCCAGTCACGGTCATCGTCCAGAAGTGAGTTATCTCAGTAGATTTTTTTTTTCTGTATCCTCAACTGTCTCCGTGATGGCACTGTCCCAAGGGGGAAAGAGTGGGTCTCTCTCTGTCTCTCTCTCTCTTTCTTTGTCTCACTCTGTCCCTCTCTTCCCTCACCTTGTGATTCACAATGAGCCGTTGATTTGACTTTTAATCACTCTCCTCTTTGTGTGTCCCTCATCCGAGGGCTCACTCCTCACCTTGGGCTCAGTTTGGTTGATCTCAACTTTGATCTCAACGGAAGGTCCCTCACATTGTGCAGAGTCCCTGTTTAAATCGGTACTTTGTTCTTGGGGTTAGGGGAGAGAAGTTGGGATGATTTAAAAATCCTGCCAGGAGTCCTTGAGGAAACAGGCTTGGAGTACTGTTTGCAGAAGTCAATAGGCTTGTTGTAAGCAGGCATTGTGTGTTCTAGCACAGTCGGCTGAAACAAATCAATTTCAATTTACTTGTCCAGCAAAAGGAGCCATTATTTAGAACTGAATAGCCAGAGCTCCCATAATATATCGTGAAAACTTATTGTAGTTTTTACTGAGAACTAGCTTATGATGAAATTATTTGTTTAGAAGCAAAGTGTGAATGTTTATAGAATATAAATTCTGGAGGTATTGATTAGAAGCGGTTGAAGAATGAACCACAATTCTTTTCTAAATGTGGTGGCCGGGTGATATTCATCCGACATTGATACCAGAGTCCATTGCTGGCTGGAAATGTGGCAGGATCCTTATTTTGACAATGTGCACAATTAACACCACGGGAAGGTGTTTGCTAGTTGGGGGGATATGATAGTTAAGACCGAAGTTCATTCCCCTTTTAAAGAGCAAGTTGGCTCATAAATTTGGCTCCCTCACATTTGCCCTTACAAAAATATCTGTCCCTGGCTCTCTCTGTTAGCTCTGTGGCTTGGTATATTACCAGTAAATTGTTGAAACTCCCAGTAGGAGTAAAATTTAAGGCTTGATTCGCTGAAGTTTCCCTTTTTGCACAGTTTACATTGGAAAAAACAAACAAGACGTTGGGCTTGAGACATGATTTATGTCTCTTCCCCCAAATTGGCTGATCATATATATGTATATTTAAATATATATTTACATTTATATTTAAAATTTATTAGCCCTTTCTGTGCATCTTGTGTAACCTGTAATAACAGCTCTTTTGGAAAATGGCTACAGTTTTTCTACTGTCTATATATTGTGGTTTTCTCTTAAAAGATAGCTCCCTACCTCTTCCACGAGTGCAAGTTCTCATGTTATCCACAAAGTTCAGATACATTTACCTATTGGAAAGTATAACACCACCAGGTTCTTTAGAGTACCTACTCTGTGTCGGGTACTATGCCAGGCCCTATGTCTTTGCCATCGTAGTGGTCTAACGGAACTTTGGATCTGTTCAGTGGACTTAGTTGGGTAGAACACTGGTCTGTAGAGTAATAACTGATGACACCCTACTACAGAATCCTCAGCACCTGGTTAACTTAGAGGTTATTCTTGTCCTGCTTGGGCTTGCCTTCCTCAAGCAGTGGTCCCCACTCCAGCTCCTTCACGCTCCACCCTGAGCGCTTTATCAATAGTACTTACAGAGAGCTTGAATTTAGTGGGTGTTCATTAAATATTTATTAACTGAAAATACGGAAAGATGCCTCAAGGGTAAAGAGGTAGGTAATTTGATATATGAAATCAAGCTATTGGGCTTCCCTGGTGGCGCAGTGGTTGAGAGTCCGCCTGCAAGGGGACACGGGTTCGTGCCCCGGTCCGGGAAGATCCCACATGCCGCGGAGCGGCTGGGCCCGTGAGCCATGGCCGCTGAGCCTGCGCGTCCGGAGCCTGTGCTCCGCAACCGGAGAGGCCGCAACAGTGAGAGGCCTGCGTACCGCAAAAAAAAAAAAAAAAAAAAAAAAAAAAAGAATGGCAGGATGTTGACAGTTACTGAGATAGGATGATGAGTACGTGGCGGTTTATTATAGTCTTCTGTCTACTTTGTATACATTTGGAATTCTCTCTAATAAAGCCCTTTTAAAAATCTTTCTTTCCGGGAATTCCCTGGCCATGCAGTGGTTAGGACTCCGCGCTTCTACTGCCGGGGGACCAGGTTCGATTCCTTGTCCGTCTGTAGGGAACTTACTGTACACAAGATAAAAAGATGTAAATGTGACATGAAAAACATAAAACATTGGAGAGTAAAAATGTAGTAAAAATGTAGAGCCTGTGCTCCGCAATGGGAGCAAAAATGTAGTAAAAATGTAGAGCCTGTGCTCCGCAATGGGAGCAAAAATGTAGTAAAAATGTAGAGCCTGTGCTCCGCAATGGGAGAGGCCACAGCAGTGAGAGGCCCACGTACCACAAAAAAAAAGAAAAAGAAAATCAAGCTACTGTCATAATGGGTGCATGTGATTTGATATGCTCCCTTGCTCAGATATAATATTTATATTTAAGAGAGACGTACATGGTGGGAGCTTTAGACACCATAGCTATCCCTAAGATGGACCCTGTGTGGCAATGAGATCCTATCCCACATGTAAATTAAACGTGTGTGATTGGGACTTGCTCGTCTTTCAAGCATTGCCTTTATTTACACCGTGAACCTTGTTTTGGAAGGGGAACTGTTGGTGGATCAAATGTACCAGAGTTCAGTCAATACTGGACAATGCCTTCAAGCTCAGAAGCCAGGCATCTTTAATCTAAGGTAAACTGGTTACTGTAACCCTGTGCTGCTGAATGATCCGGAATAAAGGCACGATTCATGTGGTTCATATCAATTTGAATTTCCAGACAGTAAAGAGCAAACATTCAGTCATGCCATTATAATATAGTGCCAACACAAGTGGCTAATTAGGGAAGTTCAGTGAGCAGACATTGATAGCAACCCAGTCTAAGTGGTTGTCTGCCACACAGTCCAGTGGAACAGAATTGAAAGCCCAGGAATAAACCCATGCATATGTGGTCAACTAATATTTGACAGGAAAGCCAAGAATACTCAATGAGGAAAGGCTAATCCTTTCTTATTTATTTTATTTATCTTTGGCTGCATCGGGTCTTAGTTGTGGCATGTGGGATCTTTCATTGTGGCGCAGGCTCTTCGTTGTGGTGTGCGGGCTTCTCTCTAGTTGTGGCGCATGGGCTCCAGAGTGCGTGGGCTCTGTAGTTTGCGGCACGTGGGCTCTCTAGTTGAGGTGCATGAGCTCAGTAGTTGTGGCACGTGCAGGGCTTAGTTGCCCCTCGGCACATGGGATCTTATTTCCCTGACCAGGGATCGAACCCGCGTCCCCTACATTGGAAGGTGGCTTCTTCACCACTGGACCACCAGGACATCCCCAAGGATAATCATTTCAATAAATGGTGTTGGGAGAACTGGATATTCACATATAAAAGAATAAAATTAGACCCCTGTCTTACACCATTCACAAACATCAACTCAAAATGGATTAATGACTTAAATGTAAGCCATGAAATCATAAAATTCCTAGGAGAAAATAGAGGGAAAAGATTTCTTGACATTGGTGTTGGCAACAAATTTTTTGGATATGACACCAAGAGAACCAGCAACAAAAGCAAAAACAGACAAGTGGGATTAATCAAACTAAACAGCTTTTGCACGGCAAAACAAAATGAAAAGGCAATCTACAGAAAGGGAGAAAATATTTGTGAACTACATATAAGATAATGGTTTAATATCCAAAATATATAAGGAACTGATAAGGAACTCAAAAGCATAAAACAACCTGGTTAAAAAATGGGCAGAGAAGTTGAATAGACATTTTTCCAAAGAAGATACACAAATGTTCAACAGGTACATGAAAATGGTACTCAACCTCACCAGTCATCAGAGAAATGCAGATCAAAACCACAGTGACTTATTACCTCACACCTGTTACACTGGCTAGCATCAAAAAGACAAGAGATAGGGCTGCCCTGGTGGCGCAGTGGTTGAGAGTCCGCCTGCCGATGCAGGGGACACGGGTTCGTGCCCCGGTCCGGGAAGATCCCACATGCCGCGGAGCAGCTGCGCCCGCGAGCCATGGCCGCTGAGCCTGCGCGTCTGGAGCCTGTGCTCCGCAATGGGAGAGGCCACAACAGTGAGAGGCCCGCGTACTGCAAAAAAAAAAAAAAACAAAAACGAGATAACAAGTGCTGGTGAGGATGTGGAGAAAAGTGAACCCTTGTGCACTGTTAGTGGGAATGTAAATTGGTGAAGCTACTATGGAAAACAGTATGGAGGTTCCTCAAAAAATTAAAAGTAGGACTAGCATATGATCCAGCAGTCCGATTTCTGGGTATGTACCTGAAGGAAATGAAATCACTATTTTGAAGAGGTATCTGTATCCCCACGTTCATTGTAGCATTATTCACAGTAACCAAGACATGGAAACAACCTAAGTGTCCACCTGTGGATGAATGGAGAAAGAAAGTGATACATACATACACAGGCGCACACGTGCACACACACACACATTTGTGGCAACCTGGATGTACCTTGAGGGCACTATGCTAAGTGGAATAAGTCAGAGAAAGACAAATACTTCATGTTCTCACTTATGTGGAATCTAAGAAAGCCGAACTCATGGTGGTTGCCAGCAGCTGTGGAGGGGGAGAAATGAGGAGATGTTGGTCAGAGTGAACAAACTTCCTGTTAGAATAAGTTTTGGGGATCTAATGTACAGTATGGTGACTATAGTTGACAGTACCGTATTATATACTTGAAAGTTGCTAAGAGTAGATCGTAAATGTTCTCATCACACACACACACACAAAAAGAAAAGGTATGTATGTGTGGTGATGGAGCTGTTAGCTAACCTTATTGTATCTATCAATTTGCAGTATATGCGTCTATTGTTGTACACCTTAAACTTACATGTGTTATACATCAATTATATCTCAGTAAATCTGGGAAAAATCCGATTGTTTGCATGGCATGTAGACAGACCTGCCAGTTGATTGACCACCTTTTCATTTGAGTTGCTTATAGTATTGTCACATAAGCCCAGTAGATGTTCGTGTGGGGCCTGAGAGTAGTCAGCATAGTGAAAAAATCAGTTCTCCTTCCTTAAAGTCATGGTTTAAAAGTCACAGCAGGTGAAAGAAACATATCAGATGAACCCTGAACCTTTAACTCAGACCCTTATTTGCTTCTTAAATATCAACTCAGAAGCCTGATTATGGTAGTCTAGTTCAAATATTGTTTTGTATTATTTAATACAAGTAGAAATACTCCCATGTTAGTGTTTGTAGTTAGACATTTTCCTTTCTTTTTGCAGAGACATTTACAGTCTCCATTTCAATACAACTCTTTATCTCCTGCCCTGTCTTACTTCTTCCTTTCCCCTTGACTTTTTATCTGGACCATTCCTTTGCCATTGACTCACTTGCCTTTTGACCCCTCCTATATTCCCTTCTCTTGTGGTGATTGAACACCTCTGTCTCTCTCCCCACACATGCCTGTGCATGAAGGAAAGGACATGTGAGCACAAAGCAAGAGGGTGGCCATCTGCAAGCCAGGAGAAGAACTTCCACCAGAATCTGACCATCCTGGCATCTTGACCTTGGACTTTCTAGCCTCTACTACTATGAGAAATAGAGTTCTTTTGTTTAAACCACCCAGCGTATGGTAGTTTGTTGTGGCAGTCTGAGCTAACTAAGACAAATGTTGAGCATATTTTCATGTGATTTTAGATCATTTGTATTCAATGTATCTTTGGAGAAATGCCTTCTCAAATACTTTGTTTTAAAATTGGGTTATTTCTTTTAATTGTTGAGTTATTATGGTTCTTTATTTATTTTGTACACAAGTCCATTATCAGATATGATTTTCAGATATTTTTTCCCATTCTGTCTTTTAACTTTCCGATGTTATCCTTTGAAGCACAAAATTTTTTAATTTTGGCAACGTACCGTTTATTTGTTTTCTCTTTTGTTGCTTATGCTTTTGGTATCATATTTAAGGTTCCACTGCCAAATCCAAGGTAATGATTTATCCCTACGTTTTTTTCTGAGAGTTTTATGGGATTTGCTTTTATATTCACGTCACTGATCCATTTTGATTTAATTTTTGTCTATAGTTAGAAGTAGTGGTCCAGTTTTATTTATTTGCATGTGGATGTCTACCTGTCCAGTTACTATTGTTGAAGAGATTATCTTTTACCAATTGTATTATCTTGGTACTCACGGGTAAAATTAACCATAAAAGTATTTGTCTCTGGACTATCAATTCTATTCCATTGATCTATGTGTCTATCCTTGCCAGTCTTTTTTTCCCCCACAGCTTTATTGGGGTATAATTAATATAAAATAACTGCACATAGTTAACGTGTACAATTTGATGAGCTTTGACATAGGTACACACCAGTGATACCATCACCAGAATCAAAGTAACAGACATATCCAAATCTTCCCAGAGTTCTCTTGTGTCCTTTTTTGGTGTGTGTGTAGGAAGAGCAGTTAACATTAGATCTACTCTCTTAACAGATTTTTAGTGCACGATACCATATTGTTAATTTTGGGAACTAGGTTATACAGTAGATCTCTAGAACTTATTCGTTTATCATAGCTGGAACTTTATACCCATTGAATAACAACTCCACATCCCCGCCCCACCCACCAGCCCCTGGCGATCACTGTTGTGTTCTCTGATTCTATGAGCTTGACTACCTTAGGTACTTTATATAAGTGGAATCATGCAGTATTTGTCCTTCCCTGACTGGCTTAACTTAGCATACTGTCCTCAAAGTTCGTCCATGTTATTGCAAATGGCAAGATTTCCTTTTACAACTAAATAACATTCCATTTCACGTATAGACGACATTTTCTTTGTCCATTTCGGTTGATGAACACTTGGGTTGTGTCTACATCTTGGCTATTATAAATAGCACTGCAATGAGCATGGGAGTGCAGACATCTCTTCGTGATCCTGATTTCAACTCTTCTGGATATATACCCACAAGTGGGATTGCTGGATCATATGGTAGTTCTATTTTTAATTTTTGAGGAATCTCCATACTGTTGTCCATAGCTGCTGCACCATTTTACATTCTCAACAGCAGTATACAAGGATTCCAATTTCTCCATAACCTTACCAACCCTTCTTTTGCTTTTTAAATAATAGCCATTCTAACAGGTGTGTAATGGTGATATCTCATTATAGTTTTATTTGCATATCCCTGATAACTAATGATGTTGAGTATCTTTTTCATATAACTGTTGGCCATTTGTATGTCTTCTTTAGAGAAATGTCTGTTCATGTCCTTTCCCTTTTTTAAAAAAAATATTATTTTATTTATTTATTTATTTTTGGCTGCGTCGGGTCTTCGTTGCTGCGTGCGGGCTTTCTCTAGTTGCGGCGAGCCGGGGCTACTCTTCGTGGCGGTGCACAGGCTTCTCATTGCAGTGGCTTCTCGTTGCAGAGCACGGGCTCTAGGCACGCAGGCTTCAGTAGCTGTGGCACGCGGGCTCAGTAGTTGTGGCGCACGGGCTTAGTTGCTCCGTGGCATGTGGGATCTTCCCGGACCAGGGCTCGAACCCATGTACCCTGCATTTGCAGGTGGATTCTTAACCACTGTGCCACCAGGGAAGCCCCCCCCGTTTTTTTTTTTTTTGCTATTTTGTAGGTGTTCCTTATATATTTTGGAAGTTAGCCACTTATCAGATAGATGACTTGCAAATATTTTCTCCCATTCTGTGAATTATCTTTTCAGTCTGTTGATTGTTTTCTTTTCCGTGCAGCAGCTGTTTAGTTTTGATGTTGTTCCTTTTGTCTGTTTTTGCTTTCGTTTCCATGCTTTTGGTATCATATCCAAGAAATCATGGTAAGACCAGTGTCAAGAAGCTTTTCTACTATGTTTTCTTAGAGGAGTTTTAGTTTCTGATGTTACATTGCAGTCTTTAATCCATTTCGAGTTGGGTCGGTTTTTGTGTATGGTGTAAGGTAGGGATCCAATATAATTTTTTTTTGCATGTGGATATCCACTTTTCCCAACACTATTTAAGAGACTAGTCTTTCCCCATTGTGTGTTATTGGGACCCTTGTTAAAGATCAGTCGATCCTGTATGTGCTGGTTTATTTCTGGGTTCTCTATTGTGTTCCACTGATCTTTGTGTATCCTTTTTCCAGTACCGTACAGTTTTTTTTCCTAACTTCCCCCACCCCCACACACTGTATTTTATTTTTACAAGAGATAAATAAATGGACACCAAGCATTGTAAATGGATGACCACAGCAAAAGCAACAATGATTGCAATTACCAAACACAAAACACACTCATACTATTTCATAATACTGACATTCAGTCCAGTAATCCTCCACTGTAACAGCTCCTTTACTTTGCAGTGAAAATTGATTTGTATATTTTTTGCGTCTGAGTCCTTGTGGGATTTTTTTTTTATTCAAACAGAAAGTCACAAAAATTATAATCATCCTCATCACTCAGTCCCATGTAATTAATTTTTTTTCATCTTGATCTTTTGTTAGCACTTTTATGAATTCATCAGTTTTCCATTAGAGCTCTGAAAATGCTTATTCATTCAGTTCAGCAGTATAGTCAGTTACCAGAAACCTGTACTTGTCAGAGTCTTTTTTTTTTTTTTTTTTTTGCGGTACGCGAGCCTCTCACTGTTGTGGCCTCTCCCGTTGCGGAGCACAGGCTCCGGACGCACAGGCTCAGCAGCCATGCCTCACGGGCCCAGCCGCTCCGCGGCATGTGGGATCTTCCCAGACCGGGGCACGAACCCGTTTCCCCTGCATCGGCAGGCGGACTCTCAACCACTGCGCCACCAGTGCCAAGGGAAGCCCTTGTCAGAGTCTTTTCCATGAATTCATTGGAGATGAAACCCTTTTATAGGAACATCTTTGCAAAAGCATCAGAGTACACCCAGAACTGTCTGTAAATGACAGAAGACTTAAACATGACCACGGTTAAAGATTTGATGAAAGTTCATAATGCAATTGACAAGAACATTTAGTTATTTCTGATATACATTTTAAAGTAATAACTAGAATTATGACTTATAACATTATACCAGAACATATAAGATTTTTAGAAATTTCATGTAATGTCTGAAACATTTATATTAAAATATTTCCATACAAATAACCCAAAGAAAGTTTAGTATTAGTTGTTTTTGTTTTGTTCATTTGGTTTTTTATACTGCAGGTTCTTATTAGTCATCACATCAGTTTATACACATCAGTTTATACATGTCAATCCCAATCGCTCAATTCAGCACACCACCATCCCCACCCCACTGCGGTTTTCCCCCTTGGTGTCCATACGTTTGTTCTCTACATCTGTGTCTCGACTTCTGTCCTGCAAACCAGTTCATCTGTACCATTTTTCTAGGTTCCACATACATGCGTTAATATACGATATTTGTTTTTCTCTTTCTGACTTACTTCACTCTGTATGACAGTCTTTAGATCCATCCATGTCTCAACAAATGACTCAGTTTAGTTCCTTTTTATGGCTGAGTAATATTCCATTGTATATATGTACCAAAACTTCTTTATCCATTCGTCTGTCGATGGGCATTTAGGTTGTGTCTTTTTGAATTATGGTATGCTCTGGGTATATGCCCAGTAGTGGGATTGCTGGATCATACGGTAATTCTATTTTTAGTTTTTTAAGGAACCTCCATACTGTTCTCCATAGTGGCTGTATCGATTTACATTCCCACCAACAGTGCAAGAGGGTTCCCTTTTCTCCACACCCTCTCCAGCATTTGTTGTTTGTAGATTTTCTGATGATGCCCATTCTAACTGGTGTGAGGTGATACCTCCTTGTAGTTTTGATTTGCATTTCTCTAATAAGTAGTGATGTTGAGCAGCTTTTCATGTGCCTCTTGGCTATCTGTATGTCTTCTTTGGAGAAATGTCTATTTAGGTCTTCTGCCCATTTTTGGATTGGGTTGTTTGTTTCTTTAATATTGAGCTGCATGAGCTGTTTATATATTTTGGAGATTAATCCTTTGTCCATTGAATCGTTTGCAAATATTTTCTCCCATTCTGAGGGTTGTCTTTTCGTCTTGTTTATGGTTTCCTTTACTGTGCAAAAGCTTTGGAGTTTCATTAGGTCCCATTTGTTTATTTTTGTTTTTATTTCCATTACTCTAGGAGGTGGATCAAAAAAGATTTTGCTGTGATTTATGTCAAAGAGTGTTCTTCCTATGTTTTCCTCTAGGAGTTTGATAGTGTCCGGTCTTACGTTTAGGTCTCAAATCCATTTTGAGTCTATTTCTGTGTATGGTGTTAGGGAGTGTTCTAATTTCATTCTTTCACATGTAGCTGTCCAGTTTTCCCAGCACCACTTATTGAAGAGACTGTCTTTTCTCCATTGTATATCTTTGCCTCTTTTGTCATAGATTAGTTGACCATAGGTGCATGGGTTTATCTCTGGGCCTTCTATATTGTTCCATTGATCTGTTTCTGTTTTTGTGCCAGTACCATATTGTCTTGATTACTGTAGCTTTATAGTATAGTCTGAAGTCAGAGAGTCTGATTCCCCCAGCTCCGTTTTTTCCCTTCAAGACTGCTTTGGCTATTCGGGGTCTTTTGTGTCTCCATACAAATTTTAAGATGATTTGTTCTAGTTCCATAAAAAATGCCATTGGTAATTTGATAGGAATTGCATTGAATCTGTAGATTGCTTTGGGTAGTATAGTCATTTTCACAATATTGATTCTTCCAATCCAAGAACATGGTATATCTCTTCATCTGTTGGTATCATCTTTAATTTCTTTCATCAGTGTCTTATAGTTTTCTGCATACAGGTCTTTTGTCTCCCTAGGTAGGTTTATTCCTAGATATTTTATTTTTTTTGCTGCAATGGTAAATGGGAGTGTTTCCATAATTTCTCTTTCAGATTTTTCATCATTAGTATATAGGAGTGCAAGAGATTTCTGTGCATTAATTTTGTATCCTGCAGCTTTATCAAATTCATTGATTAGCTCTAGTAGTTTTCTGGTGGTATTTTTAGGATTCTCTATGTATAGTATCATGTCATCTGCAAACAGTGACAGTTTTACTTCTTTTCCAATTTGTATTCCTTTTATTTCTTTTTCTTCTCTGATTGCCATGGCTAGGACTTCCAAAACTATGTGAAATAATAGTGGTGAGAGTGGACATCCTTGTCTCATTCATGATCTTAGAGGAAATGCTTTCAGTTTTTCACCATTGAGAATAATGTTTGCTGTGGGTTTGTCATACATGGCCTTTATTACGTTGAGGTAGGTTCCCTCTATGCCCACTTTCTGGAGAGTTTTTATCATAAATGGGTGTTGAATTTTGTCAGAAGCTTTTTCTGTATCTATTGAGATGATCATATGGTTTTTCTTTTTCAATTTGTTAATATGGTGTATCACATTGATTGATCTGCATATATTGAAGAATCCTTGCATCCCTGGGATAAATCCCACTTGATCATGGTGTCTGATCCTTTTAATGTGTTGTTGGATTCTGTTTGCTAGTATTTTGTTGAGGATTTTTGCATCTATATTCGTTGGTGATATTGGTCTGTAATTTTCTTTTTTTGTAGGATCTTTGTCTGGTTTTGGTATCCGGGTGATGGTGGCCTCATAGAATGAGTTTGAGAGTGTTCCTTCCTCTGCAGTTTTTTGTAAGAGTTTGAGAAGGATGAGTGTTAGCTTCTCTCTAAATGTTTGAGATAATGTTTTAATTTTCTCTAATTTTATAATATATTTTGAAATTAGTAAGCGTGATGCCTCTAGCTTTGTTTTTCTTTCTCAAGATCATGTTGGCTATTCTGGGTCTTTTATGGTTCTGCGTGTATTTTAGGATTAAAACATATTCTGTAAAAAAAATACCACTGGGATTTTGATGGAGATAGTATTGAATCTATAGATGCTTTGGGTAGTATGGACATTTTGAAAATATTTAATTTTCCATTTTATGAACATGAGATGTTTTTCCATTTATTTGTGTCTCCTTTGATTTCATTCATCTATATCTATCTATCTATCTATATATATATATATATTCTTTTGCGGTATGCGGGCCTCTCACTGCTGTGGCCTCTCCCCTTGCGGAGCACAGGCTGCAGATGCGCAGGCTTTGTGGCCGTGGCTCACGGGCCCAGCCGCTCTGTGGCATGTGGGATCTTCCCGGACTGGGGCACGAACCCGTGTCCCCTGCATTGGCAGGCGGACTCTCAACCACTGTGCCACCAGGGAAGCCCAGTGTTTTGTATTTTTTAGCATAGAAGTCTTTCACCTGTTTGGTCAAGTCTGTTCTTAAATATTTTATTCTTTTTAGTGCTATTATAAGTGGGATTGTTTTCTTAATTTCCTTTTTGAATGGTTTGTTCCTAATGTATGGGAACCCAACTAATTTTTATATGTTGTTTTTTTTTTGTATACTGCAACTTTACTGTATTCTAACAGGTATTTTGAAGAGTCTTTAGGGTTTTGTATATATAGGATCATGTTATCTGCAAACAGATAATTTTACTTCTTTTCTGATTTGGATTCTTTTTATTTCTTTTTCTTACCTAATTATCTTGGCTTGAACCTCTAGTAATGTGTTGGATAGAAGTGGCAAGAGCAGACATTGTTGCATTTTTCCTGATCTTAGGGGAAATGTATTCAGTCTTTCATCATTAATTATTTCCTTAGCTTTGCATTTTATATAGATACCCGTTTATCAGATTAGGCAGTTCCTCCTATTCCTGTTTGAGTATTTTCCCATGAATGGGTGTTGGATTTGTCAGATGTTTTTCTTCATCTGTTGAGGTCATCCTGTGGGTTTTGTCCTTTATTAATATGGTAGGTAACTTTGATTTTCATATGTTAAACAAAACTTCATTCCTGGGATGTACCTCATTTCATCATGATGTAGAATCCTTTTTATATGTTACTGTATTTGCTTTGCTAGTATTTTGTTGAGGATATTTCTGTGTTATGTACATAAGGGTCTGTACGTCTCTCATTTTGTGATGTCTTTGGATGGTTTTGGTGTCAGGATAACATTGGCTCCATAGAATTAGTTGAGAAAAAATTCTCTTCTATTTTTGGAAAAGTCTCTGAAGGATTGGTGTTAATTCTTCTTTGAATGCTTGATAGTTGTGCCAGTGAAGCCATCTAGGCCTAGGCTTTTTTTCTGTGGAAATTTAACAAATTATTATTTCAATCTCGTACTTATTATAGGTCTGTTTAGATTTTCTGCTTACTGTCGAGTCACTTTCACTGGTTGGTGTCGTTTTAGGAATTTTTCAAACTCATGTAGGTAGGTTATCTAATATGTTGGCCTACAGTTGTTCATAGTATTCCTTTATAAACCATTTTGTTTCTGTAAATTCAGTGGTGATGTCCACTCTTTTATTCTTTTAATAATTTAATTCTTCTCTCTTTTCTTCAAGAGTGCTTTTAGAATAATGGAAATTGGATATTTTATTGAGTCGGTAAAGAAGGATGATTCAGTTATAATATTTATTTTAGTTATGATTAGTGTTGAACTTTGTGAATATTCATTCTGATACAATATTCCAGGGTTTATGTGGGCTTTTAGAGGTGAAGACAAATGTAGTCTTGCCTTTCTTTCCTGATTACCCAAGGCCATGTGTGTCATCTAGGGCCTCATTGGTTATTTGGCTACATTTACAGAGCCCCTAATGAAATATTTCTGTATATTTGGGAACATTTAGGAAATAAGAGACTCAGTCCCTGAATTTTGGGGAGAGTAATGTGGAAAGATTATTTTTACTGTAGTCATTATAATTTATTATACCCCCATCTCCCAAATGAGAGTATTACAATCAAGGGAGGTAAAGTGGCTTTTGCCAGGTTTTTAAGAAATTTACTGAGAAAGATGAAACTAGAACACAAGTCTAGTGCATGTGTAGTCACAAAGCCACACCTAACTGCAAGAAAGTTTAGATAATTTAGTCTCTCTCCATGTTTCCAGAAAAAAGAGACGAACAGATTTTGGTGGACAGCTGATAATATCTAACATACTCTAGCAGGTCAAATGAGGAAGGCAAGATGGCAGACACAGGGAGGCAGTACATAAAGCAAGGAGAAAGAGGCCTTGATGAAATACTCCAGGGTCCTCCCAGAGTTGTGAGGGTGTGCATACCACAATAACGATTATTCATTCAGGCACTGGGTTAGTGCTTTTTATGAATTATCCCATTTAGTGATTATAACTTTCTCAGAGAGTTACTATCCCCCTGTTAAACATGAGGAAAATAAGGTCCAAAGAGATAGGCTGCTTACCCAGGTTCACACACTTTGTAGAAAATGATAGAAGATAGTTATGAAACCAGACCCATCCAATTCCAGTCACTGTGTGGTGTTGTATTTTTCTGCATTTTAGTTATAATGCAGGAATGCAAATAAATATTTGGCAAGAGATTCCTTTTGGTTGGGATGCTTAGGGAAGGTTTGATAGAGGAGGTGGGATTTGAGCTGCCCCTTGAAGAATGAATAGGGTTGAAGTTGGAAGAAGTTAGTGTTGGAGGGAATTCCAGGGAGAAGCCTCATGAGGCAAATTTGTAAGTGAAGGTGTGTTTGGGAGATAATGAGTGGAGTGAAGAAGTTATACAGGGGAGCCTTGGAAGATGAGGCTGGAAAAATTGAGAAGATTTGAAAGTTAGACACTGAGGAGCATGGACTTGACCCTGTAGACAGTGGGGAGAAACGAAGTACTTTGAGAAGGTGTCAACACCATGTTGTTTTTACGTATTGTCAAGGAAGAAAAAGTATATCTGTAATTTGAGGGGTGCTGGAAAGCCTCCTCCAGCCTATTTCCTCACCACTTATAACTTCCTTCTCCAAGTATCATATTTCTGAAATGCCACTATTAGGGATTCATTCCTTGGGGTTTTACTCTCTGTTCTCTTTTGAAATGCAAACACCCTTGGAAAGAGTAACATGTTGTCATTAAGCTTCCAGTATGAAGGTATTCATTAGTTCCTTCATCCTTCATAGTAGAGGCCCTCCCAAGAGCACAGAGTACCTGAGTAGGAAGGAGAAATAAGAGGGGATGCTCTTGCCATGGAGGCTCTCCCTGCTTCTGGCTTTGAATTTGAGCCAGCTCTCGGCTCAAGACATTTGAATTATTAACCAATGAAGTGCCTGTACTTAGAAGACGAGTAGACTTAGAATTGTGTTTTTCTGTGTGCACAAGGGTTTCCCTTGAGAATAAGTCACTACCCACTGTGAGAATCCCCATCCCTAGATTGGCCTAGTCTTGGTCTCTCTCTGAATCAGTTCTTAATTTATTTGCTGTGAAATAGCCACAGAAATAATGATTATGTGCTTGCATGAGTATACACACATATAATCAGCATTTCTGGGGCTGTATTTTTATGGCCGTATGTATTTATATTCTTGGGGGGGAGAGCGTTGCAGGCGTCTGATTATTTAGCTTCCAACGTTGGTGCTGAGTTAGCTGAGGATTTCTCCCTGTTGTCCTTTGAGAGGAAACAGCTCCTCTGCTGAGCAGGCTCCATTCTAGCCTGGAGATAGTAGGCAGGAAGGAAAGGAGTGACTGAGGGTGAGAGTTGGGATGGATAGTATGGAAGGAAGGTCCTTGGATGCCTCCATCAGCACTGGGTAGATGACACTGGGAGAGAAGGGAAGGCCGGATAGCACAAGGGCAAGCGGGCAGGGAATTGGACTCTGACATGCGTCCTCAGGACTCTATTCCAGGAAACGGGAATTTGAGAGACCACAGACAGTGCAAACCCTAAAACTCTGTGGTTCCACCTGAAAGCCACTCTGTGAGAGCAAATGCCAGGCAGTAACTTTGGGTGACCTTTGCGTATGTCTCTTGAGTAGTAAACGTTAGTGGAAGTCTGAGTTGATTTTCCCCCCCCCTCAAATAAGACATTGTTCTGTTGAGAGAGTGAGAGAAAGAGACAGAATAAGATCTTGAAAACTTTTCAGTCAGGGAGAGCTAGAGGGCCAGGTTTGCTTTACTAAACCAATTTCTCAAATGGTAGCTGTCAGGAATTCCCTGGCGGTCCAGTGGTTAGGACTTGGCGCTTTCACTGCCGGGGCCCGGGTTCAATCCCTGCTCAGGGAACTAAGATCCCGCAAGCCATTTGGCACGGCCAAAAACCAAAAAATACCCCCACAAGACAAGGTAACTGTCACTGAATAAGTTAGCTGACAGGATTGAGAGAATGACAGGAGAATGTTGTGCACTCAAAACCAGTTGTATAGGCACATTCTGGGCAGTTGGGTTGCCCCCTTCTTTTCTTGTTACCCACTGACTGTCAGAGATTACATTATTACCAAAGGAATGTTGGGACTATTTGCAGGTGGCTGTGGTAGATGTGGTGGGTAGTGGGCTGGAAAGGAGAGAGAGAGAGAGATGGCTGGGAATGTACCTCTGAAATGTGGGGAGAAGGCAGGTCTTGGGAATCACGTAGTTATTTTTACCCATTTTACCCAATCCTACCAGGTGACCTGGCAAGCTTCTTTTAAGCCTCAGGCTAACTGGTCTCAATTTGAGTTCACATTGCCCAAGGCTACAGATTGTTTCTCAAGCCTTAGGTCGCTGAGTCCTAATTACAGCTTTGTCCTGCCCCATAGAGGTCGCTAGAACAGCCTGGACTCTGAAACTGGTGACTTAGTCACTGGAATACATAAACAAACCCACCTGGAATTTGGGAGGTAGGGAATGTGGGAGTAGCAGTGATCGAGTAAATGATCGCCTGTTGGGGAATTGTTCGCCAGAAACAAGATGACATGAATTGCATTCATTCATCAAGAGCTTAATACAGTGTGACCAAAATGTACCTCATTCTGTGTTGCTGGGTCATGTTCCTCCTTTTCCAATCCGTTCTCCACACAGCTGTCAGCGATCTAGAATATAAATCAGATGATACGGCATTCGACATAGAACTGATTTTCCTAATCTCTTATTCAAGGACTTTGATCTTGCCCCTGCCTACGTCTCCAGCCTCTTTTTAAACATGTTATATCTCTTATTTTATGCTGATTGTAGATAGTTCTGTGTATAGTTCTGTTTCATGTGTCCATGTCTGTCTTTGTTCCAGATGTTCCCTCTGCTTGAAATGCCTTCCTACCTAACCCTCTTTTTTCAGTAAGATTCTCTGAACCCCCATTTTCCTTCTGTTCTGATAGCACCATACATTTAGCTCTTTTTAAAACACTTAACCATATTATATTCATATTATTTTATTATATGTCTGTCTCCCCATCTATATGCTCAGCAGAGTAGATAGTCTCAGGGGTGATTATCTGACCTAACCTGGGCCAGCGTCCATGCTACATAAATTTGAATTGGGACTTTGAGTAAGATCCTGCCTTTGTATGGTTGGATCAGTAATGTAGGCACAGGAATTGCCTGAAGCTATGTTTTCTAACATGTTGTTCCCCCAAAGGGAGGAAACCGATTTTCAAAGAACAATAGGATTAAAGCAATCCATCCTCAGGCCCAGCTATATTTCTTTCATTTCTATATCTTATAGTTAAGTCACCATTTATGCTTAAGCCACTCAACTGGTTTTCTGTAGTTTGCAACTCCAAGAGTCCTAACCGATACAATCTAGGGTATAGTAAGTGCTAGATGACATTTGTTGAACTGGGCTCCAGTGGGAAATCTTGATTTTTGCCCTAAGGGAGCTTCCTACCACTCTAGGTAGAAAAAAAATAACCTACATGAAACAATTGGATAACAATACACCCTATCATCAAGCCTCCAGTCTTGGGATAGACTATTAGCATTATAGGAATGCTGACAAAGGTTTGTTCAGGCAGGAGTAGCGTTAGCCAGGAAAAGCTCCCTGAAGGTGATAGAGCTTGGCTTGGCTTTGAAGGATGGGTAGAGTTTGCCTTTGACCCATGGTGTTCCAAAAGAAAGGTTCCAGGAGGACCCCTTGCAGACCTCAGAAATGCCCTAGATGAGCCTAGATGATTATGATCCTGGCAATGATCCAGTCAACTTCAGAATCGCTAGGGTAAAGATAGGGGACCCTCCAACGGGCTATATCTTGACTGTGCCAAAAGGGCCTTTGGACAGAAATTATCCAGTGCTGACTGGGCCTAACAGTGATGAACGATGTGGTACACCTTGGAGGGGCCCTAGGAAGCTGAAAAATAAGCTGTAGTTATTTTGTTAACCACTTTGTGCACCTGGAGGATGACCCTAGTGATTCTTAATCTAAACGCTGGGACTAAATGATAGCGGCTAGCTAGGCTTTGCTAACTCTGAATTGGTATCTGTGATTTTGAAAGTTCCTGTGCAGAAGGAAAAGCTGTCTCTTCTCTTCTTTTTTTCTTTTTTCCTGTCATTAGATATGCTAGGCCCAGTTCCTTCACGTGACCTGAGAAGATGGCATGGAATGCTTGCATGGGCACCAAATGGCTAGTTTATTCACTGCTGTTAAATTGTATAGTCTGTAAAGGCCATTTGCTTTGCCTTCCTTGCCACATGGATTTGAAACCTTAGATCTGAGAAAAAAGATCTTTTTGCCCTAGATTTGGCGGTGTCCCAGGGAGACAAAGCTTTATGCAGCTGTTCACCCAGCAGCATGAAGGTTTATTAGCTGTTAAAAAAAATAATTATGCATTTGCTATTCTTTCAGGTTACTACAGAAAAATGGAGTTACTGCATCTAAAACCTTGATAATGTTTTCTGTTGCCCAGGAGAAATTATACATAAGCATGCATGTATTATAAATATACTATTAATAGTTTATACTCACAAACACAACCCATGTTCAGTTAACTTCAGATATTTACGATGTGCTAGTTATGTGTTAGACATTAGGGAAAAAAGATAAGTGAGCAAAAATCCTTACCTGGAGAATATTCACAGAATGATAAATGCAATAAAAAGAGAAAACATACAAGGTACAGAGGAAGCACAGAGGAAGCACGAATGAACTTTATTAAGGAGACCAGGGAAGACTTCTCTGGAGAACTTCTGGCTGGCTTTTTAGGAATGAATAGGTATTCACTGGATATATATAAGGAGAAAGGAGCAGGAGGTAATTGATGGGGCAGGATCAGCAGGTACAAAGGCAAGGGAAGCAGCAAGGTTTGCTACAGGAACTCTACATAATTCAGATTGCTGGAGCATAAGATGCAAAGGCTTGGGTTAGGGAAGATGAGCCTGAGAGGCAGGCAGGAGCCCAGTCATGAAGTCTGTCATACGCTTTGTTTTTCACATGGTAAGGAGCCAGTGATGGGATTTAAACAAGAGAGTTAAGTAAACCAATTTGCATTCATTTATTCATTCAGGCTGTCAGCTAGTTAATAAGAATTTATTGAGTCATTACTATGTGCCAAGTTCTCTGTCAGGCTCTGTGGGTATAGTCTTTCTGTTGATGGAAGTGGGGAGGACGGATAAGGGAAAACCAAATATGAATGTGATGAGCGCTCTGAAGGATAAGGGCAAAATGCTATGGGAGCTAATCTAGTCTGGAGGGGTGGGGATCGGAGAAGAAGTAATAAAATATGAGTTAACTAAGCAAACGGGGAAAGGAGGGTATCAAAGACAGAAGGAGGGATAGATGCAAAATCCCCAAGGGAGAAACTAACACGGTTGATTCAGGCACATGACAGTACACCAGGATGGCTGAAATGTGAAGGGCCTTGGGAAAGAGTAGCAGATGAGGGGTTGGGTTGGTTTGATAGTCTTTGTTGGTTTTGGTTTAATTAGACTGGGAGATTATTGTAGCAGCAGACTAGAGGGTGGGCTGTGACAGTGGAAACTGGAAGCAGGAAGAAAAAGAGAGTCTGCAATAGTCCAAGGGAGATGTGATGAGCTGATTTAGGACAATGGCAGTGGTAGTGGTGAGAGAATGGAATGGAAAGCTCTTTGGGTGATAGGGTCAATAGGACTTAATAACTGATTTGATCCGAGGGCTAAGAAAAAGAAAGCAGTAGAGGATGACTTGGTTTTCTGCTTGGTTACTGGGAAATGGGGGTCACCAACCAAGGTAGGGAGGTACAGTAACTTGTTTCAACTCTGGCATGACTTCCAGCTGCTGACTGCCTACATGGACTTTGAACTTCTTGTCTCACTCTGCTGGTCAGCACTTGTGCACTCTATTAAAAAACAATGCATTTTTATTAAATTAAAAATAGCACATGAATGTAGTAAAACAATTCAAAGAGTACATATGTGTATAAAAGGAAACTTAAAATCCCCCTCCTCATAACTCCTAGTCCATCTCCCCAAAGGTAATCTCTGTTAGTAATTTCTTCCAGAAAAATATTGTATGCACCTACAAGCATACCTCCATAGTCTTTGTAAAATTTGCAGAAATCGAATCTTACAGACTGTTATGCACCTTGCTGTTTTTCTTTCTTTTTAATTTTTATTTGATTTATTTATTCTTGGCTGGGTTGGGTCTTCGTTGCTGCACGCGGGCTTTCTCTAGTTGCGGCGAGCGGGGGCTTCTCTTCCTTGCGGTGTGCAGGCTTCTCATTGCAGTGGCTTCTCTTGTTGCGGAGCACGGGCTCTAGGCGCATGGGCTTCAGTAGTTGTGGCTCGCATGCTCTAGAGCGCAGGCTCAGTAGTTGTGGCACATGGGCTTAGTTGCTCCATGGCATGTGGGATCTTCCCGGACCAGGGATTGAACCAGTGTCTCCTGCGTTGGCAGGCAGATTCTTATCCACTCCGCCACCAGGGAAGCCCTCCTTGCTGTTTTTCATTGTAATACATGTTGGAAATCATTCTATATCAGAACATACTTCATTCTTTTTAATGACTCTTTAATACATTGTTTCATTATATGGACATTTGTGTAGATTCTAGTTCTTCATTGTTATTCATCCTTTAAATTGATACTTATTGAGGGACTACTATGTACTAGATGTAATCTCTGCTTCTGTGAAGTAAACGGTCCAGTGGGAAAGATGATCATTAATTATAGAAATATAGAATTGCAACTATTACACATGTTCCAGAGGTGCTTTGAGAAGCTGCAATAGGCGTTTGACGTAGTCGCGGAGACCAAGGAAGGCTCCCCTGAGAAACTCATGCTTGAACTGACTAGTGAAAGATGAGTAGCAGTTACCAAAGTAAAGAAGGGAAAAGAACCTTCTAGGCAGAGTCCAAAGGGTAGATGCATTTTAAATTTTGATAGGCAACCGAAAATCCTTATTATCCAAATATTCATTATCTGAGTCACCACAGTTACAAGATTTTAGGGAAAAGCAAAAGTCATTAGAGCACAACAATAACTATTTTTTGTTTGTCTTTTTTGCTGGTCATTTTTTAAAAAAATTGAAGTATAGTTGATATACAATACTATATGAGTTACAGATGTACAACATAGTGATTCACAATTTTTAAAGGTTATACTCCATTTATAGTTATTATAAAATATTGACTATATTCCCTGTGTTGTACAATCTACCCTTGTAGCTTATTTTGTACATAATAGTTTGTACCTCTTAATCCCTACCCCTATTTTGCCCCCCTCCCCTTTCCTCTCCCCACTGGTAACCACTAGTTTGTTCTCTATATCTGAGTCTGTTTCTTTTTTATTATATTCACTTGTTTGTTGTCTTTTTTAGATTCTACATATAAGTGATATTATATGATATTTGTATTTCTCTGTCTGACTGACTTCACTTAGCATGATAATCTCTAGGTGTATCCATGTTGCTGCAAATGGCATTATTTCATTCTTTTTTATGGCTGAGTAATATTCCATTGTGTATATACACCACATCTTTTTTTTTTTTTGGTTTCTTCCCCCCCCACTATTCAATTATTTATTTATTTATTCTTTTTTCTTTTTAAAAAATTTTATTTTATGTTGAAGCATAATTGATTAACAATGTTGTGTTAATTTCAGGTGTACAGCAAAGTGATTCAATTATACATGTATCTATTCTTTTTCAAATTCTTTTCCCGCTTAGATATACAACATCTTCTTTATCCATTCATCTGTCAATGGACATTTAGGTTGCTTCCATGTCTTCGCTATCATAAATAGTGCCGCTATGAACACTGGGGTGCATGTATCTTTTTGAATGAGAGTTTTCATCTTTTCTGGATATATGCCCAGGAGTGGGATCGCTGGATCATATGGTAGTTCTATTTTTAGTTTTTCAAGGAATCCCCATAGTGTTTTCCATAGTGGCCATCCCAATTTACCTTCCCACCAACAGTGTAGGAGGGTCCCTTTTTTCCATACCCTCTCCACCATTTATTATTTGTAGACTTTTTGATGATGACCCTTCTGACTGGTGTGAGGTAGCACCTCACTGTACTTTTGATTTGCATTTCTCTAATAATTAGCGATATTGAGCATTGTTTCATCTGCCTGTTGGCCATCTGTATGTCTTCTTTGGAGAAATGTTTATTTAGGTCTTCTGCCCAGTTTTTGATTGGGTTGTTTGGTTTTTTTTGATATTGAACAATGTAAGCTGTTTGTATATTTTGGAAATTAAGCCCTTGTCAATTGCATTGTTTACAAATATTTTCTCCCATTCTACAGGTTGTCTTTCCATTTTATTTGTGGTTTCCTTTGCTGTGCAAAAGCTTTTAAGCTTAATTAGGTCCCATTTGTCCGTTTGTTTATTTTTGCTTTTGTTTCCATTACTCTAAGAGATGGATCCAGAAAAATATTGCTGTGATTTATGTCAAAGAGTGTTCTGTCTACGTTTTCCTCTAGGAGTTTTACAGTATCCCGTCTTACATTTAGGTCTTTAATCCATTTTGAGTTTATTTTTCTATACGGTGTTAGAGAATGTTCTAATTTCATTATTTTACATGGAGCTGTCCAATTTTCCTAGCACTACTTATTGAAGAGACTCTCTTTTCTCCATTGTATATTCTTGCCTCCTTTGTCATAGATTAATTGACCATTAATCCATGGGTTTATTTCTGGGCTCTCTATTCTGTTCCACTGATCTAGGTGTCTGTTTTTGTGCCAGTATCATGCTGTTTAGACTACTGTAACTTTGTAGTATACTCTGAAGCCAGGGGAATGTGATTCCTCCAGTGCTCTTTTTCTTTCTCAAGATTGTTTCGGTTATTCAGGGTCCTTTATGGTTCCATACAAATTTTAGAATTATTTGTTCTAGTTCTGTTAAAAATGCCATTGGTATTGGGTTGGCTAAAAAGTGCCTTTGGTTTTGAAGTAAAAATAAAAGACACACTTTTCATTTTCACCAAGAACTTTATTGAACAACGTATTCACCCTTTTGTTCCACTACCTTCTGCCATTTTTTTAAGCCCCAGTGGACTATTTAAAAAAATTTTTTTAAATATCTTTATTGGAGTATAATTGCTTTACAGTGGTGTGTTAGTTTCTGCCTTATAACAAAATGAATCCGTTATACATATACATATGTCCCCATAGCTCTTCCCTCTTGCGTCTCCCTCCCTCCCACCCTCTCTGTCTCACCCCTCTAGGTGGTCACAAAGCACCGAGCTGATCTCCCTGTGCTATGTGGCTGCTTCCCACTAGCTAGCTATTTTACGTTTGGTAGTGTATATGTGTCCATGCCACTCTCTCACTTTGTCCCAGCTGACCCTTCCCCCTCCCCATATCCTCAAGCCCATTCTCTAGTTAGGCCTGTGTCTTTATTCCCATCTTGTCCCTAGGTTCTTCATGACCATTTTTTTTTTAGATTCCATATATATGTGTTAGCATACAGTATTTGTCTTTCTCTTTCTGACTTACTTCACTCTGTATGACAGACTCTAGGTCCATCCACCTCACTCCAAATAACTCAATTTCATTTCTCTTTATGGCTGAGTAATATTCCATTGTATATATGTGCCACATCTTCTTTATCCATTCATCTGTCAGTGGACACTTAGGTTGCTTCCATGTCCTGGCTATTGTAAATAGGGCTGCAATGAACATTTTGGTACATGACTCTTTTTGAATTATGGTTTTCTCAGGGTATATGCCCAGTAGGAGGATTGCTGGGTCGTATGGTAGTTCTATTTTTAGTTTTTTAAGGAACCCCCATACTGTTCTCCATTGTGGCTGTATCACTTTACATTCCCACCAACAGTGCAAGAGTGTTCCCTTTTCTCCACACCCTCTCCAGCATTTATTTTTTCTAGATTTTTTGATGATGGCCATTCTGACCGGTGTGAGATGATATCTCATTGTAGTTTTGATTTGCATTTCTCTAATGATTAATGATGTTGAGCATTCTTTCATGTGTTTGTTGGCAATCTGTATATGCTCTTTGGAGAAATGTCTATTTAGGTCTTCTGCCCATTTTTGGATTGGGTTGTTTGTTCTTTTGATACTGAGCTGCATGAGTTGCTTGTATGTTTTGGAGATTACTCATTTGTCAGTTGCTTCATTTGCAAATATTTTCTCCCATTCTGAGGGTTGTCTTTTCATCTTGTTTCTGGTTTCCTTTGCTGTGCAAAAGCTTTTAAGTTTCATTAGGTCCCATTTGTTTATTTTTGTTTTTGTTTCCATTTCTCTAGGAGGTGGGTCAAAAAGGAACTTCCTCTGATTTATGTCATAGAGTGTTCTGCCTATGTTTTCCTCTAAGAGTTTGATAGTGTCTGGCCTTAACATTTAGGTCTTTAATCCTTCTTCCATTTTTCAGGCAACTTCATAATTCCATCTTCCCAAAACTTTTTATCTTTTTGAGCAAACAGTTGTTCCAGGTGCCTTTTACAGTCTTCCAGGGAATTGAATTCTTTTCCATTTAGGAGAATTTTGTAAAGACCGAAGTAAATGGAAATCCGAAGGTGCAATGTCTGGTGAATATGGCAGATGAGTCGGATCTTCCCAGCCAAGCTGTAACAGTTTTTGCTTGGTCATCAAAGAAACATGCGGTCTTGCGTTATCCTAATGGAAGATTATATGTTTTCTGTTGACTAACTCTGGACGCTTTTCGAGTCGAGTGCTGCTTTCAGTTGGTCTAATTGGGAGCAGTACTTGTTGGAATTAATTGTTTGGTTTTCCAGGAGGAGTTCATAATAGAGGACTTCCTTCCAATCCCACCATATACACAACATCACCTTCTTTGCAAGAAGACTGGCCTTTGGTGTGGTGGGTGGTGGTTCATTTCGCTTGCCCCACGATCTCTTCTGTTGCACATTATTGCACTGGATCCACTTTTCATCGCCCATCACAATTTGTTTTAAAAGCGGAACGTTTTCATTACATTTAAGTAGAGAATTGCATGTGGAAGTACGTATGGTCAAGAAGGTTTTTTTCACTTAACTTACGTGGAACCCAAACATCAAAGCGATTCACATAACCAACCTAGTGCAGAAGATTTTCAGTGTTTGATTTGGGTATTTTGAGTATGTCGGCTGTCTCCCACGTGGTATAACGTTGATTGTTCTCAATTAATGTCTTGATTTGATCGCTGTCAACTTCAACTGGTCTACCCGACCGTGGAACATCGTACAGCGAGAAATCTCCAGCATGAAATTTCACAAACCACTTTTGACACGTTTGATCAGTCACAGCACCTTTTCCATACACTGCAGAAATATGTTTTTGCGTTTCAGTTGCGTTTTTACCTTTCTTGAAATAGTAAAGCATAACATGCTGAAAAATAAGTTGCTTTTTTCTTCCATCTTCAATATTAAAATGGCTACACAAAAATTCACCAATTTTGATGTTTCTTAAAAAATGCACGCTGATATGACAGCTGTCACATACAATCTAACAAAATTGTTAAGACTTAAAGACAACTAAGTGCTACTAGAGCCATCTTACAGAAAAAAAACCAAACGAACCTTTTGGCCAACCCAGTATTTTTGTAGGGATTGCACTGAATCTGTAGATTGTCTTGGGTAGTATGGTCATTTTAACAATATTAATTCTTCGAATCCAGGAACACGACACATCTTTCCATCTGTTTGTGTCATCTTCAGTTTCTTTTATCAGTGTCTTATAGTTTTCTGAGTAGAGGTATTTTACCTCCTTAGGTAAGTTTATCCCTAGGTATTTTATTCTTTTGCATGAGATTGTATATGGGATTGTTTCCTTCATTCCTTTTTTTTGCTTTTGATAGTTTGTTGATAGTATATAGAAATGCAAAGGAGTTCTATATGTAAAGTTTGTATTCTATAACTTTACTGGATTCATTGATGAGCTCTAGTAGTTTTTTGGTGGTCTTTAGGATTTTCTACGTATAGTAACATGTCACCTGCAAACATTGACAGTTTTATTCTTTAGTGAATTGGTCACTTAAGACTCCTCCCTACTTCGTACTGGATCCTATCCTTGCCCATCATATAAAAGTCTTTAGCAGTTTCTACAATGGAAAGAGAGTACAAATCAATTGCAAAGTGAAATTTCAAATTTTGTAAAAGACACAAAACTTAGTGAAGGTGTTGAAAGTGATGGCCATTTGCTTGACTTCTACAAAGCCATTGACAGGTGAGGACTTGGTAAAGTTAATTTTTTTTTTTTTTATTTGCGTTACGCGGGCCTCTCACTGTTGCGGCCTCTCCCGTTGCGGAGCACAGGCTCCGGACGCGCAGGCCCAGCGGCCATGGCTCACGGGCCCAGCCGTTCCGCGGCATGTGGGATCTTCCCGGACCGGGGCACGAACCCGCGTCCCCTGCATCGGCAGGCGGATTCTCAACCACTGCGCCACCAGGGAAGCCCGGTAAAGTTAATTTTTGAGGAACAAATTCACACAGAGAGTGACAAGATGGATATGAATAAAGAGAATAATTGAAGTATCAGGAATCATGAGAGGTCCTTGGGAAAACGGATAAAGCCACTGAATATTTTGTAAAGCTTATTCTTTATAATCGTGTTGTAAAATAAGAAGGATGCCTATTATAATATCATGCCAGTTTTGTTAGAAAAGTCACACCTGAGAAATCTGCAACCAACATTCGATTTATTGTTCAAAGAATGCGTGTGTAATTGCATTAAAACTTTCTTTTACGAAGATAGAAGAGGGGTGGGATAGGGAGGGTGGGAGGGAGGAAGATGCAAGAGGGAAGAGATATGGGAACATATGTATAACTGATTCACTTCGTTGTAAAGCAGAAACTAACACACCATTGTAAAGCAAGTATACTCCAATAACGATGTTAAGGAAAAAAGATAGAAGATAGAGGGACTTCCCTGGTGGTCCAGTGGATAGGACTCCACACTCCCAATGCAGGGGGCCCAGGTTTGATCCCTGGTCGGGGAACTAGATCCCACATGCATGCTGCAGCTAACAAGCCCACATGCTGCAACTAAGAAGCCTGCATCCTGCAACTAAGACCTGGCACAACCAAAATAAATAAATAAATATTAAAAAGAAAAGAAGATAGAGCAGACTTTGTAGTTTTTATTTATTATTTAAAAATAAAATTCCAATTAAACTTAAAGAAGGTCTATGATATTCTGGTTCTCATTTTAAGTAGACTTCCTCTAAGTGGTCCCTTTTCCAGTAGTGGTTATTGTTGGATACATAGAATGCCTCTGTTGCTCAGTTATCCTCCCCAGAGGTGAGACCAATTTGCATTTACACCGGCAGTGTGAGAGAGTGTATGAGAGTGCCTATTACTCCTCATCTTGGTGAGCTTTTGAATTATTGAGAATCTGATGGGTGAAAAAGGCTCCTTCACCGCTGTCTTTATTTGCATTTTATTAATCATGAATAGTGTTGAGCAATTTTTCAAATGTTTAATGGCCATTTGTGTTTCTTTTTCTGAGAAATGCCCGTTACTCTTCTTTGTCTGTTTTTCTTTGGGGGTTGTTCATCCTTTAGTCATTGATTTGTACAGTCTTATTGTAAATGAAGGAACATAGTCATTTGTTTGTCATATATGCTGCAAACACTCTTCTAATCTGTCTTTTGTTCTTGACATTTTCAGTATAAAAGCCTTAGATTCTTTTGGAGTCAATTTTATTTGTCTTTTTCTTTTTGGAGTCTAAGGTTTGTATCCTCCTTAGAAAGTGCTTCTAACTTCAAGTTTATGAACTAATCTCCCTGTGTTTTCACCTAGCAATTTTATGGTTTCGTTTTCTTCATTGTTGAAATATTTGATCCATTGAAGATTTATTTTGTTATAATAAATGCGGAAGAAATTCAGGCTTTTTCTGAAACGGTTGTGTGTCCCCAACATCATTAATTGAATTATACATATTTTCTTTGCTCATGCTAAATGCCACCTTTGTTGTACGCTAAACCTTCATATGTATATTAGTCTAATTCTGAACTTTACTGTATTCCATTGATTTACCTATTTCTTCTGCATTATTAAACTCTTTTAATCTTTGCAGCTTCACAGTGCTCTTAATTTTGTTCTCCTATGCTGCTCTTTCAGAATTTTCCTGGCTACTCATGATTATATTTTGTCTTAGATGACAGAAGTGTGTTAAGATCTACTCCTACTACTGGTTTTTAGAGATTTCTCCTTGTATTTTATGTAGTTTATGTTCTGCGTATTCTGATTCTGTTATTTGGTGTATGAATTATCCTCATTGTGGATGGTGTCCTTCATCAAAACACTTTTTTCCTTGGATTCAGTCTTCTCTGATATTAATATCATAACCTCTGCTTTCTTCTTTCATCATTTTAATGATATGGAATATGTTTCAAAGTTCAGTAATGCTGTTCTGGTTTTCAATTTGTTTTCTTAGCTCTGTAGTCTCCCTTTTCCTCTCATTCTTATCATTCCATTGTTTTATCATTTATCTTTGATGTCTTGTTTCAGTGACTCTGTGTGCTCTTGAAATCTTTCTTTTCTTTAATGGGAACGTTTTCTCCAAGGATGGATTCATTATCTGTACTTCCTTCTCTCCTTCCTTCTTTCCCTTGCTTTCCCCTACCCCATCTCTTTCCTATAGTATTTTTGCAGAGTTGTTATTCTACGCCTTTTCATTGTATTCATATTTAAGTTAAAGATTTCTCTGAGACATTCTCTATATATAGTGTGGTGAATTCCTCTTCACTCCCTTCTCACTTTGTACCTCTATGAGCACTTCAGTTTGAGGACTAGGCATTGGGTGTTCTAGTCACATTTTGTTGCCCAAGGTCAGATGAAGTTAGTGGATCCCTACTTCCTTGTGTGTAGTTTTCTTAAAACGCCTGTAACAGGATTTGTCCTACCTAGTTCAGTGATTATCTGTCCTTACTAGGCATCACGGTCATCTGGGGGAAACTTTCAAGTACCAATGCCTGGGCCTTGACTCCAAAGATCTTGATTCACATGGTTTGACCTTGAAGGCCAGGAATTGGCACATTCCAGCAGCTCCCCAGGTGGGGACTCTCATGCATAGTAAGGACTGGGAACCACTGACCCAAGTGGCAGAGCTATTTATTCCATGTAGATGCCAGCTTCAGGTTGTCCTCTAACTCAAGATGAGGCCTAGAACCTTCCCTTCCAACAAGTACTGAATGCCAGAAATCAACTTTTCCCACTTCATCCTCCCATCTTAGACCATAGTGATAAAATACGCAAACCTTGGGGTTTTGGCCACAAAGCACTACTATCCTGCGTAGTTGTAGGGGGAAATTCACCAGGGCATGTCCATCTGCCTCTTCTTTCTGAGCCCCTAACTCCTCCAAACAGTTTTATCGTATTTAATTTCTTATTTGTTTTCTATTCTGTCCACTCTCATTTGTTGCCAGAAAAAACGATCTGTGAGTGATTAGGATTGTTTTGTCTTCTCACTCCAGCATCTCTCCTAGCCTGCAAAAACCAGAATGAATCCTCACTGACTTTCCTGTTCTTTCCTCGGTATCCTGGCAAGATATTGAGGTGGTAAGGAGTGACTTCTCTTCTCGAGAGATTTTCCAGATCTCTTCCTTTCAGTCTGCTTTCAGGATTTTTATCCACCCACAGTTCTTTCCACTGTACTGATTCATGGGAGAGAGGGTCTTGATGAGAGCTGTATTAATTCGCAGAATCTTCTATATCTCATTTCTCTTGTCTGCAATTTTTCAGAGATTGTGGCATGAATGTGAGCCTTTCTTTGCTGCTTAGTTTTTCAGAATTTATGTTTATCCTTGTTCTTTTCATGAAATTTTGGGAACAGATTTTGTGTGAACAAGCCTCACTCCACCATCTTACCCTTAGAGTTCATTTATATTGTCTTAATTTTTTTTAATGTAGCTTCATTTCTAATTATGAAGTGCTGTAATTTTTGGTTCTTTATCTTCACCCTTTCCCTTGGTCCAGGGTAGCCAAAAGCCTACGTTATCTAACCTGTGATTTGGTTTAGGGTATTTACCCCAATACTAGGATGGCCTTGATTGTGAGGATTAGCTGCTAGAAATTCAGTTAACTGTATAGGCAGTTCAATTTGCTCTTCTGTTACTGAACATAGAAATATCTTATTGTCCTATTGTCTAAATGATACAGTAGCAGGACATAAGACACAGAGCAGTGTAGTTCAGAGCTGCCCAGAAGGCAGTTAGGAAAGGCCACCTCCCTCCTTTGAAAGAATTTGAAGACATATTATCTGTTCTGTACAATATTGGGCAGTAATACTGGTTTGGTCATTTGGTTTCAACATTAATGTTTCTTGGTATCTGGTGACCAAAAGGCAGTTAATCGGTTATTTAGTCTGCTGTTTCTTTCAACAGATATTGATTAGGTGCCTATTATATGTTAGACAGTAGAAATCAAGCAACTGTATCAAAGAGACACAACCCCTGCTGTTCTGGAGCTTCGATCCGGTAGGGGAGATAGAGCAATTCAGATGAGTAAACGAGAAAAACCCATATTTTTATCAGGTGGTGATTAGTGCCAGGGAGAAAATAAAGGCAACTAGAGGGATAGAGTGGAGTCAGATTGGGGCTCCCTTAGAGAAAATGGTTAGGTCAGTTTCTGTGAGCAGGACTTGTTTGGGTGGCTGTAGTGGTATGTGAGGAAGGGGTGGGAAAATCCTCACAGAAGGTGGTCTAGGAAAAAGGAATCGACAGTTACGTAAGTTTGTGAAAAGCTGCATGCTGTATTTTTCTCCAGGAGATTCTCAGTGCAGATTAGCATGAGAAAAACTCTTGGAAGTCCTACAGGAAAGAAATCAGCTAACTTTGTACAGCTCAGTGTTTTTGAAATTTATTTGACGACTTTCATGTGTAATACATATCCCAGGGAAGGAGGCGTAAATTTTGGGAAACAGTGGACAACATGGGATAGGGCAGCCACGTTAGGTCTCAGATGCAGCCCAGTCCTTTTTTAACTGAAGCCCAATTACTTAGAGCCTGTACTTACAGGAATGTCTGTGCTGGATCTTCCCCTTCTGACTACCTTGCCCCCAACCCACTTTGAGGAAAGAGAGAGAAATTGTAAGAAAACATTTTTATTTGTTAATAAAGATAGGGGATATAAAAACATTCAGAATTGTTTTAATTAAAATAAAACCAACAGCTATGTTGTCGTGGAATTCTCGGGGCTAGAATAATTTAGCCCTGGCTCCTGTCTCTGATACAGATGTCGTCTTGTGCTACCAACCATTGATATGTTCAGGAGACCCTGAGGCCCAGCAGAGTTGTGAGTACTCAAGGTGTCACTCAGTTAAATATTCACCAGTCTAGACTTATTCCAGATACGAAGAAGAAATCACACTTGAGAAAGATTTTCCACATTGGAGGTTGGATCTACATTCTGCTTAATCTGTAGTTACCCAGAAATTACAAATGACCCAAACCCTCACTTTCCATTATCTATTCCACGAAGCTTTCAGAAACAACCACTAAGTGAATGGGTCATGGTGGTGGATACTTTCAGTCATAGTCCTGAGCTTCTCTGCTGAAATGGGCGGAAGCTTTTTCTCTTTTGGCCATGCCGCACAGCTTGAGAAACCTTAGTTCCTGACCAGGGATTGAACCTGGGCGCACAGCAGTCAAAGCTCCGAGCCTTAACCACTGGGCTGCCAGGGAATTCCGGGAAACATTTAAAAAAACACACTAAGGGGCTTCCCTGGTGGCGCAGTGGTTGAGAGTCCGCCTGCCGATGCAGGGGACGCGGGTTCGTGCCCCGGTCCGGGAAGATCCCACATGCCGCGGAGCGGCTGGGCGCGTGAGCCATGGCCGCTGGGCCTGCGCGTCCGGAGCCTGTGCTCCGCAACGGGAGGGGTCGCAACAGTGAGAGGCCCACGTACCGCAAAAAAAAAAAAAAAAAACAAAAACCCACACTAGGTAAATATGTAAGCTGTGTTGATGGAGAGAAGAAAGCCTGAAAACATGTGGTGCTGAAACTTCTTCCCAAACTCCTATGCATCTACTCAAATATATTTCTATAGACTTGCCTGCTGTCTTCAGGTTTTACTTTATGAAGAAGAGTCAGGTCCTTTTCAAACGTCGAGTCCTTGGAAGATCTATACCTTGGGATGTTAGCCCGCTTTCAGAAGCATCAGTTTAATGGTTCTCAAACTTTATTATTCATGACAGTCCCCTGGGGGTGATCACTAAAACTGCAGTTCCACCGTATTTCCCTGATTAAGAATCTGATTCAGTAGATTGGGGATGTGGCTCAGGAATCTGCTTGTGTGACGACTCCCCAGGTGATTCTGATGCAGTGGTCCAAGGATCATAATAAGGTAAACATTAGTTTGGTTCAGAGCTGTCCCATCCCCAGCCCAGAGGCCTACACTCCTTACTTCCATCTGACTTTAGGTCTCAGCTCTGGAGCACCGCTGTTGAGAATCATCTGGTTCACCAGCACTGGCACTGATGCTACAAATTGCCACTATTGTTCCTTCCATGGTGAGCTTGTTTCTTCCATGGTGAGCTTGTTTCTTTCATGGAACTGTACAATAGGAAAGCTATGTCAAAGTTTCTTTTTTTAAAAAATTATTTTATTGAAGTATAATTGATTTACAATGTTCTGTTAATTTCTACTGTACGGCAAAGTTATTCAATTATACATATATATATATATACATTCTTTTTCATATTCTTTTCCATTATGGTTTATCACAAGATATTGAATATGGTTCCCTGGGCTATACAGTAGGACCCCGTTGTTTATCCATCCTATATATTGATAGTTTGCATCTGCTAATCCCAAACTCCCAGTCCATCCCTCCTCCACCTAGCCTCCCCCTTGGCAACCACAAGTCTGTTCTCTGTGTTAAAGCTTCTCAATGGATCTTTAATTTTTGGAGCCAAGAGGTCCATCTCCCTGTTCTCCCATATAATGAATCTTCAAAAGGAGACAAAGTCACTTCAACACTTTTTCTTGAGAGCCTACTAGATTCAAGGCCACAGGATGCTGTTTTATGCTTTCAAAGCAGAGTTATCAATGAAGCCTTTAAGACCTTTATAACCTGAAAAATTTATCAAAAGGAGTCTCTGTCAGGGGTTCAGAATCCAATTTCAGAATAAAAATGGAAATGTTCCCCCCCCCCCCAAAAAAAACCCAAAAAACCTCCAACACCATGCTTGGTAATTCCTATGATATTGCAAAAATCAAATTGAGGGACTTCCCTGGTGACACAGGGGTTAAGAATCCGCCTGTCAATGCAGGGGACATGGGTTCGAGCTCTGGTCCAGGAAGATCCCACATGCCGCGGAGCAGCTAAGCCCTTGTGCCACAACTACTAAGCCTGCGCTCTAGAACCCGCGAGCCAGAACTACTGAGCCTGCGTGCCTAAGGCCCCTGCTCTGCGACAAGAGAAGCCTCAGCAAGGAGAAGCCTGCGCACCGCAAAGAGAAGACCGTGCACCGCAACGAAGAGTAGCCCCCGCTCGCTGCAACTAGAGAAAGCCTGCGCCCAGCAACAAAAACCCAATGCAGCCCAAAAGAAAGAAAGAAAAAAAAATCAAATTGAATGCGCCTGTACATAAAACATCATTTAATATTCTGGGCAATTTATTTTTAAAGAGAAACTATCAATCTTTTGACAAGCTTCAAACTTACTCTCACAGATGTCAAAGTCAAGCATCAGGTTTATCTCATCAATCTTTGTGGCTTTACAGCTAGGGAAGGAACTAGCTAACATTATCTTAGGGTCATGAAAATATTACTTTAGTGAATCAGCAGACATGAAAATCTGTCTCTTGTTTTGGTATTTTATTTTAGCAACTGAACATAGGCTATGATATCCAAATATGTTACAGTCTGTTGAAATTTTAATAGTGTAGGAAGTCCAGAGTTTTTGAGGGGGACATGAATATTATTTCTATAGTCTAAGAAAACCCAAATATCAGAAAAGGACTCTTCTTAACCAGACATCAGTGATAACTCATAAGTTGGACAGTGGGCTGGCTGCACCTTGGTCCACTTTGTCTGTAATCTCTATTCTTCCCAGCAACCACTAGTAATTGGACAAAGGAGAACGCTAGCCATTCCACTTAGAGTTTTCATGTAGATTTTCTCCTATTAGGCAGTCGCTGGGAACTGCTTGCCCTGTGTAATCAGAGTGTCTTCCTAAAAGAATTCGGGTAATTGACCACAGATGTAAAATTTGGATTATGATCTTTATTTTCCTTGTTTAAGATGGAACACAGAATTTACTGCATACTGAGTCCAAATTTATGGTGGTAATTCTATCCCTTTTGTTCATTAGTGTGTGTGTGTGTGTGTGTGTGTGTGTGTGTGTATGTATGTGTCTGTACACAGGTATTGTTCTCAGTCACTAAATTGTTCTTAATTTGACTATTCCATGGCTACCGTACCATGCCCTAGGATGGGGATTGTGCTGGTGAAACTAAAGATGTATAAAATGAATGAAAGGCTCAAGCACAAGGTTACAAGGTAACTTATCAAGAAGTGTGGGTCATTTAAATGTACCAGGTATGAGTGTTGGGGAGTGTTCGTGTTCAAGAGGACTCTTATGTAAGCCTTGATTTAAAGGAAATACATGATTTTACATTTCCTGTCTGTATTACCTTCTCACTTACCTTCACTCGTATCATCTGCCCCCAGTGCTTTATAAACTTGGATTTCCTTATAGTGGATTTTTAAAAAGACGGAATAAGTGGGCCATGCAAAGCCCTGATAGGGACATCTGTGAGGTAGAAATAGGGCTCAGTGTTTGGACCATTTTTATGGCAGGAAAGGGTGGTCCTAGCATTTTCTTTTAGTGCCGAATGGATGTTTTCCCCATCACAAAAACTGGAGTTTGTGATTAGAAGTTAGTAGTCTGCAAACTGAAACCCAACTGGGTTGCCGAGAGGCAGGCAGCTGCAGAGGCAAGCTCAGGCAATTATATGGCTTTGCAAGAAGAATAAAAGCCTTCCCTAGCTGTTCAGGATCTTATAATCAAATCTGTGTCTGTCAATTGCTAGAGTCAGATCATGGAGTTTGCCTACGATTACATAATCTGAAACTCAGGATGTGCAAAACCCATTAAAAGGAATACTTGGGAAAATAAGCCTGGTACTGTACAGACCTTGAAATTGCTTTTCATAAGTTATCTCCGAATAATCAAATGTAGGGAGGAGCGGAGCCGAGAAGGAAGTGGCAGGTATTTCGCTAAAGAAGAAAATAGGCATTTCCACCTCATTGTTTCTTCCCTGAAATGGTGCTGATAATAATAATATTAAAAAAAAATCTAGCCGGGAGATCTCCCCGCTACCACTTGCAAATGAGAAATGAGTAGGTGATTTTTCCTGAAGCCTCCGCCTTTGTCCAAACTTCCAAATGCAACCCTTCCTCTCTTTTTTCTTCCCTGTTCCTCAAACAGGTTTCATTCAACTGGCTCTTTTTTGGGGGGTTGTTGTTGATTTTCTTTCCTTCTTTGGGTTTTGCTACCTGTGCAACACAGACTTGAGATAGGCCTGTGGATAAGATGGGATGTGGATCGTTTCTTATCTAATCGGAAGATGAACACATTTATGCTAAGAAATGTGCACACAAGACAGCCAAGCACTCTATCGTATAACTTATATCATTGGCTCTCCTGCACCAAGGAAATCGTTATCTTCAATGTATAGAGCACACTGTCTAAACAAAACTTTTATGGTAGCCATATTGGCAAAACACTGCTGACATAAATTTTATGTGGGGCTAAAAATATGCTTGGAGGGGGTGTAAATTTTATATGGATATATAGATTTCAGAATTCCAACTTGACAAATTGATGGGATGGCCAGGGAGAGCTGAATTTTCTTTTTTAAAAGGTGACAAAAATAACCCAAGGGCTGTAGACTGAGTTAAAAATAAATGTGCAACATAATGTGTTTGATTTAATTTATGATGTCTCTCCTGTGGCTGTTCTTAACAGACTGGAAGGAAGTGGGGCTATGATGCCACTAGGCCTCGCTTTCAGCCAGTGACATGGTGTTGATTCTTTACCATGGAAGGCTCTTCCCCGACCAGTGTGCGTATAAGAGGTGCTGCCGAGACCCTCCTTCCAGTAAGGACTCGCTGCTCAGCCACTGGGGTGAAGTTAGCATACAGTCTCCAGCTGTTGGCCCCTTCAAGGTTTGCTTCAGCTGCAGATGGTCACGTCACCTCAAGTCACACCCCTTCCAGGGGCATCCCAAAGCCAACGACAGATGTGGGAATAAAAAGGCCTGTCATCTTGGCCCACTTAGAACAACCCAGAAGGGCCGTTCTAGCTTCAGCACTCCCTGTGGAGCTGGCCCAGTCTGTCCTTGAACTTGCCTTACAGCTCCGTTTTCCCCTTTGTTCCTTTCTGCTTCCTTTCTTTCCCTTCTACAAGTGTTGCTACCACAAGCACTTCTTTAGAAACATCCTGGACACTCAACTCTTTCTCGATGTCGGCTTCCCTGGGAACACAACCTGGAACCGGTGCCACATTAGGACTTTTGTGGACCCTCCACACTTTGGCCTCCGTGGGTCTCTTCTTCCATTAAAAATATTCAGCGTTTTACCCTCTGACTGTATTTGTATAAAGATGAACATGTTAATACTATATTAAAACTTCTACCTAAAAGTTAAAACTTAAAACCTCTACCTACAAGTTGCCGTTTTCTTCTGAATTTAAAAGAGAGCAAAACATTTTGTGGGCCTTCTGTGACAAATGGAGGAGGTGGCCCTGCCGTGACAGGAGGCACTTGTGTGTCGAGCACGATACACGTGGCGAAGCCTGGGAAGATGGCTTCTGTTGCTCTCCCTTCTAACCTTAGATCATCAGGCTCCTCAGCTGTCTCCCACTTGCCAGGGAAATGAGCTGACAGCTAGCCCTCCTTTTGGAAAGGATCACGTGTATTGTAGTAAGATGGGAATGATGAATATAGCCGAGGTTTAATTATTTTCACACTATTAAGAGGGTGGCGGTGGAGGCTTGCTTTGTATGACAGAACAGTTGTTGTTTCTGATCTTGTCATTTCCTTTCCACTCCCCACCTTCTTTCCACGTCCACATTTGCTATTGTTAAAGCTTCTTAAGGGCATGGAAATTGGACGTCCAGCCTGGAAGAGCCCCAGATGGCCCTTATCCATAAGCTAGCTGTGTGTGGGTGGGGCAGGGAGGCATAGAAAGGCAAGTAAGGGAGTGACGGCTACTTAAAGTGACCTAGTTGTCCTCTTCCTCTTAACTCCTTTTTTTTTTTTTTAACATCTTCATTGGAGTGGAATTGCTTTAAAATGGTGTGTTAGTTTCTGCTTTATAACAAAGTGAATCAGCTACACCTATACTTATATCCCCATATTTCTTTCCTCTTCCGTCTCCCTCCTTCTCACCCTCCCTATCCCACCCCTCTAGGTGGTCACAAAGCACTGAGCTGATCTCCCTGTGCTATGTGGCTGCTTCCCACTAGCTATCTATTTTACATTTGGTAGTGTATGTATGTCCGTGCTACTGTCTCGCTTTGTCACAGCTTACCCTTCCCCCTCCCCGTATCCTCAAGTCCATGCTCTAGTAGGTCTGTGTCTTTATTCCCGTCTTACCCCTAGGTTCTTCATGACATTTTTTCCCTTAAATTCCATATATATGTGTTAGCATATGGTATTTGTCTTTCTCTTTCTGACTTACTTCACTCCGTACGACAGACTCTAGGTCCATCCACCTCATTAAAAATAGCTCAATTTCGTTTCTTTTTATGGTTGAGTAATATTCCATTGTATATGTGTGTCACATCTTCTTTATCCGTTCATCTGATGTTGGACACTTAGGTTGTTTCCATCTCCGGGCTATTGTAAATAGAGCTGCAATGAACATTTTGGTACATGACTCTTTTTGATTTATGGTTTTCTCAGGGTATATGCCCAGCAGTGGGATTGCTGGGTCGTATGGTAGTTCTGCATTTAGTCTTTTAAGGAACCTCCATACTGTTCTCCATAGAGGCTGTATTAATTGACATTCCCACCAACAGTGCAAGAGGGTTCCCTTTTTTCCACACCCTCTCCAGCATTGATTGTTTGTAGATTTTTTGACGATGGCCATTCTGACCGGTGTGAGATGATATCTCATTGTAGTTTTGATTTGCATTTCTCTAATGATTAAAGATGTTGAACATTCTTTCATGTGTTTGCTGGCAATCTGTATATGTTCTCTGGAGAAATGTCTATTTAGGTCTTCTGCCCATTTTTGGATTAGGTTGTTTGTTTTATTGATATTGAGCTCCATAAGCTGCTTGTAAATTTTAGAGATGAATCGTTTGTCAGTTGCTTCATTGTTAAATATTTTTGCGCATTCTGAGAACTGTCTTTTCGTCTTGCTTATGGTTGCCTTTGCTGTGCAGAAGCTTTTGAGTTTCATTAAATCCCATTGTTTATTTTAGTTTTTATTTCCATTTCTCTAGGAGGTGGGTCAAAAAAGGATCTTGCTGTGATTTATGTCATAGAGTGTTCTGCCTATGTTTTCCTCCAAGAGTTTTGGAGTGTCTGGCCTTACATTTAGGTCTTTAATCCATTTTAGGCTTATTTTTGTGTATGGTGTTAGAGAGTGTTCTAATTTCATTCTTTTACATGTAGCTGTCCAGTTTTCCCAGCACCACTTATTCAAGAGGCTGTCTTTTCTCCACTGTATATTCTTGCCTCCTTTATCAAAAATAAGGTGACCATATGTGCGGGGGTTTGACTCTGGGCTTTCTCTCCTGTTCCATTGATCTATATTTCTGTTTTTGTGCCAGTACCATACCGTCTTGATTACTATAGCTTTGTAGTATAGTCTGAAGTCAGGGAGCCTGATTCCTCCAGCTCTGTTTTTCTTTCTCATGATTGCTTTGCCTATTCGGAGTCTTTTGTGTTTCCATACAAATTGTGAAATTTTTTGTTCTATTTCTGTGAAAAATGCCAGTGGTAGTTTGATAGGGATTGCATTGACTCTGCAGATTGCTTTGGGTAGTAGAGTCATTTTCAAAATGTTGATTCTTCCATTCCAAGAACATGGTATATCTCTCCATCTGTTTATATCATTAATTTCTTTCATCAGCGTCTTATAGATTTCTGCATACAGGTCTTTTGTCTCCTTACGTAGGTTTATTCCTAGGTATTTTATTCTTTTTGTTGCAGTGGTAAATGGGAGTGCTTCCTTAATTTCTCTTTCATATTTTTCATCATTACTGTATAGGAATGCCAGAGATTTCTGTGCATTAAGTTTGTATCCTGCTACTTTACCAAATTCATTGCTTACCTCTAGTAGTTTTCTGGTAGCATCTTTAGGATTCTCTATGTATAGTATCATGTCATCTGCAGACAGTGACAGCTTTGCTTCTTCTTTTCTGATTTGAATTCCTTTTATTTCTTTTTCTTCTCTGATTGCTGTGGCTAAAACTTCGAAAACAATGTTGAATAATAGTCGTGAGAGTGGGCAACCTTGTCTTTTTCCTGATCTTAGAGGAAATGGTTTCAGATTTTCACCATCAAGGACGATGTTGGCTGTGGGTATGTCATATACGGCCTTTATTATGTTGAGGTAAGTTCCCTCTATGCCTGCTTTCTGCAGGGCTTTTATCATAAATGGGTGTTGAATTTTGTCGAAAGCTTTTTCTGCATCTATTGAGATGATCATATGGTTTTTATACTTCAGTGTGTTAATATGGTGTATCACATTGATTGATTTGCATATATTAAAGAATCCTTATATACCTGGGTTAAAGCCCACTTGATCATGGTGTATGATCCTTTTAATGTGCTGTTTGAGTCTGTCTGCTAGTATTTTGTTGAGGATTTTTGCATCTACATTCATCAGTGATATTGGCCTGTAGTTTTCTTTCTTTGTGACATCTTTGTCTGGTTTTGGTATCAGCGGGATGGTGGCCTCGTAGAATGAGTGTGGGAGTGTTCCTCCCTCTGCTATATTTTGGAAGGGCTTGTGAAGGATAGGTGTTAGCTCTTCTCTAAATGTTTGATAGAATTCGCCTGTGAAGCCATCTGGTCCTGGGCTTTTGTTTGTTGGAAGATGTTTTTTTAAAACATCTTTATTGGAGTATAATTGCTTTACAATGGTGTGTTAGTTTCTGCTTTATAACAAAGTGAATCAGTTATACATATACATATGTTTCCATATCTCTTCCCTCTTGCGTCTCCCTCCCTCCCTCCCACCCTCCATATCCCACCCCTTTAGGTGGACACAAAGCACCGAGCTGATCTCCCTGTGCTATGCGGCTGCTTCCCACTAGCTATCTGTTTTACATTTGGTAGTGTATATATGTCCATGCCACTCTCTCGCTTTGTCACAGCTTACCCTTCCCCCTCCCCATATCCTCAAGTCCATTCTCTAGTAGGTCTGTGTCTTTACTCCTGTCTTACCCCTAGGTTCTTCATGACACTTTTTTTTTAAATTCCATATATATGTGTTCGCATACGGTATTTGTCTCTCTCTTTCTGACTTTCTTCACTCTGTATGACAGACTCTAGGTCCATCCACCTCATTACAAATAGCTCAATTTCCTTTCTCTTTATGGCTGAGTAATATTCCATTGTATAAATGTGCCACATCTTCTTTATCCATTCATCCGATGATGGACACTTAGGTTGTTTCCATTTCCTGGCTATTGTAAATAGAGCTGCAACGAACATTTTGGTACATGACTCTTCTTGAATTATGGTTTTCTCAGGGTATATGCCCAGTATTGGGATTGCTGGGTTATATGGTAGTTCTGTTTGTAGTTTTTTAAGGAACCTCCATACTGTTCTCCATAGAGGCTGTATCAATTCACCTTCCCACCGGCAGTGCAAGAGTGTTCCCTTTTCTCCACACCCTCTCCAGCATTGATTGTTTGTTGATTTTTTTGATGAGGGCCATTCGGACTGTTGTGAGATGATATCTCATTGTAGTTTTGATTTGCATTTCTCTAATGATTAATGATGTTGAGCATTCTTTCATGTGTTTGTTGGCAGTCTGTATATCTTCTTTGGAGAAATGTCTGTTTAGGTCTTCTGCCCATTTTTGGATTGGGTTGTTTGTTTTTCTGTTACTGAGCTGCATGAGCTGCTTACATATTTTGAAGATTTATCCTTTGTCAGTTGCTTCATTTGCAAATATTTTCTCCCATTCTGAGGGTTGTCTTTTGGTCTTGTTTATGGTTTCCTTTGCTGTGCAAAAGCTTTGAAGTTTTATTCGGTCCCATTTATTTTTGTTTTTATTTCCATTTCTCTAGGGGGTGGGTGCAAAATGATCTTGCTGTGATTTATGTCATAGAGTGCTCTGACTATGTTTTCCTCTAAGAGTTTGATAGTTTCTGTCCTTATATTTAGGTCTTTAATCCATTTTGAGCTTATTTTTGTGTATGGTGTTAGGGAGTGATCTAATCTCATACTTTTACATGTACCTGTCCAGTTTTCCCAGCACCACCTTTTGAAGAGGCTGTCCTTTCTCCACTGTACATTCCTGCCTCCTTTATCAAAGATAAGGTGGCCATATGTGTGTGGCTTTATCGCTGGGCTTTCTAATCTGTTCCATTGATCTATATTTCTCTTTTTGTGCCAGTAACATACTGTCTTGATAACTGTAGCTTTTTAGTATAGTCTGAAGTCAGGGAGCCCGATTCCTCCAGCTCCATTTTTTGTTCTCAAGATTGCTTTGGCTATTCAGGGTCTTTTGCTTTTCCATACAAATTGTGAAATTTTTTGTTCTAGTTCTGTGAAAAATGTCAGTGGTAGTTTGATAGGGATTGCATTGAATCTGTAGATGCTTTTGGTAGTAGAGTCATTTTCACAATGTTGATTCTCCCAATCCAAGAACATGGTACATCTTTCCATCTATTTGTGTCATCTTTAATTTCTTTCATTAGTGTCTTATAATTTTCTGCATACAGGCCTTTTGTCTCCTTAGGTAGGTTTATTCCTAGATATTTTATTCGTTTTGTTGCAGTGGTAAATGGGAGTGTTTTCTTGATTTCACTTTCAGATTTTTCATCCTTAGTGTATAGGAATGCCAGAGATTTCTGTGCATTAATTTTGTATCCTGCTACTTTACCAAAGTCATTGATTAGCTCTAGTAGTTTTCTGGTAGCATGTTTAGGATTCTCTGTGTATAGTATCAAGTAATCTGCAAACAGTGCCAGCTTTACTTCTTCTTTTCCATTTGGATACCTTTTATTTCCTTTTCTTCTCTGATTGCTGTGGCTAAAACTTCCAAAACTATGTTGAATAAGAGTGGTGAGAGTGGGCAACCTTGTCTTGTTCCTGATCTTAGTGGGAATGGTTCCACTTGTTCACCATTGAGGACGATGTTGCCTGTGGGTTTGTCATATATGGCCTTTATTATGTTGAGGAAAGTTCCCTGTATGGCTACTTTCTGCAGGGTTTTTATCATAAATGGGTGTTGAATTTTGTCGAAAGCTTTCTCTGCATCTATTGAGATGATCATATGGTTTTTCTCCTTCAATTTGTTAATATGGTGTATCACGTTGATTGATTTGCGTATATTGAAGAATCTTTGCATTCCTGGAATAAACCCCACTTGATCATGGTGTATGATCCTTTTAATGTGCTGTTGGATTCTGTTTGCTAGTATTTTGTTGAGGATTTTTGCATCTGTGTTCATCAGTGATATTGGCCTGTAGTTTTCTTTCTTTGTGACATCCTTGTCTGGTTTTGGTATCGGGGTGATGGTGGCCTCGTAGAATGAGTTTGGGTGTTCCTCTGTCTGCTGTATTTTGGAAGAGTTTGAGAAGGATAGGTGTTAGCTCTTCTCTAAATGTTTGATACAATTCGCCTGTGAAGCCATCTGGTCCTGGGCTTTTGTTTGTTGGATGATTTTTAATCACAGTTTCAATTTCAGTGCTTGTGATTGGTCTGTTCATATTTTCTATTTCTTCCTGATTCAGTCGTGGCAGTTTGTGCATTTCTAAGAATTTGTCCATTTCTTCCATGTTGTCCATTTTATTGGCATATTGTTGCTTGTAGTAATCTGTCATGATCTTTTGTATTTTTGCAGTGTCAGTTGTTACTTCTCTTTTTTCATTTCTAATTCTATTGATGAGTCTTCTTCCTTTTTTTCTTGATGAGTCTGGCTAATGGTTTATCAATTTTTTTATCTTCTCAGTGAACCAGCTTTTAGTGTTATTGATCTTTGCTATCATTTCCTTCATTTCTTTTCCATTTATTTCTGAACTTATCTTTGTGATTTCTTTCCTTCTGCTAACTTTGGAGTTTTTTTGTTCTTCTTTCTCTAATTGCTTTAGGTGCACGGTTAGGTTGTTTATTCGTGATGTTTCCTATTTATTAAGGTAGGATTGTATTGCTATAAACTTTCCTCTTAGAACTGCTTTTGCTGCATTCCATAGGTTTTGGGTCATCGTGTCTCCATTGTCATTTGTTTCTAGGTATTTTTTGATTTCCTCTTTGATTCCTTCAGTGATCACTTCGTTATTAAGTAGTGTATTGTTTAGCCTCCATGTGTTTGTGTTTTTTACAGATCTTTTCCTGTAATTGATATCTAGTCTCATAGCGTTGTGTTCGGCAAAGGTACTTGATAGAATTTCAATTTTCTTAAATTTACCAAGGCTTGATTTGTGACCCAAGATACGATCTATCCTGGAGAACGTTCCATGAGCACTTGAGAAAAATGTGTATTCTGTTGTTTTTTGGATGGAATGTCCTATAAATATCAATTAAGTTCATCTTGTTTAATGTATTATTTAAAGCTTGTGTTTCCTTATTTCTTTTCATTTTGGATGATCTGTCCATTGGTGAAAGTGGGGTGTTAAAGTCCCCTACTATGAATGTGTTACTGTTGATTTCCCCTTTTATGGCTGTTAGTATTTCCCTTATGTATTGAGGTGCTCCTGTGTTGCATACATAAATATTTACAATTGTTTCATCTTCTTCTTGGATTGATCCCTTGATCATTATGTAGTGTTCTTTGTCTCTTCTAATAGTCTTTAAAGTCTATTTTGTCTTATATGAGAATTGCTACTCCAGCTTTATTTTAGTTTCCATTTGCATGGAATATCTTTTTCCATCCCCTTATTTTCAGTCTGTATGTGTCTCTGGGTATCAAGTGGGTCTCTTGTAGACAGCATATATATGGGTCTTGTTTTTGTATCCATTCAGCCAGTCTGTGTCTTTTGGTGGGAGCATTTAATCCATTTACATTTAAGGTAATTATCGATATGTATGTTCCTATTCCCATTTTCTTAATTGTTTTTTGTTTGTTATTGTAGGTCTTTTCCTTCTCTTGTGTTTCTTGCCTAGAGAAGTTCCTTTAGCATTTGTTGTAATGCTGGTTTGGTGGTGCTGAAGTCTCAGCTTTTGCTTGCCTGTAAAGGTTTTAATTTCTCCATCAAATCTGAATGAGATCCTTGCTGGGTAGTGTAATCTTGGTTGTCAGTTTCTCTCCTTCATCACTTTAAATCTGTCCTGCCAGTCCCTTCTGGCTTGCAGGGTTTCTGCTGAAACATCAGCTGTTAACCTTATGGGCATTCCCTTGTGTGTTATTTGTTGTTTTTCCCTTGCTGCTTTTAATATGTTTTCTTTGTACTTAATTTTTGACAGTTTGATTAATATGTGTCTTGGCGTACTTCTCCTTGGATTTATACTGTATGGGACTCTCTGTGCTTCCTGGACTTGATTAACTTTTTCCTTTCCCATATTAGGGAAGTTTTCAACTATAACCTCTTCAAGTATTTTCTCAGTCCCTTTCTTTTTCTCTTCTTCTTCTGGAACCCCTATAATTCGAATGTTGGTGTGTTTAATGTTGTCCCAGAGGTCTCTGAGACTGTCCTCAGTTCTTTTCATTCTTTTTTCTTTATCCTGCTCTGCAGTAGTTATTTCCACTATTTTATCTTCCAAGTCACTTATCCGTTCTTCTGCCTCAGTTATTCTGCTATTGATCCCATCTAGAGTATTTTTAATTTCATTTATTGTGTTGTTCATCATTGATTGTTTCATCTTTAGTTCTTCTAGGTCCTTGTACATGTTTCTTGCATTTTCTCTATTCTATTTCCAAGATATTGGATCATCTTTACTATCATTATTCTGAATTGTTTTTCAGGTAGACTGCCTATTTCCTCTTCATTTGTTAGGTCTGGTGGGTTTTTATCTTGCTCCTTCATCTGCTGTGTGGTTTTCTGTCTTCTCATTTTCCTTATCTTACTGTGTTTGGGGTCTTCTTTTTGCAGGCTTCAGGTTTGTAGTTTCCGTTGTTTTTGGTGTCTGTCCCCAGTGCCTAAAGTCGGTTCAGTGAGTTGTGTAGGCTTCCTGGTGGAGGGGACTAGTGCCTGTGTTCTGGTGAATGAGTCTGGATCTTGTCTTTCTGGTGGGCAGGACCGTGTCCGGTGGTGTGTTTTGGGGTGTCTGTGACTTTATTATGATTTCAGGCAGCCTTTCTGCTAGAGGTTGGGGTTGTCTTCCTGACTTGCTAGTTGTTTGGCATAGGGTGTCCAGCACTGTAGCTTGCTGGTCATTGAGTGGAGCTGGGTCTTGGTATTGAGGTTGACATCTTTGGGAGATTTTCATCATTTTATATTACATGGAGCTGGGAAGTCTCTCATGGACTAGTGTCCTTAACTTGGCTCTCCCACCTGAGAGGCACAGGCCTGACACCCGGCTGGAGCACCAAGACCCTCTCTTCTACACGGCTCAGAATAAAAGCGAGAAAGAAAGAAAGAAAGAAAAAATAAATAAAATAAAGTTATTTAAATAAAAAATAATTATTTAAAATAAATTAATAAATAGAAGAAAGAAAGAAAGATCAACCAAACCAAAAAACAAATCCACCAGTGACAACAAGCACTAAAAACTGTACTAAGAAAACATACACACACAAAAAAACGGACAGTCAGAACCCTAGGACAAATGGTAAAAGCAAAGCTATACAGACAAAATCACACAGAGAAGCATACACAAACACACTCACAAAAAGAGTAAAAGGAAAAAAAAATTTTGTATCTTTGCTCCCAAAGTCCACTGCCTCAATTTGGGATGATTCGTTGTCTCTTCATGTATTCCACAGATGCAGGGTGCATCAAGTTCATTGTGGAGCTTTAATCCGCTGCTCCTGTGGCTGCTGGGAGCGATTTCCCTTTCTCTCCTTTGTTCGCACAGCTCCTGGGGCTCAACTTTGGATGTGGACCCGCCTGTGTGTGTAGGTCGCCTGAGGGCGTCTCTTCCCGCTCAGACAGGACGGGGTTAAAGGAGCAGCTGATTCGCGGCCTCTGGCTCACTCAGGCCTGGGGAGTTATGTGTACAGAGTGCGGGGCAAGCCTGTGGTGGCAGAGGCTGGCGTGACGTTGCAGCAGCCTGAGGCGTGCCGTGTGTTCTCCCGGGGAAGTTGTCCCTGGATCTCGGGACCCTGACAGTGTCGGGCTGCACAGGCTCCCGGGAGGCGAGGTGTGGATAGTGACCTGTGCTCGCACACAGGCTTCTTGGTGGCGGCAGCAGCAGCCTTAGTGTCTCATGCCCGTCTCTGGGGTCCGCACTGATACCTGCGGCTCGCACCCATCTCTGGTGCTCATTTAGGCGGTTCTCTGAATCCCCTCTCCTTGTGCACCCCGAAGCAACGGTCTTTTGCCTCTTAGTCAGGTGCAGACTTTTTACTGGACTACCTCCCGGCTAGCTGTGGCGCACTAACCCCCTGCAGGCTGTGTTCACGCCGCCAACCCCAGTCCTCTCCCTGCGCTCCAGTGGAAGCCGGAGCCTCAGCTCCCAGCCCCGCCCACCCCGGCGGGTGAGCAGACAAGCCTGTCAGGCTGGTGACTGCCGGTCGGCACCGATCCTCTGTGCGGGAATCTCTCCGCTTTGCCCTCTGCACCCCTGTGGCTGTGCTCTCCTCCGCGGCTCCGAAGCTTCCCCCTCCGCCACCCGCAGTCTCCGCCCGCGAAGGGGCTTCCTAGTGTGTGGAAACCTTTCCTCCTTCACAGCTCCCTCCCAGTGGTGCAGGTCCCACCCCTATCCTTCTGTCTTTGTCTTTTCTTTTTTCTTTTGCCCTACCCACGTACGTGGGGAGTTTCTTGATTTTTGGGAGGTCTGAGGTCTTCTGCCAGCGCTCAGTAGGTGTTCTGTAGGAGTTGTTCCACATGTAGATGTATTTTTGATGTATCTGTGGGGAGGAAGGTGATCTGCACGTCTTAGTCTTCTGCCATCTTGAAGGTCTTCCCGTCCTAACTCCTTAAAGCCTTTATTTCACACTGAGCAGCTGTCTTTTTAAATAAATTTGTTTATTTATTTATCTTTGTCTGTGTTGGGTCTTCGTGGCTGCATATGGGCTTTCTTTAGTTGCGGCGAGTGGGGGGCCACTCTTTGCTGCGGTGCGCGGGCTTCTCATTCCAGTGGCTTCTTGTTGCAGAGCACGGGCTCTAGGCACGTGGGCATCAGCGGTTGTGGCACGTGGGTTCCAGAGTGTGGGCTCACTTGCTCCACAGTGTGTGGGATCATCCCGTACCAGGGCTCGAACCTGTCTCCCCTGCACTGGCAGGCAGACCCGTAACCACTGCGCCACTTTGGAAGCCCTGATCAGCTATCTTTTGTTTGGATTTGCTTGGTCCCAGGAAGGTTCTTTTTGTTGATTTTTAACAATTTAGCAAACAGATATTTTTGAGTGCTTGCTATGCACCAAAGATTGCGTTGGGCAGTTTTATTTACATGAGCTCAGTATCGCCGGGTGTCTTAGCTCAGCCTGATCTTGGATTCATAATCTGGTTGTATGTTGCATCAGTGGCCCACATGGTATCAGACTGCCTTAACTGAAGTGCATAGCAGAGGGGATATCTAACAGAAGTCAGCTTCTGTGCTTAGGTGAGTAAGTCAGAGATTAATGGTGAGGACATTATACCCAGAAAGGCAATAGAGCATGTGGCCGAGAGCATGGACTCTGGCCTCAAGCTTCCTGGATTCAAATGCTGGCTCCACCACTTACTTGCAGAATCACCTTGGGCAAATTGCATAACCTTTCTGTGCCTCTGTTGCCTTACATGTACAATGGGGATAAGAAGTATTAGCATCACTGAGTTATAGAAAGGATTAAAAGGGCCAGTATGTGTAAAGCACTTAAAATAGTACCTGACACATATATAGTAAGTATCTCAAAACATGTTAACTAATACTGGTATGGTGTCTATTACCCTTACCCCATGGACTAGCTTTCTTTGTCCCTGTGGACCTAAAGACTACAGACTGAAGTGGAAAGAATTGCTTTTAGAAGGGTGTTTGTGAGACTGAGTAGCCATAGCACTGTTTTGGACTCAGGTGACAAAATACAGCACACAGCTGGGAAGAGGGTCTTGGTGCCAGCAGGTGCCGTTTGGTATCGTAGGGGTTTTGCAGCTTTGTGAACACTAAGAAAGAGTCCCCTGCGCGGGCAAGCTGTACTCTTATTTGGAACATGCCCCCATGAGACCAGGAGATGGAGGTGGAAGTGACTGCTCACTTGTGACAACAAATTATCAGGACTGAATCAAGTTGCTGTGGCTCGCCAGGCTCCCTCTGCCACTGCCTGCTCTATTTGCATGGCCTGATGTGATTAGGCCCAGAATCTTGGGTGGCCTTAGGAAGGGCAGCAGTCATCATGTGTGCAGAGGCTGCGTGCTCGTAGGTCACACCCTTGGCTGCGTGGGCCCTTTGCTCATTGGGTGCCGAACCTGGGGTGACCAATACCGTGGCTCCTCTCTAGTTAGTCTTTATCCAGAGACAGATGTTTTCTGGGAGGCCTTTATTGTAGAGACCTTGTTGTAAACAGAGTCATTAGGCGGACAATGGGAGATGCAGAGAACTCAGGAGGAGGAGAATGGAGGGGGTCAGTGAGTGTTAATTTCAAACAAGCATCTTTGCCAGAATGAAATAATTACTGTATCCAGATAAAGCAGACTATGTTGGAACAAGCAAATGTTCTTGGCAGGAAGTCGATCACATGCTGCACAATTCAATTTATGGGCAGCTACAGACAGCTTTGAAATATTTTTCTGGCTTAATGTGATGTTGAATTATTGAACCCCCTTTTGTTAAACATTTATTAACAATCCAAAAATACCAGTAAGTGGATCAACAGTTTATTTGTCTTATTCTAAAATAATCCTTCTCTGTCAACTTCATCTTTCAGAATCATCATTCCTGAATTTCTCAGAATATTTGGGGAGCTAGGCTTCTTTCCTATCGTCCACTACTAGGGATCTAACTTGCCCATTTCCAATAGAGCTGCCATCTCAACGGTGACCTTGAAAGAGATTACAAGCAACAATTACCATGTTTCGGTCTTTCTTATTCTGAAAGCAAACCAAATTTCTTCCTTGATTCCCACAGTCCCATTCCTTCTTATTTTTCCTTCACATCCTTTTATAAGTAGATCACATTGTCTCTGCTTTCGCACCTCTATTCCCTCTTCATTCCACTGTAAACTGGCTTCTGCTGCCATTATCCACAAAAACTACTCTTGCCAAGGTCAACACTCTCACTGGGCAATGCCATCCACTCATCACCTATTTGCTGATGATTCCCAGATGATATTTTTAGCCCCAAGGTCTCCCTGAAATGTCAGGATTATATATTCAATGGCCTGCCACCAACTCCAGCTGGGTGTCTCATAGGCAATTCAAACTCTTTATGTCCAAAACGGGATTCATCATTTCCCACCTCAAACCCATTCCTTCCTTTGATGTCTCTATTTTGTCACCCAGTTGAAAAGTCATATCTGATTCCTTTATTTCACCATACCTCTAATAAATCACTATGTCCAGTTGACTTTCTCTCTTAAATATTCCTTGCATTTGTCCTTTCTTCTCGTTTAACTTCTGGACTATGATAATAGTTTTCCAAATGACCTCTGATCTTCTCCCGTCCAGTGCATTTTCCACACTGCCACCAGCAAGATCTTTCTATAAGAAAATCTGACCTTGTCACTTCTGTGGTTAAAACTCTGCAAAGCCTCCTCATTACCTACTGGATAAAGCTCAACCTACCTAATATGGCATTTAAGGCGCTCCAGGGTCTTATCCTGCCTACTTTTCTAGGCTTACCTTGGAAATGTTCTTCATTCCTTCCCTATACTCTGCCATTTTTTGCTTTTGTACTTTGTATATACTATTCATTTTGTCTAAAATGCCTTTCTCTCTATATACCTTCCTGGCCTGTATAATTGGACATATCTTTAAGCTCACCTTGTATTTGTCTTCTTTAGGAAATAGTCCCAGCCTGCCCTTCCCACTCCCAGGGTAGGTTGATACGTCCTTTCTGTGGTCCCGTAATAATTTGTGCACACATCTCTCATTTGATTGTAGTTCCTTGTTTTTATCTCTGCTCTTCCATTAGACTGTGTGCTCCTTAAGGTTAGGGGCCATGTTTGTCTTGCTCACAGCTCTATCCCCAGCATCCAACACCATCTCTAGCATCTAAAAAAGGATGCAGGAGGGCTTTCCTGGTGGCGCAGTGGTTGAGAGTCCGCCTGCCGATCCAGGGGTCATGGGTTCGTGCCCTGGTCCGGGAAGATCCCACATGCCGCAGAGCGGCTGGGCCTGTGAGCCATGGCCGCTGAGCCTGCACGTCTGGAGCCTGTGCTCCGCAATGGGAGAGGCCACAACAGTGAGAGGCCCGTGTACCGCAAAAAAAAAAATAAATAAATACAAAAAGTAAAATAAAATTAAAAAGGATGCAAGAAATGCGCAATAGACAAATGAACGTTGACAATACACACTTATAATTTTAAAGCAGTGAACTCTTTGTAAATTTATTTCCCATTTATTATCTTACTTGAATCAGCAAAGTTGGATTCAGGACAAACAGCTATTCAAAAGGGAGGTAACGTAGCAGAGTGGAGTCCTGATTCCACCACTCACTAGCTGTATGCTCTTGGGCAAGTCACTTAACCTTTCAAAGTGTTATTCCCCTTGTCTACAAAGTGGAAATAATAATAGTTCCTACTTCATAGGGTTTTTATGAGAATCATATGGGTTAGATAATTATGCAAAACACAACATTCTTTGCATGTAAGTGCCCAATAAGTATTATTATTATTATCATTAGGATTATTACTGTTATAATAATTATTGTTATCCCTCATCTTTTTTCCTATTTGGCTTTTCCTCTTCATGCTTGGGAGTAGTCATCAAATACTATATGATGATATAGTATTTAGAAAAATTCCCAGCACAGTGTTAAGGTTTAAAAAATTCTACCTGTGATGATTAATAATTATTATTCTAATGCAACAGTCTCTTCTGTATCTGCTGGTTCATACATGGGGTAGAAGAAGAGTTGCTTTCTTTTTTTTGCTTAGTTTTTTTTTTTTTTTAAAGAAGAGTTGCTTTGGATTTTAAAAATATTTCTCTTTTGCCTCAGATTGGAATAAAGTAGTCACTTCTCATGTTCATGTTAACAAAGTCCAAACTATAACTTACTCTGAGTCAAGTGCTGAGAAACAAACATTTTCTCAAAAATTTAAGAAATGATGGCACCCCGAAATTTCAATGCAAAATCATCTTTTTTTTTCCTGGAGAAGTTTAAAAAAATTTATTTATTCACCAAATAGTTACTGAATGCCTACCATAGGTCAAGCATCGTGTTGAGAATTGCCCTCAGGGGGCTTAGAGTTTACAACACACACTTACTAAATAGAGTCTTTGGTTATGGGCCCCAGATTTGAGAGCTGTTCTAGGGTAAATACAGACATGTATAGTCCCAGGAAATGAAGATAAAATAGAGAGTTTAAACCATAGGTTTAGCCTGCAATGAACACTGGATGTGGCCTTGAGAAGTCCTACGGAAATTGATTATCCGTCCCTGCTGATTGACACTGCCATTTCAGAGCTACTTCATCTACATTTCCGATTGATCTTCAGTGGACAGAGTTTTTCTTTCTTCTTCTTCTTTTTCTTTTTTTAAGGATTAACTATAAATCTAACTCCATCAGGAGTATTTAAAATGTCATCTGGCCAAAGAACATGCTAGGGAAAAGGAGTAGATGAAGTCCTGTTTTGCCATACACTTGGGCACCCGTTATGGTCTTCCCCCACTGCTCCATCACTGTCGATCACTCACTGATTTTATTTTTTCTTTTCACTTGAGTTATCAGGTACGTGGTGTAATCCGTGCTTACCAAACTGAATGGTATATGATGTGCTTATTTCTAAGCAGATTCTGTTGCTGTCTCAGCAAAAACTTCAAGGAAGAAAAAAACCTTCCTGGCCCATTGCCCTCTTGAGGTTGAAAGGCCCGGGCCTAATTATCTAAAATACAAGTTACCTTAACAACTCTTACCATTATAGCTAGTGGTCTAGCTCCCTGATGAGGTCATATGACTGTAAGTTGGGGTTCTGGGCCACAAGCAACACAAACACACTCACGCTACATTAAAGGAGATATTTGTGAAGGACATCAGGGACTCATATAATTCAAAGGAGGCTGGGAAGCCTAGTTTGCAAAGAGCAGAAACTGAAGATGCTCCAGTGAACATAGTAACACTGTGTCACAGAGGAAATCACCTGGTTAGGACACTGCCGCTGCCACCACAGCTTCTGTCACATGTTAACTTTTATGTCCTTGCTGCTTTTATGAAAAACACAGACTCCTGATGGAACATCTGATTGGTTGAATTTGTCATGACTGCTTCTTGGCTGTGTCACAGGGCTGGTAGAAGAAGGCTCTGGACTCCTGAGAGGCAGAAGAGAGGTGAAGTTAAGAATTACTCTTTTGGACTTCCCTGGTGGTGCAGTGGTTAAGAATCCATCTGCCAATGCAGGGGACACCGGTTCAAGCCCTGGTCTGGGAAGATCCCACGTGCCACAGAGCAACTAAACCCGTGCACCACAACTACTGAGCCTGTGCTCTAGAGCCCGTGAGACACAACTACTGAACCCAAGAGCCACAAGTACTGAGCCTGCATGCTACAAGAGCCTGTGCTCCGCAACAGGAGAAGCCACTGCAACGAGAACCCCGTGCAACGCAATGAAAGAGTAGCCCCCGGGTCTTCCCTGGTGGCGCAGTGGTTGGGAGTCCGCCTGCCGATGCAGGGGACACGGGTTCGTGCCCCGGTCCGGGAAGATCCCACATGGATCTCATGGCTGGGTCCGTGAGCCATGGCTGCTGAGCTTGCGCGTCCGGAGCCTGTGCTCCGCAACGGGAGAGGCCACAACAGTGAGAGGCCCGCGTACCGCAAAAAAAAAAAAAAAAAAAAAGGTTAGCCCCTGCTCACTGCAACTAGAGAAAGTCTGCACACAGCAGCAAAGACCCAATGCAGCCAAAAATGAATAAATTAAAAGAAAAAAAAGAATTACTCTTCTGCTAAGCCTCCCCACAATAGGGGAGAAGTGTTTTCTCCCAAATTGGGATACTGGTAGGAAAGGAGATAGATTCTGGAAAGCTTCTTTCCTGAACCCACTCTAATTAGGCTTTTATACTCACCTTTTCCCTGAAATGATTTACCATGGTCACCAATAATCAATAAACTTCCAAACCCAGTGGTTAATTCTCAGTCTTCATCTTATTTGTCTTTTTTAGCAGTATTTGTCACAGTTAATCATTCCTTCCTCCATGGGACAATTTATTCACCTGACTTCCAAGATACAAGTCTGTGCTATTTTCTCTTTAGTCTCGCATTAGCAATCTTCCTTACTGGTTCTTCTTTATCTCTGTGACTTCTAATTGCTGGAGTGTCCTAGGCCTTATTCCTTTGACCTCTTCTCCGTCTCTTCTCACTCTGTGATAATCTCATCCAACCCCATGGTTTTAACTGCCATCTATATGCTGACTACCCAGACATTTTTATCTTTAGCTCAGACTCTTCCCTGAAACTCAGAATCAAATAGCTAACTACTTAATATTATTTTTCACTTGGATTTCCTAAAAGGATCTCAAATTTAAAATATTCCAAATCCAACTCCTGCTCCAAACTTTTTCCTCTTTCACATTCCAGTAACTGAAGATTCCATTAGAAACCTTGTCCTTATATTTGAAATATATCCCAGATCTGACCACTTCTCACCACCTCTACTGCTACTATTTTCATACAAAGCACAATCCATTCTCACCTGGATTATTGCAAGAGCCTATTAAACTGCTCTCTTTGTTTCCACCCTTCTGCGTGATCTATTCTCCTTAAAGCAGCCAATGTGATCTTGTTAGAACATAAAGCAAGTCATAAAACTCTTACAGTCAAAATCTTTCAGTGGCTGAGCTCTTTGATCCAGGATTCTCATGCAACACTGACCGGGAAGTCTTTAACCGAGTTATTGTATAGAATACTTGCTGTTTACCAAATCTGTTGCTTAGCAAATGGACAACAGTTCTTGACAAATGGACTAGGCTCCAGGAAGGCTGATCTCTTTGTGACATTGATCAGAGAAGGGAAAAAATATACAAAGCAATCAAAAATAGACTTCCTCTGATATGACTTGGGGAAGTGAAATGTATTATGTGTCAGAGGTCAAGAAGTTGAAGAAAAAGGGACCTCGGAGGAAGGGGAAGTTATGGGAATGGTATAAACAGGATCATTACCAACTAATTAGATGATTCGGAGAATGCAGACTTTGTGTCTTTGTATACCCTGGGCTCATTTCAATCTTGAAATAGAACATATTGCTATGGAAAGAGTCACAGAGGTCATGGACATCCAGATGAATAACTAGAAGAAACCTGGCTGAAAATCTGCTAAATTTAGTACACTGACAAAAGCCAATTGGGGCTTTTATATTCTGAGTTTGCATGTGTAGAAGAAAGTAACAGGGTTAGGGATTAGTTATGCAGGTCATCAGAGTCGCCTTGATTATTGGCTGATGCTGAAAGGAAGATGAAAGAAATGTAATTTCCAATGGAAGTGTTTAATGAACTGCCTAATTTGAGAATTGAGTTTGGATTTAGAAGACATGCCCATTATTGGGTGGCAAGCACATAGGCAGAAACGGAGATCAGGGTCTGTGTGTCCAGTATCCTGGGGGAGAAAAGAACATGTTGGAGCATGAGTGAGTGAACAGACAGGAAATATAGCAGCTGTTATTGGAACAAATGATTTCAGCAGGTTAGCAAATTAAGTATCCGGCTGAAAAAGAAAAAAATTGAATGGATCATTTGTGACACAATCCTGAGATTTTAATCAGGGTATTACCTAACTGATGTCCTCACATTAGTAGAAGAGAAAGCTAGGAATTGCTTTTTTCTTCTTTTTGATTTATAGTGCAACCTGAATTGATTTCTGAGTAAACTCCCCAAAGAGGCAAGCCTGAGAAGATTAATATTGAGGTCATTTACTGACATCAGAAAAAATATTGCTAATTGTTTCCTTGTATCAGTGGGAGAGAAAAACCTAGTGGACGATTAGCTTTCAATAAAGGGGAGGCCACTGAATTTAAAGTGACAGTTTCATTCTTTGTCTTGCCATGAAGCACAGACCGAGTAGAAGGAGAGGGCTGCAGATGTCTGTGGTGAAGAAAGTGGAAAACGGAATAATTTAATATTGATAATGGTACTGACTAGTATGACTCAATCCAATACATATTTATTGGGCATCTAGTGCATGATAGGCATCATGTTTAGAGGCACCAGGGGACAGAGAAATGTCACAGCTCTTGCCTCAAGCAGCTTGCAGTTTTACTAATGGTAGGGATCATAGGCAAAATCGTTGTATCGGGAGAGTTTATGTGTGACCCTGGGAGGGCAGGTTGTTGCTGCTGTGTGAGCTAGAGGTAGGGTAGAACTGGTAGAGAAAAAGGTTCCTCCCCACTGGTTTCAGTTTGGCGCCCGTTGGGGCTGCCAGGGGAGATGAGGAGGAGGAAGCGTTTCACAGAGGTGTGCAGATTGACAGGGCAGCAATGATGGCCCAGAGGTCCTGTGGGAATGTGCAGGATGGTTGCTGTTTGTCACTTGCCCAGGACCATTGCGACTCTCCCTGACCCCGGATTTGAGACAGAGGGAGAGATCTGGAGGGGCTGGGGTTTCAGTAGGTCTTGGGATTGTTGCATTTGTAATTAAGGCCACCCTTTTGCTTGTCATCACGCCCATGGACTGCCTGACTGATGGCTGGTTTGTCTCCCAAGGGGACTTTGTGAGGCCTCCTGGCTTTCACTTTTTTTTTTTTTTTTTTAAAACACTATTGTATCCCTGTGCTGGTGTTTCTATAAACACTTGGTATGTAAGGTTTACCCTTTATAACAGGAATGCAAAACTAGGAACACTTCAGAAACACCAGCCTCTGCAAATTACTGCATGGTCATTAAAAATCATTGTTATCTGGGGACTTACCTGGTGGTGCAGTGGTTAAGAATCTGCCTGCCAAGGCAGGGGGCACGGGTTTGAGCCCCGGTCCGGGAAGATCCCACATGCCGTGGAGCAACTAAGCCCTTGCACCACAACTACTGAGCCTGCACTCTAGAGCCCGCGAGCCACAACTACTGAGCCTGCGTGCCACAACTACTGAAGCCCGGGTGCTAGAGCCTGTGCTCCGCAACAAGAGAAGCCACCGCAATGAGAAGCCCGCACACTGCCACACAACGAAGAGTAGCCCCTGCTCACCACAACTAGAGACAGCTCATGCGCAGCAATGAAGCCCCAACGTAGCCAAAAAATTAATTAACTAATTAAAAAAAATCATTGTTATCTGTGCCTTAAAGCAGAATTCCTAATAGGTGGCTGTGCCTGCCTCATGGGTGCTTTCATATGTGTTGGGCTATAGCCACTCTCTGTAGGACTGGCCAAGTCAGCTTTTTGCTAGGGGGTAGGCAGAAGATGAAAAGGCTAGGGAAATAAGTTGAAGAATAGCTGAAGGAAGAAAGGATAGGATAGGACAGGCTGGCCCAGAAGGAATAAGAAAAAGAAAAGATATCCAAAAAAGGAGTGAGTGGCAAGGGAGAAGGGATAGTAGGGTGGCAGAGGTGGCAGAGTGGATGGAAAAGTAATCATTTTAAGTAGATAGCAGAGTCTTGGGTCGAGAAAATAGAGGGAGGAGAGAGGGGAAAAAGCAGGAGTTACTATGGGAATCGAGAAGATAGAGGATGCTTGATTACCTTGGAGTCCACAGGCTGAGGCCCTGAGGCTGATGTGAAATTGCTAGGTTTCCTTTGGGACCAAGGACAGGATTGGAGGGCTCACACACACAAACCCTTGAACAGCTCCAGTGACATTCTGATTCAGCTTACCCATAATATGATTCTTGGATAACAGCTTTTATTCATTCGGGACATCAGGCAAGTCCTCAAAAACCCTAATATAATGGACAGTGTTCCTTGATTGCAGCCAGAAATATGTGTCTGGTCTCCCAGGCAGAAGTCGCCCCGTACCACGCGGCAGTTCACAGGAGTTGAGAGAGAAGATTGTAAATTGCACTTTTGAACCTGGCCTCGCAGTGCCCATCCAGGCAGCTGGGCCTGGCTAAAGCGAACACGAGTTCTGCGCAGGCAAATAATGATAAAAAATGTCATGTGCAAGTCTCTCTGTCAATAACAAAGCTCATCTTTTTGTGCCAGCAAGACACTGCAGGCAGCCCACATTTCAAATTCAGTTAATCTCAAAATAATTCAAAAATCAAAGAGCTTATTCAACCATCAAGATATACCAGATTGACTCACTGTGTATTCATAGAAGAGATTCTGTTTGGGGTGGGGGGAGGGAAAGGGAAGAATCCAATATCAAGATCAGTCAAAGCAGCAGTAGTTTTTGTTCAGTTTAAATTGTTTTCATACCACACAACTGCGCTCTGAATACTAAGAAATACTGCCAAAGAATAGTTGACGATGGCATCATTTGCGTTCTCAACTAGGAGTAAAATATAGCATTGATCTCTGCAATTAAGTGGCCCTTGCTTCTGTCTCCCACGGGGTTGTTTCCATCTCACTGATTTCTCCTTTTCGTTTCTTTTGAATTTATTTTTATTCTTATTTTATTTATTTTTGGCTGTGTTGGGTCTTTGTTGCTGCACACGCGCTTTCTCCAGTTGCGGCGAGCGGGGGCTACTCTTTGTTGCGGTGCGTGGGCTTCTCATTGCGGTGGCTTCTCTTGTTGCAGAGCACGGGCTCTAGGCACGTGGGCTTCAGTAGTTGTGGCACACGGGCTCAGTAGTTGTGGCTCGCGGGCTCTAGAGCGCAGGCTCAGTAGTTGTGGTGCAAGGGCTTAGTTGCTCCACGGCACGTGGGATCTTCCCGGACCGGGGATTGAACCTGTGTCCCCTGCATTGGCAGGCGGATTCTTAACCACTGTGCCACCAGGAAAGCCCCTCCTTTTGGTTTTTAATTTCACACTCTGTCCTTGCTGCAGTTGTTGTGGCACAAAAAGCTGGCAGGGAGGTGGGCAGAGGCATCAGGTTAGCATTGGTTACAATAGTATCATCTTTAGAGGATTTTACATGTGTATATAAGCACGTTGGTTTGTTCCTGTATTTTTCCCCTCCATTCTCTCAACTGTCTCCCTCCCAACCAAAGAGCAAGGGGCCGCGGTTACCGAACTCTTTGATCCTCATTTACCTCATCTGTAAAATATGGGTAATAATCACACCCTGGAAGGTTCTCTGTAATATTAGCATTTACCTCCTCAATTTACCCTTTCCCAGTTTTACAGGAGAGGAGATTGTAACTAAGAGAGATAAAGGCTTTGCTTAAGGCCACAGCCCTGTGAATGACAGAATTACTAGCTCTAAAAATGCACTGTTGTCCTTTGCCTGTGTACTGTTGGAAGCTAAGTGAATGGGGTGAGGGAGGAGAACTGGCTTCCTTAGAAGTTCTGTTGTACAGGATCTGCCCTGTGTCATAAGACACGGAAGGCAAAGTTGCCCCAGGAGTTAGAGGTCGATAGTAACGTCTCCCTACCCTGAAAGGGGTGCTGAGGCTAAAGACTCTCGTCTTCCACCCATTTCTTTATTTCATACGGATCCATAAACTCCTATCCGTAATTCCCAAAATGGAGGTCTGAAAATTGAGTTGTGCTTTTGTTTGTTTTTGTAAATTTGGCATGCAAACTCATTTGACGACAGAATTTTTTCTGATCTGATACATGAGGGTTTTTATCTTCTTTATTAATGCAACTTAGGGTGACTACTTCTTTGTTTTACTATGGATCGATTCATCTTGCTGGGGTGCAATGTACCGCACGTTCCCCCTATTATCTTTCTCAAATCTGAAAAGCATTTCAAATTCGGACGTACTTATGGACCCAAAGGTTTTAGATAAGTGACTCTGGACCTGTAAATACGTAATTTCGTGCCTTCAAAATGCCAGGCACCATGCTAGGAGCTGGGAATGTGACGAGGGATTTGGAGGAGGACGCAGCGGCTAATGACCTCAGTACTTGCCCCACGCCGGACACTACGAAGCGCTTAGGTGAAACATGTATTGACTGGTAATGCTTACAGCAACCTTCTGTAGTGGATGCTATTTTCAGTCATGTTTCCTACCCTCAAGTAGCTCATAGCCCAGGAGGGAAAACATCCATTCTCTGTGACAGATGCTAGAACTCGACAAGGAAAATGTGTACACTTTAGCTGCTACTGCTGCCTGGGCCCAGACCTTGTTCTGTCTCTTGCCACAAACGGGTGTATAACTGAGCGGCAAAAGACCCGGGACCAAGGGGGGAGAAGAGGTGGCAGCGATGGAAAAGACAAAGATAAGGAAGGGGTGGCATGTTGGTCCAGTGGACCGAGAGCTATTGAGGGATAACATTTTATGGGACATAATATTAGCCAGTTCGGGGATTGGAATGTAAGAGGATGTTGCTTGCTCTGGGGTTCTGGTTCTGAGCCTTTGATGCCCTAATACAATATCAGGACAGATAAGGGCTATTGGGCAGCCTGACATGTGACAGGCTGTGACAGGTAAGGGCCTACTGGGCAGATAAGCATCTATTGGGCAGTCTGACATGTTAGCTTTGTGAGGGGTCATTTAAGACGTAGCATCTCCTGTTTCTCAGCAGCTTCTTCCAGAGGCATGCTTTGAGATGAAACCTCAGGGCTTAAGATCTTCTAAGGGGCAGGAGCCTTTAAACTTGAGGCCTAAGCATGGCTGCTCAACCGCTCCTAAGCGAGTATGGCTTTGCCCATGAGTATATCAAATAATACCTTGCCAGGTTGCAGGGCTAGGATCAAGTTCTGAAATGTGAGAGAGAGCCCAACCCGATGTAGTACCTGCCCGTTTCCAGTGTAACTTTCATTTTAATTGCTCATACTGAATGCAAGACCTGATCCCTGCTGTTCAGGTGACCATCAGTTACAGGTCCCCCCTGGCAGCAGGCCATGCTCCCGCCCCTCCCTTGCAGGTAATTGATGGGCTGAAGCGATTAAGGGTGATATGCTACATCACAACCGTCATTCCCATAACCGAGAAGACATGAGCACACAAAGTGTCCTCGGTGCTTAATTGATCATTCTCATGAGCTGTTCAGACAGGGGCCATTTATATATTTGGCGCCCTCATTTTTCTTTCCTCCCTGGGGTTAGGTGCTGCAGCTGGTAGGGCCATTAGCCCCTTGTCCCCGCTGGTGAGTTCTGGCTTGCGGCCCGCTTGCTTGTCAGAACAGAAGCCTCGAGCACATCGTGGGTAGTAGGACAGGACAAGCAGGAGGGGTGGGGAACTAAGATCCTGCAAGCCACACGGCGGGAACTAGCAGTACCCACTTGGTGAGGCAGAGGCTTTGGGGCTGACCTAAGTGTAGGCTATAGGAACAC